>NC_050099.1:162426963-164926963 GCF_902167145.1 Zea mays | reverse complement strand
ACAGCGGCCTCTAGCAAGACATGTCAACTCCTATGTGTACGTAAAGATCATATCAGACGAACCATTGCGACATTAAGTACATGTTGTTCCCTTTGTCTCACGATATTTGGTCTGGCTCTAAGCTGACCTCTCTTTCTCGATACTGTGAATTGGAATCCTTTCAATGGTTAACTCTTAACCCTAGCACGGCCATGCATTTCTTGATCCAATCACTCGAGGGGCCCAGAGATATCTCTCTCACAAAGAGAGGGACAAATTCCATCTTGACTGACCATGCCTCATAGCATGCTTCCTGACAAACCCAAAACTACCTTTATAACTACCCAGTTACGGGATAGCGTTTGATAGTCCCTAAGTAAGTCAATTCACATCTTGAGAACATGCGACAATCTCAGGTCTAAGGATACAGTATTCATGTTGCAAGAAGAGAACTTTATTACAATATCTCACGTTGGGTCGGTCCAGCCTCATGTCATACATGCGCCCACATTATTAGTTTAACATCTCCATGTTCATGACTTGTGAAATGTAGTCATCAACTAATACATGTGCTAGTCATCGACTCTGACTAGGGACATCATTTAGAATAACCATATAAGTAAAGAATCTCACAAACAATTCACATAATTGCTAATCAATACAAGGTGCCTTCCATGGATATTCAATTAAGCAATATATATATCATGGATACAAAGAAATATGCTCATCTCTATGATTATCTCTAGGGCATATTTCTAACAGTCTCCCACTTGCACTAGAGTTAATCTAGAAGATATCTAATACCCATAGATCTCACGTGTGCCTCATGCTTAGGTTGTGGAAGAGGTTTTGTCAAAGGATCAGCAACATTCAAATCCGTATGTATTTTGCATATCTTTATCTCACCCCGCCTAATGAATTCCCGTATGAGGTGAAACTTCCGCAGTACGTGTTTGTTTTTCTGGTGGTTCCTTGGCTCCTTAGCTTGCGCAATAGCCCCATTGTTGTCACAGTAGAGGTTCAATGGGCTAGATGCATTAGGAAACACACCAAGCTCGATGAGGAACTTTCTTATCCAAACACCTTCCTTCGCAGATTCAGAAGCTGCAATGTACTCGGCTTCTGTTGTAGAATCAGTCACAGTCTCCTGTTTGGAACTCTTCCAACTAACAGCACCACCATTTATTGTGAATACAAAACCTGATTGCGATTTTAACTCGTCTGGGTCAGTCTGGAAGCTAGCATCGGTGTAACCAGTTACAACGAGCTCCTCCTTACCCCCATATACCAGGAACATATCTTTAGTCCTTCTTAAGTACTTAAGAATGCCTTTTACCGCTGTCCAGTGATCCTCACCTGGATCAGCCTGGTATCTACTCGTAGCACTTATAGCGTATGAAACATCTGGGCGTGTACTTATCATGGCATACATGATTGATCCAATCGCTGAGGCGTATGGTACCTTACTCATGCGCTCTCGCTCATTAGCCGTCGCAGGACATTGCATCTGGCTAAGGTGTTTACCATGTGACATAGGTATGAAACCTTTCTTGGACTGTTCCATGTTGAACCGTTTCAAAACCTTGTCAATGTACGTATCTTGACTTAATCCTATAAGCCTCTTCGACCTATCTCTATAGATCCTTATGCCCAAAATATATGCTGCTTCCCCTAAGTCCTTCATAGAAAAACTCTTTTTCAGTGAAGCCTTGACGGACTCCAGCATAGGAATGTCATTCCCAATCAATAATATGTCATCCACATACAAGATCAGAAATACAACAGCGCTCCCACTTTCCTTCTTGTAAACACAAGCTTCTTCTTCATTCTGATGAAAACCAAGCCCTTTGATCACTTCATCAAAACGAATGTTCCAACTCCGAGATGCTTGCTTCAACCCATAAATGGATTTCTGAAGTTTGCATATCTTTCCAGCATTGATCGGATCGACAAAACCCTCGGGCTGTATCATATACACGTCCTCATCAAGGTTTCCATTAAGGAAAGCTGTTTTGACATCCATCTGCCAAATCTCATAATCGAAATATGCGGCAATAGCTAGAATGATCCGAATAGATTTAAGCATCGCTACTGGCGAGAATGTCTCGTCATAGTCAACTCCTTGAACTTGTCGAAAACCCTTTGCAACAAGTCGAGCCTTATAGATGTGAACATTTCCATCCATGTCTTTCTTCTTCTTATAGATCCATTTGCATTCTATAGGTCTAACACCATCAGGCGGGTCAACCAAGTTCCAAACTTGATTTTCTCCCATGGAATCTATCTCGGATCTCATGGCGACATGCCATTTCTCGGAATCTGGGTCCATCATCGCTTCTGAATATGTTGCAGGTTCGTCGTTGTCTAACAACAACACTTCCCCATTGCCCAACAATAGCACTTCTCCTCGTGCCTCGCGAAGCCTTGCTGACCTTCGTGGTTGTGGTGGTGTTTCTCTTGCCATAGACGTCTCAACTTGTTCTGCTACATTAGCATCGCTTGTTGAATCTTGTCCCACTGGCTCATCCTGAACTTCTTCAAGATACACCTTTTGTTTACTTTTCTCTCTTTTGAGAAACTCTTTCTCTAAGAACACACCGTTCCGGGCGACAAACACTTTGCCCTCTGACCGGTGGTAAAAGTAATATCCCAAAGTTTCCTTTGGATATCCCACGAACATGCACTTGTCCGATTTTGGAGTGAGTTTATCCGACTGTAGTCGCTTGACGTAAACCTCACAACCCCAAATCTTCAGAAAAGACAAGCTGGGAGTCTTCCCAGTCCACATCTCATATGGTGTCTTAACTACGGACTTAGACGGTACCCTATTTAGTGTGAAAGCTGCTGTTTCTAGAGCGTATCCCCAAAACGACAAAGGTAGGTCCGACTGGCTCATCATTGATCGAACCATATCCAATAAAGTCCGATTACGTCGCTCAGACACGCCATTCCTCTGAGGCGTTCCAGGCGGCGTAAGCTGTGGAACAATTCCACAACTCTTTAGATGATTGCTAAACTCATGACTCAAATATTCACCACCACGATCTGATCGCAGTGCTTTAATTTTCTTGCCACGCTGATTTTCTACTTCATTCTGAAACTCTTTGAACTTTTCTAAGGATTCAGACTTGTGTTTCATTAAGTAGACATACCCATATCTACTAAAATCATCAGTGAAGGTTATGAAGTATTGGAATCCTCCCCTAGCTGTCGTACTCATTGGTCCGCACACATCAGTATGTATGAGTTCCAATAAATCTAACGTCCTCTCCGGTAAACCCGTGAAGGGCGCCTTGGTCATCTTACCAAGTAAGCAAGCTTCACATGTCTCGTATGATTCAAAATCAAACGAAGTTAAAAGCCCATCAGAATGAAGCTTCTTCATGCGATTCTCACTTATATGACCTAAACGACAGTGCCACATGTAGGTAGGACTTAAATCATTAGGCCGAGGCCTTTTAGCACTAATATTACAGATAGGTGCATCATCAAGATTTAAAATGAATAACCCATTCATAATGGATGCAAAAGCCACAAACATGCCATTCTTAGAGATCACACAACCATTGTTTTCACTCGCAAATGAATAACCATCCTTCATCAAACATGAAGGAGACATAATGTTTCGACTCATACTAGGAACTAGATAACAATTATTTAACTCCAAAATAAATCCTGATGGGAGGTGGAGTTGCATCGTCCCGACGGTCAACGCAGCAACTCTTGCATTATTGCCTACCCGGAAATCAACTTCTCCTCTTTTCACGCTTCTACTTCTTATCATTCCCTGCATCGAATTGCAAATATGGGCAACCGATCCGGTATCAAATACCCAAGAATTAATATAAGAATCAGCAAGAAAAATTTCTGTAATGTGAATAGCAAGTGTACCTGCTGCGGCTGTACCCTTACCGCCGCGATCCTTAATAGAGGCCAAGTACTGCTTGCAATTCCTTTTCCAGTGACCAAGTTCTTTGCAATAAAAGCACTCTGCATCTGCAGCTGGTCCAGCCTTGGGCTTTTGATTTGGCTTGGATACTGTATCCTTTGCCTTGCCCTTTTTCTTTTGAGACTTACCCTTCTTCTTAAAGTTGGGTTTGTTTTGGACCGCCATCACATGGCCGCTGCTGCCAGCGCTTTTCTTTATGTCCCCTTCTGCTGTTTTCAGCATGCCACACAGTTCATTGAGGCCCCTCTCCGCCCCATGCATATGGTAGTTCGTGATGAAGTTTCCATAGCTGGGCGGAAGAGATGCTAAAATAAAGTCAGTGGCCAACTCTTGGCTTATTGGGAAGCCTAGCTTCTCCAACCTCTGACTGTAACCAACCATTTTGATTACATGTGGCCCAACTGCTGCGCCTTCTGCTAGCTTGCATTCCAGAAAGGCTTTGGACACATTGAACCTTTCAGTCCTAGCCTGAGTCTGGAATATATCCTTGAGCGCCACGATCATATCGTACACCTCATGGTTTGTCTCAAACTGCATCTGGAGCTCAGGCTCCATGCAAGCAAGCATTAGGCAACTCACTTCAAGATTAGCATCCATTGCTTTCTTGTAAGCGGTTTTAGCTGCAGCAGTTGCATTTTCACCAGGATCCTCTGGCAGTGGGGTGTCTAGAACGTCTTCCTTTTTTTCAGCCCTGAGAACAATTCTCAGGTTACGGATCCAATCCGTATAGTTTGTTCCATTTAACTTATCCTTTTCAAGAATTGATCGCAAAGTAAATGTTGGTGTGCTAGGTGCCATCTACAACAAAATAATGCAAAATACTAAGACAAAAATATCCATGACAGAGTAAATCATATTAAACATTTAATAGTCTACTCCCACTAAAATCAATATCCCTCGATTGATACTTAGTGATTCAGAACCCACAACTAACAAGTCTACTAGTGAGCTTTAGCATCACCGCTAGAAGACAAGGTAGATCGGTAAGCAACTCCTTGCTAATCATATCATATATATGACTCCTGTTGTTGGGTGACATCTCTATGTCTCGGCTCCCAACCTTATGCCTCAAAGTCCTTAACCATTAAGCTGACTTTGTTTAAGTTGACCAACCCTTTCTGCAGTTCGTATCCGATACAAACCTATCTAGTCAAGGAAAACTGGTGGCACCCTAATTTCATAGACCCACCACCAATTGTACAAGACTTATGATAGTGCAAGGTTTGGAGAGGCATTAAAGCTTAAACATTTATGAGGGATCGTCCTACTTATAACATCGCACGCAAGGAATTATATGCAATATAAACAAGTAGAACAATAAGAATGGCATTCACACAACAGTTGTGATTCGGTATGGCTTGCTGTCACATGGTGATCCCCATCTCCAATAATCTGTCCATCACAATGATCTCCATCTCCATGATCTAGGTATGCCATCCTCCAGGTGATGAGTCCTTCAAGACGCCGCCCCTCATTATATAGGCGTTATGGTGGGCTTCTGACGCCGAGGCCCATCATTAACCCTAAAGCCCAGTCTAATTTCGGATCTAATCCGAATTAGGCTTCCTTCCCCTTAAGTGTGTGACCCTATAGGTTCACGTACAAATAGACATAGCCCGAGTACTCTTACTTGGCCCAATAATTGACAGCGGCCTCTAGCAAGACATGTCAACTCCTATGTGTATGTAAAGATCATATCAGACGAACCATTGCGACATTAAGTACATGCTGTTCCCTTTGTCTCACGATATTTGGTCTGGCTCTAAGCTGACCTCTCTTTCTCGATACTGTGAATTGGAATCCTTTCAATGGTTAACTCTTAACCCTAGCACGGCCATGCATTTCTTGATCCAATCACTCGAGGGGCCCAGAGATATCTCTCTCACAAAGAGAGGGACAAATTCCATCTTGACTGACCATGCCTCATAGCATGCTTCCTGACAAACCCAAAACTACCTTTATAACTACCCAGTTACGGGATAGCGTTTGATAGTCCCTAAGTAAGTCAATTCACATCTTGAGAACATGCGACAATCTCAGGTCTAAGGATACAGTATTCATGTTGCAAGAAGAGAACTTTATTACAATATCTCACGTTGGGTCGGTCCAGCCTCATGTCATACATGCGCCCACATTATTAGTTTAACATCTCCATGTTCATGACTTGTGAAATGTAGTCATCAACTAATACATGTGCTAGTCATCGACTCTGACTAGGGACATCATTTAGAATAACCATATAAGTAAAGAATCTCACAAACAATTCACATAATTGCTAATCAATACAAGGTGCCTTCCATGGATATTCAATTAAGCAATATATATATCATGGATACAAAGAAATATGCTCATCTCTATGATTATCTCTAGGGCATATTTCTAACAGTGTTGGGCTTTTTACCGGTTAGGAGTTCATAGGATGTCTTCTTGAGGATTTGGTGTAGATACAACCGGTTGATGGCGTAGCAAGCGGTGTTGACCGCCTCCGCCCAAAACCGATCCGAAGTCTTGTACTCATCAAGCATGGTTCTAGCCATGTCCAATAGAGTTCGATTCTTCCTCTCCACTACACCATTTTGTTGAGGGGTGTAGGGAGAAGAGAACTCATGCTTGATGCCCTCCTCCTCAAGGAAGCCTTCAATTTGTGAGTTCTTGAACTCCGTCATGTTGTCGCTTCTAATTTTCTTGATCCTTAAGCCGAACTCATTTTGAGCTCGTCTCAAGAATCCCTTTAAGGTCTCTTGGGTTTGAGATTTATCCTGCAAAAAGAATACCCAAGTGAAGCGAGAATAATCATCCACTATTACAAGACAATACTTACTCCCGCCGATGCTTATGTAAGCAATCGGGCTGAATAGATCCATGTGGAGTAGCTCAAGCGGCCTGTCGGTCGTCATGATGTTCTTGTGTGGATGATGGGCTCCAACTTGCTTTCCTGCCTGGCATGCGCTACAAACCCTGTCTTTCTGAAAATGAACATTTGTTAGTCCTAAAATGTGTTCTCCCTTTAGAAGCTTATGAAGATTCTTCATCCCAACATGGGCTAGTCGGCGGTGCCAGAGCCAACCCATGTTAGTCTTAGCAATTAAGCATGTGTCGAGTTCAGCTCTATCAAAATCTACTAAGTATAGCTGACCCTCTAACACACCCTTAAATGCTATTGAATCATCACTTCTTCTAAAGACAGTGACACCTACATTAGTAAAGAGACAGTTGTAGCCCATTTTGCATAATTGAGATACAGAAAGCAAATTGTAATCTAATGAATCTACGAGAAAAACATTGGAAATAGAATGGTCAGGAGATATAGCAATTTTACCCAATCCTTTGACCAAACCTTGGTTTCCATCCCCGAATGTGATAGCTCTTTGGGGATCTTGATTTTTCTCATAGGAGGAGAACATCTTCTTCTCCCCTGTCATGTGGTTTGTGCACCCGCTATCGATGATCCAACTTGAGCCCCCGGATGCATAAACCTACAAAACAAGTTTAGTTCTTGACTTTAGGTACCCAAACGGTTTTGGGTCCTTTGGCATTAGAAACAAGAACTTTGGGAACCCAAACACAAGTTTTGGAGCTCTTGTGTTTGCCCCCAACATACTTGGCAACGACCTTGCCGGATTTGTTAGTCAAAACATATGATGCATCAAAAGTTTTAAATGAAATGCTATGTTCATTTGATGCACTATTTGTTTTCTTCTTAGGCAACTTAGCACGGGTTGGTTGCCTAGATGTCTCACCCTTATACATAAATGCATGATTAGAGCCAGAGTGAGACTTCCTATAATGAATTCTCCTAATTTTGTCCTCGGGATAACCGGCAGGGTATAAAATGTAACCCTCGTTATCCTGAGGTATGGGAGCCTTGCCCTTAACAAAGTTGGACAATTTCTTTGGAGGGACATTAAGTTTGACATTGCCTCCCTGTTGGAAGCCAATGCCATCCTTGATGCCAGGGCGTCTCCCACTATAGAGCATACTTCTAGCAAATTTAAATTTTTCATTTTCTAAGTTATGCTCAGCAATTTTAGCATCTAATTTTGCTATATGATCATTTTGTTGTTTAATTAAAGCCATGTGATCATGTATAGCATCAATGTTAACATCTCTACATCTAGTACAAATGGTAGTGTGCTCAACGGTAGATGTAGAGGGTTTGCAAGATTTTAATTCTACAACCTTAGCATGTAACATGTCATTCTTAGTTCTAAGGTCGGAAATAGTAGCATTGCAAACATCAAAATCTTTAGCCTTAGCAAGTAATTTTTCATTTTCATTTCTAAGGCTAGAAAGTGAAATGTTCAATTCTTCAATCCTAGCAAGTAAATCATCATTATCATCTCTAGAATTGGAAGTTGAAACATTACAAACATGAGAATCAACCTTAGCTAATAAATTCGCATTTTCATTTCTAAGGTTGGTAATAGTGTCATGGCATGTGCTTAGCTCACTAGATAGTTTTTGACATTTTTCTATTTCTAAAGCATAAGCATTTTTAACCTTAACATGCTTTTTATTTTCCTTGATTAGGAAGTCCTCTTGGGAGTCCAAGAGATCATCCTTCTCATGGATGGCACTAATTAGCTCATTTAGTTTTTCCTTTTGTTCCATGTTAAGGTTGGCAAAAAGGGTACGCAAATTATCTTCCTCGTCACTAGCATTATCATCACTAGAAGATTCATATCTAGTGGAGGATTTAGATTTAACCTTCTTCTTCTTGCCGTCCTTTGCCATGAGGCACTTGTGGCCGACGTTGGGGAAGAGAAGTCCCTTGGTGACGGCGATGTTGGCGGCGACCTCGTCGTCGGAGGAGTCGCTAGAGCTTTCGTCGGAGTTCCATTCCCGACAAACATGGGCATCGCCGCCCTTCTTCTTGTAGTATCTCCTCTTCTCCTTTCTTCTCCCCTTCTTGTCGTCGCCCCTGTCACTGTCACTAGATATAGGACATTTTGCAATAAAATGACCGGGCTTACCACATTTGTAGCACACTTTCTTGGAGCGAGATTTGTAGTCCTTCCCCTTCCTTTGTTTGAGGATTTGGCGGAAGCTCTTGATGACGAGCGCCATTTCCTCAATGTCGAGCTTTGAGGTGTCGATTGGTTGTCTACTTGGTGTAGACTCCTCCTTCCTCTCTTCCGTCGCCTTAAATGCGACCGGTTGTGCCGCGGATGTGGAGGGATCATCTAGCTCGTTGATCTTCTTCGAGCCCTTGATCATGTACTCAAAGCTCACAAAATTCCCGATTACTTCCTCGGGGGTCATTAGTGTATATCTTGGGTTGCCACAATTAATTGAACTTGAGTAGGGTTAAGGAAAATAAGAGATCTTAGAATAACCTTAACCACCTCGTGGTCATCCCACTTTTTGCTCCCGAGGTTGCGCACTTGGTTCACCAAGGTTTTGAGCCGGTTGTACATGTCTTGTGGCTCCTCCCCTTGGCGAAGACGGAAGCGACCGAGCTCCCCCTAAATCGTTTCCCTCTTGGTGATCTTGGTGAGTTCATCACCCTCGTGCGCGGTCTTGAGTAAGTCCCAAATCTCCTTCGCACTCTTTAACCCTTGCACCTTGTTATATTCCTCTCTACTTAGAGAGGCAAGGAGTATGGTTGTGGCTTGGGAGTTGAAGTGCTCGATTTGGGCCACCTCATCCTCATCATAGTCTTCATCCCCTACGGATGGTACCTGTGCACCAAACTCAATAACATCCCATATACTTTTGTGGAGTGAGGTTAGATGAAATCGCATTAAATCACTCCACCTAGCGTAATCTTCACCATCAAGTGTTGGTGGTTTACCTAATGGGACAGAAAGCAAAGGTGTATGTTTAGAAATGCGAGGGTAGCGTAGGGGAATCTTACTATACTTCTTGCGCTCTTGGCGCTTAGAAGTGATGGACGCCGCGTCGGAGCCGGAGGTGGATGCCGATGAAGAATCAGTCTCGTAGTAGACCACTTTCCTCATCCTCTTTTTCTTGTCCCCACTCCGATGCGGCTTGTGGGAAGAGGATTTTTCCTTCTTCTCTTTGTGGTGTGAAGAAGATTTCTTCTCCTTCCCTTTGGAGGAGTCCTTCTTCTTCTCCTTCCTCTTGGTGCGGGATTCTTCCGATGAAGTGCTCCCGTGGCTTGTAGTGGGCTTTTCGCCGGTCTCCATCTCCTTCTTGGCGTGATCTCCCGACATCACTTCGAGCGGTTAGGCTCTAATGAAGCACCGAGCTCTGATACCAATTGATAGTCGCCTAAAGGGGGGGGGGTGAATAGGGCGAAACTGAAATTTACAAATATAAACACAACTACAAGCCGGGTTAGCGTTAGTAATATAATCGAGTCCGGGAGAGAGGGTGCAAAACAAATCGCAAGCAAATAAGAGGTGTGGCACGCGGATTTGTTTTACCGAGGTTCGGTTCTTGCAAACCTACTCCCCGTTGAGGTGGTCACAAAGACCGGGTCTCTTTCAACCCTTTCCCTCTCTCAAACGGTCCTTCCGACCGAGTGAGCTTCTCTTCTCAAATCAAAACCGGGAACAAAACTTCCCCGCAAGGGCCACCACACAATTGGTGCCTCTTGCCTTGATTACAATGGAGTTTTGATCACAAGAGCAAGTGAGAAAGAAAAGAAGCAATCCAAGCGCAAGAGCTCAAAAGAACACGGCAAATCTCTCTCGCTAATCACTAAAGCCTTGTGTGGAATTGGAGAGGATTTGATCTCTTTGGTGTGTCTAGAATTGAATGCCTAGCTCTTGTAAGTGGTTGAGAAGTGGAAAACTTGGATGCAATGAATGGTGGGTGGTTGGGGGTATTTATAGCCCCAACCACCAAACTAGCCGTTTGGTGGGGCTGATTGTCGTATGGTGCACCGGACAGTCCGGTGCACACCGGACATGTCCGGTGCGCCAGCCACGTCACCAAAGCCGTTGGGATTCGACCGTTGGAGCACTGTCTTCTGGGCCCGCCTGGATGTCCGGTGGCGCACCGGACATGTACTGTAGAGTGTCCGGTGCGCCACTACGCGCGTGCCTGACTTCTGCGCGCTCTGGCGCGCATTAATTGCGGTTGCAGGTGACCGTTGGCGCAAAGTAGTCGTTGCCCCGCAGTTACACCGGACAGTCCGGTGTACACCGGACATGTCCGGTGAATTATAGCGGAGCAGCTGCTGCGGTTTCCCGAAGCTGGCGAGTTCCTGAGGCCGCTCTTCCTTGGAGCACCGGACACTGTCCGGTGTACACCGGACAGTCCGGTGAATTATAGCGGAGTGCCTCCGGAAATTCCCGAAGGTGGCGAGTTTGAGTTGGAGTCCTCTGGTGCACCGGATATTGTCCGGTGGTGCACCGGACACTGTCTGGTGGTGCACCGGACACTGTCCGGTGTGCCAGACCAGAGGTGCCTTCGGTTATCCCTTTGCTCTTTTGTTGAACCCAAAACTTGGTCTTTTTATTGGCTAAGTGTGAACCTTTGGCACCTGTATAACTTATACACTGGAGCAAACTAGTTAGTCCAATTATTTGTGTTGGGCAATTCAACCACCAAAATTATTTAGGAACTAGGTGTAAGCCTAATTCCCTTTCACGAACTCAGCTAAGAGCGAGAGTTGTGTCCGCCTTCTTTTTCCTCCCTGTGCTGGCGCGTAGCCCCTCCTCCACTGTTGCTGCATTTCTCTTCTTTCTTGTCTTCCTCTTCCCCATCTCTCTCTTCCGTCCCCTCACTCACACGCACCACGCTGTTGCCACTCGCCGTGCTGGCTCCACTGCCCTCCATCCCCGCCCCGCTCCGGACCTCCCCACCTGCACGGGACACGGCCAACGACGTACAACTACCGTCCAAATCGATGCGTATAGTCTGGACCAGCCATGGAGACTTTCCTTCCTCGCCCCCCTCCTCGTCAGCCCGCATCTGGCATAGATTAGTTGCCTACGTCTCCGTCCCCTGATCGCTCCACTCCCCATCAGCCTCGCCAGGTATGTCTCGTCCTCGCCTCCCCCTCCTCGCCAGCCTTGCGTCTGGTCTGGATTAGCCGCCTCTAGCTCCCTCCCCATATCGCCCCACCAACTGTCATCCTCACCAGGTATGTCTTGTGTTCCCTCACCTTGACGCTTCTCCCTTCTCGGCCACCCACTTCGTTGGTTTCCATCAGCGCCCATCGCTGATTCGGGTCTCCTTGCTGTTTAGCGTCGCGTCTCGTGAAAGACGATGCTGCAATCTGGAGGACATGGATTAGATGGGTGCCACACACTGCTTTTATATGGATCTAATGATTGTGGCCTTGAACATTCTCGCCAGACATGTCTCGCATTTTTTACATGGATTAGATGAGTACATGGATCTTTATTTAATCCTAAGGTAATTGAGATTGCGAAGAAGATGAAAGAGGAGAGGGTCAGGTTGCTTGCTTCAGAATATTTTGCTTACAGCTGATATGACTAGATCAAATCAGTTGCATTGTGACAATGTCGGTAGGATGTCAGTTTCCCTTTTAACTTGGCTCTCGTTTGCTTATTGTGTAATTTGTGTATATCCCTGAGATGAACATTTTGGTAATCTGGGTGCTCATTCAATGGGTTGATTTGATCTTCAAGTATTTAATCTGGGTGCTCATATAAGTGGTTGATTTTCATCTTCAAGTATTTAATCGAGTGGTTTCACGCAAATAGGTACTGAAGCCCATATGACTATGCATGATCTAGGACATAATGTTTGGAATAAATAATAACATGGATATCTAGCCATGTGTAATCTGTGTGTAATCTTTTCACTGGGTCAGTTAATCTTCTGTTTCAACCAAAAATGTGCAGATTATGTCACTACTTAATTTGCTTTGGCTTTGAAAGATGCAGGGATCTTCTGTTAAATTGATTTACCTAGGATCCTGCTACAAGCCTACAAGAGCTTACCTCATTATATCTCTGTGAGATTACAGCAAAAATATCCAGCTTCTATATATTTTATTGCTACACAGGTTTGACTGTTTCTATGTTGGTCATGGATATGGTTCGGTTTTACTACTGTAAAAAGGGATTGAAAAACGTAACCTGATTTTGATTTTTTTGTTTGGATCAAGATGAAATGGTAGGTTCCTCGAAGGACAAACCATGCTGAGGAGACACGGAGGCGACAGAGCTAGGGCAGCAGCACAACCATCACAGAGATTATTGAGTCTCCAGGTATATGTTGAAGTTTCAACAACTTGGTTTATAAATTAACATGATTTTTTAAAGATAAATCAGTGACTCCTCTTGCAGATGTTTGTATTTTTTCTCTACTGCACTTACTATCATTTACTGCAGTTTGAGGATTATAATATTCTAGACACTAAAATCTATCATAAGAAGTAGCTATCTTGAAACTGTGAAAAATCCGAATGAGAATTGTTTAGAGCGTTAAGGACCCCAATCAAATCCTACTTGATTATACAAGTTCCTAATTCCAACGATAGACACTAATGTTCCTAATCTTATGGTATTCTGTATCTTATTTATTTACTGTCGATGGCAGCACTTCCATGTATGTTGTCAACACAGTCAATAATCCATCTTTTTTATGTACTTGCAGCTTATGTCCTACAACCGAAGAGCTAATACAAGCATAATCTTCTTCAGCCAGATAGATGTACTTTTATATACCTCACTACAACTGTTACAGAGTTGATTTTGCTCACATGTTCGTACAAAAACCCTACATCGAGAATGTACAAATGTAGCAAAGCAGATTTATTCCTCTTTGTTTGGTATTTCATTACTCTTTCAGTTTGCCCAAAAAAAGAATAAGTCGTGCCTATTCTACCATATTGCTGCAACAAAATTTTGATTTGCTTAGTAATTTACTTTGTCCATGATGTGTCTAGCGCTTGATCATGGTTCTCCACTGTACAAAGGTGTGCGCCACCGCCTATGCTTCTCGCGTCTGATCACGGATCAGGTCTTTCCTCTCTTAATGTTCAGCCGTCGCAACTTGTTCTATGCGTGCCATTATCCACGGGTTGTCGATGTGGACAGCAACATGACTCACTCTTTTGTATTTTGTATATAAAGGTCGTAGGTTGTTTAGTCTTTATGTATTTACGGCAGATGGTTGTAAAATGTGTTAGTTAAGCATTTATGTAAGTGTTAGTTATGCATTTATGTGATCTTAGATGTATACTATGTTTCGTACTTTCTTCTCAACTACTCTGATGCATTTTTGTACAATGTCAGCATCTGGTGCTCGCATGAATTGGCAAGTTACTTGCGGTCTCTGCAAATATACATATAATCATATTGTTTTTGTTTATGTGAAACTTATGTTGCCTCATAGAATCTATATGGCGCCCTAGACCGCACATATACATATAATCATGTTGTTCTTGTTTATGTGAAACTTATGTTGCCTCAGAATCTATATGGCGCCCGATAGGGCGCAGCTGATTCTAGTCTATATTTAAAGATCTATCTAAACGAGTTGTTGAAGGATATTTTTTCATCAAAAATTGTATTCCTGACATAAATCTCCTGAGCTTGCTCTAGATACAACATATTTAGTTCCTTGTACTTAAAAATGATTAACTGGGAAAAAATACAATTACTAGTGTGACACGAGGCGTATGTGACTATTAGGAATCGGTGTGAAACTTCATTTTCCCCAATCCGAGAGTTTCTGAAGGAAAAGAGAATTGTTCCACTCGTGAATCGCTCCGCCAAAACCCATTTGTCACCATTTTTTCAAGCGATTCTGATAAGAATCGGAACGGATTCACTTTTCCAAAATCACCATGCCTATCTGTCCATCTCCCATTGCAGCTCCGAAGTACATTACTCATCCTTGAGCCAGTGACGAATCATGTAGACGACAAAGCTAACACAAAATGCTGATGATCCAAGGATGACAGCAACTCTGACAAGCACAGAAGAAGCAAAGGCCTCCTGCACAAGCCAATGCCAGAGCACAAACCAAAGAGCACCGACGGCAGATCCTACAACAGCTCCCACCATGACCTGGTTTAGTGTATGAAGGCCCCGAGACACACGTAGCCAAGACTGCACGTGAATAAGACCAGAGTTAGATTGGGCCAAAACTTAAAACTAGTGCCAAATGGCACTGGAGGAGCGTGATCCATCTGAAAAGGAGGGGGAGGCGCAGTTTGCCTGATGCTAACAATTATGACCATATTAAGTTCTAGGTTCGGAAAAAATAACCCCGTTTGGCCTCTGCCTAATGGTACAAGAAGGTTAACATTCGGATATAATTGAACATGTTGGAGGCTTGGAGCTTCCAAGGAACACTTGACCAACCGAGTTACTTGAGATAAAAAAAAAACAGAGTTAAACTTAGTAAGGCACTATTCTTACCAGATAGGCAGCCAACGACAGAGTTGCAGGCCCAAGAATCATGGTCAGATAATTTGTCCCAAGCCAGTAGTACACTGCAATGGAAATGCAAATTAATTAACTACACATCGTGCTAAACTGGAAAAAAGTGTATTTGATTTGTGCCCATGGTTTAGACTGAAAATTGTATTCCTCTCAAGTTTCTTTATCATAAGACACAATAGTTTTGGTGGTTTAGAGTGAAAATTCGTTCCTCCTAATTTTATCATAAAATAGTAGAGCACAAAATAAGCATATTATATCTAATTTAGTTTTGTTTGTTTTGTTTATCACCAATGAAGAGCCACATAACAAAACATCAAGAAAATACTAAAATAAAACAGTATTATTGTTAGCAACACACTTAAACCAGCTAAGTAGCTCTAACCAGCCTTAAGGCATTCAGTGTCATAGAATACAGGAGAATATATATAGTCATGCCGTATCATGATTCAAAGTAAAATTGAATACTGGAGTCTTTCTGAAGTTCTTACATGAAAGAGCTAGGACGGTCGCAGCATAGAATATGGATTGTGCATGGGACGATGGCATCCCAGGATCAGACCGCAAAGCTGGTGCAGGTCTTTCATGGTTTAGCATCTTCTTGAGAACCAACGAAAGCAGAGAGTTGCCAACCGCACCCAGCAAAACCCACATGATTTCAGCATCACGCTTCCAAATAGCTGCAAAAGCAAAACAACCAGCCACCAGCCATTTACTCTGGCGCACAGTATAAAAGTTTCAGCAGAGGGGCCATAATTCCAAGTAATATCACAAAGCTGTGAGCTCAAGTTCTAGTGGAAAGGTCAGTAATGGTTGACTGAAACTCAGCAGTCAGTAGGAAATTAGAGCATCCCTAATTTTATCCCTCACAGTAAGTAATGTCAACAAAGAAGGTCCAATGAAAGCCGTCCAGTTCATAAAAGTTGATTTCACTGCCCCACTAGACACCTTTCCGAAGATAAAGCAAAGGACGCTCCCTATAGATCGAGGAACCAGAATATCCAGGAGCTTTAGTGCCTTTTGGTAAGCTTTTTGGTTCTATGCAACCTTTCTTCAGCTTGGCTACAAAGTTTCGAAGTCTACTGAGGCCCTGGTTGGAATCAATCTAATTTTCAAGAATCCAGTTTTTATCTCTAGTTTCTATAAACTGGTTTATAGTGTTTAGAACCATTCATAAACTAGTTTTAGACAGGAAAGACTACCTTTTTGTTTTTTAAAAAACCGGGAATCTAGTTTCTATAAATTAGAATATAAATTAGTATATTTGAAACCAACTCAGTTTTTATAAACCAGTTTCTTTAAACCTAGGTGCTTCCGATCATGCCCTAAGTTTAAAGATAAGATCCTTTTACAGTACTACTAGTATATAACACGGCATCAAAGCAAATGTGATTCTCAGAATCTTTATCAAGGACACCTACAGCAACAGTATCTTTCCAATAGACACTAACCATCCGATTCAGCGCAGCCTCCACGGGCGCCCACCGGCTCGCTTCCCACCTCGAGCGAGAAGGCGCCTCCCCTCCGACAATCGGGTCACTCTCCATGGAAACCCCAACCTCGAGCGGTTCCCCGCCGCTCCAAACCCTGGTCATCTCCGCCATTCGCACGCCGTCGCCAAGCCGCGGACTTGGCCGCCTACGGGTCTGGGGCAGGAAGAACCGATATTTGTTGGGGAGCGGTGACCGACTCACCGAGTCAGCTAGACAGGGGCGAGGCGGTGGAGCTAGAAGAAACAATAGGCAGGGCATGGTTCTTGTAGAGGTATCCCGCGAGACAGCGCGGCGGGAGCTGAGCTGTTGGAGGAGGAAAGCATGTCGATGACTCCGGGAGAGGGAATTGGGGAGTTGCCGGGGGGGTTTGGATGGATTGCGCAAGTGCGGTGTTTGGCAGGTTGCCCTGATGTGGTTGACGGGATAGAGAATGGCCGTACTCTGGGATGACCGGAGAAGCTGGGAGGAAGGAGGAGGGCACGACAAGCAAAAAAGGGTGTTTGGTGGTCTTGTGGACTGGTGGTGGTGGTGGTCGAGGCCTGAGTCGAAGATGGTGCGCCAGTGCGCCTGCAAAAGGAGCTTCTCCTATCCTATCCTTATCACCTTATGTTATGTATGGTGTCGTACTGTCGTGGATTAACCACGAGTGTCCGTGCGTTTGGATCAGCCCGGACGACACAATCTCATGCAATTTTTAGCTTGAAGAACGTATGCATAAGATCATCTAAAACACTATTCACATACGGATGGTGTGTGGCGGCATTTTTTTTTTTGCTGAACAAGGGCATCTACCTCGTCTAATAATCATCAATAGTTAAATAATTAGCGATAGTGATTGTTAATCTTTACTACTACTTAAGTGCCTAATGTAGGCGTGCACACCCCGGCTGTTCTGCCCGCCCCCGACATTCTCGCGCATGGCATACCTACCATCGGCGCGGTGATCCCTGCGCAATCGTAGGAAATTCTCCGCCGACGCCCAGCCATCGCTCTCGCGCTCGACATCCTACCCCTCTGCAGCAGCGATGGCCGCCGCCGACGAGGACGACGCGACGTGGGAGCGCGCTATCTCCGCCGCCACCAAGGCCACCTCCGCACCCAAGATCCTCACTCTCGACGGCGCCGTCAAGTCCTCCACGGGCCGCCTCCCCTCCGCCGCACTCATCGGGCGCTTCGCCGCTTCCCTCGAGGAGTTCTCCGTCACGGGGGCTGCCCTCTCCTCTCTCACGGGCCTGCCCGCCTCCCGGCGCTTTGGCGCCTCTCCTTCCCCGACAACCGTCTCTCGGGGCCCGCTGCGCTCGCCGCTGTCGCGGAGGCCTGCGGTGCCACGCTGCGCCACCTCGATCTAGGTAACAACTCGTTCGCCGAAGTCGAGGAGCTCGTGCCACTCACCGGGGTTGGAGTCGAGTTGCTCGACCTGTACCAGTGCCCCGTCACCAAAGTCAAGGGGTACAGGTAGAAGGTCTTCGCGCTGATTCCCAGCTTGAAGCATCTCGATGGCGCCGACGCTGAGGGCAACGAGCGTTTGGAGAACGAGGAGGAGCATGAGGGAGAAGGAGGACAACGAGGAGGGGGATGAGGGAGAAGGATGGGGAGAGGTGTCTCCCTCGGAGGGAAAAGAGGGTGATGGAGAGGAAGGGGATGAACAAGATGGCGAGGATGGTGAATGGGAGGATGAGGAGGTGATGATTTTGCTCTAAATATCCCTCGGCAGCGGCGGATTCCTCCATGGCGTCCCTAATCGAGCGCGCCACCTCCACCACGGCGCACGCCGTCGACCCGGGGCTCCTCCGCGCCAAAAAATATTCGGCCCGTGCCTCCGATGCCGCCATCCGGGACGCGTTCCGCCTCATCCTGTCCCTCATGTCCAAGCCCCACTCCCACGTGCATAAGCCTCTTCCCCTGCTCCAATCCCCCAATTTCACCGAACCCTAACGCTCTGATCCCCTCCCTTCTCGCTGCAGGTGCAGCTCCTCGCCTTCAGCATCGCCGACGAGCTCTTCATGCGCTCCAAGCTCTTCCGCTCCCTCCTTGCTGACTCGCTCGACGGCTTCCTCCCGCTCGCCGTCGGGTTCCGCCGAGCAAACCCCCTCCCGCCGCCGACCATGTCCGCTGCCTTACTCCGGAAGGCCGCCGTCCAGGCGCTCGAGCGCTGGCACCATCTCTTTGGTGCGCACTACCACCAACTCCGCCTGGCCGTTGAGTACCTCAAGGAGTCCGCGCGCGTCCAGTTCTCTGGTCTGCGGGCCACCGTTGATGCTCGTGCAGCTCGTGAGACTCGCATGCAGGAGATCTATGCTGGCAAGGTTGAGCAGTTGCGTGAAAACCTTGCGTCAATCAAGGCGGAGATGGATAGTTCCTGGGATCCCGCGACAGAGAGCATGGGCATGAGCTCGGGAGCGGGCGATGATGGTGGGGCGACGATGGATGGTTCCTGGGATTGCGCGGCCAAGAGCAGGGCAAGGGGGAGGGACATCATCATGCCCAACTTGAAGTCGTCCGTGACCACAACAGCGAGCGCGGTGGAGTACACGGATGAAGTATTGAAGGCGCTGCCACCAGGTAGTACCTTCTTTCCACTCATGACACTACCTCATAGACAACACAAATCTAGATGAGATCAGGCTCGCAAGTATGGTCTATCTGTTGCCATTTTTTGTTAATCTTTTAAACTGAAGCATCATGTTTACCTAGCCGTAAGCCGACATGTAGTCTGTAGATCAGTTTCGAGTGTCGTGGTGGTGGTGTTTTCTGTACATCCATCTGCTCTGAAGTATAAAGTATAATCCAATATGATGGACGTTGCCGCGTGGGTTGGCCATGGGATATATTCCCCATTCCTCTCCTGTCCACGCAGGTTGGCCATGGGGATGTTTCCCCCTCCCTCCCCTGTGCAATATCTTTCATTTTACCTAAACTTCTGATGTTTATCTAAACTTCTGATGCCCATCGGTTGATATCTGAACAGGTCGGCAGCCTTGAGGAGGCAGCTAAAGCTAAAGAAGCTGGTGTAGATGGGATCATTGATCAAGGACGTGAGGCAGGGGGTCATGTAATTGGTCAGGTAATTCCCAGCTGGTTTCTGGTTTTGACACTAATGGGCAATTGTTCACCACCCATCCATCAGCTTATGCAGTCATCTGTTCATTTGGAATCTTAACCATCCTGTGGAATGCAGAACAACATTTTGCTGCCACTATATATGCAGATTTCAGTATATATTAAATGCTATATATATTTTAATTGTCTTCTTTTATGAATGTTCTCTCAATCAGTTTTTAAGATGAAGAACCTCCTTAAAATAAATGGAATAATTCGCCGGCCTCCTCTCGAACCTACAAGATCATCGATTACGTCGACGTCAAGGTGAACAGCACCGTCCACAAGGGGATGACACACATGTTCTACCATGGCCGCACCAGTCGCGTCAGGAACACCAAATGTGCCATCGGCGTCGAGATAAACAAGCAGGTATCCCTTTTACTTAAATTTACTGCACGACCACATCTTTTGTTTGTTCCATTCTAGGAATTGGGATGTTTTAATATAGAATGGCAGCTATCTATTGATGTTGTTTGATATGGATTTATAGTACAAGCCCAGGCAGCTATCTATTTGTTTTTGTAGTGGCAGGAATGGGGATTCTGAGCCATTTCTTTGTATGATCTGATCTGGTAGTGGTGTAGATGCTTAATTGTGTTGATTCTAGGTCCATATATGATTGGGTTCTTGTTACTACATTGGCGTATGGAAGGTTGTGAGCATTCACTAATTTTTATTCTGAGACAACATTAAGTTGTCTCACCGAATTTAAATGTCGAAGTTTAGCCACCGCACAAAAAGGTAGTAGCTAGCAATATATGCTAGAGTACTTGCAGCTTTTCCGACATCTTTGTAGTGGAGTAAACAATCTAACCATACAAAAATGATTACAACGATAAATAATCTAGATGAGTGGCACAAGCGATTAACTATTGTAGGATGCTACTGCCTATTCTGAATAAATCTGTGACAATTGTAGTCGAATTTCTACTTGAAAATAACAGTGTAATAGCTATGTTTGTGGTTGTCGTGGAGGTGGGCTTTCCTTGCAACCAAATGCCTGCATCTAGGGCTGCACACATGTTCAGCTTGGTTCTTTAATTTTTTAACTATTGTGTAATTGCAATTTGTCTCCTTCAGCTGGAAATTGGATTTCCTAAACTTTCGGCGGTGACCCATTTATTTCCTAAACAGTTTTAGCTGAAGTGGCACTATATCAGGCGTCAGAGTGGCACCACATCCTCCACGAGGGAGGTAAATCAAATCACCCACGAGGGATGTAAATCTGATTTTTGTGATAGTTTATAATCAAATAGACTTGTACTCGACCATGATGATTTCTCATTCAGATATATGTACAAGTGTAAGTATAATGATTTAAAGAAACCGAACACTTATTATGTGGATAGCTTAGGAATAGTGGAGATTCTTTTCAAGATTTTGGTGCTGAATATTTTTGGTGAATGGATCAAGTGTGTGTTAGCAAATGACGGAATGAAGCGTGCGTGCCACTAAACAACACCAGCGATTCTGAAACTGTCTTTTTTATTCTCTTTTTTATACATGAGCTCATCACAAACTATTACCAGTTGCTTGTTGTAATGTATGCTACATTCTTTTGTAGGTTACTGTTGCGGGAGTCTTCAGCAGGTCACTTGTGCCTTTCAGCAGGTTGGTCAGTTAGCACCTTTCCAGACTTCTACCTCCCATTTTTTGAGTTTACGTGGTCGAGTGCACCGTGTTTACAGAAACTATAATTCAGGCCAGCAATGAAGCGTTGCTTGCTCGCTCCTCGACGACCAAGGAGCCTAAAAAACTGCTAGAAAAGGCATGTCTCACTAACTGAAACTATACTTCTTGCGTGAAATATGGCAAGCTTCACATATGAAAACTACCAGTTACACAATGACAAACTGTAGATTTCACTGAACATATGAACATAATAGCCTTTATTATGTGCCCTGGCTTAGAGTTCCACTGCAATTGTCCACCACAATTGTGTGCTGTGGCTTAGAGTTCCGCCACTCAAGCTTATGTTAGACAGTGATTTCCTGTTGTGAACATGATAGAAGTAGACAGTCAATCTGTATATCTACGCTGATCAAATTATGCGCCTTCTAATATTTTTCTGAAGTGGTTCCTTGTCTGGACTCTGTAGGATCATATATTTAAAAGCTACTTACTAATTTATATGAAATCACATGATACATTTTACTCAGAAGAATTTAGTACGTTCATAAGACTTTTTTCAATACCCTTTTGTGGACTTGCAGGAGGATGGCCTGCTGCATAGAACCTGTGGAACTCCCAATTATGTTGCTCTTGAGGTGCTGACCACGACTATGCTTTAAGTTATGTTCTTATTTTCACTCAATAAAGTATTTTGTTCTCATGTACAGTGCTCTTGCGTCTACTGGTTATAAACAATAAATGCTATGATGGTGTTAAGGGTGATATGTGGTCATGTGAAGTGATTTTCTTTGTCCTCATGGCGGGGTACCTCCCATTTGAAGATTCAAACCTGATGTCGCTTTACAAGAAGGTTTGTCAGTCTCTGGCCTGACAAGAACTCAAGAAGCCATATTTTCCCTTCCTTTTTTCTTAATGGTTGCTTGACACAACCTGTTTTTAATGCAGATCTTCAAAGCGGATTTCAGTTGCGCTCTCCACAAGTGCAAAGAAGCTCTTCAAAAAGATACTTGATCCTAATGCTAACACTATAAGTTCTGTTGTCCATAGCCATCATTTTAACTCATTTTGTTCAACATCTGCAGGATTAATAACTGTGTACCATCGTTCTGTGGCCTGTGTAGATAATAGCTATTGCGGAGCACATTAACAATGAGTGCTTCAAGAAGGTTTATCAGCCTCCCATATTTGAAACAACAATTGTTAATGTGGACGAAACCTTGATCCTGAATGCGCACAACTTTAGTTGCTATGTCTGTTTTTAGAGAATTCATCTTTAGATGGGTTGAATATTGTCATAATACTTATCCATATGCAAGTAATGTAGAAATCTTGCCACAACACAATTCTCCCCAACATAAAAGATAAGAGAGTCATATTTGTGAGCTAAAATAATTTTGATAGTCACAAGTCATCATCTCCTTTCGATAGGCTTAGGATCTCCTTTTTATAATTTTTCACCTTGCAATACAATATTGTTCTATGTAAACCATCGTACATCATCATATCATGTAATACCAACTTAGGATTTGCCTATTTTGATTAACAGTGACATTGGGCCAAAATTTGGTTGTTCGGCAGACTTTGATATTTGTTATGATTGTTTAGTTGAATCTTGATAGCATTACTAAACAATAACCTAAATCGATAAATAAGTTACCAATGGTATTATATGTTCCCGTTGCAACACTCTTAGATCCCCAAGGAAGAAAAAGATCTGGTCAAATATGCGTCGATGCTCATCCCCAGCTTACATAAGTTATCAATGGTATTATATGTTTCCGTTGCAACGCACGGGCACACACCTAGTCTCTACTAACTATTAAGAGAGCATTGTAGACCGCCCCCGCCTCTCTACGCCCGCCCGCCCGTAATCCCGCCGCGAACGCCCCGCAATCCCCGCCCTGCAGACGCTTCCTGGCCATACGGCTGATGACATCCAATCGCGCTGACGCTTCCGCGGCAAAGCAGGAGGAGGAGGAGGACGGTGCCGGGGAGAAGCAGCCGCCGAGGTGGTCACAGACGAGGTCCTCGCGGTCGAAGGGGTGGGCGTCGATGCGGGGGTGCGTAGGGAGGCGAGGGCCACATCTGCAGGAGCGAGGAGGGCGCGTTGAGGGAGGGCGCCTGCGGGCGCGGCGGCGGAGGCGCGACGGTCGAGGAGAGGAGGAAGGAGGAGGAGTCGAGGGTGGAGACCGGGTGGAGGCGCGCGAGCGTGAGGAGCTCGGCCTCACGGTTGCGGCGCTCGACCTCGCGCTCCATGGAGGAGAGCGCCTCCTCGGACTGGCGCGCGACCTAGCGGCTGAGGAGGCGCGACTCCCGCCTCCGCCTGCGCACCGCCGACGACTCGGCCTCGCCGTCGGGCTCATGGTCTGCGGCGCCTCCGCCCGCCCGCGACGGAGCAGCAGGAGGAGGAGGACGGGGCCGGGGAGAAGCAACCGTCGAGGTGGTCACAGACGAACCCGACCCCCGCGCACGCGTCGCACCTGCTTCTCGCCCCCGCCTCTCCGCACAGCAACAGCGGGGCGAGGCGGCCCTGCTCGTGGAGCGCGAGCACCTGGCCCGCGCCGCCAAGGTCGCGGCCGCGCACGAACAGGCGCGGCGGCACGGCCTTGTCCCCGGCCATGGACACGTCGCGCTCCTGGAACGGCGCGCCTAGGCTCTTCAGCAACGCGCGCACGCCGTTGCAGTCCACGCCAGCACGGCTCCTGGAACGCAGCGTCGTCGTGTACAGCACCACGCCCACGCCGCCCCTCCCCCGGCGGCGGGGAACCCCAGCAACGGGTCGCCGACCGACGGCGCGCGCCGGTCGTCCACCAGCTCCCACGCGTCTAGCGGCTCCCGCGCGTCGAAGAAGGACGCGTCGTTGGACAGCACGTCGCCGCCGTGGCACTGGTGTGCCGGCTTGGTCGGGGAGCGCGCGCCGTCGCCCGCCGCCGGGAGTGACGACGGCTTCAGTGCGCGCAGGATGGGTGCCTTCAGGGTCTTGAACCCGAACCCTTTTACTCCGCGTGCATTAAAACCCTTCGCGTGGGCATGGGCATGGCAGCAGCTCAGCTGCCCCTTCGTCCTCGCCCCTGCTTGCTGGCTGGCTGGTCTGCTCTGTCCCGTCCGTCCTACTCCTAAGGCCAGCAGGCAGCTAGCACGCAACGACTGCACGAGCTGGTTTTTTCTGACGAGCAGGTTTTATTAATTTGGTTGTGCTACACCGTGCGTGCAGGAGTCGACGGTGGAGAAGGAGGTGCGCGCGGCGCACAACGTGCTGGAGGCGTGCGCGCAGACGGACGCCATGGAGCGGGTCGTCTTCACCTCCTCCGTTACCGCCGTCATCTGGAGCGGCGCCGGCGCCGGCGCCCACAGGGTGGAGGTCGCCGACGAGAGGAGCTGGAGCGACCTCGCCTTCTGCAGGAAGTTCAAGGTGCGTATGAGTGAGCGACTCACTGTTGTTTTTAAGTTCCGTTTTTTCATGGACTGGCCCCTGTTCCCAGTGCCGTGCGTTGGCAACTTTCATCAGACAACAGTGGTTACCAACCGCCATGATTTGCATCCAACCATCAAATCGAAGCCGATGGGATGAGGCTGCGGCGCCCTGGACGGCCACACGGCTGCTTGGCCACTTGCCCTGGGTCGTCCTCATCTTGCATCCCCGGCCGGGCGATATCTTTCGCCATCGATGGTCGAGTCGATCCATCCCTTATCCGTTGGGTGTAGCTTCCCGCACCTGTTTTGTGTGTGGGTGCCTGCCGTCGCGTGCCACTCCAGCCCTGCCGCGCGACGCAAGCGTGCCTGGAAATCAGGGTTCTTGGTGGCCAAACTCCATTTCAAAAGCGTCCCTGAAATATCCCTTCCTTACCTTGATGAGCACAGCACAAAACAGATCCATTCAGAATCAGGCGTCGTCTACGGGTCACAGAGCTGTCTGTCTCTTCTTGAGGCTGGTTGTACAAGTCCAAACCTGTGCGCATCAAATGAGGAGTGGCATCAGACTCCAGCCTGCTGAAGCTGACCTCTCAACTGTCTCCGGCTCGGGATTAGGACACAGAAAGAGAGTCGAGTAGTAATTAATTAATTAAACCAACTAACAAACACGTACACGTCATCATCAGACGCACTACCACACCAGTACACCACCAACACCAAGAGTGTTCCCCTTTTATTAATTATTTCGCTCCTGATTTTGCCTCATCGTGGTTGCTGGTTGCATGCATCTTCTCCATTTCCGTCGCATGGACAAAAAACGACAAACACCAATCAACTGCTGTCCACCTGACCTGACTTGTGCTGTCTGCCTGCCTCTGCGCGCATGCAGCTGTGGCACGCCCTGGCCAAGACGCTGTCGGAGAAGACGGCGTGGGCGCTGGCCATGGACCGGGGCGTCGACATGGTGGCCATCAACGCCGGCCTATTGCTGGCCGCCCCCGAGCCCGGGCTTGGGCTCACCGCCGCGCACCCCTACCTCAAGGGCGCCCCCGACATGTACGACGGCGGCGTCCTCGCCACCGTCGACGTCGGCTTCCTGGCCGACGCGCACGTCGCCGCCTACGAGTCCCCCACCGTCTACGGCCGCTACCTCTGCTTCAGCAACGCCGTCTGCCGCCCCGAGGACGCCGTCAAGCTCGCCCAGATGCTCTCGCCGGCGCCGCCACGCTCGTCGCCACCAAGGTAAATAACGGCCATGGAACCGTGCTTGTGTTTGTGCGTGCTGGCTGGCAGAGACGGACATGCGGTTAAGTTGTTTCTGTGCTGACAAGGTGGGTTTTGTTTTGCACAGCGACGAACTGAAGGTGATACCACAGAGGATCCAGGGCAAGAAGCTGAACAAGCTCATGCTGGAGTTCGCCAGCGGGGTATACACTATACAGGGAGATGGACTAGGAAGGAACTCCCTCCCCCACAGATGATGCGATGCGACTCGACTAGGGCTGTTGTATTCTTTTAATCGCTTGGCACTATGCCGTTGACAGAACATCGTTCACGGCCGGAGCCATATGCCATTGCAAAAATGGTACACTCCGTACAAATGTCAATTGTAACTGCTCGTTGCCGGTTTTAGTGTGGTAATGCGTTATAAATCGTACACAATACAATTTATGGATCCAACCCGATTAAAAACAGACATTGTTTCTATTCAATTTTGAATTATAATTAATTAAGAATTTAAACAAACTGTGAAGAAATATTTAAATCATGATTCATTATCATCCTTAACCTTGACCTCGCTTTATAGTACTGTCAGTTTAAGGCAAGCTCTCCTGCTTCTGAGAAAGAAAAAAAAGCAGGATAGAAGCCCGTAAGCCAGTTGATCGTGAGAGACGGAGCCTGCTTGCGACATCACCCTTCAGGTTGTCTGGTCTTGACCGAGTCCGAGAGAGAGCGCGTCTTGCAACTTGTACGCTCCTTTTACAATACGGCCCATGAGGCCGCGAGCGGGAAATCAGCATTTTCGCGCGAACGGAAGGTGCGCCAGGCTGTATGGAAGAAGAATAGACACGGTCCATCTGTTTATAGTCCCACATCGCCAGCATAGATGCGGAGGGGGCGCGAGGCGCGCTACAAAGGAAAGCGAGAGTGCCTAGCTGCAACTCATACCTTTCTCCGCATTTTGGCTAAGATCAAGTGTAGTATCTGTTCTTATCAGTAGACTGTCCCTGCTTTCATGTCATACATCTTAGGACCTAGCAATCTATTTAGACCTGTATTGCTCTTCTTGTTTATAGGCACATGCTTTTTCAGCGATTTTGAATTTTAGTGAGAATTGTACACAAGAAATCGGCGAAGCATCATGGCTCCTGACGAAGCAGGGGCTGCGACCAGCGCGCTGGGCGTTGCTAGGAGGCGGCTGCTGTCTGGAGGCAGCAGCAGAGCTCATGATCGTCGAGACTTTTGATACTAGATTGGTAGGAGCTGTGTTTCCTATGCTGACAATATGTTTCTGTTGCAACGCACGGGCACCTATCTAGTATTCTATTAGGAGGAGATGGAGGAGGGGGCGAGTGCGTGTCCTCGAATACTGGATGGGGGAGGCGTGGGGACGCTGTCCAAAACGGCGATCCGCTGGGGCGGAAGGAGCTTGGCCGGTGCGTGGTGGAGTCGCTCAGGCAGGGCAGGGCAGGGCATGCGGTCTCGTCCATGGCATCTAGGCTCGCCGCCGCCGAAATGGAAGGTGACCTCGTTTCCATGGCGTTGCCTCTACATTAGTGAGGGTCGGTGGAAGGCAGGCTTGGGTTCGTGAATCGTGATCCAGGCGCAGCCTTACCTCTTGGCCGCCCCCATGCATGCCCCAGGATCTGGACTTGTGGAGGCGCTCTGTCTCAAGGTCTCACACACTACCCTACCCTGTTCAACCACTTCCAGCGTGAGCTCCGACTGGTGAGCGGGATGTGGTGCTGGACTGCTGGAGTTTACACAAGAGGAATTGAATGCCACTGCAATGACGATTCCGAGCATCCCAAGCCTGTCGAGTACCCCGTGAGCAATGGGTAGGCTCAGCACGAGCAATGCGACACCATTTGATCTTGGATGTGATCAGCAGCTCCACAGGTGGGGGGACAATTTTGGTTACTTCATTTTCTTTATGTTCAAATTTTATCCTCAGTTACTTTGATAGATTGAACGAGAATTTTTTTTCTGCTGTCCCAAGTTGCCACTTTTTTAGGGTTGGGAGGCCTGCATTTGGTTCTCTATTCAGGGTTGAAGGTGGGGCATAAGCTGCTCCAACCTCCAACTACTCTGTCTCCTGGAGACGTGGTTTGGGTGAGGGCGCCACTTCTTGAAGGCAAGGCTTTGCTTATAATCTTGAGGAAGATGGCTACAACATAACTGTGGCTCTAGAATCACGCCATGGTGATGCTACCTTCTCTAGGCTATTTGGAGAAAAGTGTGCGAATTGACCAAATTTAAGATTCGCTGATTCTCTTTCATATAAGGTATTGAAATTCTGTCACGGAACTAAAGTGTATCTGCTCTTATCAGTCAGTGTTTAAGATCGTTTTGAAACTTGCCAGTGATATGATAATAATCTTATGTAAATGTTTGTAGTATACTATATCATGGAGGTGGCGGCGTCCTGGGCGCCGGCGAGGATAGGGGCGGGCGGGGGAAGCCGCGTCGCTAGTTTCCTGGAGGAGGGGTAGGCGTAGCCTGAGGGAGGCCAATCGCTGGCCATGGAGTGGGCGACAACGGCTGGTGAGAGGAGAGAGAGAAAGAGAGGAAACCTAAACCTAGCTAGATACTATGATAGTGGGCCTAAAACCCTATCCCTAACCAGGGTTGGAAGATATATTTACAATAGGAGCAGTTGGGTCTAAGCCCATTACACAAATACAACCCATTACGATACTCATTACATAGATTACATAGAGGCTCTAACTGTTGAGAACAACGTTACCACGGATCACCAGATCCGCTCCCTTCCCTCCCGTCAGCAGTAGAGGCGCGAGAAGCTGTAGAGAACCCGTCTCCCTTCCCAGAAGTACGGCAGAGTAACACACGAGACACATGATATAGGGTTGGACCTCTGGTCTCTTTCTTTTCTCTGTATTATGAGGGGTGTACAGGTTCCTTATATAGAGATGTGAGACCCCTCAGGGACAAAGCAGGTATTTGCCCACATAACCCTAACTAGGGTTACTTAACACTCCCCCTTGAGCGAATACCGCGACCAACACATGCCTCGTTAAAACTCCGAAAAACCCAGTGGGAAAATGTGGGGAAAGAGTGTATGGTGATACAAATTGCATTTGCACTTTGTTGCCTCGTTAAAAACCTCATGTGAGAAACTTCAAGAAAACTCACAAAGGGAAAAAAGAGTACAACAGTTGTCATCAGGACAGATTTCGATCCTCTGGGATCTAGATTCTATCGAATCTTCTACAAGGGCTAACTTTAGAAATATGCTCCCCCTGATCCTTGCAAAACCGTATCAATAAGGCAAAACATCTTCTAGAAGTATATGCACATAAAGATTTAGAAAACGGATTGCATATCCTTGCAAGGACTATTTCAGGAATTTTACCTCTACTCACTTCTAGGATATACGAGGTAAGTGCACGTATCAATATAAATAAGCCACTTTGACTGATGGTGTTTGATCGACTGGATCTATATATTTGATAAAAAGTTCTATAAAGGTTCACATATTGATCATCAAGCTCACGCCTTCAGGGCATAGAATATGACATTTATTGTCTCACGGTTGTGATCAATATAAGCATTCGCTCCCCCTGACGATGACATCTGTCAAAGTCGTTATCCCTCATTACTCAAGCATATTCTTCAAGATATATGTCTCATTGTTCATCTGGAATAACGAGAATGGATGAGGTTGGGGTGCTATCATTTTCTATCTTACACCACAATTTATACATAATTGTGCAAAGCAAATAACATGTCCTTCAATAGGACTTAGGGGATAATATAGTTGCAATAGTACATATTCTAAATATGACACATCGCTCCAGGCGTTCATCCATCGCAACATCTATGATGGTGTAACAAAAGTCCATCAAAGATCGTAATCCATCAGAGATTTTTCATCGATCAGATACATCGTTATAGTCTGTCATTCTGGCGCAATGGGGATATTTTGCCAGTAACACCTAAACCTTATAGGTTTCTGCCATCGTGGCTTTAGAGGATACCGCAATTCCACATCTAGTGGAAATTACCATGAGTAAAACTCATGGAATGCACATGTGCTTATTCGGTGAACTTCAAGTCCTTTGGTACCTCATCTTATTCCTTTTCGGGTATGTATGGGTCTTTATCCCTTTATAGGGGTTATCAAACTTTAGTGTTCAACACAGACTTTGTTTCTTCTGGAAAGATTCCATCTGGAAACTATAATCTCAACTAGGAGATATTCTCCCTACACAGGAGAGTGATCATTCATCAGGAATATATTATTCGATATGAGATTTATATGTTGCATATTTATAAATCAAAGATATGAATCCTCATAGGATCTCATGATGGATCTTCAGAATCTTATTAACTGCATATTTTAATTCATGCCATTTGCCAGATATTTTACATAGCGGAACAGTGTTTATTCAACACATATGTGGGATGGGTCTCTCACAAGACCACTTGAACCATCGCATTCACCACACATTATTTCAATAGTGCTCATAAATGTCCGAACTTCAAGCTCGCGACTTTCATTTTGCGATTCTTGGTTCAGCCTCGATTGCATTTATCAATGACCCGATAAGAGAGCTTAAAGCACTCATGCCTAGGACTTTGTTTTGGATCCATTTGCAATCTAGAGAGGCAATATAGGTGTCGACATATTTGTCTCCCACATTTAATAATGATCTCCGTTATTTCCCAAAACGAAAGATTCATTGTTCCGTATTCCCAGCACAATGATATTGCGCGCATTGCTAGGAATTTCATCATCAAGATGAACCTCTTCGTGAGGCAAATCACCATCAGGGTGAATTAATCGGAGGAGAGTTATCACAGACCATGTGAATCTGCAATCAGAACATATGCTTTGACTAAGGTTGATGGATCATATTCGCAGGCGTCCCCGAGAATAGATCAAATGCCGATAAGTCAAATATGGATATGATATTAATCCCGGGTATATCCACATCATATCTACATCAGGTAGAAGCATTCAGACCAATATGGTTACTCCTTAATGATTTCTGGCAAACTCCATATACACAGGAGTACACACCGAACGACAGGTTCAGTTTGCCTTATGTGCGTTTAATAGAATATTGAGGCATTACACTATATGGGCATTCCTCCCCCTAATGCCGAGATGTTCTAAAAGCATACAGATAAAATCCCCAACCACAATCATCCAGTTGTGGGCAATGTATGCTATTGTGGTGATTTATTTGGGAAATCTTACGCACATTACAGATAGGGTTTTATGCAGTGAGCTTTGGACTTAGATTAATGTAGTGGCATAAATACTACATATTTTGTCCTTCAACATGAAGGGTTAGTCTCAACATCCAGCGAGACACGCAACAACAAGTTGCTTCATGGTTACAATTCTGCAAACTTATTGTTATTACTACCAAATGCATAGTCAATCATTAAGATTTAGACTGATATGTGCAACACTATTTTATCCATAAGGGTCCTTCAGGGGCTCATGCATACCATTTGTTTGGAGCCATTAGTTGACTTCAGATCGACAAGTAAAATGACCATCAGGGTCTAATGCTCACAAAGACATTCACTGGTTGCATTTTGCTTTTAAGCACATAGGAAAAATGTGTGTGTTTATATTGGTAGTGAAGTGCACGGCATCAGGCCAATGCTGCCAAGCAAAGATTTTTATATGCAGAGATGTATAGTCCAGCTCGTTTTTATCACTGCCCATGGTTTACCCAATTACTCATACTGCTCTGAAATTGGGTATCGATTTATGCAACATTTTTATGTATAATAATTTTGAGAGAGAACTTATAACAATAGTTAATTATTTGTGGTGTTGCCAGCAAGGCAAACATTTCTCCTCATATTATATAGCAAATTGTTCTATATAGCATTATTTCGATCTCTTCATTGTTCAGCAAAAAGAGAAGCTTTGGAATAGAACAGACAAGACCAAGAATTCATTTTATCTGGGAAAATCACCATATAACTATCTTTTGATGAAGAAATTGATGATAACTGCTTGGCAAGAACGAAACAATACTGGTATCCGCCTAGGATCCATCTTCAACAACAGATATTACTGCTCTCATCCGAAGAAATCATCAGGAGTAGAGAGGATACAACAGGTCTCTACAAGATCTTCATATTTCTATCACAAATTATCATCACTAGTAGTCTAGAGGTCTAGACATATGACTTTTCTGGCTCCGAGGACCAAGGACATGTTAATGTCTAATTTAGCTTCAAGCTCTGTTGTGATGTGGGATTTCATAGTTATTTGTCTACTCTTCTCACTTCTGATAGATCGGAGGTAGATAATGGTAAGCATGCCAAAGAGTGGAATTCAATGTAGTTCGGCTACATAAACCCCATGTATGTGTCCATTCAGAATCGACCTTTACCATTTAGCTTACAGTGTATACCAAACTTGTCAAAGGACTATCCCGAGTCAATTCAGTGACTATAAGTATTTACAATTCCGAGAGATGTATGCGACACAAGCATAGAGGTCCTAGATAGGACGATGCAACACAAACATCGTGAAAAAATTCTCAGAATTACCTTTCGATGTACTCGCAACATCGTGTTGCTAGCGGTTACATGTCCTTTTATCTCATAGTTTGCTTTATGTCATCCAGCGACAAAGAGAACAATGTGCTAACATCTGGTTGAGCAATGTATGACTGAGATTTCTGATCTTAAATCATTTGGTAAGTTCTTTTTGCTTACTAATATAATCCCAATTTGTGATATCTTCTATGCCAAAAAGGCTTTCATGCATTATATTATATATCTTCGGGTTACTTCGGGTAAAACTTTATGCATGAGGAGAGAGTTGAGAATTAACTTATCCATGTTCTGTTGTATTTCAATTTAACTTCCCAGATTTCCAAGCACTATAGAGCTTGATATAGTTGTTAAGGCCACTTGGCAATATATATAAATATATGATACCACACAACACAATCAAACAAAATATAGAGCGAAAAAAATTGTTTAAGAAGGTTGCGCGACAAAGTAACCTTAGGGGCTCAGATAACCCACCACATTCTACGCGAGTACAAGCTCCAGCGTAACTGGTGTCAATGCGTGTGCGGCCATCAGGGCTACGACAACACAGTAAGCCCTCGTAACAAGCGCAACAGGCGCATATATGGCTTGATAGTCGGGGTACACGAAATGTCCACACAACGTGCGCAACAGGCGCATTTGTGTCTCGATGATCACGATAGACGAATAGTGCCAACAGGGCATGCAAAAAATATGCGACTCCACGATGGCGGTTTGACTCAACGGGAGCTGTCCGATTAAACAGAGTGCTACATAGCAATCACAATGACGCAGCCAAGTTCGTACGACACAAATATTGCGTCGTGTTGCCAGGGCGCAGCCAATGGCAAAACTCAGCCGTTTAATAATTTAGCCTGATCGGCATGTTCGGGTACCCACGATAAAATTTAATCGCTCGGCGTGAGTTCAAAAGCTCAACGCAGCACAAATATTTAGAGCGATTTGAGTATACACAATATAACCTTCACATGCATTTTAATAATTTTCTGCTAATTATTTACTACGGGAAATAATTATTAATGCAGAAAAAATGAACACCATAATTAATATATGAACATAACACATCAGGTGTAAAAGACATTTCTCCATATTTAAGCATGCATTTTCTACCAATTATTTACTACGGGAAATAATTAATCAAAGTAGAAATTGCAACATAAACATGCTTCATTCTATTTATTATTTGCAGCATAAAATAAATAGAATAAATCATATGGAGGATGCATATAAATTAAAATTCGTCTGATTTAATTCAACGAGAATTAATAGGAAAAATGGTATGCCTTTTTTTTCTAGCCGTATGCACTCATGCGCCATCACGTGTGGAAGACGACCACCAACTACCAGATCCATATTTTTAGCAGCTTGTTTGACTGGGCATTTTTTAACCGCACAACTATGCTTTTTAGCTACATTTTTTCTAATAAATGAATAAGTGACTAAATAAATAATGTACACATGCATGGGTCCATGCACATGCGCGTTTTTTATCTCAACCATGCAGCCCTTGCACGAACTCGTCATCGCAGGCCAGCATGCAGTGTGATCCGTTATCTACGGACTACAGTTGCTGGACGCGGTCAACAACGAGAGTCTGTTGAGATCTGTAGGAACTGGGTAATGCAGTCTCCTGTGATGGTGGTCGACACAACGCCAAATTTTCTAGATGAACAGTTACCACGAGCATTAGATCCAATCTACTAACAAAAAAAATCATACCGTTCGATTGTGTATACGGGGAATCGAAGCCTGTCGCGTAGGACAGTTCGGCTAGGCCGAGGGACCTGCCGACTTGACGGTGAGTTGATGCAGATCTGATCCCGCAGCAACGTCGAGGTAGAGCGTGCTGATAACGTGTTGAGAACAACGTTACCACGGATCACCAGATCCGCTCCCTTCCCTCCCGTCAGCAGTAGAGGCGCGAGAAGCTGTAGAGAACCCATCTCCCTTCCCAGAAGTACGGCAGAGTAACACACGAGACACATGATATAGGGTTGGGCCTCTGGCCTCTTTCTTTTCTCTGTATTATGAGGGGTGTACAGGTTCCTTATATAGAGATGTGAGACCCCTCAGGGGCAAAGCAGGTATTTGCCCACATAACCCTAACTAGGGTTACTTAACACTAACAATCGCCTCTACAACTTTGTCCTATATGGTTTCTGTAGGCCACTTTAAATTTAGTGGTCCGTTGAGCTTTAAGAAAGTAGGTTGTTAGCTTGATCTGCTATGTTTCTAGTAATATCTGTTAAAAGCATCCAATTTTTACGCTGAAGATTGAACAAACGCTGCATATTAGTTTCATTTATGCTCATCCTCAATATTCTTGATAGGCATCTTTAAGTTTTTAATCATGAGTTTCATGAGCTAATCTACCTTCATGATATCCTAGAAAAGGTGCCCTTTGAGTTTTGTGTGGTCAGTATGTTTGAGCTTGGGAGGTTTGCCAAATATTCTGAATTTTGAGATTATGCATTAACAATGATACAGCTAAATTACTCCTCAAAAGTAATTTAAAAATGTTATAATTTTCTAAGCTGCGTAAATATATCAGGATAAAAATTCGTGTCAAAGTTATATCTTGGGCGTATAGCTGTCCAGAACAACACTTTCATGTTACTGTATGTAGTTATTTGTACCCTGACAATGTATTCACAGATATGTAAACAGTTTGTTTGTTTTACTTTTTAGTTAAAGTTGTTTGGCTACTATGCACTCCCTCTAGGTTCAAATTATAAGTCGTTTAGGTCAATGACATGGTCTCCAAAATATAATATTGGTCAGTGTTTTTTAAATACAAATTAATTCTTAATTCTTAATACATTTATACTTTTGTAAAAGTACTTTTTAAAACAAATTAGTACATATGACTATTAGGTTTCAAAACTAAATAACAAAACGGTTATTTGTAGTCAAATTTTACAAGTTTGACTGAAACCTTGTCTAAAACGACTTATAATTTAGATCTGAAGGGAGTATGTCATTGAGGATAGAGTCTAAGTGTTGAAGATTACAAGATCCTTTACTCAAACGTCTTTATGAATCCAGAATCCTGTCAGTTTTACTCTACTTGGATTATTTAGCTCATGTTGTTATAAATTTATTCAGATAGGCATGGGCATGTAGTTGAGCTTAATCTCTGCTGAATTTCCAAGAAAATTTGTTATACATCACATTTGTATATTGGAGATAATTGTTTGCATGAAAAAAATATTATGTATGAAAGAAACAGTTGGATCGAAACTGTCTCTGAACAAACCCAAAGTCTCTTCATTCTTGTTCTCTTATTTATTTGAAGCCCGCGTGTTTTTCTTGAGGATTTTTTTAATCACGACTGCACTTTATGTTGCTAGCTGGCCTGAATCCTTGAACAAATACAGACATGTCAATCGGATCTTTCGTTGATTTCAGGCTACTTGGATAACACGGTGCCCGCTGCTCTTACTTGGATGCCAATGAGCCCTAAGCATTGGTAGCAAGGAGCACTTAGATCCTGCTGGGGCATGCTCATTTTACAACGAAGGAGAAGCACAGCAAGTTCGTAATCTTGTGCACTGGTATATATGCACCATTTACTTCTCTACTTGAACGCTGCACTATGTTGTATCCTGCTTTTCTTTGCATATTCCTTTAATGTTCTATTCCAAATTCAGTCCTGTTGGCTATACATTAGGATTATCAGTTACTACTAGTTAGCCTTGATCAGCAGAACCTACTTATCCCTGGGGGTTTTTTTTATGCTTGGATTATTGAGCTAACAGGCGCCTCAAAAATCATGACTGCAGGAGTATCTCCAACCGCGATTGCTGTTCAGTCACCCTACATTGCTCAAGTGCAATTATTAGACTATCTCCAGCAGATTTCCTATCTCACTTCTATTTTAAACTCCACTCTGCAAATAGTGTCGTCTCAGTATAAAATAGTGTTTTGCACGCCCATATAGATGGTCTTAAGAGAGAAGCACCTTCCTTGGATGGGGTTTCTGGGCTCGGCTTCAGTTAACATTGATTCAAACACCTGAACGCTTGGTTAACACAAGGAATTGGAAGCTGGGAAATCATATGTTGCGTTTTATTATCATTTTTTTTAACTCTGATACACACAGGACGGCATGAGGATGAATATTCAGGAAGAGGAAAACTTCAATTTCCTGGGCATCACTGACCTATTTCTTGCCTAGCACGGGCACGGTGCTCCTATTCCTGTAAATCCAGTACTGTCGACAAGGATAGGATACCCAGTGCAGATGACAGACAGTTCACAATTGAGTTCTAGGCTTCACATTTGTGCTTGTGCTTGCTTGGAGCAACATATTGCAGCATCAAACATTTCCAAGATATCTCTGAACAACCCGATCTTCCAACTCCCGTCTCTCCCCTGTCATGAGCGTGGAGTTTTGTGTTGTTAATATCATGCTCATGTAATCTATCTTGGATTCTTGGGAGATCACGGAGGAATCCAGTTCCCCCACATAACTGAACTTTACTTATACTGTCCTTGCTTATGCTACTGCAACTTCCCAATATTGCTGCTCTATTATATGATTGATTCACACGATTGGAGCTCGACCAACAGAATTGAAGTGATCAAACATGATCCCGTATGCTGGTCGTGCCCTTACCTCTGTATTCAACAGTATTTATCTTGTATTTTTTGTGGGGGCAAAAGGCTTAGGTAGTACTCTCTTCATTCCAATCAAATTTTTTTTAAGTCAAAGCATCCAAGTTAGATTAAAATTATATAATTTTTTTACAAAAGCTTATGACACCGAATAGTTATACTATAACAACATAATTAATAAAGAATCTAGCAATACCTATCTGATAACATAATTACAATTATTTTATTATGTAAAGGTTTAGCGGTGATGTCTGTGCACCAGATCAAATCTAGGACGAAATTGGCAACAGTTCAATCGAGGCCAAAATGGTTTACGATTGCTGGCGATGGTGGATGTCTTTGCTTTCGTTTGGAACTTTGGTGGATCGATGAACCTTGAAAAATGAGATGAACGGATGACTGTCGGTCGATGGGTCCTGAGTGACGCACAAGACAAGTACAACGCTTATGGTCATAGATGTTTCGTATGCTTTATGACCATAGATGTCTTTGCGTAGGCAGAACACGCTTATGATCATAGAAGTTTCGTACTATGCTTTATTACCGCCCCTCCCTATAGATGGCCAATAAGCACGAGGCCCGTGAGGCACGACCTGGTTCTATGCGGGTCCGGGCCGGCCCGACACGAACAAGCGGGCCGAATTCAGACAGAAAACTAGGTACGATGGGCTAGCCCGGACCGGTCCGTTTAGGCCCGCTGCGGGTTGAGCTCAAACAGAAAATTGAGCCCGCATGCTTAGACGGTCCGGCCCGGTTTTCTAACCGTACCTGACGGACTGGGCCCAAAACAAGCCGGGCTTCACCGGACCCGGGCCGGGCGGCCCGTTTGACCATCTCTACCCTGGGCACAGGTCGTCACTAGCTCTGATTCCTAACTCGTACGTCTAATGAATGTATGAGTAGGAGGGAGCAGCACTAGTTTGTCTTGTCGACCCTAAAATAATCTAACGTTTAGAGCATTGGTTTCGAGCTAGTGGCTCTAAATCCGGTGGAGTACCGGTCAGGAAGGATTGGAAAGAGAGCTCAAGATTGTACCCCGGCCGAAAACAAAGGCACACCTCACATTCGTTCTTCATCCATAGACCATAGAATCCGGATTCTTCCTTCCAATTCATCCTCGAGGCTTTCCTAAGAAAAGAAAAAAAAACTTGAGATATGGGCATTATCGGCGAGACTGACTGACCGGCTCTATCACTCACTCACTCACTCACTCACATCGCAGTTCTCCAACAATATCTCCCCCCGATCCGGGGCTCCACGACTATACACGGGATGGCAATTGGCAACCGGCCGGTGGAGGCAGCTCGGATTATTATTTGCATGAGAGACGCAGGTTATTGTGAACAAGGCATGCGGGGTTGAAGATTTTTTTTTCTCAGACCTCGCAAACGTGCGGTGGCCATGGAGTGCAGGTGAACCGGCCCGGCCCGATCGCCCCTCCACCAACCGGTCTCACAGATATTGCCGCGCGCATATCGCCGTCGCCGCCGTTGCTGTCTCATCATCAACTGCGCGATGCCGTCTGGCGTCCAGAAGATTGTTGTACCGCGGCCACGGGTTATTAACCGAGAGCGAGACCTTCTGCATCTGCATCTGTGCGCGCGCGCGTAAGTAAATGGCAGCACTGAGTTGCGTCTTCTCGGATCGAGTGGAGTGGAAGCAACAAGCAAGTGTTATCCGTTTGCTAAAAATCTGACGGGATGGAGATGGCGACTGGAGGCGACGGCGACGGGGACACCCGGCCGTGCTCGTGCTCTCCACCCGTCGCGTCGCGTCGCGTCCCCGCTGCAATTGCAACCACACCACCCCCCTCCTGTGAGAGAGAGAGAGAGAGAGAGAGAGAGAGAGAGAGCCTTCACTTGTGGTCCTCCGGTTTCTTTCCACTGTGTGCGCTGCGCTGCATTATTTATCTGTGTGTGGGAGAGGCGCCAGTTGTTTGCGACAGACAGATACTCCGTTGCGTACCATCAGAGATGATGTGGGCTGCTGCTTCTTGGATTGCTGCCCGTCTGTTCATCCTGGGAGATTGGGAATCTTATCTCTACCATATATATATATCGGCGGTGTCGCTTGCACGCCTTCATCGGCTACGATTGTTTACGAACAACGAATCCGAGCTGAATAACCTGATGATGCTACCAACTTAGACGACAGGTGCTCCTACTCCTACTCGTGATCGTGAATCACTCACTACACTACACTACACGCAGGTTTATAACGGATCGGATCCTTTTTCCGCGAAAATACCTTTTTGATCACTGTGCACAGTTGAACTCTCTGTACTCGTATCCGTCGAAGCGTTTGCAGAGAGGTTGGCGAGGCAGTGCAGGCAAGAGTGCAGCGTCAAGGCGGGGAATCAATAGTTGAAGTAGCAGTCTTGTGCTTATCTGGTCGACAGAATCAGAGAAGGTAGGGCCATGGAGGGGAACGCGAGGAGGACGATGGCCACAGAACAGGGAGGGTGGCGTTGAGTGGTGGCCGCGTGGCGGGAGGAGGATGATAATATTCGACCGCAGGAAGCCGGATATAATGGCCAGTTTGGGAGGTATATTTTTCCAAAGATTTTTTATTTTTCCAAGAGAAATTAGTTTATTTTCTTTTAGAAAATTACAAATTTTATGGAAAAATGGGTTCTCAAACTAGCTCTAAATATATTTTTTAACCCGTGGATCAACCCGTATTTGATCCGAAGTCGGACCGGTATAAATTAGGATATTATCTCACACGTGTGGGATATCTGTTGGATAATCAAAATTGACCAATAATTTTTTTGTCTAGACTATATTATACAGCAAAGAACAAAACCTAACTCCATGAACCTCATGTATAATGCTCCCAATTCTCCTCCATTGACCGGCCTTTCTAGTCTTGTTGGTTTCTTGCAATGTGCCTTAAGCCCCATTCCAAATATCATAGGTCGCACCACCGTAGGCGGCTAGCACTATTCAAGCTCCAATCAATAATAATTCTTTTATTAAATTTTTAATTGTGTATAACGGTGGAAAGAAATTTGATTAATTATGTTATTCAATCGTTAAAAAATGATTGTGTATGTCATATCCGATAGATATTCGAAACCCGTCCGAAACCAGATGGCCACGGGCATAGAAATAATTTCCTACCCGCGGATATGATCACGGATGGATATTAGTTGCAACCACGGATATAGTTATGGGTAGATATTTGCAATATCCAATTTAAATGTGACCCGTTGACATCCCTTTCCACTAGCAAATTAGGTGTATCCATATTCGGTACTGTTGTGGACTTGTTCTCAAATGCTATGAATTAAGAACAAGGCTACACAAAAATAGGTTAATGGTTAATGTCCTTCGTCCTTCGAAGCATTATTTCCTCAAGGATATAATGATCTTCGGACGAAGGTTACCAATGATATACCTTCATCATCACAGCTTATATATATATATATATATATATATATATATATATATATATATATATATTAATGAAAGACGAAGCATATGAAACATGAGAAATAACATAAATAATCATACGACATTGGTAATGTATCTCTATTACACTATGGATGAATGAGAACAATATTGAATTATATTTATACCTTCGGCTTGACAGAAGGTAAAAAGTCCAAGCGTGACGCACAAACGAATACAAGTCAGCGTGAATAGTAGGGGGTACTATTCATCTATTTATAGGCACGGGGCGCAGCCTGTGTAAATTTACATTCATGCGCTTCATATTTACTATTGACTTATGGACAACCTAATGGGGACTAGATAGTCTTTTCCTCTTTATGTCGGTTTCTTTTTCCGCCATTGCGTCGAAGCTCCCTTGCGCGTAGCTTCGGAGCAACATCAGTCTTCGTCTCGACCACGCTTTTCACATCGTATATGGTTTTAACCCGAATCCGAAGGTACCTGTTCACGTGTTACACTTGGAAAACATTGTTAAATTATGTTTTTGAGGACCTTCGGAAGACGAAGACCTCCAACAGGTACAAAAATGACAACCTAAATATAATCGATTTAAAAATTAAATATATTTGTTTTTGACAAATGATAGCCTAAATATAATTCATTTTAACTTGTTGCACTAGAAGATGACACGAATAAGGGTGTGTTTAGGAGTGCCCTAGTTTCTTGCTTCAGTGTAAAGCTGTAGTTTACAATTTAAATTTAAATAGTTTTAAAAAATATTTTAAATATAAATAATAAATAAAATAACTTATATCAAAATGTATTTTAAAGGTTTACAACTTCAACTTCACGATTTTCTTAAGATCTTAATAACCTCCTTCACCAACTTCTGATATCCGACCTAATGAAGCCGGATATGGATACATTTTTGACCTGTGGGTCAGCCGCATATCCGACCCAAAATTGGGTGGGCATGTATTAGGACATTACCTCTCACCCTTAGGTTATCCATTAGATATCCGAAATCGGACCATAGTTTATTTTTAGCCTAACACATATTATTACACAATAAAGAGAAAACCCTAACTCCCTAAACCCCAAGCACTCCCAATTCCACACCGTTGATCACTCTTTCTAGCCTTGATGACTTCCTGCGCTGTGTGTCGTGTCCCCTTTTAAGTCCCATAGACCGTAGCACCGTTGGCGTCTGGTCGACGGCTACAGTGCCCCTGGCCGCAGCCTGCACCTTGCAGGTCATCCCCTCTAATGCTTGTAGTCGCCACTTCTTGCTTGCACCTCAATCCTACTGTAGTCGCCCTTCCAACTACCACTCACTCTTCAGTCCACGTTGTTGCTACCCATTCACGCTTCCAGTCCAACGCCAACGAGCCTCCCCCGCCACTTTCATGCGGTCCTCGACTCCCACCCCTTCTAGTCCGTCGACCCTTCCATGTTGTAATATTGAGAATATTGCTTGTTAAAAAACATGTGTATTGTATAATTTTTTATTAATTTTTTAACCGTGTATGATAGTGAATTGGGAAGAGATTTGATTAATCATGTTATTGAATTGTTGAAAAAGATTGTGTCATATCCGATGGATATCAGAAACCCGATAGGCACGAACATGAATATAATTTTTTACCCTCAGGTATGGTCGCGAGCGAATATTAGTTGCAACCGCAAATATGACTGGGAACAGATATTTGCAATATCTAATTTTAATCCGATCTGTTGCTATCCCTAGGATATAAAGAGCCGCCCCCAATCCACATCCAAGATAACAAAATTGGTATTCGGAGAAAATGATGAAATTGCTTGGATAAATATCAATGTATGACGGGAAATTCACATAGGTGCACATATGCTATTTTTAGACAAAATGATGTGTCTAAAGGTGTGTCTAAATATACTAGAACTAATAGTTAGTTGACTAAAAAATACTAGTGGAATTAGCTAGCTTACAAATAGCTAACTAACTATTAGCTAATTTGCTAAAAGTAGCTAATAACAAAACTATTAACTAGATTATTTAGATATATTCAATTAATTTTAACAGTTAACTATTAGTTTTAGCACATTCAAACACTCCTAAGCTTCTATGCTGGTTTCGTTTATGACCCGAAGTTTATCGAGCAAGTAACAATGATATAGCCTCAAGTAAAAAGATATAAAAGATACATCTTACTTTTGTTGTTTGCTCGATGTCATGACTTGGAGCTATATATTTGGGCAGAACGAAGAGTTGTGCATTACTATCCTCATGTATTGTTGACTCGACATTTGGCTCGTGGATGTGGTGTACAGCTCCGCCATCAGATGGACTGTATTGTTTGTCATCTTCGTTGGAGTGCTTGAGTAGCTGAGATTCACTTAGAGATGGCAATGAGCGCCGATCCCGATTTCTCGTAGGGAATTCCTCTATTAGAGCTAATCCTCTTCTTATTCAATTTTAAATAAGAAGTGTATTCTAGCCCCTACAATCATCTCCGGTTTTGTGCCTTCCAAAATAGTCCTTAGAGGATGTGGATGAGAAAGTTTCTTCCTCAAGGAAATCTAAACGGAGGAAAATCTTCCCCCGGTAGGTAAACGGGGATATGGACCGGGAAGCATTCCTCATCCTCGCTCCCCGCGGGACCCGTTAAACCTGAACGTGACAAAGTTTTCATGTATTAGTTAATGATAAAAATAAATAATTATTTTGTCTATAGATCACTCATTTATATAAATATGCTTATTTTAATGTATATATAATGATTTCTTACATATAACAATATGTATAAGTGAAAATGTTTTGCATTAGTAATAAATAATGTATGTTCTAATTATAATTTAAACGAGGATGGCGATCCTTGTCGGGGATTTATCTCGAAACAGGGATGGAGAAAAATATGGCCCGCAAACGTTCGTGAGAATCTTTATAGGAAAAATTTTATGTCGCATGAACATGCATAAAAAGCTATTCCCTGACGGTAAATTCCTCGTTGTCATCGGACCGCTGAGTCATATTTTGATTCTATACAAGGTCATATTCGCTTAGCTCTAGATCCCATACTGTCCCCATGCGTATTTTGGCTTATTTCTTTTTGTGTGTAGTTTATTATCAATTCGTTTAGTTGTACTTCTATTTTAGTACCACGGACGCTCGTTTTGTTTCGCATAAATATAGTACTCTCTTTGTTCTTTTCTATTTATCATTGTTTTGTTTAAAAATAAATTTATGGACGATAAATGTTTGAGGAAGAGTGTAGTAATAAGCAATAGGTCCGATTCTATTGTTACAGCATCGAGATACTACTTATCTCTACTATACTTAAAGCATCAGTTTCAACGGTCGTTCTATGTCATATTTTTACAAATAATCCCTCACATCTATCTCAAATTAACCATGCATCCTTCCATGCACACAACTTCCACGTCTGGCCCGTTACCAGTCGGGTGGTTAAATTAGCGTAAAATATTTATAAAATGTGGTGTTCGAACCTAAGCCCTAATGGAAGAAGGGCGGGAGACACTAAGTGGAGTCGTCTAACCAGTAGAACATCATGGTCAATTGTTTTTGATATTGAATATAAATTTTACATATATACGAGTTTTGTAAAATAAATAAAAATATAATCGTGTCAGGCCGGATCAGCACTACGGGCCGAGGCTACAGCCCAAACATGACACGACGATCGTGTCGGGCTGGCCCAGGAACTATTAAATGGTCCGTGCCCCAGACCAGCCCGCCAGGCACGACCCATTTGTCCATCTATACCTTCGCACGATAATGATGGTGCTCACCTCAGTTGCCGCCACCTCGTTCGTCATTCTGCTTATTTTCTCTCTCCCCTCATGCCTTCGCCTCCGTGCCACGCATTCTCGGCAGACGGCGTGGGAGCAGGCGTCTCCTCTCCGTATTAGTCCGACACCAGCCCCGACACCGACCCGCGCAGTGGCTATTGCACGTCCACGAGGGTGTTTCATAGCATGCACGCACCATCGTTTTCGCTGTCGTCGGACGTCCCGTTCGTCTTCTTGGCCTTCGCCCTTTTCTTTCTCCCCAACCTGCTGCCCCTGCCTACGGTCGCAGCCGTGAGCCGACCGACGCTCGTCAACGCGGGTACGGGCAAGTCAATCTTGCTCCTAACTTTTCTTCGTGCGTGTTGCCGAGGAGGACACGACGGTGCCTGCCACACTTAGGTTATCTTGGCGATGACGAGTCCAGATCTGAGATATTGGACAATCAAAGCCTGTAGCGCGGCAGTAGTCGACATATGCTACGGAGTTGGTGGTGGTGTTGTGTCGCCTCGGCGGATCCAGGGCTGGAAGGCACTCGCATTCTCTCGCCTTTTTCGGACTGACGCCTGGTGCGGGTGCCTCTCGGTTTGGAGTTGCCCTGATTGGGCTTCTTTCTCCGCTTGTGTGCTGTCTCCATGTATGTATCTAGCGGTATATTACCTATGTCGCCTCCAGATGTCCATGTCTTCGTCGTGTCCTTCTCCGGCAACGAACATGTATGACTGCCTCTTTCCTTCCCTTCCTGGTCTACGAAACTTTGGAAGTGGGAGAGGCGATGGATGAGGTCCCTGATTTGCTACCTATGGTACCCATTCGATGGTTTGACATCGCCTGTCTACATGACCTTTTCTTTACCACGATGTCGACTCGCTTAGTCAAATAAAAAAAATTATGCAGAAAGCAGAGACAATCAATAAAAATCTTTAGATCTTTTTGGTGCATAGTTTACGTGGGTATTGTTATGAGTTGTTGCAACGCACGGGCAACCGAATAGTAACAGATTAAAACGAAACAAAACACACACAAGTGCGTGTACCGTTAAGTATATTTTGGTTTGTTTGCTCTGATATTTTTATTTCTTTATCATGCCCTTTTTCAACATATGAAACGTAGCGCTCCAAAATCCATCTATATACATGCGCCTTTTGCAGGGGTAGTCTATATGACAAGGATCAGCCACCACTTCTATGATTAGTAGTACTATCTCCCTAGATCCTCGAGCTAGCGCTAGGCCTATATATATGCAAGGTCAGAAGCACTTCTTTCTAGCACACCAATTTGGTGAGCAGATTGCGCTGCTCCATAATTACTTGTGCTCTAAGCTTTGATCCAAATCCACACACATTGATCTAAAGGCCAGGTTGCAGAATGGAGAGAACACTGATCACCTCTAACCTCTGCTTGAGTGCACACGCTTCAAGATCGTCCCGGAGGGTTCACTACATCCCTCCTTCCGCCTCTGCTGCTGCACACAACTCCAGCTACAGGAAGAAGAGTGCCCCGTCTCTGCCGCCGTCGGCCGCCGCATCTGCCACTGTTGTCACCGCCCCTCCGTCCACTGACAATGTCCAGTCCACTGCTCCGAAACAGACCGGGCGACAGGAGCTGGAAGATCTCGTGGCCGCCAAGACCAGCACTTCAAGAACTGCACGTGCGCCGAGCCAGGCTCGGGCTCGGGCTCGGGCTGAGCCTCGCCGCCGGCCTGCCCCGGCAGCCACGTCCCTGCCAATGGCGTTCTGCAGCGCGCTGGAGGAGGCGATCAACACGTTCGTCGACCCTCCGGCGCTGCGGCCGTCCGTGGACCCCCGGAACGTGCTGTCGACCAACTTCGCGCCAGTGGACGAGCTGCCGCCGACGCCCTGCCCCGTCGTGCGCGGCGCCATCCCGCGCTGCCTCGCCGGGGGCGCCTACATCCGCAACGGGCCCAACCCGCAGCACCTCCCCCGTGGGCCGCACCACCTCTTCGACGGCGACGGCATGCTGCACTCGCTCCTCCTCCCGACGGCGGGGTCCCCGCCGTCGTCGGACCCCGTCCTCTGCTCGCGCTACGTGCAGACGTACAAGTACCTCGTGGAGCGTGACGCGGGAGCGCCGGTCATGCCGAACGTCTTCTCGGGTTTCCACGGCGTGGCCGGCCTGGCGCGCGGCGCCGTCGTGGCGGCCAGAGTGCTCACCGGGCAGATGAACCCAGCCGAGGGCGTGGGGCTCGCTAACACCAGCCTCGCCTTCTTCGGCGGCCGCCTCTACGCGCTTGGCGAGTCGGATCTCCCGTACACCGTGCGCGTCGACCCGGCCACCGGCGAGGTGACCACGCACGGCCGGTGCGACTTCGGCGGCCGCCTCTTCATGGGCATGACCGCTCACCCGAAGAAAGACCCCGTCACCGGCGAGGTCTTCGCGTTCCGCTACGGCCCCGTGCCGCCGTTCGTCACCTACTTCCGGTTCGACCCGGCCGGGAACAAGGGCCCCGACGTGCCCATCTTCTCGGTGCAGCAGCCGTCGTTCCTGCACGACTTCGCCGTCACGGAGCGGTACGCCATCTTCCCGGAGATACAGATCGTCATGCAGCCCATGGGCATGGTGACGGGCGGCGCGCCCGTGGGGTCTGACTCCGGCAAGGTGCCCCGGCTCGGCGTGCTCCCGAAGTACGCCACGGACGAGTCGGAGATGCGGTGGTTCGAGGTGCCGGGCTTCAACATGATGCACTCGCTGAACGCGTGGGAGGAGGCCGACGGCGAGGAGCTGGTGCTGGTGGCCCCTAACGTCCTGTCCGTGGAGCACGCGCTGGAGCGCATGGAGCTCGTGCACTCCTGCGTCGAGAAGGTGCGCATGAACCTGCGCACGGGCGCCGTGTCGCGCACCCCGCTCTCGGCGGGGAACCTCGACTTCGGCGTGATCCACCCGGGCTACCTTGGCCGGCGCAACCGGTACGGATACCTCGGCATCGGCGACCCCATGCCGAAGATCTCCGGAGTGGCCAAGCTGGACTTGGACCGCGCCGGCACGGGCGACTGCACGGTGGCGCGGCGCGACTTCGGGCCCGGGTGCTTCGCGGGGGAGCCGTTCTTCGTCCCCGACGACGTGGAGGGGGACGGCAACGAGGACGACGGCTACTTAGTGTGCTACGTCCACAACGAGCGCACCGGCGAGAACCAGTTCGTGGTGATGGACGCGAGGTCGCCGCAGCTGGACATCGTCGCCGAGGTGCAGCTGCCAGCGCGCGTCCCCTATGGCTTCCACGGCATGTTTGTCACGCAGGCCGAGCTCCAGGCGCAGCAGCAATGATCAAAGCACCGAACACTCGTCCAGTGTTTACGTGCTGGGGATCTGTAGCACATGATTCCAGGAGAAACACACACAAACACCCATCAGGTGCATACTGAATAGATTGTAGTAAGAACAACTCTAGGCCACATAGCATTCACGAATTATATTGTAGTGTAAATGTAGCAGAACCCATAAAAGAGTTCATGAGTAGAATTGATACGAAATCACAAAAAAAAATTATTGGAATAGAACAATGTTCATCATTGATGGGTCCACCACCAACATTGCCGGCTGTGCACGGTGCACGCCGTGCACGGAAGCAGAGCAAGGGCCACTCAACAGACGAGGCCCCGACGACAAGCCGACACAGAAGGCCTCAGCCAAGGGCAGCACAATGACAATTGCTGGAGCACATGTCAAACGTGCGAGGGCAAGGCAAAAGCTGCGATTCCAGAATTCAGCGTCTAATAGAAAGAAACATGCTGCTTTTCTTCAGTTCCCAGTGGAGCTCACATTGCATTTGGTGTCAGGGCCATCCAACATCATACAGTTGTTAAGACTCACAAAACTAACGAACATAAACCTAACCTGTCAAATCTCTCTTGTGACTAACCTAACTGCTCCTAGAAGGGCATACTACAATTTTACAAGATAAATCAAGGTTATTTTCTGTGGTATTACACCCTTTTTGTTTTGAGTTTTTTCTGTACCCATAGTTCTGCAAGAAGGGGTACCTAAAAGAACTTGTATAGATCAAACACCAACTTCTCAAGACTCATGTGGCACACATCCCACAGCCTAGAAAGGGGCCAGGGCACATTCTTTGCAACATGAGGACCATCGAGTGACTCGTTGCGCATTTTTACATAAGATATGCCAGCCAGTTTCTTTGTGCCGGGCCCAGGTCTCACAAGGTACAAACCTGAGATGGTTAGAAGTCCTCCAATAACACCGCAAACAAATAATGCCGATCATATACATCAAAATTTGGATCAAAAGAAGCGCGAAACATGTTAGAAACTAGTAATAAGTTTACTGATGTTAGCATATGAGTGGAACATCAATATGGAACAAATTCATGTACCACATGTGTTTACCTGAGACTCTGGAACAGTACTCTTCACACACACAAAAATGAAAGGAAATGCTAGGTGATTAAAAAGTAGGAAAAAATGATAAATTCATCTTACCTTCCAAGGTAAATTGGGCTTCCCAGAAAAATCATAGACAATAGAGCAGAGACCATTGGTTGAAGAGGGTTATAAAGTGCCACCATAGCAGGGCCCAATATTTTGTTGGACCATGTCAACAGGACATAATTAAGTGCAGATGTCATGACACCCTGAATTAGAAAAAAAATGGAGTTTGAGTAACAGGGAATGCATCAATGCATCTATTTAATTCATGGGGTACAAGACTAGTGCAAAGTGCAGCCATAGTCTCCTCCATACACAGCATAGATACAGAATCTCAAATTCTGAAGTCACATAAACGGGACCTTACTCCATTGCATCAGTACCAAGTACTACCAGGCAAGTTGTCACATGTGTATAAGATTGCATATGTATTCGATGCAAGAATGTTATATGAGACACTAGGAAAACATAAGAACAGTAAAGAATTGAAAACACAGCGTGGGCCTCTGTAGAGCACCATGAGAACGGCTCCCATCACACAGATAATTATTGTGCCATCCACAAAAAGGGCTGGCTTGATGGCCCAAACACAGTGCTCATTGGACATGAAACGTGACACGTGTTGGTGAGCCACCATCCAAGAAAGGTGTCATGCACACACATCGTGCAGGTGCCACAGATATATCTCTATCTCTACTAATATTAAAGTGTGAATGTCTTCGTATCTCTTTGTCCGTGCACAGCCCCCAGCAAATGTAGACGCCACATATTGGTATGTAGGGTGCCACAGATATATCTCCGTGCGTCTCCTGTCCACAGCTCCACGCGTAGCCACCATCAAATGCAGACACCAAAAATATGTGCGCGTTGGGGTTCAAACCCACATCAATTGAGATGCCAAAAATATATGTGTGTGGGGTTCAAACCCACAACTACGAGGAATATAGATCACGTCTCTAACTAGCCCAACTATTGTTTGCTTATGCTATACAAAGGGAAAAATATAAATATATATGGATACTAATAATTTTAAAATTAAAACCCAATCATGCTAGGATGGACCGACATTGCAGGCCGAGAAGATAGTCCAGTCACGTTATGTTTCTAGGGTTGGATCGACATGGACCCACTTTGAAATATATCGACCCTAGATGCGCGCCACCGCTCGTTCAGGTCTATGTGAGGCGTACCACGGGATCGCCACATTGACATGGACGACACCGCCACACAGCTACCTCACCATTGATTTGGCTCGATACGTAGGCACACCAACTACCGGTGCGTGTGCTGACCCGTCCCTAGATGTCTATTTTTGGCGCAATCTCAGAATATATAGATTTGAGTCGTGTGTTTGTATAAATTTCACATTTAAACAAAATCTATCTATACAATATATATGAAACAGCAGTAACGCATGAACACCTAACTATTAGCCATATATATACGAGACTCCGACAAAATTTTGATGAATACGTAAGAGTAGACGAGAGGAGCTAGAGATGCCTGCATCAGTGATGAGGAGGATTGGAGGTTGCTAAGGCTATCTCCAATGCCCACACTCAATTTTAAACTTCGCTATATATGTAAAGTCTACACTGTACTGTATGATCATATTGCACGATCTGCAGCGTGAGCAAGTGACCAGTGAGCAGGTCGCCCCGCCGGGTCCTAGAACGGACAGGACAGCACATGAAGTACCGGCGGAAGGGCAAGTACGGAACCGGAGAGCCAGTTAGCCGCGTCGAGGTCGTCGTCTCCGATCCGGTCGCACGCACGCGCACGGCCGCGGGAACAACCATTGTATATATATAGCGCATGTCGTCGGGGCGCGTACGTCCACATGGCCTGGATCACCGGTGGAGGCGGCAGTAAAGAAATCGGGACACTGATTGGCCTGTCCACGCATCCGTCCGTCGGCCCGGCAGCTGCGCAAGGCACCTGGCGAGTACTGCCGGCCGTGCCCAGCCCGACTGGCTGAATAATTGGCACAGAAGATAGGATTCCATCTGTCTCGCCGCCATTAGAGTGGCGGAGAGTCAGGCGACCTGCTGCCGCAGCCGCTTCCTGGAAGCTTCGTCTCGGTCCCCAGCCCTCGCGCGCGCGGCCGCCGGCCACTACGTTCGAGGATCATCATTTGAACTGCTTTGTGCCTCCCTCTGCAAAGTCAATCGCGCCCACCTATCCCTTCTACGTACTGGGGGGCACCGCGAGTCGCGACCCTCCAGATCAGTTCATTCCAAGTGAAAACGGGAAGTAATCTAGCTTAGGCCCTGTTCGGTTGTTTAGGATTGGAGACCCGGATTAATTCCTAGCCGGATTACTTCTCTAATTTATATAGATTTTGATGAACTGGAATCAATCCTGGCTTATTCCGGTACAACCGAACGGGCCCTTATCTAGCAGAAGACACTAGTAGAAAAGAGCTCAAAGCCTGCGGCACCCATAAATTATCACTGGCGGTTTCAGTTATCACGCGCCAGTAAAAAAAACAAGGTGGACCCGACTTAGGAACCGCCAGTGGAAACCTATTTCCACTGGCGGTTATCTTAACACAACCGCCAGTGGAAATAGGGTATTTCCACTGGCGGTTCTGTTACACCAACCGCCAGTGGAAACCTATTTCCACTGGCGGTTGGTGTAACAGAACCGCCAGTGTAAAGACCCTATTTACACTGGCGGTTGTGTTAAGATAACCGCCAGTGGAAATAGGTTTCCACTGGCGGTTTTTCAAACCAACCGCCAGTGAACTGTCTGTTATAAATACCCATCTTCCCCGCGACAGTGAACTGTATGCTCGCAGCCAGCTTCCATTGGAGGCGATTTTGGAGGTCCAGATTTCACAAAAATATAAGGGGGGAGGTTTTGGTCTTCATTTCTTGGAAGAAGGTGGATAAGAAAGGTTGGTTTATGTTTCTTTGTCAATTTTTGTTCATTCTTGCTCAATTTTAGCCACATTTTGGATCTAGGGTTTCACATGTGAGAGAGAAGAGTATAGATTGGTAATTTTCTCTATTTTCTCAAATGAGGTTGCATAAGATGGTTAGTTTTTGTCTATTCCCTCTCTTTTTCATGTTTAGTTGCTTAATGAATGGTGAATGTGTTGTATGGAAGATTAGTTTAATTATGTTTCAATTGTTAGTTATTGTTTATTTTTTGCTCAATTTTAACTACATTTTGAAACTAGGCTTTCACCATATGTTAAAGATAGGTTTGGGTATTAATTTTTTTTTGTTTATTAGTTGCTAGGAAAGTTTGGCTTATGTTTCTTTTGCCAAATTTTGTTTATTTTTCCTCCATTTTAGCCACATTTTTGGATATAGGGTTTCACCATGTGTTTTATGTTACTTTTTTACAGGTGGTGATGGAGAGGACATCCTGGATGTATAACTTATCAAGGCTAGATCCATCATACATATCCGAGGTCCATAGGTTTATTGATGTCGCTACGAACCATGCTTGGAGAATAAAGACAAAACACATATATTGTCCATGCATGGACTGCAAAAATGCTGCTGTATTTAATGACACAGAACAAATCATATCTCATCTGGTATGCCGAGGATTTATGAAGGATTACACAATTTGGACAAAGCATGGAGAGGGTAGCTCTTCGCCTTATACGACTGGAAACCCTGAGAACATCGACGACAGATTTCAGTTCGTTCACGAGACACACCAACCTCTTCCACAGAGCGAACATGTAGTGCAAAATGTTACTGATCATGGTTACGCTGGAGGAAATGAACATGATAGACCTCATGTTCTGCCAAGTGTTATGGATGAGGAAGATGCAGAGTTGCTAGAGGCAATGTTGCGTCGTCATACAGATCAATCGATGTTCTTAATGAAAGGTATGGAGTCCCTAAAGAAGGCAGCAGAAGAGCCTTTGTACGACGAGTCTAAGGGTTGTACCAAAGAGTTCACGACGCTCCGGTCTGTGCTAAAGCTGTTGATGTTAAAAGCTAAATATGGTGTGTCTGATGCTGGCTTCGATGCGTTCTTGAGTATTATCGCAGACATGCTTCCAAAGGAGAACAATGTGCCTGCTAACACGTACTATGCAAAGAAACTAATCAGTCCGCTCACTATGGGTGTGGAGAAGATCCACGCGTGTAGAAATCACTGTATCCTTTATCGAGGTGATGATTATAAAGACTTGGAGAGCTGCCCAAAGTGCGGTGCAAGTAGGTACAAGACGAATAAAGACTATCGAGAGGACGAAGAGTGTGTTGCATCCGTGTCTAAAGGGAAGAAGCGAAAGAAAGCCCAAAAAAAGACTTCAAAATCCACGAGCAAAGAAAAAGAAGAAGTAGACTATTATGCGCTCAAAAAGATTCCTGCTTTGGTGATGTGGTACCTCCCCGTCGTCGATCGATTGAGGTGTTTGTTCGCTAATCCTGAGGATGCCAGACTTATGAGCTGGCATGCTTCTGATGAGCACAAAAACGATGGGAAGCTTCGACATCCAGCCGATGGGAAGCAGTGGCAAGATTTCAATGACAACCACCGAGACTTTGCCGATGAACCGAGAAATGTTAGGTTCGCACTGAGTACTGATGGAATGAACCCATTTGCTGAGAGGAGCAGCAAGCATAGCACATGGCCGGTGATCCTCACCATATACAACCTTCCTCCATGGTTGATGCAGAAACGGAAGTACATTTTGCTAACCATCCTTATTTCTGGACCTACACAACCTGGAGTTGACATGGATGTATTTTTGGAGCCCTTAATGGAGGATATGAAAATATTGTGGGAAACGGGTGTTCAAATGTTGGATGAGTATCGTAAAGGTTCATTCACGCTGAGAGCAATTCTTTTTGTTACGATCAACGATTACCCTGCTCTCTTCACATTATCAGGCCAGTTTAAGGGAAAGGTTGGTTGCACAGTATGCATTGATGGAACTGCTTACGTATCCCTTGCTGCATCTAGGAAGATAGTTTACATGAGGCACAGACGCTTTTTATTGGAAGGACACAGGTACCGCATGCGAAAGATGGATAAGTACTTCGACAATAATGGTGAACTACATTCTACTGCTCCATCGGGTAACAATAGAGGTCATAGAGTTTTTGAAATAGTCAGGAATATCAAGTTTGTTTTTGGGAAGAAGACAAAAGACGGAAAAACAAGGAAGGATGTCAAACCAGCTTCGGGGGCTATATTCAAGAAGAAGTCTATTTTCTTCGAGTACTTGCCTTACTGGAAAGAGTTAGATGTGCGGCATGCGATCGATGGTATGCACGTTCAGAAGAACGTGTTTGAAAGCATAATGGGCACCTTGCTAGACATAAAGGGCAAAACAAAAGAAGGGCTCAATTCACGCATGGACTTGGTAGATTTAGGCATAAAAAAGGAACTACATCCCGTTCTTCAAGAAAATGGGAAGTACCATCTCCCAGCAGCAAGCTACAATCTCAATGTAGATGAGAAACATGCGATGTGTGTTTGGCTCAAGAATTTGAAAGTCCCATCCGGATTCTGCTCTAGCATACGGAGTATTGTGTCAATGAAAGACCTGACAATCACCAACTACAACTCACATGATTGCCATGTCATGCTGACTACATTCCTACCTATTGCCATCAGGGCTATAAATCCTTTGTTTTTAAAGATGGCAATCACACGGTTGTGCTACTTTTTCAACAGGATTTCACAAAAGGTAATTGGCCGTGATGAGTTGGCATCTCTTCAGGAATTCGCAGTGGAGACAATATCACAGTTTGAGATGTGTTTCCCTCCATCGTTCTTTGATATTATGGTGCACCTTGTGGTGCACTTGGTGCCACAAATAGAGGCATTGGGTCCTATGTACTTGCATGAAATGTGGACGTATGAACGTTTCATGTCAATACTGAATGGCTATGTATCAACCCGTGCTCGTCCCGAGGCATCCATGATAGAGGGGTACTGTACCGAAGAGGCCATTGAGTCCGGAGCTCCATTCTGCAATAGTATCCTAAAAGACCAGGTTGCAATAGGTCTGCCTCCGTCACGACACGAGGGTAGACTGTATGGAAGCGGGAGGATGGGACGGAAATCTTTCATCCCACCGGATTACGATATAGTACTTGAGGCACATCAGAGCATCCTACATCAGCTAACAATAATGGAGCCATTTATCCAACAACACATCAATGAGCTTCGCGAGCAAAATCCTGGGCATACGGATGATTGGGTAATGAAGCAACATAAGCAGCGGTTCAACACATGGCTAATGGTGAAGGACATTCCACGTGGAGAAACAATAGAAGAACAAACCATCAAGGGCTTGGCATCTGGACCATCACGCCAGGTCACAACATGGCAAACCTATGACATTAGTGGATTCACATTTTGTACCAAGTCCAAGGACAAAAAGAGCATGTCACAAAACAGTGGTGTTCGATGCGAAGCCATAGATGATGAAACTGGTGAGATTATTACATATTTTGGCTTTATTGAGGACATATGGGAACTAGACTATGGTACATTTCAGATCTCGGTTTTCCGATGTCAATGGGTTGAAGACAAACATGTCACGGTAGACAACTATGGGGTCAGAGTTCTTGATCTAAGTAAGGTAGGTTACAAAGATGACCCATGGATCCTTGCTAATCGTGCTGCACAGGTCTTCTATGCTGAACATATCATTTCTAACAATGAGAAGAAAAGCACCGACAAACCGAAGCATGTAGTTTTTCCTGGAAAACAACAAGCTATAGGAGTTGATGGTGTATCTGATTTAGAGGATTTTAACCAGTTCAATGACATGTCTCTTTTCATAGACCATCCAACCAAGATAAGGAACGTTGAGCGAAGCATCCCACGCAATTCGATGCCCTGGGTACGCCACGATGGACAAGGCAGAACAATAGCTCCCTAGATTATATAGTTGTCATGTAATTGATTATTGTTAGGACATGTCATGTAATTGATTATTGTTAGCGACAAACCGAAGCATGTAATTTTACACGACTTTCTAGAGAGGAGAGAGAGAGGATAGAGAGAGAGAGGAGAGAGAGAGGATAGAGAGAGAGGAGAGAGAGGAGAGAGAGAGGAGAGCGAGAGGAGAGAGAGAGGAGAGAGAGAGGATAGAGAGGAGAGAGAGAGGATAGAGAGAGAGAGAGAGAGAGGAGAGAGAGAGGAGAGAGAGAGAGGAGAGAGAGGAGAGAGAGAGGAGAGAGAGAGGAGAGAGAGAGGAGAGAGAGAGGATAGAGAGGATAGAGAGAGAGAGGATAGAGAGGAGAGAGAGAGGATAGAGAGAGGAGAGAGAGAGGATAGAGAGAGGATAGAGGAGAGAGAGGAGCTAGGGAGAGGAGAGAGAGGAGAGAGAGAGGGAGAGGGGAGAGAGAGGGAAGAGAGAGGAGGGAGAGGGAAGAGAGAGGAGAGAGAGGAGAGAGAGGGGAGAGAGAGAGAAGTAATATATAAATATATATATTATGTATACTAAATATATATATTTATATATTTAATATGTACAAAAATTTATATACTTAATGTATGAATATACAATAAAAAATAATATACTAAAAACATTTCTACTGGCGGTTGACAATGAAAACCGCCAGTAGAAATCATTTCTACTGGCGGTTGACAATGAAAACCGCCAGTAGAAATGATTTCTACTGGCGGTTGTCATAGAGAACCGCCAGTAGAAATGGCCTCCACAGTCTGTGGATGGTATTTCTACTGGCGGTTCTCTATGACAACCGCCAGTAGAAATGATTTCTACTGGCGGTTTTCATTGTCAACCGCCAGTAGAAATATCTCCTATATAAAGGAGCGCGCGCGGGGCCGAAAAATTCGCTAAGTCTCTGGCGCCCTGTCTTTCCATCTTCCCGCCGTCAGGCTGCCGAATTTTCGCCCCGGCGATCTTCCTCCGTGCGCCGCCGTCGTCCACGCCGTCGTCCACGCCGTCGTCCCCGCGCCGTAGGTGAGTTCTTCTCTCTCTCTCTCTCCCTTTCTTCGTTCGCTCGGGCTCGGTCTAGGAGTGAGAGGGAAGAGAGAGGAGGGCGCGCGCCGCCGCCGCCGCCGCGCGCACGGGCGCACGCCGCCGCCGCGCGCACGCGGGCGCCGCCGCCGTCTCTGCATAGAGTGAGAGAGAGGAGGGGCGCGCCGCCGCCGCCGAGAGGGAGGAAGAGAGAGGAAGGAGAGGGAGAGGGAAGAGAGAGGAGGGGCGCGCCGCCGCCGCCGAGAGGGAGGAAGAGAGAGGAAGGAGAGGGAGAGGGAAGAGAGAGGAGGGAGAGGGAGAGAGATAGAGGGAGGGAGAGGAGGGTGAGAGAGAGAGAGGAGGGAGAGGAGAGAGATAGAGAGAGGGAGAGAGATAGAGGGAGAGGAGAGAGATAGAGGGAGGGAGAGGAGGGTGAGAGAGAGAGAGGAGGGAGAGGAGAGAGATAGAGAGAGGGAGAGAGATAGAGGGAGGGAGAGGAGGGTGAGAGAGAGAGAGGAGGGAGAGGAGAGAGATAGAGAGAGGGAGAGAGATAGAGGGAGAGGAGATAGATAGAGGGAGGGAGAGGAGGGAGAGGAGAGAGATAGTTAGAGGAGGGAGAGGAGAGAGAGGAGGGAGACATATGTGTGTTCATATGTGTTCAATATATATATGTGTTCATATGTGTTCAAATGTATGTGTTCAATATATATGTGTGTTCATATGTGTTCAAATGTATGTGTTCAATATATATATGTGTGTTCATATGTGTTCAAATGTATGTTCAATATATACATTGTAATTTTATCCGTCACAACTCGATAATATACATATCCGATCCGATCCGAATTCGATCTGAACTCGATAATTTCCGTACGACTCTCCCTCTCTCCCTCTCTATACGTCCTATGCGACTCTCCCTCTCTCCCTCTCCTCGTCCTATACGACTCTCCCTCTCTCCTTCTCTATACGTAACTCGATAATATCCATACGATTCTCCCTCTCTCCCTCTTTATACGTCCTATGCGACTCTCTCCCCGTCCTACACGATACTATACGACTATACGATACGTCCTATACGATACGTCCTATGCGACTCTCTCCCTCTTTAGGGTTAAGGGTTCGGGTTTTGGGTTAAGGGTTAGGGTTAGGGTTAGGGTTAGGGTTAGGGTTAAGGGTTCGGGTTTTGGGTTAAGGGTTCGGGTTTTGGGTTAGGGTTAGGGTTCGGGTTAAGGGTTCGGGTTTTGGGTTAGGGTTAGGGTTAAGGGTTTTGGGTTAGGGTTAAGGGTTATAGTTAGGGTTAAGGGTTATAGTTAGGGTTAGAGTTTAGGGTTAAGGGTTCGGGTTAATATGCTTACGTTAATATGTGTTAATATGTATTTAATTATTGCTTATGTATTTGTATATATATAGCTCAATGAGTTCTCCGATCAAGGACCAAGATTTAGTGCCCGAGCACATGGACAAGAGTGTTGCTAAAGAAAAATCCAGCAGTGAAGGATATGAATCGCCTAGCGACCCTTTTCCTACCACTAGCATAGATAGGGCCGCTCTCCGTGAGTTGCAACGTGACCCTACTTATGATCCACGAGAAGCTGAGGTAAAAGTACGCATCTTTAGCTTCGTATGTGTACCCTACTGATTTCACATGCATGATCTCTTGTGCATTTTATTACATGAATAGGAGGTCATGTCTGAATTTCGTGCGATACTCGAAGAAGCCGTGGCACGAAACGAAGACGTACCGGAGCCGACCCAAGACGCACCGGAACAGACCAAGACAACAACCGAGACGTCAAGGAAAAGGAAGCAGAGCGATCGAAAAAGAGGTGACAGGGGGCTGAACAAGTTTCCCGACAAAACATACAAAATCTCAGACGTGAGCCCGAAAGGTCAGCCCCTTGCTCCAGAAGAGGCACTACCTAAGTTCCGGAATGCACTTGGGTTTTTAGTTAGAGATAATCTTGACATAACAATACGACAGTGGAGAGATGTGTCAGATGATGTCAAGAATCAAATATGGAATAAGCTATTAATGAGGTTCGTTCTGCCTCGGGGTTCAGAAGAACTCGTGAAGGAATACACGATGAAGCAGCTTGCGATAAATTTCCGAAACTGGAGGTCTGAGATGAACACAAAGTTTGCAAAGAAAGGTCTGGACCCGACCAAAAAATATAAAATCTCAGCAGGTCAGTGGGCAGTATTTTTAGAGCAGAGGAGCAGCCCTGATTTCATATCTATAAGTGAGGCAAATTCTGAACTATCAAAGAAGAACAAGTACCGCCACCACCTAGGCACAGGTGGTTACAAGCGTCAGGTTCCTAAATGGAGACAAGAAGACGCCGAGAAGAAGGCCGCAGGGTTGCCGACGCTGTCCGAGCAACTTGGTGAAAGGGCGGCAAATTGGCTCCGTGCTAGAAAACCAAGGGAAACCGAGACCGGTGTATCTTTTGATGATCCCATTGTCGAAGAAGCGGCAAAAAACATATATACAATGGCAGCTAAGCAGAGCGAAGGAACTTTTAAGCCACAAAGGGAAAGAGACATCCTAACGGCTGGTCTCGGTAACCCTGAGCATCCTGGCCGTGTACGAGGAATCTCGTCTAAGGAAGGATGGAAGGAAGGATTCGGACAACAGTGGGAAGGTCTGTACAGGAAACGTGATCGATACAAGCAAGAGATGGCAGATTATTTTAAGTTGGAGGCCAAGAAAGAGTTCAAAGCCATGATGTCTCAAATGCTATCGAATCCTCCTCCAGAATTGATGCAACAGTTGGCGAGTGCGATGTCTGTTCAACAGATGACCACTCCACAGCTACAAATAATTCCAGCAGCTCAACCGCCGGCTTCCACAGATTGTACGACATTACCAAGCTCTGTTGCTTCAACGGGAAATAAGGACCGTTATCCAGTTGATGACATCACAAGGCCTGTGGCGTGCACACTGGTTATAAGATATGGTATTAACAATAAACGTACAAAGATAGTAGCCACAGGCCTTGCGATCCCAGGACGCAAGTACCATGGAAACGATATTCCAGATGATTATTGCAAAGTAGAAGTGACGACGGTCGTCCAAGGATACGAGGACGACATGCTAGACATCCCTGGGCCCGAAGATATCGAGAAACTTGGACAAGCTATTAAGAATTTTATCCTTTGGCCTCGAAGGGATGTCGAATTGCTTGATTTGTCGAATTCGTCGCAGGCGTCGCAGGCCCAACCGTCTCCGCCTTCTCAAATTGCTGTTCCTATTGTACATCCATCCTCACCTCTTCAAACTTCACATGCTGCTCCTCATCCTTTTTCTGACCCACCGTCTCCGCCACAAGCATCACCATTCAGGGCTCCACCACCTTCTCCTCCCCATCCTCTTGGTGACCCACTGTCTACGCCACCATCAAGGGATCCACCTTCTCCACAGCCATCAAACGATCCACGGCCATCAAAGAAATCTAAACTTCCTATACCAAAATTGGTGTCCCCGTATCAGAAAAAGAAGAGTAAAGCTACTACTGCTGGCACAGTTAGGTTTTTGAAAGGGATTGGACGGAGCCTCACGTCACAAACTGTTGATTTGGCCGAGCACGAGGAGTCTGCAAAAAAGGCTGAGGCAACGGCCGCAAAGATAAAGAAGCCAACTAAGGCAGATTACAAAAACGTGCCTAAAAAATATGTGCCGGGAAGACCTCTGCTACCTCTTGACAAACTAAGAAAGGTCCCGGCTGGTGTTAAAAGGTTGCATGACTGGTACATGCGGGCATCATCGGTTGGCATCGACACAATCAGTGTGCATATACCAGACCATGCTTTTATTGGTTCGAACCAAAAGGCCGTTGTTACATTCGAGGACATGTGGTTAATGATGAACCTTCAGAGACTCGACGTGCAACTTGTAACGATGTTTGCATTGTAAGTGTCGCTCATACTTCCACATATGTGTGTTATTATTAGTGAGCTGTATAAAATTTCAATATCTGACATGCACGTGTGACTTGCAGAATGCAACATGATCAGCAGGAGATTCTTTACGGTACCAAGCCCAATGCTAGTGCCAGTAAAAGGGTTGGGTATCTCAACCCAATACTTATATCCGAGGAAAGCCACACTTTTAGAATCGGGAAAGACAACGATGAAATAAGGGGAAAGACGGACGAAGAAGTTGAGAAGCGTATAAAGGAAATGAAGAAGGATTTTGAAGCTCGATACGCCACATACATAGGACATGCAATGCTTCAATTTCAAGACAGGGAAGCCATAATGGCCCCGTACAACTTTAAGTAAGTGTGATTTTGCATAAATAAAATTAATAATTTCAATACACATGCATCACAAATTTGATTCGTACAGGGACCACTGGATATGCTTCCTCATTTATCCTAAGGTTGGAAAGGTGCTGGTGCTCGACTCCTTGAACTTCGACCCTTCGACATATGCAACATTCCTCAGCATCTTAGAGCTGTAAGCCTTTTCTATGCATGCATACTTTTATCGATTAAAATTTGAGAATAACATGGTGATTCTATTTGAGATCACAGTGCTTATAGATTCTATAAGATGAAAGGTGGAAAGTACAACCTGTCGAAAAAACTCGTGCCACTAGACATCCATCATCACTGGCCGGTAAGTATGTGATTTTATAAATACATATCATACACAATGTTGCAACTAAATAACCAATCTCCCGTTATGTAGTGCCACAAGCAACCACAAGGATCGGTCCTATGTGGATTCTATGCGTGCGAGTTCATGAGAGTGAACGGACGATACATCACGAACCCTGACAAGGTATTATTAGTAATAGTTAAGTATGTATTTATGTCATTAAAGATGCAAATGTGTTATTATTGAGTATAAATAGATAATGTTTATAAAATTCCTTTACAGCAATTTCAACGAGGAAACCCGGAGAACTTGACCGAAGCTGCATTGTATGGCATAGTCGAGGACCTCTGCACATTCATATTGAAAGAGGTCATTCCCGCAGAAGGAAAATATCACGATGCTTCCGGGACATTAGCTTTGCCAGAGTTCAGAATACTAACAGAAATTAGTAGATTATCTCTTAGCCGAGATAGTTATTAGAGCTTAGGTGAAAACTTATGATGTATAGAATGCATGAAGCATATATGGTTGTAAACAGAATACTTTGATGTATATAAATGTATGATAGAATTTAATTTCATGTTGCTTTCAATATCAATATAGATATATATATATATATGTTTGTGTGTGTGTAAATAAATATATATATAATTCAGTATTGTTTGAAATTTTGAAAAAAGGCGGGAAAACTTCCACTGGCGGTTTTATAAAGAAAACCGCCAGTGAAAAGTGCATTTCCACTGGCGGTTCGTTAAGAAAACCGCCAGTGAAAATGCATTTCCACTGGCGGTTTTCTTTATTCAGCCGCCAGTGGAAATGCACTTTTCACTGGCGGTTCGTTAAGAAAACCGCCAGTGAAAATGCACTTTTCACTGGCGGTTCCAAAATAACCGCCAGTGGAAATGCTGATTTCCACTGACCCCTAGCACTGGCGGTACTGAAAAACGCCAGTGTAAATATGTTTAGAACCGCCACTATAGAGCTTCTGTGTACTAGTGAGATCCGAGGGACACAGAGTCGTTCATGCATCAGCTCATGTTAAGGGATTAGATAAGAGCGAGGTACTGATTGCTAGCCCTTCGGTGTTTGAAATAAGACTGTCTTCAACGCATGCCTCCATGTGCTCCCTCCCCTATCACTGTAGCAGGTTTAGGGCTACAGTGCATCCCTATCCCCTTCACCGCCTTCCTCTTCCTCCTCCTCTCCCCTCCCGATTTCTTCTCTCTCCCGGTAAATGGGTGGGGATGCTACGGCGGAGACCTTCCCCGCAGCCGCTTCCTTCGCACACAAGCGCGCGCGCTCGGAATACTCCGAGGAAGGAGCTCCAGGCGAACCACGGGCGACGGAACCGTCGCCGGAGAAGGTACCCGTCGATCCGCCCTCGCCCGCGAATCGTTTGTCTTCGTCCGGCCGGCGAGCAGCAGTGGGGGTCCTCCACGCGAATCCGCCGTCCAGCTTCGCGGACCGGCGACCCGGCCGATCCGTGCGAAGACTCCGGCGCCGCTCGTCTCTGTCCGCCGGCACGTCGGCTGCGGGGTGGAGGTCAAAGGGAGGTCATCCATTCGCCGACAGATCTACGCTCAGCCGATCTGCGTCATTCGAGCTTCAAGGTCCAAGGTACGCTTCGTCGCATCTCCAAGTTCTACACCTCGGATTCAATCGGTGTCCCAAAAAACGTACCTTGGATTACCACTAGGGTTTAGATGTACTTAACTTCTTTGAGTGGTACAATTTATGTGTTCATCGCCTACTTTGGCAGTTAGGGTTACGGTTAAGTCCGATCTCCGATTCGCCTATCGTTTATGTAGAAGAACCAAGTTTGATATTATGGTACACTTAGATCTGAACCTATACTCAATCACATTTTGCTAACTGATCCGTGCTAATCATGTACAAAATTTAAGCTACTTTTAGTATGGTACAAAGGAAACAACATTCAGACTGTTGTGTCATTTGCATATTCCTCATCCTCCTCTGCTGAATTTTGTGTAGCCACTATTTTCTCGCATGTGAATTCATTTCCAGTCATGTGGATTGTATGTTGTTTGGTCAATGTTGCTGGTACAGAAATGCATGTTAATCTTCCTATTCGAACAACTAATTAGTAAAAACAGTGGCCCTAATTTTTTTCATGTATGCACCTTGTCTAGCCAAGGAGATTCTGCTTGAGGATAGGAATCAAGATGAGCAGCCATGATGCCAAAGTGCTGCAAAACTTGGTCCTCAATCTTGCATCCTCAGTGGAAACTCGTGCATTCAATATTAGAAGCTTTCTAGAAGAAGCTTTCAGGCATTTGGGTGATGAGCATTACCTTCTTAATGCACTACTTGCAATTTGAAAGGAGGTTGACCTGATGGAGCAGGATGCACTAGAGAGCAAAGCAAGGTCAGACCCAGAGAAGGAGAGGATGGAGGAAGAAATTAAACTTGTGGAGCCTATGAACCCAATTCCTAGACAATTTCCTTTCACCCCCCCTTCCTCACCAGAATTGTATGAGGCCAGTGACAATGACTCGTACGACTCCGACAGATCCACTAGGTATATCATTTGGAACCTGTAATTGTGGTTGGTAGACCAAGGTCTTAGTAGTACTAATGCATCCAAATAAATAGGAGTTCTTGTGTTATGTCTGTGATGCATGGGTAACCGATGTACCAATGGTTTAACCTTATGTTCCTTTTGTATGAACCTTATGTCGAATGCTTGAACCTTATGTTCCTTTTCTATGAACTTTGAACATTGTACTACAAGTTTGTTATATGTCGTCCAAATTAATTTATTGGTGTATTTCATTCCCAGAATGGCAGACAACAACAGAAACACACCTATTCGTCCTACTGGTGCCAGCCCCAATACAGGTAACCAGATTTCCCCCCACCTATGTGGGAACCTCAGTTGTGGCAGGGCCAAGGTGTAGACCCAACCCATCCTTCTACATTTACTAGTCCTACATCCTAGATGACCAATCCTAACTGGTCCCAGGGAGCTAATGACACATCTTCATATCCCTTTAGGAATGCATGGAACCCATATTTTGGTATGATGACTCCTGGGGGGCCTCCACCACAAACATCATTTGGTCAACCCCAGTTTGTAGTACCCACTCCATGTCCCCCGGTTTATACCCATGTCACCAACCAGACTGATCCTATCAATTTTGAATCAGAAGCCGAGCACAGTGTCCAGGAAGTTAACAGCCCTACCAAACCTACAGACACACCTGGGACAGTTAGGAGGACAAAGGAACAGAACTTCAAACCTGATGAAGACCTTTTGCTTTGCAAAACTTGGCTAGAGATTAGTAGTGACCCAGTCATTAGCACAGGGTAGAGGAAGGAGGGGTTATGGGCTAGAATTGAGAAAAGGTACAATGAACTTAAAGGTGAGTATCCAATGAGACTTAATAGGGCTTTGAGCAGCAGATGGGACAAAATAAGAGGTGAAACAGGCAAATTTGCTGGATTCTATGCTAGAGTCCTAAGGGAAAACCAGAGTGGCCTTACAGATAACGACAAGGTACAATTACATTCCTTTCTACTTCTTAATGTCTGCTGGCAGTTAAGTGTACTTACTGTTATTCGTGATCTGACAAATTTTTTGATTGTTGTGTAGACTTCGAAAGCTGCAACTCTATATGCTAGCTCACAGAAAAAGCCTTTTCATTTCATGCATTGCTGGACGCGCCTCAAAAATGAACCGAAATGGGATGCCATGGTTCATGGAACCCCCTGGAGAGGCAATGCGGGGATGGAGCCTGTTGGTAGTCGTGCACCTTCAGGTTCAGTTAATGATGTTGAAGATGAGGAAGGTGGTTCAAAAGGAAAGAGGCCATTACACTACTACAGCAAACCTCTGTACAGGCGGTTTGGTTAGCCTCTACACAGGCGGTTCCAGGAACTGCTTGTGGTGCACCGCCTATGATGTAAAACAACATCACAGGCGGTCAATAAAAAACCGCATGTGAAAGACACACATTACAGGCGGTCCAGTTCAAAGGAACCGCCTGTGATAGACACACATCACAGGCGGTTTCTTATCCTAGCCGCTTGTGTTAGCCACACATCACAGGCGGTTTTTAATATAAGTCCGACTGCATACAATATAAATCACAGACGGTTTTCAATATACAGATTCATATACAGAATTTTCAAACACAGATTCAATACACAGATTATACACAGATTTCATACACAGATTATACACAGATTCACACAGATTGCATACACAGATTTATACATATCAAGTTCCATAACAGGTTCCATACACAGATTCATCCACATATCAAGTTCCATCGTCATACACAGATTTATACACATATCAAGTTCCATAGACAACTAAACATCTCAAAGTTCCATAGACAACTAAACATCTAAAGTTCCTAACTAAAGACCTAAACACTATGTGATATCGTGTACAAACTTAGTTCTAGGAATTGTTGCAAATTTCCATTTGTATTGTAGAATAGCCCTTGTTGATGAAGAACTTCACGACGCATAAAGTAAAGCAAGTCTCTTACAACCTTAGCCACGCCGACGGAAACCATATCTCTTTCTAACCATTCAGCATTGATCTTGGATTTAGGAACCTGCAATGAAAGCAAAAAGCAAGCAGTGCTAAGAGTAATGTGATGAGCAACAATATAACATAAAAATTGCAACATAGACAATGATAGCGAACTTACATCCTCACGATTGACCATGTAATGGAAGGTGACACGACACCATTTGCATACATAATAACCGCACAGGACAGTACCCGGAGGTTGTTTGTCACCATATGGAAATAATGATATTGACAAATTAGGCTTGTCCTCTGGATGTTCGCCGCCAAGATCTTTCCAATAAAAACGGTATGCACTACATAAAAGAATAGCATTGTGAGATTAAGAATACATTTGTTAAGTTGTAATAAGTACAAGTGTGCAATAATAATCATACTTCTCTAAAATCTTCAAGAAGTCATTATACGTAGCCTTTTCCATTCTCAGTGAGTCGAAGACCACGACTTTACCATCCTTTGGAAAGATCATGATACAAATGTAGTGGTCACTATATAGACATAGACGAAAACACATGTTAAGATCACGATTGACATAATTTATAGTTCAAAACCATGTCGATAACTTACTTAAAGTGGTGCGGAGCTATTATTAAGTCCTTGCCATGTTGTACATGATTATACATGGCTCGTCCAATGTATGCCGCCATTACCTTCATTTTCTTTCTCTAAATCTGTTTGACGGCTTTCTCAAATTCAGCATCGTCCAAGTCTTTGTATTCTTCTCCATGTCTCTGAGCAACTTCTTTGTAGCGAGCTTGGGATATCATCAACGGGTCAAGAAACCCATCCATGTATTGCATCCTACGTGTAAAAGTGTTAATCGTTAGACTCTCGTTTATGTGTGCGTGTACAAAACTAACAAATATGAAAGTTTAGAGGTACTTACAAGCAAAAGAGGGTTAAGTAGTTGGTTTCCATCCTTTGTCGGTGGTACAACAACCAGAGATCGTCAAAGAATAAATGCCGCACAGGATCTATATTATCTTTGCTCCAAAATGCATCTTCTGGCACAACAAATGTGAAGTCCTCGAGTTTGTATTTGTTGCTAGCCACCATGTACCACTCATGCATTCTAATCTCCGGAGTCGACAACTTAGAAAGTTGCACCGTCGTCAAGAACGGCCTCCCATTCACAAATTTAGGAGGAACATCCTCCTTCTTGTATATCGAGATATTGGTTTTAAGACGTAATGATTCTCGAGTATGAATCATTCCATCTTCTTCCCATACTTCGAAATTGTCTATTTGGGACCGTGTGCCTACTCCATGAGATGCTGATTCCGCTTTTGATTGATTTGTCATAACTCTCCGCAATTTATGCAGGTAGCGTGACACTGATTCTGACGGTTTCTTGACATCGTCAGTGGCGATTCGCTGATGAATTTTCTTTGAAATAGTTGGCCCTTCAACATTGGTGTCAAGCTTTGCTTCCTTTTTGATGTTTACGTCGACATTCTGAGGAACAATTTTGTCTACGTCCCCCTCGTCGAGTTCCTTCGCAAGAGGCGATATGATTGTTTCAACGATTTTTTTGGAGGTCGGTGTCATATTTTCCTGCACCATGGGGTATGGAATGATCGAACTATCTTTTTGTTGCATTGGTGTTGAATTCGGCGTTGGTGACTTATGACACGATACACGGCTTAAGATCGGCTCATCACCCAACTTGATGTCGTGTCGATGCCAAAGGACCAACCCGTTCATTGCCTCCTGCAAAGTTATGATCCCCTCAACTGGAAAGTCTATCTCCCAATCTCCACAACCACTGTCTGTGATTTCTAGAACTTGGACCACAACATAGTGTGGCAGGACAGGATTATCCTTGTAGTTAACAAGTCCTGGTTTTACCAAACCAGTAGCAGCTTGTTTTGTTTTTGTCCCAGATCGATTGATTGGAATATGAAGAAAGCAAGGCTTGTCCTCAACAATATCGTCTACAGGGTACTTGGTGAAGTCTTGCACAGATCCTACGCTGCTAGGGACTATAGGTGGACTCATGTGGCTTGGCTTGAGTTCAAATGATATGCATTCTGTTTTCTTCATTTTGTTCATCACGTCATTAATAGCCTTTTGTACCCTTTCATCAATAGTCTCTTCAAGGGTCCTTTTCGACTTCTCGTGTTTCCTATATGACGACGCATACTCTGGAAACACCTCTCTCCAGGAAATCTTAGAAGAGATTCCCCGAGCCTGTCCAGTGTGTTCAGGATTGCCTAGTGCTGCAGTTAGTATGTCATTCTCCCTCCGAGGCTTAAATTCGCCTTTTTTCTTTTATCTGCATATTCTTGAATTTTTGTCGAAACTTCGCCTACCAATTCTGGATGCAAAAGTTTGTCGTCCTCACTCAAACCTGCCCGACCTAAGATCCAACGAATAGCTCGCTCATCGATATCTTTTAATATTAGGTCCAAAGTGCCGTTAGCTATAACTTCCTCGATTATCCTGTTCCACTGCACAACTTTATGGTGATATCCGGTTGACCCCAGGCGATGGGGGTGTTTGTTCATCTTCGCTCTCTGAGAATTAGTTTCGCCCAGTTCTTTGGCCTTCAGTTCGGTCTTCTGACGAACAAATTCCTCCCACTGAGCTTGAGTGATTTTTCCCATTTTCTAGGGTGGAGGAACCTTATTCTTCTTAACAAATTCTCTATTCATCTCGGCCTTCCACCCACGAAACATCTTGGCCATAGCAGAGAGCATCGACTTCCTTACTGCATCCTCTATGCCTTTTGGGAACTTGAATGACTCAGACAACTTAGCCCATAGCTTATTGCGGGTGTCTTCATCTAAATACTTCCATTTTTGAAGTGTGATTGGCACTATATCTCTAACTGTAGACCCGCAGGAATTTCGAAACTTTGTAACCACGTCAAGTGGTTCTTTAGGAAACCCCTCTGCATTTAGTTTTGTTACGTACATAACTGCACCTTCTTTCATCTGATTCGGACCTCGTCGCCCTCGTTTCCGCTTATGTGAAACGGATGATTCAGGCATCGGAGCATCCTCCGTGTTTCGTGTAGAACATGCATCCTCTTTCTTCTCTTCATTTTAAATCTATATATTGAAACAATTAATGGCCTTTCATATATGAACATTATCTTAGAATATAGTCGGCATATTTCTATTTACCTCTTCATCGTTGGGAATATAGTCGACATCAAGCTCATCTGATGTTTTTTTCTTCCTTGGAGGTATAGGAGTACAAGGATTGTCGTCACTAGAACTATCCTCCCTGCTCCCTTCACCGGAGCTGCTCGTTGTCTGCCATTCAAGTTTGGTCGCGTCTTCATCAACTTTGTTAGACGCACCGGTGCACACCACATCCATCCTAGGCTGCTCGTTGTCTGCCATTCAAGCTGGTTCCATCGATAAAGGGATATACTGTTAGTCTGATATACTGGTTCCATCAATAAGGGAACTTGGAGAAAAGGTGATTCAAAAGAAATCGAGCCCAAACCCGCCTTCGTGTCCCTCCTTTACTCCCCAAACAGAAAGCCCAAACCCTCCTCCGGGGCAGGATCGGGCCGGGAAGCACGGAGCAGATAGAAGTGCACTTTCCAATGCAGTTAGATAGAGAAGGCATGGTTGTGATGTTATAATGCTGAAGGACCCCAAGAAGAGATTATGCCCTGTCATCCACCACTGCCCGTTATTTGTGGGCTTCACCGAGGGCTGGAAACATTTGGTGACATCAAACGACCTTCGGGTTGGGGACGTCTGCGAGCTTGTTAAGGGGCCAGACGATGGTGAGCCGGTGTACTCTGTCCGGATGTGTGGTCACAAAATTTAAAGCCGCCCCGGCTTCATCTGTGCGCTTCTCTTCTCTTATGTCGGCTACTAAGATCACTTAGCACCCCACCTAAGAGAAGAGAAGCGCACACATGAAGCCGGGGCGGCTTTAAATTTTGTGACCACACATACGGACATAGTACACCGGCTCACCATCGTCTGGCCCCTTAACAAGCTCGCAGACGTCCCTAGCCCGAAGGTCGTTTGCTGTCACCAAATGTTTCCAGCCCTCGGTGAAGCCCACAAATAACGGGCAGTGGTGGATGACAGGGCATAATCTCTTCTTGGGGTCCTTCAACATTATAACATCACAGCCATGCCTTCTCTGTCTAACTGCATTGGAAAGTGCACTTCTATCTGCTCCGTGCTTCCCGACCCGATTCAGGCATTCAGCCGATGCCATTCTCCATATAAGTCCCAAACAGAGAATAGGGATGAGGTAGTCAAGATTGTAGGCGCTAGTGCTCAACTACTAGCATCTATAGATATGGACACAAGTCCAAATTTGGTGCTACTCGGCACCATCGATATCACTAAGGAAAACAAATACATCAAAGAGATCCACTTCCCAATAGTACTCGAAGATAGTTCATTGACTTGACACTCTCTAAGAGGTTCATACAAAATACATTATCTCTAAGAGTGAAACCTACGATACTCATATCGTGTTGTTTAGGACTAAACATCAACAACCCCTTGACTGGTCGCTATCATACTCAATTCCAAAATATTTTCCAATATGTCGGCTTGAGTAAGGAGATCTGGGCTTGGGAGTTCCTCCAAATCATCTGCAGCTTCATCATCTTCAGCATATTGCAGGGCTTCATCTTGAATAATTTTAGCCCTCTTGGAGTCAGCATACTTTTTGATGGACAGAGCACACTTCTCAAGCATGTTGCATACATCTCCAATTTGAAACAAAGTGGTCTTAAGTGTGTACACTGATTCTGGTTCACTAGTATCCACAACCCCATCAGTCACTAGACTGCGAATGATGTCAACATGTGTCTCGATGACTCGAACTGAGCTCTCAACCATGTCAAGTGGCTCTTTTTCCATCTCTGAAACTGAAAATGACCAAGTCTCACAATCAAAATTGAGATCGCAACAAAGGCAGGGATCAGAGGGAAAACAAGGATGTGGCTTATAGGGCAAAAAGAGGGGTCCAAATAACATTGTCATGGCTATGAACAAGTCAAAGATGGGAGATAAGAACAAGTCTTATAACATAGGGTTGGGAAGCAAAGATAGGTATTCAAAAAACTTAGAAGGGAGATAAGAACAAGTCTTATAACATAGGGAGATAATAATATTGTCATGGCTATGTACTTCCATGATGTATGTGGCCATAAGCACATTTGGCCTAATGATTATCAAACAAAGATAGGTAGTCAAAAAACACTAAAAATAGACTTCATTCGAAGGATACTAACACCTTAATGGTATACAAACATTTAATCAACAGAGATAAAAGAAATAAAAAAACTGATACATGAGAAGTAATTGAAAACCAAACAATAAGCAATAAGCATATTGACAATATATGTAAGTGAAAACGCCAATAGTAATTAATCTAAGCACTGATAATCAGGGATAACCATTGATTAACACCTTAATGTATTGTCATACTGCAAGCGATTGAGCAGAATGTTATTTACGAACAATTAAACTATTTTACAAGCGATTGGGCAGACTATTACTTTGTGAATAATGTATGCACCTCAACGCAGCAAGTGAAGCACTTATGAAATACTCCAAGTACTTAGGAAACCTTCATATACACAATGAAATGTTATTAAGAGCATTTTTCTGCTTGGCTCTTGAACTGAAATAAGAATGCATATACACAATTTGTAGAACATTGCTTGCTTGTAGCCAACAGACTGAATTACAACAGATCAAGAGATGCATACAACGACTAATCACCAACATTTGTATGGCGGCGTATGTGAATTAAGAGCTCGGGAAGAAGAAATGGAACCTGAACTTCGACCTTACTTCGAGAGGAAGAAGAAAGAGCTCATGGACGGCGGCGCTTCGGGCTCGGGGACCGTGACGGCGGCGCTTGGGCTCGGGGACTCGGCGCTCGGGCTCGGGGACGGCGGACGCTCGGGCTCGGTGAAGGGGACGGCGGCGCTCGGGCTCGGTGAAGGGGACGGCGGCGCTCGGGCTCGGTGAAGGGGACAGTGGCGCTCGGGCGCTCGGGGACGGCGGCGCTCGGGCTCGGGAACGGGGACGGCGGTGCTCGGGCTCGGGGACGGCGGCGCTCGGGCTCGTGCTCGGGGACGGGGACACGGCGGCAGCCTGGCGGCGCAACTGTGTCAGCTCGGGCGGGAAGAGTTAGGGTTCCTACCGACCAACGAGCCTTTTATATTGTAAAGAATCCCAGGCGGATATTTAGCAAAACCGCCTGTGATAGATAACATCACAGGCGGTTGTTTATTCCGACCGCCTGTGATAGATTAACTTCACAGGCGGTCGTAGTAAAAAACCGCCTGTGATGTTATCTATCACAGGCGGTTTTGCTAAATATCCGCCTGTGATGTGTGTACACTATAAAAGGATTAGCCCCCCACGGGTTCCAGAAACCTAACTCCCAGAACATTCACAGCACTGTTGCGGCGGCAGGTTTTTTTAGATCTACAGGGAGAAGGTTTTGTTTTTGAGTTTATTGATTGATTTTAATAGTTTATGCATATATATGATCTCCATTTGTTTTCTTTCTCATTTTGATGCGATTTTTTGCCTCAATTTTGTAATATAGACCGGATTTGAAGAAAAGCTTTGGAATTCAAAATTTGGACTTATAATAGTTGATCTAGTTTAAAGATTCTTTAAAAACACAGTTGTCTCACCTCAAGGTACCTATTGTTGCAATGTTTGTTTCATTTTCATGCACATCAATTCGTTTCATGTTTTATGGATGAATTCAATTAATTAATGATTTTATTGATGTTAATCAATATAGGGATAGGTAATGGACCGAGGTTGGATGTACAATGTGCCAAGACCACATCCGTCGTATATTCGAAATTTGAGAAGCTTTATTGAAGCGGCCAACAAGCACGCGAATTTGCGAAAGAGCAAGGAGATATTATGTCCGTGCATCGATTGTGATAATTGAAAGGGAATTAGGCTTACACCTAGTTCCTAAATAATTTTGGTGATTGAATTGCCCAACACAAATCTTTGGACTAACTAGTTTGCCCAAGTGTATAGATTATACAGGTGTAAAAGGTTCACACTCAGCCAATAAAAAGACCAAGTTTTGGATTCAATAAAGGAGCAAAGGGGCAACCGAGGGCACCCCTGGTCTGGCGCACCGGACTGTCCGGTGTGCCACCGGACAGTGAACAGTACCTGTCCGGTGCACCAGGGGACTCAGACTCAAACTCTTCGCCTTCGGGAATTCTCGGAAGCCGGCGCGCTATAATTCACCGGACTGTCCGGTGTGCACCGGACATGTCCGGTGCTCCAAGGAAGCTCGACCTCCAGAACTCGCCAGCCTCGGGTTCGCGCGGCAGCCGCTCCGCTAAAATTCACCGGACTGTCCGGTGTGCACCGGACTGTCCGGTGTGCCAGCGGAGCAACGGCTCCCTGCGGCGCCAACGGCTCCCTGCGCTGCATTTAATGCGCGCGCAGCGCGCACAGACGTCAGGAACGCCCATGCCGGTGCACCGGACATCAAACAGTGCATGTCCGGTGTGCACCGGACTCCCAGGCGGGCCCACAAGTCAGAAGCTCCAACGGTCAGAATCCAACGGCAGTGATGACGTGGCAGGGGCACCGGACTGTCCGGTGTGCACCGGACTGTCCGGTGCGCCATCGTGCAGACGCCTCCAGCCAACGGTCAAGTTTGGTGGTTGGGGCTATAAATACCCCAACCACCCCACCATTCATTGCATCCAAGTTTTCCACTTCTCAACCACTTACAAGAGCTAGGCATTCAATTCTAGACACATTCAAAGAGATCAAATCCTCTCCAATTCCACACAAAACCCTAGTGACTAGTGAGAGTGATTTGCCGTGTTCATTTGAGCTCTTGCGCTTGGATTGCTTCTTTTCTTTCTCACTTGTTCTTGTGATCAAAACTCCATTGTAATCAAGGCAAGAGGCATCAATTGTGTGGTGGCCCTTGCGGGGAAGTTTTGTTCCCGGCTTTGATTTGAGAAGAGAAGCTCACTCGGTCCGAGGGACCGTTTGAGAGAGGGAAGGGTTGAAAGAGACCCGGCCTTTGTGGCCTCCTCAACGGGGAGTAGGTTTGAGAGAACCGAACCTCGGTAAAACAAATCCGTGTGTCACACTTCATTATTTGCTTGCGATTTGTTTTGCGCCCTCTCTCGCGGACTCGTTTATATTTCTAACGCTAACCCGGCTTGTAGTTGTGTTTATATTTGTAAATTTCAGTTTCGCCCTATTCACCCCCCCTCTAGGCGACTATCAATTGGTATCAGAGCCCGGTGCTTCATTAGAGCCTAACCGCTCGAAGTGATGTCGGGAGATCACGCCAAGAAGGAGGTAGAGACCGGCGAAAAGCCTACTACAAGCCAAGGGAGCACTTCATCGGAAGAGTCCCGCACTAAAAGGAGGGAGAAGAAGAAGAGCTCCTCCAACAAAGGGAAGGAGAAGAAATCTTCTTCTCACCACAAAGAGAAGAAGGAAAAAGCTTCTTCCCACAAGCCGCACCGGAAAGGCGACAAGCACAAGAGGATGAGGAAGGTGGTCTACTACGAGACCGACACTTCATCAACATCGACCTCCGACTCCGATGCGCCCTCCGTCACTTCTAAGCGCCAAGAGCGCAAGAAGTATAGTAAGATCCCCCTACGCTACCCTCGCATTTCCAAACATACACCTTTACTTTCCGTCCCATTAGGCAAACCACCAACTTTTGATGGTGAAGATTACGCTAGGTGGAGCGATTTAATGCGATTTCATCTAACCTCGCTCCACAAAAGCATATGGGATGTTGTTGAGTTTGGCGCGCAGGTACCATCCGTAGGGGATGAGGACTATGATGAGGATGAGGTGGCCCAAATCGAGCACTTCAATTCTCAAGCAACAACAATACTCCTCGCCTCTCTAAGTAAAGAGGAGTACAACAAAGTACAAGGGTTGAAGAGCGCCAAGGAGATTTGGGATGTACTCAAAACCGCGCACGAGGGAGACGAGCTCACCAAGATCACCAAGCGGGAAACGATCGAGGGGGAGCTCGGTCGGTTCCGGCTTCACAAAGGAGAGGAGCCACAACACATGTACAACCGGCTCAAGACTTTGGTGAACCAAGTGCGCAACCTCGGGAGCAAGAAGTGGGACGATCACGAAGTGGTAAATGTTATTTTAAGATCTCTCATTTTTCTTAATCCCACTCAAGTTCAATTGATTCGTGGTAATCCTAGATATACTAAAATGACCCCCGAGGAAGTTATCGGGCATTTTGTAAGTTTTGAGTGCATGATAGAAGGCTCGAGGAAAATCAACGAGCTTGGCGACTCATCCGAAGCCCAACCCGTTGCATTCAAGGCAACGGAGGAGAAGAAGGAGGAGGCTACACCAAGTCGACAACCAATCGACGCCTCCAAGCTCGACAATGAGGAAATGGCGCTCGTCATCAAGAGCTTCCGCCAAATCCTCAAACAAAGGAGGGGGAAAGACTACAAGTCCCGCTCTAAGAAGGTTTGCTACAAGTGTGGTAAGCCCGGTCATTTTATTGCTAAATGTCCTATATCTAGTGACAGTGACCGAGGTGACGACAAGAAGGGGAGAAGAAAGGAAAAGAAGAGGTACTACAAGAAGAAGGGCGGCGATGCCCATGTTTGTCGCGAGTGGGACTCCGACGAGAGCTCAAGCGACTCCTCCGACGACGAGGACGCCGCCAACATCGCCGTCACCAAGGGACTTCTCTTCCCCAACGTCGGCCACAAGTGCCTCATGGCAAAGGACGGCAAAAAGAAGGTTAAATCTAAATCCTCCACTAAATATGAATCCTCTAGTGATGACAATGCTAGTGATGAGGAAGATAATTTGCGTTCCCTTTTTGCCAACCTTAACATAGCTCAAAAAGAAAAATTAAATGAATTGGTTAGTGCTATTCATGAAAAGGATGACCTTTTGGATTCCCAAGAGGATTGTCTAATTAAAGAAAACAAAAAACATGTTAAGGTTAAAAAGGCTTATGCTCTAGAAGTAGAAAAATGTGAAAAATTATCTAGTGAGCTAAGCACTTGCCGTGAGATAATTGACAACCTTAGAAATGAAAATGCTATTTTAAGTGCTAAGGTTGATTCACATGTTTGTAATAGTTCAAATCCCAATCTTAGAGATGATAATGTTGACTTGCTTGCTAAGATTGATGATTTGAATGTATCTCTTGCTAGCCTTAGATTAGAGAATGAAAGTTTAATTGCTAAGGCTAAAGATTTTGATGTTTGCAAAAATACAATTTCCGATCTTAGGGATAAAAATGATATTCTCCATGCTAAGATTGTTGAACTTAATTCTTGCAAACCCTCTACATCTATTGTTGAGCATGTATCTATTTGTACTAGATGTAGAGATGTTGATGTTGATGCTATTCATGATCATATGGCTTTAATTAAACAACAAAATGATCATATAGCAAAATTAGATGCTAAAATTGCCGAGCACAACCTAGAAAATGAAAAATTTAAATTTGCTCGTAGCATGCTTTATAATGGGAGACGCCCAGGCATTAAGGATGGCATTGGCTTCCAAAGGGGGGACAATGTCAAAATTAGTGCCCCTCCTAAGAGATTGTCCAACTTTGTTAAGGGCAAAGCTCCCATGCCTCAGGACAACGAGGGTTACATTTTATACCCTGCCGGTTATCCCGAGGACAAAATTAGGAAAATTCATTCTAGGAAGTCTCACTCTGGCCCTAATCATGCTTTTATGTATAAGGGTGAGACATCTAGTTCTAGGCAACCAACCCGTGCCAAGTTGCCTAAGAAGAAGATTCCCAATGCATCAAATGAACATAGCATTTCATTTAAAACTTTTGATGCATCTTATGTGCTTACTAGCAAATCCGGCAAGGTAGTTGCCAAATTTGTTGGGGGCAAACACAAGGGCTCCAAGACTTGTGTTTGGGTACCCAAAGTTCTTGTTTCTAATGCCAAAGGACCCAAAACCGTTTGGGTACCTAAAGTCAAGAACTAAAATTGTTTTGTAGGTTTATGCATCCGGGGGCTCAAGTTGGATACTCGACAGCGGGTGCACAAACCACATGACCGGGGAGAAAAGGATGTTCTCCTCATATGAGAAAAACCAAGATCCCCAACGAGCTATCACATTCGGGGATGGAAATCAAGGTTTGGTCAAAGGACTTGGTAAAATTGCTATATCTCCTGACCATTCTATTTCCAATGTTTTTCTTGTTGATTCTTTAGATTACAACTTGCTTTCTGTTTCCCAATTATGTCAAATGGGCTACAACTGTCTTTTTACTGATGTAGGTGTCACTGTCTTTAGAAGAAGTGATGATTCAATAGCATTTAAGGGTGTGTTAGAGGGTCAGCTATACTTAGTAGATTTTGATAGAGCTGAACTTGACACATGCTTAATTGCTAAGACTAACATGGGTTGGCTCTGGCACCGCCGACTAGCCCATGTTGGGATGAAGAATCTTCATAAACTTCTAAAGGGAGAGCACATTTTAGGATTAACAAACGTTCATTTTGAGAAAGACAGGATTTGTAGCGCATGCCAAGCAGGGAAGCAAGTTGGAGTCCATCATCCACACAAGAACATCATGACGACCGACAGGCCACTTGAGCTACTCCACATGGATCTATTCGGCCCGATTGCTTACATAAGCATCGGCGGGAGTAAGTATTGTCTTGTTGTTGTGGATGATTATTCTCGCTTCACTTGGGTATTCTTTTTACAGGAAAAATCTCAAACCCAAGAGACCTTAAAGGGATTCTTGAGACGGGCTCAAAATGAGTTCGGATTAAGAATCAAGAAAATAAGAAGCGACAACGGGACGGAGTTCAAGAACTCTCAAATTGAAGGCTTTCTTGAGGAGGAGGGCATCAGGCATGAGTTCTCCTCTCCCTACACGCCACAACAAAATGGTGTAGTGGAAAGGAAGAATCGAACTCTATTGGACATGGCAAGAACCATGCTTGATGAGTACAAGACACCGGACCGGTTTTGGGCCGAAGCGGTCAACACCGCCTGCTACGCCATCAACCGGTTATATCTTCACCGAATCCTCAAGAAGACATCCTATGAACTCCTAACTGGTAAAAAGCCCAACATTTCATACTTTAGAGTTTTTGGTAGCAAATGCTTTATTCTTGTTAAAAGAGGTAGAAAATCTAAATTTGCACCTAAAACTGTAGAAGGCTTTTTACTAGGATATGACTCAAACACAAGGGCATATAGAGCCTTTAACAAGTCCACTGGACTAGTTGAAGTCTCATGTGACGTTGTGTTTGATGAAACTAACGGCTCTCAAGTAGAGCAAGTTGATCTTGATGAGATAGGTGAAGAACAGGCTCCATGCATAGCACTAAGGAACATGTCCATTGGGGATGTGTGTCCTAAGGAATCCGAAGAGCCTCCACAGGCACAAGATCAACCATCCTCCTCCAAGCAAGCATCTCCACCAACTCAAAATGAGGATGAAGCTCAAGTTGATGAAGAAGAAGATCAATCAAATGAGCCACCTCAAGATGACGGCAATGATCAAGGGGGAGATGCAAATGATCAAGACAAGGAGGATGAAGAGCAAAGGCCGCCACACCCAAGAGTCCACCAAGCAATACAACGAGATCACCCCGTCGACACTATCCTCGGAGACATTCATAAGGGGGTAACTACTAGATCTCGGGTTGCTCATTTTTGTGAACATTACTCTTTTGTTTCCTCTATTGAGCCACACAGGGTAGAGGAAGCTCTCCAAGATTCGGATTGGGTGGTGGCGATGCAAGAGGAGCTCAACAACTTCACTAGAAATGAGGTATGGCATTTAGTTCCACGTCCTAACCAAAATATTGTAGGAACCAAATGGGTCTTCCGCAACAAGCAAGATGAGCATGGTGTGGTGACAAGGAACAAAGCTCGACTCGTGGCCAAAGGGTATTCACAAGTCGAAGGTTTGGATTTCGGTGAAACCTATGCACCCGTAGCTAGGCTTGAGTCAATTCGCATATTATTAGCCTATGCTACTTACCATGGCTTTAAGCTTTATCAAATGGATGTGAAAAGTGCCTTCCTCAATGGACCAATCAAGGAAGAGGTCTATGTTGAGCAACCTCCCGGCTTTGAAGACAGTGAGTATCCTAACCATGTTTATAGGCTCTCTAAGGCGCTTTATGGGCTCAAGCAAGCCCCAAGAGCATGGTATGAATGCCTTAGAGATTTCCTTATTGCTAATGGATTCAAAGTCGGAAAGGCCGATCCTACACTCTTTACTAAAACTCTTGAGAATGACTTGTTTGTATGCCAAATTTATGTTGATGATATTATATTTGGGTCTACTAACGAGTCTACATGTGAAGAGTTTAGTAGGATCATGACACGGAAATTCGAGATGTCGATGATGGGGGAGTTGAAGTATTTTCTAGGATTCCAAGTCAAGCAACTCCAAGAAGGCACCTTCATTAGCCAAACGAAGTACACTCAAGACATTCTAACCAAGTTTGGGATGAAGGATGCCAAACCCATCAAGACACCCATGGGAACTAATGGGCATCTCGACCTCGACACGGGAGGTAAGTCCGTGGATCAAAAGGTATACCGGTCGATGATTGGTTCATTGCTTTATTTATGTGCATCTCGACCGGACATTATGCTTTCCGTTTGCATGTGTGCAAGATTCCAATCCGACCCTAAGGAATCCCACCTTACGGCCGTAAAACGAATCTTGAGATATTTGGCTTACACACCTAAGTTTGGGCTTTGGTACCCTCGGGGATCCACATTTGATTTGATTGGTTATTCGGATGCTGATTGGGCGGGGTGCAAAATTAATAGGAAGAGCACATCGGGGACTTGCCAGTTCTTGGGAAGATCCTTGGTGTCTTGGGCTTCAAATAAGCAAAATTCGGTCGCTCTTTCCACCGCCGAAGCCGAGTATATTGCCGCAGGACATTGTTGCGCCCAATTGCTTTGGATGAGGCAAACCCTGCGGGACTATGGTTACAAATTAACCAAAGTCCCTTTGCTATGTGATAATGAGAGTGCAATTAAAATGGCCGACAATCCCGTCGAGCATAGCCGCACTAAGCACATAGCCATTCGGTATCATTTTCTTAGGGATCACCAACAAAAGGGGGATATCGAGATTTCTTACATTAATACTAAAGATCAATTAGCCGATATCTTTACCAAGCCACTTGATGAACAATCTTTCACCAAACTTAGGCATGAGCTCAATATTCTTGATTCTAGAAATTTCTTTTGTTAGCTTGCACACATAGCTCATTTGAATACCTTTGATTATATCTCTTTTATATGCTATGACTAATGTGTTTTCAAGTCTATTTCAAACCAAGTCATAGGTATATTGAAAGGGAATTGGAGTCTTCGGCGAAGAAAAAGGCTTCCACTCCGCAACTCATACTTCGCCATCACTCCGAGCAACTCTCTACTCTTTGGGGGAGAAATGAGCATCAAAGAAAAGAACTTCATCCTTGGGGGAGAGAGTAAAAGCTCAAAAGCAAAAGGAACGGACTTCATCTTTGGTATAATCTTAACTCATTCATTTATGACCAAAGAGGAAGAAAAACACTAACGAGGGCTCTAATGATTCCGTATTTGGCGATTCATGCCAAAAAGGGGGAGAAATGAGCCCAAAGCAAAAGGACCGCACCACCACGCACCACCACCAATTTCAAAAACTTAGTGCTTTCCAAAAGTATTTATCAATGGGTATCCTATTGTGTTCAAAAGGGGGAGAAAGTAGTATTTCAAAAATGGTATATCAAAACCCTCTTGAACACTAAGAGGTGGATCTCTTTTAGGGGGAGTTTTTTTGTTTAGTCAAAGGAAAAGCATTTGAAACAGGGGGAGAAAATTTCAAATCTTGAAAAATGCTTTGCAAACTCTTATTCATTTACCTTTGACTATTTGCAAAAGATCTTTGAAATGAACTTACAAAAGGATTTGCAAAAACAAAACATGTGGTGCAAACGTGGTCCAAAATGCTAAATAAGAAAGGAACATTCCTTGCATATCTTGTAAGTAGTTATATTAGCTTAATTCCAAGCAACCTTTACACTTACATTATGCAAACTAGTTCAATTATGCACTTCTCTATTTGCTTTGGTTTGTGTTGGCATCAATCACCAAAAAGGGGGAGATTGAAAGGGAATTAGGCTTACACCTAGTTCCTAAATAATTTTGGTGATTGAATTGCCCAACACAAATCTTTGGACTAACTAGTTTGCCCAAGTGTATAGATTATACAGGTGTAAAAGGTTCACACTCAGCCAATAAAAAGACCAAGTTTTGGATTCAATAAAGGAGCAAAGGGGCAACCGAGGGCACCCCTGGTCTGGCGCACCGGACTGTCCGGTGTGCCACCGGACAGTGAACAGTACCTGTCCGGTGCACCAGGGGACTCAGACTCAAACTCTTCGCCTTCGGGAATTCTCGGAAGCCGGCGCGCTATAATTCACCGGACTGTCCGGTGTGCACCGGACATGTCCGGTGCTCCAAGGAAGCTCGGCCTCCTGAACTCGCCAGCCTCGGGTTCGCGCGGCAGCCGCTCCGCTAAAATTCACCGGACTGTCCGGTGTGCACCAGACTGTCCGGTGTGCCAGCGGAGCAACGGCTCCCTGCGGCGCCAACGGCTCCCTGCGCTGCATTTAATGCGCGCGCAGCGCGCACAGACGTCAGGAACGCCCATGCCGGTGCACCGGACATCAAACAGTGCATGTCCGGTGTGCACCGGACTCCCAGGCGGGCCCACAAGTCAGAAGCTCCAACGGTCAGAATCCAACGGCAGTGATGACGTGGCAGGGGCACCGGACTGTCCGGTGTGCACCGGACTGTCCGGTGCGCCATCGTGCAGACGCCTCCAGCCAACGGTCAAGTTTGGTGGTTGGGGCTATAAATACCCCAACCACCCCACCATTCATTGCATCCAAGTTTTCCACTTCTCAACCACTTACAAGAGCTAGGCATTCAATTCTAGACACATTCAAAGAGATCAAATCCTCTCCAATTCCACACAAAACCCTAGTGACTAGTGAGAGTGATTTGCCGTGTTCATTTGAGCTCTTGCGCTTGGATTGCTTCTTTTCTTTCTCACTTGTTCTTGTGATCAAAACTCCATTGTAATCAAGGCAAGAGGCATCAATTGTGTGGTGGCCCTTGCGGGGAAGTTTTGTTCCCGGCTTTGATTTGAGAAGAGAAGCTCACTCGGTCCGAGGGACCGTTTGAGAGAGGGAAGGGTTGAAAGAGACCCGGCCTTTGTGGCCTCCTCAACGGGGAGTAGGTTTGAGAGAACCGAACCTCGGTAAAACAAATCCGTGTGTCACACTTCATTATTTGCTTGCGATTTGTTTTGCGCCCTCTCTCGCGGACTCGTTTATATTTCTAACGCTAACCCGGCTTGTAGTTGTGTTTATATTTGTAAATTTCAGTTTCGCCCTATTCACCCCCCCTCTAGGCGACTATCAATAATAAGATAGCTTGGAGAGATACAGGAGTAATCCAATCACATCTGCTAAAAAGAGGGTTTAAAAACAATTACACGATATGGTCAGAACATGGTGAGTTGGATCCGTGTGAAGTGCCTGGTAATGACGAGAGAGTTGTCAGAATTTTAGATCTTAAAGTTGATGGTAAAGTGGATAATGTGGATGCTAATCAAGATTTTGAAGAATTTGATTGCGAAGAGATGTTGCGCCATATGGAACCAGAAATGTTGAGTTCTGTGGGATCGCAGAAAGGGCTATCTAAAATGGAGGGACTGGAAAGTGCCTCAAAAGAACCTTTATATGATGAATCAAAGGGTTGTGACAAAGAGTTTACTACACTGCATACAGTTCTAGAACTTCTGAAGTTGAAGGCTAGCGCTGGATGGTCTGATACTAGCTTCATAGATCTTTTGAATTTTCTGTCCCAATTACTACCAAAACCCAACAAACTACCAACAAGCACTTATAAAGCGAAGAAGCTTATATCTCCCATAGCTCTGGGTGTGCAAAAAATTCATGCATGTCCGAACCACTGTATTCTGTATCGTGGCGATTTTGAGAACGCATCAAGATGCCCAGTTTGCAATGTCAGTCGATACAAGAAGAGCTACAATCAAGACTGTGTAAAAAAAATCCCGAAGAAAAATAAAAACAAGAAATCCACTATTGGACCTGAAAGTGACGATGACACTTTTGATGACATGGATGGGAAAAAGAAGTCAAAGATCCCAACTTTGGTGATGTGGTATCTTCCAGTAATTGATCGCTTAAAACGTTTGTTCTCAAATCCTAGGGAGGCTGAGCTTATGCGTTGGCATGCTGAAAATCGCAAGCAGAATAACAAACAGATTCGACACCCTGCTGATGCATCACAATGGAAAAATTTCGATCTTATGTATCCTGAGTTTGCCAAAGAAACCAGAAATGTAAGATTTGCTTTGGGTACAGACGGAATGAATCCATTTGGTGAAAAAAGAAGTGTACATAGCATCTGGCCCGTGACTTTAACGATGTACAACCTTCCATCATGGCTGTGTCACAAAAGAAAGTACATTATGTTGACTATTCTTATTCAAGGTCCGAAATCAGCTGGTGTTGATATTGATGTGTTCCTAGAACCTCTTATGGAAGATATGACAAAGCTCTAGAATGAAGGAGTTAGAATATGGGATGAGTATTGCCATGAGTATTTCAACTTAAGAGCAATTATATTTGTTACCATCCATGATTCTCCCGGTGGCGCCACACTATCAGGGCAAAAGACTAAAGGAAAGAATGATTGTGTAGTGTGCGTCGATGAAACTGCTTCCATGTACCTTAAATCATCCAAGAAGTTGGTGTTCATGGGACACAGACGGTTCTTGATGAAGCAGCATAAGTACCGAAAGATGAAAGAGGAATTTAACAATCAACTGGAAAGTGAAGGTGCACCAAAGCCTTATAGTGGGAAACTTGTTTTTGAAATTGTAAAGAACATTCATGTTGTATTCGGAAAGGGAAAAACAAAGGAGAAAAGAGAAAGAGAACTGACCCTTCAACTTACACAACTTTCAAGAAGCAATCAATTTTTTTCAAGTACCTCCCATACTGGAAGGATATGGAAATTTGCCACAGCATTGATTTGATGCATGTAACAAAAAATGTTTTTGACAGCATCATTGGAACCTTGCTGGGCATGCCGAGTAAGACAAAAGACGGACTCAAATCACGCAATGATCTAGTAGATCTTCAAATCAGACCGGAACTTCATCCAGTGGATAGTGGCAAAGGGAAGCCTTACCTCCCCCCAGCTAGCTACAACTTGTCAGTTGAGGAGAGAACAAAGATTTGCAAATGTTTGCGTGGGGTCAAAGTGCCCACATGTTTCTCATCCAATATCAGCAAACTAGTCAGGATGAAGGACTTGTCTCTATTTGGCTACAACTCTCATGACTGCCATGTGATGATGACGGTGTTCCTCCCAATTGTGGTAAGAGCCCTCGAAACAGAGCATGTCAAAGTTGTCATCACACGCTTGTGTTACTTTTTCAATGCGGTTTCACAAAAAGTAATAGCTTTAGAAGACTTGGACTATCTAAAGGCATACATCAATCGAGACTATGTGCAAGCTTGAAATATGTTTTTCTCCATCATTTTTTGATATGCAAGTACACCTAATCATACATCTCATGGATCAGATAAAAATATTAGGGCCACTATATTTACATCATATGTTTCAGTTGGAGCGATACCTGGGAGTATTAAAAGGTTATGTGCGAAATCGCGCTCACCCAGAGGGTTCAATCATGGAGGGATACACTACAGAAGAAGTGATTGAGAGCTGTATAGATTACATCAGTGACGGAACAATGATAGGTGTGCCTGTACCTAAACATGAGGGTAAACTATGTGGGAGAGGGAGAATGGGCAAGAAAACTTTTCGCGTTGAGGATTACAAGCTAGTACATTATGCTCATGGTAGTGTACTACAACATCTCACGATAGCCGAGCCTTACATAGAGGAACACCTGGATGAGCTTCGTAAAGAAAATCAGAACCACACAGAGGACTGGATCATGAGGGAGCACAAACATCGTTTCAGCGAATGGTTAATGGACAAAAACATCCCATTCGGAGACTCTTTGGAAGAGAAAACAATGAAGAATTTGGCTTCTGGGCCACCGTGTTTTGTGACATCATGGCAAGCATATGACATCAATGGGTACACATTCTATACTAAATCAAAAGACATGAAAAGTGTTGCACAAAATAGCGGTGTTCGTATCGATGCTTTTGACCTACATGGACAGAAGACCACATATTTTGGATTCATAGAGGAAATATGGGAACTTGATTATGGCCCAAGCATGAAAATACCCTTATTTAAGTGCCAATGGGTACAACATCCTGTGGGGTGATAGTGGATAACTACGGACTCACACTGGTAGACTTAAAGAAAGTAGGATATAAAGATGACCCGTGGGTTCTCGCCGAATGTGTTGCACAAGTGTTCTATGTACTCGATCCAGCAGATGAGAAGATGCATGTAGTTATTTCTGGAAAGCAAAAAATTGTTGGAGTTGAGAATGTGGGAGACCAAGATGAGGAATACAATAAGTATGAAGAGATGTTCATCTTTAACGGTCCAGAGAGAATCAAGCGTGTGGAAAAGAAAATTGATAAGAACTTAAAGCCATACATGCGAAAAAATGGTATTTCATGAAAAATTGTATGAATCAAATTGTATTTGTTATCATGTATGATCGACTATGAATTGTGGTTGCCAATTAATTTAGAAACTCTCTAGTTATCTATGTGTGCTATTATAATTCATTTAAATTGTATTTGCATATTTTTGTTAAAAATTAAATATTAATTCATTTAAATTGTATTTGCATATTTCTGTTAAAAATTAAAATATTTTCATTTTTAAATTGTATTTTTTATATTTTCACAATCACAGGCGGTTTTTCCTTAGGGTCCGTTTGTGAAAAGGATAGAGCACCACAGGCGGTTCTAAACAAAAACCGCTTGTGATACTATTACATCACAGGCGTACCGAACCGCCTGGGACATCACAGGCGGTTTTCTAACCGAACCGCCTGTGATGTAAAAAGCCTACCGCTTGTATAGAGCCAAATTGTACTAGTGTTAGGACGTGACTCCACGAAATCATCAAGGAAGAAGGCAATGTCCAGTACTTCTCAGTCCACTGACTACCTTTCAAGAATCCATGACATTCAAATAGCAAGATTGAAGCAATGCGAAGAAAAATCAGAGCTAAAACAACAGAATATTGAGTTCTTGAAGGAGGTTGAACTCAAAAAGTTGGAGGTTCAATCCAAGGAAATACAAATGCAGGAAAGAAGAATGTTGATTGAAGAAAGGATCCGAAAGGACGAAGAGCTGACTAAACTCCAAGCTATGGATATGGATGCATTACCAGAAGATTTGAGAGCTGTTTACATCGCGAGGAGGAAAGGTTTAATCGAGTATTTCATCAACAATCCAGTGTGACGAGTATTATTGTATTTGAGAATATGTTACGAACCATGTTTCGACGTTATTTGAGTTTGTTGAACATTTTCTTCATTGTTCGAGAACATTTAGTTCATTGTTTGAGAACATTTACTTCATTGTTTCAGAACATTAGCTTGGTATTGTGAACATTGATTATTTTCATAATATATTTTGTTACAATAAGGTTCATGCATACATGAGAACAAGCAGGGCACATGTGCACTTTATTTGTAACAGATTCATGACATGATCAACTACATAAATGGAACACAGAACATGCGACCACATAGTTTGCTGAAAAGGGCTTCAACCCATTGACCCTCGACGTGCCCACATGTGTTCTATCAGGTTGTGTGGTGCAAGCCACTCGTGTCATGTACTAGAAGAATGCGAATTTCTAATTTTCAAAAAACATAAAATTCGAACGTATTTATAATAACGTAATAATAATAATAACGTATTAATACTAATTATGAAGTTTGCTAATTAATTGTGGACCAAGTTACGGCCGTGTACTGTGCATAGAACAAATAAAAATAAAATTAATATTGGATGGTAGTTGAGGTAGTTGATGATGAAAGTATATAATATTGGTGTGGTGGGGTATACAGGTTTGATATAGGGGGAACCGCTGTAGAGCATGGAGATATAGGGGGAGAGAGAACGCTGACGTGGCACGTGAGTGGGATATAGGGGGAGAAATTTAGGGGGAACCGTTGAAGTCAGTCTAAGCTAGCGATAATCTAGTGCTTCTTATCCTAAGAGGCCCGACAAAGATAGTGCTGCAATCCCTAAAATATAATAGTCTTTTTTCACAATTTAACCTTTTGGTTTTTTTCACAAAATATAATGTTTTCAGTTTCAATTTAGAATCGGGACCTTAACTCAGCGTCATCACTACGTGACGTCGTTGTGGCATCCATGTGTCACAGCGTAGGGCCAAGATCCATGGCGCCGCCCCCCTTTATACTGGTCCGTATCTGTCTCCTATGTCCGTCTCTCCCTCATTCTTTGAAAAACTGTTGTCGCCTGTCGTTTTCGCCGTCGCCTCTGTCTCCCACCACCGACGGCCGCTCCCTACCGCTCGTGCCCTTGTCGCGGCTCGATTGCCTGCCCGAGCTATCGCTCTTCCCCGTGCCCGCGCTAGCCTCACCCTGCTCCCTCTCACCGGCTCGACCACCGCCAAACTCGCAGTCGTCCCGTGGTCACCTTCTTCCTCGAGCTCGAGCTTGCCGCATACCACCGAGCTCGTACCCGGCTCCGAGCTTGCCACTACGCCCCGTGCATGAGGTATAAAATTATTTAGTTTGAAAACCTGCGTAGTAGTTAGTAAACTTGTTAGTTAGTTATTAATTTATTTATTTAGTTTGTTGTTGTTGTAGCTACATATGTAGATGTTGGTTTTGTAGAAAACTTGCTCTGTAGTTAGAAAACTTGCTACTTTTGTTATTGATTTAGCTCTATATGTAGATGTTGGTTTTGTTATTGTTAAGTGACGAAGGTGAATGTGATGAATATGATTCATGTGATGAATGGCATGTAAATTTGTAGGTTTTAGACAGTTTACGGTTTAGGAAGCGACGAATTCCTCTTGTCGTGACAATTCGACACATTCTGCATTCACGTTGATTTGGACAATTTTCACTGAAACGATTCTCACAAAAGAAAACTGAGAAGGGAAACGTTTGGCTGCAAGAAGTAGACTCTAACAACAAGAATATAACCTGAAGCCGAAACAAACAATGACATAGGCCCACGCGCGCCACAATACATTTCCCTGAACTTTGTAGTTGTACCATGAGTCCACGGTACTTAAATTTTAGACCTAATTTAAAATTAAGAGATTCAGGATTAGGTTTTATCTTATATATTAAGGCTGCAATTGTAGTATGCCATTCCTTGTTCTGCCCATTCCGTGTTCTGCCACCATTCCCTGTTCTGCCTTTCCGATTCCCTCCTCCCCCCGTACAGTCCATTCCCATGTTCTGCCACCATTCTATATCTATCATTCGCATTCCCCCTCCCCGCAATGCTCATTCTCATTCACATTCCCCCGTACAGTCTTACGTCTAGCTAAAATTAAAAAAAATACACATTGCTCTAAGGGGTTTCGAACTCACGACCTCTCAAGCAAATGCCAATAGTAGTTACCGCTACACCACATGCATGTTTATGTCTACACCTATAACAGGAAACACATCTACTACATCTCTCCCAAGCTCACCTGCTACCCTTGCACAATGCGTAGTAGTAGATAAGTATCACCGAAATTCTTGAATTATATTTTTGGATGAAGGGAGTAATATTTAAAGAAGAGCCTTGCATGCAATTTCTTTTGTTTGAATAATGTTTTCAACTTAAATTCCTTTTTTGCATGCGTGACATTTATTCTTCGTAATATTTTTTCTATGGATCTGACTTGTGAGTCATTTTTATAAACCAACACCAAACATGAATCCATGTTTCTTACTTGAAAACCCCGAACAAACACCATTAGTAGGAGGCACTCACGTTGGGGTTGCTTATCGACGACGAGAAGAAACTTGGCGACTGCCAGTTCGACCTCTAGAAACAGTCCTACGTGGCCGCATGTGCCGCTATGTACGACAAGCTCCGGCGCAGCCGCCGCTTGGACGCGGTGCAGAGCGGTTGCTCCGCGCTGTCCATCGTCAAGCAGGGGGACCTCGTGGTCGTCGCCAACGTCGGCGACTCTCGGGTTGTTCTGGGCATCGCATTCGACGACGACGCCATCACGTCGTCCCGCTCATCGTCCACCTGAAGCCCAACCTGCCACGTAAGTCGCTACTGACTGGCCATGAATTCTTGTGTGTTGGGCCGATGGTCGTTGCTGACGTTGTGTGAGTGTCGTTGAATATGATGTATGTAGAAGAGTAGCGCATCTGGTGGTGCAACGGCCAGGGGTACTACCTTGCAGGGGTACTACCTTGCTGATGAGCCCAGGGTGCACTTCGTTTTACAACCCAACCAAGAGTCATCAGTACTCGGTATGTCGCGCGCGTTTGACGACTACTATATCGAGGATCGTGGTGTCATCTTGACGTAGGAGGCGACGCAGAGGAGGACCAACAACAATGACCAGTTCGTCATCCTCGCCATCGTTGGAGTAGCTTTTGTGCCGACTTGCCTTTAATTCTATTTGCAAACACACACACTTGCCTTTTTGTTTAAACAAAAGCTTATGGTGGTACGTGTCTGATGACTAACGATGTACGGGGGAATTTCTTCCTGTATGTGTGGAACGTGCTCTCCAATGATGAGACCATGCAAATCGTGACATATATCGAAGTCTGCATGATTCTGATGGTTGCAATGTAGTGGTGAAACAGATAGATTAAAATAACAAAATTTATGTATAACCAGAATCACAAATTGATTATAAAACATTTTCTCATAACGGTATAACACATATTTTGTATATAAGTTATCGTAGTATACTAGTATTATATATTCCCGTTGCAACGCACGGGCACTCAGCTAGTATATATATATATATATATATATATATATATATATATATATATATATATATATATATATATATATATATATATATATATATATATATATATATATATATACTAGGTGAGTGCCCGTGCGTTGCAACGGGAACATATAATATCACGGTAATTTATGTACAAATATGTGTTATATTGTTAAGAGAAAAGGTTTCGTAATCTATTTGTGATTCTAGTGATAAGATGAAGAGCGAGAATTATGTCAGACCTGCACCAGCAACCACGACCTGCAACGGCTTACTGGGGCGTTCTCTGTTTCTAAAAAAATGAAGAGAGTTGTCCAGCTTCCAAATAGTTTATTGTGCTTTCTAGTGGAGGTCTTGGAAAATCCTTGCAAACAACCTGCAGAAAAGGTAATCAAATATGATTTCACAAGAAGCACAGTGAGAACACGGAAAGAGTGAAAAACAAAAGGCTGAACCTGCAAGGCAGGATGTCTACGGTGTGATCTCCTTCATTTATTCCTTGAGACAAGTTTTTTCACGGCAACGCTTGTATAGTGACTACTCGCAAAACATCTCTGAGGAGGAAGTTGCCCCGCAAAAGATCTTGCCTGGCTAGCTCCAGTAATATTCATAGATGATAGGCAGCCAGTGTCCATTGTTGAGCAACTCTTGATAAAGTGGGGGTCAGCTCTGCTTCAGCCAATAGGTACAGGCAGACTACTGCAAATTCAAGGAGCCATAAGACAACCCACAGCTATGAAGTCATTTCCCATATGGCATATGTATCGTTCCCATATGGCATATGTATCGTGAGTAAATTAATCCAGGTTGGTAAATACCGATGAAGATATTCTAGGCCGAGAACAATTGATGGATTAACAACGAGACGGAGAAACAAGAGACAATTGCATATTTAGGATTCCAAACATTGTGTTTCGCATCCAAAACATTTGCTTTACAAAAAGAGATACAAATATGGCGTTGCCTGGAACTTTTTCTAAACAAATTCGTAGCACCACCATCTCAGACTAAAAAAGAAGCATCTGCCCTCCCCTCTAGGCTCTACACCATCTCACCTGGTCGCTACGCCACAGTTTCTATCAGACAACCGAACCAAACCATCACAGCCTGCTCCATGCCAGTACCAGACCAGTTACAAATTCTCGATGCATTCAAAGCTTAAAAGCCCTACCAAATTCATCGGTCCCCGGCCTCCGCCCCCGGTTGCCGCCCCCAGCGTCCACCGCCCCCAGCCCCCAGCGTACACCAGAAATGCAAATATATTGCACTGCGATATAAACGAAAATATGTAGCATCAGATATGGTCATAAGAAGAAAAGTGAAAACAGGTATAGAAAAAGCATAGCACGAAGAAGGGTAGGGACACATATAGTACTCATTTTTGCATGGCACATCTACTTCCATATTTGGGAGCAAGCAAATAGATGGTTTCATTGAAGATCCAGAGTATCAATTAAGCCCACCCTAGCAATCATGCAACAATCATGATGTTCATTGCTCCTAGAAGGGTTTGAACCAGCAGAGACTGCAAATGAATATGCCAGTCCAAACAATTAAAGGTGTTAACAACGATTTAAAAATTAATAATAGAAAATATCCAGAATGTACGGATATGGTGGTGATGAATTAAAATTCAAGACACCCACAACAAATGCCAACAAGAAATTCAAACTGTAAGGCATATGATGGTGATAAAAAAATCAAGAGTAATCAAAAGAATAATTACCAATATTAACCAACTACTAAAAACTACCACCTATGTGTTGACAAACATAGGAATAAAATTATAATAGAAGGCAGTGAGAGACCTGTTCTTCTCTTGTGAGGGCATCATTGTTAGCACGAAGCTTGGCACACATTCCCATGGCGCAGTCATTGTATACATCCTAAAGTCCATCCTTAAGCATGGCATCAACAAGTGTGTCATGTCCAAAACGAGACCCTTTACTGCATTTGTAAGTAGCAGGTTTGTCAGACATAGCAGTTGGGATATGTTTTAACCAAGAACATATATAGTTTCAACATAAAACAGGCCACTTTTGAATCACCTTGCTAACTGATGGTGAATGCTCAAATCACTAAAACCAGGTGTAGAAAGTGTAATTTAAATAAGTAAGCAACTTTTATCTATGAAATAACTTAAGGTTGTTCTTTGGTTATGCACAAGCACCACTGGATGTATCAAAACAATACTTTCCATACCTAGCTTCGACAATGTACTTTGGGGCATTGGACAATATCATTGATACCCAGCTGAATTGATTGTGCAGTGAACATAGTAGCTGCAGAATGTGAAGAGGAATAACATGACCGGATGATAAATATATGCCTCGCATGTGTAAACAAACAATAAACAATGAGCAGATTAATTATACAAACACGACTACATGAATAGATGAATTACCTTCAGACCTTTCATGCCAGATGTACATACTTTTTTAATAGTGGTGCAAACAATATTGTTTGATATCCCTGTACCTAGAGGAGCTTGTCATGCGGGAGCTTGACCCAAGTTAGCACACAAGATGATTCCGAAAAAGACCTCCTGCATGAGGGCCAGATCCACATTTGCTCTTTTCAAAGCAACTAACGACCCAACCATGCTAATGTCAGTGCTATTATTAGGGTGAAATAGAAAATCATTGTTCTTAGCTCAAAGAAAAAATGATTATTTGGATGTCACCTTCAATTGCTAGAGCCAAGTTTTGTTGCGGCTAAGGAAGACAAGGCACTAAGGAAACCACCCATAGGAGTGCGTGCAACGCCAACAACACATACATCTGTAAGGAAGAAAAGATTATTGACTGTTGAACATAGATTTTTCTTTATAGAAACATGTAGAATGCACCTTCTTCACACTGAATTTATAATATAAACCATGGTTGCTTATACATCCTCTAATGGTACGAAGGTACAGAGAGAGACCTGGGGACGGCGGGAGATCTCGCACGGCGTCGAGCGCCAGCAGCGCCGTCGCGCGGGGCCGGGTTGGGGCGCGGGCAGCTGTCCTAGCTTCGACAAAGTACTTTGGGGCATTGGACAATATCATTGATACCCAGCTGAATTGACTGTGCAGTGAACATAGTAGCTGCAGAATGTGAAGAGGAATAACATGGTCGGATGATAAATATATGCATCGCATGTGTAAACAAACAATAAACAGTGAGCAGATTAATTATACAAACACGACTACATGAATAGATGAATTATCTTCAGACCTTTCATGCTAGGTATACAAATCATGCTAGAATAATCTATACACATGGCTTTGCGGCAAAAAGAGATGACATACAAATCTAGAAAACAGGGTAAATAAGAACTGAGGTTGTTGGGAGTATAGATTACTTCAACAGAAAGGACAGATTTTTACACCAAAATATCTGCATGTCTCTTAACAGTTACCACGAAGAGAGAAACAGAAAGAAGACCACGCAACAACCAAAAAAAAGAAAAATATCTTGTGAGCTTAGTTACATAGTCGACCTGCTCTCTACCAAGCACACATCAGCAAGCAAACAAAGCCAAGCATTTGACAAAATGAAGCCACTCCCCTTGTGATCTAAGCGAGCATCGGACAGTCCAATCAATTCTAGGTACATCTAGGCTTTGAAATTTGAATCGTAAAGGAAATCAGCCACAGTCAATCAGGGAAGATCAGTGACATCAATGCATTCACTTCGCTTATGGAATGACGATTGAGATCAGTGCTCAAGGGTAACATCAACTCAATTACCAACATTAGGAGCCAAGGATCACACTCATACTACAACAAAACAGCTTGTCTTTTTTATTTATTTCATTCACCCTATTTCATGTAACATAAGTTAAACTAAAATTCAATGGCTTAGGTGGGAAGACTTACTGAAACATCCCTTAGGGTCAGAACTGCCAAGCCTAGTCCCCTGTCCCCAGTTGATAAAAACAAATAGCAAAGTATATGAGTGTTTTCCATCATACCATAAAACATAATATGGACAACCACTGAACCACATAGCAATCTAAGTGAGTCCTAGAATACCTGGCCACCAGCCAATAAAACAATAGCCAACTTCCCCTCTGAAATGGCTCTCAAGCCCCTCCTCCACCACCTTTCTTTGTCCTCAGGAGTTCTGTCGTCCACTGTCAAGACACTTGACTCAGGAACAGACTCAAAGGTTGGTATATGAGCACCTGTACTTGCTTTAAAACACCATCAAATATTTGATCACTCACTGAAACTTATACTGCATATTGAAGCACGCTAAGAGAAAGCTCACCTTGTGATCTAAGCGAGCATCGGACAGTCCCATCAATTCTAGGAAGATCTAGGCTCTGAAATTCGAATCGTAAAGGAAGTCAGCCACAATCAATTAGGGAAGTTCAGTGACATCAATGCATTCACTTCGCTTATGGAATAACAATTGAGATCAGTGCTCAAGGGCAACATCAACTCAATTACCTAAGGATATTCCTGTACCTGAGGCGCAAGAGTCTGCTTCAGCTATTCCTGCACCTGATAAAGCACCAAATTACATGACAACTAAACATAAAAATGCAACAGAAAGGTTTCACCTGTTACAAATCGTTTACACAGGTTTCCTTGACTAAACTTTGCACACACCTGTTTATAAGAGCACAAAACAGCTTACATACCTTTGTATTTGTACCAATATATGCACAACTTGGTGAAACATCGAGAATGCTGAATAGTTGGTCTTGAGAAAGTGAAGGGTTCACTACATAAGCATCCAGCTGTTCATTAGTCAGAACATTAGAACCATCAGGCACCTTCACTGTCTCAATGTTACTCCAGAAAGCATCAGAAGTGGATTTAATACCCAAATCAACAACCTCTTCAAGTTCTTTATTCATCCATCTTGAAAAGCTGTCATTTTTCTTCAAACCAGGAGTCTCAATCGTCAATAGATCCAATGATGACTGCTTCAAGAGTGAATGTTTGGTGCTACCATCATTATATCTATCTCTGTTCACCTGAAAATTTTGCATAAATGGTCATTGTCATAAATCATATTGAACACCATCAAATAGTTGTACCCATGCTCACACTATAAGGGCCATACAAGCATTAGATGTACATCTGCTTTCATTGCATATTGTTGTATTTTCAGTTCCTTTTAATCAAATGTATCATTAGCAATTGAAGTACACCTACTCTGAATGAGCTACAATGCTTTTGATGCAACAGGTTTGGAGGCTACAAGCAGCTTTGGGAGAACAATCTGAAATTACCAAGTGTACCAAACAGGAATATGATGATATTGTAAACCAGTTTAATTCTCAAAGTATTAACATTCGAATCAGGGTTACACTACCTAAGGTCCTTATTGTTGATAGCTTGGACCTAAATGGTTCCTTTTGTGTAAAGGGCATATGAAGTGAATATCCTTCAAATCTAAAAAATAAGAATGTAGTCACAGTAAAGGGGACTACATTTTGAAGCCTTTCATATTCCTGTTTGGTCCTTTTTTGGCATTTTTCTAACCACCTCTGGTGGATTACATTTGGTGATTTCAGATTGTTCCATATACTTGAATGCATAAATTGTATTATTTGAAAGTTGAATGCCATGCCATGCAGTGAAATGGTGATGAGACAAGTAGAGAGTTTAGTGAGTGAGGAGACAACAACATCACCTTCTTGATGACCAGCAAATGCTAAGGCAACTGAGATCCTTCTGTCCTTGGACTCCACAACTACAAGAGAGGGTACACGAGCCATATAAATTAACTAAGATTTAGTAAGTCCAGATCCAAAAGCAAGAAAGATATAACCCTTTGGTTAGATTAATTGTACTAATAAGCTCATGTGAACATTCTATTCATGAATGATGAAAAAATAGCAACCATATTATCACATATAAGCAGGCAATATGCTTTTGGAGGTAAGAAGATCAAAGCCATGAAGGAAGAAAGGTGTACATAGATTATTTTAGCACAACATCAAACTATTCCATGACAAGAAAACAAATTAGCAGAAAAATTGGATTGGTAGCAGATGGACACCATTCCAATTGCCACCTGGATGGTATAATTGATCAGTCTTGTAGGCTTGTAACAGAGAGGGAGCAGGCAAGGCACTCCCTGCTTAGCTTTAGCTGTTCAACGGTGCCACACAAATTTTCATTCAGAATTACAGATAATCCTATGCAAACAAAAAGACTTTGTAAGTTGGGTGGCCCTCTTTTCCTATTCGTTAGGATTTAGGAAATTACAAGAATAAGATTCAGAATTACAGATAATCCTAGGAGTCCCTCGAATGCGCGGACCTTCCATCGTCAATGTTATTTAGCGTTAAAAATCTTTTGTTCTCAATTTGAAAACTCCCTGCAATTGTATGCACTATGCAGTTTAATAATTTTACGTGAAACCATAACACATGAGTCCATCGACAAATCAGATATTGTTCCACTCTTATAAACCAGTTAGACCAGGAAAAGGTTGAATAGAACCTATCCACAAGCAAGCACAAGCAACCAATCAAACAAGAACTTGACGTGACAGTCAAATGATCAGCCTATGGGTTTCAGTTGACATCAATCAATGCTAGAGAAAAGGGAATTCAGCTACACTAACATGCTACTTCCTCATAATTCCCATAATTTGATGATGTCGAAGTAACACAGCTACTTCCTCATAATTCCCATGAATTTGATGATGCAGAAGCAACAGAGCAAGGGGTTGAGAACAAGCAATACCGGTTCCCGCCTGACCCCATGAGGCCATGAAGGCTACTGACGCGGGCAGCAACCTCATACTTCCAGATTTAATTAGCTGTGAATCCCATTATTAAATAATTAACGAGGCGATAATACAACACACAGCACCATGCGACACCACGACGGAGGCCGATGGGGACGCCTCCGGTGGAGAAGCGGCCACCGCAAAACGGTCGAACACCGAGCAGCCCCATTGGCGAAGGCCACCGTGGCTCTAGGCTGAAGCTTGGAAGTGTAAGCCCTTAATTCTGCACCTGTTTAGGAGGATTCTTACTTTTCAAAGGGTAACACAAATTAACTTATTTATATCACCAATTTGGCTTGTTTTTCAGATCTGTTACAGGGGGCTGATGTTTTGAATCTGGACAAGTTACATACTGAATGTGTGGAGATAGAGTGAAGTGCTAGGGAAGGTGGCGCAGATTGCTTGCTAACCACAATTCAGTGAAAAGAATGTCATGGACCACTTTAAAACTATTAGAATAGTATGAACATGCAAATGGTCACAACTCCAACAAAATAAAATACATCCATCATCCTTCGGATACACCGTCGATAAGTTTTGACTTCGTGAGGAGCACACCATTTCCATAAGGAGTGTTTACAGCTGTCTGCCTATCATATTCACCAGATAACCTTGTCTAAAAAGTGTGCCCATGAGTTGCTGAGAGCTCAACAAGAAAGACTTGCTTTGCAGTAATTAGCGGTACTCACACAGAGCTGTCAGAGCGGTGCTGCAATTAGACCTACTACATATTATGGCACTGCAAGCTGGGTTCATTCATTGCTAAAAATAACTGAACAAGCATAAAAGTCCATAGGCGAACCTTTCAGGTTTTGATCAGTGAGTAACTTCAGCCAAATGTGTTCCACACAAACCACTGTGCTATCGTTGTACCATATCTAAGCGTACGTGGCTGCAATGTAGCAAACCAGCTAAAATGAGGGTGACACATATGCGTCAATGCAGCAATGCGGACCCAACCCCACCCGCAAAAATGGGCGAACGCGCGTCAAATCTGCCACCGTGCGAAATTCGTGCCACCATCGGTACCGAATCTCTAGCCGCGTCCTCGAATCACAGCATCCACGGGACCAACCGAGCAGCAGCCGGAGGAATCCAGATCCATCCTATGCGGCGGCGGCCATTCCAATGCTCCCTGATCCAACTCCTCTCTGGTCAATCGGAATTGGGGCAAGGACGGACAGCCAAGCCGGAGGGGATATCTACTACAGGTTGGACTGGACTGGACGCCGGATTTGGGATCCCTTTGTAGGATTAGGGATTTGGGATTGGGTCTGGACTCTGGAGGAGGACCGCCGCGTGCAAGAGAGAATCAACAACAGTCGCAGTCCAATCCAACCCCCTCGTCGATTTCTTCCTTCCTCGCCTCTCTCCGTCATAATTCAATATACGACACCATGCGACACCACGGTGGAGGCCGACGGGGACGCCTCCGGCGGAGAAGCGGCCGCCGCAAAATGGCCGAACGCCGAGGACTCGCTCGGCCTCCATGGCGGAGCGATAATACAACCCACGGCACATCCCCGAACTCGATGCTACAATGTTCCCAGGAAAAAGGCAAAGCTCAAAGAGGCCTTACCAAAGATGACGACGTAGTAGTCTTGGTTTCTATGATAGGACGACCTCGGCTCGCGTATAGCGATGGTGGCGCCCGGTCCCTCCTTCCTCACCGATCTCTCTCAACCAGGATGGATGACGGCAGAGGTGCTCGCGTTTGACTCCTAGAAACAGGCGGATGCGAAGGGTAGTTGGTGATGCGGCAAGGCGACGGCGAGGGGGAGGGTGCGCCCTGTGGGCCTGTGGCGGAGGTGGAGGTGATGGGAGGCCATGGCGGCGCGGTCGTCGTTGTCGGGGGCCGCGAGGCATCTATCGCGGCAGGAGCAGGGGGCAGGCAACGCGGCAGAGAGAGGAGAGGAACGTGTGGGGGATGGTTAGGGATTGGGTGCGGTGGAGGGGGATGGAGTGTGGGAGACGCAGACGCACGATAGGATACGGACGGTCCAGATCGATGGACGGCAGAACGGCAGAACGAGGGGAGGCAGACTACCTTTACTGTCTTAATATGTAGTAAAGATATATATATATATATATATATATATATATATATATATATATATATATATATTAAATAGGGTAATATTGTACATTCTCTCTATATGGGGTACATAATCAATTGAAGAATCCAACACATAATCACACAAATCAATCTACTATGTTATTTTGCATCTACAAATTTTTCTTAGCTTTAGTTTTGCTTCTTTTTCTTCATCACCATCTACTTTGTTGCAATAGCCAAGTAACTAGAGGTAGTCAAGCTAACCTAGGGTAGTCCACTACCCCCATTCTCCTTTATGGGGTACCCCAAGAGGATTGGGGTGTCAGGTTTCAATAGCTCTCGTCGGTGTATCATATGTATCACGCTCCCGACGAGACTCCACTTATGACGTGTGTTGTGCATCGATCGTGCTCATCTTTGGAGGCACACGTGACGTGTTCATGTGCGAACACACATTTTGGTGACTCCGCTGGAGAAGAAAAATCAAGGCACATCTACGTCGTCATGCATCATGTCTAGCGGTAAGATCCCAAGGTCTAGAGATATAAACACTGATACATCATCAAGCCTAACTTTGATGAATTATCCGAAGAGCATTGCCAAGCTTACATGACATACATGAAAAACATGAAGAGGGAGGCATGGATAAATTCCTCACCAACTTAAATAAAGGTCGTTAAGGTAAAACCAAATAGGTTGATAAGATTGTGTTCCCACCTTTATACAAGAAGAAAAAGGTAGAGATTCCTATGTGTGAACATTTTAAGCTTGAACAAATAGTCATTCTTAATTGTCATTTCACCTTTGGAGACAAGCTTATATGCCAATATTTTTTGGAGACCTTCAATGCTAAAAATAACACATATAATCTATTGGTCATGTTGGTACATACACTACTATAGAAAACCCTAAGACAATGGTGTCAATTAATTCATTAGCAACTGAAACGTGAATAGAAAAAAACCAATTTTGGCATGCCGATGAATTTATTTCCTGGACAACAAACTAAACATGGCGATGAGTTGATGATAGTGCCTACATGTCCTAATCCTATTATGAGCATACCACCTTTTGCAATATTAGCAACAAACACAAGCATACCAAGGTCCCAACTGTAGTGTGTTTTGTAGCCAATGCTGCAGCTACAACCTACAACAGTAGCTAGCACCTCTAAAGTCCCTATGCTACCACATTGTGCAAATTCAGTCAATTTGGAAGAAGCTCTACTAAAGATTAAAGATGATGTGCATAAAATGTTTATTGAGTCCTTTAGAATGGAGTCAAAGGCTAGAGGACATACCTATCAAAACTTGTACCCATCCTACTTTAATGATATTGCTTATCCTAAAAGTTATAAGGTTGCTGAGTTTTCTAAATTTAATGATGATGAGATAAAATCACTTAGGAGCATGTTAGTCGATGTATCGCTCAACTAGGTGTTGTAGGTTTTATGGATAAATTAAAAGTTATTTTATTTCTTTTATCTTTAACAGGTACAACTTCTTCATGGTTTTCTTCTTTGTCTCCTAATTCTACTAGTACATGATCACAACTAGAACAAAATTTTCATGATAATTTTATAGAGGCGATAAGGAACTTTATCTACCATATATTACATTTATTAAGAAAAAAGCATGATGAAACAAATTTAGATTATGTCAAAATATTTAGAGATGTTAAAAACTGGTGATATAGCCTTGTTTAGGAAAAATAGAGTTAGTTGATCCTGTGCTAAATGGGTTTAAAACTGACATTAAAGAAAAACAAGTGGCTATGAATTTCTAACTCTTAACGAAGTCTTGGAATGGGGTTTGGCTCAAGAAAGTCAAAGCCAAACTTTTAAAGATAGTTGTAAGACAAAATTGATTGTGCTCACATGCATGTTATTGATTATAACTCTAGTTAGGTTGATGAAGTTGATGTCTATGTTACTGATTTTGTTTGGTCTTCAAATTCAAAGCCATATGCGTGTAGTGCTTTAAAGCCAAATCGCAAGATCATGAAGAAGAGATGGAATTTACTTCTGATATTGTTAGATGTGATAATATTTTCAATGCTTTGCTGCAAGACAAGTTTATTAAAATCCCAAACACTTTACCACCACTTGAGGAGCTAAAGCGACGAGCGTGTTGCACGTATCATAATTCTTTTTCTCATGCTACTAATAGGTGTAATGTTTTTACTGATAGATCTAATCGTCTATCAATGATGGATGACTAAAATGTAACTAGACAAAATTCTCTCCCCTATAAATACAATAATTTTGGATAGGAAGAAGGTATTACTTTGGCCTGAGCAAGATGAAACAATTAAAAGGGAAGTCAATCATTGTTATTTGTGAACCTAGGTCATGGTTGACCTACACTCTTTGGTGAACAAGTGTGGCTTGGTTGCTAAGGACCATGTGTGGCATGCGCAATGCACTACCCAACCAGTGCTAGCAGATGCCATTCCCTTCTAGGTTGACGCCAAAATAAGAAGAAATATAAGGTTGTACTACATACTTTCACTAAGGATTAACAAGGGTAAAATATAAGTTTTGGATCAAGGATTTTGAGCTTTAGTACCAACATCAACCTTCTTTTTGGATCCCCTTGATATTACGATGATTCCTATACTCAAGTTAAATAAAATATAATTAAGTAAACTCCTTGAGTGATTGGTGTCTCATGTGTGATTTCTCCATGGCATTGCTTCATAAGGATCACAAACATCTTTGTCTCACCTTTTGAAGCAAACACAAATCAAACCCTGTGACTTGTATCATTTCACCATATATGAGTTCAAATCATGGCTTCAAGTCACCTTACTGATGCATCAACATCTTATAACTCTTCATAGCTGATTAGTTCATCGACTTAGTGCAAGTACTCTCTTCTTCACCTTAGCCATGGTACCTCGGTCCACAAACCGTCGCTTGGCCTTCACCTTCGCTTAGTTCCTCGAAGCCCTTTCCTTGCTATCTTCACCCTATCAAGCCATTCTTGAGTCACGTCATATTGAGCATCCATTGAGAGAATCATTTCTTCGATATTGTGAACCTTGCTTGAATGTCATCTAGATATAAATGCTAAGATCAATCAAGCTCTAGTTTGATTCTCATAGATTCATATATGGACTAATAGTAATATGGTCAAGCCAATTCACGATTCCTCATATCTTATTCACTTTGGCTTGACTAATCCTCTTAATCACTTCAACCTCTATTATGATCATATTTATGCATAGTGATTTCTCAGGTCTTGTCCATATATTCAAACCAATATAGACACCATATTATATCCATTTGCATTGTCTCACTCATTATTTAACCTTGTGTTGAACCTTTGTTCACTGATCATTATACATTATTCAAATATGTTCATCATACTGAATTTCCTGTTCAACACTTAGCAAACTTGTTAGACCTTTAAATGTGTTGTTATCCAAATCACCAAAACTCACAAAAGGGATGAATGCACTTTCAATCTCCCCCTTTTTGGTGATTGATGACAACACATTTAAAGCTTACATTGGATTTGATAAATACGATTTTGAAATCTATGATATAGTTTCCTCCCCCTAAATATGTGCATTTCAGAAAATACCAATTTTGTACTCAAATGCCAAAAGCACATATTTAGGTCAAATTATGAAGACAACTTATATCATACTATTCATGGGGTGCACTGTGTCATAAAATAAACGTGATGCTCATGACATATTATACACTCATCAACTTTCTACATCTTATGTTTTTCTTATGATTCCACCCTTTTTGTTAATTATTTCTCCCCTTTTCAAAAGTCTTCTAACACTTAGTTACATAGGACTAAAGGTAAGCTTTAATGCACAATTTCTCCCCCTTTGTCATACATCTCCAAAAAGGATAAAAAGAATATAAAGGGTAGAAATTATGATTAAGCAAGATTTGAACACACTATCATGAAAAGGGTCCTTAGATGGCACAAAGGTAATGGATAAGTGTCATAAGTGATGTACCTTTGCGATTTACCTTTTTAAGGGGTTTCCAGACTTGTGTGGATTTAGAATTCATTTGCAAGCTCTTGTTGGTATAGTTGTGACATAGGTCCAAGATATCAAATGAATATTGTCATACTAATTTGAAAGATAAATCTTGATACCTAGAGTCTAGATGTCACCTAGCATTTTCTTATCACAACAAGAGGCAACATGAAAATTTCACAAGTATGGATTGTACAACTAGTGACCATGTATGAAAAATACCAATTGAAAAACACCAATTGATACAATTTGATAGATGAACAGATCACTAATTGCATATTACACTAAGTTCTCCTCAAGATTTATTGCACAAATATATATGGATTCAATTGATACCAGTTGAGAGTACTTATTTGTAATTTAAAGTACCATTTGCATAAAATGAGTATCAATTGAACATAATCATTCAACATAAGAAACATGTACGCTATTTAATCAATTAATTTCTAGACAGGTGAGAGCACCTAGAGGGGGGTGAATAGGTGATCCTGTGGAAACTTAAAACTTAATGCCACAAACTCGATTAAGTGTTAGAGCAATAAAGCCAAGTGGCTAGAAGGGAGTTGTTGCAAAACACAATAACCACAAAGATATCAACACAGAGAGGTACAGTGGTTTATCCCGTGGTTCGGCCAAGTTCAACACTTGCCTACTCCACGTTGTGGCGTCCCAACGGACGAGGGTTGCAATCAACCCCTCTCAAGTGATCCAAAGATCCACTTGAATACCACGATATTTCTTTTCCTTTCACTATATCCCGTTTGCGAGGAATCTCCACAACTTGGAGTCTCTCGCCCTTACAAAAGATGATCACCAATGAACACGGAATTAAGGATGGGATGAGCAACACACACAAGTCCACAGCAATACGCACACACACACGGCCAAGACTTGAGCTCAAATGAGTATCTCAAAGTTCTCACTAGAACGGAGCTCAAATCACTAAGAATGTCAAAGGAGTGCGCAAGAACGGAGTGTGAATGATCAAGAATGCTCAAAGTGTGCTTGGTGTCTTCCTCCATGCGCCTAGGGGTCCCTTTTATAGCCCCAAGACAGCTAGGAGCCGTTGAGAGCATTCCAGGAAGGCAATTCTTGCCTTCTGTCGACTGGCGCACCGGACAGTCCGGTGCACCACCGGACACTGTCCGGTGCGGATTTCTTTCCTGTTCTGGTGCAGCCGACCGTTGGCGATTTGGAGCCGTTGGCGCACCAGACACTGTCCGGTGCACACCAGACAGTCCGATGCACACTGGACAGTCCGGTGCACCCTTCAGACCATTGGCCCGGCCACGCGTCACGCGCGGATTGCGCGGCCGACCGTTGGCTCGGCCGACCGTTGGCTCACCGGACAGTCCGGTGCACACCGGACAGTCCGGTGAATTTTAGTCGTACGTCGCCGACGATTTCCCGAGGGCGGCCTTTTCACCAGAGCTAGCATGGCGCACCGGACACTGTCAGGTGCACCATCGGACAGTCCGGTGCACCCAGACTGAGCAGAGTCTTGGCTGCTCGAGCTAAGTCTTTTCCAATTGTATTTTCTCTGATTCTGGTACTTAGACAAATATGTTAGTACACAAAAACCAATGTACTAAGTCTAGAATCATACCTTTGTATTGATTTGCACTTTGTCCACCCTTTGGCATATACTCATTTCCTTAATGTGTGTTGGGCACTTAATCACCAAAATCTTATAGAAATGGCCCAAGGGCACATTTCCCTTTCAATCTCCCCCTTTTTGGTGATTTATGCCAACACAACAAAAAGCAACTAAAAGAAGTGCAACATAAATGCAAATGAAAACACAAATTTGTTTTGATTCAAATTTGGCATATTTGGATCATTCTTTGCCACCACTTGGTTTGTTTTTGCAAATCAAACTCAATTTCCTATCTCTAAGTCAAATTCACTTGTTGAGGCATAGAGAAAGATATTCCAAGAGAAATTGATCACTGATTCAAAAACTACCCCTATTTCCCATAATCAAACATTCTCCCCACAAGAGACCAACTTTTGACAAAAAGAGACATTTAGAATTTTGACAAATCAAAAGTCCTAACTCTACTATTTTCAAAATTCTCAAGTGGTAGCTGATCCAATTGTTGCTTTTGGCCTTATTTTCTCCCCCTTTGGCATCAAGCACCAAAACGGGATCAATCTTGGCCCTTAAACCCCATTGCCTCACCAAAATTGTCAATTAAGAGCAAAAGGCAATGAGAGACATTGAGATGAACTTGGAGTAAGTTACCCTCTTATCGGAGTGCAGTGGAAGTCTTTCATAGTCCAAGTCCACCTTTCCCTTTCAATCCACCCTTGAGACTAATTTAAGAACACTCAAGCACATGGTTAGTCCCAAAGAGTCAAGTTGTAGCACAACTCCCCCTAAATATGTGCATCACTTGCAAATGGACTTGTGAGGTCCGGGGAGTGCTTGTACAACTTGAGCATCATAAATAAACAACAAAATGTAGAAAGAACATGATCAATGCATAAAACACATGTATGCTATAAATCAATCCAAGTTCCACGAATCTAAGACATTTAGCTCACTACGCAGCCTGCAAAAGGTCTTCTCATCTAGAGGCTTGGTAAAGATATCGACTAGCTGGTTCTCGGTGCTAACATAAAACACTTCGATATCTCCCTTTTGCTGGTGGTCTCTCAAAAAGTGATGCCGGATGTCTATGTGCTTAGTGCGGCTGTGTTCAACAGGATTATCCGCCATGCGGATAGCACTCTCATTATCACATAGGAGTGGGACTTTGCTTAGATTGTAGCCAAAGTCCCGGAGGGTTTGCCTCATCCAAAGTAGTTGTGCGCAACACTGACCTGCGGCAACATACTCGGCCTCAGCGGTGGATAGGGCAATGGAAGTTTGTTTCTTAGAACTCCAAGACACCAGGGACCTTCCTAAGAATTGGCACGTCCCTGATGTACTCTTCCTATCGACCTTGCATCCAGCGTAATCGGAGTCTGAATATCCAATCAAGTCAAAGGTAGACCCCTTTGGATACCAGATCCCGAAGCAAGGCGTAGCAACTAAATATTTAAGAATTCGCTTCACGGCCACTAAGTGACACTCCCTTGGATCGGATTGAAATCTAGCACACATGCATACACTAAGCATAATATCCGGTCTACTAGCACATAAGTAAAGCAAGGAACCTATCATAGACTGGTATGCTTTTTGATCAACGGACTTACCTCCTTTGTTGAGGTCGACGTGTCCGTCGGTTCCCATTGGAGTCTTTGCGGGCTTGGCGTCCTTCATCCCAAACCGCTTGATCAAGTCTAGCATGTACTTCGTTTGGGAGATGAAAGTGACATCCTTGAGTTGCTTCACTTGGAACCCAAGGAAGTAGTTCAACTCACCCATCATCGACATTTCGAACTTTTGAGTCATCACCCTGCTAAACTCTTCACAAGACTTTTGGTTAGTAGAACCAAATATTATGTCATCGACATAAATTTGGCACACAAATAAATCACCATCACATGTCTTAGTAAAAAGAGTTGGATCGGCTTTCCCAACCTTGAAAGCATTAGCAATTAAAAAGTCTCTAAGGCATCCATACCATGCTCTTGGGGCTTGCTTAAGTCCATAGAGCGCCTTAGAAAGCTTACACACGTGGTCGGGGTACCGTTCATCCTTAAATCCAGGGGGTTGCTCCACGTACACCTCCTCCTTGATTGGCCCGTTGAGGAAAGCGCTCTTCACATCCATTTGGAACAACCTGAAAGAATGGTGAGCGGCATAGGCTAACAATATGCGAATTGACTCTAGCCTAGCCACAGGAGCAAAAGTCTCCTCAAAGTCCAAACCTGCGACTTGGGCATAACCTTTTGCCACAAGTATAGCCTTGTTCCTTGTCACCACTCCGTGCTTGTCTTGTTTGTTGCGGAACACCCACTTGGTTCCCACAACGTTTTGCTTGGGACGTGGCACCAGTGTCCAAACTTCATTTCTCTTGAAATTGTTGAGCTCCTCCTGCATGGCCAACACCCAGTCCGGATCTAGCAAGGCCTCTTCTACCCTAAAAGGCTCAATAGAAGAGACAAAAGAGTAATGCTCACAAAAATTAACTAATCTAGAGCGAGTAGTTACTCCCTTGCTAATATCACCCAATATCTGGTCGACGGGATGATTCCTTTGAATCGTTGCTCGAACTTGAGTTGAAGGGGCTTGAGGTGCTTCTTCCTCCATAACATGATCATCTTGTGCTCCCCTGGATCACACGCCTCTTCTTGATGAACCTGTTCATCATCTTGAGTTGGGGGTTGCACCATTGTTGAGGAAGAAGGTTGATCTTGCTCTTGGTGTTCCTGTGGTCGCACATCTCCAATCGCCATGGTGCGTATTGGGGCCGTTGGAACATCTTCTTCATCTACATCATCAAGATCAACAACTTGCTCTCTTGGAGAGCCATTAGTCTCATCAAATACAACGTCGCTAGAGACTTCAACCAAACCCGATGATTTGTTGAAGACCCTATACGCCTTTGTATTTGAGTCATAACCTAACAAAAACCATTCTACAGCTTTGGGAGCAAACTTAGAATTTCTACCTTTCTTCACTAGAATATAACATTTGCTCCCAAATACACGAAAGTATGAAACGTTGGGTTTGTTACCGGTTAGAAGCTCATACGAAGTCTTCTTGAGGAGGCGATGAAGACAGACCCGGTTTATGGCGTGGCAAGCCGTGTTCACGGCTTCCGACCAAAACCGCTCGGGCGTCTTGAACTCTCCAAGCATCGTCCTCGCCATGTCGATGAGCGTCCTGTTCTTCCTCTCTACCACACCGTTTTGCTGTGGTGTGTAGGGAGCGGAGAACTCATGCTTGATTCCTTCCTCCTCAAGATACTCCTCCACTTGAAGGTTCTTGAACTCGGACCCGTTGTCGCTCCTTATCTTCTTTACCTTGAGCTCAAACTCATTTTGAGCTCTCCTTAGGAAGCGCTTGAGGGTCCCTTGGGTTTCAGATTTATCCTGCAAAAAGAATACCCAAGTGAAGCAGGAAAAATCATCAACAATTACTAAATCATACTTACTTCCCTCGATGCTAAGATAGGCGACGGGTCCGAAGAGGTCCAAATGTAGCAGCTCCAGGGGTCTTGATGTGGTCATCACGTTCTTGCTGTGATGAGCATTTCCCACTTGTTTACCTGCTTGACAAGCTGCACAAGGTCTATCTTTTTCGAAATTTACATTTGTTAGACCTAACACATGTTCTCCCTTTAGAAGTTTGTGAAGGTTCTTCATCCCTACATGTGCTAAACGGTGATGCCACAGCCAGCCCATGCTAGTCTTAGCAATTAAGCATGCATCTAGATGGGCCTCCTCTTTTGCAAAATCAACTAAATAAAGTTTGCCGTCTAGTACACCCTTAAAAGCTAATGAACCATCACTTCTTCTAAAGACAGACACATCTACATTTGTGAATAAGCAATTATAACCCATATTACATAGTTGACTAACGAACAACAGATTATATCCGAGAGATTCTACTAAAAACACATTAGAAATAGAGTGCTCGGATGAAATAGCAATCTTTCCTAGTCCTTTAACCTTGCCTTGGTTCCCATCACCGAATATAATTGAATCTTGGGAATCTTTGTTCTTGACGTAGGAGGTGAACATCTTCTTCTCCCCCGTCATGTGGTTTGTGCATCCGCTGTCGATAATACAGCTTGAGCCCCCGGATGCATAAACCTGCAAGGCAATTTAGGCTTGGGTCTTAGGTACCCAACTCTTGTTGGGTCCTACAAGGTTAGTGACAATATCCTTAGGGACCCAAATGCAAGTTTTATCTCCCTTGCATTTTGCCCCTAATTTCCTAGCAATCACCTTTTTATCCTTTCTACAAATTGCAAACGAAGCATTGCAGGCATGATAAATTGTAGAAGGTTCATTAACTATTTTTCTAGGAACATGAGCAACATTTCTCCTAGGCATATGATGAATGACATTTTTCTTATGCATATCTCTACCATGCACATAGGAGGAACTTGAAGCAAACAGGGCATTTGAATCATAAGCATTATAACTCCTATCATGATGAACATTTCTAGAATATCTCCTATCATGGTACATGAAAGCATGGTTCTTTTGAGCACTACTAGTCATAGGAGCCTTCCCTTTCTCCTTGGCGGGAATGGGAGCCTTATGACTTGTTAAGTTCTTGGCTTCTCTCTTAAAGCCAAGCGCATCCTTAATTGAGGGGTGTCTACCAAACGTGTAGGCATCCCTTGCAAATTTTAGTTTATCAAATTCACTTTTGCTAGTCTTAAGTTGGGCATTAAGACTAGCCACTTCACCATTTAATTTTGCAATAGAGGTAAGGTGCTCAACACAAGCATCAATATTAAAGTCCTTACACCTATTACAAATCACTACATGTTCTACACAAGAGTTAGATTTGTTAACTACTTCTAGCTTAGCAAGTCATCATTGATACTCTTTAAGCTAGAAATGGATTCATGGCATGTAGACAATTCATGTGAAAGCACTTCATTTCTTTTAATTTCTAAACTAAGAGAATTTTGTGCACTTACAAATTTATCATGCTCTTCATATAAAAGATCTTCTTGCTTTTCTAAAAGTCTATTCTTTTCATTCAAGGCATCAATCAATTCATTGATCTTATCAATTTTAGTTCTATCTAATCCTTTGAATAAACATGCATAGTCTATTTCATCATCACTAGATTCATCATCACTTGAAGAAGCATAAATAATAGTACTTCTAGTATTTACCTTCTTCTCCTTTGCCATTAGGCATGTGTGATGCTCGTTGGGGAAGAGGGACGACTTGTTGAAGGCCGAGGCGGCGAGTCCTTCATTGTCGGAGTCGGATGATGAACAATCCGAGTCCCACTCCTTGCCAAGGTGTGCCTCGCCCTTAGCCTTCTTGTAGGTCTTTTTCTTTTCCCACTTTCCGCTCTTCCCTTGTTCCTGGTCACTATCATTATCGGGATAGTTAGCAATAAAGTGACCAATCTTACCACACTTAAAGCAGGAGCGCTTTCCCTTCATCTTGCTCTTGTTGGGGTGCTCCTTGCGACCTTTGAGCGCCGTCTTGAAGCGCTTGATGATGAGGGCCATTTCATCTTCATTTAGCCCGGCCGCTTCAACTTGCGCCACCTTGCTCGGTAGCGTCTCCCTGCCACTTGTTGCCTTGAGAGCAATGGCTTGAGGCACATGGATTGGGCCATTTAGCGCCTCATCAACGTATCTTGCCTCCTTAATCATCATTCGCCCGCTCACAAACTTCCCAAGTATTTCTTCGGGAGTCATCTTGATGTACCTAGGATTCTCACGAATAGAGTTAACAAGATGAGGATCAAGTACGGTGAAGGACCTTAGCATAAGTCGGACGACGTCGTGGTCCGTCCATCGCGTGCTTCCATAGCTCCTTATTTTGTTGACGAAGGTCTTGAGCCTGTTGTACGTTTGGGTTGGCTCCTCCCCCCTGATCATCGCGAACCTTCCTAGTTCGCCTTCCACCAGCTCCATCTTGGTGAGCATGGTGACATTGTTCCCCTCATGTGAGATCTTGAGGGTGTCCCAGATCTGCTTGGCATTGTCCAAGCCGCTCACCTTATTGTATTCTTCCCTGCACAAGGATGCTAGAAGAACAGTAGTAGCTTGTGCATTCTTATGGATTTGTTCATTGATAAACATAGAATTATTCGAACTATCAAATTGCATTCCATTTTCTACTATCTCCCATATACTTGGATGAAGAGAGAACAAATGACTACGCATTTTGTGACTCCAAAATCCGTAGTCCTCTCCATCAAAGTGAGGAGGTTTACCAAGTGGAATAGAAAGCAAGTGAGCATTGGAATTATGCGAAATACGAGAGTAATCAAAAGAAAAGTTCGAGTTAACCGTTTTCTTTTTCTCCTCGTATTCGTCGTCCTTTTGAGAAGAGGAAGATTCATCGCTGTCGTAGTAGACAACCTTCCTGATGCGTCTCTTCTTCTTTCCATCCTTTTTCTTTTGACTCGAGCCGGAGTCATTGACTTTGTCATCCTTTGGCTCGTTGAAGATGGACTCCTTCTCATTATCGTTGACCACCATCCCCTTTCCCTTAGGATCCATCTCTTCGGGCGATTAGTCCCTTTCTTGAAGAGAACGGCTTTGATACCAATTGAGAGCACCTAGAGGGGGGGCGAATAGGTGATCCTGTAAAAACTTAAAACTTAATGCCACAAACTCGATTAAGTGTTAGAGCAATAAAGCCAAGTGGCTAGAAGGGAGTTATTGCAAAACACAATAACCACAAAGATATCAACACAGAGAGGCACAGTGGTTTATCCCGTGGTTCGGCCAAGTTCAACACTTGCCTACTCCACGTTGTGGCGTCCCAACGGATGAGGGTTGCAATCAACCCCTCTCAAGTGATCCAAAGATCCACTTGAATACCACGGTATTTCTTTTCCTTTCACTATATCCCGTTTGCGAGGAATCTCCACAACTTGGAGTCTCTCGCCCTTACAAAAGATGATCACCAATGAACACGGAAGTAAGGATGGGATGAGCAACACACACAAGTCCACAGCAATACGCACACACACACGGCCAAGACTTGAGCTCAAATGAGTATCTCAAAGTTCTCACTAGAACGGAGCTCAAATCACTAAGAATGTCAAAGGAGTGTGCAAGAACGAAGTGTGAATGATCAAGAATGCTCAAAGTGTACTTGGTGTCTTCCTCCATGCGCCTAGGGGTCCCCTTTATAGCCCCAAGGCAGCTAGGAGCCGTTGAGAGCATTCCAGGAAGGCAATTCTTGCCTTCTGTCGACTAGCGCACCGCACAGTTGAAAGGGAAATGTGCCCTTGGGCCATTTCTAAGTATTTTGGTGATTGAGTACCAACACAAGTGCTTAAATGTGAATCTATGCCCATGGATGAACAAAGTGCAAATCAAGAGCAAAGGTATGTTTCTATGTCTTAGTACATTGGTTTTGTGTACTAATATACTTGTCTAAGTATCAGAAACAGGAAGAAGAAGAAAAGAGGAGAGTTGGCTGTGTATAGCCAGGAGGCTGTTTCGGTCTGGGGCACCGGACTGTCCGGTGGTGCACCGGACAGTGTCCGGTGCGCCAGGTTGCCTCGGGCGAAGTGGCCGCTCTCGGGATTTCGCCGACGGCGTACGGCTAAAATTCACCGGACTGTCCGGTGAGCCAACGGTCGGCCGGGCCAACGGTCGGCCGCGCGATCTACGCAGGACACGTGGCCGAGCCAACGGTCGGAAGGGGGCACCGGACTGTCCGGTGTGCACCGGACATGTCCGGTGCGCCAACGGCTCCCAGATCTGCAACGGTCGACTGCGCTGTTTAAGGAAGGAAATCGGGCACCGGACAGTGTCCGGTGTGCACCGGACTGTCCGGTGCGCCCGATGACAGAAGGCAAGATCAGCCTTCCTGGATTGCTCTCAACGGCTCCTAGCTGCCTTGGGGCTATAAAAGGGACCCCTAGGCGCATGGAGGAGAACACCAAGCATTCCTACAACATTCCTAAGCACCAAGACATCGATCTCGCGCATTAGTTTCATTGTGATAGCATATAGAGCTCTTGTGGAGTTGTGAACTCTTTGAGTTGTGTTGCGAGCTCTTGTTGCGACTTGTGTGCGTGTTGTTGCTCTGATCTTTTGAAGTCTTGTGTGCGTTGCTCATTCCCCCCTTTGCTCTGTGTTTCTTTGTGAACTTCAATTGTAAGGGCGAGAGGCTCCAAGTTGTGGAGATTCCTCGCAAACGGGATTGAGAAAAAGCAAGCAAAACACCGTGGTATTCAAGTGGGTCCTTGGACCGCTTGAGAGGGGTTGATTGCAACCCTCGTCCGTTGGGATGCCACAACGTGGAGTAGGCAAGCGTTGGTCTTGGCCGAACCACGGGATAAACCACTGCATCATCTCTGTGATTGATCTCTTGTGGTATTGTGTTTTGTTGAGACTCCTTTCTAGCCACTTGGCATTTATTGTGCTAACACTTAACAAGTTTTTGTGGCTATAAGTTTAAGTTTTCACAGGATCACCTATTCACCCCCCCCCCCTCTAGGTGCTCTCAATTGGTATCAGAGCTGCTCTCTTCAAAAAGGGACTAATCGCCCGAAGAGATGGATCCTAAGGGGAAGGGAATCGTGATCAACGACAAAGAGAAGGAGTCCTTCGTCAACGAGCCGAAGGATGACAAGCCTACTGACTCGGGCTCGGGCCACAAGCGCAAAGATGGGAAGAAAAAGAAGACAAGGCGCATCAAGGAGATCGTCTACTACGACGATAGCGATGAGTCTACTTCTTCCAAAAAGGACGACGACAACGACTACAGGAAAACGGTCAATTCAAACTTTTCATTTGATTATTCTCGTATTCCACATAGTTCGAATTCGCATTTGCTTTTCATTCCTCTTGGCAAACCTCCACACTTCGATGGGGAGGACTACGGATTTTGGAGTCACAAAATGCGTAGTCACTTATTCTCTCTCCATCCAAGCATATGGGAGATTGTAGAGAATGGAATGAAATTTGATAGCTCGGATAGCCCTATGCTTATAAATGAACAAATTCATAGAAATGCACAAGCTACTACTGTTCTATTAGCATCTTTGTGCAGGGAAGAGTACAATAAAGTGAGCGGCTTGGACAATGCCAAGCAGATATGGGACACCCTCAAGATCTCTCACGAGGGGAACGACATCACCATGCTCACTAAAATGGAGTTGGTGGAGGGCGAGCTTGGACGATTCGCAATGATAAGGGGAGAGGAGCCAACCCAAACTTACAACCGGCTCAAGACCCTTATCAACAAAATAAGGAGCTACGGAAGCACGCGATGGACGGACCACGACGTCGTCCGCCTAATGCTAAGGTCCTTTACCGTTCTTGATCCTCATCTCGTAAACAATATTCGTGAGAATCCCAGGTACACGACGATGACGCCCGAGGAGGTACTCGGAAAATTCGTAAGCGGGCGGATGATGATCAAGGAGGCGAGATACGTCGACGACGCTCTAAACGGTCCAATCAATGAGCCTCAACCTCTTGCTCTCAAGGCAACACGAAGCAAGGAGGCGCTACCTAGCAAGGTAGCACAAATTGAGGCGGCCGGACTTAATGATGAAGAGATGGCTCTCATCATCAAGAGATTCAAGACGGCGCTAAAAGGTCGCAAGGGACAGCCAAGCAAGACTAAGACCAAGGGAAAGCGATCATGCTTCAAATGCGGTAAGCTTGGTCATTTTATTGCTAACTGTCCCGACAATGATAGTGACCAGGAACACGGGAGCAAGAGGGAAAAGAAGAAGCATTACAAGAAGGCCAAGGGCGAGGCACATATCGGAAAGGAATGGGATTCGGATTGCTCCTCCTCCGACTCCGACAATGAAGGACTCGCCGCCACTGCCTTCAACAAGTCATCTCTCTTCCCCAACGAGCGTCACACATGCCTTATGGCAAGGGAGAAGAAGGTATGTAATCAAAACAATGTCACTTATGATTCTTCTAGTGATGATGAGTCTAGTGATGATGAAATAGATTACTCTAGTTTGTTCAAGGGATTGGATAGAACTAAAGTAGATAAAATTAATGAATTGATTGATGCCTTGAATGAAAAAGATAGACTCTTAGAAAAACAAGAGGACCTTTTGTATGAAGAGCATGACAAATTTGTAGAGGCACAAAAATCTTATGCTTTAGAAGTTAAAAGAAATGAAGTGCTTTCTAGTGAACTATCTTCTTGTCATGAAACCATTGCTAAGTTAAAGAGTTTTAATGATGATTTAAATGCTAGACTAGAAGTGGCTAGTAAATCTAACTCTTGTGTAGAACATGTTATGGTTTGCACTAGGTGTAAAGATTTTAACGTTGATGCTTGTAGTGAACACCTAGTTTCAATTTCTAAATTGAATGATGAAGTGGCTAGTCTTAATGCCCAACTTAAGACTAGCAAAAGCGAATTTGATAAACTAAAATTTGCTAGGGATGCCTACACGATTGGTAGACACCCCTCAATTAAGGATGGGCTTGGCTTCAAGAGAGAAGCCAAGAACTTGACAAGCCATAAGGCTCCCATCTCCGCCAAGGAGAAAGGGAAGGCCCCTATGGCTAGTAGTGTGCAAAAGAACCATGCCTTTATGTACTATGATAGAAGACAACCTAGAAATGCTTATAGGAGTTGTAATGCATATAATGCCTTTGATTCCCATGCTATGTTTGCTTCTAGTTCCTCATATGTGCATGATAGAAATGTTGGTAGAAGGAATGTTGTTCATAACATGCCTAGGAGAAATGTTGTTAATGTTCCTAGGAAAGTTAATGAGCCTTCTACAATATATCATGCTTTGAATGCTTCCTTTGCAATTTGTAGAAAGGATAAAAAGGTGATTGCTAGGAAGTTAGGGGCAAAATGCAAGAGTGATAAAACTTGCATTTGGATCCCTAAGGAAATTGTAACTAACCTTGTAGGACCCAACAAGAGTTGGGTACCTAAGTCCCAAGCCTAAATTTGCCTTGCAGGTTTATGCATCCGGGGGTTCAAGCTGGATTATTGATAGCGGATGCACAAACCATATGACGGGGGAGAAGAAGATGTTCACCTCCTACGTCAAGAATAAGGATTCCCAAGATTCAATTATATTCGGTGACGGGAATCAAGGCAAGGTAAAAGGGCTAGGTAAAATTGCAATCTCCAATGAGCATTCTATCTCTAATGTGTTTCTAGTGGAGAGTCTTGGATATAACTTGCTATCTGTTAGTCAATTATGTCATATGGGATATAACTGTCTATTTACAAATATAGATGTGTCTGTCTTTAGAAGATGTGATGGTTCACTAGCTTTTAAGGGTGTATTAGACGGCAAACTTTACCTAGTTGATTTTGCAAAAGAAGAGGCCGGTCTAGATGCATGCTTAATGGCTAAGACTTGCATGGGCTGGTTGTGGCATCGCCGCTTAGCACATGTGGGGATGAAGAACCTCCACAAGCTTCTAAAGGGAGAACATGTGATAGGTCTAACCAATGTTCATTTCAAAAAAGATAGACCTTGTGCAGCTTGTCAAGCAGGGAAACAGGTGGGAGGAGCGCATCACAGCAAGAATGTGATGACCACTTCAAGACCCCTGGAGCTGCTGCATATGGACCTCTTCGGACCCGTCGCCTATCTGAGCATAGGGGGAAGTAAGTATGGTCTAGTTATTGTTGATGACTTTTCCCGCTTCACTTGGGTGTTCTTTTTGCAGGATAAGTCTGAAACCCAAGGGACCCTCAAGCGCTTCCTCAGGAGAGCTCAAAATGAGTTTGAGCTCAAGGTGAAGAAGATAAGGAGCGACAACGGGTCCGAGTTCAAGAACTTTCAAGTGGAGGAGTTTCTTGAGGAGGAAGGGATCAAGCATGAGTTCTCCGCTCCCTACACACCTCAGCAAAATGGTGTGGTAGAGAGGAAGAACAGGACGCTCATAGATATGGCGAGGACGATGCTTGGAGAATTCAAGACCCCCGAGTGTTTCTGGTCGGAAGCCGTGAACACGGCTTGCCACGCCATCAACAGGGTCTACCTTCATCGCCTCCTCAAGAAGACTTCGTATGAGCTACTAACCGGTAACAAACCCAATGTATCTTACTTTCGTGTATTTGGGAGCAAGTGCTACATTCTAGTAAAGAAGGGTAGAAATTCTAAGTTTGCTCCCAAAGCTGTAGAAGGGTTTTTGTTAGGTTATGACTCAAATACAAAGGCGTATAGAGTCTTCAACAAATCATCGGGTTTGGTTGAAGTCTCTAGCGACGTTGTATTTGATGAGACTAATGGCTCTCTAAGAGAGCAAGTTGTTGATTGTGATGATGTAGATGAAGAAGATGTTCCGATGGCTGCTATACGAACCATGGCGATTGGAGAAGTACGGCCACAGGAACAAGATGAACGAGATCAACCTTCTTCCTCAACAACGGTGCATCCCCCAACTCAAGACGATGAACAGGTTCATCAAAAGGAGGCGTGTGATCAAGGGGGAGCACAAGATGATCACGTAATGGAGGAAGAAGCGCAACCGGCACCTCCAACCCAAGTTCGAGCGGTGATTCAAAGGGATCACCCCGTCGACCAAATTTTGGGTGACATTAGCAAGGGAGTAACTACTCGATCTCGATTAGTTAATTTTTGTGAGCATTACTCCTTTGTCTCTTCTATTGAGCCTTTCAGGGTAGAGGAGGCCTTGCTAGATCCGGACTGGGTGTTGGCCATGCAGGAGGAACTCAACAACTTCAAGCGCAATGAAGTTTGGACACTGGTGCCTCGTCCCAAGCAAAATGTTGTGGGAACCAAGTGGGTGTTCCGCAACAAACAGGACGAGCACGGAGTGGTGACGAGGAACAAGGCTCGACTTGTGGCAAAAGGTTATGCCCAAGTCGCAGGTTTGGACTTTGAGGAGACATTTGCTCCTGTGGCTAGGCTAGAATCAATTCGCATCTTGCTAGCATATGCCGCTCACCATTCTTTCAGGTTGTTCCAAATGGATGTGAAGAGCGCTTTCCTCAACGGGCCAATCAAGGAGGAAGTGTACGTGGAGCAACCCCCTGGCTTCGAGGATGAACGGTATCCCGACCACGTGTGTAAGCTCTCTAAGGCGCTCTATGGACTTAAGCAAGCCCCAAGAGCATGGTATGAATGCCTTAGAGACTTTTTACTTGCTAATGATTTCAAGGTTGGGAAAGCCGATCCAACTCTGTTCACTAAGACATGTGATGGTGATTTGTTTGTGTGCCAAATTTATGTCGATGACATAATATTTGGTTCTACTAACCAAAAGTCTTGTGAAGAGTTTAGCAGGGTGATGACGCAGAAATTCGAGATGTCGATGATGGGCGAGTTGAACTACTTCCTTGGGTTCCAAGTGAAGCAACTCAAGGACGGCACCTTCATCTCCCAAACGAAGTACACGCAAGATCTGCTAAAGCGGTTTGGGATGAAGGACGCCAAGCCCGCAAAGACTCCGATGGGGACCGACGGACACACCGACCTCAACAAAGGAGGTAAGTCCGTTGATCAAAAAGCATACCGGTCAATGATAGGGTCTTTACTTTATTTATGTGCTAGTAGACCGGATATTATGCTTAGCGTATGCATGTGTGCTAGATTTCAATCCGATCCTAAGGAGTGTCACTTAGTGGCGGTGAAGCGAATTCTTAGATATTTGGTTGCTACGCCTTGCTTCGGGCTCTGGTATCCAAAGGGGTCTACCTTTGACTTGGTTGGATACTCAGACTCCGACTATGCTGGATGTAAGGTCGATAGGAAGAGTACATCAGGGACGTGCCAATTCTTAGGATGGTCCCTGGTGTCGTGGAACTCTAAGAAACAAACCTCCGTTGCCCTATCCACCGCTGAGGCCGAGTACGTTGCCGCAGGACAGTGTTGCGCGCAACTGCTTTGGATGAGGCAAACCCTCCGGGACTTTGGCTACAATCTGAGCAAAGTCCCACTCCTATGTGATAATGAGAGTGCTATCCGCATGGCGGAGAATCCTGTTGAGCACAGCCGCACAAAGCACATAGACATCCGGCATCACTTTTTGAGAGACCACCAGCAAAAGGGAGATATCGAAGTGTTTCATGTTAGCACCGAGAACCAGCTAGCCGATATCTTTACCAAGCCTCTAGATGAGAAGACCTTTTGCAGGCTGCGTAGTGAGCTAAATGTCTTAGATTCGCGGAACCTGGATTGATTTATAGCATACATGTGTTTATGCCTTTGATCATGTTCCTTTTTGCATTTTGTTGCTTATTATGGTGCTCAAGTTGTACAAACACTCCCTGGACCTCACAAGTCCGTTGCAAAGTGATGCACATGTTTAGGGGGAGATATGTTACAACTTGACCCTTTGAAGACTAACCATGTGCTTGAGTTTGATGATTTAGTCTCGAAGATGGATTGAAAGGGAAAAAGGTGGACTTGGACCGTGACAGACTTCCACTGCACTCCGATGAGAGGGTAACTTATTCCAAGTTCATCTTTAAACTCTTATTGCCTATTTGCTCTTAATTGAAGATTTTGGTGAGGCAATGGGGTTAAAGGGCCAAGATTGATCCTGTTTTGGTGCTTGATGCCAAAGGGGGAGAAAATAAAGGCCAAAGCGATAAATGGATCAGCTACCACTTGAGAGATTTTGAAAATAGTCAAATAGAGCTTTTTGTTTTGTCAAAACTCTTGCATTGTCTCTTTTGTGAAAAGGTGGCCTCTTGTGGGGAGAAGTGTTGATTATGGGAAATAGGGGGAGTTTTTGAAAACTTTGATCGATCTCTTTTGGAATAACTCTATTTATGCTTCAACATGTGTGTTTGACTTAGAGATAGAGATTTGTGTTTGATTTGCAAAAACAAACCAAGTGGTGGCAAAGGATGATCCATATATGCCAAATTGAATCAAAATGAATTTGAATTTTTATTTGAAGTGATATTGCACTTGTTCTAGTTGCTTTATGTTGTGTTGGCATAAATCACCAAAAAGGGGGAGATTGAAAGGGAAATGTGCCCTTGGGCCATTTCTAAGTATTTTGGTGATTGAGTACCAACACAAGTGCTTAAATGTGAATCTATGCCCATGGATGAACAAAGTGCAAATCAAGAGCAAAGGTATGTTTCTATGTCTTAGTACATTGGTTTTGTGTACTAATATACTTGTCTAAGTATCAGAAACAGGAAGAAGAAGAAAAGAGGAGAGTTGGCTGTGTACAGCCAGGAGGCTGTTTCGGTCTGGGGCACCGGACTGTCCGGTGGTGCACCGGATAGTGTCCGGTGCGCCAGGTTGCCTCGGGCGAAGTGGCCGCTCTCGGGATTTCGCCGACGGCGTACGGCTAAAATTCACCGGACTGTCCGGTGTGCACCGGACTGTCCGGTGAGCCAACGGTCGGCCGCGCGATCTGCGCAGGACACGTGGCCGAGCCAACGGTCGGAAGGGGGCACCGGACTGTCCGGTACTCCGGTGCGCCAACGGCTCCCAGATCTGCAACGGTCGACTGCGCTGTTTAAGGAAGGAAATCGGGCACCGGACAGTGTCCGGTGTGCACCGGACTGTCCGGTGCGCCCGATGACAGAAGGCAAGATCAGCCTTCCTGGATTGCTCTCAACGGCTCCTAGCTGCCTTGGGGCTATAAAAGGGACCCCTAGGCGCATGGAGGAGAACACCAAGCATTCCTACAACATTCCTAAGCACCAAGACATCGATCTCGCGCATTAGTTTCATTGTGATAGCATATAGAGCTCTTGTGGAGTTGTGAACTCTTTGAGTTGTGTTGCGAGCTCTTGTTGCGACTTGTGTGTGTGTTGTTGCTCTGATCTTTTGAAGTCTTGTGTGCGTTGCTCATTCCCCCCTTTGCTCTGTGTTTCTTTGTGAACTTCAATTGTAAGGGCGAGAGGCTCCAAGTTGTGGAGATTCCTCGCAAACGGGATTGAGAAAAAGCAAGCAAAACACCGTGGTATTCAAGTGGGTCCTTGGACCGCTTGAGAGGGGTTGATTGCAACCCTCGTCCGTTGGGACGCCACAACGTGGAGTAGAAAAGCGTTGGTCTTGGCCGAACCACGGGATAAACCACTGCGTCATCTCTGTGATTGATCTCTTGTGGTATTGTGTTTTGTTGAGACTCCTTTCTAGCCACTTGGCATTTATTGTGCTAACACTTAACAAGTTTTTGTGGCTATAAGTTTAAGTTTTCACAGGATCACCTATTCACCCCCCCCCTCTAGGTGCTCTCAACAGTCCGGTGCGGATTTCTTTCCTATTCTGGCGCAGCCGACCGTTGGCGATTTGGAGCCGTTGGCGCACCGGACAGTCCGGTGCCCCCTTCAGACCGTTGGCCCGGCCACGCGTCACGCGCGGATTGCGCGGCCGACCGTTGGCTCACCGGACAGTCCGGTGAATTTTAGCCGTACGCCACCGACGATTTCCCGAGGGCGGCCTTTTCACCAGAGCTAGCTGGCGCACCGGACACTGTTCGGTGCACCACCGGACACTGTCCGGTGCGCCCAGATGAGCAGAGTCTTGGATGCTCGAGCCAAGTCTTTTCCAATTGTATTTTCTCTGATTCTGGTACTTAGACAAATATGTTAGTACACAAAAATCAATGTACTAAGTCTAGAATCATACCTTTGTATTGATTTGCACTTTGTCCACCCTTTGGCATATACTCATTCTCTTAATGTGTGTTGGGCACTTAATCACCAAAATCTTATAGAAATGGCCCAAGGGCACATTTCCCTTTCAACAGGAGAATTTATAAGCTATGCTACTTCAGATATTTGTAATCCAAAAAGATGTGATACATATTTACCAATTTTAGATGACGTTGGAGTAGCATATACAAGAGAAACTCATTCTATTATGAAATGTATAGAAGATACATTTATTGGAGCAAAGAATCTTTGATACCCATCAAAATTTGCAGTGGAAGCGATTGTCTTTGCTTGAAGATTCCTTTCTAATTTGAGACTACACACATAATAGACTTGAAAATGAAGTTAGTCTCAAAGATTCAAATTATAGACCATTCTCCCCCTAAATGTGTGCATACAAGTGATGAATACTTGTTTAGCTTATGCACTTGGACTTGTGAGGCCAGGGGATTAAGTTCTATAATTTGAACCTTGGTACAAATAAAGTATGAAAATGTGAAATTGTACCAATTGAGGGAATTACTCATAATCAAAAGGTATACTAATAGATATGATATGCAATATTTAAGCCAAGATTCTTGAGAAGTTAGCATGTTTGACTCATACCTCACTAAGATGACTTAAGACTAACTTATGACATCACCACAAGAGGTATTAATCAAATATCTAGAGATTCTTTAATCGTCACCACAAGTGCAACCTTATGATGTGACTTAAGATATTGCATATACATGCACACACTAGCATGTAAGAGCCTAGATATACAAATGTAATAAATAGTTCATGGAGTGACACACCTTTGTTCTACGTCACATGGTCTCTATTATAATCATGAATTTCCATCTTAGCTTTTGATAGGCTTGACATTTCAAAGAGGAATTTATCCTCTTCAAACGATCAAGAGAAACTCATTTTCATTTCTATGGAACCATTCATCCTCATTTGATGTTCTCCAAGGTGTGAGACTACTCAACATGAACTTGAAAAAAATCATTAGTCTCACAAGATATAGGCTAAACTCTCCCTCAATTTGTGCATGCAAGAGTACACATAGTACACTTATGCACATAAAAAATACGAGGTTAAAGGAGATGTTTGCACTATATATTGATTTAACATAACATGCTTTACATAGATGATGAAAATTACACCAATTGAAAGTTTAAGAACTGAAAGTATATCAATTGAAATCCTAAAGGGTAAAGCATGCTGATATAAACCTCAAACCTCATAATGAAGGATATCATATAAATATGTCACTACATCTTCATTATTTGGTTGACAAAAAAGTATAACTCCCTTCTTGAATCACTGTGATCCCTTTTCTCTTTACAATTTCATCCAACCAAGTGATCTTGAACTTCATTCATCTTTTCTTGATTCGATCATACTTGATATGAGATCAATTGAAACTCAATGATTGAAATAACCAAGACTCTTATATCTGTAGATTTTGAATCCATATTGAAAGCACTTGGAAGGACCTTATTGAAACACTTAGAAAAGAGAGCATTAGAAACACAATAGAGGGTTTCACAAATGATGATCCTTATATGCGGATGGCAAATGAATCATCATTCTTAAAACCCAAAAGGATAGACTAAATTCCCTTAAATTAGTGCACACATATAGTTGATGTCAAAGTTATATGCACTATTGAACCTTTTATATTGCAAGGAAATTAACCTATACTGTGGTACATCCCACTAAGGATAGAATACTAAAACAACTGAATGAGAGTAAGTTTTCATACCTTGACGTCTTATCAACTTTATCATACTTTAGTTGAATAGTATCCTTTAAGCTTGTGATTTATCCAATTTAAAACAAGCATCATCTCTTAACATAGATTTTCTATGGATAAACTCAACAAAAGAGATGTCATTAGTAGCATAAGCACTAGTTTTTTATTTAGCAACCCTTTATATGTGGAAGGCAAGTGTGTTGCTAAAATAGAGAAACCTCATAATATGGACTAAATTTGCCTTGAACCCTCATGCACAATATATTTTGAATGACATGGATAATATGCATGGTTATTCAATGAAGTCTAAAGGGCTGACTTAATCCATATTCTGGTGAGTGTCTAATATAGAAGAATCAAATCCAAATTAACTAGAGAGAGTACATCACATAGTTTGGATTATTGACCATATGATAAGATTCATTTTTCTTCCATTATTGAGCACCCAACTTGATCCAATGAAGGAGTGATCCTGCAAAATAAGTTTAAGCTTCGTATTTTGGTACCCAATTTGAATTGGGTCCTTTGATATTAGTAGTAAGAGCCTTGGGTGCCCACAAATTCCTTATTATGGCCTTTCTCTTTGTGTAGGCACCCACATATACTTGACAACCATCTTACGTGGTTTCAAGTCAATATGTAATCACACAGATAAGAGCTGGAGTTAAGAATAGGAGCATTTTCTCATTTTGTTACATTTCACTTAACTTGCTCTTTAAACAACCCATGTTGATCATGTTATATGCTTAGATGGGTTGTAGTCAAGTGCCCTTCGTCCATGGTTGTTTCTTAGGGGCTTATTCTTGGTGTTACCTTTTATTAATACATCATTGTTTGAAGGTCGTCTTCTTGACGATGTACCTAGCTTGACCTTGGGTGCACCTAGCTTATCAAGGTTAGTCGCACAAGCATTTATATCATATCTTAACAAATGAAGACAAGTTATGCATGGAATTTACAACTTAGTGATCCAATTCAGTGTGGAGCATATGGATACCGATATAAGTAGATTTCTAAGATATCAATTTGTAGGAGTGAGTATATATAGGTGGGGCTCCAAAACTAGCCGTTTTTTATTTTTCTGCACAAAAACCGGTTCAACCGGTTTTCCAAAAGTTGCGCACAACTTTTTGGCTGACACAGCAGACTGGCAGAAAAAGGTGAACAGTATAAAAACCGGCTGAATTGGTTTCCACCAGACTGAAAACCGGTTGAGTGTACGGCTGAACCAGTATTTGAATACCAGCTGAACCAGTATTTGAATATCAGCTGAACCAACCTGAAAACCAGTTGAACCAGTATTTTCCAGAGAGCAATTTTGGCCAAGATAGACTTAAAAAGGTTGTACTACATACTTTCACTAAGGATTAACAAGGGTAAAATAGAAGTTTTGGATCGAGGATTTTGAGCTTTAGTACTAACATCAACCTTCTTTTTGGATCCCCCTTGATATTACAATGATTACTATACTCAAGTTAAATAAAATATAATTAAGTAAACTCCTTGAGTGATTGGTGTCTCATGTGTGATTTCTCCATGGCATTGCTTCATAAGGATTACAAACATCTTTGTCTCACCTTTTGAAGCAAACACAAATCAAACCCTGTGACTTGTACCATTTCACCATATATGAGTTCAAATCATGGCTTCAAGTCACCTTACTGATGCATCAACATATTATAACTCTTCATAGCTGATTAGTTCATCGACTTAGTGCAAGTACTCTCTTCTTCACCTTAGTCATGGTACCTCGGTCCACAAGCAGTCGCTTGGCCTTCACCTTCGCTTAGTTCCTCGAAGCCCTTTCCTTGCTATCTTCACCCTATCAAGTCATTCTTGAGTCACGTCATATTGAGCATCCATTGAGAGAATCATTTCTTCGATATTGTGAACCTTGCTTGAATGTCATCTAGATATAAATGCTAAGATCAATCAAGCTCTAGTTTGATTCTCATATATTCATATATCGACTAATAGTAATATGGTCAAGCCAATTCACGATTCCTCATCTCTTATTCACTTTGGCTTGACCAATCCTTTTAATCACTTCAACCTCTATTATGATCATATTTATGCATAGTGATTTCTTAGGTCTTGTCCATATATTCAAACCAATATAGAGACCATATTATATTCATTTGCATTGTCTCACTAGTTATTTAACCTTGTGTTGAACCTTTGTTCACTGATCATTATACACTATTCAAATATGTTCATCATACTGAATTTTCTGTTCAACACTTAGCAAACTTGTTAGACCTTTAAATGTGTTGTTATCCAAATCACCAAAACTCACAAAAGGGATGAATGCACTTTCAACAAGTGACACAACTTAGTGCCCATGGAAATGAATGGTAGAAGTAGTGTTGTATATTCAAAATAGGTCACAACTGGACCCTATGCTAGGCAGTTGAAGACTTGGCCAAGCACGTCCAGTAGCGTCCTAGCCAGTAGCAGCAGTAGTATGATTTGCTACTGTATAAAAGGAGCACAATATCAAGGTATAGGTCATCAATGACCATAACTTCATGGAGTTCAAGTACACCATGACCATGATTTATGGAGCCATCGATGATGTCTGCTCCCGACATTCCATCAAGATTCTACAGTGTGAGGTGATCACAATGCCTATGTAGCCCCACACCACTAGCCCATCAAATGTTCTGAGGCTCCTATCACTTTTTATTCCTCCAACTCGCCTCACAACATGGCAGTCTCTAAGATCATTCTTCTTATAGTCTCCCCCACCATCAACAACGCCAAGCTCAGACATGTTCTTGTTGATAGTGGGGCCAACATTAATGTCTTGTTGATGTACACCTCTTATGAGATCTAAATCTCATGCACCAAGCTCATGTCCACATGCCCATTCATAGAGGTCTCCCTAAGGATGATGTTCCTTGTCGACTCTATTAAGTTGGTAGTCACCTTTGGCACTAAGGAGAACCTCAACACTAAGTATGTGGATTTCACCGTTTTGAGCTCCACCTTCCCTACAACTCCATTCTTGGATGCCATATGCTTATTCAGTTTATGGTGACTAGCCACTATGGGTACCTGATCCTCAAGATGCTAGAGCTCAAAGGCATCATCTTTGTCGCCTCTAACCGCGTTGAGGCCATGTCTATGGCCAAGAAGCAAATGCCATCATGTCACACCGCTCAGAAGCTAAGCCTCGAAAATGATTCCTCATCATCAGAACCTTGATATCACTACTTTGGTGCCTCTTGCATAAAAATCTAAATACCATCATGTACCTTGAGATTACATTACCATTCGTGAACCAAACAACACATAAATGGTTTGGGCAAATTCAACTCAAGCATAAAAATCTACCCTCTTGACCAACTTTGAGAAACCCCCAAGTTAAGAGTGTACCTGTTGGTCTATGGTTGAAACTTTAATCATTTAGAGCTCAAATTTTGTGTACGCCTTTGAAACTTTCATGTGAAGGTGTGTACAAAAAAATTAGCTCCAACGAAGTTCATTTTAGGTCATTTTGGAGTTTTAGTTTGTGCTCATGGTAGTAGGCAGCATGACAAAGCCATGTGTGGAGCAACAGTGTCAGGAGGAGCAATGTCGACCATGAGCGTAGCACTGTTATGCACTCTTGGGAAGCTCATTGTTTTGAGTGTTTTTGGATTTTCAGGTTTCTATTGTGTGATCTGGTTTGTTTTTTTTTTGGTTCTTATATACTCTAGGAACTTTTTTAAAGCATCCAACCACTAGTTGGTTGTGGTGTTTTGATTTGGGCTCTTTCTTCATTTCAATTGGAGTCGAGGGCTCAATTTTTGGATTTTGCAAAGTTTCGCTTAGGTACTTGGTTAGTTCGAGTGCTCCGCTATGTTTTTGGGTCGTCACTGAGAACATCCAACCACTTGCTAGCTTGAGAGCATATCGTTTAAGTTTTGGTGTTTCGGGGGATTCGGTGAAAATTTGGAAAGCAAGCCAATATTTATTTATTAGCTCTCATTACCCCGCCTCTTGTCATCTGTTTCGATCCTTAACATAAATCTAATGGGTCACAGACTTAAGACATTGGAACCATTGCATAGATTAACTCTAGTGCAAGTGAAAGACTGTTGAATATATGTCCAAGAGGTAATTATGATCTATGAGAACATTAATAGTCTTTAGGGTAAAAAACTCGTTAGTAGAGGTATATATATTGGGTTGGTGTGCTAAAAGAGGTAGATTCATCATATTTGTCGTCTCTCTCCTTGGGTTACAGACACCTATGACGTTAACGTTGTTTTCTCGCTGTGCTGCTAGCATACCTATGTCATGGTGTTTTCTCTCAGTGTGTGTGGATACCATAGAGACGTTGTGGATGCTGCAATATCAATCAACAACGAACATAAGGAGCACGAGTAAACATGTTGTAGTTCATGGTACGTGAGGATGTAAGACCACGGGTATGTTTGGTTCACTGACTAAATTATCACACTTTGCCTAACTTTTCTACCTAAGGTTAGTTCTTCAATACAGACGACTAATTTTAGGCAAAGTGTAACACATTTAGCCACGAACCAAACAGGCCCTACTTCCACTACATCACCGCAGCCGCAGTCTAAGTGTCTAACAATCCATGATTCTCTACTTTCACATTATTTTAGTCGAAACATGTGATATTTTAGTTTAACGTCCTAGATATGCTATAGTGTATTGTCTATGTATTTTGTCATCCTGTAGAAAAGTAATTAATTAATCATTATAGAAACGAGTATAATGGTCCAAGCCCGAAGGGTCGTCAGGGCCGCAACATGGATCATGGCGTCTTCAGTTCGACCCAGGGAAATCCGTACTTGTCGACACCCCCCAAAGTCAAGCAGCTTATTTATTTCTTCCTGGTTCAGAGCTGCAGGGGCAGCAGTGCATTGCAGGCTTTGTTCCTTCGAAGCGATCGTGGACAGATATTGCTTAATCAGCAACTTAATGACCGGAGATGGAGTAAAACCAACGCAGTGCAGACTCACGGCTTGTTCGGTTAGCTCTTAATTCATATGGGTTAGGTGGGTTTAAATCCTAAAAAGTTAAAGTTTTTGTAAAATTTTTCTAATCATATCTAACCTATATATAATGGAAATAACCGAACAATAACTTAGAGAATTTAAAATTAGCACGGGGCACAGCACAGTACGTATAGCTGTTACGAAAGGAGTCGCTGTCTTTTGCGTTGGACGAAACAAACGCAAGAGCTGCGGGAAGACGACGACGTGGTTCCCGTTTGACTCCGGCGATACATCCATTCCATTCCAATCCATCCATCCGTGGGTTACTCGACCTAGCTGCCAGCCTGCTTTCAGGTGGGCAACCTAGCTAGCTTACAATTAGAATCCCAATCAGGGCCTCCCTCTCTTTCTTTTATGGTTTCCTTGTGTTCTTCTCTCCTATGGGTGCCACTATCTGGCTGGCTTATAAAAAAAATCTAAAGGGGAGGGAAAAAGAAGAAGAAGAAGATAGAGAAAAAAAATGGTTTGGTTTTACAATTAAACGCCACTTGTTTGTAGCGCAGCTGGGTGATCTGATGCTTGCCTACTGGAGTACTAGTAGCTTAGAGTGAGTAGCACCTAAGCGGCTATGCCTAATTTTGTGTTTGGTCTCCTCTTCCGGCTTCTTGGGATCCGGCCCTACTAGCTGAGGAAGAATCTGTACAAGGAGCTGCGTAATCTTTCTTTCTCTGATCATCGATCCCATGGCCCATGCCCGCTCGCCTGATGCCCGTCACCGTCACCTTCCCTGTCCCGTCCGATGGCCGCCGCCGCAACGCTGCCGGGAAGCGGTTTTTCGCGTTCCTGGGTATTACTAGTAGTGTAGTGCTAGCATATACCACCATCCATGGCCGTGCAGTGGCTCCTCGATCAGTCCTTGCGAGCGAAGGTCATGGGCAGGCCGTTGAGCGGCAGCGCGAAGGGGCCGAACTGCACGCCGCTCTCGGACTTGGAGGTGGACCACCTGTATTTGGTGACGAGGTGGTGGAAGAGCACGAGCATCTCCAGCTTGGCGAGCTCGTTCCCCGGGCACGAGTGGGTCCCGTTGCCGAACGGCATGAACGTGTTGGGCTTGGGAGCAACCTGCATCAGAGAGATTCAGAGGCGAGGCCGGCAGCCCATTCGATCAGTCAGTCAGTCAGTCAGTTCCCCCCTTTCCACATGAGAACGTGGCGAAGCAGGGGCAGAGAGAGACTGACCTCGAATCGGGAGGGGTCGAACTTGTCCGGGCAGGGGAAGTGGTCGGGGCTGTGGTGGATGTTCCGGAACAGGGGCAACACCTTCCAGCCCTTGGGGATCAGGTACCCTGCAGCCAGCCAGCACAGGCAAGGCACAGCGATGAGTTAGTCTATTCATTTCGGTTAGGATTAGGAAGCCGTCCCCCCGTCCAGTTCATCCGCAGCGCACGACAGGGACAGGGGCAGGGAGCTCCAATCCAACGTGAAACGGTGGCGCGGGGGCGCGGGCGGACAGCGAGGGGCCGTGACGCGACGTCTCACCTTGGTACTCCACGTCCTCCACGGCCTCCCGGAAGGTGAAGGACAGGATGGACGCCACCCGCATCGTCTCCTGGATCGCACGGCTCGTCACGCGCATCCGCCTGGTGTCCGCCCACGTCAGGGGTTCGTCGCCGGAGGAGCCCTTGGACCGAGCGATCTCCTGCTGCTCCTCCTGTTCGCAACACACACACACACCAGCTCATCCCGTCAGTCAGTCTGTCTCCGCGCGGCGGGCGCCCGCAGTTTGATGCCACCCAATAAACAAGACCCGGGACCGGGAGGGACAACTCACGATGACCGCCTTGAGGACCGCCGGGTGGTCGCCGAGGAACTTGACCATCCAGGTGAGCACGCTGGCGGTGGTGTCGCGGGCGGCGAACATGACGCCGATCACGTTGTCGGAGATCTGGGCGTCGGTGAGCGCCTCGCGGCCGTCCAGGAAGGAGGCCAGGAGGTCGCTCCCGCGCGGCCGCGGCCGCTCGCGCCGGGCCTCGATGATGTGGGCCACGATGGCGCTCAGCCGCTTGCGGGCCTTCATGGCCTTGTGGAACAGGGTGCCCGGCAGGTTCACCGGCATCGAGTTGTACCCCTTCTCCAGCGTCAGGTAGCACTGCTTCAGCTCCTCGATGTACCGCATCTCCTCCTCGCCGAAGATGGACAGCAATGCCACATTCAGCGCGTACTGCAGGCAGCGGGTCACTTGTGTAATCAGCATTCAGCACACGACGGTCAGGAGGATACAACGACGGACAGAGCGGAACAGAGCATATGATGTAGGAGGAAGAAGAAGAAGAACAACAACAGCAGCAGCAGCTCCCATCCAACCCACCAGCTTCATCTCTTGGAAGGTGTTGACGAGGCGGCCGTCCCAGGAGCGGAGCGAGCGCAGCGCGACGGCCTCGACAGCCGGCACGGAGGCGCGGATGGCCTGGGGGGAGAAAGCCCGGGAGACGAGGCGGCGGAGGCGGGCGTGGTAGTCGCCCTGCTGGAAGAAGATGGCCTGCGGGCCCAGCATGCGCTCCTTGCTCGCCGGGAAGGTGGGCTTGAAGAGGTGAGCCTGCGTGACGAGCACGAAGCGCGCCGCCTCGGGGCTGGACACCATCACGCAGGGGCAGCCCAGGATGTGGGTCCTGAAGATCGGCCCGTACCGGTTCTGCTTCCGGGCGAAGAACACGTTGGGGTTCTTGGACGAGTAGAGCTGCAGCGTCTCGCCCACGTACGGCCACCCCATCGACCCCGGCGGTAGCGGCAGCGCCTTCTTGCCGCACGCCGGCGCCGGCGCCGGCGCGGCGGCCCGCCGCTTCCTGCCACGGACGGCGCAGGCCAGCACGATCGGCGCCAGCAGGCAGACGGCGAAGAGCAACAGGGCGCCCATGGTTTTCTGTCTTTGCTCGCACTCTGCTTGTTGCGGTGGAAGCAGGTAAGCAGCTAGGCGGCGGAGGAGGAGGCAGACAGACAGCAACGGCGGACGAGGAGGAAGAGAAGAGGTGGGGACTGGGGTGGAGGGAAAAGCGAGGGAGGTGGCAGCTATTTATAGATTGGCCGTGAGCCTTTAGTCTCTCCCCAAAAATCTGCCACCACCACGACTAGGGGTGGATATCGAGCGAACTCGGCTCGGCTCGACCGAGCTCGAGCTGGCTCGTTAAAGAAACGAGCTGGCTCGGCTCGACTCGTTAAGGAACCGAGCTAGAGAACCAGCTCGGCTCGGCTCGTTTGCGAGCTCTAGCTGGCTCGTTTAGCTCGCGAGCCACAACAAAATGTAGTATACATGTATATATACAACAATATAATCAATTGCTAGTTAATTTTATACTAATTTAAAACTAGAAAAGACTAGCAATACTCATAATTTTATATATCACATCATTTAAACCCTAAACTAACATAGTTCGTCACTTATTAATTAATCTAATACAAGTATATGCTTTGTTTTACAGATAAATGCTAGCTCATTCGAGCTAACGAGCTGGCTCGAGCTCGTGTCGAGCTGGCTCGTTAACGAACCGAGCTGAGATGTTAGCTCAGCTCGTGATAAAATTGAAACGAGCTGAGTCGAGCTGAGCCGAGCTGACCACAAGTCGAGCGAGCTCACGAGCCACGAGTATTTTGTCCAGCCCTAACCACGACGCATCGCACTCCACAGGCCACAGCAGGCGACTGAGCGAAGGGGCAAGTGGGGGGAAATTATTGCGCGCGATTAAACTCAGAATCCCTCGCTCCAGCTCAACCTCTCCCTTTCTGCTGCTCGGAAATTATTGCGCGCGATTAAACTCAGAATCCCTCGCTCCAGCTCAACCTCTCCCTTTCTGCTGCTCCTGTCTCCAGGACCAGGCCAGCGGGTACCGGAGACGCACGCTCTCGTACTGCACTGATCACTGTCGTAGCTCGGTTTAGCTAACTTGATTAGTAGGGCTAGAAACTCAAATCGCCTTGAGCATCGGAAATTAAGCCATAGGTAAGCAAAGGTGGATCTAGAAATATACTCCCTCCAGTGCAGTAAAGGTAGTCGTTTAGGACATGACTGTGCATACCAAAGAGTGATTAATTATCATGGAGTTTTCCCTGTTTGCCTTAATAAATAGGGATATGGGTGCATTAACACCACCAAAACAATCAAGCTTGATTGGTTGCTGCACACCTCTCGAGGCATTCTAGACTGCAGGTCTTAAGCTCGATTACTCATGAGCGTATCTTTTTTTTTCCGATATAATTACTCAGGGGCAGCGACGTCCAAATCCCAGACCCACACGCGCTACGACTTCTTTTGTGCACGCTCAGTCACGCGCAGGATGACTCTCCGGATGCGCTCATGAGGAATCGAGCTTGAGACCTGCAGTCTAGAATGCCTCGAGAGGTGCTGCAGCAACCAATCAAACTTGATTGTTTTGGTGACGCTAATGCACACATATCCCTATTTATTAAGGGCAAACAGGGAAAACTCCATGATAATTAATCACTTCTTAGTATGCACAATCATATTCTAAACGACTACCTTTACTGTACCGGAGGATATATATATATATATATATATATATATATATATATATATATATATATATATATATATATATATATATATATATATATATATATATATATATATATATATATATCTGTGTGTGTGTGTGTGTGTCAAGAGAAGCTTTTTCTTTGGTGTTTTATATATTTATTAGACTCTTTGGAAGGTGAGCATGCGAGAGTGCTGAAAGAAAGCTCTGAACCTTAAACGGCACCAGCAGTACACGTGTTGAACAGACGCTTAGTCCGCCGGGGAAATGGTCGTACGCATGGCATGCGGCTGTGCCTCTTTTTTTTTTTCAGTTTTCGCTTTTTTTTCTATAGTCTCTTTTCTTTCGTAAGGGTCACCAAAATCAAAATGGTGGTGATATACTCCACCTCTTCGTTAGCACGTCAAAGAATGGAGAGAGAGAGGGAGACAAGTGGCAGCGAGACAGGGCACGGGCGCCTTTTTTTCTATCATTTCCTTGTGGGGGAAATACAACATGAACTTTGAGAGGGGGGTGTATTATATTGCTGCTGTGCGTTCCAACGACTTCCCCAGACGTATACTCAACTAGCTCGTTTTCCCCTTGTGTGTCATCGCTGAGGCCACGGCCTTCTAGACTCCAGAGACGTTGCATGCATGGACCATACCATGCATGATGCATGGGAACAAAGCGTATATGTGAGGAAGTTGTTTGTTAGAACTATGACGGCGTTACCAGTTCGTTTGCATGCATAATAAGCTACCAGCAGGGTACAAGTATGTACTACCTACCTGTATATCTACGTACGTAGGAAAATATGGGAGCTGCTGGGCATATGCATATATAATGGTTCACGCAAGAGAGATGTAAAGTTAAGACCCATATAATGCTAGAAAGTTAAAAAAACTCGTAATGGAAGTTAAAACAATCATAGCCATGCAATATAAGGTAGACTATATGAATATTATTATCCGTAAAGTTGGAAAAGAAGACAAATGTGCCACACTCGCGCAAGAGGCACCCAGCTGAGGTCATGGTCGTGGCCATGGCATTACAGACACAAAAAGGTTTGATTTCTATAGTAACATAGAATTACTTATAACGATGCTGACCTTACTGATAGCAATGATCGCCATAGCGACCTAGGTCTTAACGTGACCACTACCAGTAACTACCAAAATTAATACCATCGATAGCGTCCAGGCTCACCATACAAATAGTGTATAGTTTCTTCCTCTGCTAAGGCTCTGTTCGGCAGGCCAGGATTGAAGCCAAGCCAGGAACCAAACCAGCCCAAGATTGAGTGAATCCTAGGCTGTCACTTATTTCGGGTCGGCATCCCACTTTCAGCATAGGAATTAATCCGGATAGTTGGTCACCTGGGTTCATCCTGGGCTAAGAATTGAGGCTGAGGAGTTAAAACCAGGTGGCTTTTGTTTCTGGCCCAAGACAAACGAACAGCTCTAGCAAGCTACATCAGGTTCTAAACCAGGCTGATTTGTTCCGCCCACAAAGAGGCCCGGAACGGACCGTTCAGCCGAAAACGAATGCAGCCTAAGTCTTTTCTCGCTTAGGTCCTGTTGTTTAGAAGACCTCTCTCTCTCTTCTCCCTCAAAACTTTCTATTGTCGCAGAGAAGAGCATCTCACAATTGTCACGGGTTTGCGCGTACGGACCTTAAAGATGGTGCTTTTGGTCTTTGCATTCCATTTATCATAGTGTATTTCATTACAAACTAAACTAGTGGGATTCATAGGTTTTTGGGAAACCTTGAGTGGCAGCTCTAAAGACTCTAATATCTAAGCCACAAGGTATACCTCCTTACAAAGTTTTCAATATGGAAATTGTCTTCCTCGAACATGGGCGACGGTCCATCCCCATCGGACACTTTTTCTCTAAGTGGCGAAGCCTAAAACAATGGCATAAGGCTTTGATACCAATTGAAATGATTAAGATGCCCAAGAGGAGGGTCAATCAGGATCCTCTAAATTTCTTGTACAAATTAAATACTATCAAGATCCCACTTCAACCCTTGTGCCTACAAGTGTTGATCTATCTTAGGATCAAGAGTTTTGCATCCTAGGTTTTAATCTTATTCTAGCAAGGTAATTCTAGTAATGTAAATACTTGAATGTAATTGCACGGATACAAATGCTCAAAGTGAAGCAAAGATTAGAAACATCTTGATGTTTTCTCAAGGCATCAAAGAGTCAGCACTCCCTAGTAGTCATTGTCGAAGCACCCACATAAGAGTGTCTCTACTCCTTGATCTATGCAAGGAATAAGTTCTCTCTATGGGCTCATTTTTTGCCACTAGGGTATGGTGAATCACCAACAACCATGTACACCTTGAATTGGCAGCTCACAATCTCCTAAGTGATCTCCAAACTCCCAATCATGACCAAGTTGTCTAGGTGATGCCAATCACCAAGAATATCAAGCACAAAGTCGTGCTTTCCCTATCCAAGACAAATAAGAATGGTAGATGCACATTTGCTACTCTCAATGCACTAATGAAGTCACTAATCATGTGATTATCAACTCTCAAGTTCCCCACTAGGAAAAATCTCTTACTCACACTCCAAAGGGTTCCTTCGGATGATTAAATGGGAAGCAGAACTCAAAAGGATAAAGTGGAAGGGTATAATATAGCACAAGGCCAAGGAACTAGTTGTTGGATCTTCACTTAGCTCTCACGGATGCATTGGACATGTTCGGTGTAGCTCCAATGACTAGTCTAAAACTAGTTGTTCTAGTGTTGGTACTGGTGCTTTGACTGATGCCTCACTAAACATGTTCAGTGAGTATATCACTTAAAAGTATAGTTTGTAGACCTCTCTAGATGCTCTATTTGATGACAAAAGGAACATATATGGTGAGTATTGAGCCTCTCACACTCTATTTGCAACATCTCTAAGTGCCATGTTTGGTGAGTGTATTGCATTAAACAATCGTATGCATAGCTCTCTAAGTGCCCTATGTAGTGCACCATATGTGGTGCACACCAAACTCGGTAGCGATAGCACAACTCTAAATAAGGTTGACCCCTGTTTGGTGGTGCATGTATAATGTTCATTAGACACATCTAGTGCATCTATTGCACTGCCAACTTGCTTGTTTCGAATGCTTTTCGAGTTGGGTTTGATCTCTAACTTCTCATAGGCTTTCAAAGGGTTTCCTAGTGCTAGATTTCACAAGTGAGCATCATCACTCATAAAAGAGACCTACCAAGGTCAAGCTACTAAAGGAAAAAAACAAAGGTCTTATCGCTAACCTATGTTTCCAACAACTCCTCAACACTTAGAAATAACGGACTCTTAATGTTTTTTATCATCCTTTGAAAAATGATAATAGACCTTCATCAATAGGAGCATGAAAATTATATAAGCCCAAACAATATCTACTGTTTTGACCTAACTCAGTTTGCCTCTACAAATACACGTTATATTAGTCACAATAGTCTTGTATCGTCATTAATCATAGGCACCCAACTAGTGGCCTAGATGTTTTCACAAGTGTTAATTGCTCAATGACATTGTCAAATACTCAAGTCGTTAACATTGCTAAGAATATTTCTTTGTGGTTAAACAAACTAGCATACATCATGTGCTAATTCTACGATCCCGCGGAGGGGAGGGATCAACGACGATGGTGGGGTTGCCGGCGGCAGCGCAAGTGAGGGGAGGGGGCTGGGGGATGTGGGGGAGCGGGAGGGGTGGGGTGGGGTGGCTTGGTCGCGGATGAGAGGAGGGGATGAGGGATGATACAAATAATATTGTCCATTAAATTTAAATGAGTAAAGATGAGTGGGTTATCCAATAATTTGAGCCTTTGTTTCTTATGGAGTGTTATGTTTGGGTGTAATTTGTTTGGTAGATTTAATTAGTGGATTTTATGAGTGAGGGGTGATTTGATTGGTGGATTTTATAAAGTTTAAAGTGGTAGATTATATAGTAGTAACTATAGATGATGGCCACTAAAAATATTATTAATCAACACATGTAAGCAACTATAAATTAGAGTTTAATTTTCAACGGTCTTCTTTAAACCGGCAAAAACAGTTGTGTGCTTGTATATATATATGTAGTACTTTGATTTCGCAGCATACTCAAATTATAGTTTGATTTGATATGCATATCTTTTTCATCTCTTGACGAGAGATTCGGTACAGATATTTCGTTCTGGCACAGCAAAACGGCATTTGGCTGCAATCCGTATTACGTGTCATGGGATATATATATCTGTGTCCTTGGAGCTAAGTTCCGTCCCGCGGTTGTGGGAGCAAAGCTATAAACTACTACGTACTAGTATGTTTCGATCGATCGACCGACCGACCGACCGGGGGACGGCCGAAAGTGGTAGAAGCTAGCACACACAGCATGAAAAGTTGGATTGGGATAGATTCTGCTGCCGAGAAGGCGTGCAGCGTAGTATCCTAGCTGCATGTGCATTTTTTTTGGCTTTTTGCGTGCACTCGACGAGGATACGATGCACCAAGCAGAAGATGGTGCTAGAACTCTGCCACTGCCAGGGTTGTGGGCCGAACCAAACCACAGCACAGTCGTAGCTGCGCTAGCTCCCACGCCATGCATGTCGGGTTTACCGAGGTGGTGTTGGCAGGGCCAGCGCGCGGTAAGCTGCACGTAGGCCCTGAGAGACGTTGCTACTTGCTCTCGCGAGGGCTGGGCCGCACATGCATGCACCGGTGACCGCTCGGTTGCGCCGCACCGCCGCCGCCGCCGCGGACCGGACCGGACGTGCTACGTGCGTTCTAAATCTGGCGTCAAGCCCAGACCGCGTGCGCGGCGCGGTCGCCGTCTCTAGCTTCATAGCTTGCCGTGCGGAAACCAATCAACCGCGCGCGCGGCCGCCGCTAGCTCGTTGCCATGCAAGGACGAGCCGTTTTTTTCTCGAACACCGGCCGCCGAGCCGACCGCGCTCCGGGCAACCCTGACCAATCCGGGCGGCTGCCTCGGGCTCCTGGCTGCCACGTACGGACACCTATGTGTGTGCGCGCGCGCGCGCTGTCTGTCGTAGTCGATGGAGGAGCTAGGGACACAACTAGGAGAAAGAATGGAAGATGGATGGCGCCGCATGCGCTGCGGTGTGCTTGTCCTGGAATCCCACATGCATGGTACTTGCCCGCCATCTCGACCGAGCGACTGACGGTCGAGTTTGGACCGGCGCGGACTGCATCGGTCCCCTCTCCTCCGGAGCCGCAGTCGTTCACCTGCCGCGTGTTGTGGCCATTGCGTCGTATACGTGCTCTCCCTCTCATCGGCTGTGTCCCACGGCCGTAGGGTAGGGGCAGAGGGCATGTGTTGGCCGGCCGTCACCAGGGACCGACCGAGAAATATCCGAGGAATAGAAGAATATAGCCCAACTACGTACGTACCCGGCCGCCGCCGGCGCTCGATCGCGCCGCGGAGGGGTCGGCGCACGTTGCTGGTTGCGGCGCCGGCCGGGACGAGCTAGCGCGGGCCACGTCTACTACAGCGGCCGCAGGACATGCATACGTGTCCTGAATGATTGCGAGCCTTTGCGTACGCCCGCCCGCCTCCGATCCGTCTCTCACATGTCTGTCAAACGTGCGCCTTTGAATTGACCCAGATGGCTCGGATGGTCGATCCGCATACGGCAGGTACGTGCACCCATCTACGCTTGGTCGGGCGTGGTTCATCCGCTCCGGACCTCCGGTCCACAGCATCTCTCTCTCTCTCTCTCTCTGCATTGCATGGCGTCCCAGCAGTCAGCAGACGATGATCTGGAGCATGCTTTAATTTGCTGCAGCTAGCTCGAATTAATGCTCGATCATATCGGGCCGGTGCTCAACGGATTTGCTCGGTTGCCAGTTTGGGCAAGCAATCATCGAGGGACGGAGTACCAAAAAGTACGCGCATGGAACCAGCCCGTCGCGACGTCGCGCGTGTCCAGCCGCCCAGCAATAAACTACTAGCCCACAATCAGGAATATCGCCATGCGTGGCAGCACCCAGGTAACCCCGACGGCCGACGGCGGAGCCGACTGCCAGCGCGCGGCAATGGCGTCTCTCCGCCTGATATATCAGCCGGCCGGCGGCTCGGCGCTCGCGACGTGGCCGGCCGCCGTGCGCGCAGCGGCTGGCCGGCCGTACGACGTGCGTGGATATATATATATATCTGATCAATGATCGTTTGCGGGATCCGACCAACGCAGAGCAACGAGCGACGAACGCTTGCATGCAAGATGCAACAGCTGCATGCGTCTCGTTGTGTGATTGTGATAGAAAACGTTGTTCAAGATGGCTTCCTTCTTCCATTGCAGAGAAGACATCTGTTATATTCTCTATAAAAAAATATTAACAAATTACGATTCGTGAGAATGTTAATTTCAAAAGTTACCCCACGCACGCCGGGATTCAGTTTGAGCGAATAGTTAGTAATCCGGTTTTGGACGTGCAAATCGACCAAGTTCGGAACCGTTTTTCTGGTTTTTATTCTGAGCTCGGAGATCTAAGTAACAATGCATGACGTGCCAAATACGAAGACCAATGTTGTATTTTACTCGGAACGGAACGTGAAACTCTTGGACGTGATGTAACAATATTTATATCTGACACAACTTAATAATATTTATATCTAATCTGAATTCGAAGAGAAAATATGAAAACAAATATGGAACGAGTAGTGTGTGTCCTTATCAGATCCGATTACACGTTGATTGAAATCATTGAGAAAGTCTAGAGAGAGGAGAGCGTGTGAAGAAAGAACGAGAGAGACGAAGCGCAAGTGATGCGGTCGTAATTGTGGGACCCACCTAAAGGGATGTAAAAAAAGGAAACCATCGCCCAACCAAATTAGTGCGCTCGAGCCCAATGAGCGGGTTGTGGACTTGTTTTGCGATCTGATGGACTGGTTCAACCGAATGTCGGCGGCTGGTTTGATCAGACTGGCGGTCGTTGGTTCATCACCTTAGATTTTGTTTGGGTCACATGTGTTTAATTGTTTCAACTACACCATTAGATGAGGGTGATGGATAGTTAGGTTTATCACCTACGTGACAAATAGCCAATATGTATCACCATGAGTGAAGTTTCACCCGGTCATTAATTTTCCATAATGATTGAATATCGCTAAGTCATTACCGGTAATTACTGAAGATCATTCATTAATTATCGGTTAGTGAAGCTACAACTAGATGATAAATAGTGTGTGTACACACACGCATATCTCTTGTTGAAAATTAGTATATAGACATACTTCTGTGTGAAAAAAAATTCTCCACATACTCCCTTCTCAAAAAGAATTCTGATATTTTATCTCAAAATAAAATGTAAGGCGCACATCATGATCGAAACGTAGGCCATGGCGCCACAATGTGCCCATATATATTGTTCGTATATAAAAAAGAATATCTTCATATTGCCACCTGTTGGCTACGGATAGCCAAAAGCAGGGCATGGCGATCAACCTTCCTGCCACCTGTGTGACCAATAATAGGAGATTGTGATCATATCTTCATACTTTGCTCATTCATGGCTCATGACTAGTTCCAAATGCTATAAGTGTTTGGCAATACATGTCGTCGCGAATCATGTTTGGTTTGAAGAATCAGGGTAGTCCATCATCTTCTTGCTTTTCTTTTTTATTTGGTTTGTGAAATAAAATAGATTGATACATCAACACAGTATTTCTTGCAAACTAATAATTCGTATTAGCGTGAGAAATATAGTTCTTTCACTAAATAATACACCATCTCATTTAGAATAGTTTTATTTCTCAAACCAAATACCTTATAAACTCTTTAAATGCTAAAAATGCTTCTTATCTATCTTTCAATAAATAAGATCATAATTTATGAGAATAATCATCAATGATTATCAAATTAAACGAGAACCGCCAATAGAAGACTTGCGAGATGGTCCCTGTAAATTGGAATAGATATAATCAAGAATACATTTACTTTTATGAGTAGATATTTTAAATGTCACACTCTTATGTTTGCTAAACACATAATGTTTTAAATCTCTTATGGGTTATATTTATCTAACCCATAAATTGGACCAAGTCGGTGTTGTTTTAACCAAGTTTTGCAGGATCACCTATTCACCCCCTCTCTAGGTGCTCTCAGATCCTGCTAAAGGAACCAGGGTCTCACTTAGATTACCCATTCGGAGCTCACTAAGCGCCATGATCTCGACCATTGAGGGAAACATGGTACTGCTCACCCCTTCCTCTTTCGGTGATGGTGGATTTAATAATATTGGTTGTACAAAGCGGGATCTCCAGAATTACTATCGAGGACTAAGGGAGAAAATAAAGGATGCAGATGCACAATTATTTGTCGCACATCTAGAGAGAAAGAAGGAGGCTAATTCTGTTTTTTTTATGATTTCATTGTGGATGAGGATGGAAAGTTGCTATTCATATTCTGGGCTGATGCTACGAGCAGGAAAAATTATTCACATTTTGGTGATCTTGTGTCATTTGACTCCACATACAACACAAACCATTATAATATGAAGTTTACACCATTCACTGGTGTCAACCATCATATGCAAAGTGTCTTTTTTGGAGGTGGTTTCTTAATAAATGAGAGGATTGAGTCCTACGAGTGGCTGTTTAAAACATTCCCCACAGCTATGGGAGGAAAAGCTCCACGGCTTATCATAACTGATGAGGACGCAAGCATGAAGGCTGCTATTGCCTATATATTCCCTAAAACAGTACACAGGTTTTGTATGTGGCATATTTTGGAGAAAGTTCCTGAAAAAGTTGGCCATGCAAAAACAAATGAGGAGAATTTTTGGACTACATTGAATGTTTGTGTGGGGGGTTCAGAAACTGGAGATGAATTTGAGACACGGTGGAATGCTTTCATAATGAAGTATGGTCTAGAGAGGAATGGGTGGATGTCTAATAGGTATGAAATACGTGAGTCATGGATTCCAGCATATTTTATGAATACACCTCTTGCAGGACTCCTCAGAACAACCTCAAGGTCTGAAAGCGCAAATTCATTTTTCAATCGCTTTATCCACCGCAAGTTATCTTTTGTCGAGTTTTGGCTTAGATTTGACATGGCGTTGGAATGCCAGCGTCACGAAGAGTTAAAGGAAGACCACATGAGCCTACATACCAGTCCACTTTTAATTACACCATGGCCTATGGTGAGGCAAGCTAGTGTACTATACACGCGCAATGTGTTCACAAAGTTCCAAACAGAAATTCAAGCTGCTAGAGAGACCACTGTTCTGTTGTAAACATTTGTGTGTTTGAGGACATGAAGATGGTAGTAATTAATGATGGATCTCTAAAAGACAGGGTGGTTCATTGGAGCGCTTCAGAATCATTTGGAAATTGCTCCTGCATGTTATTTGAGTAGATAGGACTTCCATGTCGTCATATCGTCTTAACGTTGAGAGGTGAAAAGCTTAATGAATTACCGATGCCTTACTTCTTAACTAGATTCGAAACAAGATGCAAAAGGTGCATTGAACTCTAGCTCATTTTGATTGTATCATGCATCGTGTTTATCCTTTGAACTAATTCTATTTCTTTCGTGTTACTTTAGGGAATCCGTGTATGATGAAAAATGAAATTTGTTGGAGGAAAATCCATTATATGCTAATGAAGGAGAAAGATGGCAGTAGTGTGAAACAAGGTTGAGTCCATAATTCAACAGGCAAAGAGCTCAAAAGAAGGCATGGATTTCTTAGTCTCAAGCATGACAAACATCGAAGCATCTCTTAGTCAGATTATACCTTGTTCTGTGCAAAGTAGACAACAAGAGTATGAAGGTTTCATTGGTTGTCAAATTCCAGATGAAGTACATATTCATCCACCAACCAATGTTCGATCCAAAGAAGGAGTAAAAGAATAAAAAAATCCAAAGAACTACCTAAGGCAAGAAAACGAAAGAATGATAGTCAAGAACCACATGTTCTGTAGATGCATGATTTATGTAATTTCTGTTCAAATGCATGAACATGGTTATTTCGTAACTTTTCTTGTTAGTACCTGTATGAAGCATCTACATAACAATTATAAGCTTTTAGTTGAAATTCCAAATTCAATATTTGTGTTAACTCTGGACAGCACCTGGTATGTGTGGGATTATTATGAGGTACTGAAAGTCGCCTAGAGGGGGGTGAATAGGGCGAAACTGAAATTTACAAATATAAACACAACTACAAGCCGGGTTAGCGTTAGAAATAAAATCGAGTCCGCGAGAGAGGGCGCAAAACAAATCGCAAGCGAATAAACAAGTGAGACACGCAGATTTGTTTTACCGAGGTTCGGTTCTTGCAAACCTACTCCCCGTTGAGGAGGCCACAAAGGCCGGGTCTCTTTCAACCCTTCCCTCTCTCAAACGATCCACGGATCGAGTGAGCTTTCTTTTCTCAATCACTTGGAACACAAAGTTCCCACAAGGACCACCACAAGATTGGTGTCTCTTGCCTCAATTACAAGTGAGTTTGATTGCAATGAAAGAATCAAGAAGGAAGAAAGCAATCCAAGCGCAAGAGCTCGAAAGAACACAAGCAAGTCTCTCTCTCTAATCACTATGGCGTTGTGTGGAATTTGGAGAGGATTTGATCTCTTTGGTGTGTCTAGAATTGAATGCTAGAGCTCTTGTAGTAGTTGGGAAGTGGAAAACTTGGATGCAATGAATGGTGGGGTGGTTGGGGTATTTATAGCCCCAACCACCAAAAGTGGTCGTTGGGAGGCTGGTTGTTCGATGGCGCACCGGACAGTCCGGTGCACACCGGACAGTCCGGTGCCCCCTGCCACGTCATCACTGCCGTTGGATTCTGACCGTTGGAGCTTCTGACTTGTGGGCCCGCCTGGGTGTCCGGTGCACACCGGACAGGTACTGTTTGCTGTCCGGTGTGCCAGTATGGGCGCGCCTGACTTCTGCGCGTGCTGCGCGCGCATTTAATGCGTCGCAGGTAGCCGTTGGCGCGGAGATAGCCGTTGCTCCGGAGTTGCACCGGACAGTCCGGTGCACACCGGACAGTCCGGTGAATTATAGCGGACTAGCCGTTGGAGTTTCCCGAAGCTGGCGAGTTCCTGAGGCCGCTCCTCCTTGGCGCACCGGACACTGTCCGGTGTACACCGGACAGTCCGGTGAATTATAGCGGAGTCGCCTCTGGAAATTCCCGAAGGTAGCGAGTTTAAGTTGGAGTCCTCTGGTGCACCGAACACTGTCCGGTGTACACCGGACACTGTCCGGTGTACACCGGACAGTCCGGTGCTCCCACACCAGAGGGCCTTCGGTTCCCATTTTGCTCCTTTGTTGAATCCAAAACTTGGTCTTTTTATTGGCTGAGTGTGATCCTTTTACACTTGTATAATCTATACACTTGGGCAAACTTAGTTAGTCCAAATGTTTGTGTTGGGCAATTCAACCACCAAAATTAATTAGGAACTAGGTGTAAGCCTAATTCCCTTTCAATCTCCCCCTTTTTGGTGATTGATGCCAACACAAACCAAAGCAAGTATAGAAGTGCATAATTGAACTAGTTTGCATAATGTAAGTGTAAAGGTTGCTTGGAATTGAGCCAATATAAATACTTACAAGGTATGCATGGATTGTTTCTTTATATAACATTTTGGACCACGTTTGCACCACATGTTTTGTTTTTGCAAACTATTTTGTAAATCTATTTCAAAGATCTTTTGCAAATAGTCAAAGGTAAATGAATAAGATTTTGCGAAGCATTTTCAAGATTTGAAATATTCTCCCCCTATTTCAAATGCTTTTCCTTTGACTAAACAAAACTCCCCCTAAATAAAATCCTCCTCTTAGTGTTCAAGAGGATTTTGATATATCATTTTTGAAATACTATTTTCTCCCCCTTTTGAACACAATAGGATACCAATTGAAAATATTCAACACTTAAGTTTTTGAAATTGGTGGTGGTGCGGTCCTTTTGCTTTGGGCTCTTACTTTCTCCCCCTTTGGCATGAATCGCCAAAAACGGAATCATTAGAGCCCTCGAAGTGCTATCTTCCCCTTTGGTCATAAATAAACGAGTTGAGATTATACCAAAGACGAAGTCCGATCTTTTAGCTTTGGGCTCTTACTCTCTCCCCAAAGTCCTTTTCTTTGATGCTCATGCTTGTCTCCCCCGAGAATGGAGAGTTGCTTGGAGTGACGGCGAGGGATGAGTTACGGAGTGGAAGCCTTTTTGTCTTCGTTGAAGACTCCAATTCCCTTTCAATACACCTATGACTTGGTTTAAAATAGACTTGAAAACATATTAGTCATAGCATATGAAAGAGATATGATCAAAGATATATGAATGAGCTATGTGTGCAATCTAGCAAAAGAAGTTCCTAGAATCAAGAATATTGAGCTCATGCCTAAGTTTGTTAAAAGATTGTTCATCAAGAGGCTTGGTAAAGATATCGGCTAATTGATCTTTAGTATTAATGTATGAAATCTCGATATCTCCCTTTTGTTGGTGATCCCTAAGAAAATGATACCGAATGGCTATGTGCTTAGTGCGACTATGCTCGACGGGATTGTCGGCCATTTTGATTGCACTCTCATTATCACATAGCAAGGGGACTTTGGTCAATTTGTAACCGTAGTCCCGCAGGGTTTGCCTCATCCAAAGCAATTGCGCGCAACAATGACCTGCGGCAATATACTCGGCTTCGGCGGTGGAAAGAGCGACCGAATTTTGCTTCTTTGAAGCCCAAGACACCAAGGATCTTCCCAAGAACTGGCAAGTCCCCGATGTGCTCTTCCTATTGATTTTACACCCCGCCCAATCGGCATCCGAATAACCAATTAAATCAAATGTGGATCCCCTAGGATACCAAAGCCCAAACTTAGGAGTATAAGCCAAATATCTCAAGATTCGTTTTACGGCCGTAAGGTGAGCTTCCTTAGGGTCGGCTTGGAATCTTGCACACATGCATACGGAAAGCATAATATCCGGTCGAGATGCACAAAGATAAAGTAATGAACCTATCATCGACCGGTATACCTTTTGATCCACGGACTTACCTCCCGTGTCGAGGTCGAGATGCCCATTGGTTCCCATGGGTGTCTTGATGGGCTTGGCATCCTTCATCCCAAACTTGGTTAGAATGTCTTGAGTGTACTTCGTTTGGCTGATGAAGGTGCCCTCTTGGAGTTGTTTGACTTGGAATCCTAGAAAATACTTCAACTCCCCCATCGTAGACATCTCGAACTTCTGTGTCATGATCCTACTAAACTCTTCACATCTAGATTCGTTAGTAGACCCAAATATGATATCATCAACATAAATTTGGCATACAAACAAATCATTCTCAAGTGTTTTGGTAAAGAGTGTAGGATCGGCCTTTCCGACTTTGAAGCCATTAGCAATAAGGAAATCTCTAAGGCATTCATACCATGCTCTTGGGGCTTGCTTGAGCCCATAAAGCGCCTTAGAGAGCTTATAGACATGGTTAGGATACTCACTGTCTTCAAAGCCGGGAGGTTGCTCAACATAGACCTCTTCCTTAATTGGTCCATTGAGGAAGGCACTCTTCACGTCCATTTGATAAAGCTTAAAGCCATGGTAAGTAGCATAGGCCAATAATATTCGAATTGACTCAAGCCTAGCTACGGGTGCATAGGTTTCACCAAATTCCAAACCTTCGACTTGGGAGTATCCCTTGGCCACAAGTCGAGCTTTGTTCCTTGTCACCACACCATGCTCATCTTGCTTGTTGCGGAAGACCCATTTGGTTCCTACAACATTTTGGTTAGGACGTGGAACTAAATGCCATACCTCATTTCTAGTGAAGTTGTTGAGCTCATCTTGCATCGCCACCACCCAATCCGAATCTTGGAGTGCTTCCTCTACCCTGTGTGGCTCAATAGAGGAAACAAACGAGTAATGTTCACAAAAATGGGCAACACGAGATCGAGTAGTTACCCCCTTATGAATGTCGCCGAGGATGGTGTCGACGGGGTGATCTCGTTGTATTGCTTGGTGGACTCTTGGGTGTGGCGGCCTTTGTTCCTCTTCCTCCTTGTCTTCCTCATTTGCATCTCCCCCTTGATCATTGCCATTATCCTGAGGTGGCTCATTTGCTTGATCTTCTACTTCATCAACTTGAACTTCATCCTTATTTTGAGTTGGTGGAGATGCTTGCGTGGATGAGGAAGGTTGATCTTGTGCATTTGGAGGCTCTTCGGATTCCTTAGGACACACATCCCCAATGGACATGTTCCTTAGTGCGATGCATGGAGCCTCTTCTTCACCTATCTCATCAAGATCAACTTGCTCTACTTGAGAGCCATTAGTCTCATAAAACACAACGTCACATGAGACTTCAACTAGTCCAGTGGACTTGTTAAAGACCCTATATGCCCTTGTGTTTGAGTCATAACCAAGTAAAAAGCCTTCTACAGTCTTAGGAGCAAATTTAGATTTTCTACCTCTTTTAACAAGAATAAAGCATTTGCTACCAAAGACTCTAAAATATGAAATGTTGGGCTTTTTACCGGTTAGGAGTTCATATGATGTCTTCTTGAGGATTCGGTGTAGATATAACCGGTTGATGGCATAGCAAGCGGTGTTGACCGCCTCGGCCCAAAACCGATCCGAAGTCTTGTACTCATCAAGCATGGTCCTTGCCATGTCCAATAGAGTTCTATTCTTCCTCTCCACTACACCATTTTGTTGTGGAGTGTAGGGAGAAGAGAACTCATGCTTGATGCCCTCCTCCTCAAGGAAGCCTTCAATTTGAGAGTTCTTGAACTTCGTCCCGTTGTCGCTTCTTATTTTCTTGATCCTTAAGCCGAACTCATTTTGAGCCCGTCTCAAGAATCCCTTTAAGGTCTCTTGGGTTTGAGATTTTTCCTGCAAAAAGAATACCCAAGTGAAGCGAGAATAATCATCCACAATAACTAGACAGTACTTACTCCCGCCGATGCTTATGTAAGCGATCGGGCCGAATAGATCCATGTGTAGGAGCTCCAGTGGCCTGTCGGTCGTCATTATGTTCTTATGCGGATGATGAGTGCCAACTTGCTTCCCTGCTTGGCATGCGCTACAAATCCTGTCTTTCTCAAAATGAACATTGGTTAGTCCTAAAATGTGTTCTCCCTTTAGAAGCTTATGAAGATTCTTCATCCCAACATGGGCAAGTCGGCGGTGCCAGAGCCAACCCATGTTAGTCTTAGCAATTAAGCAAGTGTCGAGTTCAGCTCTATCAAAATCTACCAAGTATAGCTGACCCTCTAACACTCCCTTAAATGCTATTGAATCATCACTTCTTCTAAAGACAGTGACACCTATATCAGTGAATAGACAGTTGTAGCCCATTTGACATAATTGAGATACAGAAAGCAAGTTGTAGTCTAAAGAATCAACAAGAAAAACATTGGAAATGGAATGGTCAGGAGAAATAGCAATTTTACCCAAACCTTTGACCAAACCTTGATTTCCATCCCCGAATGTGATCGCTCTTTGGGGATCTTGGTTTTTCTCATATGAGGAGAACATCTTTTTCTCCCCAGTCATGTGGTTTGTGCACCCGCTGTCGAGTATCCAACTTGAGCCCCCGGATGCATAAACCTACAAAACAAGTTTAGTTCTTGACTTTAGGTACCCAAATGGTTTTGGGTCCTTTGGCATTAGACACAAGAACTTTAGGTACCCAAACACAAGTCTTTGACCCCTTGTGTTTGCCCTCAACATATTTGGCAACTACCTTGCCGGATTTGTTAGTCAAAACATAAGATGCATCAAAAGTTTTAAATGAAATATTATGATCATTTGATGCACTAGGAGTTTTCTTTCTAGGCAACTTAGCATGGGTTGGTTGCCTAGAGCTAGATGTCTCACTCTTATACATAAAAGCATGGTTAGAACCAGAGTGAGACTTCCTAGAATGAATTTTTCTAATTTTGTCCTCGGGATAACCGGCAGGGTATAAAATGTAACCCTCGTTATCCTGAGGCATGGGAGCCTTGCCCTTAACAAAGTTGGACAATCTTTTAGGAGGGGCACTAAGTTTGACATTGTCTCCCCTTTGGAAGCCAATACCATCCTTAATGCCCGGGCGTCTCCCATTATAGAGCATACTTCTAGCAAATTTAAATTTTTCATTCTCTAAGTTATGCTCGGCAATTTTAGCATCTAATTTAGCTATATGATCATTTTGTTGTTTAATTAAAGCCATGTGATCATGTATAGCATCAATGTTCACATCTCTACATCTAGTACAAATAGATACATGCTCAACACTAGATGTAGAGGGTTTGCAAGATTTTAATTCTACAACCTTAGCATGTAACATGTCATTCTTAGTTCTAAGGTCGGAAATAGTAGCATTGCAAACATCAAAATCTTTAGCCTTAGCAATTAAATTTTCATTTTCTACTCTAAGGCTAGCAAGAGAAATGTTTAATTCTTCAATCCTAGCAAGCAAATCAGCATTATCATCTCTAGGTTTTGAAGTTGAAACATTGCAAACATGTGAATCAACCTTAGCATTTAAACTAGCATTTTCATTCCTAAGGTTGTCAATCATCTCACGACAAGTGCTTAGCTCACTAGATAATTTTTCACATTTTTCTACTTCTAGAGCATAAGCATTTTTAACCTTAACATGCCTTTTATTTTCTTTAATTAGACAATCCTCTTGGGAATCCAAAAGGTCATCCTTTTCATGAATAGCGCTAATTAATTCATTTAATTTTTCTTTTTGTTCCATGTTAAGATTGGCAAAAAGGGTACGCAAGTTATCCTCCTCATCACTAGCATTTTCATCACTAGAGGTTTCATATTTAGTGGAGGATCTTGATTTTACCTTCTTCCTTTTGCCGTCTTTTGCCATGAGGCACTTGTGGCCGACGTTGGGAAAGAGAAGTCCCTTGGTGACGGCGATGTTGGCGGCGTCCTCGTCGTCGGAGGAGTCGCTTGAGCTTTCGTCGGAGTCCCACTCCCGACAAACATGTGCATCGCCACCCTTCTTCTTGTAGTACCTCTTCTTCTCCTTTCTTCTCCCTTTCTTGTCGTCGCCCCTGTCACTATCACTTGATAATGGACATTTAGCTATGAAGTGACCGGGCTTACCACACTTGTAGCAAACCTTCTTGGAGCGGGACTTGTAGTCTTTCCCTCTCCTTTGCTTGAGGATTTGGCGGAAGCTCTTGATGACGAGTGCCATTTCCTCATTGTCAAGCTTGGAGGCGTCTATTGGTTGTCGACTTGGGGTAGACTCCTCCTTCTTTTCTTCCGTCGCCTTGAATGCGACGGGTTGAGCTTCGGATGTGGTGGGTTCGTCAAGCTCGTTGATTTTCCTCGAGCCTTCGATCATGCACTCAAAACTTACAAAATGCCCGATTACTTCCTCGGGGGTCATTTTAGTATATCTAGGATTACCACGAATTAATTGAACTTGAGTAGGGTTAAGGAAAATAAGAGATCTTAGAATAACCTTAACCATTTCGTGGTTGTCCCACTTTACGCTCCCGAGGTTGCGCACTTGGTTCACCAAGGTTTTGAGCCGGTTGTACATGTGTTGTGGCTCCTCCCCTTTGCGAAGCCGGAACCGACCGAGCTCCCCCTCGATCGTTTCCCGCTTGGTGATCTTTGTAAGCTCATCTCCCTCGTGCGCGGTTTTGAGCACATCCCAAATCTCCTTGGCGCTCTTCAACCCTTGAACCTTGTTATACTCTTCTCTACTCAAAGAGGCGAGAAGTATTGTCGTTGCTTGAGAGTTGAAGTGCTCGATTTGGGCCACCTCATCCTTATCATAGTCTTCATCCCCTACGGATGGTACCTGTGCACCAATCTCAACAACATCCCATATACTTTTGTGGAGTGAGGTTAGATGAAATCTCATTAAATCACTCCACCTAGCATAATCTTCACCATCAAAAGTTGGTGGTTTGCCTAATGGGACGGAAAGTAAATGTGCATGTTTAGAAATGCGAGGATAATGTAGGGGAATCTTACTAAACTTCTTACGCTCTTGGCGTTTAGAAGTTACAGAGGGCGCCTCGGAGTCGGAGGTCGATGTTGATGAAGTGTCGGTCTCGTAGTAGACCACCTTCCTCATCCTCTTGTGCTTGTCACCTTTCCGATGCGACTTGTGGGAAGAAGATTTTTCCTTCTTCTCTTTGTGGTGAGAAGAAGATTTCTTCTCCTTCCCTTTGTTGGAGGAGATCTTCTTCTTCTCCTTCCTTTTGGTGCGTGACTCTTCCGATGAGGTGTTCCCGTGGCTTGTAGTGGGCTTTTCGCCGGTCTCCATCTCCTTCTTGGCGTGATCTCCCGACATCACTTCGAGCGGTTAGGCTCTAATGAAGCACCGGGCTCCGATACCAATTGAAAGTCGCCTAGAGGGGGGGGGGTGAATAGGGCGAAACTGAAATTTACAAATATAAACACAACTACAAGCCGGGTTAGCGTTAGAAATAAAATCGAGTCCGCGAGAGAGGGCGCAAAACAAATCGCAAGCGAATAAACAAGTGAGACACGCGGATTTGTTTTACCGAGGTTCGGTTCTTGCAAACCTACTCCCCGTTGAGGAGGCCACAAAGGCCGGGTCTCTTTCAACCCTTCCCTCTCTCAAACGATCCACGGATCGAGTGAGCTTTCTTTTCTCAATCACTTGGAACACAAAGTTCCCACAAGGACCACCACAAGATTGGTGTCTCTTGCCTCAATTACAAGTGAGTTTGATTGCAATGAAAGAATCAAGAAGGAAGAAAGCAATCCAAGCGCAAGAGCTCGAAAGAACACAAGCAAGTCTCTCTCTCTAATCACTATGGCGTTGTGTGGAATTTGGAGAGGATTTGATCTCTTTGGTGTGTCTAGAATTGAATGCTAGAGCTCTTGTAGTAGTTGGGAAGTGGAAAACTTGGATGCAATGAATGGTGGGGTGGTTGGGGTATTTATAGCCCCAACCACCAAAAGTGGCCGTTGGGAGGCTGTCTGTTCGATGGCGCACCGGACAGTCCGGTGCACACCGGACAGTCCGGTGCCCCCTGCCACGTCATCACTGCCGTTGGATTCTGACCGTTGGAGCTTCTGACTTGTGGGCCCGCCTGGGTGTCCGGTGCACACCGGACAGGTACTGTTTGCTGTCCGGTGTGCCAGTATGGGCGCGCCTGACTTCTGCGCGTGCTGCGCGCGCATTTAATGCGCCGCAGGTAGCCGTTGGCGCGGAGATAGCCGTTGCTCCGGAGTTGCACCGGACAGTCCGGTGCACACCGGACAGTCCGGTGAATTATAGCGGACTAGCCGTTGGAGTTTCCCGAAGCTGGCGAGTTCCTGAGGCCGCTCCTCCTTGGCGCACCGGACACTGTCCGGTGTACACCGGACAGTCCGGTGAATTATAGCGGAGTCGCCTCTGGAAATTCCCGAAGGTAGCGAGTTTAAGTTGGAGTCCTCTGGTGCACCGGACACTGTCCGGTGTACACCAGACAGTCCGGTGCTCCCACACCAGAGGGCCTTCGGTTCCCATTTTGCTCCTTTGTTGAATCCAAAACTTGGTCTTTTTATTGGCTGAGTGTGATCCTTTTACACTTGTATAATCTATACACTTGGGCAAACTTAGTTAGTCCAAATGTTTGTGTTGGGCAATTCAACCACCAAAATTAATTAGGAACTAGGTGTAAGCCTAATTCCCTTTCAGGTACAATGTTGTACAGAGACGCGGCTGAGATAGTGTACAGATGCTGTACAGGCGCACCTGGTCGTTCCGTCGCGATCCTGGTCTCTGTACCACGTCAGGGGGTGATTAGTAAAGTGATTATGGGCTAAGTGGCCGAGGTGGGAGGGGTTAGATGTAAAAGAAGCACTGAACGTTGGATTAGAGATGAAGGCTTCACAATTAAAGTGCTCACGTGCGCATGTAAGGCCTGTGCTCACAGGATACGTTCCCATAAAAACATGCTAAGTATGTTCGCGGAGAAGAAGAAGAAGTAAAAAAAGGAAGTATATCTAGACAAATACCCAATGCATGGCAGTAGTTGACTTATTGTAGGTTGTCCTACAAAGTACAAACGACTGTGAGCGCTAGCTAGCTCTCGAGTTTTGACCAAACAACACTTTGGTTCGTACTGTATATAAAAGTTTAGGCACGCTTTGCAGTGTCGGCACTAGCTGCCGGCCGGGTGTCGCGCGCGTCTTGGAAAAGCAGGGTCGGGTCGATCCACTCAGTATACATGCCACGGCCGGAAAGGTACTCAGCTCGTCGGCCGTGCATTGGTTTATGGTTGAAGAATGCAAGTCGTTGCGCGCCGCGCGTGGCAGTTAGTGCCGCCGTAGCGTTTGCCCGCCCCGCGTGCAATGGGACTGGGAGGTCGGTATCGGATAGTACTACTAGTCTTTTGTTCGGAAAAAAATTTGGTGCAGCACTGCTGCAAACCAGAGTGTTTGCAGCCCCTCACAAAAAGGAGGATAGACCCCACCCGCAGCAACAATAATACAACTAAAACGTTATCTGCTGGACCTACAGGTGGGGTCTATCCTCCTTTTTGTGAGGGGCTGCAAACCACTCTGGTTTGCAGCAGTGCTGCACCAAATTTTTTTCCCTTTTGTTCGATGGAAACGTCATGACCATTTAAGTACAATGACTTTTCCATGCATGCGTGCATGCATGCATGTTGCATGGATGTCTACTGACTCCCATCCGCCCCTCGCGATCCAAATCCAAGTGACCAAGTCAGATAGCGCATATATAGGCTGGCCCTGGGGGGCAACAACTCATGGACGCAACGAGGAGGCGCCGCGCGCTGGCCGGGCCGCTAGAGTCAACTCAGGCCTGGCAATGGCATGCATATCTGGATGCTTGCGTACATTATATTGTTGGTTGCTCTTCTCCTGGTCTGTTAAGCCATCAACAATAATGCAACATGCACGCATGCATGCATGCTGAGTACGTGTGGTACTTGTTTCGCGAACTCCAGTCCAAACCCCATGGGGTTAAATGTTGCTGCATATGCAGCCGGCAGCTGGGTGCAGGGACACATCACACATGCACTGCGTCGATCTGTGCTGTGCCTGTGCCTGCCGTGGTGTTCCCAACTCGAGTACCACCACCAGGGCTGCGGTGCGGCTGCATGCCGCACAGTCACAGGCTGCAGTATTAGCGAACAAACAAACACAGGGCGCGCGGGCCCAGAGAAAAGAAAAGAAAACAATCATCCATGGCCTCACTCAGATCGACTGGGCTCAGTTCGATCTCCCGTGACCGCGTCGCGCGCGCAGGAGTACGTACACTGCACGTCCGGACACACACCGCAGGCGCAGACGAGAGACCACGACACAGCCCGGATCTCCACTCGGATCTCCTCCTCGCTCGCACTGTGCGCAGAGCAGCATCTGCATGCATGTCGTCAGGTCGATTGATAGCAAGCGGACAAGCAGGCACGCATTATGCAGATCGTGGATAGATATGCAGCATCAGATCGAAACACACCGATCGAATCCAAATCCAACAGAGGTGCTGTGGAGCGGTGGAGCCCGGCTGCCGGCCGGGGCTGCGCCTGCGCGCGCGCGCTGGTTGTTGTTGTTGGGGGTGGGCCGGGTTGGTCCCTCGCTCGTCACGTCCGGGGTCCGGGGTCCGGCCGTCTCCCCGGCCCGTGCTCGCCAGCCGCCCGCCGGACACCTGCCACACGTACGTATTCTGCCCGTCCGTCCGTCCGTAGCATGCATGGTGCTGTCCCGCTGCCGTCTTCTGAACGTACGTACGTACGTACGTACGTACGCGGGTGGCGGGTCACCACGTATTTGATCAGAATGATATATATGATGTACTATGCATATGCCCAAATTAAAGCCTGCTGTCGTCAGCCTGTTTACTCCTGCCTGCGAGGTGCATGATAGGTTTCTGATATTATGGACGTACGTACGCACGCGTGATCAGCCGGCAGGCACAGGCACAGGCACAGGCCGAGTATAGATCTAGCCGTACTATGCGACGTACGTGTCGAGATCGTGTGGCCATATGCAGCCAGAGACCGATCGATAGCGCATCAGCTGCATGGTGGTGTGGTGGTGGCCAATCCATGCATATCGTACGTACGTCCACGCCATAGGGCGCGCGAGATTTCGTCGTCCCTACCGCTACGTATGCCGGCCCTACCGATCGCGATCGAACTATAGCTAGCTACGGCGCGCGCAGGGTAGGGTCCTCACTCGTCAGTGCCGACTCTATATAGTCTATACGGCGAGCGACAGTTTACTACATGTGCCCTGCTTCGGTGGCGCGTGCCTTGCCTGACTTTACTCCAACCAGCGTTCGGTCGCCGAGGCCAGGGCACGCGCGTGTGCACGCCAAGGTCGCGGTTATTGACCCAGCCATGGCATGACAAATTAGCCGACTACAAAGTCTATTTTTTCTAACTTTCTAAGTCGAGTGGGTGTGATTGTGCTAGAGCTAAGATCTAAAGGTTTAATAGGTTTGTCTTGCCATTTAGCCCTGTGTAATTTGTTTTCGTAACTAGACTATATTAAATATTTATAATTAGCATTTAACCATCCGATGTGGTTTGGACTAAATATTAGCCAGAGTCATTGTAAATATCTTACTATGCATCACTTGCCTAGTACAAAATATTACACGCGTATCGAACCGGAGACTTAGGGCTAGTTAGGGAAATATATTTTCTCAAGTGATTTCTATTTTTTCAAAGAAAAATAAACTAATTTTACTTAAGAAAATGGAAACCCCATAAAATTGTGGTTCCCAAACTAGGCTTTAGAGGTCAAATCCAACCAAACAGGTTTCTTGACAACGACCCGGCCTGTGTGCTAATTCCTTAAACCGATCAAGTATTTCCTGTCCCCCTCGTATGTTACTGCATAGGGAATGTGCTCGCGGCTCGTCGAAATGCCAATATGGCAATTTGTCCCAACAACATAATTAGGCCCTGTTTTAATCTTTCAGGATAAATTTTAGCTTCCTGCTAAACTTTAGCCATATAAATTGAAGTGCTAAAGTTTAGCTTCTTGGGTGTTTGGACTACTCTAATAAAGTTTAGCACATTGGAATACAAAGACACATATGCACCTAATGCGGAGAGAGAGAGAGAGAGAGAGTATGAGTGGAAAATGAGGTTTCCTGTCTCACGTTTAGCTACTTTTAGTACCCCTTGAGCAGCTTATGAGATAATAGATGCTAAAATTTTATCACACCACCATTAGTTCTCCTGTTTAGATCACTAAATGGCTAAAAGTAGCTAAAAAGCTGCTAAAGTTTATCTAGTGGGATTGAAACAGAGCCTTAGTTGGATCTCAAACAGATTAATTAGTGAGCTATTGACTGATGACTGATCCATGTTAGTTCATTCCCGGTATAGTCGATCTGCAAGAACAGTCCAATAATCAATATATCACCTCCACGAAGCATGCAGCTAGCCGACTTGGTTTTATCACATATACCGTGCCGACCGAGACTACCTAGGACACACGCTGCGCGACCAGTAATGTGCGCTAGCTATTTATAGTCTGTTGCCTAGATAGATATAGCCCCCGGTGACGCGGACGCTGTGTGGCAGCGCTTAAGGGCATGTACAATGGTATTTAATGTGGAGGCTCTTAAGGTGTTTAAGGGGGTTATTTGTAAAAAAATTTTAGAGCCGTCTCTCCGTGAAGAGACGCCTCTGGCTCGTAAACCAAGTAACAACAGACGCCTCACTTCCCACTGTACGAATTTGTCGTCTGTTCTATCGATCTGATGCTATACAAATACATTTAATTCTGTATTTATTAATAGACTACGTTTATAGACACTCCATTGTACAATAGAGTCTCTTACTTGTCTCATGTGCTTGGAGAACCGTTTTGGTGTCTCTCCACTGTACATGCCCTAACCGCGCGGGCGGGGTGCATGCACCCAGACCCCCGCCGCCGCGCACGCCGATCGACGTGATAAAAAAGCTCCGCGATAGGAAACCTGGAACTGAAAGCCGAAAGGTGGAGGAGCGGTGGTTTTGCTTGCTTGGGTGGTTGGTGCTGTTGTGCCTGGTCGGCCGTCCAGATACCACGGATATGGGTTGGCTTCTGTTTTAGTGGCTCTCAGGGGAGATTGGAACACAACGGGCATGTTGGGATGGCTTCTGTTTAAAAGCAGTGCGTTTCTTCGTGTTGCCTGTCTCACGGACACCGCAGCTTGCGAGGTAGTAGTAGTAGGAGCTGGTTACAAACGACAGATCATCATGTAACCAGCGATGGTCGTTGAAAAGACCGCGGCTTTTTTTAGCTATTTATAGCTAAAACATGATTTACATACAATAAAGCATACACCACGCGTGCTAGATATTTAACTTAATATATTTTTTTTCTTCTTACCATAAATGTTTCGCTGTGTTAGGATCGGACTTGTAAAACTCCAAATATAGGTCTGGTCTGTATATCTACAATAAAAACTATGTCCTAAATCATGCTATACTATTTTTATTGCATAGAAAGAACTATTTATGTGGTGTTAAAAAAGGTGTGGCATTATTTAATATTTGTCGACCACTTTTGGCGCGTGTTTGAAGTTCCTCCAATCAAAAACAAAATGAAAAAAAAAACAACTTCCTTGCGGCCAAGGGGCCCAAGCCTGGCACCGGCCTGCCGCGGCTGCAGGACCCAGGCAGTCCACCACGCTGGGCGAGCACACACACGGCCCAGGCGGGGGCACAGACTGGGACGGGGGGCCGTGGCGGCGGCACATGCCGCGGCACATGGCGTAGCGCGAGGCCCGCGCGGGCGCTTGCGCAGCACGGCCTGTAGGGGCGCGGGCGGCAAGAGGCCCACGCGGCATAAGGAGAAATGGCCGCGGCCTAAAACCATGATCGTATTACTGCTTTGTATATGTTTACAGAGTAGAGTTTGCAACGTACTATTTTTTTGTCTAGACAAAATCTACGCAGTAAATACGTGTAACTATTATTTTGACAAAGCGTTGTTATCTCTACCAAAAAATACAGCCTAGGTTTAAAACCTATCCATTAAGATAAAAGGCGAATCATTTATATATATATATATATATATATATATATATATATATATATATATATATATATATATATATATATATATATATATATATATATATATATAGACTAGTTAGTTGCCCGTCGCAACGCCCGTGCGTTGCGATGGTACACGAACACCGATGATAAAAGTATTAGTAATAAATAATTTTGAATCACTTCATGAGATGTGCTCTCCGACAGGAGGAAAATGATGAAAGACCTATTCATTTTTTATTCATCAATTAGAATAAAGTAGAAAAAGCAACTAAATACCATACATATTCATATATCAAACCCATATATTGTCTAATAGCTACACTGTACCTGTGGTCAACAAGATGTTATTAATCAATTACGAGACTTCCTATGGATATGCGATGTATCAATACTAATACGCCATTTTCCCCTCAAAAACAATGATATAGGGATATGCTATTTTGTAAACATCAGTAAAGATTTATAAAAAGTTTATATTGGCTAATTATTGATAATAGTTGTCTTCGGATATTTTGCATCGTGCCCCTGACATAGTAGTCGATGGCCTACTGCAGGGGCAGGCCCTTGTACTCCATGACAGTGGCCACGTCCCACTTGAGCGTGTACGACACGGCGCACGCGCCGCATGTGTATGCCAAACCTGATCAGCGATGAATCCCCAATGCGCTCGAGCATCTTGCTCATCAACCGTCTGTGGACATGGCCGCCGCACACCCCAACGTCTCCGATGCGTACACAATATTTACCAAAATAAGAACCAACGTCGCCGGTATGGGGTCGGTGAGGTCGGGTTGGACTTGAGCATGATCTGCTTGAGCGAGGACGACGACATGAACAGTGCGGGCGGCAGCTCGACGGGGGCCTGGGCGGCGCCGAAGCAGCCGAAGATGGAGAGCGTCTGGAGGTGCGGCAGGTCGTGCAGCGAGGCGGGGTCGAGCCTAGCCCCGGGCCTGCAGGGCGGGGTGGCAATGTCGGGGCCTAGGTGGAGGCGGGTGGCGCGGAGCACGCGCGCGTCGTCGGGCGCGAGCTCGCACTGTAGGCCCGGGCACGCCGAGGTCGCCGACGAGGTCCGCCATCACCCGGAAGATAGCCGCCAGCTTCGCCCCCGGCAGCTCCGGCGACGGCGCGTCCCCTCCGGGGATTGCGGGTGATGGGGATCGCAGCTGGGAGGGTGAGGAGGGCGCGATGGGGAGCGGAGCAGAGGGGGGATGTCGGGGGGGGGGGGGGAGGGGAGGCAGAACCGTGCACCGTGAACGCCTACACTGTAGTCTTAAGTAGTAGTAGAGATATAGTATTTACAGCCCTGGGCTCTGTATAACTATTGGAAGCCCTGACCACCAACCGACCAGGTGCGCAGACCGCACCGCACCGTACACTTTTTGGCTCACTGTACCACCTGCTTACGTCAAATATTATTATGTGTTATGCTCATTTGTGCATCAGTTTATACACTTCTGGTATGCGCGTGTTTCGGGCATCCGGGCCCACGAGAAGATTGTGTTCCCGCAATCTGGGCAGCCGTACTAGTCCCCACACAAAATATTGATATTACGATGTCTTATGTTTCCGTTTACGAAACAGTAATCCACGTGTCGATCCATGGGTCTTCGCGTAGATTTCGCCCAGCAGAGTACGTGTATCGGGCCCACGAATCCACCCACGAGCACGCAGTTATTCAGCTCACCTCACCCGTAACGCACGCGGCGGCCGAACCCTAGCATTATCGCCGTCGTCTGTTTCTTCTCCACCGCGGCGGCCGAACCCTAGAGATTCTACCCGTCGTCGCCTTCAGCATCTCCAACGCAGAGGCCGACCGCCATCGCCTTCACCTTCTCCACCGCATAGACCGAGACACCGTCGCCTTGTTCTTCTTCACCGGAGAGGGACCCGAAATTGCAGAGACCGAGCCACCGCCCCCATGTTCTTCTCCACCGCAGATAGGGGTGAAAACAGGCAGGGTACCCGAAACGGGTACCGGATACGGGTACTAATTTGGGACCATTTTCGGATACGGATACGGGTATTTTTATATTTGGGACGGATACGGATAATACCCAGATAGTACAGCTTCGGATTCGGGTCGGATACGGAGCGAGTACTACACGGTAAATACCCGGACATTCGGGTCGGATACGGGTACCCGGAATTCGGGTACCCGTTTTTCCTTTTTCTGCATAATAATATAGTTATAAAATCATAACTTTTACATATGAAATCGGATGAAGATAAAGTTTATATGAAAATTGTAGAGCTCGAAGAGATCTATAACTTTGTAGTACAACACATTTTTGTTTAAACATATATTTAGGCCAAAATCCATAAGATGTTGGTTTTTCTACAACAAGAAATTAATAATACACCAAATAGCCTAAAAAATTCATGAATTTTTACGGGGACACAACATATATCCACATATAGTTCTAAAAAACATTTAGACTATAAAATCCATAAGATGTTGGTGTTTCTTCCATTCCACTCCCACTTATTGCGTGAGTTACACGTGAAATCATTTTATGTATCGCAGTTCAACATAATTAATATTTCACTTATCATTTTCATGTGGCTACTTGAGGTTTTATTTGAATAGAATGTTTATTTGTTTTGGTAAGCTTTTTGCAATTTTGGGTCAAAACTAGTGTATTTATGAATTTTAATTATATTTTGATGATTTTATGTAGAAAGAAATTAATAATGTACAAATAGCCTCAGAAATCTATGAAATTATACGAAGGTACAACATATGGCTACATATAGTCATAAAAAATAATGGGACCATAAAATCCACTTGATGTCAACGTTTCTTCTATTTTATTTCAACTTATTGCGTGAGTTACACGTGAAATCACTCTAAGTATCCAAGTTTCAACATAATCAATACTTTACTTTACCATTTTTATGTGGGAACTTGAGATTATATTCTATTAAATGTTTATTAGTATTAATTTACTTGCAATTTTGTGGTCGAACAAGAATATTGTATGATAACTAATTAATGCATTATCCGACAAGTATCCGATATCCGATCAAATAATATCCGTATCCGTCACTTATCTGCCCGGATAAATATCCGGTCCCTGTATCCGTATCCGTCCCGTTTCTAACTATCCGTATCCGATCTTAAATCCGTTTTAAATACATTAAGGTAGGATACAGGATAAGCTACTATCCGTCTGTATCCGCCCGTTTTCACCCCTAACCGCAGAGACCGAGCCGCATTCGATCCACCGCGGCGGCCGAACCCTAGAGATTCTACCCGCCGTCGCGAGCACTGTCTCCAACGCAGAGTTCGACCCGCCGTCAACTTCAGCGTCTCCTACGCATTGACCGAACCGCCGTCGCCTTGGTCTTCTCCACTGCAGAGGGACCCGAAATCGGCCGGTCTTCATTCACCTCCACACACGGGTAAGTCCTCAACCGCCAACTCCTATATTTGCATATTTACACAAACTGTATCGTAAATCGGTGTCACCTTATTAGTAACTCAATTGTTTCATTTATCAAAAAAAAACAAATCAGGATAAATTCATTGTTAAACGGATACACAAATTTATAATCTTCAACGTCTCACAAGTTTATGCACTAAACAACACCATGTTATGCTGTTTTGTTGACAAAATTATGTTATATACGTCAACGTGTTATGCCATAAACATCTCGTCGTACATTCATTGTTAAGCAGGTAAGTCATTTAGGGCCAGTACGCACAAAATAGGCAGCTTATACATTAATTGGTTGTTGCATATGAGCAGAATTGTTATTGCCCCATTACGTTTTATATGTATATGTGTTGTTTGATTTGGCAGGAACATCACACATGAAGAACGTAGACCGACCTCCGTATAATCCAAAGCGAATTATAATTCAGTCTACTCAAGAGTGCTTTAGTGTCGACATACCCCGTGTTCCGGCGAAAAGTGTCAGACACAAACCAATGCAGGCTGGTGACGAGGACGATGACTTTATGCCATTATCGAAGAAGCGTAACTTTGATGACAGTCCTACAAAAGTCTTGAAGAAGATAGTTACAAAGCAGAGGAAAGCAGTGGATCCCCCCCGACAGGTTAGAATTGATGGTCAATGCCAATATATCATTTTCTGCGTGAAATTATGTTGTATTGAGATTTGATTTAAACATTGAGTTGCGATTATGCAGATGTAAATGTTTACGTTATTCGTTGTATACATTATTTCAGCAGAGGCTTAATGTGAGATGCAATCCCCAAAATGTTATAGTAAGCATTCAGATTTTAAATGACAGACAACGTCAAGCTATTGCACGGAGGGGGTTCTCCAGTATACTTGATATGAGAGTTGACGCGCTTGGCAGTAGATCTCATTTAGCTTGGCTGATGGAAAAGCTTGACCATAATGATATGACAATTCGAGCCGGCCCAGGGAAGGAGCTCAAAATTACAAAGGAGACGGTGCACCTTATTTTGGGGTTACCAAATGCTGGTGGAGGAAAGGCATTAGGCATTGATGAAGCTGTTGCTGCAAACAATTTAAGGGCTGAACTTGGTTTATCCAAAGAAGAATTTGGTGTTGCAGCTCTTCAAGATCGTTTGGGGAAAGGGTTTGACGATGATCTAAGCATCAGATACTTCTTCCTGATACTGTTCAATAGGTTGTTGTTCCCTACTGCAAGATGGGGAATAACTAACCATGAGGTTCTTTTAACTGAGGAAATGGATCGTTTCCACGAGATTGACTGGTGCCAGATAATATTCAATGATTTCTGCCAAGCTGCCAAGAAGTGGCATACTAGGAGCGTTACAAATGTTTCTACAACCATTTACGGATGTTCCATCGTCATTCTTGTAAGCATATCACTTTTTTGTCTGTTTTATGTACCCAGATTTTTGTATGCAAAATCCATCTACATTTAGATTATGCTTTGTTATGTCTCACAACGATTCATGTTATGCTTTTGTAGCTGTATTATCTGGATCATCTTCATGACTCAGCTGCACCTCAGAATAAACGTGGAACACCACGCATCAAATATTTTGATAGGAATATTATTCAAGCATTAACAAGAGCTGACAAGGGCAAGATACGCCAAGGACAAGAACCATTTGGACATTGCTCGGTATTTTTTCGTGACTATTATATTTTTTATCAATTTAATTTGTCTTATATATGGTACATGGATAGAAGAAGTGTCGTTTATATTTACAAATGAAACTCCATTTTATATGTGTGTATAAGTTTGTACTCCATCTTTCACGCCTTTTTAGTTCCGAAGCAGCACAGAGACCTACTACACAGCTTGTCGGTGTTTTGGGTCCGACCGCACACCCGGGGTTGCCCCTCAAGGTGTTTTTAGGAGTAGGACGGTGTCAACGACTGTAGCAAAATGGTTCGTGCCGATCGCACGAGGGACAGTGGACAAGATTTGCAGGTTCGGGCCGCTTAGAGATGCGTAACACCCTACGTCCTGGTGAGTATACGAGTGTGGTTACAAGAGGGCTCTCTGGATTGAAGGCACAGAGAGTTAATGAGGGTGGCTAAGTAAAAATAGGGTCGATCGATCTGAAGGGGTGCCCCCTAGGCCTTATATACTCGACCGTGGGGCAGTACACGTGGATATGATAACAACAAGTAGCTAAAAGGTAGTGAACCTCTTGAATTTATCCCTACGTAACCCTTGCCGACTTATCCTCGCATGGCTCTGTTGCATGGGGGCTTTAGCGCGGGAAAGTCGGGTCTCTGTTGCGATTTACTCGCTCGACGTTGTGGGCCGTCTGGGTTTGCATCAATCCGGTCTTACGTCTTCTCTGCTTTGTTGGTTGTTTCTCCTCAGGCCCACGAAGGAATGACCTTACAATTTATTGGGCCCTTGGGCCTTTCGTGAGGTCTTTTACTTCTTTAGTGGACCCGGGGGATATCCATCCCCCACAAGCCCCCGATCTTTGGGTTGATTTAGAGGTAATCAACCCAAAGATCCAAGGTCCAAAAAATGACTTCCTGTTGTCTTCTTTTGCTCCGATCACTCGTTCGACCGAAGTTTAGCTTTGTGCTTGTGCCTTAGAGGTCGGCATTTTGATTTGTAGGATTCTGAACTTCATTGGGTGCACCGGAGGTGCACCCAGTGGGTGTAGCCCCCGACCTTTGAGTAGATTTTTAGAAGATAATCTACTCGAAGGTCTTCACCAGAAATTATCTCCATTTGCGCTCCTGCGTCTCGGTTGAGGATTGGTCTTTTTAATCTTGTCCCACGCCTTATAAGTCGGCACTATCTCGGCTTGGAATGATAATCCATGGGGTGCACCGGAGGTGCACCCAATGGGTGTAGCCCCCGACCTTCAAATGGATTTTTTAAGGATAATCCATTCGAAGGTCTTCCTTTTGCTTGTAAAAATTGGCATGAAGCTATTTGCATTATGCTTTGGAGGTCAGCATTATGTCATCAATATTTTGCTGCAGAGGTCAGCATATATTTTGTCTTTAGCAGCCGAGTTTGCAATCCATCCATATCTTGCTAGGTAATGCAATTTATTTGCTTCTGCGACTTGATTGGACGTTTGATGGACGTTCTCTGTCTAGTCCTCACGTCGCTTCTGTCGGCCACATCTTGTACTTTGCTGGCTATATTTGGCTTTCCTCTGATCCTTACTGATATCTGATTTTTGTCTTGAGGTATTTACTGCGTGCCCTGCACGGATGTGACCGTTTTGAAAAATATACTGATAATTCCTGGGCGTCCCCCCCAATGGGTGTGGGCAAGGGACGGCTTGGTACGCTGAGTGTTTTAGCCGGCTGCTTCTGAGTAGTAATGTGATGGGACGGCTAGTGTAATCATATCCTTTGCGCCGTTGACTGGAGTCCCAATGGGTGTAGTGTTGCATGAAACGGCGTCAGCCGTCTGACGTGTCTTCAGATGGGTGGGAGTGCTTATTGAATGCTTTTGCGACTGTTCAGTGACCGCGGTTGGAAGTGAGCGGTTGCCTTTCCCTTCTATAAATAACGCCCTTGCTCCTCTGGTTTTTTCACATCTCTTCACTGTTCTTTACTGCATCCTTCTCCTCCCTTCTGTGTGCTTCCGCCATGGGCAAGGGTAACAAACGCAAGCGTGAGCCGACTCCTCCGTCGGAGGATTTCGGCGACTCAGAATACTCGGAGGAGGAGTTCTCCTCCGAGTCCGAGGGATCTCCGGCTCCCGTCTCTCCCCCGGCGTCGTCTGATGATTCAGACGACTCCCAGGGGATTGCCGCGGAGGTCTGGACGTACATCCGGGCCGTTGAGCGCTCCGGGCTCGAGGGCTCGGATGAGTCTGAGTTCTCCTCGGACGAGGAGGACTCGGACGGCGGCGAGGACGAAGATGACGACGACGACGACGGCGACGACGACGATGGTGGCAACGGCGACGGTGACAGCAGCAACGGCGGCGGGGGCAGCGGCGGCAAGGGCAGCACCAGAGGCGGCAGCAGCACGGGCAGCACCAGAGGGGGCAGCAGCAAGGGCAGCACCAGGGGCGGCGGCGGCAAGGGCAGCAGTAGCAAGGCCAGTGGCTAAACGCCACTGGTCTTTAGATATTAGTATAGTGTAGTTAGAATAATGTAGTAGTAATGTAGAGTAGTATAGTGTAGTTTAGTAGTAGTAGTAATGTAGAGTAGTAGTAGGGAAGCACCAACTCGCAAAGGGTTGGTTTGTAAGCTTATTATCTTCCCCTTAATGAAAAACCGACGTTGGCCCCTTCTCGATGACTCGCTTTCCCTGATTGTTGAACTGATTCTTTTGATACAGTAGATGAATAACTTGTGCATCACACTGACGCTTCCAGAAGTAGCTGCCGAGTAATATTGTAGTCGGTATCGGCGTTTTAGAAGCAACGCCGAGCGATTGAAGGTCGACATCAGCATTTTAGAAGTGACACCGAGCAATCGAACACGAGATCAGCGTTTTAGAGGCAACGCCGAGTAAGTGAAGGTCAACATCGGCATTTTAGAAGTAACGCCGAGCGATTGAACACGCGATCGGCGTTTTAGAGGCAACGCCGAGTGATTGAAGGTCGGCGTCGACATTTCAGAAGTAATGCCGAGCGATTGAATACGAGTTCAGCGTTTTAGAGGCAACGCCGAGTGATTGAAGGTCAGCGTCGGCATTTTAGAAGTAATGCCGAGCGATTGAATATGAGGTTAGCGTTTTAGAGGCAACACCGAATGATTGAAGGTCGACGTCGGCATTTTAGAAGTAATGCCGAGCGATTGAACACGAGGTCGGCGTGTTAGAGGCAACGCCGAGTGGTTGAAGGTCGGCGTCGGCATTTTAGAAGTAATGCCGAGCGATTGAATATGAGGTTAGCGTTTTAGAGGCAACGCCGAATGATTGAAGGTCGACGTCGGCATTTTAGAAGTAATGCCGAGCGATTGAACACGAGGTCGGCGTGTTAGAGGCAACGCCGAGTGATTGAAGGTCGGCGTCGGCATTTTAGAAGTAATGTCGAGCGATTGAATATGAGGTTAGCGTTTTAGAGGCAACGCCGAATGATTGAAGGTCGACGTCGACATTTTAGAAGTAATGCCGAGCGATTGAACACGAGGTCGGCGTGTTAGAGGCAACGGCGAGTAATAGCCGGCCGCACGAGTTATTTTGAGGATAATAACCGAGTGATGAAGTGGCACGTCGGCTTTTTCGGAAATAACTGCCAGATGTCCACGTGGCATGCTGGGGTTTCGGAAATAACCGCCGGGTGATGACTGGGCACTTTTTGAAGCGGTATCTGGCTCAAGAATATCCCATAAGAGTTGCGCTTTTAGCCGCCTTTGCTTTCCGTGCCCTAGTTCTTGCATTCCTGCATCTGAATCTTCTCTGCCACTCGCCTCCTACTCTGTTCGCTGGTGAAAAGCAAGATGGCGCCCAAGAGGAAAACTGCGAACTCGTCTGCTGCGGTGATCCCTGCAATCGACCCCAACAGTCAGTTACCCTTCGCAGGTAACCATATGTCCGTTATTTCCGAAGCTGAGCTTCTCCGCCTCGTTTCCGTCGGGGTTCTTCCTCCGCGGGAACTCTGTTCTTGGCGGATTTGCCACGGGACTACTGTCCCAACAGAGGATACCCACGAGTCTGTAGTTTACGCTCCTTTTCTTCTCCGCGGCCTCGGCCTTCCCATCTCTCCTTTTTTCCGCGGCCTCCTTGATTTTTATCACATCAACTTGACCCATTTGAACCCTAATTCCATTCTGCAAATCTCCATTTTCGTTCACCTATGCGAAGCCTTTCTCGGCGTGCTGCCGCATTTCGGTTTATGGAAGTATCTGTATCATTGTCGCCCTGGGATGGCCGGGGGGCAACATCAGTTGGTCGGAGGTGCCAGTTTGGAGATGCGCCGTGGGCGGAAAACTGAGTATCTTGAGATTCCCCTCAAGGATAGTATTAAGGGGTGGCGTCTAGAGTGGTTTATAGTTGATAATTATGGAAATTCTCTCCCTTCCCGGTCGGGAAGACAGCCAGACGTTCGCACTCCGAGTTGGACTGAGTCTCCCACGGATCAGGAAGTGGCTGAGGCAGGTGTGTTGCTGGCTGAAGTTGGACTGCTGAAAGAGAGAGGTCTAACTGCTGAAGCGGTGGTCACTGACTTTGTTTTTAAGAACATTCAGCCACTGAAAGATAGGGCCTATCCGGCATATCTGTATCGAGGGCTGGCCGACTCAACTCGGGTTACCAATAGGAGAATTCCTTCTGTAGACTTGGTAAGCCGACTTGAAATGATCCTCAGGGGTAAAGTTTCAAATGTTGGTGCTCCAGTGGCATACTCGGCCTGGAACCTACCTCCTCCCAAAGCTTTCACCCTTTTTGTGTCAAATCCGCCTGTGACTGATAGCAATTTGGGCCTTAGAGTGCGACCCTCTGCTGAAGAAGTCAGTACTTTGGTTGCTTCGCTCGGGGAGATTCCTGATGATGAACGGCAGGTTTATTTTGAAGTGCATCTGAACCCTAGTGATGCCGACATAAATGACATGCTTGATCTGTTAGCTGAGGATTCATCCGATGCTGCTCCTGATGGTACGTTGGCAGTGGTGCCCCTTCCAGAGGTTGATACAACTTTGGATGTCCCGAAACCTGTCAGTACTCGCCCGAGGCGCCCTAGCCGAACCAGTCAGCCCGAGCCTTCTGCTGATGAGCAAAAGAAGAAGAGAAGACGCCTCCGGCGAGTATCCAGCTTTGATGAGGACGTCGGTACCTTAGCTCCTGCTGCTGAAGAAGTGCCTGCAACTGGCCTTACTGACACTGACCCCAATGGGTGTGCCCAAACTGCTGTTGAACCCAATGGGTGTGCTCCATCTGCTGCTGACCCCGATGGGGGTGCTGTTTGCGTTGTTACTGTGGAAGATGAGGAGGAAGAAAATGAAGCTCCATTAACTCGGAAAAACAGTCGGCAGTTCATCGCCAGCGGTGGAAGTAGTGGAGTTCCTTCTCCTGCATTGTCTGCCCTTATTGGTCTGCAAGAACTGTCCCTGGCCAACTTTGATCAAACTCTAGAGGATATGGTCCCAGAGGACTTGTTGTCAGAGCCTGTTGATGATGATGCAACAGAGACTTGTGCTGCCGTGCCTGATGCTGGGTTGAGGTCATCCCGTGCCTCGTCGACCTTAGAGCACGGTCTCGAGGGTCGAGATGTTGACTTGGATTGTTCTGTTCCCATGGAAGTAGCTGAAGGCCCGTCAACCTTAGAGGTGGTTACTGCAGAGAGCTTGGACCCCAAGAATAGTGCCGACACATGCCCAGCCCCCGAGGGTGTCGTCGGGGAAGACTTAGCTCGGTTGAAGAGTATAAGCTACTGCCCAGCCCCCGAGGGTGTTGCCGGGGATGATCCGGCTCAAGTGGGCAGTGCCAACTGTGACCCAGCCCCCGAGGGTGCCCGAGCAAGGTCTCCTTCCTGCACTTCCATGGACGTTCACGCGGGTTCACCTCCACACTCTGGCGGCATGGTGGTGGCCCAAAATCTGGATCAGGGGGTCGCTTTAGAGGGCAGCGTCCCCGCTGGTCTGGCGTTTGGCTCTGTTGAAGGCACTGAGCTCATTCCTACTGGTCTGTTACAAGTTGCTTCGGGTGGTGGTCTGGCACCTGGTTATCAGCTGATTTCTCCTGATTTGGGGATCCCTTCGTTCTTTTCCAACCTCCAGGTATTGTGCTGTGCTTTAGCTTGATCTTTACGTTGCATGAACTTTTGTCATTATGTTCATCTGTTCTTCTTATCAGGCTTTGGTGGATGGGATGACCAGCCAGCTGAGATCGCAGGGTGCTTTCATCCCAGAAGTCGCTTCGTCTCTTGAGCATTGGAATCCAGTGTCGCTTCATCGTCGTGTATCCGAGTTGGAGGCAACTAATGCTGGTTAGTGCCCTTTTTCTTCTTCTTCTTTGCCTTTGTTCGTGGATTGTTTTACCTTCTGACCTCATTTCGTTTGATTACCTCTTGATAGGAATGACTCGGCAGATTTGCAGTTCTTGAGGAAAAACATTCCCGAGATCAAGCTGAAATGGCTCAACGGTGCGCTGACTTCGAGGAGAAGTATTCTTAGAGCCAGACTGAACTAAATCAGGTCTCCGCTGCTTTGGATGACGCCAATGCTCTGAGTTCTTCTCTTCATGCTCGGCTTGACTCTGAAAAGGTAACTTACAAAACCGTGCCTCGCCTTGCTATGCTCTTATTACTTGCTTGGATTCTGAAGGAGTTTATTTTTGTTTGTAGGAAGAAAAACGTATCCTTGCTGCTTCTCGTGACAATCTGGACAGATTGTATCGTGATTCTAGCAACTCACTGACCATTTTGGAGAGGAGTCACCGCTTTACAATGGAGGAACTGGACAATCAGCGTTGTAGACTGCAAGAGTCTGCTGACGAAGTGACCCGCCTTAAGCAATTGATATCGGCAAAGGATGCCACCATCAAGGGACTCCGAGCTTCTAAGAAATCCATTGCTCAGGAGTTAGAAGCTGCTCAGCAGGCTGTTAAAGTTGCCGAAGAAACTGCTGCTACTCTCAAAGCCCAGCGCGATAAAGCCATGGACAAGGCTATTCGGGCGGGACGAATCTTGATGAGGAGACCCGGCGTGGTTGTTCCTGAAGACATAAAGGCCGATGTGCATGCTGCCCCCGATTCCTCGAATCGCCCTTCTTCGTCGGTCGTTCCCGAGAAAGACATTGGAAAATAGAGAAACATTTTGCGTGCTATGAGCGCGCGGTTAGCATGATCAAGTATTCGTTAGAGGATATCAGCTTATCATTCGAATGACATGATTACTCTCTTATTGTATCAGAATTTATTAGTTCGCAAGTTTGTGGTAACGCTGCATGATGATTATGAAGTTTGTTTGCGGGATATGGAAGTCATCCCCTGAATTGCATAAGCGTGAGTATGCTGCACCGGCTTAAGCCATCGCTGACTTTAGCTGATAACTCCGTTAGTAGGGCATAGTGGTCACCCTGGGTTAAGTAAACGTGAGCATGTTGCACCGCCTTAAGTTGTTGTCGACTTAAGTCGATTGTTCCGTTTGTAGGGCATAGTGGTCACCCCGAGTTAAGTAAGCGTGAGCATGTTGCACCGCCTTAAGTCGTTGCCGACTTAAGTCGATTGCTCCGTTTGTAGGGCATAGTGGTCACCCCGAGTTAAGTAAGCGTGAGCATGTTGCACCGCCTTAAGTCGTTGCCGACTTAAGTCGATTGCTCCGTTTGTAGGGCATAGTGGTCACCCTGGATTAAGTAAGAATGCAAGTCAATCGTAAACGAGCCGAGTATCTTTGAAATCTCTCTTTATTGATGACGTATTTCCATTTTACAGAATACATGGTCGCCCCAGCTGTTTTGAAATACAGCTAGGGGTAAAACTTTCTGAGGTGCTCTATGTTCCAGGAGTTCCCAACTTCTGTGCCATCCATCTGGGTGAGGCGATACGATCCGGGCCGAGTGACTTCTGCTACTATGAAAGGCCCTTCCCATAAGGGTGATAACTTGTGCCGTCCCTCTCCCGTTAGAATTCGGCGGAGGACGAGGTCTCCTATCGAAAAGAACCGTTGCCGCACAGCCTTGTCGTGATAGCGCCTTAGAGTCTGCTGGTACCGTGCTGATTGGATTACTGCATTCAGTCGTTCTTCCTCAAGTACATCAACATCCTCCAGCCTGGTGGCCTCGGCTTCTGCTATGCTTTCGAAGATCAATCTTGGCGCCCCAAACTTGAGATCAGCAGGTAGCACTGCCTCCGATCCATAGACCATGAAGAAAGGAGTGTTTCCATGCAGGGCTCGGCTAGGTTGGGTTCTCAGGCTACAAACAACATAAGGCAATTCCCTTATCCACTTTCCTGCGAATTTTTCATTCTTATCGAAGACCCTTTTCCTGAGTGCCTCCAATATCATTCCGTTGGCTCGCTCAACCTGCCCGTTGGCTCTTGGATGTGCTACGGATGCGTACTTGATCTGAATGCTCTTTTGCTCGCAGAAGTCAAAGAATTCTGAACTGGTGAAGTTGGATCCCAAGTCAGTGATGATACTGTTTGGTATCCCAAATCTGAATATTATGCCTTGTATGAATTCCACGGCTTTAGCAGAAGTTAAAGAAGCAATGGGCTTGAACTCTATCCATTTAGTGAATTTGTCAATCGCCACCAATACATGGGTATATCCCCCTTGAGCTTTCTTGAAAGGTCCAATCATATCCAGTCCCCAGCATGCGAAAGGCCAGGTTACTGGTATGGTCTGTAGCTGCTGTGCTGGCATGTGCTGTTGCTTTGACAAGTATTGGCAAGCTTCGCATCTCTGAACTAATTCGGCTGCATCGTTCTTCGCCGTCGGCCAATAGAATCCTGACCTGAAAACCTTCCCGACTAGTGTTCTGGATGCTGCATGTATCCCACATTGCCCTGCATGGACTTCCTCCAGAAGTTGTTTCCCGGTGGACGGGAGAACGCACTTCATGAGGATGCCTGACGCGCCCCTTCTGTACAGTTCCTCCCCAATGAGTGTATAGTGAGCCGACTGCCTGGCAATGCGCTCTGCCGAGTTCTTGTCGTCTGGTTCTTCTTCATTCTTTATACACTTAATAATCGGTCTTCTCCAGTCGTCAGAATCTGACTCGAGTTGATTTATGATGTTGCACTCTTCTGTTTGATCCATTGAGATACTCGGCTGCAGAATTTCTTGCACGAAGACTCCGGGTGGGACCTGAGTTCGACCGGATCCGAGCTTGGACAGTACATCGGCCGCCATGTTCCGATCTCTTTCTATATGATGAAATTCCAGACCCTCGAATTTATCTTCCAGCTTTCGGACGGCAGCACAGTATTTTCCCATTGAATCACTTGAACAATCCCATTCCTTGTTTATCTGGCTGATGACTACCAGAGAATCTCCGTATACCATCAATCTCTTGATGCCCAGTGACATGGCGATGTTTAATCCATGTATCAAAGCTTCATACTCGGCTGCATTGTTAGAGGCCGGGAATAGCAACTGGAGAGCGTAATTGAGGTGTTCGCCTCCAGGTGCAGTGAAGAGAATCCCTGCTCCTGCTCCCTGCAGCTTCAGCGAGCCATCAAAATACATTCGCCATACTTCTGTCGTTTCTGGACTGTCTGGTACTTGCTGTTCTGTCCACTCTGATACGAAATCAACCAGTGCTTGAGTTTTGATGGCAGTGCGAGGTCGGAACTCGATATCGTGGGATCCCAACTCGCAAGCCCACTTGGCTATTCGGCCAATGGCTTCTTTGTTGTGAAGAATGTCCCCTATTGGAAAACCAGTGACTACTATGACTTTGTGGTCGTCAAAGTAGTGACGCAGCTTGCGGGCAGTTAGAAGTACTGCATATAATAGCTTCTAAACCTGAGGATACTTTCTCTTCGAGGGGCCTAGAACTTCACTGATGAAGTAAACAGGATGTTGTACTGGATAGGCATACCCTTCTTCTACTTGCTCGACTACCAACGCGGTGCTTACCACGTGAGTCGTGCAAGAGATATACAGCAACAAATCTTCAGCCGGTTGAGTCGGCGTAGCTCGCCGGGGTGGTTTCAGTACTGGTGGTGTTGTCAATAATTTCTTCAGTGCGTCTAGAGCTTCTTGTGCTTCTGAAGTCCATTGAAACTTATCCACCTTCTTGAGTAGCTTGTAAAATGGCAAACCTTTTTCTCCTAGCCTGGATATAAATCTGCTCAGAGCTGCCATACATCCAGTGAGTCGCTGAACCTTCTTTTGTGACCGAGGAGCTTCCATCTTCATGATAGCTTCAATCTTATCTGGATTAGCCTCAATTCCCCGGTGGCTGACGATAAACCCGAGCAACTTTCCTGCTGGTACCCCGAAAACACATTTTTCAGGATTGAGCTTCCATCTATATCTTCTCAGGCTGTTGAAAACCAGCTGTAAGTCCTCGATGAAGTTTTCTGAATTCTCTGTTCTGATCACCACATCATCTACGTAAGCCTCCACACGCTTGCCCCAGTGATCGGCTAAGCATGTTTGAATGGCTCTCTGATAAGTCGCTCCAGCGTTTTTGAGGCCGAACGACATGGAGGTATAACAGAAAGCACCAAACGGAGTGATGAACACCGTTTTTTCCTCGTATTCTTTTGCCAAACTAATCTGATGATACCCGGAATAGCAATCTAAGAAAGACAGCACAGAACACCCAGCGGTGGAATCCACCACCTGATCTATCCTTGGGAGCCCGAAGGGATCCTTCGGACAGTGTTTGTTGAGATCAGTATAGTCGACGCACATGCGCCAATCCACTTTATTCTTTTTGAGTACAAGAACAGGGTTGGCTAACCACTCGGGGTGTAATACTTCTCTAATAAATCCAGCCGCGACCAAGCGAGCTAACTCGGCACGAATGGCCTCTCTCTTGTCGGGCGTGAAACGACGTAGCTTTTGCCGGATCGGCCTCGCCTGGGGATAGACCTTCAATTTGTGCTCGGCCAGTTCTCTTGGGACTCCCGGCATATCCACAGGTTGCCATGCGAATACGTCTCGGTTATCTTGCAGGAACTGGACGAGCGCGCTTTCCTATTTGTTGTTCAAACTGGAGCTGATGATGGCTGTCTTGCGCTCATCAGCGAACCCCAGGTTGATTCGCTTGGTTTCTTCAGTCGGCCGCATAGAGGTCGCGGCCTGAGCTTCGTTTGCCGGTACGGCGAGGTCCTCCTCAGGCTTAGAGTTCGCCAGTGTAGAAGGAACCGCTGACGGCTTGGTGGTGAGGGCTGCTTGGATGGCCACTCGGAAACATTCTGCGGCACCTTGGAAGTCGGCGCGCACAGTTATGATTCCTTGCGGTCCTGGCATCTTCAGTATCATGTACGTATAGTGCGGAATGGCCATGAATTTGGCCAGTCCCGGCCTCCCGATGATGGCGTTGTACCCGCAGTCGAAGTTCGCCACCTCGAACCTCAGGAACTCGGTTCTGTAGTTCTCCGGAGTTCCGAAGGTGACCGGCATGTAGATGTGGCCCAGCGGGTATTCCCCTTCCGTCAGCACGATGCCGAAGAAAGGAGTGTCCGACTCGTGGAGCTCTTTGAGGTGAACTCCCAAGCCCTGGAGTGTCCAGGGGAAGGTGACGTTGATGCTGCTCCCCCCGTCCACTAGCACCTTCTTTACCCGGCTTTCTCGGATCACCGGATCGACGAGGAGCGGGTATTTGCCTGGATGGTCGAAGTTGAGCCATTGATCCTCCCGAGTGAAAGTGATTGGGTGCTCCGACCACCGGTATGGGGCGGGAGGACCGGTGGTCGCCACCAATATCTGGCGGTCGTTGAGCTTTTGTTGTCTTTTGTTCTCCTGCGACCCATGTCCGCCGAAGATGACGTTGACCTCCCTGTCAACGCGTGGGAAAGCTCCTCCTCCCCCCTCCTCCTGCTGATGGGGCTGTCGTGGTTCATCTGGTCCTCCCCTCGGCGGAGGAGGCGGTAGAGGTTGGAAGGGTCGGCCGTGCCCGACGGAGTGCTTGAAGTCCCGGCAGTTACAAAGAGTGTGGCGCATGTCCTTGTGGTACGGGCACTGGGCGTCGAGGATGTCGTCCAGCGTGCGCTCGCCTCCACGAGGTCCTCCTCGGGCGCGAGAGGCGGGTGGTCCGGCGGCGTGTACTTCTTCACGAGGCCTCTTCTCCCAGCGTTTGTCGGGTGGTTGGTTCGCGTCACGTCGTGGCGCTGCCGGTGCAGGCTTTGGTCCTCCGATGAGATCCTGGGCCCGCTCGTCGGCGGTGATGTAGAGGTCGGCTTCCCGGAACAGCTCCTCGGAGGTAGTCGGCGCCTTTTGTAGTATGGCTCGGACGAAAGCCGAGTCATTGGATCCCCTGTAGAAGTCCTCGATCACGGCCGCCTCCGTGACCTCGGGGATGCGGTTTCTCATGGTCTGGAACCTTTTGAGGTACGACCGGAGAGTCTCATCCCCTCGGCGCTTGATGGATTTGAGGTCCCATGGTTGCGCTGGCTTGTCGGAGAGGGACTGGAAGTTGGCGGTGAAACGTCGACTGAAGTCTCCCCAGTCGTCGATGCAGTGTCGGGGTAGATGTCGTAGCCACTGCAGCGCATCTTGCCCAAGGACGATGGGCAGATACGCGGTCATGACGTCCTCAGATGCCCCGGCAGCCCGAGCAGCGGTGGTGTAGACGGCTAGCCAACCCCCTGGATCCTGCTTAGGTTCATATTTGTCGACATTGGATACCTTGAAGTTGGGAGGCCATTGGATGGCCCTAAGGCGCGGAGTAAGAGCGGATACTCCGCACGTGTCCTCCTGTCGTCGGGGACGACGTCTGTCCCGGGGAGGGGAGTGGTGGTTGTGGTTCCTCGACCGTCCCCGGGTGGTACCGCCAGTTGAAGCTGTTGCCGACTCAGTCCTGGTGGCCTGGCTTTGAGTCGGGAAGCCATGATCTCGGTCATACTCCTCCCGATGGCGAATTTCGTTTTCATGCCACCGTTCGCGCGAAGCATTGATAGAGCTTCGCGCGTCTCGGCGACTGTTGATGGCGTGTCGTAGATCGTTCGGCGGGTGAGCGAGCGGTAGAAGATGGTTGGCCGCCTGAGTGAACAGGCGTCGGTATCCCTCGGCGTCGGGAGTCCGAGGAAGTCCGTCAGCTATCTGAGCTAGTACGCCTCCGACTTCGCTTGGCGTGTTCATAGCTCGGGCGAAATCGGGGTTCAGGTTGCGCCCGAAGAGCGGATTCTCCCGGCGTTGCCTTGCATCTTGCTCGGCTTGCTCCTGAGTCCGTCGGCGATCACGTCGTCGGGAGTTTCTTCGTTCCCTGAAGACGCGTTCTTCCGGAGTTTCTCCTATCTCCGAGACCTCGTCTCGCGAGACAGGCTGCTCCGGATCCCGTTCTCCGGCCGCGTGATGTCGTCGAACGTTCCTGCGTCGGTTCCTCCGTCGGCGGGATTCTCGTTGAGGTGGTTCTTGTCCAGGCGCGGTCGGTTCGTCGTCAGAGACGGCGGGCGACTCCACTCTCCCGATGAAGAGGACGTCGGGGTAGAATGGTGCTGCTGTCGTGGCGACTTTCTTTCCGTTCTCCTTTGAGGCCGGAGGAACGGAAAGAACGACTTGCCTTTCCTTGGTCTCCTTCTTCCTCGCGATCCGTGTCCATTCTTTCGTCGGGGAAGTAGACAGCGGAGTTTCCCGGGTCAGCGAGCTTCCAGCTCCAGCCTTTCCGGAGACGATCTTTTTCCGAAGAGCCGGAGGTTGCGTCTTTCCAGCATTTTCGTAGTTCGTTGGAGGGGACTTCTTTTCCGGCGGATCTGCGATGCGGTGTAGAATTCCCTCTTCATCCGCTACAGATGAGATTGTCCCGAAGCAGAATACAGATCCGGGACGCACGGTGATCTTGCTGTGGGAGGTGACAGCCATTGAGCTAGCTTGGATCGTCGACACACCCCCTACCTGGCGCGCCAGCTGTCGGTGTTTTGGGTCCGACCGCACACCCGGGGTTGCCCCTCAAGGTGTTTTTAGGAGTAGGACGGTGTCAACGACTGTAGCAAAATGGTTCGTGTCGATCGCACGAGGGACAGTGGACAAGATTTGCAGGTTCGGGCCGCTTAGAGATGCGTAACACCCTACGTCCTGGTGAGTATACGAGTGTGGTTACAAGAGGGCTCTCTGGATTGAAGGCACAAAGAGTTAATGAGGGTAGCTAAGTAAAAATAGGGTCGATCGATCTGAAGGGGTGCCCCCTAGGCCTTATATACTCGACCGTGGGGCAGTACACGTGGATATGATAACAAGTAGCTAAAAGGTAGTGAACCTCTTGAATTTATCCCTACGTAACCCTTGCCGACTTATCCTCGCATGGCTCTGTTGCATGGGGCTTTAGCGCGGGAAAGTCGGGTCTCTGTTGCGATTTACTCGCTCGACGTTGTGGGCCGTCCGGGTTTGCATCAATCCGGTCTTACGTCTTCTCTGCTTTGTTGGTTGTTTCTCCTCAGGCCCACGAAGGAATGACCTTACGATTTATTGGGCCCTTGGGCCTTTCGTGAGGTCTTTTACTTCTTTAGTGGACCCGGGGGATATCCATCCCCCACACAGCTGTACCACCTGTTGAAACATAATTTAAGGCAAGATTCTATTTATATATTTTTCGTCTTAAAATTTCAATATAATATTCAGTTATACGTTGTATATTTACTTAATAATATTCATTTTACAACAGCATAAGAACATGACAAACACTTTTGATGTACCGCGTCCTGACCCATCTGGACAACACACCATTTACATCGAACTCCCGCTCATCAGGGATTTGATATCAAGCAAGCTGAATCAGCTTCCATCCCGCCACCGCCTGGGATTCATAGAGAAGTTGTCACATTATGATACGGAGGTTGGCAAGGCTTGTTCAGTTATTAAACAGACTCTTCAGCAGATTGTTGAGAAACAATACAATCTATCTAATGTTTTTGGTGAGTTAATTGATGAGGTCCTCCGTGCTGAGTCGGGGGACAATGAAGATGGTTATGATGTGCAGAAAACAACTAAAAAATCAGATGATATTCTTCCCTAGTCGGCAGGTTAGTCAGTTTTATGGTCTTTACGTCAATCTAAAAAAGTTATATAAACATTTTTGGATATCGTTATGATGCCATTATTTAAAACGATGTTTTTTTGCTTAAATGATACGTAAAGAAGGATGTACGAGTCCGGCCACACAAACTGTACCGGATATGTCTACTCCAGCATCCCAGCATGAGACGCAGTTGACAGACACACAGGTACATGAATTACTGTTAAGGCAACAACATATTCGTGTACTATTAGCAAGTTGCCCGATGAAGCTGACATTGATCCACTGGTTCATACAAATATAACGAAACAGACCAAAACACCTATAACCCCCGTGGTAATGTTTTTTTTATTACTTGTATTTTCATTAAAGGTTTGTATTCATCGTTTTCTTTAAATAGCATATAACCATTATATTTTTTTCAGGGTAAACATGTGACGTTGGCAAGAACAAGCCGACCAACACAAACGTCACTCCTCAAGCAACACCACATACAGAATCTTGCTCGCCGATATTTGATGCAACGTCGCAAATAAAGGTATGAGTACACCACCTCGTTGTTTTTATATATAATTATTAGTAGTTTACTAAACATCTAATATATTTATACCATAATTGTTAGTCTCCCGGCGGCGTCCACCAGGCGGCACAAACAGATCTCCCCGACAGTGGTCCATGCTTTGATCAGACTCCATCTGAACTTGTCAGCTTAGTAATTTTCATTATCATTATAGTTGCCAAAACTATTCACAGATTAATATATATATATATATTCATATACCTTTTTTAGGTTTCTGTTGAAATCGATCCAGCTACAAACACTCCTCAGGTTGACCAGGTTTCACTTGATTCGGAGATGCAAACTGTGTTAGCTCTACGCGAATACTTGTGTGGTACGCAATCTGACACCAGCAGGTATGAAGTACAGACAAAATCAAAATCTGTTTATATGCTGGTAGTTGCACACGACCTCACTAATTGTTATCAAAATTTCCACAGGACCATAATAGATTATGGTGAATATTATTCGACATGTTCTGATATATATGAATCTTTCGCCGATGGAAAGTGTCTCGACAATGTGTTCATGCAGTGCTTCATCCAATGTGTTGGTGATGATGCCAAAAATTAGAAACCTTCCATGAGTTCGAACAGATTAATTCTTGATGTTAATGTTGGGGTAAATTATCGTAACATACCTACACCATATTCATATACACAATGGTATCCCAAGTATATTGACTCCATTCATATTGTTTATTGCAGTCACTACATGAAAGAGAAATAGGGTCAAACCTTTTCCTAAATGATTTTGGTGATTGAATTGCCTAACACAAATAATTGGACTAACTAGTTTGCTCTAGATTATAAGTTCTACAGGTGCCAAAGGTTCAACACAAACCAATAAAAAGTCCAAGAAAGGGTTCAAAAGAAAGGAGCAAAAGAAAACCGAAGGCTGCCCTGGTCTGGCGCACCGGAATGTCCGGTGTGCCACCGGACAGTGTCCGGTGCACCAGGGAGATCAACTCCGAACTCGCCACCTTCGGGTTTCTGGAAATGCCACTCCGCTATAATCACCGGACTGTTCGGTGTGCCATGCGGAGTAATGGCTACAGCGCCAACGGTCGTCTGCAAAAGTGAACAGTGAAGCTGCAGTGCGCGGACAGCGCGCGCAGAGTCAGAGCAGGCGCCAGAAGGCGCACCGGACAGTGAACAGTCCCTGTCTGGTGCACCACCGGACTGTCCGGTGGCCCCACTTGTCAGAGCTCCAACGGTCGAACCCGAACGGTTGGGTGACGTGGCTGGCGCACCGGACAATGTTCGGTGGCGCACCGGACTGTCCGGTGCTGATAGTCGCCTAGAGGGGGGTGAATAGGGCGAAACTGAAATTTACAAATATAAACACAACTACAAGCCGGGTTAGCGTTAGAAATAAAAACGAGTCCGCGAGAGAGGGTGGAAAACAAATCGCAAGCAAATGAAGAGTGTGACACGCGGATTTGTTTTACCGAGGTTCGGTTCTTGCAAACCTACTCCCCGTTGAGGAGGCCACAAAGGCCAGGTCTCTTTCAACCCTTCCCTCTCTCAAACGGTCCCTCAGACCGAGTGAGCTTCTCTTCTCAAATCACTTTGGGAATCAAAACTTCCTGCAAGGACCACCACACAATTGGTGTCTCTTGCCTCAATTACAAGTGAGTGTTTCATCACAAGAAAGAATGCCAAAGAAAAGAAGCGATCCAAGCGCAAGAGCTCAAATGAACACTACAAATCACTCTCTCTAGTCACTAAGGCTTTGTGTGGAGTTGGGAGAGGATTTGATCTCTTTTGGTGTGCTTTGCAATGAATGCTAGCTCTTGTATAGTGGTTGGAAGCTGGAAAACTTGGATGCTATGAATGGTGGGGTGGTTGGGGTATTTATAGCCCCAACCACCAAACATGACCGTTGGTGGAGGCTGTCTGTCGTATGGTGCACCGAACAGTCCGGTCACACCGGACATGTCCGGTGCGCCAGCCACGTCACCAATGCCGTTGGATTCCGACCGTTGGAGCTTCTGTCTTCTGGGACCGCCTGGATGTCCGGTGCACACCGGACATGTACTGTTCAATGTCCGGTGCGCCAGTATGGGCGTGCCTGACTTCTGCGCGCTTCTGGCGCGCATTAAATGCGCCTGCAGGTGACCGTTGGCGTGAAGTAGCCGTTGCTCTGCTGGTTCACAGGACAGTCCGGTGTACACCGGACAGTCCGGTGAATTATAGCGGAGCAGCTGCTGCGATTTCCCGAGGCTGGCGAGTTCCTGAGGCGACTCTCTCTTGGAGCACCGGACACACAGTCCAGTGAATTATAGCGGAGTGCCTCCGGAAATTCCCGAAGGTGGCAAGTTTGAGTTGGAGTCCTCTGGTGCACCGGACACTGTCCGGTGGTGCACCGGACACTGTCCGGTGTACACCGGACAGTCCGGTGCCTCCAGACCAGAGGTGCCTTCGGTTGCCCCTTTGCTCCTTTGTTGAATCCAATACTTGATCTTTTTATTGGCTAAGTGTGAACCTTTTACACCTGTATAACTTATATACTAGAGCAAACTAGTTAGTCCAATTATTTGTGTTGGGCAATTCAACCACCAAAATTATTTGGGAACTAGGTGTAAGCCTAATTCCCTTTCAATCTCCCCCTTTTTGGTGATTGATGCCAACACAAACCAAAGCAAATATAGAAGTGCATAATTGAACTAGTTTGCATAATGTAAGTGCAAAGGTTGCTTGGAATTGAGTCAATATAAATACTTACAAGATATGCATGGATCGTTTCTTTCTTATTTAACATTTTGGACCACGCTTGCACCGTATGTTTTGTTTTTGCAAACTATTTTGTAAATCCTTTTCAAAGTTCTTTTGCAAATAGTCAAAGGTAAATGAATAAGATTTGCAAAGCATTTTCAAGATTTGAAATTTTCTCCCCCTGTTTCAAATGCTTTTCCTTTGACTAAACAAAACTCCCCCTAAATGAGATCCTCCTCTTAGTGTTCAAGAGGGTTTTGATATATCATTTTTGAAATACTATTTTCTCCCCCTTTTGAACACAATAGGATACCAATTGAAAATACTCTTTGAAAAACTAAGTTTTTGAAATTGGTGGTGGTGCGGTCCTTTTGCTTTGGGCTCATACTTTCTCCCCCTTTGGCATGAATCGCCAAAAACGGAATCATTAGAGCCCTCGAAGTACTTTCTTCCCCTTTGGTCATAAATAAATGAGTTAAGATTATACCAAAGACGAAGTCCTTTTGCTCTCTCCCTCAAAGGTGGAGACTGGCTCGGAGCGATGGCGAAGGATGAGTTACGGAGTGGAAGCCTTTGTCTTCACCGAAGACTCCAATTCCCTTTCAATACACCTATGACTTGGTTTGAAATAAACTTGAAAAACACATTAGTCATAGCATATGAAAGAGACAAGATCAAAGGTATACAAATGACCTATGAGTACAAGTTAGCAAAAGAAATTGCGCGAATCAAGAATATTGAGCTCATGCCTAAGTTTGTTAAAAGTTTGTTCATCAAGAGGCTTGGTAAAGATATCGGCTAATTGATCTTTAGTGTTGATGTAAGAAATCTCGATATCTCCCTTTTGTTGGTGATCCCTAAGAAAATGATACCGAATGACTATGTGTTTAGTGCGGCTATGCTCGACGGGATTATCCGCCATCTTGATTGCACTCTCATTATCACATAGCAAAGGGACTTTGGTTAATTTGTAACCGTAGTCCCGCAGGGTTTGCCTCATCCAAAGCAATTGCGCGCAACAATGGCCTGCGGCAATGTACTCGGCTTCGGCGGTGGAAAGAGTGACCGAATTTTGCTTCTTTGAAGCCCAAGACACCAAGGATCTTCCCAAGAACTGGCAAGTCCCCGATGTGCTCTTTCTATTAATTTTACACCCTGCCCAATCGGCATCCGAATAACCAATCAAATCAAATGTGGATCCCCTAGGATACCAAAGCCCAAACTTAAGAGTATAAGCCAAATATCTCAAGATTCGTTTTACGGCCGTAAGGTGAGCTTCCTTAGGGTCGGCTTGGAATCTTGCACACATGCATACGGAAAGCATAATATCCGGTCGAGATGCACATAAATAGAGTAAAGAACCTATCATCGACCGGTATACCTTTTGATCCACGGACTTACCTCCCGTGTCGAGGTCGAGATGCCCATTAGTTCCCATGGGTGTCTTGATGGGCTTGGCATCCTTCATCCCAAACTTGTTTAGAATGTCTTGAGTATACTTCGTTTGGCTAATGAAGGTGCCCTCTTGGAGTTGCTTCACTTGAAATCCCAAGAAGTACTTCAACTCCCCCATCATAGACATCTCGAACTTTTGTGTCATGATCCTACTAAACTCTTCACATGTAGACTCGTTAGTAGACCCAAATATAATATCATCAACATAAATTTGGCATACAAACAAGTCATTTTCAAGAGTTTTAGTGAATAGAGTAGGATCGGCCTTTCCGACTTTGAAGCCATTAGCGATAAGGAAATCTCTAAGGCATTCATACCATGCTCTTGGGGCTTGCTTGAGCCCATAAAGCACCTTAGAGAGTTTATAAACATGGTTAGGGTACTCACTATCTTCAAAGCCGGGAGGTTGCTCAACATAGACCTCTTCCTTGATTGGTCCATTGAGGAAGGCACTTTTCACGTCCATTTGATAAAGCTTAAAGCCATGGTAAGTAGCATAGGCCAATAATATACGAATTGATTCAAGCCTAGCTACGGGTGCATAGGTTTCACCGAAATCCAAACCTTCGACTTGGGAGTATCCCTTGGCCAAAAGTCAGGCTTTGTTCCTTGTCACCACACCATGCTCATCTTGCTTGTTGCGGAAGACCCATTTGGTTCCTACAACATTTTGATTAGGACGTGGAACTAAATGCCATACCTCATTCCTAGTGAAGTTGTTGAGCTCCTCTTGCATCGCCACCACCCAATCCGAATCTTTGAGTGCTTCCTCTACCCTGTGTGGCTCAATGGAGGAAACAAAAGAGTAATGCTCACAAAAATGTGCAACACGAGATCTAGTGGTTACCCCTTTATGAATGTCGTCGAGGATGGTGTCGACGGGGTGATCTCGTTGAATTGCTTGGTGGATTCTTGGGTGTGGCGGTCTTTGTTCCTCATCCTCCTTGTCTTCCTATTTGCATCTCCCCCTTGATCATTGCCATCATCTTGAGGTGGCTCATTTGCTTGATCTTCTACTTCATCAACTTGAGCTTCATCCTCATTTTGAGTCGGTGGAGATGCTTGCGTGGAGGAGGACGGTTGATCTTGTGCATTTGGAGGCTCTTCGGATTCCTTAGGACACACATCCCCAATGGACATGTTCCTTAGCGCGATGCATGGAGTCTCTTCATTACCTATCTCATCAAGATCAACTTGCTCTACTTGAGAGCCGTTAGTCTCATCAAACACAACGTCACAAGAAACTTCAACTTGTCCAGTGGACTTGTTAAAGACTCTATATGCCCTTGTGTTTGAATCATATCCTAGTAAAAAGCCTTCTACAGTCTTAGGAGCAAATTTAGATTTTCTACCTCTTTTAACAAGAATAAAACATTTGCTACCAAAGACTCTAAAATATGAAATGTTGGGCTTTTTACCGGTTAGGAGTTCATAGGATGTCTTCTTGAGGATTCGGTGTAGATACAACCGATTGATGGCGTAGCAAGCGGTGTTGACCGCCTCCGCCCAAAACCGATCCGAAGTCTTGTATTCATCAAGCATGGTTCTAGCCATGTCCAATAGAGTTCGATTCTTCCTCTCTACTACACCATTTTGTTGAGGGGTGTAGGGAGAAGAGAACTCATGCTTGATGCCCTCCTCCTCAAGAAAGCCTTCAATTTGAGAGTTCTTGAACTCCGTTCCGTTGTCGCTTCTAATCTTCTTGATCCTTAAGCCGAACTCATTTTGAGCTCGTCTCAAGAATCCCTTTAAGGTCTCTTGAGTTTGAGATTTTTCCTGTAAAAAGAATATCCAAGTGAAGCGAGAATAATCATCCACTATTACAAGACAATACTTACTCCCGCCGATGCTTATGTAAGCAATCGGGCCGAATAGATCCATGTGGAGTAGCTCAAGCGGCCTGTCGGTCGTCATGATGTTCTTGTGTGGATGATGGGCACCAACTTGCTTTCCTGCTTGACATGCGCTACAAACCCTGTCTTTCTCAAAATAAACATTTGTTAGTCCTAACATGTGTTCTCCCTTTAGAAGCTTGTGAAGATTCTTCATCCCAACATGTGCTAGTCGGCGATGCCAGAGCCAGCCCATGTTAGTCTTAGCAATTAAGCAAGTGTCGAGTTCAGCTCTATCAAAATCTACCAAGTATAGCTGTCCCTCTAACACTCCCTTAAATACTATTGAATCATCACTTCTTCTAAAGACAGTGACACCTATATCAGTGAAAAGACAGTTGTAGCCCATTTTGCATAATTGAGATACAGAAAGCAAATTGTAATCTAATGAATCTACAAGAAAAACATTGGAAATAGAATGGTCAGGAGATATAGCTATTTTACCAAGACCTTTGACCAAACCTTGATTTCCATCCCCGAATGTGATAGCTCGTTGGGGATCTTGGTTTTTCTCATAGGAGGAGAACATTTTCTTCTCCCCTGTCATGTGGTTTGTGCACCCGCTGTCGATGATCCAACTTGAGCCCCCGGATGCATAAACCTACAAAACAAGTTTAGTTCTTGACTTTAGGTACCCAAACGGTTTTGGGTCCTTTGGCATTAGAAACATGAACTTTGGGTACCCAAACACAAGTCTTGGAGCCCTTGTGTTTGCCCCCAACAAACTTGGCAACTACTTTTCCGGATTTGTTAGTCAAAACATAAGATGCATCAAAAGTTTTAAATGAAAGACTATGTTCATTTGATGCACTAGGAGTTTTCTTCTTAGGCAACTTAGCATGGGTTGGTTGCCTAGAACTAGATGTCTCACCCTTATACAGGAAAGCATGATTTGGGCCAGAGTGAGACTTCCTAGAGTGAATTCTCCTAATCTTGCTCTCGGGATAACCGGCAGGGTACAAAATGTAACCCTCGTTATCCTGAGGCATGGGAGCCTTGCCCTTAACAAAGTTAGACAATCTTTTAGGAGGGGCATTAAGTTTGACATTGTCTCCCCTTTGGAAGCCAATGCCATCCTTGATGTCAGGGCGTCTCCCACTATAGAGCATACTTCTAGCAAATTTAAATTTTTCATTCTCTAAGTTTTGCTCGGCAATTTTAGCATCTAATTTTGCTATATGATCATTTTGTTGTTTAATTAAAGCCATGTGATCATGTATAGCATCAATGTTAACATCTCTACATCTAGTACAAATAGAAGTGTGCTCAACGATAGATGTAGAGGGTTTGCAAGATTTTAGTTCTACAACCTTAGCATGCAAAATTTCATTTTTACTTCTAAGGTCGGAAATAGCAACGTTGCAAACATCAAAATCTTTAGCCTTAGCAAGTAATTTTTCATTTTTATTTCTAAGGCTAGCAAGAGAAATGTTCAATTCTTCAATCCTAGCAAGCAAATCATCATTAACATCTCTAGGATTGGAAGTTGAAACATTACAAACATGAGAATCAACCTTAGCTAATAAATTGGCATTTTCATTTCTAAGGTTGTCTATAGTCTCATGGCAAGTGCTTAGCTAACTAGACAATTTTTCACATTTTTCTACTTCTAGAGCATAAGCATTTTTAACCTTAACATGTTTCTTATTTTCCTTAATTAGGAAGTCCTCTTGAGAATCCAAAAGGTCATCCTTTTCATGAATAGCACTAATTAATTCATTTAATTTTTCCTTTTGTTCCATGTTAAGGTTGGCAAAAAGAGAGCGCAAGTTATCTTCCTCATCACTAACATTTTCATCACTAGAGGATTCATATCTAGTGGAGGATTTAGATTTAACCTTCTTCTTTTTGCCGTCCTTTGCCATGAGGCACTTGTGGCCGACGTTGGGGAAGAGGAGTCCTTTGGTGACGGCGATGTTGGCGGCGTCCTCGTCGTCAGAGGAGTCGGTGGAGCTCTTGTCGGAGTCCCATTCGCGGCACACGTGGGCATCGCCGCCCCTCTTCTTGTGGTACCTCTTCTTTTCTCTCCTCTTGCCCTTCTTGTCGTTATCCCTGTCACTGTCACTTGATAATGGACATTTGGCAATAAAGTGACCGGGCTTACCACACTTGTAGCAAACCTTCTTGAAGCAGGACTTGTAGTCTTTCCCCCTCCTTTGTTTGAGGATTTGGCGGAAGCTCTTGATGACGAGCGCCATTTCCTCATTGTCGAGTTTGGAGGCGTCGATTGGTTGTCTACTTGGTGTAGACTCCTCCTTCTTTTCCTCCGTCGCCTTGAATGCGACGGGTTGAGCTTCGGATGTGGAGGGATCATCAAGCTCGTTGATCTTCCTCGAGCCTTCGATCATGCACTCAAAACTCACAAAATTCCCGATTACTTCCTCGGGGGTCATTAGTGTATATCTTGGGTTGCCACGAATTAATTGTACTTGAGTAGGGTTAAGAAAAATAAGAGATCTTAGAATAACCTTAACCATTTCATGGTCATCCCATTTCTTGCTTCCGAGGTTGCGCACTTGATTCACCAAGGTCTTGAGCCGGTTGTACATATTTTGTGGCTCCTCCCCTTTGCGAAGCCGAAATCGACCGAGCTCCCCCTCGATCGTCTCCCGCTTGGTGATCTTTGTGAGCTCATCTCCTTCGTGTGCGCTTTTGAGCACATCCCAAACCTCCTTGGCGCTCTTCAACCCTTGTACTTTGTTATACTCCTCTCTACTTAGAGAGGCGAGGAGTATTGTTGTTGCTTGAGAGTTGAAGTGCTCGATTTGGGCAACCTCGTCCTCATCATAATCTTCATCCCCTACGGATGGTACCTGTGCACGAAACTCAACAACATCCCATATACTTTTGTGGAGTGAGGTTAGATGAAATCGCATTAAATCACTCCACCTAGCATAATCTTCACCATCAAAAGTTGGTGGTTTGCCTAATGGGACGGAAAGTAAAGGTGTATGTTTAGAAATCCGAGGGTAGCGTAGGGGAATCTTACTATACTTCTTACGCTCTTGGCGTTTAGAAGTGACGGACGCCGCGTCGGAGCCGGAGGTGGATGTCGATGAAGAAGCGGTCTCGTAGTAGACCACTTTCCTCATCCTCTTTTTCTTGTCTCCACTCCGTTGCGGCTTGTGGGAGGAAGACTTCTCCTTCTTCTCTTTGTGTGAAGAAGATTTCTTCTCCTTCATTTTGGAGGAGTCCTTCTTCTTCTCCTTCCCTTTGGAGGAGTCTTTCTTCTCCTTCCTCTTGGTGTGGGAATCTTCCGATGAAGTGCTCCCGTGGCTTGTAGTGGGCTTTTCGCCGGTCTCCATCTCCTTCTTGGCGTGATCTCCCGACATCACTTCGAGCGGTTAGGCTCTAATGAAGCACCGGGCTCCGATACCAATTGATAGTCGCCTAGAGGGGGGGTAAATAGGGCGAAACTGAAATTTACAAATATAAACAGAACTACAAGCCGGGTTAGCGTTAGAAATAAAAACGAGTCCGCGAGAGAGGGTGGAAAACAAATCGCAAGCAAATGAAGAGTGTGACACGCGGATTTGTTTTACCGAGGTTCGGTTCTTGCAAACCTACTCCCCGTTGAGGAGGCCACAAAGGCCGGGTCTCTTTCAACCCTTCCCTCTCTCAAACGGTCCCTCGGACCGAGTGAGCTTCTCTTCTCAAATCACTTTGGGAATCAAAACTTCCCGCAAGGACCACCACACAATTGGTGTCTCTTGCCTCAGTTACAAGTGAGTGTTTGATCACAAGAAAGAATGCCAAAGAAAAGAAGCGATCCAAGCGCAAGAGCTCAAATGAACACTACAAATCACTCTCTCTAGTCACTAAGGCTTTGTGTGGAGTTGGGAGAGGATTTGATCTCTTTTGGTGTGCTTTGCAATGAATGCTAGCTCTTGTATAGTGGTTGGAAGCTGGAAAACTTGGATGCTATGAATGGTGGGGTGGTTGGGGTATTTATAGCCCCAACCACCAAACATGACCGTTGGTGAAGGCTGTCTGTCGTATGGTGCACCGGAAAGTCCGGTGCACACCGGACATGTCCGGTGCGCCAGCCACGTCACCAATGCCGTTGGATTCCGACCGTTAGAGCTTTTGTCTTCTGGGCCCGCCTGGATGTCCGGTGCACACCGGACATGTACTGTTCAATGTCCGGTGCGCCAGTATGGGCATGCCTGACTTCTGCGCGCTTCTGGCGCGCATTAAATGCGCCTTCAGGTGACCGTTGGCGCGAAGTAGTCGTTGCTCTGCTGGTTCACCGGACAATCCGGTGTACACCGGACAGTCCGGTGAATTATAGCGGAGCAGCTGCTGCGATTTCCCGAGGCTGGCGAGTTCCTGAGGCGACTCTCTCTTGGAGCACCGGACAGTCCGGTGAATTATAGCGGAGTGCCTCCGGAAATTCCCGAAGGTGGCAAGTTTGAGTTGGAGTCCTCTGGTGCACCGGACACTGTCCGGTGCCTCCAGACCAGAGGTGCCTTCGGTTGCCCCTTTGCTCCTTTGTTGAATCCAATACTTGATCTTTTTATTGGCTAAGTGTGAACCTTTTACACCTGTATAACTTATACACTAGAGCAAACTAGTTAGTCCAATTATTTGTGTTGGGCAATTCAACCACCAAAATTATTTGGGAACTAGGTGTAAGCCTAATTCCCTTTCAGGTGCGCCCGTCGACAGACAGCCTCCCCAACAGCCATTTTGGTGGTTGGGGCTATAAATACCCCCAACCACCACACTTCAAGGCATCTAAGTTTTTCAGCCAACACATTCAATACAAGAGCTAGTGCATTCAATACAAGACACAATTAGATTGTATCAAAGCCTCTCCAAGTCCCAATTCCACTCAAAGCAATTAGTGACTAGAAGAGAGAGTTTTGCTCGTGTTCTTTGAGCTCTTGCGCTTGGATCATTTTTCTTCTTCCCCATTCTTGTTTCCAAGACATTTGTAATCAAAACAAGAGACACCAATTGTGTGGTTGTCCTTGTGGGGACTAAGTGTCCCAATTAATTGAGGAGAAAAGCTCACTCGGTCTAGGTGACCGTTTGAGAGAGGGAAAGGGTTGAAAGAGACCCGGTCTTTGTGACCACCTCAACGGGGAGTAGGTTTGCAAGAACCGAACCTCGGTAAAACAAATCATCGTGTCACACTCTTCATTTTCTTGTGATTTGTTTTTCGCCCTCTCTTTCGGACTCGCTTTTATTTCTAACGCTAACCCAGGCTTGTAGTGGTGCTTAAAGTTTATAAATTTCAGATTTGCCTATTCACCCCCCTCTAGGTGACTTTCACTACTCAACTTTGAGGAACAGGAACGACACAGCCGAAACCCACAACCTTTTGATGAATATGTACTGCACACACTTCTAGACAATACATTGCCCGAGACAGACGAATTGGATAAATGCAAAGCGGTAACAATCATATTTCATTTTACAAAAAAAATTTATTTTAAATGGTACATATCACATCGTTATGCTTAACCATTTACACCATTCATCTTTATGCTTTTTTTACATGGTCAGATCATGATTCTCATGGTAAGCAGGGGGCACTGGACATTGTATGTTGTCAATACAGTCAAGAAGTGCATTCACATTTTAGATTCCAATCCCTATGGGGCAACACTTGGTGGTACTACTTGGAAGGATTATCATTTTGCCCAATTGGACTTAGGTGGCAGAAAGTTACCATGGGCTAAGGTTATTATGAGTAGATTAAACAAAGCCCTACAACATGTATGGCCCAGGACATGCTTTCCCAAATTTGGCAACTTCGCAATTGACTTGTCCCCAAATTGTTCTACCATGGCAGCAGGATCAAATGATTGTGGGTTTTATGTTATGGGATACATTCTCTTTTATGGCTGCGTTGAAGGATCTCTGCGGTCAGACATAGAAGCAGTACGTACAAATTTATCAGTTAATTTTATAGTTGGCCCAAAGCAATATATGGTACACATGTATATCTAACACAATTTTATTGGCTTGCAGGGCAACACTAGTGAGATACGGTCTCTTGCGCTGCATTACATCACATTCCATCGCAAGAACAAAGCATTATCGCAGCTTGAAGACACCCAAAGATTCAAGGTCTAATGGATGTAGTCTAGTTTAGATATGTAATATATTGTGTATACAATGGTTCCATAAACTTCAGCTGAGTCACATGTGTATACTATGGGCAAAGACGGTAGACGTTTCTTATATTATGTCAATGACAACTTGGGGATCAGTGATGTCTAAACTGGAATATTGTACCCTATGTGTTTGATCTTCATGTGTGTTTCATGCACTTGATTCTGCCAATTTCCTGTACAATTTTATGTTGTCAACAACATCGTGTTATGCTTGTTTTGTCTCAAGTTTATGATATAATTATCACCATTCTATGCTGGAAACATCTCTTTGTACAGTTATAAGCTTCACAGTCTGACCAGTTTATGCAATAAACAACCCCGTGTTATGCATATTTGCACATACATTTATGCTACATACGACAACGTTCTATGCTTTATAAGCTTCACAATCTGAACAATTTATGACAGTGTTATGCATATTCGAACATACATTTATGCTACATACGACAACGTCCTATGCTATAAAAAAACTCGTTGTACATTCATAAATCTACATAACTGTTAAATGCTTATGATAACTTTCACATACGTTTATGACAATATGTAAACATATCTATGACGTTGTCTGTGCATTGACAATTTAACATACGAATCACATTTACATCCAGAATATAATTTTCTCATAAATCTTATGGTATTCTACTCTCTACCAGATGAATCATCATCTCCGACATACACAGTTCGTTTTTTCAACGTTGATGTCTCATTCCACTGTGGTGCTGCACCTATGCTTTTGTTCCTTGAACCAGGAGGCTGTCTCGCTTACGTCCAGATAGGTTAGCCAATCGAACCCTATTATCCTCCACAGTTAAACACGTACGGCTGTTGTGACCATCAGCTATGCCACATTTCTGGCACTCCCTGCTCATCTTCTTAGCTCCTTTCGCACCCAATTTAAGAACTTATTGCTCACTACTTTTGATCGTTCTTCCCTTAGGCTTGGCCTTATCTGGTCTTGCTAAGTTTACACCTTCCATATGAAACTCCAGTTTCTACAAATCAAAGATATTAAGTCAGTTTTCATATTCACATATTCATCATATACTATAGCAATATTATTACCTTTCTAGCTTCCACATTTGTAGCATTACTATCAATCAGACGCATATCAGTGTTATGTTCCAATGTTAATATCGGCATATTACATTGATCATCGTTAGCATTGCATTCATTTGTATTAGACCCCATTACAATTTCCTGTGAAATAACGCAAACTCCAGTGAAGGCACAAATGTTATAGAGCAGCATAAATAATACATTATAAAATTCTGTTGCATACCTCGTTCCCATCATCTAATTTGCGTAAATTATCTATAACTAAGTCTTCGATTTCATACGCTTCGACCTATATCATTTAAATTACATACATGGATCATTATCGACATGTAATAATGGTGTATTCAAAATAACACGATGTGCGTACCTGGATGTCATCGCCAGCACTTGTGCCACAACTCTCACCAGTACCTATATTAGGCTCCACACGCATCAATAACCCTAATAATTCGTCCATCATCTCTAGGGCTTTATCATTCCGAGCTTTAGATAGACTCGCATGGTGTACTACTTTCATTGCTTTTTAAGCAACATCTTCTATCTATATAATCTAGTTTCTCCATCTTTTCCTTTCAAATTCCTATCGTCTCTTGAAAAAGCCACATCTTATCGCGCGGAGTATGTGTATCGTTGCAAAATGTACTCACTCGGGATCCTTTCAATTTGTAGATGCATGAAAGCGCGTACAAGATGAACACAAAATAGGCCTATAATTGATTAACCATACATTATGTCATATATTACTCGTAAACAGTGCTATATTCGTAATAATTAATCATTTCATATAGAAATATTTGTTTAGTATAACAGACCTGTATGCTCCCAATGCTTGCACTCACATGAATACTTTCCGGCATCCACATCAGCCCTTTTTTTGAATTGGTGTTGTCCCCAAACAATTTATTTGATCTTGTAGTATGTTTCACCACCCAATCATTTACATCACCCTCTGTATCACGGTCTATTCGGTATGCAGTTGCATATTTTACGGTCTCCTGGAACCTTGTCATTACAGCTCTAGTGTATGCCCTTGCAACTCTTATTTCAAACATATACAATGTAGTTGTATCCTTTTGACCCTGCAAATTACACAATACATTATTAATACCGTTTTGTTTTTAATAGCATAAAACATATGTTTTTCATTTTTTTCACTTACCATGCATCCTAGTGCCTCTTTGGCCTCTTTCATCTTCCTACTATGCAGGAGCTTCATCATTTGCTTTGCAAATTGATGAAGCGGTGTGTTTGCATCCACGTGGGCACTCTTCACCAGCTTGTTCATGCTCTCGCTTCGTTGTGTAGAGACCATAAGACCACAATAGTCTCCTTTGAAAAATGCAGGTACCCAATCTTTACGTATTTCATACAATCTGACAAGGGTGTTGTTCTCATGTAGCTGGAAATCATTTAGCATCATTTGCCAGGCAGCCTCGAACTCCATTTCATTCAACAGATGATGTATTATAGATTGGAACCTTGTTTTGAAATCCATTTCCTCAAATCTTGCATACAATTCATTCAAGTGGGGCACATACCTATTTTGCACATGCCACAAACACAATCGATGTATTGTGTTTGGGAATACTCTGCCTAGTGCGATTGGCATAGCAGGGTCTTGATCTGAAATAGATAAATTTACATAACATTAGGCAAGTCAATGTGATATCATATAGGACGTGTCTAATAATACGAGCCATTTATTACAACATACCTGTCAACATCACTCGTGGTTCGTCACATCCCATGCATGTTTTGAACGTATTGAATACCCACTCGAATGTATCAACTGTCTCGTCTCCTAGTAAAGCAAACCCAAATATTGTGCATTGTAGGTGGTGGTTCGAGCCAACAAACATGCATAATGGCTTGTCATACATATTAGTCTTATGTGTAGTATCAAAGGTAACTGCATCACCAAAATCAATGTACTCGGCTTGCTGGCTAGCATGGGACCAAAATATGCTTAAAATCTTCCCTTCTTTGTCCAGTTGAAAGTCAGAAAAAAAATTGTGGATTATCTTTCTTGCATAATGAAAAAAGATAATATCTTCGACACATCATTCGCATTTCTTTCCCTTTGCCATGCTTTCTTCCTGTCAAAAAAATGTAATGATTATGCACTACATATTTTTAACACATTTCGATTGTTTCGGTAATATATAATACCATTATTGTCAATGCATAATACACTTACAGGTTACTCATGTCCTGCACGGTTATTGTAACGTTTTCTGGACCACCATGCATTTCTGAAACAAAATCCATAATGCAATGTTGTGAAATCCTGCTTTCTTGCGTCGCACTAAGGAACTCCATATAATCACGATCATGAGTTTTGTTGCATTGCAATTGTCCTTTTTCTGTATCTTTCTTCAAGAATTCATGATTATGCTCATAGTTTACCAGATCAATTCGGACGGAAATAACATTCTCTTTAGCATCATCGTTGATTTTTTTAAGTTTCATCCCAGCCTTGCACTGTGTTCATTTTGAACATGTGTTACATATCCTTGGATTTCCAGCTACCCTTTCAGCATTCTTTCCTTCCATCGAACAATTCAACCATTTACAATTCTTCCGCTCCCTATATTTCTTCAACGGAAATCCAACCTCGTATGCATATTGACTATAAAAATTATACGCATCGTCCATGTTACTAAATGTCATACCGACTTTAGGTATCAATCTTATATCAATATTGTCTGGCTGTGCACAGAAATTTAACATTTACGATTCAGTAGCGACTAAATCTAACGTAATATAGGTACAACATTACAAAAAGTATGTACGAAACTAATAGTATTATAATTGAGAGAACTTACATGGCTTTGAAGAATATGAGGTGTGTCCTGTTCATGCGCCCCAATATATCTCATGGGGATGTGCTTATCTGCTCCTACCACGTCTGCCGATTTTGTGTTCTCATCAATATGTCCAGGTGCCCTCAATGTCGCGGGGGGAGTAACAGATACATCCTCTGTGTAACCGGTGATCGCAGACGCTACAGGATGCATGTCCATTGAAGTAGACGTACCACTTGACCTATGCATAGACGCTACAGGTTGCATGTCATCGCCAACACCGGTGCTGGACATTCCCTCGCCGTTAATCGCCGCCTGGTCTTATCCCTTCCGCCGTCGTTAACCGCCGCCAATAACACAGATACGAACGTGGATCTACTGCGGCTGTAAATTAAAATTGATTTCCTTCTACTAATGCTCCTCAAACCGTAGCTGTCCCTTTATTTTCGCGATTGTGCAGCATGTCTTTCCTTATCTCAAACCGGTCAAGATTTATATATTACACGGTTTATGCTATCATGTTACACATATTTATGCAGTCGTAAATGGTGTGCACATGGTAATATTCGTTCCCCGTGATTCGTGATACAAAAGATTCCTTCTATGCATGATTTATGCACATTACTCCATATATTTATAGCGTTCGTATATTGCCTGACGCGTATTATCCGGGATTCGTGGCTATCGTCTGCATGGCTGACGCAAGCACGCGTACACTGGGCCGACCGCGTCCTGGCTGGGGCTTCCCCCACTAATGGAAGCCCAGGACTTCCATTACCTCTTCCATATATATATATATATTGTCGGGGACCATAATTAGGGGTACCCTCAAGGCTCCTAATTCTCAGCTGGTAACCCCCATCAGCATAAAGCTGCAAAGGCCTGATGGGTGCGATTAAGTCAGGGATCGGTCCATTCGAGGGACTCGATCACGCCTCGCCCGAGCCTAGCCTCGGACAAGGGCAGCCGACCCCGGAGGATCTCCGCCTCGCCCGAGGCCCCCCTCCAGCGGCTAACGTATTTCCGGCTCGCCCGAGGCCCTGTCTTCGCCAAGAAGCAACCCTGACCAAATCGCCGCACCGACCGACCAAATTGCAGGAGCATTTAATGCAAAGGTGGCCTGACACCTTTATCCTGACGCGCGCCCTTCAGCCGACAGAGCCGAAGTGACCGCCGTCACTTCGTCGCTCCACTGACCGGCCTGACAGAAAGACAGCGCTGCCTGCGCCGCTCCGACTGCGGTGCCACTTGACAGAGTGAGGCTGACAGGTAGTCAGGCCCGGCCGCAGGCACCATAGGAAGCTCCGCTTTGCCCGACCCAGGGCTCGGACTCGGGCTAAGCCCCGGAAGACGGCGAACTCCGCTCCGCCCGACCCAGGGCTCGGACTCGGGCTAAGTCCCGGAAGACGGCGAACTCCGCTCCGCCCGACCCAGGGCTCGGACTCGGGCTAAGCCCTGGAAGACGGCGAACTCCGCTCCGCCCGACCAGGGGCTCGGACTCGGGCTAAGTCCTGGAAGACGGCGAACTCCGCTCCGCCCGACCCAGGGCTCGGACTTGGGCTCAGCCCCAGAAGACGACGAACTCCGCTTTGCCCGACCCCAGGGCTCGGACTCCGCCCTGGCCTCAGCCGACGGTCTCCGCCTCGCCCGACCCAGGGGCTCGGACTCGACCTCGACCACGGAAGACAGACTCGACCTCGGCTTCGGAGGAGCTTCCACATCGCCCAACCTAGGGCGCAGACCAGCCACGTCAACAGGAGGCGCCATCATCACCCTACCCCAAGCTGACTCGGGCCACGGGGAACAAGACCGGTGTCCCATCTGGCTCGCTCCGCCAGATAGGCAATGATGGCGCCCCGCATACTCTGTGACGACGGCGGCTCTCAGCCCCCTTACGGAAGCAAGAGGACGTCAGCAAGGACTCAACAGCTCCGACAGCTGTCCCTCCGCCAGGCTCCAGCGCTCCTCCGATGGCCACGACATCACACCAGCTGGGTGCCAAAATCTCTCCGGCTGCCACAACAGCATGTACTTAGGGCGCTAGCTCTCCTCCGCTAGACACGTAGCACTCTGCTACACCCCCCATTGTACACCTGGATCCTCTCCTTACGCCTATAAAAGGAAGGACCAGGGCCCTCTTAGAGAGGGTTGGGCCGCGCGGGGACGAGGACGAGACAGGCTCTCGCGTGAGGCCGCTCGCTCCCTCTCCCGTGTGGACGCTTGTAACCCCCTACTGCAAGCGCACCCGACCTGGGCGCGGGACGAACACGAAGGCCGCGGGATTTCCACCTCTCTCACGCCCATCTCCGGCCACCTCACTTCCCCCCTTCGCGCTCGGCCTCGCGCTGACCCATCTGGGCTGGGGCACGCGGCGACATTTCACTCGTCGGCTTAGGGACCCCCCGGTCTCGAAACGCCGACAGTTGGCGCGCCAGGTAGGGGCCTGCTGCGTGTTGACGAATAGCTTCCCGTCAAGCTCCAGATGAGCAGTCTCCAGCAACCTCTCCGACCCGGGACGGTGCTCCGTTTCGGGAGCCTTGAGTTCATGTCCCTCGACGGTGGCTACGACATGATACTCCTTCCACCGCCGAACGACAGCGACAATGGCGGCCGACAGCCCGCCCGCCGGCGGCGGAATCGACGACGTCTTCCCCGCGTGGTGGAAGAACAACATTCGAGCTCGCCCCGTCCTCTCCCCCGCCAACGGAGGAGGAGGCGGGGCAACCAAGGCCAAGCGGGAGGCAGCGCCTCGTCGGCTGTCGAGCGAGTCGACGGCCCCAGCGCCCCAACGGGGGGCGCGTCGGGCATCGACCTCGCGTTTGAGACGAAGGCGAGTGCCGTCTCCCCGCGACACGCCAATTTCGAGCAAACGGACGACGTCGGCACGCTCGCGAAAGGCTTGCTGGACGTCACCCTCGTACCTGAGACGACGGTGCAGTCAGTCCCCGACGTGACTTCATCACCGCCCGTCGACCAAGAGGTACCGACCGATTCCCATCTCACGCCTTTCGGATTCAGCCTCGACCCACCAAGTGGCCTCGCTTTGGTGGACGCTCTCGTAGAGGCGAGTCCTAGCCCTATGGGGTTTCGTATGCGGTCGCCCTGGGACCGGCTGACGGAAGTCTCGACCTACGGGCCCTCCGGGTCCGAGGAAGACGACGAGCCCAGCTTCTGTTGGGATTTCTCCGGACTTGGCAACCCCAGTGCCATGCAGGACTTCATGACCGCATGCGACTACTGCCTTTCCGACTGTTCCGACGGTAGCCATAGCCTCGGCGATGAGGACTGCGGCCCAAGCCGCGAATGTTTCCACGTCGATCTAGGGGGTCCCTCCGAAGGCAACCATCTCGGCATGCCGGAGGACGGTGACCCCCTAGGCCGGTGCCTCGCGTTGACATCCCACGGGAGCTAGCTGTGGTCCCCGTTCAGGCGGGGGGCCATGACCCACAGCTCGAGCAAATCCGCGGGGTGCAGGCCAGGCTCGATGAGGGAGCAGGAGCGCTTGAGCCGATCCACCGGGACGTCGTGCAGGAATGGGCGGGCCAGCCTCCGGCCGGAGAAATACGTCATCTACCCCAGGGCTTCCAGCACCACATCGCCGACGATGTCAGGGTCAGGCCGCCACCCGCATCCAGTGGGGTTGGCCAGAACCTGGCTGCAGCAGCAATGCTCCTCCGCGCGATGCCGGAGCCATCAACCACCGAGCGGCGGCGAATCCAGGGAGAGCTCAAGAATCTCCTGGAAGGCGCCGCGGTCCGACGGGCCGAGAGCTCCGCCTCCCGAAGGCAGGGGTACCCCTCGGAACCTCATGCCGCGACTTCTCGATTCATGCGGGAAGCCTCGGTCTACACCGGGCGCACGCGCAACACAGCACCTGCGGCCCCGGGTCGCCTCGGCAACGAGCACCATCACCGCGACCGTCGGGCCCACCTCGACGAGAGGGTGCGCTGAGGCTACCACCCCAGGCGTGGGGGACGCTACGACAGCGGGGAGGATCGGAGTCCCTCGCCCGAACCACCCGGGCCATACGACGGGCGCCGTTCCCGACCCGGTTCCGACCCCCGACTACTATCACAAAGTACTCGGGGGAGACGAGACCGGAACTATGGCTCGCGGACTACCGTCTGGCCTGCCAACTGGGTGGAACGGACGATGACAACCTCATCATCCGCAACCTCCCCCTGTTTCTCTCCGACACCGCCCGCGCCTGGTTGGAGCACCTGCCTCCGGGGCAGATCTCCAACTGGGACGACCTAGTCCAAGCTTTCGTCGGCAATTTTCAGGGCACGTACATGCGCCCCGGGAATTCCTGGGACCTCCGAAGCTGCCGACAGCAGCCGGGAGAGTCTCTCCAGGACTACATCCGGCGATTCTCGAAGCAGCGCACCGAGCTGCCCAACATCACCGACTCGGATGTCATCGGCGCGTTCCTCGCTGGCACCACCTGCCACGACCTGGTGAGCAAGCTGGGTCGCAAGACCCCCACCAGGGCGAGCGAGCTGATGGACATCGCCACCAAGTTCGCCTCCGGCCAGGAGGCGGTCGAGGCTATCTTCCGGAAGGACAAGCAGCCCCAGGGCCGCCCATCGGAAGATGCCCCCGAGGCGTCAACTCAGCGCGGCGCCAAGAAGAAGGGCAAGAAGAAGTCGCAAGCGAAACGCGACGTCGCCGACGCGGACCTTGTCGCCGCCGCCGAGTACAAGAACCCTCGGAAACCCCCCAGAGGTGCCAACCTCTTCGACAAGATGCTCAAGGAGCCATGCCCCTATCACTAGGGGCCCGTCAAACACACCCTTGAGGAGTGCGTCATGCTTCGGAGCCACTTCCACAGGGCCGGGCCACCCGCGGAGGGTGGCAGGGCCCACGACGACGACAAGAAGGAAAATCACCAAGCAGGAGAGTTCCCCGAGGTCCGCGACTGCTTGATGATCTACGGTGGGCAAGCGGCAAACGCCTCGGCTCGGCACCGCAAGCAAGAGCGCCGGGAGGTCTGTTCGGTGAAGTTGGCGGCGCCAGTCTACCTAGACTGGTCCGACAAGCCCATCACCTTCGACCAAGCCGACCACCCCGACCATGTGCCGAGCCTGGGGAAATACCCGCTCGTCGTTGACCCCATCATCGGCGACGTCAGGCTCACCAAGGTCCTCATGGACGGAGGCAGCAGCCTCAACATCATCTACGCCGAGACCCTCGGGCTCCTGCGTGTCGATCTGTCCTCGGTCCGGGCAGGCGATGCGCCTTTCCATGGGATCATCCCCGGGAAGCGCGTCCAGCCCCTCGGACAACTCGACCTTCCTGTCTGCTTCGGAACACCCTCCAACTTCCGAAGGGAGACCCTGACATTCGAAGTGGTCGGGTTCCGAGGAACCTACCACGCGGTACTGGGAAGGCCATGCTACGCGAAGTTCATGGTCATCCCCAACTACACCTAACTGAAGCTCAAGATGCCGGGCCCCAACGGGGTCATCACCGTCGGCCCCACGTACAAACACGCGTTCGAATGCGACGTGGAGTGCGTGGAGTACGCCGAGGCCCTCGCCGAGTCCGAGACCCTCATCGCCGACCTAGAGAGCCTCTCTAAGGAGGTGCCAGACGTAAAGCGTCATGCCGGCAACTTCGAGCCCGCGGAGACGGTTAAGTCCGTCCCCCTCGACCCCAGCGGCGACGCCTCCAAGCAGATCCGGATCGGCTCCAAGCTCGGTCCCAAATAGGAAGCAGTGCTCATCGACTTTCTCCGCGCGAACGCCGACGTCTTCGTGTGGAGTCCCTCGGACATGCCCGGCATACCGAGGGATGTCGTCGAGCACTCGCTGGACATCCGAGCCGGAGCTCGACCCGTCAAGCAGCCTCTGCGCCGATTCGACGAAGAAAAGCGCAGAGCCATAGGCGAGGAGATCCACAAGCTAATGGCGGCAGGGTTCATCAAAGAGGTATTCCATCCCGAATGGCTTGCCAACCCTGTGCTAGTGAGAAAGAAAGGAGGGAAATGGCGGATGTGTGTAGACTACACTGGTCTAAACAAAGCATGTCCGAAGGTTCCCTACCCTCTGCCTCGCATCGATCAAATCGTGGATTCCACTGCTGGGTGCGAAACCCTGTCTTTCCTTGATGCCTACTCAGGGTATCACCAAATCAGGATGAAAGAGTCCGACCAGCTCGCGACTTCTTTCATCACGCCCTTCGGCATGTACTGCTATGTCACCATGCCGTTCGGCTTGAGGAATGCGGGTGCAACGTACCAGCGGTGCATGAACCTTGTGTTCGGCGAACACATTGGCCGCACGGTCGAGGCCTACGTCGATGACATCGTAGTCAAGACGAGGAAAGCCTCCGACCTCCTTTCCGACCTTGAAGTGACATTCCGATGTCTCAAGGCGAAAGGCGTCAAGCTCAATCCCGAAAAGTGTGTCTTCGGGGTGCCCCGAGGCATGCTCTTGGGGTTCATCGTCTCCGAGCGGGGCATCGAAGCCAACCCGGAGAAGATCGCAACAATCACCAGCATGGGGCCCATCAAGGACTTGAAAGGCGTACAGAGGGTCATGGGATGTCTTGCGGCTCTGAGCCGCTTCATCTCACGCCTCGGCGAAAGAGGCCTGCCTCTGTACCGCCTCTTAAGGAAAGCCGAGTGCTTCACTTGGACCCCTGAGGCCGAGGAAGCCCTCGGGAACCTGAAGGTGCTCCTCACGAAGGCGCCTATCTTGGTGCCCCCGGCTGCCGGAGAAGCCCTCTTGGTCTACGTCGCCGCGACCACTTAGGTGGTTAGCGCCGAGATTGTGGTCGAGAGGCAAGAAGAGGGGCATGCATTGCCCGTCCAAAGGCCAGTCTACTTCGTCAGCGAGGTACTGTCCGAAACCAAGATCCGCTACCCACAAGTTCAGAAGCTGCTGTATGCGGTGATCCTGACACGGCGGAAGTTGCGACACTACTTCGAGTCTCATCCGGTAACTGTGGTGTTATCTTTCCCCCTGGGGGAGATCATCCAGTGCCGGGAGGCCTCGGGTAGGATTGCAAAGTGGGCGGTGGAAATCATGGGCGAGACAATCTCGTTCGCCCCTCGGAAGGCCATCAAGTCCCAGGTCTTGGCGGACTTCGTAGCTGAATGGGTCGACACTCAGCTCCCAACAGCTCCGATCCAGCCGGAGCTCTGGACCATGTTCTTCGACGGGTCGCTGATGAAGACAGGAGCCGGCGCAGGCCTACTCTTCATCTCGCCCCTCGGGAAGCACATACGCTATGTGCTACGCCTCCATTTCCCGGCGTCCAACAATGTGGCCGAGTATGAGGTTCTGGTCAACGGGTTGCGGATCGCCATCGAGCTAGGGGTCCGACGCCTCGACGCTCGCGGTGACTCGCAGCTCGTCATCGACCAAGTCATGAAGAACTCCCACTGCCGCGACCCGAAGATGGAGGCCTATTGCGATGAGGTTCGGCACCTGGAAGACAAGTTCTACGGGCTCGAGCTCAACCACATCGCTCGGCGCTACAACGAGACTGCGGACGAGCTGGATAAAATAGCCTCGAGGCGGACAACGGTTCCCCCGGACGTGTTCTCCCGAGACCTGCATCAACCCTCCGTCAAGATCGACGACACGCCCGAGCCCGAGGCACCCACGGTGCAGCCCGAGGTACCCTCGGCTCAGTCCAAGGCACCCTCGGCTCGGCCCGAGGCGCCCTCGGTTCAGCCCGAGGTACCCTCGGCCCCCGAGGGTGAGACGCTGCACGTCGAGGGGAAGCAAAGCGGGGTCGCGCCTGATCAAAACTGGCAGGCCCCGTACCTGCAATATCTCCACCAAGGAGAACTACCCCTCGACCGAGCCGAAGCTCGGCGGTTGGCGCGGCGCGCCAACTCGTTCGTCTTGCTGGGAGATGGGAAGGAGCTCTACCACCGCAGCCCCTCAGGCATCCTCCAGCGATGCATATCCATCACCGAAGGTCAGGAACTCCTCCGAGAGATACACTCGGGGGCTTGCGGCCATCACGCAGCACCTCGAGCCCTTGTCGGAAATGCTTTCCGACAAGGTTTCTACTGGCCGACGGCGGTGGCCGACGCCACAAGAATTGTCCGCACCTGCGAAGGGTGTCAGTTCTACGCAAGGCAGACCCACCTGCCCGATCAGGCTCTGCAGACGATACCCATCACCTGGCCTTTTGCTGTGTGGGGTCTGGACCTCGTCGGCCCCTTGCAGAAGGCACCCGGGGGCTACACGCACCTGTTGGTCGCCATCGACAAATTCTCCAAGTGGATCGAGGTCCGACCCCTAAACAACATCAGGTCCGAGCAGGAGGTGGCGTTCTTCACCAACATCATCCATCGTTTCGGGGTCCCGAACTCCATCATCACCGACAACGGCACCCAGTTCACCGGTAGAAAGTTCCTGGACTTCTGCGAGGATCACCACATCCGGGTGGACTGGGCCGCCGTGGCTCATCCCATGACGAATGGGCAAGTAGAGCGTGCCAACGGCATGATTCTACAAGGACTCAAGCCTCGGATCTACAACGACCTCAACAAGTTCGGCAAGCGATGGATGAAGGAACTCCCCTCGGTGGTCTGGAGCCTGAGGACAACACCGAGCCGAGCCACGGGCTTCACGCCGTTCTTTCTGGTCTATGGGGTCGAGGCCATCTTGCCCACAGACCTGGAATACGGTTCCCCGAGGACAAGTGCCCATGCCGACCAAAGCAACCAAGCTAGTCGAGAAGACTCGCTGGACCAGCTGGAAGAGGCTCGGGACAGGGCCTTACTATACTCGGCGCGGTACCAGCAGTCCATGCGACGCTACCACACCCGAGGGGTCTGGTCCCGAGACCTCCAGGTGGGCGACTTGGTGCTTCGGCAGCGACAAGACGCCCGAGGGCGGCACAAGCTCACGCCCCCTGGGAGGGGCCATTCGTCATCGCCAAAGTTCTGAAGCCCGGAACGTACAAGTTGGCCAACAGTCAAGGCGAGGTCTACAGCAACGCTTGGAACATCCAATAGCTACGTCGCTTCTACCCTTAAGATGTTTTCAAGTTGTTCATATACCTCGCTCCTACGCAAAGTTTAGTCATCAAGGAAGGGTCAGCCTTGCCTCGGCAAAGCCCGACCCTCCCTCGGGGGCTAAAAGGGGAGAACCCCCTCTGCGTCGAAATTTTTCCTCGAAAAAAGATCTTTTCTGCCAGAATGTCTTTCGTGCTTTTCGACTGCTTCGAAAGTGGATCCTGAGAACGACGGAGTACACGTAAGCAGCCAAGGCTGACCGAGCCGAGGGACTCCTACGCCTCCGGGATACGGATACCTCACTCATCACCTTCTGCGATAAGTAACTCACGTTCGGATGAGTGATTCTGCAGACCGAACAAGTCTTCACGTTCGGAAGACCTTCTGCCGGAGCGATTCTTCGAGCCTTCTCGACTGCGTCGGTGACAGAGCCCCATGGACGGGTAAGAGTGCGCGTAAGCGGCAAGGCCGACCGAGCCGAGGGACTCCTACGCCTCCGGGATACGGATACCTCACTCGTCACCTTCCGTGAGAAGCAGCTCTCGCTCGCACGAACAATTCTGTTATCGACAAAAAAGTCCGGATACTCGAAACAAGAGGAAAAGAGACGCAGCTTTACAACACGGCGAGGGTGTGTTTTGGCCTCGGCAGCCGCAAAAAACACGCGCTACAAGATGATCCGATCCTGCAGGCTCGGATCTTGACGCTTGAAGGGAGCAGCAGCACCCTCGGCGTCGACAACACCTTCGGCGAGGTCCGACCAAGCCTCGGATGGCGACGCAGTCCAAGGGTCTCCGCTCTGAAGGACAACGTCATCACCAAGCCCGGATCGTCGCCGCCAGGGTCTTCTCCGAGAATCCGGCTCGGGCAGGCGGCTCGACTGGCCACCCCGAGGCCTCGGCCAACTGTCCCCCGAGGACATCAGCCCGACCCGAGGCCTCGGCAGGTCAATTCCGGCGTCGGTCCCGCTAACGGACGACCCGGCCAGGCTCCGGCCGACCAGGTCTTCTTTCCGAGCCAACTCTGCCTTTGTTCGCGCTGACACCGCTACCCCTGGCCTCAGCTCATCGAAGAGCGGCCGAGGGGTTCCTTTAACTGAGCAAGAGAAGCCTCGGGCAACAAGGCTGACCGAGTCGAGGGACTCCTACGCCTCCGGGATACAGATACCTCACTCGTTACCTTTACACGGGGCGACTCACGCTTGGTGAAGCGGTTCAGACAACCAACAGGTGAGTCTTAGTGCTCGAAAATGAGGAAAAAATACATACATGTTCAGGCCTCGACAGCCACAATGAACAAAAACACTGGCATTCGAAGTGCCATTACAAACGGAACTCCGGTTCCACCTCCGCAGGTACGAACAACCCCACTCGATGGGGGGGGGCCTGCGGAGCAACAGAAGACCGACGAACGGCGCGCCGTCGCCCGCTCCGGCAGCGGCGACGACGACGACTTCTGCTCCGGGGGGCCGAACAGCGGCAGCGATGACCTCAGGGCGGATGCTGCTGCCAGGAGGCCCCCGCCCATGCCCAAACTCGTGAGGCAAGGACGTGCAGAAGGTCGTAGAGTTGGAGGTCGGTCCGTGGGCGGCCCTGGCTATCTCGTCGGCGGAAGAACCTCTTCCAGCTGCCGTGGCAGAAGCCGGCGCCGAGAGCGGCTCCGAAGCCACTCGAGCCCGAGAGCCAGGCACGCGGCAGCTGCCAGCGCCACGGACGACAACCGCCCTTCCCCCAATCACTGAGGGAAGGAGCGGGCCACCGCCCACGCAGGGGCCGACCCCAACTCGGCACACTCCCCTCCCCAGCCCTGGTGATGAAAATCCTTGAGGCTGAGGGAGGGGCAGAGGCCGCGGCCCGGTTTGCTTTCCCCCGCCATCAAACTGGAGGTCACCATCTTGGGTGACCGCCGGTGGAGGGGTGCAGCCGGGCCGACTGATGAAATCCTTGAAGCCGAACGATGGCTGAAAGGTACCAACTCCCGCGGAGTTGTGTTCCGCCAACGGCAAGGCGGAAAGACTGCGAGCATCCCCCATCCGGGGGCTTGGAAGGTGGAAAGGCACGATGCATAAGGGAGCACGAAGACGTGGTCGCCCTTCAAGGGGGTCACCCTACTTTTAAAGGCGACTCTCCCTACTTGCGTCCCCAACCGTCGTGGGCTGAGTCTTCTCCAACACGCTCCAAGGTCCTCCCCTACAGCGCGGGGGCTGGGTCCCACACGTCATGCAAGCCGGCTCAAAGCAGAAGAAGCCAAACCGCCGTGCGCGGTGCGTGCAACCGCCCAGCGGTTACAAGCGGCTCTCCACTTTTGCCCAGACCAGCGGGCGAAAGGGCGGGCAGCCATGCAGGCGGCATGCAACCGCGCCGAGTGGGCGCACTTCTCCGACTCCCAACACACCCAGCATGGAGGCCCAGGCCCACGTGTCATGCAACCGGCGCGCCGAATGCTTCGTGCATGCAACTGCACCGCCACTTGCGCCACCACCGCGCCTCCTCGACTGCGGAACCAATACCGCGACTCGAGGCGACCCAGCGCACGACCCAGCAGCGCCAGCCTGGCGCGACGGTCAATGCGGCCAAAAATGGGCCGGCAGTAATGGCGGTGGCAGGCGGGCAGGAGCAGCGGTCACGTCGTTAGCCAAGCTTACGTCCCATCCAGGGGCAACGAGAGAACCCTCTCTCATGGCGTGAAGACAACGCGCCCGTGTTCCGTTCCTCGAACGGCTCGCGCACGCGCAACGGCTGCCCCGCGAACCACTCGCCCCGTCGCATTAACTCCGCGGCGGGACAGGCGGCGCCTCTGGCAGGAGAAGCAAGCGACGCTTCGCCTTCGCCATAATGACCGCGTCAAAAAAGGTACGCCGCGTCGTTCGATTTCGTATCCTTTTCCTTTTTCCTCTTTCTCTCTCTTGCAACAGAAACCGGGAAAGGGGGATACCCCGAAAAGGATCCTTCCTCGTGAAGGAACCAGGCTCCGAGCCTCCCTACTGATCAGAGGTTCGAAGGCTGGCCCCTCAGAAGGGTTCGACAGCCGCCTCAGATCGCGTGGGCTCTACACCCACTACTGGTCAGAGGTTCGAAGGCCGGCCCCTCGGAAGGGTTCAACGACCGCCTCAGGCTACTCGGGCTCCGCGCCCACTACTGATCAGGGGTTCGAAGGCTGGCCCCCGAAGGGTTCACAGCCGCCTCAGACACAGAGCGAGGGATGACCATGGGTACGTTTGATACATAACCAAGGCTCGGGCTGCGCTCCCGAGGTACCCTAGGACATTTCCGAGACCAGCGGGAACGATCTTGTAACGGAATCCCATCAGAGGGAGGCATCGAGCCCTCGGACCCCGTCGCCAGGGGACCGGGTCCGGCAGATCACCCGCAGGTACTTTTGGGCGTGCCTCTGGGCCTCTAGCCGACCCCTAACGAATGGGGCACAGACGTCCACTCGGATTACCCGCCTGCAGCTCACCGGAGACACCATGTTCGGCGCCCACCGAGGGCAACATGGCCCTTTCCCCCCTCCTCCTTGCGGAAAGGCGATGCAGGGGCGTATGTAAAAAAGTCGAGTCTGTCCCTGATCGCCCTCTCGCCCTGTGCAGAGGCTCGGGGGCTGCTCTCGCAAACCCGGCTCCGGCCGAACCGTTGACAGCGTCAACATACCAGCCCAAGAACTTGGGACCCGACCGTACACCCGGGCTACGGCCAGCTCGCATGAGGGAACGACCAGACCAGCCGAAGCATTACGCGAGGCATTAAGACCTCGGAGGAGTCAAACCACTCCTCCGATGCCTCGGGGGCTACACCCAGCGGGTGCGCTCGCGCGCACCCACCGGAACAAAACGCAACCGAGAAAGGCTGGTCCCCTTGCAAAAAAGTGCGACGAAAGTCTCCAAGCGAGTGCTAACACTCCCTTCGAGGCTCGGGGGCTACTGTCGGGGACCATAATTAGGGGTACCCTCAAGGCTCCTAATTCTCAGCTGGTAACCCCCATCAGCATAAAGCTGCAAAGTCCTGATGGGTGCGACTAAGTCAGGGATCGGTCCATTCGAGGGACTCGATCACGCCTCGCCCGAGCCTAGCCTCGGACAAGGGCAGCCGACCCCGGAGGATCTCCGCCTCGCCCGAGGCCCCCCTCCAGCGGCTAACGTATTTCCGGCTCGCCCGAGGCCCTGTCTTCGCCAAGAAGCAACCCTGACCAAATCGCCGCGCCGACCGACCAAATCGCAGGAGCATTTAATGCAAAGGTGGCCTGACGCCTTTATTCTGACGCGCGCCCTTCAGCCGACAGAGCCGAAGTGACCGTCGTCACTTCGTCGCTCCACTGACCGGCCTGACAGAAAGACAGCGCCGCCTGCGCCGCTCCGACTGCGGTGCCACTTGACAGAGTGAGGCTGACAGGCAGTCAGGCCCGGCCGCAGGCACCATAGGAAGCTCCGCTTCGCCCGACCCAGGGCTCGGACTCGGGCTAAGCCCCGGAAGACGGCGAACTCCGCTCCGCCCGACCCAGGGCTCGGACTCGGGCTAAGTCCTGGAAGACGACGAACTCCGCTCCGCCCGACCCAGGGCTCGGACTCGGGCTAAGCCCCAGAAGACGGCGAACTCCGCTCCGCCCGACCAGGGGCTCGGACTCGGGCTAAGTCCCGGAAGACGGCGAACTCCGCTCCGCCCGACCCAGGGCTCGGACTTGGGCTCAGCCCCAGAAGACGACGAACTCCGCTTCGCCCGACCCCAGGGCTCGGACTCCGCCCTGGCCTCAGCTGACGGTCTCCGCCTCGCCCGACCCAGGGGCTCGGACTCGACCTCGGCCACGGAAGACAGACTCGACCTCGGCTTCGGAGGAGCTTCCACATCGCCCAACCTAGGGCGCAGACCAGCCACGTCAACAGGAGGCGCCATCATCACCCTACCCCAAGCTGACTCGGGCCACGGGGAACAAGACCGGCGTCCCATCTGGCTCGCTCCGCCAGATAGACAATGATGGCGCCCCGCATACTCTGTGACGACGGCGGCTCTCAGCCCCCTTACGGAAGCAAGAGGACGTCAGCAAGGACTCAACAGCTCCGACAGCTGTCCCTCCGCCAGGCTCCAGCGCTCCTCCGATGGCCACGACATCACACCAGCTGGGTGCCAAAATCTCTCCGGCTGCCACAACGGCATGTACTTAGGGCGCTAGCTCTCCTCCGCTAGACACGTAGCACTCTGCTACACCCCCCATTGTACACCTGGATCCTCTCCTTACGCCTATAAAAGGAAGTACCAGGGCCCTCTTAGAGAGGGTTGGGCCGCGCGGGGACGAGGACGAGACAGGCGCTCGCGTGAGGCCGCTCGCTCCCTCTCCCGTGTGGACGCTTGTAACCCCCTACTGCAAGCGCACCCGACCTGGGCGCGGGACGAACACGAAGGCCGCGGGATTTCCACCTCTCTCACGCCCATCTCCGGCCACCTCACTTCCCCCCTTCGCGCTCGGCCTCGCGCCGACCCATCTGGGCTGGGGCACGCGGTGACATTTCACTCGTCAGCTTAGGGACCCCCCGGTCTCGAAACGCCGACATATATATATATATATATACTAGTTAGATGCCCGTGCGTTGCCACGGAAGTTAAAAATTACTATAAAACATAAATACAGAACGACAAACACCATTTTAATATATAAAAATCTGTGTGGCAAACTATCAACATAACATTAATATTTTATTGACGATATAAATATGTAATATTATTATAAATACGTCGACTCAAATAAAATGAATGATGTCGAACAAACATTATAATATAGAAAAGATCATTACAAAACATATTTCTTCTGCAATAAACATAATCAAACCACCAAACCCGTCCAGATCCAAAACTTTAGACAAAAGAAAACAATATATTGTACACATTCCTCAACACTGGTGACGGGAGTTACAATAGGAGGAAGATATATGGCCTGCTAACATAAACATGCGACAACACTAATATACAAGACCTGATAGACCATCCTCATGCGAGTAAACCCATTTCCTTCTACTTATGTTTGGGGAACGCTGTCGAGTGTACGGTGTCCTTGTGGATGTTGTTGACGAGTATGTGCAAATTGGCAATGGCACCCAATCATATTTGATGGTATTGGTTAGGGTATGCCATATCCTACCAGCAGTGCAATGGTTAGGCATCACACAAGGGTCCAGTGGCAAACTACTGTGGACCCTCACTGTGACAGAACCTCCCAAGTAATTAGGCCCACCTACAATTGTCCTTGTCCAACGGACTTCAGACAACCCTGTAGGTGCCCCTGAACTACTTGACAAGTTCGGTATCTTTCCTTACCTTACCAGGAACGTTTCACCCGTCTTGCAGACATTACAGAACATCGGAGATAAAGAAATGCGGAAGCAATTACATAATCTTACATTTATTTCAAAAGCAAGCTTGAGTTATTTTATTACAGACCAGACTAAAAGTGAGTGCAGAGTAGTATTATACAAACCAAGGGAGGCACAAACTCCTCCTGATAAGCTAAAAGCAAAAGATCCTAAGTGGAGGACCGAGTCCTTCCGCACTTCAGTCTTGTTTTTCCTCGTTTGGTACCACCTTGGAGCAAAAGCAACAAAAGTTTGTTGCTTCCTCACCTAAAAACAACAAAGGGATAAACCCTGAGAATGGAATACTCAGCAAGTCTTACCCGACTAAGGAAAAGACTCTCAAGGGTATGCTGGATAAATAGGAGTTAAGGAGAGGCTTTAGCAAAAATCAACTTATACTTTTGCAGAAATAGCTTACTAAAGTGAGTCCTTACTTTCAGTCTTTTAACGCCATGTTAAGTATTAATAGACTCTATTTGCATCTAGTCTAATTTCACATCACATCAAGACAACATCATTTTTATCCATCGTGTTCACATCCTGACTTTAGGTTGCAGGGAAGTGACCAAGTCTTCATAACCGCGAAGGTACGGCGATCCGAATCGATTATACTCAGCTGAGGATCTCCAATCACACGACATATGTAGCACTTAACCCTTCCATATGTCAACCCGCCACCGGGGTTCTTAAGACCGGATCAGGTTCACGCAAACCGAGAGCACAGATACACCACCGTCCAGCCTCTTGCCACGGAGGGTACACGCTACTCTCGCCACCGCTCCACGCCCATTTCGTGTTAGCTTATTCCGGCCTTAGTCTGCCCGAGGCAAGGCTTACCCATGACGAGGCATGTGACCAGTTAAAGGGTCCTCGGTCAGCACGCCTACATACGCATTAATCCTTAACCAACCTGGGTAGAACATCACCTGTTCCTAACCCAAGTCTCAATTTAAGTATTTCCATCCTTAGGATGAAAGAGCATCACAGGGAACTTTGCAGTAAGATCCCTCTATTGCTCCAAATGAAAATATTCTTGCAGGTAGAAGCCATCCTTTCTCGAGTTAAATTAAGGACAACCTCTATCCACAAGATCTAAGCAAGGCTAAGCATTTTTGTAAATCATATTTTGATACTTCACAGAAGTATCTATAAAGGTATGGATATCAAGGAAAGCAATGCATCAAAGGGCTTCAAGCAATTCCTATGAACCTAATGCACATTTCACTAGACTTAAGTGTGCGAAAAGTATTTAAAAACACAAGGAAAGGGGTTGCATGCACCGGGGCTTGCCTTCGTTAGTAGGTGAGTCAGGCTCGGACCCGCAGACGTCGAAGTAGAGCCAAGTCCTTGCCCGAGATTCCAAAGGTGGTTGTGTCTTCTTCAATCACTTCACTCTCTTCTCCGTTTTCTAAATATAACCATATAGGTATATATATAAGAATGAATGCCATGTAATGCTTATGAGAGTGCAAAAATAATAAAAATTTATTAACTAAGTCTTGAGTACAACTTTCTTTCATGAAACTCCGAGAACCTAGGGTTTCCGGAGTCGGGAAAGGAGTTCAAAGGGCAGGGGGTGGTTTTGGGTTCTAGTGATCAAACAAGGTCCAAATCAATTCAAACTCTACCCAAGGCTTTTAAATAATGTGAAAAGCTTACATAAAAAGTTTGGGCAATTTTGGGATTATCATTTAATTTCTAAAAATCCAGAACTGTTAGTTTAAGCTATTTTAAATGCCTCAAAATTCCCTGTTTAACCTAAAAATCATGAAACTATTTTTATTAAATTCTAGGGAAAATAAGAAGCCTAGGAAAATTGGTTTCATAATTTTAGGATTTTTCTACAATTTTCTACAAGTTATTTGGTTCTGAAGTAAAAAGAAAAGGAAAAAGGCATTAACAGTAATGGGCTGACTTTGGCCCACACGGCCCAGACCTAAGCAGAAGCGCGCCCGCGCGCGCGCTGGCTGTTTTGCGAAAAGGCCCTCTGCTTAACGGTTAACCGAAATAGGTCCATTCACTATTGAGGTGAGTCTCTGACGGTTTACAAAAAGAACCTCCACGTTCTATACTTTCGCAGAGCAAAGTCCACGACGAGGAACAGTCCTCGCCGCACTCCGGCGAGCCTATTCCGGCCAGATGACGCCATGGCTGGAGCTCCCAAGCGACAGGGACACAATTAGATCCACCCCGACCATTTCCCCTCCATCAATTTCACCTAGGGGACACTGAATCAATCAGTTCACGGTGACCGAGCGGATGGACAAGAGGATGAACATGTTCCGATCAAACAGCGACGGGGACGGCCAAATTGAGGCTGGGTAAAGGTTCACGGGTTCACCAGGGCCTACGTACACACTTTGGTTTGGGCAGAACAAGAACCGAGGAGCGGGTCGACGGTGAGGGGGGGTCACGGCGGCGTTTTACAAGGCAAGGGCGCATTCCGGTGATGGACTTCGGCCAAATTCCAATTGCTCGGTACAGAGAGCAATAGGAGACTATACACGAGCTAGAACAGAGAGTAATTGAGAAACTACCAACCCGAAGAGTGTTGTCCACGGTGGAGTCCTATGCGGCGGAGCAAGAACAGAGGAGGAGGGAATTTGGGGCTGCGTGTGAGCTCCGGTGAAATTCAGCCGATTGCTCAGTCACTGAGGTGCGGGATGTGGTGAAGAAGCAGAACCCGGGCGCAATTTATAGGCCGCAAGCCGGAGATGTATGAGATCCACCAAGCTGTGACCGCGCTGGCGAGCACACCCGCGCGGCAGAGCCACGACGGAAGTCCGGTGGCCACCGTTTAACCGGGTAGCGCCACCTCAACGTTTTGAAGCCACGTCGCGCCAGATCTTTACTGCGGACGCCGGCGACCCATCCCACGCCGCGGTAGCGTCCTTATCGCCGGCGAGGGGCTGATTCTTATCCTCTTCCCCGATGTACTGTACCATGGCCAGCCTCATCAGACAGCCTGTCAGTCCATGTTTGGGGTGGATTTTCTCCAATTTTTATGTGGCAACTAAGCCAACCTTCTGTAGTAAAGTTGTAGAACTATAATCCCTTTACAACTTTGGTACAATGTGCTCACACAAAAAGTCACTGGACCCCATTCAAAATCGGGCTCAAAGTTCATCTCATAACACTGTTACTCTGAAATTTAAACTTCAGGCAGTCTGACAGTCCAACTTCAGGCTCATTTATCTCTAAATTGTTCTTAACAACTGAGCTCACACTCTTTAGCAAAGTTGTTCTCCATTAATTGGTCTACAAACTTGTTGTGGTCACTTTGGGCAAAAACCTTATATTTTAAAAGATACAGGGCTCCAAAGTTGAACCAACAAAACTGAATTTCAGACTTGGCTCTATAGTGCTTAAGAGGTGATTTTTGCAAATAAGCCCAAAACTTAGGGTTTAACTTGCAAATTCACATATTTGTGAACCAAATGACTTTATATGTTTAAACATAGTAGTTTTTACACTTTAGTCCAAAGGTTCATCATTTTTGCACATAAGCCCCTAGGGTTTGGTTTCAGGGTTTTCCAGGGTTCCAATTAGGGTTTCTGGTATCCCATGGGTATAAAAGTGATTCAAGTTTATTCTAGGGGTTATTTTATTACTTTTACCCTAAAGCTTTTAGGTTTTCTCAACTTGGGTTAAGTTTTACCCCTTTAACCACTATTTAGGGTTAAGTCCATTAACCAGGGTTTCATTTGCAAAAACATTAAAACAATACAACTTGTTTGAAATTTTTGCCTAGTGAATGCACTCTAGGTGTGTCACACACATGCAATGCCAATGCTTATGATGTCATGCTCAAGTTTTAGTTATAGTAACACCAGGGGTGTTACATCCTTCCCCCCATAAAAGAATCTCGTCCCGAGATTAAAAGTCCTAGGGTAAGTAATGGTAAAGGAAACGCATCACATTTTTATTTTCTTAATTCTGGTACAAGGCAGGGGTAATGTGGGGGTTACTTCTTTATTACAAGAGCTATACAGGCTTTACAATTTACATGAGGCTAGAAAGCCTGGGAAATTCTTATTCAAGAAGTCTTGAGTTTCCCAAGTAGCCTCATCTTTAGAATGCTGGTTCCACTATATCTTGTAGAACTTGAGAATCTTTCTTCGGGTAATCCTGTCCTTTTGATCCAGAACTCGAATAGGATGTTCCGAGTATGTTAAATCTGGTTCCAGGACAACATCAGTCACTTCAATGGTTCGATCGGGAACCCGAAGACACTTCTTCAATTGTGACACGTGGAACACATTATGCACAGCCGACAATGTTTCAGGTAGTTGAAGTCGGTACGCCACTGGTCCACATTGCTCAATCACCAGGAACGGACCAATGTACCTGGGCGCAAGTTTCCCTTTAACCCCGAAACGCGATACACCCTTCATTGGTGAAACTTTTAAGTAGACATAATCGTCTACCAGAAAGCATAAGGGTTGTCGTCGTCGGTCTGCATAATTCTTTTGTCGAGTCTGAGCTTTCTTCATATTATGGATAATTCTCTGAACCTTTTCTTCGACCTCTTTCACCATATCAGGTCTAAAGAAGTATCTTTCTCCAGGTTCAGACCAATTTAGCGGAGTTCGACATCGTCGTCCATATAAAGCTTCGAAGGGTGCCATCTTGATACTTTCTTGATAGCTATTGTTATATGAAAACTCCGCCAAGGGCAAACATTCCTATCATTTCTATGGGAATTCCAGAACACATGCCCGTAGCATATCTTCCAGTATTTGGTTTACCCTCCCAGTCTGTCCACTGGTTTGAAGATGATAGGCCGAACTGTGGAGCAACTTAGTACCCAGGGATTTATGAAGTTCTTCCCAAAATTTGGATACGAATTGCGATCCATGATCTGACACTATGGTCTTCGGAACACCGTGCAGACTAAGAAGACGAGCAATATACAATTGGGCATAGACAGTAACTAGGTGATTGGTCTTGACTGGCAGAAAATGAGAAATTTTCGTAAACCGATCAATAATAACCCAGATAGAGTCATACCCTTTTGTAGTCCTGGGTAATCCCATGATGAAGTCCATACAATATCTTCCCATTTCCATGTTGGGATAGGTAAGGATTGTAATGGACCAGCAGTCTTCAAATATATGGCCTTGACACGTTTACAAGTGTCACATCTAGCCCCATAGTGTGCAATTTCAATTTGCATCTTTGCCCACCAGAAGAACACATAAGGTTCCATGTGTGCAACTTGCTTTTTCTGATGACACTATACTATCTGAGTCTGTTGGGTGGCAATTATGCAACTTTACCCAAATGGAATCAGATGCACCATCTTGGGTAAAACACACAAGAAGAGGTTTACCAACAAGTGGTTACAGTAAGTTCATAGCACGCGAGACGGGTGTGAATGTCGAATAACACCACAGTTGACCCGTGGCTAAACAGAAAATCCAAGTCCCGAGAAGGTGACATAGATTCGAGAGAATCATCAGCGGAGGGATCTAAAAATGCGGACTTTGCAACCAGTCCATTTTATCCAGCACTAGTCATGGATCGGCATGATCACACATGCAGGAAAACACGCGTGAGACGGTCGAGGCACGACTAGAGCGATGATTAGGTGGCTTATTGGCTGACTTAATCTCGATTCTTGTAAGTACTTTCTTTAGGGTGGGTTGAACTAAAGTGAGTTTAGACAACTTGATAAAACGATCTCTAAACTCAGCATGTGTTCATTGAGCAGTTACAAGTTAGTCAAAACCAACTTGTTGAACTACTTTTGACATTGAGCAAATCCTCTCAGTACCATTGGTAAGCCAAGGGTTGAGAGTTCAATTTGCAAGCAAACGGTCATGCATTTGGATAGAAATCCATTTGGTCAGGTTGTTCATCTGTTTCTTCAAGCGAGATGAATTATCCACTTGGTTAGGGAATACATAGATTAATTAGGAAAGCGAATGAACAAACTCCTGCATTCCAGCAGCAGGGAAAACCAGTCTTCATTTTGGGAGCTAATCAGTTGTTTTCCAACACTAAAAAGCTCCAAGGCTTCACCTTTACACAAAGGATGCAAAGGGAACTTGTGTGAGTAGTCACTACCAAGATCAAAAGAAATAAGACCACACATGAAAGTGGTATGCCCTTTTGATCCAATGGAAATGACAGATGTTGCTTGATCTCTTCACAAACAACATAGAAAACGTTTTAAGGAAAGGTCAATGGGAGATAACACCTCAGTGTAATTCCATAATGGATCATGACTAGAGACCTTGATACCGACATGCGCCAAGCAGCAAAATCCTGGGTGAGGTTCGCAGCTTCGCCGCGGTACCATAAGTTCTTAACCATGTCACCAATAGATTGAGCAAGGGTGATTATACACAACGAAATACTCCACTAGTAAAGATGGTTACAAGTAGAGAGCCAAATAGATCATGGCCCCAGGCATGGCCATAACCTAAACTTGATGAAAGGAGTATGATGGGAGACTGTTAATTCAGCCCAAGCATATTTCTATGCCCATCATAGGAGTCACAAGGTCAAGGATTAAGTTGGTATGCCTTCGATAGATATGAAGAAACCAATGGCATCAAATTCAAGGAAATGGTCGGACATGTCTTTCCTAGGTTGGGTTAATAAAGTAACCTGACGATCCACAAGGAGAGGCCAACTATACTAGAGACTTCAACCTGCATCAGCTGATCAAGAGAATGGCTCTAAAAGGAGGCACAACTTGAGATCCTTGTTTGAAGTCTAGGTACACCTTAGGTTTGACAAGGAAATTATCTAGGCATTTATTTGTACGGGTGTGGTCATGAAGTGATAACGAAAAGTTCAACTTTGGGTCGGGTCATGGTTCACTAAATACTAATATAACCTAATTCTTGGGTTTAGGCAATCAAGTCATCAACTCTCTATTGGTTATAACTCAACCTGAGAATTACTTTATGCGGGCTAACCAGTTCATGCCCAAGATGACATCTATGTCTTGGCTTTTCAGAACAACCATATTAGTAGGAAAGTCCTGTCTGGCCAACGTTAAAGGCACTTGGTAAGCCACTTCTTTTCACTTTTGGTAGCTTTACTGTCGGGCGTAGAAAACCATTTGTCAACCAACTTCATAGAGGGAGGGGGCCTGAAAAGGTCCAGTTCACCATGAAGTGCTTCTCCCGCTACATAAGAAGGTCTGGCTTCTGTCCCGACAAGATCCGCAGGGACGTTCGGGTGCAGTCATGAATACAACACATGAACTTCTTCATGTAGTGTACTATAATAGACCTGCAAGTTATCCATGGCTAAGCTAAGCTCCTCCACATGGGCTCGAGCTTTGGCTTCCTTAGCCCAGACGAGTAAACGAGAGTTAACCATCCAATCGAGTGCTAAATCTCGTTTCGCGAGTTGGTCTTGCAAGTAGCGGATGGCTGCATCCGCGACCCATAGATCATTCCTGTGATGGAGTTCTGATTGAAGCAGTTCAACTTGTGCTTCCAGATCCCCGATAGGATCGTTGCTACCACAGCTACTTTCTTCACGTCTTGGGGCAAGTGAACGGCAGGGTACGCCAATGGGTCTAGTAGATTTGCGCGCAGTCTTTCTGATGCGCGACAACATTTCTCTAAGGGGGAAATTTTATTAATATAATGCTTAGCATGATGCATGTATAATTACAGAATCAACCTTAGTCGATTCAACCTTCTATACATTGCACTCTTCCTATCTGGTCTTTAAAATAGACTCTTCAGAATACTTAGGTAAGAAGAGAAAAGAGTTTTTAGGTAAGACTTTTGAAAATCCTTTTGAAGATGCCTCATAATATCTGCAAAGAAGGGCTACGCTCCGATACCAGCTGTGACAGAACCTCCCAAGTAATTAGGCCCACCTACAATTGTCCTTGTCCAACGGACTTCAGACAACCCTGTAGGTGCCCCTGAACTACTTGACAAGTTCGGTATCTTTCCTTACCTTACCAGGAGCGTTTCACCCGTCTTGCAGACATTACAGAACATCGGAGATAAAGAAATGCGGAAGCAATTACATAATCTTACATTTATTTCAAAAGCAAGCTTGAGTTATTTTATTACAGACCAGACTAAAAGTGAGTGCAGAGTAGTATTATACAAACCAAGGGAGGCACAAACTCCTCCTGATAAGCTAAAAGCAAAAGATCCTAAGTGGAGGACCGAGTCCTCCCGCACTTCAGTCTTGTTTTTCCTCGTTTGGTACCACCTTGGAGCAAAAGCAACAAAAGTTTGTTGCTTCCTCACCTAAAAACAACAAAGGGATAAACCCTGAGTATGGAATACTCAGCAAGTCTTACCCGACTAAGGAAAAGACTCTCAAGGGTATGCTGGATAAATAGGAGTTAAGGAGAGGCTTTAGCAAAAATCAACTTATACTTTTGCAGAAATAGCTTACTAAAGTGAGTCCTTACTTTCAGTCTTTTAACGCCATGTTAAGTATTAATAGACTCTATTTGCATCTAGTCTAATTTCACATCACATCAAGACAACATCATTTTTATCCATCGTGTTCACATCCTGACTTTAGGTTGCAGGGAAGTGACCAAGTCTTCATAACCGCGAAGGTACGGCGATACGAATCGATTATACTCAGCTGAGGATCTCCAATCACACGACATATGTAGCACTTAACCCTTGCATATGTCAACCCGCCACTGGGGTTCTTAAGACCGGATCAGGTTCACGCAAACCGAGAGCACAGATACACCACCGTCCAGCCTCTTGCCACGGAGGGTACACGCTACTCTCGCCACCGCTCCACGCCCATTTCGTGTTATCTTATTCCGGCCTTAGTCTGCCCGAGGCAAGGCTTACCCATGACGAGGCATGTGACCAGTTAAAGGGTCCTCGGTCAGCACGCCTACATACGCATTAATCCTTAACCAACCTGGGTAGAACATCACCTGTTCCTAACCCAAGTCTCAATTTAAGTATTTCCATCCTTAGGATGAAAGAGCATCACAGGGAACTTTGCAGTAAGATCCCTCTATTGCTCCAAATGAAAATATTCTTGCAGGTAGAAGCCATCCTTTGTCGAGTTAAATTAAGGACAACCTCTATCCACAAGATCTAAGCAAGGCTAAGCATTTTTGTAAATCATATTTTGATACTTCACAGAAGTATCTATAAAGGTATGGATATCAAGGAAAGCAATGCATCAAAGGGCTTCAAGCAATTCCTATGAACCTAATGCACATTTCACTAGACTTAAGTGTGCGAAAAGTATTTAAAAACACAAGGAAAGGGGTTGCATGCACCGGGGCTTGCCTTCGTTAGTAGGTGAGTCAGGCTCGGACCCGCAGACGTCGAAGTAGAGCCAAGTCCTTGCCCGAGATTCCAAAGGTGGTTGTGTCTTCTTCAATCACTTCACTCTCTTCTCCGTTTTCTAAATATAACCATATAGGTATATATATAAGAATGAATGCCATGTAATACTTATGAGAGTGCAAAAATAATAAAAATTTATTAACTAAGTCTTGAGTACAACTTTCTTTCATGAAACTCCGAGAACCTAGGGTTTCCGGAGTCGGGAAAGGAGTTCAAAGGGCAGGGGGTGGTTTTGGGTTCTAGTGATCAAACAAGGTCCAAATCAATTCAAACTCTACCCAAGGCTTTTAAATAATGTGAAAAGCTTACATAAAAAGTTTGGGCAATTTTGGGATTATCATTTAATTTCTAAAAATCCAGAACTGTTAGTTTAAGCTATTTTAAATGCCTCAAAATTCCCTGTTTAACCTAAAAATCATGAAACTATTTTTATTAAATTCTAGGGAAAATAAGAAGCCTAGGAAAATTGGTTTCATAATTTTAGGATTTTTCTACAATTTTCTACAAGTTATTTGGTTCTGAAGTAAAAAGAAAAGGAAAAAGGCATTAACAGTAATGGGCTGACTTTGGCCCACACGGCCCAGACCTAAGCAGAAGCGCGCCCGCGCGCTCGCTGGCTGTTTTGCGAAAAGGCCCTCTGCTTAACGGTTAACCGAAATAGGTCCATTCACTATTGAGGTGAGTCTCTGACGGTTTACAAAAAGAACCTCCACGTTCTATACTTTCGCAGAGCAAAGTCCACGACGAGGAACAGTCCTCGCCGCACTCCGGCGAGCCTATTCCGGCCAGATGACGCCATGGCTGGAGCTCCCAAGCGACAGGGACACAATTAGATCCACCCCGACCATTTCCCCTCCATCAATTTCACCTAGGGGACACTGAATCAATCAGTTCACGGTGACCGAGCGGATGGACAAGAGGATGAACATGTTCCGATCAAACAGCGACGGGGACGGCCAAATTGAGGCTGGGTAAAGGTTCACGGGTTCACCAGGGCCTACGTACACACTTTGGTTTGGGCAGAACAAGAACCGAGGAGCGGGTCGACGGTGAGGGGGGGTCACGACGGCGTTTTACAAGGCAAGGGCGCGTTCCGGTGATGGACTTCGGCCAAATTCCAATTGCTCGGTACAGAGAGCAATAGGAGACTATACACGAGCTAGAACAGAGAGTAATTGAGAAACTACCAACCCGAAGAGTGTTGTCCATGGTGGAGTCCTATGAGGCGGAGCAAGAACAGAGGAGGAGGGAATTTGGGGCTGCGTGTGAGCTCCGGTGAAATTCAGTCGATTGCTCAGTCACTGAGGTGCGGGATGTGGTGAAGAAGCAGAACCCGGGCGCAATTTATAGGCCGCAAGCCGGAGATGTATGAGATCCACCAAGCTGTGACCGCGCTGGCGAGCACACCCGCGCGGTAGAGCCACGACGGAAGTCCGGTGGCCGCCGTTTAACCGGGTAGCGCCACCTCAACGTTTTGAAGCCACGTCGCGCCAGATCTTTACGGCGGACGCCGGCGACCCATCCCACGCCGCGGTGGCGTCCTTATCGCCAGCGAGGGGCTGATTCTTATCCTCTTCCCCGATGTACTGTACCATGGCCAGCCTCATCAGACAGCCTGTCAGTCCATGTTTGGGGTGGATTTTCTCCAATTTTTATGTGGCAACTAAGCCAACCTTCTGTAGTAAAGTTGTAGAACTATAATCCCTTTACAACTTTGGTACAATGTGCTCACACAAAAAGTCACTGGACCCCATTCAAAATCGGGCTCAAAGTTCATCTCATAACACTGTTACTCTGAAATTTAAACTTCAGGCAGTCTGACAGTCCAACTTCAGGCTCATTTATCTCTAAATTTTTCTTAACAACTGAGCTCACACTCTTTAGCAAAGTTGTTCTCCATTAATTGGTCTACAAACTTGTTGTGGTCACTTTGGGCAAAAACCTTATATTTTAAAAGATACAGGGCTCCAAAGTTGAACCAACAAAACTGAATTTCAGACTTGGCTCTATAGTGCTTAAGAGGTGATTTTTGCAAATAAGCCCAAAACTTAGGGTTTAACTTGCAAATTCACATATTTGTGAACCAAATGACTTTATATGTTTAAACATAGTAGTTTTTACACTTTAGTCCAAAGGTTCATCATTTTTGCACATAAGCCTCTAGGGTTTGGTTTCAGGGTTTTCCAGGGTTCCAATTAGGGTTTCTGGTATCCCAGGGGTATAAAAGTGATTCAAGTTTATTCTAGGGGTTATTTTATGACTTTTACCCTAAAGCTTTTAGGTTTTCTCAACTTGGGTTAAGTTTTACCCCTTTAACCACTATTTAGGGTTAAGTCCATTAACCAGGGTTTCATTTGCAAAAACATTAAAACAATACAACTTGTTTGAAATTTTTGCCTAGTGAATGCACTCTAGGTGTGTCACACACATGCAATGCCAATGCTTATGATGTCATGCTCAAGTTTTAGTTATAGTAACACCAGGGGTGTTACACTCACCATAAAAAATAAATTTAATATCAAAGTAGACACATGGTCCATATATCAGATATTAAACTGATAAAAGTAGATACTACACTTGATCTTAGCCAAAAGACCGAAAAAGGTATGTATTGAAAAGTAACCTACCCTTTTTTATAGCTAGCCATACACCCATGTCAGCACTTCTAACAATTGGTTGAAATGTTATTGTTTCACACTATGACTATCTGAAAGTGAGGAAAAACAATGAAAATTGTTTGAATTTTTTCAGAATCACAACTCATTTTCAGGTTGGACTTCATAGCGTTTGGTCCTAATCCGAGCCATGGCCAGCTCTTGGGCTCCTTGATTAGTGCCACATCTGAAGGAACAGTTTGATACTATGTATTTGCATTGAGGCCGAAGAAAAACAGAAGTGCACAAATTAGTTCCAAATACAACACTGACAAAAAAAGAAATCGCCATACTGAAAATAACAATCACAGCAACCGCAAATTACCGATCCTTTCTCTTCTCGAGGAAGCGGTGAAGAGAAACCTTCCTCATAACAGGCATATCTACTAAAGAAAAGACATGTTTCGATCAGTAATCGGCATAATAAAGACCAACAATCATATTTTAGAACTTCAACTAAGTAAGAGGCATACCATAAGTATTTGTGCGAGTAGGCTTTTTAGCAGCAGCCAAGCTGATGACCGAGTCCAGCACGACCTTGTTAGTAGTGACAGCAGCAGCTGCAGAGGGTTGAAGCAAAAAACCGCGGTTTATACAACTGGACTGTCCTTGCTGTCTAGCTGCATCAGATCGTTTGCCTTGTCGACAAATACCAGCACCTTCCTGCCATAGAAGAATGTGAGCTGCTTAGGCTTATCTTCTTGCTCTCTGACAAATATTACAGCTTAGCAAATCAATTATCTACTATGTTTTTTGTTAATCCTTGGCAGTTGCGGTTGTGGGGGCGGCGGACATGCGATTTGCTCGGTTGGTTGCTGCACGCCGAACAAACGATGGTCGAATGTTGTGAAGATCACGAAAGTCTCCTTTAAAAGGAGTAGAGATAGAGATGATACAGACAAAAAATCATTATTTTCGACATAGAAATAACATTAGTATATTTGTAAGGACAAACTTTTCTAGATGACTACATTCTCATTAGGTTTTAACAATGAATGCTTAGAGAAAGTAGAAACTGAAGATATGGTTTGAAGACCATGTCAATTTCCAAAACATCAAATGAAAAAAGAGTAGAGGTAGTAATTTCAAGTTTGGCATGTAGTAGAAGGATAAATATTAACACAAGTACACATGACTGCAGTGAACTTCAATACTATAAACAAACAAGAGATAAAACATACATGGTTTCTTCATGCGGGAGGTGAGAGGTGGCTTCATGCGGGAGAGTGGAGGAGGGGTGGAGAACGCGGTAGCGAGGAGACGGTGCGCGAGGGTGGGGGAGGGGCGGAGAACGCAGAGGTCGTGCTGTGGCGATGGGAGCGACGACGCGCGGGGGGCAGCTGAGGCGCTAACCGTGCTTCGACAGTGAGCTTTGGTTTGGGCCACAACAAGCAAATGGGCCTCCCAGAAAGCGTGTATTCCGTATTTGCAAGCCAAACTTAGTACCACATCAGGTACTAAACTGTGCACGCATCTGTTTATAAGTGCCAGTGCGGATACAACATTGTGGTCTTGGTTGGGCGGCAACCTGTGTAGGCTTGGCGGTGCGCGAGCTTTTATTCCTACACAACTAGATTTTTTGGTACAACTTGCTCAGGTGCGCGGCGCACGTGTGGGAAACGACGAGGGTGTGGATGGGAATGTGGGGGAATAGGAAACAACGAGGGTGGGGACATGGGAATCGACAATGGCAGAACGCTACGGGTGGGACATGGGAATCGGAATTGCAACGCTACGGGTGGGACATTGGAATGGCGCCACGGGACATGGGAATGGGAATGGCAGAACCAGGAATGGGGCAGCCTACCCCTTAGAGTCTTAATAGGTAGTATAGATATATATATATATATATATATATATATATATATATATATATATATATATATATATATATATATATATATATATATATATATATATATATATATATATATATTAGGAGCCCTGGGCTTCAAATAACTAGAGGAAGCCCAGGTCGGACGGTGCAATCCGGTCTAGCCGGACCACATCCGGACGTCTATAAAACAGGACCCGGAGTGCTAGGGTTCAGTTTTTTACGCTCCACCCCGATTCATTAGCGACGCCGCGTGCGACGACGACGGTTGCCCCAGAGCGTGCGCGGCGGTGGACCCCCAGCCGTTGGCCGCAACTCCATGACCTCGACACGCGGTGGCGGAGGTTCCTCGATCCGGAGTAGTGGCGGCGGTTCCCAGGTCGGTGGCGGCGGCTCCCTGATCCAGAGGGCGAGCGACAGCGGGGCCCTTGTGCGGGCAAGCGGCGGCTTCCCCAAGGTCCCGAGGAGGCGGCACTTCCAAGGCCGGCGAGCAAGCGACGCCCGTCAACGTGCGAGTAGCGACGGCGACGCATGAGGCGCGATCTTCGAGCGAGCGGTGTCATGGAAGGCCCGAGATGCACGCAGCGATGATCGCGCGTGACATCCTCCGATCCGGCGCAGTTTTCTTTTCGATTATTATGTTTTATGCCTACCACATGTATTATTTACGCCAAAAACTGTACGATTTTATGCTTAAACATGGAGTTCGTATATCAGTTTACTGCATGCACATTGGAAAGCCAATTCCTTGATTTATGTTGTTCGTAATTTACGCGCATGCAATGGAAACCAACCATTTTTGCCATAATTTTTGGATCTGTATAAAAATAGAAACCGCATGCATGCGGCTGCCATATTTTCGGATTTGTCATAAAAATAGGATAGTAATAACAACCTACTAGAGCTATCAACCTCTCACATTGACTCGGTATTTACGCTTATAATTGAGGGATTTTATGCTCAAAACTTAAGGTTTTTACGCTCCACCCGGAGATGCGTCCACCAGTGAACAACATGCCAAATTTTTTACGCGGTATAACGAATTGCATAAATACCTACACCGTGTAGTATAATTTGTATCAGTATATATCATAAACTAGTTCTAATGCGTTTAGCTGCATGGCTGTTGGAGGGATCCTATATTTACGAAGAAAATAAAACATTAAATGCGATTTTTTGTTTCTATGCATGCAATTCATTTCCTTTCATTGCATATTCTTTCTATCATAAATTCGTGTGCATGCAGTTGGTAACAGATTTTTACGCAGTATACCGAATTGCATAATTATCTACATAGTGTGGCATATTTAGTATCGGTATATATCATAAAATGGTCATTACGAGTCTAGCTGCATGGCTGTTGCAGCGATCCTAAATTTATGGAGTAAATAAAGCATTTAAAATAGAAACCGCCACACATATCTTTCCTAAATTTACGCGCATGCAAGGGAACGTGTTTGACTCATGCATGCATTTTGCCATAATTTTTGGATCTGTATAACCGCATGCATGTGGCTGCCATATTTTTCGGATCTGACATAAAAATAGGATCGTAATAACAATCTACTAGAGCTATCAACCTCTCACATTAGCTCGATATTTACGCTTATAATTGAAGGATTTTATGCTCAAAACTTAAGGTTATTACGCTCCAACCCGGAGATGCGTCCACCAGTGAACAACATGCCAGATTTTTTACGCAGTGTAATGAATTGCATAAATAGCTACACCATGTAGTATAATTTGTATCAATATATACCATAAACTAGATCTAATGTGTTTAGCTGCATGACTGTTGAAGGGATCCTATATTTATGAAGAAAATAAAACATTAAATACAATTTTTTGTTTCTATGCGTGCAATTCATTTTCTTTCATTGCACATTATTTTCACCATAAATTCGTGTGCATGCAGCTGGTAACAGATTTTTTACGCAGTATACCGAATTGCATAATTATCTACACATGGTAGCATATTTAGTAGCAGCATATATCATAAAATGGTCCTTACGAGTCTAGTTGCATGGTTGTTGCAGCGATTCTAAATTTATGGAGGAAATAAATCATTTAAAAATAGAAACCGCCACACATATCTTTTCTAAATTTATGCGCATGCAAGAGGACGTGTTTAACTCATGCATGCATTCTTTTTTTGCGCGCACAGACGTGAGCGCGGGTGGTGCAACCGACAGCCTGGTCCAGTCGGTGCGCTGAATTGAACCAGGTTGCAGGGATGATCGACCTGGACTTCCTTTAACTATTGGAAACACAGAGCTCCCATTATACATGTCCTTTATATATATACATATATATAGGGCAGATATATATATATATTATAAATGTGGAAGATTAAGATAAGAATGTGTCTTGACGTTCGTATTAATATACCGGATACTTGTTTATTATGTACACTGTATTTAATTTACAGTATTATATCTAATTCGCAATTGACAAAGTCGTCGTTTTTATGGAAAAAAATTGGCCCTAAAGCACACATGCACGTAGTTTTATTTTATCCTATATAAAATCCGGCGTGACACTCGGGGACGGGGACCAAGCAGACGATGGACGGCTTTGTCTCTAGCGATCCTTCTATTCTTCGGCTAACATCAATGCATCCGTCTCTGTGCGCGTAGTACGCTGTCAGCTGAGCCATCGAGCCAGCCAGGATCTCCGAGGCGTTCATCAGCACCGTAGCGATTAAAATCAATGCTGCACAAATCCGTAGAGCGGTCCGTTTTCGTTTCGGTTTCGGCTGCACGCACAGATGCTGTACTGCTCTCTCTCTCTCTCACCCTCGGCTGCAGGAGGCCAGAGGAGAGGATGGAGTGGGAGGACGAGATGCAAGCAACGTCGCCATTGCAGTAGAGCATTGGATGCTGTGTGCACCACCCAGGCCCCCACCCACCCGGAGCATGCAGATGGCTCCAATCCCTCTCACCGGCACCGCCTCGTGGTTTCTGGTTTGGTCAATGCAAGCAAACCTGGGGAAAAGCTAAGGATATCACACTACTAGTGGAGGAGGCTAACAAAGTTCTCCTTTAAAAAAAACACACAAGTGCTACTATGGCCGGGTACCGTGAAAAGTTGTGGAGGGAGAGAGTGATGCATCATCACATGAGCCTGTCTGTCTGCGTTGCTCAAAAGTTGGATCGTGGGAGCTCGTTGAGCGACGTCTAGCCGCGGCACGGATGAGATCGTCCCATGTAGTAGTAGCCGTGTAGGCCGTCAGTTGCTGCCGCTCGCTCACACGTCCGGTCCTCTCCCAAGTCCGAATCGCTCGATTCAATCACCTGGTCGCTGTTGCTGCTTACTCCGTCTTCCTCCAGCATTTATTACTCAATAGAGTCAGTCGGTCTCGGACAGTTCCAACTCCATTTTCACGACCACACGCACTCCCGAGTCCCATCCACTCCTTCGGTCCTTCCCCTTCCAGTTCCAGCTTCCATCCCTTTCCCTTGCCTGCGCTACTGCTCCCCCCTGCGGCGAGCGGCGAGCAGCGAGCAGCGTGCTCTCTCTCTCTCTCTCTCTCTCTCTCTCTCTCTCTCTCTCTCTCTCTCTCTCTCTCTCTCTCTCTCTCTCTCTCTCTCTCTCTCTCTCTCTCTCTCTCTCTCTCTCTCTCTCTCCCTCCCTCCCTCCCTCCCTCCCTCCCTCCCCCCCCCCCTCCCTCCCTCCCTCCCTCCCTCTCTCTCTCTCTCTCTCTCTCTCTCTCTCTCTCTCTCTCTCTCTCTCTCTCTCTCTCTCTCGCTCTCTCTCTCTCGCTCTCTCTCTCTCTCTCTCTCTCTCTCCCCCCCCCCCGGGCTAAGTCCATTTGGCTTCTCCTCCGTGTCGGACGCCCGCTGGTCGCTGACTCGTGTTGCTGTTGGGGCGGCGTCGACGCTGCAAAGGTACTTCGGCTGCCCCTCTCTCCCTCTACCCTCCTGCCGACCCCGACATTCCGCAAAGAACCTGTATTATCTCAGAAATGCCGCGCGGTGCTGCTCCAGTTCCTGCCGCAGTGCGTGCCTTCCCGGCCCCGAGAGCTTCGTGTTCCCCGCCTTCTCCTCTCCTTCATCACTACTACCACAGGGGAGGGGAAGACTAGCGTTGGGTGATCTTTGCAAGATCGCTGCGCTTTTATTTATTTATTTATTTATTTATTTATTTATTTATTTGCAGCTGTTTGCGGTCCGGCGACCGGCCTGCTTCTCATTCGAACCCAATCAAATGCTGATGCTACGGTGGGGTTTCGTCTCCTCCTGTCTTTTTCAGTTATTGCTGCTGGCATTGCGGCGCGGTAAGAGGAGAGGAGCGAGGAGGGATCGGCGGAGAATGAAGATGAAGGCGCTGGCGTGCTGCCGGCGGCGGCCCCAGGACTTGAGCATCGACATGGACCAAGAGCCCGACAGTAAGCAATCCTCACTCCCTCCCAACAGTAATCTAGATCCTGGGGGCGACAACAGAAGATGAGAAAATATATATCCACCAGCTTTTTCACCTGCCGCACTGCGCACAACAGAAGATGAGAAAATGTATATAAAAAAATAAAAAAGGGATAGGTAGACACTAGACACCAGTAGAGGCTAGAGAGCGACGGCAACGTGGGCGACGTCTCGTCCCTACAGTGTCCCTCCCATTGAGCAGCGCCCAGGCCGTGCGGTGGGTTGGGAACGTGCGAGGGGGTCACAGGGAGATTGGAGCGACGAGACACACGGCCTTGTGCCCCACCTAATGCGACCAGGGGCCGGCCCGGCCGCGCCAAACCATGTTCTGCATTCACAGCTGTAGTAGCTTGCTCCTTCCATTGCAAGTTTGCAACAGCCCGTAGACTCCATGCGAGCCATTTTTGTGTCAGCCTGAGTGCCTGACTGCCATTTGCGTTTACCTTTGTGGCTAGCTCTCCATGGATCGCACAATCGAATGAGAGTTCCTTTTGCTACTTCCATCTATCTTTATAATTTTTTTATATTAGAGCTCGTTAGCATGCAGGTTTGTATACAGCTCAGAACAGGAGTGGTCCTCGGCTGTTTTCTGCAATGTCAGGCGCGCGCCGTGCGGCATCTGCGCCCTTTTATTGACTTTGTGCGCAAAAGACTAGCTAGCCGGTTTCCTCACTCATTAGTGATACACTGCTGCTTTTTAGACACTGCGCGGGGGAAAGGCACCCGTCGTTGGACTTCATTACGTTGCTGCAAGATTCTTGCAACTGAACAGTTCTCGACGGAATGCCATGTGTGGGCAACGCAAATTGCGAAATAAAAATCCTATGTTACTATGGCTTTCAAAATAAACCAGCTCTGGCAGCTGTGTTGTTACGAGTAGAGTAGATATCTGGTAGATAGATAGTGGCTGCGGTGTTGTTCTTTCTCGAGTCCTTGCATTTTTAGTTCAGTCCTTGGTGCTTAGTACAAAATCAAATGTTAGTGGAACTGAAATATGCGTAGATCCTGCAATCAACAACCGGATGTTGTAGCTCTGCAGTGAAGTTTTAGATGGAAAAAATGACACAAGAATCCGAACAAACAGTTAACCATTAGATTTTCCTTGTAATTTCTTAGTTTTTTTTATTGACCTTTTATTTGCATCTATTTACTGTGCTTAGTGTCTCTAGTCATTTAATTTGCACCTCTGTTTTGGTGGAAGTCGAATGAGTGGGCAGGTTCTGCATTGTAATCTAGTAAGTACTTTTGGTGCAGAAATACAGCCAATGGAAACACAAGATTCACAACAGCTTCTAGGAAGTTCGCACAGGCATGACCAATGGCCTTCTGAATTCTTACGATGGCATTCTAATTGCACTACGGATTTTTAAATCTATAACTAGCACTGCGCAGCAAACAATTGATGTGTTTTTTTTCCTTTGGTTATTTAGTACTCTGCTGTTTATACGCTGTTGTTTTGGGGACCTTGAATTAGCTTTCTGGACGATAGCTGTGATATGTAAATGGGTTGTCATGTAATCTGTTTTCTTCTTTCCTTGTATTTAACAAAACCAAATGTTAGTGGAACTGAAATATGTGTAGATCCTGCAATCAACAACCGGATGCTGTAGCTCTGCAGTGATGTTTTAGATGGAAAAATGACACAACAATATGTAATCTGCTTTCTTCTTTCCTTGTATTTAGCAATACCGTAACTTCATAAGTGCAGGCAAGTTGCCATCTGTTTGAAAGCACATATTGCCAAATTATTTTCATGAATTAAAATATTTCTATTTCATTATGGTGAAGGTAAGCTTAAATGCATATTGATGTAGGGGTGATGACATATAATGGCCTGGAGACCTGCATTATCAACTGTTCCGCCTATGACGATGATAGTGGCATCAGTGCAACAACATGCGGAGATGGCTGTGTCACCGCTGATTCCCTTGATGATGAAGTCTCTAGCTGCTTTAGTAAAGATGCTTCTGGTTCTTCCTTCTCTTCACACTGCCTTAGCAAGCAGGAGGAGCATTCGCTAGATGAGTTGGGTACACCCATCGCAATTCATCTACTCCCTTTCAAAGCGAAGAAACCAATCACATATACCTTGAGTGCTTCAGATATTGAAAACATGAAGAAAAAATTTGCGAAGCTTTTGCTCGGTTATGATACTTCAGGAGGCGCTAGGGGCGTTTGTGCGGCTCTGGCCTTGTCTAATGGCATAATCAATCTCTCTGGTATACACTTCTAGAAGCAATTTATTTTGTGTATATTGTAGTGTCCCTGTGCTCCTTGATCATGACAGAAAAAAGGTGAATAAATGTTACAGCTACTGTTTTTGGAGAACTCTGGAAGCTGGAACCATTGTGCGAAGATAAAAAGATCAGGTGGAGAAAAGAAATGGACTGGTTGATGTCTCCTACAACTTATATAGTGGAGCTGGTTCCAAGGAAACAAAGCGGAGCAGATGGATGCACATTTGAGGTGACTAACCTCCAAATAGAATGTTCCTTACTTGCTCTTGTATCTTTATTATAAAGTAAAATGTTTCAGAATCTAACTTAGTTATTTTTCAACTGAACCATACAGATTATGACTCCAAAGGCCCGCTCAGATGTTCATGTGAACCTTCCTGCCCTTCAGAAGCTTGATACGATGCTCATTGTATGTTGTCGTCCTCTAACCCATTCATATGCATGATTAGGACATTTTCTCCGCTCTGTGGCATACTCTTCTACTCTTTGTGACATATTTTGTATTTAGTAATATCGTGTGCAACAAAATATGCAGGAAGTAATGGACTCTATGATAGATACAGAGTTCTGGTATGAGGAGAGTGGTAGCAGAGCTGATGGTCCGGTGAAAATTACCGGCCCAAGGAAGAGTAAAAAGTGGTGGCTCCCATCTCCTCGTGTCCCTGAGCAAGGGCTATCTCGATTTCAGCGGAAAAGGCTTGTTTTTCAGGCTAAGCTTGTTCACCAGATCCTCAAAGCCGCAAAATCCATCAACGAACAAGTCCTGTTCCACATGCCTATTCCGGCAGCTGTTATGGATGCCCTTCCAAAGGCAAGTATCCTCTGTTCTTAAGGCGTCACCTAGGCGTCCGGGCGGTGGTCTAACGCCTAGGCGCTTTGCCCGCCTACCTCGCCTAGACGTCCAGGCGGTGCTCCAACGCCTTGGACCGCCTTACCGCTTTAAAAACCATGCAAGTATCCACTTTAATTTAATCAAGTGTTAGTACAGCCTTTTGTGGGGGTCTTGCAGCAAAGCCTTGAGCTTCACCTTTGCTTACAGAATCAGTCGCCGATTGAATGAGATTCTCTGATGCAATGTAAATATTTTTGCTCTTTGCAGTCTGGGAGAGCTAGCTTGGGTGAAGATTTGTACCAGGCTATAACGACCGAGTATATTCCCATAGAGGAAATATTTGTTTCCCTCAGTTTGAAAACTGAGCATAGTGTGCTCGAGACTATGAACCAGTTGGAGGGGGCAATGTTTGCATGGAACCAAAGAATCTTAGAGGAGCGAAGCAAGAGGTCACCGGGACGTCATTCCTGGAGCTTCATGAAGGACAGCTCGTCAGAACTCGACAAGATGTCTGCATGCATCGAAAGGGTCGACACCCTTGTGCAGCTTCTGAAAGCCAGATATCCGAACCTGCCTCCAACTTTTATAGATGTTCTAAAGGTCCAGTACAATGTGGTAAGTTAGACACTGCACTGCGACGTTTTGGATAGGCCTAATTCTAAGATGCTGTAGCTCTGAACATTCGCTGAAGAATGGCTACTGGATGCAGGATGTGGGGAATGCAATCGTGGAGGCATACTCTAGGGTTCTTGTCGGGGTAGCATTCAGCATACTGTCGCGCGTGGCGGAGATACTGCTGGAGGATGACCTGGTCAAGAGGCCCAACACCCCCATGGCCTCACTGAAGTTCGACCTCTCCTCCGACGTGTACTTGGCCGGCATAACAGAGACGCCGCCGGGACACGTCCGGAGGTCCCTTATGGATCAGATCAGCATGGTCGACGGGCGCTTCAACGCTGCTGTGAAGAAGAAAGGAGCGAAGCAGCTGAGGTGGTGAGGACAGTCGGCTGTTGTGTGAAATCTTTTGGCCATGTACAGGGTGGGTGATGCAGAGCCCAGTGTCCGCTCCACAAGGACACAAGGCAAGGTTACCATAGCAATAGCGCCAGTGTAATGTATTTGGCAACGAGTTTATAGCTTACTGTAAGAGCAAGCATTAGGCGAATCCTGCCTGTCGAAGTCTCCGGATGTTGCTGTTCCGTCTGAACATCTGATGCTCTTGGTCAGCCTCTGCTGCATTTCTTGCTGGCACCTGATGATAGCATGTCTATGGCGAGGGACCTTGCTTGAGTGCTTGACGGGTTCATGCTGACGCGTCTTCCGCTCTGGAAGCAGTCCGCGTGTGGACGCTTGTGGAATTGAGACTTTAGAGAAGAGAACGAATTCCGAAGTCAGATTGGGAGCCAGTCGGGTGCAAAAGGGAAGGAAATGCACTCGGCCCAACAAATCTTCCCCGCACGGTCATTCGGTCAGCGATCCTCTAGTTGTATCCTTGATTTTTCAGATTTCTGTCATCAATGTCACTATTATAGAATCTACGGCATACATATTTTTAGGTTTTTTTTCACAAACGTCAACTCGCATCAGTTTTCTCGCCCACGTCTACAATCAAAATTTTAAAAATATACAGTTAAACCTAACAGATCCTAGGTGTTTCTATCTCTATCTCAAAAGATTTATGCAACCTAATTCCAAACCTCCCCCACTAACCTAACAGCTAAGATAGGAAGATAAAGCATGCAACCAATGTAAGATAATATAAATGTGAAAGCTTAAGTAAGATGTTTGTGGCAAGTGAAGGACGTGATTATGCTCTAAAATCAGACCTGGCACTTTATAACGGTCAAAGTGATGGATATAATCCATCACAGATAATGCTAAAGCTTGATTAGTATTAGAATTTGATGCACAAACATAAAATTGTATGTATGGGTGATAATGGAACACGATCCAAACATTTCTTCACGATTCGTTTGAACCCTTAATTGGTTTTAGTTTAAAATCGAGTAGAAATATATCTTGATACTAATATGATCCGATCCTTAAATTTTATAGTGTAAAATTTAAACCCCATTACCACCCCTAACTGTAGGCAATCCACAGATCTATTTTCTTCCGCAGCTTTACATCTCAGAAATGTAGATTTTCCTTTTGATGCAACATGTTGAAGCTGGTGTTTCCTTTAATCTAATGATAGATAGGAAAGGAACATTGTTTTTGTTTTGATGGAAAAAGACCGCAACGTAATCAAAGTATAAATGAATAGATGTAGATGACAGTTCTGAGATGGACTGACACCTGTTCCTTGAGCTAGACGGAAGGCGACAGAGCTTCAGGACAACACAAGATGACCGTCGTCGTTTGTCGGCTCGCCGCCCAAAAAAGGAGCAAAAAATGCCAAGTGTCAACGTCAGTATCGCGCCCTGCAATGTGTTGTTGGGCCGATGTCCAGCTCATGGAGGAATGGAGAGGGGTGAGAGCTCCACACATATGTCATCAAAATCTCACGAACCATTGTTTTTAACAGAATCTGATATTGTAGACATGATCTGATGAAAAAAACCATTAAAAAGAAGATAGCTTCAACTTCTCTAATACTACCACGCTACATTTACATTAGGTCAGACGTGACTTATTTGTTTCTTTTGACTCTCACGGGATCTAGGAAAATAATGTCCAGCTGTGGTTTGTGCTATCACTCGCTCTTCTTTTTCTTGGCATAATAGCTCTCGATGGTGGAGAACCAATTCCACTGGAAACAAATTGCCGCAAACCGCATGAGTCCAGCGCCAACCACTTCTAGGAATGCCATTAACGGGGAGCTCTGCGGGGATAAACCAGCGGTGGCTACGGCTAACATTGCGCCCTCGAAATTACAGGGGACAATGAATTTTGCGGATTTGATGCCGTCCAGAGCCTTCTTGGCAACATCGTCGGCCTTCATTCCACCGGATGACCCTGCTATGATGTTTGTCAATTCCGGCCTCCTCTTATGCTCTGAAATTAGGCAAACCACATGCTCAGCATTCGGTAGCAAAAATTTGTAGACCGTGTCTTCAGAAATTAGGATGCCAAGCTTAGGGGCATTCTTTTTTTCCTACTCTTCCCCCCAATGTTTGCTGGTGTGCTTGAGAAAATGGTACTGTGAAACATGTACTAATGAAACAAATGAGAGCATGCTATATGAGCCATGCACTGAATGGAACAAATGGGAATGTGAAATATTCGGTAGCAGCATGTTTTGGTCTATGGATTTTAATGTACGGAGTACTGATTTACAGGCAAGTGTAAGTGTTACTGATTGCTGAGATCAGTTGCTGAAGTGAGTATAGAAGATAGCTCTGATATTTTCAGTTTTGCCAAGTTGAAAAGCTTGGCTGTCAAATCGAAGAGGATAACTCAAGCATTCATGGTTCACTTGTTTAGTTGCTACTAAAGCAGACATGAACTAAAATATAGTTGGCCAGTTCATAAGCAACACATACCCTCTTCCAATCCTGGAGTCTCGGTGTCAGGAGGGAATATCAACGAGACATGAATGTTGTCCGCGATGACCTCATGCTGCAACGCCTCACCCAATCCGCGAAGAGCGAACTTGCTCGCTGAGTAGGCAGTGTAACCATAAATACCAACCTGCAGCAGAGACATCACCAACAAAAAGATCAATCCCCCCCCCCCCCCCCCCCCCCCCCCCAGCGAGCAGCATTACATCGAACACCTTCGCTGCATGGCAGGCGACGGACGCCGGGTGTCTACCTGGCCGGCCTGGGAGGACATGATGGCGATGGAGCCAGGGAGGCGCGTCTCGCGGGTGCGCGCCTTCATGGCCGGAAGCGCGGCCTTGATGAGGTGGAAGCTGCCCATGAGGTTGATGTCCACCATCCACTTGATCTCATCCACGTCCTGCCCCTCGAGCTCCTGCGGCACGAACACGCCGTGGTTGCAGACGAGGACGTCGACGGGGCCGGCCTCCTGGAGCGCGCGCGCGACGGCGCCGGCGTCCCGCACGTCGGCCGCGTGGACGCCGACGTCGTCCCTGCCCGAGTCGCGCTGGATGGCGGCGCGCGCGTCCTCGAGGCGGGCGAGGTTGCGGGCCAGGATGGAGACCCGCGCGCCCTCCCGCGCCGCGGCCGTGGCCATGGCGAGCCCGATGCCGCTGGACCCGCCCGTGATGAAGACGTGGCGGCCTTTGAGCGGGACCCGCGCGGCCCGGGGCCGCGTGAGGAGCGCGAGCGCGGCGAGCAGCCCGACGGGCGTCACCAGCAGGAGGAGGAGCGCCACGGCCATCCCGACGGGAGTCTGTTGGCTGCTGCTAGCGGTGGAGTTGTGGGGGCCGTGGTGGAGTGCGGCGCGGCTGGATCTGGGTGGCGGGGTTAAAGAAGGGTGGTGCGGGCCGTCGGAGTGGACCGGCTCTTTCAGGGCAGCCGAAGGTCTGTCTGGTCGTGATCGATGCGCTCGTATCCTAGGGCGTTCGCGGTCGCGCTACGCGTACGAGAGGGGTTGTGTCATGTGTGGACTTGCCGGCTGGCAGGCGTGGCAAGCAACGGCCGATGGCCGAAACTGACTGATGAAATGTCAAGTGCGATTGACGAATTCACGACCGGCGGCGCGGCCATCCATGTTGGACACTCGGACGGAACTTTAGGTAGCCATGTATGTTCCGGAAGGAAACAGGAACATGGAAGAGAACATAAAGATGCTGATTGGTTACAGCGCTTTGGTCTGGACCGCCAGGGATTGCCCTCACCACTTCTCCACGCGCATATAGGACAAACAATAAAAAAAAGAGCAAGCTACATGCGCGTATATATAATTAGGTCCCGTTCGGTTAATCCCGTTACCTATAGATTGGATGGGATTGAAAAAAATTAAGAAAAAGTTTGACTCGTTTGGGATTTAAACCCACTCAAGCCTTGTTCGGTTATTCCTAATACACATGGATTGGATGTGATTGGAAAAAATTAAGAAGAAAATTGACTTGTTTGGGATTGAAACACATCCAATCTCACTCAATCCACATGGATTGAGAGCTAACCGAATAAGCCCTCAATCTCACTCAATCCACATGGATTGAGAGCTAACCGAACAAGCCCTTATGCAAACTATTTTTACATCCATACAAGATCGTATGCAAACTATTTTTTATAGAACATGTTGCACTAGCTAGTGGATAAATTGAGGCAATTTTTTCACACCCTCACATAGCACATATAAAAAAAACACAACCTTTTACGTAGTATAACCACATAAGAAAATAAGCTTATAGAATAATTGCATTTCTCAATAAGATGTACACCTTTCTACTTCGCAACGTTTTTCATTATCGCCATCTTGGTACCGTCGATGTAATATCTAGATCTACAAATATATGTTGTCGGTACCCTGAAACTAGGGTACCCCTGCTACTGTACAAAGACGCAGAACCCGCGCGGCTATCCCTTAGTCGCGTGGCAGAAGTGCTGTGTGGGACCAAGATGCGTCTTGCCCCAATCTCAGGCGGCTATTCTGGGTCCACGGCAGCGCCCGACCCCACCACATTGGCGGGTCCGAAGCCGCCATGTGTCCAAAGAAGGTGGCACACTCTAAAGCATCAACAGTGAGTCTGGACCCCCATGGGAGAGCGCCGGACCCCCGGATGTACAGTCCGGACCCTCAAGAATGGTCCTGGACCCCCGGATATACAGTCCGGACCCCTAAGGTTGGTCCCGTACCTCCACGTATGCAAGTCGGACCCCTGGAAATCTGGAATGGGATCCGGACCCCTCCGTATGGGATCCGGATCGCCCACAGTGGGGGTCCCAAGGTCCCAGGATAGAACGTACACGGGCCTTGGGTAGGACCCAAGCGGGGGTCCGGTGCCGACACGTGTCCAGGCCCAGTCTGGTGCGGACCTGTCCACATACGCCTCTGCTCCCCGCCCAGGCGGAGACCCGATGCTGCCACATGGCCTACCGCGCGTGATGTAAGCCAGCGGGCAAAGCCTGACGTAAGGCCCCTGGGTTACGCGGCCCCCGCATTTATTGCGGATAAGGCGCGCCGCCTGTCCACTCCGCTGACAAGCGATGTGCCGCCTCGGCATTTAATGAGCCCTGTCCATTCCGCAGGCGGCGTGCCTGTCCATTCCACTGGCAGGCGATGTGCCGCCTTAGTGAGAGCACCTAGAGGGGGGGGTGAATAGGTGATCCTGTAAAACTTAAACTTATAGCCACAAAGACTTGTTAAGTGTTAGCACAATTATTGCCAAGTGGCTAGAGAGAAGTCTCAACAAAACACAATACCACAAAAGATCAATCACAGAGATGACACAGTGGTTTATCCCGTGGTTCGGCCAAGACCAACGCTTGCCTACTCCACGTTGTGGTGTCCCTACGGACGAGGGTTGCAATCAACCCCTCTCAAGCGGTCCAAAGACCCACTTGAATACCACGGTGTTTTGCTTGCTTTTTCTCAATCCCGTTTGCGAGGAATCTCCACAACTTGGAGCCTCTCGCCCTTACAATTGAAGTTCACAAAGAAACACAGAGCAAGGGTGGGAATTAGCAACGCACACAAGACTTCAAAAGATCAGAGCAACAACACGCACACAAGCAGCAACAAGAGCTCGCAACACAACTCAAAGAGTTCACAACTCTACAAGAGCTCTATATGCTATCACAATGAAACGAATGCGTGAGATCGATGTCTTGGTGCTTAAGAATGTTGTAGGAATGCTTGGTGTTCTCCTCCATGCGCCTAGGGGTCCCTTTTATAGCCCCAAGGCAGCTAGGAGCCGTTGAGAACAAATCTGGAAGGCCATCCTTGCCTTCTGTCGTCGGGCGCACCGGACAGTCCGGTGCACACCGGACACTGTCCGGTGCCCGATTTCTTTCCTTAACAGGCGCAGCCGACCGTTGCCGACCGTTGCAGATCTGGCGCACCGGACAGTCCGGTGCACACCGGACAGTCCGGTGCCTCCTTCCGACCGTTGGCCAGACCACGTGTCGCGCGCAGATTCCGCGGCCGACCGTTGGCTCGGCCGACCGTTGGCTCACCGGACAGTCCGGTGCACACCGGACAGTCCGGTGAATTTTAGCCGTACGCCATCGGCAATTTCCCGAGAGCGGCCTCTTCGCCCGAGGCAGCCTGGCGCACCGGACACTGTCCGGTGCACCAGACCGAAACAGCCTTTTGGCTGTACACAACCAACATTCTCCTTTTCTTCTTCTCTCTGTTTCTAACACTTAGACAAATATATTAGTATACAAAACCAATGTACTAAGGCTTAGAAACATACCTTTACTTGTGATTTGCACTTTATTCATCTATGGGCATAGATTCACATTTAAGCACTTGTGTTGGCACTTAATCACCAAAATACTTAGAAATGGCCCAAAGGCACATTTCCCTTTCAATCTCCCCCTTTTTGGTGATTTATGCCAACACAACATAAAGCAACTAGAACAAGTGCAAAATCACTTCAAATAGAATAAATTTGAGTTTTATTCAATTTTGGCATATATGGATCATCCTTTGCCACCACTTGGTTTGTTTTTGCAAATCAAACTCAAATCTCTATCTCTAAGTCAAACACACATGTTGAAGCATAAAGAGAGTCATTCCAAAAGAGATTGATCAAAGATTTCAAAAACTCCCCCTACTTCCCATAGTCAAAACTTCTCCCCACAAGAAGCCAACTTTTGACGAAAGAGACAATGCAAGAGTTTTGAATAAACCAAAAGCTCTATTCTACTATTTTCAAAATCTCTCAAGTGGTAGCTGATCCATTTATTGCTTTGGCCTTTATTTTCTCCCCCTTTGGCATCAAGCACCAAAACGGAATCAACTTTGGCCCTTTTAACCCCATTGCCTCACCAAAATCTTCAATTAAGAGCAAATGGCAATAAGAGTTCATGAGATGAACTTGGAATAAGTTACCCTCTCATCGGAGTGCAGTGGAAGTCTTTCATGGTCCAAGTCCACCTTTTTCCTTTAAATTTGCCTTCGAGACTAAATCAAGCAAACTCAACCACATAGTTAGTCTCAAAGGGTCAAGTTGTAACACATCTCCCCCTTAACATGTGCATCACCTTGCAACGGACTTGTGAGGTCCAGGGAGTGTTTGTACAACTTGAGCACCACAGTAAGCAACAAAATGCAGAATGAACATGATCAAGGGCATAAACACATGTATGCTACCATTCAATCCAAGTTCCACGAATCTAAGACATTTAGCTCACTACGCAGCCTGCAAAAGGTCTTCTCATCTAGAGGCTTGGTAAAGATATCGGCTAGCTGGTTCTCGGTGCTAACATGAAACACTTCGATATCTCCCTTTTGCTGGTGATCTCTCAAAAAGTGATGCCGGATGTCTATGTGCTTTGTAAGGCTGTGCTCAACAGGATTTTCCGCCATGCGGATAGCACTCTCATTATCACATAGGAGTGGGACTTTGCTCAGATTGTAGCCAAAGTCCCTGAGGGTTTGCCTCATCCAAAGTAGTTGCGCGCAACACTGTCCTGCGGCAACATACTCGGCCTCAGCGGTGGATAGGGCAACAGAGGTTTGTTTCTTAGAATTCCATGACACCAGGGACCTTCCTAAGAATTGGCACGTCCCCGATGTAATCTTCCTATCGACCTTACATCCAGCATAGTCGGAATCTGAATATCCGATTAAGTCAAAGGTAGACCCCTTTGGATACCAGATCCCGAAACAGGGCGTAGCAACTAAATATCTAAGGATTCGCTTCACCGCCACTAAGTGACACTCCTTAGGATCGGATTGAAATCTAGCACACATGCATACGCTAAGCATAATATCCGGTCTACTAGCACATAAGTAATGACCCTATCATTGACCGGTATGCCTTTTGATCAACGGACTTACCTCCTTTGTTGAGGTCAGTGTGTCCGTCGGTCCCCATCGGAGTCTTTGCGGGCTTGGCGTCCTTCATCCCAAACCGCTTTAGCAGATCTTGCGTGTACTTCGTTTGGGATATGAAGGTGTGAAAGGGAAATGTGCCCTTGGCCATTTCTAAGTATTTTGGTGATTGAGTGCAAACACAAGGGCTTAAATGTGAAAATATGCTCATGGATGAACAAAGTGCAAATCACAAGTAAAGGTATGTTTCTAAGCCTTAGTACATTGGTTTTTGTGTACTAATATTCTTGTCTAAGTGTTAGAAACAGATAGAAGAAGAGAAGAGAAGACTTGGCTGTGTACAGCCAAGGGGCTGCTTCGGTCTGGGGCACCGGACTGTCCGGTGGTGCACCGGACAGTGTCCGGTGGGGCACCGGACAGTGTCCGGTGCGCCAGGCTGCCTCGGCCGAAGAGGCCGCTCTCGGGTTTTTCTCCGGCGACTTCGGCTAAAATTCACCGGACTGTCCGGTGAGCCAACGGTCGGCCGGGCCAACGGTCGGCCGCGCGATCGGCGCGCGACACGTGGCCGAGCCAACGGTCGGAAAGATACACCGGACTGTCCGGTGTGCACCGGACTGTCCGGTGCGCCAGATCTGCAACGGTCGGCAACGGTCGGCTTCGCCATTTAAGGAAACAAATCGGGCACCGGACAGTGTCCGGTGTGCACCGGACTGTCCGGTGCGCCCGACGACAGAAGGCAAGGATAGCCTTCCAGATGTGTTCTCAACGGCTCCTAGCTGCCTTGGGGCTATAAAAGGGACCCCTAGGCGCATGGAGGAGAATACCAAGCATTCCTACAACTCTTCTAAGCACCAAGACATCAATCTCACGCATTCGTTTCATTGTGATAGCATATAGAGCTCTTGTGGAGTTGTGAACTCTTTGTGTTGCGTTGCGAGCTCGTGTTGCGACTTGTGTGCGTATTGTTGCTCTGATTTTTGAGTCTTGTGTGCGTTGCTCATTCCCACCTTACTCCGTATTTCTTTGTGAACTCAATTGTAAGGGCGAGAGACTCCAAGTTGTGGAGATTCCTCGCAAACGGGAAAAGATCAAAGGAAAGAAAAACACCGTGGTATTCAAGTTGATCATTGGATCACTTGAGAGGAGTTGAGTGCAACTCTCGTCCGTTGGGACGCCACAACGTGGAGTAGGCAAGTTTTGTACTTGGCCGAACCACAGGATAACCACCGTGTCAACTCTGTGATTGCTTTCTTGTGGTTATTGTGTTTTGACTCCTCTCTAGCCACTTGGCCATACCTGTGCTAACTCTTAACAAGTTTTTGTGGCTTAAGTTTTTGAAGTTTTACAGGATCACCTATTCACCCCCCCCTCTAGGTGCTCTCAATTGGTATCAGAGCCGTTCTCTTCAAGAAAGGGACTAACCGCCCGAAGAGATGGATCCTAAGGGGAAGGGAATTGTGATCAACGACAAGGAGAAGGAGTCCTTCGTCAACGAGCCAAGGGATGACAAGTCCAATGACTCGGGCTCGGGCCACAAGCGAAGAGATGGGAAGAAGAAGAAGACAAGACGCATCAAGGAGATCGTCTACTACGACAGCGATGAGTCCTCTTCTTCCCAAAAGGACGACGACCACGACAAACAAAGGAAACCGGTTAATTCTAACTTTTCTTTTGACTACTCTCGTATTCCGCAAAGTTCAAATTCACATTTGCTTTCTATTCCACTCGGCAAGCCCCCACACTTTGATGGGGAGGACTACAGATTTTGGAGCCACAAAATGCATAGTCACCTATTCTCTCTCCATCCTAGCATATGGGAGATTGTATATAGTGGAATGCACTTTAATAGTTCGGATAGTCCTATATTCATTAATGAGCAAATCCATAAGAATGCACAAGCTACTACTGTTCTTCTAGCCTCATTGTGCAGGGATGAATATAATAAAGTGAGTGGCTTGGATAACGCCAAGCAAATCTGGGATACCCTCAAGATCTCTCATGAGGGAAATGACGCTACCTTGCTCACCAAAATGGAGTTGGTGGAGGGCGAGCTTGGACGGTTCGCGATGATAAGGGGCGAGGAGCCAACTCAAACATACAACCGGCTTAAGACCCTTGTCAACAAGATAAGGAGCTATGGAAGCACGCGATGGACGGACCACGACGTCGTCCGCCTAATGCTAAGGTCCTTTACTGTTCTTGATCCTCATTTGGTGAATAATATTCGTGAGAATCCCAGGTACACCAAAATGTCGCCCGAAGAAATTCTTGGAAAATTTGTAAGCGGGCGGATGATGATCAAGGAGGCAAGGTACGTTGATGACGCGTTGAACGGTCCAATCCACGAGCCTCAACCCATTGCTCTCAAGGCATCGAGGAGCAAGGAGGCACTACCAAGCAAGGTGGCGCAAATTGAGGCGGCCGGGCTTAATGATGAAGAAATGGCTCTCATCATTAAGCGCTTCAAGACGGTGCTAAAGGGTCGCAATGGACAGCCGAGCAAGACTAAGACCAAGGGGAAGCGATCATGCTTCAAATGCGGTAAGCTTGGTCATTTTATTGCTAACTGTCCTGATAATGAAAGTGACCAGGAAAAGGGAAACAAGAGGGAAAAGAAGAAGCATTATAAGAAGACAAAGGGCGAGGCGCATCTAGGCAAGGAGTGGGACTCGGATTGCTCCTCGTCCGACTCCGACAATGAAGGACTCGCCGCCACCGCCTTCAACAAATCAACCCTCTTCCCCAACGAGCGTCACACATGCCTTATGGCAAGGGAGAAGAAGGTATGTACTCGCAACTCTACCTATGCTTCTTCAAGTGAGGACGAATCTAGTGATGAGGATGAAGTAGATTATTCATGTTTGTTCAAGGGCTTAGATAGATCTAAGATAGACAAAATTAATGAATTAATTGATGCCTTGAATGAAAAGAATATACTTTTAGAAAAGCAAGAGGATTTGTTGTATGAAGAGCATGATAAATTTGTTGAGGCACAAAAATCCTATGCTTTAGAAGTTAAAAGAAATGAAATGCTTTCTTTTGAACTATCTACTTGTCATGAAACCATTTCTACTTTGAAAAGTGTAAACAATGATTTAAATGCTAAATTAGAAGTAGCAAATAAATCCAATTCTTGTGTAGAACATGTTGAAATTTGTACTAGGTGTAAAGATTTTGACGTTGATGCTTGTAGTGAACACCTAGTTTCTATTGCAAAGCTAAATAATGAAGTGGCTAGTCTTAATGTCCAACTTAAGACTAGCAAAAGTGATTTTGAAAAACTAAAATTTGCTAGGGATGCCTACACGATTGGTAGACACCCCTCAATTAAGGATGGACTTGGCTTCAAGAGGGAAGCCAAGAACTTAACAAGCCATAAGGCTCCCATTCCCGCCAAGGAGAAAGGGAAGGCCCCTATGGCTAGTAATGTGCAAAAGAACCATGCTTTTATGTATTATGATAGGAGACAAACTAGAAATGCTTATAGGAGTTATAATGCTTTTGATGATTTTGACTCTCATGCCATGTTTGCTTCTAGTTCTTCCTATATGCATGGTAGAAATATGTCTAGGAGAAATGCTATTCATCATGTGTCTAGAAAGAATGCTATTCATGCTCCTAGGAAAGTAGTGAATGAACCTTCCACAATTTATTATGCTTTAAATGCTTCCTTTGCTATTTGTAGAAAGGATAAGAAAATTGTTGCTAGGAAGTTAGGGGCAAAATGCAAGGGAGACAAAACTTGCATTTGGGTCCCTAAGGAAATTTGCACTAACCTTGTAGGACCCAACATGAGTTGGGTACCTAAGTCCCAAGCCTAATTTGCCTTGCAGGTTTATGCATCCGGGGGTTCAAGCTGGATTATCGACAGCGGATGCACAAACCATATGACGGGGGAGAAGAAGATGTTCACCTCCTACGTCAAGAATAAAGATTCCCAAGATTCAATTGTATTCGGTGATGGGAATCAAGGCAAGGTAAAAGGTTTAGGTAAAATTGCAATTTCTAATGAGCACTCCATATCTAATGTATTTTTAGTAGAGAGTCTTGGATATAATTTGCTATCTGTTAGTCAATTATGTCATATGGGGTATAACTGTCTATTTACAAATGTAGATGTGTCTGTCTTTAGAAGAAGTGATGGTTCACTAGCTTTTAAGGGTGTATTAGACGGCAAACTTTATTTAGTTGATTTTGCAAAAGAAGAGGCCGGTCTAGATGCATGCTTAATAGCTAAGACTAGCATGGGCTGGCTGTGGCATCGCCGCTTAGCACATGTGGGGATGAAGAACCTTCACAAGCTTCTAAAGGGAGAACACGTGATAGGGTTGACTAACGTGCATTTCGAAAAAGATAGACCTTGTGCAGCTTGTCAAGCAGGTAAACAAGTGGGAGGAGCACATCACAGCAAGAACGTGATGACCACTTCAAGACCCCTGGAGCTGCTGCATATGGACCTCTTCGGACCTGTCGCCTATCTGAGCATAGGAGGGAGTAAGTATGGTCTAGTTATTGTAGATGATTTTTCCCGCTTCACTTGGGTGTTCTTTTTGCAGGATAAGTCTGAAACCCAAGGGACCCTCAAGCGCTTCCTCAGGAGAGCTCAAAATGAGTTTGAGCTCAAAGTGAAGAAGATAAGGAGCGACAACGGGTCCGAGTTCAAGAACCTTCAAGTGGAGGAGTTCCTTGAAGAGGAAGGGATCAAGCACGAGTTCTCCGCTCCCTACACACCACAGCAAAATGGTGTGGTAGAGAGGAAGAACAGGACGCTCATCGACATGGCGAGGACGATGCTAGGAGAGTTCAAGACCCCCGAGTGCTTTTGGACGGAAGCCGTTAACACTGCTTGCCACGCCATCAACAGGGTCTACCTTCATCGCCTCCTCAAGAAGACGTCATATGAGCTACTAACCGGTAACAAACCCAATGTATCGTACTTTCGTGTATTTGGGAGTAAATGCTACATTCTAGTGAAGAAGGGTAGAAATTCTAAGTTTGCTCCCAAAGCTGTAGAAGGGTTTTTATTAGGTTATGACTCAAATACAAAGGCGTATAGAGTCTTCAACAAATCATCGGGTTTGGTTGAAGTCTCTAGCGACGTTGTATTTGATGAGACTAATGGCTCTCCAAGAGAGCAAGTTGTTGATCTTGATGATGTAGATGAAGAAGACGTTCCAACGGCCGCTATGCGCACCATGGCGATTGGTGATGTGCGACCACAGGAACAACTGGAGCAAGATCAACCTTCTTCCTCAACTATGGTGCAACCCGCAACTCAAGACGATGAACAGGTTCATCAACAGGAGGCGTGTGATCAAGGGGGAGCACAAGATGATCATGTGATGGAGGAAGATGCGCAACCGGCACCTCCAACCCAAGTTCGAGCGATGATTCAAAGGGATCATCCCGTCGACCAAATTCTGGGTGACATTAGCAAGGGAGTAACTACTCGGTCTCGATTAGTTAATTTTTGTGAACATTACTCTTTTGTCTCTTCTATTGAGCCTTTCAGGGTAGAAGAGGCCTTGCTAGATCCGGACTGGGTGTTGGCCATGCAAGAGGAACTCAACAACTTCAAGCGCAATGAAGTTTGGACACTGGTGCCTCGTCCTAAGCAAAATGTTGTGGGAACCAAGTGGGTGTTCCGCAACAAACAGGACGAGCACGGGGTGGTGACGAGAAACAAGGCTCGACTTGTGGCAAAAGGTTATGCCCAAGTCGCAGGTTTGGATTTCGAGGAGACTTTTGCTCCTGTGGCTAGGCTAGAGTCAATTCGAATCTTGCTAGCATATGCCGCTCACCATTCTTTCAGGTTGTACCAAATGGATGTGAAGAGCGCTTTCCTCAACGGGCCGATCAAGGAGGAGGTATACGTAGAGCAACCCCCTGGCTTCGAGGATGAACGGTACCCCGACCACGTGTGTAAGCTCTCTAAGGCGCTCTATGGACTTAAGCAAGCCCCAAGAGCATGGTATGAATGCCTTAGAGATTTCTTAATTGCTAATGCTTTCAAGGTTGGGAAAGCCGATCCAACTCTTTTTACTAAGACTTGTGATGGTGATTTGTTTGTGTGCCAAATTTATGTCGATGACATAATATTTGGTTCTACTAACCAAAAGTCTTGTGAAGAGTTTAGCAGGGTGATGACGCAGAAATTCGAGATGTCAATGATGGGCGAGTTGAACTACTTCCTTGGGTTCCAAGTGAAGCAACTCAAGGACGGCACCTTCCTCTCCCAAACGAAGTACACGCAAGATCTGCTAAAGCGGTTTGGGATGAAGGACGCCAAGCCCGCCAAGACTCCGATGGGGACCGACGGACACACCGACCTCAACAAAGGAGGTAAGTCCGTTGATCAAAAAGCATACCGGTCAATGATAGGTTCTTTGCTCTATTTATGTGCTAGTAGACCGGATATTATGCTTAGCGTATGCATGTGTGCTAGATTTCAATCCGATCCTAAGGAGTGTCACTTAGTGGCGGTGAAGCGAATTCTTAGATATTTGGTTGCTACGCCTTGCTTCGGGCTCTGGTATCCAAAGGGGTCTACCTTTGACTTAGTTGGATACTCAGATTCCGACTATGCTGGATGTAAGGTCGATAGGAAGAGTACATCGGGGACGTGCCAATTCTTAGGAAGGTCCCTGGTGTCATGGAACTCTAAGAAACAAACATCCGTTGCCCTATCCACCGCTGAGGCCGAGTACGTTGCCGCAGGACAGTGTTGCGCGCAACTACTTTGGATGAGGCAAACCCTCCGGGACTTTGGCTACAATCTGAGCAAAGTCCCACTCCTATGTGATAATGAGAGTGCTATCCGCATGGCGGAAAATCCTGTTGAGCACAGCCGCACAAAGCACATAGACATCCGGCATCACTTTTTGAGAGACCACCAGCAAAAGGGAGATATCGAAGTGTTTCATGTTAGCACCGAGAACCAGCTAGCCGATATCTTCACCAAGCCTCTAGATGAGAAGACCTTTTGCAGGCTGCGTAGTGAGCTAAATGTCTTAGATTCGCGGAACCTGGATTGAATTGTAGCATACATGTACTTATGCTTTTGATCATGTTCCTTTTTGCATTTTGTTGCTTATTATGGTGCTCAAGTTGTACAAACACTCCCTGGACCTCACAAGTCCGTTGCAAAGTGATGCACATGTTTAGGGGGAGATATGTTACAACTTGACCCTTTGAGACTAACCATTTGCTTGAGTTTGCTTGATTTAGTCTCGAAGGTGAATTGAAAGGGAAAGGTGAACTTGGACCATGCAAGACTTCCACTGCACTCCGATGAGAGGGTAACTTATTCCAAGTTCATCTCTATGATCTTATTGCCTTTGTACTCTTCATTGACGATTTTGGTGAGGCAATGAGGTTAAAGGGGCCAAGATTGATCCCGTTTTGGTGCTTGATGCCAAAGGGGGAGAAAATAAAGGCCAAAGTGATAAATGGATCAGCTACCACTTGAGAGATTTTGAAAATAGTAGAATAGAGTTTTTGTTTTGTCAAAAGCTTTAATTGTCTCTTATTGGTCTCTATTTTCAAAAAGTTGGCTTCTTGTGGGGAGAAGTGTTGATTATGGGAAATAGGGGGAGTTTTTGAAATCTTTGATCAATCTCTTTTGGAATGACTCTCTTTATGCTTCAACATGTGTGTTTGACTTAAAGATAGAAATTTGAGTTTGATTTGCAAAAACAAACCAAGTGGTGGCAAAAGATGATCCATATATGCCAAAATTGAATAAAACTCAAAGTCAGTTTTTATTTGAAGTGATTTTGCACTTGTTCTAGTTGCTTTATGTTGTGTTGGCATAAATCACCAAAAAGGGGGAGATTGAAAGGGAAATGTGCCCTTGGCCATTTCTAAGTATTTTGGTGATTGAGTGCAAACACAAGGGCTTAAATGTGAAAATATGCTCATGGATGAACAAAGTGCAAATCACAAGTAAAGGTATGTTTCTAAGCCTTAGTACATTGGTTTTTGTGTACTAATATTCTTGTCTAAGTGTTAGAAACAGATAGAAGAAGAGAAGAGAAGACTTGGCTGTGTACAGCCAAGGGGCTGCTTCGGTCTGGGGCACTGGACTGTCCGGTGGTGCACCGGACAGTGTCCGGTGGGGCACCGGACAGTGTCCGGTGCGCCAGGCTGCCTCGGCCGAAGAGGCCGCTCTCGGGTTTTTCTCCGGCGACTTCGGCTAAAATTCACCGGACTGTCCGGTGTGCACCGGACTGTCCGGTGAGCCAACGGTCGGCCGGGCCAACGGTCGGCCGCGCGATCGGCGCGCGACACGTGGCTGAGCCAACGGTCGGAAAGATACACCGGACTGTCCGGTGTGCACCGGACTGTCCGGTGCGCCAGATCTGCAACGGTCGGCAACGGTCGGCTTCGCCATTTAAGGAAACAAATCGGGCACCGGACAGTGTCCGGTGTGCACCGGACTGTCCGGTGCGCCCGACGACAGAAGGCAAGGATAGCCTTCCAGATGTGTTCTCAACGGCTCCTAGCTGCCTTGGGGCTATAAAAGGGACCCCTAGGCACATGGAGGAGAATACCAAGCATTCCTACAACTCTTCTAAGCACCAAGACATCAATCTCACGCATTCGTTTCATTGTGATAGCATATAGAGCTCTTGTGGAGTTGTGAACTCTTTGTGTTGCGTTGCGAGCTCGTGTTGCGACTTGTGTGCGTATTGTTGCTCTGATTTTTGAGTCTTGTGTGCGTTGCTCATTCCCACCTTACTCCGTATTTCTTTGTGAACTCAATTGTAAGGGCGAGAGACTCCAAGTTGTGGAGATTCCTCGCAAACGGGAAAAGATCAAAGGAAAGAAAAACACCGTGGTATTCAAGTTGATCATTGGATCACTTGAGAGGAGTTGAGTGCAACTCTCGTCCGTTGGGACGCCACAACGTGGAGTAGGCAAGTTTTGTACTTGGCCGAACCACGGGATAACCACCGTGTCAACTCTGTGATTGCTTTCTTGTGGTTATTGTGTTTTGACTCCTCTCTAGCCACTTGGCCATACCTGTGCTAACTCTTAACAAGTTTTTGTGGCTTAAGTTTTTGAAGTTTTACAGGATCACCTATTCACCCCCCCCTCTAGGTGCTCTCAAGGTGCCGTCCTTGAGTTGCTTCACTTGGAACCCAAGGAAGTAGTTCAACTCGCCCATCATTGACATCTCGAATTTCTGCGTCATCACCCTGCTAAACTCTTCACAAGACTTTTTATTAGTAGAACCAAATATTATGTCATCGACATAAATTTGGCACACAAACAAATCACCATCACAAGTCTTAGTGAAAAGAGTTGGATCGGCTTTCCCAACCTTGAAAGCATTAGCAATTAAGAAATCTCTAAGGCATTCATACCATGCTCTTGGGGCTTGCTTAAGTCCATAGAGCGCCTTAGAGAGCTTACACACGTGGTCGGGGTACCGTTCATCCTCGAAGCCAGGGGGTTGCTCCACGTACACCTCCTCCTTTATTGGTCCGTTGAGGAAAGCGCTCTTCACATCCATTTGGTACAACCTGAAAGAATGGTGAGCGGCATATGCTAGCAAGATACGAGTTGATTCTAGCCTAGCCACAGGAGCAAACGTCTCCTCAAAGTCCAAACCTGCGACTTGGGCATAACCTTTTGCCACAAGTCGAGCCTTGTTCCTTGTCACCACCCCGTGCTCGTCCTGTTTGTTGCGGAACACCCACTTGGTTCCCACAATGTTTTGCTTGGGACGAGGCACCAGTGTCCAGACTTCATTTCACTTGAAGTTGTTGAGCTCATCTTGCATGGCCAACACCCAGTCCGGATCTAGCAAGGCCTCTTCTACCCTGAAAGGCTCAATAGAAGAGACAAAGGAGTAATGTTCACAAAAATTAACTAATCGAGACCGAGTAGTTACTCCCTTGCTAATGTCACCCAGAATTTGGTCGATGGGATGATCCCTTTGAATCATCGCTCGAACTTGGGTTGGAGGTGCCGGTTCCGCTTCTTCCTCCATCACATGATCATCTTGTGCTCCCCCTTGATCACACGCCTCCTGTTGATGAACCTGTTCATCGTCTTGAGTTGGGGGATGCACCATAGTTGAGGAAGAAGGTTGATCTCGTTCATCTTGTTCCTGTGGCCGAACGTCTCCAATCGCCATGGTTCGTATCGCGGCCGTTGGAACATCTTCTTCATCTACATCATCACAATCAACAACTTGCTCTCTTGGAGAGCCATTAGTCTCATCAAATACAACGTCGCTAGAGACTTCAACCAAACCCGATGATTTGTTGAAGACTCTATACGCCTTTGTATTTGAGTCATAACCTAATAAAAACCCTTCTACTGCTTTGGGAGCAAACTTAGAATTTCTACCCTTCTTCACTAGAATGTAGCACTTGCTCCCAAATACACGAAAGTAGGATACACTGGGTTTGTTACCGGTTAGTAGCTCATACGACGTCTTCTTGAGGAGGCGATGAAGGTAGACCCTGTTGATGGCGTGGCAAGCCGTGTTCACGGCTTCCGTCCAAAAGCACTCGGGGGTCTTGAACTCTCCTAGCATCGTCCTCGCCATATCGATGAGCGTCCTGTTCTTCCTCTCTACTACACCATTTTGCTGTGGTGTGTAGGGAGCGGAGAACTCGTGCTTGATCCCTTCCTCTTCAAGGAACTCCTCCACTTGAAGGTTCTTGAACTCGGACCCGTTGTCGCTCCTTATCTTCTTCACCTTGAGCTCAAACTCATTTTGAGCTCTCCTGAGGAAGCGCTTGAGGGTCCCTTGGGTTTCAGACTTATCCTGCAAAAAGAACACCCAAGTGAAGCGGGAAAAATCATCAACAATAACTAGACCATACTTACTCCCTCCTATGCTCAGATAGGCGACGGGTCCGAAGAGGTCCATATGCAGCAGCTCCAGCGGTCTTGAAGTGGTCATCACATTCTTGCTGTGATGCGCTCCTCCCACTTGTTTGCCCGCTTGACAAGCTGCACAAGGTCTATCCTTTTCGAATTGCACGTTAGTCAAACCTATCACGTGTTCTCCCTTTAGAAGCTTGTGAAGGTTCTTCATCCCCACATGTGCTAAGCGGCGATGCCACAGCCAGCCCATACTAGTCTTAGCTATTAAGCATGCATCTAGACCGGCTTCTTCTTTTGCAAAATCAACTAAGTAAAGTTTGCCGTCTAATACACCCTTAAAAGCTAGTGAACCATCACTTCTTCTAAAGACAGACACATCTACATTTGTAAATAGACAGTTATACCCCATGTTGCATAATTGACTAACAGATAGCAAATTATATCCAAGAGACTCTACTAAAAACACATTAGAGATAGAGTGCTCATTAGAAATTGCAATTTTACCTAACCCTTTTACCTTGCCTTGATTCCCATCACCGAATATGATTGAATCTTGGGAATCCTTATTCTTGACGTAGGAGGTGAACATCTTCTTCTCCCCCGTCATATGGTTTGTGCATCCGCTGTCAATAATCCAGCTTGAACCCCCGGATGCATAAACCTGCAAGGCAAATTTAGGCTTGGGTTTTAGGTACCCAACTCATGTTGGGTCCTACAAGGTTAGCACAAATATTCTTAGGGACCCAAATGCAAGTTTTGTCCCCTTTGCATTTTGCCCCTAACTTCCTAGCAATTACCTTTCTATCCTTTCTACAAATTGCAAAGGAAGCATTCAAAGCATGATATATTGTAGAAGGCTCATTAACTTTCCTAGGAATATTAACAACATTTCTCCTAGGCATATTATGAAAAACATCCCTTCTACCAACATTTCTATCATGCACATATGAAGAACTAGGAGCAAACATAGCATGAGAAAAATCATCGTACGCATTATAACTCCTATAAGCATTTCTAGTTTGTCTCCTATCATGATACATAAAAGCATGGTTCTTTTTAGCACTACTTGCCATAGGGGCCTTCCCTTTCTCCTTGGCAGAGATGGGAGCCTTATGGCTTGTTAAGTTCTTAGCTTCCCTCTTGAAGCCAAGCCCATCCTTAATTGAGGGGTGTCTACCAACCGTGTAGGCATCCCTAGCAAATTTTAGTTTCTCAAAGTCATTCTTGCTAGTCTTAAGTTGGTCATTAAGACTAGCCAATTCCTTAGTTAATTTGGAAATTGAATTTAAATGATCACTACAAGCATCAACATCGAAATCTTTACACCTAGTGCAAATCTCAACATGTTCTACACAAGATTTAGATTTACTAGCTACTTCTAGTTTAGCATTTAAGTCATCATTAACATTCTTTAAAGTAGCAATGGTTTCATGACAAGAAGATAGTTCACTAGAAAGCACTTCATTTCTTTTAACTTCTAAAGCATAAGATTTTTGTGCCTCTACGAATTTGTCATGCTCTTCATACAAAAGGTCCTCTTGTTTTTCTAAGAGTCTATCTTTTTCATTCAAGGCATCAATCAATTCATTAATTTTATCTATTTTAGTTCTATCCAATCCTTTGAACAAACTAGAGTAGTCTATTTCATCATCACTAGACTCATCATCACTGGAGGAATCATAAGTGACATTGTTTTGATTACATACCTTCTTCTCCCTTGCCATAAGGCATGTGTGACGCTCGTTGGGGAAGAGAGATGACTTGTTGAAGGCAGTGGCGGCGAGTCCTTCATTGTCGGAGTCGGAGGAGGAGCAATCCGAATCCCACTCCTTTCCGATATGTGCCTCGCCCTTGGCCTTCTTGTAATGCTTCTTCTTTTCCCTCTTGCTCCCGTGTTCCTGGTCACTATCATTGTCGGGACAGTTAGCAATAAAATGACCAAGCTTACCGCATTTGAAGCATGATCGCTTTCCCTTGGTCTTAGTCTTGCTTGGCTGTCCCTTGCGACCCTTTAGCGCCGTCTTGAATCTTTTGATGACGAGGGCCATCTCTTCATCATTAAGACCGGCCGCCTCAATTTGCGCCACCTTGCTGGGTAGCGCCTCCTTGCTCCTTGTTGCCTTGAGAGCAATGGGTTGAGGCTCATGGATTGGGCCATTCAACGCGTCGTCCACGTACCTTGCCTCTTTGATCATCATTCGCCCGCTTACAAATTTTCCAAGAATTTCTTCGGGCGACATCTTGATGTACCTAGGATTTTCACGAATATTGTTTACCAAGTGAGGATCAAGAACGGTAAATGACCTTAGCATTAGACGGACGACGTCGTGATCCGTCCATCGCGTGCTTCCGTAGCTCCTTATTTTGTTGATAAGGATCTTGAGCCGGTTGTATGTTTGTGTCGGCTCCTCGCCCCTTATCATCGCGAATCGTCCGAGCTCGCCCTCCACCAACTCCATCTTGGTGAGTAAGGTGACATCATTCCCCTCATGAGAGATCTTGAGGGTGTCCCAAATTTGCTTGGCATTGTCCAAGCCGCTCACCTTGTGATACTCGTCCCTGCACAAAGAGGCTAGCAACACAGTAGTAGCTTGTGCATTTTTATGGATCTGTTCATTAATAAACGAAGGACTATCCGAGCTATCAAATTTCATTCCACTTTCCACAATCTCCCAAATGCTTGGATGGAGAGAAAATAGGTGTGTACGCATTTTGTGACTCCAAAATCCGTAGTCCTCTCCATCAAAGTGAGGAGGCTTGCCAAGTGGAATGGGGAGCAAATGAGCATTTGAGCTGTGCGGAATGCGCGAATAATCAAAAGAAAAGTTTGAGTTAACCGTCTTTTGTTTGTCGTAGTCGTCGTCTTTGTGGGAAGAAGTAGACTCGTCGCTGTCGTAGTAGACGATCTCCTTGATACGTCTTGTCTTCTTCTTCTTCCCATCTTTATGTCTGCGGCCGGAGCCAGAGTCGTTGGATTTGTCATCTTTTGGCTCGTTGACGAAGGACTCCTTTTCTTTGTCGTTGATCACGATTCCCTTCCCCTTAGGATCCATCTCTTCGGGCGGTTAGTCCCTACCTTGAAGAGAACGGCTCCGATACCAATTGAGAGCACCTAGAGGGGGGTGAATAGGTGATCCTGTAAAACTTAAACTTATAGCCACAAAGACTTGTTAAGTGTTAGCACAATTATTGCCAAGTGGCTAGAGAGAAGTCTCAACAAAACACAATACCACAAAAGATCAATCACAGAGATGACACAGTGGTTTATCCCGTGGTTCGGCCAAGACCAACGCTTGCCTACTCCACGTTGTGGCGTCCCTACGGACGAGGGTTGCAATCAACCCCTCTCAAGCGGTCCAAAGACCCACTTGAATACCACGGTGTTTTGCTTGCTTTTTCTCAATCCCGTTTGCGAGGAATCTCCACAACTTGGAGCCTCTCGCCCTTACAATTGAAGTTCACAAAGAAACACAGAGCAAGGGTGGGAATTAGCAACGCACACAAGACTTCAAAAGATCAGAGCAACAACACGCACACAAGCAGCAACAAGAGCTCGCAACACAACTCAAAGAGTTCACAACTCTACAAGAGCTCTATATGCTATCACAATGAAACGAATGCGTGAGATCGATGTCTTGGTGCTTAAGAATGTTGTAGGAATGCTTGGTGTTCTCCTCCATGCGCCTAGGGGTCCCTTTTATAGCCCCAAGGCAGCTAGGAGCCGTTGAGAACAAATCTGGAAGGCCATCCTTGCCTTCTGTCGTCGGGCGCACCGGACAGTCCGGTGCACACCGGACACTGTCCGGTGCCCGATTTCTTTCCTTAACAGGCGCAGCCGACCGTTGCCGACCGTTGCAGATCTGGCGCACCAGACAGTCCGGTGCACACCGGACAGTCCGGTGCCTCCTTCCGACCGTTGGCCAGACCACGTGTCGCGCGCAGATTCCGCGGCCGACCGTTGGCTCACCGGACAGTCCGGTGCACACCGGACAGTCCGGTGAATTTTAGCCGTACGCCATCGGCAATTTCCCGAGAGCGGCCTCTTCGCCCGAGGCAGCCTGGCGCACCAGACACTGTCCGGTGCACCACCGGACAGTCCGGTGCCCCAGACCGAAACAGCCTTTTGGCTGTACACAGCCAACATTCTCCTTTTCTTCTTCTCTCTGTTTCTAACACTTAGACAAATATATTAGTATACAAAACCAATGTACTAAGGCTTAGAAACATACCTTTACTTGTGATTTGCACTTTATTCATCTATGGGCATAGATTCACATTTAAGCACTTGTGTTGGCACTTAATCACCAAAATACTTAGAAATGGCCCAAAGGCACATTTCCCTTTCACTTAGCATCTAATGAGACCTTTCCATTCCACTGGCAGGCAGCGACCTGTCAGTCCCATAGGCGGCATGCCTGTCCGTTCCACTGGCAGACTGCACGCCCATACTGTCGCGTGCGCTACGCCCATCATTACTCGTGCGTTACCAAGGAAGCTGCCGCCACATGTCAACGCTGCACGTGCTGCGGACAACATGGGCCTAGAGATTGCACAGACGACACCTACATTAGTTGCTCTAGGTATTCCATCTGTTATGTTCTTGGGCCCACATGTCGGGGCTCAGCAACCTTGTATGTGCCTCCCTTGAGCTATAAAAGGGAGGGCACACAGCGTTACAAGGCAAGCTCTCAGATTCACTCAGGTTCACAGCATCCCTAGACTTACACAAACTCAAGTGCTCAGACACTCAATACAACACAAAGTGGAGTAGGGTTTTACGCTCCGGCGGCCTGAACCACTCTAAATCCTTGTGTTCTCGTGTGTTCTTACACCTTCCGACAACAGGCAAAACGCTTAGGCCCCCTCCTCATCTTAGGATTTAGGGCGGGTGCATTCCGCCACCCGGCCGAAGATTTCCTCTCCGACATTTGGCACGCCAGGTAGGGGGCTTGGCATTTAGTTTTTTCTTGTTTTCCTGCTCGACACCATGGTTCACATCGTCGAGCACCACAACTTCGTTCCCGAGGACTTCCCCATGGAGGAAGAAGCTGCTTCTTCCACACCATGGGCCTCCGGCCGCCCTGCGCCTGGTGCCGCTGCTGTGCGCTCTACACGGCAGCACACTCCTGCACATGTGTCCAGAGCGTCAAGGGCTGCTCCCGGTGCGCTGTCCGCAGCCAGGGAGTTGTTGCGCCACCCTCCTAGCTCCACGGCCTCGCTAGGGGCCATGAAGCAGTGGTGTGACAACGTCGACCATCTGCTCGGCATGGCGCACTCTAGCTCAGCCAGGCCCAGGCCTTGGTCATCCCGGCGTCAACATGAGGCGTCGACGTCAGTGTGCTCACCTTCAGTGAGGGCTGCGCTGACCGAGAACCTGCTGGCCGAGCTCAACCGCAGGCGTGCGGTAGAGGACGCTCCACTCTCTCTGGTGGGGGATGACCTACGGGCAGAACTCAACCGCAGACATGCGGGCGAGGATGCACGTGTCTCTCTGGAGAGGGCGCGAGAGCGCCGACAGAACATCGAGGGTCGCAACCTCGACTAAGACTTCGCTGCGGTCGCACCGCAAACTCCAAGGAGCACCCAGATTCAGGCAGGTGTCCCATTGGCCGGCGTCGGCTGCGCCGCTCTGGCGAATCATCTCCATGCGGCGACGTGGCCATCCAAGTTCTGGCTGCACCTACCAGAGAAGTATGACGGTACATCAAACCCGTCGGAATTCTTGCAGGTATACGTCACCGCCATCACGGCAGCAGGTGGAGACACCGTTGTGATGGCAACATACTTCTATGTAGCCTTGTCTGGGCCGGCCCAGACCTGGCTCATGAACCTCTGCACGCGGTTCATAGCGAACTTTGCCAGCGCTTATCAATAGCATGGCGTGGAGGCTCACCTCCATCCAGTGAGGCAGGAACCCAGGGAAACTCTCTGGGCTTTCATCTCCCGCTTCACCAAGGTACGGGGCACCATACCTCGTATCTCTGATGCTTCCATCATCACCGCTTTCCGCCAGGGGTGCGTGATGAAAAGATGTTGGAGAAGTTGGCCACGCATGACGTGGAGACTGTCACCACACTCTTCGCTCTGGCCAACAAGTGTGCCAGAGCTACCGAGGGTCGTGCATGGCACTCGGCACCGTAGACCGGGGTTGCCCAGACAGGTGGCTTTGGTGCCGTTGCCCAAGATGGCAAGAAGAAGAAGAAGAATCACGGCCATGAGAGGCCGCAGACTGCTGCACCAGTCGTCGCGGCTGCGGCTGGGGGCCGGAGCGAGCGCAACAAGTGCCCACGGCCACAGGGGGCAACAGCGGCTCATGCCCTGTGCACCCCAACAGCCGCCACAACGCCGCGGAGTTCCACGAGATTATCAAGCTCGCGAAGCGAGTCAGCGAACGGCGCGAACAGACCTCCAAGGATGGCTCCCCACCCCGTCGCCGACCTGGCAAGGAGAGGGCCGATGACGGTGACGTGGCCGCCGGAGAATGGGACCTCGGGTATAAGTCACCCGAGGGGGTCCTGAAGGACGTCTTCACCAGGGACTCTAACTCTGGTGGCAAGAGCGACCGCCGCAAGAAGCTGTACGTCATGTACGGCGGGAGCTGGGAGCTCACCTCCCACAGGAACGTCAAGTCCCTGCACCGAGAGGTCTTGTCGGCGACCCCAGGGGTCCCAAAGGCCGCTCCACACCAGCGGTGGAGGAGCACTACCATCTCCTTCGGGGCATCCGACTGCCCCGACATCATGGCAGGGGTCGGTATACTACCGCTCATCACTGCCCCTGTCATCGCCAACATGCGGCTATACCATGTGCTAATCGACAGTGGGGCCGGCCTCAACATCATCAGCCATGCAGCATTCAAGCAGCTGCAGATCCCGGGGTCCCGCCTGGGACCCTCACGTCCATTCTCCGGAGTGGGCCCACAACCGGTGTAACCCCTAGGGAGCATCGCACTCCCGGTAACATTCGTGACCGAGGAAAACTTCCGCACGAAGAACGTCCAGTTCGACGTCGCGGAGGTTAACCTCCCCTTCAACGCCATCATCGACAGGCCAGCCCTGTACCAGTTCATGGCCATTGCCCATTACGGGTATTTGGTCCTCAAGATACCGTCCCTAGCTGGGGTCCTCACCGTGCGGTGCGACCGCGCCGCTGCGGTGTCGGTGGTCGAGAAGCTGCACGCCCTGGCGGCGGAAGCTGCTCGCTCGGACGACGGAGGGAAGGACCCCTCGACCTCTGGTACCAAGGCGCCTGCCAAGGTGCCAAAGGTGCAGCCGTCCGGAGCAGATGGCGGACCCGTGAAGACCATCCAGGTCGGCGCGGACACCTCCCAGACCACCCGCATCGCGGGCAATCTGGGAGAGAAATAGGAACTCGCGCTCGTCGCCTTCCTTCGGGCAAATGTCGACGTTTTCGCTTGGGAACCATCACAGATGCCTGGGATCCCCAGGGAGGTGATTGAGCACCATCTGAAGATCCACCCCGATGCCAGGCCGGTGAGCCAGAAGCCTCGGAGACAGTCCATCGAGCGGCAGGACTTCATTTGCCAAGAGGTCTGGAAGCTACTTGACGCTGGCTTCATCGAAGAGGTCCATCACCCTGTGTGGCTGGCCAACCCGGTCATTGTTCCAAAGGCGAACGGGAAGCTTCGAATGTGCATCGACTACACCAGCCTGAATAAGGCTTGTCCCAAGGACCCGTATCCACTTCCACGCATAGACTAAATCGTGGACTCTACCTCCGGGTGCGACCTCTTGTCCTTCTTAGATGCCTACTCGGGTTTCCATCAGATCCGGATGGCTAGGGAGGATAGGAAGCATACCGCTTTTGTAATAGTGGACGAGCTCTACTGCTATGTTGTAATGCCCTACGGTCTGAAGAACGCCTTGCCAACATTTGTACGAGCGATGAGTAAGACCTTCGGGGACCTGATTAGGGACAAGGTTGAGATATATGTCGATGACATCGTGGTCAAGACTAGGAGGGGGTCGACTTTAGTAAAAGACCTGACCCTGGTCTTTGACAAACTGCGGGTGACGCGCACGAAGCTGAACCCGGACAAGTGCATCTTTGGCGTCTCCGCTGGGAAGTTGCTAGGATTCCTGGTTTAACACCGGGGCATTGAAGCAAACCCGGAGAAGATTAGGGTGATTGAGGCGATGAGGCCTCCGGCCCGAATCAAGGACGTCCAAAAGCTTACGGGGTCATTAGCCGCCCTTAGCCGCTTTATTTCAAGGCTGGCTGAGAGGGCGCTACCCTTCTTCAAGCTCCTGTGGAAGTCCGGTCCATTCTCTTGGACCAAAGAGGCTGAGCAAGCCTTTCAAGAGTTGAAGCAGCACCTGGTGTCCCTACCAGTACTGGTAGCTCCAGACCCTAGGGAGCTGTTGTATTTATACATCACGGCGGCCGCAGAAGTGGTGAGCATGGTGCTGGCTGTGGAAAGGACGGCGCAAGAAGGCCAAGAACCTGAGGGCTCGGGACCAGCTACAGGGGTCCGGATCGTTCAGAGGCCGGTCTATTACGTCAACGAGGTCCTCCATAAGGCAAAGACTAGGTACCTTGAGACGCACAAGCTCCTCTATGCTATACTTGTTGCGTCCAGGAAGCTGTGCCACCATTTCCAGGCACATAGGGTTGTGGTGGTGACCTCCTTTCCATTAAGGGCCATCCTCCACAACTCTAACGCCACAGGCAACATCACCAAGTGGGCCGCGGAGCTCGCTGAGTTCCAGCTGGTCTTCCAGCCTAGCCATGTTGTCAATAGCCAGGTCCTGGCTGACTTCATCGTGGAGTGGACACCTCCTCCGAGCGCTCCTAGGGGTCCAGATCCCAATTCGAACCTCACACCTGCGGAGTCCAAGGGTCCGGTCTTCACTGAGCCCCACTGAACGCTCTTCTTCGACGGATTCGCTCATCAGCAAGGTGGCGGTGCCGGAGTGGTCCTTATCGACCCAAGCGGAGATCAAGTGAAGTACATGGTGCACCTAGAGTTCAAGGCCACCAACAACATGGCCGAGTATGAGGCACTAATCTTCGGCTTGTCGACGGCCCTATCCCTAGGGATCCGCCAGCTCCTCGTGAAGGGGGACTCCCAGCTGATCATCAAACAAGTCCACGGGGAATGTAGCTGCAACGAGCCTAGGCTCGTGGCTTACCTCCTCCATGTAAGGAAGCTGGAGAAGGACTTCACGGCCTTGGAACTGCAACATGTTCCTCGGGCAGATAACTCGGCAGCAGATGAACTCTCCCAGAGGGCATCAACTCAGGCACCCATGCCCGAAGGCGTCTTCGAAAGACGGCTGCTGAGACCCACCGCCCAGCCTGCCGAGCTGGGCAAAGGGGGCGAGACTAGCACTTCGAAGCTAGCGGTCCCGGTGGCGTTACATCTACAACACCCATCGAAGACTGTGTGTGCTATAGGGGGTCCTGCCTACCCCTTAGTGTCACAACCAGTATCTCAGAGTGGTCCTGATGCATGGATCTCCGAGATCCTGGACTACCTGAAGGAAAATATCCTTCCTGAAGATCATGTGTCCGCAGAGCGCATAGTGCGGTTGGCAAAACGCTACGCGGTGGTGGAAGGGGATCTCTACCACCGTGGCGCCAACGGCATTCTTATGCGGTGCATTTGAAAGTTGCCTAGAGGGGGTGAATAGGCGGAATCTGAAAATTATAAACTTAAGCACACACTACAAGCCGGGGTTAGCGTTATAAATAAAATCGAGTCCAAAAAGAGGGCGAAAACAAATCAAAGGCAAATGGAGAGAGTGACGCGGTGATTTGTTTTACCGAGGTTCGGTTCTTGCAAACCTACTCCCCGTTGAGGTGGTCACAAAGACCGGGTCTCTTTCAACCCTTTCCCTCTCTCAAACGGTCACCTGGACCGAGTGAGCTTTTCTCCTTAATCAACGGGTCACTTAGACCCCTCACAAGGACCACCACAACTTGGTGTCTCTTGCGTTGATTACAAGTTGCTTGAGAACAAGAAAGAGGAAGAAGAAAAGCGATCCAAGCGCAAGAACGCAAATATCTCTCTCGCTAGTCACTAATTGTTTGGAGTGATCTTTGGACTTGGGAGAGGATTTGATCTCTTGTTTGTGTCTTGGAGTGAAGTCTAGAGCTCTTGTATTGAATGCAAATGGCTGAAAACTTGGATGCCTTGAAGTGTGGTGGTTGGGAGGTATTTATAGCCCCACCCACCAAAATGGTCGTTGGGGATGGCTGCTGTCGACGGGCGCACCGGACAGTCCGGTGCGCCAGCCACGTCACCCAACCGTTGGGGTTCGACCATTGGAGCTTCTGACAGCTGGGCCACCGGACAGTCCGGTGGTGCACCGGACAGGTCCTGTTCAATGTCTGGTGTGCCTTCTGGCGCCTGCTCTGACTCTGCGCGTGCAGTCCACACTGTTCACTGTTCACTTTTGCAGTCGACCGTTAGCGCTGTAGCCGTTGCTCCGCATGGCACACCGGACAGTCTGGTGCTACACCGGACAGTCCGGTGCTACACCGGACAGTCCGGTGAATTATAGCGGAGAGCATTTTCCAGAAACCCGAAGGTGCCAAGTTCGGAGTTGATCTCCCTGGTGCACCGGACACTGTCCGGTGGTGCACCGAATACTGTCCGGTGGCACACCGGACAGTCCGATACGCTAGACCAGGGCAGCCTTCGGTTGGTTTTGCTCCTTTCTATTTGAACCCTTTCTTGGACTTTTTATTGGTTTTGAGTTGAACCTTTGGCACCTGTAGAACTCATAATCTAGAGCAAACTAGTTAGTCCAATTATTTGTGTTGGGCAATTCAACCACCAAAATCATTTAGGAAAAGGTTTGACCCTATTTCCCTTTCAATCTCCCTCTTTTTGGTGATTGATGCCAACACAAACCAAAGCAAATATATAAGTGCAAAATTGAACTAGTTTGCATAAGGTAAGTGCAAAGGTTGCTTGGAGTGAAACCAATAATTATTTCTACTAGATATGTATGGATTGTTTTCTTCTTATTTAAAATTTTGGACCACGCTTGCACCACTAGTTTTGTTTTTGCAAATTCTTTAGAAAATTCTTTTCAAAATCCTTTTGCAAATAGTTAAAGGTATATGAGTAAGATTGAAAGAAGCATTTTCAAGATTTGAAATTTTCTCCCCCTGTTTCAAATGCTTTTCCTTTGATTAAACAAAACTCCCCCTCAATGAAATTCTCCTCTTGGTGTTCAAGAGGGTTTTACCAATTGAGATAGAATTTTCAAATATACCAATTGAAAAACTTTTAAAACTTAAACTTATTTCGAAAAATTTTGAAATTGGCATGGTGGTGCAGTCCTTTTGCTTTGGGCTAATACTTTCTCCCCCTTTGGCATGAATCGCTAAAAACGGATACTTGTGAGTGAAATATAAGCCCTTCTACTTTCTCCCCAATGGCAAACAAATAAATATGAGTGAAAGATTATACCAATGTGGAGAGCTTGCGGAATACCGACAAAGTGAATAATACCGATGGTGTCGAGTGGAAGCGTCGTTTTTGCCGAATACTCCATTTCCCTTTCAATTCTATGACTAAGCATAAGAATACACTTGAAAACACATTAGTCATAGACATAAAAGAGATATGATCAAAGGTATATAAATGAGCTATGTGTGCAAAGTATCAATCAAAGTTCCGAGAATTAAGAATCTTTAGCTCATTCCTATGTTTGGTAAAGGTTTTCTCATCTAATGGCTTGGTAAAGATATCGGCTAATTGTTCTTTGGTGTTAATATATGCTTTCTCGATATCCCCCCTTTGTTGGTGATCCCTCAAAAAGTGATACCGAATGGCTATGTGCTTAGTGCGGTTGTGTTCAACGAGATTATCTGCCATGCAGATTGCACTCTCATTATCACATAGGAGAGGGACTTTGCTAAATTTGTAGCCATAGTCCCTAAGGGTTTGCCTCATCCAAAGTAATTGCGCGCAACAATGGCCTGCGGCAATATACTCGGCTTCAGCGGTAGAAAGAGCGACTGAGTTTTGTTTCTTTGAAGTCCAAGACACTAGGGATCTTCCCAGAAACTAACAAGTCCCCGATGTGCTCTTCCTATCAATTTTACACCCTGCCCAATCAGCATCTGAATAACCTAATAAATCAAAAGAGGATCCCTTGGGGTACCAAAGGCCAAACTTAGGAGTATGAACTAAATATCTCAAGATTCGCTTCACGGCCCTAAAGTGAACTTCCTTAGGATCGGCTTGGAACCTTGCACACAAGCATACAGAAAGCACAATATCCAGTCGAGATGCACATAAGTAGAGTAAAGACCTATCATCGACCAGTATACCTTTTAATCTACAGATTTACCTCCCGTGTCGAGGTCGAGATGCCCATTGGTTCCCATGGGTGTCTTGATGGGCTTGGCATCCTCCATTCCAAACTTGGTGAGTATATCTTGAATGTACTTTGTTTGTGAAAGTCGCCTAGAGGGGGGGGTGAATAGGGCGAATCTGAAATTTACAAACTTTAAGTACAACTACAAGTCGAGGTTAGCGTTAGAAATATAAATGAGTCCGAAAGAGAGGGCGCAAAACAAATCAACCAAGAAAATAAAGCGGATGACACGACGATTTGTTTTACCGAGGTTTGGTTCTTGCAAACCTACTCCCCGTTGAGGTGGTCATAAAGACCGGGTCTCTTTCAACCCTTTCCCTCTCTCAAACGGTCACTTAGACCGAGTGAGCTTCTCTTCTCAATCAAACGGGACACTAAGTCCCCACAAGGACCACGACACAATTGGTGTCTCTTGTCTTGGTTACAATTGAGTTGAACACAAGAAAGAAGGAAGAAGAAAAGCAATCCAAGCGCAATAGCTCAAATGAACACAAGTCACTCTCACTAGTCACTAATTGATTGGAATTATCTTTGGACTTGGGAGAGGATTTGATCTCTTTAGTTGTGTCTTGTATTGAATGCTATAGTTCTTGTATGAGGTGAGAATGCTTAAAACTTGGATGCCATGAATGGTGGGTGGTTGGGGGTATTTATAGCCCCAACCACCAAAGTAGCCGTTGGTGGAGGTTGCTGTCGATGGGCGCACCGGACAGTCCGGTGCGCCAGCCACGTCACCCCGCCGTTAGGGTTCGACCGTTGGAGCTCTGACTTGTGGGGCCATCGGACAGTCCGGTGGTGCACCGGACAGGTCCTGTAGACTGTCCGGTGCACCTTCTGCCGCCTGCTCTGACTTCTGCGCGCGCAGGCGCGCAATGTAGCGCATTTAATTCCTCTGCAGACGACCGTTGGCGTGAAGTAGCCATTGCTCCGCTGGCACACCGGACAGTCCGGTGCTGCACCGGACAGTCCGGTGAATTATAGCGGAGCGGCTCCCAGAATTCCCGAAGGTGGCAAGTTAGGAGTTGGATTTCCTGGTGCACCGGACACTGTCTGGTGGCGCACCGGATTGTCCGGTGCGCCAGACCAGGGCACACTTCGGTTGTCTTTTGCTCCCTTTGTTTGAACCCTTTCTTTTGACTTGTATTGGTTTGTTGTGAACCTTTGGCACCTGTAGAGCTTATAATCTAGGGCAAACTAGTTAGTCCAATAATTTGTGTTGGGCAATTCAACCACCAAAATTCATATTGGAAAAGGTTTGACCCTATTTCCCTTTCAATCTCCCCCTTTTTGGTGATTGATGCCAACACAAACCAAAGCAAATATAAAAGTGCAGAAATAAACTAGTTTGCATAACGTAAGTGCAAAGGTTGCTTGGAATTGAAACCAATATACTTATTTCAATAGATATGCATGGATGGTTTTCTTATTAAAATTTTGGACCACATTTGCACCATGAGTTTTGTTTTTGCAAAACCTTTTGTAAAATTCTTTTCAAAAATATTTTGCAAATAATCAAAGGTATATGAATAAGATTGAAGAAAGCATTTTCAAGATTTGAAATTTTCTCCCCCTGTCTCAAATGCTTTTCCTTTGACTTAAAACAAAACTCCCCTAAATAAAATTCTCCTCTTAGTGTTCAAGAGGGTTTTGCAAGTTTTGAAGATACTATTTTCTCCCCCTTTTGAACACAATAAGATATCAATTTTAAAAACTTCATTTTTAAAATTTGGTGGTGATGCGGTCCTTTTGCTTTGGGCTCATACTTTCTCCCCCTTTGGCATGAATCGCCAAAAACGGATACTTGTGAGTGAGATATAAGCCCTTTTTCAAACTTTTCTCCCTCTTTGGCAAACAAAAATATGAGTGAAGATTATACCAAAGTGGAGAACGATGCGGAGTACCGGCAAATTTAATTGGAGTTGAGTGGAAGCGCCTTCTTTGCCGAATACTCAATTTCCCTTTCAATATCTGTGACTAAGCATAAGATGAGACTTGAAAACACATTAGTCATAGACATAAAAGAGATATGATCAAAGGTATAACAATGAGCTATGTGTGCAAAAGAATCAATCAAAATTCCTAGAATCAAGAATATTTAGCTCATTCCTAAGTTTGGTAAAGGATTGCTCATCTAAAGGCTTGGTAAAGATATCGGCCAATTGATCTTTGGTGTTTATATAGGCTATCTTGATATCCCCCTTTTGTTGGTGATCTCTCAGAAAGTGATACCGAATGGCTATGTGCTCAATGCGGCTGTGTTCAACGGGATTATCCACCATGCGGATTGCACTCTCATTGTCACATAGGAGAGGTACTTTGCTAAACTTGTAGCCATAGTCCCTAAGGGTTTGCCTCATCCAAAGTAATTGCGCACAACAATGGCCTGCAACAATGTACTCGGCTTCGATGGTATAAAGAGCCACTGAGTTTTGTTTCTTTGAAGCCCAAGACACCAGGGATCTTCCTAGAAACTGACAAGTCCCTGATGTGCTCTTCCTATTAATCTTACACCCTGCCCAATCAGCATCGGAATATCCTAATAAATTAAATGAGGATCCCTTGGGGTACCAAAGACCAAACTTAGGTGTGTGAACTAAATATCTCAAGATTCGCTTCACGGCCCTAAGGTGAACTTCCTTAGGGTCGGCTTGGAACCTTGCACACATGCATACAGAAAGCATAATGTCCAATCGAGATGCACATAAATAGAGTAAAGAACCTATCATCGACCGGTATACCTTTTGATCTACGGATTTACCTCCCGTGTCGAGGTCGAGATGCCCATTGGTTCCCATGGGTGTCTTGATGGGCTTGGCATCCTTCATTCTAAACTTGGTGAGAATATCTTGAATATACTTTGTTTGGCTAATGAAGGTACCCTCTTGGAGTTGCTTTACTTGAAATCCTAAGAAATACTTCAACTCCCCCATCATAGACATCTCGAATTTCTGAATCATGATCCTACTAAATTCTTCACAAATAGATTTGTTAGTAGACCCAAATATGATATCATCAACATAAATTTGGCACACAAACAAATCATTCTCAATGGTTTTAGTGAATAAAGTAGGATCAGCCTTTCCGACTTTGAAGCCATTAGTGATAAGAAAATCTCTTAGGCATTCATACCATGCTCTTGGGGCTTGGTTGAGCCCATAAAGCGCCTTAGAGAGTTTGTAAACATGGTCAGGATACTCACTATCTTCAAAGCCAGGAGGTTGCTCAACATAGACCTCTTCCTTAATAGGTCCATTAAGGAAGGCACTCTTCGACTTGTGAGTACCCTTTGGCCACAAGTCGTGCCTTGTTCCTTGTCACCACACCATGCTCATCTTGTTTGTTGCGGAAGACCCACTTGGTTCCTACAACATTTTGGTTAGGACGTGGAACTAAATGCCATACCTCATTCCTCTTGAAATTTTTGAGCTCCTCTTGCATTGCCAGCACCCAATCCGAATCTTGAAGTGCTTCCTCTACCCTATGTGGCTCAATAGAGGAAACAAAGGAGTAATGTTCACAAAAATGAGCAACACGAGATCGAGTAGTTACCCCCTTATGAATGTCTCCTAGGATGGTGTTCACGGGGTGATCTCGCTGAATTGCTTGGTGGACTCTTGGGTAAGGCGGCCTTGGATTTTGTTCATCCTCCTTGTCTTGATCATTTGCATCTCCCCCTTGATCATTGTCGTCGTCTTGAGGTGGCTCATCTTCTTGATCTTCTTCTTCATCATCTAGAGCCTCATCCTCATCTTGAGTTGGTGGAGATGCTTGCATGGAGGAAGATGGTTGATCTTGTGCTTGAATGGGCTCTTCGGATTCCTTAGGACACACATCCCCAATGGACATGTTCCTTAGCGCGACGCATCGAGCCTTTTCATCATCTAATTCATCAAGATCAACTTGCTCCACTTGAGAGCCATTAGTCTCATCAAACACAATGTCACAAGAAACTTCAACCAGTCCAGTGGACTTGTTAAAGACTCTATATGCCCTTGTGTTTGAATCATATCCTAGTAAAAAGCCTTCTACAGCCTTAGGAGCAAATTTTGATTTTCTACCTCTTTTAACAAGAATAAAACATTTGCTACCAAAGACTCTAAAATATGAAACATTTGGCTTTTTACCGGTGAGGAGTTCATATGATGTCTTCTTGATGATTCAGTGTAGATACAACCGGTTGATGGTGTAGCAAGCGGTGTTGACCGCCTCGGCCCAAAACCGATCCGAAGTCTTGTACTCATCAAGCATGGTTCTTGCCATGTCCAATAGAGTTCTATTCTTCCTCTCCACTACACTATTTTGTTGTGGCGTGTAGGGAGAAGAGAACTCATGTTTGATGCCCTCTTCCTCAAGAAAGCCTTCTATTTGTGAGTTCTTGAACTTCGTTCCATTGTCGCTTCTTATCTTCTTAATCCTCAAGCCGAACTCATTTTGAGCCCGACTCAAGAATCCTTTCAAAGTCTCTTGGGTTTGAGATTTTTCCTGTAAAAAGAATACCCAAGTGAAGCGAGAATAATCATCCACAATAACTAGACAGTACTTACTCCCGCCGATGCTTATGTAAGCTATCGGGCCGAATAGATCCATATGGAGGAGCTCAAGTGGCCTGTCAGTCGTCATGATGTTCTTATGTGGATGATGAACACCAACTTGCTTCCCTGCTTGGCATGCGCTACAAATCCTGTCTTTCTCAAAATGCGCATTTGTTAGTCCCAAAATGTGCTCTCCCTTTAGAAGCTTGTGAAGATTCTTCATCCCAACATGGGCTAGTCGGCGATGCCAGAGCCAACCCATGTTAGTCTTAGCGATTAAGCAAGTATCGAGTTCAGCTCTATTGAAATCAACTAAGTATAGATGACCCTCTAATACTCCCTTAAAAGATACTGAATCATCACTTCTTCTAAAGACAGTGACACCTGTATCCGTAAAAAGACAGTTGTAGCCCATTTTACATAATTGAGAAACAGAAAGTAAGTTGTAATCTAAAGAATCTACAAGAAAAACATTGGAAATGGAATGGTCAGGTGATATAGCAATTTTACCCAATCCTTTGACCAAACCTTGATTTCCATCCCCGAATGTGATAGCTCGTTGGGGATCTTGGTTTTTCTCGTAGGAGGAGAACATCTTTTTCTCCCGAGTCATATGGTTTGTGCACCCGCTGTCAATGATCCAACTTGAGCCCCTGGATGCATAAACCTACAAAACAAATTTAGTTCTTGATTTTAGGTACCCAAACAGTTTTGGGTCCTTTGACATTAGATACAAGAACTTTGGGTACCCAAACACAAGTCTTTGATCCCTTGTGCTTGGCCCCAACATACTTGGCAACTACCTTGCCGGATTTGTTAGTTAGCACATAAGAAGCATCAAAAGTTCTAAATGAAACATCATGATCATTTGATGCTTTAGGAGTTTTCTTCTTAGGCAATTTAGCATGGGTTGATTGTCTAGAACTAGATGCCTCACTCTTATATATGAAAGCATGATTAGGGCTAGAGTGAGACTTCCTAGAGTGAATTCTCCTAATTTTGTGTTCGGGATAATCGGCAGGGTATAGAATGTAACCCTCGTTATCCTGAACCATGGGAGCCTTGCCCTTAACAAAATTAAACAATCTTTTAGGTGGGGCATTAAGCTTGACATTGTCTCCCTGTTGGAAGCCAATGTCATCCTTAATACCAGGGCGTCTCCCATTATAGAGCATGCTTCTAGCAAATTTAAATTTTTCATTTTCTAAGTCATGCTCATTAATTTTGGCACTAAGTTGAGCTATGTGATCATTTTGTTGTTTAATTAAGGCTAGGTGATCATGAATAGCATCAACATTAATATCTCTACATCTAGTACAAATAGTAACATGCTCAACGGAAGATGTAGAGGGCTTGCAAGTATTTAATTCAACAATCTTAGCATGCAATATATCATTCTCATCTCTAAGATTGGAAATAGAAGCATTGCAAACATCTAAATCTTTAGCCTTAGCAATTAATTTTTCATTTTCAAATTTAAGGCTAGAAAGAGAAGCATTCAATTTGTCAATCCTAGCAATTAAGTTGGCATTATCATTTCTAAGACTAACAATTGAATTATCACAATCATCAAGCTTCCCAACCTTAGCAATTAAATTGGCATTCCCATTTCTAAGGTTGGAAATAATATCATGGCAAGTGCTTAGCTCACTAGTTAATTTTTCACATTTTTCTACTTCTAGAGCATAAGCATTTTTCACCTTAACATGCTTTTTGTTTTCTTTAGTTAGGAAGTCCTCTTGGCTATCCAAGAGTTCATCCTTGTCATGTATAGCGCTAATTAATTCATTTAATTTTTCTTTTTGTTGCATGTTTAAGTTGGCAAAAAGAGTAAACAAGTCATCCTCATTATCACTAGAATTAGCCTCATCGCTAGATGTTGCATATTTAGTTGAGGATTTTGATTTCACCTTCTTCCTTTTGCCGTCCTTTGCCATGAGGCACTTGTGGCCGACGTTGGGGAAGAGGAGCCCTTTGTTGACAGTGATGTTAGCGGCGTCCTCGTCGGAGGAGTCGGTGGAGCTCTCGTCGGAGTCCCACTCCCGGCAAACATGGGCATCGCCGCCCTTCTTCTTGTAGTACCTCTTCTTTTCTCTCCTCTTTCCCTTCTTGTCGTCGCCCCTGTCACTATCACTAGATAATGGACATTTAGCGATGAAATGACCGGGCTTACCACACTTGTAGCACACCTTCTTGGAACGGGGCTTGTAATCTTTCCCCTTCCTTTGTTTGAGGATTTGACGGAAGCTCTTGATGATGAGCGCCATCTCCTCATTGTCGAGCTTGGAGGCGTCGATGGGGATTCTACTTGGAGTAGAATCTTCTTTCTTCTCCTCCGTTGCTTTGAATGCAACGGGTTGTGCTTCGGGTACGGAGGAGGATGCGCCTTGCTCGATGATCTTTTTGGAGCCTTTGATCATTAGTTCAAAGCTCACAAATTTACCTATCACTTCCTCGGGAGACATTAGTTTGTATCTAGGATCACCACGAATTAATTATACTTGAGTAGGATTAAGAAAAACTAGTGATCTTAGAATAACCTTGACCATCTCATGGTCATCCCATTTGGTGCTCCCGAGGTTGTGCACTTGGTTCACCAAGGTCTTGAGTCGGTTGTACATTGCTTGTGGCTCCTCTCCTTGGTGAAGCATGAATCGACCGAGCTCCCCCTCGATCGTCTCCCTTTTGGTGATCTTGGTCACCTCATCTCCTTCGTGCGCCATTTTGAGTACGTCCCAAATCTCTTTGGCACTCTTCAATCCTTGCAACTTGTTATACTCCTCTCGACTTAGAGAGACAAGGAGTATTGTGGTGGCTTGTGAGTTGAAGTGCCGGATTTGGGCAACTTCGTCCGAATCATAGTCCTCATCCATTACGGATGGTACCTGCACACCAAACTCAACAACGTTCCAAATACTAGTGTGGAGTGAGGTTAGGTGATGCCTCATTTTGTCACTCCACATGTTATAATCTTCTCCGTCAAAAACCGGTGGTTTGCCTAATGGAACGAAAAGTAATGGAGTACGTTTAGAAATGCGAGGGTAGTGTAGGGGAATCTTACTAAACTTCTTGCGCTCATGGCGCTTAGAAGTTACGGACGGCGCGTCGGAGCCGGAGGTGGATGGCGATGAAGAGTCGGTCTCGTAGTAGACCACCTTCCTCATCTTCTTTTTCTTTTCGCCACTCCGATGCGACTTGTGTGAAGGGGATTCCTTCTCCTTCCCCTTGTTGCGGGACTCTCCCGATGGAGCCTTCCCGTGGCTTGTAACGGGCTTGTCGCCGGTCACCATCTCCTTCTTGGCGTGATCTCCCGACATCAATTCGAGCGGTTAGGTTCTAATGAAGCACCGGGCTCTGATACCAACTGAAAGTTGCCTAGAGGGGGGTGAATAGGGCGAATCTGAAATTTACAGACTTTAAGTACAACTACAAGCCGAGGTTAGCGTTAGAAATATAAATGAGTCCGAAAGAGAGGGCGCAAAACAAATCAACCAAGAAAATAAAGCGGATGACATGGCGATTTGTTTTACCGAGGTTCGGTTCTTGCAAACCTACTCCCCGTTGAGGTGGTCACAAAGACCGGGTCTCTTTCAACCCTTTCCCTCTGTCAAATGGTCACTTAGACCGAGTGAGCTTCTCTTCTCAATCAAACGGGACACTAAGTCCCCACAAGGAGCACCACACAATTGGTGTCTCTTGTCTTGGTTACAATTGGGTTGAACACAAGAAAGAAGGAAGAAGAAAAGCAATCCAAGTGCAAGAGCTCAAATGAACACAAGTCACTCTCACTAGTCACTAATTGATTGGAATTATCTTTGGACTTGGGAGAGGATTTGATCTCTTTGGTTGTGTCTTGTATTGAATGCTATAGCTCTTGTATGAGGTGAGAATGCTGAAAACTTGGATGCCATGAATGGTGGGTGGTTGGGGGTATTTATAGCCCCAACCACCAAAGTAGCCGTTGGTGGAGGCTGCTGTCGACGGGCGCACCGGACAGTCCGGTGCGCCAGCCACGTCACCCGGCCGTTAGGGTTCGACCGTTGGAGCTCTGACTTGTGGGGCCACCGGACAGTCCGGTGGTGCACCGGACAGGTCCTGTAGACTGTCCGGTGCGCCTTCTGCCGCCTGCTCTGACTTCTGCGCGCGTAGGCGCGCACTGCAGCGCATTTAATTCCTCTGCAGACGACTGTTGGCGCGAAGTAGCCGTTGCTCCGCTGGCACACTGGACAGTCCGGTGCTGCACCAGACAGTCCGGTGAATTATAGCAGAGCGGCTCCTAAAATTCCCGAAGGTGGCAAGTTCGGAGTTGGATTTCCTGGTGCACCGGACAGTCCGGTGCGCCAGACCAAGGCACACTTCGGTTGTCTTTTGCTCCCTTTGTTTGAACCCTTTCTTTTGACTTGTATTAGTTTGTTGTGAACCTTTGGCACCTGTAGAGCTTATAATCTAGGGCAAACTAGTTAGTCCAATAATTTGTGTTGGGCAATTCAACCACCAAAATTCATATTGGAAAAGGTTTGACCCTATTTCCCTTTCAGTTTGGCTGATGAAGGTGCCCTCGTGGAGTTGTTTGGCTTGAAATCCTAGAAAATACTTCAACTCCCCCATCATAGACATCTCGAATTTTTGTACCATGATCCTACTAAACTCTTCACAAGTAGATTTGTTAGTAGACCCAAATATGATGTCATCAACATAAATTTGGCATACAAACAAATCATTTGCAATTGTTTTAGTAAAGAGAGTAGGATCGGCCTTTCCGACTTTGAAGCCATTAGTGATAAGAAAATCTCTTAGGCATTCATACCATGCTCTTGGGGCTTGTTGAGCCCATAAAGCGCCTTTGAGAGTTTGTAAACATGGTTAGGGTACTCACTATCTTCAAAGCCGGGAGGTTGCTCAACATAGACCTCCTCCTTGATTGGTCCATTGAGGAAGGCACTTTTCACGTCCATTTGATAGAGCTTAAAGCCATGATAAGTAGCATAGGCAAGTAATATGCGAATTGACTCAAGCCTAGCTACGGGTGCATAGGTTTCACCAAAATCCAAACCTTCAACTTATGAATACCCCTTGGCCATAAGTCGTGCTTTGCTCCTTGTCACCACACCATGCTCATCTTGCTTGTTGCGGAAGACCCACTTGGTTCCTACAACATTTTGATTAGGACGTGGAACTAAATGCCATACCTCATTCCTCGTGAAGTTGTTGAGCTCCTCTTGCATCGCCAACACCCAATCCGAATCTTTAAGTGCATCCTCTACCCTGTGTGGCTCAATAGAGGAAACGAAAGAGTAATGTTCACAAAAATGAGCGACTCGAGATCGAGTTGTTACCCCCTTATGAATATCACCGAGGATGGTGTTCACGGGGTGATCTCTTTGAATCGCCTGGTGGACTCTTGGGTGTGGCGGTCTTGGACCCTCATCATCTTCCTTGTCTTGTTCATTAGCATCTCCCCCTTGATCATTGTCCTCTTCTTGAGGTGGCTCCTCTTGATCTTCATTTTCATCTTCTTGAGCTTGATCCTCATCTTGAGTTGGTGGAGATGCTTGCATGGAGGAAGATGGTTGATCTTGTGCTTGTGGAGGCTCTTCGGATTCCTTAGGACACACATCCCCAATGGACATGTTCCTTAGCGCGATGCATGGAGCCTCTTCATCATTTAGCTCATCAAGATCAACTTGCTCTACTTGAGAGCCATTAGTCTCATCAAACACAATGTCATAAGAAACTTCAACTAGTCCAGTGGACTTGTTAAAGACTCTATATGCCCTTGTGTTTGAATCATAACCAAGTAAAAAGCCTTCTACAGCCTTAGGAGCAAATTTAGATTTTCTACCTCTTTTAATAAGAATGAAACATTTGCTACCAAAGACTCTAAAATATGAAACATTGAGCTTTTTACCGGTGATGAGTTCATAGGATGTCTTCTTGAGGATTCAGTGAAGATATAACCGGTTGATGGCGTAGCAAGCGGTGTTGATTGCTTCCGCCCAAAACCGGTCTGAAGTCTTGTACTCATCAAACATGGTCCTCACCATGTCAAGTAGAGTTCTATTCTTCCTCTCCACTACACCATTTTGCTGAGGTGTGTAGGGAGAAGAGAACTCATGCTTGATGCCCTCCTCCTCAAGAAAGCCTTCAATTTGAGAATTCTTGAACTCCGTCCCATTATCGCTTCTAATCTTTTTGATCCTTAAGCCGAACTCATTTTGAGCCCGTCTCAAGAATCCCTTTAAAGTCTCTTGGGTTTGAGATTTTTCCTGCAAAAAGAACACCCAAGTGAAGCGAGAGTAGTCATCCACAATTACAAGACAATACTTACTCCCGCCGATGCTTATGTAAGCTATCAGGCCGAATAAATCCATGTGGAGCGGCCTGTCGGTCATCATGATGTTCTTGTGTGGATGATGAACACCAACTTGCGTTCCTGCTTGGTATGCACTACAAATCCTGTCTTTCTCAAAATGAACATTGGTTAGTCCCAAAATGTGTTCTCCTTTTAGAAGCTTGTGAAGATTCTTCATCCCAACATGGGCTAGTCGACGATGCCAGAACCAACCCATATTAGTCTTAGCAATTAAGCAAGTATCGAGTTCAGCTCTATTAAAATCAACTAAGTATAGCTGACCCTCTAATACTCCCTTAAATGCTATTGAATCATCACTTCTTCTAAAGACAGTAACACCAATATCCGTAAAAAGACAATTGTAGCCCATTTTACATAATTGAGAAACTGAAAGCAAGCTATAATCTAAGGAATCTACAAGAAAACATTGGAAATAGAATGGTCAGGTGATATAGCAATTTTACCAAGTCCTTTGACCAAACCTTGATTTCCGTCCCCGAATGTGATAGCTCTTTGGGGATCTTGGTTTTTCTCATAGGAGGAGAACATCCTTTTCTCCCCAGTCATGTGGTTTGTGCACCCGCTATCAATGATCTAACTTGAGCCCCCGGATGCATAAACCTACAAAACAAGTTTAGGCCTTGTTCTTAGGTACCCAAACAGTCTTGGGTCCTTTGACATTAGAAACAAGCATCTTGGGTACCCAAACACAAGTCTTTGACCCCTTGTGTTTGCCCCCAACATATTTGGCAACTACTTTGCCAGATTTGTTAGTGAGCACATAGGAAGCATTAAAAGTCTTAAATGAAATATTAGGTTCATTTGATGCAATAGGAGATTTCTTTTTAGGCATTTTAACATGGGTAGAACGCCTAAAGCTAGAAGCCTCATTCTTATAAATAAAAGCATGGTGAGAAACAGAATGAGTCTTCTTAGCATGAATTCTCCTAATCTTATCCTCAGGATAACCAGCAGGATATAAAATATAGCCCTCGTTATCCTGAGGCATGGGAGCCTTGCCCTTAACAAAATTAGACAATCTCTTAGGGGCATTAATTTTGACATTGCCTCCCTGTTGAAAGCCAATGTCATCCTTAATGTCAGGGCGTCTCCCACTATAGAGCATGCTTCTAGCAAATTTAAACTTTTCATTTTCTAAGTCATGCTCATTAATTTTGGCACTAAGTTGAGCTATGTGATCATTTTGTTGTTTAATTAAAGCTAGGTGATCATGGATAGCATCAACATTAATGTCTCTACATCTAGTACAAATAGTAACATGATCAACACTAGATGTAGAGGGTTTGCATGCATTTAATTCATCAATCTTAGCATGTAAAATAGCATCCTCATTTCTAAGATTGGAAATGGAAACATTGCAAACATTTAAATCTTTAGCCTTAAAAATTAATTTATCATTCTCAATCTTAAGGCTAGAAAGTGATTCATTCAACTTGTCAATTTTAGAAATCAAACTAGCATTATCATTTTTGCTTTTGACAAGAGAATCATCACAAACATTTAATTTCTCAACCTTAGCAATTAATTTGGCATTTTCATTTCTAAGGTTAGAAATAGTGTCATGGCAAATGCTAAGCTCACTAGTTAATTTTTCACATTGTTCTACTTCCAGAGCATAAGCATTTTTAACCTTAACATGCTTCTTGTTTTCCTTAATAAGGAAGTCTTCTTGGCTATCCAAGAGTTCATCCTTCTCATGAATAGCACTAATCAATTCATTCAATTTTTCCTTTTGTTGCATGTTTAGGTTGGCAAAAAGTGTAAGCAAATTATCCTCATCATCACTAGAGTTATCCTCATCACTAGATGTTCATATTTAGTGGAGGCTCTAGATTTTACCTTCTTCTTCTTGCCGTCCTTTGCCATGAGGCACTTGTGGCCGACGTTGGGGAAGAGGAGGCCCTTGTTGACGGCGATGTTGGGGGCGTCCTCGTCGGAGGAGGAGTCGGTAGAGCTCTCATCGGAGTTCCACTCCCGACAAACATGGGCATCGCCGCCCTTCTTATAGTATCTCTTCTTCTCCTTCTTTCCCCTCTTGTCATTGCCCCTTTCACTATCACTTGATAATGGACATTTAGCAATAAAGTGACCGGGCTTACCACACTTGTAGCAAACCTTCTTGGAGCGGGGCTTGTAATCCTTCCCCCTCCTTTGCTTGAGGATTTGGCAGAAACTCTTGATGATGAGCGCCATTTCCTCGTTGTCGAGCTTGGAGGCGTCGATGGGGAGCCTACTTGATGTAGACTCTTCTTTCTCCTCCATTGCTTTGAAGGCAACGGGTTGCACCTGGGATGTTGAGGTGGCGCCTCGCTCGATGATTTGTTTGGAGCCTTTGATCATCAACTCAAAGCTCACAAACTTTCCTATAACTTCCTCGGGAGACATTATCTTGTATCTAGGATCACCACGAATTAATTGAACTTGTGTAGGGTTAAGAAAAACAAGTGATCTTAGAATAACCTTGACCATTTAATGGTCATCCCATTTTGTGCTCCCGAGGTTGTGCACTTGGTTCACCAAGGTCTTGAGCCGGTTGTACATAGCTTGTGGCTCCTCTCCTTGGTTGAGCATAAAACGACCTAGCTCCCCCTTGATCGTCTCCCTCTTGGTGATCTTGGTCACCTCATCTCCTTCATGCGCGGTCTTGAGCACGTCCCAAATCTCCTTGGCGCTCTTCAACCCTTGCACCTTATTATACTCCTCTCGACATAGAGAGGCGAGGAGTATAATAGTGGCTTGGGAGTTTGAAAGCTCTCTTGTGGGTTTTGGTGTTTGGATGACAACTCAATTAAAGGACTAACAAGTGTGCTAAGTGTTGAACATGTGCTCAATGTAAAGCTAACAGGGTTCAACACAAGTGAACAAGTGTGATGGTCCAAGGACTTGATGATGGATAGATAATGGGCATCACAAGTAAGATGGTCATTGCATAAAGTGAGACTCGGGTGCGTAGCTCGGAGACAACTGATCAAGCCAAGGACGGAGGCAAGAAGAGCTTCGAGGTACCAAGTGCACGGGAGAAGGTCAAAGAGGCTGAGGAACCCAAAGCCAAGGGTGAAGAAGAAGGCTTGCAAAGTCAAGGGTGATCGAGTTGAGAACAGCTACGACACATCAAGGATCACTACATAAGGACGTGACTTACAACCAATGAGGAAACATCTCTAGTTATGTGGTGTAAGTCATAAGGCTCAAGACCAAGCTCTAAGAAGGAGATCAAGGTCACTAGAACGAGAACAAATGTCAAAAACAGAACTGGTAGTAGCCCAAAAGAGCTAAGTGCCCTCTGACCTTTAGTTTGGGTTGTTCCTATGTTTGGAGATATTCTATGTGACCTTTGCAGGATGTTGGAGCTCAGAAATGTTAGTCTAGATCAAGTTAAGCTGACTTGATGATTTATGAGTCCAACATCAATCTTAAGCATGTCAAATGATAGAAAGGTGAAAATCCAAGAGAAGGTATATTTCTAGACTTAGTACATTGGTTTTTGTATACTAACATATTTGTCTAAGTGTTAGAAAAAGAGATGCAAAAGGCTTGGCTGTGTACAGCCAAGACTCAGCTCAATCTAGTGCACCGGACTGTTCGGTGGTGCACCGGACAGTGTCCGGTACGCCAGGCTGAACTCTGGTGAATAGGCCACTCTCGGGAGAAGTCTGGCGACGTACGGCTATAATTCATCGGACTGTCCGGTGGTGCACCGGACTGTCCGGTGAGCCAACGGTCGGCTGGGCCAACGGTCGACCGCGCAATCCGCGCATGACGCGTGGCCGAGCCAACGGTCAGATGGAGGCACCGGACTGTCCGGTGTGCACCAGACAGTGTCCGGTGCGCCAACGGCTCCAAGACTGCAACGGTCAACTGCGTCAATTTTGGAAGGAAATCGGGCACCAGACAATGTCCGGTGGTGCACCGGACTGTCCGGTGCGCCACCCGACTGAAGGCAAGATTTGCCTTCCTGGATTGCTTCCAACGGCTCCTAGGCCCCTTGTGCCTATAAAAGGGACCTCTAGGTGCCTCAATCAGATAGACAAGTGCAGCCAACAAGTGTAGACATCACTCGGATCAATTCTCTCTCCCTCTCGTGTATATCTCTCTAGTTTGTGTAGAGGCAAAGCTATAAGCCTCTAGAGAGTAGAGAAGTGCTGCTAAGAGCTAGAGCATAGTCTTGAGCATATTGTTACTCTGCCGGAGTGCTGTCAAGAAGATTGTAAGCAGCCGCGGCTCTGTTGTAACTACCTCAACATAGTGGAAGGCTCTATCTGTCTGACTGACAGATCTGAGCAAACGGAGGAAGGAGTTGAAATAGACTCCAAGCCTAGGTGTGGCTAACTCCAACGAGGACTAGGCAAGCATTTCAGGCTTGGCCGAACCTCGGGATAAATTCATGTGTCCACGTGCTCTGCTCTGTGTTATGTGCTGATTCTCTGTCTTATTCAGTTCTTACTTCTGCACTTCACTGCTTACTTGTGGTACTAGCTTTCTTTGAAGTGTAGGATATTCTTAAGACAGGAACTTCAATTCCGCTGCAACCTACTCGAAGGGTTCTTCACTCCACTGCGATCCTGTCTTCGAGTAGAGTAAGATTTAAGTTTTAAAGTGATAATTGTTATTCGCCTATTCACCCCCCTCTAGGCGACATCCAGATCCTGTTCCCGGGCCAAAGGGAACTTTCAATTGGTATCAGAGCTAGGCCTCTCCAGTGTGGGCTTAGCCATCCGGAGATGACTATGTCGTCACAAGAGGTAACTGTAGAACTTCTTCTAGGCGATGGTTCTAATTACAAATCTTGGTCTGTCTCTATTTATAATGCTTTCATGCATGTTGATCCTGATTTGAGACAGATCTTTAGTAGAAGTATTTTTCCCTCAAATTTGAGTCAAAATCCTTCTAATGATGAACTAAGATGTCTGTCTCTTAATCACCATGCTTGCAACATCTTAGTTGACTCACTGTCTAGAAGTGCTTATTTTGCCATCATAAGTAGTGATAGTGATTTATTTGTTGATGCTCATGATTTATGGAGTAGAATTAAAGGAAAATATTCTGTGGCAAATTGTGATGCTCCTACTCCCTATATTACTTGTGATACTAACCCTTCAAAGGGAGAAGAAAAGTGTTGGGCACCAAACGATGAATCCACCTCGTCGACAGGTTTGTTCTCCACTAGTAATAAATGTTTCATTGCTAACAATGACGGTGGAGACGAAAGCCATGATGAGGAGGAATATGAGGATGATAGCGAGGATGAATCTTCATCACCACAAGGTGCATTTTCCTGTATTGCTTCCACTGACATTAACGACAGGGAAAATGAGACCGACGATGTGGAAGAAGAGGAGATCCGTCGTTTCTACATCCATCTCAACAAAGAGGACAAAGCGCTCTTGGTTAAGCTGTTGAGAAGGAACAAGGAACAAGGCGAGACGCTTCTCAGGCTAGAGGAGACACTCATCAAAACAAACAACAGCCTGGAGAAGATGACCAAAGAACATGAGGAGCTAAAGTGCTCTCATGATGATTTGGTCCAACGGTATGATTCAATTTTATTTGAGCAAAGAAATAATGATGATGCTTTATCTTGTGCTGCTCAATTTAAAATGGAAAATGCCATGCTTGAGAGACAAGTAGAATTGTTAAGTCATGATAAACTTGCTCTAACTAGAAAATATGATTTATTGTCTTGTTATCATGATAATCTCTTGGATAGACATATCATGCTTGAAGTTTCTCATGAGGTTGTAATTACAAACTTAAAGTCATGTGAACCTCATTCTTGCACAAGTGCACATTTGGATAATATATCACCATGTGCTAACCTCTGTCGCTCAAAAGGAAGCGAATGTTTGAATAAGCAACAAGTTGTAGGGTCAAAAAGGAATTTGCTTGAGAACAAGAAACAAAGACAATTAAGGAGAAGACGCCATGCTCAACTTCCTCAAGATATCTGCGAAAACGTGGTGAAGAAGCTTGAGGAAGGAGAAACCGCAGCAAGGGTCAAACTCCTTGAAAAAGGTGTTCCTAAAGCAATAAGTGAAGCAATCAACATGATACAGAAAAAAGGTAATGATTCAATTAATCATGTTATTTGCACTAATAATTTCTCTATGTCATCTAAAAGTAACAAGAGAAGAGGAAAACGTAGATGCTTCAAGTGCAAGGCATTAGGCCACCTCATCGCATCTTGTCCATACAAAGACAAGGACGAAGGGATAAGGAGATGTTTTGGATGCAACAACAAGGACCACATGATCACTTCATGTCCGGTCATGAAGAATCAAAGATGTGCATTCTCCAAGATGACTCTCACCAAGGAAAATGACAAACAACAAGCGTCATGTCAGGTCGAGCGACATTTCTGCTACAAGTGTGGTGAGCAGGATCATCTATCCAAGGTATGTAATAAAGGTAAGGTTCCTAAGCAAGTGAATTTGTCTCAATCTCATTCGCTTAGGAGACCCAAATCATACACTTGTGCTAGATCTATAACGAGATCACCTAGAACTAGCACAAAGACTGTTTGGGTACCAAAGGCACTTTTAGTTGAATGTCATGGACCCATCCCGAGATGGGTACCAAACTGTGCTAACTAGACCATGCAGGTGCCTTAAGATGGACTGGAGACCATGGGAGAGCTTAAGACAGTTAACTCAAACTCTATGCTTAAGCTATTGATTGTTTTGGTGTTTATTCATTGACCCAAGGTTGAATTATTGTGAGACACTAATCCCATGTTCATCTCAAGTGAAATAAGTTGTAGAGGTCCTTAATCATTATTGGTGAATCAAGCAAAGGACCTTGATTGTGCATCTGGCTCTCTAAAGGATGGTACCTGTGCTTCTTAAGTTCATTATCAGTATTACTCTTAAAAGTTGAATGTCATGCTATCTGTCCTTGGAGTAGTTAAGCTTGAAGATTGCCTGCGTTGGATTCTTGTTAATAATTGATTCATGATTTCAAAGATCACATTCATGTTTGCTTAATCATGACTAGGTGCTCTATAAGTCATATCTTTTGAATCATTCATTGGGTAGTTTAACATTTGAGATATTTACCATGATTAATCCTTTATGTGTTCATGGATAAACCTGTATCTTTTTGTAAATCATGCTATACGTGTGTAATGAATATCCTATGAGTGCAAGCATGACATCTTGTTTAGTCCATGTTCACATGATTACCCTATTTTGGCACTATGTGTTATGCCTCTAATGCACCCTCTCGAGCTATGAAGTGCATAAACAATAGGGAACTTGTGGTAATAACTGGTGCTCTCATGGCCATACAGGTAAAAGGCAAAGGTATGGAAAATAGAACTATGCAATTTCATTAAATATCTTGAAGTTCCATTGATTGTGATCATAGTTATGTTCTTGCATTTCATTGGTAGTATCTTGGCTTAGGTGACTTATGCCTTAAAATGTTGTTTCTCTTGGTGTACCTAAGAAAATTTTTCTTAATCTTGATGTGATTAGACATTATGCTTTATTTGCATGATCTTGTCGTTTTCAATTGGCATATATGGTGAAATGATTATCATGTATGAAACATGCCAAGGTTGCTTGTAAAATGTCATACTCCTTGAGGCATGCATTGTTGTTTAAGTCAACCCTTCATTTGGTATTCAATTGTTATCTCTTTGTGATGAAATTGAGAGTACGCCTTGACCAAGATATGTTGTGATCCCCTCTAGTTTTGAGAAAGCTAGAATGTGCAAAGCGCAAGTTATTCAAATACTTGATGCACAAGTTCAGGGGGAGCACACATAACTTGTGTCTTTTGAGACTAATTGTTTCTTGAGCGATCTTGTATAGTCTCAAGGTGGAAAAGAGAAGATGAGCAAGAAATGGAGCAATCAGGACTTGGGTACCTCTGTAAGTCAAGAAATTGGTATCTTAAGTCATGAGTAATTGCATATTTTTAGATTGCTCATGCTCTATAATATTTGGTGATACTAGATGCTTATCCTTAAGCTATGATAATAAATGACCTTTCAATTGGTAGCCGTGATAGTTTGCTTCAATTGACATCTTTTGATATTTTGCGTAAATGTATCTTAATATCTCTGGTGCATATGTTTAATGAATAAGGGGGAGTGTTGATAGTGTGTTTTTCCTCCTTAACACCCTGTTGTCCCTTGACATCATCCTATGTTCTTGCTTGAGTATGGTTTTTGTTGTTTGATGTCAAAGGGGGAGAATTTGTGCATTAAAGCTTATCTCAACCTGAGAGGAAAGCTTATCCTAAGGGGTGATGTGTTAGTGTGTTATTGTGTCATTGATAATTCTTATCATATGCCTTTTGCAGTATTATATGTGTTGCATCATATGGACTAGTGTTTCCGCTGCCATGAATTAATTGGCATCTATAGTGTTTATTCTGTAATAGATATTCATGTGGTTAGTGGTGCTTTAAGAGTAATGGTGCTTTAAGATTAATGGTGTTTTAAGATTAGTTTAAATTGGTATCTTAATGGTGAATAGTGGTAGGTTGATATTCCTGTGATATATCCACTCAAGTGAATGATGTTTAACTCTGATTCTGTGCATTTGTGTGTTATACGCATCATGGTTTGATCCTTGACACAATGCATCCCATAGGTGCTAAGGTGTAGAAATGCTTCGATTTAGCCTAAGTATGTGCATTTTGGCATTTAAGGCCAAAGCTAAGATTTTAATGTAAGCACATATTTAGGGGGAGCATTCTACAATCTTAGAACTCAAAATTTGTGCTTTAAATTTCACTTTTATGTAAGCTTTAATTGTGTTGCCATCAATCACCAAAAAGGGGGAGATTGAAAGCTCTCTTGTGGGTTTTGGTGTTTGGATGACAACTCAATTAAAGGACTAACAAGTGTGCTAAGTGTTGAACAGGTGCTCAATGTAAAGCTAACAGGGTTCAACACAAGTGAACAAGTGTGATGGTCCAAGGACTTGATGATGGATAGATAATGGGCATCACAAGTAAGATGGTCATTGCATAAAGTGAGACTCGGGTGCATAGCTCGGAGACAACTGATCAAGCCAAGGACGGAGGCAAGAAGAGCTTTGAGGTACCAAGTGCACGGGAGAAGGTCAAAGAGGCTGAGGAACCCAAAGCCAAGGGTGAAGAAGAAGGCTTGCAAAGTCAAGGGTGATCGAGTTGAGAACAGCTACGACACATCAAGGATCACTACATAAGGACGTGACTTACAACCAATGAGGAAACATCTCTAGTTATGTGGTGTAAGTCATAAGGCTCAAGACCAAGCTCTAAGAAGGAGATCAAGGTCACTAGAACGAGAACAAATGTCAAAAACAGAACTGGTAGCAGCCCAAAAGAGCTAAGTGCACTCTGACCTTTAGTTTGGGTTGTTCCTATGTTTGGAGATATTCTATGTGACCTTTGCAGGATGTTGGAGCTCAGAAATGTTAGTCTAGATCAAGTTAAGCTGACTTGATGATTTATGAGTCCAACATCAATCTTAAGCATGTCAAATGATAGAGAGGTGAAAATCCAAGAGAAGGTATATTTCTAGACTTAGTACATTGGTTTTTGTATACTAACATATTTGTCTAAGTGTTAGAAAAAGAGATGCAAAAGGCTTGGCTGTGTACAGCCAAGACTCAGCTCAATCTGGCACACCGGACTGTCCGGTGGTGCACCGGACAGTGTCCGGTGGTGCACCGGACAGTGTCCGGTGCGCCAGGCTGAACTCTGGTGAACAGGACACTCTCGGGAGAAGTCTGGCGACGTACGACTATAATTCACCGGACTGTCCGGTGGTGCACCGGACTGTCCGGTGAGCCAACGGTCGACTGGGCCAACGGTCGGCCGCGCAATCCACGCGTGACGCGTGGCCGAGCCAACGGTCAGATGGAGGCACCGGACTATCAGGTGCGCCAACGGCTCCAAGACTGCAACGGTCAATTGCGCCAATTTTGGAAGGAAATCAGGCACCGGACAGTGTCCGGTGGTGCACCGGACTGTCCGGTGCGTCACCCGACTGAAGGCAAGATTTGCCTTCCTGGATTGCTTCCAACGGCTCCTAGGCCCCTTGTGCCTATAAAAGGGACCTCTAGGCGCCTCAATCAGATAGACAAGTGCATCCAACAAGTGTAGACATCACTCGGATCAATTCTCTCTCCCTCTCGTGTATATCTCTCTAGTTTGTGTAGAGGCAAAGCTATAAGCCTCTAGAGAGTAGAGAAGTGCTGCTAAGAGCTAGAGCATAGTCTTGAGCATATTGTTACTCTGCCGGAGTGCTGTCAAGAAGATTGTAAGCAGCCGCGGCTCTGTTGTAACTACCTCAACATAGTGGAAGGCTCTATCTGTTTGACTGACAGATCTGAGCAAACGGAGGAAGGAGTTGAAATAGACTCCAAGCCCAGGTGTGGCTAACTCCAACGAGGACTAGGCAAGCATATCAGGCTTGGCCGAACCTCGGGATAAATTCCTGTGTCCACGTGCTCTGCTCTGTGTTATGTGCTGATTCTCTGTCTTATTCAGTTCTTACTTCTGCACTTCACTGCTTACTTGTGGTACTAGCTTTCTTTGAAGTGCAGGATATTCTTAAGACATGAACTTCAATTCCGCTGCAACCTACTCGAAGGGTTCTTCACTCCACTGCGATCCTGTCTTCGAGTAGAGTAAGATTTAAGTTTTAAAGTGATAATTGTTATTCGCCTATTCACCCCCCCTCTAGGCGACATCCAGATCCTGTTCCCAGGCCAAAGGGAACTTTCAGAGTTGAAGTGTCGGATTTGGGCAACCTCGTCCGAATCATAATCTTCATCCCCCGGCGATGGTACCTGCACTCCAAACTCAACAATGTCCCAAATACTAGTGTGGAGTGAGGTTAGGTGATGCCTCATTTTATCACTCCACATGTTATAATCTCCACCCTCAAAAACGGGTGGTTTGCCTAGTGGGACGGAAAGTAAAGGAGTACGTTTTGAAATGCGAGGATAGAGTAGGGGGATCTTACTGAACTTCTTGCGCTCATGGCGCTTAGAAGTGACGGACGGCGCGTCAGAGCCGGAGGTGGATGGCGATGAAGAGTCGGTCTCTTAGTAGACCACCTTCTTCATCTTCTTCTTCTTGTCGCCGCTTCGATGCGACTTGGTGTGCGGAGGGGATCCCTTCCCCTTGTTGCCGGACTCTCCCGATGGAGTCTTTACGTGGCTTGTGGCGGGCTTCTCGCCGGTCACGACCTCCTTCTTGGCATGATCTCCTGACATCACTTTGAGCGGTTAGGCTCTAATGAAGTACCAGGCTGTGATACCAATTGAAAGTTGCCTAGAGGGGGGTGAATAGGCGGAATCTGAAAATTATAAACTTAAGCACACATTACAAGCCAGGGCTAGCGTTATAAATAAAATCGAGTCCGAAAAGAGAGGGCGAAAACAAATCAAAGGCAAATGGAGAGAGTGACGCGGTGATTTGTTTTACCAAGGTTCGGTTCTTGCAAACCTACTCCTCGTTGAGGTGGTCACAAAGACCGGGTCTCTTTCAACCCTTTCCCTCTCTCAAACAGTCACCTGGACCGAGTGAGCTTTTGTCCTTAATCAATGGGTCACTTAGACCCCTCACAAGGACCACCACAACTTGGTGTCTCTTGCGTTGATTACAAGTTGCTTGAGAAGAAGAAAGAGGAAGAAGAAAAGCGATCCAAGCGCAAGAACTCAAATGAACACAAATATCTCTCTCTCGCTAGTCACTAATTGTTTGGAGTGATCTTTGGACTTGGGAGAGGATTTGATCTCTTGTTTGTGTCTTGGAGTGAAGTCTAGAGCTCTTGTATTGAATGCAAATGGCTGAAAACTTGGATGCCTTGAAGTGTGATGGTTGGGGGATATTTATAGCTCCACCCACCAAAATGGCCGTTGGGGATGGCTGCTGTCGACGGGCGCACCGGACAGTCCGGTGCGCCACCGGACACTGTTCGGTGCGCTAGCCACGTCACCCAACCGTTGGGGTTCGACCGTTGGAGCTTGTGACAGCTGGGCCACCGGACAGGTCCTGTTCACTGTCTGGTGTGCCTTCTAGCACCTGCTCTGACTCTGCGCACGTAGTCCGCACTGTTCACTGTTCACTGTTCACTTTTGCAGTTGACCGTTGGTGTTGTAGCCGTTGCTCCACATGGCACACCGGACAGTCCGGTGCTACACCGGACAGTCCGGTGAATTATAGCAGAGAGCATTTTCCAGAAACCCGAAGGTGACAAGTTCGGAGTTGATCTCCCTGGTGCACCGGACACTGTCTGGTGCGCCAGACCAACGCAGCCTTCGGTTGGTTTTGCTCCTTTCTATTTGAACCCTTTCTTGGACTTTTTATTGGTTTTGAGTTGAACCTTTGGCACATGTAGAACTCATAATCTAGAGCAAACTAGTTAGCCCAATTATTTGTGTTGGGCAATTCAACCACCAAAATCATTTAGGAAAAGGTTTGACCCTATTTCCCTTTCAGCATTACCTAGGAGGAGGGCCGTGAGTTGCTCACGGAGATCCATGAAGGTGAGTGCGGAAGTCATTCTTCATCCCGCACACTGGTCGGTAAGGCTTTCCGACATGGCTTCTACTGGCCAACCGCCCTCTAGGATGCAGCTGAGATGGTAAAGTCCTGCAAGGCGTGTCAATTCCACGCAAAGCAGATACACACACCAGCTCAGGCTCTGCAGATGATTCCGCCCTCCTGGCCATTCGCCGTATGGGGGTGGATATCCTGGGACCATTTCCTAGGGCCGTCGGCGGGTACCGGTACCTCTTCGTCGCCATCGACAAGTTCACCAAGTGGCCAGAGGCCACCCCTATGATCAACATCACCTAGGTTGCTGCCGTCGCTTTCCTCAAGTCGATTGTCTGTAGATTTGGGGTCCCAAGCCGTATCATTACGGACAACGGGACCCAGTTTACAAGTCGGCTCTTCCAGGAGTATTGCGAGGGCATCGGCACCCAGCTCTGCTTCGCATCTGTGGCTCATCCTAGGAGCAACGACCAAGTGGAGAGGGAAAATGCAGAAATCCTCAGGGGACTCAAGACACGCACCTACCACTGTTTAAAAAAGCATGGTACAAATTGGGTCAGTGAGCTTCCGTCCGTGCTGTGGGGGAACCGGACCACACCCAGCTGAGCCACCGGGGAGACCCCGTTCTTCCTGGTATACGGGGCCGAAGCTTGCCTTCCCCCGGAAATCATTATGGGCTCCCCACGGGTCTAGGCTTTCGATGAGTCTATACAGGAACAACTATGGCGTGAGTACGTGGACTTCATCGACGAGCGCAGATGGCGAGCGGCGATCCAAAATGCACGGTACAACCAGGCGCTCAGGCGCTACCACCAACGGTTCGTGTATAGTAGGGAGCTCAGGGTCGGGGACCTGGTCCTAAGGCGAGTACTAAACCAAGAAGGGCTCCACAAGCTCTCCCCCAGCTGGGAGGGACCCTTCAAGGTGACGGATATATGCCGACCCGGGTGTGTCCGCCTTGCTTCAACTGAAGGAGAGCCTCTTCCCAATCCTTGGAACATAGAGCATCTCTGTAAGTTTTTCCCATAAAAGCAAACCTGGGGATCCGATTTTCTTCTTTTGTAACTAGGTAGCGCATATATGTACGCCAGCCCGGTGAGGTCCGCCCTCATAAACTCGGTCTGTTGGCCTACATTCATGAATATCAAGTTATAAAGAAAAGATTCACCCCCAGATTTGTTTCTGTGATGGTCTTATTTTGCTTCAATTTGTGAGCACCATTTTTTATCTAACCCACCCATATAGTTCCCACCCTTGCTCGTATAATGACATCCGAATTGAGTAGCCAGGCTTGCAGTATGGGACCCCTCGGCTGGGGGGTTCGGCAGCCTGGGGGCTAGTTCTGGAGAACGGGTACTTGTCTCCTAGGGTGGTCTGGAGCCGTGTAGCCGCTTAGCCTGGTTCCGTACCCTAAGCCTGCATGCTCCGCCACTTTGTGATGGGTACCCTAGTATTTGGAACTATAGTCCTATGGGTCCGGCAACCTAGGGCCTGGTTCTAAAGAATGGACACTTGTCTCCTGAGGTGGTCTGGAGCTGTGTAGCCGCTTAGCCTGGTCCTATACCCTAAGCCTACACGCTCCACCACTCTGCGACGGGTGCCCTAGTATTTGGAGTTGTGATCCAAGGGGTCCGAACACATGGATTGGCTTCCCAGTCTAAGTCCTGCAGGTCATGTTGCGTAAATCAAAGGATAAAAGATACCAGTTAATGGGTCCTATGGGTGCACTACTAAAACTTCCTAGCCAAGGCTGTGTGTAGATCCAGGTCCTAGTCGAGACTATCTCGTGGAGACCAGGTCACCAATTCTTTCTTAAGTATACTGGCATCCATCCTCGACACGTCGAGCCTACATCCCAGGGGGCCAAGTACTAGGGAGAAGTTGGTAAGGACGCACACAGCAAAGACAAATAGCATACATATAAGTTCTGTCACTGTTAGAACAATACTTCCTAAAAGTATCTTACAAAATCAAAAAATATTACAAAGTCGCTTCCCAGTGGGACCCTTGCCTTCTCTCTGTAGATCTAGCTACTCATCATCGGTGGGATCCCGCTGGAAGCGCTCGGCCACCACCACCATGATATCTTGTACGCCTTCTCGGGTGACGTCTTCAATGTCGGCCACCGGACCAGCGATCACCGGCTCCAAGGAGATGGCCGGGTCATGGCTCTGGAAGCACGTCAGGATGTACTCTATCACCGCCCGACAGAGCCTGCCGCCCTCGGCTTCCAGGCGGGCGCCAAGGATTTGGTCCAGGCGTCGGAGGTGGTCGGCGGTGGAATCCAGCACCGGGAGTGCGTCAGAGATGGACGTCGGTGGCTCCGACACCGGGATGGGGCTCACCCCTAGCGGCACCAGTGCCGTGCTCGTCTTGTCGGCCCATGCGGCAATGCGCAGGACCCCGGCGCGCTGCTCCGCCTGGAGATCTTCGAGTGTCTTCTTCATCGCCTCCACCGCGTGGGGGCCCGGTGCTGCCTGTGCCGCCCGCGCCGCCTCGAACTGGCGAACCCGCTCCTCCAGTGCCCGCTCCTTCTCCTTCGCCTCGAGCTCATGATTAGCCAGCAGCTTCTCCCGCCTTTCAAACATTTCCTCCCTGAAGGCGAGGTCCTTCTCCTACCAGGCGAGATCCATTGCCCGCTTATCCAGGGAGGCATCTTTTTCCTTGAGGTTCTCCTCGGCCAGGGCAATGCTGCTGGCCCTGTCATCTAGCTCCCGCTGCAGCCTTTGGAGGCTCTCCACAGCCGCGGTCTGTTGGGCCCACTGCTCCTCCAGGATTTTGTTGAAGGCATTCAGCTTGTCCTAGAGCTCCGAGACGACCTCCTCCCTCTGGTCCAGGTGCTCCTCCTTCTTGGCCAGCCTCTTCTCCTTCCGGGCCACCTCTAGCTCCCGGCGTACACCTTCAGGAGGTCCTTCTTGTAGTCCTTGTGGTCCCGCGCTAGTTCAGACTGCTCAAAGGCGAACCACTGGGACGCCGCCTTGGTGCGTTCCTCCAGCTGGGTATGTGAGTCGCTGAGGTGCTGGTGCTTGGACTCCAGCGCCTCCCATTCCTGCCGGATCACCGCGTCAGTCTCTTGAAGGGCCTAATGCGCACGAGACAACACCCGGGGAGGGGAACCGGTGCCGCTTCTGGCTCGGCGCTAGATCGGAGCCACCGCCCAAGAACCACCTCCAGCTCCTCCAGAGTGGGCGGCGGGGCAAAGCTGGACGCGCCCCCGCGTCACCCCTCATGGCGGGGATGGGCGCAGCTGGTACCTCCTCGACCGCTGCCGACGGTGTACTCGACAACGTCGCCGTCGTTGAGGCTGAGGTAGCCGTCGGCGTAGTTGCACCGGTCGGGGGCGGGCCGCCGGCACCACTCCCAGCAGACGCCTGTTGCTGAGAGCCAGACCCGCCAGCGAGCATGGTACCCGATGGAGTAGGCGCGCCCTTGGGAGCAGAGGGGGAGGAAGTCCTGGCAAACAAGGATGGGTTGAGACCCGTCGGCATGATAACTAGACTCGCAAAAACAAGGATGGGACTACACTTACTTGGGGCCCTGGACCTTCCAGCGGCCCTAGAAGCGGGACGTCCGCTGCTGTTGCTGCTGCTGCTATTGTTGTTGGCGCCCCTAGGGGAGATCACCCCCAGGTGGTGGTGACGGGACCGATGGTGGTGGTGGCGGCGGCGGCGGATCCGATGGTGGCGGAGGACTGACGCGCCTCTGCGTGCCCTGAGCCTGGGTGCCGGTCCCCTCGGCCCCGCCAGCTGTCCTTTGATGCTTTTGGGGCGGGTCCGCATCAAGAGGAGGGTCCGTGACGAGCGACCCATCGGCGCGACGTAGCCGGCGTCGCCTATCCTCCTCTGACCCCTGGTGCCACCCGGGGCGAAGGAGCTACTTGCAGCCCCTTTGCCCTTGTCCAAGGGGCTGGGGGCCGCGGGGGGAACCCTGGAACCCGCACCGGCGGGCTGGGAACCTCCCGCCGGTACACCGAGGATCTGGATCCCATGGTGGGGGTCCCGGCCACCGGTCTGGCGAACCGCCACGTCGCTCTCGTCGAGGGTCGGCGGCCAGGCCAAGATCGCCGTCCTCAACCCTAGGTCGTCGCAGAGCACAGGAATGTCCTAGGGAGGGATTAGGGACTCAGGAATGAAGGACTCACCAGTGATCCCCTTCACCAGAAGTTCCAGTTCCTCCCAGGACAGGTCGGTGCCTGGCTCGCGCTGGATTCGACCGATGTCGTTCGGGCCGGTGAACCAGAACGCAGACGCGCCCTCCTCTAAAGCGGCGCGATCCGTCGCTTCAAGAAGTCGCCGACCACGTGCATCGACGTCAGGCCACCAGTTGCCAGGGTCTTGATCCTGTCCAGTACGGTCTCGAACTCCGGCGCCAGCGATGGCTTGGCCCTCCATTGCTTCTGATCGAGCCTTGGCCCGTCGCTCGGTAGCGCACGACGGTCGTTGGCCTCGGTGCAGACGATCACCCAGTCGGCGCGCCAGTGTTCCCACCTCGCGCCACTGAGGGAGGGGATGTAGGCACTGGCCGAATCCGGCCGTGTCTGGAAGTAGTAGGCGTCGAGATGGTCCTTGGCCTTCCCGGACTTCACCAGCACGAAGAAATGGCGGAAGAGGGAGGTACAGGGCGCCACCCCCATGAACATCTCGCACAGGTGGGCGAAGATGGCCGCCTGGAGGATGGAGTGGGGCGTGAGGTGCTGAAGCTGAAGGCCGAGCTCCTCCAACAGCAGCAGGAAGAAAGGCGAGATCGGCAGCGCCAACCCACAGGAGAGGTAGGAGACGAAGAGCACGAACTCCCCGGTGGCGAGATCACCGAGGGGAGCGGCACCGGCGCGGATCCTTCCGGTGAACGCCAACGCGCTCCATCCGAGCAGGTTGCGCACCAGGTTGAGTGCCCCCTCAGACTGGAAACGCTCGGGATGAACCAGTGAGGCCATGGCGGCTACGGCGGCGGAAAACAGAAGAACGCGAATGCAAAGGGGCGCAGAGGCCTCGGAGGCGAAAGGGCGCAGCAGTAGGAGAGAATGCGAATGCGTAACTGCTGCACGCGGGGTGAATCCCTTTTCAAGGAAGACTCCCCCGCTCGCGCGCCCCAGGAAATCCCGTCCGACGCGCACCTAGTGCCCAAGCTACCCAGTCACTGACATGGAGGCCCGGGCCCACAAGTCATCCAGCTGGTGTGCTGGTCTCCGAGTGCGAAAAAGGCGAACCACCGCGCGAGGAACGAACCGCCGCGCACGACCGCACACTGCCTCGGGGCCGCTGCAGGGAGATATTTATTAACCAAGGAGGCGGCAACGAGGCGCCCCACACATGGCCTGATGAAACCGCCAGACGTGGGGCCGTGGGTCAGTCAGCCGCGGGGACAGATGTGGCAGTTGACGTGACCGAGGGCGGACTGACAGCGCGTGCGTCACCAGATGCGCTGAGTTAATGCGGCACGCGCTGAGGTGGTGCCCCAGTCACCGGTCATGCCATATCGACGCGGGGTACAAGTTTTGGCCCCACCTGCAGGCTCGCATCCTCTCTTGAGGTGGGCCCGAGGGCCACTGTCGGTACCCTGAAACTAGGGTACCCCTGCTACTGTACAAAGACGCAGAACCCGTGTGGCTATCCCTTAGTCGCGTGGCAGAAGTGCTGTGTGGGACCAAGCTGTGCCTCGCCCCAATCTCAGGCGGCTATTCTGGATCCACGGCAGCGCCCGACCCCACCACATGGGTGGGTCTGAAGCCGCCACATGTCCAGAGAAGGCGGCACACTCCAAAGCATCAACAGTGAGTCCAGACCCCCACGGGAGAGCGCCGGACCCCCGGATGTACAGTCCAAACCCCCAAGGATGGTCCCGGACCCCCGAATATACAGTCCGGACCCCCAAGGTTGGTCCTCGACCTCCACGTGTGCAAGCCGGACCCCCTGAAATGGGATCCGGACCCCTCCATATGGGGTCCGGGTCGCCCACAGTGCGGTCCCAAGGTCCCAGGACAGAACGTACACGAGCCTTAGGCAGGACCCAAGCGGGGGTCCGGTGCCGACACGTGTCGAGGCCCAGTCTGGTGCGGACCTGTCCGCATACGCCTCTGCTCCCCGCCCAGGCGGAGACCCGATGCTGCCACGTGGCCTACCGTGCGTGACGTAAGCCAGCGGGCGGAGCCTGACGTAAGGCCCCCGGGTTACGCGGCCCCTGCATTTATTGCGGATAAGGCGCGCCGCCTGTCCACTCCGCTGACAGGCGATGTGCCGCCTCGGCATTTAACGAGCCATGTCCATTCCACAGGCGGCGTGCCTGTCCATTCCACTGGCAGGCGATGTGCCGCCTCCGCATTTAATGAGACCTATCCATTCTACTGGCAGGCAGCGACCTGTCAGTCCCACAGGCGGCATGATTGTCCGTTCCACTGGCAGACTGCACGTCCATACGTACTGCCGCGTGCGCTACGCCCATCATTACTCGTGCGTTACCAAGGAAGCTGCCGCCACATGTCAACGCTGCACGTGCTACGGACAACATGGGCCTTGAGATTGCACAGACGACACCTGCATTTGTTGCTCTAGGTATTCCATCTGTTATGTTCCTGGGCCCACATGTCGGGGCTCAGCAACCTTGTATGTGCCTACCTTGAGCTATAAAAGGGAGGGCACACAGCGTTACAAGGCAAGCTCTTAGATTCACTCAGGTTCACAGCACCCCCAGACTTACACAAGCTCAAGTGCTCAGACACTCAATACAACACACAGTGGAGTAGGGTTCTACGCTCCGATGGCCTGAACAACTCTAAATCCTTGTGTTCTCGTGTGTTCTTACACCTTCCGACAACAGACAAAACACTTAGACCCCCTCCTCATCTTAGGATTTAGGACGGGTGCATTCCGCCACCCGGCCGGAGATTTTCTATCCGACATATGCCTAAATATTGTGCTACATTCGTTCTCGAGTATTTGTCGCCCGCTAGTTCGTTTCCGAATTTAAAACGCGATAAATAAAAAAGAACGGAGGAAGTACCAATTTTTTACGCACCAAAAAGACATGAAAGTTAAAATTTTATACGAATTAAAAAGCAGTATATATCCTAAGCTTTTTACAATGGTGATGTAGACTTTATCTTAATCTGAACTAATGCTCAAAAGTCACGAACCTTTGAAGAAATCTCCACTTCAATTGCCACAGTATACACTTTTGCGAAAAAAAAATGTTTGGGACAGTTTTTGGCGAAAACAAATGTAAAAGGAGTGAGAGAAAGAAAAACTCCTAAGAGCCCGACGCACTCTGCCCAGTGCTCACCACTAACACCGGATGCTTCTAAATAGGGTCTAAATCGTGTTATTCAGCTTGTTGCCATAAAAGTTACTTTTTAGTCACTTTTCCTATATGTTTTTAGTGACTGAATTTTAACGTTCTTACCTTTAATGTGTTATATCCAAAATATTAACTTTATCTAATAGAGAGAAACCATTATAAATTATTAGTTGTTTTTATATCGATATATAAAAGAATTGTATCAGGTTTGTGTGGTCTTATCTAACAGGGTAAAAAGGAGCCTATTTATATAGGTAAAAGAGATAGAGATAGAGTCATATAATCTTATCTAACAAGATAAAGGAGATTGATATAGAGTCACGTGATTTTATCCAATAATAATGGTGAGGTCGCATTTCGCAAGCACTACGTCACAGCTGCTCGGCTGGTCGCCATTTCTGTCCGGTCCGACTGCTAAAGAACATGCAGCGCTACCTTGCGCCTGCATCGGTACTCTCCTGTGCACCAGGTGCCAATCCGTTTGGTATTTGGACACTGCAGAGCCCAGATGCATGTGTTCAGGCAAACGCATAAGCGAAGGCTTAAATAAATAACGGATACCAGCGTCTGATTTTTCTCTGCGTGATCCGTACAGTTGGGTACGGGACGTACTTCGGCAAGAGGCTGGATCCGGAGCCGGGGCCGGCGCACGGACGGAAAGAAGTGGCGGTGCTCCAGCGAGGCCGCCCCGGACTCCACTGCGAGCGCCACATGCACCGCGGCCGCAAGCGTTCAAGAAAGCCTGTGGAAACGCAGCCCGCGCCCCAGTCCCAACCGCCCGCCGCCGGCGCCGCCGCCGCCGCCAACGGCAGCAGCTTTCGGAACCACTCCCTCTACCCGGCCATTGCCGGTGGTGGAGGTGGCGGGGCCAGCAGTATCTCTGCTCCCCCGTTCTCGTCCATAGAGAGTCGTCTCAGCTGCACATGGACAGTGCTGCTGCCAGCCGCAGCTCTTGGGGGTGGAGGTGGCGGAGCCCAAGGCGTCAAATAGGAGGAGATCGCGTGGAAGAATCCAAACCTGCCGTCGTTGGTAGGGAGAAACCCAGGCCGCCAAGATGGCCCGCCGCCATGCGCGTTGCTGGGATTCCGCGCCCGCCTCCAGCACAGGTCGGATGCCTCCACGGACGGAATGGTGGCCATCACCGGCGAATCCATGGAGTTGCCCGGACGCGCCTGCGATGTGGCCTCGCCCAGCAGCGCCGTTACCTCGACTCGCCGCGCCGACGGATCCTACAGGCGCGCTGTGGCCTCGCCCGTCTACGTCGTTGCGTCGACTCGCCGCGCCGATGGAAGAGCCCAGGGATCCTTCAGGCGCGCCATGGCCGAGTGCGGGTGCGGGCGCGCTTTGGCCTCGCCCGGCTGCGCCGTGGCCGCCAGTTGCTGCGCCGGCTCCTACGGCCGCGATTTGGCCTTGCCCGTCTGCGCCGTTGCGTCGACTCGCCGCGCCCATGGATGCGCCCAGGTATCCTTCAGGCGCGCCATGGCCGAGTGCGGGTGCGGGCCCGCTTTGGCCTCGCCCGGCTGCGCCGTGGCCGCCAGTTGCTGCGTCGGCTCCTACCGCCGCGATTTGGCCTTGCCCGTCTGCGCCGTTGCGTCGACTCTCCGCGCCCAGGTATCCTTCAGGCGCGCCATGGCCGAGTGCGGGTGCGGGCCCGCTTTGGCCTCGCCCGGCTGCGCCGTGGCCGCCAGTTGCTGCGCCGGCGATCCCTTGCCGGGGTCGTAAGGGATTCATGTTCTTCGTGATAGGATGCATGCAGGCGTACGAATCTTGGATAGAGACGAGATGGGATCGGTGGGAGGGGGTTTTCACAAAAAAACACAGGAGCCAAAGCTGACCGAGCCACATTTTTTGGCTTCACCTATCTAGTACAAAACATAGAATTGCTTTCCACCTAAAGCCATATGATAAAAGCGCGTTTGGTATGGCTTGCGGGGAAAAGCGTGAAGCCAAAGGAGAAGCCGCTGGATATAAGCCCTGCCAAAGGGGGCCTAATTCTTCTCCAGTGAGTAATGCCATCATATTTCTTTTAATAACAGTGCTGTCGATTTAACTGATTGGCGTCAGATGGTCGCACATACTATATCAGTTTACCGGTGATCGTTCAATCACCGTCTATCCCATGCCTGGATAGCTCTGGTGACTCCAGCCTTTAGAGATCAGGCGCTGGCTGGTTGCCTGGCCACGCTTTCTGTTCAGTTCCTAGACTTACTTCAACGCTTCCCGCCAGGCGCCCCCTTCCCTTGGTTTAGCGTGTGGCCCCTTGGTTTAGCGTGTGTAGAGCAACCCTACGTGTTGCAGCGCTTGCCCCTAAAACCTCTCCTACTAGCTACAGTCAAAGAGGATTGTACAGTGCTACACCAGATTTGGGGGAGCGGTAGCCGGCCCATTGCCCTCGAACGTTGTGCACGATAGTGATTTTGAGTCGATGAAAAATTGGTAAAGGGTGACGAATAGTTATACAAAATAATATTTTATAGTTATAGTGAGTATAGAGGTTTGATATAGGGGAACCGCTATACAGCGTGGAGATATAGGGGTAAAGAGAACGCTGACGTGGCACGTAAGTAGGATATTGGGGGAGAAATTTAGGGGGAACCGCTGAACACAGTCTTATAAGCCCCTGCTGAAGCCCAGGGAGGGACAGTGTCCATGCCGTGCTCAGGTCGGGTGGGCGTGCAGGTGCATGTGCAGCGCACAGCCTTCTAGCCTTCTAGACTGTTTCATTTATGTGGTGTTTGGTTTGAGAAATTGTTCCATCTAAAATAAAGTGATGCATCATAGGTCTATTCCTCAAATTTGGTGGGATCACTCCATTCCACATATTAGTACTAATTAACTAACTATAAGGAATGAGATGATAATGGATCAACTTATTCCATTTCACAAACCAAACAAAAAATACAGGAGTGAGAAGATGATGGACTTCATTCCTCAAACCAAACACTCCATTAGATTTCGGCCACACACTGTGGCGACGATTCCGAGCGCCTCAGCTGCGGCGGCGCCAAATCTGAAGCTATGGCCGGCAACCAAACAGCCCCTGCTTGGCTTTGGCAGAGACCAAGCTTCTTCCAATATGTGCCGCTGCTGCCCATTTAGATGGAACTTGTTTGGTGTCGAGTGGTCGCAGTGCTAGTGCCTGCTGCTCGCTGATGCGGTCCTTCCTGCCATGGCCATTAATCTTATTACTCCACGTCTCTGTGATCCTGCAGGATCTCGTTGCTCTTGCAGCTCTTTTAGGCCTCGTTCGTTTACGCCAATCTAGCTCTGAATTAACATGGATTATAATTAAATCTATGCCACAATTAATACCTCAAAATAATTGAAGCTTACTTAATTTTCTTATTCGGTTAAACTCATCATGGATTATAATCCAAGGGTTTAGGAATTTTTTAAACTATAGAAGGCATGGATCATATCTATAACTCATTAGGTATGGAACAAATCCATAAAGATATTACACAAGTTTATATTAGAATCCATGGATCAAAAGAATAGCTAGTTTTGAGAGATATATGGATTAAATGGTGGATTTAATCCGACCATGGGATCGAGTGTGACATATGAATTCACTCAATCCAGATCCAGATTAAATTCATGGTGGGATGTATTCCCTTGTAACCGAACAAGGCCTTAGGTGGCAGCGTGCAATAAATTGTTCCATGCAACTACCGATAAAACCTGAAAGGAAACACATGCCTCATACTAGAAGCCCATCTCTTTTTTCTTCCACTAGTATATAGCCCGCTTCCACTAGTTATAGCCCGTGATAACGCTATGATCATGAGAAAAGAAGGAGTCGAAGGCAGCAGCGGCACGAGAAGAGGGGTTGACGACGGCAGCACGACACTAGTGAGGGAGAGGGGCTACATGGACCCGAGGGAAGTGAGGAAGGGGAGGCTGCTGGGGGCGAAAGGTCGCAGGGAGGGAGAGGGGCTGAGGGATGATCTAGATAATATATTAGATTTGAGTGGGTAAGAGAGTGTCACACCCGGCTTTAAGGAACAAAGCCAGGTGCATCTCATACATGCGCCAAGAAGACAACATATATAATAACAGAGTGTATAGAGATAAATGTCACAATAATCAGAGTATTTATTACATAGCGGAAGTCTTTTTACAAAATAAAATAATAAAGATAAAACGAACTAAGGATCGTCGGCGCCAATATCAACTAAGAAACACCACCTAGATCAGATCATACTCCTCGCCTTGTGGCTCTTCCTGAACCACCTGCTCTTCTCCTGTGGGGGGTGTGAGACAGCAAGGGTGAGCTCACACATGATCATAGCTCAACAAGTTGTGGGGAACCAGTGGACATAAACTCACAAAGGTGTGAGTTCATGTGATGTGTAAGGCAAAATCAATGACAGGGGTTAAAGCTGAGCATTGCTTTCAAGTAGTTGGTCAAAATTTTATTAGCAGTTACTAAGTGTAAGTAAATATCAAACCATAAGTAAAGTAATAGAACAAAATTAATAATAAACCCATGCAATGCAAATGACAAAATTGAATTTAAGTTCCATAATTTAAACATCAGAGAGTCCTGAGCTGCTCATGACCGTGAGCTCGGCTAGTATACCAGTTTTACACTCTGCAGAGGTTGTACCCTTTACCCACAAGTCATGTTACCCATCTGCCAAGGGGTCGCGACTCCCATACACCTCTACCTAGGAAGCGCGGCAGGGCAACACTACGAGGCCTTTACAAAGTTCCACTAGCTTCCGAAAACCCGCTACAGTTTATGGGAAGAGCACTTGCAAGAATCCCCCGTCTGACCGCCATCGCAGCTAAATCAACCCGAGAACCTCCTTGCATGCAACTCCCCTACTGCCCTTGCCCATTTCGGGTAAGGTAGTCTTCCACTAGCTTTCTGTCGGTGTTTCGAAACCCGGGGGGTCCCTGGACCGACGAGTGAATTGTCGCCGCGTGCCCCAGCCCAGATGGGTCGACGCGAGGCGGAACGCGAAGGGGGGAAAAGAAGCAGCCAGAGGGAGGCAGGCGTGAGAGAGTGGATCCCGCGGCCTTCGTGTTAGCCCCGCGCCTGAGTCGGGTGCGCTTGCAATAGGGGGATACAAGCGTCCACGCGGGAGTGGGAGCGAGCGGCCTTGCGCGAGCGCCGTCCCGTCCTTCTCCGCGCGGGCCAACCCTCTGTAAGAGGGCCCTGGTCCTCCCTTTTATAGGCGTAAGGAGAGGATCCAGGTGTACAATGGGGAGTGTAGCGATGTGCTAACGTGTCTAGCGGTGGTGAGCTAGCGCCCTAAGTACATGCCATCGTGGCAGCCGGAGAGGTCTTGGCGCCCAATTCGCGTGGTGTCGTGGCCGTCGGAGGAGTGCTGGAGCCTGGCGAGAGGACAACTGTTGGGGCTGTCGAGTCCTTGCTGACGTCCTCTTGCTTCCGTAAGGGGGCTGATAGCCGCCGTCGTCACAGGGCATGCGGGACGCCATCATTACTCGCATGGTGGAGCGAGCCAGATGGGATGCTGGTCTGGTTCCCTGTAGCCCGAGTCAGCTCGGGGTAGGGTAATGATGGCGCTTCCTGTCGACGTGGTCGGTCCATGCCCTAGGCTGGGCGAGGTGGAGGCTCCTCCGAGGTTGAGGTCGAGGTCGAGCCCCCGGGTCGGGCGAGGCGGAGTTCGTCGTCTTCCGGGGTTGAGCTCATGTCCGAGCCCTGGGGTCGGGCGAGGCGGAGTTCGCCGTCTTCCGGGGCTGAGCCCGAGTCCGAGCCCTGGGTCGGGCGGAGCGGAGTTCGTCGTCTTCCGGGGCTGAGCCCATGTCCGAGCCCTGGGGTCGGGCGAGGCGGAGTTCGCCATCTTCCAGGGCTGAGCCCGAGTCCGAGCCCTGGGTTGGGCGGAGCGGAGTTCGCCGTCTTCTGGGGCTGAGCCCGAGTCCGAGCCCTGGGTCGGGCGGAGCGGAGTTCGCCGTCTTCCGGGGCTGAGCCCGAGTCCGAGCCCTAGGTCGGGCGGAGCGGAGTTCGCCGTCTTCCGGGGCTGAGCCTGAGTCCAAGCCCTGGGTCGGGCGGAGCGGAGTTCGCCGTCTTCCGAGGCTGAGCCCGAGTCCGAGCCCTGGGTCGGGCAGAGCGAAGTTCGCCGTCTTCCGGGGCTAAGCCCGAGTCTAAGCCCTGGGGTCGGGCGAGGCGAAGTTTCCTATGACGCCTGAGGCCGGCCTTGACTGCTGTCAGCCTCACTCTGTCGGGTGGCTCAGCAGTCGGAGCGGCGCAGGCGGCGCTGTCCTCTTGTCAGACCGGTCAGTAGAGCGGCGAAGTGACCGCGATCACTTCGGCTCTGTCGACTGGTGGGCGTGCGTCAGGATAAAGGTATCAGGCCACCTTTGCATTAAATGCCCCTGTGATTTGGTCGGTCGGCGTGGCGATGTGGCCAAGGTTGCTTCTCGGTGAAGACTGGGCCTCGGGCGAGCCGATAGTGTGCCCGTTGCTGGAGGGGGGGGTCCTCGGGCGAGACGTAGGTTCTCCGGGGTCGGCTTCCCTTGCCCGAGGCTAGGCTCGGGCGAGGCACGATCATGTCCCTTGAATGGACCGATCCTTGACTTAATCGCACCCATCAGGCCTTTGCAGCTTTGTGCTGATGGGGGTTACCAGCTGAGATTTAGGGGTCTTGAGGGTACCCCTAATTATGGTCCCCGACAGTAGCCCCCGAGCCTCCAAGGGAGTACTAATACTCGCTTGGAGGCTTTTGCCGCACTTTTTTGCAAGGGGACCAGCCTTTTTTGGTTGCATTCTGTTCCGGTGGGTGCGCGCGAGCGCACCCGCCGGGTGTAGCCCCCGAGGCCTTGGAGGAGTAGTTTTACTCCTTCGAGGTCTTAGTGCGTTTCGCAACACTTCGGCTGGTCTAGTTGTCCCCTCATGCGAGCTGGCCGTAGCCCGAGTGCACGGTCGGGTCCCAAGTTCTCGGGCTGGTATGTTGACGCTGTCAACGGTTTGGCCGGAGCCGGGTTTGCGAGAGCAGCCCCCGAGCCTCTGCACAGGGCGAGAGGATGGTCAAGGACAGACTCGTCTTTTTTACATACGCCCCTGCGTCGCCTTTCCGCAAGGAGGAGGGGGGGGGGGAAAGCGCCATGTTGCCCTCGGAGGGCGCCGAACATGGTGTTTCCGGTGAGCTGCTGGCGGGTAATCCGAGTGGACGCCCGTGCCCCATTTGTTAGGGGTCAGCTAGAGGCCCAGAGGCACACCCAAAAGTACCTGCGGGTGATCTACCGGACCCGGTCCCCTTTGACGGGGTCCGAGGGCTCGATGCCTCCCTCTGATAGGATTTCGTTACAAGATCGCTCCCGCTGGTCTCGGAAATGTCCTAGGGTACCTCGGGAGCGTAGCCCGAGCCTTGGTTATGTATCGAACGTACCCGGGGTCATCCCTCGCTCTGTGTCTGAGGCGACTGTGAACCCTTTGAGGGACAGCCTACGAACCCCTGATCAGTAGTGGGCGTGGAGCCCGAGTGGCCTGAGGCGGCCGTTGAACCCTTCGAGGGGCCGGCCATCGAACCTCTGACCAGTAGTGGGCGTAGAACCCAATCGATTTGAGGCGGCCGTTGAACCCCTCCGAGGGGCTGGCCTTCGAACCTCTGATCAGTAGGGAGGCTCGGAGCCTGTTTCCTTCACGGAGAAGGGTCCTTTTCGGGGTATCCCCCTTTCCCGGTCCCTGTTGTAAGAGAGAGAAAGAGGAAAAGGAAAAGGATGCGAAGTCGAATGACGTGGTGTACCTTTTTCGACGCGGTCATTATGGCGAAGTCGAAGCGTCGCTTGCTTCTCCCGCCTGAGGCGCCGCCTGTCCTGCCGCGGAGTTAATGCGATGGGGCGAGTGGTTCGCGAGGCGGTCATTGCGCGTGTGCGCGCCGTTCGAGGAACGGATCACGGGCGCGCCGTCTTCACGCCGTGAGAGAGGGCTCCCCGCTGCCCCTGGATGGGACGTGAGCTTGGCTGACGACGTGACCGCTGCTTCTGCCCGCCTGTCACCGCCATTACTGCCGGCCCAATTTTGACCGCATTTGACCGTCGCGCTTGGCTGGCACTGCAGGGTTGCCTCGAGTCACGGTATTGACTCCGCAGTCGAGGAGGCGCGGTAGTGGCGTGAGTGGCGGTGCAGTTGCTCACACGTAGCAACCGGCGCGCCGGTTGCATGACGCGTGGGCCTGGACCTCCATGCTGGGCTCGTTGGAGTCGAAGGGGCGCGCCTACTTGACACGGTTGCATGCCGCCTGCATGGATGTCCGCCCTTTCACCCGCTGGTCTGGGCGAAAGTGGAGGAGTGCTTGTAACCGCCGGGTGGTTGCATGCACCGCGCGCGCGTGGCGGTTTGGCTTCTTCTCCCCTGGACCGGCTTACATGACGTGTGGGACCCAGCCCCCGCGCTGTGGGGGGGGGAATCTTGGAGCGTGTTGGAGAAGACTCAGCCCGCAACGGTTGAGGGCGCAAGTGGAGAGAGTCACCTTTAAAAGGGGGGCGACCCCCTTGGAGGGCAACCATGTCTTCGCGCTCCCCTCATGCATCGTGTCTTCCCACCTTCCGAGCCCCCGGGCGGGGGACGCCCGGAATCCTTCCGTCTTGTAGTCGGAGGAACACAACTTCGTGGAAGTCGGTACCTTTTAGCCATCGTTCGGCTTCAAGGATTTTCATCATGCAGCCCGGCTGCATCCCCTCGCCGGTGGTCACCCAAGACGGTGACCACCAGCTTGATGGCGGGGAGAAGCGAGCCGGGCTGCGATCTTGGTCCCGCCCTCAGCTTCAAGGATGTTCATCATCCTCGCTGGGGCGGAGGCCAGACTGAACCGGAGCTCTACCTCCCGCGCGGGTTCGTGGGTCAGCCTCCCCTTCAGCATCCAAGGGAGAGGGCGCTCACTAGCCCTGCGAGCGGGGCAGACTTCGACAACGCGGGGCCGATCGACGGTGGGTGTCGCCAGCTCCAGCATGTTGGGCTCGCCGGCTTGGCTCCCGGTGCCCCCTCCTGCCGCGAGGGCGGTTGTTGCGCCGTGCGCACGGGTGGACCGCCCAAGACATCGCGCGCCGCTAGAGCGGCGTTCGTGTTCTAGGGCTGTCCTGCCTTTGCAATGGTACAGGGCCTCCGCGCGGAGGTCGGTGCTCTGCTCGTCCGGGAGGATCCGAGTGGGGATCTGCCGATGGGCTGATGCTCCACTCGAAGGCGCCGAGGTGGATGCGGCCCGAGAAGTCCCCGTCGCCGACGGGATCACTGCCACCATCCGTGCTCTGGGCCTCCGGCTCTTTGTACTTGTCCTCGCCCCTCGAGCGTCGGCGCGGGCGAGGGCAAGGTTGCAGCGGCTTCCGCCCTAGGGCCATCGCTGCTGCCGTGGGGACGGAACCGGAGTTCCGTTTGTATTGGCACCTTGAATGCCGGTGTCTTGTTCAATGCGGCTGTCGAGGCCTGAACGTGTACGTATTTTCGGCACGGAGCCGTGTTTTTTCTTCATTTCGAGCACTGAGACTCGCCTTGTCGATTATCTGAACCGCTTCACCGAGCGTGAGTTGCCTCGTGCAAAGGTGACGAGTGAGGTATCTGTATCCCGGAGGAGTAGGAGTCCCTCGGCTCGGTCGGCCTTGCTGTCCGAGGCCCCTCTTGCTTAGTTAAAGGAACCCCTCGGCCGCCCTTCGATGAGCCAAAGCCGGAGGTAGCAGTGTCAGCACGGACGGAGGCAGAGTTGGCTTCGAAAAGGAGGTGTAGTTGGCCAGAGCCTGGCCGGGTCGTCCACTGGCGGAACCGACGCCGGAGTTGAGCTGCCGAGGCCACAAGCCGATATGATGTCTTTGGGGGTCAGCTGGCAGAGGCCTCGGGGTGGCCGGCCGAGCCGCCTGCTCGGGCCGGATTCTCGATGAAGACCCTGGCGGCGATGGCCCGGGTGTGGTGCTGATGTCGTCCTTCAGAGTGGGGGCCCTCCGACCGCGTCGCCATCCGAGGCTAGGTCAGACCCCGCCGAAGGTGTAGTTGATGCCGAGGGTGCTGCTGCCCCCTTCGGCTGTCGACGTCCGAGCCTGCAGGATCAGGTTGTCTTGTAGTGTGTATATGTTTTCTGCGGCCGCCGAGGCCTGAACACACCGTCGTCGTGTTGTAAAGCTGCGTTTCTTTTCCTCTTGTTTCGAGTATCCGGACTCATTTGTCGGTAACAGAATTGTTTGTGCGGGCGAGAGTTGCTTTTCACGGAAGGCGATGAGTGAGGTATCCGTATCCCGGAGGCGTAGGAATCCCTCGGCTCGATCGGCCTTGCCGCTTACGCGCGCTCTTACTCGTCCATAGGGTTCTGTTACCGACGCAGTTGAGAGCACCTAGAGGGGGCGGGGGTGAATAGGTGATCCTGTAACACTCAAAACTTAGGCCACAAAAACTTGGTTAAGTGTTAGCGCAATAACCGCCAAGTGGCTAGAGAGGAATCTTCAACAAAACACAATAACCAACAAGAGATCAATCACAGAGATGGCACGGTGGTTATCCCGTGGTTCGGCCAAGACCAACGCTTGCCTACTCCACGTTGTGGCGTCCCAACGGACGAGGGTTGCAATCAACCCCTCTCAAGCGGTCCAAAGACCCACTTGAATACCACGGTGTTTTGCTTGCTTTTCTTAATCCTGTTCACGAGGAATCTCCACAACTTGGAGCCTCTCGCCCTTACACTTGAAGTTCACAAAGAAGCACGAAGTAAGGGAGGATTAGCAACGCACACAAGACACAAGAATCAGAGTGTCAACACGCACACAAGTCGCAACAAGAGCTCGCAACACAACCCAATGAGTTCACAACTCCACTAGAGCTCTATATGCTATCACAAAGAAACAAATGCGCGGAATCGAGGTCTTGGTGCTTAGAAATGTTGTAGGAATGCTTGGTGTGCTCCTCCATGCGCCCAGGGGTCCCTTTTATAGCCCCAAGGCAGCTAGGAGCCGTTGAGAGCAATCTAGGAAGGCTGATCTTGCCTTCTGTCGACTGGAGCACCGGACAGTCCGGTGCACACCGAACATTGTCCGGTGCTCGATTTCCTTCCAAAAATGGCGCAGTCGACCGTTGGCAGCCTGAGAGCCGTTGGCGCACCGGACATGTCCGGTGCACACCGGACAGTCCGGTGCCCCCTTCTAGCCGTTAGCTCGGCCACGTGTCCCGCGCAGATTGCGCGGCCGACCGTTGGCTCACCGGACAGTCCGGTGCACCACCGGACAGATCGGTGAATTTTAGCCGTACGCCGTTGATGGTTTCCCGAGAGCGACGAGTTCGCTTGTGAACGGCCCACCGGACAGTCCGGTGCACCACCGGACAGTCCGGTGAATTATAGCCGTACACCGCCGTCGAAATCCCGAGAGCAGCCTGTTCGCCAGAGCCAGCCTGGCGCACCGGACACTGTCCGGTGCACCACCGGACAGTCCGGTGCACCCAGACTGAGCAGAGTCTTGGCTGCTCGAGCCAAGACATTTCCAATTGGATTTTTCCTGTTTCCAGCACTTAGACACAATACATTAGTCTATAAAACAATATACTAAGTCTGAGAAACATACCTTTATCCTTGATTTGTACTTTTGTCCACCTTTTTACACAAAGGCACTTGTGTTGGACACTAAATCACCAAAATACCTAGAAATGGCCCAAGGGCACATTTCCCTTTCAATCTCCCCCTTTTTGGTGATTTATGCCAACACAACATAAAGCGAGTAGAACAAGTACAAAATCAATTCAACTAAGAACTCAAATTTTTTTGATTCAATTTTGACATATATGGATCATCCTTTGCCACCACTTGATTTGTTTTTGCAAGAGAAATTGATTCAAGATTTCAAAAACACAAATTTCTATCTCTAAGTCAAACATACTTGTTAAAACATAAAGAGAGTCATTACAAGAGAAATTGATTCAAGATTTCAAAAACTCCCCCTTTTCCCATAATCAACATTTCTCCCCACAAGAAGCCAACTTTTAACAAGAGAGACAATAAAAGAGTTTTGATAAACCAAAAGGTCTATTTTACTATTTTCAAAATCTCTCAAGTGGTAGCTGATCCATTTTGGTATTTATTTTCTCCCCCTTTGGCATCAAGCACCAAAACAGGATCAATCTTAGCCCTCTAACCCCATTGCCTCACCAAAATCTTCAAATGAGGATACAAAGGCAATAAGAGTACATGAGATGAACTTGGAATAAGTTACCCTCTCATCGGAGTGCAGTGGAAGTCTTTCATGGTCCAAGTCCACCTTTCCCTTTCAAACCTCCTTTGAGACTAAATCAAGCAAACTCAAGCAAACGGTTAGTCTCAAAGGGTCAAGTTGTAGCACAGCTCCCCCTAAATATGTGCATGTAATACCCAATTTGTAAATTGTAAGCTATAATACAAATGGAGAAAACAATTTCTCTTTAACTATATCTGAGTTTGACCTTTGTGCATCATCACATGTGTACACCCTAGGTAAAAACAAATAATTAATAACATAAAAGCCACAAAAATATGTATCATGCTGGTTTTCATTTTTGTGTGCATCTTGTGACCACATAATAAATCGTATGAAAAGAAAATATTAAAGTCTTAAGTGGAATTTATAATATATGAGAGATCCTAGAATTTAGAAAAGAAAAGCCTTTATCTGGACCGAATTCACTGTGCCAGCCCACGTCCCCTTCTAACACGTTTTCATTTTCCATTTACTTTGTTGCCAAAGAGAAAACAATAAAAAAAATACTACCTATGTCACGCTAATGCATGAGTAACATCATTTAGTTTTTTTTCTTCTCACGTGAACATGCATTACCTAGCCTCTCTGGCTCGCGTGATGGGCCCATTGGCCGGTCTCCCTACGCCCTTGCTCACGCTAAACTGCAGGGCCCTCACCTCAGCGATTGTTGTTGCATCCGCGCACCCACGTCAGTCCCTTCCATGTGGGCCCCGTTCGCTGGACTCATCTTCAACCCACTGCCGCATAAATCATCTACCGTGTGGTTGTTGGGAGCGACCGGATTCCTTGGGCGTGGACTCGGGGGCTGGCCGGATTTATCTCGTTAGCTGTTACAAAGCTTAGGACCGAAATCCCCTCCGTGATTGCCGCTCGCCGATGGCTACAAGGCCAGCCGACTGTGTTTCCCTCGCCTATCGATCCAGATACACCACCACTCGACGCAGAAAAAGCCGAGGACCGCCATAGCCATAGAACTCGAACCAGGGGGAGGGCACCGCAGTCATCCCCTCCACTCGACGCTCGTCGGCCACCTCGGGCGAAGCCATGCGCCCCCACCAAGCTATCGTCAAAGAGAGACCGAGAGTGAGAGCGATACCTCGCCAAGGGATGCGGGCACGTCGGCTTATGGACCAAGGCGGAAGGCTGGGGAGAATCGCCCGCGCGTATGGGTGCTCGTCGGGGCAAAGCAAATCTGCGCCGCCGCGTGGATGCTCAGCACCGTCGTCATCCAAGCCTTCGGTACCGTGCCAGCGACTTCCTCGGGCCTGAGGGAAAGAGGTCGTGGCCGTGCCACCTGGGAATTTCTACCAGAGCTACCTGAATTGCTCGCCGGAGCAACTCCATTGCCGTTCACCCGCGCTGCGCCGTGGCGGGACCTCCACCGAGGCGGAACACGGTATGCAGTGCCTTCATCGTTTTCGCCGTGTAGTTGTTCACGTGTAGCTACAAACCTCTTAGAATTTAGTGCGGGGATTGGACCGATTGCTTGTCGCCGACGAACTCTCGCTGTGAGGCAACGACAGCGTCGCTGTGCGCGGATAGCAGACTCTGGCGAAGGTACTGGGGCATTGATCTGGTGATTGACGGCGTAGATTAGAGGATCCAACATGCCGTTTCAAGGATTTGATCTGGACCGTGATTTTTGGATCCAAGGGATAGAGCAGTTTAGGGTAAGAGAGGGATTTCTGGCCGTGGATCTTTGATCCGAGGGTCATGATTGCGTACCGCTTCGGTCGCGATCGGATTTAATCTCAGCCCTAGATTCCGGATCGGACGGCCCTGAGATCACGATACCCTTTCGCCATGACAGAATAGCATAAGAGCCCCTGATAAATTAGCTAATCAACCCGCCGTCCCGCTCACTGTTCGCTGAGTCTAGGGAACTTTGCGTTGTGACCCCTGAGTTTTCCAGAAAATGAGGCCCAGTCCAGTGCAGCTTGAAATTGAATAAATAAATTGGAAAATAGATTTTAATATGAAAATAATTACTAGAACTTGATGAATTCATAGAAAATCCATACTTGGTCCAAATTGATCCATTCCACTTTCTAATTTTTTGTAATATTATTCTCTATCACTTAGAGTCTCTGTTTTGACATGAAAACAGTAAGAAAAATAATTTCTCACTTAATCTTATTTAAACCACATAAAACCTTAGGAAATTCATATCTTAAAATCTATAACTCCAAAAAAATTATGATTCCTGTTCCTAGGATTTTATTTTAATGTGTAGATTATTACTGTGTATTTTGTTTATATGTTTGGTGTGATGTTAATTTTCTCTATATACTGTGCTTGTTTGTATTGGCGAGTAGAAGAGCCGTTGACTGTGGATCCTGGTGACCAGCAGATAGAAGTAGCTGAGCAGGAGCTCATTGAAGGCAAGTTGTGCCCTTGTTTCACTTTTGTTACCCAATAATGTTCTTTATAATAATTTACCATGCATAGGCTTAATTTTGATGGGACCCGATAGGTCACCCTAGATTGTTATTCCATTTTACCTTGTTATCCCTGAATCACTTGGGTAGTTTTGCTATTGCTTTACATGGTTTTGGGATAATATTTTGTTATATACATGTTCCAATTCTTTTATTATTCTATTTATGTTCATGTCAAGATCATTAATGTTAATTGGAACATGGAGCTTAACTTGAGAAACACGTGCCACCACAAGGGTTTAATGGGACGCCCTTGGCCAACTAACTAGGAAAGCTAGTGGAAGACTATCTTACCCGAAAGGGGCAAGGGCAATAGGGGATTGCATGCAAGGAGGTTCTCGGGTTGATTTTGCTGCGATGGCGATCAGACGGGGGATTCTTGCAAGTGCTCTTCCCATAAACTGTAGCGGGTTTTCGGAAGCTAGTGGAACTTTGTAAAGGCCTCGTAGTGGATCCCTAGCCATTCACCTCGGTAGTGTCTAAGGGTCTAGCTAACCCTGGCGACATGGGATACACGACTTGTGGGTAAAGGGTACAATCTCTGCAGAGTGTAAAACTGGTATACTAGCCGAGCTCACGGTCATGAGCAGCTCAGGACTCTCTGATGATTAAATTATGGAACCTAAACTCAATTTGTCATTTGCATATGCATGGGATTATTATTAATTTTGTTCTATTACTTTATTTAAGGTTTGGTATTTACTTATATTTAGTAACTGCTAATAAAATTTTGACCAACTATTTAAAAGCAATGCTCAGCTTTAAACCCCTATTGTTGATCAGCCTTACACATAACATGAGCTTCCACCTTTGGTGAGTTCGTGCCACATTATTCCCCACAACTTGTTGAGCGATGAACATGTGTGACCTCACCCTTGCTGTCTCACACCCCCCCCACAGGAGAAGAACAGGTGGTTCAGTGGAGCCACGTATCGAGGAGTTTGATTCGATCTAGGTGGCGTCTCCCAGTTGACTTTCTGGCGCCAAGGATGGATTTTAGATCCTGTTATATTTATCTTTTATTTATGTAAGTCTTCCGCTATGTAATAAGTACTCTGATTATTGTGACATTTATCTCTATACACTCTGTTATTATATATGTTGTCTTCTTTGGCGCATGTATGAGATGCACCCGGCTTTGTCCCTTAAAATCGGGTGTGATAGTGCATCACTGGCAAAAAGGACTTGTGAGGTCCAGGGAGTGTCTGTACAACTTGAGCACCACAAGTAAGCAACAAAATGCATAAGGAACATGATCAAAGGCATAAATACATGTATGCTATAAATCAATCCAAGTTCCGCGAATCTAGGACATTTAGCTCACTACGCAGCCTGCAAAAGGTCTTTTCATCTAAAGGCTTAGTGAAGATATCAGCTAGCTGGTTCTTGGTGCTAACATGAAACACTTCGATATCCCCCTTTTGCTGGTGGTCTCTCAAAAAGTGATGCCGGATGTCAATGTGCTTTGTGCGGCTGTGCTCAACAGGATTTTCCGCTATTCGGATAGCACTCTCATTGTCACATAGGAGTGGTACATTGCTCAGATTGTAGCCAAAGTCCCGGAGGGTTTGCCTCATCCAAAGTAGTTGCGCGCAACACTGTCCTGCGGCAACATACTCGGCCTCAGCGGTGGATAGGGCAACGGAAGTTTGTTTCTTAGAGTTCCACGACACCAGGGACCTTCCTAAGAATTGGCACGTCCCTGATGTACTCTTCCTATCGACCTTACATCCAGCATAGTCGGAATCTGAATATCCAATCAAGTCAAAGTTAGACCCCTTTGGATACCAGATCCCGAAGCAAGGCGTAGCGACTAAATATCGAAGAATTCGCTTCACAGCCACTAAGTGACACTCCTTAGGATTGGATTGAAATCTAGCACACATGCATACGCTAAGCATAATATCCGGTCTACTAGCACACAAATAAAGTAAAGACCCTATCATAGACCGGTATGCTTTTTGATCAACGGACTTACCTCCTTTGTTGAGGTCGGTGTGTCCGTCGGTTCCCATCGGAGTCTTTGCGGACTTGGCGTCCTTCATCCCAAACCGCTTTAGCAAGTCTTGCGTGTACTTTGTTTGGGAGATGAAAGTGTCGTCCTTGAGTTGCTTCACTTGGAACCCAAGGAAGTAGTTCAACTCGCCCATCATTGACATCTCGAATTTCTGCGTCATCACCCTGCTAAACTCTTCACAAGACTTTTGGTTAGTAGAACCAAATATTATGTCATCGACATAAATTTGGCACACAAAAAGATCGCCATCGCAAGTCTTAGTGAAAAGAGTTGGATCGGCTTTCCCAACCTTGAAAGCATTAGCAATTAAAAAGTCTCTAAGGCATTCATACCATGCTCTTGGGGCTTGCTTAAGTCCATAGAGCGCCTTAGAGAGCTTACACACGTGGTCGGGGTACCGTTCATCCTCGAAGCCAGGGGGTTGCTCCACGTACACCTCCTCCTTGATCGGCCCGTTGAGGAAAGCGCTCTTCACATCCATTTGGTACAACCTGAAAGAATGGTGAGCGACATATGCTAGCAATATACGAATTGATTCTAGCCTAGCCACAGGAGCGAACGTCTCCTCAAAGTCCAAACCTGTGACTTGGGCATAACCTTTTGCCACAAGTCGAGCCTTGTTCCTCGTCACCACCCCGTGCTCGTCCTGTTTGTTGCGAAATACCCATTTGGTTCCCACAACATTTTGCTTGGGACGAGGCACCAGTGTCCAAACTTCATTGCGCTTGAAGTTGTTGAGTTCCTCCTGCATGGCCAACACCCAGTCCGGATCTAGCAAGGCCTCTTCTACCCTGAAAGGATCAATAGAAGAAACAAAGGAGTAATGCTCACAAAAATTAACTAATCTCGAGCGAGTAGTTACTCCCTTGCTAATATCACCCAATATTTGGTCGACGGGATGATCCCTTTGAATCGTCGCTCGAACTTGGGTTGGAGGTGCCTGAGGTGCTTCTTCCTCTTCAATTTGAACATCATGTGCTCCCCCTTGATCATGCGCCTCCACTTGAGGTACCTGTTCGTCATCTTGGGTTGGGGGATGCACCATAGTTGAGGAAGACGGTTGATCTTGCTCCAATTGTTCCTGAGGCCGTACATCTCCAATCGCCATGGTGCGTATCGCGGCCGTTGGAACGTCTTTTTCATCTACATCATCAAGATCAACAACTTGCTCTCTTGGAGAGCCATTAGTCTCATCAAATACAACGTCGCTAGAGACTTCAACCAAACCCAATGATTTGTTGAAGACCCTATACGCCTTTGTATTTGAATCATAACCTAATAAAAACCCTTCTACAGCTTTGGGAGCAAGTTTAGAGGTTCTACCTTTCTTCACAAGAATATAACACTTGCTCCCAAATACACGAAAATAAGACACATTGGGTTTGTTACCAGTTAGCAGCTCGTATGAAGTCTTCTTGAGGAGGCGGTGAAGATAGACCCTGTTGATGGCGTGGCAAGCCGTGTTCACGGCTTCCGACCAAAAACGCTCGGGGGTCTTGAACTCTCCAAGCATAGTCCTCGCCATATCAATGAGCGTCATGTTCTTCCTCTCTACCACACCATTTTGCTGAGGTGTGTAGGGAGCGGAGAACTCGTGCTTGATCCCCTCCTCCTCAAGGAACTCCTCCACTTGAAGGTTCTTGAACTCGGACCCATTGTCGCTTCTTATCTTCTTCACCTTGAGCTCAAACTCATTTTGAGCTCTCCTTAGGAAGCGCTTGAGGGTCCCTTGGGTTTCAGACTTATCCTGCAAAAAGAACGCCCAAGTGAAGCGGGAAAAGTCATCAACAATAACTAGACCATACTTACTTCCTCCTATGCACAGATAGGCGACGGGTCCGAAGAGGTCCATATGCAGCAGCTCCAGAGGTCTTGAAGTGGTCATCACATTCTTGCTGTGATGTGCTCCTCCCACTTGTTTACCTGCTTGACAAGCTGCACAAGGTCTATCTTTTTCGAATTGCACGTTAGTCAAACCTATCACGTGTTCTCCCTTTAGAAGCTTGTGAAGGTTCTTCATCCCCACATGTGCTAAGCGGCGATGCCACAGTCAGCCCATGCTAGTCTTAGCAATTAAGCATGCATCTAGACCGGCCTCCTCTTTTGCAAAATCAACTCAATAAAGTTTGTCGTCTAATACACCCTTAAAAGCTAATGAACCATCACTTCTTCTAAAGACAGACACATCTATATTTGTAAATAGACAATTATATCCCATATTACATAATTGACTAACAGATAGTAAATTATATCCAAGAGACTCAACTAAAAACACATTAGAGATAGAGTGTTCATTTGATATTGCAATCTTGCCTAAGCCTTTCACCTTGCCTTGGTTCCCATCACCGAATATGATTGAATCTTGGGAATCCTTATTCTTGACGTAGGAGGTGAACATCTTCTTCTCCCCCGTCATATGGTTTGTGCATCCGCTGTCGATAATCTAGCTTGAACCCCCGGATGCATAAACCTGCAAGGCAAATTTAGGCTTGGGTCTTAGGTACCCAACTCTTGTTGGGTCCTACAAGGTTAGTCACAATTGTCTTAGGGACCCAAATGCAAGTTTTATCACCCTTGCATTTTGCCCCTAATTTCCTAGCAACTATCTTCCTATCCTTTCTACAAATAGCAAAGGAAGCATTTAAAGCATGATAAATTGTAGAGGGACCATTCATAACTTTTCTAGGAACATGAACAATATTCTTTCTAGGCACATGATGAATATTTTTCCTAGGCATATCTCTACCATGCATATAGGAAGAACTGGAAGCAAACATAGCATAAGAATCATATGCATGTGAATCAAAAGCATTACAACTCCTATGAGACTGTCTTCTATCATTGTACATAAAAGCATGGTTCTTTTTAGTACTACTTGCCATAGGGGCCTTCCCTTTCTCCTTGGCGGAGATGGGAGCCTTATGGCTGGTTAAGTTCTTGGCTTCCCTCTTGAAGCCAAGCCCATCCTTAATTGAGGGGTGTCTACCAACCGTATAGGCATCCCTAGCAAATTTTAGTTTATCAAAATCACTTTTGCTAGCCTTAAGTTGGGCATTAAGACTAGCCATTTCATCATTTAACTTTGCAATAGAAGCTATGTGTTCACTACAAGCATCAATATCAAAATCTTTACATCTATTGCAAATAACAACATTTTCTACACAAGTTGTTGATTTACTAGCTATTTCTAACTTAGCATTCAAATCATCATTAATGCTCTTTAAGCTAGAAATTGTCTCATGGCAAGAAGATAATTCACAAGAGAGCATTTCATTTCTCTTAACTTCTAAGGCATGAGATTTTTGTGCTTCTACAAATTTGTCATGTTCTTCATACAACAAGTCCTCTTGTTTTTCTAAAAGCCTATTCTTATCATTCAAGGCATCAATCAATTCATTAATTTTATCTACCTTGGTTCTATCTAGGCCCTTAAATAAACATGAATAATCTATTTCATCCTCATCACTAGATTCGTCCTCACTTGAAGAAGCATAAGTAGAGTTTCGAGTACATACCTTCTTCTCCCTTGCCATAAGGCATGTGTGACGCTCGTTGGGGAAGAGGGATGACTTGTTGAAGGCGGTGGCGGCAAGTCCTTCATTGTCGGAGTCGGACGAGGAGCAATCCGAATCCCACTCCTTGCCAAGATGTGCCTCGCCCTTGGCCTTCTTGTAATTTTTCTTCTTTTCCCTCTTGCTCCCGTGTTCCTGGTCACTTTCATTATCGGGACAGTTAGCAATAAAATGACCAATCTTACCGCATTTGAAGCATGAGCGCTTCCCCTTGGCTTTGGTCTTGCTTGGCTGTCCCTTGCGACCCTTAAGCGCCGTCTTGAAGCGCTTGATGATGAGGGCCATTTCTTCATCATTTAGCCCTGCCGCCTCAACTTGCGCTACCTTGCTAGGTAACGCCTCCTTGCTCCTTGTTGCCTTGAGAGCAATGGGTTGAGGCTCATGGATTGGACCGTTCAACGCGTCGTCCACGTACGTCGCCTCCTTGATCATCATTCGCCCGCTTACAAATTTTCCAAGGACTTCTTCGGGCGACATTTTGGTGTACCTAGGATTCTCACGAATATTATTCACCAAATGAGGATCAAGAACGGTAAAGGACCTTAGCATCAGTCGGACGACGTCGTGGTCCGTCCATCGCGTGCTTCTGTAGCTCCTTATTTTGTTGATAAGGGTCTTGAGCCGGTTGTATGTTTGGGTTGGCTCCTCGCCCCTTATCATCGCGAATCGTCCAAGCTCGCCCTCCACCAACTCCATCTTGGTGAGCAAGGTGACGTCATTCCCCTCATGAGAAATCTTGAGGGTGTCCCAGATCTGCTTGGCATTGTCCAAGCCGCTCACTTTATGGTATTCGTCCCTGCACAAGGAGGCTAACAACACAGTAGTGGCTTGTGCATTTCTATGAATTTGTTCATTAATGAAAATAGGACTATTCGAGCTATCGAACTTCATTCCACTTTCCACAATCTCCCATATGCTCGGATGGAGAGAGAACAGGTGACTACGCATTTTGTGGCTCCAAAATCCGTAGTCCTCTCCATCAAAGTGAGGAGGTTTGCCAAGTGGAATGGAGAGCAAATGAGTATTTGTACTTTGCGGAATACGAGAGTAGTCAAAAGAAAAGTTCGAATTAACCGGTTTCCTTCTCTCGTAGTCGTTGTGGTCGTCGTCCTTTTGGGAAGAAGATGACTCGTCGCTGTTGTCGTAGTAGACAATCTCCTTGATGCGCCTTGTCTTCTTCTTCTTCCCATCTTTCCGTCTATGGCCCGAGCCCGAGTCGGTAGGCTTGTCATCCTTCGGCTCGTTGACGAAAGATTCCTTCTCTTTATCGTTGATCACGATACCCTTCCCCTTAGGATCCATCTCTTCGGGCGGTTAGTCCCTTTGTGAAGAGAACAGCTCTGATACCAATTGAGAGCACCTAGAGGGGGGGGGTGAATAGGTGATCCTGTAACACTCAAAACTTAGGCCACAAAAACTTGGTTAAGTGTTAGCGCAATAACCGCCAAGTGGCTAGAGAGGAATCTTCAACAAAACACAATAACCAACAAGAGATCAATCACAGAGATGGCACGGTGGTTATCCCGTGGTTCGGCCAAGACCAACGCTTGCCTACTCCACGTTGTGGCGTCCGAACGGACGAGGGTTGCAATCAACCCCTCTCAAGCGGTCCAAAGACCCACTTGAATACCACGGTGTTTTGCTTGCTTTTCTTAATCCCGTTCACGAGAAATCTCCACAACTTGGAGCCTCTCGCCCTTACACTTGAAGTTCACAAAGAAGCATGAAGTAAGGGAGGATTAGCAACGCACACAAGACACAAGAATCAGAGTGTCAACACGCACACAAGTTGCAACAAGAGCTCGCAACACAACCCAATGAGTTCACAACTCCACTAGAGCTCTATATGCTATCACAAAGAAACAAATGCACGGAATCGAGGTCTTGGTGCTTAGGAATGTTGTAGGAATGCTTGGTGTGCTCCTCCATGCGCCTAGGGGTCCCTTTTATAGCCCCAAGGCAGCTAGGAGCCGTTGAGAGCAATCTAGGAAGGCTGATCTTGCCTTCTATCGACTGAAGCACCGGACAGTTCGGTGCACACCGGACATTGTCCGGTGCCCAATTTCCTTCCAAAAATGGCACAGTCGACTGTTGGCAGCCTGAGAGCCGTTGGCGCACCAGACATGTCCGGTGCACACCGGACAGTCCGGTGCCCCCTTCTAGCCGTTGGCTCGGCCACGTGTCCCGCGCAGATTGCGCGGCCGATCGTTGGCCCGGACGACCGTTGGCTCACCGGACAGTCCGGTGCACCACCGGACAGACCGGTGAATTTTAGCTGTACGCCGTTGATGGTTTCCCAAGAGCGACGAGTTCGCCTGTGAACGGCCCACCGGACAGTCCGGTGCACCACCAGACAGTCCGGTGAATTATAGTCGTATACCGCCGTCGAAATCCCGAGAGCGGCCTGTTCGCCAGAGCTAGCCTGGCGCACCGGACACTGTCCGGTGCACCACCGGACACTGTCCGGTGCACCCAGACTGAGCAGAGTCTTGGCTGCTCAAGCCAAGACATTTCCAATTGGATTTTTCCTGTTTCCAGCACTTAGACACAATACATTAGTCCATAAAACAATGTACTAAGTCTGAGAAACATATCTTTATCCTTGATTTATACTTTTGTCCACCTTTTTACACTTAGGCACTTGTGTTGGACACTAAATCACCAAAATACCTAGAAATGGCCCAAGGGCAGATTTCCCTTTCAGCAGTCGAGAAGGCCCGAAAAATCATTTCAGCAGAGGAGCTCTCGAGCATGAAGACTTGTTCGGTCCGCGGAGTCACTTATCCGAGCGCGAGTTACTTATCGCAGAAGGTGATGAGTGAGGTATCCGTATCCCGGAGGCGTAGGAGTCCCTCGGCTCAATCAGCCTTGGCTGCTTACGTGTACTCCATCATTTTCAGGATCCACTTTTGAAGTAGTCGAAGAGCACGAAAGGCATTTTGGCAGAAAAGATTTTTTTCTTTTTTCGAGGAAAATTTTGACGCAGAGGGGGTTCTCCCTTCTAGCCCCCGAGGGAGGGTCGGGCTTTGCCGAGGCAAGGCTGACCCTTCCTTGACGACCAGACTTGGTGTGTGAACGAGGTATACGAGCAACTTGAAAGCATCTTAAGGGTAGAAGCGACGTAGCTGTTGGATGTTCCAAGCGTTGCTGTAGACCTCGCCTTGGCTGTTGGCCAGCTTGTACGTTCCTGGCTTTAGGACCTTGGCGATGATGAACGGCCCTTCCTAGGGAGGCGTGAGTTTGTGCCGCCCTCGGGCATCTTGTCGCAGCCGAAGCACCAGGTCGCCCACCTGGAGGTCTCGGGACCTAACCTCTCGGGCGTGGTAGCGTCGCAGGGACTGCTGGTACCGCGCCGAGTGTAGTAAGGCCACGTCCCGAGCCTCCTCCAGCTGGTCCAGTGAGTCTTCTCGGTTGGCTCGGTTGCTTTGGTCGGTGTAGGCCCTCGCCCTCGGGGAACCGTATTCCAAGTCTGTGGGCAAGATGGCCTCGGCCCCATAGACTAGAAAGAACGGTGTGAAGCCCGTGGCTCGGCTCGGCGTTGTCCTCAGGCTCCAGACCACCGAGGGGAGTTCCTTCATCCACCGCTTGCCGAACTTGTTGAGGTTGTTGTAGATCCGAGGCTTGAGTCCTTGCAGGATCATGCCGTTGGCCCGCTCCACTTGCCCATTCGTCATGGGGTGAGCCACGGCAGCCCAGTCCACCCGGATGTGGTGATCCTCGCAGAAGTCCAGGAACTTTCTGCCGGTGAACTGGGTGCCGTTGTCGGTGATGATGGAGTTCGGGACCCCAAAGCGATGGATGATGTTGGTGAAGAACGCCACCGCCTGTTCGGACCTGATGCTGTTTAGGGGTCGGACCTCGATCCACTTGGAGAATTTGTCGATGGCGACCAACAGGTGCGTGTAGCCCCTGGGTGCCTTCTTCAAGGGGCCAATGAGGTCCAGACCCCACACAGCAAATGGCCAGGTGATGGGTATGGTCTGCAGAGCCTGAGCGGGCAGGTGGGTCTGCCTCGCGTAGAGCTGACACCCTTCGCAGGTGCGGACAATTCTAGTAGCGTCGGCCACCGCCGTCGACCAGTAGAATCCTTGTCGGAAGGCGTTTCCAACGAGGGTTCGAGGTGCTACGTGATGGCCGCAAGCCCCCGAGTGTATCTCTTGCAAGAGCTGCTGGCCTTCGGCGATGGAAATGCATCGCTGGAGGATGCCTGAGGGGCTGCGGTGGTAGAGCTCCTTCCCATCTCCCAGCAAGACGAAAGACTTGGCGCGCCGCGCCAACCGCCGAGCTTCGGCTTGGTCGAGGGGCAGCTCCCCTCGGTGGAGATATTGCAGGTACGGGGTCTGCCAGCTTTGATTAGGCGTGACCTCGCTCTGTTCCCCCTCGACGCGCAGTGCCTCACCCTCGGGGGCCGAGGGTACCTCGGGCTGAGCCGAGGGTACCTCGGACCGTGCCGAGGGTACCTCGGACTGGGCCGAGGGTATCTCGGACTGAGCTGAGGATACCTCGGACTCAGCCGAAGGTGCCTCGGGCGGAGCCGAAGGTGCCTCGGGCTCGGGCGTGTCCTCGGTCTTGACGGAGGGTTGATGCAGGTCTCGGGAGAATACGTCCGGGGGAACTGTTGTTCGTCCCGAGGCTATTTTAGCCAGCTCGTCCGCAGTCTCGTTGTAGCGTCGGGCGATGTGGTTGAGCTCGAGCCTGTAGAACTTGTCTTCCAGGCACCGAACCTCATTGCAGTAGGCTTCCATCTTCGGGTCGCGGCAGTGGGAGTTCTTCATGACTTGGTCGATGACGAGCTGCGAGTCACCGCGAGCGTCGAGGCATCGGACCCCTAGCTCGATGGCGATTCGCAACCCGTTTACCAGAGCCTCGTACTCTGCCACATTGTTGGACGCTGGGAAGTGGAGGCGTAGCACGTAGCGTAGGTGCTTTCCGAGGGGCGAGACGAAGAGGAGGCCTGCGCCGGCCCCCGTCTTCATCAGCAACCCATCGAAAAACATGGTCTAGAGCTCCAGTTGGATCGGAGCCGTCGGGAGCTAGGTGTCGGCCCATTCAGCCACGAAGTCTGCCAAGACCTGGGACTTGATGGCCTTCCGAGGGGCGAACGAGATCGTCTCGCCCATGATCTCCACTGCCCACTTCGCAATTCTACCCGAGGCCTCTCGGGACTGGATGATCTCTCCCAGGGGGAAGGATGACACCAGAGTCACCGGATGAGACTCGAAGTAGTGTCGCAACTTCCACCGTGTCAGGATCACTGCGTACAGCAGCTTCTGGATTTGTGGGTAACGGATCTTGGTCTCGGACAGTACCTCACTGATGAAGTAGACTGGCCTCTAGACGGGCAATGCATGCCCTTCTTCTCATCTCTCAACCACGATCGCGGCGCTAACCACCTGGGTGGTTGCGGCGACGTAGATCAAGAGGGCTTCTCCGGCAGCGGGGGGCACCAAGATGGGCGCGTTCGTGAGGGGCGCCTTCAGGTTCCCAAGGGCTTCCTCGGCCTCGGGAGTCCAAGCGAAGCACTCAGCTTTCCTTAAGAGGCGGTACAGAGGCAGACCTCTTTCGCCGAGGCGGGAGATGAAGCGGCTCAGAGCCGCGAGACATCCCATGACCCTCTGTACGCCTTTCAAGTCCTTGATTGGCCCCATGCTGGTGATGGCTGCAATCTTCTCCGGGTTGGCTTCGATGCCCCGCTCGGAGACGATGAACCCCAAGAGCATGCCTCGGGGGACCCCGAAGACACACTTTTCGGGATTAAGCTTCACGCCTTTCGCCTTGAGACATCGGAACGTCGCTTCAAGGTCGGAAAGGAGGTCGGAGGCCTTCCTCGTCTTGACTACGATGTCATCGACGTAGGCCTCGACCGTTCGGCTGATGTGTTCGCCAAACACATGGTTCATGCATCGCTGGTACGTTGCCCCCGCATTCCTCAAACCAAACGGCATTGTAACATAGCAGTACATGCCGAAGGGTGTGATGAATGAAGTCGCGAGCTGGTCGGACTCCTTCATCCTGATCTGATGATACCCTGAGTAGGCATCGAGGAAAGACAGGGTTTCGCACCCAGTAGTGGAATCCACGATCTGATCGATGCGAGTGTAAGACCTAAAAATTAGTAGGAGAAAAAAATATATATATCATAAAATAATGAAGTGAAGAATCAAATATATATATAATGGTGTGGTGAGAAATTTTGAAGACCTTTGGAAACCTATTAGGATTCTTCCTTCTAATATTCAAACAATAATATTAAATTACTTAAAGTAACTAATAAATTGATGTTGATCCCTTGATGATGATTTTATGGTGATGCATTCTATGGAACACATAAATAAAATGAGAGGAAATGTTTAGGAAACCATTTATTCATCTCATAAATAAATGAGTGACAAAGAGAATAATATTAATATAAATAATATATGTTATATTATTAAAATTTGGAAATTGGAATCTTGAATTTGAAATGAATTGGAGACTTGGAAAGGAAAATAAAACAGGAAATGTATATATATAAAAAAAAGAAGAACCATCTGCTGGGTCGATTTCTTTCCCCTTGGCCCATCTCCTCCTTTCCCTCCTCTCCACCGCTGGGCCCATCTTAGCTCCTGCGCGCGTGTTGCCGCACCTGCCTAAACCCTAGCCGCCAGCCACTCGCGCTCGCTGTGCGCAGAATGCGCCGCGCTCGCACATCCTTAGCGCTGATTAATGGACCGCTGTTGCCTTGCGCCGCTGCCATGTGGGCCTACCGGTCAGACTCTTCTTCCACCCGAGCTCCGCAACAGAACTCCGTGGGTCCGTCTTCCTCTACTGGCGCGAATCTCGGACCGCGCTAACAACCTCCCACGGGATGCCGCCGGGTCGGTGACCGAGTATCTCGCGCGTGCCGTGCACTGGGGAGCGGGTTCCGCACGTTGGCTCGTCCTTCCCCTTCGCAGTGGCGGGCGTAAATGTCGCCGCCATGGCCGGGACGCGGAAGATCTTTTCCACTCTCCGAACCGAGACCCCGGGGGATAAAAGGGGAACCCCTACGTCTCTGCCTTCTCATCCACGACTCCGTCCCACGCGAGCTCGACCCATACGCCGCCGCCGCCGCGCGCAGTAGCTAAGTCGGTTTCCGCCGCCGTTGCTCCGCGCCGTGGGGTCGTCCGAGGCCTGTAGATCGGGTCTAGGGTGATCGTTGGACCACGTGCGAGCCATACGTGCGCTCGGACCAGAAAACCAATCCTCGACGCAACCGGAATTCCTCGCCGAACTTCGCCGCCGCCGCAATTCCGCTCCGCGCCGTGGACCAAACCCGACGTGTCTTCCGTGCTGGTAAGTTCTTGGTCATCGTGCTCGCGCCGTTTCCCTTTTCGTATAAGCGCCTGTCATCCATAGGGTTAGACCACTGCGACGTCAAGCACATCGCTCACCGGCGAGCACCACCGTGCGGTCTGCTCGCGCCGCCGTGTCCAGTAAGGTTTGGGGAAGAAGTCGCTCGGCCGTTGGATGGACAGCGGACGGCCGAGATTAGGCCAAAGGATACCCCTTCGCGCTTTAGATCTAGACCGTAGGATGGAGATCGTAAAGTCCAGATTAGATCGTATCTATTTAAATCCGTGCCATTGATTCCTAATCCAGCGCTCGATATCGCGTACCGATTCGTAAACCTCAGCGATCTAATTCGGGCCCCTGATTTCCGATCGGACGGTCAGAAACCTTAGATACCTCTTCGCGGATCCGTTTTGCATAAGAGTCCCTGGACAATTTAATAACAAACCCGCAGTACATTGGCCACTGTTCTCTGTGTCTCGGTAATCTTGCGCCAGAGCCCCTGGACCTTCCAGGAATTGAGGCCCAGTCCAGTACAGAGTTAAATTGATTAAATGAATTGGAAATTTGATTTTTAATATGAAAATAAACCCTAGAACTTGTATAAATCATAGAAAATCCATTTTTAGTGTAAATTGAGCCATTCCAGTTTCTAAAATTTTGTAATATTATTATCTAACACTTAGAGTCACTGTTTTGACATGAACTCTGTTAGAAAATTTATTTATCATTTAACCCTATTTCAAGCACATTAAATCTTAGAAAATTCATAACTTGAAACCTATAACTCCAAATTTAATGATTCCAGTTCCTATGATTTCATTTTAATGTGTAGATTTTTACTGTCTAGTTTATTTGCATGTTTGGTGTAATGTTAATTTTGCCTATACACTGTTTGTTTGTGATGCTACGACTAGCGTGAGGACACGTGTCATCTGAAGAGCAAGTTGGTACCTGGAATCTCAAGTGCCAGGCAAGTTGTGCCCTTGATCACTTCTTTTACCCACTCATGTTCTAATTAATCATAATGATCTGCATAGGTTAATTTGATGGGACCTAATAGGTTACCCTAGTTTGTCTATCTTTATGCCTTGTTTACCACTAAACTTTCTGGGTAGTACTTGCTAGTGCTATATGTGGATTTGGGCATTGAGATACATATTATTCATACTTTTGTTATCAGTTGCTATTTACTGTTCATGATAAGATCATTATGTTAATTGGAACATGGAGAACCACCCGGGAAAACAGTGCTACCACAAGGGTTTAATGGGACGCCCTTGGCCGATTAATTAGGAAAGCTAGTGGAAGACTACCTTACCCGAAAGGGGCAAGGGCAGTAGGGGAGTGGTCAGTGTAGGGAGGCCCTCGGGAGGATTTTGCTGCGATGGCGGTCCTGCAAGGGATTCCTGCATTGGAGCTTCCTATAAACTGTAGCGGGTTTTCTGAAGCTAGTGGAACTTTGTAAAGGCCTCGTAGTGTTACCCTGCCTCGCCTCCTTGGTAGAGGTGTATGGGAAGTCGCGATCCCTTGGCAGATGGGTAACATGACTTGTGGGTAAAGATGCGCAACCTCTGCAGAGTGTAAAACTGGTATACTAGCCGTGCTCACGGTCATGAGCAGCTCGGACACTCACATGAGTAAATTATGGAACTTAAACTCAATTTGTCATATGCATTGCATCGCAGGTGAGGTTGTTACTTTTGTTCTACTACTTAATGGGGATGGTATTTACTTATACTTAGTAATTGCTAATAAAATTTTGACCAACTTTAAAAGCAATGCTCAGCTCTAACCATTCTCTTTGGTAAGCCTTACACTTCACGTGAGCTCCCACCTTTGGCGAGTTCATACACATTATTCCCCACAACTTGTTGAGCGATGAACGTATGTGAGCTCACTCTTGCTGTCTCACACCCCCACAGGTCAAGAACAGGTACCGCAGGATGAGGCGCATGGAGGATGCTGCGATGAGTTCGTGAGAGAGATCTAGGCCGTCGTCTCCCAGTCAACTTTGGGTTGCTGGACCGTTGTCTCCTTATAATGTAATTATTTATTTTGTATAGAACTCCTATTATATAGTAAAGGTGTGACATTCAATTCTGTGCCATGATTCATCATATGTGTGAGACTTGGTCCCAGCACACCTGGTGATTATGTTTACACCCGGGCTTTGGACCCCTAAAATCCGGGTGTGACAGAAGTGGTATCAGAGGAATGTTGACTGTAGGACGAAACCTAGATAGAACTGGACAACCATTGTCTACTTACCTCTGCTACTCTGATTCTTTCTAAACTCTTCTTAATCTTTTCTCATCTATTTCCGCTTTACTCTGATTATTCTTACCTTTTCTTTTCTAAAGACAAATGTGGATTTCACACTTCGAAATCTTGTGCCTAAGGTGACTTTTAAGAATAGGAGACCTACTCTTAGGAACAAAATCAAAACTATTTTTATAGGTATATATGTGCTTGAATGTTTGTTCTTATGATACATGTCTGATTTGGTTCTTTGATTGAGTGTGATGAATTGTGGAGTAATATCCACAATTGCATCTGCATATACATATAGGCGTAAAAAAACAATATGATAACTCGACAAATTAGATTATTCCTCATTAAAATATATCTAGCTTAATAGATCTATCTTATCTTAAAAGATTATCTCTTATCTTAAATAGATTCATCTTACCTTAAAAGGGATTCTATCTTATCCTTCCGACTGGTCATAACCACTTTGCTTACCTCATCCTAGAGTAACAACCATGATCTAGCCTAAAATAAATAGATCTTATCTAGTTATACCAATCTGATCTAGATCTCACCTAATCTAACATGAGCTAATCCAAATTGAGTTACTTAAGTAAGTTAGACATAAATTAGGCCCTGATTCTATAAACATATCTTACCCTAAATTAATGCCTTGGACTAACTCGTCCGTAAACAACAACCTAACCTACATCATAGGTTGCCTAATCCAGATATCCTAAAAGCAAAGTAAAACTCTGTTTAAATCTAACTACCTCATGTACCCTAGCTATCCTAGCTATAGCCATATGTCCTCAACTCGGATGGCAACTCCAGGAGGAAGGCCAAAGAAGACCAACATCGTCAAGGAAGGAGAAGGAGATCAACCTCGACATGGAAGAATACGAGTCAAATCAGATCTCGAGATAATTCAAGATTCACCACCCAAGATGAAGTATTTCCTTACTCATCCTTGCCACGACCTATACTTGCCATAATCGTACCTCATCTGACCTAATAGATGGCTAGACATACAATATCCATATGTTCCAAATCGTCTACTAACCGTTATGTAAAAACTTGAACAAAACTTTGATTTCCAAAACCCAAATGAGAAACTAAAATTCTAGACCAAACTTATTGTATCCCTTTTCTTACAAATCTCGAGGACGAGATTATTTTTAAGGGGGTAGGATTTGTAATACCCAAATTTGTAAAAGCATAAGAACTAAGATTATTCTCCCTATATGTGTTGCCTTTACTCATTGGTACATGTGAATAACCACATTGAAAAGTGAATAATTAACAAGTGGCACATAAACAACTTATGCATCATGCTGGGTCTTATCTGTTTGTGCATTTAAAATAATAATAATAATATATATAATACTCAAGTTGAGAATTTGAAGTTAACTAAAATGGTGCACTTTGGGAATTGGGAATAATGTCCAATATAAAATAATATTATAATTAAATAACATCCTCATAATTGGTGAGACCAACATGCATAGTTAAAATGGGTTAAATTTGCATTTGAGGTTGCATTCAAAATTTGGATTCAAAAGAGTTATAAATAAAAGAAAAACATAAAAGAAAAGAGAAGGGAACACACCTGGGCCTCGGGTGCTTCATTTGGCCCATCAGGAGATAACCTCCGCGCGGCCTGCTCCCGCACCCGCGTTGCCGCACTCTCTCTGGCGGGTGGAGCCCACAGGTCGGCTTCACGCCGCGGATGCGTCTCTATCTTCCGCGATTCACTGACTGGTGGGCCCTATCTTGCCAACCTCCACCGCGGGCGTGCGCTCCTGTTTCCCTCACCGCGATCGCTTACACGTGGGGCCGGGTTGTCATCTCCTTCGTCGCGTCGTTGCAACGACCGCCGATTTCGTCGGGATCGGCTGCAATCCTTGCGCGGAGTCCGGGCGTCTCGTTCATTCGCTAAACCAACCTTGGGATGACTATAAAACCATGTGGCAAACCCTGCCCTTCGTCTCCTCCCCACGGTACCCAGCTAACTGGGAGACTGCAGGAGCCGCGCCGCCACTGCTAGCCTTGCCACCCCCGTCTGAATTCGTTTGGAGTGAAGACCCTGTTGAGCGCTGCGTTGTCGGTGTCTGCTCGCTCTCTGGTGTCGCCAGATCGCGTTGGGGTCGGTGCAAGGAGAGAAGAACGGTCTCGGTGGCCGTATTCGCTGCCGCCGCCGCTACTTCGCCCCACGCCGTGGACCACCGTCGATTCGTCGTCCCTGCTGGTGAGATTCATGTCCTCTGTGCCCCTCTTCCTCCCTTGAACATGCTCCGTCAAGCCGAATTCGTAGTTACCCAAACTGTGACCGAGATTTTGTCGCCGGACTTGCATTTCCGCTGCTCACCGCGGGTGAAACTCGACCCACTGCCTCCACTCTCGGTGAGATGCTCTTCGTAGCGTGTTACATGTTTTCCCCTCTGTGGTCGGCGACTCCGTACGGTGATAGGGGCGCTGGGACTGGGGTATCGCCAAGTGCTATCGCGGATTCGCCGCCGGCCTTGATGCGTCACCATGCTCAGCTATCGTTCACGAGGAAGAAGATCCATTTTATCTTAAAAAAAATTCTCTCTTAGTTTAATAGATCCATCTCATCTTAAAAGATTCTACCTTATCCTTATGAATTCATCTTGCCCTAAATAACATATTTATCCCACACTAGTGTAACAACCATGATCTAATCCAAATTTATTTGATCTGATATAAGCCCAAATAGTAATACCAATCCAACCTAGATCTGATCTAATGTGATATATTAATCTAACCCAACAAAGGCTAACCTTAAGCTAAGCTAATCGAATGTGGCTTACTTAAATAGGTTAGTTAATACTGGTGAAATATATTAGACCTTACTCCAAATTTACTTAAGCCTAAATTGGTGACCTAGATAAACTCAGCCATACCCAACAACTTGACCTACATAACAAATCTAACTTAGCCTCTTGTCCCAAACCCGGATGGAGACACCAAAGAGCAAGACTGGAAAAGGACAAGATCAACCTCGTCAAGGAAGGAGAGAAGTCAAACTTGATCATCAGATGCATTACCATCCAACACGAAGTTCTTCTCACCATAAACTGTCTTACCCCAGGCTATTTTGCCCTAACCTATTTTTTTATCCTGCATAATGAAGTGGCTATTAAAATATATACCCATGCCTTCGTAATCACCTACTCATTTGTATCAAAGACTAAAAAAAAGTCTATTGATTTTGGTACCAACTAGAAACTAAAAGCTACATTACAACCAAACCTTCTGCATCCTTTTTCTTACAAATCTCGAGGACGAGATTTCTGTTAAGGGGGGTAGGATTTGTAAGACCTAAAAATTAGTAGGAGAAAAAAATATATATATCATAAAATAATGAAGTGAAGAATCAAATATATATATAATGGTGTGGTGAGAAATTTTGAAGACCTTTGGAAACCTATTAGGATTCTTCCTTCTAATATTCAAACAATAATATTAAATTACTTAAAGTAACTAATAAATTGATGTTGATCCCTTGATGATGATTTTATGGTGATGCATTCTATGGAACACATAAATAAAATGAGAGGAAATGTTTAGGAAACCATTTATTCATCTCATAAATAAATGAGTGACAAAGAGAATAATATTAATATAAATAATATATGTTATATTATTAAAATTTGGAAATTGGAATCTTGAATTTGAAATGAATTGGAGACTTGGAAAGGAAAATAAAACAAGAAATGTATATATATAAAAAAGAAGAACCATCTGCTGGGTCGATTTCTTTCCCCTTGGCCCATCTCCTCCTTTCCCTCCTCTCCACCGCTGGGCCCATCTTAGCTCCTGCGCGCGTGTTGCCGCACCTGCCTAAACCCTAGCCGCCAGCCACTCGCGCTCGCTGTGCGTAGAATGCGCCGCGCTCGCACATCCTTAGCCTGCCCTTCGTCTCCTCCCCACGGTACCCAGCTAACTGGGAGACTGCAGGAGCCGCGCCGCCACTGCTAGCCTTGCCACCCCCGTCTGAATTCGTTTGGAGTGAAGACCCTGTTGAGCGCTGCGTTGTCGGTGTCTGCTCGCTCTCTGGTGTCGCCAGATCGCGTTGGGGTCGGTGCAAGGAGAGAAGAACGGTCTCGGTGGCCGTATTCGCTGCCGCCGCCGCTACTTCGCCCCACACCGTGGACCACCGTCGATTCGTCGTCCCTGCTGGTGAGATTCATGTCCTCTGTGCCCCTCTTCCTCCCTTGAACATGCTCCGTCAAGCCGAATTCGTAGTTACCCAAACTGTGACCGAGATTTTGTCGCCGGACTTGCATTTGCGCTGCTCACCGCGGGTGAAACTCGACCCACTGCCTCCACTCTCGGTGAGATGCTCTTCGTAGCGTGTTACATGTTTTCCCCTCTGTGGTCGGCGACTCCGTACGGTGATAGGGGCGCTGGGACTGGGGTATCGCCAAGTGCTATCGCGGATTCGCCGCCGGCCTTGATGCGTCACCATGCTCAGCTATCGTTCACGAGGAAGAAGATCCATTTTATCTTAAAAAAATTCTCTCTTAGTTTAATAGATCCATCTCATCTTAAAAGATTCTACCTTATCCTTATGAATTCATCTTGCCCTAAATAACATATTTATCCCACACTAGTGTAACAACCATGATCTAATCCAAATTTATTTGATCTGATATAAGCCCAAATAGTAATACCAATCCAACCTAGATCTGATCTAATGTGATAGATTAATCTAACCCAACAAAGGCTAACCTTAAGCTAAGCTAATCGAATGTGGCTTACTTAAATAGGTTAGTTAATACTGGTGAAATATATTAGACCTTACTCCAAATTTACTTAAGCCTAAATTGGTGACCTAGATAAACTCGGCCATACCCAACAACTTGACCTACATAACAAATCTAACTTAGCCTCTTGTCCCAAACCCGGATGGAGACACCAAAGAGCAAGACTGGAAAAGGACAAGATCAACCTCGTCAAGGAAGGAGAGAAGTCAAACTTGATCATCAGATGCATTACCATCCAACACGAAGTTCTTCTCACCATAAACTGTCTTACCCCAGGCTATTTTGCCCTAACCTATTTTTTTATCCTGCATAATGAAGTGGCTATACAAATATATACCCATGCCTTCGTAATCACCTACTCATTTGTATCAAAGACTAAAAAAAAGTCTATTGATTTTGGTACCAACTAGAAACTAAAAGCTACATTACAACCAAACCTTCTGCATCCTTTTTCTTACAAATCTCGAGGACGAGATTTCTGTTAAGGGGGGTAGGATTTGTAAGACCTAAAAATTAGTAGGAGAAAAAAATATATATATCATAAAATAATGAAGTGAAGAATCAAATATATATATAATGGTGTGGTGAGAAATTTTGAAGACCTTTGGAAACCTATTAGGATTCTTCCTTCTAATATTCAAACAATAATATTAAATTACTTAAAGTAACTAATAAATTGATGTTGATCCCTTGATGATGATTTTATGGTGATGCATTCTATGGAACACATAAATAAAATGAGAGGAAATGTTTAGGAAACCATTTATTCATCTCATAAATAAATGAGTGACAAAGAGAATAATATTAATATAAATAATATATGTTATATTATTAAAATTTGGAAATTGGAATCTTGAATTTGAAATGAATTGGAGACTTGGAAAGGAAAATAAAACAGGAAATGTATATATATAAAAAAAAGAAGAACCATCTGCTGGGTCGATTTCTTTCCCCTTGGCCCATCTCCTCCTTTCCCTCCTCTCCACCGCTGGGCCCATCTTAGCTCCTGCGCGCGTGTTGCCGCACCTGCCTAAACCCTAGCCGCCAGCCACTCGCGCTCGCTGTGCGCAGAATGCGCCGCGCTCGCACATCCTTAGCGCTGATTAATGGACCGCTGTTGCCTTGCGCCGCTGCCATGTGGGCCTACCGGTCAGACTCTTCTTCCACCCGAGCTCCGCAACAGAACTCCGCGGGTCCGTCTTCCTCTACTGGCGCGAATCTCGGACCGCGCTAACAACCTCCCACGGGATGCCGCCGGGTCGGTGACCGAGTATCTCGCGCGTGCCGTGCACTGGGGAGCGGGTTCCGCACGTTGGCGCGTCCTTCCCCTTCGCAGTGGCGGGCGTAAATGTCGCCGCCATGGCCGGGACGCGGAAGATCTTTTCCACTCTCCGAACCGAGACCCCGGGGGATAAAAGGGGAACCCCTACGTCTCTGCCTTCTCATCCACGACTCCGTCCCACGCGAGCTCGACCCATACGCCGCCGCCGCCGCGCGCAGTAGCTAAGTCGGTTTCCGCCGCCGTTGCTCCGCGCCGTGGGGTCGTCCGAGGCCTGTAGATCGGGTCTAGGGTGATCGTTGGACCACGTGCGAGCCATACGTGCGCTCGGACCAGAAAACCAATCCTCGACGCAACCGGAATTCCTCGCCGAACTTCGCCGCCGCCGCAATTCCGCTCCGCGCCGTGGACCAAACCCGACGTGTCTTCCGTGCTGGTAAGTTCTTGGTCATCGTGCTCGCGCCGTTTCCCTTTTCGTATAAGCGCCTGTCATCCATAGGGTTAGACCACTGCGACGTCAAGCACATCGCTCACCGGCGAGCACCACCGTGCGGTCTGCTCGCGCCGCCGTGTCCAGTAAGGTTTGGGGAAGAAGTCGCTCGGCCGTTGGATGGACAGCGGACGGCCGAGATTAGGCCAAAGGATACCCCTTCGCGCTTTAGATCTAGACCGTAGGATGGAGATCGTAAAGTCCAGATTAGATCGTATCTATTTAAATCCGTGCCATTGATTCCTAATCCAGCGCTCGATATCGCGTACCGATTCGTAAACCTCAGCGATCTAATCCGGGCCCCTGATTTCCGATCGGACGGTCAGAAACCTTAGATACCTCTTCGCGGATCCGTTTTGCATAAGAGTCCCTGGACAATTTAATAACAAACCCGCAGTACATTGGCCACTGTTCTCTGTGTCTCGGTAATCTTGCGCCAGAGCCCCTGGACCTTCCAGGAATTGAGGCCCAGTCCAGTACAGAGTTAAATTGATTAAATGAATTGGAAATTTGATTTTTAATATGAAAATAAACCCTAGAACTTGTATAAATCATAGAAAATCCATTTTTAGTGTAAATTGAGCCATTCCAGTTTCTAAAATTTTGTAATATTATTATCTAACACTTAGAGTCACTGTTTTGACATGAACTCTGTTAGAAAATTTATTTATCATTTAACCCTATTTCAAGCACATTAAATCTTAGAAAATTCATAACTTGAAACCTATAACTCCAAATTTAATGATTCCAGTTCCTATGATTTCATTTTAATGTGTAGATTTTTACTGTCTAGTTTATTTGCATGTTTGGTGTAATGTTAATTTTGCCTATACACTGTTTGTTTGTGATGCTACGACTAGCGTGAGGACACGTGTCATCTGAAGAGCAAGTTGGTACCTGGAATCTCAAGTGCCAGGCAAGTTGTGCCCTTGATCACTTCTTTTACCCACTCATGTTCTAATTAATCATAATGATCTGCATAGGTTAATTTGATGGGACCTAATAGGTTACCCTAGTTTGTCTATCTTTATGCCTTGTTTACCACTAAACTTTCTGGGTAGTACTTGCTAGTGCTATATGTGGATTTGGGCATTGAGATACATATTATTCATACTTTTGTTATCAGTTGCTATTTACTGTTCATGATAAGATCATTATGTTAATTGGAACATGGAGAACCACCCGGGAAAACAGTGCTACCACAAGGGTTTAATGGGACGCCCTTGGCCGATTAATTAGGAAAGCTAGTGGAAGACTACCTTACCCGAAAGGGGCAAGGGCAGTAGGGGAGTGGTCAGTGTAGGGAGGCCCTCGGGAGGATTTTGCTGCGATGGCGGTCCTGCAAGGGATTCCTGCGTTGGAGCTTCCTATAAACTGTAGCGGGTTTTCTGAAGCTAGTGGAACTTTGTAAAGGCCTCGTAGTGTTACCCTGCCTCGCCTCCTTGGTAGAGGTGTATGGGAAGTCACGATCCCTTGGCAGATGGGTAACATGACTTGTGGGTAAAGATGCGCAACCTCTGCAGAGTGTAAAACTGGTATACTAGCCGTGCTCACGGTCATGAGCAGCTCGGACACTCACATGAGTAAATTATGGAACTTAAACTCAATTTGTCATATGCATTGCATCGCAGGTGAGGTTGTTACTTTTGTTCTACTACTTAATGGGGATGGTATTTACTTATACTTAGTAATTGCTAATAAAATTTTGACCAACTTTAAAAGCAATGCTCAGCTCTAACCATTCTCTTTGGTAAGCCTTACACTTCACGTGAGCTCCCACCTTTGGCGAGTTCATACACATTATTCCCCACAACTTGTTGAGCGATGAACGTATGTGAGCTCACTCTTGCTGTCTCACACCCCCACAGGTCAAGAACAGGTACCGCAGGATGAGGCGCATGGAGGATGCTGCGATGAGTTCGTGAGAGAGATCTAGGCCGTCGTCTCCCAGTCAACTTTGGGTTGCTGGACCGTTGTCTCCTTATAATGTAATTATTTATTTTGTATAGAACTCCTATTATATAGTAAAGATGTGACATTCAATCCTGTGCCATGATTCATCATATGTGTGAGACTTGGTCCCAGCACACCTGGTGATTATGTTTACACCCGGGCTTTGGACCCCTAAAATCCGGGTGTGACAGCGAGGCAGAGGGTAGGGAACCTTCGGACATGCTTTGTTTAGACTAGTGTAGTCTACACATATCCGCCATTTCCCCCCTTTCTTTCTCACAAGCACAGGGTTGGCAAGCCATTCGGGATGGAATACCTCTTTGATGAACCCTGCCGCCAGTAGCTTGTGGATCTCCTCGCCTATGGCTCTGCGCTTTTCTTCATCGAATCGGCGCAGAGGTTGCTTCACGGGTCGGGCCCCAGCTCGGATATCTAGAGAGTGCTCGGCGACTTCCCTCGGTATGCCGGGCATGTCTGAGGGACTCCACGCGAAAACGTCGGCGTTTGCGCGGAGAAAGTCGACGAGCACTGCTTCCTATTTGGGGTCGAGCTCGGAACCGATCCGGATCTGCTTGGAGGCGTCGTTGCAGGGGTCGAGAGGGACGGACTTGACCGTCTCCGCTGGTTCGAAGTTGTCGGCGTGGCGCTTCACGTCGGGCGCCTCCCTAGAGAGGCTCTCCAGGTCAGCGATGAGGGCCTCGGATTCAGCGAGGGCCTCGGCGTACTCCACGCACTCCACATTGCATTCGTACGCGTGTCGGTAGGTGGGCCCGATGGTGATGACCCCGTTGGGGCCCGACATCTTGAGCTTGAGGTAGGTGTAGTTGGGGACGGCCATGAACTTGGCGTAGCATGGCCTCCCCAGCACTGCGTGGTAGGTTCCTCGAAACCCGACCACTTCGAACGTGAGGGTCTCCTTTCGAAAGTTGGAGGGCGTCCCGAAGCAGACGGGTAGGTCGAGTTGTCCGAGGGGTTGAACGCGCTTCCCGGGGACGATCCCGTGGAAAGGCGCAGCGCCCGTCCGGACCGAGGACAGATCGATCCGCAGAAGCCCGAGGGTCTCGGCGTAGATGATGTTGAGGCTGCTGCATCCGTCCGTGAGGACCTTGGTGAGCCTGACGTTGCCGATGATGGGGTCGACAACGAGTGGGTACCTCCCCGGGCTCGGCACGTAGTCTGGATGGTCGGCCTGGTCGAAGGTGGTGGGCTTGTCGGACCAGTCTAGGTAGACTGGCACCGCCACCTTTACCGAGCAGACCTCCCGACGCTCTTGCTTGCGGTGCCGAGCCGAGGCGTTCGCCACTTGCCCGCCGTAGATCATGAAGCAGTCGCGGACCTCGGGGAACCCTCCTGCCTTGTGATCTTCCTCCTTCGCGTCGTCGAGGGCCTTGCCACCCTCCGCGGGTGGCCCGGCCTTGTGGAAGTGTCGTCGAAGCATGGCACACTCCTCAAGGGTGTGCTTGACGGCCCCCTGATGATAGGGGCACGGCTCTTTGAGCATCTTGTCGAAGAGGTTGGCACCTCCGGGAGGCTTCCGAGGGTTCTTGTACTCGGCGGCGGCGACAAGGTCCGCGTCGGCGGCGTCGCGTTTCGCTTGCGACTTCTTCTTGCCCTTCTTCTTGGCGCCACGCTGAGTTGACGCCTCGCGAGCATCTTCCGGTGGGCGGCCCTGGGGCTGCTTGTCCTTCCGGAAAATGGCCTCAACCGCCTCCTGGCCAGAGGCGAACTTGGTGGCGATGTCCATCAGCTCGCTCGCCCTGGTGGGGGTCTTGCGACCCAGCTTGCTCACCAGGTCGCGGCAGGTGGTGCCGGCGAGGAACGCGCCGATGACATCTGAATCGGTGACGTTGGGCAGCTCTGTGCGCTGCTTCGAGAATCGCCGAATGTAATCCCGGAGAGACTCTCCCGGCTGCTGGCGGCAGCTTCGGAGATCCTAGGAGTTCCCAGGGCGCACGTACGTGCCCTGGAAATTGCCGACGAAGGCTTGGACCAGGTCGTCCCAGTTGGAGATCTGCCCCGGGGGCAGGTGCTCCAGCCAGGCTCGATCGGTGTCGGAGAGGAACAGGGGGAGGTTACGGATGATGAGGTTGTCGACGTCCGTTCCACCCAGTTGGCAGGCCAGCCGATAGTCCGCGAGCCACAGTTCCGGTCTCGTCTCCCCCGAGTACTTTGTGATAGTAGTCGGGGTTCGGAACTGGGTCGGGAACGGTGCCCGTCGTATGGCGCGGCTGAAAGCCTGCGGACCGGGTGGTTCGGGCGAAGGACTCTGATCCTCCCCGCTGTCGTAGCGTCCCCCACGCCTGGGGTGGTAGCCTCGGCACGCCCTGTCGTCGAGGTGGGCCCGACGGCTGTGATGATGGCGCTCGTTGCCGAGGCGACCCGGGGCCGCAGGCGCTGTGTTGCGCGTGCGCCCGGAGTGGATCGAGGCTTCCCGCATAAATCGGGAAGTCGCGGCGCGACGTTCCGAGGGGAACCTCTGCCTTCGGGAGGCAGAGCTTTCGACCCGTCGGACCGCGGCGTCCTCCAGGATATTCTTGAGCTCTCCTTGGATACGCCGCCCCTCGGTGGTTGATGGCTCCGGCATTGCGCGGAGGAGTATTGCCGCTGCAGCCAGGTTCTGGCCGACTCCGCTGGAATCCGGCGGCGGCCTCACCCTGACGTCGTCGGCGATGCGGTGCTGGATGTCCTGGGGGAGATGACGCGCTTCTCCGGCCGGGGGTTGGACCGCCCATTCCTGCCCGATGTCCCGGCGGATCGGCACAAGCGTTCCTGCTCCCCCGTCGAGCCTGGCCTGCCTCTCGCGGATTTGCTCGAGCTGTGGGTCAGGACCCCCCACCGGGACGGGGACCACAGCTAGCTCCCGAAGGATGTCAACGCGAGGCACGGGCCTAGGGGGATCACCGTTTTCCGGCATACCAAGATGGTTGCCTTCGCTGGGACCCCCTAGATCGACGTGGAAACATTCATGACTTGGGCCGCGGTCCTCATTGTCGAGGTCGCGGCTGCCGTCGGAACAGTCGGGAAGGCAGTAGTCACATGCGGTCATGAAGTCCCGCACGGCACTGGGGTTACCAAGTCCGGAGAAATCCCAACAGAGGTCGGGCTCGCCATCTTCCTCGGACCCCGAGGGCTCGTAGGTCGAGTCGGCCGTCAGTCGGTCCTAGGGTGACCGCACACGATACCCTAGAGGGTTTGGACTCGCCTCTAAGAGAGTGCTCACCGAAGCGGAGTCGCTTGGTGGGTCGAGGCCGAATCCAAAAGACACGAGACGGGAATCGGTCGGTACCTTTCGGTCGTCGGTCGGTGACGAGGTCGCGTCTGGGACTGACTGCACCGTTGTCTCAGGTACGAGGGTGACGCCCAGCAAGTCCTTCGCGAGCGTGATGGCGTCATGCGTTTGCTTGAGATTGGCGTGTTGTGGGGAGGCGGCGCTCGTCTTCGTCTCAGACGCGAGATCGATGCCCGACGCGCCCTCCGTTGGGGCGCCGGCGCCGTCGACTCGCTCGACAGCCAACAAGGTGCCGCTTCCCGCTTGGCCTTGGTTGCCCCGCCTCCTCCTCCGTCGGCGGGGGAGGGGACGGGGCAAGCCCGAATGTCGTCCTTCCACCACGTGGGGAAGGCATCGTCGATTTCCCCGCCGGCGAGCGGGTTGTCGACCGTCATTGTCGCTGTCGCACGGTGGGGGAAGGAGTATCATGTCGTAGCTGCCGTCGAGGGACATGAACTCAAGATTCCCGAAACGGAGCACCGTCCCGGGCTGGAAAGGTTGCTGGAGACTGCCCATCTAGAGCTTGACGGGAAGCTATTCATCAACACGCAGCAGGCCCCTACCTGGCGCGCCAACTGTCGGTGTTTCGAAACCCGGGGGGTCCCTGGACCGACGAGTGAATTGTCGCCGCGTGCCCGAGCCCAGATGGGTCGACGCGAGGCGGAACGCGAAGGGGGAAAAAGGAAGCAGGCGTAGGGAGGCATGCGTGAGAGAGTGGATCTCGCGGCCTTTGTGTTAGCCCCGCGCCTGAGTCGGGTGCGCTTGCAGTAGGGGATACAAGCGTCCACGCGGGAGTGGGAGCGAGCGGCCTTGCGCGAGCGCCGTCCCGTCCTTCTCCGCACGGGCCAACCCTCTGTAAGAGGGCCCTGGTCCTCCCTTTTATAGGCGTAAGGAGAGGATCCAGGTGTACAATGGGGAGTGTAGCGATGTGCTAACGTGTCTAGCGGTGGTGAGCTAGCGCCCTAAGTACATGCCATCGTGGCAGCCGGAGAGGTCTTGGCACCTAGTTCGCGTGGTGTCGTGGCCGTCGGAGGAGTGCTGGAGCCTAGCGAGAGGACAGCTGTTGGGGCTGTCGAGTCCTTGCTGACGTCCTCTTGCTTCCGTAAGGGGGCTGAGAGCCGCCGTCGTCACAGGGCATGCGGGACGCCATCATTACTCGCATGGTGGAGCGAGCCAGATGGGACGCCGGTCTGGTTCCCCGTAGCCCGAGTCAGCTCGGGGTAGGGTAATGATGGCGCTTCCTGTCGACGTGGTCGGTCCGTGCCCTAGGCCGGGCGAGGTGGAGGCTCCTCCGAGGTCGAGGTCGAGCCCCCGGGTCGGGCGAGGCGGAGTTCGTCGTCTTCCGGGGTTGAGCTCATGTCCGAGCCCTGGGGTCGGGCGAGGCGGAGTTCGCCATCTTCCGGGGCTGAGCCCGAGTCCGAGCCCTGGGTCGGGCGGAGCGGAGTTCGCCGTCTTCCGGGGCTGAGCCCATGTCCGAGCCCTGGGGTCGGGCGAGGCGGAGTTCGCCGTCTTCCGGGGCTGAGCCCGAGTCCGAGCCCTAGGTCGGGCGGAGCGGAGTTCGCCGTCTTCTGGGGCTGAGCCCGAGTCCGAGCCCTGGGTCAGGCAGAGCGGAGTTCGCCGTCTTCCGGGGCTGAGCCCGAGTTCGAGCCCTGGGTCGGGCGGAGCGGAGTTCACCGTCTTCCGGGGCTGAGCCCGAGTCCGAGCCCTGGGTCAGGCGGAGCGGAGTTCGCCGTCTTCCGGGGCTGAGCCCGAGTCCGAGCCCTGGGTCGGGCGGAGTGGAGTTTGCCGTCTTCTGGGGCTGAGCCCGAGTCCGAGCCCTGGGGTCGGGCGAGGCGGAGTTTCCTATGACGCCCGAGGCCGGCCTTGGCTGCTGTCAGCCTCACTCTATCGGGTGGCTCAGCAGTCGGAGCGGCGCAGGCGACGCTGTCCTCTTGTCAGACCGGTCAGTAGAGCGGCGAAGTGACCGCGATCACTTCGGCTCTGTCGACTGGTGGGCGTGCGTCAGGATAAAGGTGTCAGGCCACCTTTGCATTAAATGCCCCAGCGATTTGGTCAGTCGGCGTGGCGATGTGGCCAAGGTTGCTTCTCGGTGAAGACTGGGCCTCGGGCGAGCCGATAGTGTGCCCGTTGCTGGAGGGGGGTCCTCGGGCGAGACGTAGGTTCTCCGGGGTCGGCTTCCCTTGCCCGAGGCTAGGCTCGGGCGAGGCACGATCATGTCCCTTGAATGGACTGTCACACCCGGTTTTAGAAGGCAAACCGAATGCGAACCATGTACATGCCAGGATCAGTTATTCACGTACACAGCAGTTACATAACATGGACATCATCACACAGTGCTCAAAATAGTATTAAAAGGGAATAATAGTCGATTACATCATACGTCTGAGACGTCCATATAGTTCTTGCAGTAAATCAAAGTGCGGAAAAGAAACGTAGATAAACGCGGCCTTCACAGGCAGCCGACTGGGGGTTGCCGCTAACCCACGCCTAGAACTCGTCATAGTCTTGGAACTCCTGGAAGTCTCCTTCCACAGCTTCATCTTCGCCTGAGTAGTGGTTGCAATGCTGACAACCTGGGGGGGGGGTTTGGTGTGTAGAGCAAGGGTGAGTACACATCAACATACTCAGCAAGTATCCTGTTTGGCTGTAGTGGACTAGCTTTATGTGGGGATGAGTCAAGCAGTTGCTTTTAGTTGGTCAGATTATTATTTACTAATAGAAAGCCAAGTTTTAGCATTAACCCAAGTTATTAGCCTGATGTACCCTTTCCAAACGGAAAGAATACCACTTACCAGCACCATAGTCATAACCAGAACCATCGATCTCATAACCACCTGTACCAAAGTATCTCTGATCAAGTCTCACTAATCACTGGAGCTCCCTTGGCCGCTCATAACCGCGAGCACGGCTGATATATCAGTTTTCAAACACTCTGCAGAGGTTGTGCACTTTACCCACAAGCCGTGATTCCCATTCTGCCCGGAGATCATGACTCTCCATTGATCACTACCAAGGTGACCCAGCAGGGCATCACTACGTAGCCTTTACAAAGATTCCCCGGGGCTGTAGCCACCCGTTAGGTTTCCTAAATGTATCGCACTCCTCCCCAAGGGACAAATCAACCTTGGCAGAGCGAGCCGCATACACCGAGCCCCATTGACGGCACGACGGCTAAGTGAACTACACCCCGGATCCTCTAATTATTCAGCTAAGGGCACCCCATTCCACCCTCATGGTTGCACTGTTTTCCCGGGCGGTCATCCATAGAACAGGTCCTTACGGAGAGGCACTCGAGAAACCGCTCGAGCCCCCTTGAGGCCACAAGTACAACATCATAATAAGAGAAGGGAAAACAGCGTATCATAGATAATCTCATCATGTTCATTGATTAGAGTTTGAGCAATAGCATAAAGCTAAACAATAATAATCCAACCCAAGTAGGTGAACAAGGACATGGATCACAAAAGCTAGTCAATCCTTAGGCATAAATGTGTAAAGCGGGAGGTGAATTAAAGAATGAATAGGACAGAGATAGGTCAAAGGACACTTGCCTCCACCAACCGACTGCTGCTCAGGGGCTTCTCCTGCGAGTTCCTCGGGCTCTTCAACCGGATCGTTCTCTATGCGATTGCAAACATACATACATCCACATATTTTAATACAAAAGACCAGTACACCATACAATAGAAAGCAATAAGTAAACAGACGTTCCACGCGGGCTCGTGAGTACGGTTAAGAGAGAAAGAGGAAGAGACAGTCGAGAAACGATCACGTTACATGATTATAAATTAACCACTCGCTTAATGGAAGGAAATTTAATGTAGACACTATGTTTAGCGTAAAGTAAAGTCATGTTTCATGTCTAATTATTATCAGCAGGTGGAGATAAATAAAAAGGTGGTCGCGCGGCGAGACGCGCGACAAAGCTCTCTAAAACAAATTAAGAAGTTAACGACTCGTCGCGCGACCGAGCACGCAACGAGGCACTTCGCCTTAGTTATGAGGAGACGTTAAACGTCGCGTGACGAAGCGCACGACGGCATACGTCGACTAAACTGAGTCCAAAGTGGAACGTCGCGTGAATGCACACGCGGCGTTATACCTTAAACAACCTGAAACAAAAATGGATCGTCGCGCGACGAAGCGCACGACGCAACACACAGATAGAATCTGAAATTAGACAAATTCGTCGCGCGGCGAAGCGCGCGACGCAGCACGTTAACTAACGAATAATCACCGCGAGCGCGGGCGAACGGGGACACGGTCGGGCGAGGCCGGGACGGGAACGGGCGGCCGAACGGGGGGGGTTGAACTAGCCCAGGGGGCGGTTGAACCGGCCAGGAGCGGCCGAGTCGGCCGGGGCCGCGCCGGGGGCCGCGCCGGGGACGCGAACCGGCGAGCAGGGGCGGGCGGGATCGCCGCGCGGGCGGGCAGGGGGCGGGGAGCGCCGCCGCGGGGCCGGGGGACGGGCGGGGGACGCCGCCGCGGCCGGGCAGGGGCGGGGGGGGCGCTGCCGGGGGCCGGGGAGCGGCGGGCGAGGTCGCCGGGGTCGGGGGAGGGGAGGGGGAGTGCCGCCGTGGGTCGGGGAAGGGGCGGGCGCGCCGCGCGCGCGAGGGGAGGGGCGGGGAGGGCCGCCGCGGCCGGGGGGAGGGGCGGGGGACGCCGCCGCGGCCGGGCAGGGGCGGGGGGCGCCGCGCCGCCGGCGAGCAGGGGCGGGCAGGGGGCGCGCGCGAGCAGGGGAAGAAGGGGGCGCGCGTGGGGAGAAGAAGGGGAGGGAGAGGGAGAGAGAGAAGAGAAGGGGAGGGGAGGGGAGCTCACCTCGGGGTCCAAATTCCGGTGATCGCCGTCTCCAAACCCTAGGGCACCACGGGGAGAGAGAGGTGGGAGAGGGAGAGGGAAGTTGTTGCGCGGGAGATCCAAATGAGAGAGAGAGGGGAGGGGGGCGCATGGGGGGTTTGGGCGCCAGGGGCGCACCGGCCGGGGCGGGCCGGGCCGGCTGAGCTGGGCTGGACTAAGCTGGGCTGGGCCGAACCACTTCGCGGATCAAAACCCACGACGAGCGCGGACCACTAAATGGAATTAAATCGCGAACCGAAATCTGGAACGGAACAAGACGAACACTCATCATCAGACAAAGAAATGCGCTTCGGCATGATGCAACACCCATGACACTTAGGTTTTGGTTTATACATGACACGGACACCTGCCGCTATACTGGTTTGAAATTGGGAAGAAGGAGCAAACGGGGAAAGAGAAAAAAGAGTAACGCCCGAATTTGGTGAGAGAAAAGAAGATAAAATTCTACCCCCAAATTCAGGGCGTTACAAACCTATCCCCCTTAAAAGAATCTCGCCCTCGAGATTCAGGGTCGGCTAGCAAAAAGCTCAGGGTATTTAGCCATCAGATCATCTTCACGCTCCCAGGTTGCTTCTTCCTCAGAGTGATGATTCCATTTGACTTTGCACATTCTGATAGTCTTCCTTCGGGTGACTCTGTCTGCAACCTCAAGGATTTGCACTGGCTTCTCAACGTAGGTCAAGTCCTCCTGGACTTCAAGACCTTCCACTGGCAACTGCTCTTCTGGCACACGCAAGCACTTCTTCAACTGAGACACATGAAAGACATCATGCACAGCAGACAAATTCTCTGGCAAACTGAGCTGATAAGCCACTTCTCCACGTCTTGCAAGAATCTGATACGGACCAACGTAGCGGGGTGCTAGCTTGCCTTTCACTCCGAATCTTCTGACTCCTCTGATCGGTGACACTTTTAGGTAAACAAAGTCTCCGACTTCGAAACTCAGCTCTCTTCTTCTTGTGTCTGCATAGCTTCGCTGCCTCGATTGCGCTATCTTCAGATTCTCTCGAACCATCTTGATGTTCTCTTCGGCTTCAAGCAAAATGTCTGGCCCAAACACTTGCTTTTCTCCGGGCTGATCCCATTGCAACGGAGTTCTACAACTCCTTCCATAGAGCGCCTGAAATGGTGACATCTTCAAACTGGCCTGGTAACTGTTGTTATAGGAAAACTCTGCATAAGGCAATCTCTTATCCCATCCGGACTGATCTTGCAACGCACAGGCTCTCAACATGTCTTCAAGAATTTGATTGGTTCTTTCGGTCTGACCATCTGTCTGCGGATGATAAGCTGAACTGAAATTCAGATGCGTGCCCAAAGCTTCATGCAACTGCTGCCAGAAATGAGAGGTGAACTGCGTTCCTCTGTCTGACACTATCTTCTTTGGCACACCATGAAGACAAACGATCCGAGACATATACAATTCTGCCAATACTGCACTGCTGTAGTTGGTCTTGACAGGTATGAAGTGGGCTGACTTGGTCAAGCGGTCCACTACTACCCAAATGGAATCGTAGCCGGCTCGAGTGCGAGGCAATCCGACTATGAAATCCATACCGATTTCATCCCATTTCCACTGAGGGATCTGCAACGGTTGCAACAATCCAGCAGGTCTCTGGTGCTCTGCCTTAATTCTTCGGCAACTATCGCACATAGACACATGCTCTGCGATTTCCCTCTTCATTCCGTACCACCAGAATTTCTTCTTCAGATCCTGATACATCTTCTCACTGCCAGGGTGAATCGAATAAGCTGTCTCATGAGCTTCCTTGAGAATCAACTCCCAAATGGACTGGACATTGGGAACACACAAGCGGTCTTTGAACCATATCACGCCTTCTGCATCCACTCGAAAATCTTTGCCTCTGCCATCTCGAATCAGTCGCCGAATCTCACTGATTTTCTCATCATTCTTCTGCGCTTCTTTGATTTCGCGCTCCAAGGTAGGTTCCAACTCAACTGTGACTCCTCGAGAATTGTTCAGAAATCCGAGACTCAACCTGTCAAACTCTTTGGCCAACTCATAAGGCATCGGACGAGCGGCCATCAGATTGACCTGACTCTTTCTGCTCAAAGCATCTGCCACTACGTTTGCTTTGCCTGGGTGGTAATGAATCTCCAACTCATAGTCTTTGATCAACTCTAACCATCTTCGTTGCCTCATGTTCAACTCTGACTAAGTGAATATATACTTCAGACTCTTATGATCTGTGTAAACATCACATTTCTGTCCATACAGATAGTGCCTCCATGTCTTCAGTGCGTGAACCACTGCTGCCAACTCTAGATCATGGATTGGGTAGTTCTTCTCATGAACCTTCAACTGTCGGGACGAGTAGGCCACAACTCTTCCCAAGTGATGGCGTCAGAGTGGGCATGGGTGGCGAGGTAAGACTCCCACCATGATTGGGCTGCTCCTCTCAACTGACGGGGACCATACAGAACTTTCTCCCTATCATCGCACTGAGCGGTATGCAACTCCCGCTCTATAGTGCGCAGCCAGTCTTCAGCATCCATGGGGTCAGAAGAATGAGCAAACGTTGGTGGATGACCTCTCATGAATTCAGCACGCTTGTCTCTGGGCATCTGAGGCATCTGAGGCTGAGGTGGGGCCTGCTGTTGTTGCTGCTGCTGCTGCTGAATGGCGGCCAAAGTCTGACCGATGGCTTGAACTGCCTGAGTCTGCATCAGAAACATCTGCTCGATGGACATCGGGGGCGGGGGCGGCAGGTGCTGCTGCTGGGGCACCTCATCCTGTTGAGCGGCTCGCTCCTGTTGAGCACGCCTTCCTCCTCTGCGCCTGTTCTCTGACATCTGCAGAATGCAACCACACATCAGAACTGATCTGGCAAATCTTGCAGCATAAGAAAAGAGTATAGAATTCTTCAACAGCACTGAGCAGATGAGCATCTTCACTGATCTCCAACACAGACCACACAACTTCTCAGATAAAGAGGAAAGTGGAATAAAAGGTTTCCCAACTATATAACTAACTCCATTAACATAATAGGTAAACCAAAATGCAGGGAATACCCACACTCTGGTGACAGTCATTACAAAGATCCAAACCAAACATAGTTCATCATGACAAACATAAATGCACAGGATATAGCAAACTACCCTGTCTAACTAAGACTAACTAAAACCGAGACTAACGCTAAGACTGTAGCTTCTATGTATGTATATTTCGTATTAATTACAAGATCCAACTCTAACGATCTATGGTTCTAGATTTATCTTGGTCTTGCAGTCGGGATTGCCATAAGACTGGTGTCCACGCTGAGGTGAGCGGTACGGGTGCTGAGTCCCGACGGGAGCGGGGGAACCATCGTCCAGGTGACGACGTTCCGCACGCTCAGCTCGCAGCAGGGCGATCTCAGCACGAGCCCTACTCAGCTCATCTAGTGCATGGTCCAGCTCCGTGTTTAGCACGGCGGCTAGGTTGACTGTGCTGCTCAACCTAGGATTGCCCTCACCGATAGGTGAGACAATCACGCCTCCTGTGCTGCCAGATGGACGGCGGGGGTAATACTTCAGGTCAAGACCGTCAGGTACCCCACCGAAAACCGAGCAGTAGTGCGAAAGCGCACGCCGTGCAACATCTTGCATGGTGCCTCAGCTGAGTCCCGCTCAGAAATAGAATAGTGCTCTGAGCAGGCCTCTGCACCCTGGAGACTGTTCTCCGGACGGCGCACCAAGCAGGTTGCCTCCCAGCGGTCCGGGTAGACCCCGCGACCGTGCTGGTAGACCACACAGCGATACTCGACGGACCAAGTATGCCGGTCAAATGCCCGACGTAGCAGGGTGTCGAGCGCATCGTGGAAGTGACACCCGCGAGCAGCGTCGCGAGTGATGGATCGAGCAAACCATCCTTCCAGCTCATGGTTAGCAGAGAAGTCGGTGTCGTGGCTCGAGCTGTCGTCGCCACCTCCGTCGTCTGGGTCTCCTCCAGCAGCTACTCCAGGGGCTGGGGCGCCCTGTGGTGGTTGTTGGGGCGAAGGCAAAGACGCCACCCTTCGCTCGAGGCCTTCGCTGCAGCCGCTGGTTCGACGGAGACAAAGCGGGCAGGGACACCCTTCGCAGGACTCGGCACTTTGACGAAGGCCTGCGGCGACGTCCTGCCATGGCGCGTCCTCGTTCAGTCCCAAGGCCCACGTGTGATCTGGCCCATTGTAACGGGCCCCGCGTGGCCGCCTCTGTATTACGGGCCTAACTTGTAAAGGAATACTTGTAATTACGGTTTGTAACCCTGCTTTATGGGAATATTCTGGGGATAAAATAGGTGTCTGAGGGCACATGCATCCTTAACACAAGACGCTGGGCACTCAGATACCTATAAATACCCCCGCACAGTGCCCGTGAGAGGCTAGATCAACAGAGCTATTGCCCCCGTGCACGTAACCCTGTTGTCACCACTTTTCACCCTTGTTGGCCTTCTTGCTGCTGAGAGCGAGTTCCAACATTTGGCGCCCACCGTTCGTGCTACGAAAAAACCACCCGTGATGGCACCCAAGAGAGCTAACCCCAAGGCTGACGAGGCTGCGAAGGCAGCACTGCTGGCCGCAAGAAAGGGCAAGGCCCTCGTCCTCACCCAATCCACCCACCAAGAGCCCACTGAAGACAATGTTCCCCACACCGGCGAAGACGACACCTTCCGCACCTGCGGAACCGAAGGACAGTTACAGCCGCCCCCAGGCTTCACCCCACTGGAAGGCGCGGACCTCACCGAGGACGGTGAGGTCCTCGGCGTCTCAACAGAAGAACAGCTGCAGCTGCGCGCCCTGCGCCTCAGGAACCGCAATCTCCAGAGGCAGAAAGAGATACTGGAGGCCAAGCGCCAGCGTGTGTCCGCATTAGCCAAAGTGCGGCAAATGATACGCGACGAGGAGCAGAAAGCCCAAGACCTCGAGCGCGAGATCGCGCTGATGCAGCGCGAAGGCCACCTCGGTCTACAGCAAGAGCCACCCCTCCAACAGCGCACACAACCGGAGGACACGCGCGAAGGCCACCTCGGCCGGCAGCATGGCCCACCCCTGCAGCACCGGGCGCAGCCGGAGAACCCGCGTTTCCCCCAGCATGACTACGTCTCCCAGCACGGCGCGCCATTCCAAGGGGTCAACCACCTCGACGAGCGAAGTCCCCTGGCGCCACACCTACAAGTGACGCCTTGGCCAGCTAACTTTCGAGCGGGGGCATACCCCAAGTACAACGGCAGCACCGACCCGGCGCAGTACATCATGAGTTATCAAGTCGCCGTTGCATCAGCCGGAGGAGACGACGCCACAATGGCGAAGTCTTTCATCATCGCACTAGAGGGCCCAGCACTCACCTGGTTCACCAGATTGCCTCCGCTGTCCATTGATTCGTGGAGAAGTCTCAGGGACAAGTTCCTCCTCAACTTCCAAGGCTACCGTCCAGACACCGACGCTTTGGCCGAGCTCTCGCTTTGCAAACAGCTGGAAAAGGAGACTCTGCGTGAGTATTACCGCAAGTTCTTAACACTCAAGTCACAGTTGCCCTCTGTCGACGATCAGATCGCTATCCACTACGCCATCAATGGCCTTCGGGCTGGCGTCCTCTACAGCCATTGTATCAGAGATCCACCCAAGAGCTTGCAGGAGCTATATCAGCTCTTCGAAAAATATGCCAAATCCGAAGAGCTCCACCAGCGCAAGGTTGAGTCACAGCGGAAGCCCAAAGATGCCCCGCAGTCCAGCCGCACCTGGACGAGGACTCCGCAACCAGACTCCGGTCGAGATGGCCGCAGTCAACAGCAAGTGCACAACATCGTCAACCAACAGCCTGCTGCTGATCCCCCTCGCCGCCAGGAATATCCCCCCCAGGGCCGCGGAAACGGAACTCGCAGCAGGGGTCGAGGGCGGGCGCAACTGCCGCCGCGCCGATTCTATTGCCTTTTCCACGGCGAAGACTGCGCCCACCAGACCAAAGACTGCCCCGAGACGAAGGCCACCAGAGACAGAATGGCGCGGGCGCAGCCAGCCGACAATCCTAGAATTGTCGCGCATAATTACCAGCCACCCCCTCCACCATATATTCACGCTCCCGCTCCGCATCCACCGCACCACGCTTACCAACACCATCAGGAAGTACAAATCGTACCTCCTCCACCCCCACCACCACACCAGCAACATCAGAACATCCCCCATGCCCCAAAGCAGGAAGACTTCGCCGATCAACCATATCGCGGAGTCATTCACATGATAACAGGGGGGTCTAGCACTGACTTCGACACCAAGCGACAGAAGCGGGACCACTACCGCAGCATCAACCATGTCGCCGTCACTGGCCCAGTCGTGCAGACGAAGTGGTCCCACATACCGCTAACCTTCGACGCACGAGACGTCGACCTGCGCAGCGCCCCCCACATCGACGCTATGGTCATCAATTGCAGCGTGGCAGGCTGGGACTTACACAAAGTCCTAGTCGACAACGGCAGTCAGGCGGACATCATCTTCCTCCACGCCTTCGATTGCATGGGTATAAGCCACAGCTTGCTGAAGCCTTCGGACAACCCGTTGTATGGTTTCGGCGGCAAGGGCACCTTTCCAGTTGGCAAGATAGAGTTGCCCCTCTCCTTCGGTGTAGCGCCCAATGCCCGAAGTGAGCAAGTAACCTTCGACATTGTCGACATGGTATATCCATACAACGCCATCATGGGCCGGGGCTCCATCAACAAGTTCGAAGCTGCCATCCACGGGTTGTACCTATGTATGAAGATACCAGGCCCGCTAGGCGCCATCACAGTCTACGGCAACCAGCAGACGGCGCGCAACATTGAGCGGGACTTCGTGCCCGGTCAGAGAAACGTACACTGTCTCACGACCCAGCGCGAGGTCCCTGCGCCGGCCAGCCCAACCGACAAGCAGCACGACAAGGCGCAGTTGCAGTGCCAAGACGGGACCAAGACTGTCCCCCTCGATCAGGCCACACCCAAGCAGACAGTAACTATCAGCGAAGACCTCACCTCACTTGAAGAAGAGAAACTTCTCTGCTGCCTGGCCAAGAATAAAGATGTCTTCGCCTGGTCTGCCCTCGATCTGGTCGGAGTCAGCCGAGCCATAATTGAGCACAGCTTGGGCATTGACCCTTCGGTGCGACCCAAAAAGCAGAAGCTTCGCAAAATGTCAGACGAAAAGACAGAGGCCGCCAAGGCGGAGGTGCATCGCCTCCTGGAGGCTAAATTCATCGAGCCAGTGGCTTACCCCACGTGGCTCTCCAATGTTGTGATGGTGCAGAAAAAAAGCGGAAAATGGCGCATGTGCATAGACTTCACCAGTCTCAATAAGGCCTGCCCAAAGGACAATTTCCCGTTGCCGCGGATCGACAAAATAGTCGATAGCGCGGCCGGATGCGAGGTCATGTCCCTCCTCGACTGCTTCTCCGGCTATCACCAGATATACATGAAGGAGGAAGACAAGGCTAGCACCAGCTTTATAACACCCTTCGGCACTTATTGCTTTGTCAGAATGCCGGAGGGTCTCAAGAATGCCGGATCCACCTTCTCCAGACTCACCAAAACAGTGCTCGAGGGGCAGGTCGGCAGAAACATATTCACATATGTGGACGACATCGTCGTCGCCAGCAAGAATAAGGAGGACCATCTCGCCGACCTAGCAGAGACATTCGCGAACATGCGAGATGCACGACTCCGCCTAAACCCGGAAAAGTGCGTTTTCGGTGTTCGCCAGGGCAAGATATTGGGCTACCTGGTGTCCCGCCGCGGCATCGAGGCCAACCCAACCAAGATCCAGGCCATCGTCGATATGTCGCCTCCGCAGTCCGCCAGGGACGTCCAGCGCCTGACAGGCAGGATGGCAGCTCTCAACAGATTCATCTCCAGGTCCGCCGAGCGAAGTCTCCCCTTCCTCAAAACACTCTGCGGCGCGAAGGACTTCGCTTGGGGACCGGAGCAAGCAGCGGCCTTCGCCTCACTAAAACAGTACCTGTCGGAGTTGGCCATCCTCACGAGCCCCGACTCCTCGCTCCCCTTATTGCTCTATGTCGCGGCTTCGCCGCACGCAGTCAGCGCGGCACTGGTACAGGAGCAGACAGTCGAGGGCGCAGTCAGACAGTGCCCTGTCTACTATGTCTCCGAAGTCCTGACACCGTCCAAATGCAACATGACAGAGCTGGAGAAGATAGCCTACGCAGTTGTTATGTCCTCGCGCAAGCTGCGTCATTATTTTGAAGCATTCAAGGTCCGAGTCACCTCAGACAGGGGGCTCGGCGAACTATTCAGGAACCCGGAGGCATCAGTGAGGATTGCCAAGTGGGCAGCCGAACTCTCCGGCTACCACATCAGCTTCGAGCCCAGAACAGCTATCAAGTCGCAAGTCCTGGCAGACTTCGTCGTCGACTGGACTGGGCCAGTAACGCAGCCGGACCCATCCACAGAAAAGGTCTGGACTATCCATTGCGACGGTGCATGGTGTCATGCGGGGGCAGGCGTCGCTGCAGTCGTCACCTCGCCAGCCGGAGTCAAACACAGATATGCAGCACGCCTCAGCTTCGCTCTGGAATCCGACAAATGTACAAACAACATAGCAGAGTATGAAGCAGTCATCCTCGGCCTCCGCAAGCTAAGGGCCCTCGGAGTCACCACATGTATCATCAAAACAGACTCCAAGATAGTTGCCGGTCAGGTCGAGAAAGACTATGCAGCAAAAGACCCCGCCCTCATGCAATACCTCGCGGCTATCCGAAGTCTCGAGAGACAATTCAAGGGATTCACCCTGCAGCATGTGGATAGGGCCAAGAACGAGGAGGCCGATGCCTTAGCCAAAGCCGCCGCCAGGGGCGAGCCCCTGCCCTCCGACGTGTTTTTCCACACCATCGGCACTCCAGCTGTCCGGAGCCCCGAAGGGCTCCAGATAACTAATGATAGCGAAGGCCACCGTATAGTCAACCTAATCATGACAGAAGACTGGAGGGCACCAATAACCCTGTTCCTACAGGGGTACTATCATCCAGCCGACGTCAGTGAGGCAAAGCGCCTCAGACATCGAAGCCGGGACTTCGCTCTGATCGAGGGCCAACTGTACAATAAAGGGGTCAGTCAGCCAATGCTCAAATGCGTCACCGAAACCGAAGGCATGCAGATCCTACGCGAAGTCCACAGTGGCACGTGCGGCTCGCACGCAGGGCCAAGGGCCCTGGCTGCCAAGGTGATCCGTCAAGGGTTTTACTAGCCCGCAATGATCTGCGCCGCAAATCGGGTCACGAGGTCCTGCGAAGCCTGCCAGAAGTTCTCCCCTCGGTCAGGCAACCCCTCGCAATATACAAAGCTGATTGCCCATACATGGCCTCTCCAGCGCTGGGGCCTGGACATCGTCGGGCCCCTGCCCACCGCTCAGGGGAACCTTAAGTTCGCCTTCGTAGCTGTCGAATACTTCACCAAATGGATTGAAGCGAGGGCTGTTTCCACAATCACATCAAAGACTGCCCAAAAATTCTTCTGGCAGAACATCGTTTGCCGCTTCGGAGTACCGTCCGAGCTAACAGTCGACAACGGCAAACAGTTCGACAGCCAAGATTTCAAGGATTTTTGTTTTTCCATCGGTACCAAGCTTGCCTTCGCTTCAGTCTATCATCCGCAGTCCAACGGGGTCGTGGAGCGCGCCAATGGGAAAATATTCACAGCTGTCAAAAAGATGCTCCTCGATGAAAGAAAAGGCAGGTGGACCGATTTATTACCAGAGGCAGTCTGGGCGCTAAACACAACCGAGTGCAGAGCGACCGGGTTCACTCCTTTCCGCCTTCTATACGGATCGGAGGCAATGACCCCGCAAGAAATAAAGCATGGGTCCCCGCGTACAGTTCCGTCAGCCGTCCCCAACGTGGATGAGCCAACTTCAAAAGATCTCATTGACGGAGACCGGGTCTTCGCCCTACAGGCCCTAAACAAATATCAGGCCCAGACCAAAGCATGGCGCGACCGCGCAGTCATCCCGAGGGAGTTCAGCGAGGGGGACCTCGTACTCATCCGAACAGCTCGGACGGAGTCCAAGGGCAAATTGGAGCCCAAGTGGGAGGGCCCCTTCATAGTCAAGTCAAAAGCTTCCCCCAGTGCTTACAGGCTCACAACGCCAAACGGCGAGGACCTAGAGCACTCCTGGAACGTCGACAACCTTCGCAAATTTTTTGTTTGACCCATTTAGGGCTGATTTCGCCCTTGTAATTCGCCGCAAACAATCTTGTACCGGCCCGCACTCTTTTCCTCCCGGGGGGTGAGGTTTTTAACGAGGCGGAGCCATGTAATATATGTGAGAAAAATCCCCCGCAAAAGCATGTGTCGAAAAAAGACCGCAACAACGGTCTTCGGCATTCGACCAATTCGAAGTCACCGCGAGGCTAAGCGCTAGCCACCCTCGCGTGCGACCAATCCGCGCAGAAGTCGCCTAAGGGTGCAGCCGGACTAAGCACAACAAGTGCGCAAAAAACCGAAGTCTATCGCGAAGACCATCCGCGCAGAAGTCGCCTAAGGGTGCAGCCGGACTAAGCACAACAAGTGCGCAAAAAACCGAAGTCTATCGCGAAGACCATCCGCGCAGAAGTCGCCTAAGGGTGCAGCCGGACTAAGCACAACAAGTGCGCAAAAATCCGAAGTCTATCGCGAAGACTATCCGCGCAGAAGTCGCCTAAGGGTGCAGCCGGACTTAGCACAACAAGTGCGCAAAAATCCGAAGTCTATCGCGAAGACTATCCGCGCAGAAGTCGCCTAAGGGTGCAGCCGGACTAAGCACAACAAGTGCGCAAAAAACCGAAGTCTATCGCGAAGACCATCCGCGCAGAAGTCGCCTAAGGGTGCAGCCGGACTAAGCACAACAAGTGCGCAAAAAACCGAAGTCTATCGCGAAGACCATCCGCGCAGAAGTCGCCTAAGGGTGCAGCCGGACTAAGCACAACAAGTGCGCAAAAATCCGAAGTCTATCGCGAAGACTATCCGCGCAGAAGTCGCCTAAGGGTGCAGCCGGACTTAGCACAACAAGTGCGCAAAAATCCGAAGTCTATCGCGAAGACTATCCGCGCAGAAGTCGCCTAAGGGTGCAGCCGGACTAAGCACAAGCGCGCAAAAATCCGAAGCCCATCGCAAAGACTTCGCGCAAGAGCCGCCTAAGGGCGCAGCCGACCCAGTACAACAAAAGCAGAAACGACACCAAGACCAATTACAATCATGCTGGCACAGCATAACCAATCACACCAGACAAAGTACACAGCCCTCGCAGGCACAGGCACGCGAGGGCACACAACTCCATTTTACAAGCCCTTACACATACACAAGCGAGGGCACCGCGCCCTACATCGGCCCAACCTTAGGAATAATCCCCATCTCTCTATAATTAAACAACATTATCCTAAGCTCCTCACCCGCAAAAAGGCTTCGCAGCTCCCCTTCCCCTGCACCAGCGGCGGCCGGCAAAGACAGCAGCTCCTGCCGACCAGCCCTGCTAACGCGAAGCCGGGCCCCTTCCTCCGCACTAATCCTACGCTTTGCAACCGCCCTTCGCCGTCGGTGCCCGGTGCTAGGACCGGGCACGTCTGGCGCGTCCGCAGCATGTGACGCAGCCTCCGCCGCAGCCACGTCCAAGGCCGCAAAATAATCCAAGTCCCCCTCCGAAGACTCCTCAGTCCACTCAACCGAGCTCCTAGAGTCAGTAAAATCAAAAAACTCAGAAACAGACCCACCATATTCATTTCCATCTTCCGCGGTCGAAGCCGCCAAAAACTTAGTAGTAGCGGTTGCGTGCGCAGGCCCAAAATCTTGAACCTGCGCAGCAACCAAAATTCAGTACAACATCCAAAAATTCCTCAACCCCAAACACCACCTATGCCACCTGCGAAGGCCCTGCCGCTGCGGGAGCCTCCGCCGAGGCCTCCGCCGCTGCCTCCGCCCCCACCTCCGCTGGATCTTCAGCGCTCGGCACAGCAGCTGCGGGGGCATCGGGCGCGCCTTCGGCCACCTTTGGGGGAAGGTCTTCGCCGGCCGCAGCAGGTGCAGGGGCCCCTGGTGCATCTTCCGCGGTCTCCGGGGTCGGTCCCGGGGCGACTCCAGTCGCGGCCTCCGCAGGGGTCGTCTCCGGGTCAGGCGGCGCGCTGTTCAGCGCCCCGAAGTCGTCCACCCGCTCGCCGCGCTCCGCCTAAGACAAAACGCACAAAAATTCAGCAAACACACGCACCAGAAAACGCCGAGCAAACGACAACGTTACCTGAGCCCTCGCAGCCTCGGCCCACGCCCGAACCACCTCACAACCGTATGAACCCCACATCCGGTCATAGAGGGCCCCGCCGGATTCCTTCACCACGGGGTCTTCGACCTCAAAGATATCTCGCCCAAAATCCTCATCTGCCTGGTCGAGGGCCTCAAAGTGCCAGCAGCCTTCGCGAGAGAGCGCGTTCATCGCTGCCTCGCAGGTGACCAAGGAGGTGAACGACATCAACCCCGCCAAGACAGTGGGGAGCTCCTGCAGTTCCTCCTGCACCCATTCCAGACAGCTCCGGCACCTCGAAGTCACCTCGAAGTCACCCGTCCGCACACCCAGCTCGCGATATGTAGTCATGAGCTGCGTGCGCGTCCGTTCGGCCTCCGCTCGCATCGCGGCCTCGACCCCCTCCGCGCGGCTCTCCAGGGCAGTAAGCCGCCGCTGCAGCTCTCCGGCGAGCTCCTTGGCGATATTGCCTTCCGCCCGCGCCAGCCTGGCCTCCGCCTGAGCAGCCTGCTCTTTGGCGATGGCTTCGTTGGCCTCCCTCCTCTCCCCCGCCAGCTGGCGCCGGAAGTCTGCCTTCTCCTTCTCCAGGGCGGCCACCTTCTCCGCCAGTTTGCGGCACTTGCTGTTGGAGGCCGACTTCTCACGGACAGCGTCAGCATGTTGCGTCCGAAGTCTCTCGACCTCGGCAGACAAAGCTGCCGTAAGGGCCCCCGACGCGGTGCGGCTGGTGAAGTCAGCCACCTGCAGAACACACGTAAGGCCGTTACGTAAAAAAAAAATGTGTGTATATCTCGGCGGGCGGAGAGGGAATAGCTCGGCGGACCTGACTCAGCGCCTCCGCCGCTCGACTCAACGCCTCCGTCGCTCCCTTCAGCCGGCGGGTCGCCACGCCCGCCTCGTCCCTGACCAGTGCGAGGGCAGACACCTCGCCTCCGGCGCCAAGGGCCTCTCCCCCGCCTTCGGCGCTGGCGCAGCCGTCGCGACAGCCGCGCCAGGCATAACTAGAGCAAGCGGGCCCTCGTCCGACCCTGCAACGCGTCAACAAATTAAAAAAAAATGTGTGTATATATTTATTTATATAGACTTACCCCCAAGATAATCCTCCACATTAATCTCGGTGCCGAAGTCGGCAACGCGTTTGCCGGGCGGCGGTAACGTTCGGGCCGCCTTCGCAGCCTCCGCCACTCCGCTGACAGACGGCACCACCTTCGTCAGCCTGGGGCCTCCGGCGCCCACCGTCACCTCCGGCGCCTTGCCAGGCGCAGAGGCGCCCACCTTCGCCGGCATCGGCGGCTTGCCTCCGCCGGAGGCCTCCGCCTTCGCCGTTCCCCGCAGCCTTTTCGGCCGAGCTTCGTGAACCCTCACAGTCGCCTGGCGTTTTCGCGCCGCCCCTTGGCGATCCTTGTCCATCACTGCCCACACAACATGACCGATATTTCGCCCATAAGGAAAAACTCTCCACCGATGAACCATACAAGATGTAAAACAGTCCTCCTCAGCCGCGCAGGGGATAGGAATGTCTTTAGGCCAACAACCCCCGGTAACCCTCAGCATCCGAGCCGAAGACTCCCGGAGCTCGGGCGAAGACATCCTCTCCCCCGGGGCCGCACACGTCCTCATTAACTCTCTAGCGAAACTATCAGACACCCCAAGTCTTCCCATCGCAGTACCTAATTTTCTCTTTTTCGAGGAGGCGGCGGCCTCCAGCGCAGGGTCGCCTCCAGTCTCCACCACCGGTTTCTTCCCACGGCGGTCCGCTTCGTCTTGACCAGGGTAGCCGTCGTACGGCAGCTGATTTAATTCGAAGACCCTGTTCAAACGTTCATTTGACCCGCGGATGTCAAAGCTGCGCTGGCCTTCCGTCCTCGGCACGTAGCGCCCCACGAGCCGCACCGCCAAGCCCTCCGCATCACGCACAAAGGCGGCCGGGTCACGGTTTCGCAAATTCAGTGCGAAGGCAGGACTTCGCACCACCCTTCCTCCGTGAAAGGGCATCTGGCGAGGGCATACTTCGCCCAGCGCCCAGCCGTGCGCCAAGGGCCAGACCCCGTACGCCACGAACTCTTCAACTAAATCTCGACCGCTGCTCTGACCGGCGGCGCACCGAAGGGCCCCTTCGTCTGCATCATCTTCTGCTACCTCATAAGGCGGATACACAGAGTAATAGTGAGAGCACATTTCGGACACGGGGAGCCCTTTATGGCCTTCGACAGTAGCCTCAGCAACATAAAACCAAAATTCATTCCAATTGCCCCACTTGTTGCGGGCGCACGGGACCAACTCCACTACTGGCATTGTGGTCTTGCCGGTCTTCGGCGTGAATGTGCATGACCCGAACTGGGCAACTCCGTCCTCAACCATCCTTTTCTGCCAATGCAAACAATAATTCTTCGCAAAAACTTCAACTGACGGCTGTCCGCCGTACGAAGTCGTCGCCCAGACATACTTCGCCAGCGCCACTATGGCGTTCGGTGTCAGCTGATGTATTTGAACGCTGAATCTACGCAGGACTTCGCTGACAAAACGGTGCGCAGGCAAGCGGAGTCCGGCGACGAAGAACGCCTCGAAAACAACCAACTCGCCCTCCGGCTCGGGGACTTCCTCCGTCCCCGGAGCACGAGCGACCCCGCCGCCAAAGTAGCCCAACCGCTGCATATCTTCAATATGGGCTGACGTCATCCGTGACACACCAAATTCAACAGAGTCGCCGGCGCGCAACTCCTCCACCACCACGTTACTCAACGTCTCCTCAGACGAGGCGGCGGCCGGCGACGCGGCGTCGGCGGAGGAAGAAGAGGATGGCATTGCTACGTACCGTCGTCGGCGGCAGGCGGTCTGCTTCACTCGAGCCAGAACGCCGGCGAGCAAAGGGAGCAGCGGAGGAAAAGGAGCAGCAAGACGGCGGGCGGCTAGGGTTTTACGGAGCGCGGAAGGCAGAGTTCAAACAGCGCCGCCCCCGCCCCCTTTTATAGGCAGGGCGCGGCTCTTCGGGAAACCCGCAATCCGACAGGCCGCGACGCTTCGGGAAACCCGCAATCCAACAGTACGCCGTCCATCAACGGTCACATCAAAAACCCCCGCGGAACCACTTCGAGCGAGGGCAGCGTCTCCGCCATCTAGCGACGTCTTCGGCACCAGGTGACTTTGTCGAACTGGTCCCTCGGAGGGCAAATGTTGGGGCGAAGGCAAAGACGCCACCCTTCGCTCGAGGTCTTCGTTGCAGCCACTGGTTCGACGGAGACAAAGCGGGCAGGGACACCCTTCGCAGGACTCGGCACTTTGACGAAGGCCTGCGGCGACGTCCTGCCACGGCGCGTCCTCGTTCAGTCCCAAGGCCCACGTGTGATCTGGCCCATTGTAACGGGCCCCGCGTGGCCGCCTCTGTATTACGGGCCTAACTTGTAAAGGAATACTTGTAATTACGGTTTGTAACCCTGCTTTATGGGAATATTCTGGGGATAAAATAGGTGTCTGAGGGCACATGCGTCCTTAACACAAGACGCTGGGCACTCAGATACCTATAAATACCCCCGCACAGTGCCCGTGAGAGGCTAGATCAACAGAGCTATTGCCCCCGTGCACGTAACCCTGTTGTCACCACTGTTCACCCTTGTTGGCCTTCTTGCTGCTGAGAGCGAGTTCCAACAGTGGTGCAGGGGGCGCCTCCAGGGGAAGCACAGGGGAGCAGCTCCTCACAGACTCTATCTCCTGCTGGAGCGAGAAAGAAGAGCCCTGCTGCTCCTGTCGTCGACGTTCCTGCTCCTCATGCAGGCGGTGGTGCAGTCTCTCCAAGTGGCTGGACTGTCCGGGCACGGGACGGCGAAGCGGACGCTCAGCAAGGCGGGAGGGTAAGAAGGGGATGACTAACTTTCGTGCAGTGTGTCTAAGTCGAGCCATTTACAAAAGACATCGCAAGCAAAAGGGTAAGAACAGAATCAATATGACCAGCAAATAATGAATCATAAGTGAATGAAGGATTAGAATAAAACATGATTTTCAGCAAGGTATAATATATAGTAGAACATAGGTTTGGTCGGTATGACCAACTTTTGAAGGGATATCAAAGTCAAGGAAGGGACAGAGGTCTATAGTCCTTAGAACGACCATTCTACTCTAGGCTAGCGGTCCTACAGTCAGCACGGCTTTGATACCACTTATGTCACACCCGGTTTTAGAAGGCAAACCGAATGCGAACCATGTACGTGCCAGGATCAGTTATTCACGTACACAGCAGTTACATAACATGGACATCATCACACAGTGCTCAAAATAGTATTAAAAGGGAATAATAGTCGATTACATCATACGTCTGAGACGTCCATATAGTTCTTGCAGTAAATCAAAGTGCGGAAAGGAAACGTAGATAAACGCGGCCTTCACAGGCAGCCGACTGGGGGTTGCCGCTAACCCACGCCTAGAACTCGTCATAGTCTTGGAACTCTTGGAAGTCTCCTTCCACAGCTTCATCTTCGCCTGAGCAGTGGTTGCAATGCTGACAACCTGGGGGGGTTTGGTGTGTAGAGCAAGGGTGAGTACACATCAACATACTCAGCAAGTATCCTGTTTGGCTGTAGTGGACTAGCTTTATGTGGGGATGAGTCAAGCAGTTGCTTTTAGTTGGTCAGATTATTATTTACTAATAGAAAGCCAAGTTTTAGCATTAACCCAAGTTATTAGCCCGATGTACCCTTTCCAAACGGAAAGAATACCACTTACCAGCACCATAGTCATAACCAGAACCATCGATCTCATAACCACCTGTACCAAAGTATCTCTGATCAAGTCTCACTAATCACTGGAGCTCCCTTGGCCGCTCATAACCGCGAGCACGGCTGATATATCAGTTTTCAAACAATCTGCAGAGGTTGTGCACTTTACCCACAAGCCGTGATTCCCATTCTGCCCGGAGATCATGACTCTCCATTGATCACTACCAAGGTGACCCAGCAGGGCATCACTACGTAGCCTTTACAAAGATTCCCCGGGGCTGTAGCCACCCGTTAGGTTTCCTAAATGTACCGCACTCCTCCCCAAGGGACAAATCAACCTTGGCAGAGCGAGCCGCATACACCGAGCCCCATTGACGGCACGACGGCTAAGTGAACTACACCCCGGATCCTCTAATTATTCAGCTAAGGGCACCCCATTCCACCCTCATGGTTGCACTGTTTTCCCGGGCGGTCATCCATAGAACAGGTCCTTACGGAGAGGCACTCGAGAAACCGCTCGAGCCCCCTTGAGGCCACAAGTACAACATCATAATAAGAGAAGGGAAAACAGCGTATCATAGATAATCTCATCATGTTCATTGATTAGAGTTTGAGCAATAGCATAAAGCTAAACAATAATAATCCAACCCAAGTAGGTGAACAAGGACATGGATCACAAAAGCTAGTCAATCCTTAGGCATAAATGTGTAAAGCGGGAGGTGAATTAAAGAATGAATAGGACAGAGATAGGTCAAAGGACACTTGCCTCCACCAACCGACTGCTGCTCAGGGGCTTCTCCTGCGAGTTCCTCGGGCTCTTCAACCGGATCGTTCTCTATGCGATTGCAAACATACATACATCCACATATTTTAATACAAAAGACCAGTACACCATACAATAGAAAGCAATAAGTAAACAGACGTTCCACGCGGGCTCGTGAGTACGGTTAAGAGAGAAAGAGGAAGAGACAGTCGAGAAACGATCACGTTACATGATTATAAATTAACCACTCGCTTAATGGAAGGAAATTTAATGTAGACACTATGTTTAGCGTAAAGTAAAGTCATGTTTCATGTCTAATTATTATCAGCAGGTGGAGATAAATAAAAAGGTGGTCGCGCGGCGAGACGCGCGACAAAGCTCTCTAAAACAAATTAAGAAGTTAACGACTCGTCGCGCGACCGAGCACGCAACGAGGCACTTCGCCTTAGTTATGAGGAGACGTTAAACGTCGCGTGACGAAGCGCACGACGGCATACGTCGACTAAACTGAGTCCAAAGTGGAACGTCGCGTGAATGCACACGCGGCGTTATACCTTAAACAACCTGAAACAAAAATGGATCGTCGCGCGACGAAGCGCACGACGCAACACACAGATAGAATCTGAAATTAGACAAATCCGTCGCGCGGCGAAGCGCGCGACGCAGCACGTTAACTAACGAATAATCACCGCGAGCGCGGGCGAACGGGGACACGGTCGGGCGAGGCCGGGACGGGAACGGGCGGCCGAACGGGGGGGGGGGGGGGGGGGGGGCGGTTGAACCGGCCAGGAGCGGCCGAGTCGGCCGGGGCCGCGCCGGGGACGCGCCGGGGGCCGGAGGCCGCGCCGGGGGCCGCGCCGGGGGCCGGGGGCCGCGCCGGGGACCGAACCGGCGAGCAGGGGCGGGCGGGATCGCCGCGCGGGCGGGCAGGGGGCGGGGAGCGCCGCCGTGGGGCTGGGGGACGGGCGGGGGACGCCGCTGCGGCCGGGCAGGGGCGGGGGGGGGGGGGGCGCCGCCGGGGGCCGGGGAGCGGCGGGCGAGGTCGCCGAGTTCGGGGGAGGGGAGGGGGAGTGCTGCCGCGGGCCGGGGAAGGGGCGGGCGCCGCCGCGCGCGCGAGGGGAGGGGCGGGGAGGGCCGCCGCGGCCGGGGGGAGGGGCGGGGGACGCCGCCGCGGCCGGGCAGGGGCGGGGGGCGCCGCGCCGCCGGCGAGCAGGGGCGGGCAGGGGGCGCACGCGAGCAGGGGAAGAAGGGGGCGCGCGTGGGGAGAAGAAGGGGAGGGAGAGGGAGAGAGAGAAGAGAAGGGGAGGGGAGGGGAGCTCATCTCGGGGTCCAAATTCCGGTGATCGCCATCTCCAAACCCTAGGGCACCACGGGGAGAGAGAGGTGGGAGAGGGAGAGGGTAGTTGTTGCGCGGGAGATCCAAATGAGAGAGAGAGAGAGGGGAGGGGGCGCATGGGGGGTTTCGGCGCCAGGGGCACGCAGGCCGGGGCGGGCCGGGCCGGCTGAGCTGGGCTGGACTAAGCTGGGCTGGGCCGAACCACTTCGCGGATCAAAACCCACGACGAGCGCGGACCACTAAATGGAATTAAATCGCGAACCGAAATCCGGAACGGAACAAGACGAACACTCATCATCAGACAAAGAAATGCGCTTCGGCATGATGCAACACCCATGACACTTAGGTTTTGGTTTATACATGACACGGACACCTGCCGCTATACTGGTTTGAAATTGGGAAGAAGGAGCAAACGGGGAAAGAGAAAAAAGAGTAACGCCCGAATTTGGTGAGAGAAAAGTAGAAAAAATTCTACCCCCAAATTCAGGGCGTTACATGGACCGATCCTTGACTTAATCGCACCCATCAGGCCTTTGCAGCTTTGTGCTGATGGGGTTACCAGCTGAGATTTAGGGGTCTTGAGGGTACCCCTAATTGTGGTCCCCGACACTTTCCTAATTAGTCAGCCAAGGGCGTCCCATTAAACCCTTGTGGTGGCACGTGTTTCTCAAGTTAAGCTCTATGTTCCAATTAACATTAATGAACTTGACATGAACATAAATAGAATAACAAGAATAATTGGAACATAGATATAATAAATGATTATCCCAAAACCATGTAAAGCAATAGCAAACTACCCAAGTGATTCAGGGGTAAACAAGGTAATGAGATAAACAATCTAGGATGACCTATCGGGTCCCATCAAAATTAAACCTATGCATGGTAAATGATTATAAAGAACATTATTGGGTAACAAAAGTGAATCAAGGGCACAACTTGCCTTCGATGAGCTCCTGCTCAGCTACTTCAACCTGCTGCTCACCAGGATCCTCAGTCACGTGTTCTTCTACTCGCCACAATACAAGCAAGCACAGTATATAGAGAAAATTAACATCACAACAAACATGTGAACAAAATACATAGTAATAATCTACGCATTAAAATAAAATCCTAGGAACAGGAATCATAATTTTTGGAGTTATAAGTTTTAAGATATGAATTTCTAAAGGTTTTATGTGGTTGAAATAGGATTAAGTGAGAAATTAAATTTCTTATTGTTTTCATGACCAAACAGAGACTCTAGGTGATGGAGAATAAAATTACAAAATTTTAGGAACTGGAATGGAGTAATTTGGACTAAAAATGGATTTTCTATTGATTTTACAAGTTTTAGCACTTATTTTCATATTAAATATTCAATTTCTAATTCACTTATAATATTTAAATGAGCTCTGGACTGGGCGCCTATTCCAGAGAAATCTAGGGGGCTCGGTGTAAGACTCTGCAGACACAGAGTACAGGGTAATAGGACGGCGGGTTCTATTCCAAAAAAAACTTAGGGACTCTTATGTAAAACTTCTCGGCCGAAGAGGTACGCTAGGATCTGAGCCGATGGATTAGATGTGAGCGCACCAGATTAAACCGGCGGGGTTGTGAATCGTTACGTAATCGGGGCCACTGGATCACGATCGGACGGCTACACCAATCCAATCCGAGCGGTACGCTACAACAGATCCGAACCGCACATTCACGCATCGACGGTTAATAACCTATCTGCTACCTTCGCTCCACCGACCGACGGCATAGAGACACCGCACGGTGGCGTTCCACCCGCCACCCATGGCGCAGCACCCCAAATTCTGATCCGAAGAACGTTATTCGCAGCGGAGATTAGGGCGAATAGATTGGGGGCAGACTCACCACGGACGACGCGCAGAGGAGCACCACTCACGACACAAGGCGGATCCGTGGAGCGCTGACCGCATGGCCCCTCCTGTCAGTGATCCTGTGAGGTAAGCGCGGTGGAGGGTGTTGTTCTGGGCCGACTGTGTGCGAGGGGTGATGAAGTGGGCCGAAAACAGTAGCTTTAGGCCCATTCCAGTGTTTTTCCTTTTCCTTTTATATTTTCCTTTTCCTTTTCTCTCCCTTTTAGTTTTCAAATTCCATTTTAAATTCAGATTTAAATTCAAATCTTGTGCCAGTTTATCCTCAATTTATATTGTGAAATAAAAAGTACCAGTTTTAGAAATATAATTATATATATGTTATTTATATTTTTATACCTTTTATTCCTTTTCTCCATATTTCTAGAATTCCCTTTAACTCTTAAATTCCCACTTTGGGACTTTAATATTTTTCTTGTCACCTTATCTTTATATTGTCACGAAAATGCACACAGAAACAAAATCCCAGCATGATGCATGTATTATTTTTGGGTATCTCTTGTTAATTATATATTTGTGTAATTAATGTGTCCACATGAAATGATAAACATTAGTAATTGTAGCATCCCAAAAATTCAAATCTTGGAATTTTTTCAAATTCGCTCTAAATTCAAAATGAATTTCAAATTTTGTTTCAAAATGTTTGTTTGCAAGTTGATATCAACAAGTAAAATATAGTGGTCTATATTCTCTCTAAAAATGTTCCTCAAAATATCCTACAAATATTTCTCCAGTGATCACCCTCAAACTCTTTCAGAAATACTGCCCAAATATTCCACCGATATATCTCCAAGTATTTTCTTCCTGAGAAATACCTTCAGAATCATTTTTGAAGTCCCTACAAATATTTTCTTCATAACTTTCCTCATGCTCACATGTATAAGTATGCCTCTGGTGTCATACGGTGAGCTCTACAAGCTGATTACACTCATATAAGACAAATCCATGCTAATCTCCCACTAATCCTCTCATCCTCCCACTAATCCCCTCATCCCTCCCCCTAATCCCCCCACCATGGCTATAAATAGAGGGGCAAGGGCCTCCTCTCATCCCACCCCAAGCCATTTCATGGCAACTCTCTCCACTCCCCCCCCACACACGCCCACTCCCACTCCACTTCCCACACAAGCACACACTAGCACAAAGATCGTTCGGTCGTTCTTCGATCATTCGTCCACCTGTTCTTAGTTTGTTCGTTCGTTCGTCCGATCGTTCGATCGTTCGTCCGATTGTTCATGGTTCGTTCGTCAGTCCGTTCGATCGTTCGTCCGTTTGTTCGTCCAAATAATCTTTTTCCTGCCGTTATGCTGCCGAAATTCCGATCGTTCGTTCGTTCGATCGTTCATCGTTCGTTCATAGTTCCTATTCATCATTCGTTCATCGTCACTATTCATCGTTCATTGTTCGTTCATACGAACTATTCACCATCACTATTCACCGTCACTATTCATTGTTACTATTCATCGTTACTATTCATCGATCATCTGATTACCCTAAATTTCAACTACTCATCCATCATGCTGTCCAGTCCACCTAAGACCAGCCAGACCCATATTCCAGTCATACGAACTCCGGTGACAGTGATTTTCCTTCCAGTAGGGAACTTCCCATCTGGTCACCCATCCCAGATTTCTCCAAGTTGAGCACGCTTAATGTTGGGGGCCTTCGGCTTCCGAAGGTCCTCAAAAACATGATTTAACAATGTTTCTAGAGTATAATGTGTGAACAGGTATCTTCGGACTCGTATCAGAGAGGGAGAAGCTCAAAAGATACGAAGGTTGACACAGCGCCGAAGCTGTGAAGCAGGGAAGCTTCGGCATGTTTGCAGAAAAGGGAACCGACTTGAAGATGAAAAGGCCATTTAGACCTCGATAGATTACTATAGAATTACCACCAAATGTAAAGGGCATGTATGTAATTTTGTATGGGTTGTACCCCGTGCCTATAAATAGGTGAACAGTACCCCCGTACTGTTCACGCTGACTTGGTGTTCACTTTTGGGTCACGCTTGTACTTTCATTTCCTTCAAATTGGAGGTACATCTGTAATTCAATGTTATTTTTATTTATATATAATAATGATATATGATGATCTACATAATTTTTTATGTTTCTTGTAATTCATTCTTCGTCAATATGTAATGCATTTATAAAGGTTCGCCCTTTGTGACCTTCGTCCAAAAATCATTATATCCCAAGGGAAATAATGCTTCGTAGGACGAAGGACTTAACCGATTAACATTTTCTATGTTGCCTTGTTCTTGAAGCATTTGAGAACAAGTCCCCAACATTGGCGCCCACCTCCGGTGAACTCACTTCCACTCTTTGAAGTTTTTTATCTTCGGCGATCATAAACCTTCGTTATGGCGCCGAAGAAAGCTTCAGCACCTGGGACTGCAGCTCTACAACCGCTGGACCACAATCAGGAGACAGTCTCTCTTCGGGAGGCCCGAAGCCAGAAAAGGAAGGCTGTTAGCCCGTCACCACCAGAGGACGAGTTAGATCAAGAAATCAGAGATATGGAGATGCTTCATCAACAAGTGCAGAGGAAGAAAGAAAAGATGGCCAGGCTAGCTGAACTACAGAGGCAGATAGACGAAGCCTCTGAAGAAGTTCGTCACCTTGCTCAGGATGAGCAACACCAAAGGCCTCAGCACCAAGACCTTCATCAGGAGGGTTTTCCCAACGGAGATGACTGGTATGACAATTTCCATCATGGGAATTTTGTTTTTGACGATGCTTCTCCTCTGTCCGCTGAGCTGCAGGCTACACCTTGGCCTCCGTCCTACAAGCCTCCTCAGCTTCCCGTATTCGATGGCCACTCAGACCCGAAGCAGTTTTTGATGAGCTACGAGGCAACAGTATCTTCCTATGGTGGCAATGCTGCGGTCATGGCCAAATCTTTTGTTATGGCTGTCAGAAGTGTTGCTCAAACCTGGTATTCCTCCCTTCGACCAGGAACGATCACTTCATGGCAGAAGCTGAAGGACCTCTTGTTAACTAGGTTCCAAGGGTTTCAGACGAAGCCGGTTACTGCTCAGGCTCTGTTCCAGTGCACCCAGGATCACGAAGAATACCTTCAGGCGTATGTCCGAAGGTTCTTGCGTTTGAGAGCACAGGCACCAACGGTGCCCAATGAAATTGTCATTGAGGCCATGATCAAGGGGCTTCGGCCAGGACCGTCAGCTCAGTACTTCGCCAGGAAGCCCCCTCAAACTTTGGAGAAGCTTCTCCAGAAGATGGATGAGTACATTCGGGCCGATAACGATTTTCGCCAAAGAAGGGAGGAGGCCTTCAGGTTTTCTGAAATGACCAGGGGCTTCGGTGGGAGGTTTTACCCGAGGCATGTTAGATCAATTCATAACTCTACACAAAGTGATGATAAGGGGAGCCAACAGCAAAGGCCACAATATTCCTCACAGGCTTCGGGGCAACAGCAAGCTCCCTTCCGACCACCAGCTCCAAGAGGCAGAGGTGCCAGGGGCTTCGGAGGAAGATTTGGCGATCAACAGAGAAGAATCTTTTGCTTATTCTGTGGTGAGAACAAGGGCCATACTACCAGGATGTGTCATGTTACCATCCAGAAGCAAAAGGAAATAGCCGAAGCCGCAGCACAACAAGCTCAGCCGAAGCAGGTCATGCATACAGCTTCGTATCACTCGCCCTACATCCCAGAGTATGTAGGCAACCACCCTGCAGTTTCTGTTGCTTCGGCGAGTCAATCTCAAGCTTCTTGGCAACAACCTCCGCCTCCACCTCCGTTACAGCAAGGACAGCAGCCAGAAGGGAGCCAGTATGTTCCACACCAAAGGGACTTCCGAGAGCAGTCCGAAGCTCGTACAGTCAACAGCACCGTGCCAGAGTCAAAGCACATCTATTGACAAATATCCTACCCTAATAGCAATCTTTTCTATCCAGTTTTGTTTTCTGTAATAAAGGATATTGTTTAGGTTTCATATAAATACTTTCGTTGATTCCCACAAGGAAAATATATTTTTCTCAGGCTTAAATTGTTAAAGTTTAAAGACTTGTGATAATCAAGAGGACCTTCGGACTACCGAAAATTATTCGAAACAGCAAAAAGTCGTTCTAAGGAACGCAGAGTAAGTTGCCGAAGTCACAAAAAAGTCGTTCCAAAGGGAACACAGTGTAAGTTTTTTGCTCCAAAGACGTTCCTAAGGGAATGCAGAGCTTACAGCGAAAAGTCAACGCTGATGCCGCCAAAAGTAAAGGCGAAGAAGCTCCAAAGACGTTCCTAAGGGAATGCAGAGCTTACAGCGAAAAGTCAACGCTGATGCCGCCAAAAGTAAAGGCGAAGAAGCTCCAAAGACGTTCCTAAGGGAATGCAGAGCTTACAGCGAAAAGTCAACGCTGATTCCGCTGAAGTAAAAGGCGAAGAAGCTCCTAAGGGAGGCTTATAATGAAAAATTTTGTATGTTTTGTCACAGGAACGCGTGTATCTTCGGAATAAACAACATTTTACTCAGCATAACATCATCGCATCATTTCGCATAACATAAGCATCATACATCATATTGCATAAAGCACAAGAAGGGGATGTGACATCGATCTTCGGAAGAATGTTTTGAAAAGGGCAAACCATGCTAAGTAGCTTCACATTGTCAAGAAGCCTGGATATTATTCATCAGAACACTGGATATTGTTGTGGCAAACACAAATCCTTCTTCACGAAGCATGAAAAGAAGGGAAGGTGTTTTTTCGTCAAAGACTCAAAAAGCGGTACGTGTAAAGTTTCATGCATCGTAAAGAATTAAGCAATAAAAAGGGTATATTACATTCAGGATTACAAAATGTTACAATTCAGAAGTTTACTTTACAATAGTGTTCAATTTTCTTTTAGAACAACTTCTGCAGCCTCATTCAGGAGTCGATTGACGACTTCGTCCATGATTGCTTCGGCCATCTTTTTAATTTCATCGTCTCCTTTCGGCTGAGGGCCTGGAGACGCTTCAGCAGGATCTGAAGGACAGGACACGGCTATGCTGCTATTACAAACGGAAAATGAAGCTTAAAACCAAAAAATACAACACAATACAAACTATTAGTTAATACCTAATTGACCTTCGGGCTCTGTGCTCTTTTCAGCAGCCTTAGCCACTTCTCTAGCATCGTGAATGCCCTTTTCACTTCTTTGAATAATATCTCCTGCCATTTCTCGGCCACCATTATCCCAGATATCAGTAAAAAACTTTCCACCAATTATGCTTGCTTCGGCCGAAGGGTCTTTTGCGTCTTCAAAGGACAAAGCAGTTTCGGATTGTGCTAAGATTTTTACGTGTTCACAGCCCTTCTTCTCTAGAATGGTGGCAATTCCTCTGGCCCCAGAGAAAGCACATATATCCCCACGGCTATTTAAAATTTCTTCGAAGGCTTCAGCTTCGTGGTCGATCCATTCAATAGGACCTTCGGGATTGCCTCTTATAAAGTTTTCTTCACTAGAGAAGGCGTCGACCCTGGCGAAGCTAGCCTTCAGCTTCTTAACACATTCTATAGATTTGTTATAGCACCTCTTTTTGGATGAACGAAGCTCTTCAACAGTTGCTTCCAAGTGATCCGCCCATTGGTCGCTGAGCTCTCGCCTTGTTTCTTCAAGTATACGTTCTTCCCTGGCTCTGGCCAGTTGTTTCCGAAGATCTTCTATTTCGCGTCTCTGAGCTTCAGCCTGACTCTTGAACGCAGCTTCGTCTTCCTTTATTTTATTTATCAATGAGTGTAATATTTTATCTTTTTCGAGGCCTTCGTTCCTCAGTTCAATTACTTCGGAACGAAGGTTGCTCAGGGCTATAGTACACCCTTCGTCTTCAGCATCTTTTTGTGCCCTGAGGGCATTACTAAGTATCAGGCCCTGCAAAGAAAAGTATGTGTGTTTCAATAAAACAAGCAAAAGGTTTTTTTTTGGTATCAACAAAGAACACAAGGATCCCATTTGTCGCACCTTTAAGCTATTGTAGACCAGGCTGTCGGCCAAATCGTTCTTCGACAGCACCGAGAGCCCGTCTTCTAAGGTTGGGAATCCGAAGCTCTTGCTCATCTCCCGGCAAACAGAAATTTCCTTGTTGTCAGGGAGACAATACAAAAAGTCTTCTTCTCCACTACCATTGAATATTAACGCCCCCTTTGGATATTTCAGCTTTCGGGCGTAATGCTGGGCCTCTTGCTCCTCTTTTTCTGAAAGTTTTTTCCCCGAAGCATGACGAACAATATAATCACGAGCTCTGATGGATGCTTCGGGGGCAATGACTCCGATCTCTTCAACAAAAGTTGGCTTTGTTATTTTTTCCTCAGTTTCCAAGGATTCTATCTTCGCGGGCTCTGAGGACCCAGCTTCGGCTTCAGTCCCTTGCGCTGGAGTTTTGTTATCAGAAATTTCAGTTGTCGTTTCAGGAATGGCAGCAGCCTTCTTCGGAGGTGTGCTTGAAGTTTTAATTGTTTCTAGTATATCTAGCACATTGGCCATTCTTCTTCTTTTTGGAGTCACTGCTGGCACTTTTTGATTTTTTATTGTCTCAACATTTGCTGCAGGACTCACAATTTCTGGTACTTTTTCTTCAGTTGGTTTTTTCACTTCTCCAATTTTTTCTGTGGATGGCGCTTCGGCCATTTCTTTTGTTTCTGGCAGCGAAACCTTCGGTTCTTCTAGTTCTATCTTTTTCGCCGTTTCGGTTATCCCTGCAGCTGCAGGTGGCGTGACTGGTCTGGTTGGCTTTTTAGCCTCGGTAGCCGAAGAAGATTTTTCGGTAAACTCCGGCACCGAAGCTGGTTCGATATACCGCGGCCAGTGAGTGAGGACTTTTATTTTCTTTCTTTCAGGCTCTGGCTCGCTAGGAGCAGTTGCAGCTTCTTCTTTTGCAGAGGTTGTGTTCTTTCTTTTCTGCCTTCGGACGGGGGTAGCAATAGTCAGGGTAAACAAACCCAATTGCATCAAATACCCGATTCAGCCTTTTCTTTTTTCGGCCTCCGAAGGCTGCTGACATCGCTGTATCTTCGGCCTTTGAATAAGCACCAAGCAATTCGTCACTTAAATTTTCAATACTCTTTAGCCAGTCATCATCTGGCTCAGTAAATTTATCTCCAAACTTGAAGGTGTACTTCAGTCTCACAAGCCCACCTTCGTCGGCCTCTTTTATGGTTTCTTGAGGCATTTCCCATTTCTCCGCAAGAGGCCAAACCCGGAAGGCAATATGCTCTTGTACTAAATCTCTTGTTCCAATAAAAGAGCAGATGACGCCGAAGGCCCTCTGGCATTCTTCGGCAGCTTCATTCATTTCCACCTTCGGCCTCCGAAGGCCGAAGCTTTGCCAAATAGGACGCATAATTATACCTTTGATATCTTCTCGTGCTGATAGGTCATTCTTCACATAAAACCATTCTGTCATCCAATCCCCGGGCCATCTCTTCCGAAAGGTTGGTACGGGACAGCTTGCCCCGGACCGAGAGACGAAACTGTAGCAGCCAAAGTTATTATGGTACTGTTCTTTGCCCCAAGGCTTTGTTTCATATAATAATTCGTGTATATTACAGAAGCTTCTTGCATCAGGCTTCAGACCTTGGCTTCTCGCGGCCCACACGAAGATATTTAGCCTTATAATTGCCTCGGGAGTAAGTTGATGAAGATAGACTTCGAAGATTTTCAACACCTCCACGACGAAGCTACTCAAGGGAAATCGTAGCCCAGCTTTCAGAAAGCTTCGGTATACTACGACTTCATTCTCTTCAGGGTGTGGACAAGTCTTCTCTCCTTCATCGGCCCTCACAATGGACAAATCCCGAAAATACCTTCCTCTCATGTTGACAAGATGATTCTCTTTGATAGTTGATTTACCATAAACTGAATGGCTTGGTCGCCAGGGACGATCTTCGGAGTCTTCGCTACCGCTGTCCACATCATAACTGTCACTGTCACCGGTATCCTCAGACAAGCCTTCTAGAATTTCCTTGGTAATTTTTTCCATGTTTGTCTTCGACGTCGCTATAAGAAATCCCAAGTTTTTCTCTTCATCAAGAGTCAGCTTCGTCTCACTAGCAGTTTTCTTTTTCTCTTCATCAAGAGACAGCTTCGTCTCAGCAACAGCTTTCTTGTCTCCAGACATCTTCGGAAATACTAAAAAACTGTTTTCAAAGCCGAAGCTTTAAAATTAAAGACTCAGGGAATCTTAGTGCGCAAAAGCTAAAAATCGAGTGAGCGAGAGCAAGTGGCAAGAGAGCGTACCAAATGAGCTCGCGGTATGCTCTTATTTATACGCTCGGTGCGGTAAAAATGGAAAGACCCCGCCTGTCAGTGAATGTTGCTATTCTAGCAAAGGGAAGGTGTTTTTTCGGACCTTCGGCTTAAAGCCTTCGTCCATGTCGCAATCTAAATTTATTATTTTAACAAATTAATATTGCGAGGGGCTACTGTTGGGGGCCTTCGGCTTCCGAAGGTCCTCAAAAACATGATTTAACAGTGTTTCTAGAGTATAATGTGTGAACAGGTATCTTCGGACTCGTATCAGAGAGGGAGAAGCTCAAAAGATACGAAGGTTGACACAGCGCCGAAGCTGTGAAGCAGGGAAGCTTCGGCATGTTCGCAGAAAAGGGAACCGACTTGAAGATGAAAAGGCCATTTAGACCTCGATAGATTACTATAGAATTACCACCAAATGTAAAGGGCATGTATGTAATTTTGTATGGGTTGTACCCCGTGCCTATAAATAGGTGAACAGTACCCCCGTACTGTTCACGCTGACTTGGTGTTCACTTTTGCGTCACGCTTGTACTTTCATTTCCTTCAAATTGGAGGTACATCTGTAATTCAATGTTATTTTTATTTATATATAATAATGATATATGATGATCTACATAATTTTTTATGTTTCTTGTAATTCATTCTTCGTCAATATGTAATGCATTTATAAAGGTTCGCCCTTTGTGACCTTCGTCCGAAAATCATTATATCCCAAGGGAAATAATGCTTCGTAGGACGAAGGACTTAACCGATTAACATTTTCTATGTTGCCTTGTTCTTGAAGCATTTGAGAACAAGTCCCCAACACTTAACTTTGGGATTCTTTCAAGCCAGACTTCCAAAAAGAAAGGTGAACCATGTTTGTATGGATACGTCTTCAATCCTATAAAACTTGGCCCAAGATACCACAGCCCACTCGGACCAGAATACCACATCATTCCAGCTATTTGGGTCCCGCCTTACTGTTGTCTGATGAGACACAGTAGGTAGGAACAGTTCCCACCAACATAAACCTCTGCCCAAGAAAAGCCCAAAAATAATTCCTCGCACCCCGCTCAAAAATACATTTGTATTTTTGATTTTCCAAATATCTCTAAATATTCAAATTCTAGAACATTCCAAGAATATTCCTTTTCTTTTTCTCCCTATGATTATAAAATCCAAAACTCCTCCATCCAAACTCAGATTTCAGTCATTCTTGTTTCTAAAATTCTTGTCAAACTATTCCCCATCCAACCATGTCATACCTTAAGCATGGTTCATATTTCAGAAAACTCCCAAAATACTCTTGTCCCATATTCTGCCTATAACTCTCCTGTCCATGCTAAGTCAGACGATTCTTTCGTCACTATTCTCACCAATAGTGAACTTCACTGTGCTACACCACATACACCCAGCTATAAATATACCCAGTTACCCTCTCCCTCTCCACACACACTCAACACCCTCAGCCAAGGCAAACACCCCACCCACTCAGTTACTCCGCTCTGTCGGCTACACGCATAGTGTCGCTTTGTCTCCAGTCCACCCTCCTGGTAAGCATCTCCGCTCCACCACTAGTAGTATCTCAACACCCCATGACATAGATTCTACTCAAGACTCTACCCATCCATATATCGCTATTCTGACCACTATACTAAATATTTGTTGGTATACTTGCTGGTTTGTTGTTTGCTTGTTCATGTTGCATAGTTATCGGAGCGTTCGTGCCATCTCGTTGAGGCCAGATCTGCAAGTCTACACCAGGCAGTGGAGCTAGAAGCCAGTTCCGCGAGCTCCCCTTCCCCCTTCGCCGGATAAGCACGGCAAGCTCACTAGATCCCTTTGATGCATAAATTACCTATGATTTTTCAACCACAACCCTTAGCCTGTTATTTTATGCATGATATGATTTTGAGACAAGTTATTATGACCACCCAGCCGCTTGCCGCAATCAATCCCTGATACATTTGTTACAAATGATTTGAGAAAAGGTGTGAGTTTTCAAAAGAAAATGCTTTTCAAAATGTGTATGATGAAGGGTTTCCACCCTTATCACCTTTGAGTAGGGATGATCAGGGACTCCCTGGTTTAGGGGAGGGCCTAAGGTGATGGCTCAGATGGTTTAGGTGTGAGCAGAAGGATTGTCCCCTCATATAAGGACCGGTTTGTCATCCTTCACTACCTGTACTCATGATAAGTACAACCACTCGAGACTGTGTGGGCAGTCACTCAATCTGAACTCGTACAGTCCAACCCCAGGGTTATGAAGGCTGGGGAGCACCTGGAGGATAAGGAGGGGGAATGTTTTGTCCGGTTTGGGCATGGCGGTGGCCTGACTCCTTCCGGTATAACCGTTAAGGTTAGGACGTGCGAGGAAAGAAAGAGATTTGGCATTCGGGTCTCACGACGGTGAGATCGTAGAAACCGGACTAGTGGGTAAAGTGTACACCTCTGCGCAGAGTTTGAAAACCTATTCGAATAGTCTGTGTCCACTGGAATGGACGAGTCTGGTATGGTATGTCAATTAATGTTTTGTTTTCAAAAAAAGGGGTGCTTTTGAGAAAAGTGGTTTTTAAAAGGTTCGATGGTTGAGCCGTGAGCTATGGTGGACGGGAAGTCCAGTAGCTGTTTTTGAAAATGAAAACCAGTGGGAAACTGCTGAGATACCTGGATGGTTTAGTCCAGGGGAATTTGTTCTAATACTGAAAAACTTCCTGCTCCTTTTGGAGAGGATGCACTTTGCAAAATACAAAATGTTTCTCAAAACAACCCTGCATAAAATATTGTTGTTTCTGCAAATATCCTGAGCTCCACATATTCCATGCATTATATCTGATTTCCCCATTCCACGGGTGAAGGTGGGCTGCTGAGTACGTTTGTACTCACCCTTGCTTATTTGTTGTTTTTCAGAAAAAGGAGATTGGGTAAGAGTTACGCCTGTTCCCAACCTTGCATGTGGCTGTTGGACCGTTGAATTGCTTCGTTGCGTATATCGGGCTGCTTCAGCCCCACTCTGATGATATGTCTCGAGTTGTTGTCACACCCGATTTTGGAAGGCAAACCGAATGCGAACTATGTACGTGCCAGGATCAGAACTCACGTACACAGCGATTACATAAATGAACATCATCGCACAATGCTCGAATAATAACGTAAAAGAGTATTAACTTATTACATCACAGAGTCAGAGACATCCACATAGTCATCAACTTAACTGATAAATCAAAGTGCTAAGCGAAACGTAGTAAAGATAAGGCCTTCACAGGCAGCTGACTGGGGGTTGCCGCCAACCCACACCTAAAACTCGTCGTAGTCTTGAAACTCCTGGAAGTCTCCTTCCACGACTTCGTCTTCTCCTGAGCAGTGGTTGCAATGTGGACAACCTGATGTTTTGTGGTAAAGCAAGGATGAGTACACATCAACGTACTCAGCAAATGCCCCGTTTAGCTGAAGTGGACTAGCTTTATGTAGGGTTAGGCTCAAGCAGTTGCTTTTAGTTGGTCAAGTATTCATTGTTAGTAGAAGCCAGATTTTATCACCAAGCCCAAGTTATAATCCCAAAAAGTACCTCCTCAGAGAGGAAATACTAGAATGCATAATTGAAGTCACCATCATTAACCATCATCATTAAAGTCATCATCTGAGGTGTATCCGGAGTATCTCTAATCAAAGAGGATCCCAAGGCTGCTCTTAACCGTGAGCACGGCTGATATATCAGTTTCACTACCCTCTGCAGAGGTCGCACACTTTACCCATGAGTCATGATTCCCTTTCTACCCGGGGAGAGCTAATCCCCATTGACCACTACCTAGGTGGTCCGGCAGGGTATCACTACGTAGCTTTTACAAAGATTCCCTAGAGATCATAGCTGCCCGTTAGGTTTCTCTAGTTTGATAAACATAGTACCCCTCCCCGCAGGAGAGTGACTAACAAAAGCAAAACGAAAGAACCCCGACACTCAGCCTCGGCAAAGCAAGCACTGTGCCTAGACCCCATTGACGGCACGACGGCGAAGCAACTACACCTCTAGTTCTTCTAATTAATTAGCTAAGGGCATCCCATTTCACCCTCATGGTTGCACTGTTATCCCGGGTGGTCTCTCAACGAATAGGTCCTTACGGAGAGGCACTCAGGAAATAGCCTGAGCCCCCTAGAGTATCACAAGATCATCAATATCATCAGGATAACAGTATCGTATCATAAATAGTCACATCATGTTCATTGATTAAGTTAAGGCAATAGCAAAATGCTAACCATAATAACCCAAAAGGTCATCAAGGATAAGGTAAATGTAAAGCTAGTCAATCCTTAGGTTTCAATTAAGTAATGCGGGATAGTGAATTATAAGTGAATAGGACATAATGGGTCAGAGGACACTTGCCTTCACCAAACTGCTGATCAGTGACTTCTTCTGCAACTTCCTCGGGAAACACAGACTGCCCGTTGTCTACGTAAAGTAATCATTCATTCTATGCACTTGGGAAATAACAAACAAAAGCAATATACCAAACATATGCAGTAGAGAGATCACAAGTTCACAATAGAAAAGGATTGGCAATCTGGTGCTCCCTAGGCCTAGGGTAGGTGATTATGCAAAGTGATTCATTATCCACTAACTAGGTCTATGTCAGTGGTGGGGTTAAATCATTACATGGTGTTAAGTCCATAAACTTAGATGCTCCAACTCTTATTAAAGTCTACTATCTTTACTTTATCTCAAATAGGGTTCCAATAACATTACTTTTACACAAATGATCAACTATTAATTGGAACATAAAAACAGCAGGGAAACATTGTTTAAATGGGTAGATAAAAATATTATGAACATTTTGCAATTTGAAGCACCTAATTTGGAGTTCATATGACAGAGTTATGAATTTTACAAGATTAGGGATTAAAAATACTCTTTAAATACTTAATCTGGTTTAAATAAAAGGTCCGAGGACCTAACTGCGAAGTTCCATGGACGGCGGGTTAATTTGCAGCAAACCGGGGGTCTCTTTAAGAAGTTGTGCGGGCGAAGGGGTATCGGGCTCCTACGGCCGTTGGATCTCGGATCAACGCCCGAGATTAGATCTGCAGGCGGGCGCGCGAGCGCGCGGCGGCATGAGCGGCTGATAGGCGGGGCCGGGCGGGCAGCGCGGGCGCGCAAGCGGCTGGCATGCGGGGCCGGGCGGGCAGCGCGGGCGCGCGAGCGGCTGACAGGCGGGGCCCGGCTGACAGGAAGGCGGGGTGCGGGGGTGGGGGGGAAACGGCCCTGGGCCGTCGGATCTCAAGCGAACGGCTAGGGTTGGGCTTGGGCTATTTGAAACAGGGCCGTCTGATCTAAGATGGACGGCGGAGATCTGGTGGCTGGCTTCTGTCCTCCCCTCCGGCTAGCAGAGACGGCGGCGCCCGTTCCCGCGGCGGGGAACTCGTCGGAGACAAGGGGCGCGGGGGCTCTGCGGGTCCTTAGGGCGACCTGGATGGCCGGAGAGGTTGGGGAAGGCGCGGGGAATCTTCTGGTGGGGGCTAGGTCGGGACAGGGGCACCGGAGGGGGGCGGCCCACGGCGGAACGGCTCGGCGGCGGCGCTAATTGACTCCAGCGAGGAATTAAACGCAGCAGGGAGCAACAGAGGGGAAGGGAGGGGGCAGAGGAGGTTCCTTACCTCAAGGCGAACCCCGGGGACTCCTCGGTGGCGGCGAAGGCGCGACGATAGCCCGGGTCGACGGTGGCGGACCACGGCGACTGCACGGAGGACGGTGGGTGAGCGCGGGCAGAGGAAATTAGAGAGGGGGAGGAGGAATTGGGGCGTGTCCCGGGTTGCAGACATCGAGGCGAAGCTCACCGTGGCAGAGGGCACGGTGGGGCTCCAACGTCGACGGAGAAACGGGCTCGGGACGGCGGCGGTTAATGGCGGCGGCGCTTTGGCGTGCGCGCAGCGTGGGGGGAGGTGGAAGGGAGGTCTGCAGGTGCGCAAATGAGGGAGGGAGAGAGGGTGGGCTAGGCTCCAGGCTCAAGTGGCCGAGGGCGAGGTGGTTGCGAGCTTCACGCGCGACGTGGGCGCGGAGGCCGCGGCACGCGCAGCTCGGGGCGGCGGTTACGCGGGGACGAGGGAGCTGACAGCCCGGGCCCGCGAGCAGAGAGAGCGGGGGAGCGAGCGCGGATGCGAAGAAGGCGGTCGCGCTGACGGGCGGGCCCGCCAGGGCAGAGAGAGGAGGGGGGAGAAGGCGCGCACGAGGGGTGGGCCGGCTGGGCCGAAAGGCTGAGGGGGGGCAGGGGTATGGGCTTCTTTCCTTTTTCTTTTATTCCAGCAATTATTTTCCCTTTTCTTTTTATTTACTCTATTTGATTCAATTCTAAATATGCCACAAATTCAAATTAGCACTTCCAAGTATTATGCACCAAACAAAAGTGAAACTTAGGGTTTAACATGTTGCCACAATTCATACTTCCTTGGAGTTTAGTCTAATAGACTATAATTACACAAAGGAAATAGCCACTCTTCTTTTATAGAAAAGAGAAAGAGGAGATTGGGAAGGGTGTGATGAGAGGAGCAACACCTGAATTTGTGAATATGAGCAAAGAAATTTTATACCCCCAAATTCAGGGTGTTACAAACCTATCCCCCTTAAAAGAATCTCGCCCCGAGATTCAGGGTTGGTCAGCAAAGAGATCAGGGTATTTGGCTTTCAGATCATCTTCGCGTTCCCAGGTTGCTTCTTCCTCAGAGTGGTGGCCCCATCTGACTTTGCACATTCTGATGATGTTCCTCCGGGTGACTCTGTCTGCAAACTCCAGAATCTGCGTGGGCTTCTCTACGTAGGTCAGATCCTCTTGGACTTCCAAGTCCTCCACTGGCAACTGTTCTTCTGGTACTCGCAGACACTTCTTCAATTGCGACACGTGGAACACATTGTGCACTGCCGACAAGCTTTCTGGTAGGTTGAGCTGATAGGCTACTTCTCCATGTTTTGCTTGAATCTGATATGGTCCAACATACCGAGGTGCTAACTTGCCTTTAACTCCGAACCTCCTGACTCCTCTAATAGGTGACACCTTCAGATAGACGTAATCTCGCACTTCGAAACTCAATTCCCTTCTCCTTCTGTCAGCATAACTTCGCTGCCTTGATTGTGCTATCTTCAGATTCTTTCGAACCATTTTGATATTCTCTTCGGCTTCAAGCAAGATGTCGGGGCCAAACACCTGTCTCTCCCCAGGCTGGTCCCAATGCAGCGGAGTCCTACAACTCCGTCCATAGAGCGCCTGAAACGGTGACATCTTCAAGCTAGCCTGGTAACTATTGTTGTAGGAGAATTCTGCATAAGGTAACCTTTTGTCCCATCCTGACTTGTCTTGCAACGCACAGGCTCTCAACATATCTTCTAGGATCTGATTGGTTCTTTCAGTCTGTCCGTCTGTCTGCGGGTGATAAGCTGAGCTGAAGTTCAAATGTGTGCCCAAAGCTTCTTGTATCTGCTGCCAAAAATGAGAGGTAAACTGTGTCCCTCGATCTGACACTATCTTCTTCGGCACACCATGAAGGCAGACTATCCGGGACATGTATAACTCAGCTAATGTTGCTCCGGTGTATGTTGTCTTCACAAGTATAAAATGGGCCACCTTTGTTAAGCGGTCCACAACCACCCAGATGGAATCATAGCCGGCCCGGGTACGAGGTAGGCCAACTATAAAATCCATCCCGATCTCATCCCACTTCCACTGAGGAATCTGCAATGGCTGCAACAGTCCAGCGGGTCTCTGATGCTCTGCTTTGGTTCTTTGACAGCTATCACAGATGGCGACATATTCTGCGATCTCTCTTTTCATGCCATACCACCAAAACCTCCTTTTTAAATCCTGATACATCTTCTCACTTCCAGGGTGTATGGAGTAGGCTGTCTCATGAGCTTCCTTGAGGATCAGCTCCCGAATAGGTTTGATGTCGGGAACACACAATCGGTCCTTGAACCATATTACTCCCTCTTCATCCTCTCGAAAGTCTTTGCCTCTTCCTTCTAAGATCAGCTGCCGGATCTTGTTGATGTTTTCATCATCCTTCTGCCCTTCTTTGATCTCCCGCTCTAGGGTGGGCTCTAATTCCACTGTTACTCCTTGTGTACTGTTCAGAAAACCAAGACTCAGTCTGTCGAACTCCTTGGCTAACTCATATGACATTGGGTACGTGGCCATCATATTGACTTGACTCTTCCTGCTCAGAGCATCTGCAACAACATTGGCTTTGCCTGGATGGTAGTGTATCTCCAACTCGTAGTCTTTGATCAATTCCAACCATCTTCGCTGCCTCATGTTTAACTCTGACTGGGTGAATATGTATTTCAGACTTTTATGATCTGTGTAGATATCACACTTCTGACCATACAGGTAATGCCTCCATGTCTTTAAAGCATGAACCACTGCTGCCAACTCTAGGTCGTGTGTGGGGTAATTTTTCTCATGGATCTTCAGCTATCGAGATGAGTATGCTACGACTCTTCCTTCTTGCATTAGCACACATCCCAATCCGGTGTAAGAAGCATCGCAATAAACCTCTTGGCACAGGTGTTGTAGTCAATCTATTCTTCAGTTCTTCAAATGCCTCTTGGCACTTTTGGGTCCACTTAAACTCAACTTTCTTCGCTAGCAATGCTGTCATTGGCCTGGCAATCTTTGAAAAGCCCTCGATGAAACGCCTATAGTATCCGGCCATTCCAATGAAGCTCTTGATCCCACGAACATCCTTCGGTGCTTTCCAGTTCAGAATATCTGCTACTTTCTTTGGATCCACAGCTAACCCATCTTGGTTTATAATGTGACCCAAAAACAAGACTTCATGAATCCAGAACTCGCATTTACTCAGCTTGGCATACAACTGATGCTCTCGTAGCCTTTGCAATACCATCTTCAAATGCTCCACATGTTCTTCCTCACTTTGAGAATATATGAGAATATCATCGATGAACACCACAACAAACTTGTCTAGGTAGTCCATGAACACGTTGTTCATCAGATACATAAAGAAGGCTGGCGCATTTGTCAAACCAAAGGACATAACTGTGAACTCATATAATCCATACTTGGTGATGAATGATGTCTTCAGTATGTCCGAGAGTTGGATTCTGAGTTGATGGTAACCTGATCTCAGATCTATTTTCGAGAATACGCTGGCACCTCTGAGCTGGTCAAACAGGTCTTCTATTCTTGGCAGGGGGTACTTGTTCTTAACAGTGACTTCATTCAGGGCTCTGTAATCTATGCACATCCTTTTGGTACCATCTTTCTTCTCTACAAACAATACTAGAGCGGCCCAAGGCGAGGTGCTTGGTCTGATGTAACCCTTCTCTAACATCTCATCTATCTGCTTCTTGAGTTCCACCAATTCTGGTCCAGACACTCGATAGGCTCTTTTGGAAATGGGGGCTGTACCAGGGATAAGCTCTATGGCAAATTCGACTTTTCTCTCGGGTGGCATGCCCGTTAGCTCCTCGGGAAACACATCCGGAAAGTCCGACACAACCTTGATAGCCTCGAGCGGGTTGGCCTCCTTGCTATCGACCGAAATCTGGTGACAATCTCCTTTCACTGTCTTAGGCATCCTTAGCTCAGCCACTACCTCCTCTCCGGACGGGGACTTCAATGTTACGGTCCTCTTGTCACAGCTAACATTCGCTTCATACTTCATTAACCAATTCATCCCTAGGATGACATCTACCCCAGGGGTGTCTATTACTATTAGGTCGCTGGGGAACCCTATCCCCCTTATTTCCACCCTTATATTTGAGCATATTTTATCTGCTTGCACTTTGCCACCAACCGAATTAATCCTCATGGGCGGCATCATTGCCTCTACTGAGATGTTATGCATTTCTACCCACGTTGCAGTGACAAATGAATGAGTTGCACCAGTATCAAATAGCACTTTTGCTGAATAAGATTCGACTGAGAACATACCTACTGCCACATCTGGTGCATCCTGGATTGCTTCGGCCTCCAGGTGGTTCACCTTCCCACGGTTGTACGCTTGACCACGATTGCCCGCTGCCTGTTGAGGTACGCCTTGCCTTGTTGGAGCATTGGGGTTGGTCTGCTGCTGCGCCATCTTCTTTGGGCATTGCATCGCCCAGTGGCCTTGTTCTCCACAGTGAAAGCATCCTCTGCCTCCTCCTTGTGCTGGGGCTGCTTGGTTGTTCTGATTTGTTGCTGGGGCAGGAAGGCGAGGTGCCTGGTTGTTCTGCTTCTGATACTGATTACCTCCCTGCTGGCTGTTCTGACGATACTGCTGCTGCTGTGGGTACTGCCTCTGAAACTGCTGCTGATACGGACGCTGACTCTGATGCTGATATCCCTGGGGGTGACCAGGCTTGCCTTGCTGAGATGAACTTCTTGAGAAGCGGGGGCGGCTGATGCTCCCGGACTGTGGTCCACTCATCTTGCGCTTCTGATCTTCCATATCTTTGCGCTTCCTCTCGGTCATGATTGCCCTGTCGATCAGGTGCTGGAAGGTGGGGAAGGTGTGGTTCATCAGCTGGTAATGCAGGGGATCCACCAAACCCCTCATGAACCTGTACTGCCTTTTAGCATCAGTGTTGACATCTTCAGGTGCATAACGAGATAGCTGCAGAAACTTGTCTCTGTATTCACTAACAGACAGGGGTCCCTGCTTCAGAGCCAGAAACTCCTCCTTCTTCACGATCATCAGTCCCTCTGGAACATGGTACCTGCGGAAACTCTCACTGAATTCCTCCCAAGTGATGGCTTCGGGGTCAGCATGGGTGGCGAGGTAGGACTCCCACTAGGACTGGGCTGCTCCCCTTAGCTGGCGGGGACCATACAGAACCTTCTCCCTGTCGTCACATTAGGCGGTGCGCAGTTCCCTTTCCACTGCACGCAGCCAGTCTTCTGCATCCATGGGGTCAGCAGAATGGGCGAAGGTAGGAGGGTGCCCTCTCATGAACTCGCCACGTTTGTCCCGTGGCATCTCGGCATCTGCACTTGCAACTGGGGTTGGGGTTGCTGTTGAGCTTGCTGCATGGCTGCCAGAGTCTGCCCAATAGCCTGCACTGCCTGAGTCTGCATCAAGAACATCTGCTCCACGGTCATCGGGGGTGGTGGGGGAGGCTGCCTCTGATGTTCCTCCTGCTGGGCACGCTGCTCTTGCTGAGCACGCCTGTTACATCGGCGCCTGTTGTCAGACATCTGTGGAAGACATTCACACATCAGCATTGATCTTATAATCCTTCAGCATAAGAAGAGGGAAAACAGAATTCTTCATGACACTGGGTGAACAAAGAACCTCACTGATCCTCACTATGATCCAATACAGCCTCTCAGATAAAAAGGAAAGTAGAAGTAAATGGTTTCCCAACTAAATAACTGACTTCATTAACATCACTAGCTAAGCCAAACTGCAGGGGAAACCCACAGGTCGGCAACAGTCATTACAAAGATTCAAATCCAGCACAAGTTCATCATAACAAGCATGTAAGCAACTGATAAGCAAACTAAACTGACTATCTAAGACTGAGACATCTGACTTAAGAATTATTACAAACTCCGACGCTAACGATCTAAGGATCCAGATCTATCCTGGTCTTACAGGCAGGGGAACCATAGGTGTGGTGACCACGTGGCGGCGAGCGGTATGGGTGCTGAGTCCCAACAGGAGCGGGGAACCACCCTCCTGGTGGCGGCGCGCTGCCAGCTCAGCACGCAACTCAGCAATCTCCGTTCGAGCCCTGCTCAGCTCGTCCAGAGAGTGATCCAGCTCAGTGTTAAGCACCGCGACTAGGTTGACTGTGCTGCTCAACCTAGGGTTATCCTCACCAACAGGTGAGACAACCACACTCTCTGTGCTGCCAGTAGGACGGCGGGGGTAGTACCGAAGGTTAAGACCGTCAGCCACCCCATCAAATAAGGAACAGTACTGGGAGAGTGCACGCCGTGCTGCATCCTGCATAGCTGCTTCTGCAGTGTCCCTCTCGGAGATGGAGTAATGCTCCGAAACAGCCTCTACACCCCGGAGGTCATCCTCCGGACGGCGAACTAGGCAGGTAGCCTCCCAGTGGTCCGTGTACCTCCCGCGACTGTGCTGGTAGACTACACAACGGTACTCGATCGACCAGGTGTGCCGGTCGAAGGCCTGGCGCAACAAGGTGTCGAGTGCGTCGTGGAAGTGACAACCGCGAGCGGCGTCACGGGTGATGGGTCGGGCGACCCATCCTTCCGCCTCCTGCGGCTCGGAGGACTTCGTGCTGTGGTCTGAGTCGTCGTCGTCGGGGTCTCCTCGAGGACCCCCTCCAGTAGCTCCCCCAACAGCCGGGGCGTCCCTCGGTGGTGCAGGGGGTGCCTCTAGCTGAGGAACAGAGGAACGGCGCCTCACGGACTCCACCTCCTGTGGCTCAGGTGGGGAGGAAGAGCCCTGATGCTCCCTGTGCTGACGCCGGCGCTCCTGCTCCTCACGCAGGTGGTGGTGCAGCCTCTCCAAGTGACTCGACTGACCGGACACGGTGTGGCGCAGGGGACGCTCCGCAAGGCGAGACGGCAGGAAAGGAATCACCGACTTACGTGTAGTGTGTCTAAGACGAGCCATCTACAAAAGACACCGTAAGCATAAGAGTAAGAACAGAACTAATATGACAAGTGAGTTAACCATAGACAGGACAAAATAAATTTTTAACAAGGTATAATATAGTATATATATGTGTAGTAAAACATAGGGTTGGTCGAGGTGACCGACTTTTGAAGTAGCATCAGAGGTCAAGGTGAGAGGGAAGGTCAGTAGTCCTTAGTACGACCAGTGCTACTCTAGGTCAGCGGTCCTACAGTCAGCACGGCTTTGATACCATTTATGTCACACCCGGTTTTGGAAGGCAAACTGAATGCGAACTATGTACGTGCCAGGATCAGAACTCACATACACAACGATTACATAAATGAACATCATCGCACAATGCTCGAATAATAACGTAAAAGAGTATTAACTTATTACATCACAGAGTCAGAGACATCCACATAGTCATCAACTTAACTGATAAATCAAAGTGCTAAGCGAAACGTAGTAAAGATAAGGCCTTCACAGGCAGCTGACTAGGGGTTGCCGCCAACCCACACCTAAAACTCGTCGTAGTCTTGAAACTCCTGGAAGTCTCCTTCCACGACTTCGTCTTCTCCTAAGCAGTGGTAAAGCAAGGATGAGTACACATCAACGTACTCAGCAAATACCCCGTTTGGCTGAAGTGGACTAGCTTTATGTAGGGTTAGGCTCAAGCAGTTGCTTTTAGTTGGTCAAGTATTCATTGTTAGTAGAAGCCAGATTTTATCACCAAGCCCAAGTTATAATCCCAAAAAGTACCTCCTCAGAGAGGAAATACTAGAATGCATAATTGAAGTCACCATCGTTAACCATCATCATTAAAGTCATCATCTGAGGTGTACCCGGAGTATCTCTAATCAAAGAGGATCCCAAGGCTGCTCTTAACCGTGAGCACGGCTGGTATATCAGTTTCACTACCCTCTGCAGAGGTCGCACACTTTACCCATGAGTCATGATTCCCTTTCTACCCGGGGAGAGCTAATCCCCATTGACCACTACCTAGGTGGTCCGGCAGGGTATCACTACGTAGCTTTTACAAAGATTCCCTAGAGATCATAGCTGCCTGTTAGGTTTCTCCAGTTTGATAAACACAGTACCCCTCCCCGCAGGAGAGTGACTAACAAAAGCAAAACGAAAGAACCCCGGCACTCAGCCTCGGCAGAGCAAGCACTGTGCCTGGACCCCATTGACGGCACGACGACGAAGCAACTACACCTCTAGTTCTTCTAATTAATTAGCTAAGGGCATCCCATTTCACCCTCATGGTTGCACTGTTATCCCGGGTGGTCTCTCAACGAATAGGTCCTTACGGAGAGGCACTCAGAAAATAGCATGAGCCCCCTAGAGTATCACAAGATCATCAATATCATCAGGATAACAGTATCGTATCATAAATAGTCACATCATGTTCATTGATTAAGTTAAGGCAATAGCAAAATGCTAACCATAATAACCCAAAAGGTCATCAAGGATAAGGTAAATGTAAAGCTAGTCAATCCTTAGGTTTCAATTAAGTAATGCGGGATAGTGAATTATAAGTGAATAGGACATAATGGGTCAGAGGACACTTGCCTTCACCAAACTGCTGATCAGGGACTTCTTCTGCAACTTCCTCGGGAAACACAGACTGCCCGTTGTCTACGTAAAGTAATCATTCATTCTATGCACTTGGGAAATAACAAACAAAATCAATATACCAAACATATGCAGTAGAGAGATCACAAGTTCACAATAGAAAAGGATTGGCAATCTGGTGCTCCCTAGGCCTAGGGTAGGTGATTATGCAAAGTGATTCATTATCCACTAACTAGGTCTATGTCAGTGGTGGGGTTAAATCATTACATGGTGTTAAGTCCATAAACTTAGATGCTCCAACTCTTATTAAAGTCTACTATCTTTACTTTATCTCAAATAGGGTTCCAATAACATTACTTTTACACTAATGATCAACTATTAATTGGAACATAAAAACAGCAGGGAAACATTGTTTAAATGGGTAGATAAAAATATTATGAACATTTTGCAATTTGAAGCACCTAATTTGGAGTTCATATGACAAAGTTATGAATTTACAAGATTAGGGATTAAAAATACTCTTTAAATACTTAATATGGATTAAATAAAAGGTCCGAGGACCTAACTGCGAAGTTCCTGGGACGGCGGGTTAATTTGCAGCAAACCGGGGGTCTCTTTAAGAAGTTGCGCGGGCGAAGGGGTATCGGGCTCCTACGGCCGTTGGATCTCGGATCAACGCCCGAGATTAGATCTGCGGGCGGGCGCGCGAGTGCGCGGCGGCATGAGCGGCTGACAGGCGGGGCCGGGCGGGCAGCGCGGGCGCGCAAGCGGCTGACAGGCGGGGCCCGGTTGACAGGAAGGCGGGGTGCGGGGGGGAACGACCCTGGGCCGTCGGATCTCAGGCGGACGGCTAGGGTTGGGCTTGGGCTATTTGAAACAGGGCCGTCTGATCTAAGATGGACGGCGGAGATCTGGCGGCTGGCTTCTGTCCTCCCCTCCGGCTAGTAGAGACGGCGGCACCCGTTCCCGCGATGGGGAACTCGCCGGAGACAAGGTGCGCGGGGGCTCTGCGGGTCCTTAGGGCGACCGGGATGGCCGGAGAGGTTGGGGAAGGCGCGGGGAATCTTCTGGTGGGGGCTAGGTCGGGACAGGGGCACCGGAGGGGGGCGGCCCACGGCGGAACGGCTCGGCGGCGGCGCTAATTGACTCCGGCGAGGAATTAAACGCAGCAGGGAGCAACAGAGGGGAAGAGAGGGGGCAGAGGAGGTTCCTTACCTCAAGGCGAACCCCGGGGACTCCTCGGTGGCGGCGAAGGCGCGACGATAGCCCGGGTCGACGGTGGCGGACCACGTCGACTGCACGGAGGACGGCGGGTGAGCGCGGGCAGAGGAAATTAGAGAGGGGGAGGAGGAATTGGGGCGTGTCCCGGGTTGCGGACGTCGTGGCGAAGCTCACCGTGGCAGAGGGCACGGCGGGGCTCCAACGTCGACGGAGAAACAGGCTTGGGACGGCGGCGGTTAATGGCGGTGGCGCTTTGGCGTGCGCGCAGCGTGGGGGGAGGTGGAAGGGAGGTCTGCAGGTGCGCAAATGAGGGAGGGAGAGAGGGTGGGCTAGGCTCCGGGCTCAAGTGGCCGAGGGCGAGGTGGTTGCGAGCTTCACGCGCGACGTGGGCGCGGAGGCCGCGGCACGCGCAGCTCGGGGCGGCGGTTACGCGGGGATGAGGGAGCTGTCAGCCCGGGCCCACGAGCAGAGAGAGCGGGGGAGCGAGCGCGGATGCGGGGAAGGCGGCTGCACTGACGGGCGGGCCCGCCAGGGCAGAGAGAGGAGGGGGGAGAAGGCGCGCGCGGGGTGGGCTGGCTGGGCCGAAAGGCTGAGGGGGGGGCAGGGGTATGGGCTTCTTTCCTTTTTCTTTTATTCCAGCAATTATTTTCCCTTTTCTTTTTATTTACTCTATTTGATTCAATTCTAAATATGCCACAAATTCGAATTAGCACTTCCAAGTATTATGCACCAAACAAAAGTGAAACTTAGGGTTTAACATGTTGCCACAATTCATACTTCCTTGGAGTTTAGTCTAATAGACTATAATTACACAAAGGAAATAGCCACTCATCTTTTATAGAAAAGAGAAAGAGGAGATTGGGAAGGGTGTGATGAGAGGAGCAACACCTGAATTTGTGAATATGAGCAAAGAAATTTTATACCCCCAAATTCAGGGTGTTACAGTTGTGGACCAACTCTTAAAGTTGATCGCCACCTTTATAGGTTTGTCTTGTTTAAGCAGATCTGAAATCATCTGTTGTATAAATGTGTTTACTAGCCTCTTGGGACTAGTAATTGTATCACATTTGAGTCCCAGAGGATTCGGGCGCTTCAGGTGGTATCGGAGCTGTTAGGTTGGCCACAGGACGTAACCCTTAGCCTGATCCAAAAGTTTTTGAGTCAAAACTATTTTATTAAAAAAATTCTTGCTCTTATCCCTTCATTTCAAAAATTGTTTCCCCCTTTCCTTCTCTCAGAAGTCAGATGGAGGTCCGTTGCCAAACCAGCTTTTGCCAGAATGAAGATGGTTTCCCCAAGTTGCTGAAAGCATGCATAGTTCGCCTTGGAATCAGGAGCCAGCTAGAGTATGATGGTCGTGAATTCATCGAGCATGGCACAGAGAAGTGTGTCGTGACTGTATACATTGGATCCAGTCCGCACCATGTGGAATGGAGTGTCACTGCTGCTGGGCACAGATTCAAAGACACCTGCCAAGTCGTCGCTCGCAAGGCATTGAGGGCCCTGTGTCAGATCTATGAAGAAGAAGTGGCCGACACCCCGCTCAGATTCTTTCCGCCCTTTCAGAGAGATCGTCCAGTCTGGATGGCCAGGATGCGTGCATTGGAAGGGCAGCAGCTGCTTGAGGACGACCCCTCAGTCATGTACCTCACTGCATACCTGCTCACCTTGGATGTGCAGTATGATTTCTTGGCTCGGCACCACCGTCAGATGATTGCCCGAGCAGAAGATGCAGAGAAGTGCAACCGTCAGCTCCATGTGGATCTCACCACAGCTCAAGCCCGTGTAGCTGCCTTGGAAAGTCGTGAAGCCATTGTTGTTGAAGCCCTGAAGCAAGCCAAGGATGAGCATGTCCAAAAGCTGATGGAGGCCTACTTGGTCACCCATAACCAACGTAGAGCCCTGCGGATCTAAGAGCCCGCTTCATCCAACCCTGTTCAACCCATCAGAGCTGAAGACCCCCAGATTCTTGAAGGTCACCCGATCTCTATCAGAGGAGATAAGAAGGCTTGGGAACTCCCAGAAGGAGCCATAGTCTTGGAAGGAATTCCAGTCTTCCCTCAGGCTATGAATAAGCAAGAGCACCCCGAGTCCTCCCAAGATCCCCCGCCGGAGTTGTTTGAGCCCCTCACCATGAAGAAGATTCCAGCACCATCCCTTGAAGTCAAGGAAGAAGCTGCAAGCACCTCGCCAGCACCGCCACCCTTTGAGGAACTACAAGAGCCATTCCAGCTTGAAGAAGAGTTCGACCCCGTGCTGCCATCTCAGTCGCCGCCAGAAGAAGTCATCAACATCAGCTCCCTCTTAACCCATCCAGGAGATGCCTCAGATTGAAGTTGTGCGCCAGCCTTGCTAGAAGAGAAGTTGTCTGGTCTGAAGTTAGTTATGCCTAGTCCTCAGCATGCATTGGGTAGTGAAGATTTTCTTCACTTTGGCTAGAGCCCTGCATGTATGAGAGGTAATCGTGTAGCCCCGTGTTTTGAAAAACTCTAATTGTGTGGCCCCTTAGGGCATTTCAAAATGAATTTCGCTTGATGTTTTCTCCGCTTTTGAGTGCATATGTGATGCTTTAACGTTAGTGCTCATAAGTTGCATTTACATAATTCTCAATTCAGGAGCCAAGCAATAGTAGTTATGCTTAGCCCCCGAATCTGAGTAGTCCGTGCTTTGGAAAAACTCTATTCTTCCCTTATTCAAAACATTTGATTTGTTTGTGCTTATCATTGCTGAGCTTGTGTGTTTTCTTTCTTTTTAAGAAAGGTTTTCTCTAAAAACATAGATCACAAATTAGACCTAATCCTCACCTTATGCTTCCATTCTCATCTTAACCCACCTCAAGAGAAAAGCGCCTTACCCAAGAAGATACCGGGAAGCTTACCCTTGAAGCCTGGAATAAGCTACAGAAGGAACCTGTCCAGTCGCTCAGTCAAAAGGACCGACTGTGAGAATCAAAGCACCGCCCCTGAGTCAAAGTAAACAGGAAAAGAGGACAAAAGGAGTTATTACCATACAGAGAGGCAAAGATTCTTGGAACCAGAGACCACAAACATCAGGGTCATTGACCCCACCACTCACCCGTGCCCCCCACACGCGTGCCCGCCTCCATGCGCACTAGCACCGCTCCACGCCCCCTTTGCAGCGCACTACTGCCACCCATACCCCCTTTTACAGCGCACCCACCGCCATTGTCGCCGGCAACAGGCCCCCTTCCCCTTGTCGCACCTGCTGCCTCGTATCACCTGCTCCATCACTACCACTCCTCACCCCCCCCCGAGCACCCCCGCTCGCCTATAAGACCCCCACCAGATTCCTCAACTCCCATCTAGCTCAAAGCAAAGCACACTCCAGATAAATCCCCTCTGCCAAATCGCAAGAAACTCCATTTTTCCACTCCCTCGTCCCTAAGATCACAATGCTTGGTGATTCTTGGGTTGAAGACTGTTGTGCATGGTTCACAATCTTTGGTTTCCTCCTCTGTATGATGGTAATACTCATCGATAGAATCCTCCCGTGGGAAGAGCAAAGAGAAAGAAAGAGGCAGTAAGAAGAGAAGAGAAAAGGCGAAGAGAAGATAAGAAGAAGGTTCTCCCAGAATCAACCCTATGTCAGTCATCTCTCCGCAGTCTGCTCAAGCAGTAGTGGAAGAAGGCCCCGTAACACCCTTGTTATGTGATACTTCAAGGAGTTCAAATCCCCGAGATTCAAGAGTTCTACCCTCATTCTTTTTAAGTGGGGTAGTGTTCTAGCAAGGTTCCTACTATGGAGAAGAAGAAGAAGGCCTGTAGCAAGCTTGTGAAGGACCCAGATCATCAAAGCTTATAAGTTCCTGGATGAGAAGTGGTCACCCAAGTTTTGTTGATGAAGCACTAGAAGACCAATCAAGGAAGGAATCCATGTGGAAGTTCGCAAGAGGAAGGTTTGTGTGTTGGCATCGATGCTTCTTCAATAAGCTAGCTGCCAAGCGAAACCTAGAAGCCTGAAGATGATCTTGAGTAGCCAGAATCAGCGTTTGCAATCGGCAACCAGATGCTCCTCAAGGCCAGATCTTGTTGAAGTTCCATCCCCTCGAAGAGTTGCAAAGTGAAGATATGTAGCTGAAGTAAAGCTATACCCATAACCCTTCTAAGCTGAATCTCGAGGACGAGATTCCTTTTAAGTGGGGTAGATTTGTAACATCCCAAAAATTCAAATCTTGGAATTTTTTCAAACTCGCTCTAAATTCAAAATGAATTTCAAATTTTGTTTCAAAATGTTTGTTTGCAAGTTGATATCAACAAGTAAAATATAGTGGTCTATATTCTCTCTAAAATGTTCCTCAAAATATCCTACAAATATTTCCCCAGTGATCACCCTCAAACTCTTTCAGAAATACTGCCCAAATATTCCACCGATATATCTCCAAGTATTTTCTTCCTGAGAAATACCTTCAGAATCATTTTTGAAGTCCCTACAAATATTTTCTTCATAACTTTCCTCATGCTCACACGTATACGTATGCCTCTGGTGTCATACGGTGAGCTCTACAAGCTGATTACACTCATATAAGACAAATCCATGCTAATCTCCCACTAATCCTCTCATCCTCCCACTAATCCCGTCATCCCTCCCCCTAATCCCCCCACCATGGCTATAAATAGAGGGGCAAGGGCCTCCTCTCATCCCACCCCAAGCCATTTCATGGCAACTCTCTCCACTCCCCCCCACACACGCCCACTCCCACTCCACTTCCCACACAAGCACACACTAGCACAAGGATCGTTCGGTCGTTCTTCGATCGTTCGTCCACCTGTTCTTAGTTTGTTCGTTCGTTCGTCCGATCGTTCGATCGTTCGTCTGATCGTTCATGGTTCGTTCGTCCGTTTGATCGTTCGATCGTTCGTCCGTTCGTTCGTCCGAATAATCTTTTTCCTGCCGTTATGTTGCCGAAATTCCGATCGTTCGTTCGTTCGATCATTCGATCGTTCATCGTTCGTTCATAGTTCCTATTCATCGTTCGTTCATCGTCACTATTCATCGTTCATTGTTCGTTCATACGAACTATTCACCATCACTATTCACCGTCACTATTCATTGTTACTATTCATCGTTACTATTCATCGATCATCTGATTACCCCAAATTTCAACTACTCATCCATCATGCTGTCCAGTCCACCTAAGACCAGCCAGACCCATATTCCAGTCATACGAACTCCGGTGACAGTGATTTTCCTTCCAGTAGGGAACTTCCCATCTGGTCACCCATCCCAGATTTCTCCAAGTTGAGCACGCTTAACTTTGGGATTCTTTCAAGCCAGACTTCCAAAAGGAAAGGCAAACCATGTTTGTATGGATACGTCTTCAATCCTATAAAACTTGGCCCAAGATACCACAGCCCACTCGGACCAGAATACCACATCATTCCAGCTATTTGGGTCCCGCCTTACTGTTGTCTGATGAGACACAGTAGGTAGGAATAGTTCCCACCAACATAAACCTCTGCCCAAGAAAAGCCCAAAAATAATTCCTCGCACCCCGCTCAAAAATACATTTGTATTTTTGATTTTCCAAATATCTCTAAATATGCAAATTCTAGAATATTCTAAGAATATTCCTTTCCTTTTCTTTTTCTCCCTATGATTATAAAATCCAAAACTCCTCCATCCAAACTCAGATTTCAGTCATTCTTGTTTCTAAAATTCTTGTCAAACTATTCCCCATCCAACCATGTCATACCTTAAGCATGGTTCATATTTCAGAAAACTCCCAAAATACTCTTGTCCCATATTCTGCCTATAACTCTCCTGTCCATGCTAAGTCAGACGATTCTTTCGTCACTATTCTCACCAATAGTGAACTTCACTGTGCTACACCACATACACCCAGCTATAAATATACCCAGCTACCCTCTCCCTCTCCACACACACTCAACACCCTCAGCCAAGGCAAACACCCCACCCACTCAGTTACTCCGCTCTGTCGGCTACACGCATAGTGTCGCTTTGTCTCCAGTCCACCCTCCTGGTAAGCATCTCCGCTCCACCACTAGTAGTATCTCAACACCCCATGACATAGATTCTACTCAAGACTCTATCCATCCATATATCGCTATTCTAACCACTATACTAAATATTTGTTGGTATACTTGCTGGTTTGTTGTTTGCTTGTTCATGTTGCATAGTTATTGGAGCGTTCGTGCCATCTCGTGGAGGCCAGATCTGCAAGTCTACACCAGACAGTGGAGCTAGAAGCTAGTTCCGCGAGCTCCCCTTCCCCCTTCGTCGGATAAGCACGACAAGCTCACTGGATCCCTTTGATGCATAAATTACCTATGATTTTTCAACCACAACCCTCAGCCTATTATTTTATGCATGATATGATTTTGAGACAAGTTATTATGGCCACCCAGCCGCTTGCCGCAATCAATCCCTGATACATTTGTTACAAATTATTTGAGAAAAGGTGTGAGTTTTCAAAAGAAAATGCTCTTCAAAATGTGTATGATGAAGGGTTTCCACCCTTATCACCTTTGAGTAGGGATGATCAGGGACTCCCTGGTTTAGGGGAGGGCCTAAGGTGATGACTCAGCTGGTTTAGGTGTGAGCAGAAGGATTGTCCCCTCATATAAGGACTGGTTTGTCATCCTTCACTACCTGTACTCATGATAAGTACAACCACTCGAGACTGTGTGGGCAGTCACTCAATCTGAATTCGTACAGTCCAACCCCAGGGTTATGAAAGCTGGGGAGCACCGGGAGGATAAGGAGGGGGAATGTTTTGTCTGGTTTGGGCATGGCGGTGGCCTGACTCCTTCCGGTATAACCATTAAGGTTAGGACGTGCGAGGAAAGAAAGAGATTCGGCATTCGGGTCTCACGACGGTGAGATCGCAGAAATCGGACTAGTGAGTAAGTGTACACCTCTGCGCAGAGTTTGAAAACCTATTCGAATAGTCCGTGTCCACTGGAATGGACGAGTCTGGTATGGTATGTCAATTAATGTTTTGTTTTCAAAAAAGGGGTGCTTTTGAGAAAAGTGGTTTTTAAAAGGTTCGGCGGTTGAGCCGTGAGCTATGGTGGACGGGAAGTCCAGTAGCTGTTTTTGAAAATGAAAACCAGTGGGAAACTGCTGAGATACCTGGATGGTTTAGTCTAGGGGATTTTGTTCTAATACTGAAAAACTTCCTGCTCCTTTTGGAGAGGATGCGCTTTGCAAAATACAAAATGTTTTTCAAAACAACCCTGCATAAAATATTGTTGTTTCTGCAAATATCCTGAGCTCCGCATATTCCAGGCATTATATCTGATTTCCCCATTCCGCAGGTGAAGGTGGGCTGCTGAGTACGTTTGTACTCACCCTTGCTTATTTGTTGTTTTTCAGAAAAAGGAGATCGGGTAAGAGTTACGCCTGTTCCCAACCTTGCCTGTGGCTGTTGGACCGCTGAATTGCTTCGCTGCTTATATCGGGCTGCTTCGGCCCCACTCTGATGATATGTCTCGAGTTGTGGACCAACTCTTAAAGTTGATCGCCACCTTTATAGGTTTGTCTCGTTTAAGCAGATCTGAAATCATCTGTTGTATAAATGTGTTTACTAGCCTCCTGGGACTAGTAATTGCATCACATTTGAGTCCCAGAGGATTGGGGTGCTTCAGTAATGCATATAGATATAGTCATATAGAGTAGTATAATTTCTCTTTTAGACCTTTCTTACAAAGTGGGTGTTACAAATCCTACCCCCCTTAAAAATAATCTCGTCCTCGAGATTTAGGAAGATCTAGGGAAAAGATGGGGAAAATCTATGCGAAGCTCCTCTTCTCTTTCCCAGGTTGCTTCATCTTCACCATGGTGACTCCATTGTACTTTGCACATCTTTATCACCTTATTCCTTGTAACTCGAGTCAATGTGTCAAGAATCTTGATCGGATACTCCGTGTAAGTCAAATCACCCTGAACACTGAGCTCTTCCATTGGTAGTTGTTCCTCAGGGACACGGAGACACTTCTTCAGTTGAGATACGTGGAACACATTATGCACATCCGATAGACTATCAGGTAACTCGAGTTGGTATGCCATCTCCCCAACTCGCCTAAAGATCAAGAATGGTCCAATATAACGAGGGGACAATTTGCCCTTAACTTTGAATCTCCTCATTCCACGAAGTGGTGACACCTTGAGATACACATAATCTCCTTCTTCAAATTCCAGTGGTCTCCTTCTATTATCAGCATAGCTCTTTTGCCTAGTTTGAGCCACCCTCAAATTCTCTCGAATTATACGGACTTGTTCTTCTGCTTCTTGAATTAGCTCAGGCCCAAAGAACTGTCTTTCTCCAGTCTGATCCCAATACAAAGGAGTCCTGCATTTCCTGCCATATAGAGCTTCAAATGGTGACATCTTCAGACTGGCCTGATAGCTATTATTATAAGAGAACTCAGCATAAGGTAGACTCTTATCCCAACTTCCTCCATGCTGAAGGGCACAAGCTCTCAACATATCTTCCAATACTTGATTGGTCCTTTCAGTCTGTCCATCAGTCTGAGGGTGATAAGCTGTACTAAAATTCAACTTCATACTCATGTTCTCATGAAAGCTTCTCCAAAATCTTGAGGTAAACTGTGAACCTCGATCAGACACGATCTTCTTTGGTACTCCATGTAAACACACAATCCGAGCCATATATAACTCTGCTAGCTGAGAACCTTTATAAGTAGTCTTTACAGGAATGAAGTGAGCCACTTTAGTCAATCTATCCACAATCACCCATATAGCATCATATCCTTTCTGGGTGCGAGGCAATCCTGTAATGAAATCCATACCAATCTCTTCCCACTTCCACTCGGGTATCTTCAGTGGATGCAATAGTCCGGCTGGCCTCTGGTGTTCAGCCTTAACTCTTTGACACACATCGCACATAGCCACATGTGCGGCCACATCCCTCTTTAGTCCAGACCACCAATACTTTTGCTTCAAATCCTGATACATCTTGGTGCTACCAGGATGAATAGAATAATCTGAATCATGGGCCTCCTTTAAAATAGTCTCTCGAAGGCTTTCAATATCAGGAACACACATCCTGTCCTTGAACCATACAGTGCCTTGCTCATCTTCCGTGAATTCCGGACCTCGACCTTCAGTAATCAGATCCTTAATCTCTTGTATTTTCGCATCACCAATTTGTCCTTTGCGGATTTCTTGCTCCAAAGTAGGTTCTACATCAATAGTAACTCCTTCAGTATGAGCAACTATCCCCAGGTTAAGTCTCCTAAAATCCTCAAGAATCTCATCAGGTAGCTGGGCAACAATAGCTGAATGAACATGCTCCTTTCGACTCAAGGCATCTGCAACCAAATTTGCCTTGCCCGGGTGATAGTGAATCTCCAAATCATAATCCTTAATAAGCTCCAACCAACGGTGTTGCCTAAGGTTGAGATCCTTCTGAGTGAATATATACTTCAAACTCTTATGATCCGTATATACTTGGCACTTGGTCCCCATGATATAATGTCTCCAAATCTTAAGAGCATGCACAATGGCTGCCAATTCCAAGTCATGCGTGGGGTAGTTCAATTTATGTTTGCGTAACTGACGAGAAGCATAGGCAATCACATGTCCTTCCTGCATGAGCACACATCCTAAGCCTTGGCCACATGCATCACAATAGATATCAAATCCTTTCTGTAGGTCTGGCATAACCAATACTGGTGGTGACATCAATCTCTTCTTCAATTGATCAAAGCTGTCTTGACACTTCTCATCCCACTTAAATTCTCTTCCTTTCTCCAAAAGCGAAGTCATAGGCTTAGCAATCTTAGAAAATCCTTCAATAAATCTCTGATAATATCCAGCAAGTCCCAAGAAACTCCGAATCTCAGTAACTGTAGTGGGTACTCTCCACTCCATTATCTCCTTGACCTTAGCAGGATCCACTGAAATTCCTCCATTAGAAATAATATGACCAAGAAATGGCACCTCGCCAATCCAAAACTCGCACTTGCTAAACTTGGCATATAGTTGGTTATCTCGTAGCTTTTGTAGCACCAACCTTAGATGTTCCTCATGATCGCCATCACTCTTGGAATAGATAAGAATATCGTCGATGAACACCACGACGAATCTGTCCAAATACTCCATAAACACCTTATTCATCAGGTTCATAAAATAAGCTGGTGCATTGGTCAATCCAAACAACATAACAGTGAACTCATATAATCCATATCGAGTCGAGAATGTTGTCTTGGGAATATCCGATGGTCTAATCCTCATCTGATGGTATCCGGATCAGAGATCAATCTTCGAGAATACTCTAGCACCTCTCATTTGATCAAACAAATCCTCAATACGGGGTAACGGATACTTATTCTTCACAGTAACATCATTAAGAGATCTATAATCCACACACATTCTTTGTGATCCATCCTTCTTTTGTACAAACAGAACCGGTGCTCCCCAAGGTGAGGAACTCGGACGAATGTACCCAGCCTCTTGTAACTCAGTTAACTGCTTCTTAAGTTCCTTCAACTCCTCTAAAGACATCATGTATGGCTGTTTAGAAATAGGGGCAGTTCCAGGTAGGAGATCAATAACAAACTCAACTTCCCTATCGGGTGGCATCCCTGGTAACTCCTTTGGAAAGACATCCGGAAAATCTCTAACCACACGGATGTTGTCACCAACGAACTCCTCAGGTATAAAGAACATTGCACGTTTGGATGAGGTGGTCACTGCAATATTAACTTGAAATCTTTCTCCTTTAGTGGTAGTGAGTTCTACAGTACCTCTACCACATGCTATAATGGCCTTTGCCTTTCTCAACCATGACATACCAAGGATCAGATCTATATTGCTTGCCTCTAATATTATAGCAGTAGCTCCAAATTCTCTACCCATAATGGTCAATGTCAATCTACGTGTCATTTGATTCGCCTCAACAGGCCCTTTAGGTGTAATTACTATCATGGGTTTTCTCATTTTTAGCAGTGGTATTTCATTTGTGTTGGCATATCTAGCAAACATAAATGAATGTGTAGCACCAGAATCAAATAAGATGGTTGTAGGAATAGCATTAACATAAAACATACCAAGCACGATGTCAGCACCATCCGGAGCAGCATCAACGCTGACTTGATTAACCTTGGCAATAGAATATCCCTTGCCAGATCCTGGAGTTTGCTGCCTATTCTGAACTGGAGTAGTAGCAATCCTCTGTGGGCAGACATTTGCATAATGACCAGTCTTCCCACACTTGAAACAAGTAGTGCCTGGACTCTGTCCTGAAAACTTCGTCGGGGTGCCAGTAGGGGTAGCCTGTCGAGGAGGTGGAGTCCTCAGAGGTGATTGCTGAACTGGGCGCTGGCCTCCACCAGTGCGAACTGGTGTACCCTGGGGTGAACTGTAGCGAGGACGAGCACTGCTGCTTCCTTGTCCTTGAGATATCGCCTTTCTCTTCAAATCTCCCAGCTGAACACGCTTGTGTTCAATAGCCAGGGCCTTATCAAGCAGCCTCTGAAATGATGGAAACGTATGTGCCACCAAAGCATACTGTAGAGGTCCATTGAGTCCTTCAATAAAATGCTCCTGCTTCCTCTCATCTTCAGCAACTTCATCAGGGGCATATCTGGATAACTGAATAAACTTGTCGCGGTACTCGCTGACTGACATACTTCCTTGCTTCAGCGACAGAAATTCCTTCTTCTTAATCTTCATCAATCCCGCTGGTATATGATAATTCCTGAACTGTGTACTGAACTCTGCCCAAGTAATAGTATCCGCAGCATCATGAGCAGTAGTATATGAATCCCACCAGTCAGCAGCAGGACCCGTCAGACGTCCAGAAGCATATAACACCTTCTCTCGGTCAGTGCATTGTGCAATATTCAGCATCTTCTCAACGGACTTCAGCCAATCATCCGCGTCCAGTGGATCAGGAGAGCTTGCAAATGTAGGTGGCTTATGACTCATGAACTCCCTATGCTTATCTCAGGGTGGAACTGGTGGTGGAGGTGGAGGCAGTGGTACTTGTTGCTGTTGCTGCTGTTGCTGTTGTTGTTGCATTTGCTGTTGCAGCTGCTGTTGCGCCCTCCTTTCCTGGCGTATCTCCTCTCGCTCCTGGCGCAACTCCTGATGTATCTCTTCTCGTTCTTGACGCATCTCCTGGCGTTCTTGCTGCATCTGAGCACGCATATCTGTCATAGTGTCCGCCATTTGTTGCATCATCCTCATCTGAGCAGCAATCAGTGGGTCAACTCCGCCTGGTGGAGGATTAGGAGGATTCATCTCTGCTGGCTGTGGCTGGGGTTGTCTGTATATCCACCGAGTGTGTCGATTAGGAGGCAAATCAATTCCACCACCCCGCCTGGTATTGACCATCTGAGTTAGATACATATGGTAAGAGAATAGTAGACAAGACAAGTATTTACAAATTAGGTTACATTGGGGGATTTTATTAGCTAAGCAGATTAATATTTCACCTACTAAAGCTAATTCAATACCTTATGTTGGTACATACTAAGATGTCCATCTATAATAGTTCAATCAATCAAAGAAGCAAATCAGGCATTTATCATCAGCACAATCAAACAACATTTTTAAAGAAAATAGTTTTAAATTTTGTCTTAGGTTCCCTATCTCTTAAAAAGATCATAGTGGTAGGATTCCAAGGTGTGAAATTCATCTTGTCTTAGAATAGAGGAGGTAAGAATGATCAGAGTAGAACAGAAGAAGGTAAGACAGGATCAAGATAAGTGTAGAATGAGTCAGAGTAAGGTAAGTAGGAAAGGGTTGTCCATTTCTATCTAGGTTTCGTCCTACAGTCAACATTTCCTCTGATACCACTTCTGTCACACCCGGCTTTAAGGAACAAAGCCAGGTGCATCTTATACATGCGCCAAGAAGACAACATATATAATAACATAGTGTATAGAGATAAATGTCACAATAATCAGAGTATTTATTACATAGCGGAAGACTTTTACAAAATAAAATAATAAAGATAAAACGAACTAAGGATCGTCGGCGCCAATGTCAACTGAGAAACACCACCTAGATCAGATCATACTCCTCGCCTTGTGGCTCCTCCTGAACCACCTGCTCTTCTCCTGTGGGGGGTGTGAGACAGCAAGGGTGAGCTCACACATGATCATAGCTCAACAAGTTGTGGGGAACCAGTGGACATAAACTCACAAAGGTGTGAGTTCATGTGATGTGTAAGGCTAAATCAATGACAGGGGTTAAAGCTGAGCATTGCTTTTAAGTAGTTGGTCAAAATTTTATTAGCAGTTACTAAGTGTAAGTAAATACCAAACCATAAGTAAAGTAATAGAACAAAATTAATAATAAACCCATGCAATGCAAATGACAAAATTGAATTTAAGTTCCATAATTTAAACATCAGAGAGTCTTGAGCTGCTCATGACCGTGAGCTCGGCTAGTATACCAGTTTTACACTCTGCAGAGGTTGTACCCTTTACCCACAAGTCATGTTACCCATCTGTCAAGGGGTCACGACTCCCATACACCTCTACCTAGGAAGCGCGGCAGGGCAACACTACGAGGCCTTTACAAAGTTCCACTAGCTTCCGAAAACCCGCTACAGTTTATGGGAAGAGCAAGTTTATGGGAAGAGCACTTGCAAGAATCCCCCGTCTGACCGCCATCGCAGCTAAATCAACCAGAGAACCTCCTTGCATGCAACTCCCCTACTGCCCTTGCCCCTTTCGGGTAAGGTAGTCTTCCACTAGCTTTCCTAATTAGTCATCCAAGGGTGTCCCATTAAACCCTTGTGGTGGCACGTGTTTCTCAAGTTAAGCTCTATGTTCCAATTAACATTAATGAACTTGACATGGAATAACAAGAATAATTGGAACATAGATATAATAAATGATTATCCCAAAACCATGTAAAGCAATAGCAAACTACCCAAGTGATTCAGGGGTAAACAAGGTAATGAGATAAACAATCTAGGATGACCTATCGGGTCCCATCAAAATTAAACCTATGCATGGTAAATGATTATAAAGAACATTATTGGGTAACAAAAGTGAATCAAGGGCACAACTTGCCTTCGATGAGCTCCTGCTCAGCTACTTCAACCTGCTGCTCACCAGGATCCTCAGTCACGTGTTCTTCTACTCGCCACAATACAAGCAAGCACAGTATATAGAGAATATTAACATCACAACAAACATGTGAACAAAATACATAGTAATAATCTACGCATTAAAATAAAATCCTAGGAACATGAATCATAATTTTTGGAGTTATAAATTTTAAGATATGAATTTCTAAAGGTTTTATGTGGTTGAAATAGGATTAAGTGGGAAATTAAATTTCTTATTGTTTTCATGACCAAACAGAGACTCTAGGTGATGGAGAATAAAATTACAAAATTTTAGGAACTAGAATGGAGTAATTTGGACTAAAAATGGATTTTCTATTGATTTTACAAGTTTTAGCACTTATTTTCATATTAAATATTCAATTTCTAATTCACTTATAATATTTAAATGAGCTCTGGACTGGGCGCCTATTCCAGAGAAATCTAGGGGGCTCGGTGTAAGACTCTGCAGACACAGAGTACAGGGTAATAGGACGGCGGGTTCTATTCCAAAGAAACTTAGGGACTCTTATGTAAAACTTCTCGGCCGAAGAGGTACGCTAGGATCTGAGCCGATGGATTAGAAGTGAGCGCACCAGATTAAACCGGCGGGGTTGTGAATCATTACGTAATCGGGGCCGCTGGATCACGATCGGACGGCTACGCCAATCCAATCCGAGCGGTACGCTACAACAGATCCGAACCACACATTCACGCATCGACGATTAATAACCTATCTGCTACCTTCGCCCCACCGACCGACGGCACAGAGACACTGCACGGCGGCGTTCCGCCCACCGCGCCCGCCACCCATGGCGCAGCACCCCAAATTCTAATCCGAAGAACGTTATTCGCAGCGGAGATTAGGGCGAATAGATTGGGGGCAGACTCACCACGGACGACGCGCAGAGGAGCACCACTCACGACACAAGGCGGATCCGCCGCGCAGTACTTATGCCGTCGCGAAATTGCCCGCAGTTGGAGCCCCTAACAGCGCGATGATGCCTCAGACACAACCCACATATCGAGGCGAAGCTCCCTGACCATCGACTGAGGCAACACCGGTGACCGGAATGCGAGTCTACGACGGCGGCGGCGGCTCGGACGAGTTCACAATGGCTACGACGGCGGTGGAAACCAGCTGCGCGACGGAGTCGCACGAGGTGGACGCGGAATTAGACTAGGGCGCACGGCGGAACGACTCAGGGCTAAATACTCTGAGGCGGAGTCGCACCGGCCCAACCGAAATGCGCGGCGCGACGAGGTCACCATGCGGAGGAATCTCGGCTTCTGTTACGCGAAGTCCGCGGGGAGGAAGGCTTCCGCCAGGGCGGCCCCACGCGCCAGCGAGAGCTCGACCCATGTCGCTGTTCCGTGGAGCGCTGACCGCATGGCCCCTCCTGTCAGCGATCCTGTGAGGTAAGCGTGGTGGAGGGCGTTGTTCTGGGCCGACTGTGCGCGAGGGGTGATGAAGTGGGCCGAAAACATTAGCTTTAGGCCCATTCCAGCGTTTTTCCTTTTCCTTTTATATTTTCCTTTTCCTTTTCTCTCCCTTTTAGTTTTCAAATTCCATTTTAAATTCAGATTTAAATTCAAATCTTGTGCCAGTTTATCCTCAATTTATATTGTGAAATAAAAAGTACCAGTTTTAGAAATATAATTATATATATGTTATTTATATTTTTATACCTTTTATTCCTTTTCTCCATATTTCTAGAATTCCTTTTAACTCTTAAATTCCCACTTTGGGACTTTAATATTTTTCTTGTCACCTTATCTTTATATTGTCACAAAAATGCACACAGAAACAAAATCCCAGCATGATGCATGTATTATTTTTGGGTATCTGTTGTTAATTATATATTTGTGTAATTAATATGTCCACATGAAATGATAAACATTAGTAATGCATATACATATAGAGTAGTATAATTTCTCTTTTAGACCTTTCTTACAAAGTGGGTGTTACAGAGAGTGTGTGTTATCTAGCGATCTGAATCGTTGATTTTGATGGTTTGTTAAATTTAGGTAGGGCTGCAAACGGCCTAGGCCCAGGCACGACTCGAACCGGCTAGTATAGTGTCGTGTCTGGGTCGTCATCTCGACCCATAGTGCTGGCACAGTCACGACACAGTTACATTTTTTATTTTAAAGATAATAGTTTACATATATTAAGTATAATAATTCAACATATAACACAATAAAATTACAATCGCATTGGCTAAGTTGGTGTGTTTAAATCTCTTATATACCTGGGTGTGTGTTCAAGTCCCCATAGCTACACATTTTTTGTTAAATTATACAATATACTCAGATGGACCAGCGTGCTACCGGCACGGCTAGCAGGCCGACGGGTCGTGCCCATACGAAGCGAACACACTGTCGCCTGAGACCGTTCACAAATGGTTCTTTTCTTTTCATTGTCAGGGAGATTTATGTGTCGTTCGGTGGGCTTCTAATGCTACGTAGATGTGCCCTTCCACTGTTGCTAGCTTCGAGCTTGATCAGAGACTCTTTCCACTGCTGTTAGTTTATATTTCTTGCCAAAAAGATAATTGTTCATTAAGGATCTTTAACAGATGTTTTTTGTTATTTTCTCGAGACCTAAATGTTAATCGACCAAACTTGTTTTTGTATCAGTGTATAATATTATTGTCACTATTTTTTATGTCGTGGAATGTGTTTTTTGTACGTCATTGAAACTACATATAAAATTGTCACTGTGTATCAGTGTATGTGTATGCAGTTGGCTTGATGTGAGACAATAAGCTGAATCCACGGGGTTTTCGTGGGTTTCCACCCAATTACGGGTTGATTTGGGGTTAATAATATTATTGAATATGTTGGGTTTAATTTTCTTCTTATATTTTGGGGTGGGTGTGGGATGGATATCAAAGTTATTATATTTGGGTATGGGTGGGAGTGGGTTAGATTTTTTTGCCATTAGCAGGCCTAAATTTAGGTACCGTTTGTTTGGTGAATTTAGTGGAGGTTGAGTGTGGTGGTGATTTGATTGAGAGGTTTTTGTAAAATTTAAACTGGTAGATTATACAGTGTTATGTATAGATTATACTAGATACCTACCAATGCTTTATTTGCACCAACACAAACGGCTGGTTTTACCGTGCAGATGTTCTTATCGCATCACCACCTGTTCCTTTCGCTTTGTTGCTACTTGTGCAGTACTGAGCTGTTGTGGTAGGCTTTGCTTCTTCATATACCGAAATGCCTTCGTTTTGCTTTTGCACCCCCCTACAAGTTTGCGGTGTTCAACCTGCTTTCTGAAACCCAGGTACAATGCCTACGGAACGAGGTCGTTCGCGGACCAGCTGGTTCTAGAAGCCATGGACCCATCATCATCCATGGAGAACCCGTGCCATCATCGCCTCCCGCCGTCTCAAAGCTCGTCGTTCGCTCTCTCGAGCTACCCGCAGCTCGGGGCGCGGCTGAGCGACCTGGGCCAGCAGCAGCAGGGCACGGTGAGCTCGCTGCCGAAGACGGAGAGGCAGCCGCAGCCGCAGCAGCAGCCGCTCTCCTTCCTAGGGAGGAGCGACTTGGCGGCCATGGACTCCGCCGCGTCCGCGAAGCAGGAGGAGGAGGAGTGCCAGACGCTGCGGCCCTTCTTCGACGACGAGTGGCCCAGGGCGAGGGCCTCCTCCTGGCCGGGCATCCCTGGCGAGAACGCCTCGTTCCCGTCGGCAACGGCCCAGTTGTCCATGTCCATGTCCACACCCATCGCGTGCTCGGAGTTCCCCGTGGCGTGGTCAGCTCCCAGGCGCCGGTCGAATGGTTAAGACCCGTTTCAATCACGATAAACTTTAGCTTCCTGCTAAACTTTAGCTATATGAATTGAAGCGCTAAAGTTTAACTTTAATTACCATTATTGACTCTCTTGTTTAAATTATAAATGGCTAAAAGTAGCTTAAAAAAGCTGCTAAAGTTTATCGCGAGATTGGAATAGGGCCTAAGCTGATGCGGTCCTGCTGACACGGGCCGACCAGAGACGGAAGGTTAATTGCTCGGTTCTCGGCTGGTTTGCTGATCGGAGACAGCCGTATCTGGTCTCTCTCCAGATTACTAGAAACAATCGGGAGAGGAGAGAGCAGATTTGTACCAGGCCGAGCGGATGCCGCCGGCCATCGGCTCGCCTCGCCTCATGTCGGTGGACATGAGACCGTTTTGCTTAGGCTCAAAGCTTTGCAGCTGCAGGTAGTGAGTGGTAATTCGACTTGAGCCAGGCCGGAATCGGCCAGCTAACAGCGCACAACGGTGGCGACCCGTGGCTCCCTTTTCCGCGACATGATCAGTTTTTTTCTGACCAGCTAAAAATCTGGCTGTGTAGAGAATCTGGCTGCGGGGAGAATCTAAGTATCATTACGATTACGTGTGGAGGAAGATAAAGTTGTTCATAGGATCCAGAATCTAGAAAGTGACGGATTCTTACTATTACTACGACTCAACCGATTATGTGTTTATGTTGATTTTGGATGGTTTTTGCCCCAACGAATTTTATAGAAGCTGGTTAAAAAGTTGAGCGTTTGGCAGTCCGCATCAGCTTTTGGTAGCCAGAAGCTGCCAGAAGCCAAAACAAACAGGGGCTTTGTCACCTGGGGCCCGTGACCAGCAGTGGTCGTTACCCCAGCCATGGAGTTTTGCCTAACCCGGCCTCCCATCTCTATGATTGCATTGCAATTGCAACTTGGCAGTAGTGGTAGGAATTTGGCGGACCGATCCGGCTAGGACCTATCGTGCTTTGGCCAAATAGGCTCAAGCCAATAAGCTACAAATAATTCTGATCCTACCTTATTACCATCCTAAAGAGTTGAAACACCCCACATAATTCTGATCCTACCTTAGGATCTAGCTTGAGCATAAAACACGTGTCGTGCCTATCCAATTCTCTCCCACATATAAAGTTTAGTATTACAACCACATCAAGTTCATAACTTACTAAAATTAAAGAAAATAAACACAACGGACTTTTTTATCGGGCTGGTCCAATCTCTCCATGCATGTGGGTCGTTCCAGGGGCCCAACATGCCGAAAATTTAGTCTCGGCACGACCCTGCCTTTGGACCGTGTTGGTCCGGTCTATACGACTTCGTGCTTAGTCGTGCTTTTGGCTGCTAATTTCAGGTCGTGCTCGTGCTGGGCCAGAAAGCCCGACCCATATTCCCACAAGTTGCTAGCACGTTACAGGTGTTATAACTTAATGTCTTCAGTAGATCGACAATGGCACCGGGCAACGCAGGTCCGTCCCTGTCCACCGCCGCGCTGCTCGAAGAAGCCGGAGCGGTAGCGACGCGGTTCTTGAGATTCATGGCGTCGACGTGGAGGGCTTCCAGACGACAACGGTGAAAGACGTCAAGGTTGAATGGTGGGCGTAACACTCGAGTCGTGTACAGGGGTTATCTATAGTTTACCTAAAAGATTTTTTTACACTATTCTGCACTATAGACTGCTGTGTTCACATAGTGAAGTTTGAATATGAGAATAAGGATTTGTATTTTACGTGAGGCTTGAGAGCAAGAGACCTAGACCTTGTGTTGTATTGGACTCGGACCCCATGGCAATGTTGCCTCGTCGTCCGTAACGCTCGACTGGTCTGTTTGGTTTAACTTTTTTCTGACCAGTTTTTATGAGAATCTGACATGAGGTGGTTGTGAAGAGAATCTAAATATCGTTGCGATTATATATAGAGAAAGATGAAGGTGTTCATAGAATTTAGGGTTTAGGAACTGAAAGTCGACTAGAGGGGGGTGAATAGGAAAATCTGAAACTTATAAAGTTTAAGCACAACTACAAACCGGGGTTAGCGTTAGAAATATAATCGAGTCCGAAAGAGAGGGTGAAAACAAATCACAAGCGAATAAGAGCGGATGACACGGTGATTTGTTTTACCGAGGTTCGGTTCTTACAAACCTACTCCGTGTTGAGGTGGTCACAAAGACCGGGTCTATTTCAACCCTTTCCCTCTCTCAAACGGTCATCTAGACCGATTGAGCTTCTCTTCTCAATCAATTGGGGCACTAAGTCCCCACAAGGACCACCACACAATTGGTGTCTCTTATTTTGATTACAAAGAACTTGGAAGCAAGAATAGAGGAAGAAGAAAAGCGATCCAAGCGCAAGAGCTCAAAAGAACACGACAAAACTCTCTCTTCTAATCACTAATTGCTTTGAGTGGAATTAGGACTTGTAGAGATTTTGATTCACTCTATTTGTGTCTTGTATTGAATGCACTAGCTCTTGTATTGAATGTGTTGGCTGAAAACTTGGATGCCTTGAAGTGTTGGTGGTTGGGGGTATTTATAGCCCCAACCACCAAAGTGGCCGTTAGGGAAGGCTGCTGTCGAAGGGCGCACCGGACAGTCCGGTGCGCCAGCCACGTCACCCAACCGTTAGGGTTCGACCATTGGAGCTTCTGACATGTGGGCCACTGGACAGTCCGGTGGTGCACCGGACAGGTCCTGTTCACTGTCTGGTGCGCCATCTGGCGCCTGCTCTGACTCTGCGCGCGCAGTCGGCACTGTTCACTGTTCACTGTTCACTTTTGCAGTCGACCATTGGCGCTGTAGTCGTTACTCCGCTTGGCACACCGGACAGTCCGGTGCTACACCGGACAGTCCGGTGAATTATAGCGGAGGGCAATTCCAGAAACCCAAAGGTGGCAAGTTCGAAGTGATTCTCCCGGGTGCACCGGACACTATCCGGTGGCACACCGGACAGTCCGGTGCGCCAGACCAAGGCTGCCTTCGGTTGTCTTTTGCTCTTTTATTTGAACCCTTTCTTGGACTTTTTATTGGTTTGTGTTGAACTTTTGGCACCTGTAGAACTTATAATCTAGAGCAAACTAGTTAGTCCAATTATTTGTGTTGGGCAATTCAACCACCAAAATCATTTAGGAAAAGGTGTAAGCCTATTTCCCTTTCAATCTCCCCCTTTTTGGTGATTGATGCCAACACAAACCAAAGCAAATATATAAGTGCAGAATTGAATTAGTTTGCATAAGGTAAGTGCAAAGATTGCTTGGAATTAAACCAATATGCATTTCATAAAATATGCATGGATTGCTTTCTTCATTTTAACATTTTGGACCACGCTTGCACCACAAGTTTTGTTTTTGCAAAATCTTTTGGAAATTCTTTTCAAAGTCTTTTTTGCAAATAGTCAAAGCTAAATGAATAAGATTTCCGAGAAGCTTTTTCAAGATTTGAAATTTTCTCCCCCTGTTTCAAATGTTTTTCCTTTGACTAAACAAAACTCCCCTCAATGAAATTCTCATATTAGTGTTCAAGAGGGTTTTAGATATTAGTTTTGAAAGGGGTCAAACCAATTTGAAATTGTATCAAAAATAAGATACCAATTGAAAAAACTTCTTTTAATACAGATTGAAAGACTACATTTTTGAAATTGGTGGTGGTGCGGTCCTTTTGCTTTGGGCTAATACTTTCTCTCCCTTTGGCATAAATCGCCAAAAACGGATACTTGTGAGTGAAATATAAGCCCTATTCCAAACTTTCTCCCCCTTTGGTAAATAATATAGGAGTGAAGATTATATCAAATTGGAGAACGGTGCGGAGTGATGGCGAAGGATGAATAATTTGATGGAGTGGAGTGGAAGCCTTGTCTTCGCGGAAGACTTCATTTCCCTTTCAATCTATGACTTAGCATGAAATACACTTGAAAACCACATTAGTCATAGCACATGAAAGAGATGATCAAAGGTGTAATACCCAACTTGTAATTTGTGGAGGATAACCAAAAAGGAGAAATGATATTCCTTTGTATATATGCGTGTTATCTATATTTATCATTTCATGAGAACATCACATGTGAACACCATCTTCAAAAAAACAATTAATAAAAATATATACCACTAAATTATGCATCATGCTGGATTTTTTTGTGCATTTTTATGACAATCTAAAACAATGTTTCCTAATTAAAAAAAGGTAATAAAGAAAGGATCTCAGTAACAATTTGTTCCTTTGACAGATTATATATTTCTAGACTTTTCTCTTAAGGATTTTTTAACTAGAACTATATTTCTTAAAATACATATAGTGTGTGTACATTTAAAAGTATATGCATAAATAAATGAGAAGGGACTTTCATGTAAAACAAACAGAAAACATGGAATAAATGGAACGACCCTCACATATAGACTTCAGGAAATTATTCTTGTATGGATTATGTATCTCAATGCATTTATCTAAATAAATAAAATAATAAACAGATAAATAAATATGACTTGCATACATACTGGATCTTTGAGTTGCATATTTAATTTGTAGTTCACACTCCAAACTCAGAGTTGAAAATAATCTGAAATTGAATTTGAAAACTAAAATCGGAACTAGAAATGAAAATAGGGAAAACAAGACGTCACCTGGGTTCCTTTCCACACGTAAGCTCAACTAATCTAGTCTAGCTCGCCCACAGCCATGTCTGGTCGTCGCATTGGTCCCACACCATCAGCCAATTGGTCCCGCACCATTAGCCAGTGAACCACCTCGGTCAGTTTCATCCTTATCCCCTCCGCATGCAACAGAATCAGATTGTTGCGTGTTGCATGAATCCATTTGGATCTGCCTCCTCAAAACTCGCCCGGATCCTCACTTTATCTCGCTGCGACTCCCACATATCGCGTGCATAGAGGTAACAGCCGTCGCTATCTACGTCGCGCTGGATATGGCCAACTTGGCCTATAAAGCCCAGCCACCATGAGACGTTCCGGGACGGACCCTAGCCACCATACACGCCCATAGGAATACGCACAGCCGCCACTGCAAAAAAAAAAAGGGAAGGAGCGCCGTCCGACCAGGAAGACAGACGCCACCGCCAGAGAATCGCATCTAGCCGTGAAGACTACAACTCAGTTGCCAGAATGAGCCAGGGTCGTGTTCCGGGTTCACCAAGTCTGCGGCGCGCATCGGCGGGGCTTGGGCGGCGCAATCCGGTAAGACGCCCTACGACTTCACTCCTTCACTGCGTGTAGCATAGAGGCTTGGTGCGGCAAAGTAGTGTGATGTTGGTGTGCCAACCCCGGAGCCACGGTGCCGAATACGAACTTGAGTCCTCGTGTCCCTGTTTAGCAGGTAGCGCATGGGGGCTGGCACGTTTGCCTGGTGTGCCGGCGAGCTGGGCGCGCTGCTTTCGGTATTCGCGCCGCTGGGGGGAGGTTGAAGACTCGTTGGGGCGCGCTGGTCGCTGGGTCCAGGCTCTGCGTTGGGGAAGATCTCGGTCAGCCGTAGGATTCAGAGTTTGTGGTTAGGATGGGGAGAGGGAAATATCTCTTGCGCATTTTAATCCTGACCGTATGTTACTAATCCGATGGCTACGATCGGTCATATTCTGGACATAGATTTCAGATCCAACGGCAGTGAGGGAAGCGGGATGTTCTGCCTGGGCCAATCTAATATGGGCGCTCGGTCGCTGATCGGATGGCTCAGGATGGCCGATACCTTTTTGTCCAGACACTTATACAAAAGAGACCCTGTATTTTGATTTAATAAACCCGCCGTCCTCGGATTCTGTTTACTAAGGCTTGAAATATTTGCGCCTTAGCCCCTAGGCTTCTCTGAAATTAGTGCGCAGTCCGGTCAGCGAATAAAATCAGAGAAATTCATTTTAAAAATCATTTTTAATGCGAAAATGAAACTTGTATAAATCATAGAAAATTCATATGGAGTTCAAATTTATCCATTTCAAATTTCTATAATTTTGTAACATTATTGTTTATCATTTAGTACCATTGTTTTGACATGAATGTCATCATAAAATTTATATCCTCTTTAATCTGGTACAAAACACATAAAAATCTTTAGAAATTCATAACTTAAAATCTATAACCCTGAATTGATCCGTTCAAGTTGCGTTAGCCTCGTATAAATATTTACTAGGCAATACCAACATTTATTATACCATGTCTCATTATTTTATGATTAGATCTTTATTTAATTTATGTTGGTTAGGCTTGTTAATTTGCTTATCCTTATAATCTACTAAATTATGATATATGGTCAAATTATAATTTGGATTAAAGTTGAATTAATTACTATTTTAGGTTATCTTTTCTATGGAATTATAAAATAAACATAGAACCTAGTGTTAGTCATTTAAGCACATCAACCACGACTCCAATCTTAGTAGTTCTCGATCCCGTGGTCTCGTAGCAATGCGTAGATCATTATTATGCAGTATGTTCTTATGTTTGGTGTGATGTTAATTTTGTTTATACCATGTATGTTTGTATTGCTACGACTAGCGGTGCGGTCACGAGGATCTGATGAATCACCCTGCTAACTGGAATCTCAAGTGTCAGGCAAGTTGTGTCCTTGATTCACTTTTAATACCCAATAATGTTCTTTGCAATCATTTACCATGCATAGGTTTAATTTTGATGGGACCCAATAGGTCACCCTAGATTGTTTATCTCATCACCTTGTTTGCCCCTGAATCACATGGGTAGTTTTTGCTATTGCTTTATATGGTTTTAGGATAATCATTTATTATATCCATGTTCCAGTTATTTTGTTATTCTATTTATGTTCATGTCAAGATCATTATATTATTGTTAATTGGAACATGGAGCTTAACTTGAGAAATACGTGCCACCACAAGGGAGGAATGAGACCCCTTGGCTAACTAATTAGGAAAGCTAGTGGAAGACTACCTTACCCGAAAGGGGCAAGGGCAGTAGGGGAGTTGCATGCAAGGAGGTTCTCGGGTTGATTTGCTGCGATGGCGGTCAGACGGGGGATTCTTGCAAGTGCTCTTCCCATAAACTGTAGCGGGTTTTCGGAAGCTAGTGGAACTTTGTAAAGGCCTCGTAGTGGATCCCTAGCCATTCACCTTGGTAGTGTCTAAGGGCCTAGCTAACCCTGGCGACATGGGAAACACGACTTGTGGGTAAAGGGTACAACCTCTGTAGAGTGTAAAACTGGTATACTAGCCGAGCTCACGGTCATGAGCGGCTCAGGACTCTCCGATGATTAATTTATGGAACCTAAACTCAATGTGTCATTTGCATATGCATGAGATTATTTATTAATTTGTTCTATTATTTTATTATGGTTTGGTATTCACTTACACTTAGTAATTGCTAATAAAATTTTGACCAACTTATAAAAGCAATGCTCAGCTTTAACCTCTATTGTTGATCAGCCTTACACTTCATGAACTCCCACCTTTGGTGAGTTCATGTCACATTATTCCCCACAACTTGTTGAGCGATGAACATGTGTGAGCTCACCCTTGCTGTCTCACACCCCCCACAGGAGAAGAGCAGGTGGTTCAGAAGGAGCCACAAGGCGAGGAGTTCGATCTGATCTAGGTGGCGTTTCTCAATTGACATTGGCGCCGACGATCCTTAGTTCGTGTTATATTTATCTTTTATTTTGTAAGACTTCCGCTATGTATTAAATACTCTGATGTTTTGTGACATTTATCTTTATACACTCTGTTATTATATATGTTGTCTACTTTGGCGCATGTATGAGATGCACCTGGCTTTGTTCCTTAAAGCCGTGTGTGACAAAAGGCACATAAATGAGCGATGTGTGCAAAACATCAATCAAAATTCCTAGAATCAAGAATGTTTAGCTCATGCCTAAGTTTGGTAAAAGTTTTCTCATCTAGTGGTTTGGTAAAGATATCGGCTAATTGTTCTTTGGTGCTAACATATGCAATCTCGACCCCCCTTTGTTGGTGATCCCTCAAAAAGTGATACCGAATGACTATATGCTTAGTGCGACTGTGCTCAACGGGATTATCTGCCATGTGAATTGCACTCTCATTATCACATAGGAGAGGAACATTGGTTAATTTGTAACCACAGTCCCTAAGGGTTTGCCTCATCCAAAGCAATTGCGCGCAACAATGGCCTGCGGCAATGTACTCGGCTTCGGCGGTAGAAAGAGCTACAGAATTTTGTTTCTTAGCAGCCCAAGACACCAGAGATCTTCCCAAGAACTGACAAGTCCCTGATGTGCTCTTTCTATCAATTTTACACCCTGCCCAATCAGCATCCGAATATCCAATTAAATCAAAGGTGGATCCCTTGGGGGTACCAAAGGCCAAACTTAGGAGTATGAACTAAATATCTCAAGATTCGTTTTACGGCCCTAAGGTGAACTTCCTTAGGATCGGCTTGGAATCTTGCACACATGCATACGGAAAGCATAATATCCGGTCGAGATGCACATAAATAGAGTAGAGATCCTATCATCGACCGGTACACCTTTTGATCTACGAATTTACCTCTCGTGTCGAGGTCGAGATGCCCATTAGTTCCCATGGGTGTCTTGATGGGCTTGGCATCCTTCATTCCAAACTTGGTGAGTATGTCTTGAGGGTACTTCGTTTGGCTAATGAAGGTGTTCTCTTGAAGTTGCTTCACTTGAAATCCTAAGAAGTACTTCAACTCCCCCATCATAGACATCTCGAATTTTTGAATCATAATCCTACTAAACTCTTCACAAGTAGATTTGTTAGTAGACCCAAATATGATATCATCAACATAAATTTGGCATACAAACAAATCATTTGCAATTGTTTTAGTAAAGAGAGTAGGATCGACTTTTCCGACTTTGAAGCCATTAGCGATAAGAAAATCTCTTAGGCATTCATACCATGCTCTTGGGGCTTGCTTGAGCCCATAAAGCGCCTTAGAGAGTTTATAGACATGGTTAGGATACTCGCTATCTTCAAAGCCGGGAGGTTGCTCAACATAGACCTCCTCCTTGATTGGTCCATTGAGGAAGGCACTTTTCACGTCCATTTGATAAAGCTTGAAGCCATGGTAAGTAGCATAGACAAGTAATATACGAATTGACTCAAGCCAAGCTACGGGTGCATAGGTTTCACTGAAATCCAAACCTTCGACTTGTGAATATCCCTTGGCCACAAGTCGGGCTTTGTTCCTTGTCACCACACCATGCTCATCTTGTTTGTTGCGGAAGACCCACTTGGTTCCTACAACATTTTGGTTAGGACGTGGACCATGATGCCATACCTCATTCCTCGTGAAGTTGTTGAGTTCCTCTTGCATTGCCAACACCCATTCCGAATCCCTTAATGCATCTTCTACCCTGTATGGCTCAATAGAAGACACAAAAGAGTAATGTTCACAAAAATGAGCAACACGAGATCGAGTGGTTACCCCCTTTTGAATATCGCCGAGGATGGTGTTCACGGGGTGATCTCTTTGTATTGCTTGGTGGACTCTTGGGTGTGGTGGCCTTGGACCCTCATAATCTTCCTTGTCTTGATCATTAGCATCTCCCCCTTGATCATTGTCCTCCTCTTGAGGTGGATCCTCTTGATCTTCATTTTCATCATCTTGAGCTTGATCCTCATCTTGGGTTGGTGGAGATGCTTGCATGGAAGAAGATGGTTGATCTTGTGCATGTGGAGGCTCTTCGGATTCTTTAGGACACACATCCCCAATGGACATGTTCCTTAGCGCGATGCATGGAGCCTCTTCATCATCTAGCTCATCAAGATCAACTTGCTCTACTTGAGAGCCGTTAGTCTCATCAAACACAATGTCACAAGAAACTTCAACTAGTCCAGTGGACTTGTTAAAGACTCTATATGCCCTTGTGTTTGAATCATAACCAAGTAAAAAGCCTTCTACAGCCTTAGGAGCAAATTTAGATTTTCTACCTCTTTTAATAAGAATAAAGCATTTGCTAACAAAGACTCTAAAATATGAAACATTGGGCTTTTTACCGGTTAGGAGTTCATATGATGTCTTCTTGAGGATTCGGTGAAGGTAGAGACGGTTGATGGCGTAGCAAGCGGTGTTGATTGCTTCCGCCCAAAATCGGTCCGAAGTCTTGTACTCATCAAGCATGGTCCTCGCCATGTCAAGTAGAGTTCTATTCTTCCTCTCCACTACACCATTTTGTTGTGGCGTGTAGGGAGAAGAGAACTCATGCTTGATGCCCTCATCCTCAAGGAAGCCTTCTATTTGTGAGTTCTTGAACTCTGTCCCGTTGTCGCTTCTAATCTTTTTTATCCTTAAGCTGAACTCATTTTGAGCCCGCCTCAAGAATCCCTTTAAGGTCTCTTGGGTTTGAGATTTTTCCTGCAAAAAGAACACCCAAGTGAAGCGAGAATAATCACCCACAATAACTAGACAGTACTTACTCCCACCGATGCTTATGTAAGCTATCGGGCCGAATAGGTCCATGTGGAGTAGTTCAAGCGGCCTGTCAGTCATCATGATGTTCTTGTGTGGATGATGAACACCAACTTGCTTCCCTGCTTGACATGCGCTACAAATCCTATCTTTCTCAAAATGAACATTTGTTAGTCCCAAAATGTGCTCTCCCTTTAGAAGCTTATGAAGATTCTTCATCCCAACGTGGGCTAGTCGGCGATGCCAGAGCTAACCCATGTTAGTCTTAGCAATTAATCAAGTGTCGAGTTCAGCTCTATTAAAATCAACTAAGTATAGCTGACCCTCTAATACTCCCTTGAATGCTACTGAATCATCACTTCTTCTAAAGACAATAACACCTATATCCGTAAAAAGACAATTGTAGCCCATTTTACATAATTGAGAAATTGAAAGCAAGTTATAGTCTAAAGAATCTACAAGAAAAACATTGGAAATAGAATGGTCAGGAGATATAGCAATTTTACCAAGTCCTTTGACCAAACCTTGATTTCCATCCCTGAATGTGATAGCTCTTTGGGGATCATAGTTTTTCTCATAGGAGGAGAACATCCTTTTCTCCCCAGTCATGTGGTTTGTGCACCCGCTATCAATTATCCAACTTGAGCCCCCGGATGCATAAACCTACAAAACAAATTTAGGTCTTGTTCTTAGGTACCCAAATGGTCCTGGGTCCTTTGACATTAGAAACAAGCACCTTGGGTACCCAAACACAAGTCTTTGACCCCTTGTGTTTGCCCCCAACATATTTGGCAACTACTTTGCCTGATTTGTTAGTGAGCACATAAGAAGCATCAAAAGTCTTAAATGAAATAATAGGCTCATTTGATGCAATAGGAGATTTCTTTTTAGACAATTTAGCATGAGTGGATTGCCTAGAACTAGATGCCTCACTCTTATACATAAAAGCATGATGAGAGCCAGAGTGAGACTTCCTAGAATGAATTCTCCTAATTTTGTGTTCGGGATAACCGGCAGGGTATAAAATGTAACCCTCGTTATCCTAAACCATGGGAGCCTTGCCCTTAACAAAGTTGGACAATTTCTTAGGGGCATTAAGCTTGACATTGTCTCCCTGTTGGAAGCCAATGCCATCCTTAATCCCAGTGCGTCTCCCACTATAGAGCATGCTTCTACCAAATTTGAATTTTTCATTTTCTAAGTCATGCTCATTAATTTTAGCACTAAGTTGAGCTATATGATCATTTTGTTGTTTAATTAAAGCTAGGTGATCATGAATAGCATCAACGTTAATATCTCTACATCTAGTGCAAATAGTAACATGCTCAACGGTAGATGTAGAGGGTTTGCAAGTATTTAATTCAACAATCTTAGCATGTAAAATAGCGTTCTCATCTCTAAGATTGGAAATAGAAATATTGCAAACATTTAAATCTTTAGCTTTAGCAATTAATTTTTCATTCTCAATTTTAAGGCTAGAGAGAGATGCATTCAAATTGTCAATCTTAGCAATTAAATTAGCATTATCATTTCTAAGACTAACAATTGAATCATCACAACTATCTAACTTCTCAACCTTAGCAATTAATTTAGCGTTCTCATTTCTAAGGTTGGAAATGATATCATGGCAAGTGCTTAGCTCACTAGTTAATTTTTCACACTTTTCTACTTCCTGAGCATAAGCATTTTTAACCTTAACATGCTTTTTATTTTCTTTAATTAGGAAGTCCTCTTGGCTATCCAAGAGTTCATCCTTTTCATGAATGGCTCTAATTAATTCATTTAATTTCTCCTCTTGTTGCATGTTGAGGTTGGAAAAAGAGCTAGCAAATTATCCTCATCATCACTAGAGTTACCCTCATCACTAGATGACGCATATTTAGTGGAGGCTCTAGATTTTACCTTCTTTTTGTCGTCCCTTGCCATGAGGCACTTGTGGCCGACGTTGGGGAAGAGAAGACCCTTGTTGATGGCGATGTTTGTGGCGTCGGAGGAGGAGTCGGTGGAGCTCTCATCGGAGTCCCACTCTCGGCAAACATGGGCATCGCCGCCCTTCTTCTTGTAGTATCTCTTCTTCTCCTTCTTCTTTCCCTTCTTGTCGTCACCCCTGTCACTATCACTAGATAATGGACATTTTGCAATAAAATGACCGGGTTTACCACACATGTAGCAAACTTTCTTGGAGCGGGGCTTGTAGTCCTTCCCCCTCCTTTGCTTGAGGATTTGGTGAAAGCTTTTGATGATTAAAGCCATCTCCTCATTGTCGAGCTTGGAGGCGTCGATGGGGAGCCTACTTGACGTAGACTCTTCTTTCTTCTCCTCCGTTGATTTGAAGGCAATGGGTTGCACCTCGGGTGTGGAGGTGGCGCCTCGCTCGATGATTTGTTTGGAGCCTTTGATCATGAATTCAAAGCTCACAAACTTTCCTATTACTTCCTCGAGAGACATTAGTTTATATCTTGGATCACCACGAATTAATTGAACTTGAGTAGGGTTAAGGAAAACAAGTGATCTAAGAATAACCTTGACCATTTCATGGTCATCCCATTTGGTGCTTGTAACGCCCCGAATTTCGAGTTAAATTTTTTCTTTCTCTATCGCTTGCTAAATTCGGGCGTTACTTCTCTTTCCCCATTTCTTTTGCCAAAACCCTACCCATTTTCGAAACTCCAAGTCGTATAATAATAATAAACCCTAGAAATATTTTCTTTTGTTTGCTGCACCATGCCGAACCATGCATTTATTTTGATTGATCGGAATTGTGAAGGTATTCATCTAGAAAATAGATTTTTAAAAAAGGAAAAACCTTTTCTTTTCTCCCTCCCCCCTCTCCTCCCCTTTTGGCCCAGCCGCCCCCCTTGGCGCGTGGCCCAGCTGGCCAGCCGGCTTTAGCCGGCCTTGTCCCCCTCTCCCCTTCCCGCCATGGGCCCCGTGCCGGCCCAGCCGACCTCCCGGCCCAGCCGCCCCTGCCGGCCCCCCGCTCCCCACGCGCGCCCGTGGCGCGTGCGGTTAGGAACTGCCGCCTCCCCCCCCGCGGGCCCCACCCGTCAGCTTCCCCCACCCCAAACCCCTTTCTCTCTCCTCCCCTCTACCCCTCCCCGCACGATCTCCTCCCTCCCCTACCTCACGCCGCTCCCCTGCCCGCCCCCGGCTCGCCCGCCGCCCGTCGCCCGTCGCTCGTCCGTGGTGAGCCCCGACCCCCTCCCTTTCTTCCTTCCCCCCTCGTCCCTTCTTCTCGGCGCGGCGGAGCCCCGGCCCGACCTCTAGCGCTCGGCCATGGCACGCGGCGCGGCATCCCGGCCCTGGCGCGGGGCGCGCCCGCCCCGACCCCCCCTCCCCTCCTCCCTCGCGCCCGTCTAGCTGACGTGGCCCGGAGCGGCGTGCCCGCCCGCGGCCCTAGCTCGGCGGCGCGGCCATGGCGGCTCGCCCTGGCGTGCCCGCTCTTGGCCCGCCTTCCCCCGCGGCCTGGTGGCGCGGCTACGGCCTGCGGCGCGGCCCCGCCCGCCCGGCGTCCCGGCGCGACCCCGCCCTCCCCCGGCGTCCCCGACCCCGTCCCCATCCTCGCCATGGCGGCCTGGCGCGGCCCCGGCTCGCCGACGCGCGGCCATGGCGCCCCCTCCCCCCGGCGACCCCGCGCAGCCCCCCTGCCCGCCCTCGGCGCGTGGCCCCGCGCGGTCCGGCCCCGGCGGCCCGCCGGCGCGGCGGTCCACGTCCTCGCCGTGGCGGCTTGGCCTTGCCCCGCTCAGCGTGGCGCCCTCCCCGCGTAGCTCGCCCGGCCGTGGCGCGACCCGGTTCGTCGGCCATGGCGGCTCGGCCCCGCCCGCCTTGGCGTGCCCCGCCCCTGCGCAGCGTGGCCTCGGCCCGGCGCGGCTTCGGCTCGCGTGATCGTGGTGTCCCTGCGTAGTGCGGCGCGTGCGCTGCTCGGCCCCGGCGTGTGCGCGACTCGTTCGCGACACGTCAGCGCAGCCCTGCGCGAACATGCCCGTGTGGCGCACGGTGCTTTGGCACGACTCACCGTGCCCTCGGCGCGACGTATAGCGCCCTGCCGCGTTCGCAACGCGCTCGCCTACCCCCTAGATGCGTCCGTCTACCCCCCCCCCCCCCCCCCCCCCCGTGCATCCCGTGCGTAGTGATCGCGTTATGTAATCGATAAATGGAAAACTCAATTTGGAAATTGGTTACGTTAGTTAATTCATGTAGTTAATCACCTACCTTATTTAATGTTGATCAATTGAAAATAGTTATGATTCTATTAGTGCATGTGACTAATCCTCATTATTGGAACTAAGCGGAACTAGAGCACGTAATGGCTAGTTATGCATCTACCCGTAATCCGCTCTGACTATAGATTTAACCACTGCGAGACCTTCCTTCCTCTCTTTCTAACCATGGCCAATGCAATATCGTATGTCATACTCTATGCATATTTACTCTATTTGTTCTCTTGTAATGGTGTACTGTTTGTTTCCTAATTCGAATGGATGGATGCATGTGTGCTTGCGCTCGCATAGAGAACGATCCGGTTGAGGAGCCCGAAGAACTCGCAGGAGAAGCCCCTGAGCAGCATTCGGTTGGTGGAGGCAAGTGTCCCTTGACCTATCTCTGTCCTATACATACTTTAATTTACCTCCTGCATTACACATTTATACCTAAGGATTGACTAGCTTTTGTTATCCATGTCCTTGCTTACCTATTTGGGTTGGATTATTATTGCTTAGTCTTATGCTATTGCTCAACTCTAATCAATGAACATGATGAGAATGATCAATGATACACTGTTTTCCCTCTTCTTATTATGATGTTATACTTGTGGCCTTTAAGGGGGCTCGAGCGGTTTCTCGAGTGCCTCTCCGTAAGGACCTGTTCGTTGGATGACCGCCCGGGAAAACAGTGCAACCATGAGGGTGGAATGGGGTGCCCTTAGCTGAATAATTAGAGGATCCGGGGTGTACTTCGCTTCGCCGTCGTGCCGTCAATGGGGCTCGGTGTAAGCGGCTCGCTCTGCCAAGGTTGATTTGTCCCTTGGGGAGGAGTGAGATACATTTAGGAAACCTAACGGGTGGCTACAGCCCCGGGGAATCTTTGTAAAGGCTACGTAGTGAGACTATTGGGGCGAAGGCAAAGACGCCACCCTTCGCTCGTCGCCTTTCGCTGCAGTCGCTGGTTTGACGAAGACAAAACGGGCAGGGACACCCTTCGCTTCATTCAGCACCAGACGAAGGCCTGCGGTGACGTCTCCCCGCAGCACGACCTCGTCCTGCTCTGAGGCCCACGTGTGATCTGGCCCATTGTAACGGGCCCCGCGTGACCGCCTTTGTGTTACGGGCCTAGTTTGTAAAGGCATTCTTGTAAGTACAGCTTGTAACCCTGCTTTATGGGAATATTCTGGGGATAAACTAGGTGTCCGAGGGCACATGCGTCCTTAACGCAAGGCGCTGGGCACTCAGATACCTATAAATACCCCCACACAGTGCCCGTGAGAGGGTAGACATTAACAGAGCTATTTGCCCCCGAGCACGTATCCCTGTTGTCACCACCGTTCATCCTTGTTGGCCTCCTTGCTACGCGGGAGCAAGTTCCAACATTTGGCGCCCACCGTTCGTGCTACGACCAAACCACCCGCGATGGCACCCAAGAGAGCTAACCCGAAGGCTGACGAGGCTGCGAAGGCAGCACTGCTCGCCGCAAGGAAGGGCAAGGCCCTCGCCCTCACCCAATCCACCCACCAAGAGCCCACCGAAGACAATATTCCCCGCACCTGCGAAGACGACACCTTCCGCACCTGCGGGCCCGAAGGACAATCGCTGCCGCCCCCAGGCTTTGCCCCACTGGAGGGCGCGGATCTCACCGAGGACGGCGAGGTCCTCGGCGTCTCAACAGAAGAACAGCTACAGCTGCGCGCCCTGCGCCTCAAGAACCGCAACCTCCAAAGGCAGAAAGAGATACTGGAGGCCAAACGCCAGTGTGTGTCCGCACTAGCCAAGGTGTGGCAAATGATACGCGGCGAGGAACAGAAGGCCCAAGACCTCGAGCGCGAGATCGCGCTGATGCAGCGCGAAGGCCACCTCGGTCTACAGCAAGAGCCACCCCTCCAGCAGCGCGCACAACCGGAAGACACGCGCGAAGGCCACCTCGGCCTGCAGCATGGCCCACCCCTGAACACCGGGCGCAGCCGGAGAACCCGCGATTCCCCCAGCATGACTACGCCTTCCAGCACGGCACGCCATTCCAAGGGGTCAACTACCTCGACGAGCGAAGTCCCCTGGCGCCACACCTGCAAGTGATGCCTTGGCCAGCTAACTTCCGAGCAGGGGCATATCCCAAGTACAACGGCAGCACCGACCCGGCGCAATACATAATGAGTTATCAAGTCGCCGTTGCATCCGCCGGAGGGGACGACGCCACAATGGCGAAGTCTTTCATCATCGCCCTAGAGGGCCCAGCACTCACCTGGTTCACCAGATTGCCTCCGCTGTCCATTGATTCATGGAGAAGTCTCAGAGACAAGTTCCTGCTCAACTTCCAAGGGTACCGCCCAGACACCGACGCCCTGGCCGAGCTCTCGCTTTGCAAGCAGCTGGAAAAGGAGACTCTGCGGGAGTATTACCGCAAATTCCTAACACTCAAGTCACAGCTGCCCTCCGTCGATGATCAGATCGCTATCCACTACGCCATCAGTGGCCTTCGTGCCGGCGTCCTCTACAGTCATTGTATCAGAGATCCACCCAAAAACCTCTAGGAGCTATATCAGCTCTTTGAAAAATATGCCAAATCCGAAGAGCTCCACCAGCGCAAGATTGAGTCGCAGCGGAAGCCCAAAGATGCCCCGCAGTCCAGCCGCACGTGGACGAGGACTCCGCAGCCAGACTCCGGTCGAGATGGCCGTAGTCAGCAGCAAGTGCACAACATCGCCAACCAACAGCCTGCTGCTGACCCCCCTCGTCGCCAGGAATATCCCCCCAGGGCCGCGGAAATGGAACTCGTGGCAGGGGCCGAGGGCGCGCGCAGCCGCCGCGCCGGTTCTACTGCCTTTTCCACGGCGAAGACTGCGCCCACCAAACAAAAGACTGCCCCGAGACGAAGGCAACCAGAGACAGAATGGCGCGGGCGCAGCCAGCCGACAATCCCAGAATTGTCGCACATAATTACCAACCACCCCCTCCACCATACATCCACGCTCCCGCTCCGCATCCACCGCACCACGCTTACCAACACCATCAGGAAGTACAAATTGTACCTCCTCCACCCCCACCGCCACACCAGCAACATCAAAACATCCCCCATGCCCCAAAGCAGGAAGACTTCGCCGATCAACCATATCGCGGAGTCATTCACATGATAACAGGGGGCTCCAGCACCGACTTCGACACCAAACGGCAGAAGCGGGACCACTACCGCAGCATCAACCACGTCGCCGTCACTGGCCCAGTCGTGCAGACGAAGTGGTCCCACATACCGCTAACCTTCGACGCACGAGACGTCGACCTGCGCAGCGCCCCCCACATCGACGCTATGGTCATCAATTGCAGCGTGGCAGGCTGGGACCTACACAAAGTCCTAGTCGACAACGGCAGTCAGGCGGACATCATCTTCCTCCACGCCTTCGACCGCATGGGTATAATCCACAGCCTGCTCAAGCCTTCGGACAATCCGTTGTATGGCTTCGGCGGCAAAGGCACCTTTCCCGTTGGCAAAATAGAGCTTCCCCTCTCCTTCGGTGTAGCACCCAATGCCCGAAGTGAGCAAGTAACCTTCGACATTGTCGACATGGTATATCCGTACAACGCCATCATGGGTCGGGGCTCCATCAATAAGTTCGAAGCTGCCATCCATGGATTGTACCTATGTATGAAGATACCTGGTCCGCTAGGCGCTATCACGATCTTCGGCAACCAGCAGACGGCGCGCAACATAGAGCGGGACTTCGTGCCTGGTCAGAGGAACGTACACTGTCTCACGACCCAGCGCGAAGCTGAAAGGGAAATGTGCCCTTGGGCCATTTCTAAGTATTTTGGTGATTGAGTGTCAACACAAGTGCTTAAATGTGAATCAATACCCATGGATGAACAAAGTGCAAATCTAGAGCAAAGGTATGTTTCTAAGTCTTAGTACATTGGTTTTGTGTACTAATAAACTTGTCTAAGTATTAGAAACAGGAAGAAGAAGAAGAGAAGAAAGTTGGCTGTGTACAGCCAACAGGCTGTTTCGGTCTGGGGCACCGGACTGTCCGGTGGTGCACCGGACAGTGTCCGGTGGTGCACCGGACAGTGTCCGGTGCGCCAGGCTATCTCGGCCGAAGAGGCCGCTCTCGGGAATTTGCTGACGACGTACGGCTAAAATTCACCGGACTGTCCGGTGTGCACCGGACTGTCCGGTGAGCCAACGGTCGGCCAGGGCCAACGGTCGGCCGCGCGATCCGCGCGGGACACGTGGCCGAGCCAACGGTCGGAAGGGGGCACCAGACTGTCCGGTGTGCACCGGACATGTCCGGTGCGCCAACGGCTCCCGCATCTGCAACGGTCGGCTTCGCCATTTAAGGAAAGGAATCGGGCACCGGACACTGTCCGGTGTGCACCGGACTGTCCGGTGCGCCCGACGACAGAAGGCAAAGATGGCCTTCCAGATTTGTTCTCAACGGCTCCTAGCTGCCTTGGGGCTATAAAAGGGACCCCTAGGCGCATGGAGGACTACACCAAGCAACTCTTGAGCATTCTTGATCATCCACACTCAGTCTTTGCGCATCCATTTGTGATTCTAAGTGATTCGAGCTCTGTTCTTGTGAGAAACTGTGAGATAGTCTTTGAGCTCGAATCTTGGCCATGTGTGTGCGCGTTTCGCTGTGGATTTGTGTGTGTTGCTTCCCTCCCTTACTCCGTGCTTCTTTGTGAATCTTAAGTGTAAGGGCGAGAGACTCCAATTTGTGGAGATTCCTCGCAAGTGGGATAAAGATAAGCAAGGCAAAATACTGTGGTATTCAAGTGGGTCTTTGGACCGCTTGAGAGGGGTTGATTGCAACCCTCGTCCGTTGGGACGCCACAACGTGGAGTAGGCAAGTTTTGTACTTGGCCGAACCATGGGATAAATCACCGTGTCTCCTCTGTGTTGAATTCTCTGTGATTGTCGTATTGTGCAAGATCTTCTCTTTAGCCACTTGGCAATTATTGTGCTAACCTCTAACAAGTTTTTGTGGCTATAAGTTAAGTTTTTTACAGGATCACCTATTCACCCCCCCCCTCTAGGTGCTCTCAATTGGTATCAGAGCCGTTCTCTTCACAAAGGGACTTACCGCCCGAAGAGATGGATCCTAAGGGGAAGGGAATCGTGATCAACGACAAAGAGAAGGAATCCTTCGTCAACGAGCCGAAGGACGACAAGCCTACCGACTCCGGCTCGGGGCATAGACGGAAGGAAGGGAAGAAGAAGAAGACAAGGCGCATCAAGGAGATCATCTACTACGACGATAGTGATGAGTCTACTTCTTCCCAAAAGGATGATGACAACGACTACAAAAAGACGGTCAATTCGAACTTTTCATTTGATTATTCTCGTATTCAACATAGTTCGAATTCGCACTTGCTTTCCATTCCTCTTGGCAAACCTCCACACTTCGATGGGGAGGACTACGGATTTTGGAGTCACAAAATGCGTAGTCACTTATTCTCTCTCCATCCAAGCATATGGGAGATTGTGGAGAATGGAATGAAATTTGATAGCTCGGATAGCCCTATGCTTATAAATGAACAAATTCATAGAAATGCACAAGCTACTACTGTTCTCTTAGCGTCTTTGTGCAGGGAAGAGTACAATAAGGTGAGTGGCTTGGACAATGCCAAGCAGATATGGGACACCCTCAAGATCTCTCACGAGGGGAACGACATCACCATGCTCACCAAGATGGAGTTGGTGGAGGGCGAGCTTGGACGATTCGCCATGATAAGGGGAGAGGAGCCAACTCAAACTTACAACCGGCTCAAGACTCTTATCAACAAAATAAGGAGCTACGGAAGCACACGTTGGACGGATCACGACGTCGTCCGCCTAATGCTCAGGTCCTTTACCATTCTTGATCCTCATCTCGTGAACAATATTCGTGAGAATCCCAGGTACACGATGATGACGCCCGAGGAAGTACTTGGAAAATTCGTGAGCGGGCGGATGATGATCAAGGAGGCAAGATACGTCGACGACGCGTTGAACGGTCCACTCCATGAGCCTCAACCCATTGCTCTAAAGGCAACGAGGAGCAAGGAGTCGCTACCTAGCAAGGTGGCGCAAGTTGAGGCGGCCGGGCTCAATGATGAAGAGATGGCTCTCATCATCAAGAGATTCAAGACGGCGCTAAAAGGTCGAAAGGGACAGCCAAGCAAGGCCAAGACCAAGGGAAAGCGATCATGCTTCAAATGCGGTAAGCTTGGTCATTTTATTGCTAACTGTCCCGAAAATGATAGTGACCAGGAGCAAGGGAAAAATGGGAAGAGAGAGAACAAGAAGGTTTACAAGAAGGCCAAAGGCGAAGCACACCTTGGAAAGGAGTGGGATTCGGATTGCTCTTCGTCCGACTCCGACGACGAAGGACTCGCCGCCACTGCCTTCAACAAATCGGCTCTCTTCCCCAACGAGCATCACACTTGCCTCATGGCAAGGGAAAAGAAGGTAATCACTCGTAATGCTAATACTTATGATTCTTCTAGTGATGATGAATCTAGTGAGGATGAAATTGATTACTCTAGTTTATTCAAGGGATTGGATAGAACTAAGATAGCTAAGATTAATGAGTTGATCGATGCCTTAAATGAAAAGGATAGAACCTTAGAGAAACAAGAAGACCTCTTATATGAAGAACATGATAAATTTGTTAGTGCACAAAATTCACTTGCTCTAGAAGTTAAAAGAAATGGAATACTTTCTTGTGAACTTTCTACTTGTAATGAAACCATTTCTTCTTTAAAAGGTGAAATTAACGATTTAACTGCTAAACTAGAAGTAGCAAGTAACTCGTATGTTGAAAATATTACAATTTGCACTAGGTGTAAGGATTTTGATGTTAATGCTTGTAGTGAACACTTAGTTTCAATTTCAAAACTAAATGATGAAGTGGCTAGTCTTAATGCTCAACTTAAGACTAGCAAGAGTGAAGTTGATAAAATAAAATTTGCAAGGGATGCCTACACAGTGGGTAGACACCCCTCAATTAAGGATGGTCTTGGCTTCAAGAGAGAAGCCAAGAACTTAACAAGCCATAAGACTCCTATCTCCACCAAGGAGAAAGGGAAGGCTCCTATGGCTAATAGTGTTAAGAAGAATCATGCTTTCATGTACTATGATAGGAGATACTCTAGAAATGCTTTTAGAAGTAATGATGTTTTTGATTCACATGCTTATGACTCTTATGCTATGACCGCTTCTAGTTCTCATGTTATGCATGGTAGAAATGTGTTTAGAAGAAATGTTGTTCACCAAATGCCTAGGAGAAATGTAGTTCATAATGCTCCTCGGAAAGTAGTGAATGAACCTTCCGAAATTTATTGTGCTCTAAATGCTTCCTTTGCTATTTATAGAAAGGATAAGAAAATTGTTGCTAGGAAGTTAGGGGCAAGATGCAAGGGAGATAAAACTTGCATTTGGGTCCCTAAGAATATTTGTGCTAACCTTGTAGGACCCAACATGAGTTGGGTACCTAAGTCCCAAGCCTAAATTTGCCTTGCAGGTTTATGCATCCGGGGGTTCAAGCTGGATTATTGATAGCGGATGCACAAACCATATGACGGGGGAGAAGAAGATGTTCACCTCCTACGTCAAGAATAAGGATTCCCAAGATTCAATTATATTCGGTGATGGGAATCAAGGCAAGGTAAAAGGGTTAGGTAAAATTGCGATTTCTAATGAGCATTCTATCTCTAATGTATTTTTAGTAGAGAGTCTTGGATATAATTTGCTATCTGTTAGTCAATTATGTCATATGGGGTATAACTGTCTATTTACAAATGTAGATGTGTCTGTCTTTAGAAGAAGTGATGGTTCACTAGCTTTTAAGGGTGTATTAGACGGCAAACTTTATTTAGTTGATTTTGCAAAAGAAGAGGCCGGTCTAGATGCATGCTTAATAGCTAAGACTAGCATGGGCTGGCTGTGGCATCGCCGCTTAGCACATGTGGGGATGAAGAACCTTCACAAGCTTCTAAAGGGAGAACACGTGATAGGTTTGACTAACGTGCATTTCGAAAAAGATAGACCTTGTGCAGCTTGTCAAGCAGGTAAACAAGTGGGAGGAGCGCATCACAGCAAGAACGTGATGACCACTTCAAGACCCCTGGAGCTGCTGCATATGGACCTCTTCGGACCTGTCGCCTATCTAAGCATAGGAGGGAGTAAGTATGGTTTAGTTATTGTTGATGATTTTTCCCGCTTCACTTGGGTGTTCTTTTTGCAGGATAAGTCTGAAACCCAAGGGACCCTCAAGCGCTTCCTCAGGAGAGCTCAAAATGAGTTTGAGCTCAAGGTGAAGAAGATAAGGAGCGACAACGGGTCCGAATTCAAGAACCTTCAGGGCGTGTTCGCTTAGACCAATCCAGAGGGGGATTGTAGGGGTTTAAATCCCCGTCTAGTCAAAAATGGCTAGGCAGGGATTTAAACCCCTCCAATCCCTCTCTGGATTGATCTAAACGAACAAGCCCTCAAGTGGAGGAATTCCTTGAGGAGGAAGGGATCAAGCACGAGTTCTCCGCTCCCTACACACCACAGCAAAATGGTGTGGTAGAGAGGAAGAACAGGACGCTAATCGATATGGCGAGGACAATGCTTGGAGAATTCAAGACCCCCGAGTGTTTCTGGTCGGAAGCCGTGAACACGGCTTGCCACGCCATCAACAGGGTCTACCTTCATCGCCTCCTCAAGAAGACTTCATATGAGCTTCTAACCGGTAACAAACCCAATGTATCTTACTTTCGTGTATTTGGGAGCAAGTGCTACATTCTAGTGAAGAAAGGTAGAAATTCTAAGTTTGCTCCCAAAGCTGTAGAAGGGTTTTTGTTAGGTTATGACTCAAATACAAAGGCGTATAGAGTCTTCAACAAATCATCGGGTTTGGTTGAAGTCTCTAGCGACGTTGTATTTGATGAGACTAATGGCTCTCCAAGAGAGCAAGTTGTTGATTGTGATGATGTAGATGAAGAAGATGTTCCGACGGCCGCTATACGGACCATGGCGATTGGAGAAGTACGGCCACAGGAACAAGATGAACGAGATCAACCTTCTTCCTCAACTATGGTGCATCCCCCAACCGAAGATGACGAACAGGTACCTCAAGTGGAGGCACTTGATCAAGGGGGAGCACAAGATGATCAAGTGATGGAGGAAGAAGCGCAACCGGCACCTCCAACCCAAGTTCGAGCGATGATTCAAAGGGATCATCCCGTCGATCAAATTCTGGGTGACATTAGCAAGGGAGTAACTACTCGATCTCGATTAGTTAATTTTTGTGAGCATTACTCCTTTGTCTCTTCTATTGAGCCTTTCAGGGTAGAGGAGGCCTTGCTAGATCCGGATTGGGTATTGGCCATGCAGGAGGAGCTCAACAACTTCAAGCGCAATGAAGTTTGGACACTGGTGCCTCGTCCGAAGCAAAATGTTGTGGGAACCAAGTGGGTGTTCCGCAACAAACAGGACGAGCACGGGGTGGTGACGAGGAACAAGGCTCGACTTGTGGCAAAAGGTTATGCCCAAGTCGCAGGTTTGGACTTTGAGGAGACTTTCGCTCCTGTGGCTAGGCTAGAGTCCATTCGTATCTTGCTAGCATATGTCGCTCACCATTCTTTCAGGTTGTACCAAATGGATGTGAAGAGCGCTTTCCTCAACGGGCCAATCAAGGAGGAAGTGTACGTGGAGCAACCCCCTGGCTTCGAGGATGAACGGTACCCCGACCACGTGTGTAAGCTCTCTAAGGCGCTCTATGGACTTAAGCAAGCCCCAAGAGCATGGTATGAATGCCTTAGAGACTTTTTAATTGCTAATGCTTTCAAGGTTGGGAAAGCCGATCCAACTCTTTTTACAAAGACATGTGATGGTGATTTGTTTGTGTGCCAAATTTATGTCGATGACATAATATTTGGTTCTACTAACCAAAAGTCTTGTGAAGAGTTTAGCAGGGTGATGACGCAGAAATTCGAGATGTCGATGATGGGCGAGTTGAACTACTTCCTTGGGTTCCAAGTGAAGCAACTCAAGGACGGCACCTTCATCTCCCAAACGAAGTACACGCAAGATCTGCTAAAGCGGTTTGGGATGAAGGACGCCAAGCCCGCAAAGACTCCGATGGGGACCGACGGACACACCGACCTCAACAAAGGAGGTAAGTCCGTTGATCAAAAAGCATACCGGTCAATGATAGGTTCTTTGCTTTACTTATGTGCTAGTAGACCGGACATTATGCTTAGCGTATGCATGTGTGCTAGATTGCAATCCGATCCTAAGGAGTATCACTTAGTGGTGGTGAAGCGAATTCTTAGATATTTGGTTGCTACGCCTTGCTTCGGGCTCTGGTATCCAAAGGGGTCTACCTTTGACTTAGTTGGATACTCAGACTCCGACTATGCTGGATGTAAGGTCGATAGGAAGAGTACATCAGGGACGTGCCAATTCTTAGGAAGGTCCCTGGTGTCATGGAACTCTAAGAAACAAACATCCGTTGCCCTATCCACCGCTGAGGCCGAGTACGTTGCCGCAGGTCAGTGTTGCGCGCAACTACTTTGGATGAGGCAAACCCTCCGGGATTTTGGCTACAATCTGAGCAAAGTCCCACTCCTATGTGACAATGAGAGTGCTATCCGCATGGCGGAGAATCCTGTTGAGCACAGCCGCACAAAGCACATAGACATCCGGCATCACTTTTTGAGAGACCACCAGCAAAAGGGAGATATCGAAGTGTTTCATGTTAGCACCGAGAACCAGCTAGCCGATATCTTCACTAAGCCTCTAGATGAGAAGACCTTTTGCAGGTTGCGTAGTGAGCTAAATGTCATAGATTCGCGGAACCTGGATTGAATTGTAGCATACATGTACTTATGCTTTTGATCATGTTCCTTTTTGCATTTTGTTGCTTATTATGGTGCTCAAGTTGTACAAACACTCCCTGGACCTCACAAGTCCGTTGCAAAGTGATGCACATGTTTAGGGGGAGATGTGTTACAACTTGACCCTTTGAGACTAACCATGTGCTTGAGTTTGATAATTTAGTCTCGAAGGAGGATTGAAAGGGAAAAGGTGGACTTGGACCATGAAAGACTTCCACTGCACTCCGATGAGAGGGTAACTAATTCCAAGTTCATCTCATGAAATCTTATTGCCATTTGCTCTTAATTGAAGACTTTGGTGAGGCAATGGGGTTAAAAGGCCAAGATTGATCCCGTTTTGGTGCTTCATGCCAAAGGGGGAGAAAATAAAGGCCAAAGTGATAAATGGATCAGCTACCACTTGAGAGATTTTGAAAATAGTAGAATAGAGTTTTTTGTTGTGTCAAAAGGCTTTTATTATCTCGTATTGTCTCTATTGTCAAAAGTTGGCTTCTTGTGGGGAGAAGTGTTGATTATGGGAAATAGGGGGAGTTTTTGAAATTTTTGATCAATCTCTTTTGGAATGACTCTCTTTATGCCTCAACATGTGTGTTTGACATAGAAATAGAGATTTGAGTTTGATTTACAAAAACAAACCAAGTGGTGGCAAAGGATGATCCATATATGCCAAAAATTGAATCAAAACCAATTTGAGTTTTTATTTGAAGTGATTTTGCACTTGTTCTAGTTGCTTTATGTTGTGTTGGCATAAATCACCAAAAAGGGGGAGATTGAAAGGGAAATGTGCCCTTGGGCCATTTCTAAGTATTTTGGTGATTGAGTGTCAACACAAGTGCTTAAATGTGAATCAATACCCATGGATGAACAAAGTGCAAATCTAGAGCAAAGGTATGTTTCTAAGTCTTAGTACATTGGTTTTGTGTACTAATAAACTTGTCTAAGTATTAGAAACAGGAAGAAGAAGAAGAGAAGAAAGTTGGCTGTGTACAGCCAACAGGCTGTTTCGGTCTGGGGCACCGGACTGTCCGGTGGTGCACCGGACAGTGTCCGGTGCGCCAGGCTATCTCGGCCGAAGAGGCCGCTCTCGGGAATTTGTTGACGGCGTACGGCTAAAATTCACCGGACTGTCCGGTGTGCACCGGACTGTCCGGTGAGCCAACGGTCGGCCAGGGCCAACGGTCGGCCGCGCGATCCGCGCGGGACACGTGGCCGAGCCAACGGTCGGAAGGGGGCACCGGACATGTCCGGTGCGCCAACGGCTCCCGCATTTGCAACGGTCGGCTTCGCCATTTAAGGAAAGGAATCGGGCACCGGACACTGTCCGGTGTGCACCGGACTGTCCGGTGCGCCCGACGACAGAAGGCAAAGATGGCCTTCCAGATTTGTTCTCAACGGCTCCTAGCTGCCTTGGGGCTATAAAAGGGACCCCTAGGCGCATGGAGGACTACACCAAGCAACTCTTGAGCATTCTTGATCATCCACACTCAGTCTTTGCGCATCCATTTGTGATTCTAAGTGATTCGAGCTCTGTTCTTGTGAGAAACTGTGAGATAGTCTTTGAGCTCGAATCTTGGCCGTGTGTGTGCGCGTTTCGCTGTGGATTTGTGTGTGTTGCTTCCCTCCCTTACTCCGTGCTTCTTTGTGAATCTTAAGTGTAAGGGCGAGAGACTCCAATTTGTGGAGATTCCTCGCAAGTGGGATAAAGATAAGCAAGGCAAAATACTGTGGTATTCAAGTGGGTCTTTGGACCGCTTGAGAGGGGTTGATTGCAACCCTCGTCCGTTGGGACGCCACAACGTGGAGTAGGAAAGTTTTGTACTTGGCCGAACCACGGGATAAATCACTGTGTCTCCTCTGTGTTGAATTCTCTGTGATTGTCGTATTGTGCAAGATCTTCTCTTTAGCCACTTGGCAATTATTGTGCTAACCTCTAACAAGTTTTTGTGGCTATAAGTTAAGTTTTTTACAGGATCACCTATTCACCCCCCCTCTAGGTGCTCTCAGAAGCCCCTGCGCCCGCCAGCCCAACCGACAAGCAGCTCGAGAAGGCACAGTTGCAGAGCCAAGACGGAACCAAGACTGTTCCCCTTGATCAGGCCACGCCCAAGCAGACAGTCACTATCAGCGAAGACCTTACGTCACATGAAGAAGAGAAGCTTCTCTGCTGCCTGGCCAAGAATAAAGATGTCTTCGCCTGGTCCGCCCTAGACCTGGTCGGAGTCAGCCGATCCATAATTGAGCACAGCTTGGGAATTGACCCTTCGGTGCGACCAAAAAAGCAAAGGCTCCGCAAAATGTCCGACGAAAAAACAGAGGCCGCCAAGGCGGAAGTGCACCGCCTCCTAGAAGCTAAATTCATCGAGCCAGTGGCTTACCCCACGTGGCTCTCCAATGTCGTAATGGTGCAGAAAAAAAGCGGGAAATGGCGAATGTGCATAGACTTCACCAGTCTCAATAAGGCCTGCCCAAAGGACAATTTCCCGTTGCCGCGGATCGACAAAATAGTCGATAGCGCGGCCGGATGCGAGGTCATGTCACTCCTCGACTGCTTCTCCGGCTATCACCAGATATACATGAAGGAGGAAGACAAGGCTAGCACCAGCTTTATAACACCCTTCGGCACTTATTGCTTCATCAGAATGCCGGAGGGACTCAAGAATGCGGGGTCCACCTTCTCCAGACTCACCAAAACAGTACTCGAAGGGCAGGTCGGTAGAAACATATTTACATATGTGGACGACATCGTCGTCGCCAGCAAGAATAAGGAGGACCACCTCGCCGACCTCGCCGAGACATTCGCGAACATGCGAGATGCACGACTCCGCCTGAACCCGGAAAAGTGCGTCTTCGGTGTTCGCCAGGGCAAGATATTGGGCTACCTGGTGTCACACCGCGGCATCGAGGCCAACCCAACCAAGATCCAGGCCATCGTCGACATGTCGCCTCCGCAGTCCGTCAGGGACGTCCAGCGTCTGACAGGCAGATTGGCCGCTCTCAACAGATTCATCTCTAGGTCCGCCGAGCGAAGTCTCCCCTTCCTCAAAACGCTTCGCGGTGCAAAAGACTTCGCCTGGGGACCAGAGCAGGCGGCAGCCTTCGCCTCATTAAAACAGTACCTGACAGAGTTGGCCGTCCTCACAAGCCCCGACTCCTCGCTCCCCCTATTGCTCTATGTCGCGGCTTCGCCGCACGCGGTCAGCGCGGCACTAGTGCAGGAGCAGACTGTTGAAGGCACAGTCAGACAGTGCCCTATTTACTATGTCTCCGAAGTCCTGACACCGTCCAAATGCAACATGACAGAGCTGGAGAAGATCGCCTACGCAGTTGTTATGTCCTCGCGCAAACTGCGCCATTACTTTGAAGCATTCAAGGTCCGAGTCACCTCTGACAGGGGGCTCGGCGAACTATTCAGAAACCCGGAGGCATCGGTGAGGATTGCCAAGTGGGCAGCCGAGCTCTCCGGCTACCACATCAGCTTCGAGCCCAGGACAGCCATCAAGTCGCAAGTCCTGGCAGACTTCGTCGTCGACTGGACTGGGCCAGTAGCACAGCCGGACCCGTCCACAGAAAAGGTCTGGACCATCCATTGCGACGGTGCATGGTGCCACGCGGGGGCAGGCGTCGCTGCAGTCGTCACCTCACCAACCGGAGTCAAACACAGATATGCAGCACGCCTCAATTTCGCTCTGGAATCCGACAAATGCACAAACAATATAGCAGAGTATGAAGCGGTTATCCTGGGCCTCCGCAAGCTAAGGGCCCTCGGCGTCACCACATGTATCATCAAGACAGACTCCAAGATAGTTGTCGGCCAGGTCGAGAAAGACTATGCAGCAAAAGACCCCGCGCTCATGCAATACCTCGCGGCTATCCGAAGTCTCGAGAGACAGTTCAAGGGATTCACCCTGCAGCATGTGGATAGGGCCAAGAACGAGGAGGCCGATGCATTAGCCAAGGCCGCCGCCAAGGGCGAGCCCCTGCCCTCCGACGTGTTCTTTCACACCATCGACACGCCAGCCGTCCGGAGCCCCGAAGGGCTCCAAATAACCAATGACAGCGAAGGCCACCGCATAGTCAACCTAATTATGACCGAAGACTGGCGGGCACCAATAACCCTGTTCCTACAGGGGTACTATCATCCAACTGACGTCAGTGAGGCAAAGCGCCTCAGACATCGAAGCCGGGACTTCGCATTGATTGAGGGCCAATTATACAAGAAAGGGGTCAGTCAGCCAATGCTCAAATGCGTCACCGAAACCGAAGGCATGCAGATCCTACGCGAAGTCCACAGTGGCACGTGCGGCTCGCACGCAGGGCCCAGGGCCCTGGCTGCCAAGGTGATACGACAAGGGTTTTACTGGCCCGCAATGATCTGCGCCGCAAATCGGGTCACAAGGTCCTGCGAAGCCTGCCAGAAGTTCTCTCCTCGGTCAGGCAACCCCTCGCAATATACAAAGCTGATTGCCCATACATGGCCTCTCCAGCGCTGGGGCCTGGACATTGTCGGGCCCCTGCCCACCGCTCAGGGGAACCTTAAGTTCGCCTTCGTAGCCGTCGAATACTTCACCAAATGGATTGAAGCGAGGGCTGTTTCCACAATCACATCAAAGACTGCCCAAAAATTCTTCTGGCAGAACATCGTTTGCCGCTTCGGAGTACCGTCCGAGCTAACAGTTGACAACGGCAAGCAGTTCGACAACCAAGAATTCAAGGATTTTTGTTTCTCCATCGGCACCAAGCTTGCCTTCGCTTCAGTCTATCATTCGCAGTCCAACGGGGTCGTGGAGCGTGCCAATGGGAAAATCTTCACAGCTATCAAAAAGATGCTAATCGATGAAAAAAAGGCAGATGGACCGATTTATTACCGGAGGCAGTCTGGGCGCTAAACACAACTGAGTGCAGAGCGACCGGGTTCACTCCTTTCCGCCTTCTATACGGATCGGAGGCAATGACCCCGCAAGAAATAAAGCATGGGTCCCCACGTACAGTTCCGTCAGCCGTCCCCGACGTGGACGAGCCAACTTCAAAAGACCTCATTGACGGAGACCGGGTCTTCGCCCTACAGGCCCTAAACAAATACCAAGCCCAGACCAAAGCATGGCGCGACCACGCAGTCATCCCGAGGGAGTTCAGCGAGGGGGACCTCGTACTCGTCCGGACAGCTCGGACGGAGTCCAAGGGCAAGTTGGAGCCCAAATGGGAGGGCCCCTTCATAGTCAAGTCAAAAGCTTCCCCCAGCGCTTACAGGCTCACAACGCCAAATGGCGAGGACCTGGAGCACTCCTGGAACATCGACAACCTTCGCAATTTTTTTGTTTGACCCATTTAGGGCTGATTTCGCCCTTGTAATTCGCCGCAAACAATCTTGTACCGGCCCGCACTCTTTTCCTCCCGGGGGGTGAGGTTTTTAACGAGGCGGAGCTATGTAATATATGTGAGAAAAATCCCCCGCAAAAACACGTGTCGAAAGAAGACCGCGACAACGGTCTTCGGCATTCGACCAATTCGAAGTCACCGCGAGGCTAAGCGCTAGCCACCCTCGCGTGCGACAAATCCGCGCAGAAGTCGCCTAAGGGTGCAGCCGGACTAAGCACAACAAGTGCGAAAAAAAATCCGATGTCTATCGTGAAGACTATCCGCGCAGAAGTCGCCTAAGGGTGCAGCCGGACTAAGCACAACAAGTGCGAAAAAATCCGATGTCTATCGCGAAGACCATCCGTGCAGAAGTCGCCTAAGGGTGCAGCCGGGCTAAGCACAACAAGTGCGAAAAAATCCGATGTCTATCGCGAAGACTATCCGTGCAGAAGTCGCCTAAGGGTGCAGCCGGACTAAGCACAACAAGTGCGAAAAAATCCGATGTCTATCGCGAAGACCATCCGTGCAGAAGTCGCCTAAGGGTGCAGCCGGACTAAGCACAACAAGTGCGAAAAAATCCGATGTCTATCGCGAAGACCATCCGTGCAGAAGTCGCCTAAGGGTGCAGCCGGACTAAGCACAACAAGTGCGAAAAAATCCGATGTCTATCGCGAAGTCTATCCGCGCAGAAGTCGCCTAAGGGTGCAGCCGGACTAAGCACAACAAGTGCGAAAAAATCCGATGTCTATCGCGAAGACCATCCGTGCAGAAGTCGCCTAAGGGTGCAGCCGGACTAGCACAACAAGCGCGAAAAAAAACCCCGAAGTCTATCGCAAAGACTCCACGCAGCAGCCGCCTAAGGGCGCAGCCGAACTAGTACAACAAAAGCAGAAATGATAGCATCAAACCATCCGTGCTAAGAACGACTATAATCACAACAGCACAGCATAGCCAACCATGCCACACAAAGTACACAGCGCCCTCGCAGGCACAGGCACGCGAGGGCACACAACTTCATCTTACAACCCTTTACACATATACAAGCGAGGGCACCACACTTCACATCGGCTCAACCTTAGGAATAATTCCCATCTCTCTATAATTAAATAACATTATCCTAAGCTCCTCACCCGCAAAAAGACTTCGTAGTTCCCCTTCCCCTGTACTCGCAGCGGCCGGCAAAGACAACAGTTCCTGCCGACCAGCCCTACTCACACGAAGCCGAGCCCCCTCCTCCGCTCTAACCCTACGTTTTGCAACCGCCCTTCGTCGGCGGCGCCCGGTGCTAGGGCCTGGCACGTCCGGCGCGTCCGCGGCGTGTGGCGAAGCCTCCGCCGCAGCAACGTCCAAAGCCGCAAAATAATCCAAGTCCTCCTCCGACGACTCCTCAGTCCACTCAACCGAGCTCCCGGAGTCGGTAAAATCAAAAAACTCAGATGCAAACCCACCATATTCATTCCCACCTTCCGCGGTCGAAGCCGCCAAAAACTCAGTAGCAGCGGTTGCGTGCGCAGGCCCAAAATCTTGAACCTGCGCAGCAACCAAAATTCAGCACAACATCTAAAAATTCTCCAACCCTAAACAACCACTACGCCACCTGCGACGGCCCTGACGCTGCGGGAGCCTCCGCCGTCGGCTCCGCCGCTGCCTCCGCCGCTGCCTCCGCCGTTGTTTCCGCCGCGGGATCTTCAGCACTCAGCACAGCAGCTGCGGGGGCATCAGGGGCGCCTTCGGCCACCTTCGGGGGCAGGTCTTCCCCGGCCACGGCGGATGCGGGGGCAGCCGTCGCTGCGGTCTCCGGGGTTGGCTCCAGGGCAACCCCAGTCACAGCCTCCGCGAGGGTCAGCTCCGGGTCTGGCAGCGCGCTGTTCAGAGCCCCGAAGTCGTCCACCCGCTCGCCGCGCTCCGCCTAGGACAAGACACACAGATTCAGCAAACACACGCACAGCCCGCATACAGCAAACGTCAAACAAACGACGTTACCTGAGCCCTCGCAGCCTCGGCCCGCTCCCTGACCACCTCACGACCGTACAGACCCCACATCCGGTCATAGAGGGCCCCGGCGGATTCCTTCACTTCGGGGTCTTCGACCTTATAGATATCTCGATCAAAATCTTCATCCGCCTGGTCGAAGGCCTCGAAGTGCCGGCACCCTTCGCGGGAGAGCGCGTTCATCGCCCCCTCGCAGGTGACCAGGGAGGCGTACGACATCAACCCCCCCACGACGGCTGGAAGTTCCAGCAGCTCCTCCTGCACCCACTGTAGACAGCGAAGGCCGGGCTCTCGGTCCGGCACTTCGAAGTCACCGGTCCGCGCACCCAGCTCACGATATGTATCCATAAGCTGCGTGCGCGTCCGTTCGGCCTCCGCATGCATTGCGGCCTCGGCCTCCTTAGCGCGGCTCTCCAGGGCGGTGAGCCGCTCCTGCAGATGTTCGGCGAGCTCCTTGGCAAGATTGCCCTCCGCCCGCGCCAGCTTGGCCTCCGCCTGCGCAGCCTGCCCCTTGGCGACGGCCTCGTTAGCTTCCCTCCTCTCCGCCGCCAGTTGGCGCCGGAGGTCAGCCTTCTCCCTCTCCAGGGCAGCCACCCTGTCCGTCAGCTTACGGCACTTGCTGCCGGAGGCCGACTTCTCACGGACAGTGTCAGCATGTTGTGTCCGAAGTCTCTCGACTTCGGCAGACACAGCTGCCGTGAGGGCCCCCGACGCAGTACGGCTGGCGAAGTCAGCCACCTGCAGAGCCGCGACGCAGTACGTAAGGCCATTGCCCCAAAAGAGGTGGGGGAGAGAGTATAGCTCAACGGACCTGACTCAGCGCCTCCGTCGCCTGACTCAGCGCCTCCGTCACTCCCTTCAGCCGGCGGGTCGCTGCGCCCGCCTCGTCCCTGACCACGGCGAGGGCCGACACCTCGCCTCCGGCGTCAAGGGCCTCGCCCCTCGCCTTCGGCACTATGGCCGCCGTCGCGATCTCCGCGCCAGGCGCAACCATAGCAAGCTGGCCCTCGTCCGACCCTGCAACGCATCTTCGAATTAAAAAAATAATAATAACAATAATAATAATAGGCCAACGACTCACCACCAAGATAGTCGTCTACAGTAATATCGGTGCCGAAGTCGGCAACGCGCTTGCCCGACAACGGCAACGCTCGAGCCGCCTTCGAAGCCTCCGCCACTCCGCTGGCCGGCGGCACCACCTTCGTTGACTTGGAGCCTCCAGCGCCGGCCGTCGCCTCCGGCGCCTTGCTAGGTGCAGCGGCGCCCGCCTTCGCCGCCAGCGGCGGCTTGCCCCCGCCGGGGGCCGCAGCCTTCGCAGCCCCCCGCTGCCGCTTCGGCCTAGCTTCATGCAGCCTGACCGCCGCCTGGCGTTTTTGCGCCGCCCCTTGGCGATCCTTGTCCATCACTGCCCACACAACAGCACCGATATTTCGCCCGTAAGGAAAAACTCTCCACTGGTGAACCATACGAGATGTAAAACAGTCCTCCTCAGCCGCGCAGGGGATAGGAACATTTCTAGGCCAGCAGCCCCAGGTAACCCTCAGCATCCGAGCCGAAGACTCCCGGAGCTCGGGCGAAGACATCCTTTCCCCCGGGGCCGCACACGTCCTCATCAACTCCCTAGCAAAACTGTCAGACACCCCAAGTCCTCCCATCGCAGTACCTAATTTTCTCTTTTTCGAGGAAGAGGCGGCCGCCGGCGCAGGGTCGTCTCTAGTCTCCACCGCCGGTTTCTTCCCACGGCGGTCCGCTTCGTCTTGACCAGGATAGCCGTCGTACGGCAGTTGATTTAATTCGAAGACCCTGTTCAAACGGTCATTTGACCCGCGGATATCAAAGCTGCGCTGGCCTTCCGTCCTCGGCACGTAACGTCCCACGAGCCGCACCGCCAGGTCCTCCGCATCACGCACAAAGGCGGCCGGGTCACGGTTTCGCAAATTCAGTGCGAAGGCAGGACTTCGCACCACCCTTCCTCCGTGAAAAGGCATCTGGCGAGGGCACACTTCGCCCAACGCCCAGTCGTGCGCCAAGGGCCAGACCCCGTACGCCACGAACTCTTCAACTAAATCACGCCCACTGCTCTGACCGGCGGCGCACCGAAGGGCCCCTTCGTCTGCATCCTCTTCTGCCACTTCAAAGGGCGGATACGCAGAGTAATAATGAGAGCACATCTCAAACACGGGGAGTCCCTCATGGTCTTTGATAGCACCCTCAGCAACGTAAAACCAAAATTCATTCCAATTGCCCCACTTGTTGCGGGCGCACGGAACCAACTCCACTACTGGCATTGTGGTCTTGCCGGTCTTCGGCGTGAATGTGCATGACCCGAACTGGGCAACTCCGTCCCCAACCATCCTCTTCTGCCAATGCAAACAATAATTCTTCGCAAAAACTTCAACCGACGGCTGTCCGCCGTACGAAGTCGTCGCCCAGACATACTTCGCCAGCGCCACCATGGCATTCGATGTCAGCTGATGTATTTGAACGTTGAATCTACGCAGGACTTCGCCAACAAACCGGTGCGCAGGCAAGCGGAGACCGGCGGCGAAGAACGCCTCGAAAACGACCAACTCACCCTCCGGCTCGGGGACTTCCTCCGTCCCCGGAGCGCGAGCAACTCCGCCGCCAAAGTAGCCCAACCGCTGCATATCTTCAACGCGGGCTGACGTCATCCGTGACACACCAAAATCAACAGAGTCGCCGGCGCGCAACTCCTCCACCACCAAGCTACTCAACGTCTCCTCAGACGAGGCGGCCGGCGGCGGCGTGGTGTCGGCGGAAGAAGAAGAGGACGGCATTGCTACGTACCGTCGGCGGCGGCGGGCGGTCTGCTTCACTCGAGCCAGATCTCCGGCGATCAAGAGCACGGCGGGCAGACGAGCAGCAAGTCGGCGGGCGGCTAGGGTTTTCGCGGTGCGCGGAAGGCAAAGTTCAAAAAGCACCGACCCCTGCCCCCTTTTATAGGCAGGGCGCGGCTCTTCGGGAAACCCGCAATCCGACAGGGCGCGGCGCTTCGGGAAACCCGCAATCCAACAAGTACGCCGTCCATCAACGGTCACATCGAAAACCCCTGCGGAACCACTTCGAGCGAGGGCAGCGTCTCCGCCATCTAGCGACGTCTTCGGCACCAGGTGACTTTGTCGAACTGGTCCCTCGGAGGGCAAATGTTGGGGCGAAGGCAAAGACGCCACCCTTCGCTCGTCGCCTTTCGCTGCAGTCGCTGGTTTGACGAAGACAAAACGGGCAGGGACACCCTTCGCTTCATTCAGCACCAGACGAAGGCCTGCGGTGACGTCTCCCCGCAGCACGGCCTCGTCCTGCTCTGAGGCCCACGTGTGATCTGGCCCATTGTAACGGGCCCCGCGTGACCGCCTTTGTGTTACGGGCCTAGTTTGTAAAGGCATTCTTGTAAGTACAGCTTGTAACCCTGCTTTATGGGAATATTCTGGGGATAAACTAGGTGTCCGAGGGCACATGCGTCCTTAACGCAAGGCGCTGGGCACTCAGATACCTATAAATACCCCCGCACAGTGCCCGTGAGAGGGTAGACATTAACAGAGCTATTTGCCCCCGAGCACGTATCCCTGTTGTCACCACCGTTCATCCTTGTTGGCCTCCTTGCTACGCGGGAGCAAGTTCCAACAGAGACCCCGCCTGCTCACCTTGGGAGTGTTCAAGCGTCCGTACAACCCGAGGCAAAAGGGGAATCACGGTTCATGGGTAAAGTGCGCAACCTCTGCAGAGTGTTAGAAAACTGATATATCAGCCGTGCTCGCGGTTATGAGCGGCCAAGGGAGCTCCAGTGATTAGTGGTACTTGATCAGAGATGTACGGATTACAGGTGGCAATGAGATTGATGGTTTTTGGTGTTGACTCTGGTAATGGTAAGTGGCATTCTTTCCGTTTGGAAAGAGTACGTTTGGGTTAATAACGTGGGTTAATCCTAAAACTGGGCTTTCTCTACTAGTAATAATAATCTGACCAACTAAAAGCAACTGCTTGACTTACCCCCACATAAAGCTAGTCCACTACAGCTGTAACGCCCTGAATTTGGGGTAGAATTTTTTCTTCTTTTCTCTCACCAAATTCGGGCGTTACTCTCTTTTCTCTTTCCCCTTTTGCTCCTTCTTCCCAATTTCAAATCAGTATAGCGGCAGGTGTCCGTGTCATGTATAAACCAAAACCTAAGTGTCATGGGTGTTGCATCATGCCGAAGCACATTTCTTTGTCTGATGTTGAGTGTTCGTCTCGTTCCGTTCTGGATTTTGATTCGCGTTTTAAGTTCGTTTAGTGGTTCGCGCTCGTCGTGGGTTTTCGATCCGCGAAGTGGCTCGGCCCAGCCCAACTTAGCCCAGCCCAGCTCAGCCGGCCCGGCCCGCCCCGGCCTGCGCGCCCCTGGCGCCCAACCCCCCCTGCGCCCCCCATCCTCTCTCTCTCCCTCATTTGGATCTCCCGCGCAACAACTTCCCTCTCCCTCTCCCACCTCTCTCTCCCCGTGGTGCCCTAGGGTTTGGAGACGGCGATCACCGGATTTTGGACGCCGAGGTGAGCTCCCCTCCCCTCCCCTTCTCTTCTCTCTCTCCCTCTCCCTCCTCTTCTTCCCCACGCGCGCACCCTCCCTCTCCCCTGCCCGCGCCCGACCCCATCCCCGCCCCTGCCCGGCGTGGCGGCACCCCTGCCCGCCCCTCCCCGTGGCGGCGCTCGGCCTCCCCGCTCGGCCCGCCCGCTCGGCCCTCCTCGGCTCCCCGGCGGCGCTCGGCCCCGTCCCGGCCTCCCCGGCGGCGCTCGGCCCCGTCCCGGCCTCCCCGGCGGCGCTCGGCCCCCGCTCGGCCTCCCCGCTCGGCCCGCCCGCTCGGCCCCTCCCTGGCGGCGCCCGGCTCGCCCGCTCGGCGCCCGTCCCCGGCTCCCCCACCCGGCCTCCCTCCCGCGGCCTCGCCCGCCCCTTCCCCGCCCGCGGCGGCGGCGCTCCCCCTCCCCTCCCCCGACCCCGGCGACCTCGCCCGCCCCCCGCCCGTCCCCCGACCCCGCGGCGGCGATCCCGCCCGCCCCTGCTCGCCGGTTCGCGTCCCCGGCGCGGCCCCCTGCGCGGCTCCTGGCCGGTTCAACCGCTCCTGGCCGGTTCAACCGCCCTTGGGCCGGTTCAACCGCCCTTCCCCCCGTTCGGCCGCCCGTTCCCGTCCCGGCCTCGCCCGACCGTATCTTCGCTCGCCCGCGCTCGCGGTGATTATTCGTTAATTAGCGTGTTGCGTCGCGCGCTTCGCCGCGCGACGGTTTGTCTAAATTCAGATTCTATCTTGTGTTGCGTCGTGCGCTTCGTCGCGCGACGATCCATTTTTGTTTCAGGTTGTTTAAGGTGTAACGCCGCGTGTGTATTCACGCGACGTTCCACTTTGGACTCAGTTTAGTCGACGTATGCCGTCGTGCGCTTCGTCGCGCGACGTTTAACGTCTCCTCGTATCTAAGGCGAAGTGTCTCGTTGCGTGCTCGGTCGCGCGACGAGTCGTTAACTTTTTAATTTGTTTTAGAGAGCTTTGTCGCGCGTCTCGCCGCGCGACCATCCTTTTTGTTTACCTCCACCTGCTTATAATAATTGGACATGAAACATGACTTTACTTTACGCTAAACATAGTGTCTACATTAAATTTCCTTCCATTAAGCGAGTGGTTAATTTATAATCATGTAACGTGATCGTTTCTCGACTGTCTTTTCCTCTTTCTCTCTTAACTATAGCCGCGAGCCCGCGTGGAACGTCTGTTTACTTATTGCATTCTATTGTATGGTGTACTGTTCTTTTGTATTAAATGTGTGGATGTATGTATGTTTGCAATCGCATAGAGAACGATCCGGTTGAAGAGCCCGAGGAACTCGCAGGAGAAGCCCCTGAGCAGCAGTCGGTTGGTGGAGGCAAGTGTCCCTTGACCTATCTATGTCCTATTCATTATTTAATTCACCTCCCGCTTTACACATTTATGCCTAAGGATTGACTAGCTTTTGTTATCCCTATCCTTGCTTACCTATTTGGGTTGGATTATTACTGTTTAGCTTTATGCCTATTGCTTAACTCTAATCAATGAACATGATGAGAATATCTATGATACGTTGTTTTCCCTTCTCTTATTATGATGTTGTACTTGTGGCTTTAAGGGGGCTCGAGCGGTTTCTCGAGTGCCTCTCCGTAAGGACCTGTTCTATGGATGACCGCCCGGGAAAATAGTGCAACCATGAGGGTAGAATGGGGTGCCCTTAGCTGAATAATTAGAGGATCCGGGGTGTAGTTCACTTAGCCGTCGTGCCGTCAATGGGGCTCGGTGTATGCGGCTCGCTCTGCCAAGGTTGATTTGTCCCTTGGGGAGGAGTGCGGTACATTTAGGAAACCTAACGGGTGGCTACAGCCCCGGGGAATCTTTGTAAAGGCTACGTAGTGATGCCCTGCTGGGTCACCTTGGTAGTGATCAATGGAGAGTCATGATCTCCGGGCAGAATGGGAATCACGGCTTGTGGGTAAAGTGCACAACCTCTGCAGAGTGTTTGAAAACTGATATATCAGCCGTGCTCGCGGTTATGAGCGGCCAAGGGAGCTCCAGTGATTAGTGGTACTTGATCAGAGATACTTTGGTACAGGTGGTTATGAGATTGATGGTTTTGGTTATGACTATGGTGCTGGTAAGTGGTATTCTTTCCGTTTGGAAAGGGTACATCGGGCTAATAACTTGGGTTAATGTTAAAACTTGGCTTTCTACTAGTAAGTAATAATCTGACCAACTAAAAGCAACTGCTTGACTCATCCCCACATACAGCTAGTCCACTACAGCCAAACAGGATACTTGCTGAGTATGTTGATGTGTACTCACCCTTGCTCTACACACCAAACCCCCCCAGGTTGTCAGCATTGCAACCACTGCTCAGGCGAAGATGAAGCTGTGGAAGGAGACTTCCAGGAGTTCCAAGACTACGACGAGTTCTAGGTGTGGGTTAGCGGCAACCCCCAGTCGGCTGCCTGTGAAGGCCGCAGTTATCTACGTTTCTTTTCCGCACTTTGATTTATTGTAAGAACTATATGGACGTCTCAGACGTACGATGTAATCAACTATTATTCCCTTTTAATACTATTTTGAGCACTGTGTGATGATGTCCATATTATGTAACTGCTGTGTACGTGAATAACTGATCCTGGCACGTACATGGTTTGCATTCGGTTTGCCTTCTAAAACCGAGTGTGACATAAGTGGTATCAAAGCCGTGCTGACTGTAGGACCGCTAACCTAGAGTAGAATGGTCGTTCTAAGGACTATAGACCTCTGTCCCTTCCTTGACTTTGATATCCCTTCAAAAGTTGGTCATACCGACCAAACCTATGTTCTACTATATATTATACCTTGCTGAAAATCATGTTTTATTCTAATCCTTCATTTACTTATGATTCATTATTTGCTGGTCATATTAATTCTGTTCTCACCCTTTTGCTTGCGATGTCTTTTATAGATGGCTCGACTTAGACACACTGCACGTAAGTCAGTCATCCCCTTCTTACCCTCCCGCCTTGCTGAGCGTCCGCTTCGCCGTCCCGTGGCCGGACAGTCCAGCCACTTGGAGAGACTACACCACCGTCTGCATGAGGAGCAGGAACGTCGACGACAGGAGCAGGAGCAGCAGGGCTCTTCTTTCTCGCTCCACCAGGAGATAGAGACTGTGAGGAGCTGCTCCCCTGTGCTTCCTCTGGAGCCGCCCCCTGCACCACCATTGGGCGTCCCAGCTTCTGGAGTAGCTGCTGGAGGAGACCCAGACGACGGAGGTGGCGACGACAGCTCGAGCCACGACACCGACTTCTCTGCTAACCTTGAGCCGGAAGGATGGGTTGCTCGACCCATCACTCGCGACGCTGCTCGCGGGTGTCACTTCCACGATGCGCTCGACACCCTGCTATGTCGGGCATTTGACCGGCATACTTGGTCCGTCGAGTATCGCTGTGTGGTCTACCAGCACAGTCGCGGGGTCTACCCGGACCGCTGGGAGGCAACCTGCTTGGTGCGCTGCCCGGAGAATAGTCTCCAGGGTGCTGAGGTCTGCTCAGAGCACTATTCTATCTCTGAGCGGGACTCAGCTGAGGCAGCCATGCAAGATGCTGCACGGCGTGCGCTTTCGCACTACTGCTCGGTTTTCGGTGGGGCAGCTGACGGTCTTGACCTGAAGTATTACCCCCGCCGTCCATCTGGCAGCACAGGAGGCGTGATTGTCTCACCTGTCGGTGAGGGCAATCCTAGGTTGAGCAGCACAGTCAACCTAGCCGCCGTGCTAAACACGAAGCTGGACCATGCACTAGACGAGCTGAGTAGGGCTCGTGCTGAGATCGCCCTGCTGCGGGCTGAGCGCGCGGAACATCGTCACCTGGACGGTGGTTCCCCCGCTCCCGTCGGGACTCAGCACCCGTACCGCTCACCTCAGCGTGGACACCAGTCTTATGGCAATCCCGACTGCAAGACCAAGATAACTCTAGAACCATAGATCGTTAGAGTTGGATCTTGTAATTAATACGAAATATATATACATAGAAGCTTCAGTCTTAGCGTTAGTCTCAGTTTTAGTTAGTCTTAGTTAGACAGGGTAGTTTGCTATATCCTGTGCATTTATGTTTGTCATGATGAACTTTGTTTGGTTTGGATCTTTGTAATGATTGTCACCAGAGTGTGGGTATCCCCTGCATTTTGGTTTACCTATTATGTTAATAAAGTTAGTTATATAGTTGGGAAACCTTTTATTCCACTTTCCTCTTTATCTGAGAAGCTGTGTGGTCTGTGTTGGAGATCAGTGAAGACGCTCATCTGTTCAGTGCTGTTGAAGAATTCTATTCTCTTTCCTTATGCTGCAAGATTTGCCAGATCAGTTCTGATGTGTGGTTGCATTCTGCAGATGTCAGAGAACAGGCGCAGAGGAGGAAGGCGTGCTCAGCAGGAGCGAGCCGCTCAACAGGATGAGGTGCCCCAGCAGCAGCACCTGCCGCCCCCGCCCCCGATGTCCATCGAGCAGATGTTTCTGATGCAGACTCAGGCAGTTCAAGCCATCGGTCAGACTTTGGCCGCCATTCAGCAGCAGCAGCAACAGCAGCAGGCCCCACCTCAGCCTCAGATGCCTCAGATGCCTAGAGACAAGCGTGTTGAATTCATGAGAGGTCATCCACCAACGTTCGCTCATTCTTCTGACCCTATGGATGCTGAAGATTGGCTACGCACTGTGGAGCGGGAGTTGCATACCGCTCAGTGCGATGACAGGGAGAAAGTTCTGTATGGTCCCCGTCTGTTGAGAGGAGCAGCCCAGTCATGGTGGGAGTCTTATCTCGCCACCCATGCCCACCCTGACGCCATCACCTGGGAAGAGTTCAGAGGTAGCTTTCGTCAGTACCATGTTCCTGCAGGTCTGATGACAGTGAAGAAGGAGGAGTTCCTAGCTCTCAAGCAAGGGCCATCGTCTGTCAGTGAGTACCGAGACAGATTTCTGCAGTTGTCTCGTTATGCTCCTGAAGATGTCAACACTGACGCCAAGCGACAGTACCGTTTCCTGAGAGGCTTGGTTGACCCTCTACAGTACCAACTGATGAATCACACCTTCCCGACATTCTAGCACCTGATTGACAGAGCAATCATGACAGAAAGGAAGCGTAAGGAGATGGAGGATCGTAAACGCAAGATCAGTGGACCCCAGCCTGGAAGCAGCAATCGTCCTCGTTTCTCAGGCAATCAATCTCAGCAGTTCAGGCAGAACCAGCGTCCACCTCAACAACATCAGCAGTTTCAAAGGCAGTATCCTCAGCACCAGTACCAGAACCGTCAGAGCAATCAGTCAGGAGGTCAGTTTCAGAAGCAGAATCAGCAGGCACCTCGTCTTCCTGCCCCAGCAAACCAGCAGAACAGTCAGGCAGCACCAGCTCAGGTTGGAAACAGAGCATGTTTCCACTGTGGAGAGCAAGGCCACTGGGTGATGCAATGTCCGAAGAAGGCAGCCCAACAGCAGTCAGGCCCCAATGCCCCAGCAAAGCAGAATGTGCCTCAGTCTGGAGCAGGCAATCGCCCTCAGCCGCGTTATAATCATGGAAGACTGAATCACTTGGAGGCTGAAGCAGTTCAGGAGACCCCCGGCATGATAGTAGGTATGTTCCCAGTCGACTCCCATATTGCAGAAGTGTTATTTGATACTGGAGCAACGCATTCTTTCATTACTGCATCATGGGTAGAAGCACATAATCTTCCAATTACTACCATGTCAACCCCCATTCAAATTGACTCAGCCGGTGGTAGAATTCGAGCCGATAGCATTTGTTTGAATATAAGTGTGGAAATAAGGGGGATAGCGTTTCTCGCCAACCTTATAGTAATGGGTACTCAGGGAATAGATGTCATCCTAGGGATGAATTGGCTAGATAAGTATCAGGCAGTTATCAGTTGTGATAAGAGGACAATCAAGTTGGTGTCCCCACTAGGAGAGGAAGTGGTGACCGAGTTAGTCCCGCCTGAGCCAAAGAAAGGAAGTTGTTATCAGCTAGCTGTTGATAGCAGTGAAGCAGACCCAATTGAGAGTATCAAGGTTGTGTCCGAGTTCCCAGATGTGTTTCCAAAGGACTTACCGGGTATGCCACCAGAGCGGAAAGTTGAGTTTGCCATAGAGCTTCTTCCCGGAACCGCCCCTATCTTCAAGAGAGCTTACAGAATATCTGGACCAGAGTTGGTTGAGCTTAAGAAGCAGATTGATGAGCTGTCAGAGAAAGGTTACATCCGGCCAAGCACCTCGCCTTGGGCCGCCCCTGTCTTGTTCGTGGAAAAGAAAGATGGCACCAAGAGGATGTGCATCGATTACCGAGCTTTGAATGAAGTCACGATCAAGAACAAGTATCCCTTGCCCAGAATAGAAGATCTGTTCGACCAGTTGAGAGGAGCCAGTGTGTTCTCCAAGATTGATCTGAGGTCAGGTTATCATCAGCTCAGGATCCGACCTTCGGACATTCCGAAGACGGCATTTATTACCAAGTATGGTTTGTATGAGTTCACAGTGATGTCTTTTGGTTTGACCAATGCGCCAGCATTCTTTATGAACTTGATGAATAGTGTATTCATGGATTACCTTGATAAGTTTGTGGTGGTATTCATTGATGACATTCTGATTTACTCTCAAAGCGAAGACGAGCATGCAGATCATTTGAGGATGGTGTTGCAGAGATTGCGAGAGCACCAGTTGTATGCAAAATTGAGCAAGTGTGAGTTCTGGATCAGTGAAGTCCTGTTCTTGGGTCATATAATCAACAAAGAAGGATTGGTTGTTGATCCGAAAAAAAGTGGCAGACATTTTGAACTGGAAAGCGCCAACAGATGCTCGAGGAATCAAGAGTTTCATTGGAATGGCCGGATATTATCGGCGATTCATTGAAGGGTTTTCGAAGATTGCGAAACCAATGACAGCATTGCTAGGCAACAAGGTTGAGTTCAAGTGGACCCAGAAATGTCAAGAGGCCTTTGAAGCGCTGAAAGGGAAGTTGACTACAACGCCTGTCTTAGTCTTGCCTGATGTGCACAAGCCCTTCTCGGTGTATTGTGATGCTTGCTACACAGGTTTGGGATGTGTGTTGATGCAAGAGGGAAGAGTTGTGGCTTACTCGTCCCGACAGTTGAAGGTTCATGAGAAGAATTACCCAATCCATGATCTAGAGTTGGCAGCAGTGGTTCACGCACTGAAGTCATGGAGGCACTATCTGTATGGACAGAAATGCGATGTTTACACAGATCACAAGAGTCTGAAGTACATATTCACTCAGTCAGAGTTGAACATGAGGCAACGAAGATGGTTAGAGTTGATCAAAGACTTTGAGTTGGAGATTCATTACCATCCAGGCAAAGCAAACGTAGTGGCAGATGCTTTGAGCAGAAAGAGTCAAGTCAATCTGATGGTCGCTCGTCCGATGCCTTATGAGTTGGCCAAGGAGTTTGACAGGTTGAGTCTCGGATTTCTGAACAATTCGCGAGGAGTCACAGTCGAGTTGGAACCTACCTTAGAGCGCGAAATCAAAGAAGCGCAGAAGAATGATGAAAAGATCAGTGAGATTCGGCGACTGATTCTAGATGGCAAAGGCAAAGATTTTCGAGAAGATGCAGAAGGCGTGACATGGTTTAAAGACCGCTTGTGTGTTCCCAATGTCCAGTCCATTCGGGAGTTGATTCTTAAAGAAGCTCATGAGACAGCCTATTCGATTCACCCTGGCAGTGAGAAGATGTATCAGGATCTGAAGAAGAAATTCTGGTGGTACGGAATGAAGAGGGAAATCGCAGAGCATGTGGCTATGTGCGATAGTTGCCGAAGAATTAAGGCAGAACACCAGAGACCTGCTGGATTGTTGCAACCATTGCAGATCCCTCAGTGGAAATGGGATGAAATCGGTATGGATTTCATAGTCGGATTGCCTCGCACTCGAGCCGGCTACGATTCCATCTGGGTAGTAGTGGACCGCTTGACCAAGTCAGCCCACTTCATACCTGTCAAGACCAACTATAGCAGTGCAGTATTGGCAGAGTTGTATATGTCTTGGATCGTTTGTCTTCATGGTGTGCCAAAGAAGATAGTGTCAGACAGAGGAACGCAGTTCACCTCTCATTTCTGGCAGCAGTTGCATGAAGCCTTGGGCACGCATCTGAATTTCAGTTCAGCTTATCATCCGCAGACAGATGGCCAGACCGAAAGGACCAATCAAATTCTTGAAGACATGTTGAGAGCCTGTGCGTTGCAAGATCAGTCCGGATGGGACAAGCGATTGCCTTATGCAGAGTTTTCCTATAACAACAGTTACCAGGCCAGTTTGAAGATGTCACCATTTCAGGCGCTCTATGGAAGGAGTTGTAGAACTCCGTTGCAATGGGATCAGCCTGGAGAGAAGCAAGTGTTTGGGCCAGACATTTTGCTTGAAGCCGAAGAGAACATCAAGATGGTCCGAGAGAATCTGAAGATAGCGCAATCAAGACAGCGAAGCTACGCAGACACAAGAAGAAGAGAGCTGAGTTTCGAAGTCAGAGACTTTGTCTATCTGAAAGTGTCACCGATCAGAGGAGTCAGAAGATTCGGAGTGAAAGGCAAGCTAGCACCCCGCTACATTGGTCCGTATCAGATTCTTGCAAGACGTGGAGAAGTGGCCTATCAGCTCAGTCTACCAGAGAATTTGTCTGCTGTGCATGATGTCTTTCATGTGTCTCAGTTGAAAAAGTGCTTGCGTGTGCCAGAAGAGCAGTTGCCAGTGGAAGGTCTTGAAGTCCAGGAGGACTTGACCTACGTTGAGAAGCCAGTGCAAATCCTTGAGGTTGCAGACAGAGTCACCCGAAGGAAGACCATCAGAATGTGCAAAGTCAAATGGAATCATCACTCTGAGGAAGAAGCAACCTGGGAGCGTGAAGATGATCTGTTGGCTAAATACCCTGAGCTCTTTGCTAGCCAACCCTGAATCTCGAGGGCGAGATTCTTTTAAGGGGGATAGGTTTGTAACGCCCTGAATTTGGGGTAGAATTTTTTCTTCTTTTCTCTCACCAAATTCGGGCGTTACTCTCTTTTCTCTTTCCCCTTTTGCTCCTTCTTCCCAATTTCAAATCAGTATAGCGGCAGGTGTCCGTGTCATGTATAAACCAAAACCTAAGTGTCATGGGTGTTGCATCATGCCGAAGCACATTTCTTTGTCTGATGTTGAGTGTTCGTCTCGTTCCGTTCTGGATTTTGATTCGCGTTTTAAGTTCGTTTAGTGGTCCGCGCTCGTCGTGGGTTTTCGATCCGCGAAGTGGCTCGGCCCAGCCCAACTTAGCCCAGCCCAGCTCAGCCGGCCCGGCCCGCCCCGGCCTGCGCGCCCCTGGCGCCCAACCCCCCCCCTGCGCCCCCCATCCTCTCTCTCTCCCTCATTTGGATCTCCCGCGCAACAACTTCCCTCTCCCTCTCCCACCTCTCTCTCCCCGTGGTGCCCTAGGGTTTGGAGACGGCGATCACCGGATTTTGGACCCCGAGGTGAGCTCCCCTCCCCTCCCCTTCTCTTCTCTCTCTCCCTCTCCCTCCTCTTCTTCCCCACGCGCGCGCCCTCCCTCTCCCCTGCCCGCGCCCGACCCCATCCCCACCCCTGCCCGGCGTGGCGGCACCCCTGCCCGCCCCTCCCCGCGGCGGCGCTCGGCCTCCCCGCTCGGCCCTCCTCGGCTCCCCGGCGGCGCTCGGCCCCGTCCCGGCCTCCCCGGCGGCGCTCGGCCCCGTCCCGGCCTCTCCGGCGGCGCTCGGCCCCCGCTCGGCCTCCCCGCTCGGCCCGCCCGCTCGGCCCCTCCCCGGCGGCGCCCGGCTCGCCCGCTCGGCGCCCGTCCCCGGCTCCCCCGCCCGGCCTTTCTCCCGCGGCCTCGCCCGCCCCTTCCCCGCCCGCGGCGGCGGCGCTCCCCCTCCCCTCCCCCGACCCCGGCGACCTCGCCCGCCCCCCGCCCGTCCCCCGACCCCGCGGCGGCGATCCCGCCCGCCCCTGCTCGCCGGTTCGCGTCCCCGGCGCGGCCCCCGGGGCGGCTCCTGGCCGGTTCAACCGCTCCTGGCCGGTTCAACCGCCCTTGGGCCGGTTCAACCGCCCTTCCCCCCGTTCGGCCGCCCGTTCCCGTCCCGGCCTCGCCCGACCGTATCTTCGCTCGCCCGCGCTCGCGGTGATTATTCGTTAATTAGCGTGTTGCGTCGCGCGCTTCGCCGCGCGACGGTTTGTCTAAATTCAGATTCTATCTTGTGTTGCGTCGTGCGCTTCGTCGCGCGACGATCCATTTTTGTTTCAGGTTGTTTAAGGTGTAACGCCGCGTGTGTATTCACGCGACGTTCCACTTTGGACTCAGTTTAGTCGACGTATGCCGTCGTGCGCTTCGTCGCGCGACGTTTAACGTCTCCTCGTATCTAAGGCGAAGTGTCTCGTTGCGTGCTCGGTCGCGCGACGAGTCGTTAACTTTTTAATTTGTTTTAGAGAGCTTTGTCGCGCGTCTCGCCGCGCGACCATCCTTTTTGTTTACCTCCACCTGCTTATAATAATTGGACATGAAACATGACTTTACTTTACGCTAAACATAGTGTCTACATTAAATTTCCTTCCATTAAGCGAGTGGTTAATTTATAATCATGTAACGTGATCGTTTCTCGACTGTCTTTTCCTCTTTCTCTCTTAACTATAGCCGCGAGCCCGCGTGGAACGTCTGTTTACTTATTGCATTCTATTGTATGGTGTACTGTTCTTTTGTATTAAATGTGTGGATGTATGTATGTTTGCAATCGCATAGAGAACGATCCGGTTGAAGAGCCCGAGGAACTCGCAGGAGAAGCCCCTGAGCAGCAGTCGGTTGGTGGAGGCAAGTGTCCCTTGACCTATCTATGTCCTATTCATTATTTAATTCACCTCCCGCTTTACACATTTATGCCTAAGGATTGACTAGCTTTTGTTATCCCTATCCTTGCTTACCTATTTGGGTTGGATTATTACTGTTTAGCTTTATGCCTATTGCTTAACTCTAATCAATGAACATGATGAGAATATCTATGATACGCTGTTTTCCCTTCTCTTATTATGATGTTGTACTTGTGGCTTTAAGGGGGCTCGAGCGGTTTCTCGAGTGCCTCTCCGTAAGGACCTGTTCTATGGATGACCGCCCGGGAAAACAGTGCAACCATGAGGGTAGAATGGGGTGCCCTTAGCTGAATAATTAGAGGATCCGGGGTGTAGTTCACTTAGCCGTCGTGCCGTCAATGGGGCTCGGTGTATGCGGCTCGCTCTGCCAAGGTTGATTTGTCCCTTGGGGAGGAGTGCGGTACATTTAGGAAACCTAACGGGTGGCTACAGCCCCGGGGAATCTTTGTAAAGGCTACGTAGTGATGCCCTGCTTGGTCACCTTGGTAGTGATCAATGGAGAGTCATGATCTCCGGGCAGAATGGAATCACGGCTTGTGGGTAAAGTGCACAACCTCTGCAGAGTGTTTGAAAACTGATATATCAGCCGTGCTCGCGGTTATGAGCGGCCAAGGGAGCTCCAGTGATTAGTGGTACTTGATCAGAGATACTTTGGTACAGGTGGTTATGAGATTGATGGTTTTGGTTATGACTATGGTGCTGGTAAGTGGTATTCTTTCCGTTTGGAAAGGGTACATCGGGCTAATAACTTGGGTTAATGTTAAAACTTGGCTTTCTACTAGTAAGTAATAATCTGACCAACTAAAAGCAACTGCTTGACTCATCCCCACATACAGCTAGTCCACTACAGCCAAACAGGATACTTGCTGAGTATGTTGATGTGTACTCACCCTTGCTCTACACACCAAACCCCCCCAGGTTGTCAGCATTGCAACCACTGCTCAGGCGAAGATGAAGCTGTGGAAGGAGACTTCCAGGAGTTCCAAGACTACGACGAGTTCTAGGTGTGGGTTAGCGGCAACCCCCAGTCGGCTGCCTGTGAAGGCCGCAGTTATCTACGTTTCTTTTCCGCACTTTGATTTATTGTAAGAACTATATGGACGTCTCAGACGTACGATGTAATCAACTATTATTCCCTTTTAATACTATTTTGAGCACTATGTGATGATGTCCATATTATGTAACTGCTGTGTACGTGAATAACTGATCCTGGCACGTACATGGTTTGCATTCGGTTTGCCTTCTAAAACCGGGTGTGACAACAGCCAAACAGGACACTTGCTGAGTATGTTGATGTGTACTCACCCTTGCTCTACACACCAAATCCCCCCCTTCCCTAGGTTTTCCGCATTGCAACCACTGCTCAGGAGAAGATGAAGCCGTGGAAGGAGACTTCTAGGAGTTCCAAGACTACGACGAGTTCTAGGTGTGGGTTAGCGGCAACCCCCAGTCGGCTGCCTGTGAAGGCCGCGTTTATCTACGTTTCTCTTCCGCACTTTGATTTATTGTAAAGACTATGTGGATGTCTCAGACATATGATGTAATCGACTATTATTTCCCTTTTAATACTATTTGAGCACTGTGTGATGATGTCCATGTTATGTAACTGTTGTGTACGTGAATTGCTGATCCTGGCACGTACATGGTTCGCATTCGGTTTGCCTTCTAAAACCGGGTGTGACATAGGTGGTATCAGAGTCGTGCTGACTGTAGGACCGCTAACCTAGAGTAGAATGGTCGTTCTAAGGATTATAGACCTCTGTCCCTGCCTTGACTTTGGTATCCCTTCAAAAGTTGGTCATATTGACCAAACCTATGTTCTACTATATATTATACCTTGCTAAAAATTGTGTTTTATTGTAATCCTTCATTTATTTATGGTTCACTACTTGCTGGTCATATTAGTTCTGTTCTCACTCTTATGCTTGCGGTGTCTTTTGTAGATGGCTCGTCTTAGACACACCGCACGGAAGTCTGTCATCCCCTTCTTACCCTCTCGCCTCGCGGAGCGTCCGCTTCGCCGTCCCGTGGCTGGTCAGTCCAGCCACTTGGAGAGGCTGCACCACCGCCTGCATGAGGAGCAGGAACGTTGACGACAGGAGCAGCAGGGCTCTTCTTTCTCGCTCCAACAGGAGATAGAGTCTGTGAGGAGCTGCTCCCCCGTGCTTCCTCTGGAGGCGCCCCCTGCACCACCACTAGGCGCCCCAGCCCCTGGAGTAGCTGCTGGAGGAGACCCAGACGACGGAGGTGGTGACAGCAGCTCGAGCCATGACACCGACTTTTTTGCTGACCAGGAGCCAGAAGGATGGGTTGCTCGGCCCATCACTCGCGACGCTGCTCGCGAGTGTCACTTCCATGATGCGCTCGACACCCTGCTGCGTCGAGCACTTAACTGGCGTACTTGGTCCATCGAGTATCACTGTGTGGTCTACCAGCATAGTCACGGGGTCTACCCGGACTGCTGGGAGGCGACCTGCTTGGTGTGCTGTCCGGAGAACAGTCTCCGGGGTGCGGAGGTCTGCTCAGAGCACTATTCCATCTCTGAGCGGGACTCAGCTGAGGCGGCCATGCAAGATGCCGCACGACGTGCGCTTTCGCACTACTGCTCAGTGCTCGGTGGGGTAGCTGACGGTCTCAACCTGAAGTATTACCCCTGCCGTCCATCTGGCAGCACAGGAGGCGTGATTGTCTCACCTGTTGGTGAGGACAATCCTAGGTTGAGCAGCACAGTCAACCTAGCCGTCGTGCTAAACACGGAGCTGGACCATGCACTAGACGAGCTGAGTAGGGCTCGTGCTGAGATCGCCCAGCTGCGGGCTGAGCGCGCGGAGCGTCGTCACCTGGACGATGGTTCCCCCGCCCCCGTCGGGACTCAGCACCCATACCGCTCACCTCGGCGTGGACACCAGCCTTATGGCAATCCCGACTGCAAGACCAAGATAGACTTAGAACCATAGATCGTCAGTGTCGAGTCTTGTAATAAATGCTTAATATAGAAGTTTTAGTCTTAGCGTTAGTCTCGCTCTTAGATAGTCTTAGTTAGACAGGGTAGTTTGCTATATCCTGTGCATCCATGTTTGTCATGATGAACTATGTTTGATTTGGATCTTTGTAATGACTGTCACCAGAGTGTGGGTATCCCCTATGTTTTGGTTTATCTGTTATATGTTAATGAAGTTGGATATCTAGTTGGGAAGCCTTTTATTCCACTTTCCTCTTTATCTGAGAAGTTGTGTTGGTCTGTGTTGGAGATCAGTGAAGATGTTCACCTGTTCAGTGTTGTTGAAGAATTCTATACTCTTATCTTATGTTGCAAGATTTGCAAGATCAGTTCTGATGTGTGGTTGCATTCTGCAGATGTCAGAGAACAGGCGCAGAGGAGGAAGGCGTGCTCAGCAGGAGCAAGCAACTCAGCAAGATGAGGTATCCCAGCAACAGCAACTGCCACCCCCGCCCCCGATGTCCATCGAGCAGATGTTTCTGATGCAGACTCAGGCAGTTCAAGCCATTGGTCAGACTCTGGCCGCTATTCAGCAGCAGCAGCAGGCACCACCTCAGCCTCAGATGCCTCAGATGCCCAGGGACAAGCGTGCTGAATTCATGAGAGGTCATCCCCCAATGTTTGCTCACTCTTCTGACTCCATGGATGCTGAAGACTGGCTGCACACTGTGGAGAGAGAGTTGCATACCGCTCAGTGCGATGACAGGGAGAAAGTCCTGTATGGTCCCCATCTGTTGAGAGGAGCAACCCAGTATTGGTGGGAATCTTATCTCGCCACCCATGCCAACCCCGACACCATCACCTGGGAAGAGTTTAGAGGTAGCTTTCGTCAGTACCATGTTCCTGCAGGTTTGATGACAGTGAAGAAGGAGGAGTTCCTGGCCCTCAAGCAAGGGTCATCGTCTGTCAGTGAGTACCGGGACAGGTTCCTGCAGTTGTCTTGCTATGCTCCTAAAGATGTCAACACCGACGCCAAGCGACAGTACCGTTTCCTGAGAGGCTTGGTCGACCCTCTGCAGTATCAGTTGATGAATCATACATTCCCGACATTTCAGCACCTGATTGATAGAGCAATCATGACAGAGAGGAAGCGTAAGGAGATGGAGGATCGCAAGCGCAAGATCAGTGGACCCCAGCCTAGAAGCAGCAATCGTCCTCGTTTTTCAGGCAATCAACCTCAGCAGTTCAGGCATAACCAGCGTCCACCTCAGCAGCAGCAGTTTCAAAGGTAGTTTCCTCAGCATCAGCATCAGAATCGCCAGAACAATCAGTTAGGAGGAGGTCAGTTCCAGAGGCAGAATCAGCAGGCACCTCGTCTTCCTGCCCTAGCAAACCAGCAGAACAGTCAGGCAGCACCAGCTCAGGTTGAAATAGAGCATGTTTCCACTGCGGAGAGAAGGCCACTGGGTGATGCAATGCCCGAAGAAGGCAGCCCAGCAGCAGTCAGGTCCCAATGCCCCAACAAAACAGAATGTGTCTCAGCCTGGAGCAGGCAACCGCCCTTAGCCGCGCTGCAATCATGGAAGACTGAACCACTTGGAGGCTGAAGCAGTTCAGGAGACCCTCAGCATGATAGTAGGTATGTTCCCAGTCGACTCCCATATTGCAGAGGTGTTATTTGATACTGGAGCAACGCATTCTTTCATTACTGCATCATGGGTAGAAGCACATAATCTTCCAATTACTACCATGTCAACCCCCATTCAAATTGACTCAGCCGGTGGTAGAATTCGAACCGATAGCATTTGTTTGAATGTAAGTGTGGAAATAAGGGGATAGCGTTTCCCGCTAACCTTATAGTAATGGGTACTTAGGGAATAGATGTCATCCTAGGGATGAATTGGCTAGATAAGTATCAGGCAGTTATCAGTTGTGATAAGAGGACAATCAAGTTGGTGTCCCCACTAGGAGAGGAAGTGGTGACCGAGTTAGTCCCGTCCGAGCCAAAGAAAGGAAGTTGTTATCAGATGGCTGTCGATAGCAGTGAAATAGACCCAATTGAGAGCATCAAGGTTATGTCCGAGTTCCCAGATGTGTTTCCGAAGGACTTACCAGGTATGCCACCACAGCGGAAAGTTGAATTTGCCATAGAGCTTCTTCCTGGAACCGCCCCCATCTTTAAGAGAGCTTACAGAATATCCGGACCAGAGTTGGTTGAACTTAAGAAGCAGATCGATGAGTTATCAGAGGAAGGTTACATCCGGCCAAGCACCTCGCCTTGGGCCGCCCCTGTCCTATTTGTGGAGAAGAAAGATGGCACCAAAAGGATGTGTATCGATTATCGAGCTCTGAATGAGGTCACAATCAAGAACAAGTACCCTTTGCCCAGAATAGAAGATATGTTCGACCAGTTGAGAGGAGCCAGCGTGTTCTCAAAGATAGATCTGAGGTCAGGTTATCATCAGCTCAGGATTCGACCTTCAGACATTCCGAAGACGGCATTCATTACCAAGTATGGGTTGTATGAATTCACTGTGATGTCTTTCGGTCTAACCAATGCACCAGCTTTCTTTATGAACTTGATGAACAGTGTATTCATGGATTATCTTGATAAGTTTGTGGTGGTATTTATTGATGATATTCTGATTTATTCTCAAAGCGAAGAAGATCATGCAAGTCATTTGAGGATGGTATTACAGATATTGCGAGAGCACCAGTTGTATGCAAAGTTGAGCAAGTGTGAGTTCTGGATCAGTGAAGTTCTATTCTTGGGTCACATAATCAACAAAGAAGGATTGGCTATGGATCCGAAGAAAGTGGCAGACATCCTAGACTCGAAAGCGCCAACAGATGCTCGAGGAATCAAGAGCTTCATTGGAATGGCCGAATATTATCGGTGATTCATTGAAGGGTTTTCGAAGATTGCGAAACCAATGACAGCTTTCCTAGGCAACAAGGTTGAGTTCAAGTGGACCCAGAGGTGTTAAGAGGCCTTCGAAGCGCTGAAAGAGAAGTTGACTACAGCGCCTGTCTTAGTCTTGCCTGATGTGCACAAGCCCTTCTCGGTGTATTGCTATGCCTGTTACACCAGTTTGGGATGCGTGTTGCTGCAAGAGGGAAGAGTTGTGGCTTACTCGTCCCGACAGCTGAAGGTTCATGAGAAGAATTACCCAATCCATGACCTAGAGTTGGCAGCAGTGGTTCACGCATTGAAGACATGGAGGCACTATCTGTACGGACAGAAATGTGATGTTTACACAGACCACAAGAGTCCGAAGTACATATTCACTCAGTCAGAGCTGAATATGAGGCAACGAAGATGGTTAGAGCTGATTAAAGATTATGAGTTGGAGATTCACTACCATCCAGGCAAAGCGAACGTAGTGGCAGATGCTTTGAGCAGGAAGAGTCAGGTCAATCTGATGGTCGCTCGTCTGATGCCTTATGAGTTGGCCAAAGAGTTTGATAGGTTGAGTCTTGGATTTTTGAACAACACGCGAGGAGTCACAATTGAGTTGGAACCTACCCTAGAGCGGGAAATCAAAGAAGCACAGAAGAATGATGAGAAGATCAGTAAGATCTGGCGACTGATTCTAGATGGCAGAGGCAAAGATTTTAGGGAAGATGCAGAAGGTGTGATATGGTTCAAAGACCGCCTGTGTGTTCCTAATGTCCAGTCTATTCGGGAGTTGATCCTCAAGGAAGCTCATGAGACAGCCTATTCGATTCACCCTGGAAGTGAGAAGATGTATCAGGATCTGAAGAAGAAATTCTGGTGGTACGGAATGAAGAGGGAAATCACAGAGTATGTGGCTATGTGTGATAATTGTCGGCGGGTCAAGGCAGAGCACCAGAGAACAGCTGGATTGTTGCAACCTTTGCAAATTCCTCAGTGGAAATGGGATGAAATCGGTATGGACTTTATAGTTGGATTGCCTCGCACTCGAGCCGGCTACGATTCCATTTGGGTAGTAGTGGATCGCTTAACCAAGTCAGCCCACTTCATACCTGTCAAGACCAACTACAGCACTGCAGTATTGGCAGAGCTGTACATGTCTCAGATCGTTTGTCTTCATGGTGTGCCAAAGAAGATAGTGTCAGACAGAGGAGCACACTTCACCTCTCATTTCTGGTAGCAGTTGCATGAAGCCTTGGGCACACATCTGAATTTCAGTTCAGCTTATCATCCGCAGACAGATGGTCAGACCGAAAGGACCAACCAAATCCTTGAAGACATGCTGAGAGCATGTGCGTTGAAAGATCAGTCCGGATGGGACAAGAAGTTGCCTTATGCAGAGTTCTCCTATAACAACAGTTACCAGGCCAGCATGAAGATGTCACCATTTCAGGCGCTTTATGGGAGGAGTTGTAGAACTCCATTGCAATGGGATCAGCCTGGAAAAAAGCAAGTGTTTGGGCCAGACATTCTGCTTGAAGCTGAAGAGAATATCAAGATGGTTCGAGAGAATCTGAAGATAGCGCAATCAAGGCAGCGAAGCTATGCAGATATAAGAAGAAGAGAGCTGAGTTTCGAAGTTGGAGACTTCGTCTATCTGAAAGTGTCACCGATCAGAGGAGTCAGAAGATTTGGAGTCAAAGGCAAGCTAGCACCCCGCTACATCGGTCTGTATCAAATTCTCGCAAAGCGGGGAGAAGTGGCCTATCAGCTCAGTTTGCCAGAAGGTTTGTCCGCAGTGCATGATGTCTTTCATGTGTCTCAGTTGAAGAAATGTTTGCGTGTGCCAGAAGAGCAGTTGCCAGTTGAAGGTCTAGAGGTCCAGGAGGACTTGACCTACACAGAGAAACCAGCACAGATCCTTGAGACGGCAGACAGAGTCACCCGAAGGAAGTCTATCAGAATGTGCAAAGTCAGATGGAATCATCACTCTGAGGAAGAAGCAACCTGGGAGCGTGAAGATGACCTGATGGATAAATACCCTGAGCTCTTTGCTAGCCAACCCTGAATCTCGAGGGCGAGATTCTTTTAAGGGGGATAGGTTTGTAACGTCCCGAATTTCGAGTTAAATTTTTTCTTTCTCTATCGCTCGCTAAATTCGGGCGTTACTTCTCTTTCCCCATTTCTTTCGCCAAAACCCTACCCATTTTCGAAACTCCAAGTCGTATAATAATAATAAACCCTAGAAATATTTTCTTTTGTTTGCTGCACCATGCCGAACCAAGCATTTATTTTGATTGATCGGAATTGTGAAGGTATTCATCTAGAAAAAGATTTTTAAAAAAGGAAAAAACCTTTTCTTTTCTCCCTCCCCCCTCTCCTCCCCTTTTGGCCCAGCCGCCCCCCTTGGCGCGCGGCCTAGCTGGCCAGCCGGCTCAAGCCGGCCTTGTCCCCCTCTCCCCTTCCCGCCATGGGCCCCATGCCGGCCCAGCCGACCTCTCGGCCCAGCCGGCTTGCGGCCCAGCCGTGGCCCAGCCGCCCCCGCCGGCCCCTCGCTCCCCACGCGCGCCCGCGGCGCGTGCGGTTAGGAACCGCCGCCGCCTCCCCCCTGCGAGCCCCACTCGTCAGCTTCCCCCTCCCCAAACCCCTTTCTCTCTCCTCCCCTCTACCCCTCCTCGCACGATCTCCTCCCTCCCCTACCTCGCGCCGCTCCCCTGCCCGCCCCCGGCTCGCCCACCGCCCGTCGCCCGTCCGTGGTGAGCCCCGGCCCCCTCCCTTTCTTCCTTCCCCCCCCCCCCTCGTCCCTTCTTCCCGGCGCTGCGGAGCCCCGGCCCCGGCCTCTGGCGCTCGGTCATGGCGCGCGGCGCGGCATCCCGGCCTCGGCGCGGGGCGCGCCCGCCCCGACCCCCCTCCCCTCCTCCCTCGCGCCCGTCCGCGGCCCCAGCTCGGCGGCGCGCCAAGGGGGCGGTTGGGCCAAAAGGGGAGGAGAGGGGGGAGGGAGAAAAGAAAAGGTTTTTTCCTTCTTTTAAAATCTATTTTCTAGATGAATACCTTCACGCGGCCATGGCACCCTCTCCCCCCGGCGACCCCGCGCAGCCCCCTGCCCGCCCTCGACGCGTGGCCCCGCGCGGTCCGGCCCCGGCGGCCCGCCGGCGCGGCGGTCCGCGTCCTCGCCGTGGCGGCTCGGTCTCGCCCCGCCCCTGCGCAGCGCGGCTTCAGCTCGCGCGGCCGTGGTGCCCCTGCGTAGCGCGGCGCGTGCGCTGCTCGGCCCCGGTGTGTGCGCGACACGTCAGCGCAGCCCTGCGCGTACGTGCCCGCGTGGCGCACGGTGCTTTGGCACGACTCGCCGTGCCCTCGGCGCGACGTATAGCGCCCTGCCGCGTTCGCGACGCACTCGCCTACCCCCTAGATGCGTCCGTCTACCCCCCCCCCCCCCCCCCCCCCCCCCGTGCATCCCGTGCGTAGTGATCGCGTTATGTAATTGATAAATGGAAACTCACTTTGGAAATTGGTTACGTTAGTTAATTCATGTAGTTAATCACCTACCTTATTTAATGTTGATCAATTGAAAATAGTTATGATTCTATTTGTGCATGTGACTAATCCTCATTATTGGAACTAAGCGGAACTAGAGCACGTAATGGCTAGTTATGCATCTACCCGTAATCCGCTCCGACTATAGATTTAACCACTGCGAGACCTTCCTTCCTCTCTTTCTAACCATGGCCAAAGCAATATCGTATGTCATACTCTATGCATATTTACTCTATTTGTTCTCTTGTAATGGTGTACTGTTTGTTTCCTAATTCGAATGGATGGATGCATGTGTGCTTGTGCTCGCATAGAGAATGATCCGGTTGAGGAGCCCGAAGAACTCGCAGGAGAAGCCCCTGAGCAGCAGTCGGTTGGTGGAGGCAAGTGTCCCTTGACCTATCTCTGTCCTATACATACTTTAATTTACCTCCCGCATTACACATTTATACCTAAGGATTGACTAGCTTTTGTTATCTATGTCCTTGCTTACCTATTTGGGTTGGATTATTATTGCTTAGTCTTATGCTATTGCACAACTCTACTCAATGAACATGATGAGAATGATCAATGATACGCTGTTTTCTCTCTTCTTATTATGATGTTATACTTGTGGCCTTTAAGGGGGCTCGAGCGGTTTCTCGAGTGCCTTTCCGTAAGGACCTGTTCGTTGGATGACCGCCCGGGAAAACAGTGCAACCATGAGGGTGGAATGGGGTGCCCTTAGCTGAATAATTAGAGGATCCAGGGTGTAGTTCGATTCGCTGTCGTGTCGTCAATGGGGCTCGGTGTATGCGGCTCGCTCTGCCAAGGTTGATTTGTCCCTTGGAGAGGAGTGTGATACATTTAGGAAACCTAACGGGCGGTGTCGGGGACCATAATTAGGGGTACCCCCAAGACTCCTAATCTCAGCTGGTAACCCCCATCAGCACAAAGCTGCAAAGGCCTGATGGGTGCGATTAAGCCAAGGCTCAATCCATTCAAGGGACACGACCTCGCCTCACCCGAGCCCAGCCTCGGGCAAGGGCAGCCGACCCCGGAAGATTCACGTCTCGCCCGAGGACCCCCTCAAGCGACGGACACACCTTCGGCTCGCCCGAGACCCAGTCTTCGCCAAGAAGCAACCTTGGCCAGATCGCCACACCGACCGACCGAATCGCAGGAGCATTTAATGCAAGGATGGCCTGACACCTTATCCTGTCACGCGCCCTTCAGTCGACAGAGCCGAAAGTGACTGCAGTCACTTCGCCGCTCCACTGACCGACCTGACAAGAAGACAGCGACGCCTGCGTCGCTCCGACTGCTGTGCCACTCGACAGAGTGAGGCTGACAGCAGCTAAGTCCAGCCTCGGGCGCCATAGGAAACTCCGCCTCGCCCGACCCCAGGGCTCGGACTCGGGCTCGGCCCCGGAAGACGACGAACTCCGCTTCGCCCGACCCCAGGGCTTGGACTCGGGCTCGGCCCCGGAAGACGACGAATTCCGCTTCGCCCGACCCCAGGGCTCGGACTCGGGCTCGGCCCCGGAAGACGACGAACTCCGCCTCGCCCGACCCCAGGGCTCGGACTCGGGCTCGGCCCCAGAAGACGACAGTCTCCTCCTCGCCCGACCCGAGGCTCGGACACGACCTCGACCTCGGAAGACCGACTCGACCCCGACCTCGGAGGAGCCTCCGCCTGGCCCGACCCAGGGCTCGGACCGACCACGTCACAGGAAGGGCCATCATTACCCTATCCCTAGCTAGCTCAGGCTACGGGTAACAGGACCGGCGTCCCATCTGGCTCGCCCCGCTAAACAGATAATGATGGCGCCCCGCGTGCTCCATGACGACGGTGACTCTTAGCCCCTTACGGAAGCAAGGAGACGTCAGCAAGGACTCGACAGCCCCGATAGTTGTCCTTTCGCACGGCTCCAACGCTCCTCCGACGGCCACGACATCACATGAACAGGGTGCCAAAACCTCTCTGGCTGCCACGATGGCATGTACTTAGGGCACTAGCTCCTCTCTGCTAGACACGATGGCGCACTACTACACCTCCTATTGTACACCTGGACCCTCTCCTTACGCCTATAAAAGGAAGGTCCAGGGCTCTCTTATGAAGGGGTTGGCCACGCGGGAGGACGGGACGACGCGTAGAGCCCCTCGCTCTCCCCCACGCGGACGCTTGTAACCCCCTACTGCAAGCGCACCCGACCTGGGCGCAGGACAACACGGAGGCCACGGGTTTTCCCCTTTTCTCCCTCTCTTCTACCCCCCTTCGTGCTCCGTCTCGCGCTGACCCATCTGGGCTGGGACACGCGGCGACAATTTACTCGTCGGTCCAGGGACCCCCCCCCCGGGGTCGAAACGCCAACAGTTGGCGCGCCAGGTAGGGGCCTGCTGCGTGTTGACGAATAGCTTCCCGTCAAGCTCCACATGGGTAGTCTCCAGCAACCTTTCCAACCCGGGACGGTGCTCCGTTTCGGGAGTCTTGAGTTCATGTCCCTCGACGGCAGCTACGACATGATACTCCTTCCTCCGCCGCGTGACGGCGATAGTGGCGGCCGACAACCCGCCCGCCGGCGGCGGAATCGACGACGTCTTCCCCACGAGGCGGAAGAACGACGTCCGAGTTTGTCCCGTCACCTTCCCCGCTGGAGGAGGAGGAGGCGGGGCAACCGTGGCCGAGCAGGAGGCGACACCTCATCGGCTGTTGAGCGAGTCGACGGCGTCGGCGCCCCGATGGGGGACACGTCGGGCGTCGACCTCGCGTCTGAGACGAAGACGAGCGCCGTTTCCCTGCAACACGCCAGCTCCAAGCGGACGGACGACGCCAGCACGCTTGCGAAGGACTTGCTGGGCGTCACCCTCGTACCTGAGACAACGGTGCAGTTCGCCCCTGATGTGACAACGTCACCACCTGTCGACCAAGAGGTACCGACCGATTCCCGTCTCATGCCTTTTGGATTCGGCCTCGACCCACCAAGCGATCCCGCTTTGGTGGAAGCCTTCATAGAGGCATGCACCAACCCTCCGGGGTATCATATGCGGTCACCCTGGGACCGGCTGACGGCCGTCTCGACCTACAGACCCTCGGGTTCCGAGGAAGATGACGAGCCCGACTTTGGTTAGGATTTCTCCGGGCTTGGTAACCCCAGTGCCATGCGGGACTTCATGACCGCATGCGACTACTGCCTTTCCGATTGTTCCGACGGTAGCCGCAGCTTCGGCGACGGAGACTGCGGCCCAAGTCGTGAATGTTTCCACGTCGATCTAGGGGGTCCCGACGAAGGCAACCATCTTGGTATACCGGAAAACGGTGAACCCCCTAGGCCTGCGCCTCGCATTGACATCCTTCGGAAGCTAGCTGTGGTCCCAGTCCCTGCGGGGGGTCAGGACGCACAGCTCGAGCAAATCCGCGAAATGCAGGCAGGCTCGACGAGGGGGCAGGAACACTTGAGCCGCTCCACCGGAACATCGGGCAGGAATGGGTAGACCAAGCTCCGGCCGGAGAAGCGCGTCATCTGCCCCAGGGCATCCAGCTCCACATCGCCGACGACGTCAGGGCAAGGCCACCACCGGCTTCTAGTGGGGTCGGCCAGAACCTGGCTGCGGCAGCGATACTTCTCCGCGCAATGCCGGAACCATCAACCACCGAAGGGCGACGGATCCGGGGAGAGCTCAAGAATCTCCTGGAGGATGCCGCGGTCCGACGGGCCGAGAGCTCTGCCTCCCGAAGGCAGGGATACCCCTCGGAGCACCGCGCCGCGACTTCCCGATTCGTGTGGGAAGCCTCGGTCCACACCGGGCGCACGCACAACACAGCGCCTGCAGCCTCGGGACGCCTCGGCAACGAGCACCACCACCACAACCATCGAGCCCGCCTTGACGAGAGGGTGCGCAGAGGCTACCACCCCAGGCGTGGGGGACGCTACGACGGCGGGGAGGATCGGAGCCCCTCGCCCGAACCACCCGGGCTGCAGGCTTTCAGCCGAGCCATACGACGGGCGCCATTCCCGACCCGGTTCCGAACCCCGACTACCATCACAAAGTACTCGGGGGAGACAAGGCCGGAACTGTGGCTCACGGACTACCGGCTGGCCTGCCAACTGGGTGGAACCGACGATGACAACCTCATCATCCGCAACCTCCCCCTGTTCCTCTCCGACTCCGCTCGGGCCTGGCTGGAGCATCTGCCTCCGGGGCAGATCTCCAACTGGGACGACCTGGTCCAAGCCTTCGCCGGTAATTTCCAGGGCACGTACGTGCACCTTGGGAACTCCTGGGATCTCCGAAGCTGCCGCCAGCAGTCGGGAGAGTCTCTCCGGGACTACATCCGGCGATTCTCAAAGCAGCGCACCGAGCTGCCCAACGTCACCGATTCGGATGTCATCGGCGCGTTCCTCGCCGGCACCACCTGCTGCGACCTGGTGAGCAAGCTGGGTCACAAGACCCCCACCAGGGCGAGCGAGCTGATGGACATCGCCACCAAGTTCGCCTCTGGCTAGAAGGCGGTTGAGGCCATCTTCTGGAAGGACAAGCAGCCCCAGGGCCGCCAGCCGGAAGATGTTCCCGAGGCGTCCGCTCAGCGCGGCACCAAGAAGAAAGGCAAGAAGAAGTCGCAAGCGAAACGCGACGCCGCCGACGCGGACCTTGTCGCCGCCGCTGAGTACAAGAACCCTCGGAAACCTCCCGGAGGCGCCAATCTATTTGACAAGATGCTCAAGGAGCCGTGCCCCTATCATCAGGGACCCGTCAAGCACACCCTTGAGGAATGCGCCATGCTTCGGCGTCACTTTCACAGGGCCGGGCCACCTGCGGGGGGTGGCAGGGCCCACCACGACGACAAGAAGGAGGATCACAAGGCAGAGGAGTTCCCCGAGGTACGCGACTGCTTCATGATCTACGGTGGGCCAGTGGCGAACGCCTCGGCTCGGCACCGCAAGCAAAAGCGTCGGGAGGTATGCTCGGTAAAGGTGGCGGCGCCAGTCTACCTAGACTGGTCCGACAAGCCCATCACCATCGACCAGGGCGATCACCCCGACCGCGTGCCGAGCCCAGGGAAATATCCGCTCGTTGTCGACACCGTCATCGGCAACGTCAGGCTCACCAAGGTCCTCATGGACGGAGGCAGCAGCCTCAACATCATCTACGCCGAGACCCTCGAGCTCCTGCAGATCGATCTGTCCTCGGTCCGGGCCGGTGCAGCGCCTTTTCACGGGATCATCCCCGGGAAACGCGTCCAACCCCTCGGACGACTCGATCTGCCCGTCTGCTTCGGGACTCCCTCCAACTTCAGAAGGGAAACCCTCACGTTCGAAGTGGTCGGGTTCCGAGGAACCTACCACGTAGTACTGGGGAGGCCATGCTACGCCAAGTTCATGGTCGTCCCCAACTACACCTACCTCAAGCTCAAGATGCCGGGCCCCAACGGGGTCATCACCGTCGGCCCCACGTACCGACACGCGTATGAATGCGACGTAGAGTGCGTGGAGTACGCCGAGGCCCTCGCCGAATCCGAGGCCCTCATCGCCGACCTGGAGAGCCTCTCCAAGGAGGCGCCAGACGTGAAGCGCCATGCCGGCAACTTTGAGCCAGCGGAGACGGTTAAGTTCGTCCCACTCGACCCCAGCAACGACGCCTCCAAGCAGATACGGATCGGCTCCGAGCTCGACCCCAAATAGGAAGCAGTGCTCGTCGACTTTCTCCGCGCAAACGCCGAAGTTTTCGCGTGGAGTCCCTCGGACATGCCTGGCATACCGAGGGATGTCGCCGAGCACTCGCTGGATATCCGAGCTGGAGCCTGACCCGTGAAGCAACCTCTGCGCCGATTCGACGAGGAAAAGCGCAGAGCCATAGGCGAGGAGATTCACAAGCTGATGGCCGCAGGGTTCATCAAAGAGGTATTCCATCCCGAATGGCTTGTCAACCCCGTGCTTGTGAGAAAAAAAGGAGGGAAATGGCGGATGTGTGTAGACTACACTGGTCTAAACAAAGCATGCCCAAAAGATCCCTATCCTCTGCCTCGCATCGATCAAATCGTGGATTCCACTGCGGGATGCGAAACCCTGTCTTTCCTCGATGCCTACTCAGGGTATCACCAAATCAGGATGAAAGAGTCCGACTAGCTCGTGACTTCTTTCATCACACCTTTGGGCATGTACTGCTATGTTACTATGCCATTTGGTTTGAGGAATGCGGGTGCGACGTACCAAAGGTGCATGAACCACGTGTTCGGCGAACACATTGGTCGAACGGTCGAGGCTTATGTCGATGACATCGTAGTCAAGACGACGAAAGCCTCCGACCTCCTTTCCGACCTTGAAACGACATTCCGGTGTCTCAAGGCAAAAGGCGTAAAACTCAATCCCGAGAAGTGTGTCTTCGGAGTCCCCCGAGGCATGCTCTTGGGGCTCATCATCTCCGAGCGGGGCATCGAGGCCAACCCGGAGAAAATCGCGGCCATCACCAACATGGGGCCCATCAAGGACTTGAAAGGCATACAGAGGGTCATGGGATGCCTTGCGGCTCTGAGACGTTTCGTCTCGCGCCTCGGCGAAAGAGGCCTACCTCTGTACCGCCTCTTAAGAAAGACTGAATGCTTCACTTGGACCTCCGAGGCCGAGGAAGCCCTCGGGAACCTGAAGGCGCTCCTTACGAACGCGCCCATCTTGGTGCCCCCCGCCGCCGGAGAAGCCCTCTTGATCTACATCGCCGCTACCACTCAGGTGGTCAGCGCCGCGATCGTGGTTGAGAGACAAGAAGAAGGGCATGCATTGCCTGTCCAGAGGCCGGTTTACTTCATCAGTGAGGTACTACCCGAGACCAAGATCTGTTACCCGCAAATTCAGAAGCTGCTATACGCGGTGATCCTGACGCGGCGAAAGTTGCGACACTACTTCGAGTCTCATCCGGTGACTGTGGTGTCATCCTTCCCCCTGGGGGAGATCATCCAGTGCCGAGAGGCCTCAGGTAGGATTGCAAAGTGGGCGGTGGAAATCATGGGTGAGACGATCTCGTTCGCCCCTCGGAAGGCCATCAAGTCCCAAGTCTTGGCGGACTTTGTGGCTGAATGGGTCGACACCCAGCTCTCGGCGGCTCCGATCCAGCCGGAACTCTGGACCATGTTTTTCGATGGGTCGCTGATGAAAACAGGGGCAGGCGCGGGCCTGCTCTTCATCTCGCCCCTCGGGAAACACCTACGCTACGTGATGCGCCTCCATTTCCCGGCATCCAACAACGTGGCTGAGTACGAAGCTCTGGTCAACTGGTTGCGCATCGCCATTGAGCTAGGGGTCCGACGCCTCAACGCTCGTGGCGACTCCCAGCTCGTCATCGACCAAGTTATGAAGAACTCCCACTGCCGCAACCCGAAGATGGAAGCCTACTGCGATGAGGTTTGGCGCCTGGAGGACAAGTTCTATGGGCTCGAGCTCAACCACATCGCCCGACGACACAACGAGACTGCGGACGAGCTGGCTAAGATTGCCTCGGGGCGGACAACGGTTCCCCCGGACGTCTTCTCCCGAGACCTACATCAACCCTCAGTCAAGACCGACGACATGCCCGAGCCCGAGAAGGCCTCGACCCAGCCCGAGGCACCCTCGGCACAGCCCGAGGCGCCCTCGGCTCGGCCCGAAGCACCCTCGGCCCTCGAGGGTGAGGCACTGCACGTCGAGGAAGGGCGGAGTGGGGACCAGCCTAATCGAAACTGGCAGACCCCGTACCTGCAATATCTCCACCAAGGAGAGCTGCCCCTCGACCGAGCCGAGGCTCGGCGACTGGCGTGGCGCGCCAAGTCGTTCGTCTTACTGGGTGACGGGAAGGAGCTCTACCACCGCAGCCCATCTGGCATCCTCCAGCGGTGCATATCCATCGCCGAAGGCCAGGAGCTCTTACGAGAAATACACTCGGGGGCTTGCGGTCATCACGCAGCGCCCCGAGCCCTTGTTGGAAACGCCTTCCAACAAGGTTTCTACTGGCCGACCACGGTGGCCGACACCACTAGAATTGTCCGCGCCTGCCAAGGGTGTCAATTCTACGCGAGGCAGACCCACCTGCCCACTCAGGCTCTGCAGACAATACCCATCACCTAGTCGTTTGCCGTATGGGGACTGGACCTCGTCGGTCCCTTGTAGAAAGCACCTGGGGGCTACACGCACCTGCTGGTCGCCATCGACAAATTCTCCAAGTGGATCGAGGTCCGACCCCTGAACACATCAGGTCCGAACAGGCGGTGGCATTCTTCACCAACATCATCCATCGCTTTGGGGTCCCGAACTCCATCATCACCGACAACGGCACCCAGTTCACCAGCAGAAAGTTCCTAGACTTCTGCGAGGATCACCATATCCGGGTGGACTGGGCTGCCGTGGCTCACCCCATGATGAATGGGCAGGTGGAACGTGCCAACGGCATGATTCTGCAAGGACTCAAGCCGAGGATCTACAGCGACCTCCACAAGTTCGGCAGGCGATGGATGAAGGAACTCCCCTCAGTGGTCTGGAGTCTGAGGACAACGCCGAGTCGAGCCACGGGCTTCACACCGTTCTTTCTAGTCTATGGGGTCGAGGCCGTCTTGCCCACAGACTTAGAATACGGTTCCCCGAGGACGAGGGCGTACGACGACCGAAGAAACCAGACCGACCGAGAAGACTCACTAGACCAGCTCGAAGAGGCTCGGGACATGGCCTTACTACACTCGGCGCGGTACCAGCAGTCCCTGCGACGCTACCATGCCCGAGGGGTTCGGTCCCGAGACCTCCAAGTGGGCGACCTGGTGCTTCGGCTGCGACAAGACGCCCGAGGGCAGCACAAGCTCACGCCTCCCTGGGAAGGGCCGTTCGTCGTCGCCAAGGTTCTGAAGCCCGGGACATACAAGCTGGCCAACAGCCAAGGCGAGGTCTACGGCAACGCTTGGAACATCCGACAACTACGTCGCTTCTACCCTTAAGATGCTTTCAAGTCGTTCGTACACCTCATTCACACACAAAGTCTAACCATCAAGGAAGGGTCAGCCTTGCCTCGGCAAAGCCCGACCCTCCCCCGGGGGCTAGAAGGAGGGAACCCCCTCTGCGTCAAAATTTTCCTTGGAAAAAGTCTTTCTGCCAGAACGTCTTTCGTGCTTTTTGACTACTTCAAAAGTGGGGTCCTGAAAATGACGGAGTACACGTAAGCAGCCAAGGCCGACTGAGCCGAGGGACTCCTACACCTCCGGGATACGGATACCTCACTCATCACCTTCTGCGATAAGTAACTCACGCTCGGATAAGCGATTCCGCCGATTGAACAAGTCTTAATGCTCGAGACCTTTCTGCCGAAACGATTTTTTGGGTCTTCTCGACTACATCGTTAGCAGAATCCTACAGACGAGTAAGAGTACACGTAAGCGGCAAGACCGATCGAGCCGAGGGACTCCTACGCCTCTGGAATAGGGATACCTCACTCATCACCTTCCGTGAAAAGTAACTCTCGCTCGAACAAACAATTCTGTTACCGACGAATAAGTCTTGATACTCGAAACAAAGGGAAAAAGAAACACAGCTTTACAACACAGCGACAGTATGTTTGGGCCTCGGCGGCCGTAGAAAACATACGCACACTACAAGGTAAATCGATCCTGCAGGTTCGGACCTCGATAAAGGGGGAGCAGCAGCACCCTCGACGTCAACACCACCTCCGGCGAAGTTCGACCGAGCCTCGAACGGCAACACAGTCGGAGGATCTCCGCTCCGAAGGACGACGTCAGCACCACGCCCGGGCCATCGTCGCCAGGGTCTCCTCCAAGAGTCCGGCTCGAGCAGACGGCTCGGCCGGTCGCCCCGAAGCCTCAGCCAGCTGTCCCCCGAGGACATCAGCCCGGCCCATGGCCTCGGCAACTCGACTCCGGCGCCGGTCCCGCCAGTGGACGGCCCGGTCAGGCTCCGGCCGACGAAGTCTTCTTTTCGAGCCAACTCTGCCTCTGTCCACGCTGATACCGCTGCCTCCGGCTCTGGCTCATCGAAGAGCGGCCGAGGGTTTCCTTTAACTAAGCAAAAGAAGCCTCAGGCGGCAAGGCCGACTGAGCCGAGGGACTCCTACGCCTCTGGGATACGGATACCTCACTCATCACCTTCGCACGAGGCAACTCACACTTGGTGAAGCGGTTCAGTTAGTTGACAGGCGAGTCCTAGTGCTCGGAATGAGGGAAAAACATGGCTTCACGCCAAAAGATACATACATGTTCAGGCCCCGACAACCACAATGAACAAACACCGGCACTCAAGGTGCCATTACAAACGGAACTCCGGTTTCACCCCGCAGGTACGAACAACCCCCCACGTTGGAGGGCCTGCGGGGCGACAAAACCCCTGGTGGCTCGCCGGCGCCCGCTTCGAAGTGGCCAAACAGCAGCAGCGATGACCTCAGGGCGGACGCTGCTGCGACGAGCTCCTCGCCCACGCTCCCACTCGAGGGGCGAGGACAAGCTATCAAAGCCAAAGAGCCGGAGGCCCGGAGCACGCATGGTGGCGGTGACCCCGTCGGCGACAAGGACTTCCTCAGCCGCCGCCACCTCAGCGCCGACGACAGAAGCCATCTGCCCACCGGCAGATTCCCACTCGGATCCTCCCGGACGAGCGAAGCACCGACCTCCGCTCAGAGGCGTCGTACCGGGGCAAAGGCAGGATAGCCCCAGAACACGAACGCCGCCCTAGCAGCGCGCGACGTCTTGGGCGGTCCCCCGGTGCGCGCGGCGCGACAACCGCTCTCACGGCGGGAGGAGACACCGGAGCCGAACCAGGCCAGCTGAGCCAGCGAGCCCAACGCACTGAAGCTGACGACGCTCGCCGCCGACCAGCCCCTCGTTGTCGAAGTCCGGCCCTCCCGCTAGGCCGGTGAGCGCCCTCTCCCTTGAATCCTGAGGGAGAAGGTGACCCGCCGACCCGTGCAGGAGGCAGAGCTCCGGCTCAGCCCGGCCTCCGCCCCAGCCAGGATGATGAAGATCCTTGAAGCTGAGGGCGGGACCAAGATTGCAGCCCGGCTCGCTTCTCCCCACCACCGAATTGGTGGTCACCATCTTGGGTGATCACCGGCGAGGGGAAGCAGCCGGGCTGCCTGATGAAAATCCTTGAAGCCGAACGATGGCTGAAAGGTACCAACTTCCGCGAAGTTGCATTCCCCCAACGACGACAAGGCAGAAGAACCGCGGGCGCCCCCCATCTAGGGGCTCGAAAGGTGGAAAGACACAATGCATGAGGAGAGCGCGAAGACATGGTTGCCTTTCAAGGGGGTCGCCCTCCTTTTAAAGGCAACTCTCCCCACTTGCGTCCTCAGCCATCGCGGGCTGAGTCTTCTCCAACACGCTCCAAGGTCCTCCCCCTACGACACAGGGGCTGGGCCCCGCGCGTCATACAAGCTGGCGCAGGGCAGACAGGGCCAAACCGCCGCCCACGGTGCGCGCAACTGCCCAGCGGTTACGAGCACTCCTCCACTTTCGCCTAGGCCAGCGGGTGAAAGGGCGGGCCGCCATGCAGGCGGCGTGCAACCGCACCCAGGGGGATGCACCCTTTCGACTTCGACGCATCCAGCATGGAGGCCCAGGCCCACACGTCATGTAACCGGCGCGCCGGTTACTACGTGCAAGAAACTGCACCGCCACAAGCACCAGTACCGCGCCTTCTCGACTGCGGAACCAGTACCGCGACTCGAGGCGACCCTGCGCATGACCCAACATTGCCAACCGAGCACATCGGTCACGGGCCGGTCAGCCGCGGGAGAAGGGCGCGACGGTCGATACGGCCAGAAATGGGCCGGCAGTAATGGCGGTGGCTGGCGGGCGGAAGGGACAGTCGAGTCGTCAGCAAGCTCATGCCCCCTCCTAGGATAGCGAAAGGACCTTCTCCCACGGCGGAAGACGACACGTCCGCGTTCTGTTCCTCGAACGGCTCGCACATGCGCCACGGATGCCCCGTGAACCACCCGTCCCGTCGCATTAACTCTGCGGCAGGACAGGCGGCACCTTTGGCAGGCAAAGCAGGTGACGCTTCACCTCCACCATAATGACCGCGTCAAAAAAGGTGCGCCACGTCATTCGATTTCGTATCCTTTTCACTTCCTCTTTCTCTCTCTTGCCTCAGGGGTCGGAAAAGGGGATACTCCGAAAGGGATCCTTCTCCACGAAGGAAGCGGGCCCCGAGCCCCCCTACTGATCAGAGGTTCAAAGGCTGGCCCCTCGGAAGGGTTCAACAGCCGCCTCAGAGCACTCGGGCTCCGCGCCCACTACTGGTTAGAGGTTCAAAGGCCGGCCCCTCGAAAGGGTTCAACGGCCGCCTCAGGCCACTCGGGCTCCGCGCCCACTACTGATCAGGGGTTCGAAGGCTGGCCCCCGAAGGGTTCAACAGCCGCCTCAGACGCAGGGCGAGGGATGACCCTGGGTACGTTCGATACATAACCGAGGCTCGGGTTGCGCTCCCGAGGTACCCTAGGACATTTCCGAGACCAACAGGAATGATTTTGTAACGGAATCCCACCAGAGGGAGGCATCGAGCCCTCAGACCCCGTCAAAAGGGGACCGGGTCCGGCAAGTCACCCGCAGGTACTTTTGGAGCGCGCCTCCGGGCCACTAGCCGACCCCTAACAAATGGGGCACGGGCGTCCACTCGGATTACCCATTAGCAACTCACAGGAGACACCATGTTCGGCGCCCTCCGAGGGCAACATGGGGCTTTCTCCCCTCCTCCTTGCGGAAAGGCGACGCAGGGGCATATGTAAAAAGCCGAGTCTGTCCCTGGCCGTCCTCTCGCTCTGTGCGGAGGCTCGGGGCTGCTCTCGCAAACCCGGCTCCGGCCAAACCGTTGACAGCGTCAACATACCAGCCCGAGAACTTGGGACTCGACTGTTCACCCGGGCTACGGCCAGTTCGCATGAGGGAGTAGCCAGACCGGCCGAAGCGTTACAAAACGTACTAAGACCTCGAAGGAGTCAAACTACTCCTCCGAGGCCTCAGGGGCTACACCCGGCGGGTGCGCTCGCGCGCACCCACCGGAACAAAAAGCAACCGAGGAAGGCCGGTCCCCTTGCAAAAAAGTGTGACAAAAGCCTCCAAGCGTGTATCAACACTCCCTTCGAGGCTCGGGGGCTACTGTCGGGGACCATAATTAGGGGTACCCCCAAGACTCCTAATCTCAGCTGGTAACCCCCATCAGCACAAAGCTGCAAAGGCCTGATGGGTGCGATTAAGCCAAGGCTCGGTCCATTCAAGGGACACGACCTCGCCTCACCCGAGCCCAGCCTCGGGCAAGGGCAGCCGACCCCGGAAGATTCACGTCTCGCCCGAGGACCCCCTCAAGCGACGGACACACCTTCGGCTCGCCCGAGACCCAGTCTTCGCCAAGAAGCAACCTTGGCCAGATCGCCACACCGACCGACCGAATCGCAGGAGCATTTAATGCAAGGATGGCCTGACACCTTATCCTGTCACGCACCCTTCAGTCGACAGAGCCGAAAGTGACCGCAGTCACTTCGCCGCTCCACTGACCGACCTGACAAGAAGACAGCGCCGCCTGCGTCGCTCCGACTGCTGTGCCACTCGACAAAGTGAGGCTGACAGCAGCCAAGTCCGGCCTCGGGCGCCATAGGAAACTCCGCCTCGCCTGACCCCAGGGCTCGGACTCGGGCTCGGCCCCGGAAGACGACGAACTCCGCTTCGCCCGACCCCAGGGCTCGGACTCGGGCTCGGCCCCGGAAGACGACGAACTCCGCTTCGCCCGACCCTAGGGCTCGGACTCGGGCTCGGCCCCGGAAGACGACGAACTCCGCCTCGCCGACCCTAGGGCTCGGACTCGGGCTCGGCCCCGGAAGACGACAGTCTCCGCCTCGCCCGACCCGGGGCTCGGACACGACCTCGACCTCGGAAGACCGACTCGACCCCGACCTCGGAGGAGCCTCTGCATCGCCCGACCCAGGGCTCGGACCGACAACGTCACAGGAAGGGCCATCGTTACCCTATCCCTAGCTAGCTCAGACTACGGGTAACAAGACCGGCGTCCCATCTGGCTCGCCCCGGTAAACAGATAATGATGGCGCCCCGCGTGCTCCATGACGACGGCGACTCTCAGCCCCTTACGGAAGCAAGGAGACGTCAGCAAGGAATCGACAGCCCCGACAGCTGTCCTTCTGCAAGGCTCTAATGCTCCTCCGACGGCCACGACATCACATGAACAGGGTGCCAAAACCTCTCTGGCTGCCACGACGGCATGTACTTAGGGCACTAGCTCCTCTCTGCTAGACACGATGGCGCACTGCTACATCTCCTATTGTACACCTGGACCCTCTCCTTACGCCTATAAAAGGAAGGTCCAGGGCTCTCTTGCGAAGGGGTTGGCCGCGCGAGAGGACGAGACGACGCGTAGAGTCCCTCGCTCTCCCCCCACGCGGACGCTTGTAACCCCCTACTGCAAGCGCACCCGACCTGGGCGCAGGACAACACGGAGGCCGCGGGTTTTCCCCTTTTCTCCCTCTCTTCTACCCCCTTCGTGCTCCGTCTCGCGCCGACCCATCTGGGCTGGGACACGCGGCGACAATTTACTCGTCGGTCCAGGGACCCCCCGGGGTCGAAACGCCGACAGGCGGCTACAGCCCCGGGGAATCTTTGTAAAGGCTACGTAGTGAGACCCCGCCTACTCACCTTGGGAGTGTTCAAGGGTCCGTACAACCCGAGGCAAAAGGGGAATCACGGCTCATGGGTAAAGTGTGCAACCTCTGCAGAGTGTTAGAAAACTGATATATCAGCCGTGCTCACGGTTATGAGCGGCCAAGGGAGCTCCAGTGATTAGTGGTACTTGATCAGAGATGTACATATTACAGGTGGCAATGAGATTGATGGTTTTTGGTGTTGACTCTAGTAATGGTAAGTGGTATTCTTTCCGTTTGGAAAGAGTATGTTTGGGTTAATAATGTGGGTTAATCCTAAAACTGGGCTTTCTCTACTAGTAATAATAATCTGACCAACTAAAAGCAACTGCTTGACTTACCCCCATATAAAGCTAGTCCACTACAGCCAAACAGGACACTTGCTGAGTATGTTGATGTGTACTCACCCTTGCTCTACACACCAAATCCCCCCCTTCCCTAGGTTGTCCGCATTGCAACCACTGCTCAGGAGAAGATGAAGCCGTGGAAGGAGACTTCCAGGAGTTCCAAGACTACGTCGAGTTCTAGGTGTGGGTTAGCGGCAACCCCCAGTCGGCTGCCTGTGAAGGCCGCGTTTATCTACGTTTCTCTTCTGCACTTTGATTTATTGTAAAGACTATGTGGATGTCTCAGACATATGATGTAATCGACTATTATTTCTCTTTTAATACTATTTGAGCACTGTGTGATGATGTCCATGTTATGTAACCGCTGTGTACGTGAATTGCTGATCCTGGCACGTACATGGTTCGCATTCGGTTTGCCTTCTAAAACCGGGTGTGACAGTGCTCCCGAGGTTGCGCACTTGGTTCACCAAGGTTTTGAGCCGGTTGTACATCGCTTGTGGCTCCTCCCCTTGATAAAGCATGAAGCGACCGAGCTCCCCCTCGATCGTTTCTCTCTTGGTGATCTTGGTCACCTCGTCTCCTTCGTGCGCGGTCTTTAGCACGTCCCAAATCTCTTTGGCGCTCTTCAACCCTTGCACCTTATTATACTCCTCTCGACTTAGAGAGGCGAGGAGTATAGTGTTGGCTTGGGAGTTGAAGTGCCGGATTTGGGCTACCTCGTCCGAGTCATAGCCTTCATCCCCCACGGATGGTTCCTGCGCACCAAATTCAACAGTGTCCCAAATACTAGCGTGGAGTGAGGTTAGATGGTGCCTCATTTTATCACTCCACATACAATAATCTTCACCGTCAAAAACTGGTGGTTTGCTTAGTGGGACGAAAAGTAAAGGGGTGCATTTGGAAATGCGAGGATAGCGTAAGGGGATCTTACTAAACTTCTTGCGCTCATGGCGCTTAGAAGTGACGGACGGCGCATCGGAACCGGAGGTGGAAGGCGACGAAGAATCGGTCTCGTAGTAGACCACTTTCTTTATTTTCTTCTTCTTGTCGCCACTCCGGTGCGACTTGACGCGGGGAGGTGATTCCTCCCTCTTCTTGTTGCCGGACTTCCCCGATGGAGCCTTCCCATGGCTTGTGGCGGGCTTCTCGCCGGTCACCATCTCCATCTTGGCGTGAGCTCCCGACATCACTTCGAGCGGTTAGGCTCTTAATGAAGTACCGGGCTCCGATACCAATTGAAAGTCGCCTAGAGGGGGGGTGAATAGGCAAATCTGAAATTTATAAAGTTTAAGCACAACTACAAGTCGGGGTTAGCGTTAGAAATATAATCGAGTCCGAAAGAGAGGGTGAAAACAAATCACAAACGAATAAGAGCGGATGACACGATGATTTGTTTTACAGAGGTTCGGTTCTTGCAAACCTACTCCCCATTGAGGTGGTCACAAAGACTGGGTCTCTTTCAACCCTTTCCCTCTCTCAAACGGTCACCTAGACCGATTGAGCTTCTCTTCTCAATCAATTGGGACACTAAGTCCCCACAAGAGCCACCACATAATTGGTGTCTCTTGTTTTGATTACAAAGAACTTGGAAGCAAGAATAGAGGAAGAAGAAAAGCGATCCAAGCGCAAGAGCTGAAAAGAACACATCAAAACTCTCTCTTCTAATCACTAATTGCTTTGAGTGGAATTGGGACTTGGAGAGATTTTGATTCACTCTATTTGTGTCTTGTATTGAATGCACTAGCTCTTGTATTGAATGTGTTGGCTGAAAACTTGGATGCCTTGAAGTGTTGATGGTTGGGGGTATTTATAGCCCCAACCACCAAAGTGGCCATTGGGGAAGGCTGTTGTCGAAGGGCGCACCGGACAGTCCGGTGCACCACCGGACACTGTCCGGTGCGCCAACCACGTCACCCAACTGTTAGGGTTCGACCGTTGGAGCTTCTGACATGTGGGCCACCGGACAGTCCTGTGGTGCACCAGACATTTCCTGTTCACTATCCGGTGTGCCATCTGGCGCCTGCTCGGACTCTGCGCGCGCAGTCGGCACTGTTCACTGTTCACTGTTCACTTTTGTAGTCGACCGTTGGCACTGTAGCCGTTACTCCGCTTGGCACACCGGACAGTCCGGTGCTACACCGGACAGTCTGGTGAATTATAGTGGATGGCAATTCCAGAAACCCGAAGGTGGCAAGTTTGGAGTGATTCTCCCTGGTGCACCGGACACTGTCCGGTGGCACACCGGACAGTTCGGTGTGCCAGACCAGGGTTGCCTTCGGTTGTCTTTTGCTCTTTTTATTTGAACTCTTTCTTAGACTTTTTATTGGTTTGTGTTGAACCTTTGGCACCTGTAGAACTTATAATCTAGAGCAAACTAGTTAGTCCAATTATTTGTATTGGGCAATTCAACCACCAAAATCATTTAGGAAAAGGTGTAAGCCTATTTCCCTTTCAGGAATAGATACTATCTCTCTTCCTGCCAGCATTGCATCGTCATCCGTCTCGACCTCAAAGTTAATTTCTGATTCGATGTCGCCACCGGTCATGATCTCGTGCTTCGGAGATCTCCGTGCTATAGATGTCCAAACAGTGTGGGCTGCCCGTTTAGCCCGCAGCCCGGCACGTTTTTGGCCCGGCCCACGCACGACATGACCCGTTTAAGATCATGCCTGGGCCGGCACGGCCCGATCCGCGTGCTGGGCTTGGGCTCCATATGCGACCCACGTGCTTTGGCCCGGCCCGACACGGAAAATGGACCAACCCGTTAGCAGCCCGCGCCCCCATCCACACAAAACCTAATGACCTAATCCTCCCGTGTATCGCATACTGCCCAGCACCCACTCGCCCAGGCCGCCGCCCCCAATTAGACCGCCCCGTCTCCCGAGTCCCAGTCCCGGCTGTGTTTGGCAATTTTCTTGCTCTCGGAGTCCCGGTCCCGGCGGCTCTGCCCGTGGCTCGCTGATAGTCGCCTAGAGGGGGGGTGAATAGGGCGAAACTGAAATTTACAATTATAAACACAACTACAAGCCGGGTTAGCGTTAGAAATATAAACGAGTCCGCGAGAGAGGGCGCAAAACAAATCGCAAGCAAATAATGAAGTGAGACACACGGATTTGTTTTACCGAGGTTCGGTTCTTGCAAACCTACTCCCCGTTGAGGAGGCCACAAAGGCCGGGTCTCTTTCAACCCTTCCCTCTCTCAAACGGTCCCTCGGACTGAGTGAGCTTTTCTTCTCAAATCACTTGGGAATCAAACTTCCCCGCAAGGGCCACCACACGATTGGTGCCTCTTGGCTTGATTACAATGGAGTTTTGATCACAAGAACAATTGAGAAAGAAAAGAAGCGATCCAAGCGCAAGAGCTCAAAAGAACACGGCAAATCTCTCTCGCTAATCACTAAAGCCTTGTGTGGAATTGGAGAGGATTTGATCTCTTTGTATGTGTCTAGAATTGAATGCCTAGCTCTTGTAAGTGGTTGAGAAGTGGAAAACTTGGATGCAATGAATGGTGGGGTGGTTGGGGTATTTATAGCCCCAACCACCAAAAGTGGCCGTTGGGAGGCTGTCTGCTCGATGGCGCACCGGACAGTCCGGTGCACACCGGACAGTCCGGTGCCCCCTGCCACGTCATCATTGCCGTTGGATTCTGACCGTTGGAGCTTCTGACTTGTGGGCCCGCCTGGGTGTCCGGTGCACACCGGACAGGTACTGTTTGCTGTCCGGTGTGCCAGCATGGGCGAGCCTGCCCTCTGCGCGCGCAGAGCGCGCATTAAATGCGCGGCAGAGAGCCGTTGGCGCGGAGATAGCCGTTGCTCCGGAGTCGCACCGGACAGTCCGGTGCACACCGGACAGTCCGGTGAATTATAGCGGACTAGCCGTTGGCGTTTCCCGAAGCTGGCGAGTTCCTGAGGCCGACCTCCCTTGGCGCACCGGACACTGTCCGGTGTACACCGGACAGTCCGGTGAATTATAGCGCGAGTGCCTCTGGAAATTCCCGAAGGTGGCGAGTTTGAGTCTGAGTCCCCCTGGTGCACCGGACATGTCCGGTGGTGCACCGGACAGTCCGGTGCGCCAGACCAGGGGTGCCTTCGGTTGCCCCTTTGCTCCTTTGTTGAATCCAAAACTTGGTCTTTTTATTGGCTGAGTGTGAACCTTTTACACCTGTATAATCTATTCACTTGGGCAAACTAGTTAGTCCAAAGATTTGTGTTGGGCAATTCAACCACCAAAATTATTTAGGGACTAGGTGTAAGCCTAATTCCCTTTCAATCTCCCCCTTTTTGGTGATTGATGCCAACACAAACCAAAGCAAATATAGAAGTGCATAATTGAACTAGTTTGCATAATGTAAGTGTAAAGGTTGCTTGGAATTGAGCCAATATAAATACTTACAAGATATGCATGGATTGTTTCTTTCTTATATAACATTTTGGACCACGTTTGCACCACATGTTTTGTTTTGCAAATTCTTTTTGTAAATCCATTTCAAAGATCTTTTGCAAATAGTCAAAGGTAAATGAGTAAGAGTTTGCAGAGCATTTTCAAGATTTGAAATTTTCTCCCCCTGTTTCACATGCTCTTCCTTTGACTTAACAAAACTCCCCCTAAATGAGACCCTCCTCTTAGTGTTCAAGAGGGTTTTGATATACCATTTTTGAAATACTACTTTCTCCCCCTTTTGAACACAATAGGATACAAATTGAAAAATACTCTTGGAAAGCACTAAGTTTTTGAAAATGGTGGTGGTGCGGTCCTTTTGCTTTGGGCTCATACTTTCTCCCCCTTTGGCATGAATCGCCAAAAACGGAATCAGTAGAGCCCATCGAAGTACTATCTTCCCCTTTGGTCATAAGTAAATGAGTTAAGATTATACCAAAGACGAAGTCCGATCCTTTTGCTTTGGGCTTTTACTCTCTCCCCCAAAGACAAGGTCCTTTTCTTGGAGCGATGGCGAAGGATGAGTTACGGAGTGGAAGCCTTTGTCTTCGCCGAAGACTCCAATACCCTTTCAATATACCTATGACTTGGTTTGAAATAGACTTGAAAACACATTAGTCATAGCATATAAAAGAGATATGATCAAAGGTATTCAAATGAGCTATGTGTGCAAGCTAGCAAAAGAAATTTCTAGAATCAAGAATATTGAGCTCATGCCTAAGTCTGGTAAAAGATTGTTCATCAAGAGGCTTGGTAAAGATATCGGCTAATTGATCTTTAGTGTTAATGTAGGAAATCTCGATATCCCCCTTTTGTTGGTGATCCCTAAGAAAATGATACCGAATGGCTATGTGCTTAGTGCGGCTATGCTCGACGGGATTGTCGGCCATTTTGATTGCACTCTCATTATCACATAGCAAAGGGACTTTGGTTAATTTGTAACCGTAGTCCCATAGGGTTTGCCTCATCCAAAGCAATTGCGCGCAACAATGCCCTGCGGCAATATACTCGGCTTCGGCGGTGGAAAGAGCGACCGAATTTTGCTTCTTTGAAGCCCAAGACACCAAGGATCTTCCCAAGAACTGGCAAGTCCCCGATGTGCTCTTCCTATTAATTTTGCACCCCGCCCAATCGGCATCCGAATAACCAATCAAATCAAATGTGGATCCCCGAGGGTACCAAAGCCCAAACTTAGGTGTATAAGCCAAATATCTCAAGATTCGTTTTACGGCCGTAAGGTGGGATTCCTTAGGGTCGGATTGGAATCTTGCACACATGCAAACGGAAAGCATAATGTCTGGTCGAGATGCACATAAATAAAGCAATGAACCAATCATCGACCGGTATACCTTTTGATCCACAGACTTACCTCCCGTGTCGAGGTCGAGATGCCCATTAGTTCCCATGGGTGTTTTGATGGGTTTGGCATCCTTCATCCCAAACTTAGCAAGAATGTCTTGAGTGTACTTCGTTTGGCTAATGAAGGTGCCTTCTTGGAGTTGCTTGACTTGAAATCCTAAGAAATACTTCAACTCCCCCATCATAGACATCTCGAATTTCTGTGTCATGATCCTACCAAATTCTTCACATGTAGACTCGTTAGTAGACCCAAATATAATATCATCGACATAGATTTGGCATACAAACAAGTCATTTTCAAGAGTTTTAGTAAAGAGTGTAGGATCGGCCTTTCCGACTTTGAAGCCATTTGCAATAAGGAAATCTCTAAGGCATTCATACCATGCTCTTGGGGCTTGCTTGAGCCCATAAAGCGCCTTAGAGAGCCTATAAACATGGTTAGGATACACACTGTCTTCAAAGCTAGGAGGTTGCTCAACATAGACCTCTTCCTTGATTGGTCCATTGAGGAAGGCACTTTTCACGTCCATTTGATAAAGCTTAAAGCCATGGTAAGTAGCATAGGCCAATAATATGCGAATTGACTCAAGCCTAGCTACGGGTGCATAGGTTTCACCGAAATCCAAACCTTCGACTTGGGAGTATCCCTTGGCCACAAGTCGAGCTTTGTTCCTTGTCACCACACCATGCTCATCTTGCTTGTTGCGGAAGACCCATTTGGTTCCTACAACATTTTGGTTAGGACGTGGAACTAAATGCCATACCTCATTCCTAGTGAAGTTGTTGAGCTCCTCTTGCATCGCCACCACCCAATCTGAATCTTGGAGAGCTTCCTCTACCCTGTGTGGCTCAATAGAGGAGACAAAAGAGTAATGTTCACAAAAATGAGCAACCCGAGATCGAGTAGTTACCCCCTTATGAATGTCGCCGAGGATGGTGTCGACGGGATGATCTCGTTGTATTGCTTGGTGGACTCTTGGGTGTGGCGGCTTTGGTTCTTCCTCATCCTCCTTTTCTTGATTATTTTCATCTCCCCTTTGATCATTGCCATTATCTTGAGGTGGCTCATCTTCTTGATTTTGCCCTTCATTAACTTGAGCCTCATCCTCATTTTGAGTTGGTGGAGATGCTTGCATGGAGGAGGATGGTTGATCTTGTGCATTTGGAGGCTCTTCGGATTCCTTAGGACACACATCCCCAATGGACATGTTCCTTAGCGCGATACATGGAGCCTCTTCATTACCTATCTCATCAAGATCAACTTGCTCTACTTGAGAGCCGTTAGTTTCATCAAACACAACGTCACATGAGACTTCAACCAGTCCAGTGGACTTGTTAAAGACCCTATATGCCCTTGTGTTTGAGTCATAACCAAGTAAAAAGCCTTCTACAGTTTTAGGAGCAAATTTAGATTTTCTACCTCTTTTAACAAGAATAAAGCATTTGCTACCAAAAACTCTAAAGTATGAAATGTTGGGCTTTTTACCAGTTAGGAGTTCATATGATGTCTTCTTGAGGATTCGGTGAAGATATAACCGGTTGATGGCGTAGCAGGCGGTGTTGACCGCTTCGGCCCAAAACCGGTCCGGTGTCTTGTACTCATCAAGCATGGTTCTTGCCATGTCCAATAGAGTTCGATTCTTCCTCTCGACTACACCATTTTGTTGTGGCGTGTAGGGAGAGGAGAACTCATGCTTGATGCCCTCCTCCTCAAGGAAGCCTTCAATTTGAGAGTTCTTGAACTCCGTTCCGTTGTCGCTTCTTATTTTCTTGATCCTTGAGCCGAACTCATTTTGAGCCCGTCTCAAGAATCCCTTTAAGGTCTCTTGGGTTTGAGATTTTTCCTGTAAAAAGAATACCCAAGTGAAGCGAGAATAATCATCCACAATTACAAGACAATACTTACTCCTGCCGATGCTTATGTAAGCAATCGGGCCGAATAGATCCATGTGGAGTAGCTCAAGCGGCCTGTCGGTCGTCATGATGTTCTTGTGTGGATGATGGACTCCAACTTGCTTTCCCGCCTGGCATGCGCTACAAACCCTGTCTTTCTCAAAATGAACATTTGTTAATCCTAAAATGTGTTCTCCCTTTAGAAGCTTGTGAAGATTCTTCATCCCAACATGGGCTAGTCGGCGGTGCCAAAGCCAACCCATGTTAGTCTTAGCGATTAAGCATGTGTCGAGTTCAGCTCTATCAAAATCTACTAAGTATAGCTGACCCTCTAACACACCCTTAAATGCTATTGAATCATCACTTCTTCTAAAGACAGTGACACCTATATCAGTAAAAAGACAGTTGTAGCCCATTTGACATAATTGGGAAACAGAAAGCAAGTTGTAATCTAAAGAATCAACAAGAAAAACATTGGAAATAAAATGGTCAGGAGATATAGCAATTTTACCAAGTCCTTTGACCAAACCTTGATTTCCATCCCCGAATGTGATAGCTCGTTGGGGATCTTGGTTTTTCTCGTAGGAGGAGAACATCCTTTTCTCCCCAGTCATGTGGTTTGTGCACCCGCTGTCGAGTATCCAACTTGAGCCCCCGGATGCATAAACCTACAAAACAAGTTTAGTTCTTGACTTTAGGTACCCAAACGGTTTTGGGTCCTTTGGCATTAGAAACAAGAACTTTGGGTACCCAAACACAAGTCTTTGATCCCTTGTGTTTGCCCCCAACAAATTTGGCAACTACCTTGCCGGATTTGCTTGTAAGCACATAAGATGCATCAAAAGTTTTAAATGAAATAGCATGATCATTTGATGCATTAGGAGTTTTCTTTCTAGGCAACTTGGCACGGGTTGGTTGCCTAGAGCTAGATGTCTCACCCTTATACATAAAAGCATGATTAGGGCCAGAGTGAGACTTCCTAGAATGAATTTTCCTAATTTTGTCCTCGGGATAACCGGCAGGGTATAAAATGTAACCCTCGTTATCCTGAGGCATGGGAGCCTTGCCCTTAACAAAATTTGACAATCTTTTAGGAGGGGCACTAATTTTGACATTGTCTCCCCTTTGGAAGCCAATGCCATCCTTAATGCCCGGGCGTCTCCCATTATAAAGCATGCTACGAGCAAATTTAAATTTCTCATTTTCTAAGTTGTGGTCGGCAATTTTAGCATCTAATTTTGCTATATGATCATTTTGTTGTTTAATTAAAGCCATATGATCATGAATAGCATTGACATCAATATCTCTACATCTAGTACAAATAGATACATGCTCAACAATAGATGTAGAGGGTTTGCAAGAATTAAGTTCAACAATCTTAGCACGAAGTACATCATTCTTATCTCTAAGATCGGCAATTGTAACTTTGCAAACATCAAAATCTTTAGCCTTAGCAATCAAATTTTCATTCTCTAATCTAAGGCTAACAAGGGAAATGTTTAATTCTTCAATCCTAGCAAGCAAATCATCATTATTATCTCTAGGATTGGGAATTGAAACATTACAAACAAGAGAATCAACCTTAGCATTTAAACTAGCATTTTCATTTCTAAGGTTGTCAATCATCTCACGGCAAGTGCTTAGCTCACTAGATAGTTTTTGACATTTTTCTACTTCTAGAGCATAAGCCTTTTTAACCTTAACATGTTTTTTGTTTTCTTTAATTAGACAATCCTCTTGGGAATCCAAAAGGTCATCTTTTTCATGAATAGCACTAACTAATTCATTTAATTTTTCCTTTTGAGCTATGTTAAGGTTGGCAAAAAGGGAACGCAAATTATCCTCCTCATCACTAGCATTATCATCACTAGAAGATTCATATTTAGTGGAGGAGTTGGATTTAACCTTCTTCCGTTTGCCGTCCTTTGCCATGAGGCACTTGTGGCCGACGTTGGGGAAGAGGAGTCCCTTGGTGACGGCGATGTTGGCGGCGTCCTCGTCGTCGGAGGAGTCGCTTGAGCTTTCGTCGGAATCCCATTCCCGACAAATATGGGCATCGCCGCCCTTCTTCTTGTAGTATCTCTTTTTCTCCTTTCTTCTCCCCTTCTTGTCGTCGCCTCGGTCACTGTCACTAGATATGGGACATTTAGCAATAAAATGACCGGGCTTACCACACTTGTAGCAAACCTTCTTGGAGCGGGACTTGTAGTCTTTCCCCCTCCTTTGTTTGAGGATTTGGCGGAAACTCTTGATGACGAGCGCCATCTCCTCATTGTCAAGCTTGGAGGCGTCGATTGGTTGTCTACTTGGTGCAGGCTCCTCCTTCTTCTCCTCCGTTGCCTTGAATGCAACGGGTTGAGCTTCGGATGTGGTGGCATCATCAAGCTCGTTGATCTTCCTCGAGCCTTCGATCATGCACTCAAAACTCACAAAATTCCCGATAACTTCCTCGGGGGTCATTTTGGTATATCTAGGATTACCACGGATTAATTGAACTTGAGTAGGGTTAAGGAAAATAAGTGATCTTAGAATAACCTTAACCACCTCGTGATCATCCCACTTTACGCTCCCGAGGTTGCGCGCTTGGTTCACCAAGGTCTTGAGCCGATTGTACATGTGTTGTGGCTCCTCCCCTTTGCGAAGCCGGAACCGACCGAGCTCCCCCTCAATCGTTTCCCGCTTGGTGATCTTGGTGAGCTCATCACCTTCATGCGCAGTCTTGAGTAAATCCCAAATCTCCTTTGCTTTCTTCAACCCTTGAACTTTGTTATACTCCTCTCTACTCAAAGAGGCTAGGAGTATTGTTGTTGCTTGAGAGTTGAAGTGCTCGATTTGGGCCACCTCATCCTCATCATAGTTCTCATCCCCTACGGATGGTACCTGCGCACCAAACTCAACAACATCCCATATGCTTTTGTGGAGCGAGGTTAGATGAAATCGCATTAAATCGCTCCACCTAGCGTAATCTTCACCATCAAAAGTTGGTGGTTTGCCTAATGGGACGGAAAGTAAAGGTGTATGTTTGGAAATGCGAGGGTAGCGTAGGGGGATCTTACTATACTTCTTGCGCTCTTGGCGCTTAGAAGTGACGGAGGGCGCATCGGAGTCGGAGGTCGATGTTGATGAAGTGTCGGTCTCGTAGTAGACCACCTTCCTCATCCTTTTGTGCTTGTCTCCTCTCCGATGCGGCTTGTGAGAAGAAGATTTTTCCTTCTTCTCTTTGTGGTGAGAAGAGGAAGACTTTTTCTCCTTCCGTTTGGAGGAGTCCTTCTTCTTCTCCTTCCTCTTGGTGCGGGACTCTTCCGATGAAGTGCTCCCGTGGCTTGTAGTGGGCTTTTCGCCGGTCTCCATCTCCTTCTTGGCGTGATCTCCCGACATCACTTCGAGCGGTTAGGCTCTAATGAAGCACCGGGCTTTGATACCAATTGAAAGTCGCCTAGAGGGGGGGTGAATAGGGCGAAACTGAAATTTACAAATATAAACACAACTACAAGCCGGGTTAGCGTTAGAAATATAAACGAGTCCGCGAGAGAGGGCGCAAAACAAATCGCAAGCGAATAATGAAGTGTGTGACACGCGGATTTGTTTTACCGAGGTTCGGTTCTTTCAAACCTACTCCCCGTTGAGGAGGCCACAAAGGCCGGGTCTCTTTCAACCCTTCCCTCTCTCAAACGGTCCCTCGGACCGAGTGAGCTTCTCTTCTCAAATCAAAGCCGGGAACAAAAACTTCCCCGCAAGGGCCACCACACGATTGGTGCCTCTTGGCTTGATTACAATGGAGTTTTGATCACAAGAACAATTGAGAAAGAAAAGAAGCGATCCAAGCGCAAGAGCTCAAAAGAACACGGCAAATCTCTCTCGCTAATCACTAAAGCCTTGTGTGGAATTGGAGAGGATTTGATCTCTTTGTATGTGTCTAGAATTGAATGCCTAGCTCTTGTAATTGGTTGAGAAGTGGAAAACTTGGATGCAATGAATGGTGGGGTGGTTGGGGTATTTATAGCCCCAACCACCAAAAGTGGCCGTTGGGAGGCTGTCTGCTCGATGGCGCACCGGACAGTCCGGTGCACACCGGACAGTCCGGTGCCCCCTGCCACGTCATCATTGCCGTTGGATTCTGACCGTTGGAGCTTCTGACTTGTGGGCCCGCCTGGGTGTCCGGTGCACACCGGACATGTACTGTTTGCTGTCCGGTGTGCCAGCATGGGCGAGCCTGCCCTCTGCGCGCGCAGAGCGCGCATTAAATGCGCGGCAGAGAGCCGTTGGCGCGGAGATAGCCGTTGCTCCGGAGTCGCACCGGACAGTCCGGTGCACACCAGACAGTCCGGTGAATTATAGCGGACTAGCCGTTGGCGTTTCCCGAAGCTGGCGAGTTCCTGAGGCCGACCTCCCTTGGCGCACCGGACACTGTCCGGTGTACACCGGACAGTCCGGTGAATTATAGCGCGAGTGCCTCTGGAAATTCCCGAAGGTGGCGAGTTTGAGTCTGAGTCCCCCTAGTGCACCGGACATGTCCGGTGGTGCACCGGACAGTCCGGTGCGCCAGACCAGGGGTGCCTTCGGTTGCCCCTTTGCTCCTTTGTTGAATCCAAAACTTGGTCTTTTTATTGGCTGAGTGTGAACCTTTTACACCTGTATAATCTATTCACTTGGGCAAACTAGTTAGTCCAAAGATTTGTGTTGGGCAATTCAACCACCAAAATTATTTAGGGACTAGGTGTAAGCCTAATTCCCTTTCACTCGCCGTCGCCTTGGTGCCTCCTCCCACCGTCGACGGCCGACGGCTCGCCACCTCCGATGTCTCTGGTGCTCCCTGACTCCCTCTCCTCCCTCCCTACGTCTCCCTGTTCCTAACCCTAACCCTAATCCCATTCAGATCTGGTGATTGGTGATACCCTAACCCTAACCCTAATGATTAAACACTTGTTACCACACAAGTCCACCTTCTCTGTTTTTTATCAAAACCCAGTATCCTTTGAATGAAGATGGGACTCCTTTACTCACTGATAACCATGGGGCAATTGCTGAAAAGTGTTATCTTTCTTAGAATTATTTTATGAATCAACTGTTGCATTGTCTGGTGTCTACTATCCAACTGCTACTTTAATGTTGCATCATATTCTGAGGATAGCTAGACATCTAAATGCATTTGAGAATGATATATTGCTAAGATGTGTCGTTGTTCCTATGAAAGATAAATTCTTGAAGTACTGGAGAGACATTCCAATTTTATATGCAGTTGCATTTATTTTGGATCCTAGAGCTAAAATGAGGGGTTTTAACAAAGTCCTTATCAAGTTATCTAGTTTAACTGGTACTGATTACTCTAGGCTTCCATTTGATGTTCGTACTAAGCTAACCAAGGTATTTCAGTTGTATGAGACCAAATTTGGTGACACATGCATGCGTGGCGCCCACCAACCATCATCCCACTTATCTGGTAAGAAAAAATGGCATGGGATGAAATTTATGGTGATGATGACCTTGATGGTGAGTTCTCTACTCCTTTCGGAAGGAGATCAGGTTCTTCTTCTTCAACCCCTCAAGCTATCTCTACTGTTGCATCTAGGCCTGCTAATGGCAAAAAATCCAATCCACTCCCACCCATACCCAAATCTAATTACTTTGATATCCATCCCACACCCAACCAAAAATACTAGAAGGAAGTTAAACCCAACCCATCCAATAACATTATTGATCCCAAACCAACCCGTAATTGGGTGGAAACCCATGGAAGACAATTTAAAAATCAAATTTAAAAGCAGTAAATTAATTCAAATGAAAAAGTTTTCAAGTACAAATTTGTATAACTCATCATGATGTACATTTTATATTTTGAACATTTCTTCATATGACAAACTAAAAATAAATTTGTTCATAAAACCTATATCTCTCTCGTAGTTTATGGAACTACGAGAGATATGTATAGAATTTGTGCATATTGTTAGAACTATCATGTGAGATGAACAAATGATCAAACAACCAAAATAAACTTTGTAGATCTTGAAAAGTTATAGAAGTTTGGAGTTGACAAGTTTTTCATTTGAAGTCATATTGTCAACGAAAACTATGTCTGAATTTAAAAAATTTAAAATTTGAATTTTAAAAACAACCTCGAAAGAAAAAACCACCAACATGAAAGTTGTAGGTATTGAAGAGTTATGAAACTTTGTAGTTGACAATGTTTTGGTTTGAAATCATCTTGTCATGCAAAACTATGTTTGAATTTTGAAATTTGAATTTTTCAAATTACATCGGATGGAAAAACCACCAAAATAAAAGTTGTAGGTCTTGAAATGTAATGAAACTTTGTAATTGTCAACTTTTTTATTTGAAATTATCTTATCATTGAAAAATTCGTGTGAAGTTTTCAAATTTAAAATTCAAATTTTGTAAGCGGCCTCGGATGTAGAAACTATTAAAATTGAATTTGTAGATCTCAAAAAGTTATGCAACTTTATAGTTGGTCACATTTTCAAATAAAATGGTACTGATAAAATGATATAGTATAGTGTGTTGTGTGTGACTAAAGAAATCAAAGACTTCTCTAAACATGAAATAAAATGGTACTGATTAGGGTGGTAGTCTAATTGGTGAATACCCATGGAAACTCATACCTATACAAATCCATCTATACCCATGGGTATCAACCATTTTGACCCGCAACATAAAATAAACCCACCCAACCCAACCCGTTAATAATTAAAACCCATCACAACCCACCAAAACAAAACCATTTCTTAAACCCACCTAAAATACCCATTAACACCCACCCCATTTGCAGGCCTAGTTGCATCTACCTATGAGTTAGCTTCTTACTTGGACAGTGATACTATCACTGAGTTTGATGAGGACTTCAATGTCCTTTCTTGGTGGCATCAGCATAAGTTAACTTATCCTATTCTTGTACTACTAGCTAAAGATGTCTTGACAGTGCCAGCTTTTACTATTTCCTCAGAGTCTACCTTTAGTCTTGCTGACAGGGTAATTGAAGAGCGTCGACGTCGTCTAGCTCCTGATATGGTAGAGATATTATCCTGCATCAAAGATTGGGAACTTGCTGATGCTCACCTGCAACACAGTGTGGAGGAAGACACAAAAGAACTTGAAGCTGAGCATGACAACCTGTGGCTTGATGATCCAGCAACACAATTAGCTAGGGATGATGAAAATGCTTAGTCTTACAACCTACTATTCTTATGTCTTATGAGTTGTATTGAACTAATGATCTGTACACTGTAATAGACTGTAATGATTTATAAACTTAGGAGCTGGGCTGCACTCTTTTTTCCTTCTTAGGGTTTTCTCACGATGTGTGAGTTTTTACCTAAGAAGGTTTTTAATGAGGCGTCCATTGCACTAACATCTCCTATTCCTAATAGTCATTTCATATCTGTGTAATATCCTGTGAACCAACTGTTATTTCTTGTGTGATTAATTCTGTGTGAATCCTGTGATTAATTTTGTGTGAATCATTCTGTGTGAATCCTGTGGTTAATTCTGTGTGAATCTGGTATTAATTCTTTGTGAATCTGGTATTTACATGTATTTAGTTCTGTGATTATCTATTGGTTCGGGCCAGTGGCCGGCCCGGTACGTTCAGGCCCACGGGACGAACGAGTCGACCCGGCACGATTTATAACTGTGTGTGCCGGGTTTAGACATGTTCCTAGACACGTGGGCGTCACGACCTGGCTCGAACCTTCAACATGTCGTGTCTGGCTCGGCACTATTTGTACCGGACCGAAACGGGTTTGGAACGGGGGGGTCTGTGCCGGGTGGCTTGGACAGCTATACTCCGTGCTTCGATGTGTCTACACCTATAGCGCAGGCGCGCAGCCCCTCCTCCTAGCCCCCAACCTCCCGCACCCGCGCCGCTACTGCCCTCCACGCACGCAGGCCGCCGCTTCGGTTTTTGAGTTTTTCCATCACACGCAGAGGTAGAGAGCATCCGGATTCCAGCTTCAAGTCCCGAACCCCACCCATGTCCGCCGCCGCCGCGACCTCTGCCAGCGACTGGACCATAGTCCGCCGCCGCGGCCGCCGCCGAGGCAACGCCCCACGCTCCACCTCCCAGCCCGATGCCCCGACGCCTCTCCCCGTGACCCCAGTCCTCTGGTCCCCCTCCGATTCCTCTCTCGACCCCGCCCGCGTCTCCCGCCTCGTCGCGCGCGCCCACGCCGCCATCTCCCGCGTCGCTGCCTCCCCTCTCTACCACAGCCTCCTCCAGGACTCGTCGCTCCGCCGCCGCCTCAGTCTCCTCGCCCCGGCCCACCTCTCCCTCCTCGGCGTCGGCAGCTTCGAGTCCTCCCCCGCCGCGCGCCTCCAGCTCGCGCTCGCCGCCCTCCTACGCCGCGACCTCCTCCCGAAAGCCGCCTCCGCGGACGTCTTCGACCCCGTCCTCTCCGCCGTCGAGTGCGCGGCCGCCGCGGCGCTCGGCTTCTCCGTCCCGAGCCTCGACGACGGGTGCCGCCGTTGCGCTGAGGAGCCCACGCTCTTCTACATGCCCCACTGCGAGGCGTCGCTCTACGATGCTCTCCTCGCCGCTAACTGGGATTCCCCCGCGCAGCTACGCCGCGTCTGCGTGCTCGGCAACAGCTTCCGGCGGTACGCGCTCCAGGCCGAGGAGAACCGCTCGGGCCCCGCCGCCAAGGCCCCACATGTCCTCGCTGCAGAGCGGTTCGCGCGCGAGGAGCGGTTCGGCGACCCGAGGGATCTGGATGACGAAGATTGGTTCGCCCACGCGTTCAACGAGACGAGCTGGCATTTCTTCGAGCTGCGCGACGACGTCGACTTGTCCGCCACCATTGCTGTAGGAGGGAGCTAAGTTCATTGATCAGATGTAATATGGTAACTGGATATCTTCATGCGTTGCTTGATTGAATGCAATGGTGATCAAGATTCTAAGTTTATCCTATTTATCGGATTCTCTGTGGGATGCATACTGTATACCAATTCCAAGGAGAACGGTGTATATGCCAAGTTGCCAACTAGGTACCTGGTTGTTGCTCGATTTGTTGTCTCTCGTCTGTACATGGATATACGATTGAATTCCAGCATCAATAGGACAACTGTCCTGAATTCTGTATGCTTTATGAGCATTTAAGGCCTCAATGAGGATCGCCATGAAATTCACAGGACATAGCATGCATTTCTAGTCAGGATCTGTATATGTTTTGAATTTTATGACAATTCCAGTCATCATTGCAAAATTCAGAGTATCGTTATACTTGAATGTCGTTTCCGATTTTCTGTTTCAATTTCACAATCTTCTTTATTATTATTAAGCTAAAGAAGTAACATATGAAGATATACAACACAATATATTACTTAAAATCATTAATTTTTTGAGCATTTTTAAACAGGGATAACGATGAAGGCAATAAGATTGGGAACACCAAACCGTTAGGGACGCAATACAGATTTCTCTGTTACATCATAACCCGTAAGGTCAATTTCATGATATTTGTTGTTGATGGCGTCGCTGTCCTTGAGTCAATTGGTAGCAACAATAAAGGATACACTGAGATACTTTGTCAAACTTTTATGTATCCGTTCTTATCGATTGGAGGTACGGATTGCTAGGATGGACACATACCTTATATATCCATTTTATCATTATCATAGGAAGTTTCCTGAATACAGATTTATGTTCACTTATACTGCTTTATGAATGAAATATATGCTTCAATCGTATTGTATTCTCTTCAATTTAGATCTCACCTGCTATAGAATAAGAGTGTACATGTTGTCGATTTAAATTGTTAGCTTCAGTCATCTCATGCATGCACTATGTTTGTCTCTGTGAATAAATTATGCTTCCTATTGTAGACATCATGTGATCATAACAAATTTTATCGCAGATGATAAACCTGTTGTCGTTTGTCTCTGTTGATAAACCATCACGGCCGTGCTGCGGTCGTTTCCGTGAATGCCAACTTGACTGCAGGCTTGGAGTCCTACAAGCACAAAGCAGTAAAAGCTGCCATGGATTATGGCTTTCACATGGCCATTACAAAGTGGCATGATGAGGTTGCAAGGGAAATGGAAGTGATGGTTAAGGAGCATGGTCAGTGTATACATTTTGGTTTTTCTCTACTGTTATTTATTTTCTTAAGGAATTAAACCAAACTGTGGTACATAAAGCAACTTCTATGCATCGACATGAGAACCAGTTTTTTTAATGGAAAAGTATATTACATTTTTTTGGCGGCCTGGTGTATGACTGCATGGTTTTTAGAATTTTTAGTAGATCCTATTAAATATCAGTTTATATCCTATTAAATATCTATTTCAAAGTTGCAGAGATAAAATTCTTTCAAGTTTTTCATGGCATATAAAGGCTCCTCCTACGGAAATGCAAGTCACTTAGTGCCCTTGCTATGGTTCATGCAGAGGATGGTGATGCTGGACAACAGTGGATGATTGACCTCTGGATAGCTGGTCTAGAAGGGCATGCTCTCTCAAGACCTCCAATTGTAACCCCAAATCTAGCCTTCTATTCTTTTGTTATGCTCCTTGATATGTTCAGGTTCTCAATAGTAATTAGGCCACTCAGGAACTTGTCATCTATTCTCACATTAAGCTATTCAAAAGTGAAATAATTTTGTTTCCTCATTCACTGCAGTTAGAAGGAGAAGCAACTGCACGGGCAATCCGTTTAGCGAAGTTCATCAATATGCTACTGTATGTTCATGTGATGAGCATAGACGCAATGGATGAGATTGCCAAGGCTAAAAGAGAAGGTCAGCCTTACATCTTTTCTTCTAGAATTTAGTTGGATTCTATTTTGGATCCCGAACCAGATATCCTACTCTTAAATGTGACTACTGTTGAAATGAACACCTGACTTTATGTTTACCTTGGGTTTTGGCAGGACAGTCAGATGCCGAGATCTGGAAATTGCGACTACAGTTGCACGTAGCAATGGTCTACATTGCACCACGCTTGATGGTAGTCTTGGATTTTTACATTTGAGCTGTCGTTGTTATTTCAATTCTAAAATTGTCAATTGAATCTGTAGTTAGCTGGTTCTTGTATCAGGTGATCAGGTAGGGAAAAAGGGTGCTATGACAGCAGGTTTCTATGATTCTAGATGCTCAAAACTAAAGTTTGTGAAGATAATAAGGGATAACAAGACAACAATTAATAAAAAGATGGGCATCTGGAGATTGTCGAAACAGGCTAAAAGATATCCTGCTTTGGTTTAATTGTAGTATACTCTTCCATTCACATGAAGCTGATTCAAGATTGTTACATCCTGTAATTATTTCCTGCAGCTGAATATTGAATATTTATTTTGAAGCAAAAGCTAGAGATTCTAAAGCTGTAGATTCATTGCAATAAAAAAGCTAGAAATATACAAAGAGGTGCAAAAAAGCTAATAACAAAGTAAAAGAAACAAAACAAAAACAAAAACAGGGACATTAAAGCAAAGTTCTCTGTGCAGACTAAGGATGCGGGATGCGTTCAGTTGCGGCTGAGGACAAGTTCAGTTGCGGCTGAGGACAAGCAGGACAGGGACGTCCTCTCTCGTCCCTCTAATTTTGAGGGACAATCAAAGACAATTGGGATAATCTAGTCCCAACCTCTGACCCTGAAATAAACAACTCTATTTGAGGGATCGTTCTATTCCATCCCGTTCTGTCATTACAAGTAAACACACCTCAAAACATCTTGGTATAGAACTGAAATATGATATTCGTTGCATGTATTGTAGTTCATTTTAGTGATCGCCTGTAAAATTGTGTGGCATTGGTTCTGGCTAAATTTATTGTTGTATTGGTATCTTGCTTACTGTTTTTTTTTTGAACTACACAGACATGCGGAATTACCATGTTTAGAGCTAGTTTGACAACTCTATTTTTTTTTCAAGGGATTCTCATTTTTCTAAGGAAAAATGAACTAGTTTTCTATAGAAAAATAAAAATTCCTTGTAAAAATAAGGTTGCTAAACTAGCTCTTAGCATATGAAACTTGTGTTTCCCCTCTGTGTTTCTTTTATTTATCTGGCCTTACTTCCTAAGTAGCATGAAAACAGAAAGCAACACAATAGGTTCTCTCGTTTTTTCTAATTATATGCAAGAGCAAATTTTAAATGGTTAGTTATCTTGTTGTTAATTGTTTATTTGCTAGAGTCATATCGAAAATCCTGGATTTCACTTAACTTCCCATACATATAGATAAAAAAATTACAGATCTAGTTACCAAACAACAGCAAATGGATGCTGAACGTGATCATGCCAACTCGGATTTGGAACAATTTAAGGGGTGTTTGGAAGCAAAGTATTTTTGGAGTTTTGAGGTAAAACTATGGTATTGGAGGATACCATATTATTTTTTACCAAGAGGTATTTGGCTAAATTGTAAAAAAAACTCCGTTTCGAATTACATGGTTTTGTGGATACTATGTTATTTTTGGAGTATATGTTATTTTAGGAGTATTTGAAACTTCATTCCAACCTAAAGTTTTTGTCTATGACTAGCATTGCATATATATATATATATATATATATATATATATATATATATATATATATATATATATATATATATATATATACGGTGGCACTAAAATGCATCTGGGTGCATTCTCTATATTGAATGCACCCACCTGCAATAACACCCTGAGCACGTCCTCGGCCCTCCTGTACGCGCGCCTCCCTGCCCCCCGCCGCCGCGTGCCTCCGTGTCCCCGCGCCACCCTCTCCCCCACCGCCGTCGAGCGCCACCCTCTCCCCCACCGCCGCCGAGCGCCTCCCTGTCCCCGTGCCGCCGCGCGCCTCTCTGTCAGCGTGCCTCCCTGTCCCCCGCATTAGGTGTGATTGCAACTGCTGTATAATTCTACCCAAATATCTGTTAAAAAATGTAAACAAAAATGATTGCAACTGCTGATGTGTTGTAATTGCAACTGCTGGTGTGGTGTGATTGCAACTTCTATATAACTATGTCCAAAAATCTGTTAAACAAACAATGATTGCAACTGCTGGTCTGGTGTAATTGCAACTGCTAGTCTGGTGCGATTGCAACTTCTATATAACTATGTCCAAAAATCTGTTAAACAAACAATGATTGCAACTGCTGGTCTGGTGTAATTGCAACTGCTAGTCTGGTGCGATTGCAACTTCTATATAACTATGTCCAAAAATCTGTTAAACAAACAATGATTGCAACTGCTGTCTGGTGTAATTGCAACTGCTGGTCTGGTGTGATTGCAACTTCTATATAACTATGTCCAAAAATCTGTTAAAACAAACAATGATTGCAACTACTGTCTGGTGTGATTGCAACTGCTGTCTGGTGTAATTGCAACTGCTGGTCTGGTGTGATTGCAACTTATGTGAAGAGGTTGAGCCGTTCGCGGAGAAAGAGGGGCGTGGGCAAGTGAAAAGGTTCTGTCGGGAGCGTGCGGGAGGGACGAAGACGTGTGGGAGGAACGAAGACGGCCTAGGTGGGATGGTTGGCTCGGACCTGACGCGTAGGTTCGGCCTGGGTGCATTCTCTATATTGAATGCACCCAGGTGTAATATATAAATACAGTATATATATATATATACACACTAAATATCATGGTTTAAGATAATTTGTTTCTAAACACGTATTGCTAAAAGTGATATAAAAAATGACATCTTAAAATCGTATTATTCTAAAATAATGGTTTTAAAATACTTTGTTTCCAAACAAGCCCTAAGGTTGGCATTGCCAGGGCTATGAAGCATAAGGGTCTTTTGAGAAAGCCCTTGGCAAGAAGGTATTGTAGGATTATGGAGAGACTACGCTAGCGTAAAACAAAATTTTCAAATTCATAAAATTAGGAACTACAATAGTTATAGATCATGGTATTACCACTAGACGCGCAGATACATTCAGTCGGCGATGTGTCGAGCAACAATGTCGTTCAGTTGTTAACGCGTTGAATAGTGTCGTTCAATCGGTAATGTGTTGAGAAGTGTCGTTTAGTCAGCGACACCTTTCACGTCTTCACGCGGTTCGCTCAAGTGCTCTAGATGCAGCACCTCTAAGGTATCCATATGTATAGGGAGGAAGTGATCACGTATCGGATAGCTAGGTCCGCAATTACGATACGGCAAGGGCGAGGCGCGGCGGCGATTAGGGTTATCCTTTGACCTGTTACACCTTCACCTCTCAATATATAGGAAGCTGGTGGGAAAACGATCTTTTATAGGCCTTGAAGTCTGCTCTGGTGGGTCGAGTTTGGGCTTGGCTTTCAGTTGCATAGAGCGCAACATCCCTTTCTCGGCCTGAAGCAGCCCCTAGAGCTACATGACACCGGGGGGATAACAACGTCACAGATTCAAGCAGCGTCGTGTTGCCATCGCGCTCCCATGAAAAAAATGTTGTGCATCTTTGATGCAAACCGAGATGTTTGCATCCCCTCACAACTTATTAAACGGGCCTAACGAAGAAGTGCCTTGAGCCGATGAGAATCAAGCTTGCAAATTCTGAGTCCATCGGTTAGACGGCTACATACGCTTCAGCTCACGATGACACGGAATAAGACAAGGTCAGCCTTGATCGTTTGACTCCTCCCACAACCAGCAGAAACATAGAAACCCTACCGTCGCAGAACGTCGACGTCGTCGATCACTTCATCGCTATCGATCGCTTCTTCGCTTAGGGGATGTGGTCAGCTGTGGCGAAAGATGAGGAAGATGCCGATAGGTTAGGCGGCAGCTGTACAGGAGATAGGGTCGGTGGCCGAGATTGGGTCTGGTGGCCGCAGTGACCGATGGGATCGGTTGGGATTCTCGCCCATGACCATGAGAGCTGCTATGCCAACAGGTGAAGCCGTAGCTGCTCATCAAACGAAGCCACACGATGGAGCCACGAAAAGATTTAGGCCCTGTTTGGTTTGGGGTGACTAAAGTTTAGTGACTAAAGTTTAGTCACTTTTAGTCTTTAAAGAAGTAAACATGGTGACTAAAGTGGGGTGACTAAATTTTAGTTCTTTAGTCACTAAGGGATGACTAAAAGGGACTAAAGTAGTATTTTTACCTTATTTGTCCTCTCCACTTTCTTCTTATAGCAAACATTCATTAATTAATAGGGGTAAAATAGTCATTATTCACAGCAATTAATGCCTTTTAGTCCGGTTTAGTCAATGGAACCAAACGGAGTACTTTAGCGACTAAACTTAAGTCACTAAAATTTAGTCTAGTGACTAAGGGAACCAAACAGGGCCTTAGCCAGAACGCCTGGAGCCAAAGCTGTGGAGACAGCTGGTTGGGCATCTTTGTTGGGCCCATTCAGCAATTTTGAGGGGCTGCAAACATCCCCGTTTACATCTGGAATGCACAACATTTTTTTCCGCTCCCACGCAGCATCATCAAGAACTGAACTATGTATGGAGTGTTAGTTTGGAATGCACAAATTGACGAAAATGGCTTTATTTTTATCAAAAAAAAACACATGGAAAAATCCGCTTTGAAGGGGACTGAGCACCAAGTTCGAGTGGCCTTTTTCTAGCAAAGGCTGCACGCAGGCAGTGTGTGCACGTAACCCGATATGATCGCATACAAATCTGACGTTATGCCACCTTTGAAGAAAGTATAATAACATGCAGTGGCGGATCTAGGAACAGGTTTAAATGGGCTTATTTCTCTCTTCCTTCCTTCTTCTCTACCCTGTATCTCGTTTTCCAATGGAGCGAAAGGCTTATTTTTGTCTCTTCTTCTTACTCCTCTCTTCTCTACCTTACACCTTCTCCAATGGACTTGCATGGATGTAAGGGAAGCTAGATCCGTCCATGATAAGATGATGTAGATGAGCTACAAGAGATGTCATGCCAGATTTATAGCGATGTGTAAGAAAGGTAAATACACACAGAGAGAAAGTGGGCTCCTCACTAGTAGCCATGTGAGAATGGGTTGTTCACAAATTCTAGTCACTTTGTGAAAGAAAGAGATAAAACATATATTAAATGCATAGCTTATATAATGAGAGGCTTATTATATAAGTAAGCTTTTAGTTGACTAAATGTGACATAATAACACCATAAAACCCGTTATATGCTACATTATTAAACTTGCTCTTAGTTTGCCTAAGGCTAGCTAGCCCGCCGCTGCTCTCTTTCTCTCGTGCCCGGTGCCCATAGAGATGGTAACGGGAAATTTATCGTTCACGAATAGCTCCCCATTCTCGTTCCAAAAAAATTCCCAACAGAAATCACCACAAACGGCTCTTGTGGTGCGGCGGCGATTAGGGTTATCCTTTGACCTGTTACACCTTCACCTCTCAATATATAGGAAGCTGGTGGGAAAACGATCTTTTATAGGCCTTGAAGTCTGCTCTGGTGGGTCGAGTTTGGGCTTGGCTTTCAGCTGCACAGAGCGCAACATCCCTTTCTCGGGCTGAAGCAGTCCCTATAGCTACATGACATTGGGGGAATAGCAACGTCACAGACTCAAGCAGTGTCGCGTTGCCATCATGCTCCCCAACGAACAAATGCTCCCATTAAAAAAAGTTGTGCATCTTTGATGCAAACCGAGATGTTTGCATCCCCTCACAACATGCTGAACGGGCCTAACGAAGAAGTGCCTTGAGCCGATGAGAATCAAGCTTGCAAATTCTAAGTCCATCGGTTGGACGGCTCCATACGCTGCTCACGACGACACGGAATAAGACAAGGTCAGCCTTGATCGTTTGACTCCTCCCACATCCAACAAAAACATAGAAACCCTACCGTCGAAGAACATCGACGTCGCCGATCACTTCATCGCTATCGATCGCTTCGTCCCTTAGGGGATGTGGTTAGATGTGGCGAAAGATGAGGAAGATGCAGATAGGTTAGGTGGCGGCTGTATAGGAGATAGGATCGGTGGCCGAGATTGGGTCTGGTGGTTGCAGTGTCCAATGGGATAGGTTGGGATTCTCGGCCATAACCATGAGAGTTGCTATGCCAACACGTGAAGCCGTAACTGCTCATCAAACAAAGCCGCATGATGGAGCCACGAAAAGATTTAGCCAGAACGCCTGAAGCCAAAGCCGTGGAGCCAGCTGGTTGGACATCTTTGTTGGGCCCATTCAGCAATTGCGAGGGGCTGCAAACATCCCCATTTAGGCTATCCGCAAGCGTTCCCCCTAAATTTTCCCCCTTATATCACTTTTTTGCGTCACATCATCAACATTTCACCCCCTAAATTTTCATCTCCCGCAACGGTTTCCCCTATATTATCCCCCTATACTCCACTACAACTATAAAATATTATTATCTACCCCTATTCATCTTTTATTTCTATTTTTGTTCAACTATTAAATAGGGGAGCACTGTGCAAGAGGGCGCTACAGTGCTCCCCTTGATCTGGGGGACGTGCGCGTCCTCCCCTACGCCTGTAGCACGTAGGGAGCCGTTTAGCGCGCGCCGCTGCAGCGTGAGCGTCGCTCTAAATCGCTACAGGGAAAGGGGAGCGCGGGTGTAGCGGATGGCGCTGCAGCTAGCCTTACATCTAGGACGCACAACATTTTTTTCGCTCCCACGCAGCAACAACCAGAACTGAACTACGTTTGGAGTGTTAGTTTGGAATGCACGAATTGACGAAAATGGCTTTATTTTTATAGAAAAAACACACGGAAAATTCCGCGTTCTAAAGGGGACTGAGCACTGAGTTCGAGTGGCCTTTTTCTAGCAAAGGATGCACACAAGCAGTGTGTGCACCCAACCCGACACGATCGCATACACATATGAGTATATGACGTTATGCCACCTTTGGAGCAAGTATAATAACATGAAGTGGTGAACCTAGAAATAGATTTAAAGGGGCTAATTTTCTAGTGACCAGTTGCGGAGATAGCACAAGCTGGTAGAGGCTTATTTCTCTCTTCCTCTCTACCATGTACCTCGTTCTCCAATGGAGCGAAAGACTTATTTTTCTCTCTTCTTACTCCTCTCTTCTATACCCTACACCTTCTCCAATAGACTTGCATGTATGTAAGGGGGCTAGGTCCGCCCATGATGAGATGATGTAGACGAGCTACAAGAGATGCCAATGCCAGATTTATGGCGATGTGTAAGAAAGGTAAATACATAGAGAGAGAAAGTGGACTTTTCACTAATAGCCATATGAGAGTGGGTTGCTCACAAATTCTAAGACGCTTTGTGAGAGAAAGAGATGAAACAAATATTAAATGCATAGCTTATATAATGAGAGGTTTATTATATGATTACGTTTTTAATTAGCTATATGTGACATGATAACACTATAAAACCTGATAACACTATAAAACCCGCTAGATGTTATATTATTAAACTTGCTCTTAGTTTGCCTAGGGCTAGCTAGCCCACCGCTGCTCTCTTTCTCTCGTGCCCGGTGCCCATAGGGATCGCAACAGGAAATTTATCGTGACAAAAAAAGTTCTAACAAAAATCACCACAAATTCACGAACGTTTGCGAGGGACGTTTCTTTTCCATCTATGTTCATCGCGAATAAATCTCCAACTAGGATCCCCACACTCGCTTAAACAACCACTATTTTCAAACGGACGGAGTACTATACTACTACTGATTATCGTACTGATCTCAGATTAACCGTGCTCACATTTTCCAATCATCCACATTGGTATTTTCTAGCGCCACTTGGTATAATACTTTATCCATATTGGAGAGTGACAACTCATGTGCATACAGTACGTGAAATTGGCATTTTACGGTGTTCTCACCTGTGCACTGTACCTGTACATTCAAACCAAACATGAAACGTCCATCCCAGCAAGATATGAACAAGACAAAATTAATAGCACACATCATGTTTATTAAAACATGGGGGCAAAGTTGACGCAGGCAAAAGGCAGATCGAAGGCCAGGAAGAGGGTTAAGGCTCGAAGCAGGCTCTAGCACTCCACAAAGGAGTTTGCAAAGCCATTCCTAAGATGACTCGATGCAGCAAAACTGTGGCGATGGCAAATCCGCGCGACCATCGACAGGCAAACGCTCAGGATGAGCTAGCCTCTCTTCGGCACACTGGTTCCTGCACACTATACACCATATCCCTCCACCCTCCTGCAGATGATCGGATTTTCACTCTACGTACCCTTGTTTAGCTGACCAATTTTCTCGTCAGCCTCTTTGCCGGAGGGATATCGTCAGACTTCCCCAGGAAGTCTGACTTGCCATGTCCGGCCTTCATCGTCGGGGCGGCAGGCTTCACGGCGCTTCGTGTTCTGGAGGTCACCGACATTTGCGACAGTTTCTCTGTGATTGATGAGACCTTCTGTACTGCTCGTCGACCAGTTTCAGGCAAGCTGCGTGAATGCCTAAGTACAGGATTCCCTACAATTCCGAGAAAAGAAGGCTCTAAAAACCAAGACCCAAATCTCATGCAAGGGGTTGGGCAATGCAACCCTATATAGCGAACTTGCCTGGGCTGTTCCGGGCTGGGACCCGATTTGTAGCTAGCTTATTGCTGTTCTCGGTCGGTTTTGTACTCTTCTGCGGTGGCTGACGATCCAAGTGAAGTTTTCTTTGTACACCTGTAATGTTGGTAAACGAAATAGACGATCAAACTAAACCCTGTAGATCTTGCTTGCTCCAGCCCAAGTAAAACACATAAGAAACATACCAGTCCTAGATAAACCGTTTGATTTTGCAGGTGCATTGCTATGAGATTTCATCGTAGATAGAGTCCCGGTCGAGAATCTTCTAGCAACACTGTTCTCGGAAATTCTCTTTGATCCAACTACAACAAATGAACCAAAGCATATGTAAAACAACAATATCCTAAATGAATTAGGTACAAAGCAAAATACTAGTCTGTTAACTAACCACATGGAGGTGTTTTAGGAAGCGATGAAGCTTTCCGACGGACAGGAAGCGGAACACATGTACAACCCTAAATATGGGTAACAGGAAAACTTATTACAGTGCTGAGGAGACAATAACTGAACCTTGCCACTAAAAATAAAGTAGAAGGAATACTGTTACCTGGAAGAAGGTATGCTGGAGGACTTCTGTGGCCTTTGGTCTCTTGCTAGGATCCCATGAGCATAGTGACTGCGAGATATGCAGAAATTTAAATTATCAAGTAACGCAATGATCGGTTGCTATACAATCTAAGATAATACTATAGCTGAAGAACTTACTGAGATGAGGTCAATTGCCTCGCTACTAGCTGTTGTCATCACCTCAGACAATTGACTGCCTTTGGTCTGCATGGATAGAATACACACTCAACATTAGATCAAACATTAACCAGTCAATTAACACGTATTCACAATGAGGGCAAAAGGTAGCATAATCCATCCTTTTCAGGGGAGTCCAACTATGGTAATCAAGAAAGGGAATGGCATAGACAGCAAAACGCTTCTGGTATCTGATGGGAATTTTGGCAAAAAGGCTAATAGGATTTGAATGGACTGTAGTTGAATGGATGGCAACTCAAGAAAAACTAGCACGGACAGATTATAACAATTTAGGACGAGTTAAATGATGTGTGTAGTGCAGTGTTTCATTTATTGCAACAAACAAGTTCCTAAAGAAACTAGTATCAAGAAAATCGTAACAATACTCCCTAATTGAAGAAAAACATTGTTTTGGACACTATTAGAGTGTCTTAAACATGATATTAATCCCTTGATGTAAAATAATTTTAAACCTAACAAAATTTAAAATGTTCAGGAAATATTTGTTCTTATTTCTTAAAAGATCTACAAATAAATTTCACATCACAGAACTACAACTAATTTGGCATAACACCCACAGAGCAATTGGGGCATGTTGTAGTTTTCTGGTATTTAATATACTTCCATTGCTTCTGGGGTATGTTGTAGCAACTGGGGCATGTTTTATATCCAAATACACTGGCTGATTAATTCTAGGTTAACTCATGCTTCTTTTCAAAACTTGAGGTGGTACCAAAGAGAAAATAAACTAGTGAATATTGACCTGTGGGAACTGATACTTCATTGCTTCTGCAAGAGACAATCCTTGAGGCCAAGATTGCTCATCTGGACTACCGATGACATTGCATATCTTGTGAATCTCATCTGGTTCACTAAATAGTGAGATTAAAAACAAGTGGTGAGAGAATAGCCACGCCGAAACAAAAAATAGAGATTTTTAATTATTTAATTGAAATGAGGGGTCTGTAACTCCACCTATGTTGTCCCAACATAGCAATACCAATCTCTAGTAAAGGAGGAGGATTGTTATAGGTTTGGTGAGTCAACGTTAAGCCTAACCATTCTAATGGAGACGAAACCCGAAATAAATCCTTGGGGCAACCCTCTTAGCAATGTGCCATATCGGGGTATGGTATTAAATGCACAAGGGCTGGGTTGGCACCCCTTTGGTGACGTATCGTGTCACGATTTAGGCGCGGTGTCAAGTGAATAAGGATCGGGTCGCTACTTCCTTAGCGCACTACATAAACGTCCAAGTGTAGTGAAAAATGTGCAAGGCTCTTTACATCATCGACGGGTGCAAAAGATAAGAAAGCTAGTCAAACCAACTAGGATTCTAGGTAGTTGGAATGTAGGGTCGCTTACAGGTAAGTTAATGAGTTAGTTGAGATAGCAGCTAAAAGGTGTGTAAATATCTTATGCATCCAATAGACTAAATGGAAGGGCCAGAAGGCGAAGGAGGTGGACAATACCTACTTCAAGCTTTGGTACACAGAGACGACTACAAATAAAAATGGAGTTTTGATTGATAATCGCCTCAAGAATAGTGTAGTGGATATGAGAATACAAGGAGATAAGATTATATTAGTCAAGCTTGTCGTGGGTGATTTGGTGTTGAATGTAAGTGTGTATGTCCCCCAAGTAGGCCACGATGAGTGCTAATAGACTTTTCTAGGAAAACTTAGATGGCATGGCTAGAGTTATACCTATTCGTGAGAAGTTTTCACAGGAGATCTCAACGGGCAAGTAGGTACAATAAGTGCTATTTTTGAGGCAATTCATGGAAATGAAGCCATCGACTTTGCGATAGCTTTTGACCTATTGATAGCCAACACTTTCTTTAGGAAGAGAGAATCCCATTTAGTGACCTATAATAGTGGTCAACACTCTAGTCTGATTGACTTTGTCCTCACAAGAATAGAGGATAAACGAGCATGCTTGGATTGCATGGTGATATCTAGGGAGTGTGTTCACTCAACATAAGTTTGTGGTACCAGTCTTTCATTTTCAAGTGTGTGCCCATAGGGATAAACAAGCCACAATCGCGAGAACAAAGTGATAGAAACTAGAAGGGGAGACGGCAAAAGTCTTCAAGGAAAGGGACACAAAAAAGGCACTTGGAAGGAAGAAAATGGCAACATGTGGGAGAAGATGTCGACCTGCATTTGGAAGGTGGCCATATAGGTGTGTGGAGCAACTAAAGGGAGTGGAGGCAAAGCTAAAGATACTTGATGGTAGAACGAGGAAGTCCAAAGGGATATTAAGGAGAAAAAAGATTGTACACATTTGTACCATGATAGGAGTGTGGACAGCATGGAGAAGTACATAGTAGCAAAGAAGATCGCAAAAAAGCGAGTTGTAACTTGTAAGTGCGGCGAAGGGTAGAGAGTACGAGTATCTTTACCAACGTGTGAGTACGAAGGAGAGGACATATATAGGATGGTTGGTGCCTGTGAGAGGAAGACAGGGGACTTCAACCAAGTTAAGTGCATTAAGGATGAAATAGAGCACCTTTTGGTGAAAGAGGATGGGATCACACATAAGCTTGTCCAATACTGTTTGATATGGTTCGGACATATCCAAAGGAGACCTCCAGAGGCAGTGGAATCCTAAGGCGCGATAGCAATAAGAATAGAGATCGGGTAAGCCCGAAATTGACATGAGAAGCAGTAAAAGGAGACTTGAAAGAATGGAGCATACCCAAAGATTTAGCCTTCAATAGGAGTGCATGAAAAATAGCAATACATGTACATGAACCTTGACTTGGCCTAACTTGCTTGGAACTAAAAGGTTTTGTTATTGTTGTTGAAACGAGGGGTCTGCAACAAAACTAGTTTCTAGAGAGAGAAAGAATCAAAAGAAACTAAATTTTGGAAGCAAAGTGTTCAAGGTTGGGCATTAAATTTGAGATAAGTCAAACTTTAAGGTGACCAACAAGAAAGCAGCAAAAGATTTGTGAGTGACAAGCTTTACCAGCAAACAGTCAACCATATTACCTGGTTCCAGGAAAGAGAGGATGGAGTGTCAACAGCTCAGCCATTATGGCACCCATTGCCCACATATCTATGAGATGGCGAGGTGAAGAAATGTCAGATTACGAGTTGAGTTGGTCCATCCATGAATAGACAAACACTAAGCAAATAGTATTTTTTTAGTTTTATTTTTCATACCAACTGCAGAATCATAAGCAGATGACTGGAGCAAGACTTCTGGTGCCCGATACCTAAGACATTCAAACATGGGGATTAACAAAAGATAAGACAGATTCATTTTATTTTGGTGTCTAGTGAAGAGTGAACAGTGCTAACCAGCGAGTTGAGACATATTCTGTATATGGTGGCAATGATGAGACTTCCCTTGCAAGACCAAAGTCTGCTAGCTTTATGACACCTTTGCTAACCAACAGATTCTCTGCACAACCAAGTCATGCTATTATCAGTGCAATATGGCGCACACATAAGTAAAACTGAGCTGCTGATTCAGATGAAATCATGTCATATAGTCCCTCTAGTTCAAGAAAGTAAGGTTTATGGCTTGCATACGGTCAAAATATCTAAATTTCAACCCTGAATAACATTTTTGCACAAGATTGATCATTTGAAAATGGTAGGTGCACGTTTTTTCAGAAGTAGTTGGTACATTTTATGAACATCATGTGATGTTACCCAATGTGCTTATCTCACAATGTGGGGAGTACCTCACCTGAGGGCGGATATGTACAAGGTGTACGTGAGTTTACTACACTACCTATATTGCAATATTATATAGACTGGTAGTCAGAGTTGTAAATTGGTAATCATTTGATGACTAAAATAACCATTTTTTATATGCTATGGAAACAAACATCTAGCTGATTGTTGAGAACACTGAGATCCTACCAGGTTTGAGGTCACGATGAAAGTAGCCCCTCTGGTGCATGTATGCAAGAGCCTGAAATATCTGAAAACACCAGTTGCGGACTTCAGACTCGGAGAAAGGCTTGACCCTTTCTTTCATAAGTTGATAGAGATTACACTCCTATAAAAACAAGGGTTCAGATTCAAGAACACAATAATGGTGCAGTAGAATATTTGCTATACATAACATATTTACCATGTATTCCATTATGAAGTATAATATATCATTTTCCCTGATAACCTCTTTGAGCTTCACAATGTTAGGATGATTCATGCGCCGCAAAGACTTCAATAAAATAACAATAAAAGAAATATCAGCTGAAAGAACAAAACAGAGAATGATAAAAAGAACACCACTGGTCTAAAATACCTTTACTTCACGTAGACTCATACATTCCTCAAAAGAATAATATTTTTTCTTCATTTTCTTAACAGCAACCTACATTAAAGCATCAGCAAATTCTCGTGTTATACAGAGTTCATAGTAAAAAAAATGTTTAGAGAGAAGTTCTATCTTCAGATACATACAACTTCGCCATTCTGTTTATTCATAGCACGCCATACACTCCCAAAAGTCCCATCGCCAACTTCCTTAATCAACTTGAATCTGCGAAGGCATGCGATAAGGCAAAAATAATCTAAAATAGAGAATCTGTAGAACTAAGAAGTGTTATAAGATAAAAGCAACCTAAATAGCCAGTCAATATAAAAGTTACCTATCCATTGTTGTAATATCAAAGCTGCCTTGTGCAAGTTTTACCCTTCAGAATAACCAAGCCACGAGAAATATGAACAGACACGAAAGGCAAGGGTTTGCCAAGTTCTAGCTGATCAATATCTTGCCTGCAATTAGAAAATATGATAAGGTCTACAATTATTTGAATTTTGACAGTTTCAGAGCAGAGAAATAAGATGATCCGTAAGGCAGATAAGGTCTGAAAATGAAACAACTACCACAGTATGTAGAATTCTGTTCCACTACAAGCCCACTGCAAACATAGCATGAAATTACTAAGTGTAGCAAGGATGAGGCCTGACCTCAGATAGTACACAGAAGACAAATCAACTAATTAGGGCAGCAACAGATGTAGGCTGAAGATGGCAAATATATTAACCCTGCAAGAAGAGAAAATAAGAAATGAAATTTAGAATATTTCAAGTTAGCAACTAGAATTGAATTTCTTCATTCACATGCCAATGTATGTGGCAAAGTGCAGAGAGATTTGCATACCCCCCTTATATGAGCATCATCTACCTGAAAAGAAACTTTTCAGAAGTTGATGTGCTGGTAAGAAGTGGGGAAATGAGAAGGAAAGTTCATGCAAATACAATAGCACAAAACAAAGGAAGACCAAGGTGGTGGAGTTACATGTAGATGTCTGGCATAGACTGGAATATAATAACTTCAGGAAAATATCGCATCAGCCTGCTTGTTGTGGAGCATAGAGGAGCATATAACCACTATGTGTAGTTCACCAGAGAGGAGAGATGGGTGTTCCCACGGGCTAAGACACACCAATCAAGAGTTTCTTTCGAAAAGAATCGCTTGCATTGAAGGAGATATGCCCGGCAGATCACTTTTTCCATGTCTCGGATGAACGCTTCAAGCTCCCAAATTCACTGCTGCTGCAATCTAGTCAACAGTTTGAGTCAGAAAGCACATCATAAGCAAAAGGAACTAAAAGGCACTAATAAAAACTTGACAACATTTACAGCTACGGAGCATGTCAAAATTGTTGCAATGCTAATTACATGAAAATCATGATATACTCGAAATAAAAAAACACAGACAATTGTCTATTAGGCATTTAGCGGCAACAACAATTATCTTGCAAAGAGAACCAAGCACAAACAACCAGCCGAAAATGATAGCATTAGGCTGTAGTTTGCAGAGCAAACAACCTGCATTGGCCCTCCAGTCGCAATTTACTTATTACACTCTCTCCGCAACAAAAAAAAACACACACACACACAAATTTTACAATCCAAGTAGTGACAAGAAAAAAAAAGAGGATACTTTACCATCTTGAATGAGGGGGAGAAAAGGACCTTTTCCCAACACAAGACAATACAAACCAAGCTAATGAAACAGATCCAAAACATCGCACCACAGAACGCGGCATCACGCAAGAGCCATTACAGCGTACCAACTCGCCGCCCAGATCCGCCGTCCTGTGCACAGATCCAGGGCCAAATCCCGCCAAGCAAGCGAAAAACGGAGAGAGGCGAGGAAGCCTCCGCAGAGACAGGGCGCGTGCGCACACACACACACACACAAAAAAAAGCGCGCGGCGCGTAGAGGCGAGGACACAGACACAGGAATCGATTCCATACCTTACCCTGCGGGCGAGGACAGAGAGCATAGGGTGGTGTGGTGTCGTCGCCTCCCCACGTGGTTGCCGCGTGCCCTGCCTCCCTGGTCGCGCAGGCAGCCCGCGCCGCGCGGACCGGGGGGTGGAGGAAGCGAGCGGCGGCGGCGGCGGCGGCGGCGTGTGTGGGACGGGAAGGAAGAAGGGGCGGGCAGCGGCGGGCCTTCCGGTTTCTACCCGCGTCGCGCTCCGTTATTTTTTATAATCATGGCAGGGCAGGTGAGGCCACCACAGCACCGCCTCCTCTCCTCGCGTCGCCTGCCTCTCGCGCTCCGCCCCGACCGTCTTGGGCTCTTGGCCTTGCCTGCCTGCCTCTGCCTGTCTGTCTGCCGCTCGCGGCGTCTCCTCCCTTTTTGCACGCATTTTAACCGCTCCCTCCCTGCTCGCGGTTTTTTTTTTTGTGTGCCCCGCCGGACGCCAAAGCGCTCTCCTTTCACCCTCCTCCTTCTGTTAGCTAGTGAAGATGCCCTACTACCTACCAATAACCAATTGCGACGATGCGTCATATGCAAAACTGTATATGCTCTGCTCTGCTGTGGTCGATCTAAGAGACGGACTAGTAAAGAACTCCGACGCCTCTGTTTCATCCCGATGAGCTTGTGGTATTACTAAGTATATGTTCGTTCAATCATGAACACTCGGAGCTGCAGTTCGTTTCAAAACATCGGAATGATCACGGGTATCCCACTGACACTGTCGCTACCTTTCTTCACGGTCCTACTTACCGGTATTTCCACTCGGATCATCATTCCAGTCCATCATCGGTGGTCCTGGTCCTGCCTGCGTCGGATGGCGACGCACCTCGATGGCCCTAGCCGACCAACCTACTAGCTACCTGCTGCCGTCAGTTTTGGCACTCGCGCGCCTGCTACTGCTAGCTAGGCTAGGCACAGAGATAGCAAGCCACAAGCTGTCAAGCTCCACACACCACCGCACCACAAGAGCCGTGCCCGTAGGCATCTCTGCATTCCGTGCATGCAATCCGCCATCGACAGCACGGTCGGTCCCCCCGCTGCTTGGCTATTGGCTTGGCCTTGGTGGTGGATTGGTCCCGACGCAACCAAGCGAGCGGACATGGATCTCTGCTCCCGGTTGGTACCCCGTCGCCACTCGCCATTGCCCCCATTGCTGGTTCACCCATACAGTAAATCCAAACGTCCAACTGCTCGCACGTGCTAGATCTGGCTGCAGTACCAGGAGCCCATGCAGGCACAGGCAACACACAAACAAACAGATGTACGAGACCACGCCATGCGCGCATGCCAAGATGCTCTTCTCGCGGGCGTCTTGTGCTGTGCACCGAGACCGAGGTGGGGAGTCAGGGTCGGCAACCCAGCGCTCGCCACGAAACTGACCAGCCTCCCCTCTGTCCTCCTTGCGCGGAACACAGCATCACCGCACTGGCTTGGTCTCCCTAGTATAGCAGGGGAAAATACTGAAAAATGCCAAAGGCCATGTGCGCCGCGCCGCCGCCGCCGCCGCCGGGCTCTGTAGCCACGGCAGACGAACGGCAGGCACCCGTTCGCCAGCCGCAGCCTGCCTCGCCAAGAAGGCAACAAGCCCTTTCGTTTCGTCCCCATCAGCCTCAGCACTGACTTGGGCGTCGCCTCTGCTGCCGCGCAAAACCGCACAATCAAGTGGAAAACGATGTCAGGTTCAGAAATCCGGCCCGAGACAGGTTTCAAAGAAAGAGGATATGATATGATACATGTTCATTCAGTAAAAAAAAAACCATGATCAGTGAAGCTGTTAATCGGCGGAACACTATAGATGGGCATATAGATGGATGCAGTTAGACCACTAAGCCAAGCAAAACGGGAGCAGATGGGTTCGAACAAGCGCTCTTGATGTTCCAACCAAGAGCCGGAGCCGACGAGTGTCACGTTCGAAAGCTGGGCGGGAGAGACAGAGGTGGAGAGGAAGATTATGTAGCCCACGCGCGCGCGAGACAGCCGAGCGCATCTGTTATAACTACTCTACTGTCTACGAGCAGAAGGAAGAGGAAGACAGAATTACGGAGGAAGGAGCAGAGGTAGTATTGTTCTCTGTAAATGTTTGATACTCAGTTTTCTCCACTCTCTCTCCTTATCTACTGCTACTGCCCACATGGGCTTACATGGACCACTTGTCCAATGAAAAAAGGGAATTGGGCCTACGGACACGGCGGCCCGACACCTTGGTTTGCTCCTCCTGCAGCTCACTTTCATCAGAGTTCCCTGGTAACCCCTTTGGTATGCTGATAATCCCCTCCTGTTGAAGAGCCGCTTGTCCCCAAGCGGTGGCAGCTGGGAAACGGCCTTGCAGAGCTTGTTCATCTTCCCATGAATCCAGAGTGGCGTCGCAACCGGACCAGCGTACCAAGACCTGAGCAACCTGATGGCCTCCACGTGAGATAGTACGGCGTTGCAGAATTTGCTCTGGGTAACTGACGGCAGATGCCACAGCTGGAAGAGCAGAACTGACAGAGCACGATGGATGAACTGATGGCTTTAACTGGGAGACGTGAAACACCGGGTGGATGGAAGCAGACTCTGGTAATTTCAGCTTATAAGCCACAGCACCAACCTTCTGTAAAATCTCAAAGGGCCCGAAATATTTGTAGGCAAGTTTGTGACTGGCACGAGGGGCCACCGAAGTTTGCACATAGGGCTGGAGCTTCAGATATACCATATCCCCGACATTGAACACGCGTTCAGAACGACGCTTGTCTGCGAAATGTTTCATGCGCTGCTGAGCGCGCAACAAGTGATGATGAACCGACCGGACCATGAGGTCCCTTTGACCCAACCAGGATGCTAAGTCCACATGGGAAACTGAGTCATCAACTGAAAGGCCAAAATGACGAGGGGATCTTCCATAGAGCACTTCGAATGGTGAATGGCCCAGGGAAGAATGGAAACAACAGTTGTACCAGTACTCTGCCACGGACAGCCATAGTGACCACTTAGAGGGACAGGCCTGCACAAAACTGCGTAAGAATGTCTCCAAACACTGATTGACGCGTTCTGTTTGGCCGTCTGTCTGGGGGTGGTAGGAAGAGCTCATGAGAAGCTGAGTCCCGGACAATCTGAACAGCTCCCTCCATAAGGTACTTGTAAAAATACGGTCACGATCAGACACAATAGATTGGGGCATGCCGTGGAGACGATAGATTTCAGCCATAAAAACCTGAGCAATCTTGAGAGCAGTGAAAGGGTGGCGCAAGGCAATAAAGTGACCGTATTTGGAGAAGCGATCCACCACGACCAAGATACTGTTGTAGCCGCCACTTGGTGGTAAGCCTTCGATGAAATCAAGAGATATTGCTTGCCATGCTTGGGTTGGTACTGGCAAGGGTTGGAGAAGACCAGGATACCGGGCCCGGTCTGGTTTGGCTTGGTGGCACACCCCACATGCAGCGACAAACTCCTTGATGGCACTTTTCATACGGGGCCAGTAGAACAACTGCTTGATCCGACTGTAAGTAACAGGGAACCCTGAGTGACCGCCCAAGGCACTGGAGTGCAGTGCTGACATGACTTTGGACTGCATAGCACTGTTGGCACCTAACCAGACACGGTTCTTGTATCGAATGACTCCGTCTTGTAAGGTATAAGGAGGACACTCAGAGATAGACAAAGCAGTGACAAGTTTAAGCGCCTCAGGGTCAGACTCATAACCATCGATAATCTCCTGTATCCATGCTGGGGAAGCCATGGAGACAGCAAACAAGGAGGCAGCCTCATGGGGGCGCCGAGATAAGGCGTCTGCTGCCGTGTTGTCCACACCTTTTTTTTAGATAATCTTATAATGTAAACCCAAGAGCTTGGTAAAAACCTTTTGCTGCCATGGAGTATGCAGCCTTTGGTCAGACAGGTGTGACAAGCTGCGATGATCGGTCAGAATGAGAAATTCTGCATGCTGCAAATACGACCTCCAGTGGGTAACTGCGAGCAGAATAGCCAAATACTCTTTTTCATAAGTAGAAAGACCTAAGTTTTTAGGTCCCAGTGCCTTGCTGACATATGCCAAAGGGTGACCTTCCTGTTGGAGAACAGCCCCTATACCTTTGCTTGATGCATCAGTCTCAATAGAAAAAGGTTTCTGAAAATTGGGCAAGGCCAATACGGGAGCAGACGCTAGGGAGTGCTTCAGGGTTTGGAATGCTGTGTCATGTAAAGTAGTCCATACAAACATTGAGTCTTTCTTCAGCAGGGAGGTGAGCGGTTTAGCGATAATACCGAAATTTTTAACAAACTTGCGGTAGTACCCAGCAAGACCCAAGAATCCCCGGAGTTCTTTGCAAGTCTGAGGCACTGGCCAAGATAAGACAGCAGACACCTTGGAAGGATCAGTGGGCACTCCTGCCTGGCTAATAATGTGGCCCAGATAAACAATTTCCTGCTTGGCGAAGGAGCATTTGGACAGTTTGACTTGCCAAGAATCTGTCGAAAGCAGCTGCAAGACGAGCTCAATGTGTTGCAAGTGAGTGTCCCATGTCGGGCTATAAACCAAAATGTCGTCGAAAAAGACCAAGACACATTTCCGAAGAAGTGGCGCTAAGGTCTTATTCATTGCTCCTTGAAATGTAGCAGGTGCACCGGTAAGGCCAAATGCCATGACTCGGAACTCAAAGTGGCCGTGGTGGGTCTGAAATGCTGTCTTATGCTGATCTTCGGGTGCCATGTGAAAGTCGCCTAGAGGGGGGGTGAATAGGGCGAAACTGAAATTTACAAATATAAACACAACTACAAGCCGGGGTTAGCGTTAGTAATAAAGAAATGAGTCCGTAAGAGAGGGCGCAAAACAAATCCCAAGCGAATAAGCAAGTGAGACACGGAGATTTGTTTTACCGAGGTTCGGTTCTTGCAAACCTACTCCCCGTTGAGGAGGCCACAAAGGCCGGGTCTCTTTCAACCCTTCCCTCTCTCAAACGATCCACGGATCGAGTGAGCTTTCTTTTCTCAATCACTTGGAACACAAAGTTCCCACAAGGACCACCACAAGATTGGTGTCTCTTGCCTCAATTACAAGTGAGTTTGATTGCAAAGAATGGATCAAGAAAGAAGAAAGCAATCCAAGCGCAAGAGCTCGAAGGAACACAAGCAAATCACTCTCTCTAGTCACTATGGCGTTGTGTGGAGATTGGAGAGGATTTGATCTCTTTGGTGTGTCTAGAATTGAATGCTAGAGCTCTTGTAGTAGTTGGGAAGTGGAAAACTTGGATGCAATGAATGGTGGGGTGGTTGGGGTATTTATAGCCCCAACCACCAAACTTGACCGTTGGCTGGGTCCTCTGTTCGATGGCGCACCGGACAGTCCGGTGCCCCTGCCACGTCATCACTGCTGTTGGATTCCAGCCGTTGAAGCTTCTGACTTGTGGGCCCGCCTGGGTGTCCGGTGCACACCGGACATGCACTGTTCCTTGTCCGGTGTGCCGGAGTGGGCGCGCCTGCCATCTGCGCGCGCAGAGCGCGCATTAAATGCGCGGCAGAGAGCCGTTGGCGCGGAGATGACCGTTGCTCCGGAGTCGCACCGGACAGTCCGGTGTACACTGGACAGTCCGGTGAATTATAGTGGACGAGTCGTTGGCTTTTCCCGAAGCTGGCGAGTTCCTGAGGCCGACCTCCTTTGGCGCACCGGACACTGTCCGGTGTACACCGGACAGTCCGGTGAATTATAGCGGAGTCGCCTCTGGAAATTCCCGAAGGTGGCGAGTTCGAGTGGGAGTCCTCTGGTGCACCGGACACTGTCCGGTGGTGCACCGGACACTGTCCGGTGTACACCGGACAGTCCGGTGCTCCCAGACCAGAGGGCCTTCGGTTGCCACATTGCTTCTTTGTTGAATCCAACACTTGGTCATTTTATTGGCTAAGTGTGAACCTTTTACACCTGTATAACTTATGCACTAGAGCAAACTAGTTAGTCCAATTGTTTGTGTTGGGCAATTCAACCACCAAAATTATATAGGAACTAGGTGTAAGCCTAATTCCCTTTCAATCTCCCCCTTTTTGGTGATTGATGCCAACACAAACCAAAGCAAATATAGAAGTGCATAATTGAACTAGTTTGCATAATGTAAGTGTAAAGGTTGCTTAGAATTTGAGCCAATATAGATACTTACAAGATATGCATGGATTGTTTCTTTCTTAGATAATATTTTGGACCACGTTTGCACCACGAGTTTTGTTTTTGCAAATTATTTTGTAAATCCTTTTCAAAGTTCTTTTGCAAATAGTCAAAGGTGAATGAATAAGATTTTGCAAAGCATTTTCAAGATTTGAAATTTTCTCCCCCTGTTTCAAAAGCTTTTCCTTTGACTAAACAAAACTCCCCCTAAAAGAGATCCTCCTCTTAGTGTTCAAGAGGGTTTTGATATATCATTTTAAAATACTACTTTCTCCCCCTTTTGAACACAATAGGAAAACCAATTGAAAATATTCAACACTAAGTTTTTGAAATTGGTGGTGGTGCGGTCCTTTTGCTTTGGGCTCATTTCTCCCCCTTTTTGGCATGAATCGCCAAAAACGGAATCATTAGAGCCCTTGAAGTGCTATCTTCCCCTTTGGTCATAAATAAATGAGTTAGGATTATACCAAAGACGAAGTCCGGTCTTTTTGCTTTGGGCTCATTTCTCCCGAAGACAAGGTCCTTTTGCTTTGAATTCTCCCCCAAATGATGGAGAGAAGCGTGGAGTGACGGCGAAGGATGATTTACGGAGTGGAAGCCTTTGTCTTTGCCGAAGACTCCAATTTCCTTTCAATATACCTATGACTTGGTTTGAAATAGACTTGAAAACACATTAGTCATAGCATATAAAAGAGACATGATCAAAGGTATACAAATGAGCAATGTGTGCAATTTAACAAAAGAAGTTCCTAGAATCAAGAATATTGAGCTCATGCCTAAGTTTGTTAAAAGATTGTTCATCAAGAGGCTTGGTAAAGATATCGGCTAATTGATCTTTAGTATTAATATAAGAAATCTCGATATCTCCCTTTTGTTGGTGATCCCTAAGAAAATGATACCGAATGGCTATGTGCTTAGTGCGGCTATGCTCGACGGGATTGTCGGCCATTTTGATTGCACTCTCATTATCACATAGCAAGGGGACTTTGGTTAATTTGTAACCGTAGTCCCGCAGGGTTTGCCTCATCCAAAGCAATTGCGCGCAACAATGGCCTGCGGCAATATACTCGGCTTCGGCAGTGGAAAGAGCGACCAAATTTTGCTTCTTTGAAGCCCAAGACACCAAGGATCTTCCCAAGAACTGGCAAGTCCCTGATGTGCTCTTTCTATTGATTTTACACCCTGCCCAATCGGCATCGGAATAACCAATTAAATCAAATGTGGATCCCTTAGGATACCAAAGCCCAAACTTAGGAGTATAAGCCAAATATCTCAAGATTCGTTTTACGGCCGTAAGGTGAGCTTCCTTAGGGTCGGCTTGGAATCTTGCACACATGCATACGGAAAGCATAATATCCGGTCGAGATGCACATAAATAGAGTAAAGAACCTATCATCGACCGGTATACCTTTTGATCCACGGACTTACCTCCCGTGTCGAGGTCGAGATGCCCATTAGTTCCCATGGGTGTCTTGATGGGCTTGGCATCCTTCATCCCAAACTTGGTTAGTATGTCTTGAGTGTACTTCGTTTGGCTGATGAAGGTGCCCTCTTGGAGTTGTTTGACTTGGAATCCTAGAAAATACTTCAACTCCCCCATCATAGACATCTCGAATTTCTGTGTCATAATCCTACTGAACTCTTCACATGTAGACTCGTTAGTAGACCCAAATATAATATCATCAACATAAATTTGGCATACAAACAAGTCATTTTCAAGAGTTTTAGTGAATAGAGTAGGATCGGCTTTACCGACTTTGAAGCCATTAGCAATAAGGAAATCTCTAAGGCATTCATACCATGCTCTTGGGGCTTGCTTGAGCCCATAAAGCGCCTTAGAGAGCTTATAGACATGGTTAGGATACTCACTGTCTTCAAAGCCGGGAGGTTGCTCAACATAGACCTCTTCCTTGATTGGTCCATTGAGGAAAGCACTTTTCACATCCATTTGATAAAGCTTAAAGCCATGGTAAGTAGCATAGGCCAATAATATACGAATTGACTCAAGCCTAGCTACGGGTGCATAGGTTTCACCGAAATCCAAACCTTCGACTTGGGAGTATCCTTTGGCCACAAGTCGAGCTTTGTTCCTTGTCACCACACCATGCTCATCTTGCTTGTTGCGGAAGACCCATTTGGTTCCTACAACATTTTGGTTAGGACGTGGAACTAAATGCCATACCTCATTTCTAGTGAAGTTGTTGAGCTCCTCTTGCATTGCCACCACCCAATCCGAATCTTGAAGTGCTTCCTCTACCCTGTGTGGCTCAATAGAGGAAACAAAAGAGTAATGTTCGCAAAAATGAGCAACACGAGATCTAGTAGTTACCCCCTTATGAATGTCGCCGAGGATGGTGTCGACGGGGTGATCTCGTTGGATTGCTTGGTGGACTCTTGGGTGTGGCGGCCTTTGTTCCTCTTCCTCCTTGTCTTCCTCATTTGCATCTCCCCCTTGATCATTGCCATTGTCTTGAGGTGGCTCATTTGCTTGATCTTCTACTTTATCATCTTGAGCTTCATCCTCATTTTGAGTTGGTGGAGATGCTTGCGTGGAGGATGAAGGTTGATCTTGTGCATTTGGAGGCTTTTCGGATTCCTTAGGACACACATCCCCAATGGACATGTTCCTTAGCGCAATGCATGGAGCCTCTTCTTCACCTATCTCATCAAGATCAACTTGCTCTACTTGAGAGCCGTTAGTCTCATCAAACACAACGTCACATGAGACTTCAACTAGTCCAGTGGACTTGTTAAAGACCCTATATGCCCTTGTGTTTGAGTCATAACCAAGTAAAAAGCCTTCTACAGTCTTAGGAGCAAATTTAGATTTTCTACCTCTCTTAACAAGAATAAAGCATTTGCTACCAAAGACTCTAAAATATGAAATGTTTGGCTTTTTACCGGTTAGGAGTTCATATGATGTCTTCTTGAGGATTCGGTGTAGATATAACCGGTTGATGGCGTAGCAAGCGGTGTTAACCGCCTCGGCCCAAAACCGATCCGAAGTCTTGTACTCATCAAGCATGGTCCTTGCCATATCCAATAGAGTTCTATTCTTCCTCTCCACTACACCATTTTGTTGAGGTGTGTAGGGAGAGGAGAACTCATGCTTGATGCCCTCCTCCTCAAGGAAGCCTTCGATTTGAGAGTTCTTGAACTCCGTTCCGTTGTCGCTTCTAATTTTCTTGATCCTTAAGCCGAACTCATTTTGAGCCCGTCTCAAGAATCCCTTTAAGGTTTCTTGGGTTTGAGATTTTTCCTGTAAAAAGAATACCCAAGTGAAGCGAGAATAATCATCCACAATAACTAGACAGTACTTACTCCCACCGATGCTTAAGTAAGCGATCGGGCCGAATAGATCCATGTGTAGGAGCTCCAGTGGCCTGTCGGTCGTCATTATGTTCTTATGCGGATGATGAGTGCCAACTTGCTTCCCTGCTTGGCATGCGCTACAAATCCTGTCTTTCTCAAAATGGACATTTGTTAATCCTAAAATGTGTTCTCCCTTTAGAAGCTTATGAAGATTCTTCATCCCAACATGGGCTAGTCGGCGGTGCCAGAGCCAACCCATGTTAGTCTTAGCAATTAAGCAAGTGTCGAGTTCAGCTCTATCAAAATCTACCAAGTATAGCTGACCCTCTAGCACTCCCTTAAATGCTATTGAATCATCACTTCTTCTAAAGACAGTGACACCAGTATCAGTAAAAAGACAGTTGTAGCCCATTTGACATAATTGAGAAACAGAAAGCAAGTTGTAATCTAAAGAATCAACAAGAAAAACATTGGAAATTGAATGGTCAGGAGATATAGCAATTTTACCCAAACCTTTGACCAAACCTTGATTTCCATCCCCGAATGTGATAGCTCGTTGGGGATCTTGGTTTTTCTCATATGAGGAGAACATCTTTTTCTCCCCTGTCATGTGGTTTGTGCACCCGCTGTCGAGTATCCAACTTGAGCCCCCGGATGCATAAACCTACAAAACAAGTTTAGTTCTTGACTTTAGGTACCCAAATGGTTTTGGGTCCTTTGGCATTAGACACAAGAACTTTGGGTACCCAAACACAAGTCTTGGAGCCCTTGTGCTTGCCCCCAACATACTTGGCAACTACTTTGCCAGATTTGTTAGTCAAAACATAAGATGCATCAAAAGTTTTAAATGAAATGTTATGATCATTTGATGCATTAGGAGTTTTCTTAGGCAACTTGGCACGGGTTGGTTGCCTAGAGCTAGATGTCTCACCCTTATACATAAATGCATGATTAGGGCCAGAGTGAGACTTCCTAGAATGAATTCTCCTAATTTTGCTCTCAGGATAACCGGCAGGGTATAAAATGTAACCCTCGTTATCCTGAGGCATGGGAGCCTTGCCCTTAACAAAGTTGGACAATCTTTTAGGAGGGGCACTAATTTTGACATTGTCTCCCCTTTGGAAGCCAATGCCATCTTTAATGCCCGGGCGTCTCCCATTATAAAGCATGCTACGAGCAAATTTAAATTTCTCATTTTCTAAGTTGTGCTCGGCAATTTTAGCATCTAATTTTGCTATATGATCATTTTGTTGTTTAATTAAAGCCATATGATCATGAATAGCATTAACATCAACATCTCTACATCTAGTACAAATAGATGCATGCTCAACAATAGATGTAGAGGGTTTGCAAGAATTCAGTTCAACAATCTTAGCATGAAGAATATCATTTTTATCTCTAAGATCGGAAATTGTAACCTTGCAAACATCAAAATCTTTAGCCTTAGCAAGCAGGTTTTCATTTTCATTTCTAAGGCTAGCAAGAGAAATGTTTAATTCTTCAATCCTAGCAAGCAAATCATCATTATTATCTCTAGGATTGGGAATTGAAACATTACAAACATGTGAATCAACCTTAGCATTTAAACTAGCATTTTCATTCCTAAGGTTGTCAATCATCTCACGGCAAGTGCTTAGCTCACTAGATAACATTTCACATTTTTCAATTTCAAGAGCATAAGCCTTTTTAACCTTAACATGCTTCTTATTTTCCTTAATAAGGAGGTCCTCTTGGGAATCCAAAAGGTCGTCCTTTTCATGAATAGCACTAACCAATTCATTTAGTTTTTCCTTTTGTGCTATGTTAAGGTTGGCAAAAAGGGAACGCAAATTATCCTCCTCATCACTAGCATTATCATCACTAGAAGATTCATATTTAGTGGAGGAGTTAGATTTAACCTTCTTCCTTTTGCCATCCTTTGCCATGAGGCACTTGTGGCCGACGTTGGGGAAGAGAAGTCCCTTGGTGACGGCGATGTTGGCGGCGTCCTCGTCGGAGGAGGAGTCGCTTGAGCTTTCATTGGAGTCCCACTCCCGACAAACGTGGGCATCGCCGCCCTTCTTCTTGTAGTATCTCTTCTTCTCCTTTCTTCTCCCCTTCTTGTCGTCGCCTCGGTCACTGTCACTAGATATAGGACATTTAGCAATAAAATGACCGGGCTTACCACATTTGTAGCAAACCTTCTTGGTGCGGGACTCTTCCGATGAAGTGCTCCCTTGGCTTGTAGTGGGCTTTTCGCCGGTCTCCATCTCCTTCTTGGCGTGATCTCCCGACATCACTTCGAGCGGTTAGGCTCTAATGAAGCACCGGGCTCTGATACCAATTGAAAGTCGCCTAGAGGGGGGGTGAATAGGGCGAAACTGAAATTTACAAATATAAACACAACTACAAGCCGGGGTTAGCGTTAGTAATAAAGAAATGAGTCCGTAAGAGAGGGCGCAAAACAAATCCCAAGCGAATAAGCAAGTGAGACACGGAGATTTGTTTTACCGAGGTTCGGTTCTTGCAAACCTACTCCCCGTTGAGGAGGCCACAAAGGCCGGGTCTCTTTCAACCCTTCCCTCTCTCAAACGATCCACGGATCGAGTGAGCTTTCTTTTCTCAATCACTTGGAACACAAAGTTCCCACAAGGACCACCACAAGATTGGTGTCTCTTGCCTCAATTACAAGTGAGTTTGATTGCAAAGAATGGATCAAGAAAGAAGAAAGCAATCCAAGCGCAAGAGCTCGAAGGAACACAAGCAAATCACTCTCTCTAGTCACTATGGCGTTGTGTGGAGATTGGAGAGGATTTGATCTCTTTGGTGTGTCTAGAATTGAATGCTAGAGCTCTTGTAGTAGTTGGGAAGTGGAAAACTTGGATGCAATGAATGGTGGGGTGGTTGGGGTATTTATAGCCCCAACCACCAAACTTGACCGTTGGCTGGGTCCTCTGTTCGATGGCGCACCGGACAGTCCGGTGCACACCGGACAGTCCGGTGCCCCTGCCACGTCATCACTGCTGTTGGATTCCAGCCGTTGAAGCTTCTGACTTGTGGGCCCGCCTGGGTGTCCGGTGCACACCGGACATGCACTGTTCCTTGTCCGGTGTGCCGGAGTGGGCGCGTCTGCCATCTGCGCGCGCAGAGCGCGCATTAAATGCGCGACAGAGAGCCGTTGGCGCGGAGATGACCGTTGCTCCGGAGTCGCACCGGACAGTCCGGTGTACACCGGACAGTCCGGTGAATTATAGTGGACGAGTCGTTGGCTTTTCCCGAAGCTGGCGAGTTCCTGAGGCCGACCTCCTTTGGCGCACCGGACACTGTCCGGTGTACACCGGACAGTCCGGTGAATTATAGCGGAGTCGCCTCTGGAAATTCCCGAAGGTGGCGAGTTCGAGTGGGAGTCCTCTGGTGCACCGGACACTGTCCGGTGGTGCACCGGACACTGTCCGGTGTACACCGGACAGTCCGGTGCTCCCAGACCAGAGGGCCTTCGGTTGCCACATTGCTTCTTTGTTGAATCCAACACTTGGTCATTTTATTGGCTAAGTGTGAACCTTTTACACCTGTATAACTTATGCACTAGAGCAAACTAGTTAGTCCAATTGTTTGTGTTGGGCAATTCAACCACCAAAATTATATAGGAACTAGGTGTAAGCCTAATTCCCTTTCACCATGCGAATTTGGTGGAAACCAGCACGGAGATCCAACGTTGAAAACCAGGCAGCCCCATATAACTCGTCGAGCAGTTCATCCATAATAGGAACAGGAAACCGAGTTTTCACAGTAAGAGCATTTAGATGTCTATAGTCAACACAAAAGCGGTAGGAGTCGTCTTTCTTCTTAACCAAGATTACTGAAGAGGAGAACTCACTGTTGCTGTGTTGAATAATGCCTGAAGATAACATCTCTTGGACTTGGCGCTCGATTTCAGTCTTCAACGCGGGTGCATATCTGTATGGTCTCACATGAAATGGTTGAGCACCAGGTAGAAGAGAGATATGGTGATCACAATCACGGACAGGTGGTAGGCCAACAGGAAGAGCAAACACAGATTGGAACCTTGTAACCAATGCTTGTAACTCGGCGGGCAAGGTGGAATACACCGACTGATCCTTATCTGTCAAATCTGATAGCTGACGAAGCTCAATAACAGCATTTTTCCCTTTTGCAGACTGGAGACCAAACAATTTAACTGTGGAACCGTTGTACGGTATCATCAACCACTTTTCTGCCCAATGCACCATCATAGGGCTGAATTTTTCGAGCCAATCCATACCCAGTATTAAGTCATATTTCTGCAATGGTAGCACACGCAAACTAGAAGTGAAATCACACCCGGCGAGGGACCAGACGGCATCAGCAAGTTCGTGAGTGCATTGCATCTGAGCTCCATTTGCTACTTGTACTGTCAAGGGCTTTTGCAGAAGAATGAGGCCCCGGACATGAGCAGCCACTTGAGTACTTAAGAAAGAATGAGAACTCCCTGAATCCAATAAAATCAACAACTCTAGGCCTTGAAGCTGACCCATGAACTGTACTGTTTTTGGAGCAGCCACTCCCTCCATAGCTGCCTGAGAGAGACAAATAGCATTCAGTTCTTCAGAAGTGCCTTCATCCTCATTGACTGGAAGCTGAAATAGTTGCCAGAGTTCATCCACAACGTGTAGCTGCACTGAATCGGCACAGCGGTGACCTTTAGTGTATTGGAGACCACACTTATAGCATAATCCCTTGGCCTTACGGTAAGCCATCAAGGAAGCAAGCTTGTCATCCGTTGAGTGTGACTGAGGTGCACGAGCAGGAGTAGACTCATCATGCTTCAATGAAGACGCCCTGGGGGGTAATGGCAACGGAAAATGAGTCTTGGAGAAGGACTTTGACGTAAATGAATTGTCCAGCTTCCTTGAATCCCGACGCCGATCACTGACCTCCTCCTGCAATTGAGCCAAAACAAAGGCAGTATCCAAATCCTTTGGGCGTTGAAGCGTAACAACAGATTTAATATCATCTTTGAGACCATCAAGAAAACGCATAATGTAGAACACTGGATCAGCAGTAGGATTATATGCACGGAGTTGATCTATGAGCTGAGAGAAACGCTCAACATAATCGGATACTGTACTGGACTGACGAATATGAAAGAGGTGTCTAATGTGGACTTCGTGTTGATCCTTGCCAAAACGGTCAGCTACCATCTGTCCAAACTCTAGCCAAGTGACATGATTCAGGTGATACTCTATGGATTGGAGCCAACGCGCCGCAGCGCCAGAAAAGTGCATGGTTGCTATTCGTATCCAAGCGCGAGGATCAACTGAATACATGGAAAAGTAATCCGCACATCGTTTTTGCCACAATTTAGGATTGTCACCATCAAAAGTGGGGAAAGGTACTTTAGGTAATTGACCCAGCAGGGGAGCAATTGACTCATGCATAGTGGCGTCAAAACGGTCATGCCAATTTGGTTGAACAGCATGTTGATAGGGATCAAAAGCAGGGTGCGTACCATTGGGCGGGAGTAGGCTATGGGTATAGATGTACCCATGGCTGTCCTCCCGACGTTGGTGAGCATCGCGGTGCCCAGTGGGGCCGTCGACGAATGCCGTGGGAGCAGGCTGGCGCTCCACCGTCGACGCGTACGGACCCAGAATGCCCGGACGAAGTGGAGGCGACGGTGGTTGGAGACGATCCATGCGATAGCCCAGCTGAGAGATCTCAGCACGGAGCGCGTCGACGGACGTCTGGATCCCGCGCGTGGAGTGGTCGACGCCGGGTCTCCAAGCGTCGAGCGACGACGTGACCTGCTCCAGCGCCTCCACGCGCGTGGACAGGGCTCCATCGACCGCATCGATGCGCTCCCACGTTTGAGATTGAAACTGGGTCACCTGATACTCCACTTGTGACGACAGCTCCATCTTCAACTCGCGGGTCAGATCCGCACGGATCGACGCCGGATCGGCGGCGGCCACCGCCGAGGTGAGAGTTGCGATGGCGTTGGCGTTGGCGGCCACAGAACGCTGAAGCACTTCCCAGTGGTTATCCTGGGCCTCCATCCGGTCACAGATCTGTTGGAGCAACCGCGATTGTGTAGCTAGGGTATTCGCCTGCGCCTCCATTGCCTCCGTGAGATTGGTGTTGGTGGTGCTGCCCATCGTTGCGGACTGCGTGCTCAGGAATCAACGAGAATCTGATACCAATTGTTATAACTACTCTACTGACGCATGATAATTCAATTTTACACTAGCAAACGTCAAATTAAAAAGATCAGAGAGAGTACGAAACAAGATATTCCATACAACCATCTAATACCATAATCACCAAATAAAATTTCAAAATGTTGCGACCAAATAAACAAGATCACATGGCTAGAAATTAAGTTTGAGATTGAGCCTATGTGGAAAGAGCTTTCTCATCTATGAATATCATTAAAACTAAGTTGTAGAATAAGACAGGAGACGAATGGCTTAACCATCGTATGATTTCCTTCAAGTCGCGTTCTTAATATGGTTCTGGAGCAAAAAAATATTGATGTTGATGTTGACATGACACATTTAGAAAGTGCTACATTATAACTTGTATGTCATCTTTAATATCTATGACAAACATTGTTTCGTCGTACAATTTTTCTTTATATGCTACTATTAGAGTTTATGATCGCTTCGGCCCGGGTCTTGACCAATTTCTGGGTCCGCCACTGGGGGTGGTCAGCAGTCAGCTTGAGGCCTTGTTCGTTTCTACCGGATTGGTGGGTCGGAATGATTCCTGGCCGGATTGTTTCTCTAATTTATACAAACTTTGATTAGCTGGAACGATTCCGGGTGTAATCCGACGGAAACGAACAAGGCCTGAGGCTGAAAGATTTGAAAAGCTACGGGTTTCCGGCCTACGATTCGTTGTTCCCATTCAGCCTCAATCGGGCTTTCCGGCCGCGAGCATTTGGCCGCGTTCAGTTTGGGGTGTATGCTTAAAGTTCTGGACGGGACGGAACGGAACGGTTTCCATCAGTCGCTACGGGTTCACAGCCGTCAAACAAGTGCTCTTGATGTTGAAACAAACGGTTGCCGATTTACAACAATTTCCAAATCCAACCGACAAAATATCAATTTATATATATTGCTGTCTTGATTTACAATAATTGGTACATCAAACAAGCGCCCTTGATGTTCCAACCAAAAATGAGGAAAAAACATTACATCTGATTTCTGAAGCAAACCCTGTGTCATTGATTTCTGACCTTCCGAAAACGACAGGCCATCATCAAGTCAAGTATAGACAATATCCAATAATAGTCTTGACTCATCCTATCGGATATGTTTGAAGCTGTTGAACATCCCAGTGTGGGAAGCTTTGGCTGCAGGCTTGGGCGTTTCAGGGGTTCCAAAAACGTTCCAGAACCGGAGGGTCTCGTCAGCAGCAGCCGACGCTACTGTGCATCCATCAGGACTCTGCAGTTTAACCAGCAAGAACTATATAAGCAATGTTCTCACACTAGCATAGCATGCATGCACTCAATGCAGATAAGCAACTGTTAACTAGTCTGAAGAATTTCACCTGAGCCATGAAGAGGACGCGAGAGGTATGGCCATTAAGTTCAGCCATCTTCACCATCGATGGGTACTTCCACAAGGTGAGTTGGTTCTGTGTGAATCCATGTGAGCTCAGCAGCTCCCTCTCGTTCTTGTTCCACAGCAGAGCGCACACCTGTGATCCGGTATCAACCGAGTTCAGGCACACACCGGTGTGCGTGTTCCAGAACTTGATGCAGCGGTCGCTGCCACCGCCGCCGGTGGCCAGCAAGTTGCTCTGGAACGGGCACCACGCGAGTGCCTTCACGGCGGCCATGTGGTCCTCGAGCCTATGCAGCCACTGGTTGCGGCCAGCAGATGGCATGGATGATGCCATCGACACATCCCAAATGTGCAGAAGGTTGTCGTTGCCTCCGCTGGCCAGCTGCTGCCCTGATCCGGACCACTTGAGCCCGCAGACCTCCTGGCTGTGCCCCTCGTACCTCTGCACGACGTGGTCTCTAATCCTTACGTCATTGTTCACGATCTTGCCGTCCATGCAACCGGTGGTCAAGACGCTGTTGTTCCATGCCAGCGAGCCTACCCTTGCCTCATGCGCACCTCTGAGTGTTCTCAACTGCATAGGATGAAACGATTTAATTCAGCAACAGATAACCTGCACTGGAATTTTTAGATGAAACATCACAATGTGCGTACCAGTCGGTTGGAGCTGGTGTCCCAGAGCTGGACGTCAGACGAGTTGAGCCCGACGGCCATGTGCCGACCATCAGGAGCCCAGCTAACGCTTGTAACAGGACCACTGTCCTCGCCGACGGTCACAAGCTCGGATGTGGATCCGCTCGATGCATCCCACAGGTACACCGTGTCTCCCAAAGCAATGGATAGCACGTTGTTGCTTCCCCAGTCAAGCAAGTTGAGGTAGTAGTCGTCAACTAGCTCTGGTGCGTCTAGGGTCCTCTCGGCAGACTGCACATTTTGATTCAACCGCATCAGTGATCCACCATTCTCCCACCCCATTCCCTCGCCACTACACCCGTTGGGGATGAGATGGCTAGAAGCGAAAACAGAAGAGCTGTCGCACATACCTGGGGAATGTGGCGCCGCTGTTTGGCCGGCTTGGCCTGCAGGTTGGAGGAAGTCGTGTCCGCAAAAGAAACGTTCTCGGGCTCCGGCGGCTTGCTCCTGAAAGCGAGGATCCGTGTCCGGTTGTTGAGCAGCTTCTCCGCGAGCAGCCTCCGGTACGCCTCCTTGGACGGGGACGCCGCCATGCCCGACGCGTTCTCCTTGTCCCTCCTGGGCTCAGTAAGCAAGTAGTGCGCCAAGTCCATGTCCATCGCCGACCTGTCCGGGATGAACCTGTCGCCCTGCAGGACACAAACATGAGAAGGAGGAGGGGAGAACGAGCCAAGCTTGGTCAGGCAAAACGTCGAACACCCCACGCGCTCCAGTACCAAGACCAAGGGACTCACGTAGCACTTGGCCGACGGGTTGCGGGGTCCCGAGCTCAGCGATGGCATGTAGGGGCGGGAGCCCGCCTCCTGCAGCGGTGGCCGGGGCGCGGCGGCGACGGCGGCGGCGCGGTTCTTCGCCGAGGAGATCGAGCGGGAGCCTGCGTCCATGGTTAGAGCAACAAAAGAACAAGACAAGCACAACAGAGAAATAACGAAGCGATAAAAACTTAATGGCAGGTTAGATTCAAGCACAAAATAAGATGATGTAATCAAACAAGAACAGCGAAAAAAAGAGGCGGGGACAACAACTAAGTGAGCTTTTTATGAAGGAACGAAGCTGGTCTCGACTCGACTCCCCGCGAGCGCCTGAGATCGTCGTCGAGAGGGAGGCGAGAGGGAGGCGAGAGAGAGAGACAGAGAGAGAGAGGCTGCTTTGCTTTGTGGGGTTTAGGGATCGGCCGTGAATGGTTATTTGTAGCAAGAGGCAAGAGCGAAGCCGGAACGCCCGCCGCACCGCAGGACCAACGGCTAGTACGCCCATTAGGTCAGGGAGGAGAAAAAAATAGCCGTTGCGGGGTCAACCGGTCAAGGCCTCTAGGGAATCCCTACCATCGTAGTAGGCCGTGGCCCGTGGCGGCGTGGACGGCTCCGGCCAGCGTCTCCGCGTTTGGGTCCGATTTTATCCTTTGACACCAAATGATCAGTCACTAACTAGTCGACATTCGCTAATACTACTTCCATTCACATTGATAGCGTTAACTTTTTTGAAAACTTTAACTACTCGTATTATTCAAAATATTTATTTAAAAATATAAAATTTTAAGTCAAACACAAACTAGCTTATAATGATAAAATAAATTAAAAATAAACTATAACTTATTAGTTTTTTGAATAAAATAAATGGTCAAATTTTTTAAAAGAATAATCATGTCATATATTTATGAACAAAAGGGGTATAACATTTAGTTAGTCATTCGCTAAGAATAACAAATGATTAATTTTTCTAAGGCTTGTCCGGAGATGAGACGTATTGTTGCACGGGAGCGTCAATCATTTTGGACAAATAACACGTTGGGTAGTAATGGTCTCCAAATTTTATTCTATAAATTTTAAGTATCAAATCGAATTAAAATCAAGTTCTATTTATTTTTGAACTAAAACTAATTAAGGATTCTAAGGCCTCGTTTGGTTCCATTAGTTCTAGGACTAAAGTTTAGTCCATGAACTAATCTTTATTCCCTATCATGTTTGGTTCCACGAACTAAATAGATTCTAAATACATAAAATGAAGTACATAAAAACTGAAATGCACATCTCCTTATTACCTGTGTACAGTGCAGATTTTCTATGCAAAGGTAATTGGAGTAAATGTTGTCCTTTAGTCCCTTTTAACACTCATGTGAGGGACTAGAGACTAAAGTCAATTAGTCCCTACTTTAGTCCTTCTAAACAGGAATACAAACCAGGGACTAAAGATTAAACTTTTCGAGAACAATACATCGAGTTGGAACACATTCTTGAAATAGTACTTTCGACCTATGTTTCACAAGGAAACGCACAACCAAAACAACAGCAAGAAGAATCCAAACACAATCTACTGGCTATCAATCCTAAGACTAGACCGTCACTCATGCGCCCGAGAGAATAAATCCATAGCCACTTGTGTTAAAAGACGTGATGCATCCGTAACAAGGTCATGTGAATTCGCTCGCTGAAGGATAGCCCATGAACGTATCCAATGGACTGCTGTAAAAATAGAATGCAAAGAAGAACATGAGTTTTTCTTCTCAAAAACTAAATTGTTTCTACATAGCCTGATATACCAACACAACACTGCAGCTCCAAGAAGAACTATGGATTCCCAAGTGTTAGGTATTCCACGAAGCCACGATGCAAACAAATGAGAAGCATTGTTTGGTATATGAAGATTTGAAGCACACCTGAAAAAAGACCAAAGAGCTCTAGCAAAACGACATTCAAAGAGGAGGTGTTCGGTAGTCTCATCCTTGTGACAGAAACTACATGATTTATTACCATGCCAATTGTGTTTAATTAAATTGTATTTCGTAAGTAAAACGCCCAGAAAGACCTTAATTTTTAAAGGTGCCTTAATCTTTCCATATTTTTATTGACGTTGGGAGCTTCCTTCTGAATGAGAGTGAAAGGGAAATAGGGTTTAACCTTTTCCTATAAATGATTTTGGCGGTTGAATGTCCAACACAAATAATTGGACTAACTAGTTTGCTCTAGATTATACATTCTACAGGTGCCAAAGGTTCAGCACAAACCAATAAAAAGATCAAAGTTAGGGTTCAAAAGAAAGGAGCAAAAGAAACCGAAGAGAACCCTGGTCTGGCGCACCGGACTGTCCGGTGTGCCACCAGACAGTGTCCGGTGCCTAGGGTCGTACGACTTCAAACTTGCCACCTTCGAGTTTCTGAAGAGTCACTCCGCTATAATTCACCGGACTGCCCGGTGCACCAGCGGAGCAACGGCTCCAGCGCAACGGTCGACTGCAACGGACACCTGCAAAAGTGTTACAGTGCGCGGACAATTCGCACAGAGTCAGAGCAGCCGCCAGAAGGCGCACTGGACAGTGAACAGTCCCTGTCCGGTGCGGCACCAGACTGTCCAGTGCCCCAAGAAGTCAAAGCTCCAACGGTCAAAACCGTCAGAACCCTAACAGTTGGGTGACGTGGTTGGCGCACCAGACACTGTCCGGTGGCGCACCACACTGTCCGGTGCGCCCATCGACAACAGCCTTCCCCAACGGTTGAATTGGTGGTTGGGGCTATAAATATCCCCAACCACCTCCACTCTAACCATCCAAGCATTCACTACTTCTCATTCAATACAAGAGCAATAGACACCACTCCAAAAGACACAATTCAAGAGATCGATCCTCTCAAAGTCTCAAAATCAACTCTAGCACATTTAGACTTGTAAGAGGATCATTTGTGTTTTCTTGTGCTCTTGTTTGCTTGGTTGGCTTTCTTCTTCCTCATTCTTGTTCTCTAAGTGACTTGTAATCAAAGCAAGAGACACCAATTATGTGGTGGTCCTTGTGGGGTCTAAGTGACCCGTTTGATTTAGGAGAAAGCTCACTCGGTCTAGGTGACCGTTTGATAGAGGGAAAGGGTTGAATGAGACCCGGTCTTTGTGACCACCTCAACGGGGACTAGGTTTATTGGAACCGAACCTCGGTAAAACAAATCACCGTGTCATCCGCTTTATTTTCTTGGTTGATTTGTTTTCCCCTCTCTCCTGGACTTGGAATTTATTCTAACGCTAACCTCGGCTTGTAGTGTGTTTAAATTTGTAAATTTCAGTTTGCGCCTATCCACCCCCTTTAGGCGACTTTCAATTGGTATCAAAGTCTGGTACTTCATTAGAGTCTAACCACTCGAAGTGATGTCGGGAGGATCCGCCAAGAGGGAGATGGAAACGGGCACAAGCCACAGGAAGGCTCCATCAAGGGAGTCCGGCACCAAAGGAAGGGAGGAATCACCTCCCCGCGTCAAGTCGCATCAGAGTGGCGACAAGAAGAAAAAGATGAAGAAAGTGGTCTACTACGAGACCGATTCTTCGTCGCCCTCCACCTCTGGCTCCGACACTCCGTCCGTCACTTCTAAGCGCCATGAGCGCAAGAAGTTTAGTAAGATCCCCCTACGCTATCCCCGCTTTTCCAAACGCACTCCTTTACTTTCTGTCCCATTAAGCAAACCACCGGTTTTTTACGGTGAAGATTATTGTATGTGGAGTGATAAAATGAGGTATCATCTAACCTCACTCCACGCAAGCATATGGGATATTGTTGAGTTTGGAGCGCAGGTACCATCCGTGGGGGATGAAGGATATGATACGGACGAGGTCGCCCAAATCCGGCACTTTGACTCCCAAGCAACTATTATACTCCTTGCCTCCTTATGTCGAGAGGAGTATAATAAGGTGCAAGGGCTAAAAAGTGCCAAAGAGATTTGGGATGTACTAAAGACTGTGCATGAAGGGGATGAGGTGACCAAGATCACCAAGCGGGAGACGATCAAGGGAGAGCTCGGTCGATTCATCCTCAACCAAGGAGAGGAGCCACAAGCAATGTACAACCGGCTCAAGACCTTGGTCAACCAAGTGCGCAACCTTGGGAGCACCAAATGGGATGACCATGAGATGGTCAAGGTTATTCTAAGATCACTCATATTTCGTAATCCTACTCAAGTTCAATTAATACGTGGTGATCCTAGATACAAGCTAATGTCTCCCGAGGAAGTAATAGGGAAGTTTGTGAGCTTTGAGTTGATGATCAAAGGCTCCAAACATATCGTCAACTTGAATCAAGGCGGCACCTCCACACCCGAGGTGCAACCCATCGCATTCAAGGCGACGGAAGAAGAAAAGAAGGAACCTACGCCAAGTAGGATTCATATCGACGCCACCAAGCTCGACAACGAGGAGATGGCGCTCATCATCAAGAGTTTTCGCCAAATCCTCAAGCAAAGGAGGGGGGAAAGATTACAAACCCCGCTCCAAAAGGGTGTGCTACAAGTGTGGTAAGCCCGGTCATTTTATTGCAAAATGTCCTATATCTAGTGACAGGGGCGACGGCAAGAGAGGGAAGAAGAAGGAGAAGAAGAGATACTACAAGAAGAAGGGCGGCGATGCCTACGTGTGTCGGGAATGGGACTCTGGCATGAGCTCCACCGACTCCTCCGACGAGGACGCCACCAACATCGCCGTCAACAAGGGACTTCTCTTCCCCAATGTCGACCACAAATGCTTCATGGCGAAGGACAGCAAGAAAAAAAAGGTACAAGCTAGAACCACCCCCAAGTATACTACATCTAGTGATGATGAAGATAACTTGCTTAGTCTTTTTGCCAACCTTAACATGCGACAAAAAGAAAAATTAAATGAATTAATAGGTGCTATTCATGAGAAGGATGAACTCTTGGATAGCCAAGAGAAATTTCTTATTAAGGAAAATAAAAAACATGTTAAGGTAAAAAATGCTTATGCTCAGGAGATAGAAAAATGTGAAAACTTGACTAGAGAGCTTAGCATTTGCCATGACACTATTTCTAACCTTAGAACCGAGAATACTAGTTTAATTGCTAAGGTTGAGAAATCAAATGTTTGCCATGATTCAATTGACAATCTTAGAAATGAAAATGCTAGTTTAATTGCTAAGATTGATAAATTTAATGAATCAATTGCTAGCCTTAAAACTAAGAATGATAAGTTAATTTCTAAGGCTAAAGAATTTAATGTTTGCATTACTTCTATTTTCAATCTTAGAGATGAGAATGCTATGTTACATGCTAAGATTGATGAATTAAATGCTTGCAAACCATCTACATCTAGTGTTGATCATGTCACCATTTATACTAGATGTAGAGACATTAATGTTGATGCTATTCATGATCACCTTGCTTTAATTAAACAACAAAAAGATCATATAGCACAACTAACTAGTAAAATTAATGAGCATGAAATTTAAAACGAAAAATTTAAATTTGCTAGAAGCATACTCTATAGTGGGAGACGCCCTGGCATTAAGGATGGCATTGGCTTCCAACAAGGAAGCAATGTCAAGCTTAATGCCCGTAAGAAATTGTCTAGCTTTGTAAAGGGCAAGGCTCACATGGCTCAGGATAACGAGGGTTACATTTTATATCCTGCTGGTTATCCTGAGCACAAGATTAGGAGAATTCATGCTAGGAAGTCTTATTTTATTTCCCATCATGCTTTTATGTACAAGAATGAGGCATCTAGCTCTAGGCATTCTAACCATGTTAAAATGCCTAAAAAGAAAACTCCTGCTGCATCAAATGAGCCAAATGTTTCATTTAAGACTTTTGATGCTTCTTATGTGCTTACTAACAAATCAGGAAAAATAGTTGCCAAATATGTTGGGGGCAAACACAAGGGCTCCAAGACTTGTGTTTGGATACCCAAGCTGCTTGTTTCTAATGTGAAAGGACCCAAGACCGTTTGGGTACCTAAGAACAAGGCCTAAATTGTTTTGCAAGTTTATGCATCCGGGGGCTCAAGTTGGATTATTGATAGCGGATGCACAAACCACATGACAGGGGAGAAAAGGATGTTCTCCTCCTACGAGAAAAACAGAGATCCCCAAAGAGCTATCACATTCGGGGATGGAAATCAAGGTTTGGTCAAAGGACTTGGTAAAATTGCTATATCTCCTGACCATTCTATTTCCAATGTTTTTCTTGTAGATTCTTTAGATTATAACTTGCTTTCAGTTTCTCAATTATGCAAAATGGGTTACAACTGTCTTTTTACTGATATAGGTGTTACTGTCTTTACAAGAAGTGATGATTCAGTAGCATTTAAGGGAGTACTCGAGGGTCAGCTATACTTAGTTGATTTTAATAGAGCTGAACTCGATACTTGCTTAATTGCTAAGACTAATATGGGCTGGCTCTGGCATCGCCGACAGCCCATGTTGGGATGAAGAATCTTCACAAGCTTCTAAAGGGAGAACACATTTTGGGACTAACAAATGTTCATTTTGAGAAATACAGAGTTTGTAGCGCATGACAAGCAGGAAAGCAAGTTGGCTCCCATCATCCACACAAGAACATCATGACGACCGACATGCCGCTTGAGCTACTCCACATGGACTTATTCGGCCCGATTGCTTACATAAGCATCGGCGGGTGTAAGTATTGTCTTGTAATTGTGGATAATTATTCTCGCTTCACTTGGGTATTCTTTTTATAGGAAAAATCTTAGACCCAAGAGACTTTAAAGGGATTCTTGAGACGAGCTCAAAATGAGTTCGGATTAAGGATCAAGAAGATAAGAAGCGACAATGGGACAAAGTTCAAGAACTCTCAAATTGAAGGCTTTCTTGAGGAGGAGGGCATCAAGCATGAGTTCTCTTCTCCCTACACACCTCAACAAAATGGTTTAGTGGAGAGGAAGAATAGAACTTTACTGGACATGGCAAGGACCATGCTTGATGAGTACAAGACTTCGGACCGGTTTTGTGCTGAGGCGATTAACACCGCCTGCTACTCCATCAACTGGCTCTACCTTCACCGAATCCTCAAGAAGTCATCATATGAACTCCTCACCAGTAAAAAGCCCAATGTTTCATATTTTAGAGTCTTTGGTAGCAAATGCTATATTCTTGTTAAAAGATGTAGAAAATCTAAATTTGCTCCTAAGGCTGTAGAAGGCTTTTTACTTGGTTATGACTCAAACACAAGGGCATATAGAGTCTTCAACAAATCCACTGGATTAGTTGAAGTTTCTTGTGACACTGTGTTTGATGAGACTAGTGGCTCTCAAGTAGAGCAAGTTGATCTTGATAAGCTAGATGATGAAGAGGCTACGTGCATCGCGCTAAGGAACATGTCCATTGGGGATGTGTGTCCTAAGGAATCCGAAGAGGCTCTCAAGTATAAGGAACATGTCCATTGTGTCACTCCACTCTATCGGTATCATTTACCCTTCTCCGTCACTCCACACCACTCTTTGATTGGTATAATATTCACTCATATTTACTTATACCAATGAGAGAGAAAGTAAAAGGGCTCACCAAAGTCTCCGTTTTTGGCGATTAATGCCAAAGGGGAGAGAGATTTAGCCCAAAGGAAATGGACTGCACCACCACCAATTTCAAAATTTTCGATTGATATATTTTGATATGATTGCCTTCAAAAGATTTTTCAATTGGTATCTAAATCTTTTTCATATTGGTAAAACCCTCTTGAAAGCTAAGAGGAAAATTCTATTTAGGGGGAGTTGTCTAGTCAAAGGAAAAGTGAAAGGGAAATAGGCTTACACCTTTTCCTAAATGATTTTGGTGGTTGAATTGCCCAACACAAATAATTGGACTAACTAGTTTGCTCTAGTCTATAAGTTTTACAGGTGCCAAAGGTTCACAACAAGCCAATAAAAAGACCAAAGATGGGTTCAAATAAAGAGAGCTAAAGACATCCCAAAGGCACCCTGGTCTGGCGCACCGGACTGTCCGGTGTGCCACCGGACAGTGTCCGGTGCACCAGGGAACTTGACGCTGAACTCGCTACCTTCGAGAAAATGGGAGGTCGCTCCGCTATAATTCACCGGACTGTCCGGTGTCGCACCGGACTGTCCGGTGTGCCAGCGGAGCAACGACTACTTCACACCAACGGTCGACTGCAACCGCATTAAATGCGCTACAGTGCGCGCCAGAGTCAGAGCACGTGTAGAAGAGGCACCGGACAGTCTACAGGACCTGTCCGGTGAACCACCGGACAGCCCAGAGGCCCCACCAGTCAGAGCTCCAACGGTCAGAACCCAACGACCGACTGACGTGGCTGGCGCACCGGACAGTGTCCGGTGGCGCACCGGACTGTCCGGTGCGCCATGCGACAGACAGCCTCCCAACAGCCACTTTTGGTGGTTGGGGCTATAAATACCCCAACCACCCCACCATTCATTGTATCCAAGTTTTCTAACTTCCTACACCTTACAAGAGCTATAGCATTCAATACAAGACACACCAAAGAGATCAAATCCTCTCCCAAGTCCATAGTTCATTCCAAATCAAATAGTGACTAGTGAGAGAGTGACTTGTGTTCATTTGAGCTCTTGCGCTTGGATTGCTTCTTTTTTCTCATTCTTTCTTGTGATCAACTCAATTGTAACCAAGGCAAGAGACACCAATTGTGTGGTGGTCCTTGCGGGGACTTTGTGTCCCGTTTGATTGAGAAGAGAAGCTCACTCGGTCTAAGTGACCGTTTGAGAGAGAGAAAGGGTTGAAAGAGACCCGGTCTTTGTGACCACCTCAACGGGGAGTAGGTTTGCAAGAACCGAACCTCGGTAAAACAAATCCTTGTGTCTCACTCCTTATCTGCTTGCGATTTGTTTTTGCTCTCTCTCTCGGACTCGTTCATATTTCTAACGCTAACCTGGCTTGTAGTTGTGCTTAAGTTTATAAATTTTAGATTCGCCCTATTCACCCCCCCCCTCTAGGCGACTTTCAATTGGTATCAGAGCCCGGTGCTTCATTAGAGCTTAACCGCTCGAAGTGATGTCGGAAGATCACGCCAAGAAGATGGTGATCGGCGGTGAGAAGTCCGCTACAAGCCACGGGAAGGCTCCATCAAGGGAGTTCGCCAACAAGAAGAAGGATGGATCCCCTTCACGCATTCGATCGCACAAGTGGTGAGAAGAAGAAGAAAATGAAGAAAGTGGTCTACTACGAGACCAACTCTTCCTCGCCCTCTACATTCGGATCCGACGCCGCGTCCGTCACTTCTAAGCGCCAAGAGCGCAAGAAGTATAGTAAGATCCCCCTACGCTATCCTCGCATTCCTAAGCATACTCCATTACTTTCCGTCCCATTAGGCAAACCACCGACATTTGACGGTGAAGATTATTCTAGGTGGAGTGATATGATGAGATATCACCTAACCTCACTCCACAAAAGTATATGGGATGTTGTTGAGTTTGGTGTACAGGTGAAAGACGCCTAGAGGGGGGGGTGAATAGGGCGAAACTGAAATTCTCAAAAATAATCACAACTACAAGCCGGGTTAGCGTTAGAAATATAATCGAGTCCGCGAGAGAGGGCGCAAAACAAATCGCAAGCGAATAAGAAGTGAGACACGCGGATTTGTTTTACCGAGGTTCGGTTCTCGCAAACCTACTCCCCGTTGAGGAGGCCACAAAGGCCGGGTCTCTTTCAACCCTTACCCTCTCTCAAACGGTCCTTCGGACCGAGTGAGCTTTCTCTTCTCAATCACTTGGAACACAAAGTTCCCACAAGGACCACCACAAGATTGGTGTCTCTTGCCTCAATTACAAGTGAGTTTGATCACAATGAAGAATCAAGAAAGAAGAAAGCAATCCAAGCGCAAGAGCTCGAAAGAACACAAGCAAATCTCTCTCTCTAATCACTAGGGAGTTGTGTGGAATTTGGAGAGGATTTGATCTCTTTTGTGTGTCTAGAATTGAATGCTAGAGCTCTTGTAAGTAGTTGGGAAGTGGAAAACTTGGATGCAATGAATGGTGGGTGGTTGGGGGTATTTATAGCCCTAACCACCAAACTAGCCGTTTGGTGAGACTGTCTGTTCGATGGCGCACCGGACAGTCCGGTGCACACCGGACATGTCCGGTGCGACAGCCACGTCACCAAAAGCCGTTGGGGTCGACCGTTGGAGCTCTGTCTTCTAGGCCCGCCTGGATGTCCGGTGGCGCACCGGACATGCACTATAGATTGTCCGGTGCGCCAGTATGGGTGTGCCTGACCTCAGCGCGCGCTGCGCGCGCATTTAATGTGTCGCAGGTAGCCGTTGGCGCCGAAATAGTCGTTGCCCCGCTGTTACACCAGACAGTCCGGTGAATTATAGCGGAGCAGCAGAAGTGAATTCCCGAGACTGGCGAGTTCCTGAGGCCGCTCTTCTTTGGAGCACCGGACATGTCCGGTGTACACCGGACAGTCCGGTGAATTATAGCGGAGTCGCCTCTGGAATTTCCCGAAGGTGACGAGTTTGGAGTCGGAGTCCTCTGGTGCACCGGACATGTCCGGTGGCACACCGGACAGTCCGGTGCGCCAGACCAGAGGTGCCTTCGGTTGACCCTTGCTCCTTTATTTGAACCCAATACTTGGTCTTTTTATTGGCTAAGTGTGAACCTTTGGCACCTGTATAACTTATGCACTAGAGCAAACTAGTTAGTCCAATATTTGTGTTGGGCAATTCAACCACCAAAATTAATTAGGGACTAGGTGTAAGCCTAATTCCCTTTCAATCTCCCCCTTTTTGGTGATTGATGCCAACACAAACCAAAGCAAATATAAATGTGCATAAATTGAACTAGTTTGCATAATGTAAGTGCAAAGGTTGCTTGGAATTGAGCCAATATAAATACTTACATGATGTGCATGGATTGTTTCTTTGTTTTTAACATATTGGACCACATTTGCACCACATGTTTTGTTTTTGCAAATCCTTTTGTAAATTCTTTTCAAAGTCCTTTTGCAAGATAGTCAAAGGTAAATAAATAAGATTTTGAGAAGCTTTTTCAAGTTTTGAAATTTTCTCCCTTTGATCCAAATGCTTTTCCTTTGACTAAACAAAATTCCCCCTAAATGAGATCCTCCTCTTAGTGTTCAAGAGGGTTTTGATATATCATTTTTGAAATACTACTTCCTCCCCCTTTAGAACATAATAAGATACTAATTTGAAATTGACCAATTGAAAATCTCCAATTTTTTTTTAAAATTAGGTGGTGGTGCGGTCCTTTTGCTTTGGGCTCATATTTTCTCCCCCTTTGGCATGAATCGCCAAAAACGGAATTATTAGAGCCCAACGAAGTACTTTCTCCTCCTTTGGTCATAAAATAAATGAGTGAAGATTATACCAAAGTTGGAGAGACGCTCGGAGTGACGGCGAAGGATGAGTAGTAGAGTGGAGTGGAAGCCTTTGTCTTCGCTGAAGACTCCAATTCCCTTTCAATATACCTATGACTTGGTTTGAAATACACTTTTGATCCACGGATTTACCTCCCGTGTCGAGGTCGAGATGCCCATTGGTTCCCATGGGTGTCTTGATGGGCTTGGCATCCTTCATTCCAAACTTGCTTAGAATGTCTTGAGTATACTTGGTTTGGCTAATGAAAGTGCCCTCTTGGAGTTGCTTGACTTGAAATCCTAGAAAATATTTCAACTCCCCCATCATAGACATCTCGAATTTTTGTGTCATGATCCTACTAAATTCTTCACAAGTAGATTCGTTAGTAGACCCAAATATGATATCATCAACATAAATTTGGCATACAAACAAATCATTGTCAAGAGTTTTAGTGAACAAAGTAGGATCGACCTTGCCGACTTTGAAGCCATTTGCAATAAGGAAATCTCTAAGGCATTCATACCATGCTCTTGGGGCTTGCTTGAGCCCATAAAGCACCTTAGAGAGCCTATAGACATGGTTAGGGTACTCACTATCTTCAAAGCCGGGAGGTTGCTCAACGTAGACCTCCTCCTTGATTGGTCCATTGAGGAAGGCACTCTTCACGTCCATTTGATAAAGCTTGAAGCCATGGTAAGTAGCATAGGCTAATAATATGCGAATTGACTCAAGCCTAGCTACGGGTGCATAGGTTTCACCGAAATCCAAACCTTCGACTTGTGAATACCCCTTGGCCACGAGTCGAGCTTTGTTCCTTGTCACCACACCATGCTCGTCTTGCTTGTTGCGGAAGACCCACTTGGTTCCTACAACATTTTGGTTAGGGCGTGGAACTAAATGCCATACCTCGTTCCTTGTGAAATTATTGAGCTCCTCTTGCATCGCCATCACCCAATCTGAATCTTGAAGTGCTTCCTCTACCCTGTGTGGCTCAATAGAGGAAACAAAAGAGTAATGCTCACAGAAATGTGCAATACGAGATCGAGTGGTTACCCCCTTATGAATGTCGCTGAGGATGGTGTCGACGGGGTGATCTCGTTGTATTGCTTGATGGACTCTTGGGTGTGGCGGCCTTGGTTGTTCATCCTCCTTGTCTTCATCATTTGCATCTCCCCCTTGATCATTGCCGTCATCTTGAGGTGGCTCATCTCTTTGATCTTTACCTTCATCAACTTGAGCCTCGTCCTCATTTTGGGTTTGTGGAGATGCTTGCGTTGAGGAGGATGGTTGATCTTGTGCATGTGGAGGCTCTTTGGATTCCTTAGGACACACATCCCCAATGGACATGTTCCTTAGCGCTATGCACAGAGCCTGTTCTTCACCTATCTCATCAAGATCAACTTGCTCTACTTGAGAGCCGTTAGTCTCATCAAACACAACGTCACAAGAAACTTCAACAAGTCCTGAGGACTTGTTAAAAACTCTATATGCCCTTGTGTTTGAGTCATATCCTAGTAAAAAGCCTTCTACGGTTTTAGGAGCAAATTTAGATTTTCTACCTTTCTTAACAAGAATGAAGCATTTGCTACCAAAAACTCTAAAATATGAAATATTGGGCTTTTTACCGGTTAGGAGTTCATAGGATGTCTTCTTGAGGATTCGGTGTAGATATAACCGGTTGATGGCGTAGCAGGCGGTGTTGACCGCCTCGGCCCAAAACCGATCCGGTGTCTTGTACTCATCAAGCATGGTTTTTGCCATGTCTAATAGAGTTCGATTCTTCCTCTCCACTACACCATTTTGTTGTGGGGTGTAGGGAGAAGAGAACTTATGCTTGATGCCCTCCTCCTCAAGGAAGCCTTCAATTTGAGAGTTCTTGAACTCCGTCCCGTTGTCGCTTCTAATTTTCTTGATCCTTAAGCCGAACTCATTTTGAGCTCGTCTCAAGAATCCCTTTAAGGTCTCTTGGGTATGAGATTTTTCTTGCAAAAAGAACACCCAAGTGAAGCGAGAATAATCATCCACAATAACTAGACAGTACTTACTCCCGCCGATGCTTATGTAAGCGATCGGACCGAATAGGTCCATGTGTAGGAGTTTCAGTGGCCTGTCACTAGTCATGATGTTCTTGTGTGGATGATGAGTCCCAACTTGCTTCCCGGCTTGGCATGCGCTACAAATCCTATCTTTCTCAAAATGAACATTTGTTAGTCCTAAAATGTGCTCTCCCTTTAGAAGCTTATGAAGATTCTTCATTCCAACATGGGCTAGTCGGTGGTGCCAGAGCCAACCCAAGTTAGTCTTAGCAACCAAGCAAGTGTCGAGTTCAGCTCTATCAAAATCTACCAAGTATAGCTGACCCTCTAACATTCCCTTGAATGCTATTGAATCATCACTTCTTCTAAAGACAGTAACACCTACATCAGTAAATAGACAGTTGTAGCCCATTTGACATAATTGGGATACGGAAAGCAAATTGTAATCTAAAGAATCTACAAGAAAAACATTGGAAATAGTATGGTCAGGTGATATAGCAATTTTACCCAATCCTTTGACCAAACCTTGATTTCCATCCCTGAATGTGATAGCTCGTTGGGGATCTTGGTTTTTCTCATATGAGGAGAACATCTTCTTCTCCCCTGTCATGTGGTTTGTGCACCCGCTGTCGAGTATCCAACTTGAGCCCCCAGATGCATAAACCTACAAAACAATTTTAGTTCTTGACTTTAGGTACCCAAACGGTTTTGGGTCCTTTGGCATTAGAAACAAGAACTTTGGGTACCCAAACACAAGTCTTAGAGCCCTTGTGTTTGCCCCCAACAAACTTGGCAACTACCTTGCCGGATTTGTTAGTAAGCACATATGATGCATCAAAAGTTTTGAATGAAATAGCATGATCATTTGATGCACTAGGAGTTTTCTTTCTAGGCAACTTAGCATGGGTTGGTTGCCTAGAGCTAGATGTCTCACCCTTATACATAAAAGCATAGTTAGGGCCAGAGTGAGACTTCCTAGAATGAGTTCTCCTAATTTTGCTCTCAGGATAACCGGCAGGGTACAAAATGTAACCCTCGTTATCCTGAGGCATGGGAGCCTTGCCCTTAACAAAGTTAGACAAATTTTTAGGAGGGGCATTAAGTTTGACATTGTCTCCCCTTTGGAAGCCAATGCCATCCTTGATGCCAGGGCGTCTCCCATTATAGAGCATACTTCTAGCAAATTTAAACTTTTCATTCTCTAGGTTATGCTCGGCAATTTTAGCATCTAATAATGCTATATGATCATTTTGTTGTTTAATTAAAGCCATGTGATCATGAATAGCATTGATATCAACATCTCTACATCTAGTACAAATAGAAGTGTGCTCAACGGTAGATGTAGAGGGTTTGCAAGATTTTAATTCTACAACCTTAGCATGCAACATATCATTCTTAGTTCTAAGGTCAGAAATAATAGTATTGCAAACATCAAAATCTTTAGCCTTAGCAATCAAATTTTCATTTTCTACTCTAAGGCTAGCAAGAGAATCATTCAATTCCTTAATCTTAGCAAGCCAATCATCATTATCATTTCTAAGATTGGGAATTGAAGCATCACAAACATGAGAATCAACCTTAGCAATTAATCTAGCATTTTCATTTCTAAGGTTGTCTATAGTCTCATGGCAAGTGCTTAGCTCACTAGACAATTTTTCACATTTTTCAACTTGTAGAGCATAAGCATTTTTTACCTTAACATGCTTTTTGTTTTCCTTAATAAGGAAGTCCTCTTGAGAGTCCAAGAGATCATCCTTCTCATGAATAGCACTAATCAATTCATTTAATTTTTCCTTTTGTTGCATGTTTAGGTCGGCAAAAAGGGTACGCAAATTATTTTCCTCATCACTAGCATTATCATCACTAGAGGATTCATATTTAGTGGAGGATTTAGATTTAACCTTCTTCCTTTTGCCGTCCTTTGCCATGAGGCACTTGTGGCCGACGTTGGGGAAGAGGAGTCCCTTGGTGACGGCGATGTTGGCGGCGTCCTCGTCGTCGGAGGAGGAGTCGGTGGAGCTCTCGTCGGAGTTCCACTCCCGGCAAACATGGGCATCGCCACCCTTCTTCTTGTAGTACTTCTTCTTTTCTCTCCTCTTTCCCTTCTTGTCGTCGCCCCTGTCACTGTCACTAGATATAGGACATTTTGCAATGAAATGATCGGGCTTACCACATTTGTAGCACACTTTCTTGGAGCGGGGTTTGTAATCCTTCCCCCTCCGTTGCTTGAGGATTTGGCGAAAGCTTTTGATGATTAAAGCCATCTCCTCATTGTCGAGCTTGGAGGCGTCAATTGGTTGTCTACTTGGTGTAGACTCCTCCTTCTTCTCCTCCGTTGCCTTAAAAGCCACCGGTTGTGCTTCGGACGTGGAGGGTTCGTCAAGCTCGTTGATCTTCTTTGATCCTTTAATCATGCATTCAAAGCTCACAAAATTCCCGATCACTTCCTCGGGGGTCATTAGTGTGTATCTAGGATTACCACGAATTAATTGAACTTGAGTGGGGTTAAGGAAAATGAGAGATCTTAGAATAACCTTAACCACTTCGTGGTCGTCCCACTTTTTGCTCCCGAGGTTGCGCACTTGGTTCACCAAGGTTTTGAGCCGGTTGTACATATCTTGTGGCTCCTCCCCTTGGCGAAGATGGAAGCGACCGAGCTCCCCCTCGATCGTTTCCCGCTTGGTGATCTTGGTGAGTTCATCACCCTCGTGCGCGGTCTTGAGTAGGTCCCAAATCTCCTTTGCATTCTTCAACCCTTGCACCTTGTTGTATTCCTCCTTGCTTAGAGAGGCGAGGAGTATGGTTGTAGCTTGGGAGTTGAAGTGCTCGATTTGGGCCACTTCGTCCGTATCATAATCTTCATCCCCTATGGATGGTACCTGTGCTCCAAACTCAACAACATTCCATATACTTTTGTGGAGTGAGGTTAGATGAAATTTCATTAAATCACTCCACCTAGCATAATCCTCGCCATCAAAGGGTGGCGGTTTGCCTAATGGAACGGAAAGTAATGGAGTATGTCTAGATGTACGGGGATAGTGTAAGGGGATCTTACTAAACTTCTTGCGCTCTTGGCGCTTAGAAGTTACGGACGGCACATCGGATTCGGAGGTCGATGTTGATGAAGTGTCAGTCTCGTAGTAGACCACCTTCCTCATCCTCTTGTGCTTGTCGCCTTTCTGATGCGACTTGTGGGAAGAAGATTTTTCCTTCTTCTCTTTGTGGTGTGAGGAAGAAGATCTTTTCTCCTTCCGTTTGGAGGAGTCCTTCTTCTTATCCTTCCTCTTGGTGCGGGACTCTTCTGATGAAGTGCTCCCTTGGCTCGTAGTGGGCTTGTCGCCGGTCTCCATCTCCCTCTTGGTGTGATCTCCCGACATCACTTTGAGCGGTTAGGCTCTAATGAAGCACCGGGCTCTGATACCAATTGAAAGTCGCCTAGAGGGGGGGTGAATAGGGCGAAACTGAAATTCTCAAAAATAATCACAACTAGAAGCCGGGTTAGCGTTAGAAATATAATCGAGTCCGCGAGAGAGGGCGCAAAACAAATCGCAAGCGAATAAGAAGTGAGACACGCGGATTTGTTTTACCGAGGTTCGGTTCTCGCAAACCTACTCCCCGTTGAGGAGGCCACAAAGGCCGGGTCTCTTTCAACCCTTACCCTCTCTCAAACGGTCCTTCGGACCGAGTGAGCTTTCTCTTCTCAATCACTTGGAACACAAAGTTCCCACAAGGACCACCACAAGATTGGTGTCTCTTGCCTCAATTACAAGTGAGTTTGATCGCAATGAAGAATCAAGAAAGAAGAAAGCAATCCAAGCGCAAGAGCTCGAAAGAACACAAGCAAATCTCTCTCTCTAATCACTAGGGAGTTGTGTGGAATTTGGAGAGGATTTGATCTCTTTTGTGTGTCTAGAATTGAATGCTAGAGCTCTTGTAAGTAGTTGGGAAGTGGAAAACTTGGATGCAATGAATGGTGGGTGGTTGGGGGTATTTATAGCCCCAACCACCAAACTAGCCGTTTGGTGAGACTGTCTGTTCGATGGCGCACCGGACAGTCCGGTGCACACCGGACATGTCCGGTGCGACAGCCACGTCACCAAAAGCCGTTGGGGTCGACCGTTGGAGCTCTGTCTTCTGGGCCCGCCTGGATGTCCGGTGGCGCACCGGACATGCACTGTAGATTGTCCGGTGCGCCAGTATGGGCGTGCCTGACCTCAGCGCGCGCTGCACGCGCATTTAATGCGTCGCAGGTTGCCGTTGGCGCCGAAATAGCCGTTGCCCCGCTGTTACACCGGACAGTCCGGTGTACACCGGACAGTCCGGTGAATTATAGCGGAGCAGCAGAAGTGAATTCCCGAGACTGGCGAGTTCCTGAGGCCGCTCTTCTTTGGAGCACCGGACATGTCCGGTGTACACCGGACAGTCCGGTGAATTATAGCGGAGTCGCCTCTAGAATTTCCCGAAGGTGACGAGTTTGGAGTCGGAGTCCTCTGGTGCACCGGACATGTCCGGTGGCACACCGGACAGTCCGGTGCGCCAGACCAGAGGTGCCTTCGGTTGACCCTTGCTCCTTTATTTGAACCCAATACTTGGTCTTTTTATTGGCTAAGTGTGAACCTTTGGCACCTGTATAACTTATGCACTAGAGCAAACTAGTTAGTCCAATATTTGTGTTGGGCAATTCAACCACCAAAATTAATTAGGACTAGGTGTAAGCCTAATTCCCTTTCAACAGGTACCATCCGTAGGGGATGAAGATTATGATGAGGACGAGGTGTCCCAAATCGTGCACTTCAACTCCCAAGCCACCACTATACTCCTCACCTCTCAAAGTCGAGAGGAGTATAACAAGGTGCAAGGATTGAAGAGTGCCAAGGAGATTTGGGACATACTCAAGACCGCACACGAAGGAGATGAGGTGACCAAGATCACCAAGCGGGAGACGATCGAGGGGGAGCTCGGTCGCTTCCGGCTTCGTCAAGGGGAGGAGCCACAAGAGATGTACAACCGGCTCAAGACCTTGGTGAACCAAGTGCGCAACCTCGGGAGCAAAAAATGGGATGACCATGAAATGGTCAAGGTTATTCTTAGATCACTTGTTTTTCTTAACCCTACGCAAGTTCAATTAATACGTGGTGATCCTATATACACACTAATGTCTCCCGAGGAAGTAATAGGAAAATTTGTGAGCTTTGAATTGATGATCAAAGGCTCAAAGAAAATCATCGAGCAAGATGGCCCCTCCACGCCCGAAGCACAACTGGTCGCATTCAAGGCGACGGAGGAGAACAAGGAAGAGTCTACATCAACTAGACTCCCCATCGACGCCTCCAAGCTCAACAACGAGGAAATGGCGCTCATCATCAAAAGCTTCCGCCAAATCCTCAAGCAAAGGAGAGGGAAGGACCACAAGTCCCGCTCCAAGAAAGTGTGCTACAAGTGTGGTAAGCCCAGTCACTTTATTGCAAAATGTCCATTATCAAGTGACAGTGACAAGGATAACGACAAGAAGGGCAAGAGGAGAGAAAAGAAGAGGTACCACAAGAAGAGGGGCGGCGATGCCCATGTGTGCCGCGAGTGGAACTCCGACGAGAGCTCCACCGACTCCTCCTCCGACGAGGACGCCGCCAACATCGCCGTCACCAAAGGACTCCTCTTCCCCAACGTTGTCCACAAGTGCCTCATGGCAAAAGACGGCAAAAGGAAGAAGGTAAAATCAAAATCCTCCACTAAATATGCAACCTCTAGTGATGAGGACAATTCTAGTGATGAGGAAAATAATTTACGCACCCTTTTTGCAAACCTAAACATGCAACAAAAGGAAAAATTAAATGAACTAATTAGTGCTATTCATGAGAAGGATGAACTCTTGGACTCTCAAGAGGACTTCCTAATTAAGGAAAATAAGAAGCATGTTAAGGTTAAGAATGCTTATTCTCTAGAAGTAGAAAAATGTGAAAAATTATCCAGTGAGCTAAGCACGTGCCATGATATTATTGCCAACCTTAGAAATGAGAATGCTAGTTTAATTACTAAGGTTGATTCAAATGTTTGTGATGTTTCAATTCCCAATCTTAGAGATGATAATGTTAGTTTACTTGCTAAGATTGAAGAATTGAATGTCTCTCTTGCTAGCCTTAGAAATGTGAATGAAAAATTAATTGATAAGGCTAAAGACTTAGATGTTTGCAATGTCACCATTTCTAATCTTAGAAGTGAAAATGACATTTTACATGCTAAGATTGTTGAACTAAAATCTTGCAAACCTTCTACATCTAGCGTTGAGCATGTTTCTATTTGCACTAGATGAAGAGACATTAATGTTGATGCTATTCATGATCACCTAGCTTTAATTAAGAAACAAAATGATCACATAGCTCAACTTAATGCCAAAATTAATGAGCATGACTTAGAAAATGAAAAATTTAAATTTGCTAGAAGCATGCTATATAGTGGGAGACGCCCTGGCATCAAGGATGGCATTGGCTTCCAAAAGGGAGACAATGTCAAACTTAATGCCCCTCCTAAAAGATTATCTAACTTTGTTAAGGGCAAGGCTCCCATGCCTCAGGATAACGAGGGTTACATTTTGTACCTTGTCGGTTATCCCGAGCACAAGATTAGGAGAATTCACTCTAGGAAGTCTCACTCTAGCCCTAATCATGCCTTTTTGTATAAGGGTGAGACCTAGCTCTAGGCAATCAACCCATGCTAAATTGCCTAAGAAGAAAACTCCTATTGCATCAAATGATTCTAACATTTCATTTATGACTTTCGATGCATCTTATGTTTTGACTAACAAATCCGGCAAGGTAGTTGCCAAGTGTGTTGGGGGCAAACACAAGGGATCAAAGACTTGTGTTTGGGTACCCAAAGTTCTTGTATCTAATGTCAAAGGACCCAAAACCGTTTGGGTACCTAAAATCAAGAACTAAATTTGTTTTGTAGGTTTATGCATCCGGGGGCTCAAGCTGGATGATCGATAGCGGGTGCACAAACCACATGACAGGGGAGAAGAAGATGTTCTCCTCCTATGAGGAAAACAAAGATCCCCAACGAGCTATCACATTCGGGGATGGAAATCAAGGTTTGGTCAAAGGATTGGGTAAAATTGTTATATCATCTGACCATTCCATTTCCAATGTTTTTCTTGTAGATTCTTTAGATTATAACTTGCTTTCAGTTTCGCAATTGTGCAAAATGGGATACAACTGTCTTTTTACGGATATAGGTGTTACTGTCTTTAGAAGAAGTGATGATTCAATAGCATTTAAGGGAGCATTAGAGGGTCAGCTATATTTAGTAGATTTTGATAGAGCTGAACTCGACACTTGCTTAATTGCTAAGACTAACATGGGCTGGCTCTGGCATCGCCGACTAGCACATGTTGGAATGAAGAATCTTCACAAGCTTCTAAAGGGAGAACACATTTTGGGACTAACAAATGTTCATTTTGAGAAAGACAGGGTTTGTAGCGCATGTCAGGCAGGGAAGCAAGTTGGTGTTCATCATCCACACAAGAACATCATGACGACTGACAGGCCACTCGAGCTCCTACACATGGACCTATTCGGCTCGATAGCTTACATAAGCATTAGCGGGAGTAAGTACTGTCTAGTTATTGTGGATGATTATTCTCGCTTCATTTGGGTGTTCTTTTTGCAGGAAAAATCTCATACCCAAGAAACCTTAAAGGGATTCTTGAGACGAGCTCAAAATGAGTTCGGCTTGAGGATCAAGAAGATAAGAAGCGACAACGGGACGGAGTTTAAGAACTCACAAATCAAAGGCTTCTTTGAGGAGGAGGGCATCAAGCATGAGTTCTCTTCTCCCTACACGCCACAACAAAATGGTGTAGTGGAGAGGAAGAATCGAACTCTATTGGACATGGCAAGGACCATGCTTGATGAGTACAAGACCTCGGATCGGTTTTGGGCCGAGGCGGTCAACACCGCATGCTACGCCATCAACCGGTTGTATCTACACCGAATCCTCAAGAAGACTTCGTATGAACTCCTAACCGGTAAAAAGCCCAATGTTTCATATTTTAAAGTCTTCGGTAGCAAATGTTTTATTCTTGTTAAAAGAGGTAGAAAATCCAAATTTGCTCCTAAGGTTGTAGAAGGCTTTTTACTAGGATATGATTCAAACACAAGGGCATATAGAGTCTTTAACAAGTCCTCTGGACTAGTTGAAGTTTCTTGTGACATTGTGTTTGATGAGACTAACGACTCTCAAGTAGAGCAAGTTGATCTTGATGAGCTAGATGATGAAGAGGCTCCATGCGTCGCGCTAAGGAACATGTCCCTTGGGGATGTATGTCCTAAGGAATCCGAAGAGCCTCCATAAGCACAAGATCAACCATCTTCCTCCATGCAAGCATCTCCACCAACTCAAGATGAGGATGAGGCTCAAAATGATGAAGGAGAAGATCAAGAAAATGAGCCACCTCAAGAGGAGAGCAATGATCAAGGGGGAGACGCCCATGATCAAGATGAGGAAGATGATCAAGTTCCAAGACCGCCACACCCAAGAGTCCACCAAGCAATTCAACGAGATCACCCCGTGAACACCATCCTCGGCGATATTCAAAAGGGGGTAACTACTCGATCTCGTGTTGCTCATTTTTGTGAACATTACTCTTTTGTTTCCTCTATTGAGCCACACAAGGTAGAGGAAGCACTTCAAGATTCGGATTGGGTGGTGGCGATGCAAGAGGAGCTTAACAACTTCACTAGGAATGAGGTAAGGCATTTAGTTCCACGTCCTAATCAAAATGTTGTAGGAACCAAGTGGGTCTTCCGCAACAAGCAAGACGAGCATGGTGTGGTGACAAGGAACAAAGCCCGACTTGTGGCCAAGGGGTATTCACAAGTCGAAGGTTTGGATTTCGGTGAAACCTATGCACCCGTAGCTAGGCTAGAATCAATTCGCATTTTACTTGCCTATGCTACTTACCATGGCTTTAAGCTTTATCAAATGGACGTGAAAAGTGCATTCCTCAATGGACCAATCAAGGAGGAGGTCTATGTTGAGCAACCTCCCGGCTTTGAAGATAGTGAGTACCCTAACCATGTCTATAAACTCTCTAAGGCGCTTTATGGGCTCAAGCAAGCCCCAAGAGCATGGTATGAATGCCTAAGAGATTTTCTTATCACTAATGGCTTCAAAGTCGGAAAGGCCGATCCTACTTTATTTACTAAAACACTTGAAAATGATTTGTTTGTATGCCAAATTTATGTTGATGATATTATATTTGGGTTTACTAACGAATCTACATGTGAGGAATTTAGTAGGATCATGACACAAAAATTCGAGATGTCTATGATGGGGGAGTTGAAGTACTTCTTAGGATTTCAAGTGAAGCAACTCCAAGAGGGCACCTTCATTAGCCAAACGAAGTACATTCAAGACATACTCACAAAGTTTGGGATGAAGGATGCCAAGCCCATCAAGACACCCATGGGAACTAATGGGCATCTCTACCTCGACACGGGAGGTAAATCCGTAGATCAAAAGGTATATCGGTCGATGATAGGTTCTTTACTCTATTTATGTGCATCTGGACTGGATATTATGCTTTCTGTATGCATGTGTGCAAGATTCCAAGCCGATCCTAAGGAAGCTCACCTTAGGGCCGTAAAACGAATCTTGAGATATTTAGTTTATACTCCTAAGTTTGGGCTTTGGTACCCTCGGGGATCCACATTTGATTTAATTGGTTATTCGGATGCCGATTGGGCGGGGTGTAAAATTAATAGAAAGAGCACATCGGGGACTTGCCAGTTCTTGGGAAGGTCTCTGGTGTCTTGGGCATCAAAGAAGCAAAATTTCGTAGCTCTTTCTACCGTCAAAGCCGAGTACATTGCCGCAGGCCATTGTTGCGCGCAATTGCTATGGATGAGGCAAACCCTTAGGGACTATGGTTACAAATTAACCAAAGTTCCTCTTCTATGTGATAATGAGAGTGCAATCCGCATGGCGGATAATCCCGTTGAACATAGCCGCACTAAACACATAGCCATTCGGTATCATTTTCTAAGGGGTCACCAATAATAGGGGGATATCGAGATTGCATATATCAACACCAAAGAACAATTAGCCGATATCTTCACCAAGCCACTAGATGAACAAACTTTTAACAAACTTAGGCATCAGCTAAATATTCTTGATTCTCGGAATTTCTTTTGATGTTTTGCACACATAGCTCATTAATATACCTTTGATCATATCTCTTTCATGTGCTATGACTAATGTGTTTTCAAGTGTATTCCATGATAAGTCATAGATTGAAAGGGAATTGGAGTCTTCGGCAAAGACAAAGGCTTCCACTCCACTCCATCAAATTACTCATCCTTCGTCGTCGTTCCACTCTAAAACTTTGGTATAATCTTCACTCATACTTTGTTCACCAAAGGGGGAGAAAGTAGTTAAAAGGGCTTATATCTCACTCAAGTATCCGTTTTTGGCGATTCATGCCAAAGGGAGAGAAAGTATTAGCCCAAAGCAAAAGGACCGCACCACCACCATTTTTTCAAAAATTTGAGTTAAGAAAAGATTTTTCAATTGATGATTTTTCAATCGGTATCTTACTTTTGATAGAATTTCAAATTGGTACAACCCTTTCAAAACTAATATCTAAAACCCTCTTGAACACTAAGAGGAGGATTTGATTGAGGGGGAGTTTTGTTTAGTCAAAAGAAAAGCATTTGAAACAGGGGGAAATTTCAAATCTTGAAAATGCTTCTCAAAATCTTACTCATTTACCTTTGACTATTTGCAAAAGGGCTTTAAAAAGAATTTACAAAATAATTTGCAAAAACAAAACATGTGGTGCAAGCATGGTCCAAAATGTTAAAAATAAAGAAATCAACCCATACACATCTTATGAGAATTTATTGGTTCAATTCTTAGTATCCTTTGCACTTACATTATGCAAACTAGTTTAATTATGCACTTCTATATTTGCCTTGGTTTATGTTGGCATCAATCACCAAAAAGGGGGAGATTGAAAGGGAAATAGGCTTACACCTTTTCCTAAATTGATTTTGGTGGTTGAATTGCCCAACACAAATAATTGGACTAACTAGTTTGCTCTAGTCTATAAGTTTTACAGGTGCCAAAGGTTCACAACAAGCCAATAAAAAGACTAAAGATGGGTTCAAATAAAGAGAGCTAAAGACATCCCAAAGGCACCCTGGTCTGGCGCACCGGACTGTCCGGTGTGCCATCGGACAGTGTCCGGTGCACCACCGGACTGTGTCTGGTGCACCAGGGAACTTGACGCTGAACTCGCTACCTTTGGGAAAATGGGAGGCCGCTCCGCTATAATTCACTGGACTGTCTGGTGAAGCACCGGACAGTGTCCGGTGTGCCAGCGGAGCAACGGCTACTTCACGCCAACGGTCGACGGCAACCGCATTAAATGCACTACAGTGCGCGCCAGAGTTAGAACACGCGCAGAAGGGGCACCGGACAGTCTACAGGACCTGTCCGGTGAACCATCGGACAGCCAGAGGCCCCACCAGTCAGAGCTCCAACGGTCAGAACCCAACGACTGACTGACGTGGCTAGCGCACCTGACAGTGTCCGGTGGCGCACCGGACTGTCTGGTGCGCCATGCGACAGACAGCCTCCCAACGACCACTTTTGGTGGTTGGGGCTATAAATACCCCAACCACCCCACCATTCATTGTATCCAAGTTTTCCAACTTCCTACACCTTACAAGAGCTATAGCATTCAATACAAGACACACCAAAGAGATCAAATCCTCTCCCAAGTCCATAGTTCATTCCAAATCAAATAATGACTAGTGAGAGAGTGACTTGTGTTCATTTGAGCTCTTGCGCTTGGATTGCTTCTTTTTTCTCATTCTTTCTTGTGATCAACTCAATTGTAACCAAGGCAAGAGACACCAATTGTGTGGTGGTCCTTGCGAGGACTTTGTGTCCCGTTTGATTGAGAAGAGAAGCTCACTCGGTCTAAGTGACCGTTTGAGAGAGGGAAAGGGTTGAAAGAGACCCGGTCTTTGTGACCACCTCAACGGGGAGTAGGTTTGCAAGAACCGAACCTCAGTAAAACAAATCCTTGTGTCTCACTCCTTATCTGCTTGCGATTTGTTTTTGCTCTCTCTCTCGGACTCGTTCATATTTCTAACGCTAACCCGGCTTGTAGTTGTGCTTAAGTTTATAAATTTCAGATTCGCCCTATTCACCCCCCTCTAGGCAACTTTCAAAAAGCATTTGAAACAGGGGGAGAAAATTTCAAATCTTGAAAAATGCTTCTCGCAATCTTATTCATATACCTTTGACTATTTGCAAAAAGACTTTGAAAAGATTTTCCAAAAGAATTTGCAAAAACAAAACATGTGGTGCAAGCGTGGTCCAAAATGTTAAATAAAAGAAACCAACCATGCATATCTAATAAAACTATAAATTGGTTTAATTCCAAGCAACCTTTGCACTTACCTTATGCAAAAAAGTTCAATTCTGCACATACATATTTGCTTTGGTTTGTGTTGGCATCAATCACCAAAAAGGGGGAGATTGAAAGGGAAATAGGGTTTAACCTTTTCCTATAAATGATTTTGGTGGTTGAATTTCCAACACAAATAATTGGACTAACTAGTTTGCTCTAGAGTATACATTCTACAGGTGCCAAAGATTCAGCACAAACCAATAAAAAGATCAAAGTTAGGGTTCAAAAGAAAGGAGCAAAAGAAACCGAAGAGAACCCTGGTCTAGCGCACCGGACTGTCCGGTGTGCCACCGGACAGTGTTCGATGCACCACCGGACAGTGTCCGGTGTCCGGTGCCCAGGGTCGTACGACTTCAAACTTGCCACCTTCGGATTTCTAGAGAGCCGCTCCGCTATAATTCACCGGACTGTCTGGTGTGCCACCGGACTGTCCGGTGCACCAGCGGAGCAACAGCTCCAGCACAACGGTCGACTGCAACGGACACCTGCAAAAGTGCTACAGTGCGCGGACAGTTCGCACAGAGTCAGAGCAGCCGCCAGAAGGCGCACCGAACAGTGAACAGTTCATGTCCGGTGCGGCACCAGACTGTCCGGTGCCCCAAGAAGTCAAAGCTCCAACGGTCGAAACCGTCAGAACCCTAAGGGTTGGGTGACATGGCTGGCGCACCGGACACTGTCCGGTGGCGCATCGGACTGTCCGGTACGCTCATCGACAGCAGCCTTCCCCAACGGTTGAATTGGTGGTTGGGGCTATAAATACCCCCAACCACCTCCACTCCAACCATCCAAGCATTCACTACTTCTCATTCAATACAAGAGCAATAGACACCACTCCAAAGACACAATTCAAGAGATCGATCCGCTCAAAGTCTCAAAATCAACTCTAGCGTATTTAGACTTGTGAGAGGATCATTTGTGTTTTCTTGTGCTCTTGTTTGCTTGGTTGGCTTTCTTCTTCCTCATTCTTGTTCTCTAAGTGACTTGTAATCAAAGCAAGAGACACCAATTGTGTGGTGGTCCTTGTGGGGTCTAAGTGACCCGTTTGATTAAGGACAAAGCTCATTCGGTCTAGCTGACCGTTTGAGAGAGGGAAAGGGTTGAAAGAGACCCAGTCTTTGTGACCACCTCAACGGGGACTAGGTTCATTGGAACCGAACCTCGGTAAAACAAATCACCATGTCATCTGCTTTATTTTCTTGGTTGATTTGTTTTCCCCTCTCTCCCAGACTTGGAATTTATTCTAACGATAACCCCGGCTTGCAGTGTGTTTAAAGTTGTAAATATCAGTTTCCGCCTATCCACCCCCCTCTAGGCGACTTTCAGAGAGCTAGATAGAGCAATTTTACTGTGAACACTCTATTTTGTGTTAAGTTCTAGTGGAATCAATCAGACTCTTGTGTTAAGGTAATATTAGTAATGTGAGGAAACAGACATGGATATTGAACTCGCAAGGGTGTTGAGCCCAACTAAATGTCTTCCAAAAACACACCTGTGACCCATCCTTAACTTTGAAGGATCCAAAACATAAGAAGAGGGGTCCAAAATAGACCAACAATTACCAATTGAGAGCATCTAGAGGGGGTGGATGGGTGATCCTGTAAAATCAAACACTAAATAGCCACGAGATTGAGTTTATTAGAGAGTTAGTGCGACTAAGTAGCTTTGAAGCGAGTTCTTGTGAACACAACAATCACAGAGAAAGCAACACAAGAGACACACGATTTTTATCACGTGGTTCAGCCAAGTAACACTTGCCTACTTCCATGTTGTGGCGTCCCAATGGACGAGGGTTGCACTCAACCCCTTTCAAGTGATCCGATGATCAACTTGAATACCACGGTCTTTTCCTTTAGAGTCTTTTCCCGTGTGCGAGGAATCTCCACAATTTGGAGTCTCTCGCCCTTACAATAGAGATCACAAAGAAAGTACAGAGTAAGGTTGGGGAGAGCAACACACGCAAGACTCAAATCCGCAGCACAACCACGCACACAAGTCACGACTTGAGCTCGAAACACAACACATGGAGTTCGCAACTCAAATGGAGCTCAAATCACTAACACAAAGAATCAAATGCGTGGAGTCAAAGTCTAGGAGTCTTAGAATGTTTCTTGAGAGCTTGGTGTTATCCTCCATGCGCCTAGGGGTCCCTTTTATAGCCCCAAGGCAGCTAGGAGTCGTTGGAGATCAATTTGGAAGGCCATTCTTGCCTTCTGTCGAGTGGCGCACCGGACAGTCCGGTGCGCGATCTCCTTCCATATCTGGCGCATCCGACCGTTGGTCCTCGGGATCGGTTGGCGCACCGAACACTGTCCGGTGTGCCCAACCAACCGTTGGCACGGGCCACGTGTCGCACGTTGATCGCGCGGCCGACCGTTGGCGCTGGCGACCGTTGGCTCACCGGACAGTCCGGTGCACCACCGGACAGTTTGGTGAATTTTAGCCGTACACCTCAGCTGTTTTCCCGAGAGCAGCCAGTTCACCGTCGGCTAGCCTGGGGCACCGGACACTGTCCGGTGCACCACCGGACAGTCCGGTGTGCCAGGCCCGAGTTGGTGTTGGCTGAACTTTGCTAACTTCTCTCCAATTTAAATCTTCTTTTCTCGGCACTGTTTCTAGCACTTAGATAACCATGTCAGTACATAAAACAATTCACTAAGTCTAGAAACATACCTTTATCTCTGATTTGCATTCTTCACACATTTTGCACATAAGTACTCAATTAATGTGTTGGGCATCTAATCACTAAAATACTTATAGAAATTGCCCAATGGCACATTTCCCTTTCAATCTCCCTCTTTTTGGTGATTTATACCAACGCATCCAAAAGCAACCAAAAGAAGTGCAATCATCAATGCAATTGAAGACCAAATTATTTTTGCTTATGATTTGGCATATTTGGATCACTCTTTGCCACCACTTGGTTTGTTTTTGCAAATCAAATTCTTTTTCCTATCTCTAAGTCAAACACACTTGTTTGGGCAAATCGAGAGATACTCCAAGAGAAAAATTGATCAAGTGCCAAAAACTCCTCCTTTTCCCCATAATCAAAACTCTCCCCCATAAGAGACCAATTTTGCAATAAGAGTATTTTGGACAAATCGCAAATTCTAACTCTACTATTTTCAAAATTCTCAAGTGGTTGGCTGATCCAGTTGCTTTGGTCTTAATTTCTCCCCCTTTGGCATTAAGCACCAAAACGGGATCATTTTTGGCCCTTTAACCCCATTGCCTCACCAAAAATGTCAATTAAGAGCAAAAAGGCAATGAGATTGCAAGTATGAACTTGGGAGTAAGTACACTAATACCGGAGTGCAGTGGAAGTCTTTTCATCGTCCAAGTTCACTTTTCCCTTTCAATGCACCTTTGAGGCTACATCAAGTGTACTCAAACAAATAGGTTACTCTCAAAGGGTCAAGTTGTAGCACATCTCCTCTTAATATGTGCATCATTTGCATATGGACTTGTGAGGTCCGGGGATCACTTGTACAACTTGAGCACCATAAATAAACAATAATGCACAAAGGAAGATGATCAAGGCATAGAACACATGTATGCTATAGATCAATCCAAGTTACGTGAATCTAAGACATTTAGCTCACTACGCAAACTGCAAAAGCTTTTCTCATCTAAAGGCTTAGTGAAGATATCGGCTAGCTAGTTCTCGGTGCAAATATGGTACACCTCGATATCTCCCTTTTGCTGGTGGTCTCTCAGGAAGTGATGCCGGATGTCTATGTGCTTAGTGCGACTGTGTTCAACAGGATTTTCCGCCAAGCGGATTGCACTCTCATTATCACATAGGAGTGGGACTTTGCTCAGATTGTAGCCAAAGTCCCGGAGGGTTTACCTCATCCAAAGTAGTTGCGCGCAACACTGTCCTGCGGCAATGTACTCGGCCTCAGCGATAGATAGGGCAACAGAGGTTTGTTTCTTAGAACTCTAGGACACCAGGGACCTTCCTAGAAATTGGCACGTCTCTGATGTACTCTTCCTATCAACCTTGCACCCGGCATAATCGGAGTCTGAGTATCCAATCAATTCAAAGGTAGACCCCTTTGGATACCAGATCCTGAAGCAAGGCGTAGCAACTAAATATCTAAGAATTCGCTTAACAACCACAAGGTGACATTTCTTAGGGTCGGATTGATATCTAGCACACATGCATACACTAAGCATAATGTCTGGTCTACTAGCACATAAATAAATTAATGAACCTATCATGGACCGGTATGCCATTTGATCAACGGACTTACCTCCTTTGTTGAGATCAACGTGCCCGTCAGTTCCCATTGGTGTCTTCGCAGGCTTGGCGTCCTTCATCCCAAACCTCTTGAGAAGATCCTAAGTATACTTCGTTTGGGAGATGAAGGTGTCATCATTGAGTTGCTTCACTTGGAATCCAAGGAAGTAGGTCAACTCGCACATCATCGGCATCTCAAACTTTTGCGTCATTACCCTGCTAAACTCTTCACAAGACTTTTGGTTAGTAGAACCAAATATTATGTCATCAATATAAATTTGGCACACAAAGAGATCACCATCACAAGTCTTTGTAAAAAAGTGGGATTGGCTTTCCCAACCTTGAAATCATTATCAATTAAGGGATCTCTAAGGCATTCATACCATGCTCTTAGGGCTTGCTTAAGTCCATAGAGCGCCTTAGATAGCTTATACACGTGGTCGGGATATCTATCGTCCTCAAAGCCATGGGGTTGTTCCATGTATACCTCCTCATTGATTGACCCATTGAGGAAAGCGCTCTTCACGTCCATTTGGAACATCCTAAAAGAATGGTGCGCGACATAGGCTAACAAAATTCGAATTGATTCTAACCTAGCCACAGGAGCAAAAGTCTCCTCGAAATCCAAACCTGTGACTTGGGCATAACCTTTTGCCACAAGTCGAGCCTTGTTTCTTGTCACCACTCCGTGCTCGTCTTGCTTGTTGCGGAACACCCACTTGGTTCCCACAATGTTTTGCTTTGGACGTGGCATCAGGTTCCAGACTTCATTTCTCTTGAAGTTGTTGAGCTCTTCCTGCATGGCCAACACCGAGTCCGGATCCTGCAAGGCCTCTTCTAACCTGAAAGGCTCAATAGAAGAGACAAACGAGTAATGCTCACAAAAATTAGCTAAGTGTGAGCGAGTGGTTATTCCCTTGCTGATGTCACCTAGAATTTGATTGACGGGGTGATGTCTTTGGATCGACGCTCGGACTTGAGTTGGAGGGACCCGTGGTGCTTCTTCCTCCATCACTTGATCTTCCTGTGCTCCCCCTTGATCCTGCTCCTCTTCTTGAGGTACATGTCCATCATCTTGAGTTGGGGGATGCACCATTGTAGAGGAAGATGGTTGATCTTGCTCCTGTTGTTCCTGTGGTCGCACATCATCTATCGCCATCGTGCGCATTGCGGCTGTTGGAACTTCATCCTCATCTATGTCATCAAGATCAACTTGCTCTCTTGGAGAGCCATTAGTCTCATCTAATACAACGTCACTAGAGACTTGAAAGGGAAATATGTCCTTGGGCCATTTCTATAATGTTTTGGTGATTAAGTGTCCAACACATAGTGAGTGAGTTGTTATGTGCTAAACAAGCAAGAAGCGCAAATCATATAACAAGGTATGTTTCTAGACTTAGTACATTTGTTTTTGAATACTAATGAAGTTATCTAAGTGCTAGAAACTGTGAGAAAAGAAGAAGAAAAGAAACCGAAAAGACTTGGCTCGGTGCAGCCAAACTTCAGCTCAGTCTGGCATACCGGACTGTCCGGTGGTGCACCGGACAGTGTCCGGTGCGCCAGGCTGGTCCTCGTGAAAAGGCCGCTCTCGGGACTCGACGACGGCGTACAACTATAATTCACCGGACTGTCCGGTGAGTCATCCACGGCGAACTCGTCGCCCTCGAGAAAAGCAAAGGGGCAATGTGGCTATAATTCATCGGACTGTCCGATGGTGCACCAGACTGTCCGGTGAGCCAACGGTCGGCCGCGCAATCTTCGCGCGACGCGTGGTCGCGCCAACGGTCGGCAGGGGGCACCGGACTGTCTGGTGCGCCAAGCGCCTCAGAGGACCAACGGTCGGATGCGCCAGAAAAGGAAGGAGATCACGCACTGGACTGCTACAGTGACTGTCCGGTGGTGCACCGGACTGTCCGGTGCACCACCCGACAGAAGGCAAGTTTGGCCTTCCAAGTTAGCCTCCAACAGCTCCTAGCTGCCTTGGGGCTATAAAAGAGACCCCTAGGCACATGGAGGTGTCACCCAAGCATTCTCAAGCATCCAGACTCCGCTCCCACGCATTTGATTCTCTATGTTAGCAATTTGAGCTTCATTTGAGTTGCGAACTCCGTGTGTTGTACTTCGAGCTCAAGTTGTGACTTGTGTGCGTGGTTGTGCTGCGTATTTGGGTCTTGTGTGTGTTGCTTTTCCCAACCTTACTCCGTGCCTTCTTTGTGATCAATATTGTAAGGGCGAGAGGCTCCAACTTGTGGAGATTCCTCGCAAACGGGAAGAAAACTATAAGGAAGAAAGTCGTGGTATTCAAGTTGATCATTGGATCACTTGAAAGGGGTTGAGTGCAACCCTCGTCGATTGGGACGCCACAACGTGGAAGTAGGCAAGTGTTACTTGGCCGAACCACGGGATAAAATCATGTGTCTCTTGTGATTGCTCTCTCTGTGATTATTTGTGTTTGCAAGAGCTCGCCTCATAGACTTGATTAACTTGCGCTAATATCTCTTTAATCAAGCTTGTTGGAATTTAGTGTTGAATTTTATAGGATCATCTATTCACCCCCCCTCTAGGTGCTCTCAATTAATATCAGAACCGTACTCTTCACATAAGGGACTAATCGCCCGAAGAGATGGATCCTAAGGGAAAGGGGATGGTGGTCAACGACAAAGAGAAGGAGTCCATCTTCAACGAGCCAAGAGATGACAAGCCCACTAACTCAGGCTCGAGTCACAAGAAGAAGGACAGGAAGTAGAAGTGGCGCATCAAGAAAATCATCTACTACGACAGCGATGCATCTTCTTCTTCACCAAGAGACGACGATGATGACGATTCTTCGTCAAAGAAAAAGACGGTTAATCAAAACTACTCTTTTGACTATTCTCGCATGCCATAAAATTCAAATGCATATTTACTTTCTATTCCTCTAGGAAAACCTCCATGCTTTGATGGAGAGGACTACTCATTTTGGAGTCATAAAATGCGTAGTCATCTATTTTCTCTCCATCCTAGCATTTGGGAAATAGTGGAAAATGGGATGCATTTTGATAGTATGGATAATCATGTATTCATTAATGAACAAATTCATAAGAATGCCCAAGCTACTACTGTCTTATTAGCTTCGCTTCGCAGGGATGAATACAATAAAGTGAGCGGCTTGGACAACGCCAAGCAAATCTGGGACACCCTCAAGATCTCACATGAGGGAAATGATGCTACAATGATCACCAAGATGGAACTGGTGAGGCGAGCTAGGGAGATTCGCCATGATCAGGGGAGAAGAGCCAACACAAACCTACAACAGGATCAAGACCCTGGTCAACAAGATTAGAAGCTATGGATGCACAAGATGGACGGACCACGACGTCGTCCGACTAATGCTCAGGTCCTTTACGGTTATTGACCCCCATCTTGTGAATCTTATCCGTGAAAACCCCAGGTATACAAAGATGACGCCCGAGGAGATACTCGGAAAATTTGTAAGCGGACGCATGATGGTTAAGGAGGCAAGGTATGTAGATGACGCCTTAAACAGCCCACTGCACATCTACGAGCCACAGCCCGTTGCGCTCACGTCAACGAGCAGCAAGGAGGCGCTACCAAGCAAGGTAGCTCAAGTGGAGGCTGTCGGCCTCAATGAAGATGAGATGGCGCTTATCATCAAGCGCTTCAAGACCGCACTTAAAGGACGCAAGGAGTACCGCAACAAGAACAAAACAAGGGGAAAGCGCTCCTACTTCAAATGCGGTAAGACTGGTCACTTTATTGCAAATTGTCCTGATAATGATAGTGACCAGGGACAAGAAAAGAGCGGGAAGAAGGATAAAATGAAGAGCTACAGGAAGGCAAAGGGTGAGGCACACCTTGGAAAGGAATGGGACTCGAACCGCTCCTCTTCCGACTCCGATGACGAAGGACTCGCTGCCTCGGCCTTCAACAAGTCTTCTCTCTTCCCCAACGAATGCCATACATGTCTTATGGCCAAGGAAAAGAAGGTACATGTTCGAGATACCCCTAAGTACACTACTTCTAGCGATGATGATTATTCCGATGATGAAGTAGATTACTCTAGTTAATTTAAAGGTTTAGATAGAGCTAAAGTAGAGAAAATTAATGAATTAATTGATGCTCTAAATGAAAAAGATAGATTGCTAGAAAAACAAGAAGACATATTGTATGAAGAGCATGACAAATTTATTAGTGTTCAAAAATCTCTTGCTCTATAAACTAAGAGGAATGAAATACTATCTCATGAGTTATCTGCTTGCCATGAAACTATATCTAGTTTAAAGAGTTTAAATGATGAATTAACTACTAAGCTAGAAGGAGTTAATAAATCTAGTTCTTGTGTAGAGCATGTTGTTATTTGTAATATATGTAAGGATTTTGATGTTGATGCTTGTAATGAACACCTTATTTCTATTACCAAATTAAATGATGAGGTGGCAAGTCTTAATGCCCAACTTAAGACCTGCAAAATTAATTTTGATCAATTAAAATTCGCTAGGGATGCCTACACCGTTGGTAGACACCCCTCAATTAAGGATGGGCTTGGTTTTCGAAAGGAAGCCAAGAACTTAACAAGCCAAAGGGCTCCCATTCCCAACAAGGAGAAAGGGAAGGCTCCTATGGTTAGTAATCCTCAAAGGAACCATGCCTTTATTTATGATAGGAAAATTGCTAATCATGCTCATTATAATAGGAGTTATAATCATGATGCTTTTAATTCACATGCTATGTTTGCATCGAGTTCTACTTTTAATGGTAGGCCTAGGAGAAATAATGTTGTGTCTCATGGTCCTAGAAAAATGTGCAATAAACCTTCTACCATTTACCATGCTTGCAATACTTCATTTGTTCTTTTATGTAAGAATGCAAAAGTAGTTGCTAGGAAATTGGGATCCAAATGCAAGGGAGACAAGACTTGCATATGGGTTCCAAAAACTGTTTTGACTAACCTTGTAGGACCCAACAAGATTTGGGTACCTAAAACCCGAGCTTAAATTCCTTGCAGGTTTATGCATCCGAGGGTTCAAGATGGATTATCGACAGCGGATGCACAAACCATATGACAGGGGAGAAGAAGATGTTCACCTCCTACGTCAAGAACAAGGATTCCCAGGATATGATTATTTTTGGAGATGGGAACCAAGGCAAAGTCAAAGGCTTGGGAAAGATAGCCATCACCAACGAGCACTCCATATCGAATGTATTTCTAGTAGAGTCGCTTGGTTACAACCTCCTGTCTGTAAGTCAATTGTGTCACATGGGTTACAATTGTCTTTTTACAAATGTTGATATATATGTCTTTAGAAGGAGTGATGGTTCATTAGCTTTTAAGGGTGTATTAGACGACAAACTGTACTTAGTTGATTTTTCGAAAGAGGAGGTCGATCTAGATGCATGCTTAATAGCTAAGACTAGTATGGGTTGGTTGTGGCATCGCCGTTTAGCACATATTGGGATGAAGAACCTTCACAAACTTCTAAAGGGAGAACATGTGTTAGGACTAACCAATGTTTGTTTCGAGAAAGATAGACCTTGTGCAGCATGTCAGGCAGGGAAACAGGTGGGAAGCACTCATCATAGCAAGAATGTGATGACAACATCAAGACCACTGGAGCTTCTTCACATGGACCTCTTTGGACCCGTTGCCTACCTTAGCATCGGGGTAAGTAAGTATGGTCTTGTAATTGTTGATGATTTTTCCCGCTTTACTTGGGTGTTCTTTTTGCAGGATAAATCAGAAACCCAAGGGACCCTAAAGCGCTTTCTAAGGAGGGCACAAAACAAATTTGAGCTCAAGGTGAAAAAGATAAGAAGCGACAATGGGTCCGAGTTCAAGAATCTGCAAGTGGAGGAGTATCTTGAGGAAGAAGGTGTCAAGCACGAGTTCTCCGCTCCCTACACACCACAGCAAAACGATGTGGTAGAGAGGAAGAATAGGACGCTTATCGACATGGCGAGAACGATGCTTGGAGAATTCAAGACGCCCGAGCGATTTTGGTCAGAAGCTGTGAACACAGCTTGCCACGCCATAAATAGGCTCTACCTACATCGCCTTGTTAAGAAGACCTCGTATGAACTCCTTACCGGTAACAAACCCATCGTTTCTTACTTTCGTGTATTTGGGAGCAAATGTTACATTCTGGTGAAGAAAGGTAGACATTCTAAATTTGCTCCCAAGGCAGTAGAAGGGATTTTACTAGGGTATGACTCAAATACAAAGGCGTATAGAGTCTTCAACAAATCATCGGGTTTGGTTGAAGTCTCTAGGGACGTTGTATTTGATGAGACTAATGGCTCTCCAAGAGAGCAAGTTGATCTTGATGACATAGATGAAGATGATGTTCCGACGGCCCCAATGCGCACGATGGCGATAGGTGATGTGCGACCACAGGAACAACAAGAGCAAGAACATCCATCTTCCTCCACAATGGTGTATCCTCCAACTCAAGACAGTGAACAGGTACCTCAAGAAAAGGGACAGGATCAAGGGGGAGCACAGGAAGAACAAGTGATGGAGGAAGAAGCACCAAGTGCCCCTCCAACTCAAATCCGAGCAACGATCCAACAACATCACCCTGTTGACCAGATTCTGGGTGACATAAGCAAGGGAGTAACTACTCGCTCAAGATTAGCTAATTTTTGTGAGCATTACTCGTTTGTCTCTTCCATTGAGCCTTTCAGGGTAGAAGAGGCCTTGCAGGATCCGGATTGGGTGTTGGCCATGCAGGAAGAGCTCAACAACTTCAAGAGAAATGAAGTTTGGAGCCTGGTGCCACGTCCCAAGCAAAATGTTGTGGGAACCAAGTGGGTGTTTCGCAACAAGCAAGACGAGCACGGGGTGGCGACAAGAAACAAGGCTCGACTTATGGCAAAAGGTTATGCCCAAGTCGCAGGTTTGGATTTCGAGGAGACTTTTGCTCCTGTGGCTAGGCTAGAGTCTATTCGAATTTTATTAGCCTATGCCGCTCACCACTCTTTCAGGTTGTTTCAAATGGACGTAAAGAGCGCTTTCCTCAACATGCCAATCAAGGAGGAGGTATACGTGGAACAACCCCCTGGCTTTGAGGATGACAGGTACCCCGACCATGTGTTCAAACTCTCTAAGGCGCTCTATGGACTTAAGCAAGCCCCAAGAGCATGGTATGAATGCCTTAGAGATTTCTTAATTGCTAATGCTTTCAAGGTTGGGAAAGTCGATCCCACTCTTTTCACTAATACTTGTGATGGTGATCTTTTTGTGTGCCAAATTTATATCGATGACATAATATTTGGTTCTACTAATCAAAAGTCTTGTGAGGAGTTTAGCAGGGTGATGACTCAAAAGTTTGAGATGTCGATGATGGGTGAGTTGAACTACTTCCTTGGGTTCCAAGTGAAGCAACTCAAAGACGACACCTTCATCTCCCAAACGAAGTACACACAAGATCTTCTCAAGCGGTTTGGGATGAAGGACGCCAAGCCCGCGAAGACACCGATGGGAACCGACGGGCATGTTGACCTCAACAAAGGAGGCAAGTCCGTTGATCAAAAGGCATATCGGTCCATGATAGGTTCATTGCTTTATTTATGTGCTAGTAGACCGGACATTATGCTAAGTGTATGCATGTGTGCTAGATATCAATCCGACCCCAAGGAATGTCACCTTGTGGTCGTTAAGCGAATTCTTAGGTATTTAGTTGCTACGCCTTGCTTCGAGATCTCGTATCCAAAGGGGTCTACCTTTGACTTGATTGGATACTCAAACTCCGATTATGCCGGGTGCAAGGTTGATAGAAAGAGCACATCGGGGACGTGCCAATTTCTAGGAAGGTCCCTGGTGTCCTGGAGTTCTAAGAAACAAACATCCGTTGCCCTATCCACCGCTGAGGCCGAGTATGTTGCCGTAGGACAGTGTTGCGCACAACTACTTTGGATGAGGCAAACCCTCCGGGACTTTGGCTACAATCTGAGCAAAGTCCCAATCCTATGTGACAATGAGAGTGCAATCCGCATGGCGGATAATCCTGTTGAACACAGCCGCACTAAGCACATAGACATCCGACATCACTTCCTGAGAGACCGCCAGCAAAAGGGAGATATCGAGGTGTAGCATATTAGCACCAAGAACCAGCTAGCCTATATATTTACCAAGCTGTTGGATGAGAAAACCTTTTGCAGGTTGCGTAGTGTCGGGGACCATAATTAGGGGTACCCTCAAGACGCCTAATTCTCAGCTGGTAACCCCCATCAGCATAAAGCTGCAAAGGCCTGATGGGTACGATTAAGTCAGGGATCAGTCCACACGAGTGACTCGATCACGCTTCACCCGAGCCTAGCCTCGGCCAAGGGCAGTCGACCTCGAGAGACTTCCGTCTCGCCCGAGGCCCCCTTTTTATGGCGGACACATCACCGGCTCGCCCGAGGCCTTGGCTTCGCTCAGAAGCAACCTTGACTAAATCGCCACACCGACTGACCAAATTGCAGGGGCATTTAACGCAAAGGTGGCCTGACACCTTCATCCTGACACGCGCCCCCGGCAGAGCCGAAGTGACCACTGTCACTCCACCGCTCCACTAGCCAGTCTGACAGAAGGATAGCGCCGCCTGCGCCACTCCGACTGCAGTGCCACTCGACAGAGTGAGTCTGACAGGCAGTCAGGCCTTGCCAAAGGCACCACGGCGAACTCCGCCCCGCCCGACCCCAGGGCTCGGACTCGGGCTAAGACCCGGAAGACGGCGAACTCCGCTCCGCCCGACCCCAGGGCTCGGACTCGGGCTAAGACCCGGAAGACGGCGAACTCCGCTCCGCCCGACCCCAGGGCTCGGACTCGGGCTAAGACCCGGAAGACGGCGAACTCCGCTCCGCCCGACCCCAGGGCTCGGACTCGGGCTAAGACCCGGAAGACGGCGAACTCCGCTCCGCCCGACCCCAGGGCTCGGACTCGGGCTAAGACCCGGAAGACGACGAAACTCCGCCTCGCCCGACCCCAGGGCTCGGACTCCGCCCTGGCCTCGGCCGAACGACTTCCGCCTCGCCCGACCCCAGGGCTCGGACTCCGCCCTGGCCTCGGCCGAACGACTTCCGCCTCGCCCGACCCCAGGGCTCGGACTCCGCCCTGGCCTCGGCCGAACGACTTCCGCCTCGCCCGACCCCATGGCTCGGGCTCGGCCACGGCAATGGAGGGCAGACTCAACCTCGGCTTCGGAGGAACCCCCACGTCGCCCTGCCTAGGGCACAGACCGCCACGTCAACAGGAAGCGCCATCATCATCCTACCCCGAATCGACTCGGGTCACGGAGAACAAGACCGGCGTCCCATCCGGCCAGCTCCGCCGGAGGGGCAATGATGGCGCTCCACAAGCTCTATGACGACGGCGGCCCCCAGCTCTCTTACGGAAGCAGGACGACGTCAGCAGGGACTCGACCGCTCCAACAGCTGTCCCTCCGCCAGGCTCCGCCGCACCTCCGACAGCCACGACATCACGCCAGCAGGGTGCCCAGATCTCTCCGGCTGCCACATTGGCATGTACCTAGGGCGCTAGCTCTCCCTCCGTTAGACACGTAGCACTCTGCTACACCCCCCATTGTACACCTGGATCCTCTCCTTACGACTATAAAAGGGAGGACCAGGGCCTTCTTAGAGAAGGTTGGCCGCGCGGGACCGAGGACGGGACAGGCGCTCTCTTGGGGCCGCTCGCTTCCCTCACCCACGTGGACGCTTGTAACCCCCCTACTGCAAGCGCACCTGACCTGGGCGCGGGACGAACACGAAGGCCGCGGGACTTCCACCTCTCTCACGCTCGACTCCGGCCACCTCGCCTCTCCCCCCTTCGCGCTCGCCCACGCGCTCGACCCATCTGGGCTGGGGCACGCAGCACACTCACTCGTCGGCTTAGGGACCCCCCTGTCTCGAAACGCCGACAGTTGGCGCGCCAGGTAGGGGCCTGCTGCGTGCTGACGAACAGCTCCCCGTCAAGCTCCAGATGGGCAGTCTCCAGCAACCTCTCCGGCCCGGGACGGTGCTTCGTTTCGGGACTCTTGAGTTCATGTCCTTCGACGGCAGCTACGACATGATACTTCTTCCACCGCCGCGCGACTACGACAATGGCGGCCGACAACCCGCCCGCCGGCGGCGGAATCGACGACGTCTTCCCCGCGTGGTGGAAGGGCAACCTTCGGGCTCGCTCCGTTCTCTCCCCCGCCAACGGAGGAGGAGGCGGGGCCGTCAAGGCCAGGCGGGAGGCCGCGCTTCGTCGGCCGTCGAGCGAATCGACGCCCCCGACGCCCCGACGGAAGGCACGCCGGACGTCGACCTCGCGTTCAAGACGGAGGCAAGCGCCGTTCCCCCGTGGCACGCTGACCCCGAGCAAGAAGACGACGCCGGCGCGCTCGCGGAAAGCCTGCAGGACGTCGCCCTCGAACCAGAGTTGACGGTGCAACCAGTCCCCGATGTGACTACGTCGCTCCTCGTCGACAAAAAGGTACCGACTAACTCCCATCTTGCGTCATTTCGACTCGGCCTCAACCCGCCAAACGACCTCGTTTTGGCGGGTGCTCTCATTGAGGCGAGTGCAACCCCACTGAGGTTCCGTATGCGGTCGCCTTGGGACCGACTGACGGACGTCTCGACCTACGGGCCCTCTGGGTCCGAGGAAGATGACGATCCCAGCATCGCTTGGGATTTCTCCGGACTTGGCAACCCCAGTGCCGTGCGGGACTTCATGACCGCATGTGACTACTGCCTATCCGACTGTTCCGATGGAAGCCGCAGCCTTGGCGACGAGAGCTGCGCCCCAAGCCGCGAATGTTTCCACATCGAGCTAGGGAATCCCTCCGAAGGCAACCATCTTGGCATGCCGGAGGACGGTGATCTCCCTAGGCCGGTGCCTCGCGCCGACATCCCACGGGAGCTAGCTGTGGTCCCCGCTCCGGCGGGGGGTTACGACCCACAACTCGAGCAAGTCCGCGAGGCGCAGGCCAGGCTGAACGAGGGAACTGGAGCGCTTGAGCCGATCCGTCGGGACGTCGGACAGGCGTGGGCGGGCCAACCCCTGGCCGGAGAAATACGTCACTTGCCCCAAGGTCTCCAGCACCGCGTCGCCGACGATGTCAGGATCAGGCCGCCGCCCGCATCCAGCGGGGTTGGTCAGAACCTGGCAACTGCAGCAATGCTCATCCACGCGATGCCGGAGCTGTCAACCACCGAGGGTCGGCGAATCCAGGGAGAACTCAAGAATCTCCTGGAAGGCGCTGCGGCCCGGCGGGCCGAGAGCACTGCCTCCCGAAGGCAAGGTTATCCCTCGGAACCTCATGCCGCGACTTCCCGATTCATGCGGGAAGCCTCGGTCTACACCGGGCGCACGCGCAACACCGCGCCTGCGGCCCCGGGCCACCTTGGCAACGAGCACCATCGACGCGACCGTCGGGCTCACCTCGACGAAAGGGTGCGCCGAGGCTACCACCCCAGGCGTGGGGGGTGCTACGACAGCGGGGAGGATCGGAGTCCCTCGCCCGAACCACCCGGTCCGCAGGCCTTCAGTCGGGCCATCCGACGGGCGCCATTCCCGACCCGGTTCCGACCCCCGACTACTATCACGAAGTACTCGGGGGAAACGAGACCGGAACTGTGGCTCGCGGACTACCGCCTTGCCTGCCAACTGGGTGGAACGGACGACGACAACCTCATCATCCGTAACCTCCCCCTGTTCCTCTCCGACACTGCTCGCGCCTGGTTGGAGCACCTGCCTCCGGGGCAGATCTCCAACTGGGACGACTTGGTCCAAGCCTTCGCTGGCAATTTCCAGGGCACATACGTGCGCCCCGGGAATTCTTGGGACCTTCGAAGCTGCCGGCAACAGCCGGGGGAGCCGCTTCGGGACTACATCCGGCGATTTTCGAAGCAGCGCACCGAGCTGCCCAACATCACCGACTCGGATGTCATCGGCGCGTTCCTCGCCGGCACCACTTGCCGCGACCTGGTGAGCAAGCTGGGTCGCAAGACCCCCACCAGGGCGAGCGAGCTGATGGACATCGCCACCAAGTTCGCCTCTGGCCAGGAGGCGGTCGAGGCTATCTTCCGAAAGGACAAGCAGCCCCAGGGCCGCCCATCGGAAGAAGCTCCCGAGGCGTCTGCTCCGTGCGGCGCCAAGAAGAAAGGCAAGAAGAAGTCACAATCGAAACGCGACGCCGCTGACGCGGACCTTGTCGCCGCCGCCGAGTATAAGAACCCTCGGAAGCCCCCCAGAGGTGCAAACCTCTTCGACAAGATGCTCAAGGAGCCGTGCCCCTACCATCAGGGGCCCGTCAAGCACACCCTCGAGGAGTGCGTTATGCTTCGGCGTCACTTCCACAGGGCCGGGCCGCCCGCCGAGGGTGGCAGGGCCCGCGACGACGACAAGAACGAAGATCACCTAGCAGGAGAATTCCCCGAGGTCCGCGACTGCTTCATGATCTATGGAGGGCATGCGGCGAATACCTCGGCTCGGCACCGCAAGCAAGAGCGCCGGGAGGTCTGCTCGGTGAAGGTGGCGGCGCCAGTCTACCTAGACTGGTCCGACAAGCCCATCACTTTCGACCAGGCCGACCACCCCGATCATGTGCCGAGCCCGGGAAATACCCGCTCGTCGTCGACCCCGTTGTCGGCGATGTCAGGCTCACCAAGGTCCTGATGGATGGGGGCAGCTGCCTCAACATCATCTACGCCGAGACCCTCAAGCTCCTGCGCGTCGATCTGTCCTCCGTCCGAGCAGGCGCTGCGCCCTTCCACGGGATCATCCTTGGGAAGCGCGTCCAGCCCCTCGGGCGACTCGACCTCCCCGTCTGCTTCGGGACACCCTCCAACTTCCGAAGGGAGACCCTGACGTTCGAGGTGGTCGGGTTCCGAGGAACCTACCACGCCGTGCTAGGGAGGCCATGCTACGCGAAGTTCATGGCCGTCCCCAACTACACCTACTTGAAGCTCAAGATGCCGGGCCCCAACGGGGTCATCACCGTCGGCCCCACGTACAAACACGCGTTCGAATGCGACGTGGAGTGCGTGGAGTACGCCGAGGCCCTCGCCGAGTCCGAGGCCCTCATCGCCGACCTGGAGAACCTCTCCAAGGAGGTGCCAGACGTGAAGCGCCACGCCGGCAACTTCGAACCAGTGGAGACGGTCAAGGCCGTCCCTCTCGACCCCAGTGGCGACACCACCAAGCAGGTCCGGATCGTTTCCGGGCTCGACCCCAAATAGGAAGCAGTGCTCGTCGACTTTCTCCGCGCGAACGCCGACGTCTTTGCGTGGAGTCCCTCGGACATGCCCGGCATACCGAGGGATGTCGCCGAGCACTCGCTGGATATTCGGGCCGGAGCCCGACCCGTCAGGCAGCCTCTGCGCCGATTCGACGAGGAGAAGCGCAGAGTGATTGGCGAAGAGATCCACAAGCTAATGGCAGCAGGGTTCATCAAAGAGGTATTCCATCCCGAATGGCTTGCCAACCCTGTGCTTGTGAGAAAGAAAGGGGGGAAATGGCGGATGTGTGTAGACTACACTGGTCTCAACAAAGCATGTCCGAAGGTTCCCTACCCTCTGCCTCGCATCGACCAAATCATGGATTCCACCGCTGGGTGCGAAACCCTGTCCTTCCTCGATGCCTACTCAGGGTATCACCAGATCCGGATGAAAGAGTCCGACCAGCTCGCGACTTCTTCCATCACGCCGTTCGGCATGTACTGCTATGTCACCATGCCGTTCGGTTTGAGGAATGCGGGCGCGACGTACCAGCGGTGCATGAACCATGTGTTCGGCGAACACATCGGTCGCACAGTCGAGGCCTACGTCGATGACATCGTAGTCAAGACAAGGAAGGCTTCCGACCTCCTCTCCGACCTTGAAGTGACATTCCGGTGTCTCAAGGCGAAAGGAGTCAAGCTTAATCCTGAGAAGTGTGTCTTCGGGGTGCCCCGAGGCATGCTCCTAGGGTTCATCGTCTCCGAGCGAGGCATCGAAGCCAACCCGGAGAAGATCGCGGCCATCACCAGCATGGGACCCATCAAGGACTTAAAAGGGGTACAGAGGGTCATGGGATGCCTCGCGGCCCTGAGCCGCTTCATCTCACGCCTCGGCGAAAGAGGTCTGCCTCTGTACCGCCTCTTAAGGAAGGCCGAGTGTTTCGCTTGGACCCCCGAGGCCGAGGAAGCCCTCGGCAACCTGAAGGCGCTCCTTACAAAGGCGCCTGTCTTGGTGCCCCCGGCGGACGGAGAAGCCCTCTTGGTCCACGTCGTCGCGACCACTCAGGTGGTTAGCACCGCGATTGTGGTCGAAAGGCAAGAGGAAGGGCATGCATTGCCCGTTCAGAGGCCGGTCTACTTCATCAGCGAAGTGCTGTCCGAGACTAAGATCCGCTACCCGCAAGTTCAAAAGCTGCTATATGCTGTGATCCTGACAAGGCGGAAGCTGCGACACTACTTCGAGTCTCATCCGGTAACTGTGGTGTCATCCTTCCCCCTGGGGGAGATCATCCAGTGCCGAGAGGCCTCGGGCAGGATCGCAAAGTGGGCGGTGGAAATCATGGGCGAAACGATCTCGTTCGCCCCTCGGAAGGCCATCAAGTCCCAGGTGTTGGCGGATTTCGTGGCCGAATGGGTCGACACCCAGCTGCCAACGACTCCGATCCAACCGGAGTTCTGGACCATGTTTTTCGACGGGTCGCTGATGAAGACGGGGGCCGGCGCAGGCCTGCTCTTCATCTCGCCCCTCGGAAAGCACTTGCGCTACGTGCTGCGCCTCCATTTCCCGGTGTCCAACAATGTGGCCGAGTACGAAGCTCTGGTCAACGGATTGCGGATCGCCATCGAGCTAGGGGTCAGACGCCTCGACGCCCGCGGTGATTCGCAGCTCGTCATCGACCAAGTCATGAAGAACTCCCACTGCCGCGACCCAAAGATGGAGGCCTACTGCGACGAGGTTCGGCGCCTGGAAGACAAGTTCTTCGGGCTCGAGCTCAACCACATCGCTCGGCGCTACAACGAAACCGCAGACGAGCTGGCTAAGATAGCCTCGGGGCGAACGACAGTCCCCCCGGACGTCTTCTCCCGGGATCTGCATCAACCCTCCGTCAAGCTCGACGACGCGCCCGAGCCCGAGGTACCCTCGGCTCAGCCCGAGGTACCCTCGGCACAGCCCGAGGTACCCTCGGCACAGCCCAAGGTACCCTCGGCCTCCGAGGGTGAGGCACTGAACGTCGAGGAAGGGCAGAGCGGGGCCACGCCAGATCAAGATTGGCGGGCCCCGTACCTGCAATATCTCCGTCGAGGAGAGCTACCCCTCGACCAAGTCGAGGCTCGGCGGGTAGCGCGACGCGCCAAGTCATTCGTCTTGCTGGGCGACGAAGAGGAGCTCTATCATCGCAGCCCCTTGGGCATCCTCCAGCGATGCATCTCCATCGCCGAAGGTCGGGAACTGCTGCAAGAAATACACTCGGGGGCTTGCGGCCACCACGCAGCGCCCCGAGCCCTTGTCGGAAATGCTTTCTGGCAAGGCTTCTACTGGCCAACGGCGGTGGCTGACGCCACTAGAATTGTCCGCACCTGCGAAGGGTGCCAATTCTATGCGAAGCGGACGCACCTACCCGCTCAGGCTCTGCAGACAATACCCGTCACTTGGCCCTTCGCTGTATGGGGTCTGGACCTCGTCGGTCCCTTGCAGAAGGCGCCCGGGGGCTACACGCACATGCTGGTCGCCATCGACAAATTCTCCAAGTGGATCGAGGTCCGACCTCTGAACAGCATCAGGTCCGAGCAGGCGGTGGCGTTCTTCACCAACATCATCCATCGCTTCGGGGTCCCGAACTCCATCATCACCGACAACGGCACCCAGTTCACCGGCAAAAAATTCTTGGATTTTTGCGAGGATCACCATATCCGGGTGGACTGGGCCGTCGTGGCTCATCCCATGTCGAATGGGCAAGTAGAGCGTGCCAACGGCATGATTCTACAAGGGCTCAAGCCTCGGATCTACAACGACCTCAACAAATTCGGCAAGCGATGGATGAAGGAACTCCCCTCGGTGGTCTGGAGCCTAAGGACGACGCCGAGTCGTGCCACGGGCTTCACGCCGTTTTTCCTGGTCTACGGGGCTGAAGCTATCTTGCCCACTGACCTGGAATACGGCTCCCCGAGGGCGAGGGCCTACACCGAACAAAGCAACCAAGCTAGCCGAGAGGAATCGCTGGACCAGCTGGAGGAAGCTCGGGACAGGGCCTTACTACACTCGGCGCGGTACCAACAGTCCCTGCGATGCTACCACGCCCGAGGGGTCCGGTCCCGAGAACTCCAGGTGGGCGATCTGGTGCTTCGGCTGCGGCAAGACGCCCGAGGGAGGCACAAGCTCACGCCCCCCTGGGAAGGGCCATTCGTCATCGCCAAAGTCCTGAAGCCCGGAACATACAAGCTGGCCAACCATCAAGGCGAGATCTACGGCAACGCTTGGAACATCAAACAGCTACGTCGCTTCTACCCTTAAGATGTTTTCAAGTTGTTCATATACCTCGCGCCTACGCAAAGTTTAGTCGTCAAGGAAGGGTCGGCTTAGCCTCGGCAAAGCCCGACCCTCCCTCGGGGGCTAAAAGGGGGGAGACCCCCTCTGCGTCGAATTTTTCCGCGGAAAAGGATCTCTTTTTAGCAGGATTTCTTTCGTGCTTCTTGACTACTTTGGAAAGCGGATCCTGGAAACGACGGAGTACACGTAAGCAGCCAAGGCTGACCGAGCCGAGGGACTCCTACGCCTCCGGGATACGGATACCTCACTCATCACCTTCTACGATAAGTAACTTGCGCTCGGATAAAGCGACTCCGTGGACCGAACAAGTCTTCACGTTCGGAAGCTCTCCTGCCGAAGCAGTCCTTCAAGCTTTCTCGACTAAGTCGGGGACAGGGCCTCATGGACGGGTGAAAGTACGCGTAAGCGGCAAGGCCGACCGAGCCGAGGGATTCCCACGCCTCTGGGATACGGATACCTCACTCGTCCCTTCCGCGAAAAGCAACTCTCGCTCACACAAACATCCCTGTTACCGACAGAGTCCAGATGCTCGAAACAAGAGGAAAAAAGGCGCAGCTTCGCAAGCGTGGCGAGGGTGTGTTTTTTCTGGCCTCGGCGGCCGCAGAAAGCACACGCTACAAGATGATCTGATCCTGCAGGCTCGGGTCTTCACGCTGAAGGGAGCCGTAGCACCCTCGGCATCGACGACGTCTCCAGCAAAGCCCGACCCGAGGCCTCGACTGATCGACTTCGGCGTCGGCTCCGCTGACGGACAACACGGCTAGGCTCCGGCCAACCAGGTTCCCATTCTCGAGCCAACTCCGCCTCTGTTCATACTGATATCGCTACCCCTGGCCTCGGTCCACCGAAGGGCAGCCGAGGGGTCTCTTTAACTAAGCTAGAGGAACCCCAGACAACAAGGCCGAACGGGCCGAGGGATTCCTACGCCTCCGGGATACGGATACCTCACCCGTCACCTTGACACGGGGCGACTCATGCTTGGTAAAGCGGTTCAGATAATCAACAGGCGAGACTTAATGCTCGAAAATGAGGAAAAAACACGGCTCCGTGCCGAAATTACATACATGTTCAGGCCCCGACAGCCACAATGAACAAAAAACACTGGCATTCGAGATGCCACTACCAACGGAACTCCGGTTCCCACCTCCACAGGTACGAACAACCCCCCTCCGAGGGGGAAGGCCTGCGGAGTAACTGAAGAACGATGAGCGGCCCGCTGCCGCCCGTTCCAACCGCGACGACAACCACCCCTGCCCTAGACAGCGAAGCGGCTTAGGCAGCAGCTTTGGGGCAGGTGTCACGGCAGGAGGACTCCCCCCCGCTGAGGACGAGAACCAGCCATTCAGGCAGGGAGACGGAGATCCAGGGCCACTAGCGCCCTACATATCCCGGCATGGCTGGAGGAAGTCTCCGTGGGGCTCAAGGACGCCCTTCACCCCCGGGCGCGGGGGGAAGAAAAGGGCAGCCGACCCACGCGGGGGCGGCCCCCCGACTCGCCTCATCTTCCATCTTGGCCTGGATGACGAAAATCCTTGAGGCCGAGGGAGGAGTAGAGGCCGCGGCCTGGCCCGCTTCCCCCACCGTCGAACTAGAGGTCACCATCTTGGGTGGCCACCGGTGGCGGAGCGTGGCCAGGCTGCGTGATGAAAATCCTTGAAGCCGAACGATGGCTGAGAGGTACCAACTCCCATGGAGTTGCGTTCCTCCAACGAGGAGGCAGAAAGGCGATGGATACCCCCCATCCGGGGGCTTGGAAGATGGGAAGACACGATGCTTAAGGGAGGAAGAAGACATGGTTGCCTTCCGAAAGGAGTCTCCCTCCTTTTAAAGGCAACTCTCCCTACGTGCGCCCCCAGGCGCCACGGGCTGAGTCTTCTCCAACACGCTCCAAGGCCCTCCCCTGCGACTCGGGGGCTGGGTCCCGCATGTCATGCAAGCCGGCTCAGGGCAGAAGAAGCCGAACCGCCGCGCGTGGTGCGCACGACCGTCCAGCGGTTACAAGCGACCCCCCATTTTCGCCCAGACCAACGGGCAGAAGGGGCGGGCAGCCATGCAGGCGGCATGCAACCGCGCCAGATGGGCGCGCTTCTCCGACTTCTGACACGCCAGTTTGGGAACCCAGGCCCACGCATCGAGCAACCGGCATGCCAGCTGCTGCATGCGAGCAACCGCACCGCCACTTGTGCCACCATCGCGCCTCTTCGGTTGCGGAGCCAATGCCACTACTCGAGGCGACCCAATAGCGCCAGCCTGGCGCGTCGGTCAAAGCGACCGAAAGAGGGCCGGCAGTAATAGCGGTGGCAGGCGGGCGGGCGCAGCGGTCACGTCGTCAGCCAGGCTCACGTCCCATCCTGGGACAGCAAGAGAAGCCTCCTCTCACGGCATGGAGACGGTGCACCCGTGACCCGTTCCTCGAACGGATCGCACGCGCGCAACAGCCGCCCCGCCAACCACTCGCCTCGTCGCATTAACTCCGTGGCGGGACACGCGGCGCCTCTGGCAGGAGGAGCGCGCGACGCTTCACCTTCGCCGTAATAATCGCGTCAGAAAAGGTACGCCACGTCGTCCGATTTCGTATCCTTTTCCGTTTTCCTCTTTCTCTATCTCTTGCAACAGGGACCGGGAAAGGGGGATACCCCGAAAGGGATCCTTCTCCGCGAAGGAACCGGGCTCCGAGCCCCCCACTACTGATCAGGGGTTCGAAGGCTGGCCCTCCGAAGGGTTCAACAGCCGCCTCAGATCGCGTGGGCCCGACACCCACTACTGGTCAGGGGTTCGAAGGCCAGCCCCCCGAAGGGTTCCATGGCCGCCTCAGGCTACTCGGGCTCCGCGCCCATTACTGATCAGGGGTTCGAAGGCTGGCCCCCGAAGGGTTCACAGTCGCCTCAGACACCGAGCGAGGGATGACCAGGGGTACGTTCGATACATAACCAAGGCTCGGGCTGCGCTCCCGAGGTACCCTAGGACATTTCCGAGACCAGCGGGAACGATCTTGTAACGGAATCCCATCGGAGGGAGGCATCGAGCCCTCGGACCCCGTCGCCAGGGGACCGGGTCCGGCAAATCACCCGCAGGTACTTTTGGGCGTGCCTCTGGGCCCCTAGCCGACCCCCAACGAACGGGGCACGGACGTCCACTCGGATTACCCGCTTGCAGCTCACCGGAGACACCATGTTCGGTGCCCATCGAGGGTAGCATGGCGCACTCCCCCCCTCCTCCTTGCGGAAAGGCGACGTAGGGGCGTATGTAAAAAGTCGAGTCTGTCCCTGATCGCCCTCTCGCCCTGTGCAGAGGCTCGGGGGCTGCTCTCGCAAAAACCGGCTCCGGCCAAATCGTTGACAGCGTCAACATACCAGCCCGAGAGCTTGGACCCCGACCGTGCACCCGGGCTACGGCCAGTTCGCATGAGGGAACGACCAGACCAGCCGAAGCATTGCGCGAGGTATTAAGACCTCGAAGGAGTGTAACCACTCCTCCGAGGCCTCGGGGGCTACACCCGGCGGGTGCGCTCGCGCGCACCCACCGGAACGAAATGCAACCGAGAAAGGCTGGTCCCCTTGCAAAAAAGTGCGACAAAAGCCTCCAAGCGAGTGCTAACACTCCCTTCGAGGCTCGGGGGCTACTGTCGGGGACCATAATTAGGGGTACCCTCAAGACGCCTAATTCTCAGCTGGTAACCCCCATCAGCATAAAGCTGCAAAGGCCTGATGGGTACGATTAAGTCAGGGATCAGTCCACACGAGTGACTCGATCACGCTTCACCCGAGCCTAGCCTCGGCCAAGGGCAGTCGACCTCGAGAGACTTCCGTCTCGCCCGAGGCCCCCTTTTTATGGCGGACACATCACCGGCTCGCCCGAGGCCTTGGCTTCGCTCAGAAGCAACCTTGACTAAATCGCCACACCGACTGACCAAATTGCAGGGGCATTTAACGCAAAGGTGGCCTGACACCTTCATCCTGACACGCGCCCCCGGCAGAGCCGAAGTGACCACTGTCACTCCACCGCTCCACTGGCCAGTCTGACAGAAGGACAGCGCCGCCTGCGCCACTCCGACTGCAGTGCCACTCGACAGAGTGAGTCTGACAGGCAGTCAGGCCTTGCCAAAGGCACCACGGCGAACTCCGCCCCGCCCGACCCCAGGGCTCGGACTCGGGCTAAGACCCGGAAGACGGTGAACTCCGCTCCGCCCGACCCCAGGGCTCGGACTCGGGCTAAGACCCGGAAGACGGCGAACTCCGCTCCGCCCGACCCTAGGGCTCGGACTCGGGCTAAGACCCGGAAGACGGCGAACTCCGCTCCGCCCGACCCCAGGGCTCGGACTCGGGCTAAGACCCGGAAGACGGCGAACTCCGCTCCGCCCGACCCCAGGGCTCGGACTCGGGCTAAGACCCGGAAGACGACGAAACTCCGCCTCGCCCGACCCCAGGGCTCGGACTCCGCCCTGGCCTCGGCCGAACGACTTCCGCCTCGCCCGACCCCAGGGCTCGGACTCCGCCCTGGCCTCGGCCGAACGACTTCCGCCTCGCCCGACCCCAGGGCTCGGACTCCGCCCTGGCCTCGGCCGAACGACTTCCGCCTCGCCCGACCCCATGGCTCGGGCTCGGCCACGGCAACGGAGGGCAGACTCAACCTCGGCTTCGGAGGAACCCCCACGTCGCCCTGCCTAGGGCACAGACCGCCACGTCAACAGGAAGCGCCATCATCATCCTACCCCGAATCGACTCGGGTCACGGAGAACAAGACCGGCGTCCCATCCGGCCAGCTCCGCCGGAGGGGCAATGATGGCGCTCCACAAGCTCTATGACGACGGCGGCCCCCAGCTCTCTTACGGAAGCAGGACGACGTCAGCAGGGACTCGACCGCTCCAACAGCTGTCCCTCCGCCAGGCTCCGCCGCACCTCCGACAGCCACGACATCACGCCAGCAGGGTGCCCAGATCTCTCCGGCTGCCACATTGGCATGTACCTAGGGCGCTAGCTCTCCCTCCGTTAGACACGTAGCACTCTGCTACACCCCCCATTGTACACCTGGATCCTCTCCTTACGACTATAAAAGGGAGGACCAGGGCCTTCCGCGCGGGACCGAGGACGGGACAGGCGCTCTCTTGGGGCCGCTCGCTTCCCTCACCCGCGTGGACGCTTGTAACCCCCCTACTGCAAGCGCACCTGACCTGGGCGCGGGACGAACACGAAGGCCGCGGGACTTCCACCTCTCTCACGCTCGACTCCGGCCACCTCGCCTCTCCCCCTTCGCGCTCGCCCACGCGCTCGACCCATCTGGGCTGGGGCACGCAGCACACTCACTCGTCGGCTTAGGGACCCCCCTGTCTCGAAACGCCGACACGTAGTGAGCTAAATGTCTTAGATTCATGTAACTTGGATTGATCTATAGCATACATGTGTTCTATGCCTTTGATCATGTTAATTCATGCATTTATATGAATTATTGCTTATTTATGGTGCTCAAGTTGTGCAAGGGATCCCCGGACCTCACAAGTCTATGTGTGAATGATGCACATATTTAGGGGGAGAAGTGCTACAACTTGACCCTTTAAAACTAACCTTTGTGTATGAGTATACTTGATGTAGTCTCAAAGGTGCATTGAAAGGGAAAGGTGAACTTGGACCATGCAAAGACTTCCACTGCACTCTGGTATTAGTGTACTCACCTCCAAGTTCATACTTATGCTCTCATTGCCTTTTTGCTCTTAATTGACATTTTTGGTGAGGCAATGGGGTTAAAGGGCCAAGAATGATCCCATTTTGGTGCTTAATGCCAAAGGGGGAGAAATTAAGGCCAAAGCAAATGGATCAGCTACCACTTGTGAATTTTGAAAACAATAGAGTTAGAACTTTTGATTTGTCCAAAATACTCTTATTGAAAAATTTGGTCTCTTGTGGGAGAAAATTTTGATTATGGGAAAAGGGGGAGTTTTTGGCACTTGATCAATTTTTCTCTTGGAATATCTCTCTTTGTGCCCAAACAAGCGTGTTTGACTTAGAGATAGGAAAATGAATTTGATTTGCAAAAACAAACCAAGTGGTGGCAAAGAATGATCTAAATATGTCAAATCGTGTGCAAAAACAATTTGGTCCTCAATTGCATTGATGTTGCACTTCTTTTGGTTGCTTTTGTTGTGTTGGCATAAATCACCAAAAAGGGGGAGAATGAAAGGGAAATATGCCCTTGGGCCATTTCTATAATGTTTTGGTGATTATGTGTCCAACACATAGTGAGTGAGTTGTTATGTGCTAAACAAGCAAGAAGTGCAAGTCATATAACAAGGTATGTTTCTAGACTTAGTACATTTGTTTTTGAATACTAATGAAGTTATCTAAGTGCTAGAAACAGTGAGAAAAGAAGAAGAAAAGAAACCGAAAAGACTTGGCTCGGTGCAGCCAAACTTCAGCTCAGCCAGGTTGGTCCGCGTAAAAAGGCCGCTCTCGGGACTCGACGGCGGTGTACGACTATAATTCACCGAACTGTCCGGTGGTGCACCGGACTGTCCGGTGAGTCGTCCATGGCGAACTCGTCGCCCTCGGGTGTAGCATCCCAAAAATTCAAATCCTGAAATTTTCTCAAATTCGCCCTAAATTCAAAATGAATTTCAAGTTTCATTTCAAAATGTTTGTTTACGAGTTGATATCAACAAATAAAATATAGTGGTCTATATTATCTCCAAAATCCTCCTCAAAATATCATACAAATATTTCCCGAGTGATCCCCCTCAAATTCTTTCTAGAAATACTGCCCAGATATTTCCCTAGTGATCCCCTTCAAGTTCTTTCCAGAAATACTGCCCAAATATTCCACCGATATATCTCCAGATATTTTCCTCTTGAGAAATACCTTCAGAATCATTTTTCAAGTCCCTACAAATATTTTCTTCATAACTTTCCTCATGCCCATACGTATACGTATGCCTCCAGTATCATACGGTGAGTTCTACAAGCTAATCTCACTTATACAAGACAAATCCATGCTAATCTCCCACTAATCCTCTCATACTCCCACTAATCATCTCATCCCTCCCCCTAATCCCCCCACGATGGCTATAAATAGAGGGGCAAGAGCCTCCTCTCATCCCACCCCAAGCCATTTCATGGCAACTCTCTTTCCCCCCACACACACACCCACTCCATGTTCCACACAAGCACACACTAGCACAAGGATCGTTCGGTCGTTCTTCGATCGTTCGTCCCTCTGTTCTTAGTTTGTTCGTTCGTTCGTCCGATCGTTCGATCGTTCGTTCGATCGTTCATGGTTCGTTCGTCCGATCGTTCGATCGTTCGTCCAAATAATCTTTTTCCTCTCGTTATGCTGCCGAAATTCCGATCGTTCGTTCGTTCGATCATTCGATCGTTCATCGTTCGTTCATAGTTCCTATTCATCGTTCATCGTTCGTTCATAGTCCCTATTCACCATTCTTCCAGATAATCTTTGTCCTGCTGTTATGCTGCCGAAATTCCAATCGTTCGTTCGTCCGATCATTCGATCGTTCGTCCAAATAATCTTTTCCCTGCCGTTATGCTGCCGAAATTCTGATCGTTCGTTCGTTCGATCATTCAATCATTCATCGTTCGTTCATAGTTCCTATTCATCGTTCATCGTTCGTTCATAGTCCCTATTCATCGTTCTTCCAGATAATCTTTGTCCTGCCGTTATGCTGCCGAAATTCCGATCATTCGATCGTTCGTCCGTTCGTTCATAGTTCCTATTCATCGTTCATCGTTCGTTCATCATCACTATTCATCGTTCGTTCATACGAACTATTCACCATTACTATTCATCGTTACTATTCCCCGTTACTATTCATTATCATTACTGTAACACCTCAGGTGTTACTTAGGGTGTCCACCCAAGGCTACACCATTTAAACCTACTATCACATGTGGTTTAGTTTGAGCAAAGTGCACCAAACTTAGAATTCAAATCCTAAGCAAGTGCAACCCATCTTAGATATCATACCTTAACCTATCATGCACCTCTAAAGTGGAGAATTGCCCAAAACCCTAATGCAAACCCCTTTGGACAATGGGAACCCTAGAAGTAAGTATGACCAAAAGGTCATGAAAACCTTATGATCATGGCTTGGGCCAAATATAAAAGTTGTAGTACACTTAATAACCTACAAATAATAGTAAGAAAGTAAACCCAAAAAGATTTCAGAAAACCCCAAAAGGTTCGAGCATGAAAGAAAAATCAGAATTTGTCTAAGTCCAAAACCAACCCTTGGCCAAAGATCACACATGTTCATCCTCATTCAAACTTCAAAACATTTCGACCCAATTGACAAAGTGGCACCAAATTACCTCTAGAATGCCCTGGAGAAAGTTGACACCTACCCTAAGAAGTTTGACACGACTTGGCACAAGTTTTGTCTCGGTTTGGACATCTTTGACATAGCCGACTTCCCACCCCCGTATCTCTCTAACCCGACCACATCTACCCTTGGAACTCACATGAACTAGGTAGCTCTAGGTGTAGGGAAGAGATCTCTCACAGGCTCTAGGGCAAGATTCGTACGTTTTGGCCGCTCAGTAGAGGGAAGAACAAGGGCAGAAGCAAAGAGCCACGTGTTCGACGCGCTCTGAGCTCGCCAGAGCACGCCCGACGCGCCCCCCCCCCCCCCCCGCGTGCCCCGCGTCGCGCCAAAGCCAAGCCGGTGCCATGGCCCGCGCCCGTGCCTATAAAGCACCCAAGGACTTCGAATGTACCCCTCCGCACGCGCTCAACCTCACCGGAGCCCAAAACCACCGGAGTTTGCCCGTGCACGGCGTGCCCGCGGCCGCCCGATCCCCCTCGCCACCGTAGACCGGCCAACAGAACCCTTCCCAACCCCGTCCAACCCTCGGAGAAGACTGTGCACACCTCGGTGAAGCTCCCCGAGCGAGGAATCGGAGTTTGCTTCGCTGGAGAGGCCAGTCCACGGTCGCCGGACTCCACCCGACCGCCGATGAGCATAGACCGGGTAATCCTCTGCTCCATTCTTCGATTCCTTATGCACATAGCCTCTACGTCACCCCATGAAGCTCACTGTGTCATTGGATTGAACTAGATCGCCGTGGTTTGGCTGGAACACCCGCCGCCGACGAGAGCACCCGCCTGCGCACGTGGACCGGACGATTCCGGCCACCTCCACCGTCGATCCGTACACCGTTGTGACCGCCAGGACCTCCCGGAGCCAACCCCGCCCCTCACCGGACCTCTCTCGCCGCCGGTAAGCCGCGTCGCCCTTTTCTTTTTCGCGGGTACTGTTTAAACCGAGGGAGGGACCGCGGGGGAGAAGAAGAAAAGGCCAGGGGGTTTTGCGCATCGTCAGTGACTCAGGGGAATAGTAGCGCAGGGGTATAACTGAGAGGGTTTGTTTGGAAAGAACCCGAGGACTTCGGTGCAAAGTGGTTTTCCAGGAAACCTTTTATTAAATCTGATTTAAATTCAAACAGAACTTGAATAATTCATATCTTCTGTTTTATTCACCCAAATCAAGTCAAACCAATTTTTCCAAATCTTAAATAATGTAAACTACTTAAGAAAAATATAAAACCCCTAAGTGCTACAGAAAACTTTAGGGTTCTGATTTAAATATTGATTTGGCCAAAGCTAAATAATAGGAGGAAAAATAGTTGCACTATTTAACTAAGGTTAAGAAAATTTAGAGAAGTACTTGATCACCTACCGACCTATTTAAAAATGATAAACTCCTCTGCACACCCCATTAAGCTAGAGTTTGCCATTTATTTCACATTGTGCTTAAAGTTAAAGAAAATAGGAAAGGTGATTTAAATAAGGAACCAGGGAGCACCCCTATTTTTGTTAGTCTACTTATTCAGTGTAGTTCATTAGAAAAAATTATTATACCCTGGTTTAGTATAAAATAAATAGGATACCTTTTATTTTAAGAAAACAAGGAAAACTTAGAAAAACCCTACCAAAATAACCCCAAGATAAAAACACCCCAACCTTTGGGATAATTAATGTTTTGTTATGAAGAACATAGGAAAAATATGAAATCTGCTGTTTGACATTTTTCAAATAACAAGGCAGTAGAAAGTGCCTTTTTGGCATTAAACTTTAGAAAATCACCACTAAATAACCATCATTTAGCTTTCTGTGATTTTTGGCACAGAAGCTTGTTATTACTGTTAGATGCCAACAAAAATGACCATTAGGGCAGAACCCACCCCTAGTTAAGAGTTGTAGTGCAAAGTGGCCCCTTTGCCCAACTTTTGTTATTTTTGTCCAAGACATAGCCTTTTTATTCTGAACCTCAAATTTCTAGAACAGGCTATAGTGACCAATGGCAACCCACTGTAATTTTTACAGAATTTTTAGAAAAAGTTAAATCACTGTTGTAGTTCAAACCTACACTAGAATTCATAAATAGAAAATAAAGAAGGGGAAAATGAATGATGGAAATTAGTGTCATCCTAAAACCCTTTGTAAATTGTCCACTGAAATATATAAGAGAAATACCAATCCACTATACCTATCCTTAACAAAACCTAAACCTAGAGTGATAAGCATAAACCACTAAAAGCCACGTATGACCAAGAAACCCTAAGTTACTAACTAACCTAGTTTTTCTTCCTTTAACATAATGTTGTTAAATCCTGCATGATCATGACATACATATTCATTGCATTCGATAGATTGCAACCTCGCTGACGGAGAGTACGTCCTCGTGCCGGAGCAAGGAGCTGCTCAGGAGGTAGCCCCGGATTCAGCACCAGAGCCTGCACCAAAGGATCTGCCTGCCACTGCTTTAGAAGGCAAGCCCCGGTTTTATGCATAACCTGTTATTTATGCTATTTTACTACACTTAATGATTGTAGGATTGAATGTGCACTTAGGTGTAGGAGTTGTTTGAAACCCTAGTTGCATGATCTCAGGAATCCTATTGAGATGAATAATAGTATGCTAGGTCGAGTAGTTGCTTTATTAATCAGGATCTCGGTAGAAGTCGAGTGATTTTCTAGCACTCGCGTGAGGTCAGGAATTGGTTGTACCCACTTTCATATCATAATGATGCTGGTCTGTGGACAACAATCCATGGGGATTGGTTGTCTACGAGGTGGAAAATTGGAATAAGGATTTACGTGCGGATACCTGTGTCAAGCGTTTGAACGTATAAACACATACCGAGAAATATGGTAAATCGGTAAGCCTAGTACCTGAGTGAACCTGCCCGCAGACTTTACCCCTCACGCGACCTGAGACGTGGTCTCCCATTCTGGTTATGGTGGGTACAAGTGCGGTCACTGCACGACGGCAGTCGGGGTCAGTGAGGCATTGTACGCCAAGGCGGTGAGCCCTGATCTGTTGCCAGGGAATCGATGGGGACGGTTGATGTGTGTGGGGACGGAGTGCCCCTACATGTCGTGTGTTTAGGTTTACCTTGCAAGGATAAAAACTCGATTCGAATCGTCTGCTTCTCGCAGCTAATGAGACTGCTTGATCCATTGTACTGCATGGAGTAACAAGTGGAAATATGAGGAGTTGATACAAGATGTTGATTGCTAAAAATGTTTGCTACTATGTATGAGTAGATAGTACATATTTAGCCTTAAGAGAGTCACACTTAAACTTGACAAAGCTAAAACTTGATTTAGAAACTCAGCTAGTGCTTTTGGCAACCAAACCCCACAGCCAAACAGCTGCATGTCTAGAGGTAGAGGAGTAGACTCCTCACACCGGGTAAGTCTAGCTGAGTATTAGTATACTCAGCCTTTCTTGTGGCATAATTTTTTGTACAGGTTCTTTGGAGGACATGGTTGCTGGAGTAACTTGGCCGTCCATCTTGCCACCGGGTTGGACTGTCGAGTGGGATCCTGCCTCGGCTGAGGAGGAGCATGAGGAGTGATGGGACAGGCTTCCCCATCTCTCTGTTTAATTATCGTTAGTTTTATTCCGCTGCACTTCGAACAATGATGACTACTTTTGCAAAAACCCCGATGATGATGTAATAAATTTAATACTCCTTTATGTATGGTTTTATGCTTTATTGTATTTGCTCTGTGACTCACCATCGAGTGAGATTGTGGTACTTGATCCTGTCAGTGGCCTCGTCGGACTAGATCCGAGGGATTGACAGGTTATTCCCATTTAAGTGTGGTCTAGCCTCTAGGGCGGGACTTAGACACTTAAGTCGGAATAATTCGGGCAGTTCCACCATAGCTGGTATCGGAGCTTGTACCACCACAGAGGAATCAATAAACTATAAATACCATCCTTTTTCGAAGTAAAACTTGATAGAAACAAATGTTGGATAGATCGTAGGACGATCAGAATAGACCTAGGATGGAAACCTTAGGCTGGTAGAAGGGTAGTTAGGTGGTTAAGTGATTAAGCCCTACAGGCTACTATGAGGGATGGGAGTCCTTCCCTATTTTTCCTTTACGTTGATGTGAGGTCGTTCAGGAAGAGCATGCATGCATTTTAAATTAAACTAATAGATAATTGGGTAAGGACTTTAATACAAAGTGATGATCAACTAAGTACCCCAGTACCATTGTTGTAGTTAGAGAGAGGCTGAGTTGTGTTTCCTTTTCTTTTTATAATTCTTTTTCTTTTACTTACGCTTAACCGTACACAGATGACCTCCCACGGATCCTCGGACGAAGGAAATGCACTGTCCCACACTGACGGGCTTGCACGAGAGGGCTTTCCCCGTATTTTGTGGGAGGTACTTCAGGGGCCAGATACACGACGCCTCCTCAATACGCGGTGCAGCAGTTCGAGAAGCACCGAGTGCCCCGCTGTAGGGTGAGGATGACCCTGGAGCCTCATCCCCTGCAGCCAGGCTGGCGTTCGCTGGACTCTAAGTCCTTTGGATACCGGGCTGAGGATACGATAGAGGCGATTGCTCTGCACGGGTTGACCACTTTCTGCGGATTCCACCCCTTGGAGCTGTCCACCCACCCCATTGGCTTGTTCCCCGCTGAGAAGGAGGACGACCCAATGTGGAAGGACCGAGTGGAGCATGCCAAGGACATCTGAGCTATCTACCCAGGCCAGACTGCTCACTTGACAGTGCGGTGCATGAATGCCCTGTACCGTCTGCAAGTGATGCGTGGTGAGGCAATGTCTCATCTGATGGCATTGTTGGAGGCAACTAAGATTACCCTGGATAACAGAGAGGAGCTTGTGGTTGACTTGTCCACTGAGATGGTGGAAAAAGATTTACAGGTGGAGCAGCTGTCAAATGAGATCCAAGAGCTTGAGGAATTAGTGGGGACCAGGGAGAACACCATCGAGGTTCTCGAGGATCAGCTTATCAACACTCAGCAGCAGCTTGCTGAGGCTAATGAGCACCTGGATATGCATCACCAGGAGATCTAGGACATGGAGGCCAATGAGGATGTCGACATTGAGGGAGGAGAGGAGCCTGCCTCTAGCTTGGACACTGCTGGCTCAGGGAGACCACCTTCCCCCGAGTCGAGTGTTGCCTCGTTCGCTCATTAGGTCTCAGGGATAGAGCTAGAAGACGGTGATGGTAGGACTCCTCGAAGCTAGCTTAGCTTTTGCACCCTTGGGGTACTAGGCTAGATAGAGTTGAGTCTTTTGGGCTATTGATGTAATCGCGATAAACTCTTTTGGAAGTATGGTTGATGGATGATGTTAGTCTTAATTTAAGAAGAAAAGTTTATGCCTTGTGAAATCTTTTATAATTATGCAAGAATCTATCAATTTCGCCTTTTGACTCTTTCATCGCGATTGAACCTTGAACCTCAAAGATGTGTATTGAAAATATATGTGATTTTTCAGATGGCCGGGAGAGCGCGTCGTGGTCCAAATGAGCGTGTTCCTCCACCGCCGCCACCGCCTCCCACTCTGTAGGAGCTAATGGCTCAGCAGAATGAGATCTTGAGGCAGCTAGCTCAGCGCCAGCCACCACCTCAGCACTATGGTGGTGGAGATCATTAGTGTCACCCCGCGGCATCCACCTACCAGGAGTTCCTCAGTACCCAGCCACCATTGTTCACCAGGGCAGAGGACCCACTTGATGCATATGTATGGTTGAGAGTAGTGGAATCCAAATTCCCGCTACTCCATGGAGTTTGCTCAGAGGTCACAAAGGTCAGGTTCGCCACCCAGCAGCTTCGCGGACCCGCAAGGACATGGTGGGACCATTTTCTTGCTATGCAGCCAGAGGACCGAGAGGTGGAATGGAGAGAGTTCAAGGCGGCTTTCAGGGGGCATCATATACCAGCAGGTATTATGGACCGAAAGCTCAACAAGTTTCTGGCACTCACCCAAGGGAACCGAACAGTGCTACAGTATGCTCAGGCCTTCAATGACCTGTGCCAGTATGTCGGATATCACACAGACACAGACGAGAAGAAGAGGGACAGGTTTAGGAGGGGGCTCAGCACTAAGCTCCGTGACCGTCTCAACACCGTCAGAGCCAACAGCTATAATGAGTTAGTCAACATGGCCATTTCTCAGGAGGACTGTATCACAGCTCGTCAGGCAGAGAAGAAGAGGAAGACCCCTATGGCAGGACCTTCAGCTCAGCCACAGCGTTTTAGGATTGTGTCTCACACTCAGAACAAGGGACCTCAGCAGCAGCAAGGGCGATGGGTGATCCGACCACAGCAGCAGCATGCACCCAACCGCACCCAGTTTCCAGCTCAGAGGAACAATCAACAGCAACAACAACATCGTCAGGCTAATGACAACATGTGTTTCACATGTGGCAACACCAGACATTATGCCAAGAATTGCCCCAGAAACCAGCAGAGGCAGGGGCAGAATGTTAATCAGAATCAAGGCAAGAGACAGAAGGTGCAAGTGAGGCAAGGCAAGCTGAACTTCACCACCATGGCTGATATTCTAGAGGGAGCACCCGTCATGACTGGTATCTTTACATTTTTGAATTATCCTGCTATTATCCTTTTTGATTCTGGTGCATCACATGGTTTTATCAGTGCCAAATTTAGTGCCCAGTGTCAATTGCCTTTTCACCACACCAATGGGGGTATCACAATTTCGACACCAGGAGGCAGGGTTGCCACCTACCAAGTCAACAGACATGTGCCCATAAAGTTTGGTAGTCTAATAATTAAAACCACCCTCCTCATATTGGGTTTGGATAGCGTGGATATCATATTGGGAACTGACTGGTTAACGAGACATCAGGCAGTTATTGATATTGCAGCTAGGGCCATTGAGGTGCACTCACCGACTTGTGGTGAAACCACATTATTTTTGCCCGACCAAGGCTGTACCCATTCTTGTGCCTTCGTTATGATAGAGTCCCCAGTGGAAAGGATCCCAGTGGTCCGTGACTACCCAGATGTTTTTCCGGATGAATTGCCAGGGATGCCACCTGATAGAGTCATTGAGTTCGCCATTGAATTGCAACCCGGGACTGCTCCTATCTCCAAGAGACCCTATAGGATGCCTCCCGCGGAATTAGCAGAACTGAAAAAGCAACTGCAGGAGTTGTTGGACAAGGGGTTCATTCGCCCAAGTACTTCACCTTGGGGATGCCCAGCCATGTTTGTAAAGAAGGATGAAAGTCTGAGAATGTGTGTCGATTACCGCCCTCTCAATGCGGTGACCATCAAGAACAAATACCCACTGCCCCGCATTGATGTTTTGTTTGATCAGTTGGTGGGAGCCAAGGTATTCTCCAAGATAGACCTCCGCTCTGGCTACCATCAGATCAAGATCCGTGCCAGTGATATTCCCAAGACGGCCTTCTCAACCAGATATGGGCTTTATGAGTTTTTGGTGATGTCTTTTGGGCTGACCAATGCCCCGGCTTATTTTATGTACCTGATGAACTCAGTATTCATGCCAGAGCTGGACAAATTCGTGGTCATTTTCATTGATGATATTCTGGTCTATTCCAAGAATGAAGCCGAGCACACCAAACATTTGCATATTGTACTTCAGAGGCTGCGTGACCATCAGTTGTATGCCAAATTGTCTAAATGTGAATTCTGGCTGAAGGAAATTAAATTCTTGGGTCACACAATTTCTCAGGATAGGATATCTGTTGATCCTGAGAAGGTACAAGAGGTGATGGATTGGAAGCCCCCGACTACAGTGAGGCAGATTCGGAGTTTTCTGGGTTTGGCAGGGTATTATCGATGATTTATTCCGGATTTCTCCAGAATTGCCAAGCCAATGACTGAACTGTTGAAGAAAGGAGTCAAGTATAATTGGAGCCAGAAGTGTGAAGAAGCCTTTCATACACTAAGGCAGCATTTGACAACAGCCCCAGTGCTGGCTCAACCTGATAACACCAAGCCCTTTGAAGTTATTGCGATGCTTCCGGTACGGGATTGGGATGTGTCTTAATGCAAGATAACAGAGTAATTGCTTATGCCTCCCGAGCACTCAGGCCCCATGAGCAGAACTACCCTACACATGATCTGGAGTTAGCAGCTGTGGTTCATGCTCTCAAGATATGGAGACATTACTTGATGGGAGCTCACTGTAACATTTACACTGATCATAAGAGTCTCAAATACATTTTCACTCAAGCAGATCTTAACATGAGGCAGAGGAGATGGTTGGAATTAATCAAGGACTATGATTTGGAGGTGCATTACCATCCTGGCAAGGCCAATGTTGTGGCAGATGCCTTGAGCAGAAAGGCCCAGTGCAATTGTATGAGCATGGATGTAAGAGTTACCACCCTGTGTGATGAGTTGTGCAAGCTGAACCTGGAAGTTGTTTCTTCAGGTGATTTAAATTATATCTCAGTAGAGCCCACATTACAAGAGCAAATAGTTAGGGCACAGATTGAAGACAAGGGTGTTCAGGTTATCAAGGAAATGATCAAGCAGAAAGCAGAAAAATACAAATGCTTCCGTCAGGACAGCAAGGGAATTCTATGGTTTGGAGATGGATTGGTTGTTCCCAAGGACCCTGAGCTCAGAAATAAGATATTGGATGAAGCTCACCTTTCAAAATTCTCCATGCACCCCGGTAGCAACAAGATGTATCACGATCTCAGATCCTTATACTGGTGGACCAGAATGAAGAGGGAAATTGCCAAGTACATATCCGAGTGCGATACCTGCCAGAGAATCAAAGCCAGTCATTTGAAGGCAGCAGGCCCTTTGCAACCCCTTCCCATACCATCTTGGAAATGGGAGGACATCTGCATGGATTTTATCGTGGGATTGCCCAATACCTCCAGGCACCATGATTCCATTTGGGTTATTATAGACAGATTGACCAAGACCGCTCATTTCTTACCAGTGCATACCACCCACAAGACAGAGAAATATGCAGAAATCTATGTTGATCAAATAGTGCGTTTGCATGGTATTCCAAAGACCATTGTATCTGACAGAGGAGCACTGTTTGTGGCACGCTTTTGGGAGCAGCTACAAGAATCACTTGGGACCCATGTAATATGAAGCTCAGCATACCATCCTCAAACAGATGGTCAGACAGAGAGAGTAAATCAAATCCGCGAAGACATGTTGTGAGCATGTGTACTACACTACAAAAAGGATTGGGACAAGTGCCTTTCTTTGGCAGAGTTTTCTTATCATAACAGCTACCAGTCCAGTTTGAAGATGGCACCTTTTGAAGCCTTGTATGGGAGAAGGTGTAGGACCCCGCTGAATTGGTCTCAAGCAGGAGAGAGGGAAATATTTGGACTAGACTTGGTACTTGAAGCAGAGGAAAAGGTCAGAGTCATTAAGAAGAACCTAGAAGCTGCTCAGGCCAGGCAAAAGAGCTATCATGATAAGAGGTGGAAGCCTCTACAATTTGAAGTGGGAGATCTTGTTTACCTTAAGGTGTCACCCACCAAGGGTGTCCAGAGATTCGGGATCAAGGGCAAGTTAGCTCCTCGCTACATTGGACCCTATGAGATCAAAGCAAATTGTGGACCCGTAGCCTATCAATTGGAATTGCCACCTCACATGTCAGCAGTTCACAATGTGTTTCATGTATCTCAGCTGCGAAAATGTGTCCGCCTACCCACTGAAGTGCTACCTGAACCGGACATTGAGATAGAACCAGACTTGTCCTATCAAGAGTACCCCGTCAAGGTATTGGATCAGAAAGAGAGGTCAACGCGGGCAAGGTCGATCAGAATGTATAAGGTTCAGTGGAGTCACCATTCAGTAGAAGAAGCTACATGGGAGACTGAGGATTTTCTACGCTCTCGCTTCCCCGACTTTCTACCCAAAGGAGTCGGTACGTAATCCAAAACCCCACCCCCACCTGCCCTTTGAATACAAATATAAGAAAAACTTAGATGATAAGGGTAGTATAAGTTGTGGTTTTAACTTAAAAAGGACTTCCTTCTGAAGTCGCAAAGAGAATGACATTCGAAGAGCAGTTAACAAGAGAAACTTGGGTAAAAGAAAGGGTAGCACACCAACACACCTTCACGGCACCCCTCCAAAGGACTCTACCTAAAATCTCGGGATGAGATTCCTTTAAGGGGGGAGGGTTGTAACACCTCAGGTGTTACTTAGGGTGTCCACCCAAGGCTACACCATTTAAACCTACTATCACATGTGGTTTAGTTTGAGCAAAGTGCACCAAACTTAGAATTCAAATCCTAAGCAAGTGCAACCCATCTTAGATATCATACCTTAACCTATCATGCACCTCTAAAGTGGAGAATTGCCCAAAACCCTAATGCAAACCCCTTTGGACAATGGGAACCCTAGAAGTAAGTATGACCAAAAGGTCATGAAAACCTTATGATCATGGCTTGGGCCAAATATAAAAGTTGTAGTACACTTAATAACCTACAAATAATAGTAAGAAAGTAACCCCAAAAAGATTTCAAAAAACCCCAAAAGGTTCACCAAAGGGTTGAACATGAAAGAAAAATCAGAATTTGTCTAAGTCCAAAACCAACCCTTGGCCAAAGATCACACATGTTCACCCTCATTCAAACTTCAAAACATTTCGACCCAATTGAAAAAGTGGCGCCAAATTACCTCTAGAATGCCCTGGAGAAAGTTGACACCTACCCTAAGACGTTTGACACGACTTGGCACAAGTTTTGTCTCGGTTTGGACATCTCTGACATAGCCGACTTCCCACCCCCGTATATCTCTAACCCGACCACATCTACCCTTGGAACTCACATGAACTAGGTAGCTCTAGGTGCAGGGAAGAGATCTCTCACAGGCTCTAGGGCAAGATTCGTACGTTTTGGCCGCTCAGCAGAGGGAAGAACAAGGGCAGAAGCTAAGAGCCACGTGTTCGACGCGCTCTGAGCTCGCCAGAGCACGCCCCCGCGTGCCCCGCGTCGCGCCAAAGCCAAGCCGGCGCCATGGCCCGCGCCCGCGCCTATAAAGCACCAAGGGACTTCGACCGTACCCCTCCGCACACGCTCGACCTCACCGGAGCCCAAAACCACCGGAGTTTGCCCGTGCACGGCGTGCCCGCGGCCGCCTGATCCCCCCCGCCACCGTAGACCGGCCAACAGAACCCTTCCCAACCCCGTCCAACCCTCGGAGAAGACTGTGCACACCTCGGTGAAGCTCCCCGAGCGAGGAATCGGAGTTTGCTTCGCCGGAGAGGCCAGTCCACGGTCGCCGGACTCCACCCGACCGCCGGTGAGCGTAGAGCGGGTAATCCTCTGCTCCATTCTTTGATTCCTTGTGCACATAGCCTCTACATCACCCCGTGAAGCTCACCGTGCCATTGGATTGAACTAGATTGTCGTGGTTTGGCCGGAACACCTGCCGCCGACGAGAGCACCCGCCTGCGCACGTGGACCGGACGATTCCGGCCACCTCCGCCGTCGAGCCGTACACCGTTATGACCGCCGGGACCTCCCGGAGCCAACCCCGCCCCTCGTCGGACCTCTCTCGCCGCCGGTAAGCCGCGCCGCCCTTTTCTTTTTCGCGGGTACTGTTTAAACCGAGGGAGGGACCGCGGGGGAGAAGAAGAAAAGGCCAGGGGGTTTTGCGCATCGCCAGTGACTCAGGGGAATAGTAGCGCAGGGGTATAACTGAGAGGGTTAGTTTGGAAAGAACCCGAGGACTTCGGTGCAAAGTGGTTTTCCAGGAAACCTTTTATTAAATCTGATTTAAATTCAAACAGAACTTGAATAATTCATATCTTCTGTTTTATTCACCTAAATCAAGTCAAACCAATTTTGCCAAATCTTAAATAATGTAAACTACTTAAAAAAATATAAAACCCCTAAGTGCTACAGAAAACTTTAGGGTTCTGATTTAAATATTGATTTGGCCAAAGCTAAATAATAAGAGGAAAAATAATTGCACTATTTAACTGAGGTTAAGAAAATTTAGAGAAGTACTTGATCACCTACTGACCTATTTAAAAATGATAAACCCCTCTGCACACCCCATTAAGGTAGAGTTTGCCATTTATTTCACATTGTGCTTAAAGTTAAAGAAAATAGAAAAGGTGATTTAAATAAGGAACCAGGGAGCACCTCTATTTTTGTTAGTTTACTTATTCAGTGTAGTTCACTAGAAAAATTTATTATACCCTGGTTTAGTATAAAATAAATAGGATACCTTTTATTTTAAGAAAACAAGGAAAACTTAGAAAAACCCATACAAAAATAACCCCAAGGTAAAAACACCCCAACCTTGAGGATAATTAATGTTTTGTTATGAAGAACATAGGAAAAATATGAAATCTGCTGTTTGACATTTTTCAAATAACAAGGCAGTAGGAAGTGCCTTTTTGGCATTAAACTTTAGAAAATCACCACTAAATAACCATCATTTAGCTTTCTGTGATTTTTGGCACAGAAGCTTGTTATTACTGTTAGATGCCAACAAAAATGACCATTAGGGCAGAACCCACCTTTAGTTAAGAGTTGTAGTGCAAAGTGGCCCATTTGCCCAACTTTTGTTATTTTTGTCCAAGACATAGCCTTTTTATTCTGAACCTCAAATTCCTAGAACAGGCTATAGTGACCAATGGCAACCCACTGTAATTTTTACAGAATTTTTGTAAAAAGTTAAATCACTGTTGTAGTTCAAACCTACACTAGAATTCATAAATAGAAAATAAACAAGGGGAAAATGAATGATGGAAATTAGTGTCATCCTAAAACCCTTTGTAAATTGTCCACTGAAATATATAAGAGAAATACCAATCCACTATACCTATCCTTAACAAAACCTAAACCTAGAGTGATAAGCATAAACCACTAAAAGCCACGTATGACCAAGAAACCCTAAGTTACTAACTAACCTAGTTTTTCTTCCTTTAACATAATGTTGTTAAATCCTGCATGATCATGACATACATATTCATTGCATTCGATAGATTGCAACCTGGCTGACGGAGAGTATGTCCTCGTGCCGGAGCAAGGAGCTGCTCAGGAGGTAGCCCCGGATCCAGCACCAGAGCCTGCACCAGAGGATCTGCCTGCCGCTGCTTTAGAAGGCAAGCCCCGGTTTTATGCATAACCTGTTATTTATGCTATTTTACTACACTTAATGATTGTAGGATTGAATGTGCACTTAGGTGTAGGAGTTGTTTGAAACCCTAGTTGCATGATCTCAGGAATCCTATTGAGATGAATACTAGTATGCTAGGTCGAGTAGTTGCTTTATTAATCAGGATCTCGGTAGAAGTCGAGTGATTTTCTAGCACTCGCGCGAGGTCAGGAATTGGTTGTACCCACTTTTATATCATAATGATGTTGGTCTGTGGACAACAATCCATGGGGATTGGTTGTCTACGAGGTGGAAAATTGGAATAATGATTTACGTGCGGATACCTATGTCAAGCGTTTGAACGTACTAAACACATACCGAGAAATATGGTAAATCGGTAAGCCTAGTACCTGAGTGAACCTGCCCGTAGACTTTACCCCTCACGCGACCTAAGACATGGTCTCCCATTCCGGTTATGGTGGGTACAAGTGCGGTCACTGCACGACGGCAGTCGGGGTCAGTGAGGCATTGTACGCCAAGATAGTGAGCCCTGATCTGTTGCCAGGGAATCGATGGGGACGGTTGATGTGTGTGGGGACGGAGTGCCCCTACATGTCGTGTGTTTAGGTTTACCTTGCAAGGATAAAAACTCGATTCGAATCGTCTGCTTCTCGCAGCTAATGAGACTGCTTGATCCATTGTACTGCATGGAGTAACAAGTGGAAATATGAGGAGTTGATACAAGATGTTGATTGCTAAAAATGTTTGCTACTATGTATGAGTAGATAGTACATATTTAGCCTTAAGAGAGTCACACTTAAACTTGACAAAGCTAAAACTTGATTTAGAAACTCAGCTAGTGCTTTTGGCAACCAAACCCCACAGCCAAACAGCTGCATGTCTAGAGGTAGAGGAGTAGACTCCTCACACCGGGTAAGTCTAGCTGAGTATTAGTATACTCAGCCTTTCTTGTGGCATAATTTTTTGTACAAGTTCTTTGGAGGACATGGTTGCTGGAGTAACTTGGCCGTCCATCTTGCCACCGGGTTGGACTGTCGAGTGGGATCCTGCCTCGGCTGAGGAGGAGCATGAGGAGTGATGGGACAGGCTTCCCCATCTCTCTGTTTAATTATCGTTAGTTTTATTCCGCTGCACTTCGAACAATGATGACTACTTTTGCAAAAACTCCGATGATGATGTAATAAATTTAATACTCCTTTATGTATGGTTTTATGCTTTATTGTATTTGCTCTGTGACTCACCATCGAGTGAGATTGTGGTACTTGATCCTGTCAGTGGCCTCGTCGGACTAGATCCGAGGGATTGACGGGTTATTCCTATTTAAGTGTGGTCTAGCCTCTAGGGCGGGACTTAGACACTTAAGTCGGAATAATTCGGGCAGTTTCGCCACAATTACTATTCATCGATGATATCTATAATAGCTTTTTGTCGTCACTATTCATCGTTATTATTCATCAATCATACGATCGCACCAAATTTCAACTACTCATCCATCATGTTGTCCAGTCCACCTAAGACCAGCCAGACCCATATTCCAGTCATACGAACTCCGGTGACTGTGATTTTCCTTCCAGTAGGGAACCTCCCATCTGGTCACCCATCCTAGGTTTCTCCAAGTTGAGCATGCTTAACTTTGAGATTCCTTTGAACCAGGCTTCCAAACTCAGATTCCAATAATTCTTGTTTCTAAATCCTTATCGAATTATTCCCTATCCAACCATGTCATCCCTTAAGCATGGTTCATATTCCAGAAAACTCCCAAAATACTATTCTCCCATATTCTGCCTATAACTCTCCTGTTCATACTAATTTAGATGATTCATTCGTCACTATTCTCACCAACAGTGAACTTCACTATGCTACACCACATACACCCAGCTACCCTCTCCCTCTCCACACACACTCAACACCCTCAGCCAAGGAAAACACCCTACCCACTCAGTTACTCCGCTCTTCCGGCTACACGCATAGTGTCACTTCGCCTCCAGTCCACCCTCCTGGTAAGCACCTCCGCTCCACCACCAGTAATATCACAACACCACATGACACAGATTCTACTCAAGACTCTACCCATCCATATATCACTATTCTGACCACTATACTAAATATTTGTTGGTATACTTGCTGGTTTGTATGTTTGCTTGTTCATATTGCATAGTTATCCGAGCGTTCGTGCCGTCTCGTGGAGGCCAGATCTGCAAGTCTATGCCAGGCGGTGGAGCCAGAAGCCAGTTCCGCGAGCTCTCCTTTCCCCTTCGCCGGATAAGCACGGCAAGCTCACTGGATCCCTTTGATGCATAAATTACCTATGATCTTTCAACCACAACCCTCAGCCTGTTATTTTATGCATGATATGATTTTGAGACAAGTTATTATGGCCACCCAAGCCGCTTGCCGCAATCAATCCTTGATATATTTGTTACAAATGATTTGAGAAAAGGTGTGAGTTTTTCAAAAGAAAATGCTTTTCAAAATGTGTATGATGAAGGGTTTTCACCCTTTTCACCTTTGAGTAGGGATGATTAGGGACTCTCTGGTTTAGGGGAGGGCCTAAGGTGATGGCTCAGCTGGTTTAGGTGTGAGCAGAAGGATTGTCCCCTCATATAAGGACCGGTTTGTCATCCTTCACTACCTGTACTCATGATAAGTACAACCACTTGAGACTGTGTGGGCAGTCACTCAATCTGAACTCGTACGGTCCAACCCCAGGGTTATGAAGGCTGGGAGCACCGGGAGGATAAGGGGGGAATGTTTTGTCCAGTTTGGACATGGCGGTGGCCTGACTCCTTCCGGTTAACCGTTAAGGTTAGGACGTGCAGGGAAAGAAAGAGATTCGGATTCGGATCTCATTGATCATGAGATCGCATAGCCGGACTAGTGGGTAAAGTGTACCCCTTTACGCAGAGTTCAAACCTATTCGAATAGTCTATGTCCAAAGGAATGGACGAGTCTGGTCTGGTATGGCAATTAGTGTTTTGTTTTCAAAAAAGAGGTGCGTTTGAGAAAAGTGGTTTTTAAAAAGGTCCGACGGTTGAGCTGTGAGCTATGGTGGTCGGGAAGTCCAGTAGTTGTTTTTGAAAAAGGAAAAACCAGTGGGAAACTGCTGAGATACCTGGATTGTTTAGTCCAGGGGACTTTGTTCTATATTGAGAAAAAACTTCCTGCTCCTTTGGGAGAGGATGCGCTTTGAAAAAGTACAAAATGTTTTACAAAACAACCCTGCATAAAATATTGTCGTTTCTGTAAAATATCCTGAGCTCCACATATTCCATGCATTATATCTGATTTCCCCATTCCGTGGGTGAAGGTGGGCTGCTGAGTACGTTTGTACTCACCCTTGCTTATTTGTTGTTTTTCAGAAAAAAAGAGATCGGGTAAGAGTTACGACTGTTCCCAACCTTGCATGTGGCTGTTGGACCGCTGATTTGCTTCGCTGTGTATATCGGGCTGCTTCAGCCCCACTCTGATGATATGTCCCGAGTCGTGGACTAACTCTTAAAGTTGTTCGCCACGTTTATCGGTTTGTCTTGTTTAAGCAAATTTGAAATCATCTGATGTTTAAATGTGTTTACTAGCCTCCTGGGACTAGTAATTGTATCACATTTGAGTCCCAAAGGATTGGGGACGCTTCAGGTGGTATCAGAGCTGTTAGGTTGGCCGCAGGACGTAACCCTTAGCCTGATCCAAAAGTTTTTGAGTCCAAACTATTTTCTTAAAAAAAAATCTTGCTCTCATCCCTTCATTTCAAAAATGCTTTCCCCCTTTCCTTCTCTTAGAAGTCAGATGGAGGTTCGTTGTCAAACCAGCTTTTGCCAGAATGAAGATGGTTTCCCCAAGTTGCTGAGAGCATGCACAGTTTGCCTCGGAATCAGGAGCCAGCCAGAGTATGATGGTCATGAATTCGTCGAGCATGGCATAGAGAAGTGTGTCGTGACTGTATACATTGGATCCAGTCTGCACCATGTGGAATGGAGTGTCACTGCTGCTGGACACAGATTCAAAGACACCTGCCAAGTCGTCGCTCGCAAGGCATTGAGGGCCCTGTGTCAGATCTATGAAGAAGAAGTGGCCGACACCCCGCTCAGATTCTTTCCGCCCTTTTAGAGAGACCGCCCAGTTTGGATGGCCAGGATGCGTGCATTGGAAGGGAAGCAGCTGCTTGAGGATGACCCCACAGTCGTGTACCTCACTGCATACCTGCTCACCCTTGATGCACAGTATGATTTCTTGGCTCGACACCACCGTCAGATGATTGCCCGAGCAGAAGATGCAGAGAAGCACAACCGTCAGCTCCATGTGGATCTCACCACAGCTCAAGCCCGTGTAGATGCCTTGGAAAGTCGTGAAGTCATTGTTGTTGAAGCCCTGAAGCAAGCCAAGGATGAGCACGTCTAGAAGTTGATGGAGGCCTACTTGGTAACCCATAACCAACGTAGAGCCCTGCGGATCCAAGAGCCCGCTTCATCCAACCTAGTTCAACCCATGAGAGCTGAATATCCCCAGATTCTTGAAGGTCACCATGTCTCTATCAGAGGAGAGAAGAAGGCTTGGGAAGTCCCGGAAGGAGCCATAGTCTTGGAAAGAATTTCAGACTTCCCTTAGGCTATGAATAAGCAAGAGCACCCCGAGTCCTCCCAAGATCCCCCGCCGGAGTTGTTTGAGCCCCTCACCATGAAGAAGATTTCAGCACCATCCCTTGAAGTCAAGGAAGAAGCTGCAAGCACCCCGCCAGCACCACCGCCCTCTAAGGAGCTACAAGAGCCAGTCCCGCTTGAAGAAGAGTTCAACCCCGTGTTGCCATCTCAGTCACCGTCAGAAGAAGTCATCAACATCAGCTCCCTGTTGACCCATCCAGGAGATGTCTCAGATCGAAGTTGTGTGCCAGCCTTATCAGAAGAGAAGCTGCCTGGTCTGAAGTTAGTTATGCCCGGTACTCTACATGCATTGGGTAGTGAAGTTTTTCTTCACTTTGGCTAGAGCCCTGCATGTATGAGAGGTAATCGTGTAGACTCGTGTTTTGCAAAACTCTAATTGTGTGGGTCCCTAGGGCATTTCGCTTGATGTTTTCTCCCCTTTTGAGTGTATATGTGATGCTTTAACGTTAGTGCTCATAAGTCGCATTTAGCATAGTTCTCAATTCAGGAGCCAAGCAATAGTAATTATGCTTAGCCCCTGAATCTGAGTAGTCCGTGCTTTGGAAAAACTCTATCCTTCCCTTATTCAAAACATTCGATTTGTTTGTGCTTATCATTGTTGAGCTTGTGTGTTTTCTTTTTTTAAGAAAGGTTTTCTCTAAAAACATAGATCACAAATTAGATCTAATCCTCACCTTATGCTTCCATTCTCATCTTAACCCATCTCAAGAGAAAAGTGCCTTACCCAAGAAGATACCGGAAAGCTTACCCTTGAAGCCTGCAATAAGCTACAGAAGAAACTTGTCCAGCCGCTCAGTCAAAAAGGACCGACCGTGAGAATCAAAGCACTGCCCCTGAGTCAAGGTAAACAGGAAAAGAGGACAAAAGGAGTTATTACCATACAGAGAGGCAAAGATTCTTGGAACCAGAGGCCACAAACATCAGGGTCATTGACCCCACCACTCACCCGTGCCCCCCGCACGCGTGCCTACCTCCATGCGCACTACCATCGCCCCACCCCCCTTTGCAGCGCACCCACCGCCGCCATCATCACCGGCAACACCATCCTCCCCTTCCCCTTGTCGCACCTGCTGCCTCATGTCAGCTACTCCATCACTACCACTCCACACCCCCCCGAGCACCCCCGCTCGCCTATAACCCCCCCACCACCAGCTCCCTCAACTCCCATCTCGCTCAAAGCAAAGCACACTCCAGATAAACCCCCCTGCCAAATAGCAAGCAACTCCATTTTCCACTCCCTCGCCCCTAAGATCACAATACTTGGTGATTCTTGGGTTGAAGACTATTGCACATGGTTCATAGTCTTTGGTTTCCTCCAGTGTATGATAGTAATACTCTTTGATAGAATCCTCCAGTGGGAAGAGCAAAGAGAAAGAAAGAGGCAGTGAAAAGTGAAAAGTGAGAAGAGAAAAGAAGATAGTGAAGAGAAGATAAGAAGAAGGTTCTCCCAGAATCAACCCTGTGCCAGTCATCTCTCCGCAGCCTGCTCAAGCAGCAACAGCAGCAGAAGGACCCGTAACACCCTTGTTATGTGGTACTTCAAGGAGTTCAAATCCCCAAGATTCAAGAGTTCTACCCTCATTCTTTTTAAGTGGGGTAGTATTCCAGTAAGGTTCCTGCTATGGAGAAAAAGAAGGCCTGTAGCAAGCTTGTGAAGGACCAGATCATCAAAGCATATAAGTTTTTGGATGAGAAGTGGTCACCCAAGTTTTGTTGATGAAGCACCAGAAGACCAATCAAGGAAGGAATCCATGTGGGAGCTCGCAAGAGAAAGGTTTGCGTGTTGGCATCGTTGCTTCTTCAGTAAGCTAGCCGCCAAGTGAAACCTAGAAGCCTGAAGATGATCTTTGAGTAGCCAGAATTAGCGTTTGCAATCAGCAACCAGATGCTCCGCAAAGGCCAGATTTTGTTGAAGTTCCATCTCCTCGAAGAGTCTACAAAGTGAAGATATGTAGCTGAAGTAAAGTTATACCCATAACCCTTCTGAGCCGAATCTCGAGGACGAGATTCATTTTAAGTGGGGTAGATTTGTAGCATCCCAAAAATTCAAATCCTGAAATTTTCTCAAACTCGCCCTAAATTCAAAATGAATTTCAGTTTTCATTTCAAAATGTTTGTTTGCGAGTTGATATCAACAAATAAAATATAGTGGTCTATATTATCTCCAAAATCCTCCTCAAAATATCATACAAATATTTCCCGAGTGATCCCCCTCAAATTCTTTCTAGAAATACTACCTAGATATTTCCCTAGTGATCCCCTTCAAGTTCTTTCCAGAAATACTGCCCAAATATTCCACCGATATATCTCCAGATATTTTCCTCTTGAGAAATACCTTCAGAATCATTTTTCAAGTCCCTACAAATATTTTCTTCATAACTTTTCTCATGCCCATACGTATACGTATGCCTCCAGTGTCATACAGTGAGTTCTACAAGCTAATCTCACTTATACAAGACAAATCCATGCTAATCTCCCACTAATCCTCTCATCCTCCCACTAATCCTCTCATCCCTCCCCCTAATCCCCCACCATGGCTATAAATAGAGGGGCAAGGGCCTCCTCTCATCCCACCCCAAGCCATTTCATGGCAACTCTCTTTCCCCCCCCCCACACACACCCACTCCATGTTCCACACAAGCACACACTAGCACAAGGATCGTTCGGTCGTTCTTCGATCGTTCGTCCCCCTGTTCTTAGTATGTTCGTTCGTTCGTCCGATCGTTTGATCGTTCGTCCGATCGTTCATGGTTCGTTCGTCCGTACGTTCGATCGTTCGTCCGTTCGTTCGTCCAAATAATCTTTTTCCTACCGTTATGCTGCCGAAATTCCGATCGTTCGTTCGTTCGATCATTCGATCGTTCATCGTTCGTTCATAGTTCCTATTCATCGTTCATCGTTCGTTCATAGTCCCTATTCATCGTTCTTCCAGATAATCTTTGTCCTACTGTTATGCTGCCAAAATTTTGATCGTTCGTTCGTCCGATCATTCGATCGTCCGTTCGTTCGTCCAAATAATCTTTTCCTTGCCGTTATGCTGCCAAAATTCTGATCGTTCGTTCGTTCGATCATTCGATCGTTCATAGTTCCTATTCATCGTTCATCGTTCGTTCATAGTCCCTATTCATCGTTCTTCCAGATAATTTTTGTCCTGCTGTTATGCTGCCGAAATTCCGATCGTTCGTCCGTTCGTTCATAGTTCCTATTCATCGTTCATCGTTCATTCATCATCACTATTCATCGTTCATTCATACGAACAATTCAGCATTACTATTCATCGTTACTATTCATAATTACTATTCATCGTTACTATTCATTATCATTACTATTCATCGATGATATCTATAATAATTTTTTGTTGTCACTATTCATCGTTACTATTCATCAACCATCCGATCGCCCCCAAATTTCAACTACTCATCCATCATGCTGTCCAGTCCACCTAAGACCAGCCAGACCCACATTCCAGTCATACGAACTCCGGTGACTGTGATTTTCCTTCCAGTAGGGAACCTCCCATCTGGTCACCCATCCTAGGTTTCTCCAAGTTGAGCATGCTTAACTTTGAGATTCCTTTGAACCAGGCTTTCAAACTCAGATTCCAATAATTCTTGTTTCTAAATCCTTATCGAATTACTCCCTATCCAACCATGTCATCCCTTAAACATGGTTCATATTCTAGAAAACTCCCAAAATACTCTTGTCCCATATTCTGCCTATAACTCTCCTGTTCATACTAAGTCAGACGATTCATTCGTCACTATTCTCACCAACAGTGAACTTCACTGTGCTACACCACATACACCCAGCTATAAATACACCTAGCTACCCTCTCCCTCTCCACACACACTCAACACCCTCAGCCAAGGAAAACACCCTACCCACTCAGTTACTCCACTCTTCCGGCTACACGCATAGTGTCGCTTCGCCTCCAGTCCACCCTCCTGGTAAGCACCTCCGCTCCACCACCAGTAATATCACAACACCACATGACACAGATTCTACTCAAGACTATACCCATCCATATATCACTATTCAGACCACTATACTAAATATTTGTTGGTATACTTGCTGGTTTGTATGTTTGCTTGTTCATATTGCATAGTTATCGGAGCGTTCGTGTCGTCTCGTGAAGGCTAGATCTGCAAGTCTACGCCAGGCGGTGGAGCCAGAAGCCAGTTTCGCGAGCTCTCCTTTCCCCTTCATCGGATAAGCACGGCAAGCTCACTGGATCCCTTTGATGCATAAATTACCTATGATCTTTCAACCACAACCCTCAGCCTGTTATTTTATGCATGATATGATTTTGAGACAAGTTATTATGGCCACCCAAGCCGCTTGCCGCAATCAATCCTTGATATATTTGTTACAAATGATTTGAGAAAAAGTGTGAGTTTTTCAAAAGAAAATGCTTTTCAAAATGTGTATGATGAAGGGTTTTCACCCTTTTCACCTTTGAGTAGGGATGATCAGGGACTCCCTGGTTTAGGGGAGGGCCTAAGGTGATGGCTCAGCTGGTTTAGGTGTGAGCAGAAGGATTGTCCCCTCATATAAGGACCAGTTTGTCATCCTTCACTACATGTACTCATGATAAGTATAACCACTCGAGACTGTGTGGGCAGTCACTCAATCTGAACTCGTACGGTCTAACCCCAGGGTTATGAAGGCTGGGGAGCACCGGGAGGATAAGGAGGGGGAATGTTTTGTCCAGTTTGGACATGGCGGTGGCCTGACTCCTTCCGGTATAACCGTTAAGGTTAGGACGTGCGGGGAAAGAAAGAGATTCAGATTCGGATCTTGTTGGGGGCCTTCGGCTTCCGAAGGTCCTCAAAAACATGATTTGACAATGTTTTCCAAGTGAAATATGTGAACAGGTATCTTCGGAATCAGGTTACGGGTATACAAGTGTCTGGTCAAGACGAAGCTTGAGTGGGACGGAAGACGTTCATGACGAAGGATAAGATGATCACGAAGCTATGCACAGAAAAGCTTCGGCATGACAGCAGAAAAGGGGAACCGACTTAAAGATGAAAAGCCAATTAGACCTCATTGTGTTTCTATAGAGTTATTGATAAATGTAAAGGTCACTAATGTAATTCTACACGGGCTGCGTTCCGTGCCTATAAATAGATGAACAGTACTCCCGTACTGTTCACGCTGACTTGGCATTCGCTTTTCACATCACGCCTGTACCTTTATTTTCCGTCAATCCGAAGGTACATTTATAATTTGTTATTATGGATATGATAATGAAAATAAGAAATATAAGTTGATGATAATTCCTGCATTATTATTTATATTTCATATATGCATTCTTCTTTGTCATCTGTCGAGCTTACGAAGGTCTCTTCCTTCATAACCTTCTTAACCTTCGTCCGGAATTCATTATATCTGAAGGGATATAACGTACTAAAGGACGAAGGATCTTAACATTTAACACTTTTTATGTTGCCTTGTTCTTAACTCTTAGCATTTGAGAACAAGTCCCCAACAGATCTCATTGATCATGAGATCGCAGAGCCGGACTAGTGGGTAAAGTGTACCCATTTGCGCAGAGTTCAAACCTATTCGAATAGTCTGTGTCCACAGGAATGGACGAGTCTGGTGTGGTATGACAATTAGTGTTTTGTTTTCAAAAAAAAGAGGTGTGTTTTAGAAAAGTGGTTTTTAAAAAGGTCCGGCGGTTGAGCCGTGAGCTTTGGTGGACGGGAAGTCCAGTAGCTGTTTTTGAAAAAGGAAAGACCAGTGGGAAACTGCTGAGATACCTGGATGGTTTAGTCCAAGGGACTTTGTTCTATATTGAGAAAAAAAACTTCCTGCTCCTTTGGGAGAGGATGCGCTTTGAAAAAGTACAAAATGTTTTACAAAACAACCCTGCATAAAATATTGTTGTTTCTGCAAAATATCCTGAGCTCCACATATTCCATGCATTATATCTGATTTCCCCATTCCGCTGGTGAAGGTGGGCTGCTGAGTACGTTTGTACTCACCCTTGCTTATTTGTTGTTTTTCAGAAAAAGGAGATCGGGTAAGAGTTACGACTGTTCCCAACCTTGCCTGTGGCTGTTGGACCGCTGATTTGCTTCGCTGTGTATATTGGGCTGCTTCAGCCCCACTCTGATGATATGTCCTGAGTCGTGGACTAACTCTTAAAGTTGTTCGCCACCTTTATAGGTTTGTCTTGTTTAAGCAGATTTGAAATCATCTGATGTTTAAATGTGTTTACTAGCCTCCTGGGACTAGTAATTGTATCACATTTGAGTCCCAAAGGATTGGGGGCGCTTCATCCGGAAAAGCAAAGGGGCGACGTGGCTATAATTCACCGGACTGTCCGGTGAGCCAACGGTCGCAAGCGCCAATGGTCGGCCGCACAATCTTCGCGCGACATGTGGTCGCGCCAACGGACGGCAGGGGGCACCGGACAGTGTCCGGTGCGCCAAGCGCCCCCGAGGACCAACGACCGGATGCGCCAGAAAAGGAAGGAGATCGCGCACCGAACAGCTATAGTGACTGTCTGGTGGTGCACCGGACTGTCCGGTGCACCACCAGGCAGAAGGCAAGTTTGGCCTTCCAAGTTGGCCTCCAACGCCTCCTAGCTGCCTTGGTGCTATAAAAGGGACCCCTAGGCGCATGGAGGAGTCACCTAAGCATACTCTAAGCATTCTCAAGCATCCAGACTCCGCTCCACGCATTTGATTCTCTGTGTTAGCGATTTGAGCTTCATTTGAGTTGCGAACTCCATGTGTTATACTTCGAGCTCAAGTTGTGACTTGTGTGCGTGGTTGTGCTACGTATTTAGGTCTTGTGTGTGTTGCTCTTCCCAACCTTACTACGTGCCTTCTTTGTGATCAATATTGTAAGGGCGAGAGGCTCCAACTTGTGGAGATTCCTCGCAAACGGGAAGAAAAATATAAGGAAGAAAGCCGTGGTATTCAAGTTGATCATTGGATCACTTGAAAGAGGTTGAGTGCAACCCTCGTCCATTGGGACGCCACAACGTGGAAGTAGGCAAGTCTTACTTGGCCGAACCACGGGATAAAATCGTGTGTCTCTCGTGATTGCTCTCTCTGTGATTATTTGTGTTCGCAAGAGCTCGCCTCATAGACTTGATTAACTTGCGTTAATATCTCTTTAATCAAGCTTGTTGGAATTTAGTGTTGAATTTTACAGGATCACCTATTCACCCCCTCTAGGTGCTCTCAAGACTTCAACTAATCCTGATGATTCGTTGAAGACCCTATACGCCTTTGTATTTGATTCATACCCTAGTAAAAACCCTTCTACTGCCTTGGGAGCAAATTTAGAATGTCTACCTTTCTTCACCAGAATGTAGCATTTGCTCCCAAATACACGAAAGTAAGAGACATTGGGTTTGTTACCGGTAAGGAGTTCGTAGGAGGTCTTCTTGAGGAGGCGATGCAATATGTCGGTTTATGGAGTGGCAAGCTGTGTTCACAACTTCCGACCAAAACTGCTCAGGCGTCTTGTACTCTCCAAGCATTGTTCTCGCCATGTCAATTAGTGTCCTGTTCTTCCTCTCTACCACACCATTTTGTTGTGGTGTGTAGGGAGCGGAGAACTCGTGCTTGATGCCTTCCTCCTCGAGAAACTCTTCAACTTGCAGATTCTTGAACTCGGACCCATTGTCGCTCCTTATCTTCTTCATCTTTAGCTCAAATTCATTTTGAGCCCTCCTTAGAAAGCGCTTTAGGGTCCCTTGGGTTTCTGATTTGTCCTACAAAAAGAACACCCAAGTGAAGCGAGAAAAGTCATCAACAATTACAAGACCATACTTACTTCCCCCGATGCTAAGGTTGGCAACGGGTCCAAAGAAATCAATGTGAAGAAGCTCCAGTGGTCTTGATGTTGTCATCACATTCTTGCTGTGATGAGTACTTCCCACCTGTTTCCCTGCCTGACATGCTGCACAAGGTCTGTCTTTCTCAAAACAGACATCGGTTAGTCCTAACACATGATCTCCCTTTAGAAGTTTATGAAGGTTCTTCATCCCAACATGTGCTAGACGATGATGCCAAAGCCAGCTTATATTAGTCTTAGCTATTAAGCATGCATCTAGATCGGCCTCCTCTTTCAAAAAATCAACTAAGTAGAGTTTGCCGTCTAATACACCCTTAAAAGCTAATGAACCATCACTCCTTCTAAAGACAGATACATCAGCGTTTGTAAAAAGACAATTGTAACCCATGTGACACAATTGACTTACAGATAGAAGGTTGTACCCAAGCGACTCTACTAGAAATACATTTGATATGGAGTGCTCGTTAGTGATGGCTATCTTGCCCAAGCCTTTGACCTTGCCTTGGTTCCCATCTCTAAAGATGACTGTATCCTAGGAATCCTTTTCTTGACGTAGGAGGTGAACATCTTCTTCTCCCCTGTCATGTGGTTTGTGCATCCGCTGTCGACTATCTAGCTAGAGCCCCCGGATGCATAAACCTGCAAGGAATTTAAGCTTGGGTTTTAGGTACTCAACTCTTGTTGGGTCCTACAAGGTTAGTCAAAATAGTTTTTGGAACCCATATGCAAGTTTTGTCTCCCTTGCATTTAGATCCCAACTTCCTAGCAACTGTTTTTGCATTCTTACATGAAAGAACAAAAGAAGTGTTGCAAGCATGAAAAACAGTAGTAGGTTCATTGCACATTTTCTTAGGCACATGAGACACAACATTATTTCTCCTAGGCCTACTTCTACCATGAACAAAAGTAGAGCTAGAGGCAAACATAGCATGTGAATCATTATAAGCAGTATGAACATAACTCCTATGAGGAGGACTAGCAGTTTTCCTATCATAAATAAAGGCATGGTTCCTTTGAGAACTACTAGCCATAGGGGCCTTCCCTTTCTCCTTGTTGAGAATGGGAATCCTTTGGCTTGTTAAGTTCTTAGTTTCCTTTCGAAAACCAAGTCCATCCTTAATTGAGGGGTGTCTACCAACAGTGTAGGCATCCCTAACAAATTTTAGTTTATCAAAATCAATTTTGCAAGTCTTAAGTTGAGCATTAAGACTTGCCACCTCATCATTTAATTTAGTAATAGAAATAAGATGTTCATTATAGGCATCAACATCAAAGTCCTTACATCTATTACAAATACTAACATGCTCTACACATTAACTAGTTTTATTTACTACCTCTAGCTTAGCATTTAATTCATCATTTAACCTCTTTAAACTAGAGATAGATTCATGGCAAGCAGATAACTCAGAAGATAGCATTTCATTTCTCTTAGTTTCTAAAGCAAGAGATTTTTGCACACTAACAAATTTGTCATGTTCCTCATACAACATGTTCTCTTGCTTTTCTAGCAGTCTAACTTTTTCATTTAGAACATCAATTAATTCATTAATTTTTTCTACTTTGGCTCTATCTAAACCTTTAAATAAACCAGAGTAATCTACTTCATCATCGGAGGATTCCTCATCACTAGAAGAAGAGTACTTAGGGGAATCTCGAATATGTACCTTCTTCTCCTTGGCCATGGGGCAAGTGTGGCGTTCGTTGGGGAAGAGCGAAGACTTGTCGAAGGCCAAGGCAGCCAATCCTTCATCGTCGGAGTCGGATGAGGAGCAAATCAGAGTCCCATTCCTTTCCAAGATGCGCCTCGCCCTTCGCCTTCCTGTAGTTCTTCTTCTCCTTCTTCCCATGTCTTTCTTGTGCCTGATCATTTTCATTATTGGGACATTGAGCAATAAAATGACCAGTCTTACCGCATTTGAAGAAGGAGCGCTTTCCCCTTGTTTTGTTCTTGTTGGGGTACTCCTTGCGTCCTTTAAGCGCGGTCTTGAAGCGCTTGATGATAAGTGCCATCTCATCTTCATTGAGCCCGGCAGCCTCTACTCGTGCCACCTTGCTTGGTAGCGCCTCCCTGCTGCTGGTTGCTTTGAGAGCAACGGGTTGTGGCTCGTAGACGGGTAGTGGACCGTTTAGTGCATCATCCACATATCGATCCTCCTTCACCATCATACGTCTGCTCACAAATTTTCCAAGGATCTCCTCGGGCGTCATCTTGGTGTACCTGGGGTTTTCACGAATAAGATTGACAAGATGGGGATCAATTACAGTAAATGACCTTAGCATGAGTCGGACGACATCATGATCTGTCCATCTTGTTCTTCCATAGCTTCGGATCTTGTTGACCAGGGTCTTGAGCATGTTGTAGGTCTGAGTTGGCTCCTCTCCCCTGATCATTGCGAATCTCCCCAGCTCGCCTTCCACCAGCTCCATTTTGGTAATCATGGTGGCGTCGTTTCCCTCATGAGATATCTTGAGGGTGTCCCAGATTTTCTTGGCGTTGTCCAAGCCGCTCACCTTATTATATTCATCCCTGCAAAGAGATGCTAGCAAAATAGTAGTAGCTTGGGCATTTTTATGAATTTCTTCATTAATCATCACAGGGTTATCTGTACTATCGAAATGCATCCCATTTTCCACAATTTCCCAAATGCTAGGATGGAGAGAAAATAGATGACTACACATTTTATGACTCCAAAATGAGTAATCCTCTCCATCAAAGTGTGGAGGTTTTCCAAGAGGGATAGAAAGTAGATGTGCATTTGAATTGTACGGAATACAAGAATAATCAAAAGAATAATTTTGATTGACCGTCTTTTTCTTTGACGAGGAGTCGTCATCGTCGTCGCCCTTGGTGAAGAAGATGAGGCACCACTGTTGTAGTAGATGATCTTCTTGATGCGCCTCTTCTTCTTCCCATCTCTCTTCTTGTGACTTGAGCCAGAGTCGGTAGGCTTGTCGTCTCTTGGCTCGTTGAAGAGGGACTCCTTCTCCTTGTCGTTGACCACCATCCCCTTTTCCTTAGGATCCATCTCTTCGGGCGGTTAGTCCCTTAGATGAAGAGTACGGCTCCGATACCAATTGAGAGCACCTAGAGGGGGGTGAATAGGTGATCCTATAAAATCAAACACTAAATAGCCACAAGATTGAGTTTATTAGAGAGTTAGTGCGACTAAGTAGCTTTGAAGCGGGTTCTTGTGAACACAACAATCACAAAGAAAGCAACACAAGAGACACACAATTTTTATCCCGTGGTTCGGCCAAGTAACACTTGCCTACTTCCACGTTGTGGCGTCCTAATGGACGAGGTTTGCACTCAACCCCTTTCAAGTGATCCAATGATCAACTTGAATACCACGGTCTTTTCCTTTAGAGTCTTTTCCCGTGTGCGAGGAATCTCCACAGTTTGGAGTCTCTCGCCCTTACAATAGATATCACAAAGAAAGTATAGAGTAAGGTTGGGGAGAGCAACACACGCAAGACTCAAATCTGCAGCACAACCACGCACACAAGTCACGACTTGAGCTCGAAACACAACACACGGAGTTCGCAACTCAAATGGAGCTCAAATCACTAACATAGAGAATCAAATGCGTGGAGTCAGAGTCTGGGAGTCTTAGAATGTTTCTTGAGAGCTTGGTGTTATCCTCCATGCGCCTAGGGGTCCCTTTTATAGCCCCAAGGCAGCTAGGAGCCGTTGGAGATCAATTTGGAAGGCCATTCTTGCCTCCTGTCGAGTGGTGCACCGGACAGTCACTATAGCAGTCCGGTGCGCGATCTCCTTCCATATCTGGCGCATCCGACCGTTGGTCCTCGGGATAGGTTGGCGCACCGGGCACTGTCCGGTGCACACCGGACAGTTCGGTGTGCCCAACCGACCGTTGGGACGGGACACGTGTCGCGCGGCTGACCTGGCACTGGTGACCGTTGGCTTACCGGACAGTCCGGTGAATTTTAGCCGTACGCCCCAGTTGTTTTCCCGAGAGCAGCCAGTTCACCGTCGGCTAGCCTAGGGCACCGGACACTGTTCGGTGCACCACCGGACAGTCCGGTGTGCCAGGCCCGAGTTGGTGTTGGCTGAACTTTGCCAACTTCTCTCCAATTTAAATCTTCTTTTCTCGGCACTGTTTCTAGCACTTAGATAACCATGTTACTACATAAAACAATTCAGTAAGTCTAGAAACATACCTTTATCTCTGATTTGCATTCTTCACACATTTTGCACATATGTACTCAATTAATGTGTTCGGCATCTAATCACCAAAATACTTATAGAAATTGCCCAAGGGCACATTTCCCTTTCACCAATACAAGCCTCCTTATGGAGGACGAAAACAAAGAAACACAAAAACTATCATAAGAAAGAGCTATCCTACAACTACTACTACTCAGGCCAAATGTCTGCCAACCCAACGGCTTCTGCTAGAGACTAATTAATGGTGTCATCCCAAATGAACTGCTACAGCTGCTGGGCACACGAAGACCGCCTCTTGAAGACACAAGTATTCTGATGTTTCCACAACCACCACTTTGACTAAGATGACAGCTAAATTGAAGCATTTGCGCTGACTTTTATCCACCTACTGCTTTGCATTCCTCTACCAGCCTTGGAAAACAAGATCATGATGTTGAGGAGTCAAGACTTGCCAGTCCATTGGGAGAAAGAGGTCCTCAAAAAGAGAGACTTGCGTGCATCCACCACCTATATTAGGCTTTGTAATTGTCAAGTGAAAGTCTAGTGCTTGATACTCTTGGCAATCAATATCACCAAGAAGACTGAGAGTGTGGTGATCACCAAAGAGTTTGTGTGTCGCCCAACTTAGGATTTGTACACGATTATGAGTGATTCAACGCGTGTAAGGAAAATCGACCCCGATCCATTTGGCTAAGTGAATTTGGTGTTTGATGACCAACGTAACCTTGTGAACTGATGTTCTTCAAGTGTTTGTGATTGTAGTTCACATGATGTAAAAAAGGATTGGACTGAGGCTCTGAGGATGCAACACCTCAAAAGAAACCTAAAAGATACTTAGAAGATCAACAAATATCAAGTACAAGTCCTAGACTCAGGACCAAAGGAGCCCAAGGTAAAAAGATTGAAGAATACAAGAAAAGAGCAGTCAACTAGCGCACTGGTGGCACATCGGACTATTCGGTGTGAAGCCGCTGGACTGTCCGGTGTGCACCGGACAGTCTGGCCAACAATGGACAACAACTTTATCAACAGTTGGCAGCAACTCTTCTCAACGGTCGGTTGACATTGCTAGGGCACCAGACATGTCTGGTGTGCACCGGTGCGCCCGACGACAACTATTTTATGTCCAACAACTCTATTTGAGGGGAGGATATTTATACCCCTCCCATCGGCCATTTGAGGTGTGTGGAGCACAAGAAACATATCCCAAATCATAGAGGAACATTTACAAGAGCTCCAACACACAAGTGCATAAGAGATTCATTCGGTGATTAGTATAGGTGCTTTGTGAGGTGCTTAGGCTAGCTAGACCACTATTGCGCTTGCTCTAGTGTAATGCTAGTTAGTTGAGTGAGCAAGGAAAACTCACCACAATTCTCGGCTCTTGTGTGATCCATGATTCGTTGTAATATTGTATTGCGAAACCGTATCAACCGCGTTTGTGATACGCCCGTCACCATGTACCGGAGGGAACGAGGCCCACAATGTTTCGTCCGGAAGCTCGATAGTGAATACGATAGGGAGCGTTCGAGAGGATTCGAAAGCGGAGCACCACTTGCGTGTGGAGAAGGCATGTGACTCTCTATGAAGTTACTCGTCTGTGGTGCCTGACCCTCGCGCGGGCTACCCGTTGTGTTGGGCACCAACGAGAATTAGTCGGGACCTTATGTGGTTCTAGATACCTTGATAAAATTACTAGCGTCGTCCATAAGAGTTTGCTTTCTTTACTAGCTCTTTAACCTTCCGCATTTACTCTCTCTATTTAAGTTGCAATCTTTACTATTCTTAGTGTATATTATATTATGTTGCATAACTCTTTTCGCGGTAGAGATAACAACACATAGACAAAACCTAGTTTGCACAATCTAGTTAAGTTATTTGCATATGTTTTGTTCTTGGGATTATTTTGTGGCCAAGTTTAGAGATAATTTTTAGAAGTACTAATTCACCCCTCTTAGGCGTCACCATTTCCTACAGAGTGCTGGAGTGACAAAGAACCAACTTGCAGATAGCACTTGGTCCTTGAGCGCACAAGAGGGAGAACAAGAGGGAGCGATATCCTTGTGCTGGTGATCTAACGATGATTAGTAGGGAGTGTCAACTCCCTGAGAACTAAAAAACTTGAGAATTCTTCTAAACCATTTGTTTTACTTATTGTAGTTGTATTCATGTAATTTAGTTTGGGTATTTATATTATTAGAACGATCATGATAGCATCAGATTGGAATTATGGTGTAAAAATCTTATATATATGTGTGTTTGGCATAGATCCGGAGCAGAATTTTAATGAGGAGCCGACAAGCTTGCCAAACACCATAACTCAAGAGTTACAAACTCCATGGAGTTTTTAGAGATGAGGTATAGATTTGTAGAGTACCTCTTTTGCTGCTCCAAAAACTCTAAAAAAATAATCTAGACGTGAAGTTTGAAGTTATTTATCCGCCACTGCCGCTAATTATGAGAAAACCATTTAAATGTAGAGCAGATTTGCTCCACCTAGAGTTTTGGAGTAGAACTGCTGAAAGGGAAATGTGCCCTTGGGCCATTTCTAAGTATTTTAGTGATTGAGTGCCAACACAAGTGCTTAAATGTGAATCTATGCCCATGGATGAACAAAGTGCAAATCAAGAGCAAAGGTATGTTTCTAAGTCTTAGTACATTGGTTTTGTGTACTAATATACTTGTCTAAGTATCAGAAACAGAAAGAAGAAGAGAAGAGAAGAGTTGGCTGTGTACAGCCAAGAGGCTGTTTCGGTCTGGGGCACCGGACTGTCCGGTGGTGCACCGAACAGTGTCCGGTGGTGCACCGGACAGTGTCCGGTGCGCCAGGTTGCCTCGAGCGAAGTGGCCGCTCTCGGGAATTTGCCGACGGCGTACGGCTAAAATTCACCGGACTGTCCGGTGTGCACCAGACTGTCCGGTGAGCCAACGGTCGGCCGGGCCAACGGTCGGCCGCGCGATCTGCGCAGGACACGTGGCCGAGCCAACGGTCGGAAGGGGGCACCGGACTGTCCGGTGTGCACCGGACATGTCCGGTGCGCCAACGGCTCCCAGATCTGCAACGGTCGGCTGCGCCATTTTAGGAAGGAGATCGGGCACCGGACAGTGTCCGGTGTGCACCGGACTGTCCGGTGCGCCCGATGACAGAAGGCAAGATCAGCCTTCCAGAACTGCTCTCAACGGCTCCTAGCTGCCTTGGGGCTATAAAAGGGACCCCTAGGCGCATGGAGGAGTACCCCAAGCATTCCTACAACATTCCTAAGCACCAAGACATTGATTCCACGCATTTGGTTCATTGTGATAGCATCTAGAGCTCTTGTTGAGTTGTGAACTCATTGAGTTGTGTTGCGAGCTCTTGTTGCGACTTGTGTGCGTGCTGTTGCTCTGATTTTGAGTCTTGTGTGCGTTGCTAGTTTCTCCCTTACTCCGTATTTCTTTGTGAATCTTAAGTGTAAGGGCGAGAGGCTCCAAGTTGTGGAGATTCCTCGCAAACGGGATATTGAAAGGAAAAGCAAAACACCGTGGTATTCAAGTTGGTCTTTGGACCACTTGAGAGGGGTTGATTGCAACCCTCGTCCGTTGGGACGCCACAACGTGGAGTAGGCAAGCGTTGGTCTTGGCCGAACCACGGGATAGACCACTGTGTCATCTCTGTGTTTGATCTCTTGTGGTATTGTGTTTTGTTGAGACTCCTCTCTAGCCACTTGGCAATTATTGTGCTAACACTTAACAAGTTTTTGTGGCTATAAGTTTAAGTTTTCACAGGATCACCTATTCACCCCCCTCTAGGTGCTCTCAATTGGTATCAGAGCCGTTCTCTTCACAAAGGGACTAACCGCCCGAAGAGATGGATCCTAAAGGCAAGGGGATGGTGATCAACGACAAGGAAAAGGAGTCCTTCATCAACGAGCCAAATGATGACAAGTCCAACGACTCGGGCTCGGGCCACAGACGCAAAGATGGGAAGAAGAAGAAGAAGACAAGACGCATCAAGGAGATCGTCTACTACGACAGCGATGAGTCTACTTCCTCCCAAAAGGACGACGACCACAACGAATACGAGAGAAAGAAACCGGTCAATTCGAACTTTTCTTTTGATTACTCTCGTATTCCTCAAAGTACTAATGCTCATTTATTATCTATTCCACTTGGTAAACCTCCTCATTTTGATGGAGAGGACTACGGATTTTGGAGTCACAAAATGCGTAGTCACTTGTTCTCTCTCCATCCTAGCATATGGGAGATTGTAGAAAGTGGAATGCACTTTGATAGTATGGATAGTCCCATGTTTATTAATGAACAGATTCATAAAAATGCACAAGCTACTACTGTGTTGCTAGCCTCTTTGTGCAGGGACGAGTACCATAAGGTGAGCGGCTTGGACAATGCCAAGCAGATTTGGGACACCCTCAAGATCTCTCATGAGGGGAACGATGTCACCTTACTCACCAAGATGGAGTTGGTGGAGGGCGAGCTTGGACGGTTCGCAATGATAAGGGGCGAGGAGCCAACTCAAACATACAACCGTCTCAAGACCCTTATCAACAAAATAAGGAGCTACGGAAGCACGCGATGGACGGATCACGACGTCGTCCGCCTAATGCTAAGGTCCTTTACTGTTCTTGATCCTCATTTGGTGAACAATATTCGTGAAAATCCTAGGTACACCAAGATGTCGCCCGAAGAAGTACTTGGGAAATTCGTTAGCGGGCGAATGATGATCAAGGAGGCAAGATACGTGGACGACGCCTTGAATGGTCCGATCAACGAGCCGCAACCCCTTGCTCTCAAGGCAACGAGGAGCAAGGAGGCGCTACCGAGCAAGGTGGCGCAAGTTGAGGCGGCCGGGCTAAATAATGAGGAGATGGCCCTCATCATTAAGCGCTTCAAGACGGCGCTTAAAGGACGCAAGGGACAGCCAAGCAAGACCAAAGCCAAGGGGAAGCGCTCGTGCTTCAAATGCGGTAAGATTGGTCATTTTATTGCTAACTGTCCCGACAATGATAGTGACCAGGAACACGGGAGCAAGAGAGAAAGGAAGAAGCATTACAAGAAGGCCAAGGGCGAGGCACATATCGGAAAGGAGTGGGATTCGGATTGTTCCTCCTCCGACTCCGACAATGAAGGACTCGCCGCCACTGCCTTCAACAAGTCATCCCTCTTCCCCAACGAGCGTCACACATGCCTTATGGCAAGGGAGAAGAAGGTAAGTAATCAAAACAATGTCACTTATGATTCTTCTAGTGATGATGAGTCTAGTGATGAAGAAATAGATTACTCTAGTTTGTTCAAGGGAATGGATAGAACTAAAGTAGATAAGATTAATGAATTGATTGATGCCTTGAATGAAAAGGATAGACTCTTAGAAAAACAAGAGGATCTTTTATATGAAGAGCATGACAAATTTGTAGAGGCTCAAAAATCTTATGCATTAGAAGTTAAAAGAAATGAAGTGCTTTCCAGTGAATTATCTTCTTGTCATGAAACCATTGCTACTTTAAAAGGTGTTAATAATGATTTAAATGCTAAACTAGAAGTGGCTAGTAAATCTAACTCTTGTGTAGAACATGTTATGGTTTGCACTAGGTGTAAAGATTTTAATGTTGATGCTTGTAGTGAACACCTAGTTTCAATTTCTAAATTGAATGATGAAGTGGTTAGTCTTAATGCCCAACTTAAGACTAGCAAAAGCGAATTTAATAAATTAAAATTTGCAAGGGATGCCTATACGATTGGTAGACATCCCTCAATTAAGGATGGACTTGGCTACAAAAGGGAAGCCAAGAACTTGACAAGCCATAAGGCTCCCATCTCCGCCAAGGAGAAAGGGAAGGCCCCTATGGCTAGTAGTGTGCAAAAGAACCATGCCTTTATGTACTATGATAGAAGACAACCTAGAAATGCTTATAGGAGTTGTAATGCATATAATGCCTTTAATTCTCATGCCATGTTTGCTTCTAGCTCTTCTTATGTGCATGATAGAAATGTTGGTAGGAGAAACGCTGTTCATGATATGCCTAGGAGAAATGTTGTTAATGTTCCTAGGAAAGTAAATGAACCTTCTACAATATATCATGCTTTGAATGCTTCCTTTGCAATTTGTAGAAAGGATAAAAAGGTGATTGCTAGGAAATTAGGGGCAAAATGCAAGGGTGATAAAACTTGCATTTGGGTCCCTAAGACAATTGTGACTAACCTTGTAGGACCCAACAAGAGTTGGGTACCTAAGTCCCAAGCCTAAATTTGCCTTGCAGGTTTATGCATCCGGGGGTTCAAGCTGGATTATCGACAGCGGATGCACAAACCATATGACGGGGGAGAAGAAGATGTTCACCTCCTACGTCAAGAATAAGGATTCCCAAGATTCAATTATATTCGGTGATGGGAATCAAGGCAAGGTAAAAGGGCTAGGTAAAATTGCAATCTCCAATGAGCATTCTATCTCTAATGTGTTTTTAGTGGAGAGTCTTGGATATAATTTGCTATCTGTTAGTCAATTATGTAATATGGGATATAACTGTCTATTTACAAATGTAGATGTGTCTGTCTTTAGAAGAAGTGACGGTTCACTAGCTTTTAAGGGTGTATTAGACGGCAAGCTCTACTTAGTTGATTTTGCAAAAGAAGAGGCCGGTCTAGATGCATGCTTAATTGCTAAGACTAGCATGGGCTGGCTGTGGCATCGCCGCTTAGCACATGTGGGGATGAAGAACCTTCACAAGCTTCTAAAGGGAGAACACGTGATAGGATTGACTAATGTTCAATTCAAAAAAGATAGACCTTGTGCAGCTTGTCAAGCAGGTAAACAGGTGGGAGGAGCGCATCACAGCAAGAATGTGATGACCACTTCAAGACCCCTGGAGCTGCTGCATATGGACCTCTTCGGACCCGTCGCCTATCTGAGCATAGGGGGAAGTAAGTATGGTCTAGTTATTGTTGATGACTTTTCCCGCTTCACTTGGGTGTTCTTTTTGCAGGATAAGTCTGAAACCCAAGGGACCCTCAAGCGCTTCCTAAGGAGAGCTCAAAATGAGTTTGAGCTCAAGGTGAAGAAGATAAGGAGCGACAACGGGTCCGAGTTCAAGAACCTTCAAGTGGAGGAGTTCCTTGAGGAGGAAGGGATCAAGCATGAGTTCTCCGCTCCCTACACACCTCAGCAAAATGGTGTGGTAGAGAGGAAGAACAGGACGCTCATAGATATGGCGAGGACTATGCTTGGAGAATTCAAGACCCCCGAGTGTTTTTGGTCGGAAGCCGTGAACACGGCTTGCCATGCCATCAACAGGGTCTACCTTCATCGCCTCCTCAAGAAGACTTCGTATGAGCTACTAACCGGTAACAAACCCAATGTATCTTACTTTCGTGTATTTGGGAGCAAGTGCTACATTCTAGTGAAGAAGGGTAGAAATTCTAAATTTGCTCCCAAAGCTGTAGAAGGGTTTTTGTTAGGTTATGACTCAAATACAAAGGCGTATAGAGTCTTCAACAAATCGTCGGGTTTGGTTGAAGTCTCTAGCGACGTTGTATTTGATGAGACTAATGGCTCTCCAAGAGAGCAAGTTGTTGATTGTGATGATGTAGATGAAGAAGATGTTCCGACGGCTGCTATACGAACCATGGCGATTGGAGAAGTGCGGCCACAGGAACAAGATGAACGAGATCAACCTTCTTCCTCAACAACGGTGCATCCCCCACCTCAAGATGATGAACAGGTTCATCAAAAGGAGGCGTGTGATCAAGGGGGAGCACAAGATGTTCACATGATGGAGGAAGAAGCGCAACCGGCACCTCCAACCCAAGTTCGAGCGATGATTCAAAGGGATCATCCCGTCGACCAAATTTTGGGTGACATTAGCAAGGGAGTAACTACTCGATCTCGATTAGTTAATTTTTGTGAGCATTACTCCTTTGTCTCTTCTATTGAGCCTTTCAGGGTAGAGGAGGCCTTGCTAGATCCGGATTGGGTATTGGCCATGCAGGAGGAACTCAACAACTTCAAGCGCAATGAAGTTTGGACACTGGTGCCTCGTCCCAAGCAAAATGTTGTGGGAACCAAGTGGGTGTTCCGCAACAAACAGGACGAGCACGGGGTGGTGACGAGGAACAAGGCTCGACTTGTGGCAAAAGGTTATGCCCAAGTCGCAGGTTTGGACTTTGAGGAGACATTTGCTCCTGTGGCTAGGCTAGAATCAATTCGTATCTTGCTAGCATATGCCGCTCACCATTCTTTCAGGTTGTTCCAAATGGATGTGAAGAGCGCTTTCCTCAACGGGCCAATCAAGGAGGAGGTGTACGTGGAGCAACCCCCTGGCTTCGAGGATGAACGGTATCCCGACCACGTGTGTAAGCTCTCTAAGGCACTCTATGGACTTAAGCAAGCCCCAAGAGCATGGTATGAATGCCTTAGAGACTTTTTACTTGCTAATGCTTTCAAGGTTGGGAAAGCCGATCCAACTCTGTTCACTAAGACATGTGATGGTGATTTGTTTGTGTGCCAAATTTATGTCGATGACATAATATTTGGTTCTACTAACCAAAAGTCTTGTGAAGAGTTTAGCAGGGTGATGACGCAGAAATTCGAGATGTCGATGATGGGCGAGTTGAACTACTTCCTTGGATTTCAAGTGAAGCAACTCAAGGACGGCACCTTCATCTCACAAACGAAGTACACGCAAGATCTGCTAAAGCGGTTTGGGATGAAGGACGCCAAGCCCGCAAAGACTCCGATGGGGACCGACGGACACACTGACCTCAACAAAGGAGGTAAGTCCGTTGATCAAAAAGCATACCGGTCAATGATAGGGTCTTTACTTTATTTATGTGCTAGTAGACCGGATATTATGCTTAGCGTATGCATGTGTGCTAGATTTCAATCCGATCCTAAGGAGTGTCACTTAGTGGCGGTGAAGCGAATTCTTAGATATTTGGTTGCTACGCCTTGCTTCGGGCTCTGGTATCCAAAGGGGTCTACCTTTGACTTGGTTGGATACTCAGATTCCGACTATGCTGGATGTAAGGTCGATAGGAAGAGTACATCAGGGACGTGCCAATTCTTAGGAAGGTCCCTGGTGTCGTGGAACTCTAAGAAACAAACCTCCGTTGCCCTATCCACCGCTGAGGCCGAGTACGTTGCCGCAGGACAGTGTTGCGCGCAACTACTTTGGATGAGGCAAACCCTCAGGGACTTTGGCTACAATCTGAGCAAAGTCCCACTCCTATGTGATAATGAGAGTGCTATCCGCATGGCGGAAAATCCTGTTGAGCACAGACGCACAAAGCACATAGACATCAGGCATCACTTTTTGAGAGACCACCAGCAAAAGGGAGATATCGAAGTGTTTCATGTTAGCACCGAGAACCAGCTAGCCGATATCTTTACCAAGACTCTAGATGAGAAGACCTTTTGCAGGTTGCGTAGTGAGCTAAATGTCTTAGATTCGCGGAACCTGGATTGATTTATAGCATACATGTGTTTATGCCTTTGATCATGTTCCTTTTTGCATTTTGTTGCTTATTATGGTGCTCAAGTTGTACAAACACTCCCTGGACCTCACAAGTCCATTGCAAAGTGATGCACATGTTTAGGGGGAGATATGTTACAACTTGACCCTTTGAAGACTAACCATGTGCTTGAGTTTGATGATTTAGTCTCGAAGGAGGATTGAAAGGGAAAAAGGTGGACTTGGACCATGACAGACTTCCACTGCACTCCGATGAGAGGGTAACTTATTCCAAGTTCATCTTTAGACTCTTATTGCCTATTTGCTCTTAATTGAAAATTTTGGTGAGGCAATGGGGTTAAAGAGCCAAGATTGATCCCGTTTTGGTGCTTGATGCCAAAGGGGGAGAAAATAAAGGCCAAAGCAATAAATGGATCAGCTACCACTTGAGAAACTTTGAAAACAGTAGGATAGGTCTCTTTTGTCAAAAGTTGGCCTCTTGTGGGGAGAAGTGTTGATTATGGGAAAAAGGGGGAGTTTTTGGAATCTTGAATCAATTTTCTTTGGAAAACCTCTCTTTATGTCTCTACAAGTGGATTTGACTTAGAGATAGGATTTTGAGTTTGATTTGCAAAAACAAACCAAGTGGTGGCAAAGGATGATCCATATATGCCAAATTGAATCAAAATAAATTTGAGTTTTTATTTGAAGTGATATTGCACTTGTTCTAGTTGCTTTATGTTGTGTTGGCATAAATTACCAAAAAGGGGGAGATTGAAAGGGAAATGTGCCCTTGGGCCATTTCTAAGTATTTTAGTGATTGAGTGCCAACACAAGTGCTTAAATGTGAATCTATGCCCATGGATGAACAAAGTGCAAATCAAGAGCAAAGGTATGTTTCTAAGTCTTAGTACATTGGTTTTGTGTACTAATATACTTGTCTAAGTATCAGAAACAGAAAGAAGAAGAGAAGAGAAGAGTTGGCTGTGTACAGCCAAGAGGCTGTTTCGGTCTGGGGCACCGGACTGTCCGGTGGTGCACCGGACAGTGTCCGGTGCGCCAGGTTGCCTCGAGCGAAGTGGCCGCTCTCGGGAATTTGCCGACGGCGTACGGCTAAAATTCACCGGACTGTCCGGTGTGCACCGGACTGTCCGGTGAGCCAACGGTCGGCCGGGCCAACGGTCGGCCGCACGATCTGCGCAGGACACGTGGCCGAGCCAACGGTCGGAAGGGGGCACCGGACTGTCCGGTGTGCACCGGACATGTCCGGTGCGCCAACGGCTCCCAGATCTGCAACGGTCGGCTGCGCCATTTTAGGAAGGAGATCGGGCACCGGACAGTGTCCGGTGTGCACCGGACTGTCCGGTGCGCCCGATGACAGAAGGCAATATCAGCCTTCCAGAACTGCTCTCAACGGCTCCTAGCTGCCTTGGGGCTATAAAAGGGACCCCTAGGCGCATGGAGGAGTACCCCAAGCATTCCTACAACATTCCTAAGCACCAAGACATTGATTCAACGCATTTGGTTCATTGTGATAGCATCTAGAGCTCTTGTTGAGTTGTGAACTCATTGAGTTGTGTTGCGAGCTCTTGTTGCGAATTGTGTGCGTGCTGTTGCTCTGATTTTGAGTCTTGTGTGCGTTGCTAGTTTCTCCCTTACTCCGTATTTCTTTGTGAATCTTAAGTGTAAGGGCGAGAGGCTCCAAGTTGTGGAGATTCCTCGCAAACGGGATATTGAAAGGAAAAGCAAAACACCGTGGTATTCAAGTTGGTCTTTGGACCGCTTGAGAGGGGTTGATTGCAACCCTCGTCCGTTGGGACGCCACAACGTGGAGTAGGCAAGCGTTGGTCTTGGCCGAACCACGGGATAAACCACTGTGTCATCTCTGTGTTTGATCTCTTGTGGTATTGTGTTTTGTTGAGACTCCTCTCTAGCCACTTGACAATTATTGTGCTAACACTTAACAAGTTTTTGTGGCTATAAGTTTAAGTTTTCACAGGATCACCTATTCACCCCCCCTCTAGGTGCTCTCAACTGCTCTATATTGAAGCAAGCCATGCCAAACAAAAAAGGTACTCTAAAAATTGTAATGTGTTGATCCATCAGAGCAGAGCTGCTCCATTTAGAGTTTCAGAGCAGAGCTGCTCCATTACCGTGTTCGTCTATTTCATAAGACACAGTAGTTTGACCACGCGCGATAAATTGGTGTAACCAAACTACTTAGTTTATAAACATAATTATAGGTAGACTAGTCGGTTGCCCGTGCGTTGCGACGACTTACAACAATAACCACGTAAACTATCCATTAAAAAGATATCAAGATTTTTTATTGATTGTCTCCGCTCACTGTATAATATTATTTTGATTTGACTAACTGATGTTATTGTTTACTCCATGCAATATGTCTTGGTATAACACGACCAATGAAGTAAGCGATTAGAAGAGAGTTCACAACGACTGACTGAACGAACAGAGATTATAAAATGATATAATTCCACCATACAGAGACCAAATAAGAGAAAGTTTGTGAGCTCAAGTTTCTAAAATAAGTCACATGAAGTCAAACTGATAAAAAAGATAGATCAAAATATGGAGTGATTGCTAAAGTCATGCATCAATAAAAACTAGATGCGCTCAATATAAATTATGCTACTTCGTAGCAATTACTAACGTTTAAAACCAAAAAAATAACCTTTCATTTTACTGTTATTGTGACAAATCATTGTTGCTCCATCCAATTCAGCAACTTCAAACACCATGTAGTCTATTGCGCCAATATGGTTTCAGAAACGACCTAATGCTTGCAAGAGCCAAGAAACGTTGTGTCGTGCTCGGCCGTAGCCTCGGCCTGTAGTGCTGGCCGGACCCGACATGATTATATTTTTTTATTTTACAAAAAACGTATATACATATATACAATTTATATTCAATATTAAAAACATCTGAGGATGATGTTCTACTAGTTATACAGCTTCACCCAGTGTCTCCCGCCCTTCTTCCATCAAGGCATGGGTTCTAACCCCACCTCCTGCACCGCCTGGTACAGTCAGCAGACCGATATGACGTGCCTGGGCCATAGTATAGATGTCCAAACGGGCCACCCGACACGGACCCGGTCCGAACCCATTTCGGCCCGGTACAAATAGGGCCGGCCAGGCACGACCCGTTGATGCTTCGGGCCGGGTTGGGCTGGCCCACATGCCTAAGGACATGCCCAAACCCGGCACGCACAGGGAAAAATCGTGCCGGGCCGGCCCGTTGGCCCGGTGGGCCTCAACGGACCGGGCCGGGCACTGGCCTGAACCAACAGTAGAACGGTATATAAATACATATATTTAACAAAATTAATCATATATAATAACATATTATTTATATATATTAAGACAACAAAATATTTATGTATGCATTTTATATTTATGTATGTATTTTATATATGTTTGGCCGCGTATTTAGTATTTACATACTATGAGAGAATTAAATGTATTTACATATTTAGTATTTACATAAATATGCGGGCCGCCGTCGGGCCAACCCATTTATCGGGCCGGGCCGGGCCAAAGCACGCGGGCCGCCGTATCTGCCCATACCCGGCCCGCTAAACGGGTCGTGCCGGCCCGGGCCCGTAACCGACCGTGCCGGGCCGTGTTTGGACCGGGCTAAATTCGTGTCGTGCCACGGGCCAAACGGGCGGCCCGCACTGTTTGGACATCTATAGGCCATAGTTGTGGCCCGCGTGCGTCTGGTCCGTGCCGGGCCATTGTTGCCGCCGTTTGGCCATCTATAGGTGTGCAGCAGATTAATTTGAAATAGCTACGAGGAGTTATTTGTAAAAAAATGACACGGGACGACCGTTAAAACTGGTGCTTTAAGTATAGTATAGATTATATTTAATTTTGTTTCAGAAAATATTAGAAACAAAAAATTCTCTAGGTCTACGTATATCATCACCCATATATTTAAATGGTTTAAAGGAGAATACATCGTAGAAGTCAATAAATTTTAAATTAACTGACGATAGATATTTGAGAAATGAGGCAATGCTTTTTTGGTACCAATTACTAATTTTTTAGGCGCACGAGTTGCAATATTTTTATTTTTAGTATATCGCAACTCAGCTGCCTGTACCCGTCCAGCTGGAAAACGAGGAAAACCCCCTGCCGTGACGCCTCGCGTCACCCCATGTGGTCTGTCTGCTCGTCGGGCGGGCGCCGGTCGATACGGGCGAGTACGCCCGCGCGCTACGGCTCGGTCTACACGTTTATCTCCGGCCGCTGGGGTCGGGCCAGCCCGTCGGTTACGTTTCCTTTTTCCCTCCGGCGGTCAGCCCCTCTCTCTTTTGTCTCTTGCGCGGACCGGACCACCGGAAACCAGGAACCAAACTTACCCCGAAAGAAAAGAAAACATTTTCATTTCACATTTTTTCCTCACAAAAAAGAGAGGGAAACAATATTGCAGGGCCGCCCGCGCCGGAACCGACCACTTCACCGGCAGCGAGCCGGAGACTCCGTGGAGCCCCTGTCCCCGCGCCGGCGTGGGCGGAGGGAGGGGAGCAGCGGCAGCGGCAGCCAGCAGAAGAAGGATAACGGGGGGCTCTTGGAGCCTCTGGGAAGAAGCTTCTAGAAGCTGCCTGAGGCGAGGGCGAGCGCGCCGTTGCCAGAGTGATCTCGGTGGAATAAGCCGCGCGGGGCCGGCGCCGTGGGGGATGCGCCTCTGGGTGCCGGCACCCTCCGGGATTTGAATGGTAGCCAGATCTCGAGGGGGAGGGGAGCTTCTCGAAGCTGGGTGAGGCGCGCGGGCCGGCCGCCCTGCGGTTAGGGTTTGGTGGAAGCGGGATGGTGGGGAGCTCGGTGGAGGGAGGAGCGGACGGAGATGGAGGCTGCTGCGGCGTCGGGGACACCTCGCCCGGGACCATCGTGTGGGTGCGGCGGAGGAATGGGTCCTGGTGGCCCGGCAGGATCCTGGGCCCCCAGGAGCTCCCACCATCGCAGATCATGTCGCCGAGGTCCGGTACGCCGGTCAAGCTCCTCGGCCGGGAAGACGCAAGCGTGTACGATCACAAGTCCCTTGTTTTGTTCTAGTTTTTCTACCCGAGCCTTGTGCTGTTTTTCATCCAAGATTACATGTTATTGTTATTTGTGATCTATGCGGGATACTTGGCTCTTTCTTTTATGGAAGTTACGGTGCCTGAGAGAATGGGGGCTGTACCAGGACATACTATATCTTCTTTGCTTGTAGTCAAGCTCATTGCTACTTTCTTTCTTAGACCTTGCAAAATTCAGAAGAGCTGCTGTTCATAGGATATTTAACATGGTCACTGGGAAGTGGGAACATGGAACGATGCTATTCCTCGTCCCTGGAATGAATGACACCACAATCCTCGTCCCTGGAATGTTGCTCCTGTTCTGGGAACGTCGGAACAATATTGTCCCTGCCTTGTCAAAACTTTCCTCAATTACCTTAAAATGTTGCTTAATAACATTCTTCAACTCCACTAACCTGGGAACATGGTGGTTGGTGGCTATGATATGTAGTGGGTCTATTTCCTTTCTAACTTTGAAACCATTAATTGTCTTCTTTCTTTCTTGGAAAACTTCCCCAGGCAGTTTCGTGGTCGTGACTCATGTTACTCTTTGGTTGGATACTTGGATATTAGTGTAAACAATTTGATGTATGAAAGTTTTAGAAGTGAGAAACAATAGCAAATTCAGGATATGTTGTGGAAACAATAGGATATGTTCTAGATAATTATGGTGGCTTTGTGCCCTTGCTTTCTGAAGAACCTAAAATTCTTGAGCACATGTATTCTAGGGTTGCTCACATCTCGATTGCAGTATGCCATGCAGATTTTATGTTGCACAAAAAATTGTTTGGTATCCAGACAGATTGTTGATAAGATTACAGTTTTTATGCTTGCTCTGTATGACTGTATCAACAAGTAGACATTTGTGGCCCCCATGATTCTTTGGGACAGTCACAGAGTTCCAGGGTCAATGGGGTTTGAGAAATGTGATGGAGGAACATGGTATGCTATTTGAAAAAGGTTTTGATTAGGCTGGGACAAGATCGTTCCCATGTTTCCAGAATGGGAATGATGGCATTCCTGGAACACGGAACAAGGCAGGGATCCACGTTCCCTGTGACTAGGCTTTGGATACTTTCCATTCTTCAAGTCCATTTCTCACTACCTGGAGTAATCATGTTTTCTGAAGATCGGATTTCCTCACATATTCTGTTTTTATTTACTAGTCCTTTTGTTTCTTAGGGATTGGTACAACCTTGAGAAATCAAAACGTGTTAAAGCATTCAGGTGTGGGGAGTTTGATGCCTGTATTGAGAAGGCAGAGGCTACTCAAGGGACTCTTGTGAAGAAAAGAGAGAAATATGCAAGGAGAGAAGATGCTATTCTTCATGCGCTTGAATTGGAGAGGAAGCAGCTTGCATCAAAGTACCAGACTCAAGGTTTCAGACCTGGACCACCTGGTAATATTTCTGGTAAGTGTAGGTGACAGCGAAGAGTTTTGTTAGTTGTTTAGGTTGTTTCTTGTATATTATCCATGAGATTCAAGCATTCTACATCTAAAACTGAGCTGTCTTCACGAAATGCAGCTTGCACAAAACATCACAAAGACCTTGGAAGTACTCGCTACAAGAGTAAGAAGGGCAAGAAGCGCAAAGATGCATCTGTTCCTCCTGATGTAAAAAAAGAAGTGGGACAATGTTTTCTGCCTGCTGGTTCAAAGAGAAACTTTTCAGGATCACTTACTCAAGGAAATCTTGTCAGTAATCACATGGGTGACTTCTCCCCTTTGGGACATTCTCATGGAGGTGCCACTTTAGAAAACAAGGAGAGTACAGTTGTGAAGAAAAATAGATCAGATGGAAGTGATTTTGAAGACTCTCTTGTTTCAAAATCAGACAGACGCAGACCACTTTCTCAAGTATTGCAGAGCAGTGAAAACTTGCTTCCTCACTTAAAGCAAAATGATGATTTTGGGGCTTTGTTAATCGCGGAGAGTAATAATCCTTCACTTGCCGCCTCCTGGTCCAGAAGAAATAAATATACGTACATGGCTAGTGATTCTGGCGAAACTGAGAGTCATAGTGATTTACCTTCTATAAAGATGTCTTCTACTAGAACTGATTTTGAGAATGAAAGCTATCTTCAGCATCCTGTTTATTTTTCTGAGGAGCAGACTTCTGACTTCATTGAGAAGCAAATAACCGAGTCTTCCGAGAGGGAATGTTCAGAAAGCGAGACTGAAGATGATGCTGAACTTCTGCAGAGTATGTGTATACACCTTTCTGAATTCTGTTTATTTGGGTTCATGTTACATTGTCATAGAATGCTGGCTATAGCATAGCACCACATACTAAGGGCCTGTTTAGCAACAATATTTCTCAAAACCATGGTTTTATAATACTATACTTTGCAATTGTCATGACAATACCGTAGTTTTGGCAGCTCCAAAAATACCACGGTTTTGAGAAACATTGTTTGGATACAACATTGTAAACCATGATATTAGACAAAAGCTAGCCATGCTATGAAAACTTTGGGTTACAGTGGAGTTTCTAATACTCCAAAAATATCATGGTATCTAGAATACCATGGTTTTGAAAACATAGTTTTCAGAAACGCAAACAAATACTTTATGACATAAAATACTACAATATTGCTAAAAACCATGGTATTACCTATAAACTGTAATAATACTTCAGTCCCAAACAGGCCCTAAAACATTAGTGTTAGCAGCACACTTGCAATTTAGTGATGTAAATATTGATAATAAGGGCTGAAAACTAAGTTCCACTCCACGCAAACGTGCAGATTGTATTCTTCACCTACCCATATACAACATGGTTTACTCTCATATATTGAATCATTGTAACTCTATACATACACTGGACCCCTTGTATCATTTGCAAATATTTACATGCTCAGGGTTACGGTGATGGAGAACTAAATTGCTATAAATAATTTCTACATGTGATTGTGGTCATTTGTTCAAACCATGGGGAAAGCTTGTTGGATGGTGTTGATGATAACTAATAATCGATTCAGTTTAAAAGGGGCTCTTTCAGTTGGAGCTTTAGTGGATTACTTGCGGTTGTAGGAATTGCTATCAGAAGTGGTGGTACAGTTTAAGTAGAAGATGAGCATATATTCAGTTTAGCTAGGGATGGCAAGTACTTGGCCAAATCACCCTATTAAGGTCTCTTCGCAGGTTCAACTGTTTTTGGCCATTATCCTTTGGTGTGGAAAAGTTGCCCCCCAAAGTGTCGTTTATTCCTCTGTCTGGTTGCCCACATGAGATGTTGGACTGCGGACAGACTAGCTAAGAAAGGGATGGATCACCCGACAAGATGCCTCTTATGTGACCAGGAAGCAGAATCCTTGGACCATCTCGTTGTCTCTTGTGTGTTTACAAGAGATTTTTGGTTTCATCTTCTGAGACCTTTTGGATTAGAAAGCCTGGCTCCACAGCCTTGATCATTTGCATTTTCATAAAGTAAATCCATCGCTAAAAGAATTTTTTGTACTTCTGTTGGACATTTTAGTTTAGAGGTGAAATAGTAGATACAGATCTATTGCTTCTTACTATTTCAGCATCCCTGGCTTGCATTCCCTTTTTTCTTGGGGTTTTGTATCAGAATCAGAATTTAACCTTGACTATTATTTTGACAAAATTCATGCAAAACAAGGAATCTGGGAATCCTGGAGCCTGATTCAAAAACAAATAGATTGCCAGAAAGCCATAAATAATTCCTTGAAATATTTACTGTGTAGGTTCTGCTTTTTTTGCTTTGCCAGAAACTTCCGTGACTGCAATTTATAGTCTGTTACTAATGTCATTTCTTGCATCAGTGTTCTGTAGATTTTATTGATAAGTTTTTTATGGCAATCTTTTGGCAGATGCAAGTGTGATTCTACGTACAGAATCACATGCTCCTTGTCCATATTCTATTCCAGTTTCTGACAAGTTCAAGCATGTGGATTATGATGACAATGAGGTGATCTATTCTACTTATATGCCCCAGTTGAATGAATATGAGGAAGAGGATGGTTCTTCTGAGCTGGGTGTCTCTCAGTGGCACATGAAAGGTAAACGTAACAATCGTAATGCCGTGAAGAGATTAGTGGATATGAGAGATGGAAATACATGGTTAAATAAATACAATGGATCATTAAAAGGATCTTTGCATAACACAAATGGTGGGAATCCCAGAAAAGAAGGTATGCACACATCTGGTGAGCAGTTTTTTGAGGAAAGCTTTTACCAAATAAAAGAGGAGCCCAATTATGATTCTGATGAAACTAATTTATTTGAGAACATGAGCCATTCAGAGACTAACTTGTACTATGGTAAAAAATACCCTTCATCCTTGAGAACCACAAGAGATCTTAGCCGAGGCTACAGTTACTTTAATGACTCTTCAAATGTTTCTCCCCTAAACAAGGACACTGAACGAATATATCATGTTGATCGGAATGCATATTGGGATAGACCTTCATTTTACCAAAGGAAGTTGACTTCAAGTTTTGGTGGCATGGGACCAATGTTGTTCAATGTTAACCTCAAAGTTCAGGCCAGCTACCAAGGAGAGCATGTCCCTCTTGTCTCTTTGATGAGCAGACTTAATGGCAAAGCAATTGTTGGACACCCTATCCAAATTGAAATAGTTGAAGATGGTTCCACAGCAGTATTCTGTGGTGACAGTGGTATGCAAGAGACCACAGCTGCTCCACCTGCTTGGCCAACAGGTAGAAGGACTGCCATGCAAAGAGTTCCCCGTTCAAATCCATCAGGAGCACTGTTGGATGGCGATAATGAAGGTGGTCTTGTGTATTCTGATTATGAGACGAAACCAACCTTAAGAAAGTACTCATCTTCTTCGAATCACCAGGTTAAGGTGAATAATAAAATCAGTTCTAATGCTAAGAGGTCATCAGCTAAGCCCCCTAAGAAGTCATCCAAGAAAACAAACCTCTCAAGCCAGAAACTTAGAGCTCTCTCTTCCATCTCCACTGCAAAAAACCATCATGGAGAAGGTGGTCAAGCGAAGGCAAATTGGCACAATGACATATTTGGTGGTTTAATCGGATCAGAAGGAGCAGTTCCTCTAGTGACATGTGTCCCAACGAAGGTTGTGTTCACTAGGATATTGGAAGCAGTTGGAAGGCCACCTCTGTCTGCCGCTCGCCGTGTTAGAATGGCTAGTCCTCCGGTACGAGATCCTCCATAGGCTTCAACTGTAGTGCTACATGCGGTTTATGTCGCCAGCCATCGACATGCAAGTTTTATGTACATTCCTGTTAATTGATGAAGAGGCAGACCATTCAATCATCCGGTAACACCTGTGAGGAGTCGATTGACATGGTTGCTCCGTAATAACTTGGAACAGCTGATCCCTTATTAGCAGTGGTGACAACCTGTAAAAATCAGTAATATTTCTGACTGGAGACTGAGGTCATGAATGCTTCAGAGCAGCTCACATATTTCTGACTGGAGACTGCGTCCATGAATGCTTCAGAGCAGTTGAGCCATCGATACCATGAAGAGGTACTCTTCGGTGTAGCTAGCACTGGTAACTTTCGTCACAACTGTCTCCTGTAAAGTACTAGTTTCAACATTTTAGGTGGCAATTTAGTCAAAACATTTGTGCCGTCATATATAGCGATAGGTCATAGATTTCCTAATGCCATGTATAATCCCTTAATTACATCCTGATGTGTCTGTCATTTGTTGTCGAGAAGTAGTTGGTTCAACTGTATGTTTAGAGAAGCATGTGTACCTAGTCGATGTAATATATACTAGTCCAGAGCGCGCGCCCTGCGCGCGTTTATAAACAATTAGGTATAAATGCATAAACATCTTTTAATCATGAAGTTGCATATTGAATACTTATATTTGTACCAACACAAAGATCATTCATCTGTGTCTTCAGTCACCGGTTTTGGGCTCTCTGAAGTTGGAAGTTGCTTTGATATATTGTCTAGTCAGTACCGGGGAATAGATGTATCAAACAATCTCCACCTTTGATTGTCCTCATATAGTGTCTTCAGTCCCCTCCGATACTTTAGATCAATAGAATTATTTTTCGCATTACAGAGCTTAGATTTTTGCGGTTGGTATTCACACTTTCAGCAGGAGCACACTTCGTTTCCTGGTATCGATATCTCAGTACGCTAATGGCAGTGCTAGTGATTGAATATAAGCTGTAGCATAAGTTGAAGCTTCCACAAATATGTAGCATGTGACGAAGAGTTCAGGTGGCTCGGCGAGCGGCGTGGGTCCACGCCCATGTCCCTGTGTAAGGTGGCGCCGACCACGATCTGCTGGAAGCAGTGCACCTCTTGGTCATTGTCCATGTCGCTGGAAGAAAAGAGTGGAGCTTGCCCACCCAGCACACCTTCATCCCGCTGAGCAAGAGCTGCACCCGCCCCCAGAACTGGTGCGTCCTGACTCCTGATGAACAAATGGCACCAGCACATCCGTGTAGCCGTAGCCGTGCTACAGGTTGCCGGAGAAGCCACCGTTGGAGAAGAGGAAGCCAGGGACAGAGTGGTACCTGGTGCATACAGGCGCCACCGCCGGCTCCGAGAGCGGCTTGAGGGTGTACTCGTGGACATGGGCCATGGCCACGGGGTCGTGGTAGCATGCGTACGGCCTGGTCCTCCACTCCCTTTCTATATATCCTGCTGACGTAGATGAAAGAGCGGTTCCTGTCCACCTGGATGTCACCGGACGCGTCGCAGCCTCGATCGCTTGCTCCTCATGTAGCACGTCAGACTGACCTTGCCCTTCTACCCCTTGCTTATCCTGTTGGCCCTGACGGCCGGCAGCCGACGCCCCCATTTTCTTCTTCTGGACTTTCGCTTCCCGCTCGTTGTCCTCCTCTCAGAGAGAGACCGCTGAATACATGTCATAGTTTAGAGATAGAGGCTAAAAATGCACTAAGTGTAGAATATGAAGTTGTATGTAAACAGTGCAACCAATATAAATTTAAATATATAATAAGTGTGCCAACCTTGTATTCACATACCACATACATAGTTTCTGATTTATGTCAACATCTTATGCGTTGCAAAAGCAACATGCACTCGTAAGAGTAGTGAAGTCCATAGCACAAACATATGGAGAAAATAGTTATAAATTCACTTAAATTGCTAGTGCGCCTATAGGATTCTTTACCAACTAAATATGAGGTAGCAAAAATATCGTTTAAGCAGTCTGATGTTACCTTGCTATAATGAAGTAATTAAATCATTAGTAGGTAGATGACTTTGTCAAACCTGAATCCTTTGGGAACTGAAGTTCATCAGCAGTTGTGAATGATGCAATCGAAGCTCGCATAGTTCTATCATCTGCAAACTCCAATCATCCATTCGTCATGATTATTCCATTTCAGCTCAAGAACATCATATTCCTCATTCGAAACGACCAATAGATCGGCAACTTCTCCTGAAAATATTGCATGACAGTACCCTCCAATTGTTCTTTTGAATAGTGGAACTGTACCAATTACAACAGAAAAAGTATGTTCCCAGCCTATGCATCTTTTATCGCTTTGATGGCAGTAATCCGACGTTTCACCTGTTTAGATTAGCCATTTGAATCATACTCGTTGCATGAGAATATGTAAACAATGCATTTATGCCATGGATTGTTGATGCAGAAACAAAACAGTTGGCCATCAACATTAACGTCTGCAAAAAACTGGACTACTTCAAGGTCATGTTTGTTTTTTCCTCTGTTCATGTATCTTTCCTGTAAAATCAATGTTAAAATAGCGCTACACAGGTGTTAGGCTGTGTATAGCATCTGTGCATTTTTAGGCTATTAGAATAATATCATACCAAATAAATGAAATTTAGCATATCATAACAAAAAACACAATAAATGCTATAAAGTAAACAGTCGTACGTAGGAGTAATTCAAGGACCTCAGGAGGACTTGGCCAATTGGGTGACAGAGCACCAAGAGTCAAATACCACATCACGACTTTGGCTACAAAGTGCAAAAATTTAATTCATTTCATATGTTGTTATAAATAAAACAGTCCTAGGAGTGATGTCAGGACCTAACAGGAAAAAAAAACACGTGAGGCTTCATATGTTACCAAGAAAGGATAGCATCATCGCTAAATCTTGGAAGCTATCAATGATAACAGAAGGAAGCAAATGGACCTTCTTTTTTCATCCACCCATTCAATTCAGTCTGTACACCAACAGACTTCATTTTTTTGATGTGCGTGAACTTTCAATGTTCCAGCTTGATAAAATTGTATTAAGGTTATATTTCCTTCATAGTAGAATTAGTTCTTACATTGTGTGGGCGAGATTCAAAGGACCTGATGGCAAGGGTGACAGAGCACCAAAAGGTCAACATGACTTCGACAACAAAGTGCAAAATTTTAGTTCATTAGATCTGCTAATATAAGCAAGCTCGCATGAATAATTTGAGGGCTTAACAAAAAAATCACATTAGCTTTTATATATAGTACTTGGTACCATGCAAGTGATGTACCTTCAGTTCAAAAATATAGATGAAAAAAATTGCCTTGATCAAATACCTTTGCAGAAAATAGGTCGATCTTTTGATACAAAAAATGCATACAATTCTAATGATTCAGAGGAAGCATGAACCGTAAAGAAAATCTTTATATTTAGATTTATCGAAATATTTTATAAAAATGGAATATGTTAAAATGATGAATGAAACTAATGTACTTTTGGAGATAGTTAAATCAACGTAACAAAACTTGGACTAACGGATGGTTGAATCCGTTGACCCTGGTCCATATATTTTATATAGTTATTTTGCCAAACACTTGACATGCATACAACATTATAGTGTCTGAAGAAATAGAGCGATTGGATTTCATCGTGTAGTGCTCATATGTTCTATTGACCGGAATCAAGAAAAAGAATTTGGTTACCGTGATTGCAGCGTGCTGAGTGTGTAAGGGAAGCCGGAGGATAGAAACATGGAAGTGAAGAGGAGGATGGGGAGATGGAACGGAAGGGACGTACCTGCTATGCCGTCGTGCAGATGATCAGAACACGGAAGCGAAGTGACGGCGCAGTGGAGGGATGCTGGCGAGCATCGACGCGAGGCGCGTGTCGTCGGTGAGGGACATCTGCGTGAACATCCGTTCCGAGTCATTCATCATCTCCACGTCCACCTGCTCTGCGGCGGGAGTCACCGCGGCACAGAGGCGACGGGGAAGGAGAGGAGGCAGCAGCAAGGGCATGGCAGTGAGGTACAGTGTGAGGAGGGGGATTCTGGGAGGGGGGAAGCGCCCGGAAGAATCCTGGTAGTGTGGAGATGCAGTTTTTTTGTGTGTGGAGGCAGGGGCGGCACGGGTGAACCCAGTGTCCGTCAGGCACCGGGACGCGGCGGCCGGAGTTCCTGCCAGCGCGGGCAGGTAGGGGGGTGGAGCTCCTTCCGGCGGGCGTTTTTCGGAAGCTTCGCCTAGAGCATCGCCGAACAGAGGGGGTTGCTTGGGAACATAGCTTTGCGCACCGAGCGATGCATATCGAACGGCTTGCATTTAGAAGGCGACGTGGCCACCCTGGTTGAACGGTATGGTGCAGCGCTTTAATAAATAGAATCAGAGCAAGTGCTCCAACATCCAAAATGGTGTAACAATCTAGGCATCCATGTGAAGGTTCCTCCATAGGCATAGTGAACAAGAAGATTTTCATATAGTGATGCTTCTTTGTAATTGTAACGGGGCTGCAAATATTAATGCCGGAGAAGACAACGTTATGGCCACCTTGGTCTGCGCTGATGGCACTGTAAGCTCGATCGAACCACTGCGCTGGAAATGCATAATCAGAAATCAGGTATTACAACTGAGAGGTGGCTGTACTTCTTTTGTTCCGACAGCTTCAGAAAGATCAAGGACTCCGGTTGATTTTGTTTTGATGTGTTCTGCTGACTTCAAATGGTTTGAATCCAGAGCTAGACAGGTGCCGCAGCAGATGAGGAGAAGCCACTGCAAGATTTACGACCGCACAAGCTGCTCACAAATTACAAAGAACAGACGAGAATCAACAATATCATATCATCTATTCATAATGCAAACTAGGGATGGCAGTGGATAAGGTACCCAGTGGGCACATGAAGCCATACCCATACCCACTAGAAAAAAATTGACCCATACCCATACCCACTACCCATAATGGGTACAAAATTACGCCATACCATACCCACCATGGGTAGCGGGTACCCATACCCATTAACATTACGATAGACATGATCATTTGAATCGCAAAAATAAGTACCAGCATAATAAATGTATCGAACCCAACATAATTTTATCACAGGTTCAACAATATTCAACATTAAATGGCAATATCATGCCTTCAAATCACACAATACCCACCATGGGTAGCGGGTACCCATACCCATTAACATTACGATAGACATGATCATTTGAATCGCAAAAATAAGTACCAGCATAATAAATGTATCGAACCCAACATAATTTTATCACAGGTTCAACAATATTCAACATTAAATGGCAATATCATGCCTTCAAATCACACAAAACATAGCATTGATTCTACCCGTGCCCTAATAGGGTTTTTACCCATCGGGAGAAAATTCATTTTATATGAGACATAAATCCGGACCCACATGTCATATATTAGCGGGTTCCCCATCAGGTAGCGGGTATGGGGCAACGGAGAACATACCCACGCCCACCATACCCGATGGGCATAACAAATGACCCAATAAAATACCCATGGGTATCAAAATCCGCCATACCCGTGCCCTAATAGGGTTTTTACCCATCGGGTTTCGGGTTTCGGGCACCCATTGCCATCCCTAATGCAAACATTCACATGTTCACCAACACATATGTAGGTTTACAGACTGCAGAAAGGTTAACAGACTCGACTCATGGGAGAAACAGGGTAAACCAAACACTACATCTCTCCTTCCAGTAGTTCATCAATCGTCTCCAGATTATTGTTGTAACGGTGCGTTGTTGTGTTCATCACCACTGAGGTCGTCGGTAGACATCGCAAAAGTAGCAAATGTGGGTACAGACTGCAGAGGAAGTCGTCCTCACTAGGGACATCATACGCTCCCGTCGGTTCATCAGGTGTGCGAATGTAGTGAGGCAACGAACTGGGTTGTGTGTAGGGCTGGAAAAAAAGCTCGGGCTCGCAGCAGCTCGGCTCGACGCTCCGAACGAGTTCGAGCCGAGCCTGTTTTTCTGGCTCGTGAAAAGAGCGAGCCAGCTCGGCTCGGTGCAGCTCGCGAGCTGGCTCGTGGCTCAATCCAACAACAATTTGTAACATAAAATCTTAATTAGCATATAATATTAGGGCAACGACGGCTATGCAATCAGTCATTCTGTGCAAGCGTGCAAGCAAACCATCTGATCTATTAGATTACGATCCAACAACAGATACAACCATAATTTGTTAGGGTTTTTTTATAAAGATTATTGAGCTGGTGGTGGAAGGTTTAAGTGTTAAATATAACCTACAGTTGGATCACGATCTAATGGATCATATGGTTTGCTTACACGTTTGCACAAAAAACTGCTTGTATAGCAGTCGTTGTCATAATATTAGTACCGAGTAGACAATTAATTTGTGTTATTTGAGATTACTATACAAAAATAATCTATTTTATATATTATATTAGTGATATATCTATTTTACTAATTTAAAATATGTTATTTAAAATATTTTTAAGATTTTATATTATAATTTAGAGAGCGGATTTACATTTATGCCTAGACTCATTGGCTCGGCGAGACGACTCGCGAGCCAGGAGCGAACCGAGCCGAGCCGCTTTTTCGAGCTCGGCTCGTTGCATGAGCGAGCCGAGCCGAGCTCGGTTCGGCTCGTTTCCCCTAGTTGTGTGCATGGGTGATAAGGAGCTCTAAATTTTACACTACAAAATTTAAGGATAAGATCAAATTAGGATCATGCTTGTCGGGGACCATAATTAGGGGTACCCCAAGACTCCTAATCTCAGCCGGTAACCCCCATCAGCACAAAGCTGCAAAGGCCTGATGGGCGCGATTAAGGTCAAGGCTAAGTCCACTCAAGGGACACGTTCTCGCCTCGCCCGAGCCCAGCCTCGGGCAAAGGCAGCTGACCCCGGAGGATTCACGTCTCGCCCGAGGGCCCCCTCAAGCGACGGACACACCTTCGGCTTGCCCGAGGCCCAGTCTTCGCGGAGAAGCAACCTTGGCCAGATCGCCACGCCAACCGACCGTATCGCAGGAGCATTTAATGCAAGGATCGACTGACACCTTATCCTGACGCGCGCTCCTCAGTCGACAGAGCCGAAGTGACCGCAGTCACTTCGCCGCTCCACTGACCGACCTGACAGGAAAATAGCGCCGTCTGCCCCGCTCCGACTGTTGTGCCACTCGACAGAGTGAGGCTGACAGCAGCTAAGTCCAGCCTCGGGCGCCATGGGAAGCTCCGCCTCGCCTGACCCAGGGCTCGGACTCAGCCTCGACCCCAGAAGACGGACTCCACCTCGCCCGACCCCAGGGCTCGGACTCAGCCTCGGCCTCGGAAGACGGTCTCCGCCTCACCCGACCCAGGGCTCGGACTCAGCCTCGACCCTGGAAGACGGACTCCGCCTCGCCCGACCCCAGGGCTCGGACTCAGCCTCGGCCTCGGAAGACGGTCTCCGCCTCGCCCGACCCAGGGCCCATACTCGGCCTCGGCCCCTGAAGACGGACTCCGCCTCACCCGACCCCAGGGCTCGGACTCAGCCTCGACATCGGAAGACGAACTCCGCCTCGCCCGACCCCAGGGCCCAGACTCGACCTCGACCTCGGAGGAGCCTCCGCCTCGCCCGACCTCGGGCTCGGACCCGCCACGTCACAGGAAGGCCATCATTACCCTACCTCTAGCTAGCTCAGGCTGCGGGGGACAAGACCGGCGTCCCATCTGGCTCGCCCCGGTAAACAAGTAATGATGGCACCCCGCGTGCTCCATGACGACGACGGCTCTCAGCCCCTTACGGAAGCAAGGAGACGTCAGCAAGGATCCGACAGCCCCGACAGCTGTACTTCCACAAGGCTCAAGCACTCCTCCGACGGCCACGACATCACATGAACAGGGCGCCAAAACCTCTCCGGCTGCCACGACGGCATGTACTTAGGGCTCTAGCTCCTCTCTGCTAGACACGTTAGCACACTGCTACACCCTCCCATTGTACACCTGGGCCCTCTCCTTACGCCTATAAAAGGAAGGTCCAGGGCTCTCGTACGAGAAGGTTGGCCGCGCGGGAGAACGGGCTGGCGGACAGTCTCTCTCTCTCTCTCACTCTCCCTCGCGGACGCTTGTACCCCCCTACTGCAAGCGCACCCGACCTGGGCGCAGGGCAACACGAAGGCCGCGGGTTTCCCCTTTGCTGTTTCTCACCCCTTTGTGCTCCGTCTTGCGCTGACCCATCTGGGCTGGGACACGCGGCGACAATTTACTCGTTGGTCCAGGGACCCCCCGGGGTCGAAACGCCGACAGTTGGCGCGCCAGGTAGGGGCCTGCTGCGTGTTGACGAACATCTTCCCGTCAAGCTCTAGATGGGTAGTCTCCAGCAACCTCTTCAACCCGGGACGATGCTTCGTTTCGGGTGTCTGGAGTTCATGTCCCTCGACGGCAGCTACGACATGATACTCCTTCCTCCGCCGCGCGACAACGACAATGGTGGCCGTCAGCCCGCCCGCCGGCGGCGGAATCGATGACGTCTTCCCCACGTGGCGGAAGAGCAACATACGGGTCTGTCCCATCGCCTTCCCCGCCGATGGAGGAGGAGGCAGGGCAGGTATGGCCAAGCAGGAGGCGGCACCTCGTCGGCTGTCGAGCGAGTCGACGGCGCCCCAACGGGGGACACGTCGGGCGTTGACCTCGCGTCTGAGACGAAGACGAGCGTCGTTTCCCCGCAACACGCCAACTCCAAGCGGACGGACGACGCCAGCACGCTCGTGAAGGACATGCTGGGTGTTAGCCTCGTACCTGAGACAACGGTGCAGTCCGTCCCTGACGCGACTTCGTCACCACCCGTCGATCAAGAGGTACCGTCCGTTTCCCGTTCCATGCCTTTTAGATCCAGCTGCGACCCACCAAGCGACCTCGCTTCGGTGGACGCTTTCGTAAAGGCGTGTCCAAACCCTCCGGGGTACCATATGCGGTCACCCTGGGACCGGCTGACGGCCGTCTCGACCTACGGGCCTCTGGGTTCCGAGGAAGATGACGAGCCCGACTCTGGTTGGGATTTCTCCAGGCTCGATAACCCCAGTGCCATGCGGGACTTCATGACCGCATGTGACTACTGCCTCTCTGATTTCTCCGATAGCAGCCACAGCCTCGGCGACGAGGACTGTGGCCCATGTCGTGAATGCTTCCACGTCGATCTAGGGGGTCTCGACGAAGGCAACCATCTTGGTATGCCGGAGGACGGTGATCCCCCTAGGCCTGCGCCTCGCGTTGACATCCTTCGGGAGCTAGTGTGGTCCCAGTCCCTGCGGGGGGTCAGGACGCACAGCTCGAGCAAATCCGCGAGGTACAGGTCAGGCTCGACGAGGAAGCAGGACAACGTGTGCAGCTTCGGCAAAATATCGGGCAGGAGTGGGCAGGCCGAGCACCGACCGAAGAAGCGCGTCACCTGGCCCAGGACGTCCAGCACCGCATCGCCGACGATGCCAGGGCAAGGCTGCCTCCGGCTTCCAGTGGGGTCGGCCAGAACATGGCTGTAGCAGCGATACTACTCCGAGCGATGCCGGAACCATCCACCACCGAGGGGCGGCGTATCCAGGGAGAGCTCAAGAATCTCCTGGAAGATGCCGCGGTCCGACGGGCCGAAAGCTCTGCCTCCCGAAGGCAGGGGTACCCCCCGGAGCATCGCGCCGCGACTACCCCGTTCATGCAGGAAGCCTCGGTCCACACCGGGCACACGCGAAACACCGCGCCTGCGGCCCCGGGTTGCCTCGGCAACGAGCACCACCGCCGCGACCGTCAAGCCCACCTCGACGAGAAGGTGCGCCGAGGCTACCACCCCAGGCGTGGGGGACGCTACGACAACGGGGAGGATCGGAGCCCCTCGCCTGAACCACCCGGTCTGTGGGCTTTCAGCCGGGCCATACGATGGGCGTCGTTCCCGACCCGGTTCCGAACCCTGACTACCATCACCAAGTACTCGAGGGAGTCAAAGCCGGAGCTGTGGCTCGCGGACTACCGGCTGGCCTGTCAGCTGGGTGGCACGGACGATGACAACCTCATCATCCGCAACCTTCCCTTGTTCCTCTCCGACGCTGCCCGAGCCTGGCTGGAGCATCTGCCTCCTGCGCAGATCTCCAACTGGGACGACCTGGTCAAAGCCTTCGCCGGCAACTTCCAGGGCACATACGTGCGCCCTGGGAACTCCTGGGATCTCCGAAGCTGCCACCAGCAGCCGGGAGAATCCCTCCGGGACTACATCCGGCGATTTTTGAAGCAGCGCACCAAGCTGCCCAACATCACCGACTCGGATGTCATCGGCGCGTTCCTCGCCGGCACCACTTGCCGCGACCTGGTGAGCAAGCTGGGTCGCAAGACTCCCACCAGGGCAAGCGAGCTGATGGACATCACCACCAAGTTCGCCTCGGGTCAGGAGGCGGTCGAGGCCATCTTCCGGAAAGACAAGCAGCCTCAGGGGCGCCAGCTGGAAGACGTCCCCGAGGCGTCCGCTCAGCGCTGCACGAGGAAGAAGGGCAAGAAGAAGTCGCAAGCGAAACACGACGCCGCCGACGCGGACCTTGTCGCCGCCGCCGAGCATAGGAACCCTCGGAAGCCTCCCGGAGGCGCCAACCTGTTCGACAAAATGCTCAAGGAGCCGTGCCCCTATCATCAGGGTCCCGTTAAGCACACCCTTGAGGAATGCGTCATGCTTCGGCGCTACTTCCACAAGGCCGGACCACCGGCGGAAGGTGGCCGAGCCCACAACGACGACAAGAAGGAGGATCACAAGGCAGAGGAGTTCCTCGAGGTCCACGACTGCTTCATGATCTACGGAGGGCATGTGGCGAATGCCTCGGCTCGGCACCGCAAGCAAGAGCGCCGGGAGGTCTGCTCGGTAAAGGTGGCGGCGCCAGTCTACCTAGACTGGTCCGACAAGCCCATCACCTTCGACCAGGGCGACCACCCCGACCGCGTGCCGAGCCCAGGGAAGTACCCGCTCGTTGTCGATCCCGTCATCGGCAACATCAGGCTTACCAAGGTCCTCATGGACAGAGGCAGCAGCCTCAACATCATCTACGCCGAAACCCTCGGGCTCCTGCAGATCGATCTGTCCTCGATCTGGGCCGGCGCGACGCCTTTTCACGGGATCATCCCCGGGAAACGCGTCCAACCCCTTGGGCAACTCGATCTGCCTGTCTGCTTCGGGACTCCCTCCAACTTCCGAAAGGAAACCCTCACGTTCGAGGTGGTCGGGTTCCGAGGAACCTACCACGCAGTGCTGGGGAGGCCATGCTACGCCAAGTTCATGGCCATCCCCAACTACACCTACCTCAAGCTCAAGATGTCGGGCCCCAACGGGGTCATCACCGTCGGCTCCACGTACCGACACACGTACGAATGCGACGTGGAGTGCGTGGAGTACGCCGAGGCCCTCGCCGAATCCGAGGCCCTCATCGCCGACCTGGAGAGCCTCTCCAAGGTGGCGCTAGATGCGAAGCGCCACGCCGGCAACTTCGAGTCAGCTGAGACGGTCAAATCCGTCCCTCTCGACCCCAGCAATGACGCCTCCAAGCAGATACGGATCGGCTCCGAGCTCGACCCCAAATAGGAAGCAGTGCTCGTCGACTTTCTCCGCGCGAACGCCGAAGTTTTTGCGTGGAGTCCCTCGGACATGCCTGGCATACCGAGGGATGTCGCCGAGCACTCGCTGGATATCCGAGCTGGAGCCCGACCCGTGAAGCAGCCTCTGCGCTGATTCAACGAAGAAAAGCGCAGAGCCATAGGCGAGGAGATCCACAAGCTGATGGCCGCAGGGTTCATCAAAGAGGTATTCCATCCCGAATGGCTTGCCAACCCTGTGCTTGTGAGAAAGAAAGGAGGGAAATGGCGGATGTGTGTAGACTACACTGGTCTAAACAAAGGATGTCCGAAGGTTCCCTACCCTCTGCCTCGCATCGATCAAATCGTGGATTCCACTCCTGGGTGCGAAACCCTGTCTTTCCTCGATGCCTACTCAGGGTATCACCAAATCAGGATGAAAGAGTCCGACCAGCTCGCGACTTCTTTCATCACACCTTTTGACATGTACTGCTACGTTACTATGCCATTCGGTTTGAGGAATGCGGGTGCGACATACCAAAGGTGCATGAACCACGTGTTCGGAGAGCACATTGGTCGAACGGTCGAGGCTTACGTCGATGACATCGTAGTCAAGACGAGGAAAGCCTCCGACCTTGAAACGACATTCCGGTGTCTCAAGGCGAAAGGCGTAAAACTCAATCCCGAGAAGTGTGTCTTCGGAGTCCCCCGAGGCATGCTCCTGGGGTTCATCGTCTCCGAGCGGGGCATCGAGGCCAACCCGGAGAAAATCGCGGCCATCACCAACATGGGCCCCATCAAGGACTTGAAAGGAGTACAGAAGGTCATGGGATGTCTTGCGGCCCTGAGCCATTTCATCTCGCGCCTCGGTGAAAGAGGCCTACCTCTGTACCGCCTCTTGAGGAAGACCGAGCGCTTCACTTGGACCCCCGAGGCCGAGGAAGCCCCAGGAACCTAAAAGCGCTCCTTACCAGTGCGCCCATCTTGGTGCCCCCCGCTGCCGGAGAAGCCCTCTTGATCTACGTCGCCGCTACCACTCATGTGGTCAATGCCAGGATCGTGGTTGAGAGACGAGAAGAGGGGCATGCATTGCCCGTCCAGAGGCCGGTCTACTTCATCAGTGAAGTATTGTCCGAGACCAAAATCCGCTACCAGCAAATCCAGAAGCTACTGTACGCGGTAATTCAGACGCGGCGAAAGTTGCGACACTACTTCGAGTCTCATCCGGTGACTGTGGTGTCATCCTTCCCCCTGGGGGAGATCATCCAGTGCCGAGAGGCCTCGGGTAGGATTGCAAAGTGGGCAGTGGAGATCATGGGCGAGACAATTTCGTTCGCCCCTCGGAAGGCCATCAAGTCCCAAGTCTTGGCGGACTTTGTGGCTAAATGGGTCGACACCCAGCTTCCAGCGGCTCCGATCCAGCCGAAACTCTGGACCATGTTTTTCGACTGGTCGCTGATGAAAACAGGAGCGGGCGCGGGCCTGCTCTTCATCTCACCCCTCGGGAAGCACCTCCGCTACGTGTTGCGCCTCCATTTCCCGGCGTCCAACAATGTGGCCGAGTACGAGGCTCTGGTTAACGGGTTGCGCATCGCCATCGAGCTAGGGGTCCGACGCCTCGACGCTCGTGGCGACTCACAGCTTGTCATCGACCAAGTCATGAAGAACTCCCATTGTCGCGACCCGAAGATGGAAGCCTACTGCGATGAGGTTCGGCGCCTGGAGGACAAGTTCTACGGGCTCGAGCTCAACCACATCGCCCGACGATACAACGAGACTGCGGACGAGCTGGCTAAGATAGCCTCGGGGCGGACAACGGTTCCCCTGGACGTCTTCTCCCGAGACCTACATCAACCCTCAGTCAAGACCGACGACACGCCCGAGCCCGAGAAGGCCTCGGCCCTGCCCGAGGCGCCCTTGGCTCAGCCCGAGGCGCCCTCGGCTCAGACCGAGGCACCCTCGGCCCCCGAGGGTGAGGCACTGCACGTCGAGGAACAGCGGAATGGGGTCCCGCCTAATCGAGACTGGCAGACCCCGTACCTGCAATATCTTCACCGAGGAGAGCTGCCCCTCGACCGAGCCAAAGCTCGGCGACTGGCGCGGCGCGCCAAGTCGTTCGTCTTGCTGGGGGATGGGAAGGAGCTCTACCACCGAGCCCCTCAGGCATCCTCCAGCGATGCATATCCATCGCCGAAGGTCAGGAGTTATTACAAGAAATACACTCGGGGGCTTGCGGTCACCACGCAGCACCTCGAGCCCTCGTTGGGAATGCCTTTCGACAGGGTTTTTACTGGCCAACCGCGGTGGCCGATGCCACTAGGATTGTACGCACCTGCCAAGGGTGTCAATTCTACGCGAAGCAGACCCACCTGCCCGCTCAGGCTCTGCAGACAATACCCATCACCTGGTCGTTTGCTGTGTGGGGTCTGGACCTCGTCGGTCCCTTGCAGAAGGCACCCGGAGGCTACACGCACCTGCTGGTCGCCATCGACAAATTCTCCAAGTGGATCGAGGTCAGACCCCTAAACAGCATCAGGTCCTAACAGGCGGTGGCGCTCTTCACCAACATCATCCATCGCTTTGGGGTCCCGAACTCCATCATCACCGACAACGGCACCCAGTTCACCAGTAGAAAGTTCCTGGACTTCTGCGAGGATCACCACATCCGAGTGGACTGGGCCGCCGTAGCTCACCCCATGACGAATGGGCAAGTAGAGCGTGCCAACGGCATGATTCTGCAAGGGCTCAAGCCGCGGATCTACAACGACCTCAACAAGTTCGGCAAGCGATGGATGAAGGAACTCCCCTCGGTGGTCTGGAGTCTGAGGACAACGCCGAGCCGAGCCACGGGCTTCACACCGTTCTTTCTAGTCTATGGGGCCGAGGCCATCTTGCCCACAGACTTAGAATACGGTTCCCCGAGGATGAGGGCGTACGACGACCAAAGCAATCGAACCAACCGAGAAGACTCGCTGGACCAACTGGAAGAGGCTCGGGACATGGCCTTACTACACTCGGCGCGGTATCAGTAGTCCCTGCGACGCTACCACGCCCGAGGTGTTCGGTCCCGAGACCTCTAGGTGGGCGACTTGGTGCTTCGGCTGCGACAAGACGCCCGAGGGCGCCACAAGCTCACGCCTCCCTGGGAAGGGCCATTCATCATCGCCAAGATTTTGAAGCCCGGAACATACAAGCTGGCTAACAGTCAAGGCGAGGTCTATAGCAACGCTTGGAACATCCGACAGCTACGTCGCTTCTACCCTTAAGATGTTTTCAAGTCGTTCATACACCTCATTTACATACGCCAATAAAGTCTAACCATCAAGGAAGGGTCAGCCTTGCCTCGGCAAAGCCCGACCCTCCCTCGGGGGCTAGAAGGGGCGAACCCCCTCTGCGTCAAAATTTTCCTCAGAAAAAGTCTTTCTGCCAGAACATCTTTCGTGCTTTTCGACTACTTCGAAAGTGGGGATCCTGAAAACGACGGAGTACACGTAAGCAGGCAAGGCCGACCGAGCCGAGGGACTCCTACGCCTCCGGGATATGGATACCTCACTCATCACCTTCTGTGATAAGTAACTCACGCTCGGATAAGCGATTCCGCTGACCGAACAAGTCTTATTGCTCGAAAACTTTTCTACCGAAACGATTTTTCGTGCCTTCTCGACTATATCGATAACAGAATCCTATGGACGAGTAAGAGCACACGTAAGCGGCAAGGCCGACCGAGCCGAGGGACTCCTACGCCTCCGGGATACGGATACCTCACTCATCACCTTCCGCGAAAAGTAACTCTCGCTCGGACAAGCAATTCTGTTACCGACAAATAAGTCCAGATACTCGAAACAAGGGGAAAAGAAACGCAGCTTTATAACACGACGACGATATGTTTGGGCCTCGGCGGCCGCAAAAAACATACGCACACTACAAGATAAATTGTTCCTGCAGGGTCAGACATCAGTGGGGGGAGCAGCGGCACCCTCGGCGTCGACTCCACCTTCGGCGGAATCCGACCCGGCCTCGGACGGCAACACGGTCGGAGGATCTCCACCTCGAAGGAACCTGTAGGCACCACGCCTGGGCCATCGTCACCGGGGTCTCCTCCGGGAACTCGGCCCGAGCAGATGGCTCGACCGGCCGCTCCGTAGCCTCAGCCAGCTGTCCCCCGAGGACATCAGCCCGGCTCGTGGCCTCGGCAACCCGACTCTGGCGTCGGTCCCGCCAGTGGACGGCCCGGCCAGGCTCCAGCCGACAAGCCTTCTTTTCGAGCCATCTCTGCCTCTGTCCATGCTGGCACCGCTGCCTCCGGCTCCAGCTCATCGCAGAGCGGCCGAAGGTTCCTTTAACTAAGCAAGAGCAGCCTCGGGCGACAAGGCCGACCGAGCCGAGGGACTCCTACGCCTTCGGGATACGGATACCTCACTCGTCACCTTCACACGAGGCAACTCACACTTGGTTAAGCGGTTCAGCTAGCCGACAGGCGAGTCCTAGTGCTTGAAATGAGGACGAAACACGGCTTCACGCCAAAAAATACATACATGTTCAGGCCCCGACAGCCACAATGAACAGACGCCGGCACTACAGGTTCCATTACAAACGGAACTCCGGTTCCACCCCCGCAGGTACGAACAACCCCCCACATTGGAGGGCTTGCGGGGCGACGAAACCCCAGGTGGCTCGCCGACGCCCGCTCCGGCAGCAGCGATAACGACCTCCGCTCCGGGTGGCCAAACAGCAGCAGTGATGGCCTCAGGGCGGACGCTGCTGCAATGAGCCCCTCGCCCACGTCCCCACTCGAGGGGCGAGGACAAGCTATCAAAGCCAAAGAGCCGGAGGCCCGGAGCGCGGATGGTGGCGGTGATCCCGTCGGCGACGAGGACTTCTTCAACCGCCACCACCTCAGCGCCGACGACGGAAGCCATCTGCCCACCAGCAGATCCCCACTCGGATCCTCCCGGACGGGCGAGCACCGACCTCCGCGCAGAGGCGTCGTACCGGAGCAAAGGCAGGACAGCCCAAGAACACGAACGCCGCCCTAGCAGCGCGCAACGTCTTGGGCGGTCCTCCGGTGCGCGCGGCGCGACAACCGCTTGTGAGGTGGGAGGGGGCACCGGGAGCCGAGCCAGAGCCAGCTGAGCCAGCAAGCCCAACACGCTGAAGCTGACGACGCTCGCTGCCGACCGGCCCCGCGTTGTCGGAGTCCACCCCTCCCGCTAGGCCGGTGAGCGCCCTCTCCCCTGAATGCTGAGGGAGAAGGTGACCCATGAACCCGTGCGGGAGGTAGAGCTCCGGCTCAGCCCGGCCTCCGCCCCAGCCAGGATGATGAAGATCCTTGAAGCTGAGGGAGGGGCGGAGGCCGCAGCCCGGCTCGCTTCTCCCCACCATCGAACTGGTGGTCACCGTCTTGGGTGACCACCGGCGAGGGGATGCAGCCGGGCTGCCTGATGAAAATACTTGAAGCCGAGCGATGGCTGAAAGGTACCAACTTCCGTAAAGTTGCGTTCCTCCAACGATGACAAGACAGAAGAACCGCGGGCGCTCCCCATCCGGGGGCTCGGAAGGTGGAAGGACGCGATGCATGAAGGGAGTACGAAGACATGGTTGCCATCCAAGGGGGTCACCCCCCTTTTAAAGGCAACTCTCCCCACTTGTGTCCTCAGCCGTCGCGGACTGAGTCTTCACCAACACGCTCCAAGATCCTCCCCGTACGACACGGGGGCTGGGTCCCACGCGTCATGCAAGCTGGCCCAGGACAGAAGGAGCCAAACCGCCGCGCGCGGAGCGCACAACTACCCAGCGGTTACAAGCACTCCTCCACTTTCGCCCAGACCAGCGGGTGAAGGGGCGGACCGCCATGTAGGCGGCATGCAACCGTACCAAGGGGGCGCACCCTTTCGACTCCGACGCGTCCAGCCTGGGGGCCCAGGCCCACACGTCATGTAACCGGCGCGCCGGTTACTACGTGCGGGAAACTGCACCGCCACTTGCGCCAATACCGCGCCTTCTCGACTGCGGAACCAGTGCCGCGACTCGAGGCGACCCTGCGCATGGCCCAATAGTGCCAACCGAGCACATCGATCACGGGTCAGTCAGCCGCGGGAGAAGGCGCGACGGTCAATATGGCCAAAAGTGGGCCGACAGTAATGGCTGCGACAGGCGGGCGGAAGCAGTGGTCAAGTCGTCTGCAGGCTCACGTCCCCTCCTGGGACAGTGAGAGAGCCCTCACCCACGGAGTGAAGACGACGCGCCTGTGTTCCGTTCCTCGAACGGCTCGCGTACGCACAACGGCTGCCCCGCGAACCACACGTCCAGTCGCATTAACTCTGCGGCAGGGCAGGCGACACCTTTGGCAGGCGAAGCAGGCGACGCTTCAGCTCCGCCATGATGACCGCGTCAAAAAGGTATGCCACGTCGTTCAAATTCATATCCCTTTTTCTCTTCCCCTTTCTCTCTCTTGCTACAGGGACCGGGAAAGGGGATACTCCGAAAGGGATCCTTCTCTGCGAATGAAGCGGGCCCCGAGCCCTCCTACTGATCAGAGGTTCAAAGGCTGGCCCCTCGGAAGGGTTCGGCAGCCGCCTCAGAGCACTCAGGCTCCGCGCCTACTACTGATCAGAGGTTCGAAGGCTGCCCCCTCGGAAGGGTTCGACAGCCGCCTCAGAGCACTCTGGCTCCGCGCCCACTACTGGTCAGAGGTTCGAAGGCTGGCCCCTCGGAGGGGTTCGACAGCCGCCTCAAGCCACTCGGGCTCCGCGCCCACTACTGATCAGGGGTTCGTAGGCTGGCCCCCGAAGAGTTCGACAGCCGCCTCATAGCACGCAGAGCGAGGGATGACTCTGGGTACGTTCGATACACAACCAAGGCTCGGGCTACGCTCCCGAGGTACCCTAGGACATTTCCGAGACCAGCGGGAGTGATTTTGTAACGGAATCCCATCAGAGGGAGGCATCGAGCCCTCGGACCCTATCAAACGGGACCGGGTCCGGCAAATCACCTGCAGGTACTTTTGGAGCGCGCCTTTGGGCCACTAGCCTACCCTTATCGAACGGGGCACGGGCGTCCACTCGGATCACCCGTTAGCAACTCACTGGAGACACCATGTTCGGCGCCATCCGAGGGCAACATGGCGCTTCCCCCCCCCTCCTCCTTGCGGAAAGGCAACGCAGGGGCGTATGAAAAAAGTCGAGTCTGTCCTTGACCGTCCTCTCGCTCTGTGCGGAGGCTCGGGGGCTGCTCTCGCAAACCCGGCTCTGGCCAAACCGTTGACAGCGTCAACATACCAGCCCGAGAACTTGGAACCTGACTATGCACCCGAGCTACGGCCAGTTCGCATAAGGGAACAACCAGACCGGCCGAAGCATCACGAAACATGCTAAGACCTCAAAGGAGTCAAACCACTCCTCCGAGGCCTCGGGGGCTACACCCGGCGGAACGAAACGCAACCGAGAAAGGCCGGTCCCCTTGCAAAAAAGTGCGACAAAAGCCTCCAAGCGAGTATCAACACTCCCTTCGAGGCTCGGGGGCTACTGTCGGGGACCATAATTAGGGGTACCCCCAAGACTCCTAATCTCAGCTGGTAACCCCCATCAGCACAAAGCTGCAAAGGCCTGATGGGCGCGATTAAGGTCAAGGCTCAGTCCACTCAAGGGACACGTTCTCGCCTCGCCCGAGCCCAGCCTCGGGCAAAGGCAGCCGACCCGGAGGATTCACGTCTCGCCCGAGGGCCCCCTCAAGCGACGGACACACCTTCGGCTCGCTCGAGGCCCAGTCTTCGCGGAGAAGCAACCTTGGCCAGATCACCACGCCAACCGACCGTATCGCAGGAGCATTTAATGCAAGGATCGACTGACACCTTATCCTGACGCGCACTCCTCAGTCGACAGAGCCAAAGTGACTGCAGTCACTTCGCCGCTCCACTGACCGACCTGACAGGAAAACAGCGCTGCCTGCCCCGCTCCGACTGTTGTGCCACTCGACAGAGTGAGGCTGACAGCAGCTAAGTCCAGCCTCGGGCGCCATGGGAAGCTCCGCCTCGCCCGACCCAGGGCTCGGACTCAGCCTCGACCCCGGAAGACGAACTCCGCCTCGCCCGACCCCAGGGCTCGGACTCAGCCTCGGCCTCGGAAGACGGTCTCCGCCTCACCCGACCCAGGGCTCGGACTCAGCCTCGACCCCGGAAGACGGACTCTGCCTCGCCCGACCCCAGGGCTCGGACTCAGCCTCGGCCTCGGAAGACGGTCTCCGCCTCGCCCGACCCAGGGCCTGTAACACCCCTGGTGTTACCATAACTAAAACTTGAGCATGGCATCATAAGCATTGGCATTGCATATGTTTGATACACCTAGAATGCATTCACTAGGCAAAAAATTCAAACAAGTTGTATTGTTTAAGTGTTTTGCAAATAGGACCCTGGATAGGGAATTTAACCCTAAATAGGGATTAAAGGGGTAAAAACTAACCCAAGTTGAGAAAACCTAAAAGCTTTAGGGTAAAAGTCATAAAATGACCCCAAAAATAAAGTTGAATCACATTTATACCCCTGGAATACCAGAAACCCTAATTGGAACCCTGGAACTAAACCCTAGGGGCTTATGTGCAAAATTAGCCCATTTTTGGGTTAAAGTGCAAAAACCAAGCCAAATAAGTATCTTAAGTCACATGGTTTACATTTGGGAAGGTTTACAAGCCAAACCCTAAGTTTTGGACTTAAATGCAAAATGGACCTCACTTAGGTTTCATCCTAAGTCTGAAATTCAGTTTAGTTGGTTCAACTTTGGAGCCCTGTATCTTTTGAAATATAGGGTTTTTGACCAAAGTGACCACAACAAGTTTGTAGCCCAATTATAGGAAAACAACTTTGTTTAAGGATTCAAGCCATGGTCTTATGAGAAGTTTGTAGATAATTCAGCCCAAAGTTGGACTGTCAGGCTGGTTCAGTCTGAAAATCAGACTAACAGATTGATGCCATCAACTTCAAGCTCAAATTCAAGTATGATCCAATGGGTTTTTGTGGCATCCTAATATTACAAAGTTGTAGATGGAGTATTGATCTACACTTTTGCTGCAGAGTTGAACTTATGTTGTCATAGGAGTTTAAGAGAAAATGAAGCTCCAAAACGCTCTGTCAGGCTGTCTGATGGAGTTGGCCATGGTACAGTGCTTCAGGGAAAGCAGATATGGGTCCGATCGCCGCGGTGGAAAAATCTCACCGCCGACGACCTATCCGCGCCACGATTGGTGCCGGAGTCGAGATGTTCGGGCGGCGAGCATCTTCCCCCGAAGATCTTTTTCCTCCGGATAGGACCGCCGCGGTGGAAGGCACTAACTCCGGCTGCCACGCGGTCATTCCTCCTTCCGGCCGTGTCCGATCACCGACGCCGCTCTCCTCTGTTCGGCCACGCCATCATGGATTTGACGGTCTTCCGGCCATGGTTGAACGTGGCAAGCTCTGGGGGAATGCCGTGTTCGGTGCCATCGCTGATCGCCAGCTCGGGCTGGCAATAGTTATCACCGTGACCGCGATTGTGACTCTCCGCGGCTATAAATTCACCCCGACCTCGCCCTCCCTTCTCAAATCAACCAAGCCCTGACCTTCGTCTCCAAATCGCGAAGCAGTAGCAACCCTTCCTGACCTCAACTAGCCGCCCTGGCCGAAGAATTGCCAATTTTCCCCAAAACAGTTCGCCGCGCCACCCAAAACAGCCCGCCCGTGGCCAGCTTGCTCTGGTAAGTCACTATCCGATCCTTGTGTTGTTCTAGTGCCCTTGCATACTTGCGAAGCTCATGGTGGCGTCCGGTTGCTCTAGTCGACCATGGTTTGGCGGGAACGTATGCTCCCAAGCTCGGTGTCCGCCGTAACCCACCCTCACCGTCGACCTGCTCTTCGGCTCGTATTCTGCCCAAACCCAAGAGTGTGCATAACTCCTGGTGAACCCGTGAATCCTTCCTCAGCCTCAATTTGGTCGTCCCCGCCGTCGTTTGGCCGGAACGCGTTCGTTCCTATAACCATCCGCCTGTCACCATGAACCAGTTGTTTCAGAGCTCCAATTCAAAAATTGAGTGAGGGGAAACCTCGGGTTAGGTCAGAATCTGGAGTCAGTCGTCGGTGAGCACCAATCCTTGCGTGCTCCGCCCCGTCCAGCTCGTCGGAGCATGGCTCCCGCGCGGTTCGCCGTCGGGGATCAGTCAAGGTGAAGAAATAGAAGATTGAGGACCTATCTGCAAATCGTCAGAGACTCCTAAGAATAGTAACCGAACCCATCTCCAGTTAGATAAAACTCCGAGGGCCTTCCTGTGAAGTTCCCACCGCGGGCGTGGGCGCGCCCGATTTCCCTAGGTTATGGGCCGTTTGAGCTAGACTTGGCCCAATACTGTTACACTTTTTCCTTTTTCTTTTTCAGTGGAGCTTTAGAAATATGTAGAAAATTACAGAAAAATCCTAAAAATGTGAAACCAATTTTCCTAGGCTCCTTATTTTCCCTAGAATTTAATAAAAATAAGTTTGTGATTTTTAGTGGAAATAAGAAATTTTAGGGTATTTAAAGTAGTGAAAAGTATTAGTTATGGATTTTTAGAAAATAATTGGTAAGTCCAAAAATGCCCAAACTTTTTGTGGGAATTTAAAACAATATTTAGGAGCCTTGGGTAGAGTTTGAATTGTTTTGGACCTTGTTTGATCACCAAACCCCAAAACCCCCTCTGCCCTATGAACTCCTTTACCGACTCCGGAAACCCTAAGTTCTCGGAGCTCTGTGAAGGAAAGTTATATTCAAGACATAGATAATAAGTTTATATTATCTTTGCATCCTCATAAGCATCCCATGGCATCCATTCTTATACCTATGTATGGTTATGATTAGAACGTGAAGAAGAAATAGAAGTCACCGAGACAGGACACCACCACCTTCGGAATCTCAGGCCGGGAATTGTTTCTACTTTGATATCTGCGGATCCGAGCCTGATTCACCTGTGAACGAAGGCAAGCCCCGGTGCATGCAACCCCTTTCCTTGTGTTTTTAAATACTTTTCGCACACTTAAGTCTAGCGAAATGTGCATTAGGTTCATAGGAATTGCTTGAAACCCCTTTGATGCATTGCTTTCCTTGATATCCATACCTTTATAGATACTTCTGTGAAGTATCAAAATATGATTTACAAAAATGCTTAGCCTTGCTTAGATCTTGTGGATAGAGGTTGTCCTCAATTTAACCCGGGAGAGGATGGCTTCTACCTGCAAGAATATTTTCATTTGGAGCAATAGTGGGATCTTACTGCAAAGTTCCCTGTGATGCTCTTTCATCCTAAGGAACAGACACAATCCTAAGGATGGAAATACTTAAATTGAGACTTGGGGTAGGAACAGGTGATGTTCTGCCCAGGTTGGTTAAGGATTAATGCGTATGTAGGCGTGCTGACCGAGGACCTTTAACTGGTCACATGCCTCGTCATGGGTAAGCCTTGCCTCGGGCAGACTAAGGCCAGAATAAGATAACACGAAATGGGCGTGGAGCGGTGGCGAGAGTAGCGTGTACCCTCCGTGGCAAGAGGCTGGACGGTGGTGTAGCTGTGCTCTCGGTTTGCGTGAACCTGATCTGGTCTTAAGAACCCCGGTGGCGGGTTGACATATGCAAGGGTTAAGTGCTACATATGTCGTGTGATTGGAGATCCTCAGCTGAGTATAATCGATTCGGATCGCCGTACCTTCGCGGTTATGAAGACTTGGTCACTTCCCTGCAACCTAAAGTCAGGACGTGAACACTATGGATAAAAATGATGTTGTCTTGATATGATGTGAAATTAGACTAGATGCAAATAGAGTCTATTAATACTTAATATGGCGTTAAAAGATTGAAAGTAAGGACTCACTTTAGTAAGCTACTTCTGCAAAAGTATAAGTTGAATTTTGCTAAAGCCTCTCCTTGACTCCTATTTATCCAGCATACCCTTGAGAGTCTTTTCCTTAGTCGGGTAAGACTTGCTGAGTAATTCCATACTCAGGGTTTATCCCTTTGTTGTTTTTAGGTGAGGAAGCGACAAATTTTTGTTGCTTTTGCTCCAAGGTGGTACCAAATGAAGAAAAACAAGACTGAAGTGCGGGAGGACTTGGTCCTCCACATAGGATCTTTTGCTTAAAACTTATCGGGAGGAGTTTGTGCCTCCCTTGGTTTGTATAATATTACTACTCTGCACTAACTTTTAGTTCTGGTCTGTAATAAGTAACTTACTCTTACTTTCTAAATAAATGTAAGTTTATGTAATTGCTTCCGCATTTCTTTATCTCTGACGTTCTGTAATGTCTGCAAGACGGGTGAAACGTTCCTGGTAAGGTAAGGAAAGATACCGAACTTGTCAAGTGACTTAGGAACATCTACAGGGTGTCTGATGTCTGTTAGACAAGGACAACTGTAGGTGGGCCTAATTACTTGGGAGGTTCCGTCGCAGCTGGTATCGGAGCGTAGCCCTTCTTTGTAGATATTATGAGGCATCTTCAAAAGGATTTTCAAAAGTCTTACCTAAAAACTCTTTTCTCTTCTTACCTAAGTCTTCTGAAGAGTCTATCTTAAAGACCAGATAGGAAGAGTGCAATGTATAGAAGGTTGAATCAACTAAGGTTGATTCTGTACTTACACATGCATCATGCTAAGCACTATACTAATAAAATTTCCCCCTTAGAGAAATGTTGTCGCGCATCAGAAAGACCGCGCGCAAATCTACTAGACCCATTGGCGTATCCCGCCATTAGCTTGCCCCAAGACCTGAAGAAAGTAACAGTAGTAGCAACGATTCTATCGGGGATCTAGAAGCACAAGTTGAACTGCTTCAATCAGAACTCCGTCACAGGAATGATCTATGGGTCGTGGATGCTGCCATCCACTACTTGCAAGGCCAACTCGCAAATCGAGATCTAGCGCTCGATTGGACGGTTAACTCTCGTCCACTCGCCTGGGCTAAGGAAGCCAAAGCTCGAGCCCGCGTGGAGGAGCTTAGCTTAGCCGTGGATAACTTGTAGGTCTATTATAATACACTACATGAAAAAGTTCATGTGTTGTATTCACAACTGCACCCGAACGTCCCTGTGAATCCTGTCGGAATGGAAGCCGGACCTTCTCATGTAGCGGGAGAAGCACTTAGTGGTGAACTGGACCTTTTCAGGCCCCCTCCCTCTATAAAGTTGGTTGACGAATGGTCTTCTACGCCCGACAGTACAGCTACCAAAAGTGAAAAGAAGTGGTTTACCAAGTGCCCTTAACATTGGCCGGACAGGACTTTCCCGCTAATATGATTGTTCTGAAAGGCCAAGACATGAATGTCATCTTAGGCATAAACTGGTTAGCCCAGCATAAAGCAATTCTCAATCCTGATCTGAGAACTATCAGGTTGAGTTATGGCCAATAAAGAGTTGGTGACTTGATTGCCTAAACTAAGATTAGGCTATATTCGTATTTAGTGAACCATGACCCGACCCAAAGTTGAATTCTTTGTTATCACTCCATGACCAAACGCATACAAATAAATGCCTAGATAATTTCTTTGTCAGACCTGAAGTATACCTGGACTTCAAACAAGGATCTCAAGTCGTGTCTCCTTTTAGAACCATTCTCTTATTCAGTTGATGCAGGTTGTAGTCTCTAGTATAGATGGCCTCTCCTTGCGAATCACCATGTTGCTTTAGTAACCCAACCTAGGAAAGACATGTCCGACCATTTTCCTTGAATTTGATGCCTTTGTTTTTTTTTATATCTATCGAAGGCATACCGACTTAATCCTTGACCTTGTGCTCTCTGCGATAGGCATAGAAATATGATTGGGCTGAATTAACAGTCTCCCATCGTACTTCTTCCATCAAGTTTAGGTTATGGCCATACCTTGGGCCATGATCTATTTGGCGCTCTACTTGTAACCATTCTTACAAGTGGAGTCTTTTTTGTATATTGTCATCCTTAACCCGTCTATTTGTGTTGTGTGAGATTTCTTATTGGTTATGTCTGGTAATGATGTTATGACTAAAATCGGTGACACCGCGCTGAAACCGAGGACCTCCGGTGGGTGCACACAGGATTTTGCTGCTTGGCGCATGTCGGTATCGAGGTCTCTAGTCATGATCCATTATGGAATTACACTGATGTGTTATCTTCCATTGACCTTTCCTTGAAACAATTTCTATATTGTTTATGAAAAAGATCAAGCAACATCTGTCATTTCCGTTGGATCAAAAGGGCATACCACTTTCATATGTGGTCTTATTTCTTTTGATTTTGGTAGTGACTACTCATATAAGTTCCCTTTACATCCTTTGTGTAAAGGTGAAGCCTAGGAGCTTGTTAGTATTGGACAACAACTGATTAGCTCCCAAAATGGGGATCTGTTTTCCCTACTGCTGAAATGCAGGAGTTTGTTCATTCGCTCTTTTATTTAATTCATGTATTCCCTAACCAAGTGGATAATTCATCTCGCTTGAGGAAACAGATGAACAACTTGATCAAATAGATTTCTACCCAACTACATGCTCAACTGTTAACATGAGTGAACTCTTGACTGTTGGCTTACCGATGGTACTGAGAGAACTTGCTCAATGTCAAAAGTAGTTCAACAAGTTGGATTTGACTAACTTGTAACTGCCCAATGAACGAAGGTTGAGTTTAGAGATTGATTTATCAAGTTATCTAAACTCACTTTGGTACTTTGAAGACTCAAGGTTAAGCCGGCCAGAAACCACCTAGTCATTACTCTAGTCATGTCTCGATCGCCTCGCGTGTGCTTTTCCAGCATGTGCGATCAAGTCGAGCCATGGTAGTGCTGGACAAAATGGACTGGTCGTAAAGTCCAGACCTCTCCGCTGGTGATTCCCACGAAACTATACCATCTTTTGTGGACTTGAATTCTCGGGTTAGCCACATGACAGTATTCGACATCCACACACGTCCCCTGTGCTATAAAATGTCCTGTAACCACTTGTTGGTAAACCTTTTTCTGTGTGTTTTACCCAAGATGGTGCATCTGATTCTGTTTGGGTAAAGTTGCATAATTTCCACCCGCCCAACAGACTCAGATAGTACAGTGTCAACCAAAGAAGCAACTTGCACACCTGGAACCTTGTGTGTTCTTCTGGTGAGCAAAGATGAAGATCGAGATTGCACGCTATGTGGCTAGATGTGACACTTGTAAATGTGTCGTGGCCACATACACGAAGACTGCTGGTCCATCACAATCTCTACCAATACCAACATGGAAATGGGAAGACATTAGTATGGACTTTATTGTGGGATTACCCAGGACTACAAAAGGGTATGACTCTATTTGGGTTATTGTTGATCGGCTTACGAAAATTTCTCATTTTCTGCCAGTCAAGACAGATCACCCAGTTACTGTCTATGCCCAATTGTACATTGCTCGCATTCTTAGTCTGCATGGTGTTCCGAAGACCATAGTGTCGGATCGTGGACCACAATTTGTATCCAAATTCTGGGAAGAACTTCATAAATCCCTGGGTACTAAGTTACTCCACAGTTCGGCCTATCATCCTCAAACCAGTGGACAGACTGAGAGAGTGAACCAAATACTTGAAGATATGCTGCGGGCATGTGTTCTGGACTTCTCATAGAAATGGGATGAATGTTTGCCCCTAGCGGAGTTTTCATATAATAATAGCTATCAAGAAAGTATCAAGATGGCACCCTTTGAAGCTTTATATGGACGTCGATGTCGTACTCCGCTAAATTGGTCTGAACCTAGTGCTTCTTTAGGCCTGATATGGTGAAAGAGGCCGAGGATAAGGTTCAGAAAATTATTTATAATATGAAGAAGGCACAAGCTCGTCAGAAGAGTTATGCAGACACACGGCGAATGCCCTTATATTTCCTGGAAGGAGACTATGTTTACCTGAAAGTCTCACCAATGAAAGGAGTATCGTGTTTTGGGGTTAAAGGGAAACTTGCACCCAGGTACATTGGTCCATTCCTGGTGCTTGAGCAATGTGAACCAGTGGCATACCGACTTCAACTACCCGAAACATTGTCTGCTGTGCATAATGTGTTCCACGTGTCACAATTGAAGAGGTGTCTTCGGGTTCCTGATCGAACCGTTGAAGTGACAGATGTTGTCCTTGAACCAGACTTGACATACTCTGAGCACCCTATTCGAGTTCTGGATAAAAAGGACAGGGTTACCCGAAGAAAAACTCTCAAGTTTAATAAGATACAGTGGAACCATCATTCTGAAGACGAGGCTACATGGGAAACTCAAGATTTTCTAGAAAAGAATTTCCCAGGCTTTTTAGCCTCTTGTAAATTGTAAAGCCTGTATAGCTGTGTAATAAAGAAGTGACCCCCACATCACCCCTGCCTTGTACCAGAAATAAGGAAATAAAAGTATTCCGCGTTTCCTTTTCCATTACTTACCCTAGGACTTTTAATCTCGGGACGAGATTCTTTTATGGGGGGAAGGATGTAACACCCCTGGTGTTACCATAACTAAAACTTGAGCATGGCATCATAAGCATTGGCATTGCATATGTTTGATACACCTAGAATGCATTCACTAGGCAAAAATTTCAAACAAGTTGTATTGTTTAAGTGTTTTGCAAATAGGACCCTGGATAGGGAATTTAACCCTAAATAGGGATTAAAGGGGTAAAAACTAACCCAAGTTGAGAAAACCTAAAAGCTTTAGGGTAAAAGTCATAAAATGACCCCAAAAATAAAGTTGAATCACATTTATACCCCTGGAATACCAGAAACCCTAATTGGAACCCTAGAACTAAACCCTAGGGGCTTATGTGCAAAATTAGCCCATTTTTGGGTTAAAGTGCAAAAACCAAGCCAAATAAGTATCTTAAGTCACATGGTTTACATTTGGGAAGATTTACAAGCCAAACCCTAAGTTTTGGACTTAAATGCAAAATGGACCTCACTTAGGTTTCATCCTAAGTCTGAAATTCAGTTTAGTTGGTTCAACTTTGGAGCCCTGTATCTTTTGAAATATAGGGTTTTTGACCAAAGTGACCACAACAAGTTTGTAGCCCAATTATAGGAAAACAACTTTGTTTAAGGATTCAAGCCATGGTCTTATGAGAAGTTTGTAGATAATTCAGCCCAAAGTTGGACTGTCAGGCTGGTTCAGTCTGAAAATCAGACTAACAGATTGATGCCATCAACTTCAAGCTCAAATTCAAGTATGATCCAATGGGTTTTTGTGGCATCCTAATATTACAAAGTTGTAGATGGAGTATTGATCTACACTTTTGCTGCAGAGTTGAACTTATGTTGTCATAGGAGTTTAAGAGAAAATGAAGCTCCAAAACGCTCTGTCAGGCTGTCTGATGGAGTTGGCCATGGTACAGTGCTTTAGGGAAAGCAGATATGGGTCCGATCGCCGCGGTGGAAAAATCTCACCGCCGACGACCTATCCGCGCCACGATTGGTGCCGGAGTCGAGATGTTCGGGCAGCGAGCATCTTCCCCCGAAGATCTTTTTCCTCTGGATAGGACCGCCGCGGTGGAAGGCACTAACTCCGGCTGCCACACGGTCATTCCTCCTTCCGGCCGTGTCCGATCACCGGCGCCGCTCTCCTCTGTTCGGCCACGCCATCACGGATTTGACGGTCTTCCGGCCATGGTTGAACGTGGCAAGCTCTGGGGGAATGCCGTGTTCGGTGCCATCGCTGATCGCCAGCTCAGGCTGGCAATAGTTATCACCGTGACCGCGATTGTGACTCTCCGCAGCTATAAATTCACCCCGACCTCGCCCTCCCTTCTCAAATCAACCAAGCCCTGACCTTCATCTCCAAATCGCGAAGCAGTAGCAACCCTTCCTGACCTCAACTAGCCGCCCTGGCCGAAGAATTGCCAATTTTCCCCAAAACAGTTCGCCGCGCCACCCAAAACAGCCCGCCCGTGGCCAGCTTGCTCTGGTAAGTCACTATCTGATCCTTGTGTTGTTCTAGTGCCCTTGCATACTTGCGAAGCTCATGGCGGCGTCCGGTTGCTCTAGTCGACCATGGTTTGGCGGGAACGTATGCTCCCAAGCTCGGTGTCCGCCGTAACCCACCCTCACCGTCGACCTGCTCTTCGGCTCGTATTCTGCCCAAACCCAAGAGTGTGCATAACTCCTGGTGAACCCGTGAATCCTTCCTCAGCCTCAATTTGGTCGTCCCCGCCGTCGTTTGGCCGGAACGCGTTCGTTCCTATAACCATCCGCCTGTCACCATGAACCAGTTGTTTCAGAGCTCCAATTCAAAAATTGAGTGAGGGGAAACCTCGGGTTAGGTCAGAATCTGGAGTCAGTCGTCGGTGAGGACCAATCCTTGCGTGCTCCGCCCCGTCCAGCTCGTCGGAGCATGGCTCCCGCGCGGTTCGCCGTCGGGGATCAGTCAAGGTGAAGAAATAGAAGATTGAGGACCTATCTGCAAATCGTCAGAGACTCCTAAGAATAGTAACCGAACCCATCTCCAGTTAGATAAAACTCCAAGGGCCTTCCTGTGAAGTTCCCACCGCGGGCGTGGGCGCGCCCGATTTCCCTGGGTTATGGGCCGTTTGAGCTAGACTTGGCCCAATACTGTTACACTTTTTCCTTTTTCTTTTTCAGTGGAGCTTTAGAAATATGTAGAAAATTACAGAAAAATCCTAAAAATGTGAAACCAATTTTCTAGGCTCCTTATTTTCCCTAGAATTTAATAAAAATAAGTTTGTGATTTTTAGTGGAAATAAGAAATTTTAGGGTATTTAAAGTAGTGAAAAGTATTAGTTATGGATTTTTAGAAAATAATTGGTAAGTCCAAAAATGCCCAAACTTTTTGTGGGAATTTAAAACAATATTTAGGAGCCTTGGGTAGAGTTTGAATTGTTTTGGACCTTGTTTGATCACCAAACCCCAAAACCCCCCTGCCCTATGAACTCCTTTACCGACTCCGGAAACCCTAAGTTCTCGGAGCTCCGTGAAGGAAAGTTATATTCAAGACATAGATAATAAGTTTATATTATCTTTGCATCCTCATAAGCATCCCATGGCATCCATTCTTATACCTATGTATGGTTATGATTAGAACGTGAAGAAGAAATAGAAGTCATCGAAGACAGGACACCACCACCTTCGGAATCTCAGGCCGGGAATTGTTTCTACTTTGATATCTGCGGATCCGAGCCTGATTCACCTGTGAACGAAGGCAAGCCCCGGTGCATGCAACCCCTTTCCTTGTGTTTTTAAATACTTTTCGCACACTTAAGTCTAGCGAAATGTGCATTAGGTTCATAGGAATTGCTTGAAACCCCTTTGATGCATTGCTTTCCTTGATATCCATACCTTTATAGATACTTCTGTGAAGTATCAAAATATGATTTACAAAAATGCTTAGCCTTGCTTAGATCTTGTGGATAGAGGTTGTCCTCAATTTAACCCGGGAGAGGATGGCTTCTACCTGCAAGAATATTTTCATTTGGAGCAATAGTGAGATCTTACTGCAAAGTTCCCTGTGATGCTCTTTCATCCTAAGGAACAGACACAATCCTAAGGATGGAAATACTTAAATTGAGACTTGGGGTAGGAACAGGTGATGTTCTACCCAGGTTGGTTAAGGATTAATGCGTATGTAGGCGTGCTGACCGAGGACCCTTTAACTGGTCACATGCCTCGTCATGGGTAAGCCTTGCCTCGGGCAGACTAAGGCCAGAATAAGATAACACGAAATGGGCGTGGAGCGGTGGCGAGAGTAGCGTGTACCCTCCGTGGCAAGAGGCTGGACGGTGGTGTAGCTGTGCTCTCGGTTTGCGTGAACCTAATCTGGTCTTAAGAACCCCGGTGGCGGGTTGACATATGCAAGGGTTAAGTGCTACATATGTCGTGTGATTGGAGATCCTCAGCTGAGTATAATCGATTCGGATCACCGTACCTTCGCGGTTATGAAGACTTGGTCACTTCCCTGCAACCTAAAGTCAGGACGTGAACACTATGGATAAAAATGATGTTGTCTTGATATGATGTGAAATTAGACTAGATGCAAATAGAGTCTATTAATACTTAATATGGCGTTAAAAGATTGAAAGTAAGGACTCACTTTAGTAAGCTACTTCTGCAAAAGTATAAGTTGAATTTTGCTAAAGCCTCTCCTTGACTCCTATTTATCCAGCATACCCTTGAGAGTCTTTTCCTTAGTCGGGTAAGACTTGCTGAGTAATTCCATACTCAGGGTTTATCCCTTTGTTGTTTTTAGGTGAGGAAGCGACAAATTTTTGTTGCTTTTGCTCCAAGGTGGTACCAAATGAAGAAAAACAAGACTGAAGTGCGGGAGGACTTGGTCCTCCACATAGGATCTTTTGCTTAAAACTTATCGGGAGGAGTTTGTGCCTCCCTTGGTTTGTATAATATTACTACTCTGCACTCACTTTTAGTTCTGGTCTGTAATAAGTAACTTACTCTTACTTTCTAAATAAATGTAAGTTTATGTAATTGCTTCCGCATTTCTTTATCTCCGACGTTCTGTAATGTCTGCAAGACGGGTGAAACGTTCCTGGTAAGGTAAGGAAAGATACCGAACTTGTCAAGTGACTTAGGAACATCTACAGGGTGTCTGATGTCTGTTAGACAAGGACAACTGTAGGTGGGCCTAATTACTTGGGAGGTTCCGTCACAGCACACACTCGACCTCGGCCCCTAAAGACGGACTTCGCCTCGCCCGGCCCCAGGGCTCGGACTCAGCCTCGACATCGGAAGACGAACTCCGCCTCGCCCGACCCCAGGGCCCAGACTCGACCTCGGAGGAGCCTCCGCCTCGCCCGACCTCGGGCTCGGACCCGCCACGTCACAGGAAGGCCATCATTACCCTACCTCTAGCTAGCTCAGGCTGCGGGGGACAAGACCGGCGTCCCATCTGGCTCGCCTCGGTAAACAAGTAATGATGGCACCCCGCGTGCTCCATGACGACGACGACTCTCAATCCCTTACGGAAGCAAGGAGACGTCAACAAGGATCCGACAGCCCCGACAGCTGTACTTCCACAAGGCTCAAGCACTCCTCCGACGGCCATGACATCACATGAACAGGGCGCCAAAACCTCTCCGGCTGCCACGACGACATGTACTTAGGGCTCTAGCTCCTCTCTGCTAGACACGTTAGCACACTGCTACACCCCCCATTGTACACCTGGGCCCTCTCCTTACACCTATAAAAGGAAGGTCCAGGGCTCTCATACGAGAAGGTTGGCCGCGCGGGAGAACGGGCTGGCAGACAGTCTCTCTCACTCACTCTCCCTCGCAGACGCTTGTAACCCCCCTACTGCAAGCGCACCCGACCTGGGCGCAGGGCAACACGAAGGCCGCGGGTTTCCCCTTTGCTATTTCTCACCCCCCTTTGTGCTCCGTCTCGCGCCGACCCATCTGGGCTGGGACACGCGGCGACAATTTACTCGTCGGTCCAGGGACCCCCTGGGGTCGAAACGCCAACAATGCTCTATTTCTATTTATTTTTAAACTAAACTTAATTAAGGACTCAAACAAATTGTAAAGAGACATTTGTAGTGCGTTTGGTTTCGGAACGAAGAGGGTTGGGTCAAAACCGACCCATTTTGTGGGTTGGTTCGGACCCGTTCATTGTTTGGTTTAAGTGACGGGTTGAACCCAATTTCTTGTTTGATTACAGGGTTGAAGTGAGTTGAAGTTGCACCGTCTCTTGTTTGGTTTCGTGATGAGGGATGAATGAATGATGAACTAAATATGGTCACATTACCACACTAAGGATGATATCTTTAATTCCAAATGAGATTACAACATTCAAAATAAATGAAACCAACACTATTTTAGTATTTGAGAAATCCATAAGCACAACGAAAAGATGGGGACCACTGCTTATCACCCGGTGGTATCAGTAGGGGACATGGAGGTGGTATTGGTGGATGGTGGCAGGGGCTGGATCACGGCACGACAGCGTCGTTGGGAGGTGCGGACGAGGGCGTAGCGCGCCGGAGGACATGCCAGTTTGGGAGTCCGATGGCTGGAGAACACACCGGCGCCGGAGGGCAGGGCGGCTGAGAACTCTGATGGGGGGCGTGGTCGGGGGCGCAACGCGCCGGAGGGAAAGCCGACGGGGGAGCCGATGACTAGAGAACAGGCCGACGGCGGTGGTGCGCCCTGCGCAGGATGCGCTCAGGTGAAGATATGGTGTGGCCGTGTGGGTGACAGGAGGGATAGAGTGGGAGTGGGTCGAAGTGGTTCGCTTGTTTTTGAGGAATCCCTAGAACCCGCATCTTAAGGCCTTGTTCGTTTGTGTCGGATTGGTGGGTCGAAACGATTTCTAGCCGGATTATTTCTCTAATTTATATAAACATTGATTAGCTGGAACGATTCCAGGTGCAATCCGACGTAAACGAACAAGCCCTAAAGGAATATTTCGACCCGGAACCAACCTAACCTGTGAACCTTTTGAACCAAACTCGGGTTGATGCAGGTTCAATCCGTTCCAACCCGCATCAACCTACTAACCAAACACACACTTGTTGATGCAGGTTCAACCCGTTCCAACCCACATCAACCCACTAACAAACACACACTTGGATCATTGATCTATTACCACCCCTAATTTTATGTACTATCCAAGAAGCCCGAAGAGCCAGGAAATACTATGGTTCCATCCTTCAGTACCTGAGCTAGGACACAAAGGTTGGAACGAAGCTACAGGTTCGAAAAAAATATGATGATGATACTGGTCAGCCACAGAAGTGCTGCGTGTAGGATCTCCCTACATACGTAATGTAATGGAAGTAGGATCTCCCTACATACGTAATGTAATGGAAGCTCGATAAACAAAATGAGCCTTCAGGCACTACATGCAGAACCGTGGAATTTGACCACCTTAGATTACCAGGCATCAAATCAATCTGTGCAATACCTTCTGCCCGTTTTTTAGCATGAAGTATTATTTACAGTTTTAACTTATGTTAGCTGTTTTGCCAGGTTTTCCCTACTGGGGTATAACATTACAAATTTGAACAGTGGGAGAAGGCTTTCGAATACTAAGGTAGAGAGGTAACAGAACTGAATCGCGTGTTTGCATTTTATCTTTGAACTTGCGACATTATGCTTTCAATGACAAAGCACATCTTGGTATCTTCTTCCTCTACTGCAACATGTTTGTCAGCCCGGCAGCGTCCCCCAGACCAGGGGCAGAAAATCGACGGGCTGGGTTGCTGTCTGGTCAGGCAGCACTGCCTTGACCAGACAGCCAAACAAGGCAGTCTTTGTGATCTCTCCCTGAAGCTCTGCAATAGGTACAGAGTTCCAAGTAACTGCCAGCAAAGCAAGAGCCATTCAATTACTTGCCAATACGAGGGTGTCCAGAAGGCCTTGCAAATACTCCCTTGTACATGTGATTTGTTTTTGGGAACTCCAAATCAAGCGGCGATCATGGAGACAGCACAACATTATGAACTGCAGTACACCTATCACCTGTAAGGTTCACTTCTGATAGAATGTGATGTTGCACCAATAGACGATGCTCTAGATCTTCTCAAATACTGCAGTCTGATAGTCCATACAGAAGGTCCCAACACCTTTTAGAACTCCAGCAGCAGAATTGAATCCATAATTGTGATCTGAGACCCCATTTGTTCCCTTGCCACGCAATTTGTTGGGAACGAATCTGAGTATCAAAATAATAAAATGGCACAACTCAATAAGATGAAGAAACGCAGATCATAGATGGTAAACTGCTTTTAATTTACCTACATTAAGCCAACGATACCAATAGCATAACAACAAGCCACATGAACTATAAGTGATTGGCTCACAGAAATAGTAGATTGATTAATCAATGTAGTGCATACACATATATGTGTATAGGCATTTAGGTAATGAGCGCTAGGGTTAGGCTTAGGCCTATGGAAATAGAACCAAAGCTAGCATCATTGCTTAATGCAGATAAACATCACATCTACTAGTGCGCTCGCAAGCACAAGGGCAGCGGTAGAAAACACATGTTGGCATAGAGTGAGCCCAATATAATCCGGTGGGCAGCCTGGCTAACAGGCCACGGTTATTTGAAGATTTCAGAAGAAATTAAACAGTTTGTTCAGTGTTAAATGCACAAAATATAATACACATAATGGATAACTGAGACCTGGGGTGCTCAGCTTTTCTGCAAAGGCAAACAAATAGGGACTCAAAAAATAACATGGGCTAAAATATATCAAATAGCCATCACAGAATGGGTCATAACCTTTCAGACCACTGTGAGACACACCTATTATAGATTGCATCCCAAAACTGAATGCATTATGCAGAACGTTAACACACTGACCTTTTTGAGAGCAAAATTGCAGTTTAGTGGACACAATTGAACTATACTCCTTTCATACGCCATTTCATATGAACTCAGTAGTAATAGCTGGTCAGAGCAATCTGATCTAAAGGAAGGAAGAATGAGTGTGTTTGGTTGAGCTGTCGCTTTTGAAAAAGTCGCAGTGAGCTGTGAACTGTGGAAAAATAATTTCTGGATTATGGATTTATGGGTTGTGCAAAAGCTGAAGGTCGTTTGGTTCAACAAGCAGATCCTGTCCGTCAGGCTCATCTTCCTCCGGATGGAACCCCCAGCCAGCCAAAGTCATGCCCATCCACGATGGCACCCACGCTTGCCCCCGGCGGCGGACCCACACTCATCTGCACGGTGGCCGAGGTCCCGCGTAGTGGCCAGCGCCAAGGCCATGCTCGAGGCTATGGCCTCGCCCCAAGGAGGCCAGAGGAGGGGTCGCTAGAGCCGAGCGCAGGAAATGAAGGGGCACCGCCACTGGTCGAAGACGCCGCACAAGATGAGAAAGGGGTCACAGTCTCACACATGAGAAGAGGTCAGGGATGAGAAAGAGAAAAAAGGAAACGATATCTTCATAACTAGTGGCAGATGGGTATTTTTTTAAGTTGTCTACGTTCAGAACAGGTAAAAACAGATGGTGAGCTGCTTTCAGTTTTGCACTAGAGCAAAAGTAGATTTTGGCCTAAACTAGTTGTAGCTTTTCACGCCTTCAGTTGTTTTTTGGCTTTTGCAAAAGCAGGTTCAAAAGCCCAACCTAAGAGACCCCAAATGATGTTGCATCTTAATATTTCAATTTAAACTGGTTTATCTCATTTATGATTTAACATTAAAATAATTGTGTCTAACTACCAATTCATTTTGCTTTCAGTTTAGATGCCATATGTCTTGCCAAAATAAAGGAATCATATATAGAAGTAGGTTAAACTAAATTGCAGATAGGAGAAAGAGCCAAACCTAAGCTAAATTACTGGAATAGGAGCAAATTGGAGTCATTCTGCAACAACAATAAGTGTTGTTAGTGGCATCACTTATTGATCCATGTCAAGAACTTCTGATAGATTTAGCCATCCACGGGAAACAAATTGTGCTGGTTTTGTCTTGTGAATGCCTGAAATTTGAACAGAAGTTAATTAACAAAAATAAGGCACGATTTGAAGAGATTAACTTGAAAGCTTCAATTAAATATGCATGTGTGTAACAGTTTCAGACCTAAAGGCCAACACAGAACTACAGAAGGAGTATAGCTTATTGCTCTAGTGCTTCAGAGTTTTTCCATGCCAAGGGGCCACTAACTTAATTTTAAGCTGAAGAGGGTGCATTCTATGGACCAATGACTAAATTTGAAGCTGAAGAGATACATTCTATGGATAGAGAATTTTCTCCTTGTTCTGTGAACCGCTCAAAGGCACCACCGTGCTTGTGGGATGGTTTCACACGCTGCCGCTTTTGTCCCAAGCTGAACGACAGCTTCTCCCTATTCTCCGGCACGCCTCTCTTGCCATTACCGTCCATCACCGTTACCACTTGCCCTGTGTCCTTCTCGTCATCCGCTGCCACCTGGCAGCGAACGCGCAACCGTTCCTCCCACCCCTCCGGGAAGCAGGGAAGCCAATGTGGAACGTGGTTCAGCGGCGGCTGCCTCCCCGCCGCCGCGAAGCTCTCCCACCCGTCGACGGAGCCGCAACCCGGATCCCTCCTCGGCAGGGGCTTCGGGAACGGGACCTCCCTCACCGCAGCGACGAACTGGGCGAGCTCCGCGAGCGCGCCGGAACAGAGCAACGGCCGCGTGGGGTCGGCCGCGCCGGGGAAGCCGCCGAGCGCGTGATCCTCGAGCGCGAGGACGGCGTCGGTGACGTTGGGCTCCGTGCGGCCGCGGGCCTCGGCGAAAGCTGCGGCGGCGTGGCCCAGGGACGCGATGTAGCGGCCAGCGATGTCGGAGAGGGCGCGGAGCGCGGCAGGTTCAGCGGCGGAGTAGCCGGAAGAGCGGAGTATCTGCGCGGTGGAGACGGTGGAGATTGCGGCCTGTAAGTGGCGTGGGACGGCACGGGGGTGCTTCGCCGGAGTTCCCATACATGGCGCCGAGCCGCCGACGGTGAGGAAAGGCCTAAAACCCTAGCGGTTGGATCCTTCGAATCGAGGGTTTTATGCTATGTTTTCGGGTTGCGTTTTCTTTCTAAAATAACAATCATCGATATATAAATGATTGCACAAAATGTGAAATGAGCTACTACGTTTTAGGTGGAACGATTAAATCTAAAATAGCAACCGTCATTAGATCTAAATTTGATACAGCAGATCGTTTCACCAATATATAAATGATTGCACAAGATTTTCCCCCTATATAATCGGGTCTCTTTCTATTTTGTGAACGGTATTTTTGAGGGCACGGTTCCCGAAATTTAAACGCTAAAGTCTTGTTGGATTAACTCTTAATCCATAGTATTGCATGGGTTTAAATCCCAAACAAATCAAACATTTTCTTAATTTTATCCAGAGATTCAATCAATGTGTAACAAGAATAATCGAACAAGGCTTAAGGTTGTTTCAATGAAGTCCTCTAAATTTCATCCCCTAAGAGCATCTCCAACAACATGGCCTATAAAAATACCCTATAATTTAAAATTTAATATATTTTATAGAATTTAGGGCACCAACAAAACATCTCGCTCTAGCAGTAAAGCCTCAAATCTTAAAATTATAGGGCAGCACACTACGTTGTAATATATTTGAGACACTTAAGAGAGTGCCCTATATTTTTTTGACCAAATTTTAGTTTTTCTTGGGTAGAGTCCATATTTCAATTTGAGACACCAATTTGAATCATTCATCCGAAAAGCCATCGCAACATAATCGACCGATAACCTCCCTATACCGGCACCACCTGTATTGCACTTGCCCCTTTCGAGTAAGGTAGTTCTCCACTAGTTTTCATAATTAGTCAGTCAAGGGCGTCCCATACCATCCTTGTGGTAACATTGTTTTCACATATGGTTCTCCATGTTCCATTTAACACAATAATCTTACCATGAACAATAATTAAACCAACAAAATAATAGAACATAATCATAATGCAGATATAACATTAATCACAAAACCAGATAGAGCAATAGCAAGCATATCCAATAGTCCATTTGTTTGGAAGGTGTGGGGTAAACAAAACTAGGGCAACCTATTAGGTCCCATCAAGTTAATCTGGGCATGTCGCGGTAATTAACATGAACATTATTAGGTAAAGAAGAGTCATCAAGGGCACAACTTGCCTTATACTTGCGATAACCTTGTAGTCCAGACGCTGACCCAAAAGTCGGGCTCCAGATTCCTCGTGTCCTCGCCTCTACCCGTAGCAATACATACAATCAAGCAAATAATGAATATGGTAACATTACACCAAAGCATATGAACAAACTGTGTAAAAATATTCTATGCGTCGCTATGATATCATAGGTTCGAGAACCATTAAAATTGGAGTTAAAACAAAGAAGTTATGGATAAAACAATATTTTTAGGTGCAATAAATCTAATAGATGTTACATTTAAATTAAGAAGGTATTAAATCGAAATATTTGAGTTGATATTAATCACTTTAACAATTATTTATAATAAGCGTATGTTACAGCTATAAATTAGATTAACTAGATTGTCTAGCTAATTGTCGGGTACCGTAATTAGGGGTACCCTCAACACTCCTAAACACGGCTGGTAACCACACTCAGCACAAACCGCAAAGACTGATGGGCGCGATTCAGGTCAAGGTCTCGTCTACCAAGGGACGCAATCTCGCCTCGCCCGAGCCCAGCCTCGGACGGGAACAGCAGTCCCGGACGAATTCACGCCTCGCTCGAGGGCCTCCTCAAGCGGTGGGCGCCCACTCGACTCGCCCGAAGCCCGGCTCGGGCAGGCTTCGTTGTGAAGCAACCTTGGCCAAATCACCTCACCAACCGACCGTATCGCATGCACATTTAATGCGGGGATCGCCTGACACCTTATCCTGACATGTGCGCCTCAGTCGGCAAGGTCGAAGTGACCGCATTCACTTCGCCCTTTCACTGACCGACCTTACAGGAAAACAGCGTCGCTCGCCCCGCTCCGACTGCTGTGCCACCCACCGGGTTAAGACTGACAACAGTCGAGTTCAGCCTCGGGCGCAACAGGAAGCTTCGCCTCGCCCGACCTTAGGCCTCGGCCTCGGGAGGAGGTCTCCGCCTCGCCCGACCCCAGGACTCGCCCTCAGCCTCGACCTCGGGAGGAATCGCGTCCTCGCCCGACCCCAGCCTCGGTCTTAGGAGAAGTCTCCGCCTCGCCCGACCTTGGGCTCGGACCGATCGCGCCACAGGGGATACATCATTACCCTACCCCTAGCTAGCTCAGGCTACGGGGAACAAGACTGGCGTCCCATCTAGCTCACCCCGGTAACAGGTAATGATGGTTCCCCGCGTGCGTCCATGACGTCGGTGGTTCTCAGCCCCTTACGGAAGCAAGGAGACGTCAGCAGGATCCCAGCCGCACCGCCAGCTGTGCTTCTACAGGGCTCAGGCACTTCTCCGACGGCCACGTTATCGCGTACACAGGGCTCAAGCACTTCTCCGACAACCACGTTGGCATGTACACAGGGCTCAGGCACTTCTCTGCCAGACACGTTAACGCATAGCTACACCCCCCATTGTACATCTGGACCCTCTCCTTGCATCTATAAAAGGGAGGTCCAGGGCCTTCCTGCAGGAGGGGTCGCGCGGGGGATGAGCTAACGAACAGTCTCTCTCTCTCTCTCTCTCTCTCGCGCGCGCGCGCGCGACGCTTGTAACCCCTACGACGAGCATCCCCCGGTGCGAGATAATACAAGCCGCATTCCCCCCTTGTGTTCCATCTTGCGCCAACCCATCTGGGCAGGGACACGCAACGACAAATTTACTAGTCGGTCGAGGGACCCCCCCGGGTCCGAAATGCCGATAGTTGGCGCGCCAGGTAGGGGACTGCTGCGTGCTAACGAACACTTTCCCGTTGAGTTCCAGATGGGTAGACTTCAGCAACCTCTTTAGCCCAGGACGGTGCTCCGCTTCAGGAGTCTCGAGTTCGTGTCCCTCGACGGCAGCTACGACATGATACTGAGAGCACCTAGAGGGGGGGGGTGAATAGGTGATCCTGTAAAACTTCAATACTTAAGCCACAAAAACTTGTTAAGTGTTAGCACAAGTATGGCCAAGTGGCTAGAGATGAGTCAAAACACAATAACCACAAGAAAGCAATCACAGAGTTGACACGGTGGTTATCCCGTGGTTCGGCCAAGTACAAAACTTGCCTACTCCACGTTGTGGCGTCCCAACGGACGAGAGTTGCACTCAACTCCTCTCAAGTGATCCAATGATCAACTTGAATACCACGGTGTTTTCCTTTCCTTTGATCTTTTCCCGTTTGCGAGGAACCTCCACAACTTGGAGTCTCTCGCCCTTACAATTGAGTTCACAAAGAAGTACAGAGTAAGGTGGGAATGAGCAACGCACACAAGACTCGAAAATCAGAGCAACAACACGCACACAAGTCGCAACAAGAGCTCGCAACGCAACACAAAGAGTTCACAACTCCACAAGAGCTCTATATGCTATCACAATGAAACGAATGCGTGAGATTGATGTCTTGGTGCTTAGAAGAGTTGTAGGAATGCTTGGTGTACTCCTCCATGCGTCTAGGGGTCCCTTTTATAGCCCCAAGGCAGCTAGGAGCCGTTGGGAACAAATCTGGAAGGCCATCTTCGCCTTCTGTCTCGTGGCGCACCGGACAGTCCGGTGCACACCGGACACTGTCCGGTGCCCGATTTGTTTCCTTAAACAGCGCATCCGACCGTTGCTGTCAGAGTCAGATCTGCGCACCGTTGGCGCACCGGACATGTCCGGTGCACACCGGACAGTCCGGTGCTTCCTTCCGACCGTTGGCTCGGCCACGTGTCGCGCGCCGATCGCGCGGCCGACCGTTGGCCCGGCCGACCGTTGGCTCACCGGACAGTCCGGTGCACACCGGACAGTCCGGTGAATTTTAGCCGAAGTCGCCGGAGAAAAACCCGAGAGCGGCCTCTTCGGCTGGGGCAGCCTGGCGCACCGGACATTGTCCGGTGCACCACCGGACACTGTCCGGTGCACCACCGGACAGTCCGGTGCCCCAGACCGAAGCAGCCCCTTGGCTGTACACAGCCAAGTCTTCTCTTCTCTTCTTCTATCTGTTTCTAACACTTAGACAAATATATTAGTACACAAAACCAATGTGCTAAGGCTTAGAAACATACCTTAACTTGTGATTTGCACTTTGTTCATCCTTGGGCATATTTTCACATTTAAGCACTTGTGTTTGCACTCAATCACCAAAATACTTAGAAATGGCCCAAAGGCACATTTCCCTTTCAATCTCCCCCTTTTTGGTGATTTATGCCAACACAACATGAAGTAGATAGCACAAGTGCAAAATCACTTCAAATAAAAACTCAAATTGGTTTTGATTCAATTTTGGCATATATGGATCATCCTTTGCCACCACTTGGTTTGTTTTTGCAAATCAAACTCAAATCTCTATCTCTAAGTCAAACACACATGTTGAAGCATAAAGAGAGTCATTCCAAAAGAGATTGATCAAAGATTTCAAAAACTCCCCCATAATCAACACTTCTCCCCACAAGAAGCCAACTTTTGACAAGAGAGACAATAAAAGAGACACTAAAAGCTTTTGACAAAACAAAAACTCTATTCTACTATTTTCGAAATCTCTCAAGTGGTAGCTGATCCATTTATCACTTTGGCCTTTATTTTCTCCCCCTTTGGCATCAAGCACCAAAACGGGATTAATCTTGGCCTCTTAACCCCATTGCCTCACAAAAATCTTCAATTAAGATCAAATGGCAATAAGAGTTCATGAGATGAACTTGGAATTAGTCACCCTCTCATCGGAGTGCAGTGGAAGTCTTTCATGGTCCAAGTCCACCTTTTCCCTTTCAATTCTCCTTCGAGACTAAGTCAAACAAACTCAAGCATATGGTTAGTCTCAAAGGGTCAAGTTGTAACACATCTCCCCCTAAAACTGTGCATCACTTTGCAACGGACTTGTGAGGTCCAGGGAGTGTTTGTACAACTTGAGCACCACAATAAACAACAAAATGCAAAATGAACATGATCAAAAGCATAAACACATGTATGCTACAATTCAATCCAAGTTCCGCGAATCTAAGACATTTAGCTCACTACGCAGCCTGCAAAAGGTCTTCTCATCTAGAGGCTTAGTGAAGATATCGGCTAGCTGGTTCTCGGTGCTAACATGAAACACTTCGATATCTCCCTTTTGCTGGTGATCTCTCAAAAAGTGATGCCGGATGTCTATGTGCTTTGTGCGGCTGTGCTCAACAGGATTCTCCGCCATGCGGATAGCACTCTCATTGTCACATAGGAGTGGGACTTTGCTCAGATTGTAGCCAAAGTCCCTGAGGGTTTGCCTCATCCAAAGTAGTTGCGCGCAACACTGTCCTGCGGCAACATACTCGGCCTCAGCGGTGGATAGGGCAACGGATGTTTGTTTCTTAGAGTTCCATGACACCAGGGACCTTCCTAAGAATTGGCACGTCCCCGATGTACTCTTCCTATCGACCTTACATCCAGCATAGTCGGAGTCTGAGTATCCAACTAAGTCAAAGGCAGACCCCTTTGGATACCAGAGCCCGAAGCAAGGCGTAGCAACCAAATATCTAAGAATTCGCTTCACCGCCACTAAGTGACATTCCTTAGGATCGGATTGAAATCTAGCACACATGCATACGCTAAGCATAATATCCGGTCTACTAGCACATAAGTAAAGCAAAGAACCTATCATTGACCGGTATGCTTTTTGATCAACAGACTTACCTCCTTTGTTGAGGTCGGTGTGTCCGTCGGTCCCCATCGGAGTCTTTGCGGGCTTGGCGTCCTTCATCCCAAACCGCTTTAGCAGATCTTGCGTGTACTTCGTTTGGGAGATGAAGGTGCCGTCCTTGAGTTGCTTCACTTGGAACCCAAGGAAGTAGTTCAACTCGCCCATCATCGACATCTCGAATTTCTGCGTCATCACCCTGCTAAACTCTTCACAAGACTTTTGGTTAGTAGAACCAAATATTATGTCATCGACATAAATTTGGCACACAAACAAATCACCATCACAAGTCTTGGTAAAAAGAGTTGGATCGGCTTTCCCAACCTTGAAAGCATTAGCAATTAAAAAGTCTCTAAGGCATTCATACCATGCTCTTGGGGCTTGCTTAAGTCCATAGAGCGCCTTAGAGAGCTTACACACATGGTCGGGGTACCGTTCATCCTCGAAGCCAGGGGGTTGCTCCACGTACACCTCCTCCTTGATTGGCCCGTTGAGGAAAGCGCTCTTCACATCCATTTGGAACAACCTGAAAGAATGGTGAGCGGCATATGCTAGCAAGATACGAATTGATTCTAGCCTAGCCACAGGAGCAAATGTCTCCTCAAAGTCCAAACCTGCGACTTGGGCATAACCTTTTGCCACAAGTCGAGCCTTGTTCCTCGTCACCACCCCGTGCTCGTCCTGTTTGTTGCGGAATACCCACTTGGTTCCCACAACATTTTGCTTCGGACGAGGCACCAGTGTCCAAACTTCATTGCGCTTGAAGTTGTTTAACTCCTCTTGCATGGCCAACACCCAGTCCGGATCTAGCAAGGCCTCTTCTACCCTGAAAGGCTCAATAGAAGAGACAAAGGAGTAATGCTCACAAAAATTAACTAATCGAGATCGAGTAGTTACTCCCTTGCTAATGTCACCCAGAATTTGGTCGACGGGATGATCCCTTTGAATCATCGCTCGAACTTGGGTTGGAGGTGCCGGTTGCGCTTCTTCCTCTATCACTTGATCATCTTGTGCTCCCCCTTGATCACACGCCTCCTGTTGATGAACCTGTTCATCGTCTTGAGTTGCGGGTTGCACCATAGTTGAGGAAGAAGGTTGATCTTGCTCCAGTTGTTCCTGTGGTCGCACATCACCGATCGCCATGGTGCGCATAGCGGCCGTTGGAACGTCTTCTTCATCTACATCATCAAGATCAACAACTTGCTCTCTTGGAGAGCCATTAGTCTCATCAAATACAACGTCGCTAGAGACTTCAACCAAACCCGATGATTTGTTGAAGACTCTATACGCCTTTGTATTTGAGTCATAACCTAATAAAAACCCTTCTACAGCTTTGGGAGCAAACTTAGAATTTCTACCCTTCTTTACTAGAATGTAGCATTTACTCCCAAATACACGAAAGTACGATACATTGGGTTTGTTACCGGTTAGTAGCTCATACGACGTCTTCTTGAGGAGGCGATGAAGGTAGACCCTGTTGATGGCGTGGCACGCCGTGTTCACGGCTTCCGTCCAAAAGCACTCGGGGGTCTTGAACTCTCCTAGCATCGTCCTCGCCATGTCGATGAGCGTCCTGTTCTTCCTCTCTACCACACCATTTTGCTGTGGTGTGTAGGGAGCGGAGAACTCGTGCTTGATCCCTTCTTCTTCAAGGAACTCCTCCACTTGAAGGTTCTTGAACTCGGACCCGTTGTCGCTCCTTATCTTCTTCACCTTGAGCTCAAACTCATTTTGAGCTCTCCTGAGGAAGCGCTTGAGGGTCCCTTGGGTTTCAGACTTATCCTGCAAAAAGAACACCCAAGTGAAGCGGGAAAAATCATCAACAATAACTAAACCATACTTACTCCCTCCTATGCTCAGATAGGCGACGGGTCCAAAAAGGTCCATATGCAGCATCTCCAAGGGTCTTGAAGTGGTCATCACGTTCTTGCTGTGATGCGCTCCTCCCACTTGTTTACCTGCTTGACAAGCTGCACAAGGTCTATCTTTTTCGAAATGCACGTTAGTCAAACCTATCACGTGTTCTCCCTTTAGAAGCTTGTGAAGGTTCTTCATCCCCACATGTGCTAAGCGGCGATGCCACAGCCAGCCCATGCAAGTCTTAGCCATTAAGCATGCATCTAGACCGGCCTCTTCTTTTGCAAAATCAACTAAATAAAGTTTGCCGTCTAATACACCCTTAAAAGCTAGTGAACCATCACTTCTTCTAAAGACAGACACATCTACATTTGTAAATAGACAGTTATACCCCATATGACATAATTGACTAACAGATAGCAAATTATAACCAAGAGACTCTACTAAAAACACATTGGAAATAGAATGCTCATTAGAAATCGCAATTTTACCTAACCCTTTTACCTTGCCTTGATTCCCATCACCGAATATAATTGAATCTTGGGAATCCTTATTCTTGACGTAGGAGGTGAACATCTTCTTCTCCCCCGTCATATGGTTTGTGCATCCGCTATCAATAATCCAGCTTGAACCCCCGGATGCATAAACCTGCAAGGCAAATTAGGCTTGGGACTTAGGTACCCAACTCTTGTTGGGTCCTACAAGGTTAGTCACAATTTCCTTAGGGACCCAAATGCAAGTTTTATCACCTTTGCATTTTGCCCCTAACTTCCTAGCAATTACTTTTCTATCCTTTCTACAAATTTCAAATGAAGCATTCAAAGCACAATAAATTGTAGAAGGTTCATTTGCTATTTTCCTAGGAGCATGAATAACATTCCTTCTAGGCACATGATAAATAGCATTTCTTTTAGGAACAACATTTCTCCTAGTAACATTTCTATCATACACATAAGAGGAACTAGGAGCAAACATGGCATGAGAATCATAAACATATGAATCAAAAGCGTCATGACTTACATTTCTAGTTTGTCTTCTATCATGATACAAAAATGCATGGTTCCTTTTAGCACTAGTAGCCATAGGGGCCTTCCCTTTCTCCTTGGCGGGAATGGGATCCTTATGGCTTGTTAAGTTCTTGGCTTCCCTCTTGAAGCCAAGCCCATCCTTAATTGAGGGGTGTCTACCAATTGTGTAGGCATCCCTTGCAAATTTTAGCTTATCGAAATCATTCTTGCTAGTCTTCAGTTGAGCATTAAGACTAGCCAGTTCATCATTAAGCTTGGAAATTGAAACTAGGTGTTCACTACAAGCATCAATGTCAAAATCTTTACACCTAGTACAAATTTCAACATGTTCTACACAAGAATTGGATTTATTTGCTACTTCTAATTTAGCATTTAAATCATTGTTGACACCTTTCAAAGTAGAAATGGTTTCATGACAAGTAGATAGTTCAAAAGAAAGCATTTCATTTCTTTTAACTTCTAAAGCATAGGATTTTTGTGCCTCAACAAATTTATCATGCTCTTCATACAACAAATCCTCTTGCTTTTCTAAAAGTATATTCTTTTCATTCAAGGCATCAATTAATTCATTAATTTTGTCTATCTTAGATCTATCTAAGCCCTTGAACAAACATGAATAATCTACTTCATCCTCATCACTAGATTCGTCCTCACTTGAAGAAGCATAGGTAGAGTTGCGAGTACATACCTTCTTCTCCCTTGCCATAAGGCATGTGTGACGCTCGTTGGGGAAGAGGGTTGATTTGTTGAAGGCGGTGGCGGCGAGTCCTTCATTGTCGGAGTCGGACGAGGAGCAATCCGAGTCCCATTCCTTGCCTAGATGCGCCTCGCCTTTTGCCTTCTTATAATGCTTCTTCTTTTCCCTCTTGTTTCCCTTTTCCTGGTCACTTTCATTATCAGGACAGTTAGCAATAAAATGACCAAGCTTACCGCATTTGAAGCATGATCGCTTCCCCTTGGTCTTAGTCTTGCTCGGCTGTCCATTGCGACCCTTTAGCACCGTCTTGAAGCGCTTAATGATGAGAGCCATTTCTTCATCATTAAGCCCGGCCGCCTCAATTTGCGCCACCTTGCTGGGTAGCGCCTCCTTGTTCCCTGTGGCTTTGAGAGCAAAAGGTTGCGGCTCGTTGATCGGTCCATTCAAGGCGTCGTCCACATACCTTGCCTCCTTGATCATCATTCGCCCGCTGACGAATTTTCCTAGTACTTCTTCGGGCGACATTTTGGTGTACCTGGGATTCTCACGAATATTATTCACCAAATGAGGATCAAGAACGGTAAAGGACCTGAGCATTAGTCGGACGACGTCGTGGTCCGTCCATCGCGTGCTTCCGTAGCTCCTTATTTTGTTGACAAGGGTCTTGAGCCGGTTGTATGTTTGAGTTGGCTCCTCGCCCCTTATCATCGCGAACCGTCCAAGCTCGCCCTCCACCAACTCCATTTTGGTGAGCAAGGTAGCGTCATTTCCCTCATGAGAGATCTTGAGGGTATCCCAGATTTGCTTATTAATGAATATAGGACTATCCGAACTATTAAAGTGCATTCCACTATCTACAATCTCCCATATGCTAGGATGGAGAGAGAATAGGTGACTACGCATTTTGTGGCTCCAAAATCCGTAGTCCTCCCCATCAAAGTGTGGGGGCTTGCCGAGTGGAATAGAAAGCAAATGTGAATTTGAACTATGCGGAATACGAGAGTAGTCAAAAGAAAAGTTAGAATTAACCGGTTTCCTTTGTTTGTCGTAGTCGTCGTCCTTTTGGGAAGAAGAGGACTCATCGCTGTCGTAGTAGACGATCTCCTTGATGCGTCTTGTCTTCTTCTTCTTCCCATCTCTTCGCTTGTGGCCCGAGCCCGAGTCATTGGACTTGTCATCCCTTGGCTCGTTGACGAAGGACTCCTTCTCCTTGTCGTTGATCACAATTCCCTTCCCCTTAGGATCCATCTCTTCGGGCGGTTAGTCCCTTTCTTGAAGAGAACGGCTCTGATACCAATTGAGAGCACCTAGAGGGGGGGGGGTGAATAGGTGATCCTGTAAAACTTCAATACTTAAGCCACAAAAACTTGTTAAGTGTTAGCACAAGTATGGCCAAGTGGCTAGAGATGAGTCAAAACACAATAACCACAAGAAAGCAATCACAGAGTTGACACGGTGGTTATCCCGTGGTTCGGCCAAGTACAAAACTTGCCTACTCCACGTTGTGGCGTCCCAACGGACGAGAGTTGCACTCAACTCCTCTCAAGTGATCCAATGATCAACTTGAATACCACGGTGTTTTCCTTTCCTTTGATCTTTTCCCGTTTGCGAGGAACCTCCACAACTTGGAGTCTCTCGCCCTTACAATTGAGTTCACAAAGAAGTACAGAGTAAGGTGGGAATGAGCAACGCACACAAGACTCGAAAATCAGAGCAACAACACGCACACAAGTCGCAACAAGAGCTCGCAACGCAACACAAAGAGTTCACAACTCCACAAGAGCTCTATATGCTATCACAATGAAACGAATGCGTGAGATTGATGTCTTGGTGCTTAGAAGAGTTGTAGGAATGCTTGGTGTACTCCTCCATGCGTCTAGGGGTCCCTTTTATAGCCCCAAGGCAGCTAGGAGCCGTTGGGAACAAATCTGGAAGGCCATCTTCGCCTTCTGTCTCGTGGCGCACCGGACAGTCCGGTGCACACCGGACACTGTCCGGTGCCCGATTTGTTTCCTTAAACAGCGCATCCGACCGTTGCTGTCAGAGTCAGATCTGCGCACCGTTGGCGCACCGGACATGTCCGGTGCACACCGGACAGTCCGGTGCTTCCTTCCGACCGTTGGCTCGGCCACGTGTCGCGCGCCGATCGCGCGGCCGACCGTTGGCCCGGCCGACCGTTGGCTCACCGGACAGTCCGGTGCACACCGGACAGTCCGGTGAATTTTAGCCGAAGTCGCCGGAGAAAAACCCGAGAGCGGCCTCTTCGGCTGGGGCAGCCTGGCGCACCGGACATTGTCCGGTGCACCACCGGACACTGTCCGGTGCACCACCGGACAGTCCGGTGCCCCAGACCGAAGCAGCCCCTTGGCTGTACACAGCCAAGTCTTCTCTTCTCTTCTTCTATCTGTTTCTAACACTTAGACAAATATATTAGTACACAAAACCAATGTGCTAAGGCTTAGAAACATACCTTAACTTGTGATTTGCACTTTGTTCATCCTTGGGCATATTTTCACATTTAAGCACTTGTGTTTGCACTCAATCACCAAAATACTTAGAAATGGCCCAAAGGCACATTTCCCTTTCAGATACTCCTCCCCTTGCAGCACGACAACAACGACGGTCGTCAGCTCGCCCGGCGGTGGCGAACTCGACGACGTCTTCCCCCTGTGGCAGAAGAGCAGCATCTGGGTTTGTCCTACCACCCTCCTCACCACAGGAGGAGGAGACAGGGCAACCGTGGCCAGGCAGGAGGCGGCACCTCGTCGGCTGTCGGTCCAGAGCGAGTCGACGACGCCGGCACCCCAGCGGGGGACATGTCGGGTGTTGTCCTCGCACCTGAGACAACGACGGATGTCGTTTCCCCGCGATGTGCCAACCCCAAGCGGACTGATGACGCCAGCACTCTCGCGAAGGACTTGCTGGGCGTTAGCCTCGTACCTGAGATGACGGTGCAATCCGCCCCCGACGCGACTTCACCACCGTTCATCGATCAAGAGGTACCGTCCGTTTTCCACCCTATCCCTTTTAAATTCAGCCTCGATCAACCAAGCGACCCCGCTTCGGTGAGCGCTTTCGCAAGGGCATACCCTGACCTTCTAGGGTATCCTATGCGGTCATCTTGGGATCGACGGACGACCGTCTCAACCTCCGGGCCCCTGGGTTCCGAGGAAGAAGACGACCTCGACTCCAGTTGGGATTTCTTCGGGCTCCGTGATCCCAGTGCCATGCGAGACTTCATGACCGCATGTGACTACTACCTCTCCGGTTGCTCTGACGATGGCCACAGCCTTGACGACGAGGGTTGTGACCCAAGTCGCGAATGTTTCCACGTCAATCTGGGGGATCGCGACGAAGGCAACCACCTCGGTATGCCGGAGGATGACGATCCCCCTGGGCCTGCTTCTCGCGTTGACATCCCGCGAGAGCTAGTTGTGGTCCCAGTCCCTGCGGGGGGTCAGGACACACAGCTCGAGCAAATCCGCGAGATGCAGGCCAAGCTCGACGAGGAAGCAGGGCAACTCGTGCAGCTCCGGCAAAACATCGAGCAGGAGAGGGCAGGCCGAGCACTCGCCGGAGAAGCGCGTCATTGGGCCCGGGACGTCCAACGTCGTATCGTTGACGATGCCCGGGCAAGGCTGCCCTCGGCCTCCAGCGGGGTCGGCCAGAATCTAGCTGCAGCGGCGATGCTGCTTCAGATGATGCCGGAGCCATCCACCACCGAGGGGCGGCGTATCCAGGGAGAACTCAAGGGTCTCCTGGAAGACGCAGTGGTCTGACGGGCCGAAAGCTCTGCCTCCCAAAGGCAAGGGTGCCCCTCGGAGCATCGCGCAATGACTTCCCGACTCATGCGGGAGGCCTCGGTCCGCATCGGGCGCGCACGGGACGGGACGCCTGCAGCCCCGGATCTCCTCGGCGACGAGCACCGCCGCCGCAACCGTCGAGCCCGCCTCGACGAGAAGTTGTGCCGAGGCTACTGAAAGGGAATTAGGCTTTCACCTATTTCCTAAATGATTTTGTTGGTTGAATTGCCCAACACAAATAATTGGACTAACTAGTTTGCTCTAGTCGATAAGTTATACAGGTGCCAAAGGTTCTCACTTAGCCAATAAAAAGACCAAGAATTGGGTTCAACAAAGAAAGCAAGGGATAACCGAAGGCTGCCCTGGTCTGGCGCACCGGACTGTCCGGTGCACCAGGGGACTTCAAGCCAAACTCTTCACCTTCGGGAAAACTCAGAGGCGCTCAGCTATAATTCACCAGACATGTACGGTGCACACCGGACAGTGTCTGGTGCTCCAGAGGAGAGCGACTCTGAACTCTCCAGCTTCGGATTTCTGCTCCGCTATAATTCACCGGACATGTCCGGTGTACACCGGACTATCCGGTGAGCCAGCGGAGCAATGGCTACTTCGCGCCAACGGTCACCTGCAGAAGCAATTAATGCGCGCCAGAGCGCGCAGAAGTCAGGCACGCGCGAAGTGGCGCACCGGACACTCTACAGTACATGTCCGGTGTGTCACCGGACATCCAGGCGGGCCCAGCAGTCAGAGCTCCAACGGTCGGAACCCAACGACCTGGTGACGTGGCTGGCGCACCGGACAGTGTCCGGTGGCGCACCGGACTGTCCGGTGCGCCATACGACAGCAGCCTCCACCAAACGGCTAGTTTGGTGGTTGGGGTTATAAATACCCCCAACCACCCCACATTCAAGAGATCCAAGTTTTCAACCTTCCAACCACTTACAAGAGCTAGGCATTCAATACAAGACACACCCAAGTGATCAAATCCTCTCCCAATTCCACAAAAGCTTTAGTGTTAAGTGAGAGTGATTTGTTGTGTTCTTTTGAGCTCTTGCGCTTGAATCGCTTTCTTCTTTCTCATTCTTTCTTGTGATCAATACTCAATTGTAACCAAGGCAAGAGACACCAATTGTATGGTGGTCCTTGCAGGGAAGTTTTGTTCCCGATTGATTTGAGAAGAGAAAGCTCACTCGGTCCGAGGGACCGTTTGAGAGAGGGAAGGGGTTGAAAAAGACCCGGCCTTTGTGGCCTCCTCAACGGGGAGTAGGTTTGCGAGAACCAAACCTCGGTAAAACAAATCCGCGTGTCACACTCTTTATTTGCTTGCGATTTGTTTTGCACCCTCTCTCGCGGACTCGATTATATTTCTAACGCTAACCCGGCTTGTAGTTGTGATTAACTTTATAAATTTCAGTTTCGCCCTATTCACCCCCCTCTAGGCGACTTTCAATTGGTATCAGAGCCCGGTGCTTCATTAGAGCCTAACCGCTCGAAGTGATGTCGGGAGAACACGCCAAGAAGGAGATGGAGACCGGCGGCAAGCCCACTACAAGCCATGGGAAGGCTTCATCGGGAGAGTCCCACAACAAAGGGAAAGGGAAGGAGAAGAAGCCCTCTTCCCACAAGTCGCATCGGAGTGGGGACAAGAAAAAGAAGATGAGGAAGGTGGTCTACTACGAGACTGACACCTCATCGCCATCTACCTCCGGCTCCGACGCGCCCTCCGTAACTTCTAAGCGCCATGAACGCAAGAAGTTTAGTAAGATTCCCTAACGCTATCCTCGCATTCCTAAACATACGCCTTTACTTTCCGTCCCATTAGGCAAACCACCAACTTTTGATGGTGAAGATTATGCAAGGTGGAGTGATTTAATGCGATTTCATCTAACCTCACTCCACAAAAGTATATGGGATGTCGTTGAGTTTGGTGTACAGGTACCATCCGTAGGGGATGAGGATTATGATGAGGACGAGGTGGCCCAAGTCGAGCACTTCAACTCCCAAGCCACAACCATACTCCTCACCTCTCTAAGTCGAGAGGAGTATAACAAGGTGCAAGGATTAAAAAGCGCCAAGGAAGTTTGGGACGTGCTCAAGACCGCGCACGAGGGAGATGAGCTAACCAAGATCACCAAGCGGGAGACGATCGAGGGAGAGCTCGGTCGCTTCCGGCTTCGCAAAGGGGAAGAGCCACAAGACATGTACAACCGGCTCAAAACCTTGGTGAACCAAGTGCGCAACCTCGGGAGCAAAAAGTGGGATGACCACGAGATGGTTAAGGTTATTCTTAGATCACTTATTTTCCTTAACCCTACTCAAGTTCAATTAATTCGTGGTAATCCTAGATATACACTAATGACTCTCGAGGAAGTAATCGGGAATTTTGTGAGCTTTGAGTACATGATCAAGGGCTCAAAGAAAATCAATGAGCTAGATGATCCCTCCACATCCGAAGCACAACCGGTCGCATTTAAGGCAACGGAGGAGAAGGAGGAGGAGTCTACACCAAGTAGACAACCAATCGACGCCTCAAAGCTCGACAACGAGGAAATGGCGCTCGTCATCAAGAGCTTCCGCCAAATCCTCAAACAAAGGAGGGGGAAAGATTACAAGCCCCGCTCCAAGAAGGTTTGCTACAAGTGTGGTAAGCCCGGTCACTTTATAGCAAAATGTCCTATTTCTAGTGACAGTGACAGGGGCGACGACAAGAAGGGAAGAAGAAAGGAGAAAAAGAAATACTACAAGAAGAAGGGTGGCGACGCCCATGTATGCCGCGAGTGGGACTCGGACGAGAGCTCCTCCGACTCCTCCTCCGACGAGGACGCCGCCAACATCGCTATCAACAAAGGCCTTCTCTTCCCCAACGTCGGCCACAAGTGCCTCATGGCAAAGGACGACAAAAAGAAGGTTAAATCCAAATCCTCCACTAAATATGAGTCCTCTAGCGATGATAATGCTAGTGATGAGGAAGATAATTTGCGTACTCTTTTTGCCAACTTAAACATGCAACAAAAAGAAAAATTAAATGAATTGATTAGTGCTATACATGAGAAGGATGATCTCTTGGACTCCCAAGAGGACTTCCTTATTAAAGAAAACAAAAAGCATGTTAAGGTAAAAAATGCTTATGCTCTAGAAGTAGAAAAATGCGAAAAATTATCTAGTGAGCTAAACACTTGCCATGAGACTATTGACAACCTTAGAAATGAAAATGCTAATTTGTTAGCTAAGGTTGATTCAAATGTTTGTAATGTTTCATTTCCCAATCTTAGAAATGATAATGATGATTTGCTTGCTAAGATTGAAGAATTGAACATTTCTCTTGCTAGCCTTAGAGATGAAAATGAAAAATTGCTTGCTAAGGCTAAAGATTTTGATGTTTGCAATACTACCATTTCCCACCTTAGAAGTAAAAATGATATATTGCATGCTAAGGTTGTAGAATTAAAATCTTGCAAACCATCTACATCTACCGTTGAACATACTTCTATTTGCACTAGGTGTAGAGATATTGATATTAATGCTATACATGATCACATGGCTTTAATTAAACAACAAAATGATCATATAGCAAAATTAAATGCTAAAATTGCCGAGCATGAACTTGAAAATGAAAAATTTAAATTTGCTCGTAGTATGCTTTATAGTGGGAGACGCCCTGGCATTAAGGATGGCATTGGCTTCCAAAAGGGGGACAATGTCAAACTTAATGCCCCTCCTAAGAAATTGTCTATTTTTGTTAAGGGCAAGGATCCCATGCCTCAGGATAACGAGGGTTACATTTTATACCCTGCCGGTTATCCCGAGAGCAAAATTAGGAGAATTCATTCTAGGAAGTCTCACTCTGGCCCTAACCATGCTTTTATGTATAAGGGTGAGACATCTAGTTCTAGGCAACCAACCCGTGCTAAGTTGCCTAAGAAGAAAACTTCTAGTGCATCAAATGATCATGACATTTCTTTTAAAACTTTTGATGCATCTTATGTGTTAACTAACAAATCCGGCAAAGTATTGCCAAATATGTTGGGGGCAAGCACAAGGGGTCAAAGACTTGTGTTTGGGTACCCAAAGTTCTTGTGTCTAATGCCAAAGGACCCAAAACCATTTGGGTACCTAAAGTCAAGAACTAAACTTGTTTTATAGGTTTATGCATCCGGGGGCTCAAGTTGGATCATCGATAGCGGGTGCACAAACCACATGACATGGGAGAAGAAGATGTTCTCCTCCTACGAGAAAAACCAAGATCCCCAAAGAGCAATCACATTCGGGGATGGAAATCAAGGTTTGGTCAAAGGATTGGGTAAAATTGCTATATCACCTGACCATTCCATTTCCAATGTTTTTCTTGTAGATTCTTTAGATTACAATTTGCTTTCCGTTTCTCAATTATGTCAAATGGGCTACAACTGTCTTTTTACTGACGTAGGTGTCACTGTCTTTAGAAGAAGTGATGATTCAGTAGCATTTAAAGGAGTGTTAGAGGGTCAGCTATACTTGGTAGATTTTGATAGAGCTGAACTCGACACTTGCTTAATTGCTAAGACTAACATGGGTTGGCTATGGCACCGCCGACTAGCCCATGTTGGGATGAAGAATCTTCATAAGCTTCTAAAGGGAAAGCACATTTTAGGACTAACGAATGTTCATTTTGAGAAAGACAGGATCTGTAGCGCATGCCAAGCAGGGAAGCAAGTTGGTACCCATCATCCACACAAGAACATCATGACGACCGACAGGCCACTGGAGCTCCTACACATGGATCTATTCGGCCCGATTGCTTACATAAGCATCGGCGGGAGTAAGTACTGTCTAGTTATTGTGGATGACTATTCTCGCTTCACTTGGGTATTCTTTTTGCAGGAAAAATCTCATACCCAAGAGACCTTAAAGGGATTCTTGAGACGAGCTCAAAACGAGTTCGGCTTAAGGATCAAGAAAATAAGAAGCGACAACGAGATGGAGTTCAAGAACTCACAAATCGAAGGCTTCCTTGAGGAGGAGGGCATCAAGCATGAGTTCTCTTCTCCCTACACGCCACAACAAAATGGTGTAGTGGAGAGGAAGAATAGAACTTTATTGGACATGGCAAGAACCATGCTTGATGAGTACAAGACTTCGGATCGGTTTTGGGCCGAGGCGGTCAACACCGCCTGCTACGCTATCAACCGGTTGTATCTACACCGAATCCTCAAGAAGACATCATATGAACTCCTCACCGGTAAAAAGCCCAACATTTCATATTTTAGAGTCTTTGGTAGCAAATGTTTTATACTTGTTAAAAGAGGTAGAAAATCTAAATTTGCTCCTAAGACTGTAGAAGGCTTTTTTCTAGGATATGATTCAAACACAAGGGCATATAGAGTCTTTAACAAGTCCTCTGGACAAGTTGAAGTTTCTTGTGACGTTGTGTTTGATGAGACTAACGGCTCTCAAGTAGAGCAAGTTGATCTTGATGAGATAGGTAATGAAGAGGCTCCGTGCATCGCGCTAAGGAACATGTCCATTGGGGATGTGTGTCCTAAGGAATCTGAAGAGCCTCCAAATGCACAAGATCAACCATCCTCCTCCACGCAAGCATCTCCACCAACTCAAAATGAGGATGAGGCTCAAGTTGATGAAGGAGAAGATCAAGCAAATGAGCCACCTCAAGATGACGGCAATGATCAAGGGGGAGATGCAAATGATCAAGACAAGGAGGATGAAGAACCAAGACCGCCACACCCAAGAGTCCACCAAGCAATCCAACGAGATCACCCCGTCGACACCATCCTCGGCGACATACATAAGGGGGTAACCACTAGATCTCGTGTTGCTCATTTTTGTGAACATTACTCTTTTGTTTCCTCTATTGAACCACACAAGGTAGAGGAAGCACTTCAAGATTTGGATTGGGTGGTGGCGATGCAAGAGGAGCTCAACAACTTCACTAGGAATGAGGTATGTCATTTAGTTCCACGTCCTAATCAAAATGTTGTAGGAACCAAATGGGTGTTCTGCAACAAACAAGACGAGCATGGTGTGGTGACAAGGAACAAAGCTCGACTTGTGGCCAAGGGATACTCCCAAGTCGAAGGTTTGGATTTCGGTGAAACCTATGCACCCGTAGCTAGGCTTGAGTCAATTCGTATATTATTGGCCTATGCTACTTACCATGGCTTCAAGCTTTATCAAATGGACGTGAAGAGTGCCTTCCTCAATGGACCAATCAAGGAAGAGGTCTATGTTGAGCAACCTCCCGGATTTGAAGATAGTGAGTACCCTAACCATGTTTATAAACTCTCTAAGGCGCTTTATGGGCTCAAGCAAGCCCCAAGAGCATGGTATGAATGCCTTAGAGATTTTCTTATCACTAATGGATTCAAAGTCGGAAAGGCCTATCCTACACTCTTCACTAAAACTCTTGAAAATGACTTGTTTGTATGCCAAATTTATGTTGATGATATTATATTTGGGTCTACTAACGAGTCTACATGTGAAGAATTTAGTAGGATCATGACACAAAAGTTCGAGATGTCTATGATGGGGGAGTTGAAGTATTTCTTAGGATTTCAAGTGAAGCAACTCCAAGAGGGCACCTTCCTAAGCCAAACAAAGTATACTCAAGATATTCTAAGCAAGTTTGGGATGAAGGATGCCAAGCCCATCAAGACACCCATGGGAACCAATGGGCATCTCGACCTCGACACGGAAGGTAAGTCCGTGGATCAAAAGTTTGGGCTTTGGTATCCTAGGGGATCCACTTTTGATTTAATTGGTTATTCGGATGCCGATTGGGCGGGGTGTAAAATGAATAGAAAGAGCACATCGGGGGCTTGCCAGTTCTTGGGAAGGTCCTTGGTGTCTTGGGCTTCAAAGAAGCAAAATTCGGTAGCTCTTTCTACCGCCGAAGCCGAGTACATTGCCGCAGGCCATTGTTGCGCGCAACTACTTTGGATGAGGCAAACCCTTAGGGACTGCGGTTACAAATTAACCAAAGTTCCTCTTCTATGTGATAATGTGAGTGCAATCCGCATGACGGATAATCCCGTTGAGCATAGCCGCACTAAGCACATAGCCATTCAGTATCACTTTTTAAGGGATCACCAACAAAAGGGAGATATCGAGATTTCATATATTAACACTAAAGATCAATTAGCCGATATCTTTACCAAGCCACTTGATGAACAAACTTTTAACAAACTTAGGCATGAGCTAAATATTCTTGATTCTAGGAACTTCTTTTGTTGATTTGCACACATAGCTCATTCATATACCTTTGATCATATCTCTTTCATGTGCTATGACTAATGTGTTTTCAAGTGAATTTCAAACCAAGTCATAGGTATATTGAAAGGGAATTGGAGTCTTCGGCGAAGACAAAGGCTTCCACTACGTAACTCATCCTTCGCCGTCGCTCCGAGCACCTCTCCGGCTTTGGTATAATCTTCACTCATGTTTTATTTGCCAAAGGGGAGAAAGTAGTTAGGAAAGGGCTCTAATGATTCCGTTTTTGGCGATTTATGCCAAAGGGGGAGAGAGCATGAGCCCAAAGCAAAAGGACCGCACCACCACCTAATTTTAAAAAAAGAGTTTTTCAATTGGTATGATTTCTCAAATTGGTATCTCATTGTGTTCAAAAATGGGTGAGAGTAGTATTTTCAAAATCAATATCTTAAAACCCTCTTGAACACTAAGAGGAGAAATTTATCAAGGGGGAGTTTTGTTTAGTCAAAGGAAAAGCATTTGAAACAGGGGGAGAACTTTTCAAATCTTGAAAATGCTTCGCAAAATCTTATTCATTTACCTTTGACTATTTGCAAAAGAACTTTGAAAAGGATTCACAAAAGAATTTGCAAAAAACAAAACATGTGGTGCAAGCGTGGTCCAAAATGTTAAAATGAAAGAAACAATCCATGCATATCCTATAAGAATTTATATTGGCTCAATTCCAAGTAACCTTTGCACTTACTTTATGCAAACCAGTTCAATTATGCACTTCTATGTTTGCTTTGGTTTGTGTTGGCATCAATCACCAAAAAGGGGGAGATTGAAAGGGAATTAGGCTTTCACCTATTTCCTAAATGATTTTGGTGGTTGAATTACCCAACACAAATAATTGGACTAACTAGTTTGCTCTAGTCTATAAGTTATACAGGTGCCAAAGGTTCTCACTTAGCCAATAAAAAGACCAAGAATTGGGTTCAACAAAGAAAGCAAGGGATAACCGAAGGCTGCCTTGGTCTGGCGCACCGGACTGTCCGGTGTGCCACCGGATAGTGTCCGGTGCACCAGGGGACTTCAAGCCAAACTCTTCACCTTCGGGAAAACTCAGAGGCGCTGAGCTATAATTCACCGGACATGTCCGGTGCTCCAGAGGAGAGCGACTCTGAAGTCGCCAGCTTCGGATTTCCGCTCCGCTATAATTCACCGGACATGTCCGGTGTATACCGGACTGTCCGGTGAGCCAACGGAGCAACGACTACTTCGCGCCAACGGTCACCTGCAGAAGCAATTAATGCACGCCAGAGCGCGCAGAAGTCAGGCACGCGCGAAGTGGCGCACCGGACACTCTACAGTATATGTCCGGTGTGTCACCGGACATCCAGGCGGGCCCAGCAGTCAGAGCTCCAACGGTCAGAACCCAACGGCCTGGTGACGTGGCTGGCGCACCGGACAGTGTCCGGTGGCGCACCGGACTGTCCGGTGCGCCATACGACAGCAGCCTCCACCAAACGGCTAGTTTGGTGGTTGGGATTATAAATACCCCCAACCACCCCACATTCAAGAGATCCAAGTTTTCAACCTTCCAACCACTTACAAGAGCTAGGCATTCAATACAAGACACACCCAAGTGATCAAATCATCTCCCAATTCCACAAAAGCTTTAGTGTTAAGTGAGAGTGATTTGTTGTGTTCTTTTGAGCTCTTGCGCTTGGATCGCTTTCTCCTTTCTCATTCTTTCTTGTGATCAATACTCAATTGTAACCAAGGCAAGAGACACCAATTGTGTGGTGGTCCTTGCGGGGAAGTTTTGTTCCCGGTTGATTTGAGAAGAGAAAGCTCACTCGGTCCGAGGGACCGTTTGAGAGCGGGAAGGGGTTGAAAAAGACTCGGCCTTTGTGGCCTCCTCAACGGGGAGTAGGTTTGCGAGAATCGAACCTCGGTAAAACAAATCCGCGTGTCACACTCTTTATTTGCTTGCGATTTGTTTTGCACCCTCTCTCGCGGACTCGATTATATTTCTAACGCTAACCCGACTTGTAGTTGTGATTAACTTTATAAATTTTAGTTTCGCCCTATTCACCCCCCTCTAGGCGACTTTCAGCTACCACCCCAGGCGTGGAGGACGCTACAACAGTGAGGAGGACCGGAGCCCCTCGCTCGAACCGCCAGGGCCGAGGGTCTTCAGCCGGGCCATACGACGGGCGCCGATCCTGGCCCGGTTCCGGGCCCCGACTACCATCACCAAGTACTCGGGGGAAACAAGGCCGGAGTTGTGGCTTGCGGACTACTGGTTGGCATGCCAGCTGGGAGGAACGGACGACGACAACCTCATCATCCGCAACCTCCCCCTATTCCTCTCTGACGCCGCCCGGGCCTGGCTAGAGCATCTGCCTCCTGCACAGATCTCCAACTGGGACGACCTGGTCAAGGCCTTCGCTGGAAACTTCCAAGGTACGTACGTACGCCCTGGGAACTCCTGGGATCTCCGAAGCTGCCGCCAGCAGCCAGGGGAATCCCTGCGAGAGTACATCCGACGGTTTTCGAAGCAGCGCACCGAGTTGCCCAACATCACCGACTCAGATGTCATCGGGGCGTTCCTCGCCGGCACCACTTGCCGAGACCTGGTGAGTAAACTAGGGCGCAAGACTCCCACCAAGGCGAGCAAATTGATGGACATCGCCACCAAGTTCGCCTCTGGTCAGGAGGCGGTCGAAGCCATCTTCCAGAAGGACAAGCAGCCTCAGGGACGGCAGCAGGAAGACGTCCCCGAGGCATCCGCCCAGCGGGGCACGAAGAAGAAGGCTAAGAAGAAGTCGCAAGCGAAGCGCGATGCCGCTGACGCAGATCTTGTCGCTGTTGCCGAGCATAGGAACCCTCGAAAGCCTCCCGGAGGGGCCAACCTGTTCGACAAGATGCTCAAGGAGTCGTGCCCCTACCACCAGGGTCCCATCAAGCACACCCTTGAGGAATGCGTCATGCTTCGGCGCCACTTCCATAAAGCCGGTTCTCCGGCGGGAGACGGCAAAGGCCAAGACAACAACAAGAAGGAAGGCGACAAGGCAGAGGAGTTCCCCGAGGTCCACGACCGCTTCATGATCTACGGTGGGCAAGTGACGAACGCCTCAGCTCGACACCACAAGCAGGAGCGCCGGGAGGTCTGCTCGGTGAAGGTGGCGGCGCCAGTCTACCTAGACTGGTCCGACAAGCCCATCACCTTCGACCAAGGCGACCACCCCGACTGCGTGCCGAGCCCAGGAAGGTACCCACTCGTTGTCGACCCCGTCATCGGCAACGCCAGGCTCACCAAGGTCCTCATGGACAGAGGCAGCAGCCTCAACATCATCTACGCCGAGACCCTCGAGCTCTTGGGGATCGATCTGTCCACGATCCGGGCCGGTGCAGTGCCCTTTCATGGGATCATTCCCGGAAAGCGCGTCCTGCCCCTTGGACAACTCGATTTGCCCGTCTGCTTCGGAACTCCCTCCAACTTCCAAAAGGAAACCCTCACGTTCGAGGTGGTCGGGTTCCGAGGGACCTACCATGCGGTGTTGGGAAGGTCGTGCTACGCCAAGTTCATGGTCGTCCCGAACTACACATACCTCAAGCTCAAGATGTCAGGCCCCAATGGGGTCATCACCGTCGGATCCACGTACCCACACGCGTATGAATGCGACGTGGAGTGCGTGGAGTACGCTGATGCCCTCGCCGAGTCCGAGCCCTCATTGCCGACCTAGAGTGCCTCTCCAAGGAGGTGCCTGATGCGAAGCGCCACGCCGGCAACTTTGAACCAGCTGAGGCGGTTAAGACCGTCGCCCTCGACCCCAGCAACGACGCCTGCAAGCAAGTCAGGATCAGCTCCGAGCTCGACCCCAAATAGAAAGCAGTGCTCGTTGACTTTCTCCGCGCAAATGCCGAAATTTTTGCGTGGAGTCCCTCGGACATGCCGGGCATACCGAGGGATGTCGCCGAGCACTCGCTGGATATCCGAGCTGGAGCCCGACCCGTGAAGCAGCACCTACGCCGCTTTGACGAAGAGAAGCGCATGGCCATAAGCAAGGAGGGCCACAAGCTGATGGCTGCAGGGTTCATCAAAGAGATATTCCATCCCGAATGGTTAGCTAACCCTGTGCTTGTGAAAAAGAAAGGTGGGAAATGGAGGATGTGCGTCGACTACACCGGGTTGAATAAAGCATGTCCGAAGGTTCCCTACCCTCTGCCTCGCATCGATCAAATTGTGGACTCCACTGCTGGGTGCGAAACCCTATCATTCCTCGACGCCTATTCAGGTTATCACCAAATCAAGATGAAAGAGTCCGACCAGCTCGCGACTTCTTTCATCACACCTTTTGGCATGTACTGTTATACTACTATGCCATTTGGCTTGAGGAATGCAGGTGCGACATACCAAAGGTGCATGAACCACGTGTTCGGAGAGCACATCGGGCGAACGGTCGAGGCTTACGTCGATGACATCGTTGTCAAGACGAGGAAAGCCTCCGACCTCCTCTCTGACCTTGAAACGTCATTCAAGTGTCTGAGAGCGAAAGGCGTGAAACTCAATCCCGAGAAGTGTGTCTTCGGAGTCCCCCAAGGCATGCTCCTAGGGTTCATCGTCTCTGAGCCGGGAATCGAGGCCAACCCGGAGAAAATCGTGGCCATCACCAACATGGGACCGATCAAAGATTTGAAAGGAGTACAGAGGGTCATGGGATGCCTTGCGGCTCTGAGCCGCTTCATCTCGTGCCTTGGCGAGAGAGGGTTGCCCTTGTACCGCCTCTTAAGGAAGGCCGAGCGCTTCACTTGGACCCCCGAGGCCGAAGAAGCCCTCGGAAACCTTAAGGCACTCCTTACCAATGCGCCCATCTTGGTGCCCCCCGCTGCGGGAGAAGCCCTCTTGATCTACGTAGCCGCAACCACTCAGGTGGTCAGCGCCGCGATCATAGTCGAGAGACGAGAAGAAGGGCATGCACTGCTCATCCAGAGGCCGGTCTACTTCATCAGCGAAGTGCTGTCCGAGACCAAGATCCGCTACCCGCAAATTCAGAAGCTACTGTACGCAGTAATTTTGACGCGGCGAAAGTTGCGACACTACTTCGAGTCTCATCCCGGGACTGTGGTGTCATCCTTCCCCCTGGGGGAGATCATCCAGTGCCGAGAGGCCTCGGGTAGGATAGCAAAGTGGGCGGTGGAGCTCATGGGCGAAACACTCTCATTTGCCCCTCGGAAGGCCATAAAATCTCAAGTCTTGGCAGACTTCCTGGCTGAATGGGTCGACACCCAATTGCCAACAGCTCCGATCCAGCCCGAACTTTGGACCATGTATTTCGATGGGTCGCTAATGAAAACAGGAGCAGGTGCTGGCTTTCTCTTCATCTCACCCCTCGGGAAACATGTGTGCTACGTGCTGCGCCTCCATTTTCCGGCGTCAAACAACGTGGTCGAGTACGAGGCTCTGGTTAATGGGTTGTGCATTGCCATCGAGCTAGGGGTTCGGCGCCTCGACGCTCGGGGCGACTCGCAGCACGTCATTGACCAAGTCATGAAGAACTCCCATTGCCGCGACCGGAAGATGGAGGCCTACTGCGACGAAGTTCGGCGCCTGGAAGACAAGTTCTACGGGCTGGAACTCAACCATGTTGCTCAGAGGTACAACGAGACTGCGGATGAGCTGGCTAAAATAGCCTCGGGGCAGACGACGGTTCCCCCGGACGTCTTCTCCAGAGACATACATCAACCCTCCATCAAGATTGATGACACGCCCGAGCCCGAGGAGGCCTCGGCCCAGCCCGAGGAACCCTCGGCCGCCGAGGGTGAGGCCTTGCGCGTCGAGGGAGAGCGGAATGGGGTCACGCCAAACCCGAACTGGCAGGCCCCGTACCTGGAATATCTCCTCCGAGGAGAGCTGCCCCTCGACAAGGCCGAAGCTCGACGACTGGCGCGGCGCGCCAAGTCGTTCGTCTTACTGGGTGATGAAAAGGAGCTCTACCACCGCAGCCCCTCGGGCATTCTCCAACGATGCATATCCGTCGCCCAAGGACAGGAGCTGTTGCAAGAAATACACTCGGGGGGCTTGCGGTCACCATGCAGCACCTCGGGCCCTCGTCGGAATCGCTTTCCGACAAGGTTTCTACTGGACAACCGCGGTGGCCGATGCCACTAGGATTGTACGCTCCTGCCAAGGGTGTCAATTCTACGCAAGACAGACGCACCTGCCTGCTCAGGCCCTACAGACAATACCCATCACCTGGTCGTTTGCCGTGTGGGGTCTGGACCTCGTTGGTCCCTTGTAGAAGGCACCCGGGGGCTTCTCGCACCTGCTGGTCACCATCGACAAATTCTCCAAGTGGATCGAGGTCCGACCCTTAACCAGCATCAGGTCCGAGCAGACGGTAGCGTTCTTCACAAACATCATCCATCGCTTTGGGGTCCTGAACTCCATCATCACCGACAATGGCACACAGTTCACTGGGAAGAAGTTCCTGGACTTCTGCGAGGACCACCACATCCGTGTGGACTGGGCCGCCGTAGCTCAACCCATGACGAATGGGCAGGTGGAGCGTGCCAACGGTATGATTTTGCAGGGACTTAAACCGAGGATCTACAACGACCTCAACAAGTTTGGCAAGCGGTGGATGAAAGAGCTACCCTCGGTGGTCTGGAGTCTGAGGACGACGCCAAGCTGAGCCACGGGTTTCTCGCTGTTCTTTCTAGTCTATGGGGCCGAGGCCGTCCTACCCACGGACTTAGAATACGGTTCCCCGAGGACAAAGGCGTACGACGACCGAAGCAACCAGACCAGCCGAGAAGATTCGCTAGACCAGCTCGAAGAAGCTCGGGACGTGGCTTACTACACTCCGCGCGGTATCAGCAGTCTCTGCGACGCTACCACGCCCGAATGGTTCGGCCCCGAGGCTTCCAAGTGGGAGACTTGGTACTTCGGCTGCGGCAAGACGCCCGAGGACGCCACAAGCTCACTCCTCCCTGGGAAGGGCCGTTCATCATCGCCAAGATTTTGAAGCCCGGGACATACAAGCTGGCCAATGATCAAGGCGAGGTCTAAAACAACGCTTGGAACATCCAACAGCTACGTCGCTTCTACGCTTAAAATGTTTCAAGTCGTTCGTATCCCTCGTTTTCTTTACATACGTAAATAAAGTCTAACCGTCAAGGAAGGATCAGCCTTGCCTCGGCAAAGCCCGACCCTCCCTCGGGGGCTAGAAGGGGGGAACCCCCTCTGTGTCAAAATTTTCCTCGGAAAAGTTTTCTACCGAAGGAAAAGTTTTCTACCAAAACGACTTTCAACTATATCGATAACGGAACCCTGAAAACGACGAGAGGGACCTTGAGCGGCAAGGCCGACCGAGCCGAGGGACTCCTACGCCTCCGGGATACGGATACCTCACTCATCACCTTCCGCGAAAAGTAACTCACGCTTGGATAAGCGATTCTGCTATCGAACAAGTCCTAAACGCTCGGGTAGAAAACGACTATCCTGCTTTCGACTATATCGATAGCGGGATCCTAAAAACAACTAGAGTACACGTAAGTGGCAAGGCCGACCGAGCCGAGGGACTCCTATGCCTCTGGGATACGGATACCTCACTCATCACCTTCCGCGAAAAGTAACTCACGCTCGGATAAGCGATCTTGCTACCGAACAAGTCCTAACACTCGGGTAGAAAACAACTTTCGTGCCTTCTCGACTATATCGATAACAGAATCCTGCAAACGAGTGAGAGTGCACGTAAGCGGCAAGGCCGATCGAGCCGAGGGACTCCTACGCCTCTGGGATACAGATATCTCACTCATCACCTTCCGCGAGAAGTAACTCTCGCTCGAATAAGTGATTCTGCTATCGATGAACAAGTCCTGATACTCAAAACGAGAGGAAAGGAAACACAACTTTATAACACGACAATAAGATGTTTAGGCCTCAGCGGCCGCGAAAAACATACGCATACTACAGAAAAACTGTTCCTGCAGGTTCAGACATAGGCAGGGGGAGCAGCAGCACCCTCGGCGACGTTTCCACCCTCAGCGGAACCTAGCCCAGCCTCAGACGGCGACACGGGCGGAAGGATCTCCACCTCGAAGGAGGACGCCAGCACCGCGCTTGGGCCCTCACGGCCAGGCTCTCCGCAAGGGCCCCGGCCCGAGCAGACACCCCAGCTAGCTGCTCCGTAGCCTCAGCCAGCTGTCCCCCGAGGACCTCAGCCCGACTCACGGCCTCGGCGGCGTGACTCCGGGATTGGTCCCGCTCGCGGACGACCTGGCCAAGCTCCAGCCGCCGCTGCTGCACCTCCTCGACCTGGGAAGCCACCTGCTCCTGGGCCGACGAAGCCTCTATTCGAGCTGACACCGCCTTCGTCCACACCGACACCGCTGCCTCCGGCTTCAGCTCATCGCAGAGCGGTCGAAGGTCCTAAAGCTGAGCGAGAGAGGCCTTGAGCGGCAAGGCCGATCAAGCCGAGGGACTCCTACGCCTCCGGGATACGGATACCTCACTCGTCACCTTCCACGCAAGGCAACTCACGCTCGGTTAAGCGGTTCCGCTAGCCGACAGGCAAGTCCAAGTGCTCGAAATGAGGAAGAAACACGGTTTCACGCTCAAATACCCAAATGTTCAGGCCTCAGTAGCCACAATGAACAAACAACCATACTCAGGGTACCATTACAAACGGGACTCCGGTTCCATTCCCGCGGGTATGAACAACCTCCACACCAGAGGGCCTGCAGGATAACAAACTCCAGGTGGCTCGCCGGCGACCGCTCCACCGGCAGCGACAACGACCTCCGCCTCGGGCGGCTAAACAGCAGCAGCGATGACCTCAGGGCAAACGCTGCTGTGAAAAGGCCCTCGCCCACGTCCCCACACGAGGGGCGAGGACAAGCCATCAAAGCCAAAGAGCCGGAGGTCCGACTGCAGGTGGCGCCGACGGTCTCGTCGGCGGAGACAACCTCCTCTGGCTGCCACCACCTCAGCACCGACGACAGCGGCCACCTGTGCGCCAGCGCCATGCCGACGAATGGCGACCGCCCCAGCCTGCACCGGTAGATCCCCACTCAAGTCCTCGCGGACGGGCCGGTGCCAGCCTCCGCGAGGAGGCGTCGTGCCGGAGTGAGGACAAGACAATCCAAGAACACGAACGCTGTCCTCGCGGCGTACGACGTCTTGTACGATCCCCCGGTGCAGTCGACGGCGCGGGAAGGGCCGCAGACATGCCCGACCTGCGCGTGGCGCGATAGTCGCCCGTGCGGTGGACGGACAGCCACGCCTGGACCAAGCGGCAGGAGGCTGCGTTGGGGGCAGCGCCAGATTCAGCTGAGCCAGCATGCCAGGCACGCTGTAGCTGACGACGCTTGCGGCCGACCGGGCCCGCGTTGTCGAAGTCCGCCCCCTCCGCAAGGCCGGTGACAGCAGCCACCTGCGCACAGCACGACCATCGCCCAGATGGAGGATGGACAACTACACCCTGGCCAGGCAGCAGTAGTTCGCCTTCCCCCGCATGGCTGGAGGACGCCTCCTCCGCAGAGCTGGAGGATGCCCTTCTCCCCCGAATGCCGAAGGAAGAAGCGGGTCGTCGGCCCACGCGGAGGCAGGCCCCAACTCGGTGCGCCCTCCTCCCCAGTCCGGATGATGAACATCCTTAAAGCTGAGGGCGAGGCAGAGGCCGCAGCCCGGCTTGCTTCTCCCCACCACAAGGCTGGTGGTCATCCCTACAGATGACCATTGGTGAGGGACTGCAGCCGGGCTGCATGATGAAAATCCTTGAAGCCGAGCGATGGCTGAAGGGCGCCAACCCCTACGAGGTCGCGCTCCTCCAACAACAGCAAGAGGAGGGCAACGCGGGTGCTCCCCATCTAGGGGCTCGAAAGGTGGAAGGGCGCAATACATGAGAGGAGTGCGAAGGCATGGCTACTGCCCGGGGGATCGACCCCTTTTTAAAGGTGGCTCTCCCCACTCGCATCCTCAAGCGTCACGGGCAAAGTCTCGACCGACGTGCTCCAGGGTCCTCCCCCTACGACACGGGGGCTGGGTCCCACACGTCATGCAAGCTGACCCGAAACGGAAGAAGCCAAACCGCCGCACGCGGAGCATGTAACCGCCTCGCGGTTATGAGCACTCCTCCATCCTCGCCGAAACCAGCGGTCGAAAGGGCGGACCGCCATGCAAGTGGCGTGCAACCGCACCGCGATTGTGCACCCTTTCGACTTCGTCGCATCTGACGGACCAGCATGGAGGCCCAGGCCCACATGTCATGTAACCGACGCAACGGTTACTGCGTGCGAGGAAACCGCACCGCCACTTGCGCCAATGTCGCGCCTTCTCGACTGCGGAACCAGTACCGCGACTCGAGGTAGCCCTACACGTGACCCAACAGTGCCAATTGAGTGCAACGATCACGGGTCAATCAGCCGCGGGAGGAGGCACGGCGGTTGATATGGCCAAAAGTGGGACGACAGTAATTGCGGCAACAGACGAGTGGAAGCGGTGGTCAAATCGCCTGCAGGCTCGCGTCCCCTCTTGAAGCAGCAGGAGAGCCCTCTCCCATGGCATGAAGACGACGCGCCCGTGTTCTGTTCCTCGAACGACTCGCGCACGCGCCCGCCCCGCGAATCGCCCGTCCCGTCGCATTAACTCCTCGGCAGGGCAAGCGACACCTTTGGCAGGCGAAGTGGGCATCGTTTCACCTCCGCCATGATGACCGCGTCAAAAAGGTGCGCCACACTATTTAAATTCATATCCTTTTCCTCTTCCTCTTTCTCTCTCTTGCTACAGGGACCGAGAAAGTGAATATTTCGAAAAGGATCCTTCTCAGCGAAGGAAGCGGACCCCAAGTCCTCCTACTGATCAGGGGTTCGAAGGCTGGCCCCTCGGAAGGGTTCGACAGCCGCCCCAGAGCACTCGGGCTCCAAGCCCATTACTGATCAGGGGTTCGAAGGCTGGCCCCTCGAAAGGGTTCGACAGTCGCCCCAGAGCACTCGGGCTCCGCGCCCATTACTGATTAGGGGTTCGAAGGCTGGCCCCTCGGAAGGGTTTGACAGCCGCCCCAGAGCATGCAGAGTGAGGGATGACCCTAGGTACGTCCGTTACATGGCCGAGGCTCGAGCTACGCTCCTGAGGTACCCTAGGACATTTCCGAGACTAGCAGGAACGATTTTTGTAACGGAATCCCACCGGAGGGAGGCATCGAGCCCTCGGACCCTATCGAATGGGTCCGGGTCCGGCAAATCACCTGCAGGTACTTTTGGAGCGCGCCTCTGGGCCACTAGCCGACCCTTATCGAATGGGGCACAGGCGTCCACTCGGATCACCCGTTAGCAACTCACTGGAAACACCATGTTCGGCGCTCTCCGAGGGCAACATGGCGCTTCCCCCCTTCCTCCTTGCGGAAAGGCGATGAAGGGGCGTATATTAAAAGTCGAGACAATCCTTGATCGTCCTCTCGCTCCGTGCAGAGGCTCGGGGGCTGCTCTCGCAACCCGGCTACGGCCAAACTGTTGACAGCGTCAACAAACCAGCCTAAAAACTCGGAACCTGACCATGCACCCGGGCTACGACCAGGTCGCATGAGGGAACAACCAGGCCGACCGAGGCATCACGAAAAGCATTAAGACCTCAGAGGAGTCAAACTACTCCTCCGAGGCCTCGGGGGCTACACCCGGCGGGTGCGCTCGCGCGCACCCACCGAAAAAATATAACCGAGAAAGGCCGGTCCCCTCACAAAAAATGTGGCAAAGCCTCCAAGCGAGTACCAACACTCCCTTCGAGGCTCGGGGGCTACTGTCGGGTACCATAATTAGGGGTACCCCCAACACTCCTAAACACGGCTGGTAACCACACTCAGCACAAACCGCAAAGACTGATGGGCGCGATTCAGGTCAAGGCCTCGTCTACCAAGGGACGCAATCTCGCCTCGCCCGAGCCCAGCCTCGGGCGGGAACAGCAGTCCCGGACGAATTCACGCCTCGCCCGAGGGCCTCCTCAGGCAGTGGGCGCACCCTCGACTCGCCCGAAGCCTGGCTCAGGCAGGCTTCGTTGTGAAGCAACCTTGGCCAAATCGCCTCACCAACCGACCGTATCACATGCACATTTAATGTGGGGATCGCCTGACACCTTATCCTGACATGCGCGCCTCAGTCGACAAGGTCGAAGTGACCGCAGTCACTTCGCCCTTTCACTGACCGACCTGACAGGAAAACAGCGCCGCTCGCCCCGCTCCGACTGTTGTGCCACCCACCGGGGTAAGACTGACAACAGTCGAGTTCAGCCTCGGGCGCAACAGGAAGCTTCGTCTCGCCCGACCTTAGGCCTCAGCCTTGGGAGGAGGTCTCCGCCTCGCCCGACCCCAGGACTCGGCCTTAGCCTCGACCTCGGGAGGAATCGCGTCCTCGCCCGACCCCGGCCTCGGCCTCGGGAGAAGTCTCTGCCTCGCCCGACCTTGGGCTCGGACCGACCGCGCCACAGGGGATACATCATTACCCTACCCCTAGCTAGCTCAGGCTATGGGGGAACAAGACCGGCGTCCCATCTAGCTCACCCCAGTAACAGGTAATGATGGTTCCCCGTGTGCGTCCATGACGTCGGTGGTTCTCAGCCCCTTACGGAAGCAAGGAGACGTCAGCAGGATCCCAGTCGCACCGCCAGCTGTGCTTCTACAGGGCTCAGGCACTTCTCCGACGGCCACATTATCGCGTACACAGGGCTCAAGCACTTCTCCGACAGCCACGTTGGCATGTACACAGGGCTCAGGCACTTCTCTACCAGACACGTTAGCGCATAGCTATACCCCCCATTGTACATCTGGACCCTCTCCTTGCATCTATAAAAGGGAGGTCCAGGGCCTTCCTGCAGGAGGGGTCACGCAGGGGACGAGCTAACGAACAGGCTCTCTCTCTCTCTCGACGCTTGTAACCCCTACTACGAGCATCCCCCGATGCGAGATAATACAAGTCACATTCCCCCCTTGTGTTCAATCTTGCGCCAACCCATCTGGGCAGGGACACACAACGACAAATTTAGTAGTCGGTACAGGGACCCACGGGTCCGAAACGCCGACACTAATTAACATTAATTAAACAAATAATTAATTAATTAATTAAAACATGTGATATGATTAAAACAGTGTTATTACTACGTACGCAAAATTAATATGAACCTAATACAATTTGAAAAAATTAAAACAAGTATTTGATCTAGAAGATATCGTATTTTTAATAAATTAGTGGGGCCGCACAAAAATAGATGACATGACGCAATCTGATTAGTTAGATTAGTTCGTTAACTGTGGAAAATGTTTGTTTACAAAAGCATGACCCAACTGCTGCTAACTTATCATTAATGTACCTACTGTTAAATTTGTGTTGTATAGCAGTCTTTCATGTAAAAGAGTATGTGATGGTGGTTATCTACTAGGTGGGAAGCGCCAAGCCTATCATGCAGGAAAGATCATTGACCTACCACCAACTTACCTTCCAATCAAGCACTTTGATCTCGCGTTGTTGCTGGACATATTGGTTTTTTCGCAGATTGCCGATGAACCACAGATCCGTTCGACGAACTGAAAATGTGGTGACAAAGCTCTGCTGATTCGAGCCTACCTGCTAACAGTTGACAAGAGTCGCGAAATCAAATACAATGCTTGTCTGAAGATCTCTGACTTGCTGATCTTGACTTGACCTTGCTTTCTCCAATCATTCATTCGACTTTGCTGGTCCGCTTGACATATAGCACGAAAAGGAAATCCATAGTGAAGCCATATCTTCCGTGTGCGTTCTAGTATGGCTGACTCTCAGGAAAAGTAACAAGTGAAAGAAGCCCGTGGCTAATGTCGCTGTGCAAATCTCAGCAGACAGCTGAACCCAACTCAAAATGTGTCGGTTACTTCTTGTGTTTACAGCTCCCTCCAACTGATTCCAGTTTTTTTGAGCCTTTTGAAGTCAGTCCTTAATAGCTAAAAATGCTTTGTGGGTTACCTTGCTTTATTCGGATATGCTTCTTTTCGGATAGGAGGGGCGCATATTGAATGATGAAGTCTTGGGAAGAAAAGAAATAATTCCACTCTCTACTTGGATCTGAAGATTGGCCTAAGCCCTGCGAATGCAACCACTTCACCCTACTTGATTCTCTTTCAGTGAGGGATGCCCACTTAATCTTAATAAAGTAAGTAAAGAATGATCGATTCGATAGGAAGCACTACGGTATCATGTATCACATGAATATCTCTGCTGGCAACAAAAGCATCTCTGTAAGTTATTTATTTCATTTGAGTTTCCTTCTTAAAAAAGTTCATAGAACACAAGGCTTGGTGGATAAAGCTAAGCAACACGTATTCACCCGAGATATTAGATAAATTGGGATCTTTCCGATTCATTCCCGACTTCCATCCAGGAAATGATCTCAATAACCTTCTTCTTGATCCCAACCTACTAAGAGTTTTCCGATCGTCATCCAACCAGTAACATGTGATGACCGACGCTCGGCCAATCGTCGGAATGTGTACGAGATACCATAAGGGCCTAATATCTCAATAGCACCAATCTCTTCCCCCGAGCCAGCCTTGCGGGTATCCTTTTCTCCGTCGCTCTTCGGATAAGATAGGCTACACTCGAAAAGCGTAGGCCCGACAGTTAGTACGAAAATAGAACCATTAGTGGTGTAAGGAGTCACTTCATTGCTCTATGCATTTCTAGAACTTTTCAGCACCAAGGAAGAGATTGTTCGTTGCCGGCACACAATTTCTATTACTTTTCTTGTTTCCCGTTTCGGAGATCCATGGTAAATCGATCAACATAGCTTTTGTCCTAGAATTTCAGAGATGCGAGTGCTTTAGCGCCATTCCCGAGTCCATCATCGAGCCGACACTGGCACCATTACGAGGTAGGGCAGCTAGCGAAACAAAGTGCGAGGGATGGATTCGTGCATGAATGTCAGATGGCATTAGCTTCACCCTTTGAACGTCTTTTTTACTCTCTCTCTAGCTCTCGACTTTACGTATAGGAATTTAAGGTACATTGGCCGTAGCACGCGTACTCTTCTTTACTGAGCGAGAAAGACTCTATCCAGATCTCCCCAGTGTCCAAGCGAGACGAAAGGCATGCATGTTTCATTTGCAGGTGCTGTCGGTCTTCGGCTGAGCTTACTAAATAAAAGAAAGCACGACCTGGAATCAATGTTCTAGGTTGCCCTTGAAGACGAATGGACAGAGAGAAATTCCTCATCGGAGTTGTCGCTAGAGTTGTGGAGGAACTCGAACTTCGACGAGCTGGTGATGACGACTTATGGCCACGAGCTTAGCTAGCGGCTGGCTGCTGTGACTTGGATGGCGGTGGTGCTGCTGCGAGACTATAAAGGAGATGGATCTATGGTTGATGGCTTAAGGTTCTAGAATGACACATATTTATATAGGTAGAGAGGTGGACGGTTACATGACAAATCTAATCTGGTACTTATTTGTTAGAATCATATCATATGTATTAAAACTAACCTGTCTATTTTATTCCAATAATATTGTTATTAATTTATACTGATCATATTAGACCTACAATTTAAATAAAATTTAGAATATATTTTTATTTAAATTTTAAATTAATTTTTTTGGTGTTACACACGAGATTTAAAAGGAGTATTTAATTAAATATCTTATGACGATATCCTAATTTGTATCAACTTTATCTAAAGAACGTAGTACACAAACAAACCAACCAAGCATACATCGATACATTATATTAGCTTATATTTTATTTCTAATTTCTGCTTTCTATTTTAAATTTAAAATTCAAGTCTAATTTAGAGCTAAGTTAAATTTTCTATTTCAATCATAAATTGCAACAAACAAAACTCAACATGAATGCAAATTATTACCATTAATTAGTATCGATTTAAGCAAATGAAATTCAGTAGGAATAATTCATGTAAGATGTTTTACCATAATAATTATTAAAGAAAATAATTCAAACACATAGCCACATTTTAGAATTACAATAAAATAAATCTATAACCTTCACATATTTGTTTAAAATAATATAATTTCTTATGTAAAATCTATATTAAGATATAGTTTAACTTAATTCTTTTTTAGAGAATAGATCTTTAACACAAAAGATAGTTCACATAAAAATCTTTTAGGTAATATATTATTAAAAAACATATTTATTTAAATCACGAAATGAGTTTTTTCTAATTTACTCAGAATATGATTTTGGAGTATTACATCATTACGTTGTCCCTCAAAGACTAAAAAAGGGACTAAATCGGTTTTGTCTGTAGTCCCTCAAAGGATGATTGAAATGGACTAAACGATTATCTTTACGGTTCCTGCCCCTCATTGTGCTACCCCTCCTTGCGATGTCCAAATACCAAAGAGACTAAGATGCATTTGGTTGTAACGATGGGACATGACGAAATGTGATGATTCTTAAATAAGGTTGTCTGGTTTAGGGTCAGGGGTTAGAACAAAGCTGTCCTAGTGTTATTACCAGTTGTCCATCAAAATTAAAGAGACGAGATGAGACGGCAGAACGTCTTTGTCCTGCCTATCCCTAGGTATCCCACAACCAAGCGCACCCTAAGAGAGAGCGGTGGTTGGTTGAAGAACAATATAGTCTCTTTTTAATATTATTTAATGACCCGCGATAACTTTTAATCCTGAAAACCAAACGACTAGTCCCGCGACTAAAGTTTAACAGAGGGTTAATGCAATTCGCTCGATGCATATACGACACACATGCTTTGGGTTGGCATATTCCAAAGAAGAAAAAAGAAAAAGGAAAAAAAGAAAAGGGAAATTCTCTCAAAGGTCTAGGACATCAGGTGATGTGGACGCTGCCAAAGTCCTGGGCTCCTGGCTGACGCGGATGCTTACCTGGCGCACGCCTACAGAGCGGATGCTGCTTTACCAAGAACGTGCGTAGCGCAGCATGTTACTTGGCGTTGGCGATCATCAGCAACATCCTCCCAGGTCTCGCCCCCAGCCACCCGTCATTCCCTCATCTGAAACCAGCCATCCATGCGCCGCCACGTGGAGAAACCATATCTGAATCCATGCGACCCCAACCAAGCTTTCCCACGATCGTCCGTGGGCCATCACTAGTCAGGCCAGGCCACTCAGACATCCTCAGCTAATCAGCAATACCGACAAGTACGGAGATCTCAAATACGTAGTGTACGTCTGATTTAGCAGCTACCAGACGAGCAGTAAGCAAAATGTTTTCTGCATATAACTCGCCATTAAACCTTGCCATGGCAGGTGTTAGAAGCATCATCAGGAAAAATGGTCATGAAAAATATTATAGCCTTTTCTCAGCAAGGAAATTAAATTTAGTGTCCAGTCCAGTGGAGGAATACCGACAGAATACACTCGCTGCGAGAAAATGAAAGAAGGGGAAGAACTCAATACTGACAAAATACACTACTCGCTGCGAATGAATGAAAGGAAGAACTCAATACTGACAAAATACACTACTCGCTGCGAAATGCGAGTGAATGAAAGGAAAGTGAATGAAAGGAAGAACTCGATGCTGACAAAATACACACTCTCGCTGCGAATGAATGGAAGGAAAACGAATGAAGGGAAGAACTCGATGCTGACAAAATACACTCGCTGGGAATGGATGAAAGGAAGAACTCATTTTCAGCTCATTATTATAAGCTGTCCTCGCTATTACGAGGGGGAAACAAAAACAAAACGAAAAATAGGGACACGCCACATCATCGCCATCCTCATTTCGTCCTGTTATCTCGTAGCTCCACAGTCCACACCCACCATCCCGTTCTCCCTCTCTTCTCCTCTCCAAGGTCCCTGCCACCCACACAAGGCTTGGACTCTTGGGCCGGCCGGGGGGGAAGAAGACAAGACAAACGCAGCCGCCGGCATGATGGCGATCTGCAGCGCGCACACCACCACCATCTCCCTGCGCTCCCCATGCACGACGACCGTCTCGAACGCGGCAGCTGGCTTGGTGCAGAAGCAAGTCATCTTCTTGACCAGCATCAACAGGAGGAGCGGCAGCAGAAGGCGTGGAGGAGGGGTGAGCAGGACCTTACTCCAGGTCTCGTGCTCCGCCGACGGCAACAAGCCAGTGGTGATCGGCCTGGCGGCGGACTCCGGGTGCGGCAAGAGCACCTTCATGCGCCGGCTCACCAGCGTCTTCGGCGGCGCCGCGGAGCCGCCCAGGGGCGGGAACCCGGACTCCAACACGCTCATCAGCGACACCACGACCGTGATATGCCTCGACGACTACCACTCCCTGGACAGGACCGGCAGGAAGGAGAAGGGCGTCACCGCGCTCGACCCGAGGGCCAACAACTTCGACCTCATGTACGAGCAGGTGAAGGCGATCAAGCAAGGCCAGGCGGTCCAGAAGCCCATCTACAACCACGTCACCGGCCTCCTCGACCCGCCGGAGCTTATCACGCCGCCCAAGATCTTTGTCATCGAAGGTCTGCACCCAATGTAAGCTCAGGTTCTATATATGTGCCCGTGTGCATGCATGCTCCGACCCACTTCTGCTGCTACATACATACATACACATACCCCGGTGCTCAATTCTATATATCAGAGTGTTGTGTGTGCTGTGCTCAATGGAAGTAACAAGAAGGTTGTCTTACAAGCCATGACAGCTACTTTTGTTTGCTTAAACCACAGGTTCGACGAGCGTGTGAGGGACCTCTTAGACTTCAGCATCTACTTGGACATCAGTGATGAGGTTAAGTTTGCATGGAAAATCCAGGTCAGAAAATACTTGTATGTTCCTTAGCTTGCTCCACACGAGCCAGTAAAGGGTATCTTTCTGCTGTTTAATTTCTAAAAAAATATCACCGCTACTAATTTGGCAGCGGGACATGGCAGAGCGTGGGCACAGCCTTGAAAGCATCAAGGCCAGCATCGAAGCCAGGAAACCAGATTTCGATGCATATATTGGTACGTCATTATTATTATTATATATATAAATAAATAAATTATCGGTGTAATTAAACTGCTTCTGAATAAACCTAGCTAAATCAAATATATAGTCAGCAAATGAAGACACAGTGCTATAGCTAGCTTACCGCTTGTTGGTGTGGCGGCAGATCCGCAGAAGCAGTACGCTGACGCCGTGATCGAAGTTCTGCCGACCCAGTTGATCCCCGACGACGACGAAGGGAAGGTTCTGCGAGTCAAGCTGATCATGAAAGAAGGGGTGGACAAATTCAACCCGGTCTATCTCTTCGACGAAGGGTCCACCATCTCCTGGGTGCCCTGTGGAAGAAAGCTCACGTGCTCTTACCCCGGCATCAAATTCGCCTACGGCCCAGACATTTACTTCGGAAACGAGGTAGCGTAATGTAAAACCAGCCCATCCCTGTTTCGTTTGTCCTCTTCAAATCCCCGGCCCTCCAAGGCGAAAGTGTCAGTCGTCGTCTCAGCATCTGCTTCCATTCCATGTCTTCTCAGGTATCTGTTTTGGAGATGGATGGGCAGTTCGACAGACTAGACGAGCTCATCTACGTGGAGAGCCATCTGAGCAACCTCTCGACCAAGTTCTACGGGGAGGTGACACAGCAGATGCTGAAGCACGCGGACTTCCCTGGAAGCAACAACGGGACAGGTCTCTTCCAGACCATCGTCGGGCTGAAGATTAGAGACCTCTACGAGCAGATTGTTGCCGAGAGGGCTGGCGCGCCAGTGGAAGCAGCCAAAGTTTGATGGCCCGCGTGCATTCAGATGTCCTAAAACGGGACAGGCCTCTTCAAACTCGACGCACGTCTGTTGGGGATATATGCATGGGCAGCATGGCGAGGAACTAGGAGCCTAGGAGGATGTGGAAGAAACGTCATTTGCAGAGCTCAGGAAAACGTGCAGCACTTGTTTAGATGTGTGCCTTCTTCCATGCTTCATTGCAGAAAGAAATCAAGTGCCTCTACTACTATCAGGTACTCCTATTCAAGTGTAGGAGACGAATCCATACCACTTCCATTGTTGGTTATTGTTTCTCTGACCCGGAGCCAAGAACAGTCAACAAGGACCCGAGGTTGAACATCTCTTTTTATGGACTACTGGAGAGTAACAACATGTCCGTTTGGTTTTAATTAGTACTGGATTGGACTGCTTCTACAGTACTTTGTCTTTATGGATTATAGCTGTAGTAGTCGGTTTTAATTCGTACTGGATTGGACTGCTTCCACAGTATTTTATCTTTATGCATTGTAGCTGCAGTAGTCCGAACAACTGGTTTTAATCCGAGGAGAGCATTAATGTTCTTGCCATCTAGCAATTGAAAACCATAGCAGGCAAACAAAAAAAATCAAAATTACTCGTCGTTTCAATATCACAAACGGAAACTGTAAAAGCAAGCAACAATCAATACAGCAGCTGAACACATATCACTCCGTTGTGGTTCTACATTTTCATACAAGCATATACTACTACTAGTACCGTTCCGGCCATCAAAACAAGAGCCGTGGGTAAACCCAGACCTGCCACTAGTACAATTTGGCTATATACAAGCGGTAGGCTTTTTACATCACATGCGGTTCGGTTAGAAAACCGCCTGTGATGTCCCAGGCGGTTCAGTACGCCTGTGATGTAATAGTATCACAAGCGGTTTTTGTTTAGGACCGACTGTGGTGCTCTATCCTTTTCACAAACGGACCCTAAGAAAAAACCGCCTGTGATTGTAAAAATATGTAAATACAATTTAAATATGAAAATAATTTTAATTTTTAACATAAATATGCAAATACAATTTAAATGAATTAATATTTAATTTTTAACAGAAATATGCAAATACAATTTAAATGAATTAATATTTAATTTTTAACAATAATATGCAAATACAATTTAAATGAATTATAATAGCACACATAGATAACTAGAGAGATTTTAAATTAATTGGCAACCACAATTCATAGTCGATCATACATGATAACAAATACAATTTGATTCATACAATTTTTCATGAACTACCATTTTTCCGCATGTATGGCTTTAAGTTCTTATCAATTTTCTTTTCCACACGCTTGATTCTCTCTGGACCGTTAAAGACGAACATCTCTTCATACTTATTGTATTCCTCATCTTGGTCTCCCACATTCTCAACTCCAACAATTTTTTGCTTTCCAGAAATAACTACATGCATCTTCTCATCTGCTGGATCGAGTACATAGAACACTTGTGCAACACATTCGGCGAGAACCCACAGGTCATCTTTATATCCTACTTTCTTTAAGTCTACCAGTGTGAATCCGTAGTTATCCACTATCACCCCCACGGGATGTTGTACCCATTGGCACTTAAATAAGGGTATTTTCATGCTTGGGCCATAATCAAGTTCCCATATTTCCTCTATGAATCCAAAATATGTGGTCTTCTGTCCATGTAGGTCAAAAGCATCGATACGAACACCGCTATTTTGTGCAACACTTTTCATGTCTTTTGATTTAGTGTAGAATGTGTACCCATTGATGTCATATGCTTGCCATGATGTCACAAAACACGATGGCCCAGAAGCCAAATTCTTCATTGTTTTCTCTTCCAAAGAGTCTCCGAATGGGATGTTTTTGTCCATTAACCATTCGCTGAAACGATGTTTGTGCTCCCTCATGATCCAGTCCTCTGTGCGGTTCTGATTTTCTTTACGAAGCTCATCCATAGGGCTGGGCATTCGGTCTATTAGGGTAATTCGGTTCGGTCTATTCGGGTTTGTAAAATTTCGGGTTCTGAAAAATAAGAACCGAAATTTCCAAAAATATTTTAGGAACCGAACCCGAATAGACTCACAATTTCGGTTCGGTCTATTCGGTCCACCGAATAGACCCGAATTGTAGAGAGACTAGTATATTTTGTTAAAATATAGACAATGAATAATTAATTGAAAGTACTATTACTACAACAAGTGACTATAAAAATTAGTATACAAAGATATATATACTATCGTTTAGATGATATCATTATTTCTAGCTAATAAGTTCATAAATCATATAATAATACCATCACATATTAAGAGCTTTTTTATATTTCGGGTTATTAGGTCTGTTCGGGTTTTATAGGTTAGGAACCGAACCCGAACCCATAACCCGAAATATAGCACATATAGGAACCGAACCCGAACCCGAAAACCCGAATAAACCAATAATTCGGTCTATTCGGGTTCGGTTCGGGTTCGGGTTCGGTTTTTGGTTTTAAAATGCCCACCCCTACTCATCCAGGTGTTCCTCTATGTAAGGCTCGGCTATCGTGAAATGTTGTAGTACACTACCATGAGCACAATGTACTAGCTTGTAATCCTCAACGCGAAAAGTTTTCTTGCCCATTCTCCCTCTCCCACATAGTTTACCCTCATGTTTAGGTACAGGCACACCTATCATTATTTCGTCACTGATGTAATCTATACAGCTCTCAATCACTTCTTCTGTAGTGTATCCCTCCATGATTGAACCCTCTGGGTGAGCGCGATTTCGCACATAACCTTTTAATACTCCCAGGTATCGCTCCAACTGAAACATATGATGTAAATATAGTGGCCCTAATATTTTTATCTGATCCACGAGATGTATGATTAGGTGTACTTGCATATCAAAAAATGATGGAGGAAAACACATTTCAAGCTTGCACATAGTCTCGATGATGTATGCCTTTAGATAGTCCAAGTCTTCTAAAGCTATTACTTTTTGTGAAACCGCATTGAAAAAGTAACACAAGCGTGTGATGACAACTTTGACATGCTCTGTTTCGAGGGCTCTTACTGCAATTGGGAGGAACACCGTCATCATCACATGGCAGTCATGAGAGTTGTAGCCAAATAGAGACAAGTCCTTCATCCTGACTAGTCTGCTGATATTGGATGAGAAACATGTGGGCACTTTGACCCCACGCAAACATTTGCAAATCTTTGTTCTCTCCTCAACTGACAAGTTGTAGCTAGCTGGGGGGAGGTAAGGCTTCCCTTTGCCACTATCCACTGGATGAAGTTCCGGTCTGATTTGAAGATCTACTAGATCATTGCATGATTTGAGTCCGTCTTTTGTCTTACTCGGCATGCCCAGCAAGGTTCCAATGATGCTGTCAAAAACATTTTTTGTTACATGCATCAAATCAATGCTGTGGCAAATTTCCATATCCTTCCAGTATGGGAGGTACTTGAAAAAAATTGATTGCTTCTTGAAAGTTGTGTAAGTTGAAGGGTCAGTTCTCTTTCTCTTTTCTCCTTTGTTTTTCCCCTTTCCGAATACAACATGAATGTTCTTTACAATTTCAAAAACAAGTTTCCCACTATAAGGCTTTGGTGCACCTTCACTTTCCAGTTGATTGTTAAATTCCGCTTTCATCTTTCGGTACTTATGCTGCTTCATCAAGAACCGTCTGTGTCCCATGAACACCAACTTCTTGGATGATTTAAGGTACATGGAAGCAGTTCCATCGACGCACACTACACAACCATTCTTTCCTTTAGTCTTTTGCCCTGATAGTGTGGCGCCACCGGGAGAATCATGGATGATAACAAATATAATTGCTCTTAAGTTGAAATACTCATGGCAATACTCATCCCATATTCTAACTCCTTCATTCCAGAGCTTTGTCATATCTTCCATAAGAGGTTCTAGGAACACATCAATATCAACACCAGCTGATTTCGGACCTTGAATAAGAATAGTCAACATAATGTACTTTCTTTTGTGACACAGCCATGATGGAAGGTTGTACATCGTTAAAGTCACGGGCCAGGTGCTATGTACACTTCTTTTTTCACCAAATGGATTCATTCTGTCTGTACCCAAAGCAAATCTTACATTTCTGGTTTCTTTGGCAAACTCAGGATACATAAGATCGAAATTTTTCCATTGTGATGCATCAGCAGGGTGTCGAATCTGTTTGTTATTCTGCTTGCGATTTTCAGCATGCCAACGCATAAGCTCAGCCTCCCTAGGATTTGAGAACAAACGTTTTAAGCGATCAATTACTGGAAGATACCACATCACCAAAGCTGGGTTCTTTGACTTCTTTTTCCCATCCATGTCATCAAAAGTGTCATCGTCACTTTCAGGTCCAATAGTGGATTCCTTGTTTTTATTTTTCTTCGGGAATTTTTTTACACAGTCTTGATTGTAGCTCTTCTTGTATCGACTGACATTGCAAACTGGGCATCTTGATGCGTTCTCAAAATCGCCACGATACAGAATACAATGGTTCGGACATGCATGAATTTTTTGCACACCCAGAGCTATGGGAGATATAAGCTTCTTCGCTTTATAAGTGCTTGTTGGTAGTTTGTTGGGTTTTGGTAGTAATTGGGACAGAAAATTCAAAAGATCTGTGAAGCTAGTATCAGACCATCCGACGCTAGCCTTCAACTTCAGAAGTTCTAGAACTGTACGCAGTGTAGTAAACTCTTTGTCACAACCCTTTGATTCATCATATAAAGGTTCTTTTGAAGCACTTTCCAGTCCCTCCATTTTAGATAGCCCTTTCTGCGATCCCACAGAACTCAACATTTCTGGTTCCATATGGCGCAACATCTCTTCGCAATCAAATTCGTCAAAATCTTGATTAGCATCCACATTATCCACTTTACCATCAACTTTAAGATCTAAAATTCGGACAACTCTCTCGTCATTACCAGGCACTTCACACGGATCCAACTCACCATGTTCTGACCATATCGTGTAATTGTTTTTAAACCCTCTTTTTAGCAGATGTGATTGGATTACTCCTGTATCTCTCCAAGCTATCTTATTATCACAGTCGATGCACGGACATAATATCTCCTTGCTCTTTCGCAAATTTGCGTGCTTTTTGGCCGCTTCAATAAAGCTTCTCAAATTTCGAATATACAACGGATGTGGTCTTGGCACATTGTACATCCAACCTCGGTCTATTACCTATCCTTATATTGATTAACATCAATAAAATCATTAATTAATTGAATTCATCCATAAAACATGAAACGAATTGATATGTATGAAAATAAAACAAACATTGCAACAATAGATACCTTGAGGTGAGACAATTGTGTTTTTAAAGAATCTTTAAACTAGATCAACTATTATAAGTCCAAATCTTGAATTCTAAAGCTTTTCTTCAAATCCGTTCTATATTACAAAATTGAGGCAAAAAATCGCATCAAAATGAGAAAGAAAACAAATGGAGATCATATATATGCATAAACTATTGAAATCAATCAATAAACTCAAAAACAAAACCTTCTCCCTGTAGATCTCAAAAAAAACCCGCCGCCGCTACAGTGCTGTGAATTAGGGTTCTGCGAGTTAGGGTTCTGGAACCCGTCGGGGGCTAGCCCTTTTATAGTGTACACACATCACAGGCGGATATTTAGCAAAACCGCTTGTGATAGATAACATCACAGGCGGTTTTTTACGTCGACCGCCTGTGAAGTTAATTTATCACAGGCGGTCAGAATTAACAACCGCCTGTGATGTTGTCTATCACAGGCGGTTTTGCTAAATATCCGCCTAGGATTCTTTACAATATAAAAGGCTCGTTGGTCGGCAGGAACCCTAACTCTTCCCGCCCGAGCTGACACAGTGCGCCGCCAGGCTGCCGCCGTGTCCCCGTCCCCGAGCGCGAACCCGAGCGCCGCCGTCCCCGTCCCCGAGCTCGAGCGCCGCCGTCCCCGTCCCCGAGCCCGAGCACCACCGTCCCCGTCCCCGAGCCCGAGCGCCGCCGTCCCCGAGCGCCCGAGCAACGCCGTCCCCTTCACCGAGCCCGAGCGCCGCCGTCCCCTTCACCGAGCTCGAGCCCCGCCGTCCTCGTCCCCGAGCCCGAGCGCCACCGTCCCCGAGCGCCCGAGCAACGCCGTCCCCGAGACCGAGCGCCGCCATCCCCTTCACCGAGCCCGAGCGCCCGCCGTCCCCGAGCCCGAGCGCCGAGTCCCCGAGCCCAAGCGCCGCCGTCACGGTCCCCGAGCCCGAAGCGCCGCTGTCCACGAGCTCTGTCTTCTTCCTCTTGCTAAGGTCGAAGTTCAGGTTCCATTTCTTCTTCCCCGAGCTCTTAATTCAGTTCAGGTTCCATTGGCTACAAGCAAGCAATGTTCTACAAATTGTGTATATGCATTCTTATTGTGTATTTCATTGTGTATATTCTACAAGCAAGCAATGTTCTACAAATTGTGTATATGCCAAGCAGAATTGTGTATTTCGTTGTGTATATTTCAGTTCAAGTACTTGGAGTATTTTATTGTGTATATTTCATAAGTGCATATTGACAAATTGTGTATATGCATTCTGCCCAATCGATGGCTATCCCTGATTATCAGTGCTTAGATTAAATGTTTGTCAATATGCTTATTGCTTATTGTTTGGTTATTGCTTATTGCTTATTGTTTGCATATTCATAAGTGCATATTTTCACTTACATATTGTTGGGACCATGCTTCATCGCCGAAGGTCCTGCAGGAAGAAACAACTTTGGCTGAAGCTGTCTGCACGTGATGACCGAAGGTTGCTGTTCATGAAGCTTCGGAATTGCAAACCAACTTAAAAGTAGAATGACCTTTTAGTCCACAAGTGTTTGAGTCATTGTTGTAAACTTTTATGAGGGGCATGATTGTAATTCCTCACAGGCTATGTCTTGTGCCTATAAATAGTGAACAGTATTCCTTTACTGTTCACGCATTCCTGTAATTGCAATCGCATCACTCGGGAATTATTCCTTGCCAAGGCAGAGGTATAAATGTATCTAATATTGTATTTGAATACATCAAGTTTATATAATATGTAAATGATGTTGTTTTCTTATAATTTACTTGTCTTTAATGCTTTATATCTCACATTATTTTATATAATCTTTGAGAATTTAATTATGAAAATTCAACTTTCGTAATTGTGTCGTTTTAACCTTCGTCCGAAGTTCATTAAATCCTTGAGGAAATAATGCTTCAGCGGACGAAGGACATTAGCATTTAACATTTTATGTTGCCTTGTTCTTAATTCATAGCATTTGAGAACAAGTCCCCAACATTGGCGCCCACCTCCGGTGAACTCACTACCACTTTTTCTGAGCTGATGGCTTCGTTCAATATTCAAGCTGGAGCTGCTTCGGTTCCGAAGCTGGTACTCCCGATAACAGTCGGTTCATGTTCAGAACCAGCCAACAAGAAGCAAAAGAAGGAAGCACAGAGAAGGGTACAACATGTCGGGGTGCAAGGACCCTTCATCAAGTCAAGATGGTCTCACATTCCTATTACCTTCTCCCAAGAGGATCTTCAACTCAAGGATTACCCACACAATGATGCTATGGTTATCTCTTGTGTTATCAAAGGATTTCTGGTCCATAATGTTTTGGTTGATACAGGCAGTGCAGCTGACATCATATTTGCTAAAGCCTTCAGACAGATGCAAGAGCCCGAAGATAAAATTCTTGATGCCACACATCCCCTCTGTGGCTTCGGAGGAAGGCAGATTGTAGCACTCGGCAAAATCTCAATGTCAGTGGCCTTCGGATTCATCAACAACACAAGAACTGAACAAATTATGTTTGATATCGTTGACATGGAGTACCCTTACAATGCAATCATTGGTCGTGGTACTCTTAATGCCTTCGAGGCAATTCTGCATCCAGCTTATCTTTGCATGAAGATACCTTCGGACCAAGGGCCCATTGCTATTCATGGAAGTCAAGAAGCTGCCAGAAGGGCCGAAGGAAATTGGACAGACTCAAAAGCAATCCATAATATAGATGGAACTGAAGCTTGTGAGCAATACAAGTTCAGAAGGGAAAAAGCTGCTTCGGCTGACCAGCCGAAACCCATGCTCTTATGTGAGGATATAGCAGAGCAGAAGGTGCTATTGGGATCTCAATTGTCCGAAGAGCAGGAGAAAACCTTGATAAGGTTTTTGTTTAACAATAAAGATGTTTTTGCTTGGTCAGCTAATGATCTTTGTGGAGTTAACAGGGATGTTATTGAGCACTCGCTCAATGTTGATCCATCCTTCAGACCCAGGAAACAGAGGCTTCGGAAGATGTCTGATGACAAGGCCGAAGGTGCTCGAAACGAAGTGAAAAGACTCCTCAGTGCCGGAGTTATTAGAGAGGTAAAATATCCAGAATGGTTGGCTAACACTGTTATGGTGAAGAAGGCCAATGGTAAATGGAGAATGTGTATCGATTTTACTGACCTTAATAAAGCCTGTCCGAAGGACGAGTTTCCATTGCCAAGGATAGATTCCTTAGTTGATGCAGCAGCTTCATCAGAGCTCATGAGTTTGCTGGATTGCTATTCAGGCTATCATCAAATATGGATGAAGAAGGAAGATGAACCAAAAACCAGCTTCATAACCCCTAGTGGGACATATTGCTACCTTCGGATGCCTGAGGGGCTTAAAAATGCTGGAGGAAGTTTCAGCAGAATGACATCAAAGGTTCTCCATTCTCAGATAGGCAGGAATGTACTAACTTATGTTGATGATATCATTGTAAAAAGCACGAAGCAGGATAACCACATTGCTGATTTACAGGAGACCTTCGCTAATTTTAGACAGGCTGGTCTAAAGCTGAATCCAGAAAAATGTGTCTTCAGAGTAAAGAAGGGGAAATTTCTCGGTTGCTTAGTTTCAACAAAGGGAATTGAGGCCAACCCAAGTAAAATCGAAGCTATACTTCGAATGGAGCCACCAAGTACAAAAAATGGGGCTCAAAGATTGACAGGAAGGCTAGCATCTCTCAACAGATTCATATCTAGATCAGCAGAGAGAAACTTACCATTCTTCGAAGTGCTGAAGACAGCTGAAGTCTTTCAATGGGGACCACTCCAGCAGAAGGCCTTCGAAGAACTGAAGCAGTATTTGATAGATCTAACAACATTAACTCCACCTACGCCAGGGGCTCCTTTGTTATTATATGTGGCAGCTTCGCACTTAGCGGTAAGTGCAGCACTTGTTCAGGAGAAGCTTGAAGGCCAGGTTAAGAGGCAGGCCCCAATATATTTCGTATCCGAGGTTCTTAGTTTATCAAAGAAAAATTATACAGAGTTGGAGAAGGTACTGTATGCTGTCTTGATGGCCTCCAGAAAGCTTCGGCACTATTTTCAAGCTTACAACATAATTGTTCCTTCTTCACAACCTCTGAAGGACATTATGAGGAACCGAGAAGCTACTGGAAGGATTGGAAAATGGGCTGCAGAGCTCAATGAATTTTGTATTGATTATGTTCATAGATCTTCGATTCAGTCCCAGGCATTAGCAGACTTCATTGCTGATTGGACGCCAGGGGCTCAGGAGGAAGAAACAAATAAAGACGCCGAAGCATGGACAATATTTTGCGATGGGTCTTGGCGAACCTTCGGAGCAGGAGCGGCTGCTGTGTTGGTTTCACCTTCCAAAGTTAAAACTTGTTATGCGGCAAGACTTGATTTTAGTTGCACAAATAACATCGCCGAGTATGAAGCTCTGCTTTTGGGTCTTCGGAAATTAAAGGCAATGGGAATCAGAAGGGCCATTCTTAAAACTGATTCTCAAGTTATTTCTGGTCATATTGACAAAAGTTACAAAGCAAGAGACCCGAAGCTTGGAAGGTATCTAGATACAGTCCGAAGGATTGAGGCTTCCTTCGAAGGTTTCTCTGTCAAAAATATTCCTCGTGGAGAAAATGAATACACTGATCTATTGGCTAAGTCAGCAGCCCAGGGGCTGCCTATACCTTCGGAAGTATTTTTTGAAACAATAAAAGCACCTTCGGTCGAGTTTCTTGAAAGAGCAATCCTCAACATATCCCCTGTTTATAGTGAAGATTGGAGAACTGAAATCATCTCTTTCCTTCAGGGTAATTTTCTTTCAGACGACGAAGCTTATAACAGGAGAATAGAAGCAAGAGCTCGACCATATGTCATAATAGAAGGGGAGTTATACAAGCGCGGAGTTTGTTCCCCATTGCTCAAGTGCTTATCTAGGTCCGAAGGTATAGAATTAATGAAGGACATACAAGCAGGTCTGTGTGGATCTCACATTGGATCTAGGCCCTTGCTTGGGAAAGTTTTTCGCCAAGGATTTTATTGGCCAAAGGCAGCTTTGGATGCAGCGGATTTAGTTCAAAAGTGCGAAGGTTGTCAGAAATGTGCAAGAGATCAAAAACAACCTTCGTCTTTAACTCAATTAATACAGCCCACTTGGCCATTGCAAAGGTGGGGTCTGGATTTGCTAGGTCCATTACCACCTGCACAGGGGAACTTAAGATATGTGGTGGTGGCAGTGGAATATTTTTCCAAATGGATTGAGGCAAAGCCCTTAGCCACAATAACCTCGTTTACTATTCAAAAGTTTTTCTGGCAAAACATTGTTTGTCACTTCGGAGTGCCGAAGGCTATAACTGTGGATAACGGGACACAGTTTGATTCTAAAGCCTTCAGAGAATTTTGCAATCAAATCGACACGAAGATCCATTTTGCATCAGTCCGACACCCAGAATCTAATGGACTTGTTGAAAGAGCCAATGGGATCATAATGACAGGAATAATGAAGTCAATCTTCAATCAGCCAAGGGGAAAGTGGCCAGACGAGTTAATCAAAGTGGTGTGGAGTCATAACACAACCATCTCAAGATCAACAGGCTTTACACCCTTTAAACTATTGTTTGGTGACAAAGCAATAACCCCAGAAGAGGCTAAAACAGGATCGATAAGGACAGTAGCTTCGGCAGAGGGCGAAAACGAAGCTGATTGCTCTGTGGAAAAAGATGCTATTGAAGGGATTAGACTTCAAGCTGTGGAAAACATCAATAAATACCAAGCTGAAACAATAAAATGGCGTGATAGAAAGGTCAAGCTAAAGAATATTGAACCAGGACACTTGGTACTTTGAAGAGTAGCTAACCCTGAAACAGTAGGCAAATTACAGCTGAAGTGGGAAGGCCCCTTTTTTGGTAGTATCTTCGTCAAGACCTGGTTCCTACAGATTGAAGGATATGGACGGCAATGACATTCCTAGATCATGGAATGCGGATGAGCTTCGGCGATATTATGTTTAGTTTGATGTAATTTTTTTTATATTCTTTTTTGTGCCACCCTTTTCCTTTCTAAAGGGGGAGAAAGGTTTTTAATGGGGCCACAACATGTAATTTTCCTTTTCCTTATTTCAATTCTATAAGAGCGATATCCCCCAAAATGTAAATGTAAAAGCTGAGAACGCACCTTCGAGTGCAAAGAAAAAAAGAAAAGAAAACAGGGAGAAGCTCAAAGGTCGTTCCTAAGGGAATGCAGAGCTTACAGCGAAAAATAAACGCTGATTCCGCTGAAAGTAAAAAGGAGAAGAAGCTCCTAAGGGAGGCTTACAGCGAAAAATAAACGCTGATTCCGCTGAAAGTAAAAGGCGAAGAAGCTCCTAAGGGAGGCTTACAGCGAAAAGTCAACGCTGATACACCGAAAAGTAAACGGTGAAGCCGAAAAGTAAACGGCAAAAAGATTTTTATCATTCTTGAGGGGACGAAGGGCCGTGCTTATGGTTTTTCGAACATGTGTCCTAATATTCATTTGCACATAACATATCATCATGTCATTTGCATTCATAAACATCCATTTAGACATATGTAGAGTAATCATCATGCTACACAAAAAAGACAGGTGCTTCAGAAAATAAGGAAAGGATTCGAAGGAGAAATTTTCTATGCTTCGTTGTGTACGAAAAGAAGGGAAGGTGTTTTTCGCCTTCGGCTCAAAAGAGAAGTTTCGTCCACAGCAAAGCAGACTGGATGCGGTTATAGGAGACAGAATATATTACAAGGTATGTACAAATTTACATAAGTTATTCCATATCTATATTACAAGAGTTTCTCCAAGAATTTTTGCAGGAAAGCGCATTACAAGCAATTTTAAGCTTCAGCTAAGGCTTCGTCTTCAGTTTTGTCAAACTTCAGCATTGTCAATCTTCAGCTTCGTCATCCTGTATATATCAAACAGCACAGTAAGAAAGGTACAAATTTCAAAGGAGAAGGTAAAAGTAACAAACATAAGTTTCTTACCGGCTTTAGATGGCTTCGAGCTTTGTCGCCTGCCATTTTCCGCCCGCCACTTACCCAGATCTGGGTCATGAATCTATTTCCAATGCTTCTAGCTAAGCTTGGGATATCTAACAAATCTGAAGCTGACAAGCTGAAGTTTGGTCTGTTCACGATGTTTCCATCTGTGCAGCCAGCCTTCAAAAAAGCAGCAGCTGTGCCCCGAGAAGATACCAGGGCGCAGAAGTCAGCGAGCCCACCAATAACTTCGTCAAGGGCATCAACTTCGCCTTCAATATGTTCTAATGTTCTTGGCAGATTTTCAGCTGAAGGTGTAAATTTCGAAGAGCTAGCTCCGACAGAGTGAAACACGTCCTTCAGCCGCTGCACACATCGGATGCCGAAGCTTAAGCATTTCTCTTGAAGTTCTGTAAAGGATTTCTGCAAATTTAAGTATTTATCCACTTCAGCTTTCAGGCTTGTTTCAAAATATTTCTTTTCTTGCTCGAATTTTTCTGATTGACAGAGCAATTCATTCTTTAATTTGTCATTTTCAGTTTGGACTTCAGCCAAAGAGCCCTCCATGGTCTGAATAACAAAATCCTTCTTTTCTAATGCACCTTCGTGCTCTTTGACCATGATTTCAAGATCTTGGATTGCGAAGTCTTTCTTTTTCAGATTGGCTTCGTAGTTTTCAACCTTTTCAGCCAAATCTTGAATGACGGCTTTATTTTTCTCTTCCTCCAGATCTTGTTGCATTTTCAGAACCTTGCTTAATAATATGCTCTGTCGAAATGATCTTCGTTAGAGCACGACCCAAAAGTTAATAATAACAGTAATAAAATAACAAAAATATTTGTTACCTTGAAGTTAGCATAAAGCAAGCTTCCGGCGATGTGGTGTCGTTGATAACCACACAAGTCCGCTTCCACCTTCGGCAAGCCAATGCTTTTGGAAAGGGTTCTGACAATTTTGGCCTCGGTGCGGTTCCGAAGGCACCTTAGTTTCCCTTCGTTCACCCCACCAAATAGCATAGCGCCTGATTTATATCCGCAAGATATGGCATATTTTTTCAACTCCTCTTTCTCGGCGTCTGTTAACTCTTGTCCAAGTAGGTCTTGAAAGTTAAAATCTTCTCCTTCAGAAATTTCACCAATTTGCTCTTTCCCCTTTTCAGTTGCCGTATTCACTGCAGCCACAGTAGCTTCTTCTTCGACCATTTTCAGGAGAATACTGTCAATAACCTCAAGTGTAGTTTCCAGGTTCGACTCTTCGGTGGCCCCGGCTTCGGCCCTGGCAGCTTCGGTTTCGCTGGTTTCAGCTTCAGTAGTTTTCATCCCAGTAGCTTCGGCTTCGGCAGTTTTAGCAAAGGGAATTTTCGGCACCGTTGCCGGTGGCGGCGTCTGGTGGATCACATCTGTTACTTGAATAATTCTCCGTTTTTTCGGCTTCGCAGGACTTTCTGCTGCCGAAGCTGCCTTGTCCTTCTGAAAAAACTTCGTCAGTTCCAGTGCCAGTGGACTTAGCCTGATAGGCAAGGGTTCAGTAATTACCTTCATAATCTCTTCTACTTCAACAACAGAAGGAGAAGCAGGAATATCTTCTTCTCGGACCGGCGTTTCCGGCTCCGGGGATGCACCTTTTCTCTTTCTTGAAGTGGCCACCTTGGGCTCAGGATTTAACTCTTCAGCGCTAAGATTTTCAGAATCTTTCTTTTTCTTTTTGGCTACCTTGACGACCTCTTCGTCAGTAGCGCTGGCAATCTTTTTTCGCTTCGGGCCTCCGGCATCTCCGCCCAGTCGACCGTAGTCAGCATATTCAAATCCTATGGCATCAAGCACTCTGTTCAGCCTTCGTTTCGGCCGAGTGACGAAGGCCGCTGTCATCAGTTGGTCCTCTTTTTTAGAGTAGTTCCCAAGAATTTCATTGCTCATTGTTTCAATTGTATCAAGCCATTATTGGCAGGGTACTTTAAAATATTTCTTGAATTTATAATGATAAGGTAGTCTGACGAGTTCCCCCTCTTTCTTTTCCCCTTTAAGCTTTGGCATTGTCCACTCTTTTATCGTTGGAAAAACTCTGAAGGCCAGGAATTCTTGCACTAAATCTCTAGTGCCAATATGTTCTGATATAATTTTGAATTCGCCCAGTGCAGCCCAAGTTGGACCTTCTACTGCCATTTTGCATCGGGGTCTTGTTTCTCCGAAGATTAATTCAAGAGGGCTCTGAACCAGCTTCTCTTTATCTTCATCAACTTTGACATAAAACCATTCTGATTTCCAGCCTGCCGGCCATTTGCTTCGGTAGCTAATCACGGGAAACTTCGTGGTTTTCCGATAAGCAAAATTATAGCAGCCAAAATTTTCATGCAATCCATCTTTTCTGGCCTTAGTTTGGTAATGCAACTCATGAACTCGATAGAAGCTGTCAGCAAATGGCTCCACCGCCTGGCTTCGGAGAGCCCAGATATAGACGCTGAGCCTGACAATTGCGTTGGGAGTCAGTTGGTGAAAGTAGATACCAAATCTTTGCAGCACATCAGATACATCCTATTTAAGAGGAATCTTAATCCAGCTTTTAGAAAGCTCTTAAAAATAACTATTTCATCTTTTTCTGGCTTCGGGGTAGTTTCTTCCCCCCTGAAGCGAAGTAGCTTCTTCTCATTCTCACTGAAATAACCCGACTTCACCATCTTGGAGAAATCAGCCTTGGAGACAGTCGACTTCCCGAAGTCCAAGTGGCTGGGCTTGCTTGGCACGGCAATATGGTAATCATCATCAGAATCAGCTTCCTCAATATTTCCTTCTTCCGCTTCGGCAACATCTTCTTCTGTCTCGGCAGCAGTCTGCTCTGTCTCGGCAGTACGGATTCCTTCCGAGGTCACCAGTCCGGATCGTTGCATCGCTTCGGAGATAGGAACAGTCTCCGCTCCTTCGGCTTCGCCTCCCTCACGCTCAACTCTAGCGGTAGAGCGCACTCTGGCCATTTAATTCTGAATTTCTTGGGAACTAAAGAACTTTTTCTTCCAAAGCTTTTTCTTCTGACGAAGTAGGTGTTGGGGCGAAGGCAAAGCCGCCACCCTCCGCTCGAAGTCTTCGCCGCAGTCGCTCGGTACGACATCAGACGAAGGCCTGCGACGAGGTCCTCCCACCGTGCGGCCTCGTCCAGTTCGGAGGCCCACGTGCGATCCGGCCCATTGTAACGGGCCCTGCGTGGCCGCCGTGTGTTACGGGCTTCATTTGTAAAGGCATTCCTGTAATTACAGTATGTAACCCTGCTTTATGGGAATATTCCGGGGAAAACCTGGGTAGCTGAGGGCACATGCGTCCTTAACACAAGGCGCTGGGCGCTCAGGTACCTATAAATACCCCCGCACAGTGCCCGTGAGAGGCCAGATTAACAGAGCTACTGCCTTCTAGCACGTAACCCTGTTGTCATCACTGTTCACCCTTGTTGGCCTCCTTGCGACAGAGAGCAAGTTCCAACATTTGGCGCCCACCGTTCGTGCTACGAGAAAACCACCCGCGATGGCACCCAAGAGAGCTAACCCGAAGGCTGACGAGGCTGCGAAGGCAGCACTGCTCGCTGCAAGAAAGGGCAAGGCCCTCGTCCTCACCCAATCCACCCACCAAGAGGTCACCAAAGACAATGTTCCCCGCACCTGCGAGGACGACACTTTCCGCACCTGCGGCCCTGAAGGACAATCGCAGCCACCCCCAGGCTTCGCCCCACCGGAGGGCACGGACCTCACCGAGGATGGTGAAGTCCTCGGCATCTCAGCGGAAGAACAACTACAGCTACGCGCCCTGCGCCTCAAGAACCGCAATCTCCAGAGGCAGAAAGAGATACTGGAGGCCAAGCGCCAGCGTGTGTCCGCACTAGCCAAAGTGCGGCAAATGATACGCGACGAAGAGCAGAAGGCCCAAGACCTCGAGCGGGAGATCGCGCTGATGCAGCGCGAAGGCCACCTTGGCCTGCAGCATGAGCCACCCCTCCACCAGCGTGCACAACTGGAAGACACGCGCGAAGGCCACCTCGGCCTGCAGCATGGGCCACCCCTGCAACACCGAGCACAACCGGAAGACCCGCGTTTCCCCCAGCGCGACCACACCTTCCAGCACGCCGCGCCATTCCAAGGAGTCAACTATCTCGACGAGCGAAGTCCCCTGGCGCCACACCTGCAAGTGACGCCTTGGCCAGCTAACTTCCGAGCAGGGACATATCCCAAGTACAAGGGCAGCACCGACCCGGCGCAATACATAATGAGTTATCAGGTCGCCGTCGCATCCGCTGGAGGGGACGACGCCACAATGGCGAAGTCTTTCATCATCGCCCTAGAGGGCCCAGCTCTCACCTGGTTCACCAGATTGCCTCCGCTGTCCATTGATTCCTAGAGAAGTCTCAGGGACAAGTTCCTGCTCAACTTCCAAGGATACCGCCCAGACACCGACGCCTTGGCCGAGCTCTCGCTTTGCAAGCAGCTGGAAAAGGAGACTCTGCGGGAGTATTACCGCAAATTTTTAACACTCAAGTCGCAGCTGCCTTCCGTTAATGATCAGATAGCTATCCACTACGCCATCAGTGGCCTTCGTGCCGGCGTCCTCTACAGCCACTGCATCAGAGATCCACCCAAGAACCTCCAGGAGCTATATCAGCTCTTCGAAAAATATGCCAAATCCGAAGAGCTCCACCAGCGCAAGGTCGAGTCACAGCGGAAACCCAAAGATGCCCCACAGTCCAGCCGTACGTGGACGAGGACTCCGCAGCCAGACTCCGGTCGAGACGGCTGTAATCAGCAGCAAGTGCACAACATCGCCAACCAGCATCCCGCTGCTGACCCCCCTCGTCGCCAGGAATATCCCCCCCAGGGCCGCGGAAATGGAACTCGTGGTAGGGGCCGAGAGCGCGCACAGCCGCCGCGCCGATTCTACTGCCTCTTCCATGGCGAAGACTGCGCCCACCAAACCAAAGACTGCCCCAAGACGAAGGCCACCAGAGACAGAATGGCGCGGGCGCAGCCAGCCGACAACCCCAGAATTGTCGCGCACAATTACCAGCAACCCCCTCCACCATATATCCACGCTCCCACCCCGCATCCACCGCACCACGCTTACCAACACCATCAGGAAGTACAAATCGTACCTCCTCCACCCCCACCACCACACCAGCAACACCAAAACATCCCCCATGCCCCAAAGCAGGAAGACTTCACCGACCAACCATATCGCGGAGTCATCCACATGATAACTGGGGGGTCCAGCACAGACTTCGACACCAAGCGGCAGAAGCGGGACCACTACCGCAGCATCAACCATGTCGCCGTCACTGGCCCAGTCGTGCAGACAAAGTGGTCCCACATACCGCTAACCTTCGACGCACGAGATGTCGACTTGCGCAGCGCCCCCCACTGCGACGCCATGGTTATCAATTGCAGCGTGGCAGGCTGGGACCTGCACAAAGTCATAGTTGACAACGGCAGTCAGGCGGACATCATCTTCCTTCACGCCTTCGATCTCATGGGCATAAGCCACAACCTGCTTAAGCCTTCGGACAACCCGTTGTATGGCTTCGGCGGCAAGGGCACCTTCCCCGTCGGCAAAATAGAGCTGCCTCTCTCCTTCGGTGTAGCACCCAATGCCCGAAGTGAGCAAATAACCTTTGATATCGTGGACATGGTATATCCTTACAATGCCATCATGGGCCGCGGCTCCATCAATAAGTTCGAAGCAGCCATTCACGGACTGTACCTATGTATGAAGATACCAGGTCCGTTAGGCGTCATCACAGTCTTCGGCAATCAACAGACTGCGCGCAACATAGAGCGAGACTTCGTGCCCGGTCAACGAAACGTGCACTGCCTCACGGCCCAGCGCGAGGTCCCTGCGCCCGCCAGCCCAACCGATAAGCAGCACGACAAGATACAGCTGCAGAGCCAAGACGGGACCAAGACTGTCCCCCTCGATCAGGCCACGCCCAAGCAGACAGTCACTATCAGCGAAGACCTCACCTCGCATGAAGAAGAGAAACTGCTCTGCTGCCTGTCCAAGAATAAAGATGTCTTCGCCTGGTCCGCCCTCGACCTGGTCGGAGTCAGCCGATCCATAATTGAGCACAACTTGGGAATTGACCCTTCGGTGCGACCAAAAAAGCAGAGGCTTCGCAAAATGTCCGACGAAAAGACAGAGGCCGCCAAGGCGGAGGTGCACCGCCTCCTAGAAGCTAAATTCATCGAGCCAGTGGCTTACCCCACGTGGCTCTCAAATGTTGTAATGGTGCAGAAAAAAAGCGGGAAATGGCGAATGTGCATAGACTTCACCAGTCTCAACAAGGCCTGCCCAAAGGACAATTTCCCACTGCCGCGGATCGACAAAATAGTCGATAGCGCGGCCGGATGCGAGGTCATGTCACTCCTCGACTGCTTCTCCGGTTACCACCAGATATACATGAAGGAGGAAGACAAGGCTAGCACCAGCTTTATAACACCCTTCGGCACATATTGCTTCATCAGAATGCCGGAGGGACTCAAGAACGCCGGGTCCACCTTCTCCAGACTCACCAAAACAGTACTCGAAGGGCAGGTCGGCAGAAATATATTTACATATGTGGACGACATCGTCGTCGCCAGCAAGAACAAGGAGGACCATCTCGCCGACCTCGCCGAGACATTCGCGAACATGCGAGACGCACGACTCCGCCTAAACCCGGAAAAGTGCATCTTCGGCGTTCGCCAGGGCAAAATATTGGGCTACCTGGTATCACACCGCGGCATCGAGGCCAACCCAACCAAGATCCAGGCCATCGTAGACATGTTGCCTCCGCAGTCTGCCAGGGACGTCCAGCGTCTGACAGGCAGATTGGCCACCCTCAACAGATTCATCTCCAGGTCCGCCGAGCGAAGTCTCACCTTCCTCAAAACACTTCGCGGTACAAAGGACTTCGCCTGGGGACCAGAGCAGGCAGCGGCCTTCGCCTCACTAAAGCAGTACCTGTCAGAGCTGGCCATCCTCACAAGCCCCGACTCCTCGCTCCCCCTATTGCTCTACGTCGCGGCCTCGCCGCATGCTGTCAGCGCAGCACTAGTGCAGGAGCAGACAGTCGAGGGCGCGGTCAGGCAGTGCCCTGTTTACTATGTCTCCGAGGTACTGACACCGTCCAAGTGCAACATGACAGAGCTGGAGAAGATTGCCTACACAGTCGTTATGTCTTCGCGCAAACTGCGCCACTACTTTGAAGCATTCAAGGTCCGAGTCACCTCAGACAGGGGGCTCGGCGAATTATTCAGAAACCCGGAGGCATCGGTAAGAATTGCCAAGTGGACAGCCGAACTGTCCGGCTACCACGTCAGCTTTGAGCCCAGGACAGCCATCAAGTCGCAAGTCCTGGCAGACTTCATCGTCGACTGGACTGGACCAGTAACACAACCAGACCCGTCCACAGAGAAGGTTTGGACGATCCATTGCGACGGCGCATGGTGCCATGCGGGGGCAGGCGCCGCTGCAGTCATCACCTCACCGGCTGGGGTCAAGCACAGATATGCAGCACGCCTCAGCTTTGCTCTGGACTCCGACAGATGCACAAATAATATAGCAGAATATGAAGCAGTCATCCTCGGCCTCCGCAAGCTAAGGGCCCTCGGAGTCACCACCTGTATCATCAAAACAGACTCCAAGATAGTTGCCGGCCAGATCGAGAAAGACTACGCAGCAAAGGACCCCGCACTTATGCAATACCTCGCGGCCATCCGAAGTCTCGAGAGACAGTTCAAGGGATTCACCTTGCAGCATGTGGATAGGGCCAAAAATGAGGAGGCTGACGCATTGGCCAAGGCCGCCCGAGGGGCGAGTCCTTGCCCTCCGACGTGTTCTTTCATATCATCGGCACGCCAGCCGTCCGGAGCCCCGAAGGGCTCCAAATAACTAATGACAGCGAGGGCCACCGCATAGTCAACCTAATCATGACCGAAGACTGGCGGGCACCAATAACCCTGTTCCTACAGGGGTACTATCATCCAACCGACGTCAGTGAGGCCAAGCGCCTCAGACATCGAAGCCGGGACTTCGCACTGATTGAAGGCCAACTCTACAAGAAAGGGGTCAGTCAGCCAATGCTTAAGTGCGTCACCGAAACCGAAGGCATGCAGATCCTACGTGAAGTCCACAGCGGCACGTGCGGCTCGCACGCAGGGCCAAGGGCCCTCGCTGCTAAGGTGATCCGCCAGGGTTTTTACTGGCCCGCAATGATTTGCGCCGCAAACCGGGTCACAAGGTCCTGCGAAGCCTGCCAGAAGTTTTCCCCTCGGTCAGGCAGCCCCTCGCAGTACACAAAGCTGATCGCCCACACATGGCCTCTCCAGCGCTGGGGCCTGGACATTGTCGGGCCCCTGCCCACCGCTCAGGGGAACCTTAAGTTCGCCTTCGTCGCTGTCGAGTACTTCACCAAATGGATCGAGGCGAGGGCTGTTTCTACAATAACATCGAAGACTGCCCAAAAATTTTTCTGGCAGAACATTGTTTGCCGCTTCGGAGTACCGTCCGAACTAACAGTTGACAACGGCAAGCAGTTTGACAGCCAAGACTTCAAGGATTTCTGTCTCTCCATTGGCACCAAGCTTGCCTTCGCCTCACTCTATCATCCGCAGTCCAACGGGGTCGTGGAACGCGCCAATGGGAAAATTTTCACAGCTGTCAAGAAGATGCTCCTTGATGAAAAAAGGGCAGATGGACCGAATTGTTACCTGAGGCAGTCTGGGCACTAAACACGACTGAGTGCAGAGCGACTGGGTTCACTCCCTTCCGCCTTCTATACGGATCGGAGGCCATGACCCCGCAAGAAATAAAGCATGGGTCCCCGCAAACAGTTCCGTCCGCCGTCCCCGACGTGGACGAGCCAACTTCAAAGGATCTCATTGACGGAGACCGAGTCTTCGCCCTACAGGCCCTAAACAAATACCAAGCCCAGACCAAAGCATGGCGCGACCACACAGTCATCCCAAGGGAGTTCAGCGAAGGGGACCTCGTACTCGTCCGAACAGCTCGGACGGAGTCCAGGGGCAAGCTGGAGCCCAAGTGGGAGGGCCCCTTCATAGTCAAGACAAAAGCTTCCCCCAACGCTTACAGGCTCACAACGCCAAACGACAAGGACCTGGAGCACTCCTGGAACATCGACAACCTCCGGAAATTTTTTGTTTGATTCCTCAGGGCCGATTTCGCCCTTGTAATTCGCAAAAACAATCTTGTATCGGCCCGCACTCTTTTCCTCCTGGGAGGTGAGGTTTTTAACGAGGCGGAGCCATGTAATATATGTGTGAAAAATCCCCCGCAAAAACATGCGTCGAAAAAAGACCGCAACGACGGTCTTCGACATTCGACCAATACGAGGTCACCGCGAGGCTAAGCGCTAGCCACCCTCGCGTGCGACAAATCCGCGCAGAAGTCGCCTAAAGGTGCAGCCGGACTAGCACAACAAGTGCGAAAAAACCAAAGTCTACCGCGAAGACTATCCGTGCAGAAGTCGCCTAAGGGTGCAGCCGGACTAGCACAACAAGTGCGAAAAAACCGAAGTCTACCGCGTAGACTGTCCGCGCAGAAGTCGCCTAAGGGTGCAGCCGGACTAGCACAACAAGTGCGAAAAAACCGAAGTCTACCGCGTAGACTGTCCGCGCAGAAGTCGCCTAAGGGTGCAGCCGGACTAGCACAACAAGTGCGAAAAAACCGAAGTCTACCGCGTAGACTGTCCGCGCAGAAGTCGCCTAAGGGTGCAGCCGGACTAGCACAACAAGTGCGGAAAAACCGAAGTCCACCGCGAAGATTGTCCGCGCAGAAGTCGCCTAAGGGTGCAGCCGGACTGGCACAACAAATGCAGAAACGACAACATCAAACCGTCCGCGCCAAGACCGACTACAATCACACCAGACAAAGTATACAACGCCTTCGCAGACATAGACAAGCGAGGGCACACAACTACATCATACAAGCCTTTACACATATACATGCGAGGGCACCACACTCTACATCGGCTCAACCTTAGGAATAATTCCCATCTCCCTATAATTAAATAACATTATCCTAAGCTCTTCACCCGCAAAAAGACTTCGCAGTTCCCCTTCACCTGTACTCTTGGCAGCCGGCAAAGACAGCAGTTCCCGCCGGCCAGCCCTACTCACACAAAGCCGAGCCCCCTCCGCCCCACTAACTCTACGCTTCGCAACCGCCCTTCGTCGTCGTCGCCCGGTGCTAGGGCCTGGCACATCTCCTGCGTCCGCGGCGTTCGGCGAAGCCTCCGCCGCAGCCACGTCCAAAGCCGCAAAGTAGTCCAAATCCTCCTCCGACGACTCCTCAGTCCACTCAACCGAGCTCCCAGAGTCAGCAAAATCAAAAGACTCAGATGCAGATCCACCACATTCATTACCATCTTCCGCGGTCGAAGCCGCCAAAAATTTAGTAGTAGTGGTTGCGTGCACAGGCCCAAAATCTTGAACCTGCACAGCAACCAAAATTCAGCGACATATACAAATTTCCCTAACCCTCTACACCCACTACGCCACCTGCGAAGGCCCTGACGTTGCGGGAGCCTCCGTCGCTGGCTCCGCCGTTGCTTCCGCTGTCGTTTCCGCCACCACCACAGGATCTTCAGCACTCGGCGCAGCAGCTGCGGGGGCATCAGGCGCGCCTTCGGCGACCTCTGGGGGCAGGTCTTCGCCGGCCGCAGCGGATGCGGAGGCATCCGGTGCGTCTTCCGCAGTCTCCGGGGTCGGCTCCAGGGCGGCCCCAGACACGGCCTCCGCCGGGGTCGGCTCCGGCTCAGGCGGCGCGCTGTTCAACGCCCTGAAGTCGTCCACCCTCTCGCCACGCGCCACCTAAGACAAAACACACAAAAGTCAGCACACACACACACAGCCCACATCCAACAAACGCCAAAAAAAAGAACACGTTACCTGAGCCCTCGCCGTCTCGGCCCGCTCCCTGACCACCTCGCGACCGTGCGCACCCCACATCCGGTCGTAGATGGCTCCGGCGGATTCCTTCACAACGGGGTCCTCAACCTTAAAGATATCTCGCTCGAAATCTTCATCGGCTTGGTCGAAGACCTCGAAGTGCCGGCACCCTTCGCGGGAGAGCGCATTCATCGCCCCCTCGCAGGTGACCAGGGAGGCATACGACATAAACCCCTCCACGACAGTGGGGAGCGCTTGCAATTCCTCCTACACCCACTCCAGGCAGCGAAGTCCGGCCTCTCGGTCCGGCACTTCGAATTCACCGGTCCCCGCGCCCAGCTCACGGTATGTATCCATGAGCTGTTTGCGCGTCCGCTCTGCCTCCACGCGCGACACGGCCTCGACCCTCTCCATGCGGCTCTCCAAGGCAGTGAGCCGCTCCTGCAGCTGCTCGGCGCGCTCCCTGGCAATATTGCCCTCCGCCCGCGCCAATTTGGCCTCAGCCTGCGTAGCCTTCTCCCTGGCGAGGGCCTCGTTGATCTCCCTCCTTTCCCCCGCCAGTTGGCGCCGGAGGTCAGCCTTCTCCTTCTCCAGTACGGCCACCTTGTCCGTCAGCTTACGGCACTTGCTGTCGGCGGCCGATTTTTCACGGACGGCGTCGGCATGTTGTGTCCGAAGTCTCTCGACTTCGGCAGACACAACCGCCGTGAGGGCCCCCGACGCTGTACGGTTGGCGAAGTCAGCCACCTGCAGAACACACGTAAGGCCGCGACCTAAGCAAGCACAAAAAAAACAAAAAAAAACAAAAAAAAACACACACCTCCTTCAGCCGGCGGGACGCCTGACTCAGCGCCTCCGTCACCTCCTCCAGCCAGCGGGACGCAGCGCCCGCCTCATCCCTGACAGCCGCGAAGGCCGACGCCTCGCCTCCGGCGCTGAGAGCCCCGCCCTTCGCCTTCGGCACCACGGCAGCCGTCGTGGTCGCCGCGGCAGGCGCAACTATAGCAAGTTGGCCTTCGTCCGACCCTGCGACGTACCGACGAATAAATTATATATAAAAAAAACGAAGCCAACGACTTACCACCAAGATAGTCGTCCACACTAATATTGGTGGCGAAGTCGGCGACGCGTTTGCCTGACAACGGCAACGCTTGGGCCGCCTTCGCGACCTCCGCCACTCCGCCGGCAGGCGGCACCACCTTTGTCGATTTGGAGCCTCCGGCGCCCGCCGTTGCCTCCGGCGCCTTGCTAGATGCAGGGCGCCCGACTTCGCCGACAGCGGCGGCTTGCCTCCGCCGGGGGCCGCTGCCTTCGCAGCCCCCCGCTGCCTCTTCGGCCTGGCTTCAACGAGCCTGACGGCCGCCTGCCGCTTTTGCGCAGCTCCCTGGCGATCCTTGTCCATCACTGCCGACACAACAGCAGCAATATTCTGCCCGTAAGGAAAAACTCTCCATTTACGAACCATGCGAGATGTAAAAGAGTCTTCGCCGGCTGCGCGGGGGATAGGAACATTCCTAGGCCAGCAACCCCCGGTAACCCTCAGCATCCGAGCCGAAGACTCCCGGAGCTCGGGCGAAGACATCCTTCCCCCGGGGGCCGCGCACGTCCTCATCAGCTCTCTAGCAAAACCATCAGAAACCCCAAGACCTCCCATAACAGTACCTAATTTTCTCTTTTTAGAGGATGGGGCGGCCGCCGGCGCAGGGTCGTCTCCAGTCTCCACCGCCGGTTTCTTCCCACGGCGGTCCACATCGTCTTGACCAGGGTAGCCTTCATATGGCAATTGATTTAATTAGAAAACCCTGTTCAAACGGTCATTCGACCCGCGGATATCCCAGCTGCGCTGGCCCTCTGTCCTCGGCACGTAACGTCCAACGAGCCGCACCGCCCCACCCTCCGCCTCACGCACAAAGGCGGCCGGGTCGCGGTTTTGCAGACTCAGTGCGAAGGCAGGACTTCGCACCATCTTCCCACCATGGGAAGGCATCTGGCGAGGGCACACTTCGCCCAACGCCCAGCCATGCGCCAAGGGCCATACCCCGTACGCCACAAATTCTTCAACCAAGTCGCGCCCACTGCTCAGGCCGGCGGCGCACCGAAGGGCCCCTTCGTCCACATCCCCCTCCGCCACTTCAAAGGGCGGGTACGCTGAGTAAAAATGAGAGCACATCTCGGACACGGGGAGTCCCTCATGGCCTTCGACGGTACCCTCAGCAACGTAAAACCAATATTCATTCCAGTTGCCCCACTTGTTGCGGGCGCAAGGAACCAACTCGACCACCTGCATCGTGGTCTTGCCGGTCTTCGGCGTGAATGTGCAGAACCCGAACTGAGCGACTTCATCTCCAATCATCTTCTTCTGCCAGTGCAAACAATAATACTTCGCAAACACTTCGACCGATGGCTGTCCGCCGTACGAAGTCGTCGCCCAGACATACTTCGACAGAGCCACCATGGCATTCGGTGTCAGCTGATGTATTTGAACGTTGAACCTACGCAGGACTTCGCCAACAAATCGGTGCGCAGACAAGCGGAGTCCGGCGGCAAAGAACGCCTCAAAAACAACCAACTCGCCCTCCGGCTCGGGGACTTCCTCCGTCCCCGGGACTCGAGCAACTCCGCCGCCGAAGTAACCCAACCGCTGCATATCCTGCACGCGGACCGACGACATCCGCGACACGCCAAAATCAACAGAATCGCCGGCGCGCAAATCCTCCGCCATCAAACTACCCAGCGTCTCCTCAGACGAGGCGGCGGCCGACGGCGAGGGATCGACCGGCAGCGTAGCGGCAGCGGAAGAAGACGAGGACGGCATCGCTACGTACCGTCGACGGCGGCGGACGGTCTGCTTCACTCGAGCCAGATCTCCGGCGAACAAGAGCACGGCGGGCAGACAAGCAGCAAGGCGGCGAAAAAGGCGGCTAGGGTTTTCACGGAGCGTGGAAAGTGAAGTTCAAAAAGCACCGACCCCCGCCCCCTTTTTATAGACAGGGCGCACTCCAACAGGGCGCGACGCTTCGGGAAACCCGCAATCCAACAGTACGCCGTCAATCAACGGTCACGTAAAAAACCCCCGCGGAACCACTTCGAGCGAGGGCAGCGTCTCCGCCATCTAGCGACGTCTTCGGCACCAGGTGACTTTGTCGAACTGGTCCCTCAGAGGGCAAATGTTGGGGCGAAGGCAAAGCCGCCACCCTCCGCTCGAAGTCTTCGCCGCAGTCGCTCGGTACGACATCAGACGAAGGCCTGCGATGAGGTCCTCCCACCGTGTGGCCTCGTCCAGTTCGGAGGCCCACGTGTGATCCGGCCCATTGTAACGGGCCCTGCGTGGCCGCCGTGTGTTACGGGCCTCATTTGTAAAGGCATTCCTGTAATTACAGTCTGTAACCCTGCTTTATGGGAATATTCCGGGGATAACCTGGGTAGCTGAGGGCACATGCGTCCTTAACACAAGGCGCTGGGCGCTCAGGTACCTATAAATACCCCCGCACAGTGCCCGTGAGAGGCCAGATTAACAGAGCTACTGCCTTCTAGCACGTAACCCTGTTGTCATCACTGTTCACCCTTGTTGGCCTCCTTGCGACAGAGAGCAAGTTCCAACAGTAGGCTTTAAAACTGGAGCTTCGTCTGCTTGCGAGAGTCAAGCTTCGGCTATGGTTAAAAATTTTGGCAGCAAAACAGTGCAATAGCAATGAATGTTGTGGTAACTTCACACCTACCCGTCTGTTTATATAGTGCTGCAGGTAAGAAGGTGAATCATCAGGATTTTTACACCAGGCAAACAGCTGCTTACACCCGCTGCGCGGTGGACCGCAGAGACCAAATAGTAACCCTGCAGGGTGGGACCGCTACGCGCTCGGAAACTGGATCGTTTCTCGACAACGAGCTCAGGGAAGGTGTTTTTCGGACCTTCGGCTTCCTGAAGCCTAAGAGACTTTTTTCACGGATCAAGCTCGTTACGAAAAACGATCTAGCACCGCGAAGGGGCTACTGTTGGGACCATGCTTCGTCGCCGAAGGTCCTGCAGGAAGAAACAGCTTCGGCTGAAGCTGTCTGCACGTGATGACCGAAGGTTGCTGTTCATGAAGCTTCGGAATTGCAAACCGACTTAAAAGTAGAATGACCTTTTAGTCCACAAGTGTTTGAGTCATTGTTGTAAACTTTTATGAGGGGCATGATTGTAATTCCTCACATGCTGTGTCTTGTGCCTATAAATAGTGAACAGTATTCCTTTACTGTTCACGCATTCCTGTAATTGCAATCGCATCACTCGGGAATTATTCCTTGCCAAGGCAGAGGTATAAATGTATCTAATATTGTATTTGAATACATAAAGTTTATATAATATGTAAATGATGTTGTTTTCTTATAATTTACTTGTCTTTAATGCTTTATATCTCACATTATTTTATATAATCTTTGAGAATTTAATTATGAAAATTCAACCTTCGTAATTGTGTCGTTTTAACCTTCGTCCGAAGTTCATTAAATCCTTGAGGAAATAATGCTTCAGCGGACGAAGGACATTAACATTTAACATTTTATGTTGCCTTGTTCTTAATTCATAGCATTTGAGAACAAGTCCCCAACACATATATTGTCAATATGCTTATTGCTTATTGTTTGGTTGTCAATTACTTCTTATATGAAGTCTATTTTTAGTGTTTTTTGACTACCTATCTTTGTTTGATAATCATTAGGCCAAATGTGCTTATGGCCACATACATCATGGAAGTACATAGCCATGACAATGCTATTATCTCCCTATGTTATAAGACTTGTTCTTATCTCCCTTCTAAGTTTTTTGAATACCTATCTTTGCTTCCCAACCCTATGTTATAAGACTTGTTCTTATCTCCCATCTTTGACTTGTTCATAGCCATGACAATGTTATTTGGACCCTTCTTTTTGCCCTATAAGCCACATCCTTGTTTTCCCTCTGATCCCTGCCTTTGTTGCCTTTGTTCTTTTGATTGTGAGACTTGGTCATTTTCAGTTTCAGAGATGGAAAAAGAGCCACTTGACATGGTTGAGACCTCAGTTCGAGTCATCGAGACACATGTTGACATCATTTGCAGTCTAGTGACTGATGGGGTTGTGGATACTAGTGAACCGGAATCAGTGTACACACTTAAGACCACTTTGTTTCAAATTGGAGATGTATGCGACATGCTTGAGAAGCGTGCTCTGTCCATCAAAAAGTATGCTGACTCCAAGAGGGCTAAAATTATTCAAGATGAAGCCCTGCAATATGCTGAAGATGATGAAGCTGCAGATGATTTGGAGGAACTCCCAAGCCCAAATCTCCTTACTCAAGCCGACATATTGGAAAAATATTTTGGAATTGAGTATGATAGCGACCAGTCAAGGGGTTGTTGATGTTTAGTCCTAAACAACACGATATGAGTATCGTAGGTTTCACTCTTAGAGATAATGTATTTTGTATGAACCTCTTAGAGAGTGTCAAGTCAATGAACTATCTTCGAGTACTATTGGGAAGTGGATCTCTTTGATGTATTTTTTTTTCTAGTGATATTGATGGTGCCGAGTAGCACCAAATTTGGACTTGTGTCCATATCTATAGATGCTAGTAGTTGAGCACTAGCGCCTACAATCTTGACTACCTCATCCCTATTCTCTGTTTGGGACTTATATGGAGAATGGCATCGGCGGAATGCCTGAATTGGGTCGGGAAGCAAGCTCGCAGATAGAAGTGCACTTTCCAATGCAGTTAGACAGAGAAGGCATGGCTGTGATGTTATAATGCTGAAGGACCCCAAGAAGAGATTAAGCCCTGTAGTCTACCACTTCCCGTTATTTGTGGGCTTCACCGATGGCTGGAAACATTTGGTGATAGCAAACGACCTTCAGGCTGAAAACGTCTGCGAGCTTGTTAAGGGGCCAGACGATGGTGAGCCGGTGTACTATGTCCGGATGTGTGGTCACAAAATTTAAAGCCGCCCCGGCTTCATGTGTGTGCTTCTCTTCTCTTAGGTGGGGTGCTAAGTGATCTTAGTAGCCGACATAAGAGAAGAGAAGCGCACAGATGAAGCCGGGGCGGCTTTAAATTTTGTGACCACACATCCGGACAGAGTACACCGGCTCACCATCGTCTGGCCCCTTAACAAGCTCGTAGACGTCCCCAGCCCGAAGGTCGTTTGATGTCACCAAATGTTTCCCGCCCTCGGTGAAGCCCACAAATAACGGGCAGTGGTGGACGACAGGGCATAATCTCATCTTGGGGTCCTTCAGCATTATAACATCACAGCCATGCCTTCTCTGTCTACTGCATTGGGAAGTGCACTTCTATCTGCTCCGTGCTTCCTGTCCCGATCCTGCCCCGGAGGCGGGTTTGGGCTCGATTTCTTTTGAATCACCTTTTCTCCAAGTTCCCTTATTGATGGAACCAGTATATCAGACTAACAGTATATCCCTTTATCGATGGAACCAGCTTGAATGGCAGACAACGAGCAGCCTAGTATGGATGTGGTCTGCACCGGTGCGTCTAACGAAGTTGATGAAGACGCGACCAAACTTGAATGGCAGACAACGAGCAGCTCCGGTGAAGGGAGCGGGGAGGATAGTTCTAGTGACGATAATCCTTGTACTCCTATACCTCCAAGGAAGAAAAAAACATCAGATGAGCTTGATGCCGACTATATTCCCAACGATGAAGAGGTAAATAGAAATATGCCGACTATATTCTAAAATAATGTTCATATATGAAAGGCCATTAATTGTTTCACTATATAGATTTCAAATGAAGAGAAGAAAGAGGATGCATGTTCTACACGAAACACGGAGGATGCTCCGATGCCTGAATCATCCGTTTCACATAAGCGGAAACGAGGGCGACGAGGTCCGAATCAGATGAAAGAAGGTGCAGTTATGTACGTAACAAAACTAAATGCAGAGGGGTTTCCTGAAGAACCACTTGACGTGGTTACAAAGTTTCGAAATTCCTGCGGGTCTACTGTTAGAGATATAGTGCCAATCACACTTCAAAAATGGAAGGATTTAGATGAAGACACCCGCAATAAGCTATGGGCTAAGTTGTCTGAGTCATTCAAGTTCCCAAAAGGCACAGAGGATGCAGTAAGGAAGTCGATGCTCTCTGCTATGGCAAAGATGTTTCGTGGGTGGAAGGCCAAGATGAATAGGGAATTTGTTAAGAAGAATAAGGTTCCTCCGCCCAAGAAAATGGGGAAAATCACTCAAGCTCAGTGGGAGGAATTTGTTCGTCAGAAGACCGAACTGAAGGCCAAAGAACTGGGCGAAACTAATTCTTAGAGAGCGAAGATGAACAAACACCCCCATCGCCTGGGGTCAACCGGATATCACCATAAAGTTGTGCAGTGGAACAGGATAATCGAGGAAGCTATAGCTAACGGCACTTTGGACCCAATATTAAAAGATATCGATGAGCGAGCTATTCGTTGGATCTTAGGTCGAGCAGGTTTGAGTGAGGACGGCAAACTTTTGCATCCAGAATTGGTAGGCGAAGTTTCGACAAAAATTCAAGAATATGCAGATAAGAGAAAAAAAGGAGAATTTAAGCCTTGGAGGGAGAATGACATACTAACTGCAGCACTAGGCAATCCTGAACACACTGGACGGGCTCAGGGAATCTCTTCTAAGATTTCCTGGAGAGAGGCGTTTCCAGAGTATGCGTCGTCATATAGGAAACACGAGAAGTCGAAAAGGACCCTTGAAGATACTATTGATGAAAGGGTACAAAAGGCTATTAATGACGTGATGAACAAAATGAAGAAAACAGAATGCATATCATTTGAACTCAAGCCAAGCCACATGAGTCCACCTATAGTCCCTAGCAGCGTAGGATCTGTGCAAGACTTGACCAAGTACCCTGTAGATGATATTGTTGAGGACAAGCCTTGCTTTCTTCATATTCCAATCAATCGATCTGGGACAAAAACAAAGCAAGCTGATACTGGTTTGGTAAAACCAGGACTTGTTAACTACAAGGATAATCCTGTCCCGCCACACTATGCTGTGGTCCAAGTTCTAGAAATCACAGACAGTGGTTGTGAAGATTGGGAGATAGATTTTCCAGTTGAGGGGATCATAACTTTGCAGGAGGCAATGAACGAGTTGGTCCTTTGGCATCGACGCGACATCAAGTTGGGTGATGAGCCAAATTCAACACCAATGCAACAAAAAGATAGTTCGATCATTTCACACCCCATGGTGCAGGAAAATATGACACCGACCTCCAAAAAAATCGTTGAAACAATCATATCGCCTCTTGCGAAGGAACTCGACGAGGGGGACGTAGACAAAATTGTTCCTCAGAATGTCGACGTCAACATCAAAAAGGAACCAAAGGTTGGCACCAATGTTGAAGGGCCAACTATTTCAAAGAAAATTCATAAGCGAATCGCCACTGACGATGTCAAGAAATCGTCAGAATCAGTGGCACGCTACCTGCATAAATTGCAGAGAGTTATGACAAATCAATCAAAAGCGGAATCAACATCTCATGGAGTAGGCACACGGTCCCAAATAGACAATTTCGAAGTATGGGAAGAAGATGGAATGATTCATACTCGAGAATCATTACGTCTTAAAACCAATATCTCAGTATACAAGAAGGAGGATGTTCCTCCAAAATTTGTGAATGGGAGGCCGTTCTTGACGACGGTGCAACTTTCTAAGTTGTCTACTCTGGAGATTAGAATGCATGAGTGGTACATGGTGGCTAGCAACAAATATAAACTCGAGGACTTCACATTTGTTGTGCCAGAAGATGCATTTTGGAGCAATGATCATATAGATCCTGTGCGGCATTTATTCTTTGACGATCTCTGGTCGTTGTACCACCGACAAAGGATGGAAACCAACTACTTAACCCTCTTTTGCTTGTAAGTACCTCTAAACTTTCATATTTGTTAGTTTTGTACACGCACACATAAACGAGAGTCTAACGATTAACACTATTACACGTAGGATGCAATACATGGATGATAAGAAGAAACAACTTAAGACAGGGTTTCTTGACCCGTTGATGATATCCCAAGCTCGCTACAAAGTAGTTGCTCGGAGGCATGGAGAAGAATACAAAGACTTGGACGATGCTGAATTTGAGAAAGCCGTCAAACAGAATCAGAGAAAGAAAATGAAGGTAATGGCGGCATACATTGGACGAGCCATGTATAATCATGTACAACATGGCAAGGACTTAATAATAGCTCCGCACCACTTTAAGTAAGTTATTGACATGGTTTAATTTTGAACTATAAATTATGGCAATCGTGATCTTAACATGTGTTTTCGTCTATGTCTATATAGTGACCACTACATTTGTATCATGATCTTTCCAAAGGATGGTAAAGTCGTGGTCTTCGACTCACTGAGAATGGAAAAGGCTACGTATAATGACTTCTTGAAGATTTTAGAGAAGTATGATTATTATTGCACACTTGTACTTATTACAAATTAACAAATGTATTCTTAATCTCACAATGCTATTCTTATATGCAGTGCATACCGTTTTTATTGGAAAGATCTTGGCGGCGAACATCCAGAGGACAAGCCTAATTTGTCAATATCATTATTTCCATATGGTGACAAACAACCTCCGGGTACTGTCCTGTGCGGTTATTATGTATGCGAATGGTGTCGTGTCACCTTCCATTACATGGTCAATCGTGAGGATGTAAGTTCGCTATCATTGTCTATGCTGCAATTTTTATGTTATATTGTTGCTCATCACATTACTCTTAGCACTGCTTGTTTTTTGCTTTCATTGCAGGTTCCTAAATCCAAGATCAATGCTGAATGGTTAGAAAGAGATATGGTTTCCGTCGGCGTGGCTAAGGTTGTAAGAGACTTGCTTTACTTTATGCGCCGTGAAGTTCTTCATCAACAAGGGCTATTCTACAATACAAATGGAAATTTGCAACAATTTCCAGAACTAAGTTTGTACACAATATCACACAGTGTTTAGGTCTTTAGTTAGGAACTTTAGATGTTTAGTTGTCTATGGAACTTTGAGATGTTTAGTTGTCTATGGAACTTGATATGTGTATAAATCTGTGTATGACGATGGAACTTGATATGTGGATGAATCTGTGTATTATGGAACTTGATATGTATAAATCTGTGTATGCAATCTGTGTGAATCTGTGCATGAAATCTGTGTATAATCTGTTTGAAAATTCTGTATATGAATCTGTATATTAAAACACCGTCTGTGATTTATATTGTATGTAGTCGGACTTATATTAAAAACCGCCTGTGATGTGTAGCTAACACAAGCGGCTAGGATAAGAAACCGCCTGTGATGTCTGTCTATCACAGGCGGTTCCTTTGAACTAGACCGCCTGTGATGTCTGTCTTCACAGGCGGTTTTTGATTGACCGCCTGTGATGTTGTTTTACATCACAGTCGGTGCACCACAAGCGGTTCCTGGAACCGTCTGTGTAGAGGCTAACCGGACCGCCTGTACAGAGGTTTCTGGAGTAGTGTGCGATGAACAAGTGCCCCCAGCTCTTCCTCTTCCATAAAACACAGCCTCCTCGAGAGACCCCTCCCACCCTGGAGGGAATGATCTCCAGCGGCTCCCAGGAGACGCAACGTAAATTCGGTTCTCCTCCACGCCTACGCACGCGGCAGCGGTCTTCCCGGCGTAGTCGACGAACACGTTGTACGGCCCGACACTCTCCGCTTCCTCCCACCTCATGCGCGCCACGTCGAGCCCGTACACGGACACCTTGTTCACCCTCCTCGCCTGCACGACGGAGCCTGACTTCGGCTCCAGCATGAAGAGCACCAGCAGCAGCCGGTCCCCGACGGCGGCCAGACGTGGCCCGAATCCCCACTGGTCGAAGGCGGTGGCGTCCGGGAGGCCGGCGGCGGGCAGGATCTGGACGCTCTGGCTTTGGGGGCTGCCGACGAGGCGGAGCTCCAGCAGTTGCGCGCGATCAGTTAGACCGAGGACGCGGCCGCGGAACTCGAGGACGCCCGTGACGAAGGAGGCGGAGCGGGGGAGGCTGTGCTTGGTCCACCCGGGACCGGAGGGGGAGCTGGGGTTGGGGAAAGGGGTGGAGAAGAAGGCATGCTTGGAGTGGAAGACGAGGAGGTGGGACGCCGAGAGGGCGGCGTAATGATACGCGAAGAGAGGGGACGGGAGCGTGACCTCGCCGCGTTCGGCGCCGGTGAGAGCGTCGATGATGACGAGGCGGGCTTCGCTCTCCGATGCGCCTCGGCGGCGGCGGCGCAGGAGGAGGTGGTGGCCGCGAGAGACGGACACAAGGATCGCGCCCTCGGCGGTGAGGTCCGCGCGGTACGCGAGCTCCTGCACGAGGACGTCCTGGCAGAAGGGGACGACGACGCGGGATCTGGGATCGAGGAGGAGCGGGGGCAGGCCAGGACTGAGGAGGTCGGCGGCGGAGGCGCGGAGCAGGCGGCGCCACGACTGGCAGGTGGCCGCGAAGGCGTAGATGGAGCGGAGGCTGGGGAGGAGGCGGCGCAGCACATCTGAGAGGGGAAACTCGGGCAGGCCGCCCCAGTCGCGGAACTCCGGCATCGCGGACCCGCCGCAGGCGGTGATGAGCGGCTGTGTCTAACGCGGTTTCAGTGCAGTACTACGCACTAGGGCCCGGTCCCCATTGTAGTTGCGACGTGTTAGGTTCACCGGTGTGTAACGGTATCAGATTTTTATTGTATCGGATACATGTGTTTGTTTTGGATTTCATTTGAATCAGATACATTAGAATAGGACGTCTCTTTATAGAAATCTCAATCCCTCTATTCTAACCCTAGCTGGAATCAATGTGAACGTCAGGTCACCCTCCCGACACCACCAAGCACCAGCGCTGACACCGCCAGCCACCGCCCCCTCTTCCTCAAACGCCTCCCTCCTTCCCGGTGCCTCCCTCTTCAGTCCTCACCGACGATGTACCGTGCCGCTAGTGAGCCCAACAACTCCTCCCTCCTCCTCTACACCTACCTCCTCCTCGACGACATCTCTGCCTCCAAATCTGCTAGCGTCGACGTGGTCTCCAGATCCACTGTTCTCGAGTATCTCGCCACCGAGGTGTCACACCCGGATTTTAAGGGTCCAAAACCCGGGCGCGAAATAAACACCAGGTGTGCTGGGACCAAGTCTCACACATATGATGAATAGTGGTACAGAAACGAATGTCACATCTTTACTAAATAATAGGAGTTCTGTACAAAATAAATAAATAATTACATCATATGAAGACACGATCCAGCAACCCAAAGTTGACTGGGAGACAACGACCTAGACCTCTCACGAACTCGTCACGACATCCTCCATGCGCCTCATCCTGTGGTACCTGTTCTTGACCTGTGGGGGGTGTGAGACAACAAGAGTGAGCTCACATATGTTCATCGCTCAACAAGTTATGGGGAATAATGTGCATGAACTCGCTAAAGGTGGGAGCTCATGTGAAGTGTAAGGCTTACCAAAGAGGATGATTGAAGCTGAGCATTGCTTTTAAAGTTGGTCAAAATTTTATTAGCAATTACTAAGTATAAGTGAATACCAACCCAATTAAGCAATAGAACAAAAGTAATAATAACACCTGCGATGCAATGCATATGACAAATTGAATTTAGTTCCATAAATTAATCATGTGAGTGTCTGAGCTGCTCATGACCGTGAGCACGACTGATATACCAGTTTTACACTCTGCAGAGGTTGCACATCTTTACCCACAAGTCATTTTACCCATCTGCCAAGGGATCACGACTTCCCACACACCTCTACCGAGGAGGCATGGCAGGGTAACACTACGAGGCCTTTACAAAGTTCCACTAGCTTCAGAAAACCCGCTACAGTTTCTAGTAAGCTCCAATGCAGGGACCCCTCGCCTGACCGCCATCGCAGCAAAATCAACCCAAGGGCCTCCCCACATTAACCACTTCCCTACTGCTCTTGCCCCTTTCGGGTAAGGTAGTCCTCCACTAGCTTTCCTAATTAGTCAGCCAAGGGCGTCCCATACCACTCTTGTGGTAGCACTGTTTTCCCGGGTGGTTCTCCATGTTCCAATTAACATAATGATCTCATCATGAACAATAAATAACAAACTGATAATAAAAGTATAATCATGAACAATGTATATCTCCATACCCAAAACCACATAAAGCAATAGCGGGTACTACCCAAAAAGTTCAGTGGTATAACTGAAAGGGAAATAGGGTCAAACCTTTTCCTAAAAGATTTTGGTGGTTGAAATGCCCAACACAAATAATTGGACTAACTAGTTTGCTCTAGTTGATCATTTCACAGGTGCATAAGTTCATCTACAACTATTCTAAATCGACTGTCCGGAATACCGTAGATTATTCCAGACAGGAGAAGCTTTTTGGAAAAACATACTAAGCGCGGACCGTCCGGGCCCTTACGGCGGACCGTCCGCGACACCAAGGTGACCCTCGGATAGGAACACTGAATAAAAGCAAGTCTACACTACGGACCGTCCGATGGAAAAGCAAGCACCGTCCGAGACCAAGCGCGGACCGTCCGGCCTCAGGCCCGGACCGTCCGGTCGGCGCAGAACTGAAAAGGTCGATGGTGACAAGTTGAGCAAAAGGAATTATAGAGCTGGCGCGGACCGTCCGGGACCAAGGGCGGACCGTCCGCATGGTGTCACCGAGGCAGATAGCCGTTGATCTAACCGTTGATCTGTCAGAAGTATCCGTTGAAGATGTCAGAATCGACCGTTGGTGGGTCGCGGACCGTCCGGGTCCTAGCCGCAGACCGTCCGCCAGTGCAATTTCTAGCAGATGCGCCCCAACGACTATATGGGTGGTTGAGGGCTATAAATACCACCCCAACCGGCCACTTCAAGGTGGGAGAGCCCAAGCAACATTCCAAGTCATATAGTTGACATATCCAAGCCCTCCCAACCACCTCTATTCATTGATCCATCCTATACACAAGATTTAGACCACTACAAACCACACAAGTGCCACAAAAGAGAGAGCTAGCAAAAGAAAGCCTCTTGTGAGAGTTTAGCTCTAGTGCCTTGTGAGATTCATTGAGAGGAAGTGTGTGCTACATCTTGTGTTCATTTGTGCGTGGAGTTTTGACTCCCATTGAACTTCCTCCAAAGTTTTGGAGGCTTGTAAAGCTAGCAAGAGACACCAAAGAGTGTGGTGATCCTTGCGGGGTCTTAAGTGATCCTTGAGAAGAAGAAGAGCTCGCTGGTCTTTGGTGATCGGTGGAGAGAGGGAAAGGGTTGAAAGAGACATGTCCTTAGTGGACTCCTCAACGGGGACTAGGCCTTCGAGGGCCGAACCTCGGTAAAACAAATTACTCGTGTCTCGTGTGTTTATTGCTTGTGATTTGTTTGTTCTCTCCCTTTTCTAAGTTCTCTTGCGCTACTCCTTGCTAATATTATTTTGTGTTGCTTCAAATTAAATTCTCATTTAGAGAAGCAACTTCTTGCAAGGAAGAACTTGTGTTCCTCCTTTTCTTATCTAAGCCCTCTTGCTTTATTCTCCAACATTTCTAGTAGTATTGTTATTGATTAAATTCCACACTTTTTGAAAACAATACTCGTTGCAAGCAAAGGACTTAGTTTTTATACTCCGATAATTGTGAATCTTGTTCTAACCACTAATCAAGGGATCTAGTTAGGGTGTAAAGTTATAATTTTCAGGTTTCGCCTATCCACCCCCCCTCTAGGTGACTTTCAATTGGTATCAGAGCTAGGCACTTCATATTGAGTCTAACAACTCGAAGTGATGGCTCGTAGAAGATCCCAAAAGAACAAGAAGACATCTACGAAAGAAAACAATGAGGTAACTCTTGAGATGTTACTTCCCGATTGTTCTAATTATGATTCATGGTCTACTAGGGTGATTGAAAGGGAATTAGGCTTACACCTTTTTCCTAATTGATTTTGGTGGTTGAATTGCCCAACACAAATAATTGGACTAACTAGTTTGTTCTAGTCTATAAGTTCTACAGGTGCCAAAGGTTCACAATAAGCCAATAAAAAGACCAAGAAAGGGTTCAAACAAAGAGAGCAAAAGACAACCCAAAAGGCACCCTGGTCTGGCGCACAGGACTGTTCGGTGCACCACCGGACAGTGTCCGGTGCACCAGGGCACTTGAAGCTGAACTCGCTACCTTCGGGAATTTCAAAGGGCGCTCCGCTATAATTCACCGGACTGTCCGGTGAGTTACCGGACAGTGTCCGGTGCACATCGGACTGTCCGGTGTGCCAGCGGAGCAACGGCTACTTCACGCGCAACGGTCGACTGCAACCGCATTCAATGCGCTACAGTGCGCGCAGAAGTTAGAGCACGCGCGGGTGGCGCACCGGACAGTCTACAGGACCTGTCCGGTGCACCACCGGACAGCCCAGAGGCCCCACAAGTCAGAGCTCCAACGGTCGAACCCCAACGGTCTGCTGACGTGGCTGGCGCACCGGACAATGTCCGGTGCGCCATGCGACATCACACTTCCAACAACCATTTTTGGTGGTTGGGGCTATAAATACCCCACCCACCCCACATTCAATGTAATCCAAGTTTCTACACTTCTACACCTTACAAGAGCTATAGCATTCAATACACGACACACCAAAGAGATCAAATCCTCTCCCAACTCCACACAAAGCTTTAGTGATTAGAGAGAGAGATTTGTTGTGTTCATTTGAGCTCTTGCACTTGGATTGCTTCTTTTCTTTCTCATTCTTTTGTGATCAAACTCAATTGTAACCGAGGTAAGAGACACCAATCGTGTGGTGGTCCTTGCGGGGACTTTGTGTCCCGTTTGATTGAGAAGAGAAGCTCACTCGGTCTAGGTGACCGTTTGAGAGAGGGAAAGGGTTGAAAGAGACCCGGTCTTTGTGACCACCTCAACGGGGAGTAGGTTTGCAAGAACCGAACCTCGGTAAAACAAATCATCGTGTCTCGCTCTTTATTTGCTCATGATTTGTTTTGCGCCCACTCTCTCGGACTCCTTTCTATTTCTAACGCTAACCCGGCTTGTAGTTGTGCTTAAGTTTATAAATTTCAGATTCGCCCTATTCACCCCCCTCTAGGCGACTTTCAATTGGTATCGGAGCCTGATGCTTCATTAGAGCCTAACCGCTCGAAGTGATGTCGGGAGCATCCGCCAAGAGGGATCTTGGGACCGGCGACAAGTCCGCAAGCTCGGGAAGAACACACTCAAGGGAGTCCGCCCACAAGCACAAGGAGGAATCCTCTTCCTCCATCAAGTCCCATCGGATGGGTGACAAGAAGAAGAAGATGAGGAAAGTGGTCTACTACGAGACCGACTCTTCGTCACCCTCCACCTCCGGCTCCGAATCGGCCTCTACTACTTCAAAGCGCCATGAGCGCAAGAAGTATAGTAAGATGCCCCTTCGCTATCCTCGCATTTCTAGACGTACTCCATTACTCTCCGTTCCATTAGGCAAACCACCTATGTTTGAAGGTGAAGATTATTCTATGTGGAGTGATAAAATGAGGCATCACCTAACCTCACTCCACAAAAGCATATGGGATATTGTTGAGTATGGAGTGCAGGTACCAAAGAAGGGAGACAAGGATTACGACTCGGAGGAGGTCGAACAAATCCAACACTTCAACTCCCAAGCCACAACTATACTCCTCGCCTCGCTAAGTCGAGAGGAGTATAATAAGGTGCAAGGGTTGAAAAGCGCAAAGGAGATTTGGGACGTGCTAAAGACCGCGCACGAAGGAGACGAGGTGACCAAAATCACCAAGCGGGAGACGATCGAGGGGGAGCTCGGTCGCTTCCGGCTTTGCCAAGGGGAGGAGCCACAAGACATGTACAACCGGCTCAAAACCCTGGTGAACCAAGTGCGCAACCTCGGGAGCAAAAAATGGGATGACCACGAAATGGTTAAGGTTATTCTTAGATCACTTGTTTTCCTTAACCCTACTCAAGTTCAATTAATTCGTGGTAATCCTAGATATACACTAATGACTCCCGAGGAAGTGATAGGGAATTTTATGAGCTTTGAATTGATGATCAAAGGCTCAAAGAAAATTGTCGAGCTAAATGGCCCCTCCACGTCCGAAGCACAACCGGTCGCATTCAAGGCGACGGAGGAGAAGAAGGAGGAATCTACATCAAGTAGAACACCCATCGACGCCTCCAAGCTCGACAACGAGGAAATGGCGCTCATCATCAAGAGCTTTCGCCAAATCCTCAAACAAAGGAGGGGGAAGGATTACAAACACCGCTCCAAGAAAGTATGCTACAAATGTGGTAAGCCCGGTCATTTCATTGCTAAATGTCCATTATCTAGTGATAGTGACAGGGGCGACGACAAGAAGGGGAGAAGAAAGGAGAAGAAGAGGTATTATAAGAAGAAGGGCGGTGATGCCCATGTTTGCCGAGAATGGAACTCCGACGAGAGCTCCACCGACTCCTCCTCCGACGAGGACGCCGCAAACATCACCGTCACCAAGGGTCTTCTCTTCCCCAACGTCGGCCACAAGTGCCTCATGGCAAAGGACGACAAAAGGAAGAAGGTAAAATCAAGATCCTCCACTAAATATGAAACTTCTAGTGATGAGGATAATGCTAGTAATGAAGAGGATAACTTGCACATCCTTTTTGCCAACCTTAACATGCAACAAAAAGAAAAATTGAATGAATTAATTAGTGCTATTCATGAGAAGGATGAACTCTTGGACACCCAAGAGGACTTCCTAATTAAGGAAAACAAGAAGCATGTTAAGGTTAAAAATGCTTACGCTCTAGAAGTAGAAAAATATGAAAAACTATCTAGTGAGCTAAGCACTTGCCATGACACTATTGCCAAACTTAGAAATGAGAATGCTAGTTTAATTGCTAAAGTTGATTCAAATGTTTGTGATATTTCAATTCCCAATCTTATAGATGAAAATGTTAACTTGCTTGCTAAGATTGAAGAATTGAATGTCTCTCTTGCTAGCCTTAAAAATGAAAATGAAAATTTGATTGCTAAGGCTAAAAACTTTGATGTTTGCAATGTTACTATTTCTAACCTTAGAAGTGAAAATGATATATTACATGCTAAGGTTGTTGAATTAAAATCTTGCAAACCCTCTACATCTACCGTTGAGCATACTTTCATTTGTACTAGATGTAGAGACATTAATGTTGATGCTATCCATGACCACCTAGCTTTAATTAAGAAACAAAACGATCACATAACTCAACTTTAATGTTAAGATTAGTGAGCATGACTTAAAAAATGAAAAATTTAAATTTGCTAGAAGCATGCTCTATAGTGGGAGACACCCTGGCATCAAGGATGGCATTGGCTTCCAAAAGGGGGACAATGTCAAACTTAATGCACCTCCTAAAAGATTGTATAATTTTGTTAAGGGCAAGGCTCCCATGCCTCAGGATAACGAAGGCTACATTTTGTACCCTGGCGGTTATCCCGAGAGCAAAATTAGGAGAATTCATTCTAGGAAGTCTCACTCTGGCCCTAATCATGCTTTTATGTATAAGGGTGAGACATCTAGCTCTAGGCAATCAACCCGTGTTAAATTGCCTAAGAAGAAAACTCCTACTGCATCAAATGATCATAACATTTCATTTAAAACTTTTGATGCATCTTATGTTTTTACTAACGAATCTGGCAAGGTAGTTGCCAAGTATGTTGGGGGCAAACACAAGGGATCAAAGACTTGTGTTTGGGTACCCAAAGTTCTTGTATCTAATGTCAAAGGACCCAAAACCATTTGGGTACCTAAAATCAAGAACTAAACTTGTTTTGTAGGTTTATGCATCCGGGGGCTCAAGTTGGATCATTGATAGCGGGTGCACAAACCATATGACAGGGGAAAAGAAAATGTTCTCCTCCTATGAGAAAAACCAAGATCCCCAACGAGCTATCATATTTGGGGATGGAAATCAAGGTTTGGTCAAAGGATTGGGTAAAATTGCTATATCACCTGACCATTCCATTTCCAATGTTTTTCTTGTAGACTCTTTAGATTACAATTTGCTTTCCGTTTCTCAATTATGCAAAATGGGCTACAACTATCTTTTTACAGATACAGGTGTTACTGTCTTTAGAAGAAGTGATGATTCAATAGCAATTAAGGGAGTATTAGAGGGCCAGCTATACTTAGTAGATTTTGATAGAGCTGAACTCGACACTTACTTAATTGCTAAGACTAACATGGGCTGGCTCTGGCATCGCCGACTAGCACATGTTGGAATGAAGAATCTTCACAAGCTTCTAAAGGGAGAACACATTTTGGGACTAACAAATGTTCATTTTGAGAAAGACAGGATTTGTAGCGCATGTCAGGCAGGGAAGCAAGTTGGTGTTCATCATCCACACAAGAACATCATGACGACTGACAGGCCACTCGAGCTCCTACACATGGACCTATTCGGCCCGATAGCTTACATAAGCATCGGCGAGAGTAAGTACTGTCTAGTTATTGTGGATGATTATTCTCGCTTCACTTGGGTGTTCTTTTTGCAGGAAAAATCTCATACCCAAGAAACCTTAAAGGGATTCTTGAGACGGGCTCAAAATGAGTTCGGCTTAAGGATCAAGAAAATTAGAAGCGACAACGGGACGGAGTTCAAGAACTCACAAATCGAAGGCTTCCTTGAGGAGGAGGGCATCAAGCATGAGTTCTCTTCTCCCTACACCCCACAACAAAATGGTGTAGTGGAGAGGAAGAATAGAACTCTATTGGACATGGCAAGAACCATGCTTGATGAGTACAAGACTTCGGATCGGTTTTGGGCCGAGGCGGTCAACACCACTTGCTACGCCATCAACCGGTTATATCTACACCGAATCATCAAGAAGACATCATATGAACTCCTAACCGGTAAAAAGCCCAATATTTCATATTTTAGAGTCTTTGGTAGCAAATGCTTTATTCTTGTTAAAAGAGGTAGAAAATCTAAATTTGCTCCTAAGACTGTAGAAGGCTTTTTACTAGGATATGATTCAAACACAAGGGCATATAGAGTCTTTAACAAGTCCTCAGGACTAGTTGAAGTTTCTTGTGACGTTGTGTTTGATGAGACTAACGGCTCTCAAGTAGAGCAAGTTGATCTTGATGAGATAGGTGATGAAGAGGCTCTGTGCGTCGCGCTAAGGAACATGTCCATTGGGGATGTGTGTCCTAAGGAATCCGAAGAGCCACCACATGCACAAGATCAACCATCTTCCTCCACACAAGCATTTCCACCAACTCAAGATGAGGATGGGGCTCATAATGATGAAGGAGAAGATCAAGATGTTGAGCCACCTCAAGAGGAGAGCAATGATCAAGGGGGAGATGCTCATGATCAAGATGAGGAAGATGAACAAATTCCAAGGCCGCCACACCCAAGAGTCCACCAAGCAATCCAACGAGATCACCCCGTCGACACCATCCTCGGCGACATTCATAAGGGGGTAACCACTAGATCTCGTGTTGCACATTTTTGTGAGCATTACTCTTTTGTTTCCTCTATTGAGCCACACAGGGTAGAGGAAGCACTTCAAGATTCGGATTGGGTGGTGGCGATGCAAGAGGAGCTCAACAATTTCACTAGGAATGAGGTATGGCATTTAGTTCCACGTCCTAATCAAAATGTTGTAGGAACCAAGTGGGTCTTCCGCAACAAGCAAGATGAGCATGGTGTGGTGACAAGGAACAAAGCCCGACTTGTGGCCAAGGGATATTCACAAGTCGAAGGTTTAGATTTCAGTGAAACCTATGCACCCGTAGCTAGGCTTGAGTCAATTCGCATATTACTTGCCTATGATACTTACCATGGCTTTAAGCTTTATCAAATGGACGTGAAAAGTGCCTTCCTCAATGGACCAATCAAGGAGGAGGTCTATGTTGAGCAACCTCCCGGCTTTGAAGATAGTGAGTATCCTAACTATGTATATAAACTATCTAAGGCGCTTTACGGGCTCAAGCAAGCCCCAAGAGCATGGTATGAATGCCTAAGAGATTTTCTTATCACTAATGGCTTCAAAGTCGGAAAGGCTGATCCTACTTTGTTTACTAAAAATCTTGACAATGATTTGTTTGTATGCCAAATATATGTTGATGATATTATATTTGGGTCTACTAACGAATCTACATGTGAGGAATTTAGTAGGATCATGACACAGAAATTCGAGATGTCGATGATGGGGGAGTTGAAGTACTTCTTAGGATTTCAAGTAAAGCAACTCCAAGAGGGCACCTTCATTAGCCAAACCAAGTACTACAAGATATTCTAAACAAGTTTGGGATGAAGGATGCCAAGCCCATTAAGACACCCATGGGAACCAATGGGCATCTCGACCTCGACACGGGAGGTAAATTCGTCGATCAAAAGGTATACCGGTCGATGATAGACTCTTTACTCTACTTATGTGCATCTCGACCGGACATTATGCTTTCTGTATGCATGTGTGCGAGATTCCAAGCCGGCCCTAAGTAAGCTCACCTTACGATCGTAAAACGAATCTTGAGATATTTAGTTCATACTCCTAAGTTTGGGCTTTGGTACCCTCGGGGATCCACATTTGATTTAATTGGTTATTCGGATGCCGATTGGGCGGGGTGTAAGATTAATAGAAAGAGCACATCGGGGACTTGCCAGTTCTTGGGAAGATCACTGATGTCTTGGGCTTCAAAGAAGCAAAATTCCATAGCTCTTTCTACCGCCGAAGCTGAGTATATTGCCGCAGGACATTGTTGCGCACAATTACTTTGGATGAGGCAAACCCTTAGGGACTATGGTTACAAATTAACCAAAGTTCCTCTTCTATGTGATAATGAGAGTGCAATCCGCATGGCGGATAATCCCGTTGAGCATAGCCGCACTAAACACATAGCCATTCGGTATCATTTTCTAAGGGATCACCAACAAAAGGGAGATATCGAGATTGCTTATATCAACACTAAAGAACAATTAGCCGATATCTTTACCAAGCCATTAGATGAACAAACTTTTAACAAACTTAGGCATGAGCTAAATATTCTTGATTCTCGGAATTTCTTTTGATGTCTTGCATACATAGCTAATTAATATACCTTTGATCATGTCTCTTTTATATGCTATGACTAATGTGTTTTCAAGTGAATTTCAAACCAAGTCATAGATTGAAAGGGATTTGGAGACTTCGGCAAAGACAAAGGCTTCCACTCCACTCCATCGAATTACTCATCCTTCGCCGTCGCTCCAAGCAACTCTCCGACTTTGGTATAATCTTCACTCATATGTCTTTTACCAAAGGGGGATAAAGTAGTCTGAGGGCTTATATTTCACTCAAGTATCCGTTTTTGGCGATTCATGCCAAAGGGGGAGAAAGTATTAGCCCAAAGCAAAAGGACTGCACCACCACCTAATTTTAAAAACTAATGATTTTCAAATTGGTATCTTATTGTGTTCAAAAGGGGGAGAAAAGTAGTATTTTTAAATTGGTGTCTTAAAACCCTCTTGAACACTAAGAGGAGGATCTTATATAGGGAGAGTTTTGTTTAGTCAAAGGAAAAGCATTTGAAACAGGGGGAGAAAATTTCAAATCTTGAAAATGCTTCTCAAAATCTTATTCATTTACCTTTGACTATTTGCAAAAAGGACTTCAAAAAGAATTTACAAAAGAATTTGCAAAAACAAAACATGTGGTGCAAGCGTGGTCCAAAATATTAAAATTATAAAGAAACAATCCATGCATATCTTATGTGAATTTATATTGGCTCAATTCCAAGTAACCTTTGAACTTACATTTTGCAAACTAGTTCAATTATGCACTTCTATACTTGCTTTGGTTTGTGTTGGCATCAATCACCAAAAAGGGGGAGATTGAAAGGGAATTATGCTTACACCTTTTTCCTAATTGATTTTGGTGGTTGAATTGCCCAACACAAATAATTGGACTAACTAGTTTGTTCTAGTCTATAAGTTCTACAGGTACCAAAGGTTCACAATAAGCCAATAAAAAGACCAAGAAAGGGTTCAAACAAAGAGAGCAAAAGACAACCCAAAAGGCACCCTGGTCTGGCGCACCGGACTGTCCGGTGTGCCACCGGACAGTGTCCGGTGCACTAGGGCACTTGAAGCTGAACTCGCTACCTTCGGGAATTTCAAAGGGCGCTCCGCTATAATTCACCGGACTGTCCGGTGAGTTACCGGACAATGTCCGGTGCACACCGGAATGTCCGGTGTGCCAGTGGAGCAATGGCTACTTCGCGCGCAACGGTCGACTGCAACCGCATTCAATGCGCTACAGTGCGCGCAGAAGTCAGAGCACGCGCGGGTGGCGCACCGGACAGTCTACAGGACGTGTCTGGTGCACCACCGAACAGCCCAGAGGCCCCACAAGTCAGAGCTCCAACGGTCGAACCCCAACGGTCTGCTGACGTGGCTGGCGCACCGGACAATGTCCGGTGCGCCATGCGACATCACACTTCCAACAACCATTTTTGGTGGTTGGGGCTATAAATACCCCACCCACCCCACATTCAATGTAATCCAAGTTTCTACACTTCTACACCTTACAAGAGCTATAGCATTCAATACAAGACACACCAAAGAGATCAAATCCTCTCCCAACTCCACACAAAGCTTTAGTGATTAGAGAGAGAGATTTGTTGTGTTCATTTGAGCTCTTGCGCTTGGATTGCTCCTTTTCTTTCTCATTCTTTTGTGATCAAACTCAATTGTAACCGAGGCAAGAGACACCAATCGTGTGGTGGTCCTTGCGGGGACTTTGTGTCCCGTTTGATTGAGAAGAGAAGCTCACTCGGTCTAGGTGACCGTTTGAGAGAGGGAAAGGATTGAAAGAGACCCGGTCTTTGTGACCACCTCAACGGGGAGTAGGTTTGCAAGAACCGAACCTCGGTAAAACAAATCATCGTGTCTCGCTCTTTATTTGCTCATGATTTGTTTTGCGCCCACTCTCTCGGATTCCTTTCTATTTCTAACGCTAACCCGGCTTGTAGTTGTGCTTAAGTTTATAAATTTCAGATTCGCCCTATTCACCCCCCTCTAGGCGACTTTCAGTGATAAATGCTTTTAGAACCATAGATCCTCAATTAGAACAAATTTTAGACAAGAGTATCATTCCTTCTGGCTATGATAGGAAAAATGCTTCCGGGGAAGATCTAAGATGTATACGCTTAAACTATCTAGCCTATGACATCTTAAGTAAATCTCTTAGCAAAGAAGATTATCGTGCATTCATAATAAGATATAATGAACCTATTTGTGATGCGCATGATATTTGGACTAGAATTAAAATCAAATTTGATGAGTCCAAACATGATAGTTTATTTTGTGCTTCTACTTCCTTTGATATTTGTGAAACTAACCCTTTGAAGGAAGAAGAAGAAAATGAATGATGGAGACCAAACGATGAATCCACCTCTCCAAAAGGTTTGTCCTCCCATTTCGATTCCCACATATGTTGTGTGGCTAATGAAAATGATAGCGGAAGCACAAATGAGGACGAGGGGGATGAACAAAGCTTCATGCAACTCTATGCTCATCTAAGCCTAGAAGATAAGGTGGTCATGCTCAAACTTCTAATAAGAGCGAGAGAGCAAAGCGAAGCTCGTCAAATGCTAGAAGATGTTCTCTCCATGAAAATGCTAAGATTTGACGAGTTGACTAAAGAACATGAGGAGCTAAAGTGCTCTCGTATTGATTTGGTCCAAAGGTATGAAACTATTTCAATTGAGAAAGATAACTCTTTACATTGCATCGCTCAATTAGTAAATAGGAATGCCTTGCTTAAGGACCGAGTAGAAAAGCTAAAAGTTGAAAATCTAGCTTTTCAAGAAAAATATGATATGCTTCTATATTCTCATGAAAATCTTATGGATGATCATATCATATTAAACATTGCTCATGAGGTTGTGATAGAAAACTTAAAATCCCAACAACCTCACTCATGCACATGTACTCAAATTGAAACTATTTTATCATGTGCTAATGCTTGTTGTCCGTCGACAAGCAAATCTTCCTTTGAGCTAGAATTTGCAGGAACAAAAGAAGATACATATCAAAATCTCAAAGAAGAAAATGAGAGGCTAAAAATGAGCTTGACACAACTAAAAGGGAAGAGCATTGCTCAACCTTCTCAAGATAACCGTAATCATATGGTGAAGAAGCTTGAGACGGGAACAACCGTGGCATGCACTAAATCCCTTGAAGAAAATGTCAAGGACTTGAGGATTGCCAAGAGGAGGGAACAAAAGAAGAAAATCAATACCTCTTCCAAAAGCCTCAACTATGCCTCCATAAAAGGTAACATCCAAGGTAATAATCAAGTCACACTTCACACTAAGAGAAGTAAGAAGTGTAGTGAATGCTTTGAAAAGGGACACTCGATTAGGTCATGTCCCTATATTAAAAATGACTTGATTATTAACAAGGATGATAAACTTTGTTTTAAATGCTCAAAGAAGGGACACTTAATTAAGACTTGTCCCTATTTGAAACAAAAAGGCATAGTGCTAGAAAAGAAAATATTAACTAACAATGTAGCAAGCAAGAAACAAGGAAAGAAGAAATCTTCAAGACTTGAAGATCGCCTTTGCTACATATGCCGAAAGAAGGGACATCAATGCAAGGATTGTCCCATTGGTAACAACCCCACTTCTAGCTTGTCAATTATTTCACATGTAACTAGGCAACCCAAACTTGCAACTTGTGCTAGAAAGGTAATGAGTTTACCAAGCGCTAACACAAAGGACTTTTGGGTTCCTAGATCTTTGTTGACTAACCTTGATGGACCCATCAAGCGATGGGTACCAAAATATGCTTGACAAAGCTTTGCAGGAAAAGGAGATGGTATGAAGCTTTGGGGTGCTTGGGAGAGTCAATTCAATATTTATTAACTCAAGCTATCAATCTTCAATGATCTATATCCATCATTGATCCAAAGTTATTTTGAATTGTTATATCTAAAACTCATATCATCTCGGGGAAGATATTGATGTTGTAGGAAATAAAGAATTAATCCTATGCCGAAAAGTCAAGGCCTACAACATGGAGGAAAGCCAAAGGATGGTAACAATTATGCTTTCAAGTGCAAGTATCTTAAATTATTATTTCTTATGTGTCTTGTGTAGTCACATAGAAAAAGAAAGCACTTCAAATATTTAAATTATGTCACCATTCTTTGAGGAAATTCCTCTCATATGGTAGATTGTATATTCATCATTTCTATACCATGGCAATCTATATGCTTTAAATTGTTGTAAGTATCTCATAGCATGCTTTACACTAATCATCCTATTATTGCCATGTTCTAGATATAGAAAGATATTCCATGTTCTTAAAAGAATAAGGTGTCACGTAAGGAATTCAATTCCTTAGGACACTTATAAAGGGAATCTCTCTTTATATCTAGAAATCGTGGGACTAATGTTTTTGTCTAAATAACCTAAGTAGTCTCACATGTAGAGAATATGTTTCTCTTTGGGGATGCACAATCTAACATGAAAAGAAAAGTCAATCCAATGATTTATGTTGTTTTTCCTCTTGCTTAACTTGGATATGATTCTTCTATATTTATCGCTCTCCATGTTATGAATTAGATTTATTCCCATAATATTAAAGAATTATCAAGCTTGTTTTGTAAGCAAAATTAAGCATACATCATGGAATAACCTAGTTCATATTATAAAGTTTCCATGCTTTAGTAATCTATTTTCCATTCCTTATCAAAATGATTACACAAAGGGAAACTAGTGCTTGTGTTACTAATGACATATCTCTTGAGCTTACTTATGAAAATCTACAAGAGAGTAAGTGCAAGCCGCAAGCCTCAAGGGTTACTCTTCACCCAAAGGAAGAAAGGTAAAAGCAAAGGTATGGGAACTCATCTTCTTAATCAAATATAGTTCCTATCAATGGTTATTTACTCTAAATTCTACCTATGTGAAGAATAGATTCTTTATTGGACTTAAGTCAGCCAGATGTGCATTCAATTTCATAAAATGCACTTGTTCATTAGAATCTAATTCATGCCTTTGCTATATCTGCTCTCATATTGATATGCTTTTAAGTCATGATAATAAATTCAATATGGAGAAGTAAAATTCCTATGATTGATCAAGATATTTAAAAGGTTCTTATTCCTCTTTTCTAATAATGTGCACTAATTTTAAGGATTTTACTTCATGTCTGTGGACTTGTGAATGATGAATTGTTTATATTCCTTATCTAAAAGAAATCATTCATCATCATATACTCCCTTGTGCTATTAACATCTCTCTTGAGTATTTTCAATAAGTTTAGAAGGAAAAAGATTCAACTATAAGGGGAGGACACTCAAATGAAAAAGGAAGACATCAAGAGCAACAACACCTACTTGGATAATGAGATCTTCAAAACATCAATGGTGTGGTTGTGAGCATTCGAATTCTTTTTCATTGTGAGAATACTAGGCATAAATTGCTTATTGCAAATTTTATAAGCCTTTATCAAGATAAGTAATGCTTCTCCCTATTTGTCTTTAAAAGTGAGTGCATCTATCCAATTCATTCAATTTCTTGATGCATATCTTTAGGGGGAGCCTATTTCTATATCTTGACTATATTGAGACTAACACTTTATCTTAGTAATCTCATATAGTCTCAAGCATGAGAGTAAAGTTTCTCATGAAGTATGCTACTACATATCAATCCATCTTGGTAAAGTAATGTCACCTTTATCAAGGATTGTAGCTTTCATTGTTAAAGTAGCATATTTACTGGATTCGCCTGTTTTAAGCTTGATTGATGATATAATGCCTATGTTGTTGTTTTGATCGCATCTATTGTTTGTTTGATCATTGAATAACTTCAATTAACACTTATGTCTCTTAGTGCCTCATATAATTCCAATCAATATCTCTCTTGATATGCACTAAGTTAAAAGGAGAATTCATGATATATTTATGCAATTTGTGATCTACTTGATATATAATAACATGACCTAGAAAAGGATCACTAGTTGTAGAACTCTCTCGTGTGCAAAATATTTCCATACACTGTCTTGATTATAGGTCTTAAGTGTAACACCCCAGGTGTTACTCAGGGTGTCCTCCCAGGGCTACCCCTTTTAACCTATTATCACATGTAAATTGGTTTGGGTAAAGTACATCAAACTTGGAATTCAAGGTCCTAAACAAGTGCCAACCATTTTGGATATCATGCCCTAGCTTGTCATGCACATCTAAGAGGGGAATTTCCCAAAACCCTAAAGCTAACCCCTCTTGAGCCATAGAAACCCTCTTTGAAGCTAGGATCAAAAGGTCATGTAAACCTCATGATCATGGCTTGGGCCAAATATAAAAGTTGTAGTATACTTCATAACCTACAAATGGTAGTAAGAAAGTAACCCCAAAAAGAATTCAGAAAAGCCCCAAAAAGTTCACCCAAGGTTGAGCACAAGAGAAAATTCAGAATTTGCCTAAGTCTAAAAGCTAACCCTTGAACAAAGATCCCACATGTTCACCTTAATCCAAAATTCAAAACACTTCGACCCAATTGACAAAGTGGCGCCAAATTAACCCTAGAATGCCCTGGAAAGAGGTGACACCTACCTAGGGCGTTTGACACGACTTGGCACCATTTTTGTCTCGGTTTGGACATGTCTGACACAGCCGACTTCCCACCCTCATATCTCTCTAACCCGACCACATCTACTCTTGGAACTCACATGAACTAGGTAGCTCTAGGTGCAGGGAAGAGATCTCCCACAGGCGATAGGGCAAGATTCGTACGTTTTGGCCGCTCAGCAGAGGGAAGAACACGGGCAGAAGCAACGAGCCACGTGTTCGACGCGCTCTGAGCTCGCCAGAGCACGCCCGCGCGTGCCCCCGCGTGCCCCGCGTCGCGCCAAACGGCCAGCCGACGCCATGGCCCGCGCCCGCGCCTATAAAGCCCCCCAGGCGTCGACCACACTCTTCCGCGCACGCTCAAACCTCACCGGAGCTCAGCTCACCGCCGTTTGCCCGTGCGCGACGTGTCCACGGCCACCCGAGCCACTGCCGCCGTAGACCGGCCAGCCCAGCCCTTCCAACCCTGTCCAACCCTCTGAGACGAGTGTGCACACCCCAGTGAAGCTCCCAGAGCAAGGAATCGAAGACTGCTTCGCCGGAGAGGCCAGTCCACGGTCGCCGGAGTTCGCAACCCCGCCAGAGTACGTGGACCGGGTAATCCACTCAACCATTTTCTGATTCCTTGTACACACGGTCTCTACGTTACCCCGTGAAGCTCACCGTGCCCTTGGGTTGAACCAGATCGCCATGGTTTGGCCGGTACACTCGCCGCCGACGAGAACACCCGCCTGCGCACGTGGACCGAGCGATTTCAGCCATCCTCGCCGTCGAGCCGCACCTCGCTGTGACCGCCAAAGCCTCCCCAAGCCAACCCTGCCCTTCGCTGGACCTATCTCGCCGCCGGTAAGCCGCGCCACCCTTTTCTTTCCCGCGGGTACTGTTTACATTGGGGGAAGGACCTCGGGGAAGAAGAAGGAAAGGTCAGGGGGCTTTTTGAACTGTCAGCGACCCAGGGGAATAGTGGCGCAGGGGTAGATTTGTGCGAGTTGATTTAGTTTAAACCTAGGGACCTCGGTGTAAACTGTTTTTCCAGGAAACTCTTATTAAATCTGTTTTTAAATTGAACAGAAACTTTAAAAATTCATAACTTCTGTTTAGTTCATCCAAATTTGGTCAAACCAATTTTGCCATAAGCTAAGAAAAATATAAAAACCCCTATGTACTACAGAAAATTGTAGAGTTCAAATTTAATTATTGTTTTGGCCATAAGCTAAATAATAGGGCTAAAATTAGTTGCACTATTTGACTAGGGTTAGAAAAATTTGGAGAAGTTTATATCCACCTACTGACCTAATTAAAAATGTTGAATCTCTCTGTCCACTCCATTAAGTTAGTTTTTACCCCTTATTTTATAATATGCTTAAGGTTAAGAAAAATAGAAAAGGTGATTTAAATAATGAACCAGAGGGCACCCCTATTTTTGTTAAGGTACTTATCCAATGTAGTTCACTAGAAAAATCTATCCTACCCTAGTTTAGTATAAAATAAGTAGGATACCTTTTATTTGAATAAAACAAGGATAACTTAGAAAAACCCTACAAAAATAACCCCAAGGTGAAAACACCCCCACCCTTGAGATAGTTAATGTTTTGTTAATAAAAACTTAGGAAAAATATGAAATCTGTTGTTTGACATTTTTCAGATAACAATGTAGTAGAAAGTGCCTTTTAGGCATTAAACTTTAGAAAATCATAACTAATAACCACCCCTTAGCTTTCTGTGATTTTTGGCACAGAAGCCTATTATTACTGTTAGATGCCAACAAAAATAACCTTTAGGACAGAACCCACCTCTAATTAAGAGTTGTAGTACAAAGTGACCCATTTACCCAACTTTTATTATTTTTGTCTTAAGCATAGCCTTTTTATTTTGAACCTCAACTTCCTAGAAGGGGCTATAGTGACCAATGGCAACCCACTGTAATTTTTATAGAATTTTTTGGAGAAAATTAAGCTACTGTTGTAGTTCAAACCCCCAGTAGGTTTCATAAATAGAAATTAAAGAAATGAAAATGAATAATGGAAATTAGTGCCATCCTAAAAACTCTTTATAACTTGTCCACTGAAGTATATAGAAAGGCCATACTAATTCCCTATGTTTATCCTCAACAAAAATCTAAGCCTAAAAGTGATAAGCATAACCCACTAAAAACTCCGCATGACCGAGAAACCCTAAGTTACTCCTTAACTTAGTTTTCTTTTTGGCATAATGTTATTAAATCCTGCATAATCATAACATACATGTTCATTGCATTCGATAGACTGTAATCTTGCTGACGGAGAGTACGTCCTTGTGCCGGAGCAAGGAGCTGCTCAGGAGGTAGCCCCAGATCCAGCACCAGAGCCTGCACCAGAGGACCTGTCTGCCACTGCTTTGGAAGGCAAGCCCCGGTCTATGCATAACCTGTTATTTATGCTATTTTACTTCATTTAATGATTGTAGGATTGATTGTGCACGTAGGTGTAGGAATTGTTTGAAACCCTAGTTGCATGATCTCAGGAATCCTTTTTGAGATGGATACTAGTATGCTAGGTCGAGTAGTTGCTTTAATTAATTAGGATCTCGGTAGAAGACGAGTGATTTTTCCTAGCACTCGCGCGAGATCAGGAATTGGTTGTACCCACTTTATATATCATATTGATAGTTGGTTGGTGGACACGGATCCATGGGGATGCGTGGTCTACGAGGTGAAATTGGAATAAGGATTAACGTGCGGATACCTGTGTCAAGCGATTGAACGTACTAAGCACATGCCGAGAAATATGGTAAATCGGTAAGCCTAGTACCTGAGTGAACTTGGCAGTGGACATATCCCCTCACGCGACCTGAGACGTGGTCTCCCATTCCGGTTATGGTGGGTACAAGTGCGGTCACTGCACGACGGCAGTCGGGGTCAGTGAGGCATTGTACGCCAAGGCGGTGAGCCCTGATCTGCTGACGGGGAATCGATGGGGACGGTTGATGTGTGTGGGGACGGAGTGCCCCTACATGTCGTGTGTTTAGGGTTACCTTGCAAGGATAAAAACTCGATTCGAATCGCCTGCTTCTCGCAGCTAATGAGACTGCTTGATCCATTGTACTGCATTGAGTAACAAGTGGAAATATGATGAGTTGATATAAGATGTTGATTGCTAATAATGTTTGCTACTATGTATGAGTAGATAGTACACCTTTAGCCTTAAGAGAGTCACACTTAAATTGGCAAAGTTAAAACTTGACTTAGAAACTCAGCTAGTGCTTTTGGCAACCAAACCCCACAGCCAAACAGCTGCATGTCTAGAGGTAGAGGAGTAGACTCCTCACACCGGGTAAGTCTAGCTGAGTATTAGTATACTCAGCCTTGCTTGTGGCATAATTTTACAGGTTCTCTGGAGGACATGGTTGCTGGAGTGACTTGGCCGTCCATCTTGCCACCGGGTTCGACTGTCGAGTGGGACCCTACCTCGGTTGAGGAGGAGCATGAGGAGTGATGAGACAGGCTTCCCCATCTCTCTGTTTATTTACCGTTAGTTTTATTCCGCTGCACTTCGAACAATGATGACTACTTTTGAAAAACTCCAATGGTGATGTAATAATTTTAATACTCTTACATGCATGGTTTTATGCTTTATTTTATTTGCTCTGTGACTCACCATCGAGTGAGATTGTGGTACTTGATCCTGTCAGTGGCCGTGTTGGACTAGATCCGAGGGATTGACGGGTTATTCCCATTTAAGTGTGGTCCAGCCTCTAAGACAGGGCTTAGGCACTTAAGTTGGAATAATTCGGGTAGTTCTGCCACAGCTGGTATCGGAGCTTGTACCACCACAGAGGAATCAATAAAATATAAATACCATCTTTTTCCAAAGTAAAAGTTGATAGAAACAATGTTGGATAGATAGTAGGACGAGCAGGATAGACCTAGGACGTGAAGCCTTAGGGTGATAGAAGGGTAGCTAGGTGGCTAAGTAATTAGGCCCTATAGGCCACCTTACGGGATGGGAATTCTTCCCTATCCCCTTATATTGGTGAGGTCGTTCAGGACGAGCATGCATGCATTACTAAATTAAACAAATGGATAATTGAGTAAAGACTTAAAAACAAGATGATAACCAACTAAGTCCTTAGTACCATTTTATTTAACTAGAGAAAGGTTGAGTTTTATTTTCTTGTTCTTTTTATAATTCTTTTTCTTTTACTTACGCTCAACCGTACACAGATGACTTCCCACGGATCCTCAGAGGACGGAAATGCACTATCCCACACTGACGGGCTTGCACGAGAGGGCTTTCCCCGCATTTTGTGGGAGGTACTTCAAGGGGCCGGATACACGACACCCCCTCAGTACGCGGTGCAGCAGTTCGAGAAGCACCGAGTGCCCCGCTGTAGGGTGAGGATGACCTTGGAGCCTCATCCCCTGCAGCCAGGCTGGCGCTCGCTGGACTCTGAGTCTTTTGGATACCGAGCTGAGGACACGATCGAGGCGATCGCTCTGCACGGGTTGACCACTTTCTGCGGATTCCATCCCTTGGAGCTGGCTACCCACCCCATTGGCTTGTTCCCCGCCGAAAGGGAGGACGACCCAATGTGGAAGGATCAGGTGGAGCATGCCAAGGATATCTGGGCCATCTACCCAGGACAGACTGCGCACTTGACCGTACGGTGTATGAATGCTCTGTACCGTCTGCAAGTGATGCGCGGTGAGGCGATGTCCCATCTAATGGCACTGTTGGAGGCCACAAAGATCACCCTGGACAACAGAGAGGAGCTCGTGGTTGATTTGTCCACTGAAATGGTGGAAAAGGACTTGCAGGTGGAGCAGCTATCCACTGATATCCAAGAGTTGGAGGAATTGGTGGGCACCAGGGAGAACACCATCGAGGTTCTCGAGGATCAGCTCATTAACACCCAACAGCAGCTTGCCGAGGCTAATGAGCACCTGGATATGCATCACCAGGAGATCCAGGACATGGAGGCCAACGAGGACGTCGACATCGAGGGAGGAGAGGAGCCTGCCTCTAGTGTGGACACTGCTGGCTCAGGGAGACCACCTTCCCCCGAGTCGAGTGTTGCCTCGTTCGCTCACTAGGTGTCCGGGATAGAGTTAGACGTTGGTGATGGTAGGACTCCTCGCAGCTAGCTTAGCTTTTGCACCCTTGGGGTACTAGGCTAGATAGAGTTGAGTCTTTTTGGGACAAATGATGTAACCGTGATAAACTCTCTTGGAAGCATGATCGATGGATGTTGTTATCAGTTTTAAATTTGGAAGGAAAAATTTATGCCTTTTTTAATCCTTTTGTTTAAGTTGGAATCTATCATTTTGCTTTTGACTCTTTTCGCCGCGATTAAACCTTGAACTTGGAGATATGGTGTTAAGTATATATGTGGTTTTTCAGATGGCCGGGAGGCAGCGTCGTGGCCAGAATGAGCGTGTTCCTCCACCGCCGCCACCGCCTCCCACTCTGCAGGAGCTAATGGCTCAGCAGAATGAGATCTTGAGGCAGCTAGCTCAGCGTCAGCCGCCACCTCAGCACTATGGTGGTGGAGACCATCAGCGTCACCCCGCGGCAGCTACCTACCAGGAGTTCCTCAGTACCCAGCCACCATTGTTCACAAGGGCAGAGGACCCACTTGATGCAGATGTGTGGTTGCGAGTGGTGGAATCCAAATTCCCGCTACTCCATGGAGCTTGCTCAGAGGTCACTAAAGTCAGGTTCGCCACCCAGCAGCTTCGCGGACCCGCAAGGACTTGGTGGGACCATTTTCTTGCCATGCAGCCAGAGGATCGAGAGGTGGAATGGAGGGAGTTCAAGGCAGCTTTCAGGGGACACCACATACCAGCCGGGATTATGGACCGAAAGCTCAATGAGTTTCTGGCACTCACTCAGGGCAACAGGACAGTGTTGCAGTATGCCCAGGCTTTTAATGACTTGTGCCAGTATGCTGGATATCACGCGGATACGGATGAGAAGAAGAGAGACAGGTTCAGGAGGGGGTTCAGCACTAAGCTCCGTGACCGTCTCAACACCGTCCGGGCCAACAGTTACAATGAGTTGGTTAACATGGCTATCTCCTAGGAGGACTGCATTACAGCTCGACAGGCAGAAAAGAAGAGGAAGACCCCTGTGGCAGGACCCTCAGCTCAGCCACAACGCTTCAAGATTGTGTCCGACACATAGAACAGGGGACCCCAGCACCAGCAGGGGCGATGGGTGATCCGACCACAGCAGCAGCAGCAGCAGCAGGCCCCCAACCGCACCCAGTTTCCAGCTCAGAGGAACAATCAGCAGCAGCAGTACCGCCAGGCAAATGATAACATGTGTTTCACGTGTGGCAACACCGGGCACTATGCCAAGAATTGCCCCAGGAACCAGCAGAGGCAGGGGCAGAATGTTAATCAAAATCAAGGCAAGAGACAGAAGGTGCAAGTGAGGTAGGGCAAGCTAAACTTCACCACCATGGCTGATATTCCAGAGGGAGCACCCGTCATGACTGGTATCTTTACAGTTTTAAATTATCCTGTCATTATTCTTTTTGATTCTGGTGCGTCGCATAGTTTTATCAGTGCCAAATTTAGTGCCAAGTGTCAATTACCTTTCCACCACACCAATGGGGGTATCACAATTTCCACACCAGGAGGCAGGGTTGCCACTTACCAAATTAACAAGAATGTGCTTATAAAGTTTGGTAGTCTGATAATTAAAACCAACCTCCTCATTTTGGGGTTGGATAGTGTGGATATCATATTGGGAACTGACTGGTTGACCAGAAATCAGGCCGTGATGGATATTGCAGCTAGGGCCATAGAGGTGCACTCACCAACTTGTGGTAAAACCACACTATATCTGCCCAACCAGGGATGCACCCGTTCTTGTGCCTTTGTTATGATAGAATCCCCAGTAGAAAAGATCCCAGTGGTCCGTGACTACCCGGATGTGTTTCCGGATGAATTGCCAGGGATGCCACCTGACCGAGACATTGAGTTCGCAATCGAGTTACAACCCGGGACTGCTCCTATCTCCAAGAGACCCTATAGGATGCCTCCCACGGAATTGGCAGAATTGAAAAAGCAATTGCAAGAGTTGTTAGACAAGGGGTTTATTCGCCCAAGTATTTCACCATGGAGATGTCTAGCTTTATTTGTGAAGAAAAAGGATGAGTTTGAGAATGTGTGTTGACTACCGCTGTCGGCGTTCCGAGACCGGGGGGTCCCTGAGCCGACGAGTGAATGTCGCCGCGTGCCCCAGCCCAGATGGGTCGAGCGCGAGGCCAAGCGCGAAGGGGGGAGAGCGAGGCGGCCGGAGACCGGCGTGAGAGAGGTGGGAATCCCGTGGCCTTTGTGTTCGTCCCGCGCCCAGGTCGGGTGCGCTTGCAGTAGGGGGTTACAAGCGTCCATGCGGGAGAGGGAGCGAGCGGCCTCAAGCGAGCGCGTACCTCGTCCCTGTCCCCGCGCGGCCAACCCTCTCTAAGAGGGCCCTGGTCCTTCCTTTTATAGGCGTAAGGAGAGGATCCAGGTGTACAATGGGGGGTGTAGCAGAGTGCTACATGTCTAGCAGGGGAGAGCCAGCGCCCTAAGTACATGTCGTTGTGGCAGCCGGAGAGATCTTGGCACCCAGCTGGTGTGATGTCGTGGCCGTCGGAGGAGCGATGGAGCCTGGCGGAGGGACAGCTGTCGGAGCTGTTGAGTCCTTGCTGACGTCCTCTTGCTTCCGTAAGGGGGCTGAGAGTCGCCGTCGTCATAGAGTATGCAGGGCGCCATCATTGCCTATCTGGCGGAGCGAGCCAGATGGGACGCCGATCTTGTTCCCCGTGGCCCGAGTCAGCTCGGGGTAGGGTGATGATGGTGCCTCCTGTTGACGTGGCTGGTCTGCGCCCTAGGTTGGGCGACGTGGAAGCTCCTCCGAAGCCGAGGTCGAGTCTGTCTTCCGTGGCCGAGGTTGAGTCCGAGCCCCCGGGTCGGGCGAGGCGGAGGTCGCCGGCTGATGCCGGGGCGGAGTCCGAGCCCTGGGGTCGGGCGAAGCGGAGTTCGTCGTCTTCCGGGACTTAGCCCGAGTCCGAGCCCTGGGTCGGGTGGAGTTCGCCGTCTTCCGGGACTTAGCCCGAGTCCGAGCCCTGGGTCGGGCGGAGTTCGCCGTCTTCCGGGACTTAGCCCGAGTCCGAGCCCTGGGTCGGGCGGAGTTCGCCGTCTTCCGGGACTTAGCCCGAGTCCGAGCCCTAGGTCGGGCGGAGTTCGCCGTCTTCCAGGACTTAGCCCGAGTCCGAGCCCTGGGTCGGGCGGAGTTCGCCATCTTCCGGGACTTAGCCCGAGTCCGAGCCCTGGGTCGGGCGAAGCGGAGCTTCCTATGGTGCCTTCGACCGGGCCTGGCTGCCTGTCAGCCTCACTCTGTCGAGTGGCACCGCAGTCGGAGCGGCGCAGGCGGCGCTGTCTTTCTGTCAGGCTGGTCAGTGGAGCGGCGAAGTGACGGCGGTCACTTCGGCTCTGGGGGCGCGCGTCAGGATAAAGGTGTCAGGCCACCTTTGCATTAAATGCTCCTGCGACTTGGTCGGTCGGTGCGGCGATTTGGTCAGAGTTGCTTCTTAGCGAAGACAGGGCCTCGGGCGAGCCGGGAACACATTCGCCGTTGGAGGGGGGCCTCGGGCGAGACGGAGATCCTCCGGGGTCGGCTGCCCTTGTCCGAGGCTAGGCTCGGGCGAGGCGTGATCGGGTCCCTCGTATGGACCAATCCCTGACTTAATCGTAGCCATCAGGCCTTTGCAGCTTTATGCTGATGGGGGTTACCAGCTGAGAATTAGGAGCCTTGAGGGTACCCCTAATTATGGTCCCCGACAACCGCCCTCTCAATGCGGTGACTATCAAGAACAAATACCCACTGCCCCGCATTGATGTTCTGTTCGATCAGCTGGTAGGAGCCAAATTGTTCTCCAAGATAGACCTTCGCTCAGGTTACCATCAGATCAAGATCCGTGCCAGCGATATTCCCAAGACGGCTTTCTCTACCAGATATGGGCTGTATGAGTTTTTGGTAATGTCTTTTGGGCTGACCAATGCCCCGGCTTATTTTATGTACCTGATGAACTCAGTGTTCATGCCAGAATTGGACAAGTTTGTGGTCGTTTCATTGATGATATTCTGGTCTATTCCAAGAATGAAGATGAACATACCGAGCATCTGCACATCGTGCTTCAGCGACTGCGCGATCATCATCTTTATGCTAAGTTGTCTAAATGTGAATTCTAGCTGAAGGAGATTAAATTCTTGGGTCACACAATTTCTCAGGATGGGATATCAGTTGATCTTGAGAAGGTGCAAGAGGTAATGGACTGGAAACCCCCGACTATAGTGAGGCAGATTCGAAGTTTTCTGGGTTTGGCAGGGTATTATCGATGATTTATTCTGGATTTCTCCAGGATTGCCAAACCAATGACTGAACTGTTGAAGAAGGGAGTCAAGTATGATTGGAGCCAAAAGTGTGAAGATGCCTTTCACACTTTGAGGCAGCATTTGACAACAGCCCCAGTGCTGGCTCAACCTGACAACACCAAGCCATTTGAAGTTTATTGTGATGCTTCTGGTACGGGATTGGGATGTGTCTTGATGCAAGAAAACAAAGTCATTGCTTATGCTTCCCGAGCACTCAGGCCCCATGAGCAGAACTACCCTACACATGATCTGGAATTGGCAGCTGTGGTTCATGCTCTTAAGATATGGAGACACTACTTGATGGGAGCTCACTGTAACATCTACACTGATCACAAGAGTCTCAAATACATCTTCACTCAGGCAGATCTGAACATGAGGCAGAGATGGTTGGAGTTAATCAAGGACTATGATTTAGAGGTGCATTACCATCCTGGCAAAGCCAATGTTCACTACACCAAAATACTTAACTTCCGAGGGGCTAAACCGTAGGAAGTTAGCGCAAAACTCTCGGAAGTTACTGAAACTGTCGGAAGTTAGCCGGAACCGTCGGAAGTTAGCCCGTCGGAACAAATTAGTCGGAAGTTAGGCTTACTTCCGACGGACTCTCGGAAGTTAAAGAAACTTCCGAGAGGGACATCAGCCTCTCGGAAGTTAATGATTAACTTCCGAGAGGGATTAACGCCGTCGGAAGTTAGGTGCTGACACCGTCCATCACGAACTAACGTCGTCCGTGGGATAACTTCCGAGAGGCCGTCGGAAGTTAGCCACTAACTTCCGAGAGTTTTCGACGCCTCTCGGAAGTTAAATTGACCAGCACTTAATATACAATTTGTTTTTGGGAATTCAACACATTGCATACATAACAAATATATATAACAGCAACAAATATATATAACAGCCACAATACACAACATATCACATATAACATCTCACATACATAATAATAACACAAGACACAAGTCAAATCCACCTCGACATAAGAATTCACAAGTCTCACAAGACATAAGTTTGAAGTCTCACAAGACATAAGTTTGAAGTCTCACAAAACACATCGAATGGAAGCCCACTATTGTCGATCAACATCAGGAAATATCGAAGAGTGATGCTCGCTACCTCCACTCGCGAAGAGCGTATTGACAAAGTCTAACCCATCATCTTGTTGCTGCGCCGGCAAGGTAGCTGGAGGAGTCTCATATACCTATACAAATGACATTCACGGAGTTACATCGTAATGTAACAAGTAAATTATGATAAATTTGCATACCTGATGTTCGGTAGGTGGAGGTGGAGGTGAAGGCCAAGGAAAATGTATGGAAGGTGGAGGTGGGGGGGCCATCGGAAACTGTATCCCTTGGGCTTGTGCTAGTTGCTACCAAATTTCCGAACACATTAATGTCAGTGTCTTAAATCAATACATAACTTAAAATGAATGATCTTTTTGAACTTACTTGTATCAGTGCTTGCTGTTGTTGAAACTGAGTAGCATAGTATTCTTGTTGAGCAGCATGCTGCCTCAAGTATTCCTCCTGAATCCTTTGTCGCTCCTGATGTTGCCTAAGCTCTTCTCGTAGTTGCTCAACTTCTGCAGTATCCTGAGTAGAGCGACGGGAGCTACGAGCAGCAGACCTCGACGAACCTCCCCTCTGAACCGTCACCTGGCTCGAGTCGATGACGTTATCAAAAATCGAGTACCTTCAAACAAGTAACATCACGACAGATTAAAAAATAATCTATTGTACTTAAACCGATGAAACAAGATAAGGTATGTAGAGTCCACACCTTCCATGGGGTTTTCCACCACTTGCATACACAGTCTGAGGATCAATAGGTGCGGTCCTCCAGTCGTAGTCCGATCCGTGCTGACTAGACATCGCCTCAGCATATGCAGCCTCCATACAAAAGAACAATGCAATCTTACATCACTGGGCACATACATAAATTCATATGAACAACACATAAATCTACCAAGCATTTGAAAACACTCACCAGACGATCTGTTGCCTTTTGGCTACACAACACATCTGGATTTGCAGGATCTGGTCCTCTGTGCCCCCTCAGGTATATTTGAACATCACTGGGCACTACACCACTGCTAGCTTCCTGTACGTACATTTGACAAACATTATAATCAGAAATGACATCAAGTCATATACAATCAACAAAACTACACCACTGCTAGTTTCCTGTACTTACCATCCGTTTTGCCAAACGAAAGTGATCATCACCTCCATACTTGTGATACGACTCGGTTCCACGATTGGAACTTTGTCGTATAGACTTTGCCTTGAAATTATCCGAAGCCCAATAACGGCATAAGGCACGCCAAGCAGCATCATTGGCGGCTATCCATGGAATCGAATGCTATGGAAACACAATTCATTTATAAGTAACTATAACATATACAAGGAACACAGTACATCATATGCAAAAACATCAATTTTTTCCAACATAAGCAAAAACATCAATTACCTGAAGAAAATCTTGCTCAGTCATAGAAAGTCCATATTGTGACGCCTCGCTCTTACTGGTTGCTCGTCGTCCTTCACTACTCAACATAGCTTGATTAATCACCTGGATTCGAACATAGTACATCATATCCGCAACAACATCTGTCGCGTTCTTATGGAACACGGAGTGTGCATGCTCGGTATGAGTATCTCCATCAGGCAACTTATAATATTTCTGAAAAAGAAACATAGTCAAGAATCCATAATATGAATCAATCATTGAGCTGATAACTTCGCAAGAAGATAGATAAACATACCCAGAAGTCGTGCCAAACTGCACCTTGCGCATTCCCATGTTGCGCGTTAACCGCAAGGCCGTATTGATCCCATCTTGTGACAGGGACCTCAATACCATTCTCAATCACCAATCCAGACCATCTCATACGACAGATATTGCCCAACACTTTATTTACTTGCCTTACACGATCTTTGTCGGTGAAACTACTATCCAGCCAAGCCCTAACAACACAAGCACAATTGTCAAATTCAAAAATAATTATTCTCGACTTGCCACAGTTGATATGACCATTTCACCATCATCGTTTTTAACCTCTACATATCTCGACTTGCCACACTTTAGACACTTACTATCATTCTCATGATCCTTCCAGAATAGCATACAATTATCTGGACAGACATCGATTTTCTGATAGTCCATACCTAGACCTGAGAGCAGTTTCCTGCACTGATACACGTCTTTCGGCATCTTGTGATTTGGTGGAAACACTTCACTGATTAAGTTCAAGAGCTCGTTGTAACAATTGTTCGAGAACACGAACTTGGACTTGATAGCCATAAGTCGAGTCACGAAAGCGAGGATTGAAACTGTTGTGTGTTCATGCAATGGCTCTTCTGCAGCCTTAAGGAGGTCGAAGAACTTTTTAACCTCTGGAGGAGGCGGCTCCTCATGATTTGGTGGAAACACCAAATCAGGATCCTCCCTTAAATCTTCAAGCATCTCGTCCATTCTATCGTACTCCACGTCGTCAGTGTTGTTGGCTTCCGGCAAATTTTCGCGGGGAAAGTCCTCGCCGTGATACACCCATACTTCATAGTTAGGCATGTAGCCATATTTGCAAAGGTGCCCCGACAGAGTTCTCTTGTCTTGACATCTACAAATCCGACACATACTACATGGACAACGCACATCCGTGCCGGTTCTTGATATAGCAAAAGCACGATCAATAAAATCCTCTGTCTTTCTTATCCAATCTGCTGAGGGATCATTCATACGCCAACCTTCATACATCCATCGACGGTCCTCGCCCACCATATTTGATTCTAAAATAGTAGAACACATGATTCATAAATTTTTTCCGGTACTAAACGCATATCGATCGTGTCACTACATCTATAGGAAAAGATAGTTCCTAAACCCACCCATGAGTGACCGGTAGAGCAATGATTTATGACGAGCAACGAGTCCGAACGAAATTTCAGCAGCATAACCCCGTTGTTCTCCATTTACATGCCCATAAATGGTGCAATAGAGAACAACAGGGTTATGTCACCGAAATCTCGTTCGGACCCGTCATCGTCATAAATCCATAGCTCTATCATCCACTAACAGGCTGTCCAAAAAGAGACAATTTCGGACCAATACGAGTCATATGTGTATATATCATGTGACTCGTGCCTATCCGGAATGGGCAACACATAGGTTTCACAACACTACGACAATTTTGCAAAAAATATTACTAACACACAACAAACAAGAGACTAACATAATTCAATTACATGCACCACCTTGCTTATTAAGTTAATTAACCGTATTAACATAACTTTCTACGGTTTAAAAACAGTTAACTCTCGGAAGTTAGCATATTTAATATAAGAAACATAATATAAATACTCGGAAGTAGTTACCTGAGACAACGGGATGTGGGGCGGCTGTGCACCCGGCGACGGGGAGGCGGCCGAGCAGACGGGCACGCCGGCGGACGAGCAGACGACGGTGGAGCACGACGGTGGAGCGAGCGGGCGCCGGCCGAGCAGGCGGGCGCGCGGCGAGCCACCGGGCGGGCGGCGGTGGAGCGTACAGGCAGGCGCGCGGCGAGCAGTGGCGAGCAGGCAAGCGACGGTGGCGAGCAGGTGGCGGTGGCGAGCAGTGGCGAGCAGGCAGGCGGCGGTGGCGAGCAGGCAGGCGGCGGTGGTGTGCGGCGGCGAGCAGGCGGGCGGCGAGCCAGCGAGCAGGCGTGGCGCGGCGGCGAGACGGCGTGGCGCGCGGGCGGCGAGCAGGCGTGCGACGGCGAGCGCGCGGCGGCGAGCAGGCGCGGCGGCGAGCAGGCGCGGCGGCGAGCAGGCGCGGCGGCGAGCAGGCGCGGCGGGCGCGGCGGCGAGCAGGCGCGGCGGCTAGACGGCGTAGCGGGCGTTCCAAAATGTGAGACGGGCGCGCGCCGTTAGCATAAACTAGTTAACTTCCGAGAGGCGCGGTGTAAAACCGTCGGAAGTTAAGCCTTACCCGGATCGGTCAACGCTGAATACATAACTTCCGAGAGGCGCGGTGTAAAGCCGTCGGAAGTTAACTTAACTTCCGAGAGGCCGTCAGAAGTTAACTTAACTTCCGAGAGGCTCTTGGCCGGCCGTCGGAAGTTAACTTAACTTCCGAGAGGCACTAGTCGCCACTCGGAAATTATTAGTTTCCTACGGTTTCGAAAAAAAACCGTAGGAAGTTATTTGCCTCTCGGAAGTTGCTTATTTTGGTGTAGTGGTTGTGGCAGATGCTTTGAGCAGAAAGGCCCAGTGCAATTGTATGAGCATGGATGCAAGAGTTACCACCCTGTGCGATGAGCTATGCAAGTTGAACCTGGAAGTTGTTTCTTCAGGTAACTTGAGTTATATCTCGGTGGAACCCACATTGCAAGAGCAAATAGTGAGGGCACAGATTGAGGATAAGGGTGTTCAAATGATTAAAGAAATGATCAAGCAAAAGGCAGAAAAATACAAGTGCTTCCGGCAGGACAGCAAGGGAAATTTATGGTTTGGAGACCGATTGGTTGTTCCCAAGGACCCTAAGCTCAGAAACAAGATACTAGATGAAGCTCACCTTTCCAAATTCTCCATGCACCCTGGTAGCAACAAGATGTACCATGATCTCAGATCTTTATACTGGTGGACCAGGATGAAGAGGGAAATTGCCAAGTACATATCCGAGTGTGACACTTGCCAGAGGATAAAAGCTAGTCACTTGAAGGCAGCAGGCCCTTTGCAACCCCTTCCCATACCATCTTGGAAATGGGAGGACATTTGCATGGATTTTATCGTAGGATTGCCCAATACCTCCAGGCACCATGATTCCGTTTGGGTTATTGTGGACAGGTTGACCAAGACCGCTCATTTCTTGCCAGTGCACACCACCCACAAGACAGAGAAGTATGCAGAAATTTATGTTGATCAAATAGTGCGATTACATGGTATTCCAAAGACCATTATATCCGACAGAGGAGCACTGTTTGTGGCACGCTTTTGGGGGAAGCTGCAAGAATCACTTGGGACCCAAGTAATACGAAGCTCAGCATACCATCCCCAAACAGATGGCCAGACAGAAAGGGTGAATCAGATTTTGGAAGACATGTTGCGAGCATGTGCACTACACTACGGGAAGGATTGGGACAAGTGTCTTTCTTTGGCAGAGTTTTCCTACAATAACAGCTATCAGTCCAGTCTAAAGATGGCACCTTTTGAAGCCTTATATGGGAGAAGGTGTAGGACCCCACTGAATTGGTCTCAAGCAGGAGAGAGGGAAATTTTTGGGCCAGACTTGGTGCTTGAGGCAGAGGCAAAGGTCAAGGTTATTACCAAGAACTTAGAAGCTGCTTAGGCCAGGCAAAAGAGCTATCATGACAAGAGGCGGAAGCCTCTACAGTTTGAGGTGGGAGATCATGTTTATCTTAAGGTATCACCCACCAAGGGTGTCCAAAGATTCGGGATCAAGGGCAAGTTAGCTCCTCGCTACATTGGACCCTATGAGATCAAAGCAAGTTGTGGACCCGTGGCCTACCAATTGGAATTGCCACCTCACATGTTAGCAGTTCACAATGTGTTCCATGTATCTCAGCTGCGGAAATGTGTTCGCCTACCCACTGAAGTGCTGCCAGAACCAGACATTGAGATAGAACCAGACTTGTCCTATCAAGAGTACCCCGTCAAGGTATTAGATCAGAAGGAGAGATCAACTCGAGCAAGATCAGTCAGAATGTATAAGGTTCAGTGGAGTCACCATTCAGCAGAAGAAGCTACATGGGAGACTAGGGATTTTCTACGCTCTTGCTTCCCCGACTTTCTACCCAAAGGAGTCGATACGTAACCCAAAACCCCACCCCCACCTGCCCTTTGAATACAATTATAAGAAAAACTTAGATAACAAGGATAGTCTAAGTTGTGGATTTAACTTAAAAAGGGCTTCCTTCTGAAGTTGCAAAGAGAATGACATTCGAAGAGCAGTTAACAAGAGAAACTTGAGTATAAAGAAAGAGTAGCACCAACACACCTTCAAGCACCCCTCCAAGGGACTCTACCTAAAATCTCGGGACGAGATTCCTTTAAGGGGGAGGGCTTTAACACCCCAGGTGTTACTCAGGGTGTCCACCCAGGGCTACCCCTTTTAACCTATTATCACATGTAAATTGGTTTGGGCAAAGTACATCAAACTTGGAATTCAAGGTCCTAAACAAGTGCCAACCATCTTGGATATCATGCCCTAGCTTGTCATGCACATCTAAGAGGGGAATTTCCCAAAACCCTAAAGCAAACCCCTCTTGAGCCATAGGAACCCTCTTTGAAGCTAGGATCAAAAGGTCATGTAAACCTTATGATCATGGCTTGGGCCAAATATAAAAGTTGTAGTATACTTTATAACCTACAAATGGTAGTAAGAAAGTAACCCCAAAAAGAATTCAGAAAAGCCCCAAAAAGTTCACCCAAGGTTGAGCACAAGAGAAAATTCAGAATTTGCCTAAGTCTAAAAGCTAACCCTTGAACAAAGATCCCACATGTTCACCTTAATCCAAAATTCAAAACACTTCGACCCAATTGACAAAGTGGCGCCAAATTAACCCTAGAATGCCCTGGAAAGAGGTGACACCTACCCTAGGGCGTTTGACATGACTTGGCACCATTTTTGTCTCGGTTTGGACATGTCTGACACAGCCGACTTCCCACCCTCATATCTCTCTAACCCGACCACATCTACTCTTGGAACTCACATGAACTAGGTAGCTCTAGGTGCAGGGAAGAGATCTCCCACAGGCGATAGGGCAAGATTCGTACGTTTTGGCCGCTCAGCAGAGGGAAGAACACGGGCAGAAGCAACGAGCCACGTGTTCGACGCGCTCTGAGCTCGCCAGAGCACGCCCGCGCGCGCCCCCGCGTGCCCCGCATCGCGCCAAACGGCCAGCCGACGCCATGGCCCGCGCCCGCGCCTATAAAGCCCCCTAGGCGTCGACCACACTCTTCCGCGCACGCTCAAACCTCACCGGAGCTCAGCTCACCGCCGTTTGCCCGTGCGCGACGTGTCCACGGCCACCCGAGCCACTGCCGCCGTAGACCGGCCAGCCCAGCCCTTCCCAACCCTGTCCAACCCTCTGAGACGAGTGTGCACGCCCCAGTGAAGCTCCTAGAGCAAGGAATCGAAGCCTGCTTCGCCGGAGAGGCCAGTCCACGGTCGCCGGAGTTCGCAACCCCGCCGGAGTACGTGGACTGGGTAATCCACTCAACCATTTTCCGATTCCTTGTACACACGGTCTCTACGTTACCCCGTGAAGCTCACCGTGCCCTTGGGTTGAACCAGATCGCCGTGGTTTGGCCGGTACACTCGCCGCCGACGAGAACACCCGCCTGCGCACGTGGACCGAGCGATTCCGGCCATCCCCGCCGTCGAGCCGCACCTCGCTGTGACCGCCAGAGCCTCCCCGAGCCAACCCTGCCCTTCGCCGGACCTATCTCGCCGCCGGTAAGCCGTGCCACCCTTTTCTTTCCCGCGGGTACTGTTTACATTGGAGGAAGGACCTCGGGGAAGAAGAAGGAAAGGTCAGGGGGCTTTTTGAACTGTCAGCGACCCAGGAGAATAGTGGCGCAGGGGTAGATTTGTGCAAGTTGATTTAGTTTAAACCTAGGGACCTCGGTGTAAACTGTTTTTCCAGGAAACTCTTATTAAATCTGTTTTTAAATTGAACAGAAACTTTAAAAATTCATAACTTCTGTTTAGTTCATCCAAATTTGGTCAAACCAATTTTGCCAGACTTTAAATAATGTAAACTACTTAAAAAAAATATAAAAACCCCTATATACTACAGAAAATTGTAGGGTTCTAATTTAATTATTGTTTTGGCCATAAGCTAAATAATAAGGCTAAAATTAGTTGCACTATTTGACTAGGGTTAGAAAAATTTGGAGAAGTTTATATCCATTTATTGACCTAATTAAAAATGTTGAATCTCTCTGTCCACTCCATTAAGTTAGTTTTTACCCCTTATTTTATAATATGCTTAAGGTTAAGAAAAATAGAAAAGGTGATTTAAATAATGAACCAGAGGGCACCCCTATTTTTGTTAAGGTACTTATCCAATGTAGTTCACTAGAAAAATCTATCCTACCCTAGTTTAGTATAAAATAAGTAGGATACCTTTTATTTGAATAAAACAAGGATAACTTAGAAAAACCCTACAAAAATAACCCCAAGGTGAAAACACCCCCACCCTTGAGATAGTTAATGTTTTGTTAATAAGAACTTAGGAAAAATATGAAATCTGCTGTTTGACATTTTTCAGATAACAATGTAGTAGAAAGTGCCTTTTAGGCATTAAACTTTAGAAAATCATAACTAAATAACCACCCCTTAGCTTTCTGTGATTTTTGGCACAGAAGCCTATTATTACTGTTAGATGCCAACAAAAATAACCTTTAGGACAGAACCCACCTCTAATTAAGAGTTGTAGTACAAAGTGGCCCATTTACCCAACTTTTATTATTTTTGTCTTAAGCATAGACTTTTTATTTTGAACCTCAACTTCCTAGAAGGGGCTATAGTGACCAATGGCAACCCACTGTAATTTTTACAGAATTTTTTGGAGAAAATTAAGCTACTGTTGTAGTTCAAACCCCCACTAGGTTTCATAAATAGAAATTAAAGAAAGGAAAATGAATAATGGAAATTAGTGCCATCCTAAAAACTCTTTATAACTTGTCCACTGAAGTATATACAAAGGCCATACTAATTCCCTATGTTTATCCTCAACAAAAATCTAAGCCTAAAAGTGATAAGCATAACCCACTAAAATCCCCGCATGACCGAGAAACCATAAGTTACTCCTTAACTTAGTTTTCTTTTTGGCATAATGTTATTAAATCCTGCATAATCATAACATACATGTTCATTGCATTCGATAGACTGTAATCTTGCTGACGGAGAGTACGTCCTTGTGCCGGAGCAAGGAGCTGCTCAGGAGGTAGCCCCAGATCCAGCACCAGAGCCTGCACCAGAGAACCTGTCTGCCACTGCTTTAGAAGGCAAGCCCCGGTCTATGCATAACCTGTTATTTATGCTATTTTACTTCACTTAATGATTGTAGGATTGATTGTGCACGTAGGTGTAGGAATTGTTTGAAACCCTAGTTGCATGATCTCAGGAATCCTTTTTGAGATGGATACTAGTATGCTAGGTCGAGTAGTTGCTTTAATTAATTAGGATCTCGGTAGAAGACGAGTGATTTTTCCTAGCACTCGCGCGAGATCAGGAATTGGTTGTACCCACTTTATATATCATATTGATAGTTGGTTGGTGGACACGGATCCATGGGGATGCGTGGTCTACGAGGTGAAATTGGAATAAGGATTAACGTGCGGATACCTGTGTCAAGCGATTGAACGTACTAAGCACATGCCGAGAAATATGGTAAATCGGTAAGCCTAGTACCTGAGTGAACTTGGCAGTGGACATATCCCCTCACGCGACCTGAGATGTGGTCTCCCATTCCGGTTATGGTGGGTACAAGTGCGGTCACTGCACGACGGCAGTCGGGGTCAGTGAGGCATTGTACGCCAAGGCGGTGAGCCCTGATCTGCTGACGGGGAATCGATGGGGACGGTTGATGTGTGTGGGGACGGAGTGCCCCTACATGTCGTGTGTTTAGGTTTACCTTGCAAGGATAAAAATTCGATTCGAATCGTCTGCTTCTCGCAGCTAATGAGACTGCTTGATCCATTGTACTGCATTGAGTAACAAGTGGAAATATGATGAGTTGATATAAGATGTTGATTGCTAATAATGTTTGCTACTATGTATGAGTAGATAGTACACCTTTAGCCTTAAGAGAGTCACACTTAAATTGGCAAAGTTAAAACTTGACTTAGAAACTCAGCTAGTGCTTTTGGCAACCAAACCCCACAGCCAAACAGCTGCATGTCTAGAGGTAGAGGAGTAGACTCCTCACACCGGGTAAGTCTAGCTGAGTATTAGTATACTCAGCCTTGCTTGTGGCATAATTTTACAGGTTCTCTGGAGGACATGGTTGCTGGAGTGACTTGGCCGTCCATCTTGCCACCGGGTTGGACTGTCGAGTGGGACCCTACCTCGGCTGAGGAGGAGCATGAGGAGTGATGGGACAGGCTTCCCCATCTCTCTGTTTATTTACCGTTAGTTTTATTCCGCTGCACTTCGAACAATGATGACTACTTTTGAAAAACTCCGATGGTGATGTAATAATTTTAATACTCTTACATGCATGGTTTTATGCTTTATTGTATTTGCTATGTGACTCACCATCGAGTGAGATTGTGGTACTTGATCCTGTCAGTGGCCGTGTCGGACTAGATCCGAGGGATTGACAGGTTATTCCCATTTAAGTGTGGTCCAGCCTCTAAGGCGGGGCTTAGGCACTTAAGTTGGAATAATTCGGGCAGTTCCGCCACATTAAGTAACTAAGACTAAGGTCAAAACACAATGAAGATAGCGTCTCTATGTGAAGGTACAAAAGGATAAAACTACTTCCTCTCATTTATATATGTACCTAAATCTTCCTTTTCTATACACTTCTTGCATATCTTGTATAAAAGGAAGAGAAAGCATGTCTATGCATATCCTTGCTTCATACCTAGTTTAACCTCTCAAAAATTTTATTCTTGCATTAATGCATTTTTGTTAAAACTAGGTGAAGTGATTTAATTGTCAAAGAGCTTAAAGCTTAACCTTGTAACAAGGATAAGCTACGTTTGTTTCAAAGGTGGAGGGTCCTTAAGTCTCTTTGAAATCCTTAAGGGTAATTGCTTAAAATGATTCCAACATGCTTTCATAAGTGCATAAGTCTGTCATGAGCATCGCACTTTTTATGACACATTGCACTTCACAGTTTCTATGATAAAGATATGTTCTCATTAACCTAATTATGTGCACTTGGCATTTAAGGCCAAAATCTGTATTCCTCTCAAGGCACATATTTAGGGGGAGCAATCTATATTATATAGAACTGTTTAAGCTTAATTGACATATCCTTTTAATCATGTCTCTTTACTTTGGTACATTTGCATATTTCCTATCTCTATTGTGCCAAGGCTAAGACTAATATGTTTCAATGAGCATCTTGAGTATTAAGTCTTAGATTGAAAGGGAAATGGAGTATTCGGCAAAGACATTGCTTCCACTCTACATCTTCGGTATTATCCTTCCTTGCCGGTATTCCGCCAGCTCTCCAATTTGGTATAATCTTCACTCATATATTGTTTGCCAAAGGGGGAGAGAAAGTAAAAAGGGCTTATATTTCACTCACAAAGTATCCATTTTTGGTGATTCATGCCAAAGGGGGAGAAAGTATTAGCCCAAAGCAAAAGGACCGCACCACCACCAATTTCAAAAAATGTAGTCTTTTAATTTGTATTAAAGAAGTTTTTCAATTGGTATCTAAAATATATTGATCTTCTTTAAAATGGTAAAAACCCTCTTCAACACTAAGAGGAGAATTTCATTAAGGGGGAGTTTTGTTTAAGTCAAAGGAAAAGCATTTGAAACTGGGGGAGAAAATTTCAAATCTTGAAAATGCTTCTCGAAATCTTATTCATATACCTTTGACTATTTGCAAAAAAATTTTGAAAAGAATTTCCAAAAGGATTTGCAAAAACAAAACATGTGGTGCAAATGTGGTCCAAAATGATAAAAGAAAGAAAGCAATCCATGCATATCTAGTGTAAGTTTAAAATTGGTTTAATTCCAAGCAACCTTTACACTTGCCTTATGCAAACTAGTTCAATTCTGCACTTATATATTTGCTTTAGTTTGTGTTGGCATCAGTCACCAAAAAGGGGGAGATTGAAAGGAAATAGGGTCAAACATTTTCCTAAAAGATTTTGGTGGTTGAAATGCCCAACACAAATAATTGGACCAACTAGTTTGCTCTAGTTGATCATTTCACCGGTGCATAAGTTCATCTACAACTATTCTAAATCGACTGTCCGGAATACCGTAGATTATTTCGGACAGGAGAAGCTTTTTGGAAAAACATACTAAGCGCAGACCGTCCGGGCCCTTGTGGCGGACCGTCCGCGACACCAAGGTGACCCTCGGACAGGAACACTGAATAAAAGCAAGTCTACACTACGGGCCATCCGAAGGAAAAGCAAGCACCGTCCGAGACCAAGCGCGGACCGTCCGGCCTCAGGCGCGGACCATCCAGTCGACGCAGAACTGAAAAGGCCGAAGGTGACAAGTTGAGCAAAAGGAATTATAGAGCTGGCGCGGATCGTCTGGGACCAAGGGAGGACCGTCCGCATGGTGTCACCGAGGCAGATAGCCGTTGATCTAACCGTTGATCTGTCAGAAGTATCCGTTGAAGATGTCAGAATCGACCGTTGGAGGGTCGCGGACCGTCCAGGCCCTAGCCGCGGACCGTCCGCTAGTGCAATTTCTAGCAGATGCGCCCCAACGGCTATATGGGTGGTTGAGGGCTATAAATACCACCCCAACCGGCCACTTCAAGGTGGGAGAGCCCAAGCAACATTCCAAGTCATATAGTTGACATATCCAAGCCCTCCCAACCACCTCTATTCATTGATCCATGCTATACACAAGATTTAGACCACTACAAACCACACAAGTGCCACAAAAGAGAGAGCAAGCAAAAGAAAGCCTCTTGTGAGAGTTTAGCTCTAGTGCCTTGTGAGATTCATTGGGAGAAAGTGTGTGCTACATCTTGTGTTCATTTGTGCGTGGAGTTTTGACTCCCATTGAACTTCCTCCAAAGTTTTGGAGGCTTGTAAAGCTAGCAAGAGACACCAAAGAGTGTGGTGATCCTTGCGGGGTCTTAAGTGATCCTTGAGAAGAAGAAGAGCTCGCCGGTCTTTGGTGATCGGTGGAGAGAGGGAAAGGGTTGAAAGAGACCCGTCCTTAGTGGACTCCTCAACGGGGACTAGGCCTTCGAGGGCCGAACCTCGGTAAAACAAATCACCCATGTCTCGTGTGTTTATTGCTTGTGATTTGTTTGTTCTCTCCCTTTTCTAAGTTCTCTTGCGCTACTCCTTGCTAATATTATTTTGTGTTGCTTCAAATTAAATTCTCATTTAGAGAAGCAACTTCTTGCAAGGAAGAACTTGTGTTCCTCCTCTTCTTATCTAAGCCATCTTGCTTTATTCTCCAACATTTCTAGTAGTATTGTTATTGATTAAATTCCGCACTTTTTGAAAACAATACTCGTTGCAAGCAAAGGACTTAGTTTTTATACTCCGATAATTGTGAATCTTGTTCTAACCACTAATCAAGGGATCTAGTTGGGGTGTAAAGTTATAATTTTCAGGTTTCGCCTATCCACCCCCCTCTAGGCGACTTTCAATAACAAGGTATAAAGATAGCAAAACTAGGGTAACCTAATGGGTCCCATCAAAATTAACCTATGCAGATCATTATGATTAATAAGAACATGATTAGGTAAAAAGAAGCGATCAAAAGCACAACTTGCCTGGGACTTGAAAAAGGGTGCCATGACGATCTTCAGATTCTCGTGACCTCGCGCTAGTCATAGAAATACAAACAAACATGGTATAGACAAAATTAACATCACACCAAACATAAGCACAAACTGCACAATAACATTCTGCGCGATGCTACGAGATTGTGGGATCGAGAACCACTAAATTCGGAGTTACGGCTAAGGGGTTATGATTTATGGAAGATAAATGTGATTTAAATGTTAAACTATATATAAATTGGTTAATATACATCATATGAAGAAATATACTCCAAATAGTTAAGTAAACTTTAATCCAGGTTATAACTTGTTTAGAAATCATATTATAGTTGAATCACTATCATGGACTAGTTTAACTTTGGTTAAAAGGCATAATCTACTTAACATAGGTTAAACAAATATCTAATTATAAAAATATGTGAAAGGGAAATGTGCCCTTGGGCCATTTCTATAATGTTTTGGTGATTAAACGCCCAACACGTTTGATTAAGTTCTTATGTGCTAAATAAGTGAGAAGTGCAAATCAGAGACAAAGGTATGTTTCTAGACTTGGTGAATTGTTTTATATACTAACATGGTTATCTAAGTGCTAGAAACAGTGCCAAGAAAAGAAGATTTAAATTGGAGAAAAGTTGGCAAAGTTCAGCCAACACCAACTCTGGTCAGGCACACCGGACAGTGTCCGGTGCGCCAGGGTGGCCGACGGTGAACCGGCTGCTCTCGGGAAAACGACAGAGGCGTACGACTATAATTCATCGGACTATCTGGTGGTGCACCGGACTGTCCGGTGAGCCAAAGGCGCTCGCGGCCAAAGGTTGTCCGCGCGATCATCGCGCGACACGTGGCCTATGCCAACGGTCGGTTGGGCACACCGGACTGTCTGGTGCGCCAACCGATCCCGAGGACCAACGGTCGGATGCGCCAGATATGGAAGGAGATCGCGCACCGGACTGCTACAGTGCATGTCCGGTGGTGCACCGGACTGTCCGGTGCACCACTCGACAGAAGGCAAGATTGGCCTTCCAAGTTGGTCTCCGATGGCTCCTAGCTGCCCTGGGGCTATAAAAGGGACCCCTAGGCACATGGAGGAGAATACCAAGCTTTCAAGAAACATTCTAAGACTCTCAGTCCCAGTCACAGACTCCGACTCCATGCATTTGATTCTCTATGTTAGTGATTTGAGCTCCATTTGAGTTATGAACTCTGTGTGTTGTGTTTCGAGCTCAAGTCGTGACTTGTGTGCGTGGTTGTGCTGTGGATTTGAGTCTTGTGTGTGGTGCTCTCCCCAACCTTACTATGTGCTTTCTTTGTGATTTCAATTGTAAGGGCAAGAGACTCCAAATTGTGGAGATTCCTCGCAAACGGGAAAAATACTCTAAAGGAAAAGACCGTGGTGGTATTCAAGTTGATCATCGTATCACTTGAAAGGGGTTGAGTGCAACTGTCGTCCATTGGAACGCCACAACGTGGAAGTAGGCAAGTGTTACTTGGCTGAACCACGGGATAAAAATCGTGTGTCTCGTGTGTTGCTTATTGTGATTGCTTTGTTCGCACGAGCGCGTTCCTTAGCCACTTGATTTCACTAACACCTTGATAATCAAGTTTGTGGCTATTTAGTGTTTAATTTTACAGGATCACCTATTCACCCCCCCCCCTCTAGGTGCTCTCAATTGGTATCGGAGTCGTACTCTTCATTTAAGGGACTAACCGCCCGAAGAGATGGATCCTAAGTGAAAGGGGATGGTGGTCAACGATAAGGAGAAGGAGTCCCTCTTCAACGAGCCAAGAGATGACAAGCCTACCGACTCTGGCTCATGTCACAAGAGGAGAGACGGGAAGAAGAAGAGACGCATCAAGAAGATCATCTACTACGATAGTGATGCATCATCTTCTTCACGACGACGACGACTCTTCGTCGAAAAAGAAAATGGTTAATCAGAACTACTCTTTTGACTATTCTCGCATGCCATACAATACAAATGCGCATTTACTATCAATTCCCCTTGGAAAACCTCCACACTTTGATGGAGAAGACTATTTATTTTGGAGCCATAAAATGCGTAGTCATCTATTCTCTCTCCATCCTAGTATTTGGGAAATTGTAGAGAATGGGATGCATTTTGATAGTACTGGTAACCCTATGATTATAAATGAACAAATTCACAAAAATGCCCAAGCCACTACTGTTTTGCTAGCATCTCTTTGCAGGGACGAATATAATAAGGTGAGCGGCTTGGACAACGCCAAGCAAATCTGGGACACCCTCAAGATATCTCATGAGGGAAACGACGCCACCATGATTACCAAAATGGAGCTAGTGGAAGGCGAGCTGGGGAGATTCGTAATGATCCGGGGAGAGGAGCCAACTCAAACCTACAATAGGCTCAAGACCCTGGTCAACAAGATCCGAAGCTATGGAAGCACAAGATGGACGGATCATGATGTCGTCCGACTCATGCTAAGGCCATTTACTGTAATTGACCCCCATCTTGTCAATCTTATTCGTGAAAACCCCAGGTACACAAAGATGACACCCAAGGAGATCCTTGGAAAATTTGTGAGCGGGCGTATGATGGTGAAGGAGGCTCGATATGTGGACGATGCACTAAACGGTCCACTACCCGTCTACGAGCCACAACCCGTTGCTCTCAAAGCAACCAGCAGCAGGGAGGCGCTACCAAGCAAGGTGGCACAAGTAGAGGCTGTCGGCCTCAATGAAGATGAGATGGCGCTTATCATCAAACGCTTCAAGACCACGCTTAAAGGACGCAAGGAGTACCCCAACAAGAACAAAACAAGGGGAAAGCACTACTGCTTCAAATGCGGTAAGACTGGTCATTTTATTGCTCAATGCCCCGATAATAAAAATGACCAGGCACAAGAAAGACATGGGAAGAAGGAGAAGAAGAAGAACTATAGGAAGGCGAAGGGTGAGGCGCATCTTGGAAAGGAATGGGACTCTGGTTGCTCCTCATCCTACTCCGACGATGAAGGATTGGTTGCCTCAGCCTTCGACAAGTCTTCGCTCTTCCCCAACGAACGCCACACTTGCCTCATGGCCAAGGAGAAGAAGGTACGTATTCGAGATTCCTCTAAGTACTCTTCTTCTAGTGATGAGGAATCCTCCGATGATGAAGTAGATTACTCTGGTTTATTTAAAGGTTTAGATAGAGCCAAAGTAGAGAAAATAAATGAATTAATTGATGCTCTAAATGAAAAACATAGACGGCTAGAAAAGCAAGAGGACATTTTGTATGAGGAACATGACAAATTTGTTAGTGTGCAAAAATCTCTTGATTTAGAAATGAAAGTCGCCTAGAGGGGGTGGTGAATAGGCAAATATGAAATTTACAAACTTTAAGCACAACTACAAGCCGGGTTAGCTTTAGAAATAAAAGCGAGTACGAAAGAGAGGGCGGAAACAAATCACAAGCAAATGAAAGCGGATGACACGGTGATTTGTTTTACCGAGGTTCGGTTCTTGCAAACCTACTCCCCGTTGAGGTGGTCACAAAGACCGGGTCTATTTCAACCCTTTCCCTCTCTCAAACGGTCACCTAGACCGAGTGAGCTTTTCTCCTAAATCAACGGGTCACTTAGACCCCTTACAAGGACCACTATAACTTGGTGTCTCTTGCTTGATTACAAGTTGCTTGAGAATAAGAATGGAGGAAAAAGAAAAGCGATCCAAGCTACAAGAACTCAAATGAACACAAATGTCTCTCCCTCACAAGCCACTAAGTCTTTGGAATGAGATTGGGACTTGGAGAGGATTTGATCTTTTATTTTGTGTCTTGGAGTGAAGTCTAGAGCTCTTGTATTGAATGCAATGGCTGAAAACTTGGATGCCTTGAAGTGTGGTGGTTGGGGGGTATTTATAGCCCCAACCACCAAAATGGTCGTTGGGGAGGTTGTCTGTCGATGGGCGCGCCGGACAGTCCGGTGCGCCACCGGACACTGTCCGGTGCGCCAGCCACGTCACCCAACCGTTAGGGTTTGACCGTTGGAGCTCTGACAGATGGGGCCACCGGACAGTCCGGTGGTGCACCGGACAAGTACTGTTCACTGTCCGGTGCGCCTTCTGGCGCCTGCTTGGACTCTACGCGCACTGTAGCGCTTTTACAGGTTTCCGTTGGAGTCGATCGTTGCGCTGTAGCCGTTGCACCGCTGGCACACCGGACAGTCCGGTGCCACACCGGATAGTCCGGTGAATTATAGCGGAGTGGCATTTCCAGAAACCCGAAGGTAGCGAGTTTGAGTTGATCCACCCTGGTGCACCGGACACTGTCCGGTGGCACACCGGACAGTCCGGTGTGCCAGACCAGGGCAGCCTTCGGTTGGTTTTGCTCCTTTCTGTTTGAACCCTATCTTGGATTTTTTTTGGGTTGTGTTGAACCTTTGGCACCTATAGAACTTATAATCTAGAGCAAACTAGTTAGTCCAATTATTTGTGTTGGGCAATTCAACCACCAAAATCATTTAGGAAAAGGTTTAAGCCTATTTCCCTTTCAATCTCCCCCTTTTTGGTGATTGATGCCAACACAAACCAAAGCAAATATATAAGTGCAAAATTGAACTAGTTTGCATAAGGTAAGTGCAAAGGTTGCTTGGAATTAAACCAATTTATACTTTCATAAAAAATGCATGGATTGCTTTCTTTCTTTTAACATTTTGGACCATGCCTGCACCACTTGTTTTGTTTTTGCAAATGTATTTGGAATTTTTTTAAAGTTTTTTTTGCAAATAGTCAAAGGTATATGAATAAGATTTCGAGAAGCATTTTCAAGATTTGAAATTTTCTCCCCCTATTTCAAATGCTTTTACTTTGACTAAACAAAACTCCCCCTTAATGAAATTCTCCTCTTAGTGTTCAAGAGGGTTTTACCAATTGAAGAAGATCAAAATGTTTTAAATACCAAAACTTTGAAAAACTCCTCCTTAAGATATGAATACCAATTGAGATAGAATTTCTTAGAGGAATACCAATTGAAAAACATTTAACAATTTAGACTTGTTTCGAAAAATTTGAAATTGGCGTGGTGGTGCGGTCCTTTTGCTTTGGGCTAATACTCTCTCCCCCTTTGGCATTAATCGCCAAAAACAGAGTCTTTAGAGCCCTTGTTCAATTCTCTCCCCCTTTGGCAAACAATATATGAGTGAAGGATTATACCAAAGTGAAGAGCGATGTGGAGTGACGGCGAAGGGTAAATAATACGATGGAGTGTAGTGGAAGCTTTGTCTTCGCCGAAGACTCCTTTTCCCTTACAATCTCTGACTTAGCATAAGAATATACTTGAAAACACATTAGTCATAGCACATGAAAGAGATATGATCAAATGTATATAATTGAGCTATGTGTGCAAAGTATCAATCAAAATTCCTAGAATCAAGAATGTTTAGCTCATTCCTAAGTTTGGTAAAGGTTTTCTCATCTAGTGGTTTGGTAAAGATATCGACTAATTGTTCTTTGGTGCTAACATAAGCAATCTCGATATCCCCCCTTTGTTGGTGATCCCTCAAGAAGTGATACCGAATGGCTATGTGCTTAGTGCGGCTGTGCTCAACGGGATTATCCGCCATGCGGATTGCACTCTCATTATCACATAGGAGAGGGACTTTGGTTAATTTGTAGTCATAGTCCCTAAGGGTTTGCCTCATCTAAAGCAATTGCACGCAACAATGGCCTGCGGCAATGTACTCGGCTTCGGCGGTACAAAGAGCTACTGAATTTTGTTTCTTTGAAGCCCAAAACACCAAGGATCTTCCCAAGAACTGACAAGTCCCTGATGTGCTCTTTCTATCAATTTTACACCCTGCCCAACCAGCATCTGAATAACCTATTAAATCAAAGGTGGACCCCTTGGGGTACCATAGACCAAACTTAGGTGTGTGAACTAAATATCTCAAGATTCTTTTCATGGCCCTAAGGTGAACTTCCTTAGGATCGGCTTGGAATCTTGCACACATGCATACGGAAAGCATAATATCCGGTCGAGATGCACATAAATAGAGTAAAGATCCTATCATCGACCGATATACCTTTTGATCTATGAATTCACCTTCCATGTCGAGGTCGAGATGCCCATTGGTTCCCATGGGTGTCTTGATGGGCTTGGCATCCTTCATTCCAAACTTGGTAAGTATATCTTGAATGTACTTGGTTTGGCTGAGGAAGGTGCCCTCTTAGAGTTGCTTCACTTGAAATCCTAGGAAATACTTCAACTCCCCCATCATCGACATCTCAAATTTTTGAATCATGATCCTACTAAACTCTTCACAAGTAGATTTGTTAGTAGACCCAAATATGATATTGTAGCATCCCAAAAATTCAAATCCTGAAATTTTCTCAAACTCCATCTAAATTCAAAATGAATTTCAAATTTCATTTCAAAATGTTTGTTTGTGAGTTGATATCAACAAATAAAGTATAGTGGTCTATATTCTCTCTAAAATCATCCTCAAAATATCCTACAAATATTTCCCCAGTAATCCCCCTTAAATTGTTTCTAGAAATACTTCCCAGATATTTCCCGAGTAATCCCCTTCAATTTCTTTCCAGAAATATTGCACAGATATTCCACCAACATATCTCCAAGTATTTTCTTCCTAAGAAATACGTTCATAATCATTTTTCAAGTCCCTACAAATATTTTCTTCATAACTTTTCTCATGCTCATACGTATATGTATGCCTCCAGTGTCATACGGTGAGCTCTACAAGCTAATCTCACTTATACAAAACAAATACATGCTAATCTCCCACTAATCCTCTCATACTCACACTGTCCTCTCATCCCTCCCCCTAATCCCCCACCATGGCTATAAATAGAGGGGCAAGGGCCTCCTCTCATCCCACCCCAAGCCATTTCATGGCAACTCTCTCCCCCCCCCCCCACACACACCCACTCCATGTTCCACACAAGCACACACTAGCACAAGGATCGTTCGGTCATTCTTCGATATTTCGTCCCCCTGTTCTTAGTTTGTTTGTTCGTTCGTCCGATCGTTCGTCTGATCGTTCATGGTTCGTTCGTTCGTTCGTCCGATCGTTCGATCGTTCCTCCGTCAGTTCGTCCAAATAATCTTTTTCCTGCCGTTATGCTGCCGAAATTCCGATCGTTCGTTCGTTCGATCATTCGATCATTCATCGTTCGTTCATAGTTCCCATTCATCGTTCATCGTTCGTTCATAGTCCCTATTCATCGGTCTTCCAGATAATCTTTGTTCTGCCGTTATGCTGCCGAAATTCCGATCGTTCGTTTGTCCGATCATTCGATCGTTCGTCCGTTCGTTCGTCCAAATAATCTTTTTCTTGCCGTTATGCTACCAAAATTCTGATCGTTCGTTCGATCGATCATTCGATCGTTCATCGTTCGTTCATAGTTCCTATTCATCGTTCATCGTTCGTTCATAGTCCCTATTCATCGTTCTTCCAGATAATCTTTGTCCTGCTGTTATGCTGCCGAAATTCCGATTGTTCGTTCATCCGATCATTCGATCGTTCGTTCATAGTTCATAGTTCCTATTCATCGTTCATCGTTCGTTCATACGAACTATTCACCATCACTATTCACCATTACTATTCATCTTTACTATTCACCGTTACTATTCATCATCGTTACTATTCATCGACACTATTCACCATCGTTACTATTCGTCGATCATCCGATCACCTCGAATTTCAACTACTCATCCATCATGTTGTCCAGTCCACCTAAGACCAGCCAGACCCATATTCCAGTCATACGAACTCCGGTGACTGTGCTTTTCCTTCCAGTAGGGAACTTCCCAACTAGTCACCCATCCCAGGTTTCTCTAAGTTGAGCACGCTTAACTTTGAGATTCCTTCGAACCAGGCTCCCAAACTCAGATTCCAATAATTCTTGTTTCTAAATTCTTATCAAACTATTCCCTATCCAACCATGTCATCCTTTAAGCATGGTCCATATTCCAGAAAACTCCCAAAATACTCTTGTCCCATATTCTGCCTATAACTCTCTTGTTCGTACTAAGTCAGACAATTCATTCGTCACTATTCTCACCAACAGTGAACTTCACTGTGCTACACCACATACACCCAGCTATAAATACACCCAGCTACCCTCTCCCTCTCCGCACACATTCAACACCCTCAGCCAAGGAAAACACCCTACCCACTCAGTTACTCTGCTCCTCCGGCTACACGCATAGTGTCGCTTCGCCTCCAGTCCACCCTCTTGGTAAGCACCTCCGCTCCACCACCAGTAATATCACAACACCACATGACACAGATTCTACTCAAGACTCTACCCATCCATATATCGCTATTCTGACCACTATACTAAATATTTGTTGGTATATTTGCTGGTTTGTATGTTTGCTTGCTCATGTTGCATAGTTATCGGAGCGTTCGTGCCGTCTCGTGGAGGCCAGATCTGCAAGTCTACGCCAGGCGGTGGAGCCAGAAGCCTGTTCCACAAGCTCCCCTTTCCCCTTCGCCGGATAAGCACGACAAGCTCACTGGATCCCTTTGATGCATAAATTACCTATGATTTTTCAACCACAACCCTCAGCCTGTTATTTTATGCATGATATGATTTTGAGACAAGTTATTATGGCCACCCAAGCCGCTTGCCGCAATCAATCCTTAATATATTTGTTACAAATGATTTGAGAAAAGGTGTGAGTTTTTCAAAAGAAAATGCTTTTCAAAATGTGTATGATGAAGGGTTTTCACCCTTATCACCTTTGAGTAGGGATGATCAGGGACTCCCTGGTTTAGGGGAGGGCCTAAGGTGAAGGCTCAGCTGGTTTAGGCGTGAGCAGAAGGATTGTCCCCTCATATAAGGACCGGTTTGTCATCTTTCACTACTTGTACTCATGATAAGTACAACCACTCGAGACTGTGTGGGCAGTCACTCAATCTGAACTCGTACGGTCCAACCCCAGGGTTATGAAGGCTGGGGAGCACCGGGAGGATAAGGAGGGGGAATGTTTTGTCCGGTTTGGACATGGTGGTGGCCTGACTCCTTCCGGTATAAACGTTAAGGTTAGGACGTGCGGGGAAAGAAAGAGATTCGGATTTGGATCTCATTGATCATGAGATCGCAGAGCCGGACTAGTGGGTAAAGTGTACCCCTCTGCGCAGAGTTCAAACCTATTCGAATAGTCTGTGTCCACAGGAATGGACGAGTCTGGCGTGGTATGGCAATTAGTGTTTTGTTTTTCAAAACAAAGAGGTGCTTTTGAAAAGTGATTTTTAAAAGGTCTGGCGGTTGAGCCGTGAGCTATAGTGGACGGGAAGTCCAGTAGCTGTTTCTGAAAAAGGAAAAACCAGTGGGAAACTGCTGAGATACCTGGATGGTTTAGTCCAGGGAATTTTGTTCTTATATTGAAAAACTTCCTGCTCCTTTGGGAGAGGATGTGCTTTGAAAAATACAAAATGTTTTACAAAACAACCCTGCATAAAATATTGTTGTTTCCGCAAAATATCCTGAGCTCCACATATTCCATGCATTATATCTGATTTCCCCATTCCGTGGGTGAAGGTGGGCTGCTGAGTACGTTTGTACTCACCCTTGCTTATTTGTTGTTTTTCAGAAAAAGGAGATCGGGTAAGAGTTACGACTGTTCCCAACCTTGCCTGTGGCTGTTGGACCGCTGATTTGCTTCGCTGCGTATATCGGACTGCTTCAGCCCCACTTTGATGATATGTCCCGAGTTGTGGACCAACTCTTAAAGTTGATCGCCACCTTTATAGGTTTGTCTCGTTTAAGCAGATCTGGAATCATCTGATGTATAAATGTGTTTACTAGCCTCCTGGGACTAGTAATTGTATCACATTTGAGTCCCAGAGGATTGGGGATGCTTCAGATATCATCAACATAAATTTGGCATACAAACAAATCATTTGCAATGGTTTTAGTAAAGAGAGTAGGATCGGCTTTGCCGACTTTGAAGCCATTAGTGATAAGAAAATCTCTTAGGCATTCATACCATGCTCTTGGGGCTTGCTTGAGCCCATAAAGCGCCTTAGAGAGTTTATACACATGGTTAGGATACTCACTATCTTCAAAGTCGGGAGGTTGCTCAACATAGACCTCTTCCTTGATTGGTCCATTGAGGAAGGCACTTTTCACGTCAATTTGATAAAGCTTAAAGCCATGGTAAGTAGCATAGGTAAGTAATATGCGAATTGATTCAAGCCTAGCTACGGGTGCATAGGTTTCACCGAAATCCAAACCTTCGACTTGTGAATATCCCTTGGCCACAAGTCGGGCTTTGTTCCTCGTCACCACACCATGCTCATCTAGCTTGTCGCGGAAGACCCACTGGTTCCTACAACATTTTGATTAGGACGTGGAACAAGATGCCATACCTCATTCCTCGTGAGGTTGTTGAGTTCCTCTTGCATAGACAACACACAATCTGAATCTCTTAATGCATCTTCCACCCTGTATGGCTCAATAGAAGACACAAAAGAGTAATGTTCACAAAAATGTGCGACACGAGATCAAGTGGTTACCCCCTTATGAATATCACCGAGGATGGAGTTCACAGGGTGATCTTGTTGTATCGCTTGGTGGACTCTTGGGTGTGGCGGTCTTGGACCCTCATCATCTTCCTTGTCTTGATCATTAGCATCTCCCCCTTGATCATTGTCCTCCTCTTGAGGTGGCTCTTCTTGATATTCATTTTCATCATCTTGAGCTTGATCCTCATCTTGAATTGGTGGAGATGCTTGCATGGAAGATGATGGTTGATCTTGTGCTTGTGGAGGCTCTTCGGATTCCTTATGACACACATCCCCAACGGACATGTTCCTTAGCGCGACGCATGGAGCCTCTTCATCATCTAGCTCATCAAGATCAACTTGCTCTACTTGAGAGCCGTTAGTCTCATCAAACACAATGTCACAAGAAACTTCAACTAGTCCAGTGGACTTTTTAAAGACTCTATATGCCCTTATGTTTAAGTCATAACCAAGTAAAAGCCTTCTACAGTCTTAGGAGCAAATTTAGATTTTCTACCTCTTTTAACAAGAATAAAACATTTGCTTCCAAAGACTCTAAAATATGAAACATTGGGCTTTTTACCGGTGAGGAGTTCATAGGATGTCTTCTTGAGGATTCGGTGAAGATAGATACGGTTGATGGCGTAGCAAGCGGTGTTGATTGCTTCCACCCAAAACCGGTCCGAAGTCTTGTACTCATCAAGCATGGTCCTCGCCATGTCAAGTAGAGTTCTATTCTTCCTCTCCACTACATCATTTTGTAGTGGTGTGTAGGGAGAAGAGAACTCATGCTTGATGCCATCATCCTCAAGAAAGCCTTCTATTTGAGAGTTCTTGAACTCTGTCCCATTGTCGCTTCTAATCTTTTTGATCCTTAAGCCAAACTCATTTTGAGTCCGTCTCAAGAATCCTTTTAAGGTCTCTTGGGTTTGAGATTTATCCTGCAAAAAGAACACCCAAGTGAAGCGAAAATAATCATCCACAATAACTAAACAATACTTACTCCCGCTGATGCTTATGTAAGCTATCGGGCTAAATAGATCCATGTGGAGTAGCTCGAGCAGCCTGTCAGTCGTCATGATGTTCTTGTGTGGATGATGAACACCAACTTGCTTCCCTGCTTGACATGCGCTACAAACCATGTCTTTCTCAAAATGAACATTTGTTAGTCCCAAAATGTGTTCTCCCTTTAGAAGCTTGTGGAGATTCTTCATCCCAACGTGGGCTAGTCGGCGATGCCAGAGCCAACCCATATTAGTCTTAGCAATTAAGCAAGTATCGAGTTTAGCTCTATTAAAATCAACTAAGTAAAGCTGACCCTCTAATACTCCTTTAAATGCTACTGAATCATCACTTCTTCTAAAGACAGTAACACCTATATCCGTAAAAAGACAATTGTAACCCATTTTGCATAATTGAGAAACAGAAAGCAAATTGTAATCTAAAGAATCTACAAGAAAAACATTGGAAATAGAATGGTCAGGTGATATAGCAATTTTACCAAGTCCTTTGACAAAACCTTGATTTCCATCCCCGAATGTGATAGCTCTTTGGGGATCATCGTTTTCCTCGTAGGAGGAGAACATTCTTTTCTCCCCAGTCATGTGGTTTGTGCACCCGCTATCAATTATCCAACTTGAGCCCCTGGATGCATAAACCTACAAAACAAGTTTAGGCCTTGTTCTTAGGTACCCAAACGGTCTTGAGTCCTTTGACATTAGAAACAAGCACCTTGGGTACCCAAACACAAGTCTTTGAACCCTTGTGTTTGCCCCCAACATATTTGACAAATACTTTGCCTGATTTGTTAGTGAGCACATAAGAAGCATCAAAAGTCTTAAATGAAACACTAGGCTTATTTGATGCAATTGGAGTTTTCTTTTTAGGCAATTTAACATGAGTGGATTGCCTAGAACTAGATGCCTCACTCTTATACATAAAAGCATGATGAGAGCCAGAGTGAGACTTCCTAGAATGAATTCTCCTAATTTTGTGTTCGGGATAACCAGCAGGATATAAAATATAGCCCTCGTTATCCTGAACTATGGGAGCTTTGCCCTTAACAAAGTTAGACAATTTCTTAGGGGCATTAAGCTTGACATTGTCTCCCTGTTGGAAGCCAATGCCATCATTAATGCCAGGGCGTCTCCCACTATAGAGCATACTTCTAGCAAATTTAAATTTTTCATTTTCTAAGTCATGCTCATTAATTTTAGCACTAAGTTGAGCTATGCGATCATTTTGTTGTTTAATTAAAGCTAGGTGATCATGGATAGCATCAACATTAATGTCTCTACATCTAGTACAAATGGAAACCTGGCTAACAGTAGATGTAAAGGGTTTGCAAGCATTTAATTCATTAATCTTAGCATATAACATGGCTTTCTCATTTCTAAAATTGTAAATAGAATCATTGCAAACATTTAAATCCTTAGCCTTAGCAATTAAATTATCATTCTCAATCTTAAGGCTAGAAAGTGATTCGTTCAACTTGTCAATCTTAGCAATTAAGCTATCATTATCATTCTTAAGATTAACAATTGAATCATCACAAACATTTAACTTCTCAACCTTAGCAATTAATTTAACATTCTCATTTCTAAGGTTGGAGATAGTATCATGGCAAATGCTAAGCTCACTAGTCAATTTTTCACATTTTTCTATCTCCTGAGCATAAGCATTTTTAACTTTTACATGCTTCTTGTTTTCTTTAATAAAGAAGTCCTCTTGGCTATCCAAGAGTTCATCCTTCTCATGAATAGCACTAATCAATTCATTCAATTTCTCCTTTTGTTGCATGTTAAGGTTGGAAAAAAGTGTAAGCAAATCATCCTCATCATCACTAGAGCTAGCCTCATCACTAGATGTTGCATATTTAGTGGAAGCTCTAGATTTTACCTTCTTTTTGCCGTCTTTTGCCATGAGGCACTTGTGGCCGACGTTGGGGAAGAGGAGACCCTTGTTGATGGTGATGTTGGCGGCGTCCTCGTCGGAGGAGGAGTCAGTGGAGCTCTCATCGGAATCCCACTCTCAACAAACATGGGCATCGCCGCCCTTCTTCTCGTAGTATCTCTTTTTCTCCTTCTTCTTCCCTCTCTTGTCGTCGCCCCTGTCACTATCACTTGATAATGGACATTTAGCAATAAAGTCACCGGGCTTACCACACTTGTAGCAAACCTTCTTGGAATGGGGTTTGTAGTCTCTCCCTTTCCTTTGCTTGAGGATTTGGCGAAAGCTTTTGATGATTAGCGCCATTTCCTCGTTGTCGAGCTTGGAGGCGTCGATGGGGAGCCTACTTGATGTAGACTCTTCTTTCTTCTCCTCTGTTGCTTTGAAGGCAACGGGTTGCACCTCGGGTGTGGAGGTGGCGCCTCGCTCGATGATTTGTTTGGAGCCTTTGATCATCAATTCAAAGCTCACAAACTTTCCTATGACCTCCTCAGGAGACATTAGCTTGTATCTAGGATCACCACGAATTAATTGAACTTGTGTAGGGTTAAGAAAAATGAGTGATCTTAGAATAACCTTGACCATTTCATGGTCATCCCATTTGGTGCTCCCGAGGTTGCGCACTTGGTTCACCAAGGTCTTGAGCCGGTTGTACATGGCTCTCCTTGGTTGAGCATAAATTGACCGAGCTCCCCCTCGATCGTTTCCTGCTTGGTGATCTTGGTCACCTCATCTCCTTCATGGGCGGTCTTGAGCACATCCCAAATCTTTTTGGCACTTTTCAACCCTTGCACCTTATTATACTCCTCTCGACTTAGAGAGGCAAGGAGTATAGTAGTGGCTTGGGAGTTGAAGTGCCAGATTTGGTTGACCTCCTCCGGATCATAGTCCTTGTCCCCTTTCTTCGGTACCTCTGCTCCATACTCAACAATATCCCATATACTTTTGTGGAGTGAGGTTAGGTGATGCCTCATTTTATCACTCCACATAGAATAATCTTCACCTTCAAAAACTGATGGTTTGCCTAATGGGATAGAAAGTAATGGAGTGTGTTTTGAAATACGAGGATAGCGAAGGGGCATCTTACTATACTTCTTATGCTCATGGCACTTAGAAGTGGCGGATGTCGATTCGGAGCCGGAGGTGGAGGGTGACGAAGAGTCGGTCTCGTAGTAGACCACCTTCTTCATCTTCTTCTTCTTGTCACCTCTCCATTGTGTCTTGATGGAGGAAGAGGATTCCTCCTTATGCTTGTGGGCGGACTCCCTCGAATGGGTTCTCCTCGAGCTTGCGGACTTGTCGCCGCTGGTCCCGATCTCCCTCTTGGCGGATGCTCCCGACTTCACTTCGAGTGGTTAGACTCTAATGAAGTACCGGGCTCCGATACTAATTGAAAGTCGCCTAGAGGGGGGTGAATAGGCAAATCTGAAATTTACAAACTTTAAGCACAACTACAAGTCGGGTTAGCGTTAGAAATAAAAGCGAGTCTGAAAGAGAGGGCGAAAACAAATCACAAGAAAATGAAAGCGGATGACACGGTGATTTATTTTACCGAGGTTCGGTTCTTGCAAACCTACTCCCCGTTGAGGTGGTCACAAAGACCGGGTCTATTTCAACCCTTTCCCTCTCTCAAACGGTCACCTAGACCGAGTGAGCTTTTCTCCTTAATCAACGGGTCACTTAGACCGCTTACAAGGACCACCACAACTTGGTGTCTCTTGCTTGATTACAAGTTGCTTCAGAATAAGAATGGAGGAAGAAGAAAAGCGATCCAGGCGACAAGAACTCAAATGAACACAAATGTCTCTCCCTCACAAGCCACTAAGTCTTTGGAATGAGATTGGGACTTGGAGAGGATTTGATCTTTTATTTTGTGTCTTGGAGTGAAGCCTAGAGCTCTTGTATTGAATGCAATGGCTGAAAACTTGGATGCCTTGAAGTGTGGTGGTTGGGGGGCGCACCGGACAGTCCGGTGCGCCACCGGACACTGTCCGGTGCGCCAGCCACGTCACCCAACCGTTAGGTTTTGACCGTTCGAGCTCTGACAATGGGGCCACCGGACAGTCCGGTGCGCCTTCTGGCGCGTGCTCTGACTCTATGCGCAATGTCCACGCACTGTAGCACTTTTACAGGTTTTTGTTGGAGTCGACCGTTGCGCTATAGCCATTGCAACGCTGGCACACCTGACAGTCCGGTGCCACACCGGATAGTCCGGTGAATTATAGCGGAGTGGCATTTCTAGAAACCCGAAGGTAGCGAGTTCGAGTTGATCCACCCTGGTGCACCGGACACTGTCCGGTGCGCCAGACCAGGGCAGCCTTCGGTTGGTTTTGCTCCTTTCTGTTTGAACCCTATCTTGGACTTTTTATTGGTTTGTGTTGAACCTTTGGCACCTGTAGAACTTATAATCTAGAGCAAACTAGTTAGTCCAATTATTTGTGTTGGGCAATTCAACCACCAAAATCATTTAGGAAAAGGTTTAAGCCTATTTCCCTTTCAAGAAACTAAGAGAAATGAAATGCTATCTTCTGAGTTATCTGCTTGCCATGAATCTATCTCTAGTTTAAAGAGTTTAAATAATGAATTAAATGCTAAGCTAGAGGAAGTAAATAAAACTAGTTCATGTGTAGAGCATGTTAGTATTTGTAATAGATGTAAGGACTTTGATGTTGATGCCTGTAATGAACATCTTATTTCTATTACTTAATTAAATGATGAGGTGGCAAGTCTTAATGCTCAACTTAATACTTGCAAAATAGATTTTGATAAACTAAAATTTGCTAGGGATGCCTACACTATTGGTATACACCCCTCAATTAAGGATGGACTTGGTTTTCTAAAGGAAACTAAGAACTTAACAAGCCAAAGGATTCCCGTTCTCAACAAGGAGAAAGAGAAGGCCCTTATGCTAGTAGTCCTCAAAGGAACCATGCCTTTATTTATGATAGGAAAATTGCTAGTCATTCTCATTATAATAAGAGTTGTGTTCATACTGCTTATAATAATTCACATGCTATGTTTGCCTCTAGCTCCACTTTTGTTCATGGTAGAAGTAGGCCTAGGAGAAATCATGTTGTGCCTCATGTGCCTAGGAGAATGTGCAATGAACCCACTACTATTTTTCATGCTTGCAACACCTCTTTTGTACTTTCATGTAAGAATGAAAAAGTGGTTGCTAGGAAGTTGGGATCCAGATGCAAGGGAGACAAGACTTGTATTTGGGTTCCAAAAATTATTGTGACTAACCTTGCAGGACCCAACAAGAGTTGGGTACCTAAAACCCAAGCTTAAAATTGCCTTGCAGGTTTATGCATCTGGGGGCTCTAGCTGGATAATCGACAGCGGATGCACAAACCACATGATGGGGGAGAAGAAGATGTTTACCTCCTACGTCAAGAACAAGGATTCCTACGTCAAGAACAAGGAGAAGAAGATGTTTACCTCTTACGGTGGAGAAGGAGATGGGAACCAAGGCAAGGTTAAAGGATTGGGAAAGATAGCCATTACATCTGGGCATTCTATCTCCAATGTGTTTTTAGTTGAATCGCTCGGGTACAACTTATTGTATGTGAGTCAATTATGTAACTTGGGCTATAATTGTTTATTCACAAATATAGATGTATCTATCTTTAGAAGGAGTGATGGTTCATTAGCGTTTAAGGGTGTATTAGATGACAAACTCTATTTAATAGATTTTTCGAAAGAGAATGCCAATCTAGATGCATGCTTAATGGCTAAGACTAATATGGGTTGGCTTTGGCATCGCTTTCTAGCACATGTTGGGATGAAGAACCTTTATAAACTTCTAAAGGGAGATCATGTGTTAGGACTAACTGATGTCTGCTTTGAGAAAGACAGGCCTAGTGCAGCATGTCAGGCAAGGAAACAGGTGGGAAGTACTCATCACAGCAAGAATGTGATGACAACATCAAGACCACTGGAGCTTCTTCACATGGACCTCTTTGGACCCATTGCCTACCTTAGCATCGGGGGAAGTAAATATGGTCTTGTAATTGTTGATGACTTTTCCCGCTTCACTTGGGTGTTCTTTTTGTAGGACAAATCAGAAACCCAAGGGACCTTAAAGCGCTTTCTAAGAAGGGCTCAAAATGAATTTGAGCTAAAGGTGAAGAAGATAAGGAGCGACAATGGGTCCGAGTTCAAGAATCTGCAAATTGAAGAGTTTCTTGAGAAGGAAGGCATCAAGCACGAGTTCTCCGCTCCCTACACACCACAGCAAAATGGTGTGGTAGAGAGGAAGAACAGGACGCTAATTGACATGGCGAGAACAATGCTTGGAGAGTACAAGACACCTGAGCGGTTTTGGTCAGAAGCTGTGAACACAGCTTGCCACGCCATAAACCAGCTCTATCTGCATTGCCTCCTCAAGAAGACCTCCTACGAACTCCTTACTGGTAACAAACCCAATGTCTCTTACTTTCGTGTATTTGGGAGCAAATGCTACATTCTGGTGAAGAAAGGTAGACATTCTAAATTTGCTCCCAAGGCAGTAGAAGGGTTTTTACTAGGGTATGAATCAAATACAAAGGCGTATAGGGTCTTCAACAAATCATCAGGATTAGTTGAAGTCTCTAGCGATGTTGTATTTGACGAGACTAATGGCTCTCCAAGAGAGCAAGTTGATCTCAATGACATAGATGAGGATGAAGTTCCAATGGCCGCAGTGCGCACGATGGCGATAGGTGATGTGCGACCACAGGAACAACAGGAGCAAGATCAACCTTCTTCCTCTACAATGGTGCATCCCCTAACTCAAGATGATGGATAGGTACCTCAAGAAGAGGAGTGGGATCAAGGGGGAGCACAGGAAGATCAAGTGATGGAGGAAGAAGCACCACGGGTCCCTCCAACTCAAGTCCGAGCGTCGATCCAAAGACATCACCCCGTCGATCAAATTCTGGGTGACATCAACAAGGGAGTAATCACTCGCTCATGCTTAGCTAATTTTTGTGAGCATTACTCGTTTGTCTCTTCTATTGAGCCTTTCAGGGTAGAAGAGGCCTTGCAGGATCCGGATTGGGTGTTGGCCATGCAGGAAGAGCTCAACAACTTCAAGAGAAACGAAGTCTGGAGCCTGGTGCCATGTCCAAAGCAAAACGTTGTGGGAACTAAGTGGGTGTTCCGCAATAAGCAAGACGAGCACGGAGTGGTGACAAGAAACAAGGCTCGACTTGTGGCAAAAGGTTATGCCCAAGTCGCAGGTTTGGATTTCGTGGAGACCTTTGCTCCTGTGGCTAGGTTAGAGTCAATTCGAATTTTGTTAGCCTATGCCACTCACCATTCTTTTAGGCTGTTCCAAATGGACGTGAAGAGCGCTTTCCTCAATGGGCCAATCAAGGAGGAGGTATACGTGGAACAACCCCCTGGCTTTGAGGACGACAGGTATCCCAACCACGCGTATAAGCTATCTAAGGCGCTCTATGGACTTAAGCAAGCCCCAAGAGCATGGTATGAATGCCTTAGAGATTTCTTAATTGATAATGCTTTCAAGGTTGGGAAAGCCGATCTCACTCTTTTTATAAAGACTTGTGATGGTGATCTCTTTGTGTGCCAAATTTATGTCGATGACATAATATTTGGTTCTACTAACCAAAAGTCTTGTGAAGAGTTTAGCAGGGTAATGACGCAAAAGTTTGAGATGTCGATGATGGGCGAGTTGACCTACTTCCTTGGATTCCAATGAAGCAACTCAAGGACGGTACCTTCATCTCCCAAACGAAGTACACTCAGGATCTTCTCAAGAGGTTTGGGATGAAGGACGCCAAGCCCGCGAAGACACCGATGGGAACTGACATGCACGTTGATCTCAACAAAGGAGGTAAGTCCGTTGATCAAAAGGCATACAGGTCCATGATAGGTTCATTACTTTATTTATGTGCTAGTAGACCGGACATTATGCTTAGTGTATGCATGTGTGCTAGATATCAATCCGACCCCAAGGAATGTCACCTTGTGGCCGTTAAGCGAATTCTTAGATATTTAGTTGCTACGCCTTGCTTTGGGATCTGGTATCTAAAGGGGTCTACCTTTGACTTGATTGGATATTCAGACTCTGATTATGCCGGGTGCAAGGTTGATAGGAAGAGTACATCAGGGATGTGCCAATTTCTAGGAAGGTCCCTGGTGTCCTGGAGTCCTAAGAAACAAACCTTCGTTGCCCTATCCACCGCTGAGGCCGAGTACGTTGCCGTAGGACAGTGTTGCACGCAACTACTTTGGATGACGCAAACCCTCCGAGACTTTGGCTACAATCTGAGCAAAGTCCCACTCCTATGTGACAATGAGAGTGCAATCCGCTTGGCGGAAAATTCTGTTGAACACAGCCGCACTAAGCACATAGACATTCGGCATCACTTCCTGAGAGACCACCAGCAAAAGGGAGATATCGAGGTGTACCATATTTGCACCGAGAACCAGCTAGTCGATATCTTCATTAAGCCTTTAGATGAGAAAAGGTTTTGCGGGTTGCGTAGTGAGCTAAATGTCTTAGATTCGCGTAACTTGGATTGATCTATAGCATACATGTGTTCTATGCCTTGATCATGTTCCTTTGTGCATTATTGTTTATTTATGGTGCTCAAATTGTACAAGTGATCCTCGGACCTCACAAGTCCATATGCAAATGATGCACATATTAAGAGGGAGATGTGCTACAACTTGACACTTTGAGACTAACCTATTTGTTTGAGTACACTTGATGTAGCCTCAAAGGTGCATTGAAAGGGAAAAGTGAACTTGGACGATGAAAAGACTTCCACTGCACTCCGGTATTAGTGTACTTACTTCCAAGTTCATACCTGCAATCTCATTGCCTTTTTGCTCTTAATTGACATTTTTGGTGAAGCGATGGGGTTAAAGGGCCAAAAATGATCCCGTTTTGGTGCTTAATGCCAAAGGGGGAGAAATTAAGACCAAAGCAAAATGGATCAGCCAACCACTTGTGAATTTTTGAAAATAATAGAGTAAGAATTTGTGATTTGCTCAAAATACTCTTATTGCAAAATTTGGTCTGTTGTGGGGGAGAATTTTGATTATGGGAAAAGGGGGAGTTTTTGGCACTCGATTAATTTTACTCTTGGAATATCTCTCTATGTGCCCAAACAACCGTGTTTAACTGAGAGATAGGAAAATGAATTTGATTTGCAAAATCAAACCAAGTGGTGGCAAAGAATGATCCAAATATGCCAAATCCTAAGTAAAGAGAATTTGGTCTTCATTTGCGTTGATGTTGCACTTCTTTTTGCTGCTTTTTGATGTGTTGGCATGAATCACCAAAAAGGGGGAGATTGAAAGGGAAATGTGCCCTTGGGCCATTTATATAATGTTTTGGTGATTAAATGCCCAACACGTTTGATTAAGTTCTTATGTGCTAAATAAGTGAGAAGTGCAAATCAGAGACAAAGGTATGTTTCTAGACTTGGTGAATTGTTTTATATACTAACATGGTTATCTAAGTGATAGAAACAGTGCCAAGAAAAGAAGATTTAAATTGGAGAAAAGTTGGCAAAGTTCAGCCAACACCAACTCTGGCCAGGCACATCGGACTGTCCGGTGGTGCACCGGACGGTGTCTGGTGCGCTAGGGTGGCTGACGGTGAACCGACTGCTCTCGGGAAAACGACAGAGGCGTACGACTATAATTCACTGGACTATCCGGTGATGCACCGGACTGTCCGGTGAGCCAAAGGCGCTCGCGGCCAACAGTCGGTCGCGCGATCATCGCGCGACACGTGGCCCGTGCCAACGGTCGGTTGGGCACACCGGACTATCCGGTGTGCACTGGACAGTGTCCGATGCGCCAACCGATCCTGAGGACCAACGGTCGGATGCGCCAGATATGGAAGGAGATCGCGCACCGGACTGCTACAGTAACTGTCCAGTGGTGCACCGGACTGTCCGGTGCACCACTCGACAGAAGGCAAGATTGGCCTTCCAAGTTGGCCTCCAACGGCTCCTAGCTGCCTTAGGGCTATAAAAGGGACCCCTAGGCGCATGGAGGAGAATACCAAGCTTTCAAGAAACATTCTAAGACTCCCAGACTCCGACTCCATGCATTTGATTCTCTGTGTTAGTGATTTGAGCTCCATTTGAGTTGTGAACTCTGTGTGTTGTGTTTCGAGCTCAAGTCGTGACTTGTGTGCGTGGTTGTGCTACGGATTTGAGTCTTGTGTGTGGTGCTCTCCCCAACCTTACTATGTGCTTTCTTTGTGATTTCAATTGTAAGGGCGAGAGACTCCAAATTGTGGAGATTCCTCGCAAACGGGGAAAATACTCTAAAGGAAAAGACTGTGGTATTCAAGTTGATCATCAGATCACTTGAAAGGGGTTGAGTGCAACCCTCGTCCATTGGGACGCCACAACGTGGAGGTAGGCAAGTGTTACTTGGCTGAACCACCGGATAAAAATCGCGTGTCTCGTGTGTTGCTTATTGTGATTGCTTTGTTCGCACGAGCGCGTTCCTTAGCCACTTGATTTCACTAACACCTTGATAATCAAGTTTGTGGCTATTTAGTGTTTAGTTTTACAGGATCACCTATTCACCCCCTCTAGGTGCTCTCAATATGTTCTATGATATAATTAATGTTGCCACTGTGTAGACAATATTTTTATGAAGCTAACGTAATTTGAATGGATCAAATCGGAGTTAAAATGAATAAGTTACGGAATAAACAAGTTTCTATGTATTTTAACACTTATTTTATGAATTTTTGATAATTATGGACTGCGGATGCAAATACCAGAGAGCTCAGGGTCATTTTTGTTAATTCTAGGATCTTTTAGTAATTACTCTACGCCGAGTGTGGATGGCGGGTTGAATCTGGAAAACCAGAGGGTCTCTTTTGCATATTCGCTTGGCTGAAGGGGTATGGATAACTATTGGCCGCTCGATCAAGATTCAATGGCCTAGATTAGATCTAGCCCATTAATGAATCGATACGCGCAGAGGATCGTCGATCAGACAGTCTACGGTCACGATCAACGCGCGAAAGGGTACGCGCCCTCTTAATCTTATCAGTGCGCTGACACATCAATGGTCTGGATCGATCCTTGTCACGATCAATCCACAACACCCCCGATAGATCCAACGGCCAGGAACTCTTCTTCCACCCAGTGGCCGAACAAAGCGGCACCGAGTGCCCAGCGGCGGCGAGCACACCGGCTCGGCCCGCCGGTGACCCCGAACCCCAAATCTGACGACAGCGGCATGAAAACGGAAGCGGAAGCGAGCCGATTAGGAGAGGATTTACCAAGCAGGGGTGAAGGCGAGGCCGACCGACGATGCGGTACAACAAGATTCAACAATGGCGGCGTCCTGTTCGGTCTTCTACCCGGGGTGAGGAAACCCAGTCCTCGCGTCAACGGACACGCGAGGAGAACCTCCCAGACGCCCAGCGCGTAACCCTGGCTGAGCACCGCCCCACTAGCCCGACGATGAGACCCACGCCGTCGCAGAATGCCGATCAACAGGGAGCTTTCCCCACTGGTATGGCGACACGAGAGATTTGGAAAAAAAGAAAAGGACCCTAGACTAAATAGAGCTGAGGCAGCGCTAGATCCACAGCGGAATTGGCTTTCCCCGCAACAAACTCTGCAGGATCCGCGAGTAGGATTTCCCATGGCGGCCCGCACCGGCACCGCGGAGAACAGTGTTCTGTTGCAGGGAGAACACAGGGGGTCTGAGCAGTGGGCCCTGATGTGTAGCGCAAGAGGAGATCAGCCAAATCCTAACAGACGTGATACTCTAGCATTTGTGGTGCTCGACAGTCGGCAGGTGCTCGGTCATTCACAGGAGCCCGCCATGCGCACGACTTGGGTCAGCATCTGGGTTTGGGGAGGAAGGAGAAGGTGGCGATTCTAGACAGTGGGGCCCCCACCGGTCGGTGATACAAGCCAATACTGCGTGCGCTTACTCCACTTAAACCCACTGCCATGTGGGTCCCGTAGCCAGAGGCAGGGCGCGATGGGCTGGCGAGAAAAGGGAAGGAGGGAGTGGGTCGAGAAGTGAGGCCCAGTTTGGTTCCTTATTCTCCCTTTATCTATTTTTATTTCATATTTTCATTTCCCATTTCAATCCTATGTTTGATTCTGAATTTCAAACATATATTTGAAGTACCAAACAGAACGCTCAGCATGACAATGCAAGTATAAATTATATGTTTATTTATATTGATTCCTTTGTCCATGCCACAAAACTTATAATTAAATGAAGTATGATTTATATAAAATATCTCACCATATTATTTAGTTTAAGAAAATAGTTCAAATACATAGCCAAAATTTATATTAATCTTTTATTTAGTTTTGGGAAAATACTTCAATTGATAAGCTTATTAGAAAGACGTTTTTAAATTGTAAATCTTTAGTAAAATTTTCTCAAATATCAAAATAGAATTTTAGGGTGTTACACGAGATAATCCCCCAACGCCTCTTACTCTCTTCAAGTTTACCAGATCTCTGCCCAGCGCACTGTTTGTTTGCACTATCGAGCTTTACAGGCTGAGTATCTCGACAATTCTTGCACTGCTTGTTTGCTCCATGTATTGGATTTATTCTTGACTGTTTGTTTGCTCCATGTGCTACCACACGGTCTAGAGTGCATTTTGTGATTTCGTTACCTATGAAGGTTTGGCGAGTTGTTCATTCTTCATTAATAATCCACTTATTTGTTCCTGATTAATTACTACTATTATTAATATGTAAGGAGGTACAGGAAGTTCTTACTCATTTTTATGATTTAGTATAGTAATACATTTTAACAACTCATCAATGTAGCACAAAATGATGTGCAACACATCTACTGAGGCGAAGCGCGTGGTGTACTATATTCTTGTATTGGTTGTGGTAAGTATAAAAAATAATGTAGATATTTACTAGCATATGGAGCTATTTTCTTCTCTGCTTTCCTAGTGTTGTGTTACAAGTCCAGCAAGATGACAAGTTCAGTCATTGTTCACTTTATATAGGTTATTATAATTGTCATACTAGTAAAGGATTATAACATAGGATAAAAAACTTTAAATCATGAGCACAAACACTTCTAGGCACTGATAGGTAAAGTGAACTCATTTATAGACTTTAACTAGTCGGTTACTCGTGCGTTGCGATGGCTCACAACAATACCCACGTAAACTATCACCAAAAAAACTCAAGATTTTTTATTGATTGTCTCCGTTCTCCGCATAATTTTTTTTGATTTGACTAACTAATGTTGTTGTTTACTCTATTCAATATGTCTTGGTACAACATGGCCAATGAAAGGAGTGATTAGAAGAGAATTCACATCGACTGACTAAACGAATAGAGATTATAGGATGACATAATTCCACCATACAAAGACCAAATAAAAGGAAGTTTGTGAGCTCAAGTTTCTAAAATAAGTCACATGAACTCAAACTTATAGAAAAGATAGATCAAAATAAAGAGTGGTTGCTAAAATCAGTTATCAATAAAAACTGAATGTGTTCCATACAAATTATGGTATTTCATAGCAATTACTAATGTTTGAAATCAACAAATAACCTTTCCTTTTACTGTTAGCGTGACAAATCATTGATGCTCAAACACCATGGAGTCCATTGCGCTAATGTGGTGTCAGAAATGACCTCATGCATGCAAGAGTCAAGAACACAAGGGACGAGCATCCTGTGGTAGTGCCTGCATGGATCTCCAAATTCTAACACATATTTTGCAAGATCCATGAGCCATCATCAGAAGAACACAAACCACGTGCAGACAATAAATAAAGTACTAACACACCCAAATTATGTTCAATCCTTAGCACAACAAAAAACTAACACCCAAAATAACAGAGGAACAACACAATAATTTTGCAATGACAGAAGGATGGGTGACAGGTACATAGAAGTGGTAGAAGCATACCGAGTCGACATCGTGACAAGGGAAAGGCCATGTAGACAGGCGATGCCGAGCCTGAGCATGATGTTCTACTGGTTAGACAGTTTCACCCAGCATCTTCTACCTTTCTTCCATCAGGGCGTGGGTTTAAACCCCACCTGCTGCACCGCTTTTTAACATATTATGCTGATTTAACCAAATGGGCCGACGGGCTAACTGGCCGGGCTGGCACGGTCAGCATGCCGGCGTGCCTGGGCCAGAGCGGCGGCCCATGGGCGTTGGGCCTAGCGGGCCCGTGCACGTGGATGTTGTCTGCGCAGAGGGGACAATCGTGCAGCGGGTTAATTTGAAATATATGTGAGGGATTATTTGTAAAAATATGACGCGGGACGACCGTTAAAACCGATGCTTTAATATAGTAGAGATGTATTATAATATGCAAACTGAGTTCTTTTTTCAAAAAAATCCAAAATAAAACACTAAATTGATATGTTTTTTCAGATAAATCCAATAAACTCATTTATCGGCAACCTCCGTTATTTTTTCTCGGTAAACTGAATCGCCAAGATTACCTTTTGGCTGCTTACAAAATGTTAGTGCACACACCACCAACTTTATCATTCGTTTTTTGGAAACAAATCGGAAAGATATATCAGCACTTTGTGCATCTCACGTAAAAGATGCCTGTTGTTGGGACTTGGGAGGAGGTCGAGCTTTTGTGCCAGACCATCAACACGTATGTGTTTTGGCGAGATTCAGTTTCTGTTCTCCTATTCTGCCAGCCCAAAGTAATAGACTCAATATCGAACAAGAATATAGCCTAGGTAACGAACGATTCGTTGATACTTTGAGAGTTTGAGATGCTCATTTTCTTTCTTGTGTCCATTATTTCTTGCGTCCAGGGCTAAAGCGAACTTGATTCCAACGCCCATGACTATTGATTTGCTTGTGTCAGGGAGTAATTCTGGTAACGACACGTGATAGAGCAAGGTATGGCGACCACCCTACCTTGCCCTATTGTCTCCTCCGCCTAGAGCAGATGACGATGATCTATCTCCCCATCATAGCAGCACACAAGTGTAGGGTTACGGGCATGGAACGGATTGCGTGGCAACAGTACCTTCCACTGCAACAACACCAATCCACAGACCATAGAGAAGAGCAGACCAGAGCAGGATTTTATTGATTCACATCTCAAAGTCCAGAGACCCCATTGATTAGACCTCATGGTCTCGTCATCAGAAACTGGCAGAATTCGTTAGATGGAGGTGCTGCAGCAGCGGCACCGGTGGTGGCTTCATCCTATCCGGTCGTGGCAATGGCCGCCGCTCGAGCTGCTCTGTTGGCAGCTCTAGTGGTTTCAGCATCTACACCACACCCAAACCAAGCACATGGTCAGCTCAATGCACACAAACTCTTGGAGGTGGAACAGTCGATGGATTAAGTTGTCTAAGGAATGCATATGCTCTTCATTGTGCTCCATCTTTTTTCTCTCGCCAGACTGAAATTTGGAATGTTGTGACAACTTAAATGTCTTCATACGGCATTTGTTTCTACAGACAGAAAGAGAGGGGAGGTTTGCCTAAATCAGTGAATCCACCAAGAACGATAACTCTAGTGCTGCTGAAGCTCAAAACAAACTATTGAATTGAAACATGGAGGCACAGACAAGGGAGGGACCACATGAGTTTTCTGATCCTTAACTTCAACTTCCTGAGATGCTCGTTCTTTTCCTCCAGCAGGACGATCTTGTTCTCTAGCTCGTTGGTATACGCCTGGGGAAGAAAATACATGGAGATGGAGCTTAAAAATGTCGTGCAGGGACCAGGGAGGCAGGGACTGGACTCGTGGAAGTGGAATGGAACCCCACCTGCTTCCTGGCCCATGACCTCGCGACGGCCTCGCAGTTCTTGATCATTCGCTTCTGTCGCCACTCCATCATCCTCTCCACAATGCCATCCCCACGCGCGGCGCGACGCTTCTGGCCGACCGCTTGCGAGTGCAAGTACGAGAGGAAAACGTCGGCTCAGTCGATGTGGTACACGGCATCCACATCTGGGCCGAGGAGCGACAACGCGTACTGCGACGGCTACGGTGGGTACTAGTGCATCCAATGCGGAGTGCATCAACGGCGGCACCGGCGCGGGTAGAGATGTCAATGGGGACCCGATACCCGCCAACCCATGGGGAATTCCCCTATTAGGGTACGGGTATGGGATGAAAATTGTCCCCATAGGTATGGATATGGGACAAAATCTCCACCCATTGGATAAACGGGTATGGGTTTGGGAAGCAATAATCCGAACACGATTACCCATGGGTATTTCATACGTGTACACCTGTCGTGTTTGTATGAATGAGTTGAGGTCGAGCCGGCCACCAAGCCCAGCATGGTAGCGCACCAGGCCCTAGGTCCTAGCCCAACAAGGCAACACGACAAGGCAACTAGCAGACTAGCAAAAAACAAAACCCTAAAATAACCAGCCATATGCTACGCCCTGCCCAGACGATGGTGACGACCATGGATTCTCAAGCGCCAACGAACTCAGATGGTGACCAAGGAAGGTGAGCAAACTCCATTTCTCCATTTCTTCTATCGGTCCGGAAGTACTTATTTTTTCTGATGGATGGATGAATGGATCATGGTTCATGGATGAGTGCATGCCGATGTAGTGATGTCTGAAATCTAGATAATTTGTGCTACATGTTAGTACCTAGTTATCCCTTAAATGGGGCTGGGGACCCCTTGGGGACCCAAAACCCGAATGGGGATGGGTATGAGATGAGTTTTGTACCCATGATGGGTATGGGGATGGATCAAACATGATGGGGATGGGTATGAGATGCTATAACCCGGTGGGGAATTCCCCATTGACATCTCTAGGCGCGGGAGAGGAAGTCTTTGAGCATCATCTCGCCATGGAGGGCTGGCGACCGCCACCACCAGCGCTCTGGATGTCACGACTCGTGACATACCTCGTCCACCGTCTTCTTGGCCACCGGGCGGGCCCACCGCACCTGGGAGTATGGTTCACAGGAAGTCGTCCAGGTTCATGGTCTATAGCGGCTTGCCCAGCGGCGTCTCCACCTTGGCCAGCGAGAGTCCGTAGACCGAGCCATGACACGAGAGGTCGTCGTCGTCATGAGAGTGGGATGATATTGTCTGCACTCTCATCCACGCCCCCCGGAGGTCGAAACAGAGAGTGTTGGAGCCTGTATCCTGTGATATCCTGGCCCCTAGGATGGTGATGTCCTAACCCAAGGCTTAATAGAATTAATAGAGTATCCATACCAACAAAGTGCATCTTCTTTTTCGGATGCCTGTCTCAAAAGAACCTCCAAGTTAAGTGTGCTTGGCTTGGAGCAATTTGGGATGGGTGACCGACCGGGAAGTTTTTTCGGGTGCGCATGAGTGAGGACAAAGTGCGCACAAAAGACTTGTGTTGGTCTATGGGAACGATATATGATTCTAGAGAGCTGCCAGGAGTGAGTACCACCGGTCCAGGGATTGGACGGGTTGTTACAAATGGTATCAGAGCCGACCCTCGCGGTTTCATGGCCGTGTGTGGGCTAGGGGTTCGGGTATATGGCGCATGGCGCATGTGGGCCCGGAGTGGTCACATGGCATGACATATGACGACACTAGACACACAGACGTGGCTAAGAGGGGAGGTTCCTGAATTGGGGTTGACCGACGAGGACGTCGGTCTTCTAAGGGGGGTGGATTGTGATATCCTGGCCCCTAGGATGGTGATGTCCTGACCCAAGGCTTAATAGAATTAATAGAGTATCCATACCAACAAGGTGCATCTTCTTTTTCGGATGTCTGTCTCAAAAGAACCTCCAAGTTAAGCGTGCTTGGCTTTGAGCAATTTGGGATGGGTGACCGACCGGGAAGTTTTCTCGGGTGCGCATGAGTGAGGACAAAGTGCACACAAAAGACTCGTGTTGGTCTGTGGGGACAATATATGATCCTAGAGAGCTGCCAGGAGTGAGTACCGCCGGTCCAGGGATTGGGCGGGTTGTTACATATCCATGTGCGATCACATGCACCTGCAAACAAATAATTGCGCAGCGGCGGCGCAGTGCGAGACGTGTGAAAGAGGGCGCGTGCTCGAAGGCTTATCTTCTCCTTCAAGTGCACGAGAATGGCGGTAGCGATGCGAGAGAGGCAGCGGGAAAAGAGGGAGTTGGGGATCAGTGTAGGCCGTTGGTGATCGCAATCTAGCGCTTCACACGTGTCTACTGTTTGATTTGGAATAAGTGGAAGGGCCTTTTTGCAAAAAAAAAACGACGTAGGACGACCGTTGAAACTGGTACTTTAAGTATACTATAGATAACTTATGCAAGAATTTTTAGAGAAGCCTAGTTCACAGTGGCGAATCTAACAAGAAATATTGTTGGGGTCATTGAGGTGAATTTCACTATATGATCTAATATTTTTAAAACTTTAACGGTGTTTTGCTAAAGGGTTTACAAATTTTATCAGGATCGACTGACCCCAATAAACCCTCCTAGATCCGCCCCTGCTAATTCATCTCTCTTAGATATCTTGGTCCTTTATGTGCATAGACCACAAGTTAGTTACATGTAGTTGTTTAATGATGTAACTTATACTTTATCTTTTCTTTTATAATCGCTATAATGTAAATCTCCTTTATTCAGGCCGTGATGCATGATTTTTAGCTATATGCTTCTTGATTGTTGGTTTAGAAGTGTAACCATACGACGAGGAGCTCCCTACGACCTCTGAGTTGTTGGTGCTGCAATAGTCAAAAGGACAACATGTGATACTAATTTGGTTGGAGGTGAAGCCCCATGATGGCTGATACGGCATTTGTCAAGCCTAATAGTTTTTTTTTTTGCCTTGCCATGATTTTGGTGGGCAAATTTTGAAGCCCAACCAAACAAGCTCTATATTACCATGAAAAAATCCTTTATATCCTTTTTGGCATTATAGTTTTTCTTCTTAAATTTCAAAATCACATATCTTATATCTTGCCAACTCTCAAAATCCATTTAAATTGCCTGCTTACTCCGGTTAAATTTGGGGTTTAAGATGGTTTCATCCTCAGTTAGGAGAAAAAACCGGTAAATTTGGACACAACAATCCCAAAAAAAAAGATAGTTATAGCTTCAAAAAGTATCTCTAAAATATTCTAAAACTATACTTAGCCTTAGAAAAATAGAAATAATGTAAATATCCCAAAATAGTAAATCATTCTAAATTACTAAATCGTGAAAAATATATAAAAAATTATTTACCCACCTGAAACAACTTCTAACCTGAACTAGGATGTAATGTACATGGTTTCCTTAAGTTGGTCAGGGTAGGCTGCCTAGTTTTAAGTTAAAAAGAAGGAAAATCAGACCATGACAGGTAAACTGGGCCTTTTGCTTATACATGTCCATGGGCTTTGAACTTAGTTTAGGGCCGACGGCTTATTGATCTTGAGCCAGAAACTCCAAAGGCCTTCAAGAGCCCAGTTTAAATCCATCCAGTCCGACTTGGGGGTCCAAATTTTGACTCCTGTTCCCGGCCTTCTCCAAGTCAACGATTTTTAAGGATCGGGAGCTCACTTCGAGAAGCAGAAATCGAGGGGAGAAGATGCCTGTCAGTGGAAGCAAAGGTGACCCCCCCCCCCCCCCCCCCCCCCCGCTGCGCTGTCTCCTTCCTGAGTAGTACTAATTAAAAGCATCCCGGCAACCTAATCAAAATCAACTGCGTGGTTCACATGTACACACACGCCTCCCCAAACTGGATTACTCTACGTACTGTAGTACTCCATATTGGTCTCATCGCAAGGCACTTCGATTAACGCGTGCCTTAATCACGAGCAGATTGAAATGACACCAATGCAAGGATCGATGTGCAGAGACAAATCAGTGTTTAATTGGGCTTCACACGCACAACGCAAGTTTTATGGAACTTCATGGGTAGTTTTCCTATTTTTTTCTCAAGTGACTGAAAAACCAGCCGTATATATATATATATTAAATTTCAAGCACCTTCGGCCATTTCGAGTGGAATATCGATCGGTCCACGTGATCTGAGCAACGTAACATCCCGGGCAGATTTAGGTAAGCGTGGACAGGGCATTGGCGTATGGACAGGATATATAGGTGATGTACCCTACTCATTAGCGTCACTAGTTTATTTTTTATACTCACGTACTGGCAAGAGATAATATAATTATTCAGTCTGTATAATGTGTGATACTCCTATACAGTTATCCTTGACACTAGAGTACGATTTGCCTAATACTCCTATATATATGTTAGCTAGTAGCTACCTACGTAGCTTACTAATCAAGAACAAATTGCTAGATTTGAAGAGGTCAAAATATATGTGCACCAGGGGATATGGTGGTACATAAATTACTCCCTCGTCAGAGTTCTAAATAAGTGGGGTTTTCAAGGTATCACAAGTTAATATTATTCCAAACTTTAGTTGCATACTGTTAATTATTTTGTGTATCTTGAGCTCAGATTTTTTTGTTTTTTGTTTTGAAACACAGTTTCATAAAAGTATACTTCAAAATTATTTTTATGAGCATATGTAACAAAACAACTGATTAGAGAGGGGAAAGCACACCAACAATTGATACCTTGGTGGACATAACTGATTAATTTGGCGATTACGGAAGTATATTTGGACTGATCCGTAGCTAATCTAAGATAACCAGTGGCTGAGGAAAAGTGCGATATGGCTTGTCAGGATACACATATGCACAAAATAGTACTACCTCCGTTCACAAATATATGATATTATTGACGTTTTTCGAAAACTTTAACCACTCGTCTTATTGAAAATTGAAAAATTTTAAGTCAAACACAAACTAACTTAAGTGATAAAATAAATCACAAAAAATAAATGTAACTCATTATTTTTTTTTTTTTGAATAAGACGAGTAGTGAAAGTTTTCTAAAAAAAAGTCAATGCATGGCGTTATATATTTATGAACGGATGGAGTAGCTAGCTATTAGTGGGCGGAATATCATGCACAGACAGACACACTGCTTTCTCTAGATATGAATTCCATTCTTCGATTCCCCAACAATTAATGCAAGGAAATAAAATAACAAAGGTGCAGAATAGATGCATGCATGTGTGATCAAATTAAAACCGAGGAAGGCTGCTGCTTCTTCTTCTTTGCTTCATTCGATATATCTATTTCGTCAATGAGGATAGTCTCGCTCTCGCACATGGTATGAGCATTTGGAATAATTAAGCTAAGCCTGATGACACATTCTGCAGACAGCCACGACGGCATGGCTTATGTCATCATTTGCACAAAGGCAACGACTGATATGCAAACAGTCTTTCTGTACAAGAGTGTAAGCAAATTATCTGATCCATTAGATCGTGATCCAACCGTAGATCACATTTAACACTTAAACCTTTCCACCACCACCTCAATAACCTTTATAAAAAAAACCCTTACACAAATATCAGTTCGTTACACATGGACGATATGCGATCCAGAGATCAGATCGCTCTGTGTCACGTACACGTGTACGTGTAGCCGTGTAGGAAAACAAATTACTTCAGAAGCGAGCAACCAGTGAACCGTAAAGCTCACTGTACTGTCTCTCTAAGCCGGGATGCCTGCAGAGGAACAAGTAGTAGCTAGTCCAGCACATGCATGCAGCAAGTAACAGATCGACAGTCGACACACACGGTGCGCTTAACATATATAGTCTAATAGCTAAACAAGTAAACAGTCAGTGTCAGCTACATTAATACTCCTATTATATAAACAAGTACTAGCTAGTATAGTACTCTTAATTAATTGTACTACCTGCATGTTGGATTATAGTATGCGTGCCACGCTTAATTAGGGGGCACATGGTATGTAGGGCGATGCTTCTTATTCCCCTCTTGTACATGTGCCGCCCCCATGCACGTTTGTTCAACTGTGTGCGTGCCTGTTTCACGATCAGAGTCAGAGAAGATAGAATCCCAGTGAATCAGACGAGCGCGCGCGGGAGAGGGGATGGGACACAAAAAGGCAGGCTTTGGGCTTCTTGCATTGGCTCCTAATCAAGCTCTCTAGCCAGCCAGCTAGCTAGATTTGGGAGCACATGCTTGAACGTGCATGCTCTGTAGTGTGGTCTGTATATATGGATGTAAATGGTACCGATATTATTGGTTTGTATTCGAATTTGATCCTTTTAAGTGGTTTGAGATATCCGACTCATATCTAATAAGTCCCGATATTTATTAGTATCGGATCTATGTACTCAAAGTTAGATCAATAAGATACCGATATTCATTTAAATTTTATCCGAGAATTCAAAGAAAATAAATAAATAAATAAATAAATATGAAACTAGTAATATATATGTCCGTATGCGAGCGGCTGGAGAAAAATATTCCGAAACCACAGTCTATGTATCGTGTGATGGTGAAAGGGATGCAGGGATCGGAATCACACCTCGCTCGCTGCATGCGATCCTGACCGTGTGTGCATGCAAGTGGAGTGATATATAGATGCGTTTCTTTAACGGTCTTCGAACACGTCGCTTCAGAAGAACTAGTACTAGTATTCAGCTAGCTGGCTGTCGTCATGCATGTGGCCGTCCTTAATGAGTTTGTCTTGTCTCGATTATTTTATGTACGGTGGTGGTAATTAACACGCATCAAGTTACCCCACGCACAGCAGCCAGTCGCCAGTGATTATTAATAACTTAATTACTGCTCCGCGGTCATTAATGATCGATTCACACGTGTAATAAGTAGAATCAGAGCGATGATGTTTACTCCTGTCTGTGCGTCGTCGTCGTTCCAGTTCGACACATGTCAATCGGTTAAGTTGGAAAGAGTTAGAGACAGCACGCACATTTTCAGTTATCATCAACGGCTGCAACGAGGCAAAAGTGCGTGAGACCATGCCGCCGTGCGGCCATCGGAAACCAGAATCTTTCCCTGGAGAGAGGGACGGAATATATATAATTAATACGGGCATCGAGTTATTCCGAAAAGTTTGATGAAGTTTATCTTTAATTTTAGCTAATAACTAAATTCCGATCAATAGTAATTGTTTATTTACATATAGTTTTGGTGAAACCCCTAGTTGGTTAGCTTAGCAGTTTTGAGAACAGTTTTTTTTTTGACAGATCGGAGGCCGTAGCTGACAGCTGCTGCTAAAAAGAAGTTTAGAAGCATCGCCACGCACGCACATCAAAAGATACGCACGTACGCGCAACACGCGTGCGGGTTAAATGACGCGAGAATCTTGCTGGCCTCCTTTGACTAAGGGGGTGTTTGGTTTCTAGGGACTAATTTTTAGTCCCTACATTTTATTCCACTTTAGTTACAAAATTATCAAATATAGAAACTATAACTCTATTTTAGTTTCTATATTTGTCAATTTATATACTAAAATGGAACAAAATGAAGGGACTAAACATTAGTCCCTAGAAACCAAACACCCCTTAAGTCACTAGGACTCTCACGTCGTACGCGGGCGGGTTTCTTGCAGAATGTACGTACGTGCATGTGCTAGCTATACGCCTATATACCTAGAGCATATATATATATATATATACTGCATGGAGTCAATATAATCTGCTCTGCTAACCTGCCAGACATAGGTGTATATGCACACATGCACCTCATTGGTGTGCAGAGATTTCCTTTGTATTTTCTCATGATCGACGCATGCAGCATAATGCATAAAAACAATAGATTCAGTTACTTCCTTTCAATCTATATATATATATATATATATTTGTCCACAGAACTCTCAATGTAGTATATATGTGCATTTATCAAGAAAGTAGTAGTCCCATATGTGAATTTGAGTCTAAGTTGGGTTTCTTGTGGTGGTGAAATCATTTTATCACCAACAGATATATTTATTAAAAACCGACAGTAGTGATATTATCTTGTTATTGTCACGTCAGTTCCCTAGAACCGACAGTATATCATCAGACCTCATCACTACTAATTGCTCTATGCCACTACTTCTGTTAGGGCACGCGCGTACAATGCATTTAAATGTACCGTGTGTTTTAGGGTCTGTTTGGTTGGGTTGTGGCTGTGAAAAAAGTTGTTGTGCGCTGTTAGCTGTGGAAAAAGTTGATGTGAGCTGTGAGTTGTGAGCTGTTAAAAAGTTAAAAACCGTTTGGTGGAAACCACTAAAATCTATTAAAAGTTTTTTGATGTATGTTTTCGCAGTTCCATCCGAAAGCCACTAAAAGCAGGTCCAGGAGTGCTCTCAGTTTTGCACTACGAGAAAGTCAGCTTTTAGAAACAGCTGTTTCTGGATCCAACTCTTTGGTTTAGCTTTTGGCTTTTAGGGGGCAAAAGCCAAAGCCAAAAGTCAAACCAAACACACCTTTAATTGTGTTTAGGGATGTAACTATAAATAACAAAGAAACCATGTCTTGGTCAAGATATACCTCTGGTTCGGTTTCTAAACCTAAGTCTCACAGCTTTACTAGTACAACCCACATAAATGAATCATGTCTTAGTGATTTTTTATTGAATAAGACACAATGTTTACATACACCATATTGTACCTATATATGTCTTAGTTGTGTCTTTTACTAAAAAATCGCACCATAGTGTCAGGGTTGTACATGCCCTTTGCCAGGGATCGGATCCCTAGGCCCACAAAAGATAGAGAGAAGCTCGTCCAGACGAGTCCACCTTCAGAACACCTCTGTGCACCGCGCATAGGATCGGATGAGGCGAGACTACGAGGGGGTCAGACAAACCACTAGGGAGCCACTCGAGTGGATTTCGCATCTAGCTGTAAGACCACTCTCGCCATCGATATTGCACACTCTGCATTAACTGTGTATAGCACAGAGCCTAGGCATGGGAAAGAGTCAATCCACCTCCCACTCATGACCGACGGGACCTAGGCCTGAGCCCCGCTCATGACCTACGGGCCATAGGTCTAAGCCCCACTCATAACCTACGAGCCTTAGACCTGAGTCCTCTGACGTCCTACTAAGCACACAAGATGACAAAGGGAAGCCAAAGTCAGACTATGAAGACCAAAGGTCGGCACATACATAGGTGGACAGAAGAAGCAATGATGACGCTCGGACTCACGTCGCAAGCACGCTTCACCAACAGTCTTGAAGAGGTGCAACTAGATATTTATACGGGGACGAATAATGACACACAACAAGTCTTTTACCGAGGAAGAAATATTCCATTTTACCTAGCGCAACGGTCCCTTCTAAGTGAAGATATCTATAAGCGTCCCTCCTTGATCTATAAAAGGAGGAGGGCCGACCCGACGAAAGAGGATTGGAGGAAGAGAGAAAACCTCGATAGGTAGATCATCTACGCAACAACTCTTAGAGACTTGGAATCTTTCTCTCTCTTGCCCACTTGTAACTCCTACTACGAGCAATCAGATGCCCGTAGCACAATCCACTGAAGACTAAAAGTAGGGACGTTCAGCCCAAACTAGAATAAATCTTGCATCCACTGAGCACACCATCTGGACCCAAAATGCGTATACACAAATTTACTTGTTGGTGCTAGTTCAAAACACCGACAGTTGGCGCACCAGGTAGGGGCCTTTGCATGCCAAGTAGGGGCCTCTACAGAGGCCGTTCCAGCAGGAGTCTTTGCTAATGACATTTTTGAGCCGACCGTTCGGTGTGGTGAAACCCCACGCGAGAACGGCTGACCCGTGAGCACATGCCCGCCAACCCTATGGGCCTCATGACCTCTATCAGGGTCTGACCCTTGATCGCCTACTGAGACCTTCGTTGTCATAAAGGGCAATACCACCACACCAAGTCCTATCGACGATTGGAGGTCACCATACTGAAAGGGAATTAGGCTTACACCTATTTTCCTAATTGATTTTGGTGGTTGAATTGCACAACACAAATAACTGGACTAAGTAGTTTGCTCTAGTGTACAAGTTATACAGGTGCCAAAGGTTCACACTTAGCCAATAAAAGACCAAGAATTGGGTTCAACAAAGAGAGCAAGGGATAACCGAAGTGTGCCCTGGTCTGGTGCACCGGACTGTCCGGTGTGCCACCGGACAGTGTCTGGTGCACCAGGGGACTTCACGCTGAACTCTTCACCTTCGCGAAAATCCAGAGGCGCTCCGCTATAATTCACCGGACTGTCCGGTGTACACCGGACAGTGTCCGGTGCCACAAGGAAGAGTGGCTCTGGAACTCGCCAGTCTCGGGAATTTGCTCCGCTATAATTCACCGGACATGTCCGGTGTACACCGGACTGTCCGGTGAACCAGCAGAGCAACGGCTACTTCGCGCCAACGGTCACCTGCAGGTGCATTTAATGCGCGCCAGAAGCGCGCAGAAGTCAGGCACGCGCGAGACGGTGCACCGGACAATCTACAGTACTTGTCCGGTGTACACCGGACAGCCAGGCGGGCCCAGAAGTCAGAAGCTCCAACGGTCGGAACCCAACGGCCTGGTGACGTGGCTGGCGCACCGGACATGTCCGGTGTGCACCGGACTGTCCGGTGCACCATACGACAGTCAGCTCCACCAAACGGCTAGTTTGGTGGTTGGGGCTATAAATACCCCCAACCACCCCACATTCAAGTCATCCAAGTTTTCCCACTTCAACTACTTACAAGAGCTCTAGCATTCAATTCTAGACACACCAAGTGATCAAATCCTCTCTAAACTCCACACAACGCCCTAGTGATTAGTGAGAGAGATTTGCTTGTGTTCTTTCGAGCTCTTGCGCTTGGATTGCTTTCTTCTTTCTTTGATTCTTCATTGCGATCAAACTCACTTGTAATTAAGGCAAGAGACACCAATCTTGTGGTGGTCCTTGTGGGAACTTTGTGTTCCAAGCATTTGAGAAGAGAAAGCTCACTCGGTCCGAGGGACCGTTTGAGAGAGGGAAAGGGTTGAAAGAGACCCGGTCTTTGTGACCACCTCAACGGGGAGTAGGTTTGCGAGAACCGAACCTCGGTAAAACAAATCCACGTGTCTCTCTCCTTATTCGCTTGCGATTTGTTTTGCATCCTCTCTCGCGGACTCGATTATATTTCTAACGCTAACCCGGCTTGTAGTTGTGATTATTTTTGAGAATTACAGTTTCGCCCTATTCACCCCCCCCCCTCTAGGCGACTTTCAATTGGTATCGGAGCCCGGTGCTTCATTAGAGCCTAACCGCTCGAAGTGATGTCGGGAGATCACACCAATAAGGAGATGGAGACCGGCGAAAAGCCCACTACAAGCAACGAGAAAGCTCTATCGGGAGAGTCCCGCAACAAGGAGAAGAAGAAGGAGAAGAAGAAGGAAAAGAAGACTTCTTCCCACAAGTCGCATCGGAGTGGCGACAAGATAAAGAAGATGAGGAAGGTGGTCTACTACGAGACCGACACCTCATCGCCATCTACCTCCGGCTCCGACGCGCCCTCCATAACTTCTAAGCGCCATGAGCGCAAGAAGTTTAGTAAGATCCCCTTACATTATCCTCGTACTTCTAGACATACTCCATTACTTTCCGTTCCATTAGGCAAACCGCCAACCTTTGACGGTGAAGATTATGCTAGGTGGAGTGATTTAATGAAATTTCATCTAACCTCACTCCACAAAAGTATATGGAATGTTGTTGAGTTTGGAGCACAGGTACCATCCGTAGGGGATGAGGATTATGATGAGGACAAGGTGGCCCAAATCGAGCACTTCAACTCCCAAGCCACAACCATACTCCTCGCCTCTCTAAGTAGGGAGGAATACAACAAGGTGCAAGGACTAAAAAGCACCAAGGAAGTTTGGGACGTGCTCAAGACGGCGCACGAGGGTGATGAACTCACCAAAATCACCAAGCGGGAAACGATCAAGGGGGAGCTCGGTCGCTTCCGTCTACACCAAGGGGAGGAGCCACAAGACATGTACAACCGGCTCAAAACCTTGGTGAACCAAGTGCGCAACCTCGGGAGCAAGAAGTGGGATGACCACGAGGTGGTTAAGGTTATTCTAAGATCTCTTATTTTCCTTAACCCTACTCAAGTACAATTAATTCGTGGCAACCCAAGATATACTCTAATGACTCCCGAGGAAGTAATCGGGAATTTTGTGAGCTTTGAATTTATGATCAAGGGCTCACGGAAGATCAACGAGCTTGACGGCCCCTCCACGTCCGAAGCTCAACCGGTTGCATTCAAGGCGACGGAGGAAAAGAAGGAGGAGTCTACACCAAGTAGACAACCAATCGACGCCTCCAAGCTCGACAATGAGGAAATGACGCTCGTCATCAAGAGCTTCTGCCAAATCCTCAAACAAAGGAGGGGGAAGGACTACAAACCCCGCTCCAAGAAAGTGTGCTACAAATGTGGTAAGCCCGATCATTTATTGCAAAATGTCCTATATCTAGTGACAGTGACAGGGGCGACGACAAGAAGGGGAGAAGAAAGGAGAAGAAAAGATACTACAAAAAGAAGGGCGGCGATGCCCATGTTTGTCGAGAGTGGGACTCCAACGAAAGCTCTAGCGACTCCTCCGACGACGAGGACGCCGCCAACATCGCCGTCACCAAGGGACTTCTCTTCCCCAACATCGGCCACAAGTGCCTCATGGCAAAGGACGACAAAAAAAAGAAGGTTAAATCTAAATCCTCCACTAGATATGAATCCTCTAGTGATGAAAATGCTAGTGATGAGGAAGATAACTTGCGCACTCTTTTTGCAAACTTAAACATGCAACAAAAAGAGAAATTAAATGAATTGATTAGTGCCATCCATGAGAAGGATGATCTCTTGGACTCCCAAGAGGACTTCCTAATCAAGGAAAACAAAAAGCATGTTAAAGTTAAAAATGCTTATGCTCTAGAAGTTGAGAAATGTGAAAAATTATCTAGTGAGCTAAGCAGTTGCCATGAGACAATAGACAACCTTAGAAATGAAAATGCTAATTTGTTAGCTAAGGTTGATTCAAATGTTTGTAATGTTCCCAATCTTAGAAATGATAATGATGATTTACTTGCTAAGATTGAAGAATTAAACATGTCTCTTGCTAGCCTTAGGATTGAAAATGAAAAATTGCTTGCTAAGGCTAAAGATTTTGATGTTTGCAATGCTACTATTTCCGATCTTAGAGACAAAAATGATATATTGCGTTCTAAGATTGTTGAACTTAATTCTTGCAAACCCTCTACATCTACCGTTGAGCATACTACCATTTGTACTAGATGTAGAGATGTTAACATTGATGCTATACATGATCACATGGCTTTAATTAAACAACAAAATGATCATATAGCAAAATTAGATGCTAAAATTGCCGAGCATAACTTAGAAAACGAAAAATTTAAATTTGCTAGAAGTATGCTCTATAGTGGGAGACGCCCTGGCATCAAGGATGGCATTGGCTTCCAACATGGAGGCAATGTCAAACTTAGTGCCCCTCCTAAGAAATTGTCTAACTTTGTTAAGGGCAAGGCTCCCATGCCTCAGGATAACGAGGGTTACATTTTATACCCTGCCAGTTATCCCGAGGACAAAATTAGGAGAATTCATTCTAGGAAGTCTCACTCTGGCCCTAACCATGCTTTCATGTATAAGGGTGAGACATCTAGCTTTAGGCAACCAACCTGTGATAAGTTGCCTAAGAAAAAAACTCCTAGTGCATCAAATGACCATGACATCTCATTTAAAACTTTTGATGCATCTTATGTTTTAACTAACAAATCCGGCAAAGTAGTTGCCAAATATGTTGGGGGCAAGCACAAGGGGTCAAAGACTTGTGTTTGGGTACCCAAAGTTCTTGTATCTAATGCCAAAGGACCCAAAACCATTTGGGTACCTAAAGTCAAGAACTAAACATGTTTTGTAGGTTTATGCATCCGGGGGCTCAAATTGGATTATCGACAGCGGGTGCACAAACCACATGACAGGGGAGATGAAGATGTTCTCCTCCTATGAGAAAAACCAAGATCCCCAACGAGCTATTACATTCGGGGATGGAAATCAAGGTTTGGTCAAAGGTCTTGGTAAAATAGCTATATCTCCTGACCATTCCATTTCCAATGTTTTTCTTGTTGATTCTTTAGATTACAATTTGCTTTCTGTTTCTCAATTATGTCAAATGGGCTACAACTGTCTTTTTACTGATGTAGGTGTCACTGTCTTTAGAAGAAGTGATGATTCAATAGCATTTAAGGGAGTGTTAGAGGGTCAGCTATACTTAGTGAATTTTGATAGAGCTGAACTCAACACTTGCTTAATTGCTAAGACTAACATGGGTTGGCTCTGGCACCGCCGACTAGCCCATGTTGGGATGAAGAATCTTCACAAGCTTCTAAAGGGAGAGCACATTTTAGAATTAACAAATGTTCATTTTGAGAAAGACATGATTTGTAGTGCATGCCAAGCAGGGAAGCAAGTTGGTGCCCACCATCCACACAAGAACATCATGACAACCGACAGGCCACTGGAGCTCCTACACATGGATCTATTCGGCCCGATAGCTTACATAAGCATCGGCGGGAGTAAGTACTGTCTAGTTATTGTGGATGATTATTCTCGCTTCACTTGGGTGTTCTTTTTGCAGGAAAAATCTCATACCCAAGAAACCTTAAAGGGATTCTTGAGACGGGCTCAAAATGAGTTCGGCTTGAGGATCAAGAAAATTAGAAGCGACAATGGGACGAAGTTCAAGAACTCACAAATCGAAGGCTTCCTTGAGAAGGAGGGCATCAAGCATGAGTTCTCTTCTCCCTACACCCCACAACAAAATGGTGTAGTGGAGAGAAAGAATCGAACTCTATTGGACATGGCAAGAACCATGCTTGATGAGTACAAGACTTCGGATCGGTGTTGGGCCGAGGCGGTCAACACCGCCTGCTACGCCATCAACCGGTTATATCTACACCGAATCCTCAAGAAGACATTTTATGAACTCCTAACCGGTAAAAAGCCCAATATTTCATATTTTAGAGTCTTTGGTAGCAAATGCTTTATTCTTGTTAAAAGAGGTAGAAAATCTAAATTTGCTCCTAAGACAGTAGAAGGCTTTTTACTAGGATATGATTCAAACACAAGGGCATATAGAGTCTTTAACAAGTCCTCCGGACAAGTTGAAGTTTCTTGTGACGTTGTGTTTGATGAGACTAACGGCTCTCAAGTAGAGCAAGTTGATCTTGATGAGATAGGTATTGAAGAGGCTCCATGCATCGCGCTAAGGAACATGTCCATTGGGGATGTGTGTCCTAAGGAATCCGAAGAGCCTCCAAATGCACAAGATCAACCATCCTCCTCCACGCAAGCATCCCCACCAACTCAAAATGAGGATGAGGCTCAAGTTGATGAAGGAGAAGATCAATCAAATGAGCCACCTCAAGATGACGGCAATGATCAAGGGGGAGATGCAAATGATCAAGACAAAGAGAATGACAAACAAAGGCCGCCACACCGAAGAGTCCACCAAGCAATCCAACGAGATCACCCCGTCGACACCATCCTCGGCGACATTCATAAGGGGGTAACCACTAGATCTCGTGTTGCACATTTTTGTGAACATTACTCGTTTGTTTCCTCTATTGAGCCACATAGGGTAGAGGAAGCCCTTCAAGATTCGGATTGGGTAGTGGCAATGCAAGAGGAGCTCAACAACTTCACTAGGAATGAGGTATGGCATTTAGTTCCACGTCCTAATCAAAATGTTGTAGGAACCAAATGGGTCTTCCGCAACAAGCAAGATGAGCATGGTGTGGTGACAAGGAACAAAGCTCGACTTGTGGCCAAAGGATACTCCCAAGTCGAAGGTTTGGATTTCGGTGAAACTTATGCACCCGTAGCTAAGCTTGAGTCAATTCGTATATTATTGGCCTATGCTACTTACCATGGCTTCAAGCTTTACCAAATGGATGTGAAGAGTGCCTTCCTCAATGGACCAATCAAGGAAGAGGTCTATGTTGAGCAACCTCCCGGCTTTGAAGATAGTGAGTACCCTAACCATGTGTATAAACTCTCTAAGGCGCTTTATGGGCTCAAGCAAGCCCCAAGAGCATGGTATGAATGCCTTAGGGATTTCCTTATCACTAATGGATTCAAAGTCGGAAAGGCCGATCCTACTTTATTCACTAAAACTCTTGAAAATGACTTGTTTGTATGCCAAATTTATGTTGATGATATTATATTTGGGTCTACTAACGAGTCTACATGTGAAGAATTTAGTAGGATCATGACACAAAAGTTCGAGATGTCTATGATGGGGGAGTTGAAGTATTTCTTAGGATTTCAAGTAAAGCAACTCCAAGAAGGCACCTTCCTAAGCCAAACGAAGTATACTCAAGATATCCTAAGCAAGTTTGGAATGAAGGATGCCAAACCCATCAAGACACCCATGGGAACCAATGGGCATCTCGACCTCGACGAAGGAGGTAAATGCGTCGATCAAAAGGTATACCGGTCGATGATAGGTTCTTTGCTATATTTATGTGCATCTCGACCGGATATTATGCTTTCCGTATGCATGTGTGCAAGATTCCAAGCCGACCCTAAGGAAGCTCACCTTACGGCCGTAAAACGAATCTTGAGATATTTGGCTTATACTCCTAAGTTTGGGCTTTGGTATCCTAGGGGATCCACTTTTGATTTGACTGGTTATTCGGATGCCGATTGGGCGGGGTGTAAAATCAATAGAAAGAGCACATCGGGGACTTGCCAGTTCTTGGGAAGATCCTTGGTGTCTTGGGCTTCAAAGAAGCAAAATTCTGTAGCTCTTTCAACCGCCGAAGCCGAGTACATTGCCGCAGGCCATTGTTGCGCGCAACTACTTTGGATGAGGCAAACCCTTAGGGACTACGGTTACAAATTAACCAAAGTTCCTCTTCTATGTGATAATGAGAGTGCAATCCGCATGGCGGATAATCCCGTTGAGCATAGCCGCACTAAACACATAGCCATTCGGTATCACTTTTTAAGGGATCACCAACAAAAGGGAGATATCGAGATTTCTTACATTAATACTAAAGATCAATTAGCCGATATCTTTACCAAGCCACTTGATGAACAAACTTTTAACAAACTTAGGCATGAGCTAAATATTCTTGATTCTAGGAACTTCTTTTGTTAAATTGCACACATAGCTCATTTACATACCTTTGATCATGTCTCTTTCATATGCTATGACTAATGTCTTTTCAAGTCTATTCCAAACCAAGTCATAGGTCTATTGAAAGGGAATTGGAGTCTTCGGCGAAGACAAAGGCTTCCACTCCGTAACTCATCCTTCGCCGTCACTCCGAGCAACTCTCCATCTTTGGGGGAGAGAGCATCTCTCCTACTTTGGTATAATCTTCACTCATTTATTTATGACCAAAAAGGGGATAAGGTAATTCTAAGGGCTCTAATGACTCCGTTTTTGGCGATTCATGCCAAAGGGGGAGAAAATATTAGCCCAAAGCAAAAGGACCGCACCACCATCTAATTTTAAAAAGAGTTTTTCAATTGGTATGATTCTCAATTGATAAAATTTCACATTGGTATCTTATTGTGTTCAAAAGGGGGAGAAAAGTAGTATTTCAAAATTGATATATCAAAACCCTCTTGAACACTAAGAGGAGAATTTCATTTAAGGGAAGTTTTGTTTAGTCAAAGGAAAAGCATTTGAAACAGGGGGAGAATTTCAAATCTTGAAAATGCTTATCGAAATCTTATTCATTTACCTTTGACTATTTGCAAAAAGAACTTTGAAAAGGATTTACAAAAGAATTTGCAAAAACAAAGCATGTGGTGCAAGCGTGGTCCAAAATGTCGAAAATTGAAGAAACAATCCATGCATATCTTATAAGTATTTACATTGGCTCAATTTCAAGCAACCTTTGCACTTACATTATACAAACTAGTTCAATTATGCACTTCTATATTTGCTTTGGTTTGTGTTGGCATCAATCACCAAAAAGGGGGAGATTGAAAGGGAATTAGGCTTACACCTATTTTCCTAATTGATTTTGGTGGTTGAATTGCCCAACACAAATAACTGGACTAACTAGTTTGCTCTAGTGTACAAGTTATACAGGTGCCAAAGGTTCACACTTAGCCAATAAAAAGACCAAGAATTGGGTTCAACAAAGAGAGCAAGGGATAACCGAAGTGTGCCGTGGTCTGGCGCACCGGACTGTCCGGTGTGCCACCGGACAGTGTCCGGTGCACCAGGGGACTTCACGCTGAACTCTTCACCTTCGGGAAAATCCAGAGGCACTCCGATATAATTCACCGGACTGTCCGGTGCCACAAGGAAGAGCGGCTCTGGAACTCGCCAGTCTCGGGAATTTGCTCCGCTATAATTCACCGGACATGTCCGGTGTACACCGGACTGTCCGGTGAACCAGCAGAGCAACGGCTACTTCGCGCCAATGGTCACCTGCAAGCGCATTTAATGCGCGCTAGAAGCGCGCAGAAGTCAGGCACGCGCGAGATGGTGCACTGGACAATGTACAGTACTTATCCGGTGTACACCGGACAGCCATGCGGGCCCAGAAGTCAGAAGCTCCAACGGTCGGAACCCAACGGCCTGGTGACGTGGCTGGCGCACCGGACATGTCCGGTGTGCACCGAACTGTCCGGTGCACCATACGACAGTCAGCTCCACCAAACGGCTAGTTTGGTGGTTGGGGCTATAAATACCCCCAACCACCCCACATTCAAGTCATCCAAGTTTTCCCACTTCAACTACTTACAAGAGCTCTAGCATTCAATTCTAGACACACCCAAGTGATCAAATCCTCTCTAAACTCCACACAACGCCCTATTGATTAGTGAGAGAGATTTGCTTATGTTCTTTCGAGCTCTTGCGCTTGGATTGCTTTCTTCTTTCTTTGATTCTTCATTGCGATCAAACTCACTTGTAATTAAGGCAAGAGACACCAATCTTGTGGTGGTCCTTGTGGGAACTTTGTGTTCCAAGCATTTGAGAAGAGAAAGCTCACCCGGTCCGAGGGACCGTTTGAGAGAGGGAAAGGGTTGAAAGAGACCCGGTCTTTGTGACCACCTCAACGAGGAGTAGGTTTGCGAGAACCGAACCTCGATAAAACAAATCCACGTGTCTCTCTCCTTATTTGCTTGCGATTTGTTTTGCATCCTCTCTCGCGGACTCGATTATATTTCTAACGCTAACCCGGCTTGTAGTTGTGATTATTTTTGAGAATTACAGTTTCGCCCTATTCACCCCCCTCTAGGCGACTTTCACATACCAAGACTATCTGCTCCGCGGCACGCTCCCCCGCAGACGAAACAGAGGCATGATGACTCCATCGACGTGCCCAGTCCTTTGTCCTCATCGGTGAAGACTTATACAAGAAAGGTCACATAGGGGTAAACAATGATGAATCCTGGTCGACCAAGGATGGAAGCTCCTAAGGGACATCCACGAAGGGGCCTATGGGCGCCATGCCACCCCGCGAAGCCTTGCTGGGAGTGCTTTTTGATAATTTTTCTATTGGCCAACCGTGATGACAAATAAGCAGCAGATAATAAGCACCTGCGAAGGGTTACAATACTACGTGCGTCTAGCCCATTTGTCGGCCCAAGCACTTTAGATGATTCCGATCACTTGGTCGTTCGTAGTCTTGGGACTCGACTTGGTAGGACCTTTCAGAAAGGCGCCAAGGGATTACGTGCACATGTTAGTCTTAGTCGACAAGTTCACTAAATAGATTGAGGCTTGGTCGATTACGAAGATTACCTCCGAACAAGTAGTTAAATTTGTTACCAACATTGTCCATTGCTTTGGGATTCCTAGCTCTATTATCATGGATAATGGTACACAATTTACTAGGAAGAAATTCCTAGACTTATGTGATGAGCACCATGTTCGTGTTGACTGGGCCGCTGTAGCCCACCCCCATACAAATGGACAAGTAGAGAGAGCTAATGGCATGATCCTGCAAGAGCTCAAACCCTGAGTTCTCGCTCGCCTCAACCGACTCGATCGACAATGGCCCTAGGAGCTATTAGCCATACTTTGGAGCTTAAGGATAACCCCTAGTCGGGCGATCGGATACACACCATACTTCCTAGTTTATGGGACCGAAGCTGTCCTCCCCACTGACCTTGAATATGGCACCCTAAGGGTAAAGGCGTACGAGAACCAATGCAACGAGTCAAGCCTCTAAGATATCATGGATCAGCTCGATGAAGCTTGTGCGGTAGCACTACTATGGTCGATGAAATATCAACAAACGCTACGACAGTATCACGACCGCCACGTACGAGGGAGAACTTTGGAAGTAGGGTACCTCATGCTTAGGTTGGTACAGAGCAACAAGGATCGACACAATTGTCACCATGCACCATGGGAAGAGTTGTTCGTAATTTGAGAAGTTCTTCGACCGGACACCTACAAGCTGAAAGACGAATGAGGCAAGACGCTCGCCAATGCGTGGAACATCTAGCAATTACGATGATTATATCCTTAACAAAACCCTAACATTAACATTCGTACCCGATATATATTGTGGTCCGACCCTACTGTAGCGAAACCAGGGGTGAGCCCCAGTGGGGACTGAGGGAAGAAGGATGATGTAGTAGGCCGACCCCAGTGACAAGTAGCGCATGTCCTATTAAATCTAATTATGTTGCCCTCGGTAAACCCCACCATGCTGACAATTTTCCTTTTTTCTCGATCAACGCAAGACACAACCCTCCCTCATAGGGTTGTTTCTCCTCGACTAGACTTTAGGAGGAACAAGCGCCACCCACGACCGATGCATCAGCCTGGCTACCCCGTAAACCATCCTTGCTCGTCAATGAACCGCTCGCCATGGGCTCTCCTTGGTAAGATCTCGTACTCATCCTTTCCTTTGCAAGGATTGAAAAATCTCGCGACTCACAAAATAGTCGCAACCAGGTGGGTCAAGCCGGACCTGGGAAAATATGGGACGATTCTAAGGCCGGTCCGCGAAGGGCTTGCTTCCGTTCCAATGAAAACTGAGCGAGGGGCATCCAGTGACAGGCACACTAGCGGCCAGGACCCTAGTGCACAAGCGTCAAGGGCATCATTAGCTTGTGTTCAAGTCTCGAAATTGTCTGGCTCATTTATTGTGGAGAAAGGCAGCGAGCCATCGGGTCAGTCGAACGAAACTTGTAGCTACATGAGTCGGTGCCTGGGAGTATGAGAACGGTCACGAGCAAGCCCCATGCTTGGATCTTGCGAAGGGAACCAGGGCCTCACTCAAATCACCTGCTTGCAGCTCACTAAGCGTCATTGTTAGCCCATCAAGAAAAGTGTGATACGACTCACCTCTCCCCACGCATCCTTGTGAATAGGGCACGCGGGAGAGAGTGAACTAGAAAGACGGAATGCCCCCCGGATGGATCTCTGTATCGAATAGAGACTCGAGGGCTCGCCCCGCACATGCATGGGGGACGTGGTGAAAGTTGCACGAAAGCACCCCTATGCAAGAAACGAAATCCCCAAAACGGACAGGGGTCAGGGGGACCCAAAACCCATAAGGCCCTATTCGTTTGCATCGGATTGCAACCGGAATCGTTCCAGCTAATCAAAATTTATATAAATTAGAGAAACAATCAGGTTAGGAATTGTTCCGACCCATCAATCCGGCACAAACGAACAAGGCCTAAGCGTAAAACAAACCGAGTAGCAATTGGGATATTCGAACAAGGAGAAAGAGGAAGGGTCATAACCTAGCGAGACAGCTACGGTAAACCATGGATTATCACCTCTCCACAAAAACATTCCCAAACATAGTGTTTGCGGCGGCATCAAAATCATGTGTCAAACGATCCAGATATTCCACCGTCACGCCCGCCCGCAAGCCAATGGGATCACGAAGTTCATCACCGTGTAACTGTGCGATAGCTAAAGTCACTACCGCGCTATGATGAATCTCGAACTCTACAGCTTCGCGGATGTGATCCTAAATATCAAGAAGAGTCGTGATTCCTGTCTCGGGCACGGAGGAACCCTATGGCCTGATCCGCACATAAGAGAAGGCTCAGAACTTTAAGTTCCATCTCTGAAAGCGCCGAACTTCAGTATTAGTGGCGCTTGCAGCAGCATGGACTTTGAATTTTTAGAGCCTCTATTTTAATCTTGTTCTGGGGCGTCAGTTTTTCCTAAGATAGGCATGGCTATTACGGCTGAGCATATATAAGCAATGCAAAACGTCATTTACTGTAACCCCGCCGATTTTGGATGAGTAATAAATCACAACAGTAAACGAAGTAACTTCCGACGGCCAAAGCCGTCGAACATAAGCCTTAAGCCGTCGGACTTAAGCTAAGTCCGACGGTATCTGCTTATGTCCGACGGTTTCTAGCCGCCGGACGTAACACGTCGGAAATAGTGTTATGTCCGACAGCCGTCGTCGGATATAACGTATCTCCGACGGCCGCATCCGACCGTCGGAGGTAAGGGTGCGCAACTGTTTTACCCGTCGCCTGTGGGACCCACTTCGGTTATGTCCGACGGCTCGAGCTAGGCCGTCGGACATAACAAGCCATTATCTCCGACGGTTTACTCTAGGCCGTCGGACATAACAAATTCTTATGTCCGACGGCTTACTCTAGGCCGTCGGTCATAACATATTCCAAAAATTGCACAAAATTCTGAATTTTAAAAAATCTGACATTTGCAAATACAAAACAGATTTCATGCACATATACACATTCGCAATCACAAATATACTCACATAAGTATACACATTCACAAATATACTCACATAAGTATTCACATTCACAAATTTAACATAACGACATATAGTTCCAAATGGTTGCAACAAGTGTTTACATCAACATAGTTGTCCAAAATCCAAACTGACATTGTTCGACGGATAGTCTTTCACATGAAAGGTTGCAACAAGTGTTTTACATCATTATCACTCATATCCATCGCCACCTCCTCCGGCTGGACTCTGCGTGTTGAAAAGGTTGTTCACCCACGAATGTGATGTGTCGTCTTGACCAGACCCATCTCCAGGTGCGGCAACTGAAGCGGGTGGTGTCTGAAATCCCTATAACACAAGCACATGAAATAGTAACCACTCACTTGTTCATTTAAACACATAAGACATCTATGAACATGTCACACACGCATATGTGTACATACCATAGGGAATTGTGACGGAGGCGGAGGTGGAGGCGCCAACATTGGCATTTGTAGTGCAAAGTCCGGAGGCGGCATCCCATATGTCGGCATCGGGACGCCCGCTTGTTGGGCTAGTTGCTACAAATTATATACAAGTCATTGTTGAGCAAATAAGATACACATAATGTGTTTTGCAAAATAAGCTACAAAATGTTACTTCAACTTACCGAGAGAAGAGCTTGATTTTGGGTCTGGAGGCTTGCATAATACTCGTCACTCTTCTTCTGGTACTCGGCTTGTTGTCTCTGGTATTCATATTGTTGCCTCTAGTACTCCAATTGTTCCCTCAAGACTGATTGATGGTACTCTGCCTGTTGACGCAACACTGCAAGCTCTATCTCATGGGCGGATGATCGTGAACGGGACGACTGTGAAGACGACGATGTGGACTGTCGTCCACGGTGTCTCAGCTCTCTGGAATCAATCGTAGAATCAAAAATACCCAACCTACAAGAGTGAACCATGCACTTAGTATAATAACTCATGGCTCGGTTGAATCGCAAGCATATGATGACAATTTTGAAAACCAAATCAAATAATCTCACCGTCCATGGGCTTGTCCTCCTGCGCTAGCATATGCTGCCTGAGGGTCGATTGGCTGGCTCCTACAATCGTACTCCTGCCCATGGCGTTGAACCATCTCCTGCCCATACGAAGCCTGGAGGCAAACAATATCAAATATAAGTGCATAACCCCTATGCCCTTGCAAACAATATCAAACACATAATAGAGCACCAAAAACTCACTAGACGGTCGGTGGCCGTCTGAGTGCATAACACATCAGGATTCTGAGGATCAGAACCCCTATGCCCTTGCATATACACCTCCACATCCGTGGGCGTACGGCCGGATTTGACTTCCTGTACATAAAAGTTATTATAATGACACATTTCTATGTGATTCAAAGTTACGGCAAACTGTGACTTACCATTCGCTTAGCCAAGCGCACATGACCATCACCGCCGTAGTTGTGGAACGACTCAGTCCCACGGTTTCCCCTGTTCCTTTTGGAAATGGCACAAAACTCAGGGGAAGCCCACCATCTGCACAATGCCCGATAACCGTCTGATCGGGTGGCCATCCACGGCACCGACACCTACATGAAATTTTTTAAATAAAGCAAGCAAATACATGGCTTCGTGCGATATGAGAGGCAACAACCTGTTTACCTCTAGGTATTGCTCCTCCGTCAAGTAAATTGATGACCACTCGGCCTTGTTATTTGGCATCGGTCGATCATCAGCATTTGCTCTATACCATGCCTTTATAGCCTGAATTCGTGCATAGTACATTGCATCTGCAACGACATTGTTCGCGTTATACTCAAACACGTAACGAGCGTTCATATCATATGATCCATCGTCCGACAACTTGTACCGTTTCTGCAAAAAAAATTAGTGTTATCATAAAAGCAAACATATATGGAATAACTAAAATAGTATAAACAATTCATACCCAGAATGCATCCCAAACTAGTGCCTGTGTGTTGCCAAACGTTCTTTAGACACCATAGCGATAATGCTCCCAAGTGGTGGCAGGGACAGACTCGCCAGTAGGCAAAGTCACAAGACCAGGCCAGTGCAGACGAACAAGATTACCAAGGACCATGTTCACCTGCCTGTAGTGTCCTGTGCCTGTGAACGAGTCGTCGATCCAAGTCTTGCAAACAGAAAACAATGTAGAAATTAAAACATAACTTTCAATAACTTTTAAGCAAAGATATGTCACTCACTTTCCACTAGGCTTTATCAAAACCCGAGATTCGGGTGGAAGCTCTGGAGGTGGTCCAACAAAATGCAGCTTCCTCGTTCTCCTAACTCGAGAAGTTCTAGACCCAGCTGCAGAATCTCCACCAGCCCCAGAATCCCCAGCCCCAGAATCCCCACCAGCGTCATCTCCAGCATCATCTCCCACATTATCTCCACCATCATCTTCAACATCATCTCTTGCATGATCCTCTACCACTGGTTCCTCAATTTCAGCATCCTATGAAACAAATAACTTACATCATACAATATTAAGTAACTCAAATAATGTAATTTAACAACTAACTTACATCTTGTGGAGGCAAATGTTCTGCCAGCGCTCTTCGTCTGCTCATGGTAGAACCTGTGCCTTGAAAAACTGAATCCTCACCCCTCGAGCTGCTCCTCGAGCTACTCCTCGTCCCAAACAAACTACGAGCAAAAGACTTTATTTTCTTTGACATCCTATTTTAACAAAAACAAGTTAGTACATAAATCGACAATAAAATCATAAAATATGCAATAAAATCATAAAATATGCAATAAAATCATGATCCATACTCGTCAATCGTAATCGTAATCAAAATCAGGATCTAGTTGCTTTCGTCGATTTAATGGACGCCAAGTAGCTTTCTTCTTTCTCGTCACTCGTTTTCTTTTTGGAGGAACCTCTACATCATTTTTATCGCCTAATAAAGATTCTTCCAACATTTCAGTTTGTACATTAAACGTGCTTGTAAGTTCATCGTCTTGGAAAATCTCAGCAGCCCCCACTTCCTGCTCGATTTGACTTTCAACATAACCAGCATCACCAGGAGCATATAGTCGTTCACGAGGATTAACTTTGTACACTACCCTCCAATCAACCAAACTGTTTTTCTTAGATGGATATGTCATATAATACAGCTGCTCGCATTGGTGGGCAAGGATTATAATGTCGTGGCCTTTTAATCTATCGTTGTGTTTGACTTCCACCATGCCATATTGATTTTCTCGCGTTGTATTTGGAGAAAACCAATCACAATCGAAGAACACCACTTTGAGTTGTTTATCTCCAAAAAACTTGTACTCGATTATATCATTAATGACTCCATAATAATTAGTCACCTTCCCTTCATCATCGACAGCTCTAGTTACAACTCCGGAGTTTGTCGTGGCTGCTAGAGGATGATCATCTTCGAACCTTGTGGAACGGAATCTAAAACCATTGACATCATACCGACCATAACGTCTGCCAGTTACTGCTCCTAGGGATAATTGTCGAAGGTCCGGTTGTATATTGTCATTTTTATCTACATAATCTCGAAACCAACACAAGAAATTAAGTCCCTCATCTTTTCCCTCTCGACGAATCTGGTCACGTTCACAGCCAGAGATGCAATTTTGAGAATCAAATTCCCTGTTAGTACAAGGAAACAAACCTTTTAGTATCACAACAAAAATTCTAGCGGCAATGACTAAAATAAAGTTTACACTTACAGGAGAAACTGACTCATCTCTTCCATGTTGTTATACATGTAGAGTAAAGCAGTCTTCCATTCGTCGTTGGTGAAACAGTATGTTGTGCTGGGTCCTACAGTTTTGCCCCTCCATTGAAAAATTTCAATATCACTAATAGGGGGCTCGTCGACATGATACCGCAACGTATGGGCATTGACATTGTGTTTCTCTGCAAAGTACAGGCCCGTGAACGATGCTATCTCTTTGTATTTGAATTCTTCAGCGATGCACCCTTCAACTCGTCTCTTATTACCAACCATTGCATGTAGCTTCTTTAGTGTCCTTTAGATGTGATACATCCATCTATATTGCACAGGACCTCCTACCTTAGCTTCGTATGGTAGGTGAACAAGTAGATGTTGCATCGGATTGAAGAAACCTGGTGAAAATATTTTTTCAAGTTTGCATACCAAAATCGGTATTTGTTGCTCAAGCTTCTCCATCATCTCTTTCTTTATTTCTTTAGCACAAAGATGTCTATAAAAGTAGCTTAGCTCCGCTAATGCTTTCCAGACATCATTTTTTACAAAACCACGAAACATAACAGGAAGGAGTCTTTCCATTATTATGTGGTAGTCATGACTCTTCAACCCAGAAAACTTGCCCGTCTTCAAATTCACAGACCTTCTAAAGCCCGCGGCGTAACCATCTGGGAACTTTAAGTTTTTCAACCATTTCATCAATTCTTTCTTCCTTTTAGGTTTAATACTGAAAGGAGCACGTGGCTTCTTCTGATTCTCTCCTATCTCCATAGTTGGTCTTCTACAGATTAAGGCCAAGTCTTTCCTTGCCTTAGGGTTGTCTTTTGTTTTGTCAGTGATATTCATGCAAGTGCTGATAATGCTTTCACCCATATTTCGTTCCTGGTGCATGACATCAATGTTATGCATTAGAATCAAGGCTTTCATATAAGGGAGTTCCCATAGACCACATTTGTGAGTCCAATTATGCTTGGTTCCATAACCTTCAAAACGATTTCCATGTTCGTTTAGTTTCAAATCATTAAGTCTCGCGAGAATCTCTAGACCACTTAGACGCTTGGGTGGTCCCCTCGTCACAATCGTGTCCTTTTTAAAAGTGTTCCTATCGAACCTGAACGGGTGATCCTCTGGCAAAAAACATCTATGGCAATCGAAGTAACATATCTTTCCACCAAACTTTAGTCGAAAGCATAAAGTGTCTTCAACACATATCGGACATGTCAAAATCTCATGACAACTCCATCCAGTAAAGATACCATAAGCCATAAAATCATGAATAGACCATAAAAACGTGGCTCTCAGGTTGAACTTCTGTTTCTTGTAACAATCGTACACCTCGACTCCTTCCCACAAAATTTTCAATTCTTCAATCAGGGGTCTCATCATCACATCGATCTTTGTTCCAGGATGATCCGGACCAGGTATTACAAGACACAAGAAACTAAATTCATATTTCATGCAAAGAGCTGGTGGAAGGTTGTATGGAACAGCAAAGACGGGCCAACATGAGTAGGACGTTGCAGTTAGATTGAATGGCGAGAAACCATCTGTTGCCAAACCGAAGCGGGCATTCCGCACTTCATCAGCAAAGCTGGAATCAAAAGCATCTAGTGCCTTCCATGCATCTGTATCAGCTGGGTGCACCATGACATTTGGATTCTCACGTACCCCTTCTTTATGCCACCTCATGTGTCTGGCTGTATTCTTGGAGATGAACAAACGTTTCAACCGAGGTATAAGAGGCATGTAACGAAGCTGCTTACGTGCAATCTTCGTAGTCACGGTCAAACCATCGTCGTTTTCAACCTCAACAAATCTACGCTCACCACATACAGTACACTTCTTCTCACCCGCGGTCTCCTTCCAGAAAAGCATACAATTATTTTCACAGACATCGATTTTTTCGTAGTCCATACCGAGCCCAGATAACAACTTTTTAGACTGATACATGTCCTTTGGCATCTTGTGATTCTTCGGAAGTACATCACTGATCAAGTTCAAAAGCTCCTTATAACAGTTGTTTGAGAATGCAAACTTAGACTTAATAGCCATAAGTCGAGTCACAATTACAAGGACGGTCACTTTTGTGTGCTCATGCAACGGTAAGGATGGCAATGGGTACCCGCTACCCGAAACCCGGTGGGTTTTTGCTCTATTAGGGTATGAGTTTGGGTCAATTTCTCTACCCATGGGTTTGTTAATGGGTTCAAATGGAAACCCAACGGGTACGTGGGCATGGGTTTGTTCTTCCACTACCCATACCCGCAAACCCATGGGTTTTTAAAACCCGCCTTAAAATCAACATTACTTATAAATATGTCTCATAATATTATTAATTGAATAAGTTCTAATTGAAATAAACTTCATGTAACAATTTTTAGGCTAAAATTAGTTATCACTTGTTCCTTTTATGCTAGCTTATTAATGTATTGATTGTCATTTACATGATGAATTATTTTTTATGTTGATGTTAGTGGGTATGGGAAACCCGTTGGGTACCCGAAACCCGCATGGGTATGGGTTTGGGCAAAATTTTATACCCGTCACGGGTATGGGTTTTTTAGCGGGCGTGTTTTTTCTTCGTGGGTACGGGTTTGGGCAAGTAATACCCAGCGGGTTTTTACCCATTGCCATCTCTATGCAACGGCTCTTTGGCAGCTTTAAGGAGCTCGAAGAACTTTTGAACCTCAGGTGTAGCTGGATCCTCAAACTCGGTGGGTTGACCGGGGTTCTCCGAATCGACGGTTAGAAGCTCATGGCGTACATCGTCAAGCATCTCTTCCATCCTATCGTAGTCCTCCTCTTCATGTGACTGTACTTCCGATACAATACGAGGAGGTGGGTCCTCACCGTGGTGCACCCACACCTCATAGCCTGGCATATAACCGTTCTTGCAAAGATCTATCGACATAGTCCTCCTGTCAAGGAAATAAATGTTCCGACACTTGGTACAAGGGCACCTAACATCGGTTCCAGTCTCTGACCGAGCAAAAGCACGGTCGAGAAACGCGTCAGTCTTAGCAACCCACTCACTTGATAGAGCACCTCTTTCCTTCCAACCTTCATACATCCATCGACGATCATCCTCCATACTAGATACGAGATGTTAACTTGATTAGTTAAGTTAATCACGCCTCTAATCTAATAAATCACACTAATACAAGAAAAATAATTTAACGGGACCCTAAATCATGTAAAATAACCTTATTTCCGAGGGCATAATAATTACCCTCGGAAATTAATAATTTAAATTATATAGACACCACTACATAACATTATCACGGGTGACAAATCATATAAAATGACCTTATTTTCGAGGGCATAATAATTACCCTCGGAAATTAAAAATTTAAATTATCTAAGCACCACTAAGTAAACGAAAACAAACTAAATTAATTACATAATCAAATTTCGGCCATCGCACACAATAAATTAAACAATATTTAACATACTAATTATTTAACAACAAAAATTGCAACTACAAAACTAGATTAACATATACAGAATAATACTTAAACTACTCACTTGAGAGTGCGGGGCGGGGCGGGCGGGGCAGCACGGCGGTGACGGGGACGACTGCGCGGCGAGCGGGGCGGCAGCGCGGCGGGCAGCGCGGCCGCGGGCTGCAAGGCGGGCGGGCGGGGCGGGCAGCGCGGCGGGGCGCAGCACGGTGGCCGGCAGGGCCGTGGCAGCGGCGGGCAGCTCGAGGACGACGGTGGCGCGCGCTGGAAAGATGGAAAATAAAATGGTGTTCCCTGGCCGCGCGGTTAAATCGCTTTATCGCCGACGGCTGTAATACGGGCCGTCAGAGATAACCTTATGTCCGACGGCCCTCTGACAGCCGTCGGAGGTAAGGTGTTATGTCCGACGGCCAGCCCAGGCTCTCGAACATAAGGCTACCTCCGACGGTCTCCTGCGCGGCCGTCGAAGATAACAAGACCGTCACACATGATTGTTTTTACTTAGTGAATTAGAGATCCTGCACGGTTACCGACAGGCACGCGGACTTTAGCAGGCACCATACCAATGCATGCATGACATGAACCCATGTAGCGCGTCGCGTCGCGTCGCCATACCATATGGCTTGCGCTCTTGGACTTGCTTGCATTGCTGCCGCGGCAGCAGCCGGCCGGCAGGACGCTCGCTCTGCCATGGTGGCAGCGGCCGGCACGATACAGCAGCGTCCACGACCTCCTGACTGATCCGCCGTGAGATCCGGCCCCCTCCCAAATTTTTGACCGCGTTCGCGCGGGGCGGCTCGCTCTACTATTATTTTATTTAATATCTGTTTTGTTTTACCGCGGCTCCATGCCGTATTTTCCGCGCATCGAGAACAGAACACTATCAGTCCGGGAAATGAAGTCAGCGACCGTGCATACTTTCCCATCATCAGCAAAAAGAGCAAGCTAGCTAGCACTCCCAGTTCCCTCTCTCCACCCTCTGCCACTATTTTGTCCGCTCCCAGCTGAGCAAGCCCTTGCCCTTGGCCGGCCCTTGCTGTGCCCCCCGGCCCTTCTCTCTCCTCTCCCTCAGTCCCTGTCTTGTCCTATCCTAGTAAAAGAAAGGACAGTTTGATTGCACAGGTAGCCCACCGCTCAAATCATCCGCTTCCCCTCGCCCTTCCTCTCTCACACCCAAAACAAACAAGCCTGCTGGATCGACCGAGTTCAGCCGAGCTAGCTAACCCTCGCAAGCTAGCAGCTTCTCTCAACCCTCGACTTCCTTCTACCTATACAACCCTAAATCAGTTTGCTTCCTTCGGTTCTTGCGAATTGCCAGGAACGAAAGAGCTTTGCCGCTCTCGTGTTACAGAAGACTCGGAAAGAGAGATCGAGAGGAAGGAGTACCAGATAGACGTACCAGCAGGCAGCAGCTAGCTAGAGGGGCGAGCGAGCCATGTGCGACTACTTCCTACAAAGGATGGAGGACGACCGCCACCACCACCATCAGGCCGGAGGAGACCTCACGGACGTCGTCCGAGCCGGCGGCGCGATGCATCCGGCAGCTGTCGCGGAGCTCTCCTCCACGGCCACCACGGGGTGGCAGCTCCCGGCCGAGCCAGCTGGACCACCCGGCCTCTTCCCGCCAGCCCGGTCATCGTCGTCGTCGGACGGCGGCGCCTTCGCCGGCCTCTCGGGCCCATTCGCCAGCGACTTCCGCGCGGACTCCGCCGGCGTTGACCCCAGCCCTGCCGACTTCTTTGACTTCGAGGCGCCCGCTGTCGGTGGCGGCCGGGGCGGAATGGTGGAGGGCGGCGGGCCGCCGCAGATGCCCGCGCTGTCGCCGAGAGAGGTACGGCCGTACTCGGTGATGATGGGCGGCGACACCGTCAAGATCGGCGTGCCGGCGATGATGCCCGGGGGGCTGCCCGTTGGCCCGCCGTGCGCGTTCGACGCCATCGCCGGGATGCAGATGCCGTCGCCGCACTGCGGCGGGATCAAGCGCAGGTTCGGCACAGCGATCGCTGCCAGATCTAAGCAGTTCGTGATCATTATTGTCAAGCATATGAAGCAAGCCCTTCCTTAATTTCTTGGAAAATTTCTTCTCGTGGCTTGCTTGAATTTTGCATGGATTTTTCTTGTGCTAGAGTCACGGCTCGAGATTTGTAATTCAGGGTCAGGGATAGCGGTGCTAATCGCTTCTCCTGCTCCCCACACCTGTGCTCCTTTCGTCATTCTGCATCTTCCAAGAAAGCTATTATATATACATCGGCACAGCCAACCTTTTGGTTGTAACAAATAAAAAATAGCAAGATCAAATGTTCTAGAATCTAGATAGTAGATACACAAAAAAGGGTAGCCAGGTGTCGGTGAAAATCTTCTGATTAAAGAAATAAAAACAACTAGCATCAACTCGGTTGACAAAACAAATACACTAGCTAGCTATAGGCCTATAGCTATAGCTACTAGAATTTCAGCTAAGTTAATTAGTATTATTGTGCCCAGAGCAACTAGGCCTATTTCTTGAGCTCAACTTGCTGCCTTGCAAACCCTAGCTTTCTCATTTTCTGCAAGATGCGAGCTTTGAGATGATCATTCACGCATTTAACAATGTGGCTGTTGTGCCTGGTTAGCAGGAAAAACCAGGCAAGGAAGGTGGTCTGCATCCCAGCACCTGCAGCATCAGCAGGAGGAAGGACCACTGGGGAGGTTGTTCCTTCTGATCTCTGGGCTTGGAGGAAGTATGGACAGAAGCCTATCAAAGGATCACCGTATCCAAGGTATTACGACTGACCTTTCTTCAGCTGGTTCATGTATGCAATTGAATATATAGATACACTACATATGTGCATAAATAACTATGGTGATCATGTAATAATAATAAGAACACACGTCTCTTAATTTTTTTTTGCCATCTTTACAAAAATCCCTTAATCATGTGTTACTGCCACATGAGTCATTGGCATGCATTATATGTCAATCACCTCCTAATATATAGTGGCAAAAAGTTTATTTTCCCTAAGAATAATAGATATATATCCGATCATCTCCTCACTCAAGATGAAAAGACACATGGATTCCTATTTTCTTCTAGCACTATTCTACCACTTGCTGGTTAATTTAGAATCTAGCACATGATAAGGTAGCAGCTAGCAGCTAATACTATATAAATTACTATAGGCAAGTGCAACAGCTAATCAGACTTATCATGGATTTCTAAATAATATCGGTTGTGAAATTCAAGAACTCAGAGCTGCATATTTATTATTTTGTCCTGCTTTGAACCATATCATGGAATTTTCAATGTCCACGGTTGTACACTTTAAAAAGATATTGAGTTGATTCAATAAGGATCTTTCTTATATCATGTCGCAACCAAAAAACATTACTAGATGTTAAAAACAGATAAATTCGTGTGTAGGAAAATGTGTGAACTCGCAAGGACAAGAAAAGCTAACTGAATCGAGTGTCTGAATTTGTTTCGTGCACAATTGACAATTGTTTCACCGTATCACATTTTGTGTGCAAACTTTGTCATATTGTGTAAAAGTATATACATAACTTAAAACTATGCCAGTCACCGTAAAAGTATATGTCATATTGTCATGCATATTGCATACAATTCTTTTGATTGTCAGTCACATCTCACCAATAAATATCGATTAGTCATTTTCTATAAAAGATTGTAAGTCTATTATATTTTTGGTTCATGCATTTAATGTTGAAGAACTATATAGTTAATAGTTCTTTCACTTCATGGTGAATCTTAATTACTTTTTATACTTTCCGATCTTTTACATGCATATATAGACCTTTTTTTGGATACTATTGAAATCCAATTGTAGATGGTATGCAATCTTCCATGGTGTGCGTGCGGTTTCTTGGCCACCACTTTGATATATGGTGGTAGGATTGAACTAGAAATCGGCGACACCGTGTCACAGAGAAATCAGGGGATTCCTGCTCAGAAGCGCAATAGTCTCAGACACAAATAAATGTCTTTGAAAATCTGTCATAATATTTTTGTTAGCCAGAAATATGGTTAATCAAGCAAAAGATATAGATAAGTCTGAGGTTTCAATTTTAGGTTGTTTTAGCTGTTTAAAGAATTGTAATTTGACAAGAAAATCTTGGCAAACTATTTGTCCCCATAGGTACGACGAAAAGATCTAATTTCTTGTAACATAAGTTTAAGAAGCAGAAATATGCTGTGCTAACAATCAACTTAATGCAAATTAATATGTACATTGTTCAGAGGGTACTACAGATGCAGCAGCTCTAAAGGATGCCCGGCGCGGAAGCAGGTGGAGCGCAGCCGGACAGACCCAAGCCTGCTCGTCATCACCTACAACTCGGAGCACAACCACCCTTGGCCGACGCAGCGCAACGCGCTCGCCGGCTCAACACGTTCCCACCACGCCAAGAGCAGCAAGAACAAGTACTCCTCGCACAGCCTGCCGCAGACGCCAAACCTCAAAGCGGAACCTGAGCATCACCAGGCCTCGGGGGCAGTCCCCAGCGCCACCGCCGCAACCGCAGCAACAGCCACAAGCACCACAACGACCACGAGCACCACCAGCAACAGCACCCCTCCTCCTCCTCCGACGATGGCTGTGAAAGAGGAGGCAATAATGGTGGGGTCGGAAATGGAGAAAGTGATAGACCACCATGACGCTTCTGGCTGGCTGGATCACGGTGATCTCATGCAGCAGATGTTCAGCCAGAGCTACTACAGGCCGATGATACCGGAGGCGGCCGGCGGTGGCCTCCATGCCGATGACTTCTTCGCTGACCTCGCCGAGCTGGAGTCGGATCCCATGAGCCTCATCTTCCCTGCAGGTGGTGAACCTGGAAAGGAGAACAAGAGCTTGGATGCCGATCCATTATTCAACATGCTAGACTGGGGTGCCACTAATGTTGCAGCTACTTCTTCATTTGAGCAAGACGAGAGTGGCTGGTGACATTGTTTTTGTTTAGCTTGCATCGGCAAAAGCAATCATGCATACATGCACACGCACAACACAACACAACACGTTCGTTCTCTAGGACAATAACCATTGCATTCATTAAGATGGAAAGAGTTAAAAAAAGATAAGATGTGAGGGCTACTTTTGTTTCTGTGTCCCACTCTTTGTTTTTTGTAGTTTCTTCTTTAGTTTTATTTATTTGTTTATTCTAATTGATGTGTTAGAATAAATACGAGCAAAAAATCGCTCTAGAAATCTCTTTTCTTCTTCTTCGTTTCTGTGGCACGAGGGATATTTTTGTTTCTATGCCATGCTCTTTGTAGTAGCTAATTTCTTCGTTTTGTTTACACTCTAATTGATGTGTTAAATAATTGTCATTTTGATCGAGATGGTCTACTTATCTATAAGGATGGTAACGGACCGTGATCTAAATGTTTCGTTATAATAAGTTAGGACCCTTAATTATTTTTTGTCCAAAAACAAATAGAATTAGAGCCTGATTCATAATATGATTTGATCCTTAGATTTTTATAGCGTAAAATCTAACCCATTACCATGCATCCCTACTTATCTGTAAACATTGTCTGCTATTTTAGGAGGTTGGCGGGTATAATATGCATGGATGGAATGGTGGATAGAACCCATTAGTAATATTTTAATCAACTAACTATTATCTCTAATGTATTCAAACACCCTCTTAGTTTCTTCAATGTTTACCTGTTGTCTAACAGAGAACATGCATTATATTCTACGTGCTCGGAGCAAAGGGTATACTGAATAGAAATAGAAGTATAGAACCAAAAAAACATATATAAAGACAAGTCCTTCAGGACATGATAGAGAGCTGGGAAGTGCACTGATGTGCCCACACAGCGAGTGCTGCTGCTGCTGCTCTCTCATTTTCTCTCGGCAGACACTGCTGTACGTCTGGCTGCGTAGAGAGAATCTGTAGATAAAAGTGGGAGAACAAGTGCCGGCTCTCTCAGCGGCTCCCCTTGCTTGCACGAGAAGGGGTATGTTGCATCTGATATGGTACATACTTTTGTCTCTTGCTGCACGACGCCGACGCACTGCTGCAAAGGAAAATACATTTACTGCATTTACTGTACCTGTTAGTTCCTCAGAGCATCTTTAAAGATTTTGTTCCCTCCCGTACGTGGCCACACCATCCTAGAAAACATTACTGCAAATATATATATATATATATATATATATATATATATATATATATATATATATATATATATATATATATATATATATATATATATATATATAGGGGAGGTATAACGGGAGCCCTGGGCTTCCAATAGTTAAAGGAAGCCCAGGTCGACCACCCCTGTAAGGGCTTGTTCGATTAACTCTCAATCCATGTGGATTGAGTAGGATTGGATGGGTTTGAATCTCAAACAAGTCAAACTTCTTAAGAATTTTTTCCAATCTCATCCAATCCATATGTATTGGGAATAACCGAACAAGGCCTAAATTGGTTTAACCCAGCACATCCAACCAGGCTGTCGGGTGCGCTACCTGCACCACGTTTGTTAGCGCAAAAAAAGAATGCATGCATGAGTCAAACACGATCCAATGCATGCGCATAAATTTAGGAAAGATATGTGCGACGGTTTCTATTTTTAAATCCTTTATTTCCTCCATAAATTTAGGATCGCTGCAACAGCCATGCAGCTAGACGCGTAAGGACCATTTTATGATATATACTGAGACTAAATATGCTACACTGTGTAAATAATTATGCAATTCGATATACTTTGTAAAAATCTGTTACCGGCTGCATGCACACGAATTTCTGATGAAAAATAATGTGCAATAAAAGGAAATGAATTACACGCATAGAAACAAAAAGTCGTATTTAATGTTTTATTTCCTTCATAAATATAAGATCCCTCCAACATCCATGCAGCTAAACATATTAAATCTAGTTTATGATATATACTGATACAAATTATACTACATGGTGTAGGTATTTATGCAATTTGTTACACTGCGTAAAAAATCTGGCATGTTGTTCACTAGTGGACGCATCTCCGGGTTGGAGCGTAATAACCTTAAGTTTTGAGCATAAAATCCCTCAATTATAAGCGTATATACCGAGCCAATGTGAGAGGTAGACAACTCTAGTAGGTTGTTATTACGATCCTATTTTTATGGCAGATCCGAAAAACATGGCAGCCGCATGCATGCGGTTATACAGATCCAAAAATTATGACAAAATGCATACATGAGTCAAACGCGTTCCCTTGCATGCGCGTAAATTTAGGAAAGATATGTGTGACGGTTTCTATTTTAAATGCTTTATTTCCTCCATAAATTTAGGATCGCTGCAACAGCCATGCAGCTAGACTCGTAATTATTATTTTATGATATATAGTGATACTAAATATGCTACACTGTGTAGATAATTATGCAATTGGGTATACTGCGTAAAAATCTGTTACCAGCTGCATGCACACGAATTTATGATGGAAAGAATATGCAATGAAAGGAAATGAATTGCATGCATAGAAACAAAAAAAATCACATTTAATGTTTTATTTCCTTCATAAATATAGGATCCCTCCAACAGTCATGCAGTTAAACGCATTAGAACTAGTTTATCATGTATATTGAAACAAATTATACTACACGGTGTAGGTATTTATGCAATTCCTTACACTGCGTAAAAAATCTGGCATGTTGTTCACTGGTGGACGCATATCCGGGTGGAGCGTAAAAACCTTAAGTTTTGAGCATAAAATCCATCAATTATAAGCGTAAATACCGAGTCAATGAGAGATTGATAGCTCTAGTAGGTTGTTATTACGATCCTATTTTTATAACAGATCCGAAAAACATGGCAACCGCATGGATGTAGTTTCTATTTTTATACAGATCCAAAAATTATGACAAAATCGTGAGAGTTTCCATTGCATGCGCGCAAATTACAAACAACATAAATTAAGGAACTGCCTTTCCAATGTGCATGCAGTAAACTGATATACGAACTCCGTGTTCAAGCATAAAATCGTACAGTTTTAGCGTAAATACTACATGTGGTAGGCATAAAACACAATAATCGAAAAGAAATTGCGCCGGATCGGAGGATGTCACGCGTGATCATCGCTGCGCGTATCTCACGCCTTCCATGACGTCGCTCGCTCGAACATCGGCCTCATGCGTCGCCGTCGCTACTCGCACGTCGACGGGCGTCGCTAGCTCGCCGGCCTTGGAAGTGTCGCCTCCTCGAGGCTTCGGGGACGCCGCCGCTTGCCCGCACAAGGGCCCCGCTGTGGATTGAGGAACCTCCGCCACCGCGCATCGAGGTAATGGAGTTGCGGCCACCGGCCTAGAAACCGCCGCATAAGGGCGCTGCCGCCGCTCGCCCTCTGGATCGGGGGCCGCCACCGCCGGCCTGGGAACCGCCGCCACCGCATGTCGAGGTCGGGGAGCCACGACCACCGCAGCCACTGGCCGGGGTCCACCGCCACACGCGCTATCGGGCAACCGCCGTCGCTAATGAATCGAGGTGGGGCGTGAAAAACTGAACCCTAGCACTCTGGGTCCTGTTTTATAGACGTCCGGATGTGGTCCGGCTCGACCGGATTGCACTGTCTGGTCTGGGCTTCCTTTAGTTATTGGAAGCCCAGGGCTCCTAATATACAATATATATATATATATATATATATATATATATATATATATATATATATATATATATATATATATATATATATATATATATATATGCCCGTGCGTTGCAACAGAAACATATAATACCACAATAACTTATGTACAAATGTGTGTTATACTGTTATGAGAAAATATTTCGTAATTCATCTGTGAACCTAGCCATACATAAATTTCTTAACATTTTTACATCTAGGAAAAGCATGATCTTCTAGACTTCAACAAGGTGAGAGACAGGCACCTGAACCATGTAGTACTTATTTGCTTGCGCTTCGTCCTCATATTTTTCTTAAGGAAATCAGCAAGTTAATACACAATGAGCTACATAAAGTAACACTTGGCACATGAAGGTAGGCGGCAATTACTTGTGCAAAGATTCAATGGTGCTTCAGAAGAACATGTAAATACAAGGATAGAAAAAATATAGACCCCATTTAATCAAAACGAAAGTACTGTAGTCCTTACAATTACCCCGCATAATATAAAACATGATTATTGGAGTACAAACTTGTACATACATATTAATGACATACATGAACAACAAAAATAGCTCACCTCACATGCGACTGAGATTTCACGACATGGTGCTTTTATAATGTCTCCATTTCCCTATTCTTTATGCCATTTGGGAGTTGCTATTTGTTAATACATACAAAACCAATTACGACACTACCTACATGTGTGCGCCAAGTTTCCTAAATCATGCAAAACCAAGATAAATCAGCTACAACTACTATTGGCGCAGCCTTTCAACTGTGCTGTTACAGATTTCTTGAAGCCATCTAATGTGGTATACATAGACTCTTACAGTATGGCCAAATAAACATAAACTAAAGAGCTCAGATGCTAGGCAACTACAGAATACCATCTAAATGACGCCATTATGTGCAAGCACGCTATGTGTGAAATAGATGGAGTAATTTTCTTTAGCTTCTACTAAACTCTGTCATGCTCTCGGATCACTTTTAGTTTTAGAGAAGAGATTACAAACCTGCCATATAGGGATTGGGCCCAGAAATCCCACCCACTCTCTTTTAGCCTGATTGAACAGAGACTTGATGAGTTCAAAAAATCTTTGAGCCTCTTTCTTCTGCATTTGGATGTTAGATAAGTTGAAACCCCAGTCAGATACTTGCAGCACAGCTTCCTCTACAAATGGCCTTGCATCTCCCTAGCGCACAGACTCTGCAACATCTTAATGGTATATGAAGAATTAATCAGAAGATAGAAAAGAAATGAAAAATATGATACGCAAGAAGTAATTGAGAACCAAGCAGTAAGCATATGCAGCTAGCAACCATCTTATAACTAACTGGCAGCAAGCTACTAAAGCAAAAATAGTGTCCTTATACTGTGATCGTCTAGAAATATGGTACGCAAGAAGTTATAAACCCGGCCGTGAGGAGACGCTGCCGCTTGTCGGGCGCGGGCGAGGCCTCGGCCATGATATAATATCTTACTGGTTTCAAAATGATATAATACCTTACTGGTTTCATAAAATCTTCTGATTCTTCTTCTTCTGGTGCCCCTTCTACTGTAGACATCCTTCTCATCATGCTGTATTTTGATTATAGAAAACAAGTCAGCTACCAAATAATACGCGTTTTGATTAACCAAAAGAGCAGGCTAAACTCATTTTTTTAATCATTTATGGACATAATTAAACTACAACCAAACAGAGCTTGGAACAAGTTCCTTGTGCAAATTAAGCAAGTTAATTGTTGAATCAAAGTTCAAAAGAGAAGCAGCAATTGTTAAATGAACATCAATAGAAAATAAATTGTTGAAAGAAAAGTGTGGAAACCTTGGCGAAGGTCCTTGGACGGCCTGCTAAAGTACCAGCCGCTGCATTCAATTCCACATGAATCGTATGAGAGATTGTAAGAACAAAGGGTCAGCTCGCTAGGAAGAAATACCAAACTAAGCATAACGAGCTGTTTGATGTATGTTCTAGCAAGTTACTTTGTTTACTAAGGAGGAGGAGATAAGCCTTGAGACTACCAGAGAGAAACCCGGCCGTGAGAAAGCCTAGGGTCAGAGAAGGCGCACTCACCATAGCTAGGCCGACGAGATTTTGGGGCAGAGGAGGATGCCAAGATCAGATTATTTAACTTAGGACCGTATTAAAGAGCGGCATCATGTCATTTACTGAACTTACATATATAAAAAGGTAATTCCAGAACTACGAAAGGGAAATTATTCACAATGGGAAACAACATAGAAGGGAAGAAATAAGAGATGACAGGTTGATCATTAATCATGCAAAACAAATTATTGATGTTTAAAGTTCAAACAACAGAAAAAAATCAATTTCGGAATCATATTTTTTTCAGTATTGTAACTCAATAGACTACACCTACAGTGTTTTAGCTATGACAAAAAGATGATTAGAAGATCTGAGAAAAAATCCAAGCTGGTGGGAATTCATTGGAAAGAGAAACCACACCGAATTTGGCGATGACGGCATAGTACAGGTCGAGCTTCCTCTTGAGCACCACAGCGTACGCGTCGGGGTCGCTGCCGCCTCTGCCGCTAAAGCTCACCTCCACCACGTCATAATCTTGGTTTATGTTTTTCCAATGAATTGATCTCAAACATAATATTGGATTATTTGCTCCTGTTTGGTATGTGCATGATTGACATTCAGGAACAGTATGAACTCTAGAGATAATCAAATTATCCTTTAGGTAGATAGACAGAGCTTCAAATGAATTGACAAGACAGTCCCAGATAAACATGCAAAAATATCATATTTCATTTTAAGAAATATAGAGCAATTCTTTCACACATGTTGGTCAAGAACGAGACCTAGAACTCAACTTTCCTGAAAATTAAGAAAATATCATAATACGATTGTATAACTATTTGTGCATGTCCCTACCTTGCAAACCAGATAAACTGTTTCCATTAGTGCTCATCGGGGTAAATCATGAAAGTTAAGGAAATCAATCATAAAACACAAAATGTTTCAATTTTTGTACTTCTGAGAGATGATCAGAACTTTCAAGATCCTAAAGTCATTCAGCCTGTCAGGAGTTGGTGGAGCTTAAGGAAACACAAGAAAATCAACTGTTCTATTGGTATATCCAAGAAATTGAATTGCATAATCATGAATCTGTGACTGTTACTGTCTGAATTTTTTCGCTTATAGTGAGTTGTAACCCTAAAAAATAGTGTGTACCGGTTAAACTGGCGGGGCTTAAACTACACAATGAGTAACTCGATCCTCAACTTTCTCATAAATTGAAATACCGAACCAAAGTGACAAAATCCTTCGATACGTTGGCAATTGGCATTCAAAATTTGAATATATGTGACTATGCATAAAACATGGATTCCCTTCACACGGAAAGGCAAACTATTTTCCTTCACACGGAAAGCTACTGTGCATAAAACATGGATTCCCTTCACACGGAAAGATACATGTTATATAGGAACAGAGTTGAGATAGCATTGACCAAAGCTACAAATTCCAAAGAGGCAGCAGCGAGAAAAGAAATGTCTAGTGCTAGAGTTCATGTGATGTGCTAGAGTTTGGCATGTAACAGTCACATATTAGCTACAAATTCAAAGTTTGGCATGTAATGGCCTTCATGTGATGTGCTAGAGTTTCAGAATGTCTAGTGCTACAAAAAAGGACAATAGGTGAATTATAGTAGTATAGGGAGACAGCCGACCTTGCAAGGGCAAAGACGCATCAATCACTCTCATGATATAATTGTCCAAGCAACTGATGACATGAACCCCACTGTCACACATGCAAAGTATTCAATCATGGACATGTTAATTGCATCAAAAGGTTGCCATCATGCTAGTAATGAGTAGTAATGTTACAACAAAGAAAATAGTGAAAGATTACTTGGTGTTGCTCTTTGATTAATGCTCTCCATGCACTTGCAGTAAAAACACACACTTGACAGTTTACCATGCATCTCTAATTTAATTACCTTGCGGTAAGGCACATGAGCTCTGCTCCAGTAGTATAAAACAAAGAGCAGCATTGGATCCATGACCAAAATAAGCCCCATGCGTAATTCTCATATAAATGTGTGCGCTCCTTAGATATTGGAAAAAGTCTATTTGACCCTCTAAATACAAATGGAAAGGAAATTATGTAAATGATAAAAAAAACTAACCTAGGAATTCCCCTCTCCTTCCATTTAGTATTCAGCTAAGCCATAAGTGCCTAATCGGCCACCAAAATGGTCTGACTTAAATAGACCTAACAGGAAAACATAGGATAAAAGCAAAAGCACCATGTTCTCAAATTCTCGTGATTTTTGTTGATACGTTTTTGTAAATAAAAAGAAGTTTTGACATATTTAGGCAAATTCAAACCTTCAAATTTACCTGTTATTTTAGTCTATCGTACCAACTGCAATGTCGCGTCGAAGACAGTCAGCTATTGCTCGGTTGCCATCTCAGAGAGGCCTGGAGCTCCAACTGCCAACGCTTCATCATCAAATTCATGAGTTAAAACTCTTAGAAAACTTTAAATTTGTCATGGGAATAATACAAAAGTATTAATTTGGATATCACACAGTCATACAAATCTAGCAGTAGTAGAACTTGTAGTTAACCATATCATGAAAGAATCGTACCAAAGCTAGCACAATATCAGGGGAAAAAACTGAAGCCACCAGATGTAAAACATGGGCATGTTCATGGCGGAGATGAGCAGCGACTCATACCAGTTGCTGGGCATGTCGGAGCGGGGCATACTGCCCGTCTTCTTTGCGCGACATGATAGCTAGATATTACTAACTTGTCACCAGAAGTCCGGTGATAAGAAACTTAGTATTAATTTTGGTTTTCAATTCTTTAAATGTCTCTGCAAAATCATAATAAACTGTGTATGGACGGTGAATGATAGCATCTATATATGTTCAAATACATATTTATGGTACATCACATAAAGGAATATGCTAGTGATTATTTGTATCTAGGACCCACTTTCAAGAATCAAATGCACCAACTCTGTAGCAGTCTAGCTCAACCTACTCAGAAGCTTGAATGTCCTCAACTGATTCGAAGAAACTGAAATGGAGTAAAAAGTTATTCTTGCCTTCTTACAATCGTACCAAATTTACCTGTTGAAAATACTACTGTGTAAAGATAATCTCAGGACTAAAGATAATCGTACTAAACTCTGCAGCTATTTTAGAGCACATTACATGAATCACACCCATCATACAAGTCTGGATCGTGTGCTCTTATGTTACTGTGACATGGCAAACTGTATAACAGCATGATGTGATTCAACAGTAACAGGCTATGCTCTGCAATTGGGCATAGTAACATGTTACACTTCAACACCGATGGGCCTAAACGGTAAGAACTTACCGTCCTTTGACATTAAACTCTGAATCCAATAGCAGGAAGCCATTGCCAGCTGCATTCCCCTCCTTGTCCCCAAGGCAAGAAATCATAATGTCGCCAGACGCAAGGCAATGAGACGTGTGAGGGAACCCAAGCCCAGTATTCTCAGCAATGTCCTCGGACTCAACCACCTTATGCAAGGATGGCGCCCTTGGGTCTGTCGCTGTGTCGACGACATACACACGGCCTGACCTGCAAATAGCCATTGAAGCGGCACCACAGATTCTCAGTCCTGAGGTCAGCAGTCGAGTAAGACAGCTGATATATTCATCTGATCATCTCCGTTTATTTGATGCAGTACTCACAGCAACGAAGGCAGGATCAGGAAGCGGCGCTTGGCCGATGGGTCGCCATGGCTGGAGCTGCAGGAGTTCCAGCCCGAGTGATGCAGCTCATCACCGATGTGGATGACCGGGAGCCTGTGGATCACCTTGGAGTATGTAGGAGAGCTGGGATCCAAATCCACCGTCACAAGGTAATCCGGTTTGTTAATTCCGGTGCCTGCATAATTCATGTGTAACCCACTGCACCCATGAATACAAAAATCACAACAAGGCGAACATCTAATCTCTGCAGTGTTCACATGGTTTGTGTGTAGGCGTTCCCCGGAGTGGAAAGTAGAAACCATGTGAACCCCTGTAAAGTCTTAAACTATGGAAACAGAAAGTATCATCTGTAAACGACATGGAGAAAGCCCTATTTAATCGAGTTCCAAAACCATTGGGGATCCATGCGGGGAACAATTCTTGTCCGGTGCAGGCTAGGCTAAATTATATAAAAGGGTCGCTTTCCAATTTCACCCCACCTATCCTGTACTAAATAAACGTTACAAATTGAATTGCTCGCTGATGAGCTCCTGACTAATCATCCAAGATCTACGCGCACGTCCCCATATGTCCGCAGCAGGATCCTCCTGGCTACAGTCCTACAGGCATGGTGAGGCAGAGGAAGCACGCACCGTTGTAGACGCAGGTGACGTAGACGAGCTTCTCCCTGGGGCCCTTCTCCATGGCCTCTAGCGGCGTGGCGTACCCGGGCCCCTTGGCGGCGTGGCAGCACGCCTTTCCGTTGGCCGCTGCCGCCGCCGCCGCCGTCTCCATAGCTGCTGCTCCCTCCATTATGTGCTGAACCAATGCAAAATAACTAAAGGTGCAGAATGCACACCAGAAATAATCAGGGTACCTTGAACCATTGAAATCCAAAATTTATGATGATCAGGGCAATTATACTTCACAAATGATTAAAACAAATGTACATTCTGCACTGCGGCAATGTAGATCAGGGCAATTTATGATTATCTTGAAGGCATGCTAAGATAATATGCTCAAATTAAGCAGGTATACTTCTGGTGACAAGTTAGTTGTGAGGCAAGGTGGTTACGACATACAACGACAGTGGGGGAGCAGGTTCCTAGGGGAATGATGATGTGGCGGCGGAGGTCGCGGCGTTGAAGCCGTGGGGAACAGGGGGATTGGGTGGAGCCATGGTGTGCACGGTCTGCTGGGCGACACGCTCCACGATGTCTGCACGGGGTGGTGGACTGTCACGACGAGCATTGCGGGGATGGGGGGAGGGGGCTCTCGCGTCGCAGTGGAGGCATACCTTGTCCAGGTGCGGGTACTGATCGTCGTGGAGGCGGCCCACGTCTAAGGCGGATGCGTAGTTAGGGTACATGACGAGGAACTTGGCGAGCACCTTCTCCAGGACCAGGAGCGCGTCCGGTGACTGGAACGCACGCTCGGCGACCAACATCATCGCGCGCAGGAAGTCCCTCTGCGCGTGGAGCCACGGCAGCGACCGACCGCCCCATGGACCCCTCCTCCGTGTTGTCCCCTCCTTCGAGGAACGCCGCGTCACAGGACTTGGAGAACATGTTAAATCTATATTAGCAGAACATCTAGTCAAATATATTTAATTATTAGCAGAACAATAGAGGGCGACTGACCTCACTGATCGGAACACAAAATGTTGTTCTAGAAAATGCAGTTCCAAATGCTTCAATAAATCGAACAAGAGGAGAGCCTGAAGCACGATAAGTCAACAAATATATAGAAGTAGACAAAAACAGTAGAACTAACCTATACGTATATGATGACCACCAATTTCTCAGATTAAGAGAGAAAAAAACAAAATAAGAAATATACACACCATATCAGCTGGTGTGTTATCTGACTATACGTAAGAATCAATTAATTTTACTCTAAGTAGGAGAGACATCTAGTATAATATGGTTCTATATGCAAGAATCTGCCAATATTAATGACCGAACATTGCTGCCTTCTATTTTCTAATGAGGGGTGCTACCTCATTAGAAGAACACCTCCTTGAGCAGTTCAGTCCGATACCTCTCAGCTCTTTGCAATGCCCGAGTAACAGATGCTTTTGAACCTGCCAATATCAGATTTCAGAAATAAATGAGAAAAATAATTAATTTCAGCAAACATTCAACCCAAAATGAATTCAGCCCAAAAACAATTATTTCAGCCCAAGCTTTTGACCAAATGAAGCCAAATATAGAGGCAATAATTCTCACAATGACCAAGAAATCAGAAATATGCCCTCTATGAATGTAGAAGGTTTAGAACAAACAGGCATTGGTCATGTAGGTAAACACAATATTGCAGCATCAAAACTCAAGTACATTCCATAGCCATATAAAGTAAAGAACGCATGTTAAACAGAATAACAAGATGAGGAAGCAAAACTATGAACATGGAACACATGCGCATTATATAATGATTGAAGTTGAGAAGGTCAGAAGGAATTGGAAAACTAATGTTCTTAGTAATGATATTGATTTAGTTTGTGTAATCTGGGTAATCTGACCAATATTCTCTTAGAAAGTGGAAGAAACAAAAAAAACGACTAATCTCACACAATTTGGTTCTTTGCAAGGTAGCAGCCAACGTCAACACACTCAGCATGTCGTAAAGCCCAGTCCTGCTCCAGCTGCACCTGTTGTCTCTGCTGGGATTTCTAATCCATCTCTCCAATGGCCAAAAACTACTCAGTCTGACATCCATAAGTACATGAAAGTATTTGGCGATGTTGATAGGGACAGAGATGGCAAAATAACTGGCGTAGAAGCTCGCAATCTATTCCTCAGTTGGAGGCTTCCAAGAGGTGGAATTTGTCTGACCAAGGCAATGATGGCATGCTTTCTTTGAGAGAGTTTTGTGTTGCTCTTTATTTAATGGAGAGGCACCGAGCTGGAACTCCTCTGCCCCCAGCACTTACTGATTGTCTTAGGCATGATGAGACATTAGGAGCCAAGGATCACACTCATAATACAACAAAACAACTTGTCCTTTTTATTTATTTCATTCACCCTATTTCACTTCGCTTATGCCCTACTGTACTCAATGAGCAAAATAAAGTGGATTGTGCAAAAATCAGACAGCTAATGAATTCGACTGTGTAGGAATCAGGTAAGCATAAATCAGACAGCCAATGAATTCGATGAGCAAAATAACAAAATACCTGTGAGGCCGGTTGCAAGCAACCACTCTTGCTTTGTAAGGCTCCACCTTAGTTGTGCAGGGGTCTGTGAAAAAAAACAATGCTAATTATAAGGACAGGGTAAGAAAGATATACATGAGTAGTCATCTATTTATTCAGATACCACTAAAAAATCAGACAGCTAATGACCAGGATTGTTGATCTGTTCAATGCAGAATGCTTCAAACAATCAATACAATATAAAATTCAAACCTAAATATTTCCAGAAGAATAGTCAATCAGGGAAGTTCAGTGACATCAATGCATTCACTTCGCTTATGGAATAACAATTGAGATCAGTGCTCAAGGGCAACATCAAATCAATTCCCAACATTAGGAGCCAAGGATCACACTCATACTACAACAAAACAGTTTGTCCTTTTTATTTATTTCATTCACCCAATTGCCTTTTCCTAGTATCTCTTGATACAACAACCATCTAGTGGAAGGTTCCATAACTTGTAGCGACCTTAGGTAACTGGCACCCAAGCATCTCTACACTGAAAGTACTACTTACCCAAAAATATATGCTACTTGGCACGTACCAATTTAAGCAAAATAGGTAGGCAATGCGTCTATGCCCACATATAGACAGATAGAAAACTCAATACCAAGAAAATGGTAAGCAATACATGAGTGAACTTAAACACATCCTATTCATGAACTTAAACTAATGCGGCAAAGAAACCACACCATGAATAGAGCGAGGTGAGAGTATATGCCCTTACCCTGGGAGATGAGCCTCTCGACGGCTATGTCGGGGTCCATTCCGCAGTCGCAGAGCGTGGCGTAGATCTCGCCCTCCGAGCGGTTGGCCAGGATCCCCTTGAGGCTCTGCACCATCTTCCTTGAGGCGACCGGGATCGCCGCCGCATCCGCCCCGTCTGACGTCGCGTAGGAAGGCTGCCTGAGCTCTCGCCGCCGCCACGGCCACCGCCCCTCATGGCGCTCCCGCTCTCGCCCCCGCAGCCACCACAGGAGCCTCCACCGGCTCCTCCCCCTCCTCGATCCGGGGCGGCGATTTGGCGCAGTGGCGCGGGGTTGGCGCAGTGGCGCGACCGATTTTAATTCGCCGGATCTCTTGCCGATAAAACCTACCAGCAGCAAAGCGAACCAAAAGGGAGGGGAGGAGAAGCGGACCTGCGCCTTGCCGATGCGAAGGACGACGTAGGGGTCGCTGGATCGGAGGTCGCGGATGGCGAGGTCCACTCCCCTCACCACGCGCACCTCCAGCAGCCCAGCGAGATGGTCCAGCGGGGAGATAATACCCCTCTTCTTCCCCACCATGTTCTCCCTTTCCTGCTGGCGCAGCAGCTCTTCTCAGTTGTTTTGCGCGACCAACGCTACTAGATGCGGGACGCGAAGAGATTGGGGAGAAGAAGGGGGACCTGCTGGGCTGCTGGAGCAGCGGAGGGAGCGCGGGGATGGGTTCACGGGATGGCGAAGAGATGGGGTCGTGGGATTGGGGACGGTTGTGCCGCGCATGAAGATGAGGGTTGGGTGAAGGTAGGCCGCACGGTGGGCTGCACGCTGGGACAGTGGGCTACGATGGGTCTTAGGTCCACACGAAAATCATTGGGCCGCACGAACCGCTGTCACAGGCGCGCTGGTATGCCATCTATTTTATTAGTGCCACATCGGCCATTAAGAATGACGAAACATGGCTTATAAGCGCAGCTGTGTATTGTATGTTGCTCACTGAGAGAGATGGAACGGAACGTGGCTCATAAACCTGTGTATGTCATGTTTATTTTGTCGCGCGGGACTGCGTGGTACGTACGACCGGTGAGGGCCCACATGTAGGAGACGTGTCTGTTGGAGGCAGAACAGCCGTTGGCAGAACACGTGGAGGCAGAACACGTCAGAGGCAGACTACTATTGCAGTCTTAATAGGTAGTGTATATATATATATATATATATATATATATATATATATATATATATATATATATATATATATATATATATCACTACCGGAATCAATAGCTTCGCCGAGTGCCGGAAGCACTCGGCGAAGCCTTAAAAACACTCGGCAAAGGCTTTGCCGAGTGTAACACTCGGCAAAGAAGGCTCGACAAACAGTGCATCGGCAAAGACTTCTTTGCCGAGTACTTTTTCTCGGGCACTCGGCAAATATCTTTGCCGAGTGTCAGGGAGCACTCGGCAAAGAAAAGCGACCGTTACGGCGCCAGTTGACGGAGACGGCGGCTTTGCCGAGTGTCAACGGTGACACTCGGCAAAGAAGATATCTTTGCCGAGTGTCCTCCTGGCAGCACTCGGCAAAGCCGCCTTCTTTGCCGAGTGCCATTTGGGACACTCGGCAAAGAGCCCGCCAAGGAGGGCCCCCATGTCAGGCTCTTTGCCGAGTGTCCCAATTGGCACTCGGCAAAGCCGACCTCTTTGCCGAGTGCCAGCGACATAACACTCGGCAAAGAACCTAAGCCGGTGCCCAGGTCTGTGCTCGTTGCCGAGTGTTATGACCCAAACACTCGGCAAAGAGCCTCTTTGCCGAGTGTTACACTCGGCAAAGTGACCAGTATGTACCTTTTTTATTTGTTTTTTGTTTTCCATCCACACAAACAGAAGATATCACATATATATCACATATATACATCACAGATATCATCACAGACATAAATAGCCAACACAAACATAAAACCGTGACCACAAACATAAATATCCATCACAAACATAAGTGTTCAACATAAGTATTAAACACAAACATAAGTCTCAAACGTCGCAAGCTCTCACATAAGTATCAAACAGAAACATAAGTATTATACATAAGTTCTGAAGTCTAAAACAATGACTCATGGAGGTGGGCGGTTTGGCCGGGGTTGCGTTGGGCTGAACCCTTCCGGAGGGTTGTTGGATGCCGCCCCAGATTGGCCCTACACAGAGAAGAGATAGCATGTGTTATACCATATGCATTACAAACATCTAACTACAATTTTGATACTCACAGGAGTGTGGAAGAGAATAGGGTCAACTGGGGGGAACAATGGAGGTGGCGGAGCGATGCCCTGTGCGGCGCCAAGGCTCTGCATGTACTGGAACATCTCCGCCATCCTCTGATCAGCCGCCGCCCGCTCCGCCATTATCCTCGCCTCCATCTCTTCTAGTTGGGTCTGTAATATTACAAGCCAACGTTATAGTAACTCAAAGACTAGGTATATAACTAAAGGAAGGACGAGTTACAGAAGCACTAACCTCGAGTTGCTGTATGCGATGCTGTGAGCTGTCGTGCCGAGGTCGAATGGCTGGGCTCGAGCCCGTGCTCCTTGCTCTCACCTGAGACAGAGTGGGAGTGGAGGACGAGTCGATTGCCCCGTCGGCAATCCAGTACCGCCCATGTCTCTTGCCTCCTCCGACCCTCATGAGCACATCGGGGTCGATAGGCTCGGTGCTCGGATCATAGTCTGGGCCATGGACCTCCTGCGCCATGGCGGTGTAGTCATGGAGGCGGCTGTAGACGGCGGGGTTGGTGTAGGCCTCGGGCCCGTCATCCGGGTTGTAGGTGACGTCGGACGTCGCCTTACCCTTATGGGCCATAGCATAGGCCGAGAAGGTGGAACAAGGCCTGCCACCATGTGACGCCGACTGCAACGAAAACCAACGAGATAGTTAGAAATAATATCTAACTTAGTGCTATATATCTAAATAAAAAAGGTGGCGTACCCATGCTTCGGCATATTGGCCCAGGCTCCGGCTGCCTTGGTGGTGCGAGGGGCCTTGCATCTGCAAACGCCGTTCCCGGCTAGCTGTGTGCACCTCGTCCCACTCAGCCGAACACCACCTATCCACCATCTGCTCCCAGCACAGAGGATGTGCGGCGCACCAATGTGGAATCACCTGCAAAGTAAACACATAAAGTGCATATTAGAAGATAAAATAAAATTCATGCATGGAGTACTGGTACCAAACATGCATGACTTTACCTGCAGGTACTGCTCCCTGGTCAACGACATGGTTCGGGCTTGAGGTTTGGTCACCTTCTCCCCAAGGACGGAGCCGTGGTAGGTGATGATGGCCTGGATGCGGGCCTCATAGTGCATGTCCACGACGAGCTTCTTACAGCACGTGGTGGCCACCACATCCGCCCTAGCCTCGTATCCAGCATCGCATCTGAAGAAATCCTGCATACAAAAACGATGTATCCATACATTATTTCAAGAATTTGCAACGAATGCGACATATTTTATATTATACTAAGACTTACCCACAGCTCTTGCTTCACCCGCTCCGCCTTGTTATTGAATTCCCTGCCGTCCCGGTCTACTGCATCGGGGGCGACGGCGTAGTGGTCGAAGGTGAAGGCTGGGCCCGTCACTCCGGCGTACTCCACAAGTCCAGGGAAGTGTTCCCTGCACAGCAGGCCGAGGATGTTGTTGGGGGGCGACGATGACCCCCAGCATAATCCAAAACCGTCCAAGACCTGTCCAAGTGATAAATAAAAAGTATTAGTTTATATTATGATTTTGAACACATAATATGAACAAGAATGAAGAACATAAAGTTACATACCTCTCCCCTTCCGGCCGAATCAACGGCCGTCTGTCCCGAAGTATGGGACGCGGCGGGAGACTCGCGGGGCCTCGCAGGTAGATGCTCCTCGAACTAGAGCCGCCTGAACCTGAGGCGTCCTGCTGCTGGTCGTCGTCGTCCTGCTGCTGGTCGTCGTCGTCCTGAGGCGCCGCCTGCTGCTGCGCTGCCTGCTCTGCCTCGTGCCGCTGCGCTGCCTGCTCTGCATCGTCCGCCGTCCTACTCCTCCTCCCCCTCCCCCTCCTCAGGAAACCGCCCACCATATTTGTTCAACAACCTGCAATTAAGAGTAAACAAATAAGCACATATAAAAAGATGTATTTAAAAACAGGTGCGAAATAAAAAGTCATATAGCATTACATCGATTAAAAATAATCTTCATATGTGTCGGGGTTAGCCGGATCATAACTCTCATCATCACTATCAAGCATTTCAATCTCAACACCATCGGAAGACGCAACCTCATCATTGCCTTCAAGGATTACTAAGTCATTATCATTTTGCACCTCATCATCCTCCTCATCAACAACCATTTCAATATCTACGTCCATTCCGATAGCTTCAGTTAAGTCTATCTCAAATCGCCCTTCTAGCCCATCTTCTTGGAAGAACTCTCCATCATATGTGTCGGGTCTAAGTTGTAATCTTCATCGTTAGGAACAGGTAACCTCCCATGCGGCGATACCTTATACACAACATCCCAACCCTTAAGATGTTCTTTCGTTTGACACGCATATGGGAGATAATACACTTGTGTGGCCTGTTGGGCCACGATATAGACATCGTCTCCTGCTAAGGTGGAATCTTGTCGAATTTCGACTATCCCAAGATTAGAATGTGTCCGTCTCGTCACTTGAGGGTCAAACCAATGACATTTGAATATCACTGGAGTAAGAGGTTTGGAACCATAAAAATTGAGCTCATATATTTCTTCAATTCGTCCAAAATAATCGACATTGTCAAGGCCCGGCGTAAAGACTCCAGAACACGTTGTTTTCCGATTGGGCCGACTTTGGTCGTAGTGTGTTGTGCGAAAACGGTATCCATTGACGTCATACCCAGAATATTTCTTGACCCTATAAGCAAAGCCGTTGGCTACTTGTCTCAACTCGGCACTCATAGACGGATCTCTTTGGCCCTGCAAGTATTCGCAAGTTAAAAGACGCTAAATTGAGTTCAAAGACGTATCTCTTTTACAAACTAAGCACGTACCTTACGTTTGAACCAGGAAATGAAATCGGGCAACCCATTTCTCGCACCCTTTCTAAGAAGAGCGTCATATTCCTGTGGAGTGGGGTCCCTTGATCGACGCCAGAATTCATGAAGAAATTGTTCCATGTATGGCGTCACCTCTTCAAGGTTGGTCAATACGTATAGCATGATATGTCGCCACTCTTCATGTGTCAGGGTCTTCGTGGTCGAGCCACTTGCGCTTCCGAGTTGGCCTCGAAATATGCTAAGGTTCGATTCATTGTCGCCATCATTGTAACGAGGGGGTGGATTATGCACGCTCGGCAGTTTGTCACCATAATAAGTTGTTGTGAAGTTTGAGACCTCCTCTAGAATGTATGCCTCCGCAATGGAAGCCTCGATTTTGCATTTATTTCTACATTTCTTTCGAATAGTCTTTAGACATCTCTCGATTGGATAGCACCAACGTCCCTGCACGGGGCCCCCCATTCGTGCCTCATAGGGGAGATGAAGAATCAAATGCTGCATTGGATTGAAGAAGCCGGGTGGAAATATCTTCTCAAGCTTACACAGTAACACGGGGGCCAATCTTTCCAAGTCTGCAACCACGGTCCGAGATAACTCTTTTGCACAAAGCTGACGGAAGAAATAGCTCAACTCTGAAAGCGTTAGCCAGACATGCTCAGGGACATAGCCTCGAACCATCGCAGGAAGAATCCGTTCAATCCATATGTGGAAGTCATGACTCTTCATCCCTAAGACTCGCATAGTAGATAAGTTCACCCCCCTACTCAGGTTAGCTGCATACCCATCAGGGAACATCAACATCTTGATCCACTGAAGTACTTCCTTCCTCTGGGCCCTGCTTAGGACGAAATCGGCCTTAGGCCTTCTCCATGTCTTTCCGCCACTTGGCGGCTTCATCTCTAGTTTTGGTCTATCACATAACGCTGCCAGATCCACTCTTGCCTTCACATTATCCTTTGACTTATCAGGAATGTCCATAATTGTTGCCCACAGTGCCTCGGCAACATTTTTTCAGTGTGCATCACGTCAATGTTGTGTGGAAGGAGCAGGTCGTCATAATAGGGGAGCCGAGTCAAGCCAGACTTATGTGTCCACATAGGCTGCTCACCATATCCCACAAAACCACCTTCTGTATTGGCCACGAGCCCATCTATCTGTTGACGAATTTCGGCACCAGTCATCGTTGCAGGTGGGCGGTCTGTCACTACGACACCTTTCGTAAAGTTCTTGATGTCTAGGCGGAATGGATGGTCAGCAGGAAGAAATTGTCGATGTTTATCGAAGGACGAATATTTGCCACCCTTTTTCAACCAAATGAACCTGAGAGCTTCCTTGCAAACTGGGCATGGGAACTTACCGTGAACACACCAGGCACAGAATAGCCCATAGGCCGGTAAGTCATGCATGGAGTACTGGTACCAAACATGCATTCTGAAGTTTGTCTTCGTAGCTCGGTCAAACGTCCATACCCCTTCCTCCCAGGCACGTACCAATTCATCGATCAAAGGCTCCATGTACACGCCCATTTTGTTCCCCGGGTGTGCGGGAATTATCAACGACACGAATATATTCTGCCTTTGAAAGCACACACCAGGGGGGAGATTGATTGGGATAACAAACACGGGCCAACATGTGTACGGGGCAGCGCTCATTCCATAGGGATTGAACCCATCTGTGGCCAACGCAACACGTACATTACGAGCCTCTTCGGCTTTCTCACGGTGAATGTCATCAAAGTGTTTCCATGCTTCACCATCTGATGCGTGCACCATCTTGTCAGGATTGTATCGTTTTCCATTTTTGTGCCAAGTCATCTGTTTCGCGGATTCCTCTGTCATGTACAGACGCTGGATCCTCGGTACGAACGGAAGGTGTCGTAGGATTGTCAAGGGGATGTCGAGCTGCCTCTTTTGTCCATCACCAGAGTCTACCTCCATAAACCTAGACGAATTACACTTGGGACAGTACTTTGCCTCCGCGTATTCTTTCCTAAATAGCACGCAGCCCTTCGGACAAGCATGAATCTGCTCATACGTCATCTTGAGTGCACGAAGTAGTTTCTGTGCCTCGTACATGCTCTTTGGCAGAACGTGATCATCCGGAAGCAGACTCCCAATAACCGTCAACAAGCCATCGAATGCGTCTCTACTCATGCTGTACTGCGACTTAAACGCCATTACACGCCCAATAGCATCCAGTTGAGAAACCTTTGTCTGGCCGTGAAGGGGCTTCTGTGCCGCGTCGAACATGTCGTAGAACGCCTTTGCAGTCGGCTCTGGCTCGTCATCCATACATCCTCCCGTGTACTGTGCCTCCTGATAGTCGTTCAACATATCCGCTACCCCCGCATCCGCGTCATAATCCTCGACACGTTGTCTCAGCACCTCCTCTCTCGTACGATGCGCTTCACCATGAAATATCCACCGAGTATAGCCCGACGTAAATCCATTCTTCCAAATATGTTCTACCATGGTCTTCTTTGGTTTTCTTTTCCGGTTGTCACATTTGCTGCACGGGCATGGGACTAGACTAGCTCCTTTAGCAGCTTCGCCATATGCCCGTTCCACGAAATCATCGGTCTTTCTAATCCATTCAGTGGTGACATCGTTCCTTCCTCTACGGCCCGTGTACATCCACTCACGGTCCTCCATCCCCTAACAGAAGCCTAGCAACATAAAATTTCGGCAGCACCTCCCCTGCACGGGGAGGTTTCGAAATCCTGCAAATAAAACTATCAGCACGATGGCTGTCTTCCACGCATAATTCAACGGCACGATGACCGGAAATCCATGCATAAAATGATAAGGACATTCAACCTACGCACAAATACCCTCATTCTCCTTCTCATTAAAAATGTGACTGTGTCTACTTTGATTACATTAATATAAACATGTGTTTGTTCAAATTAAATCATGTTAAATAATATTGTTTATTAACTAATACCAGTTCGTTATCAACAAATGACCAAAACAGTAAAGCATTCATATAAATAATATTGTTTATTAACTAATAAACACGCAACATATAAACATGCATAAATTCATGAACACACATATAAACACGCATATAAACACGCATATAAATAATATAAACACGCATAATTTATACCTTCGGCGAGGCGGTGTGGCGACGAGCGAGCGGGTGCGGCGGGGACGGCCGCGGGGAGGGGGTGGGCAGACGGCGCACGGCACACGGCCGCGGAGAGCACGACGCACGGCCGAGGGCGGCGCGGCGGGCGGCGCGGCGGGCACGGCGCACGGCCGCGGCAAGGGCAGACGGCGGGCGGGCGGCGCGGCCTCCGCGGCGGGCAGACGGCGGGCGGCGCGGCCTCCGCGGCGGGCTGACGGCGGGCGGCGCGGCGGCGGGCACTAAGGCGGCGCATCGGCGCGGGCAGAGAATTGAAGAAAGAGAGCGCGTGAGAGAAGAGAAAGGAGAAAGAAGAACGACCAGCATAGTTATTTTTCTTCTTTGCCGAGTGCCAGCGATCTGGCACTCAGCAAAGTTTTTTTAAAATTGTAAAATATTCTTTGCCGAGTGCCAGATCGGCGGTACTCGGCAAAGAGTTCTTTGCCGAGTGTCCCCCGTTGCGGCACTCGGCAAAGAGTCTTTACTACCTCTTTGCCGAGTGCCACACATCTAGCACTCGGCAAAGCCCTCTTTGCCGAGTGTCATCTCCAGACACTCGGCAAAGTGTATTTTCATTTTTTTTATTGTCTCCCAATCTTTTTGTGGTATGTTCCTACACTATGTAGACCTACATGTATCATTTGTGGACAATTATAACATAGTTTCCATAGTTAGTAGATTTAGTTCGTTTATTTGAATTTCTTCGGAAAATTCAAATTTGAACTGCAGGTCACTCGAAACTTGGAAAACCGTGCATGAAAAAATGATATTCATGTTACTTAGCATAAGTTACGACCGATTGCAGAAGCGCACCGGAAACTTCGAGCAACATGCTCACTAAACATGGCCGTGAACTTGGCATCCACATGTTTAAAAATTGTATAAAACACAAACAAAGTCAGAAAATCATGAAACTTGTCCACGTGTCATGATATCATATGTATAGGCTGTGATAAAAATTTTAGAATGTTTGGAGAAAGTTGTGAGACACTATGTGTAGAAACCTAAGAGATCCACATGAAATAACTCTTAGATTTTAGAATGTTTGGAGAAAGCCTTCTTTGCCGAGTGCCCGACAAAAGGCACTCGGCAAATAATACAACACTCGGCAAAGCCTCGGATTCCGATAGTGTATATATATATATAATATATATATATATATATATATATATATATATATATATATATATATATATATATTATATATATATATATAGAGAGAGAGAGCACCAATCCACAAGCCCATGTACGACGTAGAATTCATGCAGGGGCACCAGAGACATGGGTGCGTTGGCCAATCTGGACTACAGTAGTGTGCATGCACGATACGTACTGCAGTCTGCAGTGCCTACTATCAGTACCATGACTATGAAATAGTGTTCTTTTCGGTTACACAGGTATTGGAGGGGATTAAATACCTTTCTATTTAATTTTGAGTACAAACGAATTTATTAATCCCCTAATCCTCTTTAATCCCCTTTTAACTAAACAAGGTCTTAAGTGTTTAGCAGTATATCTCTAAAACAGTTAATAGCAGAGCTGTATCGACTATACCGATCGAGACATAGCAGCTAAATTATATACGAAAACAAATATAGCGACACTACTTGCCTAAAAAAAAACTATAGCGAGCTATAACTGTAGCTATAGCCGGATGTACTGTAGCTTTAAAACAAACCTACGGCCCGGTAGCATGTTGACCGGCACGCAGCGGGTGAACCAGGAATTTTGTTTAAGGGGAGCCAGTCTAAGGGGGTGTTTGGTTTATAGGGACTAATGTTTAGTCCCTTCATTTTTATCCATTTTAGTCTATAAATTGTCAAATATAGAAATTAAAATATAATTTTAGTTTCTATATTTGACAATTTTGAACTAAAATGGAATAAAATATAGAGACTAAAAATTAGTCCTTAGAAACCAAACACCCCCTAAATAAAATTCATTCAAATCTAGAGCAACATTACCGTGTTCACTGCAAAAATAATGGCACAAACTAATCATGTTACTCCATCCATGATCCATATGTATATCTTTTTTAGTTTCGTTGGCAGGGGCCACACAGCCCCTGCTGGCCCACTCCGCCATTGGCTGCACGAGTGTATATATATGTATGGAGACACCCGGTTTTTAATACGAGCCTTGCCAATACGTTTGTTCGTCGCCATTGATGTCGTCGTGTGTTGCTCTGGTGCTCGCATACAATATATACCATGCAAATGCACATCCTTGTTTGGGCCCTCACGTGTCGGTCGTAATAGTTGAGCAGACTGATGATGCGTCAACCTTTATTTTGACCCCCCTGTCCCAAGTAAAGAGCATGTACAACCTCGTTAATTATAATTATTTTGTGAACTTCATTTTTTTAAGGGATTTTTATTTTTTTTAAAGGAAAGTGAACTAATTTTCCTTAAAAATGTATGGTTCCCAAACTAGCTTTAGGAGGTTTCTAGGGGATCTTTAGAGATGTAGTAATAGAAAAAAAAGAGATAGACTATTCGCGAAGAGTCTGTCTCTACACAACTCTCTCTATATTGTCTCTTAACTGCGTTTATAATTTAGTGGTTCTGAATTGTATTATACAAACTGTCGGAGACGAAATCTCCCCGGCCGGGTGGCGGATTGCACCCGCCCTAAATTCTGAAGAGAGGAGGGGCTTAAGCGTTTTGCTTGCTACGAGGCTGGTGGATCAACACACGAGAGCACACGAGGGTTTAGAGTGGTTCGGACCGCCGGAGCGTAATACCCTACTCTACTGTGTGATGTATTGTTTGGAGCTCGTATGAACTTATGAGTGTCTGCCTAAAGCTAGGTCTGAGGGCCTCCCTGTGTAACGTCGTATGCCTCCCCTTTTATAGCTGAAGGGGGCATGTACAAAAAGGACTGGGCCCCGACATATGGGCCCAAGGACATAAAGAATATAGAGCTTGAATCCTCTAATGTCCGTTGACGAGGCAATCTTCCTGTGCCCTGTCGCTCGAGATCTGCGTATCCTTGGCGTGCAGGGGAAGCTTCTTGCAGAACAGAAGATGAGTATAGTGTGCCGCCTAGCACGGGCGCACTGTTTGCCAGTAGACCCAGCAGACGCGCCCCCTGCTGGATGACCTTGACGCCGCCTGCCATCGGATGGGACGGGATACATTAAATGCTGAGAGGGTACGTCGCCCGTCAGCGCAGTGGCAGGCGGCGCGACTTTTCCTCAATAAATGCAGGGTCTGCACGACTTCTCATCAGGTTTGGCCCGGTAGCTTATGTCATGGGCCACAAGCAGCGGGTTTCCGCCTGAGCGGGAAGTGGAAGGCAAGGCCCGCACACGTGTCAGCGCTGGACCCCTGCACACACTAGGGTCCTTCTCGTTCCGGGACCCTGCTTAAGTTCGGACTCACCCGGGGGTTCCGGATTTGTACGTATATAGGGGTCCGGTGTTCTTCCACGGGGGTCCGGCCTTACTGGGGTGTGGTGTCTTTCCCTGCCACGTGGCGCCCTTTGGCCTGCCCATCCGGTGGGGTCAGGCGCGGTCCTCCGTGTGGCTAAGGGACGTCGCATTGGTGCGGAGTCTTCATGTTGTAGGAGAGGGTACCCCTAATTTTGGGTACCGACAGTGGCCCCCGGTCCCGCCTAAGGGGAGGATGCGAGCCTGCAGGTGGGACCAGAGTCTGATTGGCGGTTGGACCGCTGCTTCCGTACGTCCGTTGCCGCAATTACTGCCGACCCGCCCATGACCACGCAAACCGCCGTGCCTATTCCCACGACTGACTGACCCGTGACCGTCGTACCTAACGGCACTGTTGGGCCATACGCGGTGCTGCCTCGAGTCGCTGCACTAGTTCTGAAAAATTTACCTTTTCAGAAATCGTGACAGTCCCGAGGAGACGTGGCATTGGCGCAGGCGGCGGTGCAGTTTTGTTGGAGACTTGTCCTTAAATGCTATGAATTAAGAACAAGGCAACACAAAAATTGTTAAACATTAAAGCCCTTCGTCCTTCGAAGCGTTATTTCCCTTAGGATATAATGAGTTTCGGACGAAGGTTATGAAAGACATACCTTCATCAGCACAACAAATAATGAAGAAAGATTCATATAAGGTATTAAATATGATATAAACATTTAAACATTATTATTAACTCGTTTTTATTTTATTATTATGGAAAAATAGAAATGATAACAAATTACAAATGTACCTTCGGCTTGAAAGAAGGTAAAAGTACAAGCGTGACGCAAAAGTAAAATGCCAAGTCAGCGTGAACAGTACGTGAGCACTGTTCATCTATTTATAGGCACAGAACGCAGCCCATGTAAAATTACATTCATGCCCTTTGCATTTGCTAATAACTCTGTGATAATCCATAGGGGTCTAAATAGCCTTTTTCCCTTTAAGTCGGTTCCCTTTTCTGTTATCACGTCGAAGCTCTGCGCAGCTTCGTATCTGCATCATCCTTCGTATTCTTTGTGCTTCTTCACCCAAGTCCGAAGGTCCAAGTCCGAAGATATCTGTTCATGAATTATACTCCAGAAACATTGTTAAATCATGTTTTTGAGGACCTTCGGAAGACGAAGGCCCCCAATAGTAGCCCCTCGCAATATTAATTTAGGATGATAAATTCAGATTGCGATACGGACGAAGGCCTTAAGCCGAAGGTCCAAAAAACACCTTCCTTTTGCTAGAATAGCAATAATCAATGACAAGCGGGGCCCTTTCCCTTGCAACGCGCCAGGCGTATAAATATGTTACGACCACGGGCTCATTTGGCACGCTTTCTTGCCACCTGCTCTTGCTTACTCAGTTTTTAGCTCTTTGCGCACCAAGACTTGCTTAGCTTTTTAAGTTTTTTAAGCTTCGGCTTTGAAAGCAGTTTTTAGCATTTCCGAACATGTCTGAAGATAAGAAAGCTGTAGCTGAGACGAAGCTGAGCCTTCTTGAGGAAAAGAATCTTGGCTTTCTTGAATCAATATCAAAGACAAATACAGAGAAGATTACAAGGGAAATTTTGGAAGGTTTATCTGAAGATACTGGTGATAGTGATAGTTATGATGTGGAAAGTGGGGGGGGGGAGATTCGGAAGATCGACCCTGGCGCCCAAGTCATGCAGTTTTTGGAAAATCAACCATTAAACAAAGCCATCTTGTCAATATGAGGGGGAGATATTTTCGGGATATGTCTATTGTGAGGGCTGACGAAGGAGAGAAGACTTGTCCTACTCCCGACGAAAATGAAGTTGTGATCTTCCGAAGCTTCTTCAAGGCTGGGCTTCGGTTCCCTCTAAGCAGTTTCGTGGTTGAAGTTTTGAAGATATTTGAAATATGCCTTCATCAAATTACTCCCGAAGCAATCATAAGAATGAGAATCTTTGTATGGGCCGTGAAAAGCCAAGGTTTGGAGCGAAATGCAAAAAGTTTTTGTAATATACATGAGCTAATATATGAGACGAAACCCTGGGGTAAAGAGCAATATCATAACAATTTTGGATGTTACAGCTTCGGTGCTCGCTCTGGGTCGAGCTGCCCCGTGCCGACTTTCCGGAAACGATGGCCTGGGGACTGGATGAGGGAATGGTTTTATGTAAAAAACGATTTGAAGGCACGAGAAGACATCAAAGATATTATCATGTGTCCTATCTGGCAGCGCTTCGGCCTTAGGAAGCCGAAGGTAGAAATGGATGAAGCAGCCGAAGAATGCCAAAGGGCCTTTGGCGTAGTCTGCTCTTTCATCGGAAGGAGGGATTTAGTCCATGAGCACATAGCCTTCAGAGTGTGGCCCCTTGTTGAGCAATGGGAAATGCCAAAGGAAACCATCAGCAAGCCTGACGAAGGTGGAATGGTTAGGTTGAAATACACCTTCAGATACGAGGGTAAATTTATTGAGCCAGATGATGATTGGCTGAAGTGCATCGAAGCTACAAGCGACGAACTGCTTGGGCCATACTCCAAGACAGAAGATAATGCGCTATCAGCGACCTTCGGAGGTCGGAAAAAGAAGAGGCTAAACAGAGTTTTTGATGCTATTGGATTCATCTATCCTGACTACCGTTACCCATTACGGGGTCAAAAAAGAAAAGGTACATCTTCTGTGAAGGAAGTTGCTTCAGCCGCTCCTAGTGAGCCAACGCCAAAGAGAAAAAAGGTGAAAGTTCTTACCCACCGGCCACGCTACATTGAGCCGGCCACGGTGCCCGAGTTTGTCGGCGAGGCTTCTTCGGCTACTGAAGCCAAAAAAACCTATACCTGCACAGAAAGCTGAAGAGCTGTCTGCAACACCAAAGGCTGAAAGAATTGAAGAACCGAAAGCTGAAGGGACCAAAATATCAGAAATTGTAAGCCCTTCGGCAGAAGTTGGAGTGCCACAAGTCCAGAAGGGTCCGGCTGTGACCCCAAAAGGAAAAGGATGGTTAATGTTTTGGATGTATTGGAGACAATAAAGTCTTCAAGCACTACTCCGAAGAAAATTGCTGAAACTCCCGAAGTGCAAATTGAAGCTTTTGGTGCCGAAGCTACAAAGCACCAAGCTGAGACTAAAGCTGGGCCTTCAGAGCCCCGCCAAGGTGAAATCCTTGGAAACCAAAGAAACATAAACAGCAGAACAAATTTTGGCTGAAGAAACTGGCACTGCCGCCCCCGAAGCATTTTCCGAAGCTTTCAATTATATTTTACGACATGCTTCGGGGAAAAAGTTGACTGAAAAAGAAAAGCAAGAGGCTCAGGTCTATGCCCAAAAATTAAAATATCCAAAGGGGGCGTTGATTTTCAACGGCAGCGGAGAAGAAGACTTCTTGTATTGCCTCCCAGACAGCAAGAAGATCTCTGTCTGCCGGGAGATGGCAAGAAGCTTCGGATTCCCAACACTAGAGGACGGGCTCTCAGTGTTATCAAAAGATGAATTAGCCGACAGCGTAGCGTACAACAGCTTAAAGGTGAGAAAATAAACTTTTTGTGTGCTTAAAAATTCGTGTGCTTATTTTTTAATACCATGTTCCTTTTGCAGAGCCTTATTCTTAGCAACGCCCTCAGAGCGCATAAAAGCGTTGAAGACGAGGGATGTACCATGGCGTTGAATAACCTTCGTTCCAAAGTGATTGAACTAAGGAACGAAGGTCTTGAGAAAGATAAAATATTACACTCATTGCTTAATAAAATAAAAGAAAACGAAGCTACTTCCAAGGCCCAAGCTGAAGCCCAGAAGTGTGAAATTGAAGATCTTCAGAAACAGCTGGCTGAAGCAAAATTAAAGTGTGCAGTTGCCGAAGCTGACCGAGACGCCAGCGATTACCGGAAAAATTATTTGGAGAAAACAACTGCGGAACTTCGGTCTTCAAAAGAAAAATGTTATGAAAAATCCATGAAATGTGTGGAAACAATTAAGACTAGTTTCGCCAGCGTCGGCGCATTTTTGAATGAAAGCAACTTCGTAGTGGGAGATCCCGAAGGTCCAATCGAATGGATCAACGGCGAGGCCGAAGCTTTTGAAGAAATTTTGAGTGGCCGCGGGGACATATGCTCCTTCTCGGGTGCCAGGGGGATTGCCACTATTTTGGAGAGAAGGGGCTACGATCATGTGAAATCCTTGGCGCAAACCGATGCCGCCTTATCTACTGAAGATATAAAAGACCCCTCAGTCGAAGCAAGCTTAGTTGGTGGAAAATTTTTCACCGACATCTGGGAAAATGGCGGTCGAGAGATGGCTCAAGAAATTATAAGGAGAAGTGAAAAAGGTATTCACGATGCTAGAAAAGTGGCAGAGGCCGCTGAGAAAAGTGCGGATCTCGATAGGCGAATAGGTATTGACTACTAACTTTTGACTTTATGTTGTAATTTTATGACTTCAGACTTATTTACACTTTGTAACACAGGCGCACTATCTCCTCCCCCAGAGCCCGCCGAGCCAGTGGTGGACCCCAAAGCAAAGGGGGATGACGAAATTAGAAAAATGGCTGAAGCTATTATGGATAAAGTTGTTGATCAACTACTAAACGAAGCTGCAAAAGTAGTTTTAAGAGAAGATTAGCTATTATTGTAAAGACATTTGGAATGTAATATTTGCTGGACAATATGTGTAATATTTTGTAATATTGAATGTAATATATAAGTTGTTTTATGATTCAACTCTTTACGATGCATGAAACTTTACGTACATACCGTTTTTGAGCCTTCGGCGAAAAAACACCTTCCCTTCTTTTCATGCTTCGTGAAGAATATCCATGTTTCATAAAAACAACCAATCATCATAAAATCAGTAAGCAATAAATCTTTTCATTTTAGAGTTTGACGAAGATATGCTTCTTCAATAATTATTTTGTGCCTTAGCACTGCTTCTTCGAGACAATCTCCGAAGATCAACATTGAACCCCCTTCTTGCGTTATTGATGCAATATGATTGTCGGTGACCATAATTAGGGGTACCCCCAAGACTCCTAAATCTCAGCTGGTAACCCCCATCAGCACAAAGCTGCAAAGGCCTGATGGGTGCGATTAAGTCAAGGCTCGGTCCACTCAAGGGACACGATCTCGCCTCGCCCGAGCCCAGCCTCGGGCAAGGACAGCCGACCCCGGAGGATTTACGTCTCGCCCGAGGACCCCCTCCAGCAACGGACACACTTTCGGTTCGCCCGAGGCCCAGGCTTCGCCAAGAAGCAACCTTGGCCAAGTCGCCACGCCGACCGATTGTATCATAGGAGCATTTAATGTGAAGGTGGCCTGACACCTTATCCTGACATGCGCCCTTCAGTCGACAGAGCCGAAGTGACCGCAGTCACTTCGCCGCTCCACTGATCGGCCAGACAAGAGGACAGCGCCGCCTACGCCGCTCCGACTGCTGTGCCACTCGACAAAGTGAGGCTGACAGCAGCCAAGTCCGGCCTCAGGCGCCATAGGAAACTCCGCATCGCCCGACCCCAGGGCTCGGACTCGGGCTCAGCCCCGGAAGACGACGAACTCCGCATCGCCCGACCCCAGGGCTCGGACTCGGGCTCAGCCCCGGAAGACGACGAACTCCGCATCGCCCGACCCCAGGGCTCGGACTCGGGCTCAGCCCCGGAAGACGACGAACTCCGCATTGCCCGACCCCAGGGCTTGGACTCGGGCTCAGCCCCGGAAGACGACGGACTCCGCATCGCCTGACCCCAGGGCTCGGACTCGGGCTCAGCCCCGGAAGACGACGAACTCCGCATCGCCCGACCCCAGGGCTCGGACTCGGGCTCAGTCCCGGAAGAGAACGGACTCTACATCGCCCAACCCCAGGGCTCGGACTCGGGCTCAGTCCCGGAAGACGACGAACTCCGCCTCGCCCGACCCTAGGGCTCAAACTCAGCCCTGGCCTCAGCCGACGGTCTCCGCCTCGCCCGACCCAGGGGCTCGGACTCGACCTCGGCCTCGGAAGACAAACTCGACCTCGACCTCGGAGGAGCCTCCACCTCGCCCAACCCAGGGCACGGACCGACCACGTCACAGGAGGCGCCATCATTACCTTACCCCAAGCTAACTCAGGCTAGGGGAACAAGACCGGCGTCCCATCTGGCTCGCCCCGGTAAACAAGTAATGATGGCGCCCCGCATGCTCCATGACGACGGCAGCTCTCAGCCCCCTTACGGAAGCAAGGAGACGTCAGCAAAGACTCGACAGCCCCGACAGCTGTCCTCCCGCCAGGCTCCAGCGCTCCTCCGAAGGCCACGACACCACACGAACCGGGTGCCAAGACCTCTTCGGCTGCCACGACGGCATGTACTTAGGGCGCTAGCTCTTCTCTGCTAGACACGTTAGCACACTGCTATACCTCCCACTGTACACCTGGATCCTCTCCTTACGCCTATAAAAGGAAGGTCCAGGGCCCTCTTACAGAGGGTTGGCCGCGCGGGGAAGGACGGGACGGCGCGCGCATAGGCCTCTCGCTCCCTCCCTCGCGGACGCTTGTAACCCCCTACTGCAAGCGCACCCGACCTGGGCGCGAGACAAACACGAAGGCCACAGGTTTCCCCTCTCACGCCTGTCTCCCTCCGACTTCTTCCCCCCTTTGCGCTCCATCTCGCGCCGACCCATCTGGGCTAGGGCACGCGGCGACAATTTACTCGTCGGTCCAAGGACCCCCCGGGGTCGAAACGCCGACAGTTGGCGCGCCAGGTAGGGGCCTGCTGCGTGTTGACGAACAGCTTCCCGTCAAGCTCCAGATGGGTAGTCTCCAGCAACCTTTCCAGCCCGGGACGGTGCTCCGTTTCGGGAGTCTCGAGTTCATGTCCCTCGACGGTAGCTGCGACATGATACTCCTTCCTCCGCCGCGCGACAGCGACAATGGCGGTCGACAACCCGCCCGCCAGCAGCGGAATCGACGACATCTTCCCCACGTGGCGGAAGAGCAACTTTCGGGTTTGCACTGTCGCCTCCCCCGCCGACGGAGGAGGAGGCGGGGCAACCAAGGACAAGCAGGAGGCGGCACCTCGTCGGCTGTCGAGCGAGTCGACTGCGCCGGCGCCCCAACGGGGGACGCGACGGGCACCGACTTCGCGTTTGAGACGAAGACGAGAGTCGTTTCCCCGCAACACGCCAACTCCAAGCGGACGGACGACGCCGGCACGCTCGCGAAGGACTTGCTGGGAGTCACCCTCGTACCTGGGACGACGGTGCGGTCTACCCCTGACATGACTTCGTCACCGCCCGTCGACCAAGAGGTACCGACCGATTCCCGTCTCGTGCCTTTCGGATTCAGCCTCGACCCACCAAGCAACTTCGCTTCGGTGGACGCTTTCATAGAGGCGAGTCCAAACCCTCCGGGGTATCGTATGCGGTCACCCTGGGACCGGCTGACAGCCGTCTCGACCTACGGACCCTCGGGTTCCGAGGAAGATGACGAGCCCGACTTTTGTTGGGATTTCTCCGGACTTGGTAACCCCAGTGCCATGCGGGACTTCATGACCGCATGCGACTACTGCCTTTCCGACCGTTCCGACGGTAGCCATAGCCTCGGCGCCGAGGACTGCGGCCCAAGTCGTGAATGTTTCCACGTCGATCTAGGGGGTCCCGGCGAAGGCAACCATCTTAGTGTACCGGAAAACGGTGATCCCCCTAGGCCTGTGCCTCGTGTTGACATCCTCCGGTAGCTAGTTGTGGTCCCAGTCCCTGCGGGGGGTCAGGACGCACAGCTCGAGCAAATCTGCGAGATGCAGGCCAGGCTCGACGAGGGAGCAGGAGCGCTTGAGTCGTTCCGCCGGGACATCGAGCAGGAATGGGCAGGCCAACCTCCGGCCGGGGAAGCGCGTCATCTACCCCAGGACGTCCAGCACCGCATCGCCGATGATGTCAAGACAAGGCCGCCACCGACTTCCAGTGGGGTCGGCCAGAACCTGGCTGCAGCGGCAATACTCCTCCGCGCGATGCCGGAGCCATCAACCATCGAGGGGCGGCGTATCCAGGGAGAGCTCAAGAATCTCCTGGAGGAGGCCGCGGTCCGATGGGCCGAAAGCTCTGCCTCCCGAAGGCAGGGGTACCCCTCGGAACATCGCGCCGCGACTTCCCGATTCATGCGGGAAGCCTCGGTCCACACCGGGCGCACGCGCAACACAGCGCCTGCGGCCCCGGGTCGCCTCGGCAACGAACACCCTCACCGCAACCGTCGAACCCACCTCGACGAGAGGGTGCACCGAGGCTACCACCCCAGGCGTGGGGGACGCTACGACAGCGGGGAGGATCGGAGTCCCTCGCCCGAACCACCCGGTCCGCAGGCTTTCAGCCGGGCCATACGACGGGCGCCGTTCCCGACCCGGTTCCAAACCCCGACTACTATCACAAAGTACTCAGGGGAGACGAGACCGGAACTGTGGCTCGCGGACTACCGGCTGGCCTGCCACCTGGGTGGAACGGACAATGATAATCTCATCATCCGCAACCTCCCCCTGTTCCTCTCCGACACCGCTCGAGCCTGGCTGGAGCACCTGCCTCCGGGGCAGATCTCCAACTGGGACGACCTGGTCCAAGCCTTCACCGGCAACTTCCAGGGCACGTACGTGCGCCCTGGGAACTCCTGGGATCTCCGAAGCTGCCGCCAGCAGCCGGGGGAGTCTCTCCGGGACTACATCCGACTATTCTCGAAGCAGCGCACCGAGCTGCCCAACGTCACCGACTCGGATGTCATCGGCGCGTTCCTCGCCGGCACCACCTGCCGCGACCTAGTGAGCAAGCTGGGCCGCAAGACCCCCACCAGGGCGAGCGAGTTGATGGACATCGCCACCAAGTTCGCCTCTGGCCAGGAGGCGGTTGAGGCCATCTTCCGGAAGGACAAGCAGCCCCAGGGCCACCCACCAGAAGATGTCCCCGAGGCGTCAACTCAGCGTGGCACCAAGAAGAAAGGCAAGAAGAAGTCGCAAGCGAAACGCGACACCGCCGACGCGGACCTTGTCGCTGCCGCCGAGTACAAGAACCCTCGGAAACCTCCCGGGGGCGCCAATCTCTTCGACAAGATGCTCAAGGAGCCGTGCCCCTATCATCAGGGGCCCGTCAAGCACACCCTTGAGGAGTGCACCATGCTTCGGCGCCACTTTCACAAGGCCAGGCCACCTGCGGAGGGTGGCAGGGCCCACGACGATGATAAGAAGGAAGATCACAAAGCAGGGGAGTTCCCCGAGGTCCACGACTGCTTCATGATCTATGGTGGGCAAGTGGTGAACGCCTCGGCTCGGCACCGCAAGCAAGAGCGTCGGGAGGTCTGCTCGGTAAAGGTGGCGGCGCCAGTCTACCTAGACTGGTCCGACAAGCCCATCACCTTCGACCAAGGCGACCACCCCGACCGCGTGCCGAGCCCAGGGAAATACCCGCTCATTGTCGACCCCGTCATCGGCAACGTCAGGCTCACCAAGGTCCTCATGGACGGAGGCAGCAGCCTCAACATCATCTACACCGAGACCCTCGGGCTCCTGCGGATCGATCTGTCCTCGGTCCGGGCGGGCGCGGCGCCTTTTCACGGGATCATCCCTAGGAAACGCGTCCAGCCCCTCGAACAACTCGATCTACCCGTCTGCTTTGGGACTCCATCCAACTTCCGAAGGGAAACCCTCACGTTCAAGGTGGTCGGGTTCCGAGGAACCTAACACGCTGTGTTGGGGAGGCCATGCTACGCCAAGTTCATGGCCGTCCCCAACTACACCTACCTCAAGCTCAAGATGTCGGGCCCCAACGGGGTCATCACCGTCGACCCCACATATCGAGACGCATACGAATGCGACGTGGAGTGCGTGGAGTACGCCGAGGCCCTCACCGAATCCGAGGCCCTCATCGCCGACCTGGAGAGCCTCTCCAAGGAGGCACCAGACGTGAAGCGCCATGCCGGCAACTTTGAGCCAGCGGAGACGGTTAAGTCCATCCCTCTCGACCCCAGCAACGACGCCTCCAAGCAGATACAGATCGGCTCTGAGCTCGATCCCAAATAGGAAGCAATGCTCGTCGACTTTCTCCGCGCAAACGCCGACGTTTTCGCGTGGAGTCCCTCAGACATGTCCGGCATACCGAGGGATGTCGCCGAGCACTCGCTGGATATCCGAGCTGGAGCCCGACCCGTGAAGCAGCCTCTGCGCCGATTTGACGAAGAAAAGCGCAGAGCTATAGGCGAGGAGATCCACAAGCTAATGGCGGCAGGGTTCATCAAAGAGGTATTCCATCCCGAATGGCTTGCCAACCCTGTGCTTGTGAGAAAGAAAGGAGGGAAATGGCGGATGTGTGTAGACTACACTGGTCTAAACAAAGCATGTCCAAAAGTTCCCTACCCTCTGCCTCGCATCGATCAAATCGTGGATTCCACTGCTGGGTGCGAAACCCTGTCTTTCCTCGATGCCTACTCAGGGTATCACCAAATCAGGATGAAAGAGTCCGACCAGCTCGTGACTTCTTTCATCACACCTTTCGGCATGTACTGCTATGTTACCATGCCGTTCGGTTTGAGGAATGCGGGTGCGACATACCAAAGGTGCATGAACCACATGTTCGGCGAACACATTGGCCGAACGGTCGAGGCTTACGTCGATGACATCGTAGTCAAGACGAGGAAAGCCTCCATCCTCCTTTCCGACCTTGAAGTGACATTCCGGTGTCTCAAGGCGAAAGGCATAAAGCTCAATCCCGAGAAGTGCGTTTTCGGGGTCCCCCGAGGCATGCTCTTGGGGTTCATCGTCTCCGAGCGGGGCATCGAGGCCAACCCGGAGAAAATTGCGGCCATCACCAACATGGGGCCCATCAAGGACTTGAAAGGTGTACAAAGGGTCACGGGATGCCTTGCGGCTCTGAGCCGTTTCATCTCGCGCCTCGGCGAAAGAGGCCTGCCTCTGTACCGCCTCTTAAGGAAGGCTGAGTGCTTCACTTGGACTCCTGAGGCCGAGGAAGCACTCAGGAACTTGAAGGCGCTCCTCACGAACGCACCCATCTTGGTGCCCCCCGCTGCCAGAGAGGCCCTCTTGATCTACGTCGCCGCTACCATTCAGGTGGTTAGCGCCACGATCGTGGTTGAGAGACAAGAAGAGGGGCATGCATTGCCCGTCCAGAGGCCGGTCTACTTCATCAGTGAGGTACTGTCTGAGACCAAGATCCGCTACCCACAAATTCAGAAGCTGCTGTACGTAGTGATCCTGACGCGGCGGAAGTTGCGACACTACTTCGAGTCTCATCAGGTGACTGTGGTATCATCCTTCGCCCTGGGGGAGATCATCCAGTGCCGAGAGGCCTCGGGTAGGATTGCAAAGTGGGCGGTGGAAATCATGGGCAAGACAATCTTGTTCGCCCCTCGGAAGGCCGTCAAGTCCCAAGTATTGGCGGACTCTGTGGCTGAGTGGGTCGATACCCAGCTCCCAACAGCTCCGATCCAACCGGAACTCTGGACCATGTTTTTCGACGGGTCGCTGATGAAGACAGGGGCAGACGCGGGCCTGCTCTTCATCTCGCCCCTCGGAAAGCACCTACGCTACGTGCTACGCCTCCACTTCCTGGCGTCCAACAATGTGGCCGAGTACGAGGCCCTGGTCAACGGGTTGCGCATCTCCATCGAGCTAGGGGTCCGACGCCTCGATGCTCGCGGTGACTCGCAACTCGTCATTGACAAAGTCATGAAGAACTCCCACTGCCGCGACCCGAAGATGGGGGCCTACAGCAATGAGGTTCGGCGCCTGGAGGACAAGTTCTACGGGCTCGAGCTCAACCACATCGCCCGACGCTACAATGAGACTGCAGACGAGCTGGCTAAGATAGCCTCGGGGCGAACAACGGTTCCCCCGGACGTCTTCTCCTGAGACCTGCATCAACCCTCCGTCAAGACCGACGACACGGCTCAGTCCGAGGCGCCCTCGGCTCAGCCCAAGGCACCCTCGGCTCAGCTTGAGGCACCCTCGGCCTGGCCCGAGGCACCCTCGGCTCAACCCGAGGCACCCTCGGCTTAGCCCGAGGCACCCTCGGCCCCCGAAGGTGAGGCATTGCGCGTCGAGGAGGAGCAGAACGGGGTCGCGCCTAATCGAAACTGGCAGGCCCCGTACCTGCAATATCTCCACCGAGGAGAGCTACCCCTCGACCGAGCCGAAGCTCGGCGGTTGGCGCAGCGCGCCAAGTCTTTCGTCTTGCTGGGGGACGGGAAGGAGCTCTACCACCGCAGCCCCTCAGGCATCCTCCAGCGATGCATATCCATCGCCGAAGGCCAGGAGCTCTTACAAGAAATACACTCGGGGGCTTGCGGGCATCACGCGGCGCCTCGAGCCCTTATTGGAAACGCCTTCCGACAAGGTTTCCACTGGCCAACCGCGGTGGCCGACGCCACTAGAATTGTCCGCACCTGCCAGGGGTGTCAATTCTACACGAGGCAGACCCACCTGCCCGCTCAGGCTCTGCAGACCATACCCATCACCTGGTCGTTTGCTGTCTGGGGTCTGGATCTCGTTGGCCCCATGCAGAAGGCACCCGAGGGCTACACGCACCTGCTGGTCGCCATCGACAAATTCTCCAAGTGGATCAAGATCCGACCCCTAAACAGCATCAGGTCCGAACAGGCGGTGGCATTCTTCACCAGCATCATCCATCGCTTTGGGGTCCCGAACTCCATCATCACCGACAACGGCAGCCAGTTCACCGGCAGAAAGTTCCTGGACTTCTGCGAGGATCACCACATCCGGGTGGACTGGGCCGCCGTGGCTCACCCCATGACAAATGGGCAAGTAGAGCGTGCCAACGGCATGATCCTGCAAGGACTCAAGCCGCGGATCTACAACAACCTCAATAAGTTCGGCAAGCAATGGATAAAGGAGCTCCCCTCGGTGGTCTTGAGTCTGAGGACCACGCCGAGCCGAGCCACGGGTTTCACACCGTTCTTTCTAGTCTATGGGGTCGAGGCCATCTTGCCCGTAGACTTAGAATACGGTTCCCCGAGGACGAGGGCCTACGACGACCAAAGCAATCGAGCTAACCGAGAAGACTCACTGGACCAGCTGGAAGAGGCTCGGGACATGGCCTTGCTACACTCGGCACGGTATCAGCAGTCCCTGCGATGCTACCACGCCCGAGGGGTTCGGTCCCGAGACCTCCAGGTGGGCGACCTGGTGCTTCGGCTGTGACAAGACGCCCGAGGGCGGCACAAGCTCACGCCTCCCTGGTAAGGGCCGTTCGTCATCGCCAAGGTTCTGAAGCCTGGGACGTACAAGCTGGCCAAAAGTCAAGGCGAGGTCTACAGCAACGCTTGGAACATCCGACAGCTACGTCGCTTCTACCCTTAAGATGCTTTCAAGTCTTTCATACACCTCGTTCACACACAAAGTCTAACCATCAAGGAAGGGTCAGCCTTGCCTCGGCAAAGCCCGACCCTCCCTCGGGGGCTAGAAGGGGGGGGGAACCCCCTCTGCGTCAAAATTTTCCTCGGAAAAAGATCTTTTCTGTCAGAACGTCTTTCGTGCTTTTCGACTACTTCGAAAGTGGGATCCTGAAAGCGACGAAGTACACGTAAGCAGCCAAGGATGACCGAGCCGAGGGACTCCTACGCCTCCAGGATACGGATACCTCACTCATCACCTTCTGCGATAAGTAAATCACGTTAGGATAGGTGATTCCGCGGACCGAACAAGTCTTCACGCTTGAAAACTCTTCTGCCAGAACGATTTTTCGGGCCTTCTCGACTATATCGATGACAGAACCCTACGGACGAGTAAGAGTACACGTAAGCGGCAAGGTCGACCGAGCCGAGGGACTCCTACGCCTCCGGGATACGGATACCTCACTCATCACCTTCCGTGAAAAGTAACTCTCGCTCGGACAAACAGTTCTGTTACCGACAAATAAGTCCAGATATTCGAAACAAGAGGAAAGGAAACACAACTTTACAACACGACGACAGTATGTTTGGGCCTCGGTGGCCGCAGAAAACATACGCACACTACAAGATGAACCAATCCTGCAGGCTCAGACCTTGACGGAGGGGGAGCAGCAGCACCCTCGGCGTAAACTACACCTTCGGCAAAGCCCGACCGAGCCTCGGACGGCAACGCGGTCGGAGGATCTCCGCTCCGAAGGACGACGTCAACACTTCGCCCAAACCCTTCGCGGGATTCAAAACTCGAAGCGAAACACCCGTTCCTCGAATGGCTCGCGCAACGGCCGCCCCGCAAACCACTCGTCCCGTCGCATTAACCCTGCGGCGGGACAGGCGGCACCTTTGGCACGAGAAGCGTGCGATGCTTCGCCTCCGCCATAATGACCGCGTCAAAAAAGGTGCGCCACGCCACTCGATTTCGTATCCTTTTCTTTTTTCCTCTTTCTCTCTCTTACAACAGGGACCGGGAAAGGGGATACCCCGAAAGGGATCCTTCTCCGTGAAGGAAACGGGCCCCGAGCCCCCTATTGATCAGAGGTTCGAAGGCTGGCCCCTCGGAGGGGTTCAACAGCCGCCTCAGACCGCTTGGGTTTCCACGCCCACTACTGGTCAGAGGTTCGAAGGCCGACCCCTCGGAAGGGTTCAACGGCCGCCTCAGGCCACTCGGGCTCCGCGCCCACTACTGATCAGGGGTTCGCAGGCTGGCCCTCGAAGGGTTCACAGCCGCCTCAGACGCAGAGCGAGGGATGACCCTGGGTACGTTCGATACATAACCAAGGCTCGGGCTGCGCTCCCGAGGTACCCTAGGACATTCCCGAGACCAGCGGGAACGATCTTGTAACGGAATCCCATCAGAGGGAGGCATCGAGCCCTCGGACCCCATCAAAAGGGGACCGGGTCCGGCAAATCACCCGCAGCTACTTTTGGAGCGCGCCTCCGGGCCTCTAGCCGACCCCTAACAAATGGGGCATGGGCGTCCACTCGGATTACCTGTTAGCAGCTCACCGGAGACACCATGTTCTGCGCCCTCCAAGGGCAGCATGGCGCTTTCCCCCCTCCTCCTTGCGGAAAGGCGACGCAGGGGCGTATGTAAAAAAAGTCGAGTCTGTCCTTGACCGTCCTCTCGCTCTGTGCAAAGGCTCGGGGGCTGCTCTCGCAAACCCGGCTCCGGCCAAACCGTTGACAACGTTAACATACCAGCCCGAGAACTTGGGACCCGACCGCGCACCCGGGCTACGGCCAGCTCGCATGAGGGAACAACCAGACCGGCCGAAGCATTACGAAACATATTAAGACCTCGAAGGAGTCAAACCACTCCTCCGAGGCCTCGGGGGCTACACCTGGCGGGTGCGCTCGCGCGCACCCACCGGAACAAAACGCAACCGAGAAAGGCCGGTCCCCTTGCAAAAAAGTGCGACAAAAGCCTCCAAGCGAGTATCAACACTCCCTTCGAGGCTCGGGGGCTACTGTCGGGGACCATAATTAGGGGTACCCTCAAGACTCCTAAATCTCAGCTGGTAACCCCCATTAGCACAAAGCTGCAAAGGCCTGATGGGTGCGATTAAGTCAAGGCTCGGTCCACTCATGGGACACGATCTCGCCTCGCCCGAGCCCAGCCTCGGGCAAGGACAGCCGACCCCGGAGGATTTACGTCTCGCCCGAGGACCCCCTCCAGCAACGGACACACTTTCGGTTCGCCCGAGGCCCAGGCTTCGCCAAGAAGCAACCTTGGCCAAGTCGCCACACCGATCGACCGTATCACAGGAGCATTTAATGTGAAGGTGGCCTGACACCTTATCCTGACACGCGCCCTTCAGTCGACAGAGCCGAAGTGACCGCAGTCACTTCGCCGCTCCACTGACCGGCCTAACAAGAGGACAGCGCCGCCTACGCCGCTCCGACTGCTGTGCCACTTGACAAAGTGAGGCTGACAGCAGCCAAGTCCGCCCTCAGGTGCCATAGGAAACTCCGCATCGCCCGACCCCAGGGCTCGGACTCGGGCTCAGCCCCGGAAGATGACGAACTCCGCATCGCCCGACCCCAGGGCTCGGACTCGGGCTCAGCCCCGGAAGACGACGAACTCCGCATCGCCCGACCCCAGGGCTCAGACTCGGGCTCAGCCCCGGAAGACGACGAACTCCGCATCGCCCGACCCCAGGGCTCGGACTCGGGCTCAGTCCCGGAAGACGACGGACTCCGCATCGCCTGACCCTAGGACTCGGACTCGGGCTCAGCCCCGGAAGACGATGAACTCCGCATCGCTCGACCCTAGGGCTCGGACTCGGGCTCAGCCCCGGAAGACGACGAACTCCGCATCGCCCGACCCCAGGGCTCGGACTCGGGCTCAGTCCCGGAAGACGACGGACTCCACATCGCCTGACCCCAGGGCTCGGACTCGGGCTCAGTCCCGGAAGACGACGGACTCCGCCTTGCCCGACCCCAGGGCTCGGACTCAGCCTTGGCCTCAGCCGACGGTCTCCGCCTCGCCCGACCCAGGGGCTCGGACTCGACCTCGGCCTTGGAAGATAGACTCGACCTCGACCTCGGAGGAGCCTCCACCTCGCCCAACCCAGGGCACGGACCGACCACGTCACAGGAGGCGCCATCATTACCTTACCCCAAGCTAACTCAGGCTAGGGGAACAAGACCGGCATCCCATCTGGCTCGCCCCGGTAAACAAGTAATGATGGCGCCTCGCATGCTCCATGACGACGACAGCTCTCAGCCCCCATACGGAAGCAAGGAGACATCAGCAAAGACTCGATAGCCCCGACAGCTGTCCTCCCGCTAGGCTCCAGCGCTCCTCCGACGGCCACGACACCACACGAACCAGGTGCCAAGACCTCTCCGGCTGCCACGACGCCATGTACTTAGGGCGCTAGCTCTTCTCTGCTAGACACGTTAGCACACTGCTATACCTCCCACTGTACACCTGGATCCTCTCCTTACGCCTATAAAAGGAAGGTCCAGGGCCCTCTTACAGAGGGTTGGCCGCGCGGGGAAGGACGGGACGGCACGCACATAGGCCTCTCGCTCCCTCCCTCGCGGACGCTTGTAACCCCCTACTGCAAGCACACCCGACCTGGGCGCGGGACAAACACGAAGGCCGCGGGTTTCTCCTCTCATGCCTGTCTCCCTCCGGCTTCTTCCCCCCTTCGCGCTCCGTCTCGCGCCGACCCATCTAGGCTAGGGCACACGACGACAATTTACTCGTCGGTCCAGGGACCCCCCGGGGTCGAAACGCCGACAATGATGTATGATGTTATGCTATGCAAATGATGCGATGATGTGATGTTATGCAAAATGATATTTGTGCCGAAGATCAGCGTTTATTTTTCGCTGTAAGCCTCCCTTAGGAGCTTCTTCACCTTCTATTTCGGCGGTATCAGCGTTTATTTTTCGCTATAAGCCTCCCTTAGGAGCTTCTTCGCCTTTTACTTCGGCGGTATCAGCGTTTATTTTTCGCTGTAAGCCTCCCCTAGGAACGACTTTTTGTTGCTTCGGGAAACTTACATTGCATTCCTTAGAACGACTTTTTGTTATTTCAGAAGTTCTTATGCTTCGGTAACTCCGTTGTTCTGTGGAGAAGGAATATTTTTACTATGGCAAAAACGAAGCTATTACAAGAAATAAAAAACGCCAAAAAACACCTAGGCTTTCAATAATTGTTCCTTATTAAAAAGAAAATGATACTAAATGCAAAAACTATTGACGAGGTAGGATATCTGTTAGTAGATATGCTTCGATTCTGGCTCAGTACTATTGACTGTGCGAGCTTCGGACTCCTCTCTGATGTTTCGTTGGTGGTGAGTGTGCTGACTCCCTTCTGGCTGCTGGCCTCGTTGCATTGGTGGTGGAGGTGGCGGCTGTTGCCAGGATGCCTGAGGTTGGCTTGCCGAAGCGACAGAAACTACAGGGTGGTTACCCACATACTCTGGAATATACGATGAGTGGTACGAAGCAGTATGCATACTTGCTTCGGTTGGCTCTGTTGGGCTGCAGCTTCTGCTATCTCTTTCTGTTTCTAGATGGTGACATGGCACATCCTGGTAGTGTGGCCCTTGTCCTCACCACAGAATAGGCAGTAAATTTTCCTGGGCTGATCCCCAAACCTTCCCTCGAAGCCTCTTGCGCCTCTGCCCCTTGGAGCTGGTGGCCGAGGATAGTTCTGTTGCTGCCCCGAAGCCTGGGAGGAATACTGCGGCCTTTGTTGCTGACTGCCCCTATCGTCAGTCTGAGTAGAATGGATAGATCTGACGTGCCTAGGGTGGATTCTCCCTTCGAAGCCCCTGGTCATTTCGGAGAACCTGTAAGCTTCCTCCCTTCTTTGCCGAAAGTCATTATCTGCTCGGATGTATTCATCCATCTTCTGAAGCAGTTTCTCTAGGGTCTGAGGGGGTTTCCTGGCGAAGTATTGGGCTGTAGGTCCTGGTCGAAGCCCCTTAATCATGGCCTCAATAACAATTTCATTAGGCACTGTTGGTGCCTGCGCCCTCAATCGTAAGAACCTTCGGACATACGCCTGAAGGTATTCTTCATGATCCTGAGTGCACTAGAACAAAGCTTGAGCAGTGACTGGCTTTGTTTGAAACCCTTGAAAGCTGGTGATGAGCATGTCCTTCAGCTTTTGCCACGATGTGATTGTTCCTGGCCGAAGAGAAGAGTACCAGGTCTGTGCAACGCTTTTGACTGCCATGACGAAAGACTTCACCATGACTGCAATATTGCCACCACATGAAGATATGGTTGCTTCGTAGCTCATCAGAAATTGCTTCGGATCTGAGTGTCCGTCATACATTGGGAGCTAAGGTGGTTTGTAAGACGGGGGCCAAGGTGTAGCCTACAGTTCTACTGACAGAGTAGAAGCATCATCAAAAGCAAAATTTCCATGATGGAAATCCTCATACCAGTCATCCTCGTTGACGAAGCCCTCTTGGTGAAGCTCTCTGTACTGGGGCCTCCGGTTCTGCTCATCTTGCGTAAAATGACGAACCTCTTCAGAGGCTTCGTCTATCTGCCTTTGTAGGTCAGCTAGCCGGGCCATCTTTTCTTTCTTCTTTTGCACTTGCTGATGCAGCATTTCCATGTTCCTGATTTCTTGGTCCAAATCGTCCTCCTGAGGCGTTGGACTGATGGCCTTCCTCTTCTGGCTTCGGGCTTCCCGAAGAGAAAGGGTCTCCTGGTTCGGGTCCAGCGGCTGCAGAGCTGCAGCCCCTGTTGCTGAAGCTTTCTTTGGCGGCATGACGAAGGTTGATGCTTGCCGAAGGTATTTGAAACTTAAAAAGTGGAAGTGAGTTCACCGGAGGTGGGCGCCAATGTTGGAGACTTGTCCTTAAATGATATGAATTAAGAACAAGGCAACACAAAAATTGTTAAACATTAAAGCCCTTCGTCCTTCGAAGCATTATTTCCCTTAGGATATAATGAGTTTCGGGCGAAGGTTATGAAGGACATACCTTCATCAGTGTCACACCCGGTTTCAGAAGGCAAACCGAATGCGAACCATGTACATGCCAGGATCAGTTATTCACGTACACAGCAGTTACATAACATGGACATCATCACACAGTGCTCAAAATAGTATTAATAAGGGAAATAGTCGATTACATCATACGTCTGAGACGTCCATATAGTCCTTACAATAAATCAAAGTGCGGAAAAGAAACGTAGATAACCGCGGCCTTCACAGGCAGCCGACTGGGGGTTGCCGCTAACCCACACCTAGAACTCGTCGTAGTCTTGGAACTCCTGGAAGTCTCCTTCCACAGCTTCATCTTCGCCTGAGCAGTGGTTGCAATGCTGGCAACCTGGGGATGGGGGGGTTTGGTGTGTAGAGCAAGGGTGAGTACACATCAACATACTCAGCAAGTATCCTGTTTGGCTGTAGTGGACTAGCTTTATGTGGGGATAAGTCAAGCAGTTGCTTTTAGTTGGTCAGATTATTACTTACTAGTAGAAAGCCAAGTTTTAGCATTAACCCAAGTTCTTAACCCGATGTACCCTTTCCAAACGGAAAGAATACCACTTACCAGCACCATAGTCATAACCAAAACCATCAGTCTCATAACCACCTGTACCAAAGTATCTCTGATCAAGTACCACTAATCACTGGAGCTCCCTTGGCCGCTCATAACCGCGAGCACGGCTGATATATCAGTTTTCAAACACTCTGCAGAGGTTGTGCACTTTACCCACAAGCCGTGATTCCCATTCTGCCCGGAGATCATGACTCTCCATTGATCACTACCAAGGTGACCCAGCAGGGCATCACTACGTAGCCTTTACAAAGATTCCCCGGAGCTGTAGCCACCCGTTAGGTTTCCTAAATGCACCACACTCCTCCCCAAGGGGCGAACCCAAACTTGGCAGAGCGAGCCGCATACACCGAGCCCCATTGACGGCACGACGGCTAAGTGAACTACACCCCGGATCCTCTAATTATTCAGCTAAGGGCACCCCATTCCACCCTCATGGTTGCACTGTTTTCCCGGGCGGTCATCCATAGAACAGGTCCTTACGGAGAGGCACTCGAGAAACCGCTCGAGCCCCCTTAAAGGCCACAAGTACAACATCATAAATAAGAGAAGGGAAAACAGCGTATCATAGATAATCTCATCATGTTCATTGATTAGAGTTTGAGCAATAGCATAAAGCTAAACAGTAATAATCCAACCCAAATAGGTAAACAAGGACATGGATAACAAAAGCTAGTCAATCCTTAGGCATAAATGTGTAATGCGGGAGGTGAATTAAATAATGAATAGGACAGAGATAGGTCAAGGGACACTTGCCTCCACCAAACGACCGGTGCTCAGGGGCTTCTCCTGCGAGTTCATCGGGCTCTTCAACCGGATCGTTCTCTATGCGATTGCAAGCATACATACATTCATCCATTCAAATTGGGAAACAAACAGTACATCATACAAGGGAACAAATAAAGTGAATATGCATCAAGTATGACATTCGATATCGCATTCATTATGGTTAGAAAGAAACGGGAAAAGGTCTCGCGGGGGGTTTAAAGCTTATGCACTAATGATTAGTTACAATTGGTTCTAACAAAAGAATTTAGCTATATGCACTAATGGAAACCTAGTCATTTGTAGTTGATCAACATTGAACTGGATAAACAATTAATTATATGAACTAACTAGTGTAACGGAATTCTAAATTAAGTTTCCTATTTCAATAATATGAACAATGATTAACCTGCTTAAAATAAAATAAATAACAGTAATGAAAGAAAATAAAATAAAATAAAATAAATAAAAAAGGGGGGGCGGTTGAACCGGCCAGGGGGCGGTTGAACCGGCCTGGGGCAGGGGCGAGGGTGGCCGAGCTGGCGGGGGCGCGGGGCAGGGGGCGCAGGGGCGGCCGAGCCGGCCAGGGGGCGGCCGAACCGGCGGGAAGGGGCGGCCAAGCCGGCCAAGGGCGGGGCAGGGCGCGCGGGGGCGGCCGAGCCGGCGGGCAGGGGCGGCCGAGCTGGGCGGCGGGCGGCCGGACCGGGGCGCGGGGGCGGCCGAGCGGCGAGGGGAAAGGAGAGGGGAAATGGGGGAGGGAGGAGAGGGGGAGGGGGACCTCACCGGGGACGGGGACGGGCGGCCGAGCGGCGGGGTGGCCGAGCTGCAGGGGGCGGCCGAGTTGCAGGGGGCGGCGGCTTGGGTGGGGAAGAGAGAATGAGAGGGAGGGAGAGGGATTGGGGGAATTGGGGGGAAATTGGGGGGAAAGGGAGGGGGCGGCTGGGCCAATGGGCCCAAAGGGGGGCGCGGGGGGGGGGGGGGGGGGCGGCTGGGCCGGCCGAGGCGGCCCACGGCGCGGGAGGGAGAAAAAGGGAGAAGAGAGAGAAAGAAAAAGAAAAAGAAAAAGAAAGAAAAGGTTTTTCTCCTTTTCAAAATCCGATCTTTCTAGATGAATGCACTTACATCTCTAAGCAATCAAAGAATGCATAGTTCGGCATGGTGCATCAAACAACATAAAGTACTTTGGGGTTTTTCTTTACACGGGAATTCCAAGCCGAATCCCGCTATAACTTTGGAAAAGATCAAGGTTTAGCGAGGGAACGAGAAAAGAAAAGGGTAACGCCTGAATTTGGTGAGAGACAAGAAGAAAAAAATTCTACCCCCAAATTCAGGGCGTTACAAACCTATCCCCCTTAAAAGAATCTCGCCCTCGAGATTCAGGGTTGGCTAGCAAAGAGCTCAGGGTATTTAGCCATCAGATCATCTTCACGCTCCCAGGTTGCTTCTTCCTCAGAGTGATGATTCCATCTGACTTTGCACATTCTGATGGTCTTCCTTCGGGTGACTCTGTCTGCAACCTCAAGGATCTGCACTGGCTTCTCAACGTAGGTCAAGTCCTCCTGGACTTCAAGACCTTCCACCGGCAACTGCTCTTCTGGCACACGCAAGCACTTCTTCAACTGAGACACATGAAAGACATTATGCACAGCGGACAAATTCTCTGGCAGACTGAGCTGATAGGCCACTTCTCCACGTCTTGCAAGAATCTGATACGGACCAATGTAGCGGGGTGCTAGCTTGCCTTTCACACCGAATCTTCTGACTCCTCTGACCGGTGACACTTTCAGATAGACGAAGTCTCCGACTTCGAAACTCAGCTCTCTTCTTCTTGCGTCTGCATAGCTTCGCTGCCTCGATTGCGCTATCTTCAGATTCTCTCGGACCATCTTGATGTTTTCTTCGGCTTCAAGCAAAATGTCTGGCCCAAACACTTGCTTTTCTCCAGGCTGATCCCATTGCAACAGAGTTCTACAACTCCTTCCATAAAGCGCCTGAAATGGTGACATCTTCAAACTGGCCTGGTAACTGTTGTTATAGGAAAACTCTGCATAAGGCAATCGCTTGTCCCATCCGGACTGGTCTTGCAACGCACAGGCTCTCAACATGTCTTCAAGAATTTGGTTAGCCCTTTCGGTCTGACCATCTGTCTGCGGGTGATAAGCTGAACTGAAATTCAGATGCGTGCCCAAAGCTTCATGCAACTACTGCCAGAAATGAGAGGTGAACTGCGTTCCTCTGTCTGACACTATCTTCTTTGGCACACCATGAAGACAAACGATCCGAGACATATACAATTCTGCCAATACTGCACTGCTGTAGTTGGTCTTGACAGGTATGAAGTGGGCTGACTTGGTCAAGCGGTCCACTACTACCCAAATGGAATCGTAGCCGGCTCGAGTGCGAGGCAATCCGACTATAAAATCCATACCAATTTCATCCCATTTCCACTGAGGGATCTGCAACGGTTGCAACAATCCAACAGGTCTCTGGTGCTCTGCCTTAATCCTTCGGCAATTATCGCACATAGCCACATGCTCTGTGATTTCCCTCTTCATTTCGTACCACCAGAATTTCTTCTTCAGATCCTGATACATCTTCTCACTGCCAGGGTGAATCGAATAAGCCGTCTCATGAGCTTCCTTGAGAATCAACTCCCGAATGGACTGGACATTGGGAACACACAAGCGGTCTTTGAACCATATCACGCCTTCTGCATCTTCTCGAAAATCTTTGCCTCTGCCATCTAGAATCAGTCGCCGAATTTCACTGATTTTCTCATCATTCTTCTGCGCTTCTTTGATTTCACGCTCCAAAGTAGGTTCCAATTCAACTGTGACTCCTCGCGAATTGTTCAGAAATCCGAGACTCAACCTGTCGAACTCCTTGGCCAACTCATAAGGCATCGGACGAGCGACCATCAGATTAACTTGACTCTTTCTGCTCAAAGCATCTGCCACTATGTTTGCTTTGCCTGGATGATAATGAATCTCCAACTCATAATCTTTGATGAACTCTAACCATCTTCGTTGCCTCATGTTCAACTCTGACTGAGTGAATATGTACTTCAGACTCTTGTGGTCTGTGTAAACATCGCATTTCTGTCCATACAGATAGTGCCTCCATGTCTTCAGTGCGTGAACCACTGCTGCCAACTCTAGATCATGGATTGGGTAATTCTTCTCATGAACCTTCAGCTGTCGGGACGAGTAAGCCACAACTCTTCCCTCTTGCATCAACACACATCCCAAACCTGTGTAACAAGCATCGCAATACACCGAGAAGGGCTTGTGCACATCAGGCAAGACTAGGACAGGCGCTGTAGTCAACTTCTCTTTCAGCGCTTCAAAGGCCTCTTGACATTTCTGGGTCCACTTGAACTCAACTTTGTTGCCTAGCAACGCTGTCATAGGTTTCGCAATCTTTGAAAACCCTTCAATGAATCGCCGATAGTATCCGGCCATTCCAATGAAGCTCTTGATTCCTCTAGCATCTGTTGGCGCTTTCCAGTTCAAAATGTCTGCCACTTTCTTCGGATCCACAGCCAATCCTTCTTTGTTGATTATGTGACCCAAGAACAGGACATTACTGATCCAGAACTCACACTTGCTCAACTTTGCATACAACTGGTGCTCTCGCAATCTCTGCAATACCATCCTCAAATGTTCTGCGTGCTCTTCTTCGCTTTGAGAATAAACCAGAATGTCATCAATGAATACCACCACAAACTTATCAAGGTAGTCCATAAATACACTGTTCATCAAGTTCATGAAGAACGCTGGCGCATTGGTCAAACCAAAAGACATCACTGTGAACTCATACAAACCGTACTTGGAAATGAATGTCGTCTTCGGAATGTCCGAAGGTCGGATCCTGAGCTGATGATAACCTGACCTCAGATCAATCTTGGAGAACACACTGGCTCCTCTCAACTGGTCGAACAGATCTTCTATTCTGGGCAAGGGATACTTGTTCTTGATCGTGACCTCATTCAAAGCTCGATAATCGATGCACATCCTCTTGGTGCCATCTTTCTTCTCCACAAATAGGACAGGGGCGGCCCAAGGCGAGGTGCTTGGCCGAATGTAACCTTTCTCTGATAGCTCATCAATTTGCTTCTTAAGTTCAACCAACTCTGGTCCGGATATTCTGTAAGCTCTCTTGAAGATAGGGGCGGTTCCAGGAAGAAGCTCTATGGCAAACTCAACTTTCCGCTCTGGTGGCATACCCGGTAAGTGTGATACCCGGTTTGCAAAGAAGAGAAGTTGGGGGTTGTTCTTTTTGTTTTTTTCCCTCATCCAGTTGTTGTTTTGGGGATTTGGAATTTTGTGAACAACATTCGCAACTAGGGCAGTAGAATTTATTTGGTTTGACGTTTGCGTTGCGGTCGGGAGCTGACGCGTGGGTTAGTTGGGCCGCAATTGGTGTTTCGGCCCATTAGCCCTCCCAAACCCTAGCCGCCACCGTCCTAACTACCCCCCCCCCATGTGCAGCCGCCCCCCCACTCCTCCTTTCCCCTTGGCTGCCGCCCCCTCTGCCCACCTCCTCCTCCCTCCATTGTTGCAGCCACCAAAACCCTAGCCACCCCCCCCCCCCCAATCCCCTCCTCCCTAGGTGCTACTCCGTGCCGCTCGGATCATCGTCTTTTGGTGCGAATCTCCAATCGTTTTGGTGGAAGGAAGAAGGGAGGAAGGAAAAGGGGAGAACCCAAGGTGATTTTTCTTTTGTGTTCATCCCTTGTTCATTTAGGCTGCGATTCAATTGATTAGATGTTGCGTTTGCGATTAGATAGAGGGGGGCTGTCCAGAATTTTGCGTGGTGGATGAACAGCGGTAGTTCCAGCAGTTTTTAGTTTTTTTTCGTGAAGATTTAATGGGGATCAATTTGGGAATCTTGTAGAACTTTGTTTTATCTTTCCAACGAGTATTTATGCGCTCAATTTGGAGTTATAAATTAAAAGTTATCATCGTTTGAATCCGGGTATGTGGCTGTCCGGAAAACAGATTTTTCAGAGTGATGAACAGCAGCAGTGTTAGCAGTTTCTGGGGATTTTTCGGGAGCAATTAGTGTTAATCAGTATGAGAATCTTGTAGAACTTTGTTTTATCTTTGCAACGAGTATTTATGCGCTCAATTTGGAGTTATAAATTAAAAGTTATCATCGTTTGAATCCGGGTATGTGGCTGTCCAGAAAACAGATTTTTCAGAGTGATGAACAGCAGCAGTATTAGCAGTTTCTGGGGATGTTTCGGGAGTAATTAGTGTTAATCAGTATGAGAATCATGTAGGGCTTTTCCTTATCTTTCCAACAAGTACTTATGCGCTCAAATCGGAATTATATTTTAAAAGTTATCGCTGTTTGAATCCGCGTATGTCGCTGCTCAAATCAGAAAAAAAAACAGATTGCAGGGTTTATTTTGAGGACCGTTTAGAGGTAAGTAGATGTTAGAATTCAATCATGAGTTGTATACAAAACTTGTGGGGAATTTTATGTAGTTGTCTCTGAAGTTTTTGTTTATCATCACTGCTGTCCTAAATTTTAAGTTATGGAATTGTTAAGCAGCGCCGCTGCAGTTTGGTTAGTGAGGGGAGAATTGTTACCGCGGCGGGGGTTTGAGATTGCGCGTAGGTGCGGTGTTGTCTTTGAGTTTTTTTTCATGAGAATTTGGTGCACTAAGTTGGGTGTCAAAAACAGGTGGTGGACTTCCGGATCGTTCTTAGGGATTTTTACCGAACTTCGGTAAAGGCAAGTAAAATAGTGATGGTTATTTCGTCTTTTGATTGAAGAGTCTCATACTTGATTATGTTTGTGCTATTTGTGTTCGTATCCATATTCCTAATAGGGTACCATCGTTTGAAATTATTCATGCTTTATTGATTATACATGTGAAGGGTGTGGTTTGATCATGTTACCCATGTGGTTATTGATGTGAAATGGGTGGAAGTATATGTCTAGCACATTTTATTTGGGAAGAACTCATGTTGTTGACATGCATAATGCATTCGTCATCCATTGCATTGAAGTTTTCGTCGCGATCTTATGGTCCGACCGTACCGGTACAATGAGCATCATATGTTTCCCGAGAAGGGGTATGATGCAGCTTCATATCCTTAGAGGTATGAAGGCAGAAGTCATGTTGCATCTGTAGCCATGTGCATTCATGGGTGAAGTGTGGAACCTATTTTGGTGATGTGGATAAGAGGGATCTTTACTTTGTAATTCATCTTGGCATTGAGTAATTGATTACTTGCTTACTTGCTGCAAATTAATATTTAAGGAAGAAGTTGGGAACCATGTGGTTGCTTATGCACGGTTGGCTTGCATTGTCCAACTGTTGTTTGTTTTTTTACTTGCTGAGATGTGTCATCTCACTCTTGCATTGTCTGATGCAGGCACCTGATCTTTGCTTTGGGAAAGAAGGGATGTAGCAGCACGACCACCACACTTTTAAATAAAGGAATAACTAATTATTAATGATGTTAAACAGGAAGGGTCAAGTCTAGGGAATTATTACATTCTAATCTTTCATGGTAGTTGAACTGTTTAGTTTGGTGGGCTGAGATGTCTATCTTTTGTCTGGTCATGAATGTTCTTTTCTACCGTTGCATTTTGATTATACTATGGCAATTATCTTTCTTTTATATCCTGTATAAACTATATGCTTCCCTTGTTATGCTACTTTCAAGGGAGGTGCTGCCGGATTTTGCAATACTTTCTTTCTCTATGTGTTGCATAAGTTTTGTAGAAAGGTTTTTTTTTGGTATCATCCATTGTGTGGGATCAGTGGAGTGTTACAGTTGGTATCAGAGGATAGGCTATAGGTCCTAGCAAGTGGAGTAGTAATAAATTGACACACTGCACATGTAGGATGGGTTTTCGGTCTTGCTATTAATATGATTATGTTATTCTCTGTGCTAGTTTTGACATTATCTAGAGAGATGCTATGCTTATCTCATATACTTATTATTCTCATCCCTGTGGATACAGCTATGCCGCCTCGTAGAGCTCGGGGTAGTCCGCAAGCTCCTAGTGGGGACTCGATGAGTCCGGCGGCAATGTTAGTCGCGATGCAGGCCATGCAGCAGGAGTTGGCCCTTCTGAGGCAAGCCATTCCTGTCGCCCCTGCGGGTGCTGCTCAGGGAGCTGGAGGTGGAGAAGTGCCTGGGGGCGCTGTTATTTGCGGGTGCTGTTCCTGGTGGCGGGGCCGGGGTGCCTCTTCCTGTCAGTGGTCTTTCTCTGATGCAGTGGATGGGCATGAAGTTGGATTCTTTTGATGGCAGTGGTACTCCGGTCGAGGCGGCAGATTGGTTGACTTATGTGGAGGATAAGATGAATGTCTTCGAGATTGCTTATGAAGATCGGGTTCGCTTTGGCACTCAGCTGCTGAAGGGTGAGGCGCAGATTTGGTGGAGAGGCGTGCAGGCAGCGCACTCCTCCTCACCAGGAGTCCTATCATGGGATGTTTTCATCAGGCAGTTCGAAAGGAGATTCTACCCGGTCACCTTTCTGGAGAAAATGAAGATTGACTTGCAGTCCTACAAGCAGGAGAAGAAGTCTGTCACAGAGTATGAGGTGGGCTTCAACAAAATGGTCCGCTTTGTCCCTCATGTGGCTTATAATGAGATGGAGAAGGCGAGCCAATTCCGTCAGGGTCTGAAGCCTTCTATCAGGCATGCTCTGGGGGCCTTTCCGTTGGTGGACTTCCGTACCACAGTGGAGCAGGCGCTGGGTGTGGAGATGCAACACCAGTACACCATGGAGTCGCAGAAGTCTTCGAGTGTTGATCAACCTCGTAGCCAGGACACGAGGAGGGGCAACACTGGAGGTCCAGCTCACAAGAGGGGCAAGTCTCAGCATCAGCGCCACCATCCTTATTGTGGCAAATCTTCTGACTCAGGTACTTCAGGAGGAAGTACTCAGAGGTTTCGGGCCGTTCCTAAGCCCGGGTTGGGGCTGGTGTGTTTCCGCTGTGGAGATGCGCATCGCCGTGCAGAGTGTCAGTGGAGTGGCAGGTGTTCTATCTGCAGTCAGGACCACAAGGATGTGGTGTGTAGGAGGAATCCCAATGGGAAGCTCAGATGGGAGCCGATAGCTTCCTCCTCTTCTCAGGGCACTATCAATATGATGTCAAGTGCTGAGCAGCAGTTTTCAGTTCCTCTTCCTCCACAGCAGCTTTATGTGCCCGGGACTTCTCAGTTCGTGCCGATGCAAGGTTTTCCGCAGTATCAGGTTGTGCCTACTCCTGCGCCGTCTACCCCTGTGCTGTCTCAGTTTGGAGCTCCGCGCCAGCCTCCTCCGGTGGCTCAGTGGGGTTCTTCTGTTAATTTCACTCCGGGAGCTTCCTCTTCTGCGGGTATTTCTGGAGCTTATGTGCTACCCGCTGCGGATGGCAGGGAGCAAGGAGACGTGGTGACAGGTACGATTTCAGTTGATTCATTTGCAGCCCATGCTCTTTTTGACTCTGGCGCTAGCTATTCGTTTGTTTCGGAGGATTTTGTGTCGCGGGCTGGTCTTTCGGTGCAGAGGTTGGGTCACCCAATTTTGGTCAGTTCTGCTAATGGCTCCATTAGTAGCTGTTCAGTTTGTCAGGGGTGTTCCGTCATTCTTGCTGATGAGGTTTTTTCGGCTAATCTGGTGGTGATTTCCTTGGGGGCATTCGATGTTATCTTGGGTATGGATTGGTTATCCCAGTATCGCGCGGTTATATCCTGCTTCTGGAAGACAGTGTTATTGCAGGCGCCGTCGGGTAAGGAGGTGGTGTTCTTGGGAAGTTCTCCGAAGTTCACATTATCCTTGTTGGCGCAATTGCTTCCTGATCGCTGGTCAAGGAAGTCGGGGATCTTTTTCTCTATGGTGGTGGAGGGCGAGGCTGCCTTGCGGGTGCAGGACATCCGGGTGGTGTGTGACTTTGCTGACGTGTTTCCAGCAGAGCTTCCAGGCATTCCTCCGGAGCGCGATGCAGCTTTTGAGATTAAGCTGATCCCGGGTACGCAGCCTATTCATAAGGCCCCGTATCGAATGGCTCCAAAGGAGCAGATTGAATTAAAGCGGCAATTGGATGATCTGCTGGCTAAGGGCTTCATTAGGCCTAGCAGGTCTCCATGGGCTTCCCCAGTATTGTTTGTTGAGAAGAAGGATAAAAGCAAGCGGCTGTGTGTGGATTATCGCGCTTTGAATCAAGTGACAGTCAAGAATAAATATCCGCTTCCCCGAATTGAGGTCCTCTTTGAGCAGTTGAGGGGTGCCCAGGTGTTCTCCAAAATTGATTTGAACTCTGGTTATCATCAATTGAGGATTCGTGAGGAGGATATTGAGAAGACTGCCTTCTGCACCAGGTATGGGCATTATGAGTTCATAGTCATGTCCTTTGGCTTAACTAATGCCCCTGCTGCGTTTATGGAAGCAATGAATAGGATGCTGCACGAATTCTTGGACGATTTTGTGGTCGTATTCCTAGATGATATTTTGATTTATTCAAAGACCGAGGCCGAGCATGATCAGCATCTCCGTCTCGTTCTGGGTGCCCTAAGGAAGAATCAATTCTATGGCAAGTTGAAGAAGTGTGCCTTTTGGCTATCTGAAGTGGCTTTCCTGGGGCACGTGATTAATCAGCAGGGTATTGCGGTTGACCCCAAGAATGTTGCGGCTGTAGTGGAGTGGAAGAGACCTTCTAGTGTCTCTGAAATCCGAAGTTTCTTGGGGCTTGCTGGGTATTATCGGCGTTTCGTACCAAATTTTTCCAGCATTGCTAAGCCTTTGACTAGGCTCTTGGGGAAGGGTGTTCCCTTCGTCTGGTCCGGCGATTGTGAGATCAGTTATCAGTCATTGAAGAGCAAGTTGGTGGACGCCCCTATCCTAGCTTTGCCTGAGAGCGGTAAGCGTTTCACAGTTTATACGGATGCTTAGAGTATTGGTCTTGGCTGTGTGCTGATGCAGGAAGGCAGGGTGATTGCTTATGGCTCAAGGCAGTTGAGGAAGCATGAGGGGAATTATCGAACTCATGATCTGGAATTGGCTGCGGTGGTTTTTGCTCTAAAGTCGTGGAGGCATTACCTTTATGGCGAGGCTTGTGACATTTTCACTGATCACAAAAGTCTCAAGTATATTTTTACTCAGAAGGAGCTGAATTTGAGGCAGCGTCGGTGGCTAGAATTGATTAAAGATTATGATTTGTCCATTCATTATCACCCGGGGAAGGCTAATGTGGTGGCGGATGCCCTTAGCAGGTCCGGGGTTCCAAAGGTGGCCTTGCCGTTGATCGCTGATCTGGACCGTTTGGGGATCGCTTTGTGTTATGTCGGCACCGCTAGCGAGGAGACTCAGATGCTTATTCAATCCTCTCTTATGGAGAGAGTGCGTGCGGCTCAGCAGCAGGATTGTCTTTTGCAGGAAGCCCGAAGGAGGGTTGGTGATGGTAAACCGCGGGAGTTCACCATTGATGAGAATGATTTGGTTCGTTTCAGGGGCCGTCTTTGTGTGCCTCAGAAATCAGAGGTGAAGCTGGATATCCTGCGAGAAGCTCATAAAACGCCTTACACCGTCCATCCTGGCGAAACCAAAATGTACCGAGATTTGAAGCAAAACTTCTGGTGGAAGCGGATGAAGGTTGACATTTCTAAGTATGTGGCCGCCTGTGAAGTATGTCAGCGCGTGAAGGCCGAACATAAGCGGCCTGCAGGTTTGCTGAAGCCATTGGAAATTCCAGAGTGGAAATGGGAGCATATCACCATGGATTTTGTGGTGGGTCTACCTCGTTCCCCTCGTGGCAGGGATGCTATTTGGGTGGTAGTGGATCGCTTGACTAAGTCTGCGCATTTTATTCCCATGAAGACCACGAATTCAGCTTCAGATTTGGTTCCCTTGTATATGAAGGAAGTAGTCAGGCTTCACGGGGTACCTAAGTCTATTGTTTCTGATCGAGACTCCAAATTTGTATCCAAATTCTGGGAGAGTCTCCACAGTGCATTGGGCACCAAGCTTTTGCTTAGTGTCGCTTTTCACCCTCAGACGGATGGTCAGTCAGAGCGAACAATCCAAACCTTGGAGGATATGTTGCGTGCTTGTGTTCTGTCATGGAAGGGTAGCTGGGAGGACCATCTTGCTCTGGCAGAGTTTGCGTATAACAACAGCTACCAAGCTAGCATCAAGATGGCACCATTTGAGGCTTTGTATGGCAGGCGGTGTATCTCTCCTCTGTGCTGGGAGACTTTGGGAGAGAGATCCCTGGTTGGTCCTGATTGGGTTCAGCAAACTTCTGAAAAGGTTCGGGAAATTCGTCAGAATATTTTGGCAGCTCAGAGTCGTCAGAAGAGTTATGCTGATGTGAGGAGGCGGGATCTGGAATTTGCTGTGGGTGACCAAGTCCTTCTCAGGGTATCACCCACTAAGGGAGTTGTTCGGTTCGGTGTCTCTAGGAAGCTCAGCCCAAGATACATTGGACCGTTCACTATCTTGGCCCGAGTGGGCAGCCTGGCTTATCGCTTGCTGCTGCCGGATTCCATGGCAGGGGTACACCCGGTTTTTCATGTCTCTACGTTGAGGAAGTTCTTGCGGGATCCGGACCATCAGATTGAGATGGAACCAATTGCGGTGCAGCAGGATCTGACTCTGGAGTGCCGTCCGATGCGTATATTGGAATTCTTGGAGCGTGTGTTGAGGAAGAGATCAATTAAGTATGTCAAGGTCCTATGGTCTAATCAGTCAGAGCGCGAGGCTACGTGGGAACTTGAGGAGTTGATGCGGCAGAAGTACCCGGAACTTTTCGTTGTGGGTAAGTGTTGTTGATTCGCTAATCTTTTCTTGTGTCATTCCGATAGAAGCGTCAGAATTCGAGGTCGAATTCTTTTTAAGAGGGGTAGAATGTGATACCCGGTTTGCAAAGAAGAGAAGTTGGGGGTTGTTCTTTTTGTTTTTTTCCCTCATCCAGTTGTTGTTTTGGGGATTTGGAATTTTGTGAACAACATTCGCAACTAGGGCAGTAGAATTTATTTGGTTTGACGTTTGCGTTGCGGTCGGGAGCTGACGCGTGGGTTAGTTGGGCCGCAATTGGTGTTTCGGCCCATTAGCCCTCCCAAACCCTAGCCGCCACCGTCCTAACTACCCCCCCCCCCCCCATGTGCAGCCGCCCCCCCCACTCCTCCTTTCCCCTTGGCTGCCGCCCCCCCTGCCCACCTCCTCCTCCCTCCATTGTTGCAGCCACCAAAACCCTAGCCACCCCCCCCCAATCCCCTCCTCCCTAGGTGCTACTCCGTGCCGCTCGGATCATCGTCTTTTGGTGCGAATCTCCAATCGTTTTGGTGGAAGGAAGAAGGGAGGAAGGAAAAGGGGAGAACCCAAGGTGATTTTTCTTTTGTGTTCATCCCTTGTTCATTTAGGTTGCGATTCAATTGATTAGATGTTGCGTTTGCGATTAGATAGAGGGGGGCTGTCCAGAATTTTGCGTGGTGGATGAACAGCGGTAGTTCCAGCAGTTTTTAGTTTTTTTTCGTGAAGATTTAATGGGGATCAATTTGGGAATCTTGTAGAACTTTGTTTTATCTTTCCAACGAGTATTTATGCGCTCAATTTGGAGTTATAAATTAAAAGTTATCATCGTTTGAATCCGGGTATGTGGCTGTCCGGAAAACAGATTTTTCAGAGTGATGAACAGCAGCAGTGTTAGCAGTTTCTGGGGATTTTTCGGGAGCAATTAGTGTTAATCAGTATGAGAATCTTGTAGAACTTTGTTTTATCTTTGCAACGAGTATTTATGCGCTCAATTTGGAGTTATAAATTAAAAGTTATCATCGTTTGAATCCGGGTATGTGGCTGTCCAGAAAACAGATTTTTCAGAGTGATGAACAGCAGCAGTATTAGCAGTTTCTGGGGATGTTTCGGGAGTAATTAGTGTTAATCAGTATGAGAATCATGTAGGGCTTTTCCTTATCTTTCCAACAAGTACTTATGCGCTCAAATCGGAATTATATTTTAAAAGTTATCGCTGTTTGAATCCGCGTATGTCGCTGCTCAAATCAGAAAAAAAAACAGATTGCAGGGTTTATTTTGAGGACCGTTTAGAGGTAAGTAGATGTTAGAATTCAATCATGAGTTGTATACAAAACTTGTGGGGAATTTTATGTAGTTGTCTCTGAAGTTTTTGTTTATCATCACTGCTGTCCTAAATTTTAAGTTATGGAATTGTTAAGCAGCGCCGCTGCAGTTTGGTTAGTGAGGGGAGAATTGTTACCGCGGCGGGGTTTGAGATTGCGCGTAGGTGCGGTGTTGTCTTTGAGTTTTTTTTCATGAGAATTTGGTGCACTAAGTTGGGTGTCAAAAACAGGTGGTGGACTTCCGGATCGTTCTTAGGGATTTTTACCGAACTTCGGTAAAGGCAAGTAAAACAGTGATGGTTATTTCGTCTTTTGATTGAAGAGTCTCATACTTGATTATGTTTGTGCTATTTGTGTTCGTATCCATATTCCTAATAGGGTACCATCGTTTGAAATTATTCATGCTTTATTGATTATACATGTGAAGGGTGTGGTTTGATCATGTTACCCATGTGGTTATTGATGTGAAATGGGTGGAAGTATATGTCTAGCACATTTTATTTGGGAAGAACTCATGTTGTTGACATGCATAATGCATTCGTCATCCATTGCATTGAAGTTTTCGTCGCGATCTTATGGTCCGACCGTACCGGTACAATGAGCATCATATGTTTCCCGAGAAGGGGTATGATGCAGCTTCATATCCTTAGAGGTATGAAGGCAGAAGTCATGTTGCATCTGTAGCCATGTGCATTCATGGGTGAAGTGTGGAACCTATTTTGGTGATGTGGATAAGAGGGATCTTTACTTTGTAATTCATCTTGGCATTGAGTAATTGATTACTTGCTTACTTGCTGCAAATTAATATTTAAGGAAGAAGTTGGGAACCATGTGGTTGCTTATGCACGGTTGGCTTGCATTGTCCAACTGTTGTTTGTTTTTTTTACTTGCTGAGATGTGTCATCTCACTCTTGCATTGTCTGATGCGGGCACCTGATCTTTGCTTTGGGAAAGAAGGGATGTAGCAGCACGGCCACCACACTTTTAAATAAAGGAATAACTGATTATTAATGATGTTAAACAGGAAGGGTCAAGTCTAGGGAATTATTACATTCTAATCTTTCATGGTAGTTGAACTGTTTAGTTTGGTGGGCTGAGATGTCTATCTTTTGTCTGGTCATGAATGTTCTTTTCTACCGTTGCATTTTGATTATACTATGGCAATTATCTTTCTTTTATATCCTGTATAAACTATATGCTTCCCTTGTTATGCTACTTTCAAGGGAGGTGCTGCCGGATTTTGCAATACTTTCTTTCTCTATGTGTTGCATAAGTTTTGTAGAAAGGTTTTTTTTTGGTATCATCCATTGTGTGGGATCAGTGGGGTGTTACAGTAAGTCCTTTGGAAACACATCTGGGAACTCGGACACAACCTTGATACTCTCAATTGGGTCTGCTTCACTGCTATCCACAGCTATCTGATAACAACTTCCTTTCTTTGGCTCAGGCGGGACTAACTCGGTCACCACTTCCTCTCCTAGTGGGGACACCAACTTGATTGTCCTTTTATCACAACTGATAACTGCCTGATACTTATCTAGCCAATTCATCCCTAGAATGACATCTATTCCCTGAGTACCCATTACTATAAGGTTGGCGGGAAACGCTATCCCCCTTATTTCCACACTTATATTCAAACAAATGCTATCGGCTCGAATTCTACCACCGGCTGAGTCAATTTTAATGGGGGTTGACATGGTAGTAATTGGAAGATTATGTGCTTCTACCCATGATGCAGTAATGAAAGAATGTGTTGCTCCAGTATCAAATAACACTTCTGCAATATGGGAGTCGACTGGGAACATACCTACTATCATGCCGGGGGTCTCCTGAACTGCTTCAGCCTCCAAGTGATTCAGCCTTCCATGATTATAGCGCGGCTGAGAGCGATTGCCTGCTCCAGGCTGAGGCACATTCTGCTTTGCTGGGGCATTGGGGCCTGACTGCTGCTGGGCTGCCTTCTTCGGACATTGCATCACCCAGTGGCCTTGCTCTCCACAGTGGAAACATGCTCTGTTTCCAACCTGAGCTGGTGCTGCCTGACTGTTCTGCTGGTTTGCTGGGGCAGGAAGACGAGGTGCCTGCTGATTCTGCCTCTGAAACTGACCTCCTGACTGATTGCTCTGACGGTTCTGGTACTGAGGCTGAGGATACTGCCTTTGAAACTGCTGATGCTGCTGAGGTGGACGCTGATTCTGCCTGAACTGCTGAGGTTGATTGCCTGAGAAACGAGGACGATTGCTGCTTCCAGGCTGGGGTCCACTGATCTTGCGCTTACGATCCTCCATCTCCTTTCGCTTCCTCTCTGTCATGATTGCTCTGTCAATCAGGTGCTGGAATGTCGGGAAGGTGTGATTCATCAGTTGGTACTGCAGAGGGTCAACCAGGCCTCTCAGGAAACGGTACTATCGCTTGGCGTCGGTGTTGACATCTTCAGGAGCATAGCGAGACAATTGCAGAAACCTGTCCCGGTACTCACTGACAGACAATGGCCCTTGCTTGAGAGCCAGGAACTCCTCCTTCTTCACTGTCATCAGACCTGCAGGGACATGGTACTGACGAAAGCTTCCTCTGAACTCTTCCCAGGTGATGGCGCCAGGATGGGCATGGGTGGCGAGGTAAGACTCCCACCATGATTGGGCTGCTCCTCTCAACAGACGGGGACCATACAAGACTTTCTCCCTGTCATCACACTGAGCGGTATGCAACTCCCGCTCCACAGTGCGCAGCCAGTCTTCAGCATCCATGGGGTCAGAAGAATGAGCAAACGTTGGTGGATGGCCTCTCATGAATTCAGCACGCTTGTCTCTGGGCATCTGAGGCATCTGAGGCTGAGGTGGGGCCTGCTGCTGCTGCTGCTGAATGGCGGCCAAAGTCTGACTGATGGCTTGAACTGACTGAGTCTGCATCAGAAACATCTGCTCGATGGACATCAGGGGCGGGGGCGGCAGGTGCTGCTGCTGGGGAACCTCATCCTGTTGAGCGGTTCGCTCCTGCTGAGCACGCCTTCCTCCTCTGCGCCTGTTCTCTGACATCTGCAGAATGCAACCACACATCAGAACTGATCTGGCAAATCTTGCAGCATAAGGAAAGAGAATAGAATCCTTCAACAGCACTGAACAGATGAGCATCTTCACTGATCTCCAACACAGACCACACAGCTTCTCAGATAAAGAGGAGAGTGGAATAAAAGGTTTCCCAACCATATAACTAACTCCATTAACATATAACAGGTAAACCAAAATGCAGGGGATACCCACACTCTGGTGACAGTCATTACAAAGATCCAAACCAAACATAGTTCATCATGACAAACATAAATGCATAGGATATAGCAAACTACCCTGTCTAACTAAGACTAACTAAGACCGAGTCTAACGCTAAGACTGAAGCTTCTATGTATATTTTTTGTATTAATTACAAGATCCAACTCTAACGATCTATGGTTCTAGAGTTATCTTGGTCTTGCAGCCGGGATTGCCATAAGACTGGTGTCCACGCTGAGGTGAGCGGTACGGGTGCTGAGTCCCGACGGAAGCGGGGGAACCACCATCCAAGTGACGACGTTCCGCGCGCTCAGCCCACAGCAGGGCGATCTCAGCACGAGCCCTACTCAGCTCGTCTAATGCATGGTCCAGCTCCGTGTTTAGCACGGCGGCTAGGTTGACTGTGCTGCTCAACCTAGGATTGCCCTCACCGACAGGTGAGACAATCACGCCTCCTGTGCTGCCAGATGGACGACGGGGGTAATACTTCAGGTCAAGGCCGTCAGCTACCCCACCGAAAACCGAGTAGTAGTGCGAAAGCGCACGCCGTGCAGCATCTTGCATGGCTGCCTCAGCTGAGTCCCGCTCAGAGATAGAATAGTGCTCTGAGCAGGCCTCTGCACCCTGGAGACTGTTCTCCGGGCAGCGCACCAAGCAGGTTGCCTCCCAGCGGTCCGGGTAGACCCCACGACTATGCTGGTAGACCACACAGCGATACTCGACGGACCAAGTATGTCGGTCAAATGCCCGACGTAGCAGGGTGTCGAGCGCATCGTGGAAGTGACACCCGCGAGCAGCGTCGCGAGTGATGGGTCGAGCAACCCATCCTTCCGGCTCAGGGTTAGCAGAGAAGTCGGTGTCGTGGCTTGAGCTGTCGTCGCCATCTCCGTCGTCTGGGTCTCCTCCAGCAGCTACTCCAGAAGCTGGGACGCCCAGTGGTGGTGCAGGGGCGGCTCCAGAGGAAGCACAGGGGAGCAGCTCCTCACAGACTCTATCTCCTGGTGGAGCGAGAAGGAAGAGCCCTGCTGCTCCTGTCGTCGACGTTCCTGCTCCTCACGCAGGCGGTGGTGTAGTCTCTCCAAGTGGCTGGACTGTCCGGCCACGGGACGGCGAAGCGGACGCTCAGCAAGGCGGGAGGGTAAGAAGGGGATGACTGACTTTCGTGCAGTGTGTCTAAGTCGAGCCATCTACAAAAGACATCGCAAGCAAAAGGGTGAGAACAGAATTAATATGACCAGCAAGTAATGAATCATAAGTAAATGAAGGATTAGAATAAAACATGATTTTCAGCAAGGTATACTATATAGTAGAACATAGGTTTGGTCGGTATGACCAACTTTTGAAGGGATATCAAAGTCAAGGCAGAGACAGAGGTCTATAGTCCTTAGAACGACCATTCTATTCTAGGTTAGCGGTCCTACAGTCAGCACGGCTTTGATACCACTTATGTCACACCCGGTTTCAGAAGGCAAACCGAATGCGAACCATGTACGTGCCAGGATCAGTTATTCACGTACACAGCAGTTACATAACATGGACATCATCACACAGTGCTCAAAATAGTATTAATAAGGGAAATAGTCGATTACATCATACGTCTGAGACGTCCATATAGTCCTTACAATAAATCAAAGTGCGGAAAAGAAACGTAGATAACCGCGGCCTTCACAGGCAGCCGACTGGGGGTTGCCGCTAACCCACACCTAGAACTCGTCGTAGTCTTGGAACTCCTGGAAGTCTCCTTCCACAGCTTCATCTTCGCCTGAGCAGTGGTTGCAATGCTAGCAACCTGGGGATGGGGGGGTTTGGTGTGTAGAGCAAGGGTGAGTACACATCAACATACTCAGCAAGTATCCTGTTTGGCTGTAGTGGACTAGCTTTATGTGGGGATAAGTCAAGCAGTTGCTTTTAGTTGGTCAGATTATTACTTACTAGTAGAAAGCCAAGTTTTAGCATTAACCCAAGTTCTTAACCCGATGTACCCTTTCCAAACGGAAAGAATACCACTTACCAGCACCATAGTCATAACCAAAACCATCAGTCTCATAACCACCTGTACCAAAGTATCTCTGATCAAGTACCACTAATCACTGGAGCTCCCTTGGCCGCTCATAACCGCGAGCACGGCTGATATATCAGTTTTCAAACACTCTGCAGAGGTTGTGCACTTTACCCACAAGCCGTGATTCCCATTCTGCCCGGAGATCATGACTCTCCATTGATCACTACCAAGGTGACCCAGCAGGGCATCACTACGTAGCCTTTACAAAGATTCCCCGGAGCTGTAGCCACCCGTTAGGTTTCCTAAATGCACCGCACTCCTCCCCAAGGGGCGAACCCAAACTTGGCAGAGCGAGCCGCATACACCGAGCCCCATTGACGGTACGACGGCTAAGTGAACTACACCCCGGATCCTCTAATTATTCAGCTAAGGGCACCCCATTCCACCCTCATGGTTGCACTGTTTTCCCGGGCGGTCATCCATAGAACAGGTCCTTACGGAGAGGCACTCGAGAAACCGCTCGAGCCCCCTTAAAGGCCACAAGTACAACATCATAAATAAGAGAAGGGAAAACAACGTATCATAGATAATCTCATCATGTTCATTGATTAGAGTTTGAGCAATAGCATAAAGCTAAACAGTAATAATCCAACCCAAATAGGTAAACAAGGACATGGATAACAAAAGCTAGTCAATCCTTAGGCATAAATGTGTAATGCGGGAGGTGAATTAAATAATGATTAGGACAGAGATAGGTCAAGGGACACTTGCCTCCACCAAACGACCGGTGCTCAGGGGCTTCTCCTGCGAGTTCCTCGGGCTCTTCAACCGGATCGTTCTCTATGCGATTGCAAGCATACATACATTCATCCATTCAAATTGGGAAACAAACAGTACATCATACAAGGGAACAAATAAAGTGAATATGCATCAAGTATGACATTCGATATCGCATTCATTATGGTTAGAAAGAAACGGGAAAAGGTCTCGCGGGGGGTTTAAAGCTTATGCACTAATGATTAGTTACAATTGGTTCTAACAAAAGAATTTAGCTATATGCACTAATGGAAACCTAGTCATTTGTAGTTGATCAACATTGAACTGGATAAACAATTAATTATATGAACTAACTAGTGTAACGGAATTCTAAATTAAGTTTCCTATTTCAATAATATGAACAATGATTAACCTGCTTAAAATAAAATAAATAACAGTAATGAAAGAAAATAAAATAAAATAAAATAAATAAAAAAGGGGGGGCGGTTGAACCGGCCAGGGGGCGGTTGAACCGGCCTGGGGCAGGGGCGAGGGCGGCCGAGCCGGCGGCGGGCGGCCGAGCTGGCGGGGGCGCGGGGCAGGGGGCGCAGGGGCGGCCGAGCCGGCCAGGGGGCGGCCGAACCGGCGGGCAGGGGCGGCCAAGCCGGCCAAGGGCGGGGCAGGGCGCGCGGGGGCGGCCGAGCCGGCGGGCAGGGGCGGCCGAGCTGGGCGGCGGGCGGCCGGACCGGGGCGCGGGGGTGGCCGAGCGGCGAGGGGAAAGGGGAGGGGAAATGGGGGAGGGAGGAGAGGGGGAGGGGGACCTCACCGGGGACGGGGACGGGCGGCCGAGCGGCGGGGTGGCCGAGCTGCAGGGGGTGGCCGAGTTGCAGGGGGCGGCGGCTTGGGTGGGGAAGAGAGAATTAGAGGGAGGGAGAGGGATTGGGGGAATTGGGGGGAAATTGGGGGGAAAGGGAGGGGGCGGCTGTGCCAATGGGCCCAAAGGGGGGCGCGAGGGGGGCGGCTGGGCCGGCCGAGGCGGCCCACGGCGCGGGAGGGAGAAAAAGGGAGAAGAGAGAGAAAGAAAAAGAAAAAGAAAAAGAAAGAAAAGGTTTTTCTCCTTTTCGAAATCCGATCTTTCTAGATGAATGCACTTACATCTCTAAGCAATCAAAGAATGCATAGTTCGGCATGGTGCATCAAACAACATAAAGTACTTTGGGGTTTTTCTTTACACGGGAATTCCAAGCCGAATCCCGCTATAACTTTGGAAAAGATCAAGGTTTAGCGAGGGAACGAGAAAAGAAAAGGGTAACGCCTGAATTTGGTGAGAGACAAGAAGAAAAAAATTCTACCCCCAAATTCAGGGCGTTACAATCAGCACAACAAATAATGAAGAAGGATTCATATAAGGTATTAAATATGATATAAACATTTAAACATTATTATTAACTCGTTTTTATTTTATTATTATGGAAAAATAGAAATGATAACAAATTACAAATGTACCTTCGGCTTGAAAGAAGGTAAAAGTACAAGCGTGACGCAAAAGTAAAATGCCAAGTCAGCGTGAACAGTACCGGAGCACTGTTCATCTATTTATAGGCACGGGACGCAGCCCATGTAAAATTACATTCATGCCCTTTGCATTTGCTAATAACTCTGTGATAATCCATAGGGGTCTAAATAACCTTTTCCCCTTTAAGTCGGTTCCCTTTTCTATTATCACGCCGAAGCTCTACGCAGCTTCGTCTCTGCATCATCCTTCGTATTCTTTGTGCTTCTTCACCCAAGTCCGAAGGTCCAAGTCTGAAGATATCTGTTCATGAATTATACTCCAGAAACATTGTTAAATCATGTTTTTGAGGACCTTCGGAAGACGAAGGCCCCCAACAGGTTTCTTTGCACACGGTAACCGGCGTGCTGGTTACATGACGTGTGGGCCTGGTCACCTGAGTTGGACTGCCAGTTGTGGCGGAGCTGAGGAGGCGCACAGCCGTGGGACGGTTGCACGCCTCTTGCACGGCGGGTCGCCTCTTTGACCGCTGGATACATCAAAGATGAAGGGATGCTTAATCGTGGGGCGGCTGCATGCCCCTTGCGCAGCGGCTCGCCTTCCTGGCCGCTGGTTGCCCCGGGAATGGAGGGGCGCGTAACCGCAGGGTAGTCGCACGCTCCTTCTTGGGGTTAGTTTGCATGACATGCGAGGCCTGGCCCCCGTGTCATAAGGTGAGATCCTTGGTGCACGCCGGGGGAGACTTCACCCGTAACGCTTCAGGGGCGCGAGTGGGGGGATCTGCCTTTAAAAAGGGGTCAATCCCCTGGATTAACCCCAGGCAGCAAACATGCCTTGCTCCTCTTGCGACCACCGCGCCCTTTCGCCTTCCGGGCCTCCAGATGAGGTGCGCCAGTGTTTTCTGAAGGGATCCGCGTCAAGGTCGTCTCTTCCGATGACTTCATCATCGGAGAGCGTGCGCTCGTGGTGGTGGTGTCGCCAATCTTGTCTTCTTTCTGCTGCCGTTGGAGGGGTGCAACCCCATGGGGGTTGTCATCCTTCCACCACCATTCGGCTTCAAGGATTTTCATCACGCAGCCCGGCTGCAGTCCCCCGCTGGTGGTCATCCAGAAGGATGACTACCAGCCTTGTGGTGGGGAGAAGCAAACCGGGCTGCGGCCTCCCTCCTGCCCTCAGCTTCAAGGATGTTCATCATCCGTGCTGGGGAGGAGGGTGCACCGAGTTGGGACCCGCCTCCGCGTGGGCAGCGGCCCTCTTCTTCCCTCAGTGTTCAGGGGAGAAGGGTGTTCGCCGTCTATGGCGCTATCAGCTGCCGCGTGTCTGGCTTCCTGGCCTGGGCGGCTCCGGTGCCGCCTCCTACCGCTAGGGCAGAGCGTGGCTGTCCGTCCACCGCACGGGCGATGGTCACGCCATGCGCTGGTTGGCCACACCCACGGCTTCTCCTGCGGCACCAGTCGTACTGGGAGGTCGTACAAGACGTCGTACGCCGTGCGGGTGGGGGCGGCGTTCTTGGATGGTCTTGTCCTCACTCCCGTAGTGAGGACGGGAACGAAGACCTCTTCGTGCGCGCTGGTGCGGCCGCCGTTCGCTGGTACGGCACTGGTGTGCAGGCGGTTGCTGTCGTTGGTGCTGAGGTGGTCGCCGCCGCTGGTGAGGCTCCCCACTGCAGAGGTGGTTGCCTCCGTCGGCGAGACTGAAAGGGAAATGTGCCCTTGGGCCATTTCTAAGTATTTTGGTGATTGAGTGCCAACACAAGTGGTCATGTGTTAATCTATACCAAAGGGTGGACAAAGTGCAAATCAATACAAAGGTATGATTCTAGACTTAGTACATTGGTTTTTTGTACTAACATATTTGTCTAAGTGTTAGAATAAGAGAAAAAGCAATTGGAAAAGACTTGGCTCGAGCAGCCAAGACTCTGCTTAGTCTGGGTGCACCGGACAGTGTCCGGTGCGCCAGGCTGGCGTCTGATCAACTTGCTGCTCTCGGGTCTTGACGGCGGCGTACGGCTATAAATCACCGGACTGTCCGGTGGTGCACCGGAGAGTGTCCGGTGAGTCAGCTACGGCGAAGTCACCGCTCTCGGGAACCAAGTCAACAGCGTCCGGGGAGCCAACGGTCGGCCGCGTAATCCGCGCGCGACGCGTGGCCGAGCCAACGGTCAGAAGGGGGCACCGGACTGTCCGGTGTGCACCGGACAGTGTCCGGTGCGCCAACGGCTCCAAGCTACCAACGGTCGGCTGCGCCAAAATAGGAAAGAGATCCGCACCGACAGTGTCCGGTGGTGCACCGGACTGTCCGGTGCGCCAGTCGACAGAAGGCAAGAATTGCCTTCCTGGAATGCTCTCAACGGCTCCTAGCTGCCTTGGGGCTATAAAAGGGACCCCTAGGCGCATGGAGGAGTACATCAAGCATTCTCTAAGCATTCCTAAGCACCAAGACTCCAATTGCGCGCATTTGATTCTTTGTGATAGCAACTAGAGCTCCATTTGAGTAGAGAACTCTTTGGGTTGTGTTGTGAGCTTGAGTTGTGACTTGTGTGCGTGTTTGTGCTCTGATTTTGTGTCTTGTGTGCGTTGCTCATCCCATCCTTACTTCCGTGCTTCTTAGTGAACATCAAATTGTAAGGGCGAGAGGCTCCAAGTTGTGGAGATTCCTCGCAAGCGGGATATAGTGAAACAAAGCAAAACACAGTGGTATTCAAGTGGGTCTTTGGACCGCTTGAGAGGGGTTGAGTGCAACCCTCATCCGTTGGGACGCCACAACGTGGAGTAGGCAAGTGTTGGACTTGGCCGAACCACGGGATAACCCACTGTGCCTATCTGTGTTGATCATCTTGTGGTTATTGTGTTTTGCAAGAACTCCTCTCTAGCCATTTGGCTTTATTGTGCTAACTCCTAATCAAGTTTTGTGGCATTAAGTTTCAAGTTTTTACAAGATCACCTATTCACCCCCCTCTAGGTGCTCTCAATTGGTATCAGAGCCGTTCTCTTCAAGAAAGGGACTAATCGCCCGAAGAGATGGATCCTAAGGGAAAGGGGATGGTGGTCAACGACAATGAGAAGGAGTCCATCTTCAACGAGCCAAGGGACGACAAAGTAAATGACTCCGACTCGAGTCAAAAGAAGAAAGATGGAAATAAGAAGAGGCGCATCAAGAAGATCGTCTACTACGACGATAGCGACGAGTCTTCTTCTTCCCAAAAGGACGACGACGACAACGACTACGAGAAAAACAAGACGGTTAATTCAAACTTTTCCTTTGATTATTCTCGTATTCCGCAAAGTTCCAATGCTCATTTGCTTTCCATTCCCCTCGGTAAACCCCCTCACTTTGATGGAGAGGACTACGGATTTTGGAGTCACAAAATGCGTAGCCACTTGTTCTCTCTCCATCCAAGTATATGGGAGATAGTAGAAAATGGAATGCACTTTGATAGTACGGATAGTCCCATGTTCATTAATGAACAAATTCATAAAAATGCACAAGCTACTACTATTCTTTTAGCGTCATTGTGCAGGGATGAATACCATAAGGTGAGCGGCTTGGACAACGCCAAGCAGATTTGGGACACCCTCAGGATCTCTCATGAGGGAAATGACGTCACTATGCTCACCAAGCTGGAGTTGGTGGAGGGCGAACTTGGGAGATTCGCAATGATCAGGGGAGAGGAGCCAACCCAAACATACAATAGGCTCAAGACCCTCGTCAACAAAATAAGGAGCTATGGAAGCACGCGATGGACGGACCACGATGTCGTCCGCCTAATGCTAAGGTCTTTCATTGTCCTTGATCCACATCTTGTAAACAATATTCGTGAAAATCCTAGGTACACCAAGATGTCGCCCGAAGAAATACTTGGAAAGTTCGTAAGCGGGCGGATGATGATCAAAGAGGCAAGATACGTCGATGAGGCGTTGAATGGTCCAATTCATGAGCCTCAAGCCATTGCTCTCAAGGCAACAAATAGCAAGGAGGCGCTACCTAGCAAGGTGGCACAAGTTGAGGCTGCGGGGCTCAATGAGGAAGAAATGGCCCTCATCATCAAGCGCTTCAAGACGGCGCTCAAAGGTCGCAAGGAGGATCCCAACAAAAGCAAGACGAAGGGAAAGCGCTCCTGCTTCAAGTGTGGTAAGATTGGTCATTTTATCGCTAATTGTCCCGATAATGATAGTGACCAGGAACAAGAGAAGAAGAGGGAAAAGAAAAAGACTTACAAGAAGGCTAAGGGCGAGGCACACCTTGGCAAGGAATGGGACTCGGATTGTTCGTCATCCGACTCCGACAACGAAGGACTCGCCGCCTCGGCCTTCAACAAATCGTCCCTCTTCCCCAACGAGCATCACACCTGCCTCATGGCAAAGGAGAAGAAGGTAAACACTCGAAAGTCTACTTATGCTTCTTCTAGTGATGATGAATCTAGCGATGATGAAATAGATTACGCTAGTTTGTTCAAGGGCTTAGATAGAACTAAGATTGATAAGATTAATGAATTGATTGATGCTTTGAATGATAAGAATAGATTGTTAGAAAAGCAAGAGGATCTTTTGTATGAAGAACATGATAAATTTGTAGAGGCACAAAAATCTCTTGCTTTAAAAGTTAAAAGGAATGAAATGCTTTCTTGTGAACTATCTACTTGCCATGAGACCATTTCTAGTTTAAAAAGTGTTAATGATGATTTAAATGCTAAACTAGAAGTAGCAAATAGATCTAACACTTGTGTAGAACATGTTGTGATTTGCAATAGGTGTAAAGATTTTAATGTTGATGCTTGTAGTGAACACCTAGTTTCTATTGCAAAGTTAAATGATGAAGTGGCTAGTCTTAATGCCCAACTTAAGACTAGCAAAAATGAATTTGATAAACTAAAATTTGCAAGGGATGCCTACACCATTGGTAGACACCCCTCAATTAAGGATGGGCTTGGCTTTAAGAGGGAAGCCAAGAACTTAACAAGTCATAAGGCTTCCATTCCCGCTGAGGAGAAAGGGAAGGCTCCTATGACTAGTAGCAATCAAAAGAATCATGCCTTCATTTATAGCGATAGGAAATTCTCTAGAAATGTTTGTAGGAATTATTCTTATGATTCACATGCTATGACTGCTTCTAGTTCCTATATGCATGGTAGAAATATGGCTAGAAATGTTCATTATGATAGGAGTTGTAATGCATTCGACTCTCATGCCATGATTGCTTCGAGTTCAAACTTTAATGGTAGATCTAGGAAGAATGTTATGTCTCATGCTCCTAGAAAAGTATATAATGGATATACCACTATCTTTCATGCTTGCAATGCTAAGTTTATTCTTTCATGTAAAAATAAAAATGTGATTGCTAAAAAGGTGGGAGCCAAATGTAAGGGAGATAAAACTTGCATTTGGGTTCCTAAGACGATTGTCACTAACCTTGTAGGACCCAACAAGAGTTGGGTACCTAAGACCCAAGCATAATTTGCCTTGCAGGTTTATGCATCCGGGGGATCAAGCTGGATTATCGACAGCGGATGCACAAACCACATGACGGGGGAGAAGAAGATGTTCACCTCCTACGTCAAGAATAAAGATTCCCAAGATTCAATCATATTCGATGACGGGAATCAAGGCAAGGTTAAAGGCTTAGGCAAGATTGCCATCTCAAATGAGCACTCTATCTCTAATGTATTTTTAGTAGAGTCGCTAGGTTATAATCTTTTGTTGTTTAGTCAACTTTGTAATATGGGTTATAATTGCTTATTCACAAATGTAGATGTGTCTGTCTTTAAAAGAGGTGATGGTTCATTAGCTTTTAAGGGTGTACTAGACGGCAAACTTTATTTAGTTGATTTTGCAAAAGAGGAGGCCGGTCTAGATGCATGCTTAATTGCTAAGACTAGCATGGGCTGGCTGTGGCATCGCCGTTTATCACATGTGGGGATGAAGAACCTTCACAAACTTCTAAAGGGAGAACATGTGATAGGTCTAACAAATGTAACCTTCAAAAAAGATAGACCTTGTGCAGCTTGTCAAGCAGGTAAACAGGTGGGAAGCTCTCATCATACCAAAAATGTGATGACAACATCAAGACCTTTAGAGTTGCTTCATATGGACCTCTTCGAACCCGTCGCCTATCTAAGCATAGGAGGAAGTAAGTATGGTCTTGTTATAGTTGATGACTTTTCCCGCTTCACTTGGATATTCTTTTTGCAGGATAAAACAGAAACCCAAGGGACCCTCAAGCGCTTCCTAAGGAGAGATCAAAATGAGTTTGAGCTCAAGGTAAAGAAGATAAGAAGCGACAACGGGTCGGAGTTCAAGAATCTTCAAGTAGAAGAGTATCTTGAGGAGGAAGGAATCAAGCACGAGTTCTCCGCTCCCTACACACCACAGCAAAATGGTGTGGTAGAGAGGAAGAACAGGACGCTCATCGATATGGCAAGGACGATGCTTGGAGAGTTCAAAACCCCCGAGCGGTTTTGGTCGGAAGCTGTGAACACGGCTTGCCACGCCATAAATCGGGTCTACCTTCATCGACTCCTCAAGAAGACTTCATACGAACTACTAACCGGTAACAAACCCAGTGTGTCTTACTTTCGTGTATTTGGGAGCAAATGTTATATTCTAGTGAAGAAGAGTAGAAATTCTAAGTTTGCTCCCGAAGCTGTAGAAGGGTTTTTGTTAGGTTATGACTCAAATACAAAGGCGTATAGGGTCTTCAACAAATCATCGGGTTTGGTTGAAGTCTCTAGCGACGTTGTATTTGATGAGACTAATGGCTCTCCAAGAGAGCAAGTTGTTGATCTTGATGATGTAGATGAAGAAGATGTTCCAACGGCCGCCATACACACCATGGCAATTGGAGATGTGTGACCACAGGAACAAAAGGAGCAAGATCAACCTTCTTCATCAACAATGGTGCAACCCCCAACTCAAGACGATGAACAGGTTCATCAAGAAGAGGCGTGTGATCAAGGGGGAGCACAAGATGATCATGTTATGGAGGAAGAAGCACCTCAAGCCCCTCCAACTCAAGTCCGAGCGACGATTCAAAGGAATCATCCAGTCGACCAGATATTGGGTGATATTAGCAAGGGAGTAAGTACTCGCTCTAGATTAGTTAATTTTTGTGAGCATTACTCTTTTGTCTCTTCTATTGAGCCTTTCAGGGTAGAAGAGGCCTTGCTAGATCCGGACTGGGTAATGGCCATGCAGGAGGAGCTAAACAATTTCAAGAGAAATGAAGTTTGGACACTGGTGCCACATCCCAAGCAAAACATTATGGGAACCAAGTGGGTGTTCCGCAACAAACAAGACGAGCACGGGGTGGTGACAAGGAACAAGGCACGACTTCTGGCAAAAGGTTATGCCCAAGTCGCAGGTTTGGACTTTGAGGAGACTTTTGCTCCTGTGGCTAGGCTAGAGTCAATTCGCATATTGTTAGCCTATGCCGCTCACCATTCTTTTAGGTTGTTCCAAATGGATGTGAAGAGCGCTTTCCTCAACGGGCCAATCAAGGAGGAGGTGTACGTAGAGCAACCCCCTGGCTTTGAGGATGAACGGTACCCCAACCACGTGTGTAAGCTCTCTAAGGCGCTCTATGGACTTAAGCAAGCCCCAAGAGCATGGTATGAATGCCTTAGAGACTTTTTAATTGCTAATGCTTTCAAGGTTGGGAAAGCCGATCCAACTTTATTCACTAAGACGTGTGATGGCGATTTATTTGTGTGCCAAATTTATGTCGATGACATAATATTTGGTTCTACTAACCAAAAGTCTTGTGAAGAGTTTAGCAGGGTGATGACTCAAAAGTTTGAAATGTCGATGATGGGCGAGCTGAACTACTTCCTTGGGTTCCAAGTGAAGACTCTCAAGGACGGCAATTTCATCTCCCAAACGAAGTACACGCAAGATTTGCTAAAGCGGTTTGGGATGAAGGACGCCAAGCCCGCAAAGACTCCAATGGGAACTGACGGACACACCGACCTCAACAAAGGAGGTAAGTCTGTTGATCAAAAAGCATACCGGTCTATGATAGGTTCCTTGCTTTACTTATGTGCTAGTAGACCGGATATTATGCTTAGTGTATGCATGTGTGCTAGATTTCAATCCAATCCAAGGGAGTGTCACTTAGTGGCCGTGAAGCGAATTCTTAGATATTTAGTCGCTACGCCTTGCTTCGGGATCTGGTATCCAAAGGGGTCTACCTTTGACTTGATTGGATATTTAGACTCCGACTATGCTGGATGTAAGGTCGATAGGAAGAGTACATCGGGGACGTGCCAATTATTAGGAAGGTCCCTGGTGTCATGGAGTTCGAAGAAACAAACTTTCGTTGCCCTATCCACCGCTGAGGCCAAGTATGTTGCCGCAGGACAGTGTTGCGCGCAACTACTTTGGATGAGGCAAACCCTCCGGGACTTTGGCTACAATCTGAGCAAAGTCCCACTCCTATGTGATAATGAGAGTGCTATCCGCATGGCGGATAATCCTGTTGAACACAGCCGCACAAAGAACATAGACATCCGGCATCACTTTTTGAGAGACCACCAGCAAAAGGGGGATATCGAAGTGTTTTATGTTAGCACCGAGAACCAGCTAGCCGATATCTTTACCAAGCCTCTAGATGAGAAGACCTTTTGCAGGCTGCGTAGTGAGCTAAATGTTTTAGATTCGCGAAACTTGGATTGACTTATAGCATACATGTGTTTTATGCCTTAATCATGTTCCGTATGCATTTTGTTGTTTATTAATGGTGCAAGCACTCCTCGGACCTCACAAGTCCAATTGCAAGTGATGCACATATTTAGGGGGAGATGTGCTACAACTTGACTCTTTGAGACTAACCATGTGCTTGAGTGTTCTTAAATTAGTCTCAAAGGTGGATTGAAAGGAAAAGGTGGACTTGGACCATGAAAGACTTCCACTGCACTCCGATGAGAGGGTAACTTACTCCAAGTTCATCTCCATGTCTCTTAATGCCTTTTGTTCTTACTTGACGATTTTGGTAAGGCAATGGGGTTAAAGGGCCAAGATTGATCCCGTTTTGGTGCTTGATGCCAAAGGGGGAGAAAATAAGGCCAAAGCAAGAAATGGATCAGCTACCACTTGAGTATTTTGAAAAAGTAGAGTTAGAACTTTTGATTTGTCAAAATACTCTTATTGTCGCTTTTTGTCAAAAGTTGGTCTCTTGTGGGGACAATGTTTGATTATGGGAAATAGGGGGAGTTTTTGAATCTGTGATCAATTTCTCTTGGAATACCTTTCTCTATGCCTCAACAAGTGAATTTGACTTAGAGATAGGAAATTGAGTTTTATTTGCAAAAACAAACCAAGTGGTGGCAAAGAATGATCCAAATATGCCAAATTTGAATCAAAACCAATTTGTGTTCTCATTTGCATTGTTGCTGCACTTCCTTTAGTTGCTTTTGTTGTGTTGACATAAATCACCAAAAAGGGGGAGATTGAAAGGGAAATGTGCCCTTGGGCCATTTCTAAGTATTTTGGTGATTGAGTGCCAACACAAGTGGTCATGTGTTAATCTATACCAAAGGATGGACAAAGTGCAAATCAATACAAAGGTATGATTCTAGACTTAGTACATTGGTTTTTGTGTACTAACATATTTGTCTAAGTGCTAGAATCAGAGAAAAAGCAATTGGAAAAGACTTGGCTCGAGCAGCCAAGACTCTGCTCAGTCTGGGTGCACCGGACAGTGTCCGGTGCGCCAGGCTGGCGTCTGATCAACTGGCTGCTCTCGGGTCTCGACGGCGACGTACGGCTATAAATCACCGGACTGTCCGGTGGTGCACCGGACAGTGTCTGGTGAGTCAGCTGCGGCGAAGTCACCGCTCTCGGGAACCAAGTCAACAGCGTACGGCTAAAATTCACCGGACTGTCCGGTGAGCCAACGGTCGGCCGAGCCAACGGTCGGCCGCGTAATCCGCGCGCGACGCGTGGCCGAGCCAACGGTCAGAAGGGGGCACCGGACTGTCCGATGCACCAACGGCTCCAAGCTACCAACGGTCGGCTGCGCCAAAACAGGAAAGAGATCCGCACCGGACAGTGTCCGGTGGTGCAGCGGACTGTCCGGTGCGCCAGTCGACAGAAGGCAAGAATTGCCTTCCTGGAATGCTCTCAACGGCTCCTAGCTGCCTTGGGGCTATAAAAGGGACCCCTAGGCGCATGGAGGAGTACATCAAGCATTCTCTAAGCATTCCTAAGCACCAAGACTCCAATTGCGCGCATTTGATTCTTTGTGATAGCAACTAGAGCTCCATTTGAGTAGAGAACTCTTTGGGTTGTGTTGTGAGCTTGAGTTGTGACTTGTGTGCGTGTTTGTGCTCTGATTTTGTGTCTTGTGTGCGTTGCTCATCCCATCCTTACTTCCGTGCTTCTTAGTGAACATCAAATTGTAAGGGCGAGAGGCTCCAAGTTGTGGAGATTCCTCGCAAGCGGGATATAGTGAAACAAAGCAAAACACCGTGGTATTCAAGTGGGTCTTTGGACCGCTTGAGAGGGGTTGAGTGCAACCCTCGTCCGTTGGGACGCCACAACGTGGAGTAGGCAAGTGTTGGACTTGGCCGAACCATGGGATAAACCACTGTGCCTATCTGTGTTGATCGTCTTGTGGTTATTGTGTTTTGCAAGAACTCCTCTCTAGCCACTTGGCTTTATTGTGCTAACTCCTAATCAAGTTTTGTGGCATTAAGTTTCAAGTTTTTACAGGATCACCTATTCACCCCCCCTCTAGGTGCTCTCAGAGACCGTCAGTGCCACCTACTGCCGGACCTCTGGCTCTTTGGCTTTAATGGCTTGTTGTCGCCCCCCCCCCCTCGTAGGGAGACGGTGGCGAGGTCCTTCCTGCAGCGGCGCACATGCTGGGATGATTGCCGCTGCTGGCGAGTCGTCGGTGCAGAGGCGGCCGTCGCCGTCGGTGCTGATGCGGTTGCCTCTGCTGGTGAGCCGCTCGGAGTTGGATATCCCGCGGCCCTTCTGGTGTGGAGGTAGTTCATTCCTGCGGAAATGGAGCTGGGGTACCGCTTGTAAGGGAATGTAATGGTATTTGCTTTGAGAGCAAAATGTAATAACATATGTAGGATTTTAGCCTGGGAAGCCCAGTTGCGTGTCCGAACCCTCTAGATGGTGGCTTCAAGTACTAAGACACCTGCCGCAGAGCGGTGGAGTATGCAGGTCCACGGCATAGGGCCTGGCTGAGCGGCTACACGACTTCCGGACCCCCTAAGAGACAAGTGTCTGTTCTTCAAAGCCGGACCTCCAGGTTGTTGGACGCACAGGACTATAGTTTTAAATACTAGGACGCCCGTCATGGTGTGGTGGAGCGTGCAGGATTTTGGGTACAGGACCAGGCTAACCGGCCACACAGGCTCCGAACCACCCTATGGAACGGACATCCGTTCTTTAGAACCGGCCCCTAGGCCTTTTCCTATTTTTGTAAAGAAATAAATATAGTCTTCTAAGCAGTATTTAACACTTATCTGTGTAATGCTTGTTCTTGCTGTGTGCAATGTTGTTGACTCTTCCCTGGCCCCCCGTTTGGGATGCAGGCTTAATGTGTTGAGGTTGGATACCAGCGTTCCTGAAAGGGTTGTCAACAATCCTCGGGAGGCAACTCGTCGGGATCTAGATCTGTACACAACTTTTAGAAAGCATTAGTAGCACACCTCATAGGGTGCTCTGTCTAACATTAGTCGCCCTTTGATACATGCTCGAGACCTGTAGGTTTTAGTCCGGGTGGCCAAGTTGCATTCCCGGACCCCCTTGGGTCGCGGTTCTAGATATTAGGACACTTGTCGCAGGGTGGTGGAGTGTGTAGGCTCACGGTACAGGACCAAGCTGAGCGGCTGCGCGGGCTCCGGACCACCCCAGGAGACTAATGTCCCTTTTCTAGTTCCGGTCCCGAGGTTGTCGGATCCGCGGGACTTATAACTCTAGATACTAAGTTTCCATCACGGGGTAGTGGAGCATGTAGGCCCACGGTACAGGACCTGGCTGAGCGGCTACACGGGCTCCAGACTACCCTATAGAATGGGGTCCCGTTTTCTAGAGCCGCCCTAGGCTGTCGGACCTCCCCACTTTCGTGTTAGGGGCCCTAAACTGCAAGCCTGGCTGTTCAATTCGGATGTCGTCATGTCAGACAGATGGAACCCGTACGGGTGGGTTAGCTGAAAGTTTTTATCTGAAAGACTGCAAGGTGGGACCATGGAGCAGCAAGATGGAACTATCACAAGAGCACGACTTAGGGGGGTAGTTTCTTCTTTATAACTTGTCGTGCATGTGTGCAGACCAATAGTCCGGGTTCATGGGGGCAGACCCCACCGGGTCATCATACACGTATGCGTCATTTAGTTATAAAAAAGGAAACAGACTCGACCCCTTTGTCTTGCTCTATGGATAGAACTTACAGAGATATTGGCATCAGGGTAAGGTACTCCTCCAGTCGTAGCTAGATAGTTGCCCCTGGGTCGGTGCACTCCCGTTACCTTGGAGGGTCCTTCCCAGTCGGGGGAGAGTTGCGGAGCACCTCTTGGTGTGGCACTTGCCGCCGACCCAGGGTTTCTATCCGCATTTGACACGGGAACCCTTGTCTGTGGCTGTGATCACTTCTGCATGTACCTGTCTGCAGCTCGGACCCGTGGGAGGTCTGGATGGGCCCCCGGAGGAAGGCGTGCTTCAGCTTCATAGACCCGGGGACACTGAGTTCCCTCGATGTCCGTCTAGTTGTCTTCACCGGAGTAGGAGCCTCCGGCAAAGATATCCTTCAGGTCCCCCTTAGGCGACTGATACCCGAGGTCTCGTTCAGCCGCGGCCACCTCACCGTCGTCCACCTTTTCCTTGTCGGGCCGGCGGCAAGGCGGGGAGCCGTCTTTGGAGGACTGCTCGTGCCGCTCGCTGACGCGTTTTGCGAGGTCGATGATCTCGCGACACTCTGCGGCGCTTTGGCGACCATGCGGGTGCACAGGGCATGAACCGCTGTTACCCTTCTGCGGTCGCGGGCGTTTGTTGCGGTCGCCCTGGCCTCCGGTCGCTGCCGCAACCACCAGAGCAGTGGACCGCGGCTTCTGGTAGTCGTGGTCCTTCTTCTTTTTCTTCTTTCCATCCCGGAGGACGGGCCCCGTACCACCCGACTGGGCAGCTCCAGTTTGTGGGGCCGAGTGCCATGCACGGCCCTCAGCGGCTCTGGCGCATTTGTCGGCCAGAGTGAAGAGTGTGGGGACAGTTTCCATGTCATGTGTGGCCAACTTCTCCAACATTTTTTCATCACGTACTCCCTGTCGAAAAGCCGTGATGATGGAAGCATCAGAAATATGAGGTATCGTACCTCGTACCTTGGTGAAGCGGGAGATGAATTTCCGGAGGGTTTCCCCGGGCTCCTGCCTTACTGCATGGAGGTGGGCCTCCACACCATGCTGTTGGTAAGCACTGGCGAAGTTCGCCACGAACCGCGCATAGAGTTCTTCCCAGGAGTAGACTGATCCCAGGGTGAGGTTCATGAGCCAGGTCCGGGCAGGTCCAGACAAGGCCACATGAAAGTATGTTGCCATCACAGTGGTGTTTCCACCCGCTGCCGTGATGGCGGTAACGTACACCTGCAGGAACTCCAACGGGTTTGATGTTCCATCGTATTTTTCTGGTAGGTGTGGCTGGAACTTGGGCGGCCATGACGCCGCGCGAAGATGGTCTGCGAGGGCGGCGCAGCCCACGCCGGCCAAGTGAAAGGGAAATAGGGTCAAGCCTTTTCCTAATTAATTTTGATGGTTGAATTGCCCAACACAAATAACTGGACTAACTAGTTTGTTCAAGATTATACATTCTACAGGTGCCAAAGGTTCAACACAAACCAATCAAAAGAACAAGTTAGGTCTCAAAAGAAAGGAGCAAAAAGCAAACCGAAGGCTGCCCTGGTCTGGCGCACCGGACAGTCTGGTGTGCCACCGGACAGTGTCTGGTGCACCAGGGTGAATCAGCTCGAACTCTTCACCTTCGGGTTCTCCAGGCGCAGCTCCGCTATAATTCATCGGACTGTCCGGTGTGCCACCGGACAGTGTCCGGTGCACCAGCGGAGCAACGGCTATCTGCGCTCAACGGTCGACTCTAACGGATGAACAGTACCGCGACAGAAGTCAGAGCAGCGGTCAGAGGGGTACCGGACTGTCCGGTGCGACACCGGACTATCCGGTGCCACATAAGGACAGAGCCTCCAACGGTCGACCAGCTCCAAGACCTAACGGCCGAATGACGTGGCGGCGCACCGGACACTGTCCGGTGGCGCACCGGACTGTCTGGTGCGCCCTTCGCCAGCAGACTTCACCAACGACTATATTTTGGTTGGTGGCTATAAAAACCACCCCAACCGGCCACTTCAAGGTGTGGGAGCCCAAGCAACATTCCAAGTCATCTAGTTGACATACTCAAGCCCTCCCAACCACATATATTCATTGATCCATCCTATACACAAGATCTAGACCACTACAACCAATACAAGTGCCACAAAAGAGAAAGCAAGCAAGAGAGAGCTACTCATTTGAGTTTAGCACTAGTGCCTTGTGAGATTCATTGAGAGATAGTGTGTGCTACATCTTTGTGTTCATTTGTGCGTGGAGTTTTGACTCCCATTGAACTTCCTCCAAAGTTTTGGAGGTTTGTAAAAGCTAGCAAGAGACACCAAAGAGTGTGGTGGTCCTTACAGGATCTTAATTGATCCTTGAGAAGAAGAAGAGCTCGCCGATCTCGGGGATCGGTTGAGAGAGGGAAAGGGTTGAAAAAGACCCGTCCTTAGTTGACTCCTCAACGGGGACTAGGCCTTCGAGGGCCGAACCTCGGTAAAACAAATCACCCGTGTCTCGTGTGCTTATTGCTTGTGATTTGTTTGTCCTTTCCCTTTCTAAGTTTCTTTTGCACTACTCTTTGCTAATTCTATTTGGTGTTGCTTTAAGTTAATTTCTCATTTAGTGAAGCAACACATTGCAAGAGAGAACTTGTGTTATTGCTCTTCTTGCCTAAGCCCTCTTGCTTTATTCTCATAGACTTATTAGTAGTATTGATTTATCAATTCCGCATTATTTGAAAGCAATACTCTTTACAAGCAAGGACTTAGTTTTTATACTCCGATAATCATATATCTTGTTCTAACCACTAATCAAGGGATCTAGTTTAGGGATAAAGTTTTTATTTTCAGGTTTCGCCTATCCACCCCCCTCTAGGCGACTTCCAATTGGTATCAAAGCTAGGCACTTCATATTGAGTCTAACAACTCGAAGTGATGGCTCGTAGAAGATCCCAAAAGAACAAGAAGACAACTCCGAAGGAGAACAAGGAGGTAACTCTTGAAATATTACTTTCCGATTGTTCTAATTATGATTCTTGGTCTATTAGGGTGATAAATGTCTTTAGAACCGTAGATCCACAATTAGAACAAATTATGAACAAGAGTATCTTCCCTCCTAGTTATAATGGAAAAATTATCTCCGAGGAGGATCAAAGATGTTTTCACTTAAACTACCTAGCTTTTGACATCTTAAGTAATTCCCTTAGCAATGAAGATTATCGTGCCTTCATATCCAATTATAATGAATCTACTCATGATGCGCATGATATTTGGACTAGAATTAAAATCAAATTTGATGAGTCCAAGTATTATAGTTCATTTTGTGCTTCTACTTACTTTGGTATTTGTGAGACTAACCCTTTGAAGAAGGAAGAAGAAAATGAGCGATGGAGACCAAACGATGAATCCACCTCTCCAAAAGGTTTGTCTTCCCATTTCGATTCCCACATATGTTGTGTGGCTAATGAAAATGATAGCGGAAGCACAAATGAGGATGAGGAGGAAGAAAGAAGCTTCATGCAACTCTATGCTCGCCTAAGCCAAAAAGATAAGGCGGTCATGCTAAAACTTCTAGAAAGAGCAAGAGAGAAAAGTGAAGCTCATCAAAGGCTAGAAGATGTTCTCTCCATGAAAATGCTACACTTTGACGAGTTGACTAAACAACATGAGGAGCTAAAGTGCTCTCATGTTGATTTGGTCCAAAGGTATGAAACTATTTCAATTGAGCAAGATAACGCTTTACATTGTATCGCTCAATTAGTAAACAGGAATACCTTGCTTAAGGACCAAGTAGAAAGGCTAAAAGTTGAAAATCTAGCTTTTCAAGATAAATATGATATGCTTCTAAGTTCTCATGAAAATCTTATGGATGATCATATCATATTAAATATAGCTCATGAGGTTGTGATGGAAAACTTAAAATCTCAACAACCTCACTCTTGCACATGTATTCAAATTGAAACTACATTACCATGTGCTAATGCTTGTTGTCCGTCGACAAGCAAATCTTCCTTTGAGCTAGAATCTGCTGGAGCAAACGATGATACACATCAAAAGCTCAAAGAAGAAAATGAGAGGCTAAAAATGAGCTTGACCCAACTAAAAGGAAAATGCATTGCTCAACCTTCTCAAGATAACCGTGAGCACATGGTGAAGAAGCTTGAGACGGGAACAACCGTGGCATGCACTAAATCCCTTGAAGAAAATGTCAAGGACTTGAGGATTGCTAAGAGGACGACGCAAAAGAAGAAAATCAATACCTCTTCCAAAAGCCTCAACCATGCCTCCATAAAAGGTAACATCCAAGGTAATAATCAAATCACACTTCATACAAATAGAAATAAGAAGTGTAGTGAATGCTTTGAAAAGAGGCACTTGATTAGATCATGTCCCTATATTAAAAAGGGCTTGATTATTAACAAGGATGATAAAGTTTGTTTTAAATGTTCAAAGAAGGGACACTTTATTAAATCTTGTCCCCATTTGAAATAAAAAGGCATAATGTTAGAAAAGAAAATATTCACTAACCATGTAGCAAGCAAAAAGGGAAATAAGAAATCCTCAAAACTTGAAAACACCTTTGCTACATATGCCAAAAAAGGGACATCAATGCAAGGATTGTCCCATTGGCAACAACCCCACTTCTAGCTTGTCAATTATTTCACATGTAACTAGGCAACCCAAAATTGCAACTTGTGCTAGAAAGGTAACGAGTTTATCAAGCGCTAGCACAAAGGACTTTTGGGTTCCTAGATCTTTGTTGACTAACCATGATGGACCCATCAAGCGATGGGTACCAAAATTTGCTTGACAAGCTTTGCAGGAGGAGGAGATGGTATGAAGCCTTGGGGTGCTTAAGAGAGTCAATTCCTATTAACTCAAGCTATCAATCTACAATGATCTACATATCCAAGATTGACCCAAGGTTATTTCAAATTATTATATCTAAACTCATATCATCTCGGGAAGATATTAATGTTGTAGGAAATAAAGAATTAATCCTATGCCGAAAAGTCAAGACCTACAACATGGAGGAAAGTCAAAGGATGGTAACAATTATGCTTCTAAGTATCATAAATTATCATTTCTTATGTGTCTTGTGTAGTCACTTAGAAAAAAAGAAAGCACTTAAAATGTTTTTAAATTATGTCACCATTCTTTGAAGAAATTCCTCTCATATGGTAGATTGCATATTCATCATTTCTATACCATAGCAATCTACATGCTTTAAATTGTTGTAAGTTCCTCATGGCATGCTTTCTCACTAATCATCATATTATTGCCATGTTCTAGATATAGAGAGTTATTCCATGTTCTTAAAAGAATAAGGTGTCACGTAAGGAATTCAATTCCTTAGGACATTTATAAAGGGAATCTCTCTTTATATCTAGAAATCGTGAGACTAATGTTTTTATCTAATAACCTAAGTAGTCTCACATGTAGAGAATAAGTTTCTCTTTGGAGATGCGTAATCTAACATCAAAGGAAAAATCAATCCAATGATTTATGTCGTTTTGCCTCTTGCTTAAGTTGGATATGATTCTTCTATATTTATCACTCTCCATGTTATGAATTAGATTTATTCCCATAATCTTAAAAGAATTATTTATGCTTGTTTTTGTAAGCAAAATTAAGCATACATCATGGGATAACCTAATTCTTATTATAAAATTTCCATGCTTTAGTAATCTATTTTCCATTCCTTATCAAAATGATTACTCAAAGGGAAACTAGTGCTTGTGTTACTAATAACATATCTCTTGAGCATATTTATGAAAATCTACAAGAAAGTATGTTCAACTCATTAAAAGACACAAGCATCAATGGGTACTCTTCACCCAAAGGAAGAAAGGTAAGAAAGGTATGGGAACTCATCCTCTAAATCATCATACTTGAAGAATAGATTCTTTATTGGACTAAAATTGTCTTGATGTGCATCCAATCACATTTTCATAAATGCATTTGTCCATTAGAATCTAATTCATACCTTTGCTATATTTGTTTTCATATTGATATGCCTCTAAGTTATGATGTTAAAATTCAATAAGAAGAAGTAAAATTTCCTATGATTGATCAAAACGTTTAAAAGGTGCATATCCCTCTTTTCTTATGATATGCACTAATATTAAGGATTTTACTTCATGTGTGTGTGACTTATGGATGATGAATTGTTCATATTTATTATCTAAAGAAATCATTCTTCATCATGTACTCCCTTGTGCTATTAACATCTCCCTTGAGTATTTTCAATAAGTTCGGAAGGAAAAAGAGTCAACTATAAAGGGAGGACACTCAAATGAAAAATGAAGCAATCAAGAGCAACAACACCTACTTGGATAATGAGATCTTCAAAACAACAATGGTGTGGTTGTAAGCATTCTAAATCTTTTTCATTGTGAGAATACTAGGCATAAAATGTTTATTGCAAATCTTGTAAGCCTTGATCAAGATGAATGGTGCTTCTCCCTATTCATCTCTAAAGTTAAATGCATATATTCCCTTCATTTCAATTCTTTGATGCATATCTCTAGGGGGAGCCTATTTCTATATCTTGATCATATTGAGACTAGCATGTTATCTTAGTAATCTCATATAGTCTCATGTATGAGAACAAGTTTCTCATAAGGAATGCTACTACATTTCAATCCAACTTGGTAAAATAATGTCACCTTTATAAAGGATTGTAGCTTTCAATATTAAAGTAGCATATTTATTGGATTCTCCTATTTGTGAGCTTGTTTGAAAATCTAATTCCTATATTGTTCTTTTGATCACATCTGTTGTTTGATCATTGAATAACCTCAATTATCACTTATGCTTCTTAGTGCCTCATATAATTTCAATTTGATTTCAATTGGTAATTTCAATCGACATCTATCTTGTTGGGCCTATGCTTCGTCGCCGAAGGTCTTACAGGGAGAAGCAGTCTTCGGCGGAAGCTGTTTGTATAAAACGGCCGAAGGTTCCTCTTTGTGAAGCTTCGGTATTGCAAACCGACTTAAAGATAGAATGACCTTTTAGTCCATAAAGGTATGAGTCAATGTTGTAAGCTTTTATAAGGGGCTTACTTGTAATTCCTCACAGGCTGCGTCCTGTGCCTATAAATAGTGAACAGTATTCCATTACTGTTCACGCATTCGAGTTATTGCAATCGCATCTTCTGGAATCCAACCTTTTGCCAAGGCAAAGGTATTATTGTATTCAATGATTCCATACATTAAATAGATACAATGTGATTTGTCCATGATGTATTTATCCCTTTTATACCTTTTTATGTTATCTTATAATTTTTACTGAAATTTTATTACGAAGACTTAAACTTCGTAAGTATGCTCTTATCAGCCTTCGTCCAAGGCCCATTATCCTCAAGGGAATAATGTTTCATGGACGAAGGACATTGACATTTAACACTTTATGTTGTCTTGTTCTTAATTCATAGCAGTTGAGAACAAGTCCCCAACATTGGCGCCCACCTCCGGTGAACTCACTTCCACTTTTTTGAGCTAATGGCTTCGTTCAACAACCAAACTGGAGCTGCTTCGGACCCGAAGCTGGTGCTCCCGATCACAGGTGGCTCGTCCTCAGAGCTAGCTAACAAGAAACAAAAGAAGGAAGCACAGAGAAGGGTACAACATGTTGGGGTGCAAGGACCCTTCATCAAGTCAAGATGGTCTCACATTCCTATTACCTTCTCCCAAGAGGACCTTCAGCTCAAGGATTACCCACACAACGATGCCATGGTTATCTCTTGTGTTATCAAAGGATTTCTGGTCCACAATGTCTTGGTTGACACAGGCAGTGCAGCTGACATTATATTTGCTAAGGCCTTCAGACAAATGCAAGAGCCAGAAGATAAGATTCATGATGCTACACATCCTCTCTGTGGCTTCGGAGGAAGACAGATTGTAGCACTGGGCAAGATCACCATGTCAGTGACCTTCGGGTTCATCAACAACACTAGAACTGAGCAGGTTGTGTTTGACATTGTTGACATGGAATACCCTTACAATGCAATTATTGGTCGTGGTACCCTCAATGCCTTCGAAGCAATCCTTCATCCTGCCTATCTTTGCATGAAGATACCTTCGGATCAGGGACCCATTGCTATCCATGGAAGTCAGGAAGCTGCAAGAAGGGCCGAAGGCAATTGGACCGACTCAAAAGCAATCCATAACATAGATGGAGCTGAAGCTTGTGAACAGTACAAATTCAGAAGGGAGAAAGCAGCTTCAGCAGATCAGCCGAAGCCTATGCTCTTATGTGAAGACATAGCAGAGCAGAAGGTGCTGTTAGGCTCTCAATTATCCGAAGAGCAGGAGAAAACCTTGATAAGGTTTTTGTTCAATAACAAAGATGTTTTTGCATGGTCAGCCAATGATCTCTGTGGAGTTAATAGAGATGTTATTGAGCATTCGCTCAATGTCGATCCATCCTTCAGACCCAGAAAGCAAAGGCTTCGGAAAATGTCAGATGATAAGGCCGAAGGTGCTCGCAACGAAGTCAAAAGACTCCTCAGTGCAGGAGTTATCAGAGAAGTGAAGTACCCAGAATGGCTAGCTAACACTGTTATGGTAAAAAAGGCCAATGGCAGGTGGCGAATGTGCATCGATTTTACAGATCTTAACAAGGCTTGTCCGAAGGATGAATTCCCATTACCAAGGATAGACTCTTTAGTTGATGCAGCAGCTTCTTCAGAGCTCATGAGTCTGTTAGACTGTTATTCAGGCTATCACCAAATTTGGATGAAGAAGGAAGATGAGCCGAAGACTAGCTTCATAACTCCAAGTGGCACATATTGCTATCTTCGGATGCCTGAGGGGCTCAAAAACGCTGGAGGGAGTTTCAGCCGAATGACTGCGAAGGTTCTCCAATCTCAAATAGGCAGAAATGTGCTAACTTATGTTGATGACATCATTGTAAAAAGCACGAAGCAGGAGAATCATATTGCTGATCTGCAGGAGACCTTCGCTAGTTTCAGGCAAGCTGGCTTAAAGTTAAATCCAGAAAAATGCGTCTTCGGAGTAAAGAAGGGGAAATTTCTGGGATGCTTGGTTTCAACAAAGGGAATTGAAGCTAATCCAAGTAAAATTGAAGCTATACTTCGGATGGAGCCACCAACTACAAAGAAGGGGGCTCAAAGATTGACAGGAAGATTGGCATCTCTCAATAGATTCATATCCAGATCAGCAGAGAGAAACTTACCATTCTTCGAAGTGCTGAAGTCAGCCGAAGTCTTTCAATGGGGACCAATCCAGCAGAAGGCTTTTGAAGAGTTGAAACAGTATTTGATAGATCTAACAACATTGACTCCACCAATACCAGGGGCTCCTTTATTATTATATGTGGCAGCTTCGCACTCAGCGGTAAGTGCAGCGCTTGTCCAGGAGAAGCTTGATGGTCAAGTCAAGAGGCAGGCCCCAATATATTTTGTTTCCGAGGTTCTTAGTTTGTCAAAGAAAAATTATACAGAGTTGGAGAAGGTACTGTATGCTGTCTTGATGGCCTCCAGGAAGCTTCGGCACTATTTCCAAGCTTACAACATAATTGTTCCTTCCTCACAACCTCTAAAGGATATTATGAGGAACCGAGAAGCTACTGGAAGGATTGGAAAATGGGCTGCAGAGCTCAATGAATTTTGTATTGAATATGTTCATAGATCTTCGATTCAGTCCCAGGCGTTGGCAGACTTCATTGCTGACTGGACGCCAGGGGCTCAGGAGGAACAAACGAATAAAGACAACGAAGCATGGACAGTATTTTGTGATGGATCTTGGGGAACCTTCGGAGCAGGAGCGGCTGCTGTGTTGGTTTCACCTTCCAAAGTCAAAACTTGTTATGCGGCAAAGCTTGATTTTAGTTGCACAAATAACATTGCCGAGTACGAAGCATTGCTTCTAGGTCTTCGGAAGTTAAAAGCAATGGGAATCAGAAGGGCCATACTTAAAACTGATTCCCAGGTTGTTTCGGGTCATATTGACAAAAGTTGCAAGGCTAAAGATCCGAAGCTTGAAAAGTATTTGGATATGGTTCGAAGAGTTGAAGCTTCTTTCGAGGGATTTTCTGTCAAAAATATCCCTCGAGGACAGAATGAGCATGCTGATTTGTTAGCTAAGTCAGCAGCGCAGGGGCTGCCCTTACCTTCGGATGTGTTCTTCGAAACAATAAAAGCACCTTCGGTGGAACTTCTTGAAAGAGCAGTCCTCAGTATATCTCCTGTTTACAGCGAAGATTGGAGAACTGAGATCATCTCTTACCTTCAGGGTAAATTCCTTTCAGATGACGAAGCTTATAACAAGAGGATAGAGGCAAGAGCTCGTCCATATGTCATAATAGAAGGGGAGTTGTACAAGCATGGAGTTTGTGCTCCGCTACTCAAATGTTTATCCAGAGCCGAAGGTATAGAGTTAATGAAAGAAATACATGCAGGCCTGTGTGGATCTCACATCGGATCTAGGCCATTACTTGGCAAAATTTTCCGCCAAGGATTTTATTGGCCGAAGGCAGCTTCGGATGCAGCAGAGTTGGTTCAAAAGTGCGAAGGTTGTCAGAAATGTGCAAGAGATCAAAAACAACCTTCGTCCTTAACACAGCTCATACAACCCACTTGGCCATTGCAAAGGTGGGGCCTTGATTTGTTAGGTCCATTACCACCGGCCCAAGGGAACCTGAGATATGTTATAGTAGCTGTGGAATATTTTTCTAAATGGATTGAGGCGAAGCCTTTAGCCACAATAACTTCGGCCACCGTCCAAAAGTTTTTCTGGCAGAATATCGTTTGTCGTTTCGGGGTGCCAAAGGCTATCACTGTGGATAATGGGACACAGTTTGACTCCGAAGCTTTCAGGGATTTCTGTGACCAAATTGGTACGAAGATCCATTTTGCATCAGTTAGGCACCCGGAGTCAAATGGACTCGTTGAAAGAGCCAACGGCATCATAATGACAGGAATAATGAAATTAATCTTCAACCAACCCAGGGAAAATGGCCAGATCAGTTAACCAAAGTGGTGTGGGGTCACAACACAACAACATCAAGGTCTACAGGCTTTACTCCATTTAAGTTGTTATTTGGTGACGAAGCAATAACTCCGGAGGAAGCTAAAACCGGATCAATAAGGATATTAGCTTCGGCAGAATCAGATTCCGAAGCTACTTATTCTGTAGAAAAAGATGCTTTAGAAGGGATCAGACTGCAAGCCGTGGAGAATATCAATAAATATCAAGCCGAAACAATAAAATGGCGGGATAGAAAGGTTCGGCTAAAAAATATTGAGCCAGGGCACTTGGTGCTTCGGAGAGTGGCCAACCCAGAAACAGTGGGCAAGTTGCAGTTGAAGTGGGACGGACCTTTCTTAGTAGCATCTTCGTCAAGACCCGGTTCATACAGATTGAAGGATATGGACGGCAACGACATTCCTAGGTCGTGGAATGCGGATGAGCTTCGGCGATATTATGTATAACTCGATGTAATTTTTCATATTTTTTATTTTTTCTTTCATGGCACCCTTTTCCTTTCCGAAGGGGGAGAAAGGTTTTTAATGGGGCCAGCACATGTAATTTCCTTTTTTAGTTCTATAAGAGCAAAATCCCCCAAGGAATGTAAATGTAAAAGCTGAGAACGCACCATCGAGTGCCAAAAAGTAAAGGCGAAGAAGCTCCAAAGTCGTTCCTAAGGGAATGCAGAGCTTACAGTGAAAAGTCAACGCTGATTCCGCCAAAAGTAAAGGCGAAGAAGCTCCAAAGTCGTTCCTAAGGGAATGCAGAGCTTACAGCGAAAAGTCAACACTGATTCCGCCAAAAGTAAAGGCGAAGAAGCTCCAAAGTCGTTCCTAAGGGAATGCAGAGCTTACAGCGAAAAGTCAACGCTGATTCCGCCGAAAGTAAAGCCGAAGAAGCTCCAAAGTCGTTCCTAAGGGGATGCAGAGCTGAGGTGTGATTGTTTTTAAGGAAATAATGGCTATGAGTATGACTTGAAGTGTGATTGTTTGGCCATTCATTTGCACATTGCATTACATCATAACATTTGCATTCATAAACATTCATCCAGGCATATGTAGGATAATCATCTTCATAGCATAAGCGGTTGCTTCGGCAAGTAAAAAAAGAGAGCTTCGGAAAGAAAGAGCTTCGTGTACAAAAAGGAGAGCTTCGGGAAAAAGGAAAATGTTGTTTTCTATGCTTCGTTGCGTACGAAAAGAAGGGAAGGTGTTTTTTCGCCTTCGGCTCAAAAAAGAAAATTTCGTCCACATCAAAGCATTTCTCATACATCAATGAAAGGATAAGGATATATTACAAGGTATGAACAGAATACATTAAAAACAAGTTTTGTTTACATTTACAAAAGTTATCTCAAAAGTTTCTCAAGTACTGTCTACAGTCTACTATCTAATCCCCAAGGAGCTTCGGCTTCGGCGTCATTCTTGATCTTCGGCTTCGGCTTCGTCATCCTACATGAATAAGGTCGTTGTAAGTCAAAATCAAGCTTACAAGAAAAGGTAAGCACAAGGTATGGTTTCTTACTGGTTCAAGGTGGCTACGAGCTTCGTCTCCAGCCTTCTCTCGCCCACCTTTTGTCCATATCATTTTTACAAATCTGTTCGAGATACTTCGGGCAAGGTCAGGAATGTCGTCCAGGATTGATGGTGTTAAAGTGAAATTTGGCCTATTGACAATCTTTCCATGATCACAGCCAGCCTTCAGGAAAGCTGCAGCAGTCCCTCGAGAAGCCACCCAGGCACAGAAGTCACCATGCCTAGCTATGACTTCGTCGAGCTCGTCAATCTCCCCCTCAATATGTTCGAAGGTCTTCGGTAGATCTTCAGCTGAGGGGGTGAATTTTTCACTGCTGGCTCCAACTGAGTAAAAAATCTTTCTTAATCGTTGAATGCACTTGTTGCTAAATTCCAAGCATTTTTCTTGAAGACTTGTCAGTAGTTTTCTCAAATCTGAATTTTGTTGAGCTTCGGCTTCAAGTTTTGCATTAAGATCTTGTTTTTCTCGTTCGAACTGCTCAGACTGGCGGAGAAGCTTCGTGTTCAGTTCTGTTATTTTTGCTTCAGCTTCCGCCAATAAACCTTCGGTTGCCTGGAGCTCAAAGTTCTTTTTCTCGAAAGCATCTGATTGTTCCTTTATTTTGCTTTCCAAATTTTCAATTATAACTTCATGCTTTTTATCTTCAAAATCTTGTTGCATTTGCAAGGCTTTGCTCAACAGCATACTCTGCACGAAAACAACCTTCGTCAGATATGTTTTTATTATTAGAAACAATAAAAGTTAAGGGACAAGTAGTTCACCTTGAAGTTGGAATAAAATAAACTACCAACGACATGTTGTCGTCGGTAGCGGCTGATGTCTGTTTCTAGCTTCGGGAATCCGATACTCTTGGACAGAGTACTGATAACTTTGGCTCCTGTTTGATCTCGAATGCAATCTATTTTTTCATCATCAACGCCTCCGAAGAGGAGTGCCCCAGGTTTGTATCCACAGGATTTGGCATACTCTCTAAGCTCTTCTATTTCAGCTTTTGATAGTTGTTCTCCAACTAAATTCTGGAACATGAAGGCTTCGTTTTCTGAAGCTTCATTAGCAATTTCTTTTCCTTTCCCCGACACTGCGGTCACGGCCTCTTCGGCGGCGGTGGTAGCTTCTTCTGCAGCCATGTCTAGCAGTATTTGGTCAATATGTTCAATTGTGCTCTCCAGATTCAACTCTTCAGCTGAGGCAGCTTTGGCAGCTGCGGCCTCCGAAGGTGCAATTTCAATATCTGTCCCCTCTGCAGCCGCTTGTGTTTTCTGGGCTGAAGCTCTTGGCGGCGTCTTGTCAATTACCTCTGTTACAGTGATAATTCTTTGTTTCTTTGCCTTGATTGTTTTCTTCGATTTTTCGGGCTCCTTGTCCTTCTGAAAAAACTTTGTCAGTTGAGGGCCCAGTGGACTTAGCTTCGCAGGTAAGGATTCAGTCATTACCTTCAGAATTTCCTCAACGACAGCAGCAGAAGGTGATGCGGGGGTTTCTTCTGCCTCGGATATTTGTTGCTTCGGAGAAGAAGTTTTCCTCTTCTTCGGAATTTTCTTCTTTGATGGTTCTTTTTCACCTTCATTTAAGGCTTCAGTTATCCTTTTCCTTTTTTGGCCTCCGGCACCTTTGTTCAGATTTTCGTAATCAGGGTATTCGAAACCCAGGGCGTCCAGCACTCGGTTTAGTCTTCGCTTCGAACGGGTGCCGAAGGCCGCGGTCATCAATTGATCTTCTTTTTTGGAATAATTCCCAAGTATTTCGTTGCACATTGCTTCAATTGTTTCCAGCCACTCTTGGCAAGGTGTTTTAAAGTATTTCTTAAATTTGTAATAGTAAGGCAAACGCACAAGTTCACCTTCTTTCTTTTTCCCCTTCAGCTTCGGCATTTCCCATTCTTTTAAGCTAGGAAAAACTTGGAAAGCCAAGAACTCCTGAACCAGGTCTCTTGTACTAATATGATCTGCAACAATTCTGAATTCATTCATTGCTTGTTGTGTGGGACCGTCTACTGACATGTTGCAAAGAGGTCGGGTTTCTCCGAAGATTAGTTCGAGTGGACTTTGAACAAGCTTCTCCTTGTCATCATTAACCTTGACATAGAACCACTCAGACTTCCACCCTGCTGCCCATTTACTCCGATAGCTGATTACAGGAAACTTCATAGTTTTCCGATAAGCAAAATTGTAGCAACCAAAATTGTCATGCAATCCATCCTTTCTAGCCTTCGTCTGATAATGCAGCTCGTGAACCCGACAAAAGCTGTCCGCAAATGGCTCCACTGCTTGGCTTCGGAGTGCCCAGATATAAACACTGAGCCTAACGATAGCGTTAGGGGTCAGCTGGTGAAAATAGATACCGAACCTCTTCAGCACCTCTGCAATAATCCCATGAAGGGGGAATCTTAATCCAGCCTTTAAAAAGCTCTTAAAAATAACAATTTCATCCTTTTCCGGCTTCGGGGTAGTCTCTTCTCCCCCGAAGCGTAATAGCTTCTTCTGATCTTCATTGAAAAAGCCTGACTTTACCATTTTGGAGAGATCAGCCTTCGAAACGGTGGATTTTCCAAAGTCCAAGTGGCTGGGCTTACTTGGCATGGCAATTCGATAGTCGTCTTCGGGATCAGTTTCCTCAATAACTTCTTCTTCTACTCCGGCAGGTGCTTGTTGCGCTTGTTCTGCATCTTCACTAGGGATCTCTTCAGAAACTACCAGCCCGGATCGTTGCATGGCTTCGGAGATGGGAACAGTCTCCGAAGCTTCAGTTTTGCCTCCCTCACGTTCAACCCTGGCAGTAGAACGCACTCTGGCCATTTAATTATGAATATGTGGAAATTTAACACTTTCTTCTTCCGAAGTTTTTTCTGACGAAGCAGGCTTCAAACTGGAGCTTCGTTCGATTCCGACAGACAAGCTTCGGCGACGGTTAAAAATTTTGGCAGCAAAACAGTGCAAATAGCAATGAATGCTGTGGTAACTTCACACCTACTCGTCTGTTTATATAGTGCTGCAGGTAAGAAGGCGAAGCGCCAGAATTTTTACACCAGGCGGACACCCGCTCGCACTCGCTGCGTGGTGGACCACAGAGACCGAACAGTAACTCTGCAAGGTGGGGCCGCTACGCGCTGGGAGATTGAATCGTTTCTCGACAACGAGCTCAGGGAAGGTGTTTTTTAGACCTTCGGCGCTCCGAAGCTTAAGAGACTTTTTTCACGGATCAAGCTCGTTACGAAAAACGATCTAGCACCGCGAAAGGGGCTACTGTTGGGCCTATGCTTCGTCGCCGAAGGTCTTACAGGGAGAAGCAGTCTTCGGCGGAAGCTGTTTGTATAAAACGGCCGAAGGTTCCTCTTTGTGAAGCTTCAGTATTGCAAACCGACTTAAAGATAGAATGACCTTTTAGTCCATAAAGGTCTGAGTCAATGTTGTAAACTTTTATAAGGGGCTTACTTGTAATTCCTCACAGGCTGCGTCCTGTGCCTATAAATAGTGAACAGTATTCCATTACTGTTCACGCATTCGAGTTATTGCAATCGCATCTTCTGGAATCCAACCTTTTGCCAAGGCAAAGGTATTATTGTATTCAATGATTCCATACATTAAATAGATACAATGTGATTTGTCCATGATGTATTTATCCCTTTTATACCTTTTTATGTTATCTTATAATTTTTACTGAAATTTTATTACGAAGACTTAAACTTCGTAAGTATGCTCTTATCAGCCTTCGTCCAAGGCCCATTATCCTCAAGGGAATAATGTTTCATGGACGAAGGACATTGACATTTAACACTTTATGTTGTCTTGTTCTTAATTCATAGCAGTTGAGAACAAGTCCCCAACATATCTTGATATGCACTAAGTTAAAAGGAGAATTCATGATATATTTATGCAATTTGTGATCTACTTGATATCTAAAAACAATGACTTAGAAAAGGATCACTAGTTGTAGAACTCTCTCTTGTGCAAAATATTTCCATGTATTGTCTTGAGTATAGGTCATAAGCGACTAAGACTAAGGACAAAGCACAATGAAGGGAGCATCAACATGTAAAGGTACAAAAGGGTGAAGTAATTTTATTGTCAAAGAGCTTAAAGCTTAACCTTGTAACGAGGATAAGCTTCCTTTGTTCCAAAGGTGGATGGTCCTTAAGCCTCTTTGAAATCCTTAAGGCCCCGTTTGTTTCCTTTCATTTCGAGGAATTGGAATCTTACTAATGGAATAAGCTATTTTTTTAGAATATGACATTCCACCACTTTCCAAAGTTATCATATAAGCCTACCTCAAATTCATGTGGTGAGAGATAGAAATTGATTCTATAGATTTAGATGCTATTTTTCCGATGTACAACTTATAGCACATTCTTATACTTGCGCCTCTATAACATAAATATAGTATATAACTATCTCTCTCATATGATTTAGGATAATATACAAATATATTACATGTATAAATGTATAAACTTAATTAGTTTTATCTAAATTATAATTATTAAAATGGAATTCAATTCCAACGAAACAAACGGGCCCTAAGGGTAAATGCTTGAGATAGCATGCTTTCATAAGTGCATCAATTGTCATGAGCATCACACCTATACTATGACACAATGCACTTCACACTCTCTATGATATAGATATGATCTCATTAACCTAATTATGTGCACTTGGCATTTAAGACCAAAAATCTGTTTTCCTCTCTATGCACATATTTAGGGGGAGCAATCTATATTATATAGAATTATGTAAGCTTAATTGACATATCCTTTTAATCATGTCTCTTTCCTTTGGTACATTTACATATTTCCTATCTCATTTGTGCCAAGGCTAAGACTAATATGTTTCCATGAGCATCTCATGAATAAGTCTTAGATTGAAAGGGAAATGGAGTATTCGGCAAAGACATCGCTTCCACTCTACATCTTCGGTATTATCCTTCCTTGCCGGTATTCCGCCATTCTTCCAACTTTGGTATACTTTTCACTCATATTTTGTTCGCCAAAGAGGGAGAAATTAGTCAAAAAGGGCTTATATTTCACTCAAGTATCCGTTTTTGGCGAGTCATGCCAAAGGGGGAGAAAGTATTAGCCCAAAGCAAAAGGACCGCACCACCACCTAATTCTAAAAATGATGTTTTCAAATTGGTATCTCATTATGTTCAAAAAGGGGGAGAAAATAGTATTTTCAAAACTAATATCTTAAAACCCTCTTGACCACTAAGAGGAGGATTTTATATAGGGGGAGTTTTGTTTAAGTCAAAGGAAAAGCATTTGAGACAGGGGGAGAAAATTTCAAATCTTGAAAATGCTTCTCAAAATCTTATTCATATACCCTTGACTATTTTGCAAAAGATTTTGAAAATAACTTCCAAAAAGAGTTTGCAAAAACAAAACAAATGGTGCAAGCATGGTCCGAAACATTAAATATGAAGAAAGCATTCATACAAATCTTATGAAATAATCGATTGGTTTAATTCCAAGTAATCTTTGCACATATATTATGCAAACTAGTTCAATCATGCACTTATATATTTGCTTTGGTTTGTGTTGGCATCAATCACCAAAAAGGGGGAGATTGAAAGGGAAATAGGGTCAAGCCTTTTCCTAATTAATTTTGGTGGTTGAATTGCCCAACACAAATAACTGGACTAACTAGTTTGTTCAAGATTATACATTCTACAGGTGCCAAAGGTTCAACACAAACCAATCAAAAGAACAAGTTAGGTCTCAAAAGAAAGGAGCAAAAAGCAAACTGAAGGCTGCCCTGGTCTGGCGCACCGGACAGTGTCCGGTGCACCAGAGTGAATCAGCTCGAACTCTTCACCTTCGGGTTCTCCAGGCGCAGCTCCGCTATAATTCACCAGACTGTCCGGTGCACCAGCGGAGCAACGGCTATCTGCGCTCAACGGTCGACTCTGACGGATGAACAGTACCGCAGTAGAAGTCAGAGCAGCGGTTAGAGGGGCACCGGACTGTCCGGTGCGACACCGGACTGTCCGGTGCCACATAAGGACAGAGCCTCCAACGGTCGACCAGCTCCAAGACCTAACGGCCGGATGACGTGGCGGCGCACCGGACACTGTCCGGTGGCGCACCGGACTGTCCGGTGCGCCCTTCGCCAGGAGACTTCACCAACGGCTATATTTTGGTTGGTGGCTATAAAAACCACCCCAACCGGCCACTTCAAGGTGTGGGAGCCCAAGCAACATTCCAAGTCATCTAGTTGACATACTCAAGCCCTCCCAACCACATATATTCATTGATCCATCCTATACACAAGATCTAGACCACTACAACCAACACAAGTGCCACAAAAGAGAAAGCAAGCAAGAGAGAGCTACTCATTTGAGTTTAGCACTAGTGCCTTGTGAGATTCATTGAGAGATAGTGTGTGCTACATCTTTCTGTTCATTTGTGCATGGAGTTTTGACTCCCATTGAACTTCCTCTAAAGTTTTGGAGGTTTGTAAAAGCTAGCAAGAGACACCAAAGAGTGTGGTGGTCCTTGCGGGATCTTAATTGATCCTTGAGAAGAAGAAGAGCTCGCCGATCTCGGGGATCGGTTGAGAGAGGGAAAGGATTGAAAAAGACCCGTCCTTAGTGGACTCCTCAATGGGGACTAGGCCTTCGAGGGCCGAACCTCGGTAAAACAAATCACCCGTGTCTCGTGTGCTTATTGCTTGTGATTTGTTTGTCCTTTCCCTTTCTATGTTTCTCTTGCACTACTCTTTGCTAATTCTATTTGGTGTTGCTTTAAGTTAATTTCTCATTTAGTGAAGCAACACATTGCAAGAGAGAACTTGTGTTATTGCTCTTCTTGCCTAAGCCCTCTTGCTTTATTCTCATAGACTTATTAGTAGTATTGATTTATCAATTCCGCATTATTTGAAAGCAATACTCTTTACAAGCAAGGACTTAGTTTTTATACTCCGATAATCATATATCTTGTTCTAACCACTAATCAAGGGATCTAGTTTAGGGATAAAGTTTTTATTTTCAGGTTTCGCCTATCCACCCCCCCTCTAGGAGACTTCCACCAAGGGGACACCCGTTTGGGACCGGGCGCCCACTGGTATCTGCGGTGCCTCCGCGACGAAGTCTCGGTCGAGATTGCGACCCTCAATGTTCTGACGGCGCTAACGTGCCCTTTCCAAAGAGACTTGGGCGTCTTCTCCCGTACGCCTGCGGTTGAGCTCCGCCCGGAGGTCGTCGGTCTGTGCAACCCTTACGGAGGGCGAGCGCACAGATGTCGCGCCTCATGTTGGTGCCGGGATGATCGGGGCCTCAACCTGGAGGAAGTAGAATGCGCCATTCCGAGCAGCCGGTCGACATCGTCGCGCCACTGCTTCATGGCCCTCGGCGATGCCGTGGAGCTAGGGGGTGGCGCAACAATTCCGTGGCCGCAGACAGCGCCGTAGGCGCTACCCTCGACGGAGTCCGGGACGCCTGCGCTGGCGTGTGCTGCTGCATGGCATGCACGGCAGCAGTCCCAGAGTCGGGGCGGTTAGGCGCTCATGGCGCGGAGGATGCAACTTCTTGCTCCATCATGAAATCCTCCGAGGTTTCAGCGTGGTGCTCGATGATCCGCACCATCATGCTGAGCGAGAAAACAAGCAAAAACTTGAAGCCTTGTCCCCTACCTGGAGCGCCAAATGTCGGAGAGGAAATCTCCCCGGCCGGGTGGCAGATTGCACCCGCCCTAAATCCTGAAGAGAGGAGGGGCTTAAGCGTTTTGCTTTCTACGAGGCTGGTGGATCAACACACGAGAGCACACGAGGGTTTAGAGTGGTTCGGGCCGCCGGAGCGTAATACCCTACTCCACTGTGTGATGTATTGTTTGGAGCTCGTATGAACTTATGAGTGTCTGCCTAAAGCTAGGTCTGAGGGCCTCCCTGTGTAACGTCGTATGCCTCCCCTTTTATAGCTGAAAGGGGCATGCACAAAAAGAACTGGGCCCCGACATGTGGGCCCAGGGACATAAAGAATATAGAGCTTGGATCCTCTAATGTCTGTTGCCGAGGCAATCTTCCTGTGCCCTGTCGCTCGAGGTCTGTGTATCCTTGGCGTGCAGGGGAAGCTTCTTGCAGAACAGAAGGCACTACCGGAATCGATCGCTTTGCCGAGTGCCTGAAGCACTCGGCAAAGCCTTAAAAACACTCGGCAAAGGCTTTGCCGAGTGTGACACTCGGCAAACAGTACATCGGCAAAGCCTTCTTTGCCGAGTGCTTTTTCTCGGTCACTCGGCAAACCTCTTTGCCGAGTGCCGGAGAGCACTCGGCAAAGAAAAGCGGTCGTTACGGCGCTGGGTGACGAAGACGGCGGCTTTGCCGAGTGTCCCTGGTGACACTCGGCAAAGAAGTCATCTTTGCCGAGTGTCTTCCAGGAAGCACTCGGCCAAGAATCCATCTTTGCCGAGTGCCACTTGGGACACTCGGCAAAGAACCCGCCAGAGAGGGTCCCCATGTCAGGCTCTTTGCCGAGTGTTCTGTGCTGCACTCGGCAAAGCCGACCTCTTTGCCGAGTGCCAGCGACATAACACTCGGCAAAGAACCTAAGCCGGTACCCAGGTCTATGCTCTTTGCCGAGTGTTATGACCCTGACACTCGGCAAAGTGACCAGTATATACCTTTTTTTATTTGTTTTTTGTATTCCATCCACACAAACAGAAGATATCACATATATACATCACAGATATCATCACAGACATAAATAGCCAACACAAACATAAAACCGTCACCACAAACATAAATATTCATCACAAACATAAGTGTTCAACACAAGTGTCAAACACAAACATAAGTCTCAAACGTTGCAAGGTCTCACATAAGTATCAAACACAGACATATGTATTATTGAAAGTAGCCAAGAGGGGGGGTGAATAGGCTACACCAGAAAATTTTCACTAAAAACTTTGAGATAGGTTAAATTAAAGTTGCACTGGTGCAAACCGGTTCAGTCTATTTTAATTACAACTGAACAAGTTTGAACCTGCTCAACTTAAATTAGATAATCTATTGAACAAATACGAAGTAGTGAAGAATATAGCTAAAGACTTGCCCTACACAAAATCTACTCGAATGAATAATATGAACCAACCACCGAATATAAAGCGCTTAACAAGAACACACAAGAACACGCGATATAACCCGAGGTTCGGCAACCACCACAAAGGTGTCCTACTCCTCGTTGAGGAACCCACAAAGGGTCGAGTCTTTTCCAACCCTAATCCTCCACAAGCCGACCACAAAGGTCAAGGCAATCTCTTCTCAAATCAGCTCAAAGAGCGGGTGATACAAACTTCTTGGGGTCATCCACAAATTTGGAGACTCCCAAGCAACCTCTAACCGTCAAGGAACACGAGGTTCCAAGAGTAACAAATCCGCACAAGGTTAAGTTTGCAACGAGCTCAAGAACAAAGAGAAAGGGAGAATCGAGATGAAATTGACAGCGAGTTCGATCGAGTTCACCTCACACCAAGGGTCCTTCAAATGATTGAAGGAGATGCGATTGCGGGTGTGAAAGGTGAAATGAATGCGCTTGTTTGAAGGTTGGTCAGCCAAGAATTCATGGGAGAGGCAGGAGTAAATGAGAGAGAGAGTGTGAGGGGTTATATAAAGGATCCCCAAAAGCTGGCAGCCGTTGGGAGAAAAGAAGTAAAGATCGGTTGAACCGGTTTTCAGACCGGTTGAACCGGTTTCTACCAGGGGGATCCCGGTCCACTGAGCTACTCAGCCGGAGACTCAACCGGTTTCAAAACCGGCTGAGTAAGGAAAAATTTCGGCTCAACCGGTTTTCAAAAAAATATCTGCAGCGACTTTTCTGACAGCTCTGACTGTCAGACAAGTCAGAGCAGAGGTGGCAGGTGAACAGTACCAAAACCGGTTGAACCGGTTTCAGGACTGGTTGAACCGGTTTTGGGGGCTGAAACCAAATTTTGAGTATTTTGAAGAGAACAAAAAGTGGAGTCTTTGTGGGAAGTAAAATTTGTTTTTCTCAAGGGAATTCATGATCTGGAAAAATGTTCTCCAAGATGTTTTCAAAAGATTTTGAACTTGGCTCATTGCACAACTTACTTAACCGTCGCGGATCCCTCTTAATTGCACGGCGATTCCTATGACTCAAGAATTATAAATATAGCACCGCCGTTGTTTCTAAGCACTTGGAGCACGCCATTTGATGTGGAATTTTAAATCCGCTGTGCTTTATACTTTTATGCTCGTAAGATATGTGCTTCTCCTGTCTGTTTAATTACTGTGTACATACTACGAGCAAACTTGTTAGAATCTCAGTTTGTTTTGTCATTAATCACCAAAACCCTCAATTAGGGTTGATTGCACTTACAATCTCCCCTTTTTTGGTGATTGATGCCAAAACAAACTGGAGTAGAAATAAAAATTAAAAGTTACAAATATTTGCTAGATAAAATCCTTTGTGTATGTGTAGCTCCCCCTAAATATGTGCATGAGTTTTACGATATTATCATTGACTTGATATGTCAATTTGCAACATATTTAGAGAGAGAGAACAATTAACATCATACACAAAACAATGAGGAATGAGACATAATTAGATAGAAAGAGTAAAAATTACACATTAAAGCTCATTATCGCATAGCATATGATATGAAAAATTCTACTGCTATTACAATAATGAGAACTCATCTCATCACATCATAAAAATGTTTTGCATGCATCACACGATAGACCAAATAGTTATTACAGATCGATTGTTCATTACAAAAATAAAAGGTAGGTACTACCATAATAAACCTTCTCCCCCTTTTTGGCAACAAGAACCAAAGAGAGAGAGAGAGACACCAGTCCAAGGATCACTAGTTGGGAGGAGGCTGATGAGGAGCAAAGTAGTGGTGCGCCAGGTTAGACGCAAAGTGTTCTTCCCCAGACTGATCCGAGGGAGGAGCACTGCTAGAAGGATCCTGGGGCGGAGGGTGAGAGGACGATTGGCCCGGATCCCCGTGATACGGAGGCGGGACAAACTGCTCACGATCATCAAAATAAGCTTCTTCTTCTTCGTCGACGTCGTCTGCTGTCATAAAAGGCACCCCGTATGCCTGCTGGTACCACTCGTTGATCTCCGGAGGAGGAGGATGGAGAGGTACGTCAGTCGAGCGGGGGGCGAAGGGAGTACCCAAAGAGGAAGCTTGACGACGTAGGTTGTCGTCAGTCTCCCGCTGACATCGAGCCACCTCATGGACATCCGCAGCAATGTTCCGACACATGGAGAAAAATGTCGCAAACCCATGGGCCAAGCGGGCACCCATCCCTCGGCCACGACCTCGACCACGACCACATGGCGTGGGAGATCCGCGGCCAGGGGAGGGACGCGAGGCACCGGTAGCAGCAGCAGCAGGACCAGCAGACGGACCCGCAGATGTATGAGCACGAGAGCTGGAGGGGGCTTTCCTGAGGCGCCCTGCTGGATTGTTGGGATCAATCCAGAAAGGGGTATATGACTAATGTCTTGTACCTTTGTCAAATTTAAACTGGGTCACAACCTCAATCATCTTCATGATAAACGGAGCATGAAGACACCCCTTCAATGGAAAGCAGGCGGCATGAATGATTTCCTGCCAAATCATATCAAAGACATTTATACTCTCTCAGCTGCTGGGTTTCATGAAAGAGAGCAAGACCTTGCTCTCTCCAAGAATGTTCATCTGATTACCCCCTTTTGGAATGAGGGTCATCCTGCAGAGGGAGTTGATGTATCGATAATACTTATGTATGTTTGTAGACTCCCAATACTTCCCAGACTCAGAAAGATGAAGATCTTTGGCTTCATCTCTAGTAGGCTGCCGGAAATCATGTATCTTGATCTTGTCGCCAGAGATATCATTGTCAGAAAAACCAAGAATGTGAGCAAACCTACGGTAGCTCACCTTATACCAACTACCTTCAATGTAGAAGTTCAGATAAGGATAGTTGTATGTACTCTCCTCGTCAACTGGCTTGATCCACAAAGTTGAGTAGAATTGGGCAATCACTTCATCATTCCAATCATATTGGAATGTCATGATACTCTTCATCTTTTTTCTTTCACAGGCCCTCAATGCCTGTGTCATCTCTGGGTCCCCAATGGCCTCACAACCTTCCCAGTTGATATAGCGTTGAAGCAGAATAGGTTGATGCTTCTTGGGGAGAATCACAGAATTATAAAAGTCCACGTGATGAAGCGTCCAAAAGCAGTTTCCATCAATCCTGGCATCGCGAATGCGCAATGCAGGATTCTGGAAACAGAGATCCTGAAGGAGAGCAGAACCTCCACTGGTAGTGAAATCAGTTACTGGCTCATTGCCAGCACGCTGAGCCTCTGCCCGGTGGAGGACCAACCCACGAATCACAGGGGCGTGGGCCGGGGGAAGATCAATTTCATCATCCTTCCTGCCTTCATCATCACTCGTAGCCTCCCACGCCTGCAGATTCGTCGCGGGTCGGGACCGACCGGAAGGATTCCGGGTTGTCCGACCGCGAGCACTTTGAGACCCGGAGGCCTCAGCACCTTGCATGACATTTCCGCTTCCTCGCCCACGCTTGGAACGAGAGCGTGGGGGAGTATCTCCATGTATTTCTTGGTCATCAGAGGAGTCGGATTCAACCACGGACGAGTTCCTCCGACGCACCATTCTAAAAAAATAGAACCTATGATGAGCAAGGATCAAACACGTTTGATTAGAGACGCATAAGATATTGAGCATGCACTTCAACCGTTCATATGAGCGGTTCAACTACAACGAACAATATCAAATCGCTAAACTCAAACAATATTCGTGACAAATGAAGATAATCTAAGTGTTGCAAGCACTTAAACTAAAATGTACCCAACGAATGATACATTAGATAATCAAGAACACGTAGGATCGAGTAAAAAGGAATGAGATAGGGCAATACCTCGATCCGGAGATTTAGTCAAGAAACCCAACGAGATTGAGGAAGATGATGGAGAACGCCGGGATGAACGGATCTCCAACAAATCTTCCAAAGTTGAGAGGGCACAAGTGAGTTTTTGGAGTGGAGAAGGTGTGAAGGAGAGAGAGGAAGAAGAGTGGGCGGCGGCGGCTGGAAAGTGAAACTGAGAAGAAGAGAAGAGGAGAGAGGGAGAGAAATAAGGGGGGGGGAGTCGGCCGGTCAGAACACAGAAAACCGGTTCAATCGGTTTAAAAACCGGTTCAACTGGTTTCTGGTCAAACTGCGTAGTAAAAGCGCGCAGAAAAAGGTGTTGACTGCGCGAAATTTCTGTCAGTCTGACAGCGCAGACTGCGAAACTGACAGCGCAGACTGACGGCGCGGAGGTCAAAACCGGTTCAACCGGTTTTGATACCGGTTCAACCGGTTTCCACCAGGGGAAAACCGGTTGAGTGGCCTACTCAGCCAGTTTACTCAACCACTTTCCAGATATTGCCCAGAAGGGCTATAATAGCACTTAGCAAATATGACATGAGTGATTTTAATGATAAAAATGTTATTTCTCATTTCATATTGCTCAAACAATCAATTTACATCCATCAAATTTGATCAAAATTTTAGTTATTAAGACACGCTTCGAGAATCCAAGATATTTAGCTCACTCCTAAGAAAACAAAACCTAGTCTCATCAAGGGGTTTTGTGAAGATATCGGCTAGTTGATTTTCGGTGCTCACATGAAACAATTCGATATCTCCTTTGGCTTCGTGGTCTCTCAAGAAATGGTGTCTAATGTCAATATGTTTAGTTCTAGAGTGTTGCACCGGATTGTTTGCAAGTTTTATGCCACTCTCATTGTCACACAAGAGTGGAATTTTGTTAAACTCACAACCAAAATCTCTAAGGGTTTGCTTCATCCATAACAATTGTGCACAACATGCCCCAGCTGCTATGTACTCAGCTTCTGCAGTGGAAAGTGCAACACAATTTTGTTTCTTGGAACTCCATGACACTAAGGACCGCCCAAGGAATTGGCAAGTCTCAGTAGTGCTTTTTCGATCTACTTTGCAACCGGCATAATCTGAGTCAGAGTAGCCAAGCAAATCGAAAAGGGAGCCTTTGGGATACCATAATCCTAGGTTTTGGGTGTGGACTAAGTATCTTAGAATTCTCTTAACGGCTACAAGATGGCAATCTTTAGGGTTTGCTTGAAAACGTGCACACATGCAAACACTCAACATTATATCAGGTCTAGATGCACATAAATAAAGCAGTGATCCTATCATTGATCTATATAATTTTTGATTTACGGGTTTACCTTCCTCATTTAGGTCGAGATGTCCATTTGATGACATTGGAGTCTTGGCGTGTTTTGCTTTTTCCATGCCAAACTTCTTGAGCATATCTTGTGTATATTTGGTTTGGCATAGAAAAGTACCTTCCTTGAGTTGTTTGACTTGAAATCCCAGGAAGTATTTAAGCTAGCCCATCATAGACATCTCAAACCTGTTCGTCATTACTTTGCTAAACTCTTCACAAAATTTTTCATTAGTACTACCAAATATAATGTCATCAACATATATTTGGCACACAAATAATTCATTGTCAACTTTGCGAGTAAATAATGTAGAGTCAGCTTTTCCTATTGTAAACCCATTCTTAATTAAAAAATCTTTAAGACAGTCATACCAAGCTCTAGGGGCTTGTTTAAGCCCGTAGAGTGCCTTGTGAAGTAGATAAACATGATTTGGCTTCTTTGGATCTTCAAAACCCGGTGGTTGCTCCACATATACCCTCTCTTGTAGTGGTCCATTTAGAAATGCGCTCTTGACATCCATTTGATATAGCTTGAAATCATGGTTAGTAGCATAGGCAATTAATATTCTAATTGATTCTAACCTTGCTACCGGTGCATATGTTTCACCAAAATCAAGTCCTTCCACTTGAGTGTAGCCTTGGGCAACCAACCATGCTTTGTTTCTTGTAACCACTCCATGTTCATCTTGTTTGTTCCTAAAGACCCATTTAGTCCCAATCACATTTTGTTTGGGTCTTTGGACTAAGGACCAGACTTCATTCCGGGTGAAGTTGTTCAACTCCTCTTGCATGGCAATTATCCATTCCGGATCACCCAATGCTTCTTCAACCTTAAGTGGCTCAAGAGAGGAAACAAACGAGTAAAATTCACAAAAATTAGCTAAACGAGATCGAGTTGTTACCCCTCTCCTGATGCTACCCAAGATGTTGTCCACCGGATGATCCCTTTGAATTGTATGATGGACTCTAGGATGAGGCACTGATGGTTGTCTTTGTATTTTCTCCTCCTCATCATTCACTTGATCAAGAGGCACTTCACCATCAATACTTTCGTGTTCATCTTCTACCACTGTTGGCATCCTTTGATGATTTTCTTCATGGCTTGGATGACTTGAGGTTGATGGGTTTGCCTGGGTGGAGACTTTGTCACTCACCACCTTTGCACCCACATCAACAACCTCATTGGTCATCTAGAAAGTTCCTTCCTCATCATCCTTTTCTTGAGGTCTCACTTCACCTATTGCAAGTTTCTTTATGGCCTCACAAGGTAATTCTTCATTTCCTGCAGTGTCATTTGAAACATGCCCTTGCGAACCATTAGACTCATCAAATGTCACGTCTATCGCTATTTCAACAAGACCGGTGGTATTGTTGAAAACACGATATCCATGCGCATTTGATGCATAACCAAGCAAGAAGCCCTCGTCCACTCTAGGAGCAAACTTTGAACTCTTGACTTTCTTGTTAAGAATAAAACACTTACAACCAAATACTCTAAAATAATCAACTTTAGGTTTGTTACCAGTGAGAAGCTCATAAGCAGTCTTTTTGTAGATCTTGTGAAGATAGAGACGGTTGATTGCATGACAGGCGGTGTTGACCGCCTCTGCCCAAAAGTTGTCAGGTGTCTTGTACTCATCCAACATGGTTCTAGCTGCTTCAATTAAAGTTCGGTTCTTTCTTTCCACAACACCATTTTGTTGTGGAGTGTAAGGAACCAAGAACTCATGTTTGATTCCTTCTTCGCCTAAGATTCTTCGACACCCGTGTTCTTGAATTCTGTCCCATTATCACTTCTCACTTTCTTGATTTTGAGCTCAAACTCATTTTGAGCTCTTCTCATGAATTTCTTCAATATTCCTTGAGTTTCACCTTTATCACTCAAAAAGAAAACCCAGGTGAATCGAGAAAAATCATCAACAATGACTAAACCATACTTACTACCACCAATGCTAATGTAAGCCACAGGTCCGAAGAGGTCCATGTGAAGGAGCTCCAATGGCCTCTTTGTTGTGACCACATTCTTTGATTGATGTGGGACTCCATGTTGCTTTCCTGCTTGGCATGCGCCACAAACCCTATCTTTCTCAAATACAACATTTGTTAGTCCAATGATGTGATTATCCTTTTGAAGTTTGGCCAAATTCCTCATACCGACATGGGCTAGCCGGCGATGCCATAGCCAACCCTTGTTGAACTTTGCCACTAAACAAGTCTCAGGCATTACTTTACTTGTTGTGAAATCAACAAGATAAAGTTTGCCCTTCAAGCGACCCGTAAAGGCAACTGAGGAGTCCTCCCTTCTAAGGATCTTCACATCCACATCAGAGAATAAACAATTATAACCCATTCCACAAAGTTGTGAAACGGACAACAAATTATAGCTTAAAGAATCTACCAATAAAACATTTGAAAGTGATTGTTGGTCAGAGATAGGAATTTTACCAATACCAATCACCTTACTCTTGCCACTATCTCCAAACACAATTTCTTGTGCTTCTTGAGTTAGTTGCAATGAATGAAACATGTCTTCCTCCCCGGTCATGTGATTTGTACATCCACTGTCAAGCACCCAACTTGACCCACCAGAGGAGTAGACCTGCAAAACAAGTTTAGGCTATGCTTTTAGGTACCCAAATTGAATTGGGTCCTACAGTGTTAGTTATAGCCTTGGGTACCCACACACTTCTTTTCATGACTTTTCTTTTAGTGTAGGCACCCACATATTTGACAACCAATTTCCCTAAATCCCAAGTCAACATATAATCACAAAGATAAGAATGAGAAATGGGAGCATTAAATTGTTGTCCACTTGAGGGTCCCACTTCCTTCATCTTACTCTTTGTGGAACTCAAGTTTACCTTTACTTGAGGTGACTTGTCATTTGAGGAGTGAATCCTCCCCAAGGCATCATATAGGGTGGTTCCCTCTATGAACTTGGGGGATCTCCACCCCTTATGCACTGTGCTAGGGTTTTCCTTGGATGAGTTGAACCCAAGCCCCCTTCTTCCATTGTTGGGCTTAAGGGACTTGTACTTGGGTTCAACTTTCTTTAACCCATCATTGCTAGAGCATCTTTTCAAAATTCCTTTGACCTTCACCTGTGAGCTATTCTTCCTTGCATGGTTAGTTAGACAACAAGAAGCATGATATTTGGCACAATGTTTGCAAGAATTATCATTTGAGGAGCTAGACTTAGATTCAATTACTAAAGATGTGGCATTGATGTTCTTGCAATTTTCAAGTTGCACTTGAAGTTCTTGATTTTGAACATTCAAGCTTAACATGCTTGTTTCAAGTGCATTCTTTTCATTTGCAAGATTAGCTATAGAGGTTTTCATATTAATTACTTCTTTATCTTTATTCTCTATAGTTATCTTGACTAAAGAGACTTCCTTAGTCAAGACATCTAGCATTTCATCTTTATTGTGAATCAACTTTTGAAGCTCTAGGTTTCTTTCCTTTTCAAGGATAAGCAAGTCTTCTTGAGCATCAAGAGTTGCTTTTCTTTTATCTAGCTTCTCCATTAATTTGGTGATAACATTGTATCCATTCAAGCCAAATTCTTTAATCATTTTATTTTTCATGGCAATTTGTTCATCATCATCATCATTTGGAAAATCATTACTAAATAAGGTTACCTTATCTCCCTTTGCCATGAGGCAAGTTGGAGTGTAGGAGTCGTCTTATAGGTTGGTGAAGAGTTGCGCACTTGATGTAGATTGGATGGCCACATTTGCCACCACTTCCTCTTCCTCGGAGCTAGAACTCTCTTCATTGGAGTTCAATTCTTCACCAATATGGGCTTGACCATATTTCTTATTCTTGAAGTATCCCTTGGTCTTGCCTCCCTTTTTAAACTTGTCCTTCTTGTATTCCTTCTTGGCTTCTTGTTCCTTCTTGTTAGGACAATCCGCTATGAAATGACCGGTTTGACCACATTCATAGCATGCCCTCTTCTTTCCTTTCCTTTGGAACTTGTCATTCTTCCTTACAAATTTCTTGAATGTTTTGATGAACATAGTTGTGTCTTCATCACTTGAGCTATCTTCATCACTTGAGGTCTCGACCACTTTCTTTGCTTTGTGGTCTTTGTTCTTCTTGGGGTTGTCTTGTTCATTTGTGATCAAGGCATGAGAGTCTCTTGTCTTGATGGGGGCTTGTTCGGACTCGTGTTGTTGAATTTTTGCAAATAATTGATGAGGCGTCATATCCTCATAGTCATCACGATCCCTTATCATCCTTGCAAGACTCTTATCCTTTTCTTTATAAGCTCTCATGAACAATCTTGTGACCTTGGAGTCACTCCAATCTTCACTCCCGAGTACTCTTATTTTGTTGACCAACACCATCAACCGATCAAAGAGTGATTGAAGCGACTCACCCTTTGTCCAATCATATCTTGCAAGCTCACTTTCCAAAGCTTCAACTCTATGTCTCTTAGCTTTGGGATCTCCTTCATGTGACATTTTAAGAATATTCCAAATGTCACGGGCATCTTCTCTTCCTTGAACCTTCCGGTATTCTTCCGGACAAAGACTTCCTTTAATTATGCTCACTCCTTGAGCATTGCGATGAACCTCTTGCATCATTTCCGGAGTCATCTCTTCTCCTTGGGCGGGCTTATACATACCTACATTAACAATCTCCCAAAGACTAGGATGCACACCGATTAAATGCGACTTCATCTTGTCGGCCCACTCGTCATAGTTCAACTCACTAAGAGTTGGTAACTTTCCAAGTGGGGCGGAAGCGAAGTTGGGAATATAATTTCTAGAGTAATCAAATTGAACTTTGCTAAATTTGTTACCTTTGCTTTTGGTAGATTATCCTTCGGTGTTGAGACTTACCTTGCTTAATACCTTAGACACCAAAAGATCCACTAGATCGCCATTGTAATCAAATGTTCCCCTACCTTTATCTTCTTCGGCCTTTCTTCTTGATTCTTCTTCTTCGGTCTTTTTCTTAGCATCTTCCTCTTTCATTTTGAGGAACATTCTCTCGGCAATCTTCATGGCGAGGTCGAGGACCTTGGGGTCCACTTCCTCACCGGAAGATATGACGGGGATTTCCTCGAGGACAGGATCCACATGGTCCCGTTGTGTAGACATGATCGTTTCCTCACGCGGTTAAGCATAAAACGAGGCACGTAGCTCCGATACCAATTGAAAGTAGCCTAGAGGGGGGGTGAATAGGCTACACCTAAAAATTTTCACTAAAAACTTCGAGATAGGTTAAATTAAAGTTGCACTGGTGCAAACCGGTTCAGTCTATTTTAATTACAACTGAACAAGTTTGAACCTGCTCAACTTAAATTAGATAATCTATTGAACAAATACAAAGTAGTGAAGAATATAGCTAAAGACTTGCCCTACACAAAATCTACTCGAATGAATAATATGAACCAACCACTGAATATAAAGCGCTTAACAAGAACACACAAGAACACGCGATATAACCCGAGGTCCGGCAACCACCACAAAGGTGTCCTACTCCTCATTGAGGAACCCACAAAGGGTCGGGTCTTTTCCAACCCTAATCCTCCACAAGCCGACCACAAAGGTCAAGGCAATCTCTTCTCAAATCAGCTCAAAGAGCGGGTGATACAAACTTCTTGGGGTCGTCCACAAATTTGGAGACTCCCAAGCAACCTCTAACCGTCAAGGAACACGAGGTTCCAAGAGTAACAAATCCGCACAAGGTTAAGTTTGCAACGAGCTCAAGAACAAAGAGAAAGGGAGAATCGAGATGAAATTGACAGCGAGTTCGATGGAGTTCACCTCACACCAAGGGTCCTTCAAATAATTGAAGGAGATGCGATTGCGGGTGTGAAAGGTGAAATGAATGCGCTTGTTTGAAGGTTGGTCAGCCAAGAATTCGTGGGAGAGGCAGGAGTAAATGAGAGAGAGAGTGTGAGGGGGTATATAAAGGATCCCCAAAAGCTGGCAGCCATTGGGAGAAAAGAAGTAAAAACCGGTTGAACCGGTTTTCAGACCGGTTGAACCGGTTTCTACCAGGGGGATCCCGGTCCACTGAGCTACTCAGCCGGAGACTCAACCGGTTTCAAAACCGGCTGAGTAAGGAAAAATTTTGGCTCAATCGGTTTTCAAAAAAATATCTGCAGCGACTTTTCTGACAGCTCTGACTGTCAGACAAGTCAGAGCAGAGGTGGCAGGTGAACAGTACCAAAACCGGTTGAACCGGTTTCAGGACCGGTTGGACCGGTTTTGGGGGCTGAAACCAAATTTTGAGTATTTTGAAGAGAACAAAAAGTGGAGTCTTTGTGGGAAGTAAAATTTGTTTTTCTCAAGGGAATTCATGATCTGGAAAAATGTTCTCCAAGATGTTTTCAAAAGATTTTGAACTTGGCTCATTGCACAACTTACTTAACCGTCGCGGATCCCTCTTAATTGCACGGCGATTCCTATGACTCAAGAATTATAAATATAGCACCGCCGTTGTTTCTAAGCACTTGGAGCACACCATTTGATGTGGAATTTTAAATCCGCTGTGCTTTATACTTTTATGCTCGTAAGATCTGTGCTTCTCCTGTCTGTTTAATTACTGTGTACATACAAGGAGCAAACTTGTTAGAATCTCAGTTTGTTTTGTCATTAATCACCAAAACCCTCAATTAGGGTTGATTGCACTTACAATTATACATAGGTTCTGAAGTCTAAAACAATGAAAACACAACACTCATGGAGGTGGGCGGTTTGACCGGGGCTGCGTTGGGCTGAACCCTTCCGGAGGGTTGTTGGATCCCGCTCCAGATTGGCCCTGCACAGAGAAGAGATTGCATGTGTTATACCAGATGCATTACAAACATCTAACTACAATTTTGATACTCACAGGAGTGTGGAAGAGAGCAGGGTCAACTGGAGGGAACAATGGAGGTGGTGGAGCGATGCCCTGTGCGGCGCCAAGGCTCTACATGTGTTGGAACATCTCCGCCATCCTCTGATGATCTGCCCGGCGCTCCGCCTCCCGCTCCGCCATCATCCTCGCCTCCATCTCGTGACGTTCCCTCCTCTCTTCTTCTAGTTGGGTCTGTAATATTACAAGCCAACGTTATAGTAACTCAAAGAGTAGGTATATAACTCAAGGAAGGACGAGTTACAGAAGCACTAACCTCGAGTTGCTGTATGCGATGCTGTGAGCTGTCGTGCCGAGGTCGAATGGCTGGACTCGAGCCCGTGCTCCTTGCTCTCACCTGAGACAGAGTGGGAGTGGAGGACGAGTCGATTGCCCCGTCGGCAATCCAGTACCGCCCATGTCTCTTGCCTCCTCCGACCCTCATGAGCACATCGGGGTCGATCGGCACGCTGCTCGGATCATAGTCTGGGCCATGGACCTCTGTCACACCCGGCTTTAAGGAACAAAGCCAGGTGCATCTCATACATGCGCCAAGAAGACAACATATATAATAACAGAGTGTATAGAGATAAATGTCATAAAACATCAGAGTATTTATTACATAGCGGAAGACTTATTACAAAATAAAATAATAAAGATAAAACGAACTAAGGATCGTCGGCGCCAATGTCAACTGAGAAACGCCACCTAGATCAGATCATACTCCTCGCCTTGTGGCTCCTCCTGAACCACCTGCTCTTCTCCTGTGGGGGGGTGTGAGACAGCAAGGGTGAGCTCACACATGATCATAGCTCAACAAGTTGTGGGGAACCAGTGGACATGAACTCACAAAGGTGGGAGTTCATGTGATGTGTAAGGCTAATCAATGACAGGGGTTAAAGCTGAGCATTGCTTTTAAGTAGTTGGTCAAAATTTTATTAGCAGTTACTAAGTGTAAGTAAATACCAAACCTTAAATAAAATAATAGAACAAAATTAATAATAAACCCATGCATATGCAAATGACAAAATTGAATTTAGGTTTCATAATTTAATCATCAGAGAGTCCTGAGCCGCTCATGACCGTGAGCTCGGCTAGTATACCAGTTTTACACTCTGCAGAGGTTGTACCCTTTACCCACAAGTCGCGTATCCCATGTCGCCAGGGTTAGCTAGGCCCTTAGACACTACCGAGGTGAATGGCTAGGGATCCACTACGAGGCCTTTACAAAGTTCCACTAGCTTCCGAAAACCCGCTACAGTTTATGGGAAGAGCACTTGCAAGAATCCCCCGTCCGACCGCCATCGCAGCTAAATCAACCCGAGAACCTCCTTGCATGCAACTCCCCTACTGCCCTTGCCCCTTTCGGGTAAGGTAGTCTTCCACTAGCTTTCCTAATTAATCAGCCAAGGGCGTCCATAAACCCTTGTGGTGGCACGTGTTTCTCAAGTTAAGCTCTATGTTCCAATTAACATTAATGATCTTGACATGAACATAAATAGAATAACAAAAGAATTGGAACATAGATATAATAAATGATTATCACAAAACCATGTAAAGCAATAGCAAAACTACCCAAGTGATTCAGGGGTAAACAAGGTAATGAGATAAACAATCTAGGGTGACCTATCGGGTCCCATCAAAATTAACCTATGCATGGTAGATGATTATAAAGAACATTATTGGGTAACAAAAGTGAATCAAGGGCACAACTTGCCTTCAATGAGCTCCTGCTCAGCTACTTCAACCTGCTGCTCACCAGGATCCTCAGTCACGTGCTCTTCTACTCGCCACAATACAAACAAGCACAGTGCATATAGAGAAATTAACATTACACCAAACATGTAAACAAAATACACAGTAATATTCTACACATTAAAATAAAATCCTAGGAAAAGGAATCATAATTTTTCGAGTTATAGATTTTAAGTTATGGATTTTCAAAGGTTTTATGTGTTTAAAATAGGATTAAGTGTGAGATTAATTTTCTTACTGTTGTCATGATAAAACAGAGGCTCTAAGTGGTAGAGAATAATATTACAAAATTTTAGAAACTGGAATGGGTTAATTTGGAGTTCATATGAATTTTCTATGATTTATTAAAGTTCTAGTAATTATTTTCCTATTAAAAACACATTTATAAATTATTTTCTCGGGTTTTATAATACTCTGGATTAGGCCTCATTTACTGAAAAGTGCAGGGGTCTCGGAGTAAGTCGTCCTAGACACAGAGAACAGCTCTCGTGGATGGCGGGTTCTAATCTATAATTCCAGAGGGGCTCTTCTGCAAAGTTACATGGCTGAAAGGGTAAGCAGCGATAACGGCCGTTGGATCAACATCAGACGGTGCAGGGCACATCCGATCGAATCGCTACGCATTATCTAATCTTAGCCCCATATCGCGCAATCGACGGTCAGGGCGATTCCCCCTAATTCCCTAAAGCAGAGCACGGCGGCGCCCGGAGTCGTACCGGCGGCGGCATCGCCGGACTCGTCCTTGCGTGATTCCGGCCACGAGGGCTTAATCCAAATGCATCTACACGTTGCGGGGGAAAAACTGAAATCGATTATGGTGTTCATACTCACTATAGTCGTGCAGGTGTTGCTGCCCACGACGCCCGGCGGCCCCGCCGTAGATCAGCGGTTCCAGTGAGCAATCGCCGGCCACGAGAGCTTTCTTTTCCCCGCGAAAGTGGCCGACGGCTCCACGAAGACGCGACGAAGCTCCCCACACCGGCGCAACACACCCGGCGTGGCTCCTGTGCGGATCAGCAGCGACGGCGAATTCTCCCATTCGCTAATGGCGCACGGCGGCAGTGTTCTCTGGGTTCTAAGCGCGGCAGCTTACAGGCGGTCAGGGAGTTGATCCACGAGCACCCGCGAACCTTCCCAGATCCGAGACTGAGCACGGGCAAGGTAGTATCCAGGTGTTGTCGGTGGCCTTTTTTTCCTATCTCCCTGCGATGGTGGCTTGGCAATGGCTACCGGCTCGAATAGATTGAGGGAGATGGGGTCTCTTGGCACTGCTCTTTATGGTCCGCAGACCGAGCCGCAATACCAGGTAACGGTGGTTGAAACGGCTTGCCCGAGAAATCCGGCCCTGTGATTCGGTCAACAGAGTGCAGTGGAAGCGGTGGATCCGAAAACTGGGGGGGAGAAGAAGCTTCTGACGTGCGGGTCCCACCCGTCATCGCCACAGCCCGAAGATCCCACGCGCTCGTTTGACTGGCACACGGGCCCCACGTGTCGGCACGCCACCCAGGGCGCGCGGACGGCCAAGTTGGGCCTCGCGGGATGAACTGTGGGGATGGGCCAGAAATGAGGGCCGCGACCCATATAGGTTGTTTTCCCTTTTTTCTTTTTATATTTTCCTTTCTCTTTTCCCTTTTAGATTTTCCAATTCAAATTTAAATTCTAGTTTTAAATTCAAACTTGTGACAAATTTATCCTTTTATTATATTGTGCCATGACAAGTTCCAATTTGGAGATATATTTATATATATCATTTATATTCTTATATCACATAATAGATGTTTGCTTCTCTTTTCTAAATTCTAGAATCTCTTTTAGGTTTTAAATTCCACTTTGGGCTTTTTAATATATTCCTTGTCACATTTTTATTTTATGTTGTCACAAAATGCACACCAAATAAAACCTCAGCATGATGCACAATTTAATAGTATATCCTTTTTATTAATTGTTTTTGGACATGGTGTTCACATGTGATGATGCACAAAGGTTAAACTGTCCTAAGGAGAAATTGTTTTCTCTATTCATATTATTACAAAGTGGGTGTTACAAATCCTACCCCCCTTAAAAATAATCTCGTCCTCGAGATTTAGGAAGAACGAGGGAAAAGGTGGGGAAAATCTATACGAAGCTCTACTTCTCTTTCCCAAGTTGCTTCATCTTCACCATGGTGTCTCCATTGCACTTTACACATCTTTATCACCTTATTTCTTGTAACTCGAGTCAAAGTATCTAAAATCTTGATCGGGTACTCCGTGTAAGTCAAATCACCTTGAACACTGAGCTCTTCCATGGGTAACTGTTCCTCAGGGACACGGAGACACTTCTTTAGTTGAGACACGTGGAACACATTATGCACATCTGATAGAGTAGCAGGTAACTCGAGTTGGTATGCCATCTCCCCAACTCGCCTAAAGATCAAGAATGGTCCAATGTAGCGTGGGGACAATTTGCCCTTGACTTTGAATCTCCTCATGCCACGAAGTGGTGACACCTTGAGGTACACATAATCTCCTTCCTCAAATTCCAGTGGTCTCCTTCTATTATCAGCATAGCTCTTTTGTCTGGTTTGAGCCACCCTCAAATTCTCCCGAATTATACGGACTTGCTCTTCTGCTTCTTGAATCAGTTCAGGCCCAAAGAATTGTCTTTCTCCAGTTTGATCCCAATACAGAGGAGTCCTGCACTTCCTCCCATATAAAGCTTCAAAAGGTGACATCTTCAGACTGGCCTGATAACTATTATTATATGAGAACTCAGCATATGGTAGACTTTTATCCCAACTTCCTCCATGCTGAAGGGCACATGCTCTCAACATATCTTCCAATACTTGATTAGTCCTTTCAGTCTGTCCATCAGTCTGAGGGTGATAAGCTGTACTGAAATTCAACTTTGTACTCATATTCTCATGAAAGCTTCTCCAAAATCTTGAGGTAAACTGTGAACCTCGATCATACACGATCTTCTTTGGTACTCCATGCAAACACACAATCCGAGCCATATATAACTCTGCTAGTTGAGAACCTTTATAAGTAGTCTTGACAGGAATAAAGTGAGCCACTTTAGTCAATCTATCCACAATCACCCATATAGCATCATATCCTTTCTGGGTGCGAGGCAATCCAGTAATAAAATCCATACCAATCTCTTCCCATTTCCACTCGGGTATCTTCAGTGGATGCAGTAGTCCGGCTGGCCTCTGGTGTTCAGCCTTAACTCTTTGACATACGTCGCACATAGCCACATGTGCAGCTACATCTCTTTTCAATCCATACCACCAATACTTCTGTTTCAAATCCTGATACATCTTAGTACTACCAGGATGAATAGAATAGTCCGAGTCATGGGCCTCCTTTAAAATAGTCTCTCGAATGCTTTCAATATCAGGAACACATATCCTGTCCTTGAACCAAACAGTGCCTTGCTCATCTTCCGTGAATTCCGGAACTCGACCCACAGTAATCAGATCCTTAATTTCTTTTATTTTAGCATCATCAAGTTGACCTTTGCGGATTTCTTGCTCCAAAGTAGGTTCCACATCAATCGTAACTCCTTTAGTATGAGCAACTATCCCCAGGTTGAGTCTCCTGAAGTCCTCGACAATCTCATCAGGTAGCTGGGCAACAATAGCTGAATGAACATGCTCCTTTCGACTCAAGGCATCTGCAACCAAATTTGCCTTGCCCGGGTGATAGTGAATCTCCAAATCATAATCCTTAATAAGCTCCAACCAACGACGTTGCCTAAGGTTGAGATCCTTCTGAGTGAATATATACTTCAAACTCTTATGATCCGTATATACTTGGCACTTGGTCCCCATGATATAGTGTCTCCAAATCTTAAGCGCATGCACAACGGCTGCCAATTCCAAGTCATGAGTGGGGTAGTTCAATTCATGTTTCCGTAACTAACGAGACGCATAGGCAATCACATGTCCTTCTTGCATAAGCACACATCCTAAGCCTTGGCCACATGCATCACAATAGATATCAAATCCTTTCTGTAGGTCGGGCATAACCAATACTGGTGGCGACATCAATCTTTTCTTCAATTGATCAAAGCTGTCTTGACACTTCTCGTCCCACTTAAATTCTCTTCCTTTCTCCAAAAGCGAAGTCATAGGCTTAGCAATCTTAGAAAATCCTTCAATAAATCTCCGATAATATCCTGCTAATCCCAAGAAACTCCGAATCTCAGTAACTGTAGTGGGTACTCTCCACTCCATTATCTCCTTAACTTTAGCAGGATCCACTGAAATTCCTCCATTAGAAATAATATGACCAAGAAATGGCACCTCGCCAATCCAAAACTCGCACTTGCTAAACTTGGCATATAGCTGGTTATCTCGTAGCTTCTGCAGCACCAATCTCCGATGTTCCTCATGATCGCTATCACTCTGGGAATAAATAAGAATGTCGTCGATGAACACCACGACGAATCTATCCAAGTACTCCATAAACACCTTATTCATCAAGTTCATAAAATAAGCTGGTGCATTGGTTAATCCAAACGACATAACCGTAAACTCATATAATCCATATCGAGTCGAGAAAGCCGTCTTGGGAATATCCGATGGTCTAATCCTCATCTGATGGTAACCGGATCGGAGATCAATCTTCGAGAATACTCTAGCACCTCTCATCTGATCAAATAGATCCTCAATACGGGGCAACGGATACTTGTTCTTCACAGTGACATCATTAAGAGATCTATAATCCACACACATCCGTTGTGATCCATCCTTCTTCTATACAAACAGAACCGGCGCTCCCCAAGGTGAGGAACTCGGACGAATGTACCCAGCCTCTTGTAACTCAGTTAACTGCTTCTTAAGTTCCTTCAACTCCTCTACGGACATCCTATATGGCCGTTTAGAAATAGGGGCGGTTCCAGGTAAGAGATCAATAACAAACTCAACTTCTCTATCAGGTGGCATCCCTGGTAACTCCTCTGGAAAGACATCCAGAAAATCTCTAACCACCCGGATGTTGTCACCAACAAACTCCTCAGGTATAAAGAACATTGCACGCATGGATGAGGAGGTTACTGCAATATTAACTTGAAATCTTTCTCCTTTAGTGGTAGTGAGTTCTACGGTACCTCTACCACATGCTATAACGGCCTTTGCCTTTCTTAACCATGACATACCAAGGATCAGATCTATACTGCTTGACTCTAATATTATAGCAGTAGCTCCAAATTCTCTACCCATAATGGTCAATGTCAATCTACGTGTCATTTGATTCGCCTCAACAGGCCCTTTAGGTGTAATTACTATCATTAGTTTTCTCATATTTAGCAGTGGTATTTCATTTGTGTTGGCATATCTAGCAGACATAAATGAATGTGTAGCACTAGAATCAAATAAGATGGTTGCAGGAATAGCATTAACATAAAACATACCAAGCACGATGTCAGCACCATCTGGAGTAGCATCAACGCTGACTTGATTAACCTTGGCAATAGAATATCCCTTGCCAGATCCTGGAGTTTGCTGCCTGTTCTGAACTGGAGTAGTAGCAATCCTCTGTGGGCAGACATTTGCATAGTGACCAGTCTTCCCACACTTGTAACAAGTAGTGCCTGGACTCTGTCCTGAAAACTTTGTCGGGGTGCCGGTAGGGGTAGCCTGTCGAGGAGGTGGAGTCCTCAAAGGTGATTGCTGAATTGGGCGCTGGCCTCCGCCAGTGCGAGCTGGTGTACCCTGGGGTGAACTGTAGCGAGGTCGAACACTGCTGCTTCCTTGTCCTTGAGATATAGCCTTTCTCTTCAAATCTCCCAGCTGAACATGCTTGTGTTCAATAGCCAGGGCCTTATCAAGCAGCCTCTGAAATGATGGAAATGTATGTGCCACTAGAGCATACTGCAGTGGTCCATTAAGTCCTTCAATAAAATGCTCCTGCTTCCTCTCATCTTCAGCAACTTCATCAGGGGCATATCTGGATAACTGGATAAACTTGTCGCGGTACTCGCTGACTGTCATGCTTCCTTGCTTCAGCGATAGAAATTCCTTCTTAATCTTCATCAATCCAGCTGGTATATGATAATTCCTGAACTGTGTACTGAACTCTGCCCAAGTGATAGTATCAGCAGCATCGTGGGCGGCAGTATATGAGTCCCACCAGTCAGCAGCAGGACCTGTCAGACGTCCAGAAGCATATAAAACCTTCTCTCGGTCAGTACATTGTGCAATATTCAGCATCTTCTCAACGGACTTCAGCCAATCATCCGCGTCTAGTGGATCAGGTGAGCTAGCGAATGTAGGTGGCTTATGACTCATGAACTCCCTATGCTTATCACGGGGTGGAACTGGTGGTACTTGTTGCTGTTGCTGTTGCATTTGCTGTTGCAGCTGCTGTTGTTGCGCCCTCCTTTCTTGACGTATCTCTTCTCGTTCTTGGCGCAGCTCTCGACGTATATCCTCCCGCTCTTGGCGCATCTCCTGGCGTTCCTGCTGCATCTGAGCACGCATATCTGTCATAGTGTCCGCCATCTGTTGCATCATCCTCATATGAGCTGCAACCAGTGGGTCAACTCCTGCCGGTGGAGGCGGTGGTGGAGGATCCATCTCTACTGGTTGTGGCTGGGGTTGTCTAAATATCCTCCGAGTGTGTCGATTGGGAGGTAAATCAATTCCACCACCCCGCCTGGTATTGACCATCTGAGTTAGATACATATGGTAAGAGAATAGTAGACAAGGCAGGTATTTACAAATCAGGTTACTTTGGGGGATTTTATTAGCTAAGCGGATTAATATCTTACCTACCATAGCTAATTCAATACCTTATGGTGGTACATGCTAAGATGTCCATCTATAATAATTCAATCAATCAAAGAAGCAAATCAGGCATTTATCATCAGCACAATCAACCAATCTTTTTTTTAAATAAAGAAAATAGTTTTAAATTTTGTCTTGGGTTCCCTATCTCTTAAAAGATCATAGTGGTAGGATTCCAAGGTGTGAAACCCATCTTGTCTTAGAATAGAGGAGGTAAGAATGATCAGAGTAGAACAGCAAAAGGTGAGACAAGATCAAGATGAGATGAGTATAGAATGAGTCAGAGTAAGGTAAGTAGGAAAGGGCATGTCCATTTCTATCTAGGTTTCGTCCTACAGTCAACATTTCCTCTGATACCACTTCTGTCACACCCGGCTTTAAGGAACAAAGCCAGGTGCATCTCATACATGCGCCAAGAAGACAACATATATAATAACAGAGTGTATAGAGATAAATGTCATAAAACATCAGAGTATTTATTACATAGCGGAAGACTTATTACAAAATAAAATAATAAAGATAAAACGAACTAAGGATCGTCGGCGCCAATGTCAACTGAGAAACGCCACCTAGATCAGATCATACTCCTCGCCTTGTGGCTCCTCCTGAACCACCTGCTCTTCTCCTGTGGGGAGGTGTGAGACAGCAAGGGTGAGCTCACACATGATCATAGCTCAACAAGTTGTGGGGAACCAGTGGACATGAACTCACAAAGGTGGGAGTTCATGTGATGTGTAAGGCTAATCAATGACAGGGGTTAAAGCTGAGCATTGCTTTTAAGTAGTTGGTCAAAATTTTATTAGCAGTTACTAAGTGTAAGTAAATACCAAACCTTAAATAAAATAATAGAACAAAATTAATAATAAACCCATGCATATGCAAATGACAAAATTGAATTTAGGTTTCATAATTTAATCATCAGAGAGTCCTGAGCCGCTCATGACCGTGAGCTCGGCTAGTATACCAGTTTTACACTCTGCAGAGGTTGTACCCTTTACCCACAAGTCGTGTATCCCATCTCGCCAGGGTTAGCTAGGCCCTTAGACACTATCGAGGTGAATGGCTAGGGATCCACTACGATGCCTTTACAAAGTTCCACTAGCTTCCGAAAACCCGCTACAGTTTATGGGAAGAGCACTTGCAAGAATCCCCCGTCCGACCGCCATCGCAGCTAAATCAACCCGAGAACCTCCTTGCATGCAACTCCCCTACTGCCCTTGCCCCTTTCGGGTAAGGTAGTCTTCCACTAGCTTTCCTAATTAATCAGCCAAGGGCGTCCATAAACCCTTGTGGTGGCACGTGTTTCTCAAGTTAAGCTCTATGTTCCAATTAACATTAATGATCTTGACATGAACATAAATAGAATAACAAAAGAATTGGAACATAGATATAATAAATGATTATCCCAAAACCATGTAAAGCAATAGCAAAACTACCCAAGTGATTCAGGGGTAAACAAGGTAATGAGATAAACAATCTAGGGTGACCTATCGGGTCCCATCAAAATTAACCTATGCATGGTAGATGATTATAAAGAACATTATTGGGTAACAAAAGTGAATCAAGGGCACAACTTGCCTTCAATGAGCTCCTGCTCAGCTACTTCAACCTGCTGCTCACCAGGATCCTCAGTCACGTGCTCTTCTACTCGCCACAATACAAACAAGCACAGTGCATATAGAGAAATTAACATTACACCAAACATGTAAACAAAATACACAGTAATATTCTACACATTAAAATAAAATCCTAGGAACAGGAATCATAATTTTTTGAGTTATAGATTTTAAGTTATGGATTTTCAAAGGTTTTATGTGTTTAAAATAGGATTAAGTGTGAGATTAATTTTCTTACTGTTGTCATGATAAAACAGAGGCTCTAAGTGGTAGAGAATAATATTACAAAATTTTAGAAACTGGAATGGGTTAATTTGGAGTTCATATGAATTTTCTATGATTTATTAAAGTTCTAGTAATTATTTTCCTATTAAAAACCCATTTATAAATTATTTTCTCGGGTTTTATAATACTCTGGATTAGGCCTCATTTACTGAAAAGTGCAGGGGTCTCGGAGTAAGTCGTCCTAGACACAGAGAACAGCTCCCGTGGATGGCGGGTTCTAATCTATAATTCCAGAGGGGCTCTTCTGCAAAGTTACATGGCTGAAAGGGTAAGCAGCGATAACGGTCGTTGGATCAACATCAGACGGTGCAGGGCACATCCGATTGAATCGCTACGCATTATCTAATCTTAGCCCCATATCGCGCAATCGACGGTCAGGGCGATTCCCCCTAATTCCCTAACGCAGAGCACGGTGGCGCCCGGAGTCGTACCGACGGCGGCATCGCCGGACTCGTCCTTGCGTGATTCCGGCCACGAGGGCTTAATCCAAACGCATCTACACGTTGCGGGGGGAAAACTGAAATCGATTATGGTGTTCATACTCACTATAGTCGTGCAGGTGTTGCTGCCCACGACGCCCGGCGGCCCCTCCGTAGATCAGCGATTCCAGTGAGCAATCGCCGGCCACGAGAGCTTTCTTTTCCCCGCGAAAGTGGCCGACGGCTCCACGAAGACGCGACGAAGCTCCCCACACCGGCGCAACACACCCGGCGTGGCTCCTGTGCGGATCAGCAGCGACGGCGAATTCTCCCATTCGCTAATGGCGCACGGCGGCGGTGTTCTCTGGGTTCTAAGCGCGGCAGCTTACAGGCGGTCAGGGAGTTGATCCACGAGCACCCGAGAACCTTCCCAGATTCGAGACTGAGCACGGGCAAGGTAGTATCCAGGTGTTGTCGGTGGCCTTTCTTTCCTATCTCCCTGCGATGGTGGCTTGGCAATGGCTACCGGCTCGAATAGATTGAGGGAGATGGGGTCTCTTGGCACTGCTCTTTATGGTCCGCAGACCGAGCCGCAATACCAGGTAACGGTGGTTGAAACGGCTTGCCCGAGAAATCCGGCCCTGCGATTCGGTCAATGGAGTGCAGTGGAAGCGGTGGATCCGAAAACTGGGGGGAGAAGAAGCTTCTGACGTGCGGGTCCCACCCGTCATCGCCACAGCCCGAAGATCCCACGCGCTCGTTTGACTGGCACACGGGCCCCACGTGTCGGCACGCCACCCAGGGCGCGCGGACGGCCAAGTTGGGCCGCGCGGGATGAACTGTGGGGATGGGCCAGAAATGAGGGCCGCGACCCATATAGGTTGTTTTCCCTTTTTTCTTTTTATATTTTCCTTTCTCTTTTCCCTTTTAGATTTTCCAATTCAAATTTAAATTCTAGTTTTAAATTCAAACTTGTGACAAATTTATCCTTTTATTATATTGTGCCATGACAAGTTCCAATTTGGAGATATATTTATATATATCATTTATATTCTTATATCACATAATAGATGTTTGCTTCTCTTTTCTAAATTCTAGAATCTCTTTTAGGTTTTAAATTCCACTTTGGGCTTTTTAATATATTCCTTGTCACATTTTTATTTTATGTTGTCACAAAATGCACACCAAATAAAACCTCAGCATGATGCACAATTTAATAGTATATCCTTTTTATTAATTGTTTTTGGACATGGTGTTCACATGTGATGATGCACAAAGGTTAAACTGTCCTAAGGAGAAATTGTTTTCTCTATTCATATTATTACAAAGTGGGTGTTACAACCTCCTGCGCCATGGCGGTGTAGTCATGGAGGCGGTTGTAGACGGCGGGGTTGGTGTAGGCCTCGGGCCCGTCATCCGGGTTGTAGGTGACGTCGGATGTCGCCTTACCCTTATGGGCCATAGCATAGGCCGAGAAGGTGGAGCAAGGCCTGCCACCATGTGACGCCGACTGCAACGAAAACCAACGAGATAGTTAGAAATAATATCTAACTTAGTGCTATATATCTAAATAAAAAGGTGGCGTACCCATGCTTCGGCATATTGGCCCAGGCTCCGGCTGCCTTGGTGGTGGGAGGTGCCTTGCATCATCAAACGTCGTTCCCGGCTAGCTGTGTGCGCCTCGTCCCACTCAGCCGAACACCACCTATCCACCATCTGCTCCCAACACAGAGGATGTGCGGCGCACCAATGTGGAATCACCTACAAAGTAAACACATAAAGTGCATATCAGAAGATAAAATAAAATTCATGCATGGAGTACTGGTACCAAACATGCATGACTTTACCTGCAGGTACTGCTCCCTGGTCAACGACATGGTTCGGGCTTGAGGTTTGGTCACCTTCTCCCCAAGGACGGAGCTGTGGTAGGTGATGATAGCCTTGATGCGGGCCTCATAGTGCATGTCCACGACGAGGTTCTTATAGCTCGTGGTGGCCACCACATCCGCCCTAGCCTCGTATCCAGCATCGCATCTGAAGAAATATAAGTAGCAGCACGATGGCTGACATCCACACATATACATATCCACACATATACATTAATGCCTAAATAACCACATAAACATCTTTTGTGCAATTAGAAGACTTACCTAATGCATGCAAAGTGACCACTAAAAACCTAACTCTATTTCACAATACACAATCACACACAAAAAACCTAATTCTATTTCACAACAATCAAACATTTATTTGACAATATTTAGCAACTAAAATTTGAAAATGAGTTTATACCTAGTTGCTCGGCGTGGACGGTGCACGACGGCGAACGGGAGTGACGGCGTGGAGGTCGTGACGGCGTGGAGGGCGCGACGGCGGGCTTGCGAGGGCGTGGAGGGCGCGACGGCGTGGAGGGCGTGGAGGGCTTGCGAGGGCGTGGAGGGCCGGGGACGCGCGCGTGGCCGGCGGCGAGGGCGGGCGCGGGCGCGGGCGCGGGGTCGGCGGCGGCGGCGCGGCAAGCGCGAGGCGGCGCGCGGGCGCGCGTGCGCAGGGCCGGGGGGGCGCGCGTGGCCGGCGGCGAAGGCGGCGCGTGGCCGGCGGCGAGGGCGGGCGCGGGGTCGGCGGCGAGCGCGGGCAACGGCGGCGTGAGCGAGTGAGCGTGAGTGAGAGAGAGAAGAAGGAGAAGCCGTCGGTTTGGTTAAGTTCATGTTCTTTGCCGAGTGCCCGCGATGCAGCACTCGACAAAGATTTTTTATTTTTAAAATACGGTTTGCCGAGTGCCAGATCGGTGGCACTCGGCAAAGGCGCCTTCTTTGCCGAGTGCCACCCAGGGGCACTCGGCAAAGATTAATTTACACTACTTTGCCGAGTGCCACCCCGGGGCACTCGGCAAAGTACATTTGTATTTTTTTGTTTTGGGCACCAAACTTTTTGTGGTATGTTCCTAAACTATGTAGACCTACATGTATCATTTTGGGACAATTATAAGAGTGTTTGCAATAGCTAGTAGATTTAGTTCGTTTATTTGAATTTCTTCGAAAAATTCAAATTTGAACTGCAGGTCACTCGAAACTTGGAAAACCGTGCATGATATTCATGGTACCTAGCATAAGTTACGACCGATTTCAGAAGCGTACCGGAAACTTCGAGCAACATGCTCACTAAACATGGCCGTGAACTTGGCATTCACATGTTTAAAAATTGTATAAAACACAAACAAAGTCAGAAAATCATGAAACTTGTCCACGTGTCATGATATCATATGTATAGGCTGTGATAAAAATTTTAGAATGTTTGGATAAAGTTGTGAGACATTATGTGTAGAAACCTAAGAGATCCACATTGAAACTCTATGATTTCATGTGTAGTCCTCTTAGGTTTCTACACATAGTGTCTCACAACTTTCTCCAAACATTCTAAAATTTTTATCACAGCCTATACATATGATATCATGACACGTGGACAAGTTTCATAATTTTCTGACTTTGTTTGTGTTTTATACAATTTTTAAACATGTGGATGCCAAGTTCACGGCCATGTTTAGTGAGCATGTTGCTCGAAGTTTCCGGTACGCTTCTGAAATCGGTCGTAACTTATGCTAAGTACCATGAATATCATTTTTTCATGCACGGTTTTCCAAGTTTCGAGTGACCTGCAGTTCAAATTTGAATTTTCCGAAGAAATTCAAATAAACGAACTAAATCTACTAACGATTGAAACTCTGTTATAATTGTCCACAAATGATACATGTAGGTCTACATAGTGTAGGAACATACCACAAAAAGTTTGGGAGACAAAATAAAAAAATAAAAAAACACTTTGCCGAGTGTCTAGAGATGACACTCAGCAAAGCCGCCTTTGTCGAGTGCCTACTATGTGGCACTCGGCAAAGACTGACGGCCGTCAGCTTTGGGACGGCCGCTGACGGCCCTTTGCCGAGAGCCCCCTTTGCCGAGTGTAAGACACTCGGCAAACTTGTCTTTGCCGAGTGTCGTCCTTTGCCGAGTGTTCAGCACTCGGTAAAGGGGCTCTTTGCCGAGAGCCTAACTTTACCGAGTGCGGCACTCGGCAAAGCCTTCTTTGCCGAGTGCCCGACAAAAGGCACTCGGCAAAGAATACAACACTCGGCAAAGCCTCGGATTCCGGTAGTGAGGTGAGTATAGTGTGCTGCCTGGCACGGGCGCACTGTTTGCCAGTAGACCCAGCAGGCGCGCCGCCTGCTGGATGACCTTGACGCCGCCTGCCATCGGATGGGACGGGACACATTAAATGCTGAGAGGGCACGTCGCCCGTCAGCGCAGTGGCAGGCGGCGCGTCTTTTCCTCAATAAATGCAGGGTCTGCATGACTTCTCGTCAGGTTCGGCCCGGTAGCTTATGTCATGGGACACAAGCAGCGGGTTTCCGCCTGAGCGGGAAGTGGAAGGCAAGGCCCGCACACGTGTCAGCGCCGGACCCCTGCACACACTAGGGTCCTTCTCGTTCTGGGACCCTACTGGAGTTCGGACTCACCCGGGGGTTCCGGATTTGTACGTATATAGGGGTCCGGTGTTCTTCCACGGGGGTCCGGCCTTACTGGGGTGTGGTGTATTTCCCTGCCACGTGGCGCTCTTTGGCCTGCCCATCCGGTGGGGTCAGGCGTGATCCTCCGTGTGGCTAAGGGACGTCGCATTGGTGCGGACTCTTCATGTTGTAGGAAGAGGGTACCCCTGATTTTGGGTACCGACATAAACGCTTAGTTGTCCCTCGTACTTGGAAAACCGATGACCCAAGGACTGAGTGGTGTACATTCCCTAAGATGAGGTAGGGACAGAGCCAGAACTTTTTTTAGGAAAGGTTGAATTAAAACGTTACACCAATATAATCTTACTAGATCACTCACAATATACATATATAATAGTTTAAAGTAGTATTATAATAAAACATCGAAGTGGTATTATATTAAAACATCGAATTAACGATAAAAAGTATAAAATACATAATAATATTATATCATTTACGTTTTAAATTTTAGTAGGAGCTTTAGCGGGCTCCATGGACATAGGAGCCACATATAAGAGGGATGGAGCTCCACTCGCCCCAATGGTGGGTCCGTGCCTAGGTGGGAGGACACATTTAGACGACGATGTGTAAACACAGTTAGAGGAAGAATGACGAAGAATGACGGCTAAGGGCATTCTCAATGGATAGCTTTATCGCACTGTTTTCAAGGCTGTCATGTCAACATTTTTCTTGAAAACAGTGTATACATAGTTTAATCCCATGAAACTCTCTAATATCTCTATTCATTAAATCATAACATGTCATCCTATATTTGCTTATATGGTAAGTTATTTATTAATGTGAATAAAACCTCTATAAAACTATAACTGAGAATGGCTTAACGGGTTGAAAGGGGATTTGTATTTAGGATTTTTTAATGTGTCTGTGCATATGATAGGTTTTTATACGAACATTGATGGACGCGAGGAGGGAATAAAAACCATCAGCTCAACTGTATTGCACCTTGCTTGTCCATCTGGCCTGGGCCTGCAGCAGCCAGAAGACAGCAGCCGGCCGGTCGAGACAACAAGTCGTGGCCGTTCGTAACAGCGCTGATAGGTCGCTTTCGCCTTTATGCCTTGCATGCGGTCAGGTCCAAGAAAAGCTGGTGTACAAGAAAGAGAGCCATGCAGCAATAGTATGATTTTCTAGAATCTTTTCCTTTCGGCCTGCATGCGGCCGGCCTATCCTTCTGCGGCTTCTACACTTTTCTGCTCTCTCCATCTAACTTTCCTCTTGTGTCACCGGCATAGAAGCTGGTTAGTCCGGCTACTAAAATCGTTAAGACTGGGTACCATCAAAGCAAAACTGGCCAGATTGATCATCAAATTCGGTCAGATCGATCAGATTCTCAAAATTTGTCGGACCAACATCTTGTGTCAAACCAGCTAGAGTAGTGGTTGGCTTTGGCTTCTATGTCAAATGCGGTCTAGCTAACTTTAACGATCAGCTATACCGACTTTTGTTGCGTTTTTAAATTAAATTATTTTCAAGTCGGTTTTGAAAAATCAGAAAGATGCCCACCATGTTTTAAAACTATTTTCTACTGAAATAAGTCAGCCCCTCTCTCTATATATATATTATATACATAGAGATCTCTATATATATATTATATATAGAGAGAGAACCATAGTCAACAACAACATCCATAACCTGTTCATATATGCTCACGAGAGGATCCCGAAAGAAGCTTCTCGCTTCGCATCGGTTCTTCCATAGATCCATAACTGTTCATACGCAAATTACGCCGCAAGTAAAACTTCAGACGACCGCATCATCGATTATCAGCACGATACAGATGCAGCGGCCAACAACAACCGGCGGCGTTGTGGATCGCCTTTGAAGTCCGCCACTGCTGTCGATCAACAACAACCGGCTGGGCACACACTAGTAGAAAAGAGCTCATAGCCTGCGTCACTCATAAATTATCACTGACGGTTTCAGTTATCGCGCGCCAGTAAAAAACGAGGTGGACCCGGCTTGGGAACCGCCAGTGAAAACCTATTTCCACTGGCGGTTATCTTAACACAACCGCCAGTGGAAACATGATGTTTCCACTGGCGGTTGGTGTAACAGAACCGCCAGTGGAAACCAATTTCCACTGGCGGTTGGTGTAACACAACCGCCAGTGGAAATACCCTATTTCCACTAGCGGTTGTGTTAAGATAACCGCCAGTGGAAATTGGTTTCCACTTGCGGTTTTTCAAGCCAACCGCCAGTGAACTGTCTGTTATAAATACCCCTCTTCTTCCCCCCGACAGTGAACTGTATGCTCGCAGCCAGCTTCCATTGGAGGCGATTTTGGAGGTCCAGATTTCACAAGAATATAAGGGGGGAGGTTTTGGTCTTCATTTCTTGGAAGAAGGTGGATAAGAAAGGTTGGTTTATGTTTCTTTGTCAATTTTTGTTCATTCTTGCTCAATTTTAGCCACATTTTGGATCTAGGGTTTTACATGTGAGAGAGAAGAGTATAGCTAGGTAATTTTCTCTATTTCCTCAAATGAGGTTGCTTAAGATGGTTAGTTTTTGTCTATTCCCTCTCCTTTTTCATGTTTAGTTCTCAAATAAGTTTATCCATAACACATATTTAGTTGCTTAATGAATGGTGAATGTGTTGTATGGAAGGTTGGTTTAATTATGTTTCAATTGTCAGTTATTGTTTATTTTTGCTCAATTTTAACTACATTTTGAAACTAGGCTTTCACCATGTGTTAGAGATAGGTTTGGGTATTAAATTTTTTTTGTTTATTAGTTGCTAGGAAAGTTTGACTTATGTTTCTTTTGCCAAATTTTGTTCATTTTTCCTCCATTTTAGCCACATTTTGGATATAGGGTTTCACCATGTGTTAGAGATAAAGTAGTCTAACTACTTTTATTGGAAGAGATAAAGTAGTCTAACTACATTTTTGTTAGCGACAAACCGAAGCATGTAATTTTACACGACTTTCTAGAGAGGAGAGGGAGAGGGAGAGAGAGCTATTGTTGCCAATGCGCTCGGAGCAGGTCCAGTACTTACCGTCCATGCGGATGCAGCACTTTGCACATCCAGAATGCCCGTTCTTGCACTGATTTTACACAGAGCAGAGCATCATGCTGGAGCCTACCGATCAATATGTATTGTATATATACATGCATGGTAATCTGACTTGCTATGAAAACTTCGGACTGGAAGGGTAGGCAGCAGATGTCGCACTCCAGCGCGTCCTTCTCCATGGATAGTGTCACAGTCGCCTCTTCCTCATCCACCACCACCACCTTGGCTTTCTTTAGAGTGCCGCCGTAGAGAAGCCCGCCTCTTCCTCATCCTCCATAGGAAGTCGTGGTCTTTTCCCGGTCATGGTTTATCACCTAGAACGCGAGGTAAAATAAAAGCAGGGAGGACTATTCGACTAATATATACATATCAGGCAGTAAGAAACAAGCATCTTCAAAGAACATGTTGTGAAAGAACTTGGAAAGATGTTTACCAGATCTGATACTTATGAAAGAACTTCACACCAATGGTGATGAGAGACGCGAAGCCAGGAGACGACGTAGTATTTAAACACTGCAAGAACGGGCATTCTAGTGACAGAGGAGGGAGAGAGAGGGAAGAGAGAGGAGGGAGAGAGGAGAGAGAGAGGAGAGAGAGAGATAGAGGAGAGAGAGGAGAGAGAGATGAGAGAGAGAGGATAGAGAGAGAGAGGAGAGAGAGAGAGAGAGAGGGTTTCACATTTTAGCCACATTTTAAACCCTGCAAACATCGACGACAGCTTTCAGTTCGTTCACGAGACACAACAACCTCTTCCACAGAGCGAACATGTAGTGCCAAATGTTACTGATCATGGTTACGCCGGAGGAAATGAACGTGAAAGAACCCATGTTCTGCCAAATGTTATGGACGAGGAAGATGCAGAGTTGTTAGAGGCAATGTTGTGTCGTCATACAGATCCATCGATGTTCTTCATGAAAGGTATGGAGTCCCTGAAGAAGGCAGCAGAAGAGCCTTTGTACGACGAGTCTAAGGGCTGTACCAAAGAGTTCACGACGCTTCGGTCTGTGTTAAAGTTGTTGATGTTAAAAGCTAGATATGGTCTGTCTGATGCTGGCTTCGATGCGTTCTTGAGTATTGTCGCAGACATGCTTCCAAAGGAGAACAAAGTGTCTGCTAACACGTACTATGCAAAGAAACTAATCAGTCCACTCACTATGGGCGTGGAGAAGATCCACGTGTGTAGAAATCACTGTATCCTTTATCGAGGTGATGATTATAAAGACTTGGAGAGCTGCCCAAAGTGTGGTGCAAGTAGGTACAAGACGAATAAAGACTATCGAGAGGAAGAGTGTGTTGCATCTGTGTCTAAAGGGAAGAAGCGAAAGAAAGCCAAAAAGAAGACTTCAAAATCCACGAGCAAAGAAAAAGAAGAAGTAGACTATTATGCGCTCAAAAAGATTCCTGCTTTGGTGATGTGGTACCTCCCCGTCGTCGATCGATTGAGGTGTTTGTTCGCTAACCCTGAGGATGCCAAACTTATGAGCTGACATGCTTCTGATGAGCACAAAAATGATGGGAAGCTTCGACATCCAGCCGATGGGAAGCAGTGGCAAGATTTCAATGAGAACCACTGAGACTTTGTCGATGAACCAAGAAATGTTAGGTTCGCACTGAGTACTGATGGAATGAATCCATTTGCTGAAAGGAGCAGCAAGCATAGCACATGGCCAGTGATCCTCACCATATACAACCTTCCTTCATGGTTGATGCAGAAACGGAAGTACATTTTGCTAACCATGCTTATTTCTGGACCTACACAACCTGGAGTTGATATGGATGTATTTTTAGAGCCCTTAATGGAGGATATGAAAATATTGTGGGTAACGGGTGTTCAAATGTTGGATGAGTATCGTAAAGATTCATTCACGCTGAGAGCAATTATTTTTGTTACGATCAACGATTACCCTGCACTCTTCACATTATCAGGCCAGTTTAAGGGAAAGGTTGGCTGCACAGTATGCATTGATGAAACTGCTTATGTGTCCCTTACTGCATCTAAGAAGATAGTGTACATGAGGCACAGACGCTTTTTATTGGAAGGACACAGGTACCGCATGCGAAAGATGGATAAGTACTTTGACAATAATGGTGAACTACATTCTACTGCTCCATCGGGTAACAATAAAGGTCATAGAGTTTTTGAAATAGTCAAGAATATCAAGTTTGTTTTCGGGAAGAAGACAAAAGACGGAAAAACAAGGAAGGATGTCAAACCAGCTCCGGGGGCTATATTCAAGAAAAAGTCTATTTTCTTCGAGTACTTGCCTTACTGGAAAGAGTTAGATGTGTGGCATGCGATCGATGGTATGCACGTTCAGAAGAACGTGTTTGAAAGCATAATTGGCACCTTGCTAGACATAAAGGGCAAAACAAAAGAAGGACTCAATTCACGCATGGACTTGGTAAATTTAGGCATAAAAAAGGAACTACATCCTGTTCTTCAAGAAAATGGGAAGTATCATCTCCCAGCAGCAAGCTACAATCTCAATGTAGATGAGAAACATGCGATGTGTGTTTGGCTTAAGAATTTGAAAGTCCCATCCGGATTCTGCTCTAGCATACGAAGTATTGTGTCAATGAAAGACCTGATAGTCACCAACTACAACTCACATGATTGTCATGTCATGCTGACTACATTCCTACCTATTGCCATCAGGGCTATAAATCCTTTGTTTTTAAAGATGGCAATCACACGGTTGTGCTACTTTTTCAACAGAATTTCACAAAAGGTAATTGATCGTGATGAGTTGGCATCTCTTCAGGAATTCGCAGTGGAGACAATAGCACAGTTTGAGATGTGTTTCCCTCCATCGTTCTTTGATATTATGGTGCACCTTGTGGTGCACTTGGTGCCACAAATAGAGGCATTAGGTCCTATGTACTTACATGAAATGTGGACGTACGAGCGTTTCATGTCAATACTGAATGGCTATGTATCAACCCGTGCTCGTCCCGAGGCATCCATGATAGAGGGGTACTGTACTAAAGAGGCCATTGAGTCCGGAGGTCCATTCTGCAATAATATCCTAAAAGATCAGGTTGCAATAGGTCTGCCTCCGTCACGACACGAGGGTAGATTGTATGGAAGCGGGAGGATGGGACAGAAATCTTTCATTCCACCAGATTACAATACAGTACTTGAGGCACATCACAGCATCCTACATCAGCTAGCGATAATAGAGCCATTTATCCAACAACACATCAATGAGCTTCACGAGCAAAATCCTAGGCATACGGCTGATTGGGTAATGAAGCAACATAAGCAGCGGTTCAACACATGGCTAATGGTGAAGGACATTCCACGTGGAGAAACAATAGAAGAAAAAATCATCAAGGGGTTGGCATCTGGACCTTCACGCCAGGTCACAACATGGCAAACCTATGACATTAGTGGATTCACATTTTGTACAAAGTCCAAGGACAAAAAGAGCATGTCACAAAACAGTGGTGTTCGATGCGAGGCCATAGATGATGAAACTGGTGAGATTATTACATATTTTGGCTTTATTGAGGACATATGGGAACTAGACTATGGTACATTTCAGATCTCGGTTTTCCGATGTCAATGGGTTGAAGACAAACATGTCACGGTAGACAACTATGGGGTCAGAGTTCTTGATTTAAGTAAGGTAGGTTACAAAGATGACCCATGGATCCTTGCTAATCGTGTTGCACAGGTCTTCTATGCTGAACAGATCATTTCTAACAATGAGAAGAAAAGCACCGACAAACCGAAGCATGTAGTTTTTCCTGGAAAACAACAAGCTATAGGAGTTGATGGTGTATCTGATTTAGAGGATTTTAACCAGTTCAACAACATGTCTCTTTTCATAGACCATCCAACCAAGATAAGGAACGTTGAGCGAAGCATCCCACACAATTCGATGCCCTGGGTACGCCACGATGGACAAGGCAAAACAATAGCTCCCTAGATTATATAGTTGTCATGTAATTGATTATTGTTAGGACATGTCATGTAATTGATTATTGTTAGCGACAAACCGAAGCATGTAATTTTACACGACTTTCTAGAGAGGAGAGGGAGAGGGAGAGAGAGCTATTGTTGCCAATGCGCTCGGAGCAGGTCCAGCACTTACCGTCCGTACGGATGCAGCACTTTGCACATCCAGAATGCCCGTTCTTGCACTGATTTTACACAGAGTAGAGCATCATGCTGGAGCCTACCGATCAATATGTACTGTATATATACATGCATGGTAATCTGACTTGCCATGAAAACTTCGGACTGGATGTCGCACTCCAGCGCGTCCTTCTCCACGGATAGTGTCACAGTCGCCTCTTCCTCATCCTCCAACCCCGCCTCTTCCTCATCCTCCACCACCACCTTGGCTTTCTTTGGAGTGCCACCGTCAGAGGAAGCTGTGGTCTTTTTCCCGGTCATGGTTTATCACCTAGAACGCGAGGTAAAATAAAAGCAGGGAGGACTATTCGACTAATATATACATATCAGGCAGTAAGAAACAAGCATCTTCAAAGAACATGTTGTGAAAGAACTTGGAAAGATTTTTACCAGATCTGATACTTGTGAAAGAACTTCACACCAATGGTGATGAGAGACGCGAAGCCAGGAGACGACGTAGTATTTAAACACTGCAAGAACAGGCATTCTAGTGACAGAGGAGGGAGAGAGAGGGAAGAGAGAGGAGGGAGAGAGGAGAGAGAGAGATAGAGGAGAGAGAGGAGAGAGAGAGAGGATAGAGAGAGAGAGGAGAGAGAGAGGGAGAGGGGAGAGAGAGGAGCTAGGGAGAGGAGAGAGAGGAGAGAGAGAGAGGAGAGAGAGAGGAGAGATAGAGGAGAGAGAGAGGGAAGAGAGAGGAGGGAGAGGGGAGAGAGAGAGAGGAGAGAGAGAGGAGAGAGAGAGAGAGGGGAGAGAGAGAGGAGGGAGAGAGAGAAGTAATATATAAATATATATATTATGTATACTAAATATATATAATTAATGTATGAATATACAATAAAAAATAATATACTAAAAACATTACTACTGGCGGTTCACAACGAAAACCGCCAGTATAAATGATTTCTACTGGCGGTTGTCATTGTCAACCGCCAGTAGAAATATCTCCTATATAAAGGAGCGCGCGCGGGGCCGAAAAATTCGCTAAGTCTCTGGCGCCCTGTCTTTCCATCTTCCCGTCGTCAGGCTGCCAAAATTTCGCCCGGCGATTTTCTCCGCCGTGTGCCGCCGTCGTTCACGCCGTCGTCCCCGCGTCGTAGGTAAGTTCTTCTCTCTCTCTCCCTTTCTTGGACTATGATCGCTCGGGCTCGGGCATGCGCGCCGCCGCCGCCGTGCACGCGCCGCGGCTAAACCCTAAGCCTAGGAAGAGTGAGAGAGTGAGAGGGAAGAGAGAGGAGGAAGAGGGAAGAGAGGGAGACCCCTGCGTGCGTCTCTGCAGAGAGTGAGAGAGAGGGAGAGAAGATAGAGGAGGGAGAGGGAAGAGAGAGAAGAGGACCTCTCCCTCCTCTCTCTTCTCTCTCTCTCTCTCTCCCTCCACTCTCTTTCCTCTCTCTTCCCTTTCCCTCTCTCTCCGGAGAGAGAGGGAAAGGGAAGAGAGAGGAAAGAGAGTGGAGGGAGGGAGAGAGAGAAGAGAGAGGAGGGAGAGGGAGTGTATATATAGGAAAGAGAGTGGAGGGAGAGAGAGAGAGGAGAGAGAGGGAAAGGGAAGAGAGAGGAAAGAGAGTGGAGGGAGGGAGAGAGAGAGAGAAGAGAGAGGAGGGAGAGGGAGTGTATATATAGGAAAGAGAGTGGAGGGGGGAGAGAGAGGAGAGAGGGGGAAAGGGAAGAGAGAGGAAAGAGAGGGAGAGGGAGGGAGGGAAGAGAGAGGAAAGGGAGGGAGATTAGAGAGAGAGAGAGGAGAGAGCAACGGAAAGCATGTTTTTTTCATCGTATTCCATTGTAAACAACATATTCTATTGTATTCTATTGTAAACAACGTATTCCATTGTAAACAATGTATTCCATTGTAAAATGTAGACTAGATTCACTAGTAAACAACGTATTCCATTGTAGTACTATTAGCTAGTGAAATTAGAAGACGACGTACGACACACTTGCGTTGTTTCGATTAAGAGCAACTCATCAGAACCCCACTTGACCAGAGCGAGTTCTCATCACCTCTCTCCCTCTCTATACGTCCTATACGACTCCTCCTCTCTCCCTCTCTCTCTCTATACGTTCTATACGACTCTCCATCTCCCTCTCTCCCTCTCTATATGTCCTATACGACTCCTCCTCTCTCCCTCTCTCTCTCTCTATACGTTCTATACGACTCCTCTCTCTCCCTCTCTCTCTCTATACGTTCTATACGACTCTATACGTCCTATACGACTCTATACGTCCTATACGACTCCTCCTCTCTCCCTCTCTCTCTCTCTATACGTTCTATACGACTCTCCATCTCCCTCTCTCCCTCTCTATACGTCCTATACGACTCCTCCTCTCTCCCTCTCTCTCTCTCTATACGTTCTATACGACTCTCCATCTCCCTCTCTATACGTCCTATACGACTCCTCCTCTCTCCCTCTCTCTCTCTATACGTTCTATATGACTCTCCATCTCCCTCTCTCCCTCTCTATACGTCCTATACAACTCCTCCTCGATAAGGGTTAGGGTATTTGTCAATACAAATTTAATTATTGCTTATGTTAATATGTAGCTCAATGAGTTCTCCAACCAAGGACCAAGGATTAGGGCCCGACCACATGGACAAGAGTGTTGCTCAAGAAGAATCCAGCAGTGAAGGATGTGAAACGCCTAGCGACCCTTTTCCTACCACTAGGATAGATAGGGCCGCTGCGCGTGAGTTGCAACGTGACCCTACTTATGATCCACAAGAACATGAGGTAAATTACACATCCTTAATTTCGTGTGTGTACCTAATTAATTAGCTGATTTCACAATGTCTATTACACATGCATGATTTCTTGTGCATTTTATTACATGAATAGGAGGTCTTGTCTGAATTTCGTGCGATGCTCGAAAAAGCTGCGGCACGATACCAAGACGCACCGGAACCGATCCAAGGCGCACCGGAACCGACCCAAGGCGCACCGGAATTGACCGAGACAACCACCGAGAGGTCAAGGAAAAGGAAGCAGAGCGATCGGAACAGAGGTGACAGGGGCTAAACAAGTTTCCTGACAAGACATATAAAATCACAGACGTGAGCCCGAATGGTCAGCCCCTAGCTCCAGAAGAGGCACTGCCTAAGTTTCGGAATGCACTTGGGTTCTTAGTTAGAGATAATCTTGACATCACAATTCGACAGTGGAGAGATGTATCAGATGATGTCAAGAATCAAATGTGGAATAAGCTAGTAACGAGGTTCGTTTTGCCTGGGGGTTCAGAAGAACTCGTGAAAAAATACACGATGAAGCAGTTTGCAATAAATTTCCGAAACTGGAGGTCTGAGATGAATACAAAGTTTGCAAAGAAAGGCCTAGACCCGACGAAAAATATAAAATCTCAGCAGGTCAGTGGGCAGTATTTCTAGAGCAGAGGAGCAGCCCTGATTTCATATCGCTAAGTGAGGCAAATTCAGAACTGTCTAAGAAGAACAAATACCGCCACCACCTTGGCACAGGTGGTTACAAGCGTCAGGTTCCTAAATGGAGACAAGAAGACGCCGAGAAGAAGGCTGCAGGATTGCCGACGCTGTCCGAGCAACTCGGTGAAAGGACAGCTAATTGGATCCGTGCTAGAAAACCAAGGGAAACTGAGTCTGGTGTATCTTTTGATGATCCCACTGTCGAAGAAGCGGCAAAAAACATATATGCAATTGCAGCTAAGCAGAGCGAAGGAACATTTAAGCCGCAAAGGGAGAAAGACATTCTAACGGCTGGTCTCGATAACCCTGAGCATCCTGGTCGTGTATGAGGAATATCATCTAAGGAAGGATGGAAGGAAGGATTCGGACCACAATGGGAAGGTCTGTACAAGAAACGTGATCGATACAAGGAAGAGATGGCAAATTATTTTAAGGAGGAGGCCAAGAAAGAGTTCAAAGGCCTAATGTCTGAAATGCTATCGAATCCTCCTCCAGAATTGATGCAGCAATTGGCGATGGCGAGTGCGATGTCTGTTCAACAGATGACCACTCCACAGATGCAAATAATTCCAACAGCTCAAACGTCGGCTGCCACCGAGGGTACGACCATCCCAAGCTCTGTCGCGTCAACGGGAAATAAGGTCCGCTATCCAGTTGATGACATCACAAGGCCTGTGGCATGCACACTAGTTATAAGATATGGTATTAACAATCAGCGTACAAGGAAAGTAGCCACAGGCCTTGCGATCCCAGGACGCAAGTTCCATGGAAACGACATTCCAGAAGAATATTGCAGGGTAGAAGTGACGACAGTCATCCAAGGATACGAGGACGACATGCTAGACATCCCTAGGCCCGAAGGTATCGAGACACTTGGACAAGCTATCAAGAATTTTATCCTTTGGCCTCGAAGGGATGTCGAATTGGTTGATATCGCACAACAGCCGTCGTCGCAGGCCCAACTGTCTCCGCCTTCTCAAATTGTTGTTCCTATTGTACATCCATCATCACCTCCTCAAACTTCACATGCTGCTCCTCATCCTCTTTATGACCCTCCTTCTCCTCATCCTCATGGTGGCCCACCATCTCCGCCACATACATCGCCCTTCAGAGATCCACCTTCTCCACAGCCATCTCCACGACCATCAAAGAAATCTAAAGTTTCTATACCAAAAGTAGTGTCCCCGTATGATAAGAAAAAGAAGAGTAAATCCACTGCTGGCACTGTTCGTTTTTTGAAAGGGATTGGACGGAGCCTCATGTCAGACAATGTTGATTTGGCTGATCTCGAGGAGTCCGCAAAAAAGGCTGAGGCAATGGCCGCAAAGATAAAGAAGCCAACTAAGGCAGATTATAAAAACGTGCCTAAAAATATGTGCCGGGCAGACCACTACTCACTTTTGAGAAACTAAGGAAGGTCCCGGCTAATATTAAAAGGTTGCATGATTGGTACATGCGGGCATCTTCAGTTGGCATCGACACCATCAGTGTTAATATACCAGCCCATGCTTTTATTGGTTCAAATCAAAAGGCCGTTGTTACATTCGAGGACATGTGGTTAATGATGAACCTTCAGAGACTCGACGTGCAACTTGTAACCATATTTGCATTGTAAGTGTCACTCATACTCCACATATATATGTTATTATTAGTGAGTTGTATAAATTTTCAATATCTGACATGCACGTGTGCGTTGCAGAATGCAACATGATCAGCAGGAGATCCTTTATGGTACCAATCCTAATGCTAGTGCCAGTAAAAGGGTTGGGTATCTCAACCCAATAAAGATATGCGAGGATAACCACACTTTTAGAATCGGAAAAGGCAACGAAGCATTACAGGGGCTAACAGACGAAGAAATTGAGGTGCGTATCCAGGATCTGAAGAAGGACTTTGAAGCAAGATACGCCACCTACATAGGACACGCAATGCTTCAATTTCAAGACAGGGAATCCATAGTGGCCCCGTACAACTTTAAGTAAGTGTGATTTTGCATAAATAAAATTAATAATTTCAATACACATGTATCACAAGTTTGATTCGTACAGGGACCACTGGATATGCTTCTTCATTTATCCTAAGGTTGGAAAGGTGCTGGTGCTCGACTCCTTGCACACCGAGCCTTCGGCCTATTCAAAATTCCTCAGCATCTTAGAGCTGTAAGCCTTTTCTATGCATGCATACTTATATCGATGAGAATTGTAGAATAACATGGTGATTCTATTTGAGATCACAGGGCATTTAGGTTTTATAAGCTACATGGTGGAAAGTACGACACGTCCAAAAAAGGCGTGCCACTAGACATCCATTATAACTGGCCGGTAAGTATGTGAATTTATGAATACATATCATATATGTACGTACATAGGACAATGTTGCAACTAAATAACCAATCTCCCGTTATGTAGTGCCACAAGCAACCACCCGGATCGGTCTTATGTGGGTTCTACGTGTGCGAGTTCATGAGAATGAACGGACGATACATCATGAACCCTGGCAAGGTATTATTAGTAATAGTCACGTATGTATTTATGTCATTAAAGATGCAAATGTGTTATTATTGAGTATAAATAGATGATGTTTATAAACTTCCTTTACAGCAATTTCAAAAAGGAAGCCCGGAGAACTTGACTGAAGGTGCATTGTATGGCATAGTTGAGGACCTATGCACATTCATATTGAAAGAGGTCATTCCCGCAGAAGGGAAATATCACGATGCTTCCGGAACATTAGCTTTGCCAGAGTTTAGAATACTAACAGAAATTAGTAGACTATCTCTTAGCCGAGATAGTTATTAGAGCTTAAGTGAAAACTTTGATATATATAATGTGTGATGCATACATGGTTGTAAACAAGACTTTGATGTATATAAATGTATGATAGAATTTAATTCCATGTTGCTTTTAATATCAATACTACATGTTTATCAATATATATATATATATGTTTTGTGTGTGTAGATATATATAAATTTCAGTACTTATTGAAAATTTAAAAAAAGGCGGAAAAACTTTCCACTGGCGGCTAAATAAAACAAACCGCCAGTGGAAATGCTGGCGGTTTTCTTTATAAAACCGCTAGTGAAAATATCATTTCCACTGGCGGTTCTAGAATAACCGCCAGTGGAAATGACGATTTCCACTGGCCCCTAGCACTGGCGGCACTGAAAAGCGTCAGTGAAAACGTCTTTAGAACCGCCACTATAGAGGCTGTGTGTACTAGTGACAGGGCTCGCTCTAGCGGATGACCAGGTCTATCTTGCGCAGACGACGGCTGCACACTGGCTGCGGGCAGCAGAGAAATGGAAATGGAAACGCACGAACGATCCAAGGTGCAGTGATGCCCGTCTCCGTTTCAGTTTGACGATAGATCACTGCGTCAATCTTCTCAACAACTTCATAAGAGCTGCATATATACCACCTACCAGCTTGATCACGGGACGAACGACCAGTAATCCTCACCGTGTTCGGTAGCACGTGGTATTATTCATTGCCGATGCACAATATGGGACTGTTGTTTTCTATGGCACTTCTTCCACATTTGACCTACGTGAATTTTTAGATAATTTTACAACATGCAGGTAACTATAGTTCAAGTATAAAGTATATGTAATAATTAATCGTCAACTCAGAGAAAACTAAAGTTTAGCCACATGGATTTTAGCAACTATAGGTCGAGACAACCAAGTAGAGATGATTTGTCAGTGGTATTAGGCGAGATTAGTCACTACCTTGACCACGTGTGCATGTGTGGTTTTGTATATAGTTCCTTATCAGAATAACAGACGCCGTGTAAACAGCTACTAGCTCAGCATAGCAACCTACAAAAATAATTAAAAAAAGTATGACGTGTGGTTCGGGGGCCCCATTTCCAACGTGTTTACACATCAACAGAAATAATTAAGCTCCCTCACGCAAAATAAAAATCAAGTTCCACGTTTTCGTTGAAACATTGAATAATGCACATGCATGTTTCTTTTAATTTACTCGTTGCAGCCTTTGAAGGTCAAATGTTTTCTACACGACTACTTATTATTTACAGTAAGGTGTTCGTGCTAATGAAAGATCGTTTTCTACCTTGATGACTACACCTAGCCATCAAAATAATAAGCTCTCCTCGCACAAACAAAAAAAAATCGTAATAAGTTATGTTCTCTGATATGCTGGTGCTTCCCATCAGGAACTCATTTATCTTCTCATCAGGAGGCCGGCCTTAAGTCCGGAGAGGCCCTAGCTAGGACCCGACCACGCTATTCTCTAATAAGACTGAGGACCTTATTAGAGATCCGATGACCCGTAAGGGACCTCGGCCGTCCATGAGAACTAAATCTAGAAGCGCTTATGGTTGGAGCTGCCTATAGGGCCCCGGGTTGTTCTAGACTGTTCTATCAAACTCGTGGTGTGGAACTGTCTCCTCTCCAATGAGCCTTAGGAGCAACCCCTGCTCGGTGGGCCTCAGCCTTAGCCATAGTCAAGGCAGATCTTCAGTGTATAGGGTCCCGGGACCGGGAGCATGGGTCCGGTAATAGCGTGTTCTATAATAATTTATTTTATCGGGATTTTTAAAAGACGTCTTGATAGGGTTTCTGCCATAGCATTATTTTCTCCTTTTTTTTCTTTTTCTATTTAGAGTACTTGGGTGGCTTTTTCGAGGACTGTTTGGCTAGTTAAGTGTTTGTAAGTGTATTCTCTTTTTTTTCTCTTCATGAAGCTTGGACGTGGTAATTCTCTTGCCGCGTCTTTAAAAAAAGACGTCTTGATAGTATGCGGTGTTATGATCTTTTTCGCGTGCTGGCAATGTTCTATTCAAATTATTATAGAAACATGTGCAGTAACTAGGAATTACTTCAAAACATGCAGTAGGTTCTTATAAAAAAAGATTACTTGCAGTAGGTTCTAATAAAAAAAAGACAACTTGCAGTAGGCGATCATGTGCTACATATATACATCTGTCAGCTGAAGTTGTTGGACACTAATTCAAAACATACATTACCAAGACAACCATTCATCATCCACCCAAACTAAAATGGACAAATCAACCTTGTGTTCATACTTGGTGTAGGTGATCGTGTTACATAATACATACATCTGTCAACTGAAGTTGTTGAACACTAATTCAAAACATATATTGATGTATCCTCATATTGTCCCCACTGTAAGCCGCACAGCAGTTTGGGATGTGCATTGTTTTCTCTTATCTGATTCTGGTAATGCCTGTTTCTGGCTTGTAATCCTATTCACCAACTCATCTACCAGCTTTTTTCAAGCATGACATCTTGGTCAAAATCTCCAGGTCATCCTATTGATTAAGGAGGTTCTAGGTAACACAGTTGGGTTCTGGTGCGAGCACGTGAGTAACATTCAGGGTATTTGTTGTACCAACCCGTTGGTCCAGCCGCCCAGACCAGACTAGTAGTTTAACTGTTTTAAGTTATCAGGCTATCCGCACTCATACTACTCTAAATCCATACTCTAAAAAGAATATTCTGTCCTCGTCAGCAAGATTATCTACTCTATACCACAATCCTCCGCTATCATGTTTACTCTATATCTCAACTCTATACCAACTTTTCACATACTATATTATTTTTTTTGTACTTTACTCTGCCTCCCTGTGTGGCTGTGTCTGCCGCCTTGTATACGTGGAGCATACTCCCACGACGGAAGGACAGGAGAGAGATTTGGAGTTGAACGCTATATATGGCGTTTCTCATGCCCTCTGTATATTTGCAGTCGTGGATGGAGTGCCTCACTGCAGCATTTTCTTGACTGCATATCTATGCAGTAGGCTTTAGCGCTCCCGAGTGCGCACAGCCTCAGCATAGCGTTACGAATTAAAATAGACGATTACTTGTCGGTTTACATGTATATATATAAGAAGAGCTGAATAAAATGAGAGCAAATGTCACAAGAAACCCCAAGCTTGCTTTACAGATCTTTTACGACCAGTTTCTTCATGCGTCTATACTTTTATTAAGTTGGGTTTTTTTTCTCTCAACAACCACAAAATTAACAAGGGTAATGGTGCTCTGTGACGACCAAACGCGAAGGCACTTCCTCTGATTCTGCATGCACGTGCTGAAATCTCCGTCGTCGTCGTTTCATTAGTGTAATGCAGTTTTATTAGTGATGTGTACAAGAGAAGATTCAGTACGTGGTCTCGCGATGACGACGGCAGCAGTTAATTTCACCGTTCAAACAACAGGCATCCATGGCACGTGTTTTTTTTGTTTCCATACAGAAGATTCTGAACTCGAAACTGAAGTTCGCATGACCAAGCTTCTGCATCTTGTCCAATCTCTCCAGTCTCCATCGCTTTTTTTATTAGTATTATCATTATTATTATTTTCCCCAATATGTGAACACGTGACGTCGTCACCCGATCGCGACGAAAATGAACTGAGGCCATGTTTGGTTTCAATTAGTCCTAGAACTAAACTTTAGTCCCTACATGTTTGGTTCTAGGGACTAAACAGATTCTAAAGTCATTAAATGCAATGTCCAAAGACTCAAATGCCCTTAGAATATACCCCTAATATTAGTTATTCATACAAAAAGGTAAGAGTAACATGATAATTATGACCTTTTAGTCTCTTTTAGCACCTATGTGAAGGACTAAGGAAGTGTTTGGTTTCTAGTGACTAATTTTTAGTCCCTCCACTTAATTCTATTTTAGTCCCTAAATTACTAAATATAGAGTTTCCCTATTTAACAATTTATGAACTAAAATGGAATTAAGTGGGGAACTAAAGTTTAGTCCCTATAAACCAAACACCCCCTAAAGACTAAATCATTTTAGTCTATATTTTAGTCCTAGTGTTTGGAAAAAAGGGACTAAATGAGACTAAAAACTAGAGACTAATTTTTAGTCCCTCTAACCAAACACCCCCTGAAGCTGAGATGGTTTGTCCAATCTCTCGACTGGATCACTTGCCAAAAGAAGATTTGACGAGCTGAGCTTGAAAGAAACTATATCCTTTCGATGATATCGTTCTGACCAATGCGTGGTTGCCAGCTTGCTTCAAGGAGATCGCGTAATAAGCTTACATATACGGGAACATATCAAATGCAAACCACGTTTTGGTATAAACCCCATGCAAATCTACTAAAAAAGTTTCAAAAAATCTTGAAAAAAACATTAATGCACATTTCAGCTTACATTATCTATATACAAAATTTAATGGTCAAATTCATCTTACTCTAGCAGTTACAAAAAGACAAAATTTCTGACAAACAATAATAGTTTAAATGCACCAAAATTTGTCTTTTTTGTAACTGCTAGTATATATATATAAGGTAAGCTGAGATGTACGTTCATATTTTTTCAGAATTTTTTGAAACTTTTTTATCAGGTTTGCACGGAATTTACACCAATACGTGGTTTGTATTCGATATATTCCCTACGTAGCACACGCACGCAACTACGTATAGTTAGGTTATGGGTTGACTTGGTGGTTTGTTGTCTTCACGGAACTGAAGCTCGTTGTCCGGAGGCTTGGCGTCGCGGCAGCTGACGGGAGACTTTGGAATTTGGATGCCAAGAGCACGGCCCAATTCACCAGTCCACCACCATGCATTGCTGCAGCAGCCACCTCCACCTACTACTCTGCAGTCTGCACAACAGAAATTCCCGGGGTCTGAAAGCCCGCGACCACCCAACCCAGCTCTTGCCCTGTTTCCGTCCGTGCCGTGGCAGTGGCAGCATGCACCCCCCCTGTTGCCTGACCCTGCCTTGTTCGGGTGAAAACCCGCGCGGATTTGAAGCGTTCTCGCGCGCGTTGGCGTTTTATATCATTTTATTTTATCCACTCCTAAGCTAACCAAAGAGGCAACAAAACATCTTTACCTACTCACTCACCAACCTGCCCATCACGTGCCGGGACGGACGACATCTCTCTCCCTCTCCGCCGTCAGGCACACCGGCGAGCTGAGCCGAGCCAGTGCGCGCGCTCCGCTTCCTATATAATGCAGCCAGCTACCTAGCAGTTTTGGCAACCATCAGACACCGAGCAGCAGCAGCAGCAGCGGCGGCCGGAGCCCGGACGGAGCCAACCGCCAGCTAGTCTGTCTGCCGCGCCGGCCCGCCGCTCGCTCCCGCTCCCCCTCCCCCGTCCGAGGATCACGTCGCGCCTCGCTCGCGGTCTCGTCCACAGCTCCCGGTGCGGTCGGCGATGGACGCTGCCGGGGACGCCATGGAGAGAGGCGACCGCGCGCCGCTCCTGCCAGTGGTAACGGCCCGGACCTCTCTCTCTCTGCATTCAACCTTATTATTTCCACGTTTCGGCGTTCAATGCATGCTTTTCTTGGTTAGTGATCGGGGTCTAGGATCCAATTCCGTCTCGAGACAGGGAAAAACACACACATCGTTTCTGACACACTATATTTTACTAGCTTTTTCTTTACTGTTTTTATTATTTCCTCTTGTTATAAGTATTACATATGCCCAGTAAAGCATATACGCCGTGTGTATTGACAAACGCAGAGTCTCCTGTCACTGACAACTTGTGTATTGTTTCTTCACCGTACCGCAGAGTCAAGGCCCAAAGGTTCGGGACGACGACAGCCTCCAAGTGCCACTGTTGAAGGATAAGAAACGTGCCGGCAGCAAGGCGCCGGCGGTTGTTCTTGGTGAGCAACTGAGCATAGCTCCCAGCATGTTCAGTTTTTCCTTTCGTTCTCCTGGTAACGGGATGCATGTATGTGATGTTCAACCACAAGAACTGAAATGCAATGTGCTACTGGAACGCGCTCAATTGCCTCTGCGTCTGCGGCGTGCAGGGTTCGAGTGTCTGGAGAGCACGGCGTTCAACGGCATCTCCACGAACCTGGTGGTGTACCTGGAGACCGTCCTCCACGGCAGCAACCTGGCCAGCGCCTCCGACGTCACCACGTGGTTCGGCACCAGCTTCCTCACGCCGGTCTTCGGCGCCATCATCGCCGACACCTTCTTGGGCAACTACAACACCATCCTCGTCTCTCTCGCCGTCTACCTCCTTGTACGCAGCACCTCGTCGATTCATCCTCGTCCACATCCGTCCACGCCACGCCACGCCTTGCGCATTTGGGCTAACGGACTCGTTCTACGTACGTACGCGGTACGCCTGCCCGCGTGCCACCTGCAGGGGATGATGTTCGTCACCTTCTCGGCGTTCCTGCCCACAGCCGCGGCGCTCGGCGGCGCCACCTCGGTGTTCGGCGCCAAGACCGTCGCCTTCCTCGGGCTGTACCTCGTGGCGATCGGGCGCGGCGGGGTGCAGTCGTCGCTGGCGCCGTTCGGCGCGGACCAGTTCGACGACGCCAACCCGGCGGACCGGGACAGCAAGGCGTCTTTCTTCAGCTGGTTCTACCTCTGCGTCGACTTCGGCATGATCGTCTCCGGCCTCGTCATCGTGTGGGTCCAGGACAACGTCAGCTGGGGCCTCGGCTTCGGCATCTCCACCGCCTGCCTCGCGCTCGCCTTCGCCGCCTTCGTGCTCGCCACGCCCATGTACAAGCGCCGCATGCCCACCGGCACGCCGCTCAAGAGCCTCAGCCAGGTCGTCGTCGCCGCATGCAGGAAGATCGCCCTGAAGGCGCCCGCCGACGCCGGCATGCTCTTCGAGGTCAGCGACAAGGTGGACGCCGCCCAGCCTAAGATCGCGCATACCGACGAGTTCTCGTTCCTTGACAAGGCAGCTATCGTCTCCGAATCGGACATGGAGGAGATGTCGTCGGAGGAGGCCTGTTCGTCGTCGTGGAAGCTCTGCACCGTCACCCAGGTGGAGGAGCTCAAGATCCTGATGCGCCTGCTGCCCATATGGGTGACTAGCGTCATCGTGTCCTCGGCGTACGCGCAGATGACCACCACCTTCATCCAGCAGGGTAGCGCCATGGACATGTCCATCCTGTCCGTGCCGGTGGCTGCGGCGTCGATGGGCTCGTTCGAGGTGGTCTTCCTCCTCACGTGGGTGCTGCTCTACAGCAAGGTGATCGTGCCGGTGCTGAGGGGCTTCTCCTCCGGCGGCGACGGCGAGCCGTCCCAGCTGCAGCGTATGGGCGCCGGCCGGCTACTCATGGCGCTCTCGATGGCGGCCTCGGCGCTCGCCGAGATGAAGCGCCTCGACAGCGCCGCGCGAGGCGAGGAGATCACCATCGCGTGGCAGCTCCCGCAGTACTTCTTCATGGCCGGCGCGGAGGTGTTCTGCTACATCGCGCAGCTGGAGTTCTTCTACGCCGAGGCGCCGGACACCATGAAGAGCACGTGCACGTCGCTCTCGCTGCTCACCATCGCACTCGGCAGCTACATGAGCTCGTTCATCTACGCCATTGTAGCGGCGTTCACGGCGACGCCCGACAGTCCCGGCTGGATCTCCGACAACCTTAACCAGGGGCACCTCGATTATTTCTTCTGGACCATGGCTGCCATGTGCACGCTCAACTTCGTTGTGTACAGCGGGTTCGCCAAGAACTACAAGCTCAAGACGGTGCTATCATGACGCAACTACAAGATTGCTCAACTCGCCTCCATCATGGTCTTGGAGATTCCACTGCATTTTGTTTTTGCACAGTTGCAAATTGGTGACTGGTAAAGGGTAACTAGGATGCAAACAGCGGGCTAGCGGCTCAACCGCTCAACGGCTCGTATATCCATACAAACGGACAGCGGTACAGTACAACAGTACGTAGGATAGGAAGAAGATGCAGTCTTTTTTTTCCCTTCTTTTTCTTTGAAGAAGAAACTGCACAGATTCCTGTGGCAGCAACTATTGTTCTTTTGAAAGTTGAAACTGCTGTTTTGTTTTTCCTTCATACGGAGATACAATTCACAGAGTTCGAGGATGACAAGACATCAATGTCAATGTGTTTTTTTCAGTTTTCTCCAGAGCTCGCTTCAGCTAATGATTTCAATGGTATGTTGATCACAGTTAAATTTTAACTAATTCTTCTAATAAGTCAGAGATCTGAAAGCTACACTAGTCATGTAGACGTGTGAGTAATAGCTATATAAAGAAGGCCTACATGGCCGAGCGCCAAGTCCATTCGAAGCCACCATTGCTCGAAAGGATTGGCGAGAGCCATTGTAAGGCTGTCTGCAGCAGTCTATCCAAAGTTTACTCAAAAACACTGTTTTCAAAAACACTGTTTTATATTGTTCTGCATTGTACACTGCACTGTTCGTAGAGTGGAGTTTGAATATGGGGATAGGGATGGATAAGCTGCTGGAGATAGCCTGAGCCATCTAGGTCGCCTTACTCAATAGTCTAAGGCGTTCGCTTATTTGTTAAGGTGTCTCTCTAGTGCTTTGAACCAATTTAGACATAGCTTCGTGGACGTCTTGACCAGATGTGAGGGCGCGACGGCAGTGTGTGACCTAGCTGGCCAGTAAGAGGAGGAAGGAGAGTCGCGGTAGGGAGAGAGAAGGAGCTACAGGGTAGAGAGAGAGAGAGTTGCGGCTAACGACAGAAGGTAGAGAGGCGACTGGCGGTGGAAGAAAGAGCGGCAACTGCACATGAGAGGGGAAGGAGAGCTGGCTAGAGACCGTAGATTTTAATCTAAAACTATTGGGATGGGTTAGTTGGGCCTTGTTGTGGTTTTTTCTATTTCTCTCCTCTACTAGGTTGAAATAGGCCTACTAGGTCTTATATTTGTGTTAGCTTACTTAATTAATTTTGAATTAGTGTTATATAAATAATATTTGGTCTAATCTTTTATACTACTATATAATTAAAGTGTTATATTACTATTTAATATGGTGCCCCTTCACCTTACACTTTACCGCTTAAAACATAAAAGGGGGTCAGTTGTCTTACATCGCCTTACCGCTTTAATAACTATGGTCAGAGCACAAGAATTGATGACCACGAGGAGCTCTAGCCAAGCCCCCATTGTCGTCCTAAGGCTATCTTCAGCAGATCCACTATCTGATCTCCTATTTCAAATTCCACTCTGCAAACAATGTCAAACAGTATCATCTATAGTTATTGAAAGTCGCCTAGAGGGGGGTGAATAGGCAAATCTGAAATTTATAAACTTTAAGCACAACTACAAACCGGGTTAGCGTTAGAAATATAACCGAGTTCGAAAGAGAGGGTGAAAACAAATCAACCAAAGAAATAGAGCGGATGACACGGTGATTTGTTTTACCGAGGTTCGGTTCTTGCAAACCTACTTCCCGTTGAGGTGGTCACAAAGACCGGGTCTTTTTCAACCCTTTCCCTCTCTCAAACGGTCACCTAGACCGAGTGAGCTTTTCTCCTCAATCAATTGGGTCACTTAGACCCCACAAGGACCACCACAACTTGGTGTCTCTTGCTTTTATTACAAAGTTGTTGAGAACAAGAATGGGGAAGAAGGAAAGCGATCCAAGCGACAAGAACTCAAATGAACACGAATATCTCTCTCTCACTAGCCACTAAGTGTTTGGAGTGAATTTGGACTTGGAGAGGATTTGATCTCTTGATTTGTGTCTTGGAGTGAAGTCTAGAGCTCTTGTATTGAATGCAATGGCTGAAAACTTGGATGCCTTGCAGTGGTGGTGGTTGGGGGTATTTATAGCCCCAACCACCAAACCAACCGCTGGGGTTGGGCTGCTGTCGATGGGCGCACCGGACAGTCCGGTGCGCCAGCCACGTCACCTAACCGTTAGGGTTCGACCGTTGGAGCTCTGATAGCCTGGGCCACCGGATAGTCCGGTGGTGCATCAGACAGTCATTGTTCACTGTCCAGTGCGTCTTCTGGCACTGCTCTGACTCTGCACTGTTCGCTGTGTCAGCCGACCGTTGGAGTCGACCGTTGCGCTGGCGACCGTTGCTCCGCTTGGCACACCGGATAGTCCGGTGAATTATAGCGGAGAGTCGCCTCAGAAACCCGAAGGTGAGGAGTTCGAGTTGATCCACCCTGGTGCACCGGACACTATTCGGTGGTGCACCGGACACTGTCCGATGGCACACCGGACAGTCCAGTGCGCTAGAACAGCACAGCCTTTGGTTTCTTTTGCTCCTTCCTTTTGAACCCTAACTTGGACCTTTTTATTGGTTTGTGTTGAACCTTTGGCACCTGTAGAACTTGTAATCTATAGCAAACTAGTTAGTCCAATTATTTGTGTTAGGCAATTCAACCACCAAAATCATTTAGGAAAAGGTTTGACCCTATTTCCCTTTCAATCTCCCCCTTTTTGGTGATTGATGCCAACACAAATCAAAGCAGATATATAAGTGCATAATTGAACTAGTTTGCATAAGGTAAGTGCAAAGGTTGCTTGGAATTAAACCAATTTATACTTTCATAAGATATGCATGGATTGTTTTCTTTCTTCTAACATTTTGGACCATGCTTGCACCACTTGTTTTGTTTTTGCAAATTCTTTTGGAAAATCTTTTCAAAGGCTTTTTGCAAATAGTCAAAGGTATATGAATAGGATTTCGAGAAGCATTTTCAAGATTTGAAGTTTTCTCCCCCTGTTTCAAATGCTTTTCCTTTGACTAAACAAAACTCCCCCTTTAATGAAATTCTCCTCTTAGTGTTCAAGAGGGTTTTTACCATTTGAAAGAAGATCAAAATATTTTAGATACCAAATGAAATAGAATTTGTTAGAGGAATACTAATTTGAAATATACCAATTGAAAACAACTTGTTTCGATTTTTTTTGAAATTGGCGTGGTGGTGCGGTCCTTTTGCTTTGGGCTAATACTCTCTCCCCCTTTGGAATTAATCACCAAAAACGAAGTCTTTAGAGCCCTTTGACTTTCTCCCCAATGGTACAAATGAATATGAGTGAAGATTATACCAAAGTGGAGAGCGATGTGGAGTGACGGCGAAGGCTAAATAATATCGATAGAGTGGAGTGGAAGCCTTGTCTTCGCCGAAGAACTCCATTTCCCTTTCAATCTATGACTTAGCATAAGAATTTACCTTAAAATACATTAGTCATAGCACATGAAGGAAATATGATCAAAGATACATAAATGAGCTATGTGTGCAAAGTTGTCGGGGACCATAATTAGGGGTACCCCCAAGACTCCTAATCTCAGCTGGTAACCCCCATTAGCACAAAGCTGCAAAGGCCTGATGGGTGCGATTAAGTCAAGGCTCGGTCCACTCAAGGGACACGATCTCGCCTCGCCCGAGCCCAGCCTCGGGAAAGGGCAGCCGACCCCGGAGGATTTATGTCTCGCCCGAGGACCCCCTCTAGCAAAGGACACACCTTCGGTTCGCCCGAGGCCCAGTCTTCGCCAAGAAGCAATCTTGGCCAAGTCGCCACGCCGACTGACCGTTTCGCAGAAGCATTTAATGCAAAAGTGGCCTGACACCTTATCCTGACGCACGCCCTTCAGTCGCCAGAGCCGAAGTGACCGCAGTCACTTCGCCGCTCCACTGACCGGCCTGACAAGAGGACAGCGCCGCCTGCGACACTCCGACTGTTGTGCCACTCGACAGAGTGAGGCTGACAGCAGCCAAGTTCGGCCTCGGGCGCCATAGAAAACTCCGCATCGCCTGACCCAGGGCTCGGACTCGGGCTCGGCCCCGGAAGACGACGAACTCCGCTTCGCCCGACCCAGGGCTCGGACTCGGGCTCGGCCCCGGAAGACGACGAACTCCGCCTCGCCCGACCCAGGGCTCGGACTCGGGCTCGGCCCCGGAAGACGACGAACTCCGCCTCGCCCGACCCAGGGCTCGGACTCGGGCTCAGCCCCGGAAGACGACGAACTCCGCCTCGCCCGACCACAGGGCTCGGACTCGGGCTCGGCCCCGAAAGACGACGAACTCCGCCTCGCCCGACCCAAGGCTCGGACTCAGGCTCGGCCCCGGAAGACGATGAACTCCGCCTCGCCCGACCCCAGGGCTCGGACTCGGGCTCAGCCCCGGAAGACGACGAACTCCGCGCTCACCCGACCCCAGGGCTCGGACTCGGGCTCAGCCCTGGAAGACGACGAACTCCGCCTCGCCCGACCCCAGGGCTTGGACTCAGCCCTGGCCTCAGCCGACGGTCTCCACCTCGCCTGACCCAGGGGCTCGGACTCGACCTCGGAAGACAGACTCGACCTCGACCTCGGAGGAGCCTCCGCCTCGCCCAACCCAGGGCTCGGACCGACCACGTCACAGGAGGCGCCATCATTACCCTACTCCAAGCTAACTTAGGCTACGGGGAACAAGACCAGCGTCCCATCTGGCTCGCCCCGATAAACAAGTAATGATGGCGCCCCGCATGCTCCATGACGACGGCGGCTCTCAGCCCCCTTACGGAAGCAAGGAGACGTCAGCAAGGACTCGACAGCCCCGACAGTTGTCCTTCCGCCAGGCTCCAGCGCTCCTCCGACGGCCACGACACCACACGAACCGGGTGCCAAAACCTCTCCGGCTGCCACGACGGCATGTACTTAGGGCACTAGCTCTTCTCCGCTAGACACGTTAGCACACTGCTACACCCCCCATTGTACACCTGGATCCTCTCCTTACGCCTATAAAAGGAAGGTCCAGGGCCCTCTTACAGAGGGTTGGCCGCGCGGGGAAGGACGGGACGACACTCGCATAAGCCTCTCGCTCCCTCCCGCGTGGACGCTTGTAACCCCCTACTGCAAGCACACCCGACCTGGGTGCTGGACAAACACGAAGGCCGCGGGTTTCCCCTTTTACGCCTCTCTCCCTCCGGCTTCTTCCCCCCTTCGCGCTCCGTCTCGCGCTGACCCATCTGGGCTGGGGCACGCGACGACAATTTACTCGTCGGTCCAGGGACCCCCCCGGGGTCAAAACGCTGACAGTTGGCGCGCCAGGTAGGGGCCTGCTGCGTGTTGACGAACAGCTTCCCGTCAAGCTCCAGATGGGCAGTCTCCAGCAACCTTTCCAGCACGGGACGGTGCTCCGTTTCGGGAGTCTTGAGTTCATGTCCCTCGACGGCAGCTACGACATGATACTCCTTCCCCCGCCGCGCGACAGCGACAATGGCGGCCAACAACCCGCCCGCCGGCGGCGGAATCGACGACGTCTTCCCCACGTGGCGGAAGAATGACTTTCGGGTTTATCCCGTCGCCTCCCCCGCCGACGGAAGAGGAGGCGGGGCAACCAAGGCCAAGCAGGAGGCGGCACCTCGTCGGCTGTCGAGCGAGTCGACGGCGCCCCAACGGGGGACACGTCGGGCATCGACTTCGCGTCTGAGACGAAGATGAGCGCCGTCTCCCCGTAGCACGCCAACTCCAAGCAAACGAACGACGCCAGCACGCTCGCAAAGGACTTGCTAGGCGTCACCCTCGTACCTGAGACGACGGTGCAGTCTGCCCCTGACGCGACTTTGTCACCGCCTGTCGACCAAGAGGTACCGACCGACTCCCATCTTGTGCCTTTTGGATTCAGCCTCGACCCACCAAGCGACTTCGCTTTGGTGGACGCTCTCATAGAGGCGAGTCCAAACCCTCTGGGGTATCGTATGCGGTCACCCTGGGACCGGTTGATGGTCGTCTCGACCTACGGGTCCTCGGGTTCCGAGGAAGATGACGAGCCCGACTTTTGTTGGGATTTCTCCGGACTTGGTAACCCCAGTGCCATGCGGGACTTCATGACCGCATGCGACTACTGCCTTTCCGACTGTTCCGACGGTAGCCGCAGCCTCGGCGACGAGGACTGCGGCCCAAGTCGTGAATGTTTCCACGTCGATCTAGGCGGTCCCGGCGAAGGCAACCATCTTGGTATACCGGAAAACGGTGATCCCCCTAGGCCCGCGCCTCGCGTTGACATCCTTCGGGGGCTAGCTGTGGTCTCCGTCCCGACGGGGGGTCATGACCCACAGCTCGAGCAAATCCATGAGATGCAGGCCAGGCTCGACGAGGGAGCAGGAACACTTGAGCCGTTCCGCCGGGACATCGGACAGGAATGGGCAGGCCAACCTCCGGCCGGAGAAGCGCGTCATCTACCCCAGGGCACCCAGCACCGCATCGCCGACGATGCCAGGGCAAGGCCACCACCGGCCTCTAGTGGAGTCGGCCAGAACCTGGCTGCAGCGGCAATACTTCTCCGCGCGATGCCGGAGCCATCTACCACCGAGGGGCGACGTATCTAGGGAGAGCTCAAGAATCTCCTGGAGGATGCCGCGGTCCGATGGGCCGAAAGCTCTGCCTCCCAAAGGCAGGGGTACCCCTCGGAACATCGCGCCGCGACTTCCCGATTCATGCGTGAAGCCTCGGTCCACACCGGGCGCACGCGCAACACTGCGCCTGCGGCCCCAGGTCGCCTCGGCAACAAGCACCATCACCGCAACCGTCGAGCCCACCTCGACGAGAAGGTGCGCCGAGGCTACCACCCCAGGCGTCGGGACGCTACGACAGCGGGGAGGATCGGAGTCCCTCGCCCGAACCACCCGGTCCACAGGCTTTCAGCCGAGCCATACGACGGGCGCCGTTCTCGACCCGGTTCCGAACCCCGACTACTATCACAAAGTACTCGGGGGAGACGAGGCCGGAACTGTGGCTCGCGGACTACCGGCTGGCCTGCCACCTAGGTGGAACAGACGATGACAACCTCATCATCCGCAACCTCCCCCTGTTCCTCTCCGACACCGCTCGAGCCTGGCTGGAGCACCTGCCTCCGGGGCAGATCTCCAACTGGGACGACCTGGTCCAAGCCTTCGCCGGCAACTTCTAGGGCACGTACGTGCGCCCTGGGAACTCCTGGGATCTCTGAAGCTGCCGCTAGCAGCCGGGGGAGTCTCTCTGGGACTACATCCGGCGATTCTTGAAGCAGCGCACCGAGCTGCCCAACGTCACCGACTCGGATGTCATCGGCGCGTTCCTCGCCGGCACCACCTGTCGCGACCTGGTGAGCAAGCTGGGTCGCAAGACCCCCACCAGGGCGAGCGAGCTGATGGACATCGCCACCAAGTTCGCCTCTGGTCAGGAGGCGGTTGAGGCCATTTTCCGAAAGGACAAGCAGCCCCAGGGCCACCCACCGGAAGATGTCCCCGAGGCGTCAACTCAGCGCGACACCAAGAAGAAGGGCAAGAAGAAGTCGCAAGCGAAACGCGACGCCGCCGACGCGGACCTTGTCGCCGCCGCCGAGTACAAGAACCCTCAGAAACCTCCCGAAGGCGCCAATCTCTTTGACAAGATGCTCAAGGAGCCGTGCCCCTATCATCAGGGGCCCGTCAAGCACACCCTTGAGGAGTGCGCCATGCTTCGGCGCCACTTTCACAAGGCCGGGCCACCTGCGGAAGGTGGCAGGGCCCGCGACGACGATAAGAAGGAGGATCACAAGGCAGGAGAGTTCCCCGAGGTCCACGACTGCTTCATGATCTACAGTGGGCAAGTGGCGAACGCCTCGGCTCAGCACCGCAAGCAAGAGCGTCGGGAGGTCTGCTCGGTAAAGGTGGCGGCGCCAGTCTACCTAGACTGGTCCGACAAGCCCATCACCTTCGACCAGGGCGACCATCCCGACCGTGTGCCGAGCCCGGGGAAATACCCGCTCGTTGTCGACCCCGTCATCGGCAACGTCAGGCTCACCAAGGTCCTCATGGACGGAGGCAGCAGCCTCAACATCATCTACGCCGAGACCCTCGGGCTCCTGCGGATCGATCTGTCCTCAGTCCGGGCAGGCGCTGCGCCTTTTCACGGGATCATCCCCGGGAAGCGCGTCCAGCCCCTCGAACAACTCGATCTACCCGTCTGCTTTGGGACACCCTCCAACTTCCGAAGGGAAACCCTCACGTTCGAGGTGGTCGGGTTCCGAGGAACCTACCACGCGGTGTTGGGGAGGCCATGCTACGCCAAGTTCATGACCGTCCCCAACTACACCTACCACAAGCTCAAGATGCCAGGCCCCAACGGGGTCATCACCGTCGGCCCCACGTATCGACACGCGTACGAATGCGACGTGGAGTGCGTGGAGTACGCCGAGGCCCTCACCGAATCCGAGGCCCTCATCGCCGACCTGGAGAGCCTCTCTAAGGAGGCGCCAGACGTGAAGCGCCACGCCGGCAACTTCGAGCCAGCAGAGACGGTTAAGTCCGTCTCTCTCAACCCCAGCAACGACGCCTCCAAGCTGATCCGGATCGGCTCCGAGCTCGACCCCAAATAGGAAGCAGTGCTCGTCGACTTTCTCAGCGCAAACACCGACGTTTTCGCGTGGAGTCCCTCGGACATGCCCGGCATACCGAGGGATGTCGCCGAGCACTCGCTAGATATCCGAGCTGGAGCCCGACCCATGAAGTAGCCTCTGCGCCGATTCGACGAAGAAAAGCGCAGAGCCATAGGCGAGGAGATTCACAAGCTAATGGGGGCGGGGTTCATCAAAGAGGCATTCCATCCCGAATGGCTTGCCAACCCCGTGCTTGTGAGAAAGAAAGGAGGGAAATGGCGGATGTGTGTAGACTACACTGGTCTAAACAAAGCATGTCCAAAAGTTCCCTACCCTCTGCCTCGCATCGATCAAATCGTGGATTTCACTGCTGGGTGCGAAACCCTGTCCTTCCTCGATGCCTACTCAGGGTATCACCAAATCAGGATGAAAGAGTCCGACCAACTCGCGACTTCTTTCATCACACCCTTCGGCATGTACTGCTATGTTACCATGCCGTTCGGTTTGAGGAATGTGGGTGCGACATACCAAAGGTGCATGAACCACGTGTTCGGCGAACACATTGGTCGAACGGTCGAGGCCTACGTCGATGACATCGTAGTCAAGATGAGGAAAGCCTCCGACCTCCTTTCCAACCTTGAAGTGACATTCCGATGTCTCAAGGCGAAAGGCGTAAAACTCAATCCTGAGAAGTGTGTCTTCGGGGTCCCCCGAGGCATGCTCTTGGGGTTCATCGTCTCCGAGCGGGGCATCGAGGCCAACCCGGAGAAAATTGCGGCCATCACCAACATGGGGCCCATCAAGGACTTGAAAGGCATACAGAGGGTCACGGGATGCCTTGCGGCTCTGAGCCGTTTCATCTCGCGCCTCGGCGAAAGAGGCCTGTCTCTATACCGCCTCTTGAGGAAGGCCGAGTGCTTCACTTGGACCCTGAGGCCGAGGAAGCCCTCGGGAACCTGAAGGCGCTCCTCACGAACGCGCCCATCTTGGTGCCTCCCGCTGCCGAAGAAGCCCTCTTGATCTACGTTGCCGCTACCACTCAGGTGGTCAGCGCCACGATCGTGGTTGAGAGGCGAGAAGAGGGGCATGCATTGCCCGTCCAGAGGCCAGTCTACTTCATCAGTGAAGTACTGTCCGAGACCAAGATCCGCTACCCACAAATTCAGAAGCTGTTGTACGCAGTGATCCTGACGCGGCGGAAGTTGCGACACTACTTCGAGTCTCATCCGGTGACTGTGGTGTCATCCTTCCCCCTGGGGGAGATCATCTAGTGCCGAGAGGCCTCGGGTAGGATTGCAAAGTGGGCGGTGGAAATCATGGGCGAGACAATTGAAAGGGAAATGTGCCCTTGGGCCATTTCTAAGTATTTTGGTGATTGAGTGTCAACACAAGTGCTTAAATGTGAATCAATACCCATGGATGAACAAAGTGCAAATCTAGAGCAAAGGTATGTTTCTAAACCTTAGTACATTGGTTTTGTGTACTAATATATTTGTCTAAGTGTTAGAAACAGAAAGAAGAAGAGAAGAGAAGACTTGGCTGTGTACAGCCAAGAGGCTGTTTCGGTCTGGGGCACCGGACTGTCCGGTGGTGCACCGGACAGTGTCCGGTGGTGCACCGGACAGTGTCCGGTGCGCCAGGCTGCCTCGACCGAAGAGGCCGCTCTCGGGAATTTGCCGACGGCGTACGGGTAAAATTCACCGGACTGTCCGGTGTGCACCGGACTGTCCGGTGAGCCAACGGTCGGCAGAGCCAACGGTCGGCCGCGGAATCCGCGCGCGACACGTGGTCTGGCCAACGGTCAGAAAGGAAGCACCGGACTGTCCGGTGTGCACCGGACTGTCCGGTGCGCCAGATCTGCAACGGTCGTCAACGGTCGGCTGCGCCTGTTAAGGAAAGAAATCGGGCACCGGACAGTGTCCGGTGTGCACCGGACTGTCCGGTGCGCCCGACGACAGAAGGCAAGGATGGCCTTCTAGATTTGTTCTCAACGGCTCCTAGCTGCCTTGGGGCTATAAAAGGGACCCCTAGGCGCATGGAGGAGAACACCAAGCATTTCTACAACCTTTCTAAGCACCAAGACATTGATCTAGCGCATTCGATTCATTGTGATAGCATATAGAGCTCTTGTGGAGTTGTGTACTCTTTGAGTTGTGTTGCGAGCTCTTATTGCTGCTTGTGTGCGTGTTGCTCTGATCTCTTGAAGTCTTGTGTGCGTTGCTCATTCCCTCCCTTGCTCCGTGATTCTCTGTGAACATCTTTTGTAAGGGCGAGAGGCTCCAAGCTGTGGAGATTCCTCGCAAACGGGATTGAGAAAAGAAAAGCAAGAACACCGTGGTATTCAAGTTGATCATTGGATCACTTGAGAGGAGTTGAGTGCAACTCTCGTCCGTTGGGACGCCACAACGTGGAGTAGGCAAGTTTTGTACTTGGCCGAACCACGGGATAACCACCGTGTCATCTCTGCGATTGAATTCTTGTGGTTATTGTGTTTTTGACTCCTCTCTAGCCACTTGGCATAAACTGTGCTAACGCTTAATCAAAGTTTTGTGGCTATAAGTTTAAGCTTTTACAGGATCACCTATTCACCCCCCCCTCTAGGTGCTCTCAATTGGTATCGGAGCCGTTCTCTTCAAGAAAGGGACTAACCGCCCGAAGAGATGGATCCTAAGGGGAAGGGAATCGTGATCAACGACAAGGAAAAGGAGTCCTTCGTCAACGAGCCAAAAGATGACAAATCCAACGACTCTGGCTCGGGCCACAGACGTAAAGATGGGAAGAAGAAGAAGACAAGGCGCATCAAGGAGATCGTCTACTACGACAGCGACGAATCCTCTTCTTCCCAAAAGGACGACGACCACAACGACTACGAGCAAAGGAAACCGGTTAATTCTAACTTTTCCTTTGACTACTCTCGTATTCCGCAAAGTTCAAATTCACATTTGCTTTCCATTCCACTCGGCAAGCCCCCACACTTTGATGGGGAGGACTACGGATTTTGGAGCCACAAAATGCGTAGTCACCTATTCTCTCTCCATCCTAGTATATGGGAGATTGTAGATAGTGGAATGCACTTTAATAGTTCGGATAGTCCTATATTCATTAATGAGCAAATCCATAAGAATGCACAAGCTACTACTGTTCTTCTAGCTTCATTGTGCAGGGATGAATATAACAAAGTGAGTGGCTTGGATAACGCCAAGCAAATCTGGGATACCCTCAAGATCTCTCATGAGGGAAATGACGCTACCTTGCTCACCAAAATGGAGTTGGTGGAGGGCGAGCTTGGACGGTTCGCGATGATAAGGGGCGAGGAGCCAACTCAAACATACAACCGGCTCAAGACCCTTATCAACAAAATAAGGAGCTACGGAAGCACGCGATGGACGGACCACGACGTCGTCCGCCTAATGCTAAGGTCATTTATCGTTCTTGATCCTCATCTCGTGAACAATATTCGTGAGAATCCCAGGTACACGAAGATGACGCCCGAGGAGGTACTCGGAAAATTCGTAAGCGGGCGGATGATGATCAAGGAGGCAAGATACGTGGACGACGCCTTGAATGGACCAATCAACGAGCCTCAACCCCTTGCTCTCAAAGCAACAAGAAGCAAGGAGGCGCTACCTAGCAGGGTGGCACAAATAGAGGCAGCCGGACTTAATGATGAAGAGATGGCCCTCATTATCAAAAGATTCAAGACGACGCTTAAAGGTCGCAAGGGACAACCAAGCAAGACCAAAGCTAAGGGGAAGCGTTCGTGCTTCAAATGCGGTAAGCTTGGTCATTTTATTGCTAACTGTCCCGACAATGATAGTGATCAGGACCAAGGGAACAAGAGGGAGAAGAAGAAGAATTATAAGAAGGCAAAGGGCGAGGCTCATCTTGGCAAGGAGTGGGATTCGGACTGCTCCTCGTCTGACTCCGACAATGAGGGACTCGCCGCCACTGCATTCAACAAGTCATCCCTCTTCCCCAACGAGCGTCACACTTGCCTCATGGCAAGAGAGAAGAAGGTAATCACTCGTAATGATGTCACTTATGATTCTTCTAGTGACGATGAGTCTAGTGATGATGAAATAGATTACTCTAGTTTGTTCAAGGGATTAGATAGAAATAAAATTGATAAAATCAATGAATTGATTGATGCCTTGAATGAAAAGGATAGGCTTTTAGAAAAGCAAGAGGACCTTTTATATGAAGAACATGATAAGTTTGTAGAAGCACAAAAATCACTTGCTTTAGAGATTAAGAGAAATGAAATGCTTTCTTGTGAGTTGTCTACATGTCATGATTCAATTTCTAGTTTAAAAAGCATAAATGATGATTTAAATGCTAAGCTAGAAAAATCTAGTAAATCAACATCTTGTGTAGAACATGTTGTGATTTGCACTAGGTGTAAAGATTTTGACATTGATGCGTGTAGTGAACATCTAGTTTCAATTTCTAAATTGAATGATGAAGTGGCTAGTCTTAATGCTCAACTTAAGGCTAGCAAAAGCGAATTTGATAAGCTAAGATTTGCAAGGGATGCCTACACGATTGGTAGACACCCCTCCATTAAGGATGGACTTGGCTTCAAAAGGGAAGCCAAGAACTTAACAAGCCATAAGGCTCCCATTCCCGCTAAGGAGAAAGGGAAGGCCCCTATGGCTACTAGTGCTAAAAAGAACCATGCCTTTTTGTATCATGATAGAAAAAATTCTAGAAATGCTTTTAGAAGTTATGATGCCTTTGATTCACATGCTTATGATTCTTATACTATGACTGCTTCTAGTTCTCATGTTGTGCATGATAGAAAGGTTGGTAGAAGAAATGTTATTCACAATATGCCTAGGAGAAATGTTGTTAATGCTCATAGGAAAGTTCATGGAACTTCTACAATTTATCATGCCCTAAATGCTTCCTTTGCTATTTGTAGAAAGGATAGGAAAATAGTTGCTAGGAAGTTAGGGGCAAAATGCAAGGGAGACAAAACTTGCATTTGGGTCCCTAAGGAAATTTGCACTAACCTTGTAGGACCCAACAAGAGTTGGGTACCTAAGTCCCAAGCCTAAATTTGCCTTGCAGGTTTATGCATCCGGGGGTTCAAGCTGGATTATCGACAGCGGATGCACAAACCATATGACGGGGGAGAAGAAGATGTTCACTTCCTACGTCAAGAATAAGGATTCCCAAGATTCAATTATATTCGGTGATGGGAATCAAGGCAAGGTAAAAGGGTTAGGTAAAATTGCAATCTCTAATGAGCATTCCATCTCTAATGTATTTTTAGTGGAGAGTCTTGGATATAATCTGCTATCTGTTAGTCAATTATGTCATATGGGATATAACTGTCTATTTACAAATGTAGATGTGTCTGTCTTTAGAAGAAGTGATGGTTCACTAGCTTTTAAGGGTGTATTAGACGGCAAACTTTATTTAGTTGATTTTGCAAAAGAAGAGGCCGGTCTAGATGCATGCTTAATAGCTAAGACTAGCATGGGCTGGCTGTGGCATCGCCGCTTAGCACATGTGGGGATGAAGAACCTTCACAAGCTTCTAAAGGGAGAACATGTGATAGGTTTAACTAACGTGCAATTCGAAAAAGATAGACCTTGTGCAGCTTGTCAAGCAGGTAAACAAGTGGGAGGAGCGCATCACGGCAAGAATGTGATGACCACTTCAAGACCCCTGGAGCTGCTGCATATGGACCTCTTCGGACCTGTCGCCTATCTGAGCATAGGAGGGAGTAAGTATGGTTTAGTTATTGTTGATGACTTTTCCCGCTTCACTTGGGTGTTCTTTTTGCAGGATAAGTCTGAAACCCAAGGAACCCTCAAGCGCTTCCTCAGGAGAGCTCAAAATGAGTTTGAGCTCAAGGTGAAGAAGATAAGGAGCGACAATGGGTCCGAGTTCAAGAACCTTCAAGTGAAGGAGTTCCTTGAGGAGGAAGGGATCAAGCACGAGTTCTCCGCTCCCTACACACCACAGCAAAATGGTGTGGTAGAGAGGAAGAACAGGACGCTAATCGATATGGCGAGGACAATGCTTGGAGAATTCAAGACCCCCGAGTGTTTTTGGTCGGAAGCCGTGAACACGGCTTGCCACGCCATCAACAGGGTCTACCTTCATCGCCTCCTCAAGAAGACTTCGTATGAGCTACTAACCGGTAACAAACCCAATGTATCTTACTTTCGTGTATTTGGGAGCAAGTGCTACATTCTAGTGAAGAAGGGTAGAAATTCTAAGTTTGCTCCCAAAGCTGTAGAAGGGTTTTTGTTAGGTTATGACTCAAATACAAAGGCGTATAGAGTCTTCAACAAATCATCGGGTTTGGTTGAAGTCTCTAGCGACGTTGTATTTGATGAGACTAATGGCTCTCCAAGAGAGCAAGTTGTTGATTGTGATGATGTAGATGAAGAAGATGTTCCGACGGCCGCTATACGAACCATGGCGATTGGAGAAGTGCGGCCACAGGAACAAGATGAACGAGATCAACCTTCTTCCTCAACTATGGTGCATCCCCCAACCGAAGATGACGAACAGGTACCTCAAGTGGAGGCGCTTGATCAAGGGGGAGCACAAGATGATCATGTTATGGAGGAAGAAGCGGAACCGACACCTCCTACCCAAGTTCGAGCGATGATTCAAAGGGATCATCCCGTCGACCAAATTTTGGGTGACATTAGCAAGGGAGTAACCACTCGATCTCGACTAGTTAATTTTTGTGAACATTACTCCTTTGTCTCTTCTATTGAGCCTTTCAGGGTAGAGGAGGCCTTGCTAGATCCGGATTGGGTATTGGCCATGCAGGAGGAACTCAACAACTTCAAGCGCAATGAAGTTTGGACACTGGTGCCTCGTCCCAAGCAAAATGTTGTGGGAACCAAGTGGGTGTTCCGCAACAAACAGGACGAGCACGGGGTGGTGACAAGGAACAAGGCTCGACTTGTGGCAAAAGGTTATGCCCAAGTCGCAGGTTTGGACTTTGAGGAGACCTTTGCTCCTGTGGCTAGACTAGAATCAATTCGTATCTTGCTAGCATATGCCGCTCACCATTCTTTCAGGTTGTACCAAATGGATGTGAAGAGCGCTTTCCTCAATGGGCCGATCAAGGAGGAGGTGTACGTGGAGCAACCCCCTGGCTTCGAGGATGAACGGTACCCCGACCACGTATGTAAGCTCTCTAAGGCGCTCTATGGACTTAAGCAAGCCCCAAGAGCATGGTATGAATGCCTTAGAGACTTTCTAATTGTTAATGCTTTCAAGGTTGGGAAAGCCGATCCAACTCTTTTTACAAAGACATGTGATGGTGACTTGTTTGTGTGCCAAATTTATGTCGATGACATAATATTTGGTTCTACTAACCAAAAGTCTTGTGAAGAGTTTAGCAGGGTGATGACACAGAAATTCGAGATGTCGATGATGGGCGAGTTGAACTACTTCCTAGGGTTCCAAGTGAAGCAACTCAAGGACGGCACCTTCATCTCCCAAACAAAATACACGCAAGATCTGCTAAAGCGGTTTGGGATGAAGGACGCCAAGCCCGCAAAGACTCCGATGGGGACCGACGGACACACCGACCTCAACAAAGGAGGTAAGTCCGTTGATCAAAAAGCATACCGGTCAATGATAGGGTCATTACTTTACTTATGTGCTAGTAGACCGGATATTATGCTCAGCGTATGCATGTGTGCTAGATTTCAATCCGATCCTAGGGAGTGTCACTTAGTGGCGGTGAAGCGAATTCTTAGATATTTAGTTGCTACGCCTTGCTTCGGGCTCTGGTATCCAAAGGGGTCTACCTTTGACTTGATTGGATATTCAGACTCCGATTATGCTGGATGTAAGGTCGATAGGAAGAGTACATCGGGGACGTGCCAATTCTTAGGAAGGTCCCTGGTGTCATGGCATTCTAAGAAACAAACCTCTGTTGCTCTATCCACCGCTGAGGCCGAGTATGTTGCCGCAGGACAGTGTTGCGCGCAACTACTTTGGATGAGGCAAACCCTCAGGGACTTTGGCTACAATCTGAGCAAAGTCCCACTCCTATGTGATAATGAGAGTGCTATCCGCATGGCGGAGAATCCTGTTGAGCACAGCCGCACAAAGCACATAGACATCCGGCATCACTTTTTGAGAGACCACCAACAAAAGGGAGATATCGAAGTGTTTCATGTTAGCACCGAGAACCAGCTAGCCGATATCTTTACCAAGCCTCTAGATGAGAAGACCTTTTGCAGGCTGCGTAGTGAGCTAAATGTCTTAGATTCGTGGAACTTGGATTGAATGGTAGCATACATGTGTTTATGCCTTTGATCATGTTCATTCTGCATTTTGTTGCTTATTGTGGTGCTCAAGTTGTACAAACACTCCCTGGACCTCACAAGTCCGTTGCAAAGTGATGCACATGTTTAGGGGGAGATGTGTTACAACTTGACCCTTTGAGACTAACCATTTGCTTGAGTTGCTTGATTTAGACTCGAAGGAAAATTAAAAGGGAAAAGGTGAACTTGGACCATGAAAGACTTCCACTGCACTCCGATGAGAGGGTAACTTATTCCAAGTTCATCTCTATGATCTTATTGCCTTTGTACTCTTAATTGAAGATTTTGGTGAGGCAATGGGGTTAAAGGGCCAAGATTGATTCCGTTTTGGTGCTTAATGCCAAAGGGGGAGAAAATAAAGGCCAAAGTGAAAAATGGATCAGCTACCACTTGAGAGATTTTGAAAATAGTAGAATAGAGCTTTTGGTTTATTCAAAACTCTTGCATTGTCTCTTTCGTCAAAAGTTGGCTTCTTGTGGGGAGAAGTTTTGACTATGGGAAATAGGGGGAGTTTTTGAAATCTTTGATCAATTTCTTTTGGAATGACTCTCTTTATGCTTCAACATGTGTGTTTGACTTAGAGATAGAGATTTGAGTTTGATTTGCAAAAACAAACCAAGTGGTGGCAAAGGATGATCCATATATGCCAAAATTGAATAAAACTCAAATTTATTTTATTTGAAGTGATTTTGCACTTGTTCTAGTTGCTTTATGTTGTGTTGGCATAAATCACCAAAAAGGGGGAGATTGAAAGGGAAATGTGCCCTTGGGCCATTTCTAAGTATTTTGGTGATTGAGTGTCAACACAAGTGCTTAAATGTGAATCAATACCCATGGATGAACAAAGTGCAAATCTAGAGCAAAGGTATGTTTCTAAACCTTAGTACATTAGTTTTGTGTACTAATATATTTGTCTAAGTGTTAGAAACAGAAAGAAGAAGAGAAGAGAAGACTTGGCTGTGTACAGCCAAGAGGCTGTTTCGGTCTGGGGCACCGGACTGTCCGGTGGTGCACCGGACAGTGTCCGGTGGTGCACCGGACAGTGTCCGGTGCGCCAGGCTGCCTCGACCGAAGAGGCCGCTCTCGGGAATTTGCCGACGGCGTACGGGTAAAATTCACCGGACTGTCCGGTGTGCACCGGACTGTCTGGTGAGCCAACGGTCGGCAGAGCCAACGGTCGGCCGCGGAATCCGCGCGCGACACGTGGTCTGGCCAACGGTCGGAAAGGAAGCACCGGACTGTCCGGTGTGCACCGGACTGTCCGGTGCGCCAGATCTGCAACGGTCGTCAACGGTCGGCTGCGCCTGTTAAGGAAAGAAATCGGGCACCGGACAGTGTCCGGTGTGCACCGGACTGTCCGGTGCGCCCGACGACAGAAGGCAAGGATGGCCTTCTAGATTTGTTCTCAACGGCTCCTAGCTGCCTTGGGGCTATAAAAGGGACCCCTAGGCGCATGGAGGAGAACACCAAGCATTTCTACAACCTTTCTAAGCACCAAGACATTGATCTAGCGCATTCGATTCATTGTGATAGCATATAGAGCTCTTGTGGAGTTGTGTACTCTTTGAGTTGTGTTGCGAGCTCTTATTGCTGCTTGTGTGCGTGTTGCTCTGATCTCTTGAAGTCTTGTGTGCGTTGCTCATTCCCTCCCTTGCTCCGTGATTCTCTGTGAACATCTTTTGTAAGGGCGAGAGGCTCCAAGCTGTGGAGATTCCTCGCAAACGGGATTGAGAAAAGAAAAGCAAGAACACTGTGGTATTCAAGTTGATCATTGGATCACTTGAGAGGAGTTGAGTGCAACTCTCGTCCGTTGGGACGCCACAACGTGGAGTAGGCAAGTTTTGTACTTGGCCGAACCACGGGATAACCACCGTGTCATCTCTGCGATTGAATTCTTGTGGTTATTGTGTTTTTGACTCCTCTCTAGCCACTTGGCATAAACTGTGCTAACGCTTAATCAAAGTTTTGTGGCTATAAGTTTAAGCTTTTACAGGATCACCTATTCACCCCCCCTCTAGGTGCTCTCAACAATCTCGTTCGCCCCTCGTAAGGCCATCAAGTCCCAAGTCTTGGTGGACTTTGTGGCTGAATGGGTCGATACCCAGCTCCCAACAGCTCCGATCCAACCGGAACTCTGGACCATGTTTTTCGACGGGTCGCTGATGAAGACAGGGGCAGGCACGGGCCTGCTCTTCATCTCGCCCCTCGAGAAGCACCTACGCTACGTGCTACGCCTCCACTTCCCGGCGTCCAACAATGTGGCTGAGTACGAGGCTCTAGTCAACGGGTTGCGCATCGCCATCGAGCTAGGGGTCCGACGCCTCGACGCTCGCGGTGACTCACAGCTCGTCATCGACCAAGTCATGAAGAACTCCCACTGCCGCGACCCAAAGATGGAAGCCTACTACGATGAGGTTCGGCGCCTGGAAGACAAGTTCTACGGGCTCGAGCTCAACCACATCGCCCGACTCTACAACGAGACTGCGGACAAGCTGGCTAAGATAGCTTCGGGGCGAACAACGGTTCCCCCGGACGTCTTCTCCCGAGACCTGCATCAACCCTCCGTCAAGACCGACGACACGCCCGAGCCCGAGAAGGCCTCGGCCCAGCCCGAGGCACCCTCGGCCCCCGAAGGTGAGGCAATGCACGTCAAGGAGGAGCGGAGCGGGGTCACGCCTAATCGAAACTGGCAGACCCCGTACCTGCAATATCTCCACCGAGGAGAGCTACCCCTCGACCGAGCCGAAGCTCGACGGTTGGCGCGGCGCGCCAAGTCGTTCGTCTTGCTGGGAGACGAAAAGGAGCTCTACCACCGCAGCCCCTCGGGCATCCTCCAGCGATGCATATCCATCGCCGAAGGCCAGGAGCTCTTACAAGAGATACACTCGGGGGCTTGCGGTCATCACGCGGCGCCCCGAGCCCTTGTTGGAAACGCCTTCCGACAAGGTTTCTACTGGCTGACCGCGGTGGCTGACGCCACTAGAATTGTCCGCACCTGCCAAGGGTGTCAATTCTACGTAAGGCAGACCTACCTGCCCGCTCAGGCCCTGCAAACGATACCCATCACCTGGCCGTTTGCTGTGTGGGGGCTGTGTGACAGCCCTCCCAAGTTATCAGGCCCACATGCACCAATCCTTGCCTTACAGGCCTCAGATGGCTGTGCACGTGTACCGGGTAACTTAACAAGGCTATCGAGTTCGCCAACTGGAACTCATCATCCCAAGGATCTCCCACATAACAGGTATATTACAGTAATCACATTTGATACGCACACATTGGAGATAGAGCGGAAGACTTTTACAAAGTACACTTTACATTCTAGAACACAAGTTTTACATGGTAGAAAGAGATGTATTTATTACAAGTCCTGATAGTACTCGAAGGGCATAACTTAACTACAATAATTGGAAGGGTGAAGCCTTTTCATAAGAGATATATAAAAACCTTCTAAGCTTGAAGTCTTCCACATGAAGTAACTAACCCAAAGATAAGGGAATAAAACTTCGCCTACAAAAACAACAAGGGATAAAACCCTGAGTACGCAATTACTCAGCAAGACTTACCCGACTAAAGAAAAGACTCTCAAGGGTATGCTGGCTTTTGGGAATCAAGGTAAAGCTCATCAAAGTTCAAGGACTCATTTTGCAGAAAAGCTTACTAGAAGTGGGTCCTTAAGCCAAGTTTTATTTCACAAGTTAGTTTATTACCTGAATCTTCTAGCCTGAATCTAGCATTTTCCTAATCTAGATCATTCACTTGACCTACACTAGGTTGCTTTTAAAATCCAAATTTTGTTTCGCTTGTTATCTACGATGAAGGGCAGCAATTCAGTCTTCATATCCGAGAAGTAACGGCGATCCGAATCGATTAATACCCAGCTGGGGATCTCCAACCACACGACATATGTAGCACTTAACCCTTGCATATGTCAATCATTCCCACGGATCCTCCACTACATGAACTGGTCCGCGCTACCCGGGAGCACATTACCCTACCATTCAGCCTCTAGCCAGGAGGGTAACTGCTACTCCCACCATCTCCCACGCCCAGTGCACGGTTGTCTTTTCACGTATGGAATAGCCGGGTTCAGGCTTACCCATGACGAGGTATGTGGCCAGTTAAAAGGTCCTAGATCATCAGGCCAACAATCGGTACGGTCCTTAATCGACACAGACGGGCGACCTTTCCTGCTCAGCGTCTGGTCCCATTTTAAACTATTTCAAAATTTTGGCGCCTGGCAGAGGGGCCATGCCTGGATAATGAATTTATCAACGTCTTGATGCCTTCATTATCCCAAGCCCATTTTCTTTTTGTGAAAACATGATTCATAGATCAAAAATATTTTTCTTAGTCTATCAGCATGACTAAGCATCTCTAGCTTTTATAAAACAGGTGACAAGGTGTGGTAATCAATTCTTTCAAGGAATGGTAATGCATCAAGTGTTTAATCAATCAAGTCCTATCACCTAATGCATCATATAAGTGATAAAATTTTGTAAATACAAGGAGGGTGGCAAATGCACCGGGCTTGCCTTATTGCAGTGAAGAGGTACTCGATCCCTCTATTAAACCCCAGTTAGATGGCTCCTCCACTTGATCAGCAGCCACTGGAGTAGATTCCTCTTCAGTCACCACTTCAGCTTGAATCTTCACTCCTTCTGGTAGGAGTTCTATATGAAATGACATGATCATGGATGTTTATGCTTATGCAACTTGAAAAGAAAATACTAAGAAGCATCGCAAGACTTACACCTCTCTAAAGGTGCACACAAAAGCTAACAAAACCTTAAGAGAGCTAAATACTCTAATATCACAACTCAATTTACCAACCAAACTAGAAAACCTTGCCTCCATAACCAACCAAGTACTTCATTTATGCATTAAGCAAGGATCCACACTGCTTGTACTACAAGTTATAGTGTCCAAGAATCAGCCACGATTCACTGAACCTGTTTTCGTTTCTCTGAATTCATCTTCTAGTGCTCCATTCCTCTCCCTCTGTTCAGTGCTTTGTAACTCACAAATTCCCTCAACTACAAACCCAACTCATTTACTCAAAGTTATTATTTTCTAGACATAGCTCTACCAACTTGGTATAGAAATCACAGGTTGAAAATATTTAGAGCAAGAGTTATGGCAATCCAAAGTTAAGCAAAACACTGAAAATTCAGTTTCTAATTTCTGAAACAGCACAATACTGAGTCGGATAGAGGGTTTTGCAGCAGGCTATTCTCTAAATTCTATACAGTACCAAGCCTACTCTTTGCACAAAACTTGTTCATCTATATCTGGTCTCTCATTTTGCTACAGACTCTTAACCCAAATCCCTTTGGATTTATTACCACAAGGCCCCAAACTTGGGTAAAAACACACATATTCAGACTTAAATATTATTCTAAGTCTGAATCCCAACACCTGACAGTCCATCTTTTGGCCACTTTTACTCCCAAATTTATGTGGAACCAGGTCCATCTCACTTTAGCAAACTTGTTCACTTTACTATGGTCTACAACATTTCTATGGAACCTTTAATCTAAAACCCCATGAATCAGTCACAAATGAATTCCAAACTAGGCATACTGCTGCAATTCAGTTCACAGAACTGAATAAAAAAAATTCAGTTGGGTCCAGCCTAACAGTCCAACTTTAGCCAACCTTTTCTCCAACTTTTACACAGCAAAAGACCAAGCTCACATTACCAAAGTTATTGCTTAGATATAGCTCTACTACTTTGGTATAGCACCCCTAGGTTGAAAACATTCAGAACAATTTTTTTACGAAGCACCAAAGTAGAGCTCAACGCACTAGAACCTAGTTTCAGCCTTCTGCACTAAGTCTGCGATCCAAAAATCCAACAGCCTATTTTTTGAGCAAACTTTATACCTAGTTCCCAGCAACAGACAGTGGTAGAGTACAAGTAGTAAATGGTGAGCTTCACTGACCTTTGCCGAGCATGGAACAAGTAGTACACGACCAAGAATACTTGTGGGAAACCTTGTCCACGGGGAGGTGAAAAACGGTTGGGTTTGGTCACCACAGGCAAGAGGTTGGCATTCAGCTCTAGAGTAAAACAAACTTGGTGGCTGAAAGAGAGGATGCACACCAGCAAGAATACCAGGACTCCAACACCTTTGTAGTGGACTGGGACTACAGCTCGAGAACAAGGGAGAAAAGCTTTTCTGAACTCAGCCGTGGAACACACTGAATAAATAGGCAGGGGGAGGGGTCACTGAGCGCATCCAGTCCATGGGGAGAAGGGGGCAAACCTGGGCTAGGGAGGGGGTTATACCAGCAGTACATAAGGACTGCACACTCAAGCAGTGAACTTTGGCTAGAATTTGAGGGCAAGGAAGAAATCTTCACTCAATACGGCAGCCCAAGGTACTGAATATAGGGGCAGGTGCAGTGGAGCTCAGCCACGCTTGATGAAGGAGGATTCCTAGAGTGCCAGCACACCAAAGGTTCAAAAACGTGGCATACAAGCACTACACCTCGTTGGCTCAGCTCCCACACATAAATATCACTTTGTCCAAATCTGTAGGTAGTAGACAAAATAGATAAGATTTCTACTGCCCACTGCCCCCCATGCAGTCCAAATTGGATATTTTAGTGGGGAGTGAGACCTCTAGGACCTTCAACTATTCACTACAACCTTATCTTCATTTCTACACGCTAGTGCAGCCAGCAGGGATAAAAAGATCTCCTTCAGATATTTTTGGAGTACACCGAACTGCTGCTGTTTGACTGAGTTCACAGCTTCACCTTTTTATTTTTCCCAGCTCCAAGCAACAACAGGGGAACCGACCTTAAGGAACCTTGTTCACCAACTAACCCACTATCAATCTTCCATACAGACTTAATCCTTATAATCCTTAGATCAGACACTAAACAGCTCCAAAGTCAGGAGAAAAATACTGAACCAAATCCACAGTGACTGATTCAGGTTTGCATTCCCATGCCTGATAGACATAGTTCGAACACCTTTTTCTCTCTATTCCAAACAAGGATAGCTCAAGCATTCCTGAATAGATTTGTTCCCCAACCATGGCTCTTCAGGTTTACTATAAAAATCCAGGACCCAAAATATGTTGATCACAAGTTATGTGGCTCTGAAGTTGGCCACACATCACTAAAACACAGTTTCAGTCCTCTGAGTTTACTGAATCAGCCAACACTGCCCCCTTGCACATTTCATTGTTTAGCTGCATTGATCACCCAATTTCTTTTAGTAACAGACCACTATCCCTTCACAAAAGTTATTCTCCATGGATATCTCTACCTATTTTGAATAGAAACTCATGGCTGAAATCATATAGAACAAGGGTTGTGGTGATCCAAAATTTAGTAAAAACACTGAAAATTCAGTTTCAGAGGTCTGAAACAGCTCTGCACCCAATCTGACAGGGAGTTTTGTAACACTATTATCTCCAAATTACACACAGTAACAAGACCAATTATTTGCATAAACTTGTTTACCTTACTGTGATCTTCAAATTATATATATAAAATTTAGCCCAAAACCAAATGGATTAGCCACAAATGAGCCCCAAACTCAGTACCTTTTACTGAATTTTAGTTTCAGTGAACTGAACAAAATTTCAGTCAAAGCAACCTGACAGTTCATTTTGGAACTAACTTCTCTCCCAAATTTGTGTAGCACCAACCCATCATTGCTTAAATAAGTTTGTTCTCCTAGATATGGTCTTCCATTTTTCTATAAAGTTATTTGTCCAAAACTAACAGGATTTGGCACAATAGAGCTCTAAACTTGGTACCATTCACTGATGTTCAGATTTTCAGCTCTGAAAAAAAACTAAGTCAACAACAATATGATAATCCATCTTTGGGGAAGTTTTTCTCCACATTTTATATAGGATCATGTCAAATACACTTAAAGAAAGTTGCTCACCAACATGTGTTATTCAATCCCTTTATGGACCCCTCAGTCTAAATCCTTAGGGATTAGTCACAAACAAGCTCCCAAAACTGCTATCAAACTCTGAATTCAGTTCCAGTTACTGTTTTCAATCTCAAAATTCAGAAATCTGTCAATCAATCTTTGGACTATCTTTTCTACCAATAGCATATAGTTTTGGGGCTATATCACTTAATAAGAAATGTCCTCCTATCATTGATCTACAAGGTTAATATAGTGTTCATTAACCAAAACCTCCTGGATTCCAAAATATCAAGGCCCAAAGTTGGATCCAAATACTGAAATTCAGCCTCTGAACTCTACTAAATCTGAAATCCAGAAACTCTGTTAGCTCTACTTTGGACCAGTTTTTCTCCATGTTCCAAATAACTTTAGGGCTAGGTGACTCAACCAAACTTATACTCCTCATGTGGCCCTATAACTTTGTTATAATGACCATCTTCTAAATGGTTTTAGATCAGAAGTTACAAGGGTTCAAATTTGACTAGTTTATATTATTTTCAGAAATTCCAAAATGAACCCAAAACTGAATTTTTGCACTTAACTCCAAAATCTTCCACACAACTTGGGAATCTCCAAATAAGAAAGTTATTCACTTTTCCAAGCTCTACAACTTTGGTACTTTTACTTTTGCCCAATCCTCTCCAGATTTTGAATTCCACTTTTGGGGCAAAATTTAGGGTTTCAAACGTGACTCCTTCTCATCTAGTGATTTACCAACTCGATCCATACTCCTAAAAGATGAGTGACTCCTTAATCTCAAATCCAACTCTAGTATATGAAGCTCATGTCCAAAGTGTCCTTGGTTTAGGAGTTGTTTTGTTTAGCCACAATTCCAAGCAATGTTTCCAAATCTCACTTAAGTTTTTTTAAGGTCAATCCAGTTCATCAGTTAATTCTTCCACTTAACATACCTCCGAAATCATAGTTTCTCTCGGTTCTAAGTCTTGCCTTTAGCACTCGAAGACTCCAATTTGCTACTTGCTCAAGAGATGACCTACACTTGTCTAGCTTAAGCCAAGTCCTTAAATTAAACTCTAAACCCACACACAACATCACACTTTTGAAAAAGTTTAACCTAGTGAATGCATTCTAGGTATATCAAACAAGATAATGCAAGTGCTTATGATGACATGTCAGCATTTTAGTTATCGTAACACCAGGGGTGTTACAGGCTGGACCTCGTCGGCCCCTTGCAGAAGGCACCCGGGGGCTACACGCACCTGCTGGTCGCCGTCGACAAATTCTCCAAGTGGATCGAGGTCCGACCTCTAAACAGCATCAGGTCCGAACAGGCGGTGGCGTTCTTCACCAACATCATCCATCGCTTTGGGGTCCCGAACTCCATCATCACCGACAATGGCACCCAGTTCACCGGCAGAAAGTTCCTGGACTTCTGCGAGGATCACCACATCCGGGTGGACTGGGCCGCCGTGGCTCACCCCATGACGAATGGGCAAGTAGAGCGTGCCAACGGCATGATCCTGCAAGGGCTCAAGCCTCAGATCTACAACGACCTCAACAAGTTTGGCAGTCGATGGATGAAGGAGCTCCCCTCGGTGGTCTGGAGTCTGAGGACAACGCCGAGCCGAGCCACGGGCTTCACACCGTTCTTTCTAGTCTATGGGACCGAGGCCATCTTGCCCACAGACTTAGAATACGGTTCCCCGAGGACAAGGGCCTACGACGACCAAAGCAATCGAGCTAACCGAGAAGACTTGCTGGACCAGCTGGAAGAGGCTCGGGACATGGCCTTACTACACTCGGCGCGGTACCAGCAGTCCCTGCGACGCTACCACGCCCGAGGGGTTCGGTCCCGAGATCTCCAGGTGGGCGACCTGGTGCTTTGGCTGCGACAAGACGCCTGAGGGCGGCACAAGCTCACGCCTCCCTGGGAAGGGCCGTTCGTCATCGCCAAGGTTTTGAAGCCCGGGACGTACAAGTTGGCCAACAGTCAAGGCAAGGTCTACAGCAACGCTTGGAACATCCGACAGCTACGTCGTTTCTACCCTTAAGATGCTTTCAAGTCGTTCGTACACTTCGTTCACACACAAAGTCTAACCATCAAGGAAGGGTCAGCCTTGCCTCGGCAAAGTCCGACCCTCTCTCGGGGGCTAGAAGGGGGGAACCCCCTCTGCGTCAAAATTTTCCTCGAAAAAAATCTTCCATCAAAAAGGCTTCTGCGTTCCCCGGCTATATCAGTAGCGGGACCCCAAGAAGCGAATGAGGGCGCATGAAAGTGGCAAGGCCGATCGAGCCGAGGGACTCCTACGCCTCTGGGATACGGATACCTCACTCGTCACCTACCACAAAAAAATGACTTTTACTTGGACAAGCCACCTTGCTACTGACGAACGGGGCCAGATACACAAAACGGAAGGAAAAGGAGCACAACCTTATACTACGATAATAAAGTGTTCGGGCCTCAGTGGCCGCAAAAGACACATGCGCATTCAAAGAAAACTGCTCCGGCAGAGTCAGGCGTCGCCCGGAGAAGGAGCCGCGCACTCGGCTTCGTTCCCACCCTCGGCAAGGTCCGCCCCGGCCTCGGACGACGGCGCAAACGGGAGGATCTCTGCCTCGAAGGTGGCTGCCAGCACCGCGCTCGGGCCCGCGACGGCCGCGTCGAGTCTCTGGACTTCGGCCAGGGCGGCTTCATCTTCGTCGGGGAGGCAATACCCCTCGCTGATCCGCTCCAGATCCACGACATAGTGGGAAGCAAGCACGGCAAAGGCCCGCCTGACGCCGTGATGTAGCGCCTCGCGGAGTCTGCCACGCGCATGGTCACCCATGGCCTGCAGGCAACTTTGAGGGGAGCTTCCCGAGGGGACGTCGTCGAAGCCAAAGACCCGACAGAAAGCCGAGATGGCATCAGACATGGCCACGTGGTCGGCCTCCCTCTGCTTGGCCGCCTGAGCAAGCGCCTTGGTGGACTTATCAAGGGCAGACTCGAGCTCTGCAAACAGCCGAAGCGCAAGACCTCAAATGCAAGTTGAGGAATCGAGCTGAAACAAAAACTTAAAAGAGCCAAGACATACCTCCGGCTCGGGCACGCTGCTCCGAGGATGCGGCTTGGGCCATGGCTAGGTCTGCTGCAAGGGCTCCGGCCTGGCTTTCGGCCTCGGCGGCCCGGCCCCGAGATTGGTCCCGCTCGCCGGTGACCTGGTCAAGCTCCGACTGCCGCCGCTGCACCTCTGCGCGTGCCGCTGCTGCCTCTGCTCCCAGATCGGCACAGAGCAACCGAAGGTCCGCCACCTCGGCGCTCTGCTAGGAGAGGCGCGCAGTAGCCCTAGCAAGCGTGGTCCTCAGGGACCGCAGTGAACCCCAGACATCGACCTCGTGGCGGATGAACGACGATTTGGCGGCGCTCAGATCCGTCAGATCCTGAGGAAAGGAAGCGGGATGTCACAAAGAATGCCTTGATCACGAGAAAGGTATGCCTGAAATCATTACCTGGAGGATCTTGGGAATGTCCCTGCAAAAGACCTCCAAGGATGACCGGAGCGACCCCACCGTTGCCTCGGCACACTCACGGAGCTCGTCCCAAGACTGCTCCTCCCGCTCATCGTCAAGAACGAAGAAGGGATCCGAGGCCTCACGGGTCCGGAACCGAAGCAACTGGCGCCGCCCCTCGGAGCTGCGCCGCGCGGGGACAAGGCTGCCGCTCAACGGGACAGGTCGCGGTCCCGCGCTCCCCTCCTCCGAGGCACCAAGTAGCGATGCCTCGGCCATCTCAGCGTCAGCGGCGACGGGTCGCTCCACGGCCAGGACGGCAACAGCCTCGGCAGCAGCCGGTGCCAGCGCCGGCAGCATGTCTGGTGGGCCCGAAGCCACGGCCGCGCCAGCAGCCTCCCCTAGCGTGACGGCTGCCTCGACAGAAGAGCCAGCCTCGGGAGCTCGCTCCATGGCAACTGGTGCCGCCTGAGCCCCCCGCGGTGGGGTGTCTTGCGAGGAGGTCAGCTGGCCGGCGAGGCCCGGCGCGGCACCAGCTGTGGAAGCCGACGCCGTCTTGAAGACCTTCCGGGGAGCCAGATCGGTCGGACCATGACTCCGCTTGCTAAGGAGAAAAGGAAAGTCAGGGTCGGGACATACAAAGGAGGAGCCGGGACGAAGACATCCTAAGGTACTTACCCACTCCGGGCCATGATCAACCGTGCCTGTGGGGAGGTCTCTCGAACCTCGACCCCCGAAGGTACTGCCGAGGTCTGCCTCGCTGCCAGCTTCGGTACCATCCTCGCCTTGGGCGCCCTAGACGCCCGAGAGACGGACTGCCCAGGCGCAGCCATGACGACCTGAGGATCGCCCTCCTGCGCAGCCGGCACGGGCGACGGTTCTCGGGGAACAGGCAGCTCGGCCTGACTCCCCGGGGTCACCTCAACTTCCCCAGCCGAGGGGTCAAGTACCCCCTCGGTCTGCCCCCGCTTTTCGGACCGGGACCCCGACGTCCCGACCCCGGAAACGACAGCGCCAGCCCGCTCGGGGGCTGGCTTGACGACTCCTGGCCCGGCCTCAGATCCGGGCTGAGGCCAAGGCGAGCAGCCATATCGTCGTCTTCGTCATCGTCTTCATCGTCGTCGTCGTCGTCAGGCGTTTCCGGCGACGGCTCCCTCGGGAGCCCATCCCTCTCCTGCCGACGACGGAGCCTTTCCAAGGCGTCCCGAGCCCGCATCCGCTCGCGGGCCCGAGCCTTCTTCGCGTCCTTTTTCTCCTTCCTCTTCTCCGCGGCAACCCTCCGTGCAGCTCGGTCCACCGCGTCCTCCGGGACCGGTGGCCGGGAAGGCTTGTGCCACCCTACCTCCTGGAGACAGACGGAAAGTCTCGGCTGTGAGAACCAAGGGCAATCCGACGCAAGGAGAAAGAAGGAGCGGACACTCACTAGGGACACACACCCGCGGTCGGGACGCATTAAGGGCTGGGAAAGGGCACCGGCGTCCGGTTTCCCCAACGTAACGACTACCCGCCTATGGAGGTCGTCGACGGGAAGGGGATCCGAGGACATCCGCAAACCCTCCAAGTCGGCCTCCGGCGTCATCTCCCAAAGCGGCAACCGCCGCTCCGTCAAGGGAAGCACCCTCCGGCGATGAATGGCGACAACCACTCCCGCAGCGGTGAGCCCTCCTTTCCGCAACACCTCCAGGGCCTTCAGAAGGGGCTGGAGATTCTTCTGTCTGTCGTGCGGGGTCCCGTAGCGCCAGGCATCGGCGGCGACGGTCACCACTCGCTGAGAAAACGACAGGAGCCTCCCGTCGTCATTTCGGAGATAGAACCACTGGCGCTGCCACCCTTTATTCGAGGACGCAAGGATGGCAGGAATATACTGCGGCGCCCGCGCCTGCCTCAGCTGGAGGATGCAGCCACCGGCCCGCACTGCCGCGCGGACCCTTCTCTCCCCCGTCAGCGAAGCAAAAAGCTCCGCGGAGAAGAAATGAGTCCACAGGTCCCAGTGAGGGTCAATCCCCAAGTATCCTTCGCAAACCGCTGCAAAGATGGCGGCTTGCGAGATGGAGTTGGGGCTGAGGTTGTGCAGCTCCACCCCGTAGACATGCAGAATCGCCCGCATAAAACGACTTGCCGGCACTCCGAACCCCCGCTCATGAAAGGAGATGAAGCTCACGACATACCCCGGCGGCGGGGACGGGGCGGCTCCGCTCGGGGGGGGGGGGGGGGGCATCCACTCCGGCTGCCTCTCATCGGAGAGAGGGCAAAGTAAACCCTCAGCGACGAGGGCCTCCAGGTCATCCGCCGTGACGGTGGAGAAAGGCCACGGGTCGCGCGGCGGAACAATGGTCACCCGGTCGGCCATCACCAAGCAGAGGAGGTGGCGGCGGAAAGGACTGGGTGGGCGGTTTCCTTTTCTCTGGCTATTCCCTCGGGTTGCGAAAACCTAAGAAGGAGGCAAGTAGCAGAGCAAAGAACCATCACCGGTCCCTCTCCCGAATATATAAAGACCCAGGCGAGACCCGTTCAACGCGTCGCCCGAACCCACCACAGGATTCAAAACTCAAAGCGAAACGCCCGTTCCTCGAACAGCTCGCGCACGCGCAACGGCTGCCCCGTGAACCACTCGTCCCGTCGCATTAACTCTGCGGCGGGACAGGCGGCACCTTTGGCAGGAGAAGCGGGCGACGCTTCGCCTTCGCCATAATGACCGCGTCAAAAAAAAGGTGTGCCACATCATTCGATTTCGTATCCTTTTCCTCTTTCTCTCTCTTACAACAGGGACCGAGAAAGGGGGATACCCCGAAAGGGATCCTTCTCCGCGAAGGAAACGGGCCCCGAGCCCCCCTACTGATCAGAGGTTCGAAGGCTAGCCCCTCGGAGGGGTTCAACAGCCGCCTCAGAGCGCTCGGGCTCCGCGCCCGCTACTGGTCAGAGGTTCGAAGGACGGCCCCTCAGAAGGGTTCAACGGCCGCCTCAGGCCACTCGAGCTCCGCGCCCACTACTGATCAGGGGTTCGTAGGCTGACCCTCGAAGGGTTCACAGCCGCCTCAGACGCAGAGCGAGGGATGACCCGGGGTACGTTCGATACACAACCAAGGCTTAGGCTACGCTCCCGAGGTACCCTAGGACATTTCCGAGACCAGCGGGAACGATCTTGTAACGGAATCCCATCAGAGGGAGGCATCGAGCCCTTGGACCCTATCAAAAGGGGACCGGGTCCGGCAAATCCCCCGCAGGTACTTTTGGAGCACGCCTCCGGGCCTCTAGCCGACCCCTAACAAATGGGGCACGGGCGTCCACTCGGATTACCCGTTAGCAGCTCACTGGAGACACCATGTTCGGCGCCCTCCAAGGGCAACATGGCGCTTTTCCCCCCTCCTCCTTGCGGAAAGGCGACACAGGGGCGTATGTAAAAAAGTCGAGTCTGTCCTTAACCGTCCTCTCGCTCTGTGCGGAGGCTCGGGGGCTACTCTCGCAAACCTGGCTCCGGCCAAACCGTTGACAGTGTCAACATACCAGCCCGAGAACTTGGGACCCGACCGTGCACCCGGGCTACGGCCAGCTCGCATGAGGGAACAACCAGACCGGTCGAAGCATCGCGAAACGCATTAAGACCTCGAAGGAGTCAAACCACTCCTCCGAGGCCTCGGGGGCTACACCCGGCGGGTGCGCTCGCGCGCACCCACCGGAACGAAACGCAACCGAGAAAGGCCGGTCCCCTTGCAAAAAAGTGCGACAAAAGCCTCCAAGCGAGTATTAACACTCCCTTCGAGGCTCGGGGGCTACTGTCGGGGACCATAATTAGGGGTACCCCCAAGACTCCTAATCTCAGCTGGTAACCCCCATCAGCACAAAGCTGCAAAGGCCTGATGGGTGCGATTAAGTCAAGGCTCGGTCCACTCAAGGGACACGATCTCGCCTCGCCCGAGCCCAGCCTCGGGCAAGGGCAGCCGACCCCGGAGGATTTACGTCTCGCCCGAGGACCCCCTCCAGCAAAGGACACACCTTCGGTTCGCCCGAGGCCTAGTCTTCGCCAAGAAGCAATCTTGGCCAAGTCGCCACGCCGACCAACCGTTTCGCAGAAGCATTTAATGCAAAAGTGGCCTGACACCTTATCTTGACGCACGCCCTTCAGTCGACAGAGCCGAAGTGACCGCAGTCACTTCGCCGCTCCACTGACCGGCCTGACAAGAGGACAGCGCTGCCTACGCCACTCCGACTGTTGTGCCACTCGAAAGAGTGAGGCTGACAGCAGCCAAGTCCGGCCTCGGGCGCCATAGGAAACTCTGCATCGCCCGACCCAGGGCTCGGACTCGGGCTCGACCCCGGAAGACGACGAACTCCGCTTCGCCCGACCCAGGGCTCGGACTCGGGCTCGGCCCCGGAAGACGACGAACTCCGCCTCGCCCGACCCAGGGCTCGGACTCGGGCTCGGCCCCGGAAGACGACGAACTCCGCCTCGCCCGACCCCAGGGCTCGGACTCGGGCTCAGCCCCGGAAGACGACGAACTCCGCTTCGGCCGACCCCAGGGCTCGGACTTGGGCTCGGCCCCGGAAGACGATGAACTCCGCCTCGCCCGACCCAGGGCTCGGACTCGGGCTCGGCCCCGGAAGACGACGAACTCTGCCTCGCCCGACCCCAGGGCTCGGACTCGGGCTCAGCCCCGGAAGACGACGAACTCTGCCTCGCTCGACCCCAGAGCTCGGACTCGGGCTCAGCCCCGGAAGACGACGAACTCTGCCTCACCCGACCCAGGGCTCAGACTCAGCCCTGGCCTCAGCCGACGGTCTCCGCCTCGCCCGACCCAGGGGCTCAGACTCGACCTCGGCCTCGGAAGACAGACTCGACCTCGACCTCGGAGGAGCCTCCGCCTCGCCCAACCCAGGGCTTGGACCGACCACGTCACAGGAGGCGCCATCATTACCCTACCCCAAGCTAACTCAGGCTACGGGGAACAAGACCGGCGTCCTATCTGGCTCGCCCCGATAAACAAGTAATGATGGCGCCCCGCATGCTCCATGACAACGGCGGCTCTCAGCCCCCTTACGGAAGCAAGGAGACGTCAACAAGGACTCGATAGCCCTGACAGCTGTCCTTCCGCCAGGCTCCAGCGCTCCTCCGACGGCCACGACACCACACGAACCAGGTGCCAAAACCTCTCCGGCTGCCACGACGACATGTACTTAGGGCACTAGCTCTTCTCCGCTAGACACGTTAGCACACTGCTACACCCCCATTGTACACCTGGATCCTCTCCTTACGCCTATAAAAGGAAGGTCCAGGGCCCTCTTACAGAGGGTTGGCCGCACGGGGAAGGACGGGATGGCGCTCGCATAAGCCTCTCGCTCCCTCCCGCGTGGACGCTTGTAACCCCCTACTGCAAGCGCACCCGACCTGGGCGCGGGACAAACACGAAGGCCACGGGTTTCCCCTTTTACGCCTGTCTCCCTCCGGCTTCTTCCCCCCTTCGCGCTCCGTCTCGCGCCGACCCATCTGGGCTGGGGCACGCGGCGACAATTTACTCGTCGGTCCAGGGACCCCCCGGGGTCGAAACGCTGACAAAAGTGTCAACCAAAATTCCGAGAATCAAGAATGTTTAGCTCATTCCTAAGTTTGGTAAAGGTTTTTCTCATCTAGTGGTTTGGTAAAGATATCGGCTAATTGTTCTTTGGCGCTAACATAAGCAATCTCGATATCCCCCCTTTGTTGGTGATCCCTCAAAAAGTGATACCGAATGGCTATGTGCTTAGTGCGGCTGTGCTCAACGGGGTTATCCGCCATGCGGATTGCACTCTCATTATCACATAGGAGAGGGACTTTGGTTAATTTGTAGCCATAGTCCCTAAGGGTTTGCCTCATCCAAAACAATTGCGCGCAACAATGGCCTGCGGCAATGTACTCGGCTTCGGCGGTAGAAAGGGCTACGAAATTTTGTTTTTTTGAAGCCCAAAACACCAGGGATCATCCCAAGAACTAAAAAGTCCCTGATGTGCTCTTTCTATCTATTTTACACCCTGCCCAATCAGCATCTGAATAACCTATTGAAGCGCCCCAATCCTCTGGGACTCAAATGTGATACAATTACTAGTCCCAGGAGGCTAGTAAACACATTTATACATCAGATGATTACAGATCTGTTTAAACGATACAAACCTATAAAGGTGGCAAACAACTTTAAGAGTTGGTCCACAACTCGAGATATATCATCAGAGTGGGGCTGAAGCAGCTTGATATACGCAACGAAGCAATTCAACGGTCCAACAGCCACATGCAAGGTTGGGAACAGTCGTAACTCTTACCAGATCTCCTTTTTCTGAAAAACAACAAATAAGCAAGGGTGAGTACAAACGTACTCAGCAGCCCACCTTCACCCGCAGTATGGGGAAATCAGATATAATGCATGGAATATCTGGAGCTCATGATATTTTGCAGAAACAGCAATATTTTATGCAGGGTTGTTTTGTAAAACATTTTGTATTTTGCAAAGCGCATCCTCTCCCAAAGGAGCAGGAAGTTTTTCAATATAGAACAAAATCCCCTGGACTAAACCATCCAGGTATCTCAGCATTTCCCACTGGTTTTCATTTTAAAAAACAGCTACTAGACTTCCCGTCCACCATAGCTCACGGCTCAACCGCCGGACCTTTTAAAAACCACTTTTCTCAAACGCACCCCTTTTTTTGAAAACAAAACATTAATTGCCATACCATACCAGACTCGTCCATTCCTGTGGACACGGACTATTCGAATAAGTTTTCAAACTCTGCGCAGAGGGGTACACTTTACCCACTAGTCCGGTTTCTGCAATCTCACCGTCATGAGACCCGAATGCCAAATCTCTTTCTTTCCTCGCACGTCCTAACCTTAACGGTTATACCGGAAGGAGTCAGGCCACCGCCATGTCCAAACCGGACAAAACATTCCCCCTCCTTATCCTCCCGGTGCTCCCCAGCCTTCATAACCCTGGGGTTGGACCGTACGAGTTCAGATTGAGTGACTGCCCACACAGTCTCGAGTGGTTGTACTTATCATGAGTACAGGTAGTGAAGGATGACAAACCGGTGCTTATGTGAGGGGACAATCCTTCTACTCACACCTAAACCAGCTGAGCCATCACCTTAGGCCCTCCCCTAAACCAGGGAGTCCCTGATCATCCCTACTCAAAGGTGATAAGGGTGAAAACCCTTCATCATACACATTTTGAAAAGCATTTTTTTTGAAAACTCACACCTTTCCTCAAATCATTTGTAACAAATATATCAGGGATTGATTGCGGCAAGCGGTTGGGTGGACATAATAACTTGTCTCAAAATCATATCATGCATAAAATAACAGGCTGAGGGTTGTGGTTGAAAAACATAGGTAATTTATACATCAAAGGGATCTAGTGAGCTTGTCGTGCTTATCCGGCGAAGGGGGAAGAGGAGCTCGCGGAACTGGCTTCTAGCTCCACTGCCTGGCGTAGACTTGCAGATCTGGCCTCCACGAGACGGCACGAACGCTCCGATAACTATGCAACATGAACAAACAAACATACAAACCAACAAGTATACCAACAAATATTTAGTATAGTGGTCAGAATAGTGATATATGGATGGGTAGAGTCGTGAGTAGAATCTGTGTCATGTGGTGTTGAGATACTGCTGGTGGTGGAGCGAAGGTGCTTACCAGGAGGGTGGACTGGAGACGAAGCGACACTATGCGTGTAGCCGGCAGAGCGGAGTAACTGAGTGGGTGGGGTGTTTGCCTTGGCTGAGGGTGTTGAGTGTGTTGAGTGGGAGAGGGTAGCTGGGTGTATTTATAGCTGGGTGTATGTGGTGTAGCACAGTGAAGTTCACTGTTGGTGAGAATAGTGACGAATGAATCGTCTGACTTAATATGAACAGGAGAGTTATAGGCAGAATATAGGACAAGAGTATTTTGGGAGTTTTCTGGAATATGAACCATGCTTAAGGGATGACATGGTTGGATAGGGATTAGTTTGACAAGAATTTTAGAAACAATAATGACTGAAATCTGAGTTTGGATGGAGGAGTTTTGGATTTTATAATCATAGGGAGAAAAAGAACAGGAAAGGAATATTCTTGGAATATTCTAGAATTTGAATATTTAGAGATATTTGGAAAATCAATGTATTTTTGAGCGGGGTGCGAGGAATTATTTTTGGGCTTTTATTGGGCAGAGGTTTATGTTGGTGGAAACTGTTCCTACCTACTGTGTCACATCAGACAACAGTGAGGCGGGACCCAAATAGCTGGAATGCTGTGGTATTCTGGTCCGAGTGGGTTGTGGTATCTTGGGCCAGGTTTTATAGGATTGAAGACGTATCCATACAAATATGGTTTGCCTTTCTTTTTGGAAGTCTGGTTTGAAAGAATTCCAAAGTTAAGCGTGCTCAACTTGGAGAAATCTAGGATGGGTGACCATATGGGAAGTTTCCTACTGGAATGAAAATCAGTCACCGGAGTTCGTATGACTGGAATATGGGTCTGGCTGGTCTTAGGTGGACTGGACAGCATGATGGATGAGTAGTTGAAATTTGGGGTGATCGGATGATCGATGAATAGTAACGATGAATAGTAATGGTGAATAGTCGTATGAACGAATGATGAACGGTGAATAGTGACGATGAACGAACGATGAATAGGAACTATGAACGAACGATGAACGATCGAATGATCGAACGAACGATCGGAATTTCGGCAGCATAACGACAGGAAAAAGATTATTTGGACGAACGAACGGACGAACGATCGGACGAACGGACGAACCATGAACGATCGGACGAACGATCGAACGATCAGACGAACGAACGAACAAACTAAGAACAGGGGGACGAACGATCAAAGAACGACCGAACGATCCTTGTGCTAGTGTGTGCTTGTGTGGGAGGTGGAGTGGGAGTGGGCGTGTGGGTGTGGGGGGGAGGGAGGGAGTTGCCATGAAATGGCTTGGGGTGGGATGAGAGGAGGCCCTTGCCCCTCTATTTATAGCCATGGTGGGGGATTAGGGGGAGGGATGAGAGGATTAGTGGGAGGATGAGAGGATTAGTGGGAGATTAGTATGAATTTGTCTTATATGAGTGTAATTAGCTTGTAGAGCTCACCGTATGACACCAGAGGCATACGTATGCGTATGAGCATGAGGAAAGTTATGAAGAAAATATTTGTAGGGACTTCAAAAATGATTCTGAAGGTATTTCTCAGGAAGAAAATACTTGGAGATATATCAGTGCAATATTTGGGCAGTATTTCTGAAAGAGTTTGAGGGTGATCACTAGGGAAATATTTGTAGGATATTTTGAGGAGGATTTTAGAGAGAATATACACCACTATATTTTACTTGTTGATATCAACTTGCAAACAAACATTTTGAAACAAAATTTGAAATTCATTTTGAATTTAGAGCGAGTTTGAGAATATTTCAGAATTTGAATTTTTGGGATGCTACAAATCTACCCCACTTAAAAGGAATCTCGTCCTCGAGATTCGGCTTAGAAGGGTTATGGGTATAGCTTTACTTCAGCTACATATCTTCACTTTGCAGACTCTTCGAGGAGATGGAACTTCAACAAAATCTGGCCCTTGCGGAGCATCCGGCTGCTAATTGCAAACGCTGATTCTGGCTACTCAGGATCATCTTCAGGCTTCTAGCTTTCGCTTGGCAACTAGCTTATTGAAGAAGCATCGATGCCAACACGCAAACCTTTCTCTTGCGAACTCCCACATGGATTCCTTCCTTGATTGGTCTTCTGGTGCTTCATCAACGGAACTTGGGTGACCACTTCTCATCCAGAAACTTATATGCTTGGATGATCGGGTCCTCCACAAGCTTGCTACAGGCCTTCTTCTTTTTCTCCATAGCAGGAACCTTACTGGAACACTACCCCACTTAAAAAGAATGAGGGTAGATCTCTTGAATCTTGGGGATTTGAACTCCTTGAAGTACCTCATAACAAGGGTGTTACAGGGCCTTCTTCTGCTGTTGCTACTTGAACAGGCTGCGGAGAAATGACTGACACAGGGTTGATTCTGGGAGAACCTTCTTCTTATCTTCTCTTCACTATCTTCTTTTCACTGACCCTTTCTTTCTCTTTGCTCTTCCCACTGGAGGATTCTATCAAAGAGTATTACCATCATACAGACGAGGAAACCGAAGACTATGAACCATGTACAACAGTCTTCAACCCAAGAATCACGAAGCATCGTGATCTTAGGAGCAAGGGATTGGAAAATGGAGTTGCTTGCTATTTGGCAGGGGGATTTTATCTGGTGTGTTTTTGCTTTGGATGGAAACTGAGGGAGCTGGTGGGGGAATTTATATGCGAGTGGGGGTTGCTCGGGTGCGGAGTGGCAGTGATGGAGCAGGTGACACGAGGCAACAAACCCGACAAGGGGAGGGGGCTGGTGTTGTCGGCGGTGGGTGCGCTGCAAAGGGAAAGTGGGGCGGTGATGGTGCGCATGGAGGCGGGCACGCGTGCGGGGGGCACGGGTGAGTGGTGGGGTCAATGACCCTGATGTTTGTGGTCTCTGGTTCCAAGAATCTTTGCCTCTCTGTATGGTAATAACTTCTTCTGTCCTCTTTTCCTGTTTACTTTGACTCAGGGGCAGTGCTTTGATTCTCACGGTCGGTCCTTTTTGACTGAGCGGGTGGACTGGTTTCTTCTATAGCTTCTTCCATGCTTCAAGGGTAAGCTTCCTGGTATCTTCTTGGGTAAGGCACTTTTCACTTGAGATGGGTTAAGATGAGAATGGAAGAATAAGGCGAGGATTGGATCTAATTTGTGATCTATGTTTTTAGAGAAAACCTTTCTTAAAAAGAAAGAAAACACACAAGCTCAACAATGATAAGCACAACCAAATCAAATGTTTTGAATAAGGGAAGAATAGAGTTTTTCCAAAGCACGGACTACTCAGATTCGGGGGCTAAGCATAACTACTATTGCTCGGCTCCTGAATTGAGAACTATGCTAACCAGGACTTATGAGCACTAACGTTAAAGCATCACATATGCACTCAAAAGGGAAGAAAACATCAAGCAAAATTCATTTTGAAATGCCCTAGGGGGCCACACAATTAGAGTTTTGCAAAACACGGGTCTACACGATTACCTCTCATACATGCAGGGCTCTAGCCAAAGTGAAGAAAAACTTCACTACCCAATGCATGCAGAGGACTGGGCATAACTAACTTCAGATCTGGCAGCTTCTCTTCTAGCGAGCCTGACACACAACTTCAATCTGAGACATCTCCTGGATGGGTCAAGAGGGAGCTGATGTTGATGACTTCTTCTGGCGGCAACTGAGATGGCAAGACGGGGTCGAATTCTTCTTCAAGCTGGACTAGCTCTTGTAGCTCCTCAGAGGGCGGCGGTGCTGGTGGGGTGCTTGCGGCTTCTTCTTTGATCTCATGGGATGGTGCTGGAATCTTCTTCATGGTGAGGGGCTCAAACAACTCTAGCAGGGGATCTTGGGAGGACACGAGGTGCTCTTGCTTATCCATAGCCTGAGGGAAGACTGGAATTCCTTCCAACACTATGGCTCCTTCCGGGAGTTCCCAAGCCTTCTTCTCTCCTCTGATGGAGACCGGGTGACCTTCAAGAATATGGGGGTCTTCAGCTCTGATGGGTTGAATAGGGTTGGATGAAGCGGGCTCTTGGATCCGCAGGGCTCTACGTTGGTTATGGGTTACCAAGTAGGCCTCCATCAACTTCTGGACGTGCTCATCCTTGGCTTGCTTCAGGGCTTCAACAGCAATGACTTCACGACTTTCCAAGGCAGCTACACGGGCTTGAGTTGTGGTGAGATCCACATGGAGCTTACAGTTGAGCTTCTCTGCATCTTCTGCTCGAGCAATCATCTGATGGTGGTGCCGAGCCAAGAAATCATACTGCGCATCCAGGGTGAGCAGGTACGCAGTGAGGTACACGACTGTGGGGTTGTCCTCAAGCAGTTGCTGACCTTCCAATGCACGCATCCTGGTCATCCAAACTGGACGGTTTCTCTGAAAGGGCGGAAAGAATATGAGCGGTGTGTCGGCCACTTCCTCTTCATAGATCTGACACAGGGCCCTCAATGCCTTGCGAGCGACGACTTGACAGGTGTCTTTGAATCTGTGCCCAGCAGCAGTGACACTCCATTCCACATGGTGCGGACTGGATCCAATGTATACAGTCACGACACACTTCTCTGTGCCATGCTTGACGAATTCACGACCATCATACTCTAGCTGGCTCCTGATTCCAAGGCGAACTGTGCATGCTTTCAGCAACTTGGGGAAACCCTCTTCATTCTGGCAAAAGCTGGTTTGGCACTGAACCTCCATCTGACTTTTGAGAGAAGGAAAGGGGGAAAACATTTTTGAAATGAAGGGATGAGAGCAAGAATTTTTTTAAGAAAATAGTTTTGACTCAAAAACTTTTGGATCAGGCTAAGGGTTACGTCCTGCGGCCAACCTAACAGCTCTGATACCACCTGAAGCGCCCCAATCCTCTGGAACTCAAATGTGATATAATTACTAGTCCCAGGAGGCTAGTAAACACATTTATACATCAGATGATTACAGATCTGTTTAAACGATACAAACCTATAAAGGTGGCGAACAACTTTAAGAGTTGGTCCACAACTCGAGACATATCATTAGAGTGGGGCTGAAGCAGCCCGATATACGCAGCGAAGCAATTCAGCGGTCCAACAGCCACAGGCAAGGTTGGGAACAATCGTAACTCTGACCCGATCTCCTTTTTCTGAAAACAACAAATAAGCAAGGGTGAGTACAGACGTACTCAGCAGCCCACCTTCACCCGCGGAATGGGGAAATCAGATATAATGCATGGAATATCTGGAGCTCAGGATATTTTGCAGAAACAACAATATTTTATGCAGGGTTGTTTTGTAAAACATTTTGTATTTTGCAAAGCGCATCCTCTCCCAAAGGAGCAGGAAGTTTTTCAATATAGAACAAAATCCCCTGGACTAAACCATCCAGGTATCTCAGCAGTTTCCCACTGGTTTTCATTTTCAAAAACAGCTACTGGACTTCTCGTCCACCATAGCTCACGGCTCAACCGCCGGACCTTTTAAAAACCACTTTTCTCAAACGCACCCCTTTTTTTGAAAACAAAACATTAATTGCCATACCATAACAGACTCGTCCATTCCTGTGGACACGGACTATTCGAATAGGTTTTCAAACTCTGCGAAGAGGGGTACACTTTACCCACTAGTCCGGTTTCTGCAATCTCACCGTCATGAGACCCGAATGCCAAATCTCTTTCTTTCCTCGCACGTCCTAACCTTAACGGTTATACCGGAAGGAGTCAGGCCACCGCCATGTCCAAACCGGACAAAACATTTCCCCTCCTTATCCTCCCGGTGCTCCCCAGCCTTCATAACCCTGGGGTTGGACCGTACGAGTTCAGATTGAGTGACTGCCCACACAGTCTCGAGTGGTTGTACTTATCATGAGTACAGGTAGTGAAGGATGACAAACCGGTGCTTATGTGAGGGGACAATCCTTCTGCTCACACCTAAACCAGCTGAGCCATCACCTTAGGCCCTCCCCTAAACCAGGGAGTCCCTGATCATCCCTACTCAAAGGTGATAAGGGTGAAAACCCTTCATCATACACATTTTGAAAAGCATTTTCTTTTGAAAACTCACACCTTTCCTCAAATCATTTGTAACAAATATATCAGGGATTGATTGCGGCAAGCGGCTGGGTGGCCATAATAACTTGTCTCAAAATCATATCATGCATAAAATAACAGGCTGAGGGTTGTGGTTGAAAAACATAGGTAATTTATGCATCAAAGGGATCCAGTGAGCTTGTCATGCTTATCCGGCGAAGGAGGAAGAGGAGCTCGCAGAACTGGCTTCTAGCTCCACTGCCTGGCGTAGACTTGCAGATCTGGCCTCCACGAGACGACACGAACGCCCCGATAACTATGCAACATGAACAAACAAACATACAAACCAACAAGTATACCAACAAATATTTAGTATAGTGGTCAGAATAGCGATATATGGATGGGTAGAGTCGTGAGTAGAATCTGTGTCATGTGGTGTTGAGATACTGCTGGTGGTGGAGCGAAGGTGCTTACCAGGAGAGTGGACTGGAGACGAAGCGACACTATGCGTGTAGCCGACAGAGCGGAGTAACTAAGTGGGTGGGGTGTTTGCCTTGGCTGAGGGTGTTGAGTGTGTGGAGTGGGAGAGGGTAGCTGGGTGTATTTATAGCTGGGTGTATGTGGTGTAGCACAGTGAAGTTCACTGTTGGTGAGAATAGTGACGAATGAATCATCTGACTTAATATGAACAGGAGAGTTATAGGCAGAATATGGGACAAGAGTATTTTGGGAATTTTCTGGAATATGAACCATGCTTAAGGATGACATGGTTGGATAGGGAATAGTTTGACAAGAATTTTAGAAACAAGAATGACTGAAATCTGAGTTTGGATAGAGGAGTTTTGGATTTTATAATCATAGGGAGAAAAAGAAAAGGAAAGGAAAGGAATATTCTTGGAATATTCTAGAATTTGAATATTTAGAGATATTTGGAAAATCGATGTATTTTTGAGCGGGGTGCGAGGAATTATTTTTGGGCTTTTATTGGGCAGAGGTTTATGTTGGTGGAAACTGTTCCTACCTACTGTGTCACATCAGACAGCAGTGAGGCGGGACCCAAATAGCTGGAATGCTGTGGTATTCTGGTCCGAGTGGGTTGTGGTATCTTGGGCCAGGTTTTATAGGATTGAAGACGTATCCATACAAATATGGTTTGTCTTTCTTTTTGGAAGTCTGGCTTGAAAGAATTCCAAAGTTAAGCGTGCTCAACTTGGAGAAATCTAGGATGGGTGACCATATGGGAAGTTTCCTATTGGAATGAAAATCACAGTCACCGGAGTTCGTATGACTGGAATATGGGTTTGGCTGGTCTTAGGTGGACTAGGCAGCATGATGGATGAGTAGTTGAAATTTGGGGTGATCGAATGATCGATGAATAGTAACGATGAATAGTAATGGTGAATAGCTCGTATGAACGAACGATGAACGGTGAATAGTGACGATGAATGAACGATGAATAGGAACGATGAACGATCGAATAATCGAACGAACGAACGATCGGAATTTTGGCAGCATAACGACAGAAAAAAGATTATTTGGACGAACGAACGGACGAACGATCGGACGAACGGACGAACGAACCATGAACAATCGGACGAACGATCGAACGATCAGATGAACGAACAAACAAACTAAGAACAGGGGGACGAACGATCGAAGAACGACCGAACGATCCTTGTGCTAGTGTGTGCTTGTGTGGGAGGTGGAGTGGGAGTGGGCATGTGGGTGTGGGGGGGGGAGGGAGGGAGTTGCCATGAAATGGCTTGGGGTGGGATGAGAGGAGGCCCTTGCCCCTCTATTTATAGCCATGGTGGGGGGATTAGGGGGAGGGATGAGAGGATTAGTGGGAGGATGAGAGGATTAGTGGGAGATTAGCATGGATTTGTCTTATATGAGTGTAATTAGCTTGTAGAGCTCACCGTATGACACCGGAGGCATACGTATACGTATGAGCATGAGGAAGGTTATGAAGAAAATATTTGTAGGGACTTCAAAAATGATTCTGAAGGTATTTCTCAGGAAGAAAATACTTGGAGATATATCGGTGCAATATTTGGGCAGTATTTCTGAAAGAGTTTGAGGGTGATCACTGGGGAAATATTTGTAGGATATTTTGAGGAGGATTTTAGAGAGAATATAGACCACTATATTTTACTTGTTGATATCAACCTGCAAACAAACATTTTGAAACAAAATTTGAAATTCATTTTGAATTTAGAGCGAGTTTGAGAATATTTCAGAATTTGAATTTTTGGGATGCTACACCTATTAAATCAAAAGTGGATCCCTTGGGGTACCAAAGACCAAACTTAGGTGTATGAACTAAATATCTCAAGATTCTTTTTACGGCCCTAAGGTGAACTTCCTTAGGATTGGCTTGGAATCTTGCACACATGCATACAGAAAGCATAATATCCGGTCGAGATGCACATAAATAGAGTAAAGATCTTATCATCGACCGGTATACCTTTTGATCTACGGATTTACCTCCCGTGTCGAGGTCGAGATGCCCATTAGTTCCCATGGGTGTCTTGATGGACTTGGCATCCTTCATTCCAAACTTGGTGAGTATGTCTTGAATATACTTGGTTTGGCTGATGAAGGTGCCCTCTTGGAGTTGCTTCACTTGAAATCCTAAGAAATACTTCAACTCCCTAAGGGCACCTAGAGGGAGGTGAATAGGTGATCCTGTAAAATTCAACACTAATAGACACAAAACTTAGTTATGAAAGTTAGAACGGCTAAGTAGCTTGAAGCGAGTTCTTGTGAACACAGACAATCAACGAGAAAGCACACAAGAGACACGTGATTTTTATCCCGTGGTTCGACCAAGTAATACTTGCCTACTTCCATGTTGTGGCGTCCCAATGGACGAGGGTTGCACTCAGCCCCTTTCAAGTGATCCGATGATCAACTTAAATACCATGGTTTTTTCCTTTCTTAGTCTTTCTCCCGTTTGCGAGGAATCTCCACAACTTGGAGCCTCTCGCCCTTACAATGATGATCACAAAAGAAGAACAGAAGTAGGGAGGGGAGAGCAACACACACAAGACTCAAATCCACAGCACAACCACACACACAAGTCACAACTTGAGCTCAAAACACAACGCATGGAGTTCTCAACTCAAATGGAGCTCAAGTCACTATCACAAAGAATCGAATGCGTGAAGTTGGAGCCTTGGAGTCTTAGAATGTTTCTTGTAAGCTTGGGTGACTCCTCCATGCGCCTAGGGGTCCCTTTTATAGCCCCAAGGCAGCTAGGAGCCGTTGGAGGCCAACAAGGAAGGCCATCCTTGCCTTCTGTCGAGTGGCGCACTGGACAGTCCGGTGCGCCACCGGACAGTCACTGTAGACGGTTCGGTGCCAATCTCCTTCCTTTTCTGGCGCAGACGACCGTTGCAGCTCCGGGCCAGTTGGCGCACTGAACAGTCCGGTGCCCCCTACCGACCGTTGGAGCTGGCCACACGTCGCCCGCGGATTGCGCGGCCGACCGTTGCGCTGGCGACCGTTGGCTCACCGGACAGTCCGGTGCACCACCGGACAGTCCGGTGAATTATAGCCGTACGCCGCTGATTTTTCCTGAGAGCGGCCTTTTCACCGGAGATCAGCCTTGCAGACCGGACACTGTCCGGTGCACCACCAGACAGTCCGGGGTGCTAGGCCGAGCTGGACTTCGGCTGTCAACAGCAAGTCTTTTGCCACTCTTTTCTTTTCTTCTTTTCTCTGTTTCTAACACTTAGACAAATATATTAGTATACAAAAACCAATGTATTAAGTCTAGAAATATACCTCATGCCTTGATTTGCACTTTTTCAATCTTGGGCACATTTAGAACTTAGAGAATACGTGTTGGGCACTTAATCACCAAAACATTATAGAAATGGCCCAAAGGCACATTTCCCTTTCACTCCCCCATCATAGACATCTTGAATTTTTGAATCATTATCCTACTAAACTCTTCACAAGTAGATTTGTTAGTAGACCCAAATATGATATCATCAACATAAATTTGGCATACAAACAAATCATTTGCAATAGTTTTAGTAAAGAGTGTAGGATCAGCTTTACCAACTTTGAAGCCATTAGTGATAAGAAAATCTCGTAGACATTCATACCATGCTCTTGGGGCTTGTTTGAGCCCATAAAGTGCCTTTGAGAGTTTATACACATGGTTAGGGTACTCACTATCTTCAAAGCCGGGAGGTTGCTCAACATAGACCTCTTCCTTGATTGGTCCATTGAGGAAGGCACTTTTCACGTCCATTTGATAAAGCTTGAAGCCATGGTAAGTAGCATAGGCAAGTAGTATACGAATTGACTCAAGCCTAGCTATAGGTGCATAGGTTTCACCGAAATCCAAACCTTCGACTTGTGAATATCCCTTGGCCACAAGTCGGGCTTTGTTCCTTGTCACCACATCATGCTCATTCTGCTTGTTGCGGAAAACCCACTTGGTTCCTACAACATTTTGGTTAGGGCGTGGAACTAAATGCCATACCTCATTCCTTGTGAAGTTGTTGAGTTCCCCTTGCATTGCCAACACCCAATCTGAATCTCTTAATGCGCCTTCCACCCTGTATGGCTCAATAGAAGACACAAAAGAGTAATGTTCACAAAAATGAGCGACACGAGATTGAGTTGTTACCCCCTTATGAATATCACCGAGGATGGAGTTCACGAGGTGATCTCTTTGTATCGCTTGGTGGACTCTTGGGTGTGGTGGTCTTTGACCCTGATCATCTTCCTTGTCTTGATCAACTTAATCTCCCCCTTGATCGTTGTCCTCCTCTTGAGGTGGCTCTTCTTGATCTTCATTTTCATCATCTTGAGCTTGATCCTCATCTTGGGTTGGTGGAGATGCTTGCATGGAAGATGATGGTTGATCTTGTGCTTGTGTGGGTGAAAGTCGCCTAGAGGGGGGTGAATAGGGCGAATCTGAAATTTACAAACTTAAGCACACACTACAAGCCGGGGTTAGAGTTAGAAATAAAAACGAGTCCGAAAGAGAGGGAAAACAAATCAACAAAGAAATAAAGCGGATGAACACGGTGATTTGTTTTACCGAGGTTCGGTTCTTGCAAACCTAATCCCCGTTGAGGTGGTCACAAAGACCGGGTCTCTTTCAACCCTTTCCCTCTCTCAAACGGTCACCTAGACCGAGTGAGCCTTTCTCTTCAATCAAATGGGACACTAAGTCCGCTACAAGGACCACCACAACTTGGTGTCTCTTGTTTTGATTACAAGTGAATTGAACACAAGAATTAGAGGAAGAAGAAAAGCAATCCAAGCGCAAGAGCTCAAATGAACACAAGTCTCTCTCTCACTAGCCACTATTTTATTGGAATGATCTTTGGACTTGGGAGAGGATTTGATCTCTTTGATTGTGTCTTGTATTGAATGCTATAACTCTTGTAAGGTGTTTGAAAGCTGAAAACTTGGATACATTGAAGTGTGGTGGTTGGGGGGTATTTATAGCCCCAACCACCAAAAGAACCGTTGGTGAGGGCTTCTGTCGCATGGCGCACCGGACAGTCCGGTGCGCTACCGGACACTGTCCGGTGCGCCAGCCACGTCACCCGGCCGTTGGATTCTGACTGTTGGAGCTTCTGACATCTGGGCCACCGGACAGTCCGGTGGTGCACCGGACAGCCACTGTTCATTGTTCGGTGCGCCTTCTGGCTCTGCTCTGACTTCTGCGCGCACTGTAGTGCATTAACTGCTGTTGCAGACGACCATTGGCGTTGTAGTAGCCGTTACTCCGCAGGCACACCGGACAGTCCGGTGCTACACCGGACAGTCCGGTGAATTATAGCGAAGCAGCTCCCAGAATTCCCGAAGGTGAGCAGTTTGGAGTTGGGTTCCCTGGTGCACCGGACACTATCCGGTGGCACACCGGACAGTCCGGTGCGCCAGACTAGGGCACACTTCGGTTTTCTTTTGCTCCTTAAATTTGAATCCTTTCTTGGTCTTTTTATTGGTTTGTTGTGAACCTTTGGCACCTGTATGACTCATAATCTAGAGCAAACTAGTTAGTCCAATTATTTGTGTTGAGCAATTCAACCACCAAAATCAATTAGGAAAAGGTGTAAGCCCATTTCCCTTTCAATCTCCCCCTTTTTAGTGATTGATGCCAACACAAACCAAAGCAAATATTGAAGTGCATAATTGAACTAGTTTGCATAATGTAAATGCAAAGGATACTTATAATTGAACCAATATATATTCTCATAAGATATGCATGGATGCTTTCTTCATATTAAAATTTTGGACCACACTTGCACCACTTGTTTTGTTTTTGCAAGTTCTTTTGTAAATTCTTTTTAAAGTCTTTTTGCAAATAGTCAAAGGTAAATGAGTAAGATTTTGGGAAGCATTTTCAAGATTTGAAATTTTCTCCCCTTGTTTCAAATGCTTTTCCTTTGACTAAACAAAACTCCCCCTCAATGAAATCCTCCTCTTAGTGTTCAAGAGGGTTTTAGATATTAATTTTGAAGAGGTTATACCAATTTGAAATTCTATCAAAAATAAGATACCAAATTTTAAACCTTTTGAAGAACTTCTTTAACTACAAATTGAAAGACTAAAAATTTTTAATTTGGTGGTGGTGCGGCGGTCCTTTTGCTTTGGGCTAATACTTTCTCCCCCTTTGGCATGAATCGCCAAAAACGGATACTTGAGTGAAATATAAGCCCTTGTACCTTCTCTCCCTTTGGTAAATAACATATTAGTGAAGATTATACCAAGGTTGGAGAGCGGTGCGGAGCAACGGCGAAGGATGAATAATTCGATGGAGTGGAGTGGAAGCCTTTGTCTTCGCCGAAGACTCCAATTCCTTTTCAATCTATGACTTAGCATGAAATGCACTTGAAACCACATTAGTCATAGCACATGAAAGAGACATGATCAAAGGTATATAATTGAGCTATGTGTGCAAAATATCAATCAAAATTCCTAGAATCAAGAATATTTAGCTCATGCCTAAGTTTGGTAAAAGTTTGCTCATCTAATGGCTTGGTAAAGATATCGGCTAATTGTTCTTTTGTGTTAACATATGCAATCTCGATATCCCCCTTTTGTTGGTGATCCCTTAAAAAGTGATACCGAATGGCTATGTGTTTAGTGCGGCTATGTTCAACAGGATTATCCGCCATGCGGATTGCACTTTCATTATCACATTGGAGAGGAACTTTGGTTAATTTGTAACCATAGTCCCTAAGGGTTTGCCTCATCCAAAGCAATTGCGCGCAACAATGGCCTGCGGCAATATACTCGGCTTTGGTGGTAGAAAGAGCCACATAATTTTGCTTCTTCGAAGCCCAAGACACCAGAGATCTTCCCAAGAACTGGCAAGTCCCTGATGTGCTCTTTCTATTAATTTTACACCCTGCCCAATCAGCATCGGAATACCCAATTAAATCAAAAGTGGATCCCCTGGGGTACCAAAGGCCAAACTTAGGAGTATAAACTAAATATCTCAAGATTTGTTTTACGACCCTAAGGTGAACTTCCTTAGGATCGGCTTGGAATCTTGCACACATGCATACGGAAAGCATAATATCCGGTCGAGATGCACATAATTAGAGTAAAGAACCTATCATCGACCGGTATACCTTTTGATCTACGGATTTACCTCTCGTGTCGAGGTCGAGATGCCCATTGGTTCCCATGGGTGTCTTGATGGGCTTGACATCCTTCATCCCAAACTTGGTGAGTATGTCTTGAATGTACTTCGTTTGGCTGATGAAGGTGCCCTCTTGGAGTTGCTTCACTTGAAATCCTAAGAAATACTTCAACTCCCCCATCATAGACATCTCGAATTTTTGAGTCATGATCCTACTAAACTCTTCACATGTAGATTCGTTAGTAGACCCAAATATGATATCATCAACATAAATTTGGCATACAAACAAATCATTTTCAAGTGTTTTAGTAAAGAGAGTAGGATCGGCTTTTCCGACTTTGAAGCCATTAGCGATAAGAAAATCTCTTAGGCATTCATACCATGCTCTTGGGGCTTGCTTGAGCCCATAAAGCGCCTTAGAGAGTTTATAAACATGGTTAGGGTACTCACTATCTTCAAAGCCAGGATGTTGCTCAACATAGACCTCCTCCTTGATTGGTCCATTGAGGAAGGCGCTTTTCACGTCCATTTGATAGAGCTTGAAGCCATGGTAAGTAGCATAGGCAAGTAATATACGAATTGACTCAAGCCTAGCTACGGGTGCATAGGTTTCGCCAAAATCCAAACCTTCGACTTGTGAATATCCCTTGGCCACAAGTTGGGCTTTGTTCCTTGTCACCACACCATGCTCATCTTGCTTGTTGCGGAAGACCCACTTGGTTCCTACAACATTTTGGTTAGGGCGTGGAACTAAATGCCATACCTCATTCCTTGTGAAGTTGTTGAGCTCCTCTTGCATTGCCAACACCCAATCCGAATCTTGAAGTGCTTCCTCTACCCTGTGTGGTTCAATAGAGGAAACAAAAGAGTAATGTTCACAAAAATGAGCAACACGAGATTGAGTGGTTACCCCCTTATGAATATCACCGAGGATGGAGTTCACGGGGTGATCTCGTTGTATTGCTTGGTGGACTCTTGGGTGTGGCTGTCTTTGACCGTCGTCATCTTCCTTGTTTTGATCATTAGCATCTCCCCCTTGATCAATGTCCTCCTCTTGAGGTGGCTCATCTTCTTGATCATCATTTTCATCCTCTTGAGCTTGATCCTCATCTTGAGTTGGTGGAGATGCTTGCATGGAGGAAGATGGTTGATCTTGTGTATGTGGAGGCTCTTTGGATTCCTTAGGACACACGTCCCCAATGGACATGTTCCTTAGCGCGACGCACGGAGCCTCTTCATCATCTAGCTCATCAAGATCAACTTGCTCTACTTGAGAGCCGTCAGTCTCATCAAACACAATGTCACAAGAAACTTCAACTAGTCCAGTGGACTTGTTAAAAACTCTATATGCCCTTGTGTTTGAATCATAACCAAGTAAAAAGCCTTCTACAGCCTTAGGAGCAAATTTAGATTTTCTACCTCTTTTAACAAGTATAAAGCATTTTCTACCAAAGACTCTAAAATATGAAACATTGGGCTTTTTACCGGTGAGGAGTTCATAAGATGTCTTCTTGAGGATTCGGTGTAGATATAACCGGTTGATGGCGTAGCAAGCGGTGTTGACCGCCTCCGCCCAAAACCGATCCGAAGTCTTGTACTCATCAAGCATGGTTCTTGCCATGTCCAATAGAGTTCTATTCTTCCTCTCCACTACACCTTTTTGTTGTGGTGTGTAGGGAGAAGAGAACTCATGCTTGATGCCCTCCTCCTCAAAAAAGCTTTAGATTTGTGAGTTCTTGAACTCCGTCCCATTGTCGCTTCTAATTTTCTTGATTCTTAAGCCGAACTCATTTTGAGCCCGTCTCGAGAATCCCTTTAAAGTCTCTTGGGTTTGAGATTTATCCTGCAAAAAGAATACCCAAGTGAAGCGAGAATAATCATCCACTATTACAAGACAGTACTTACTCCCGCTGATGCTTATGTAAGCGATCGGGACGAATAGGTCCATGTGGAGTAGCTCAAGCGGCCTATCGGTCATCATGATGTTCTTGTGTGGATGATGAACACCAACTTGCTTCCCTGCTTGACATGCGCTACAAACCCTGTCTTTCTCAAAATGAACATTGGTTAGTCCCAAAATGTGCTCTCCCTTTAGAAGCTTATGAAGATTCTTCATCCCAACATGGGCTAGTCGGCGGTGCCAGAGCCAACCCATGTTAGTCTTAGCAATTAAGCAAGTGTCGAGTTCAGCTCTATCAAAATCTACCAAGTATAGCTGACCCTCTAACACTCCCTTAAATGCTACTGAATCATCACTTCTTCTAAAGACAGTAACACCTATATCTGTAAAAAGACAGTTGTAGCCCATTTTACATAATTGTGAAACTGAAAGCAAGTTATAATCTAAAGAATCTACAAAAAAACATTGTAAATAGAATGGTCAGGAGATATAGCAATTTTACCCAATCCTTTGACCAACCCTTGATTTCCATCCCCGAATGTGATAGCTCTTTGGGGATCTTGGTTTTTCTCATAAGAGGAGAACATCTTCTTTTCCCCTGTCATGTGGCTTGTGCACCCGCTATCGATGATCCAACTTGAGCCCCCGGATGCATAAACCTACAAAACAAGTTTAGGCCTTGTTCTTAGGTACCCAAACGGTCTTGGGTCCTTTCACATTAGAAACAAGCACCTTGGGTACCCAAACACAAGTCTTTGACCCCTTGTGTTTGCCCCCAACATATTTGGCAACTACTTTGCCTGATTTGTTAGTTAGCACATAAGATGCATCAAAAGTCTTAAATGAAATGTTATGATCATTTGATGCAATAGTAGTTCTTTTCTTAGGCAATTTAACATGGGTTGATTGCCTAGAACTAGATGCCTCACTCTTATACATAAAAGCATGTTTAGAGCCAGAGTGAGACTTCCTAGAGTGAATTCTCCTAACTTTGTGCTCGGGATAACCGGCAGGGTACAAAATGTAGCCCTCGTTATCCTGAGGCATGGGAGCCTTGCCCTTAACAAAGTTAGATAATCTTTTAGGAGGAGCATTGAGTTTGACATTGCCTCCCTGTTGGAAGCCAATGCCAACCTTAATGCCAGGGCGTCTCCCACTATAGAGCATACTACGAGCAAATTTAAAATTTTCATTTTCTAATTCATGCTCGGCAATTTTAGCATCTAATTTTGCTATATGATCATTTTGTTGTTTAATCATAGCAATGTGATCATGAATAGCATTAATGTTAATATCTCTACATCTAGTGCAATTTGTAGCATGCTCAACGGTAGATGTAGAGGGTTTGCAGGTTTTAAATTCAACAATCTTAGCATGTAAAATAGCATTTTCATCTCTAAGATTGGAAATAGAAGCATTGCAAACATTTAAATCTTTAGCCTTAGCAATCAATTTTTCATTCTCATTTCTAAGGCTAGCAAGAGAGGCATTCAATTTTTCAATCTTAGCAATTAAACTAGCATTATCATTTCTAAGATTGATAATTGAATCATCACAAATATTTGACTTCTCAACCTTAGCAATCAATTTGGCATTTTCATTTCTAAGGTTGGAAATAACATCATGGCAAGTGCTTAGCTCACTAGATAATTTTTCACATTTTTCTACCTCTAGAGCATAAGCATTTTTAACTTTAACATGTTTTTTGTTTTCTTTAATTAGGAAGTCCTCTTGGCTATCCAAGAGTTCATCCTTCTCATGAATTGCACTAATTAATTCATTTAATTTCTCCTTTTGTTGCTTGTTTAGGTTGGCAAAAAGAGTTAATAAATCATCCTCATCATCACTAGAGCTAGCCTCATCACTAGATGTTGCATACTTAGTGGAGGATTTAGATTTTACCTTCTTTTTCTTGCCATCCTTTGCCATGAGGCACTTGTGTCCGACGTTGGGGAAGAGGAGTCCTTTGGTGACGGCGATGTTGGCGGCGTCCTCGTCGGAGGAGGAGTCGGTGGAGCTCTCGTCGGAGTCCCACTCCCGGCAAACATGAGCATCGCCGCCCTTCTTTTTGTAGTATCTCTCCTTTTCTCTCCTCTTTCCCTTCTTGTCGTCGCCCCTGTCACTATCACTTGATAATGGACATTTTGTGATAAAGTGATCGGGCTTACCACACTTGTAGCAAACTTTCTTGGAGCGGGGCTTATAGTCCTTCCCCTCCTTTGCTTGAGGATTTAGCGAAAGCTCTTGATGATGAGCGCCATTTCCTCGTTGTCGAGCTTGGAGGCGTCGATGGGGACCCTACTAAGTGTAGAGTCTTCTTTCTTCTCCTCTGTTGCCTTGAATGCAACGGGTTGTACATTGGGTGTGGCGGAGGCGCCTTGCTCGATGATTTTCTTGGAGCCTTTGATCATCAACTCAAAGCTCACAAATTTTCCTATTACTTCCTCGGGAGACATTAGTGTGTATCTAGGATCACCATGAATTAATTGAACTTGCGTAGGGTTAAGGAAAACGAGTGATCTAAGAATAACCTTGACCATTTCATGGTCATTCCATTTGGTGCTCCCGAGGTTGCGCACTTGGTTCACCAAGGTCTTGAGCCGGTTGTACATCGCTTGTGGCTCCTCCCCTTGGTGAAGCATGAAGCGACCGAGCTCCCCTCGATCGTCTCCTGCTTGGTGATCTTGGTCACCTCATCTCCTTCGTGTGCGGTCTTGAGCACGTCCCAAATTTCCTTTGTGTTCTTCAACCCTTGCACCTTATTATACTCCTCTCGAATTAGAGAGGCGAGGAGTATAGTAGTGGCTTGGGAGTTGAATTGTTGGATTTGTTCGACCTCCTCCGAGTCGTAATCCTTGTCTCCCTTCTTTGGTACCTGCGCTCCATACTCAGCAATATTCCATATGCTTTTGTGGAGTGAGGTTAGGTGATGCCTCATTTTATCACTCCACATAGAATAATCTTCACCTTCAAGCATAGGTGGTTTGCCTAATGGAACGGAAAGTAATGGAGTGCATTTTGAAATACGGGGATAGTGAAGGGGCATCTTACTATACTTCTTGCGCTCATGGCGTTTAGAAGTTGCGGATGCCGATTCCGAGCCGGAGGTGGAGGGTGACAAAGAGTCGGTCTCGTAGTAGACCACCTTTTTCATCTTCTTCTTCTTGTCACCCTTCCGTTGGGACTTGATGGAGGAAGAGGATTCCTCCTTGTGCTTGTGGGTGGACTCCCTTGAGTGCGTTCTCCCCGAGCTTGCGGACTTGTCGCCGATCCCGATCTCCCTCTTGGCGAATGCTCCTGACATCACTTCGAGCGGTTAGGCTCTAATGAAGTACCGGGCTCCGATACCAATTGAAAGTCGCCTAGAGGGGGTGAATAGGGCGAATCTGAAATTTACAAACTTAAGCACACACTACAAGCCGGGGTTAGCGTTAGAAATAGAAACGAGTTCGAAAGAGAGGGAAAACAAATCAACAAAGAAATAAAGCGAATGAACACGGTGATTTGTTTTACCAAGGTTCGGTTCTTGCAAACCTAATCCCCGTTGAGGTGGTCACAAAGACCGGGTCTCTTTCAACCCTTTCCCTCTCTCAAACGGTCACCTAGACCGAGTGAGCCTTTCTCTTCAATCAAATGGGACACTAAGTCCGCTACAAGGACCACCACAACTTGGTGTCTCTTGTTTTGATTACAAGTGAATTGAGCACAAGAATTAGAGGAAGAAGAAAAGCAATCCAAGCGCAAGAGCTCAAATGAACACAAGTCTCTCTCTCACTAGCCACTATTTTATTGGAATGATCTTTGGACTTGGGAGAGGATTTGATCTCTTTGATTGTGTCTTGTATTGAATGCTATAGCCCTTGTAAGGTGTTTGAAAGCTGAAAACTTGGATACATTGAAGTGTGGTGGTTGGGGGGTATTTATAGCCCCAACCACCAAAAGAACCGTTGGTGAGGGCTTCTGTCGCTTGGCGAACCGGACAGTCCGGTGCGCCACCGGACACTATCCGGTGTGCCAGCCACGTCACCCGGCCGTTGCATTCTGACTATTGGAGCTTCTGACATCTGGGCCACCGGACAGTCCGGTGGTGCACCGGACAGCCAATGTTCATTGTCCGGTGCGCCTTCTGGCTCTGCTCTGACTTCTGCGCGCACTGTAGCGCATTAACTGCTGTTGCAGACGACCGTTGGCGCTATAGTAGCCGTTACTCCGCTGGCACACCGAACAGTCCGGTGAATTATAGCGGAGCGGCTCCCAGAATTCCCGAAGGTGAGCAGTTTGGAGTTGGGTTCCCTGGTGCACCGGACACTGTCCGGTGGCACACCGGACAGTCCGGTGCACCAGACCAGGGCACACTTCGGTTTTCTTTTGCTCCTTAAATTTAAATCCTTTCTTGGCCTTTTTATTGGTTTGTTGTGAACCTTTGGCACCTGTATGACTCATAATCTAGAGCAAACTAGTTAGTCCAATTATTTGTGTTGAGCAATTCAACCACCAAAATCAATTAGGAAAAGGTGTAAGCCTATTTCCCTTTCAGTGGGCTCTTCGGATTCCTTAGGACACACATCCCCAATGGACATGTTCCTTAGAGCGACGCATGGAGCCCCTTCATCATCTAGCTCATCAAGATCAACTTGCTCCACTTGGGAGCCATTAGTTTCATCAAACACAATGTCACAAGAGACTTCAACTAGTCCAGTGGACTTGTTAAAGACTCTATATGCCCTTGTGTTTGAGTCATAACCAAGTAAAAAGCCTTCTACAGCATTAGGAGCAAATTTAGATTTTCTACCTCTTTTAACAAGAATAAAGCATTTGCTACCAAAGACTCTAAAATATGAAACATTGGGCTTTTTACCGGTTAGGAGTTCATATGATGTCTTCTTGAGGATTCGGTGAAGGTAGAGTCAGTTGATGGCGTAGCAAGCGGTGTTGATTGCTTCCACCCAAAACCGGTCTGAAGTCTTGTACTCATCAAGCATGGTCCTTGCCATGTCAAGTAGAGTTCTATTCTTCCTCTCTACTACACCATTTTGTTGTGGTATGTAGGGAGAAGAGAACTCATGCTTGATGCCCTCATCCTCAAGAAAGCCTTCTATTTGTGAGTTCTTGAACTCCGTCCCGTTGTCGCTTCTTATTTTCTTGATCCTTAATCCGAACTCATTTTGAGCCCGTCTCAAGAATTCTTTTAAAGTTTCTTGGGTTTGTGATTTTTCCTGCAAAAATAACACCCAAGTGAAGCGAGAATAATCATCCACAATAACTAGACAGTACTTACTCCTGTCGATGCTTATGTAAGCTATCACGCCGAATAGATCCATGTGGAGTAGCTCAAGTGGTCTGTCAGTCGTCATGATGTTCTTGTGTGGATGATGAACACCAACTTGCTTACCTGCTTGACATGCACTACAAACCCTGTCTTTCTCAAAATGAACATTGGTTAGTCCTAAAATGTGTTCTCCCTTTAGAAGCTTGTGAAGATTCTTCATCCCAACATGGGCTAGTCGGCGATGGCAGAGCCAACCCATATTAGTCTTAGCAATTAAGCAAGTATCGAGTTCAGCTCTATTGAAATCAACTAAGTATAGCTGACCCTCGAGTACTCCCTTAAATGCTACTGAATCATCACTTCTTCTAAAGACAGTAACACATATATCCGTAAAAAGACAATTGTAACCCATTTTGCATAATTGAGAAACTGAAAGCAAATTGTAATCTAAAGAATCTACAAGAAAAACATTGGAAATAGAATGGTTAGGTGATATAGCAATTTTACCAAGTCCTTCGACCAAACCTTGATTTCCATCCCCGAATGTGATAGCTCTTTGGGGATCATCATTTTTCTCGTAGGAGGAGAACATCCTTTTCTCCCATGTCATGTGGTTTGTGCACCCGCTATCAATGATCCAACTTGAGCCCCCGGATGCATAAACCTACAAAACAAGTTTAGGCCTTGTTCTTAGGTACCCAAACGGTCTTGGGTCCTTTGATATTAGAAACAAGCACCTTGGGTACCCAAACACAAGTCTTGGAGCCCTTGTGTTTGCCCCCAACATATTTGGCAACTACTTTGCTTGATTTGTTAGTAAGCACATAAGAGGCATCAAAAGTTTTAAATGAAACATTGGGTTCATTTGATGCAATAGGAGATTTTTTTAGGCATTTTAACATGGGTGGAATGCCTAGAGCTAGAAGCCTCACTCTTATACATAAAAGCATGATGGGAAACAGAGTGAGTCTTCTTAGCATGAATTCTCCTAATCTTGTGCTCGAGATAACCAGCTGATATAAAATGTAACCCTTGTTATCCTGAGCCATGGGAGCCTTGGCCTTAACAAAGTTAGACAATCTCTTAGGGGCATTAAGTTTAACATTGCCTCCCTGTTGGAAGCCAATGCCATCCTTAATGCTAGGGTGTCTCCCACTATAGAGCATGCTTTTAGCAAATTAAAATTTTTCATTTTCTATCTCATGCTCATTAATTTTAGCACTAATTTGAGTTATGTGATCATTTTGTTGTTTAATTAAAGCTAGGTGATCATGGATAGCATCAACATTAATGTCTCTACATCTAGTACAAATGGAAACATGATCAACAGTGGATGTAGAGGGTTAGCTAACATTTAATTCATCAATCTTAGCATTTAACATGGCATTCTCATTTCTAAGATTGGAAATAGAAATATTGCAAACATTTAAATCTTTAGCCTTAGACATTAATTTATCATTCTCAATCTTAAGGCTAGTAAGTGATTCATTCAACTTGTCAATCTTAGCAATCAAATTAGCATTATCATTTTTAAGGTTGACAAGAGAATCATCACAAACATTTAATTTCTCCACCTTAGCAATTAATTTGGCATTTTCAATTCTAAGGTTAGAGATAGTGTCATGACAAATGCTAAGCTCACTAGTTAATTTTTCACATTTCTCTACTTCCTGAGCATAAGCATTTTTCACCTTAATATGCTTTTTATTTTCCTTAATAAGGAAGTCCTCTTGGCTATCCAAGAGTTCATACTTCTCATGAATAGCACCTATCAATTCATTTAATTTTTCTTTTTGTTGCATGTTTAGGTTGGCAAAAAGAGCAAGCAAACTATCTTCATCATCACTAGAGTTATCCTCATCACTAGATGTTGCATATTTAGTGGAGGCTCTAGATTTTACATTCTTCTTTTTGCCGTCCTTTGCCATGAGGCAATTGTGGCTGACGTTGGGGAAGAGGAGGCCTTTGTTGACGACGATGTTGGCGGCGTCCTCGTCGGAGGAGTCGGTCGTGCTTTCGTCGGAATTCCATTCCCTACAGACGTGGGCATCGCCGCCCTTCTTCTTGTAGTATCTCTTCTTTTCCTTCCTCTTTCCCTTCTTGTCATCGCCCTTGTCACTGTCACTTGATATAGGACATTTAGCTATAAAGTGACCGGGCTTACCACACTTATAGCAAACCTTCTTGGAACGAGGTTTGTAGTCTCTCCCCTTCCTTTGCTTGAGGATTTGGCGAAAGCTCTTGATGATGAGCGCCATCTCCTCGTTGTCGAGCTTGGAGGCGTCGATGGGGAGCCTACTTGACGTAGACTCTTCTTTCTTCTCCTCCGTCGCTTTGAATGCGACGGGTTGCACCTCGGGTGTGGAGGTGGTGCCTCGCTCGATGATTTGTTTGGAGCCTTTGATCATCAATTCAAAGCTCACAAACTTTCCTATAACCTCCTTGGGAGACATTAGCTTGTATCTAAGATCACCACGAATTAATTGAACTTGTGTAGGGTTAAGAAAAACGAGTGATCTTAGAATAACCTTGACCATTTCATGGTCATCCCATTTTGTGCTCCCGAGGTTGCGCACTTGATTCACCAAGGTCTTGAGCCGGTTGTACATGGCTTGTGGCTCCTCCCCTTGGTTGAGCATGAATCGACCGAGCTCCCCCTCGATCGTCTCCCGCTTGGTGATCTTGGTCACCTCATCTCCTTCATGCTCGGTCTTTAGTACGTCCCAAATCTCTTTGACACCCTTCAACCCTTGCACCTTATTATACTCCTCTCGACTTAGAGAGGCGAGGAGTATAGTAGTGGCTTAGGAGTTGAAGTGTCAGATTTGGTCGACCTCCTCCGAATCGTAATCCTTGTCCCCTTCCTTCGGTACATGTGCTCCATTCTCAACAATATCCCATATGCTTTTGTGGAGTGAGGTTAGGTGATGCCTCATTTTATCACTCCACATAGAATAATCTTCACGTCAAAAACCGGTGGTTTGCTTAATGGGACAGAAAGTAATGGAGTACGTTTGGAAATGTGAGGATAGCGGAGGGGCATCTTACTATACTTACGCTCATGGCGCTTAGAAGTGACGGACGCCGATTCGGAGCCAGAGGTGGAGGGTGACAAAGAGTCGGTCTCGTAGTAGACCACTTTCTTCATCTTCTTCTTCTTGTCACCTCTCCGTTGTGACTTGATGGAGGAAGAGGATTCCTCCTTGTGCTTGTGGTCGGACTCCCTCGAGTGGGTTCTCACCGAGCCTGCGGACTTGTCACCGCCGGTCCCGATCTCCCTCTGGGCATAATCTCCTGACATCACTTCGAGTGGTTAGACTCTAATGAAGTACCGGGCTCTGATACCAATTGAAAGTCGCCTAGAGGGGGGTGAATAGGCAAATCTGAAATTTATAAACTTTAAGCACAACTACAAGCCGGGTTAGCATTAGAAATATAACCGAGTTCGAAAGAGAGGGTGAAAACAAATCAACCAAAGAAATACAGCGGATGACACGGTGATTTGTTTTACCGAGGTTCGGTTCTTGCAAACCTACTCCCCGTTGAGGTGGTCACAAAGACCGGGTCTCTTTCAACCCTTTCCCTCTCTCAAACGGTCACCTAGACCGAGTGAGCTTTTCTCCTCAATCAATTGGGTCACTTAGACCCCACAAGGACCACCACAACTTGGTGTCTCTTGCTTTGATTACAAAGGTGTTGAGAACAAGAATGGGGAAGAAGGAAAGCGATCCAAGCGACAAGAACTCAAATGAACACGAATATCTCTCTCTCACTAGCCACTAAGTGTTTGGAGTGAATTTGGACTTGGAGAGGATTTGATCTCTTGATTTGTGTCTTGGAGTGAAGTCTAGAGCTCTTGTATTGAATGCAATGGCTGAAAACTTGGATGCCTTGAAGTGGTGGTGGTTGGGGGTATTTATAGCCCCAACCACCAAACCAACCGTTGGGGTTGGGCTGCTGTCGATGGGCGCACCGAACAGTCCAGTGCGCCACGGACACTGTCTGGTGCGCCAGCCACGTCACCCAACTATTAGGGTTCGACCATTGGAGCTCTGACATCCTAGGCCATCGGACAGTCCGGTGGTGCATCGAACAGTCATTGTTCACTGTCTGGTGCGCCTTCTATCGCTGCTCTAACTCTGCACGCACTGTTCGCTGTGTCAGCCGACCGTTGGAGTCGACCGTTGCTCCGCTTGGCACACCGGACAGTCCGGTGAATTATAGCGGAGAGTCGCCTCAGAAACCCGAAGGTGAGGAGTTCGAGTTGATCCACCCTGGTGCACTGGACATTGTCCGGTGGCACACTGGACAGTCCGGTGCGCCAGACTAGGGCAGCCTTCAGTTTCTTTTGCTCCTTTCTTTTGAACCCTAACTTGGACCTTTTTATTGGTTTGTGTTGAACCTTTGGCACCTGTAGAACTTGTAATCTATAGCAAACTAGTTAGTCCAATTATTTGTGTTGGACAATTCAACCACCAAAATCATTTAGGAAAAGGTTTGACCCTATTTCCCTTTCAGTTATGCGTCCCCTATTTTAGGTCATCCATTGGAGACAGTCAAACCTTGGCTCGGGCTAAGCACCCACTCCAAGCAACATCAGAGTCAGGTGCCCAGATCCTAATTGGAACGTAGACCCTAGTGTAAATTTCCCCTCCACTATTGCAAGGCAATGTCCACCACTCTTGGAAGAAGATCACATCTAGGATGTGATGCTCCATGAAAAGGACTCCAATGTTCTTATGAACAGGGTCTCGGGCCCACCTAGTATCCCATTCAGAGTAGGAGCAAAAGTGTGGCATACTAGGGAAACCACAATGAGGCACACCCCAAGAAAGGTGTGATCGCAACATATAGTACCAAATGACCAGCATTAGGCGACAACAGTGTTAGAGGCGGTTGTAACTACAAGAGAATGGAGCACTGATGGTGTCGAGGAAGAAGATCGAGACCCAATGCAAAAAAAACCTAGACCAGACAAACTGTACTCTCATTGTCGTCAGTATATAAGACGAGGCATGTTCTTATGTAGAGAGGATGGATCGATGAATCGGGGAACTCAACTCGATTTGATTGGACCGAACATGACATAACTTTAGCATAGCATAGTGAGAGCACCTAGAGGGGGGTGAATAGGTGATCCTGTAAAAACTTGAAACTTATTCCACAAAACTTGATTAGGAGTTAGCACAATTAAGCCAAGTGTCTAGAGAGGAGAGCTTGCACAACACGAAAACCACAAAGAGATCAACACAGAGATGGCACAGTGGTTTATCCCGTGGTTCGGCCAAGTCCAACACTTGCCTACTCCATGCTGTGGCGTCCCAACGGACGAGGGTTGCAATCAACCCCTTTCAAGCGATCCAAAGACCCACTTGAATACCATGGTGTTTTGCTTTCACTTTACTATATCCCGCTTGCGAGGAATCTCCACAATTTGGAGCCTCTCGCCCTTACAAGGATGTTCACAAAGAAGCATGGAGTAAGGGAGGGATAAGCAACACACACAAGACACAAAATCAGAGTACCAACACGCACACAAGTCACAATAAGAGCTCACAACACAACCCAGCGAGTTCACAACTCAAATGGAGCTCTAGTTGCTAGAACAAGGAATCAAATGCGCGGAATCGAAGTCTTGGTGCTTAGGAATGCTTAGAGAATGCTTGGTGTGCTCCTCCATGCGCCTAGGGGTCCCTTTTATAGCCCCAAGGCAGCTAGGAGCCGTTGAGAGCATTTCAAGAAGGCAATTCTTGCCTTCTGTTGCCTGGCGCACCGGACAGTCCGGTGCACCACCGGACACTGTCCGGTGCGGATTTCTTTCCTTCTTTGGCGAAGCCGACCGTTGGCGCTATGGGGCCGTTGGCGCACCGGACACTGTCCGGTGCACACCGGACAGTTCGGTGCCCCCTTCCGACCGTTGGCTCGGCCACGTGTCTCGCGCGGATCGCGCGGCCGACCGTTGGCCCGGCCGACCATTGGCTCACCGGACAGTCCGGTGCACACCGGACAGTCCGGTGAATTATAGCCGTATGCCGTTAATCACTTCCCGAGAGCAGCAAGTTCGTCTGAGCCAGCCTGGCGCACCGGACACTGCCCGGTGCACCACCGGACAGTCCGGTGCACCCAGACAGGGCTGACTTTGGCTGAACAAAGCCATCTTTAATTTCAACTTGATTTTTCCTGTTTCCAGCACTTAGACACAATACATTTAGTCTCTAAAACAATGTACTAAGTCTGAGAAACATACCTTTATACTTGATTTGTACTTTGTCCACCATTTGGCATAGTTTATCACTTAAGCACTTGTGTTGGACACCAAATCACCAAAATACTTAGAAATGGCCCAAGGGCACATTTCCCTTTCAATCTCCCCCTTTTTGGTGATTTATGCCAACACAACATAAAGCAACTAAAAGAAGTGCAACATCAATTCAAATGAGAATACAACTTTGTTTTGAATTAAATTTGGCATATATGGATCATTCTTTGCCACCACTTGGTTTGTTTTTGCAAATCAACCTCAATTTCCTATCTCTAAATCAAATTCACTTGTAGAGACACAAAGAGAGATATTTTATGAGAAATTGATCAAGGATTCAAAAACTCCCCCTTTTCCCATAATTAAGCCTTCTCCCCACAAGAGACCAACTTGACAATAAGAGACAAATAGGAGTATTTTGACAAACAAAAACTCTAACTCTACTATTTTCAAAATTCACAAGTGGTAGCTGATCCATTTATTGCTTTGGCCTTATTTTCTCCCCCTTTGGCATCAAGCACCAAAACAGGATCAATTTTGGCCCCTTTAACCCCATTGCCTCACCAAAATCTTCAACTTAGAGTAAAAAGGCAATAAGAGTACAAAGATGAACTTGGAGTTAGTTACTCTTTCGTCGGAGTGCAGTGGAAGTCTTGCATGGTCCAAGTCCGCCTTTTCCCTTTCAAACCTCCTTTGAGACTGAATTAAGCAAACTCAAGCACACAGTTAGTCTCAAAGGGTCAAGTTGTAGCACATCTCCCCCTAGATTTGTGCATCACTTGCAGAGGACTTGTGAGGTCCGGGGAGTGCTTGTACAACTTGAGCACCATAAATAAACAACAAAATGCATATGGGAACATGGTCAAAGCATAAGATACATGTATGCTACACATCAATCCAAGTTCCGCGAATCTAAGACATTTAGCTCACTACGCAGCCTGCAAAAGGTCTTCTCATCTAGAGGCTTGGTAAAGATATCGGCTAGCTGGTTCTCGGTGCTAACATGAAATACTTCGATATCCCCCTTTTGCTGGTGGTCTCTCAAAAAGTGATGCCGGATGTCTATGTGCTTTGTGTGGCTGTGTTCAACAGGATTATCCGCTATGCGGATAACACTCTCATTATCACATAGGAGTGGGACTTTGCTCAGATTGTAGCCAAAGTCCCTGAGGGTTTGCCTCATCCAAAGTAGTTGCGCGCAACACTGTCCTGCGGCAACGTACTCGGCCTCAGCGGTGGATAGGGCAACAGAAGTTTGTTTCTTAGAGCTCCACGACACTAGGGACCTTTCTAGGAATTGGCACGTCCCCGATGTACTCTTCCTATCGACCTTACATCCAGCATAGTCGGAGTCTGAATATCTAATCAAGTCAAAGGTAGACCCCTTTGGATACCAGATCCCGAAGCAAGGCGTAGCGACTAAATATCTAAGAATTCGCTTCACCGCCACTAAGTGACATTCCCTTGGATCGGATTGAAATCTAGCACACATGCATACGCTAAGCATAATATCCGGTCTACTAGCACATAAATAAAGTAAAGACCCTATAATAGACCGGTATGCCTTTTGATCAACAGACTTACCTCCTTTGTTGAGGTCAGTGTGTCCGTCGGTTCCCATTGGAGTCTTTGCGGGCTTGGCATCCTTCATCCCAAACCGTTTGATCAAGTCTTGCGTGTACTTCGTTTGGGAGATGAAGGTCCCATCCTTGAGTTGCCTCACTTGGAACCCAAGGAAATAGCTTAACTCGCCCATCATTGACATCTCAAACTTTTGAGTCATCACCCTGCTAAACTCTTCACAAGACTTTTGGTTAGTAGAACCAAATATTATGTCATCAACATATATTTGGCACACAAAAAGATCACCATCACATGTCTTAGTGAAAAGAGTTGGATCGGCTTTCCCAACCTTGAAAGCATTAGCAATTAAAAAGTCTCTAAGGCATTCATACCATGCTCTTGGGGCTTGCTTAAGTCCATAGAGCGCCTTAGAGAGCTTACACACGTGGTCGGGGTACCGTTCATCCTCGAAGCCAGGGGGTTGCTCCATGTACACCTCCTCCTTGATTGGCCCGTTGAGGAAAGCGCTCTTCACATCCATTTGGAACAACCTGAAAGAATGGTGAGCGGCATATGCTAGCAAAATACGAATGGACTCTAGCCTAGCCACAGGAGCAAAAGTCTCCTCAAAGTCCAAACCTGCGACTTGGGCATAACCTTTTGCCACAAGTCGTGCCTTGTTCCTTGTCACCACCCCGTGCTCATCTTGTTTGTTGCGGAACACCCACTTGGTTCCCACAACATTTTGCTTGGGACGAGGCACCAGTGTCCAAACTTCATTTCTTTTGAAGTTGTTGAGCTCCTCTTGCATGGCCAACACCCAGTCCAGATCTAGCAAGGCCTCTTCTACCCTGAAAGGCTCGATAGAAGAGACAAAAGAGTAATGCTCACAAAAATTAACTAATCGAGACTGAGTAGTTACTCCCTTGCTAATGTCACCCAAAATCTGGTCGACGGGATGATCCCTTTGAATCATCGCTCGGACTTGAGTTGGAGGTGCCGGTTGTGCTTCTTCCTCCATTACATGATCAACTTGTGTTCCCCCTTGATCATATGCCTCCTCTTGATGAACCTATTCGTCGTCTTGAGTTGGGGGATGCACCATTGTTGAGGAAGAAGGTTGATCTTGCTCCTTTTGTTCCTGTGGCCGCACATCTCCAATCGCCATGGTGCGCATTGCGGCTGTTGGAACGTCTTCTTCATCTACATCATCAAGATCAACAACTTGCTCTCTTGGAGAGCCATTAGTCTCATCAAATACAACGTCGCTAGAGACTTCAACCAAACTCGATGATTTGTTGAAGACCCTATACGCCTTTGTATTTGAGTCATAACCTAACAAAAACCCTTCTACCGCTTTGGGAGCAAATTTAGAATTCCTACCCTTCTTCACAAGAATGTAGCATTTACTCCCAAAAACTCGGAAATACGAAACATTGGGTTTGTTACCGGTTAGTAGCTCATACAAAGTCTTCTTGAGGAGGCGGTGAAGGTAGACCCGGTTGATGGCGTGGCAAGCCTGTTCACGGCTTCCGACCAAAAGCGCTCGGGGGTCTTGAACTCTCCAAGCATTGTCCTCGCCATGTCTATGAGCGTCCTGTTCTTCCTCTCTACCACACCATTTTGTTGTGGTGTGTAGGGAGCGGAGAACTCGTGCTTGATCCCTTCCTCCTCAAGGAACTCCTCCACTTGAAGGTTCTTGAACTCGGACCCATTGTCACTCCTTATCTTTTTCACCTTGAGATCAAACTCATTTTGAGCTCTCCTTAGGAAGCGCTTGAGGGTCCCTTGGGTTTCAGATTTATCCTGCAAAAAGAATACCCAAGTGAAGCGGGAAAAATCATCAACTATAACAAGACCATACTTACTTCCTCCTATGCTTAGATAGGCGACGGGTCCGAAGAGGTCCATATGAAGCAGCTCCAAAGGTCTTGATGTGGTCATCACATTTTTGGCATGATGAGAGCTTCCCACCTGTTTACCTGCTTGACAAGCTGCACAAGGTCTATCTTTTTCGAAAGTAACATTAGTTAGACCTATCACGTGTTCTCCCTTTAGAAGCTTGTGAAGGTTCTTCATCCCCACATGTGCTAAGCGGCGATGTCACAGCCAGCCCATGCTAGTCTTAGCAATTAAGCATGCATCTAGACCGGCCTCCTCTTTTGCAAAATCAACTAAATAAAGTTTGCCGTCTAGTACACCCTTAAAAGCTAATGAACCATCACTTCTTCTAAAGACGGACACATCTATGTTTGTGAATAAACAATTATATCCCATATTACATAATTGACTAACAGATAACAAATTATATCCAAGCGACTCAACTAAAAACACATTAGAAATAGAGTGCTCGGATGAAATAGCAATTTTCCCTAACCCTTTCACCTTGCCTTGATTCCCATCACCGAATATTATTGAATCTTGGGAATCCTTGTTCTTGACGTAGGAGGTAAACATCTTCTTTTCCCCCGTCATGTGGTTTGTGCATCCGCTGTCGATAATCCAGCTTGTTCCCCCGGATGCATAAACATGCAAGGCAAATTTAGGCTTGGGTCTTAGGTACCCAACTCTTGTTGGGTCCTACAAGGTTAGTGACAATATCCTTAGGGACCCAAATGCAAGTTTTATCACCCTTGCATTTTGCCCCTAGTTTCCTAGCAATCACTTTCCTATCCTTTCTACAAATTGCAAATGAAGCATTGCAAGCATGATAAATTGTAGAAGGTTCATTTATTATTTTCTTAGAAACATGAACAACATTTCTTCTAGGCATGTGATTAATAACATTTCTCCTAGCTAGATTTCTATCATGCATAATAGAAGAACTAGAAGCAACCATGGCATGAGAATTAAAAGCATCATAACTTCTATAACCATTTCTAGAATGTCTCCTATCATGATACATGAAGGCATGGTTCTTTTGAGCACTACTAGCCATAGGGCCCTTCCCTTTCTCCTTGGTAGAGATGGAAGCCTTATGGCTTGTTAAGTTCTTGACTTCCCTCTTGAAGCCAAGACCATCCTTAATTGAGGGGTGTCTACCAATCGTGTAGGCATCCCTTGCAAATTTTAGCTTGTCAAATTCACTCTTGCTAGTCTTAAGTTGGGCATTAAGACTAGCCACTTCATCATTTAATTTAGAAATGCAAGCTAGGTGTTCACTACAAGCATCAACATTAAAATCTTTGCACCTATTGCAGATCATAACATGTTCTACACAAGAGTTAGGTTTATTTGCTACTACTAGTTTAGCATTTAAATCATCATTAACACTTTTTAAAGTAGAAATGGTTTCATGAAAAGTAGATAGTTCACAAGAAAGCATTTCATTCCTTTTAACTTCTAGAGCAAGAGAATTTTGTGCACTAACAAATTTATCATGCTCTTCATACAAAAGATCCTCTTGCTTTTCTAATAACTTATTCTTATCATTCAGGGCATCAATTAATTCATTAATTTTATCAACCTTGGTTCTATCTAGGCCTTTGAATAAACATGAATAATCTATTTCATCATCATCACTAGACTCATCCTCACTTGAAGAAGCATAAGTACTAGTATTACGAGTGCTTACCTTCTTTTCCCTTGCCATGAGACAAGTGTGATGCTCGTTGGGGAAGAGGGATGACTTGTTGAAGGCGGTGGCGGCGAGTCCTTCGTTGTCGGAGTCGGACGAGGAGCAATCTGAATCCCATTCCTTTCCAAGATGTGCCTCGCCCTTTGCCTTCTTGTAGTTCTTCTTCTTTTCCCACTTTCCACTCTTCTTTTCCTGGTCACTATCATTATCGGGACAATTAGCGATAAAATGACAAATCTTACCACATTTGAAGCAGGAGCGCTTCCCCTTCGTCTTGTTCTTGTTGGGGTGCTCCTTGCGACCCTTTAGCGCCGTCTTGAACCGCTTGATGATGAGGGCCATCTCTTCATCATTAAGCCCGGCCGCCTCAACTTGCGCCACCTTGCTAGGTAGCGCATCCTTGCTCCTTGTTGCCTTGAGAGCAATAGTTTGAGGCTCTTGGATTGGGCCATTTAATGCATCGTCGACGTATCTAGCTTCCTTGATCATCATCCGCCCGCTTACGAACTTTCCAAGGATCTCCTCGGGCGTCATCTTCGTGTACCTAGGATTCTCACGAATATTGTTCACAAGATGTAGATCAAGGACGGTAAAGGACCTTAGCATTAGGCGGACAACGTCATGGTCTGTCCATCGCGTGCTTCCATAGCTCCTTATCTTGTTGACGAGGGTTTTGAGCCTGTTGTACGTTTGGGTTGGCTCCTCCCCCCTTATCATCGCGAATCTCTCGAGTTCTCCCTCCACCAACTCCATCTTGGTGAGCATGGTGACGTCGTTCCCCTCATGTGAGATCTTGAGGGTATCCCAGATCTGCTTGGCGTTATCCAAGCCGCTCACCTTATGGTATTCGTCCCTGCACAAAGAAGCTAGAAGAACAGTAGTAGCTTGTGCATTTTTGTGGATTTGCTCATTAATGAACATGGGACTATCAGTACTATCAAATTTCATTCCATTCTCGACTATCTCCCATATGCTTGGATGGAGAGAGAACAAGTGACTACGCATTTTGTGACTCCAAAATCTGTAGTCCTCTCCATCAAAATGAGGAGGTTTGCCAAGAGGAATGGAAAGCAAATGTGCATTTGAGCTATGCGGAATATGAGAATAATCGAAAGAGAAGTTTGAGTTAACCGTCTTCTTTTTCTCGTAGTCGTTGTCGTCGTCCTTTTGGGAAGAAGAGGACTCGTCGCTGTCGTCGTAGTAGACGATCTCCTTGATGCGCCTCGTCTTCTTCTTCTTTCCATCTTTTCGTTTGTGGCCCGAGCCCAAGTCGGTAGGCTTGTCATCTTTCGGCTTGTTGACGAAGGACTCCTTCTCCTTATCATTGATCACAATCCCCTTGCCCTTAGGATCCATCTCTTCGGGCGATTAGTCCCTTTCTTGAAGAGAACGGCTCTGATACCAATTGAGAGCACCTAGAGGGGGGTGAATAGGTGATCCTGTAAAAACTTGAAACTTAATCCACAAAACTTGATTAGGAGTTAGCACAATTAAGCCAAGTGGCTAGAGAGGAGAGCTTGCACAACACGAAAACCACAAAGAGATCAACACAGAGATGGCACAGTGGTTTATCCCATGGTTCGGCGAAGTCCAACACTTGCCTACTCCATGTTGTGGCGTCCCAATAGACGAGGGTTGCAATCAACCCCTTTCAAGCGGTCCAAAGACCCACTTGAATACCACGGTGTTTTGCTTTCACTTTACTATATCCCGCTTGCGAGGAATCTCCACAATTTGGAGCCTCTCGCCCTTACAAGGATGTTCACAAAGAAGCATGGAGTAAGGGAGGGATAAGCAACACATACAAGACACAAAATCAGAGTACCAACACGCACACAAGTCACAACAAGAGCTCACAACACAACCCAGCGAGTTCACAACTCAAATGGAGCTCTAGTTGCTAGAACAAGGAATCAAATGCGCGGAATCGAAGTCTTGGTGCTTAGGAATGCTTAGAGAATGCTTGATGTGCTCCTCCATGCGCCTAGGGGTCCCTTTTATAGCCCCAAGGCAGCTAGGAGCCATTGAGAGCATTTCAAGAAGGCAATTCTTGCCTTCTGTCGCTTGGCGCACCGGACAGTCCGATGCACCACCGGACACTGTCCGGTGCGGATTTCTTTCCTTCTTTGGCGAAGCCGACCGTTGGCGCTATGGGGCCGTTGGCGCACCGGACAGTCCGGTGGCCCCTTCCGACCGTTGGCTCGGCCACGTGTCTCGCGCGGATCGCACGGACGACCGTTGGCTCACCGGACAGTCCGGTGAATTATAGTCGTACGCCGTTAATCACTTCCCGAGAGCAGCAAGTTCGTCTGAGCCAGCCTGGCGCACCGGACACTGTCTGGTGCACCACCGGACAGTCCGGTGCACCCAGACAGAGCTGACTTTGGCTGAACAAAGCCATCTTTAATTTCAACTTGATTTTTCCTGTTTCCAGCACTTAGACACATTACATTTAGTCTCTAAAACAATGTACTAAGTCTGAGAAACATACCTTTATACTTGATTTGTACTTTGTCCACCATTTGGCATAGTTTATCACTTAAGCACTTGTGTTGGACACCAAATCACCAAAATACTTAGAAATGGCCCAAGGGCACATTTCCCTTTCACATAGCACTAACCCTCGAACCTCAATCTCTCTCCACTATTGGATGCAGGGCTTAGATGCTCGAACCAGCTGAAAGTCGCCTAGAGGGAGGGGTGGATAGGCGAAACTGAAATTTATAACTTTAAACACACTACAAGCCGAGGTTAGCGTTAGAATAAAATCCGAGTCCGGGAGAGAGGGGAAAACAAATCAACCAAGAAAATAAAGCGGATGACACGGTGATTTGTTTTACCGAGGTTCGGTTCCAAAGAACCTAGTCCCCGTTGAGGTGGTCACAAAGACTGGGTCTCTTTCAACCCTTTTCCTCTCTCAAACGGTCACTTAGACCGAGTGAGGCTTCTTCCTTAATCTCACGGGTCACTTAGACCCCGCAAGGACCACCATACAATTGGTGTCTCTTGCCTCGCTTACAAAGCTTGAGAGTAAGAAGTGGGAAAGAAAAGAAACCCAACCAAGCAAACAAGAGCAACAAGAAACACAAGTGATCCTCTCACAAGCCCTAATGCACTAGAGTTGAATTAGGGACTTTGAGTGGATCAGTGGCTTTGATTTGTGTCTTGGAGTGTTGCACTTTGCTCTTGTATTTAATGAGATGTGTTGAATGCTTGGATGGTTATAGTGGAAGTGGTTGGGGGTATTTATAGCCCTCAACCACCAAAACAACCGTTGGGGGTGGCTGCTGTCGATGGGCGCACTGGACAGTCCGGTGCGCCACTGGACACTGTCCGATGCGCCAGCCACGTCACCCAACTGTTAGGGTTTGACCATTGCAGCTTTGTCTTCTTGTGGCACCGGACAGTACGGTGCCGCACCGGACAGGTACTGTGCACTGTCCGGTGCGCCTCTGGCGGCTGCTCTGACTTCTGCGCGAACTATCCGCGCACTGTAGCGTTGCAGGCGACCGTTGCAGCCGACCGTTGCACTGGCTGAGTTGTGCTTCTTTGAAGCCCAAGACACCAGGGATCTCCCCAGAAACTGACAAGTCCCTGATGTGCTCTTCCTATCAATTTTACACCCTGCCCAATCAACATCTGAATATCCTATTAAATCAAAGGTGGATCCCTTATGGTACCAAAGTCCAAACATAGGAGTGTAAACTAAATATCTCATGATTCGTTTCACGACCCTAAGGTGAACATCCTTAGGATCGGCTTGTAACCTTTCACACATGCATACAGAAAGCATAATATCCGGTCGAGATGCACATAAATAGAGTAATGATCCTATCAACGACCAATATACCTTTTGATCTATGGATTTACCTCCCGTGTCGAGGTCGAGATGCCCATTTGTTCCCATGGATGTCTTGATGGGCTTGGCATCCTTCATTCCAAACTTGGTAAGTATGTCTTGAATGTACTTTGTTTGGCTGATGAAGGTGCCCTCTTGGAGTTGCTTGACTTGAAATCCTAGAAAATACTTCAACTCCCCCATCATAGACATCTCGAATTTTTGTATCATGATCCTACTAAACTCTTCACAAGTAGATTTGTTAGTAGACCCAAATATGATATCATCAACATAAATTTGGCATACAAACAAATCTTTTGCAATGGTTTTAGTAAAGAGTGTAGGATCGGCTTTTCCGACTTTGAAGCCATTAGTGATAAGAAAATCTCTTAGGCATTCATACCATGCTCTTGGGGCTTGCTTGAGCCCATAAAGTGCCTTTGAGAGTTTATACACATGGTTAGGGTACTCACTATCTTCAAAGCCGAGAGGTTGCTCAACATAGACCTCTTCCTTGATTGGTCCATTGAGGAAGGCACTTTTCACGTCCATTTGATAAAGCTTAAAGCCATGATAAGTAGCATAGGAAAGTAATATATGAATTGACTCAAGCCTAGCTACGGGTGCATAAGTTTCACCGAAATCCAAACCTTCGACTTATGAGTAACCCTTGGCCACAAGTCGGGCTTTGTTCCTTGTCACCACAGCATGCTCATCTTGCTTGTTGTGGAATACCCACTTGGTTCCTACAACATTTTGGTTAGGACGTGGAACTAAATGCCATACCTCATTCCTCGTGAAGTTGTTGAGCTCCTCTTGCATTGCCAACACCCAATCCGAATCTTTTAGTGCATCCTCCACCCTGTAATGTTCACAAAAATGAGCGACTCGAGATCGAGTGGTTACCCCCTTATGAATGTCACCGAGAATTGAGTTCACAGGGTAATCTCTTTGAATCGCTTGGTGGACTCTTGGGTGTGGCGGTCTTTGACCTTGAATTTCTTGCACATCTTCCTTGTCTTGATCAACTTCATCTCCCCCTTGATCATTGTCCTCCTATTGAGGTAGCTCATCCTCTTGATCTTCATTTACATTGTCTTGAGCCTGATCCTCATCTTGAGTTGATGGAGATGCTTGATTGGAAGATGACGGTTGATCTTGTGCATGAGTGGCTCTTCGGATTCCTTAGGACACACATCCCCAATGGACATGTTCCTTAGCGCGACGCATAGAGCCTCTTCATCATCTAATTCATCGATCAACTTGCTCCACTTGGGAGCCATTAGTCTCATCAAACACAATGTCACAAGAAACCTCAGCTAATCCAGTGGATTTGTTGAAGACTCTATATGCCCTTGTGTTTGAGTCATAACCAAGTAAAAAGCCTTCTACAGCCTTAGGAGCAAATTTAGATTTTCTACCTCTTTTAACAAGAATAAAGCATTTGCTACTAAAGACTCTAAAATATGAAATATTGGGCTTTTTACCGTTGAGGAGTTCATAAGATGTCTTCTTGAGGATTCGGTGAAGGTAGAGCCGGTTGATGGAGTAGTAGGCAGTGTTAATCGCCTCAGCCCAAAACCGGTCCAGAGTCTTGTACTCGTCAAGCATGGTCCTTGCCATGTCCAGTAGAGTTCTATTCTTCCTCTCCACTACACCATTTTGTTGAGGTGTATAGGGAGAAGAGAACTCATGCTTCATGCCCTCTTCAACAAGAAAGCCTTCGATTTGTGAGTTCTTGAACTCCGTTCCATTGTCGCTTCTTATCTTCTTGATTCTCAATCTGAACTCATTTTGAGCCCGTCTCAAGAATCCTTTTAAAGTTTCTTGGGTATGAGATTTTTCCTGCAAAAAGAATACCCAAGTGAAGCGAGAATAATCACCCACAATTACTAGACAATACTTACTCCCGCCGATGCTTTTGTAAGCGATCAGGCCGAATAAATCCATGTGGAGTAGCTCAAGCGACCTGTCGATGGTCATGATGTTCTTGTGTGGATGGTGGGAGCCAACTTGCTTTCCTGCTTGACATGCGCTACAAACCCTGTCTTTCTCAAAGTGAACATTGGTTAGTCCCAAAATGTGTTCTCCCTTTAGAAGCTTGTGAAGATTCTTCATCCCAACATGGGCTAGTCGGTGATGTCAGAGCCAACTCATATTAGTCTCAGCAATTAAGCAAGTATCGAGTTCAGCTCTATTAAAATAAACTAAGTATAGCTGACCCTCTAATACTCCCTTAAATGCTACTGAATCATCACTTCTTCGAAACACAGTAACACCTATATACGAAAAAGACAGTTGTAACCCATTTTGCATAATTGAGAAACTGAAAGCAAGTTATAATCTAAAGAATCTACAAGAAAAACATTGGAAATAGAATGGTCAGGTGATATAGCAATTTTACCAAGTCCTTTGACCAAACCTTGATTTCCATCCCCGAATGTGATAGCTCTTTGGGGATCTTCATTTTTCTCGTAGGAGGAGAACATTCTTTTCTCCCCTGTCATGTGGTTTGTGCATCCGCTATCAATTATCGAACTTGAGCCCCCGGATGCATAAACCTGCAAAACAATTTAGGTCTTGTTCTTAGGTACCCAAACGGTCTTGGGTCCTTTCACATTAGAAACAAGCACCTTGGGTACCCAAACACAAGTCTTGGAGCCCTTGTGTTTGCCCCAACATATTTGGCAACTACTTTGCCTGATTTGTTAGTAAGCACATAAGAAGCATCAAAAGTCTTAAATGAAACATTAGACTCATTTGATGCAGTAGGAGATTTCTTTTTAGGCAACTTAACATGGATTGATTGCCTAGAGCTAGAAGTCTCATTTTTATACATAAAAGCATGCTGTGAAACATTATGAGGTTTCCTAGCATGAATTCTCCTAATCTTATGTCCGGGATAACCAGCAGGATATAAAATATAGCCCTCGTTATCCTGAACCATGGGAGCCTTACCCTTAACAAAATTAGGCAATCTTTTAGGGGCATTAAGTTTGACATTGCTTCCTTGTTGGAAACCAATGCCATCCTTGATGCCAGGGCGTCTCCCATTATAGAGCATGCTTCTAGCAAATTTAAATTTTTCATTTTCAATTTCACGCTCATTGATTTTACTAGTTAATTGAGCTATATGATAATTTTGTTGTTTAATTAAAGCAAGATGATCATGAATAGCATCAACATTAATGTCTCTACATCTAGTACAAATAGCAACATGTTCAACAGTAGATGTAGAGGGTTTGCAAGATTTTAATTCATCAATCTTAGCATGTAAGATAACATTCTCATTTCTAAGACTGGAAATAGAATCATTGCAAACATTCAAATCTTTAGCCTTGGAAATTAATCTAGCATTCTCAGTTCTAAGACTAGAAATTGATTCATTCAATTTATCAATCTTAGCAATTAAACTAGCATTTTCATTTCTAAGATTGGCAATTGAATCATGGCAAACATTTGATTTCTCAACCTTAGAAATTAAACTAACATTCTCAGTTCTAAGGTTGGAAATAGTGTCATGGCAAATGCTAAGCTCTTTAGTCAAATTTTCATTTTTCTCTACTTCCTGAGCATAAGCATTCTTTACCTTAACATGCTTTTTGTTTTCCTTAATAAGGAATTCCTCTTGGCTATCCAAGAGTTCATCCTTCTCATGAATATCACCTATCAATTCATTCAATTTTTCCTTTTGTTGCATGTTAAGGTTGGCAAAAAGGGTAAGCAAATTATCCTCATCTTCACTAGAGCTACCCTTATCACTAGATGTTGTATATTTAGTGGAGGCTCTAGATTTTACCTTCTTCCTTTTACCGTCCTTTGCCATGAGGCACTTGTGGCCGATGTTGGGGAAGAGAAGACCCTTGTTGACAGCGATGTTGGCGGCATCCTCGTCGGAGGAGGAGTCGGTGGAGCTATCATCGGAGTCCCATTCCCGACACACGTGGGCATCGCCACCCTTCTTCTTGTAGTACCTCTTCTTCTCCTTCTTCTTTCCCCTCTTGTCGTCGCCCCTGTCACTATCACTAGACATAGGACATTTTGCAATAAAATGACCAGGCTTACCACACTTGTAACACACCCTCTTTGAGCGGGGTTTGTAATCTTTCCCCCTCCTTTGCTTGAGGATTTGGCGGACGCTCTTGATGATGAGCGTCATTTCCTCGTTGTCGAGCTTGGAGGCGTCGATGGGGAGCCTACTTGATGTAGACTCTTCTTTCTTCTCCTCCATCGCTTTGAATGCGATGGGTTGCACCTCGGGTGTGGAGGTGCCGCCTTGCTCCAAGTTGATGATTTGTTTGGAGCCTTTGATCATCAATTCAAAGCTCACAAACTTCCCTATAACCTACTCGGGAGACATTATATTATATATAGGATCACCACGTATTAATTGAACTTGCGTATGCGAAAAACAAGTGATCTTAGAATAACCTTGACAATTTCATGGTCATCCCATTTGGTGCTCCCGAGGTTGCGCACTTGGTTCACCAAGGTCTTGAGCCGGTTGTACAAGGCTTGTGGCTCCTCTCCTTGGTTGAGGACGAAACGACCGAGGTCCCCCTCGATCGTCTCCCATTTGGTGATCTTGGTAACCTCATCTCCCTCATGTGCGGTCTTGAGTACGTCCCAAATCTCCTTGGCGCTCTTCAACCCTTGCACTTTATTATACTCCTCTCGACATAGAGAAGCGAGGAGTATAGTCGTAGCTTGGGAGTTGAAGTGCCATATTTGGGCGACCTCGTCCGAGTCGTAGCCTTCGTCCCCCACAAATGGTACCTGCGCTCCAAACTCAACAATATCCCATATACTTGTGTGGAGTGAGGTTAGGTGATGCCTCATTTTATCACTCCACATACAATAGTCCTCACCATAAAAATCGATGGTTTGCCTAATGGGACAGAAAGTAAAGGAGTGTGTTTAGAAATGCGGGGATAACGTAGGGGGATCTTACTAAACTTCTTGCGCTCTTGGCGCTTAGAAGTGACGGACGTGACGTCAGAGCCAGAAGTGGAGGGCGACGAAGAATCAGTCTTGTAGTAGACCACTTTCTTCATCTTCTTCTTCTTGTCGCCACTCTAGTGCGACTTAACGCGGGGAGGTGATTCATCCCTTCCTTTGGCGCCAGACTCCCTTGATGGAGCCTTCCCGTGGCTTGTGGCCGTTTCCATCTCCCTCTTGGTGGATCCTCCCGACATCACTTCGAGTGGTTAGACTCTAAATGAAGTATCGGGTTCTGATACCAATTGAAAGTCGCCTAGAGGGGGTGGATAGGTGAAAGGGAATTAGGCTTACACCTATTTCCTAACTGATTTTGGTGGTTGAATTGCCCAACACAAATATTTGGACTAACTAGTCTGCTCTAGTCTATAAGTTACACAGGTGCCAAAGGTTCACAAAAAGCCAATAAAAAGACCAAGAAAAGGGTTCAACAAAATGGAGCAAGGTATAACCGAAGTGCTCCCTGGTCTGGCGCACCGGACTGTCTGGTGTGCCACCGGATAGTGTCCGGTGCACCACCGGACAATGTCTGGTGCACCAGGGAACTCCAAGTTGAATTCAACACCTTCGGGAATCCTCAGAGGCGCTCCGCTATAATTCACCGGACTGTCCGGTGTACCACTGGACAGTGTCCGGTGCCCTAAGGGAGAGCGGCTCTGAACTCGCCAGCTTCGGGAATCCGCTCCGCTATAATTCACCGGACATGTCCGGTGCACACTGGACTGTCCGATGAGCCAGCGGAGCAACGGCTACTTCGCGCGCAACGGTCGACTGCAACGCATTAAATGCGCGCCTGCGCGCGCAGAGGAGCAGTGCACGCGCGGGTGGCACACCGGACAGTCTACAGGACTTGTCCGGTGCACCACCGGACAGCCAGGCAGGCCCACAAGTCAGAGCTCCAACGGTCGGAACCCAACGGCCAGGTGACGTGGCTGGCGCACCGAACAGTGTCCGGTGGCGCACCGGACTGTCCGGTGCGCCATGCGACAGCAGCCTCCACCAAATGGCTAGTTTGGTGGTTGGGGCTATAAATACCCCAACCACCCCCACATTCAAGTCATCCAAGTTTTCCACCTTCCAACTACTTACAAGAGCTAAGCATTCAATACAAGACACACCAAAGTGATCAAACCTTGTCCCAATTCCACAAAAGGCTTTAGTGATTAGTGAGAGAGATTTGTTGTGTTCTTTTGAGCTCTTGCGCTTGGATTGCTTCCTTCTTTCATTCTTTCTTGCGATCAACTCAATTGTAAGCAAGGCAAGAGACACCAATTGTGTGGTGGTCCTTGCGGGGAAGTTTTGTTCCCGTTTGATTGAGAAGAGAAGATCACTCGGTCCGAGGGACCGTTTGAGAGAGGGAAAGGGTTGAAAGAGACCCGGTCTTTGTGACCACCTCAACGGGGAGTAGATTTGCGAGAACCGAACCTCGGTAAAACAAATCCGCGTGTCACACTCTTTATTCTCTTGCGATTTGTTTTGCACCCTCTCTCTCGGACTCGATTATATTTCTAACGCTAACCCGGCTTGTAGTTGTGATTAAGTTTGTAAATTTCAGATTTGCCCTATTCACCCCCCTCTAGGCGACTTTCAATTGGTATCAGAGCCTGGTGCTTCATTAGAGCCTAACCGCTCAAAGTGATGTCGGGAGATCACGCCAAGAGGGAGATGGAGACCGGCAACAAGCCCACTACAAGCCATGGGAAGGCTTCATCGGAAGAGTCCCGCAACAAGGGGAAGGGGAAGGGGAAGGAGAAGAAATTCTCTTCCCACAAGTCGCATCAGAGTGGCGACAAGAAAAAGAAAATGAGGAAGGTGGTCTACTACGAGACCGATACTTCATCGCCTTCCATTTCCGGCTCCGACGCGCCATCCATTACTTCTAAGCGCCATGAGCGCAAGAAGTTTAGTAAGATCCCCCTACGCTACCCTCGCATTTCTAAACATACACCTTTACTTTCCGTCCCATTAGGCAAACCACCAACATTTGATGGTGAAGATTATGCTAGGTGGAGTGATTTGATGCGATTTCATCTAACCTCACTCCACAAAAGTATATGGGATGTTGTTGAGTTTGGTATACAGGTACCATCCGTAGGGGATGAAGATTATGATGAGGATGAAGTGGCCCAAATCCAACACTTCAACTCCCAAGCCTCAACTATACTCCTCGCCTCTCTAAGTCGAGAGGAGTATAATAAGGTGCAAGGGTTGAAAGGTGCCAAGGAGATTTGGGACACGCTAAAGACCGCGCACGAAGGAGACAAGGTGACCAAAATCACCAAGCGGGAGACGATCGAGGGGGAGCTCGGTCGCTTCCGACTTCGCCAAGGGGAGGACCCACAAGACATGTACAACCGGCTCAAAACCTTGGTGAACCAAGTGCGCAACCTCGGAAGCAAAAAATGGGATGACCACGAGATGGTTAAGGTTATTCTAAGATCACTTGTTTTCCTTAACCCTACTCAAGTTCAATTAATTCGTGGCAATCCTCGATATACACTAATGACTCCCAAGGAAGTAATCGAGAATTTTGTGAGCTTTGAATTGATGATCAAAGGCTCAAAGAAGATCAACGAGCTTGATGGCCCCTCCACGTCTAAAGCACAACCAGTTGCATTTAAGGCGACGGAGGAGAAGAAGGAGGAGTCTACATCGAGTAGAACACCCATCGACGCCTCTAAGCTCGACAACGAGGAAATGGCGCTCATCATCAAGAGCTTCCGCCAAATCCTCAAGCAAAGGAGGGGGAAAGATTACAAGCCCCGCTCCAAGAAAGTTTGCTACAAATGTGGTAAGCCCGGTCATTTTATTGCAAAATGTCCATTATCTAGTGATAGTGACAGGGGCGACGACAAGAAGGGGAGAAGAAAGGAAAAGAAGAGGTACTACAAGAAGAAGGGCGGCGATGCCCATGTTTGCCGGGAGTGGGACTCCGACGAGGACGCCGCCAACATAGCTGTCACCAAGGGACTCCTCTTCCCCAACGTCGGCCACAAGTGCCTCATGGCAAAAGACGGCAAAAAGAAGAAGGTTAAATCTAAATCCTCCACTAAATATGAGTCCTCTAGTGATGATAATGCTAGTGATGAGGAGGATAATTTGCGTACCCTTTTTGCAAACCTTAACATGCAACAAAAGGAAAAATTAAATGAATTGATTAGTGCTATTCATGAGAAGGATGATCTCTTGGACACCCAAGAGGACTTCCTTATTAAAGAAAATAAGAAGCATGTCAAGGTTAAAAATGCTTACGCTCTAGAAGTAGAAAAATGTGAAAAATTATCTAGTGAGCTAAGCACTTGCCATGAGACTATTGACAACCTTAGAAATGAGAATGCAAATTTAATTGCTAAGGTTGATTCAAATGCTTGTAATGTTTCAATTCCCAATCTTAGAAATGATAATAATGATTTACTTGCTAAGATTGAAGAATTAAACATTTCTCTTGCTAGCCTCAGGATTGAGAATGAAAAATTGCTTGCTAAGTCTAAAGAATGAGATGTTTGCAATGTTACAATTTCCGATCTTAGAGATAAAAATGATATATTGCGTGCTAAGATTGTTGAACTTAATTCTTGCAAACCCTCTACATCTACCACTGAGCATGTCACTATTTGCACTAGATGTAGAGATGTTGATATTGATGCTATACATGATCACCTTTCCATGATTACACAACAAAATGATCATATAGCTAAATTAGATGCTAAAATTGCCGAGCATGAACTAGAAAATGAAAAATTTAAGTTTGCTCGTAGTATGCTTTATAATGGGAGACGCCCTGGCATTAAGGATGACATTGGCTTCCAACAGGGAGGCAATGTCAAACTTAATGCCCCTCCTAAGAAATTGTCCAACTTTGTTAAGGGCAAGGCTCCCATGCCTCAGGATAACGAGGGTTACATTTTGTACCCTGCCGGTTATCCCGAGAGCAAAATTAGGAGAATTCATTCTAGGAAGTCTCACTCTGGCCCTAATCATGCTTTTATGTATAAGGGTGAGACATCTAGTTCTAGGCAACCAACCCGTGCTAAGTTGCCTAAGAAGAAAACTCCTAGTGCATCAAATGACCATAGCATTTCATTTAAAACTTTTGATGCCTCTTATGTTTTAACTAACAAATCCGGCAAGGTAGTTGCCAAGTATGTTGGGCAAACACAAGGGATCAAAGACTTGTGTTTGGGTACCCAAAGTTCTTGTGTCTAATGCCAAAGGACCCAAAACCATTTGGGTACCTAAAGTCAAGAACTAAACTTGTTTTGTAGGTTTATGCATCCGGGGGCTCAAGTTGGATCATCGATAGCGGGTGCACAAACCACATGACAGGGGAGAAGAAGATGTTCTCCTCCTATGAGAAAACCAAGATCCCCAACGAGCTATCACATTCGGGGATGGAAACCAAGGTTTGGTCAAAGGATTGGGTAAAATTGCTATATCTCCTGACCATTCAATTTCCAATGTTTTTCTTGTAGATTCTCTAGATTACAATTTGCTTTCTGTATCTCAATTATGCAAAATGGGCTACAATTGTCTTTTCACGGATGTAGGTGTTACTGTCTTTAGAAGGAGTGATGATTCAATAGCATTTAAGGGAGTGTTAGAGGGTCAGCTATACTTGGTAGATTTTGATAGAGCTGAACTTGACACTTGCTTAATTGCTAAGACTAACCTGGGCTGGCTCTGGCATCGCCGACTAGCACATGTTGGAATGAAGAATCTTCACAAACTTCTAAAGGGAGAACACATTTTGGGACTAACAAATGTTCATTTTGAGAAAGACAGGGTCTGTAGCGCATGTCAGGCAGGGAAGCAAGTTGGGACTCATCATCCGCACAAGAACATCATGACGACTGACAGGCCGCTCGAGCTCCTACACATGGACCTATTCGGCCCGATAGCTTATATAAGCATCGGCGGGAGTAAGTACTGTCTAGTTATTGTAGATGATTACTCTCGCTTCACTTGGGTATTCTTTTTGCAGGAAAAATCTCATACCCAAGAGACCTTAAAGGGATTCTTGAGACGGGCTCAAAACGAGTTCGGCTTAAGGATCAAGAAAATTAGAAGCGACAACGGGACAGAGTTCAAGAACTCTCAAATTGAAGGCTTCCTTGAGGAGGAGGGCATCAAGCATGAGTTCTCTTCTCCCTACACTCCACAACAAAATGGTGTAGTGGAGAGGAAGAATAGAACTCTATTGGACATGGCAAGACCCATGCTTGATGAGTACAAAACTTCGGATCGGTTCTGGGCCGAGGCGGTCAATACCGCCTGCTACGCCATCAACCGGTTGTATGTACACCGAATCCTCAAGAAGACATCTTATGAACTCCTAACCGGTAAAAAGCCCAATATTTCATATTTTAGAGTCTTTGGTAGCAAATGCTTTATTCTTGTTAAGAGAGGTAGAAAATCTAAATTTGCTCCTAAGACTGTAGAAGGCTTTTTACTAGGATATGATTCAAACACAAGGGCATATAGAGTCTTCAACAAGTCATCTGGACTAGTTGAAGTTTCTTGTGACGTTGTGTTTGATGAGACTAACGACTCTCAAGTAGAGCAAGTTGATCTTGATGAGATTGGTGATGAAGAGGCTCCATGCGTCGCGCTAAGGAACATGTCCATTGGGGATGTGTGTCCTAAGGAATCCGAAGAGCCTCCAAATGCACAAGATCAACCATCCTCCTCCACGCAAGCATCTCCACAAACTCAAAATGAGGATGAGGCTCAAGTTGATGAAGAAGAAGATCAAAATGATGAGTCACCTCAAGATGACGGCAATGATCAAGGGGGAGATGGAAATGATCAAGACAAGGAGGATGAAGAACCAAGACCGCCACACCCAAGAGTCCACCAAGCAATCCAACGAGATCACCCCGTCGACACCATCCTCGGTGACATTCATAAGGGGGTAACCACTAGATCTCGTGTTGCACATTTTTGTGAGCATTACTCTTTTGTTTCCTCTATTGAGCCACACAGGGTAGAGGAAGCACTTCAAGATTCGGATTGGGTGGTGGCGATGCAAGAGGAGCTCAACAACTTCACTAGGAACGAGGTATGACATTTGGTTCCACGTCCTAATCAAAATGTTGTAGGAACCAAGTGGGTTTTCTGCAACAAGCAAGACGAGCATGGCGTGGTGACAAGGAACAAAGCTCGACTTGTGGCCAAGGGATACTCCCAAGTCGAAGGTTTGGATTTCGGTGAAACCTATGCACCCGTAGCTAGGCTTGAGTCAATTCGTATATTATTAGCCTATGCTACTTACCATGGCTTCAAGCTTTATCAAATGGACGTGAAGAGTGCCTTCCTCAATGGACCAATCAAGGAAGAGGTCTATGTTGAGCAACCTCCCGGCTTTGAAGATAGTGAGTACCCTAACCATGTTTATAAACTCTCTAAGGCGCTTTATGGGCTCAAGCAAGCCCCAAGAGCATGGTATGAATGCCTTAGAGATTTCCTTATCACTAATGGATTCAAAGTCGGAAAGGCCGATCCTACGCTCTTTACCAAAACACTTGAAAATGATTTGTTTGTATGCCAAATTTATGTTGATGATATTATATTTGGGTCTACTAATGAATCTACATGTGAAGAGTTTAGTAGGACCATGACACAAAAATTCGAGATGTCAATGATGGGGGAGTTGAAGTACTTATTGGGATTTCAAGTGAAGCAACTCCAAGAGGGCACCTTCCTAAGCCAAACAAAGTATACTCAAGATATTCTAAGCAAGTTTGGGATGAAGGATGCCAAACCCATCAAGACACCCATGGGAACCAATGGGCATCTCGACCTCGACACGGAAGGTAAATCCGTCAATCAAAAGGTATACCGGTCGATGATTGGCTCTTTACTCTATTTATGTGCATCTCGACCGGATATTATGCTTTTCGTATGCATGTGTGCAAGATTCCAAGCCGACCCTAAGGAAGCTCACCTTACGGCCGTAAAACGAATCTTGAGATATTTAGTTTATACTCCTAAGTTTGGGCTTTGGTATCCTAGGGGATCCACTTTTGATTTGATTGGTTATTCGGATGCCGATTGGGCGGGGTGTAAAATCAATAGAAAGAGCACATCGGGGACTTGCCAGTTCTTGGGAAGATCCTTGGTGTCTTGGGCTTCAAAGAAGCAAAATTCCGTAGCTCTTTCCACCACCGAAGCCGAGTACATTGTCGCAGGTCATTGTTGTGTGCAATTGCTTTGGATGAGGCAAACCCTTAGGGACTACGGTTACAAATTAACCAAAGTTCCTCTTCTATGTGATAATGAGAGTGCAATCCGCATGGCGGATAATCCCGTTGAGCATAGCCGCACTAAACACATAGCCATTCAGTATCATTTTCTAAGGGATCACCAACAAAAGGGAGATATCGAGATTGCATATATTAACACTAAAGATCAATTAGCCGATATCTTTACCAAGCCACTTGATGAACAAACCTTTAACAAACTTAGGCATGAGCTAAATATTCTTGATTCTAGGAATTTCTTTTAATATCTTGCATACATAGCTCATAAATATACTTTTGATCATGTCTCTTTCACGTGCTATGACTAATGTGTTTTCAAGTAAATTTCAAACCAAGTCATAGGTGTATTGAAAGGGAATTGGAGTCTTCGACGAAGACAAAGGCTTCCACTCCGTAACTCATCCTTCGCCATTGCTCCGAGCATCCCTCCGTCTTTTGGTATAATCTTCACTCATATGTTTTATTTGCCAAAGGGGGAGAAAGTAGTTTAAAAGGGCTCTAATGATTCCATTTTGGCGATTTATGCCAAAGGGGGAGAGAGCATGAGCCCAAAGCAAAAGGACCGCACCACCACCAATTTCAAAATTTTAGTCTTTCAATTTGGTTTTAAAGTATTTTCAAATTGGTATCTTATTTGTGATATAATTTCAAGTTGGTATACCCTCTTCAAAATTAACATCAAAACCCTCTTGAACACTAAGAGGAGGATTTCATTAAGGGGGAGTTTTGTTTAAGTCAAAGGAAAAGCATTTGAAACAGGGGGAGAAAATTTCAAATCTTGAAAATGCTTCTCAAAATCTTATTCATTTACCTTTGACTCTTTGCAAAAGACTTTGAAAAGAATTTCCAAAACCTCTGCAAAAACAAAACATGTGGTACAAGTGTGGTCCAAAATATTAAAGAAAGAAACAATCCATGCATATCCTATGAGAATTTCTATTGGCTCAATTCTAAGTAACCTTTGCACTTACAATTATGCAAAACTAGTTCAATTATGCACTTCTATATTTGCTTTGGTTTGTGTTGGCATCAATCACCAAAAAGGGGGAGATTAAAAGGGAATTAGGCTTACACCTATTTCCTAACTGATTTTGGTGGTTGAATTGCCCAACACAAATATTTGGACTAACTAGTCTGCTCTAGTCTATAAGTTACACGGGTGCCAAAGGTTCACAAAAAGCCAATAAAAAGACCAAGAAAAGGGTTCAACAAAATGAAGCAAGGGATAACCGAAGTGCTCCCTGGTCTGGCGCACCGGACTGTCCGGTGTGCCACCGGACAGTGTCCGGTGCAGCAGGGAACTCCAAGCTGAATTCAACACCTTCGGGAATTCTCAGAGGCGCTCCGCTATAATTCACCGGACTGTCCGGTGTACCACCGGACAGTGTCCGGTGCCCCAAGGGAGAGCGGCTCTGAACTCGCCAGCTTCGGGAATCCGCTCTGCTATAATTCACTGGACATGTCCGGTGCACACCGGACTGTCCGGTGAGCCAGCGGAGCAACGGCTACTTCGCGCGCAACGGTCGACTGCAACACATTAAATGCGCGCCTGCACGCGCAGAGGAGTAGTGCACGCGCTGGTGGCACACCGGACAGTCTACAGGACTTGTCCGGTGCACCACCGGACAGCCAGGCGGGCCCACAAGTCAGAGCTCCAACGGTCGGAACCCAACGGCCAGGTGACGTGGCTGGCGCACCGGATAGTGTCCGGTGGCGCACCGGACTGTCCGGTGCGCCATGCGACAGCAACCTCCACCAAACGGCTAGTTTGGTGGTTGGGGCTATAAATACCCCAACCACCCCCACATTCAAGTCATCCAAGTTTTCCACCTTCCAACTACTTACAAGAGCTAAGCATTCAATACAAGACACACCAAAGTGATCAAATCCTCTCCCAATTCCACAAAAGGCTTTAGTTATTAGTGAGAGAGATTTGTTGTGTTCTTTTGAGCTCTTGCGCTTGGATTGCTTCCTTCTTTCATTCTTTCTTGTGATCAACTCAATTGTAACCAAGGCAAGAGACACCAATTGTGTGGTGGTCCTTGCGGGGAAGTTTTGTTCCCGTTTGATTGAGAAGAGAAGCTCACTCGGTCCGAGGGACCGTTTGAGAGAGGGAAAGGGTTGAAAGAGACCCGGTCTTTGTGACCACCTCAACGGGGAGTAGGTTTGCGAGAACCGAACCTCGGTAAAACAAATCTGCGTGTCACACTTTTTATTCGCTTGCGATTTGTTTTGCACCCTCTCTCTCGGACTCGATTATATTTCTAACGCTAACCCGACTTGTAGTTGTGATTAAGTTTGTAAATTTCAGATTCGCCCTATTCACCCCCCCCTCTAGGCGACTTTCAATAGGCGAAACTGAAATTTATAACTTTAAACACACTACAAGCTGAGGTTAGCGTTAGAATAAAATCCGAGTCCAGGAGAGAGGGGAAAACAAATCAACCAAGAAAATAAAGCGGATGACACAGTGATTTGTTTTACCGAGGTTCGGTTCCAAAGAACCTAGTCCCCGTTGAGGTGGTCACAAAGACCGGGTCTCTTTCAACCCTTTCCCTCTCTCAAACGGTCACTTAGACCGAGTGAGGCTTCTTCCTTAATCTCACGGGTCACTTAGACCCCGCAAGGACCACCACACAATTGGTGTCACTTGGCTCTCTTACAAAGCTTGAGAGTAAGAAGTAAGAAAAGAAACCCAACCAAGCAAGCAAGAGCAACAAGAAACACAAGTGATCCTCTCACAAGCCCTAATGCACTAGAGTTGAATTCGGGACTTTGAGTGGATCAGTGGCTTTGATTTGTGTCTTGGAGTGTTGCACTTTGCTCTTGTATTGAATGAGATGTGTTGAATGCTTGGATGGTTGGAGTGGAGGTGGTTGGGGGGTATTTATAGCCCTCAACCACCAAAACAACCGTTGGGGGTGGCTGCTGTCGATGGGCGCACCGGACACTGTCCAGTGCGCTAGCCACATCACCCAACCGTTAGGGTTTGACCGTTGGAGCTTTGTCTTCTTGTGGCACCGGACAGGTACTGTGCACTGTTCGGTGCGTCTCTAGCGGCTGCTCTGACTTCTGCGCGAACTGTCCATGCACTGTAGCGTTGCAGGCGACCGTTGCGCTAGCTATTCGTTGTTCCGCTGGTGCACCGGATAGTCCAGTGAGTTATAGCGGAGCGCGGCATCAGAAACCCGAAGGTGAAGAGTTTGGAGTCGTACGACCCTGGTGCACCGGACACTGTCCGGTGGCACACCGGACAGTCCGATGCGCCAGACCAGGGTACTCTTCGGTTTCTTTTGCTCCTTTCTTTTGAACCCTAACTTTGATCTTTTATTGGTTTGTGTTGAACCTTTATGCACCTGTAGAATATATAATCTAGAGCAAACTAGTTAGTCCAATTATTTGTGTTGGACATTCAACCACCAAAATTATTTATAGGAAAAGGTTAAACCCTATTTCCCTTTCACCAGCATAAACCACCTTGTGATGTAAGTGCTTAAGCCATCAGAGGTACACACATTGATCCATCAAGCAATTAGATTACTATCTTTGTTACATTACAAACCCATGATTGTTGGCATGCTAGACAGGAGGCAACATCATGTGTGATCATCGCCTTTCGATGGTTTAGGCCAATGTCCTTACTGTCAAAGTTGGAGGCATCACCCTTGAAGGTGACATGCGCTTCTCTAATGAGATCATCTCTGCCCACAGATCCTTGACCCCTGTCCAAGCTCAGCTTTGGAAGTTTGGACTACGTCATTAACTACAGCGGTGAAACTCCATCTTTTCTGGGAAGACTCATTATAGGATAACGACTCCTCAACGTTGTTTCCTCAGACAACCCTCTATTGTGCCGACCTGGAGGTATTGTCTTGCCAAATCCACCTCATCTTGGCCTAAACCTCACCATGGCAGTTATATACTCCGACCAGTGTCCACCATTGGGTCACCACTGTCCACTGGTGAGGGGCTACCGTTGACCCTCCCCCCATTTTTGGTGCATCCTCTTGGATCTCCCATATGTGATACAAAATGGTGTAGACGTGTTCTAGCTTGAACTAGAACAACATGTGTGTCGAGAGGAACCCCACTGCATCACCCTCACAGGCGCCACTACATCACCCAAACTTTGCAGGTCACTAAATTGATGTGTTAGCAACGATCTAGATGATTCAAATCAAGATTAACAACTAGAATTAACAAATCATTCTAGAATAAAAAATAGGCAATCAATTAATGAACAAATAGAGAGGAACAAATTTACCACACTAACCTTGAATAAACATCACCTTGACCATCAAGTGTACAGAGTGCTCTCTAAAAGCACTAGGGAGTTTTCCCTCGAAATCTCTGAAAGCTATAGTTTAATCTAGTCCATTAGATATAATCTATTGCTAAACGTCTCCAACATGACATTTCATGCATGTCTCCAACACAATCATCATATGCACAACAGTTCAGTACAAATGTACTGCCCAGCAACTTCGACCAATATGACCTCTGTTCATCCCTAAACTTAGTCCAAAAACATAATCTCCATCGTCATCAATCACATTTCGTCTCAAGAACCACCCACATATTCATAATTCATGCAATAGAGCACGAGCACAAATCAACGACTTTCAAACTCAATCTAAGAAACATCAATCTCACGAGCGTGTTACACTAATATTAGGGGGGGTGTTTGAGAGTGCTCTAAGTATAGTTGTATATCTGGGCCACCCGTCCTAGCGTGACCCAAGCCCAAAAGGCCCAACACAATTTAATTTCGCGCGGGGCTGACCCATAATTATTAAGGGTCGTGCGGGGCTAGCCCACGGGCTTAGCCCTCAGCCCACGACACACTATTAGTAAAATGTGTTGGGCTTATTTTGGACAGTCTAAAATTATAAAACCCAAAATTCAAATTCTTATCCTAAATTTACATAAATGCCCGAAATTCACACCGAGCCTAGAATTCATATTTGAGCCCGAAATTCACATTAAAGCCTGAAATTCACATTAGAGCCTTATATTTAAAACAGATATATCATTTAGTATATATTAACATTTTCAAGCTTCATAATTCAAAAAAAAAAATCAAAGAACACGAAACCAATGGGTCGTTGAATCCTCATCTCCATGATTAGGAGCGGATGACCAAATGAATATGGGCTATTTTGTGGTGCCTACGTAAATTGTCGTGCTCGTGCCTGTCCGTGGGTCGTGACCTTGGCCCAAGCATGACATGATGTATTGGGCCAAAATTATTTCAAGACGTGTCGTGTTTGGGGTGTGCTTTTTTCTACTTCGGTATAGCCCACCAAGCCCGACCCAAATGTATAGCTCTAGCCTCTAGCTTGAGGTTTCAGCTCCGATGTGGAGTTGTAGTTTATAATATAAATATAAACAGTTAAAAATATTTTTAGTCTAAATAATAAACAAAACAACTTGCCTAAATGTCTTCTAAATGTCCATGACTCTAGCTCCATGATTTTTAAGAGTACCTAATGACCTGCTCCACCAAATCCACCAAATTTTCTGGAGATGGAGCAGTCCTAAACATAGCCTTAAACCACATATTATCGCTCGTGCATTACATTCAATATCATGTTAATCACTTTGCAAAGCTAATGTCAATCTAAAACAATGCTTAATTTTTTTTGAAAATTGGTAGTACTGTAGAGGTTGCCTACATTATTTTTTCTTTTCTTTTTTATATAGATGGAGGATTTGGAATGTACAAAGTTACAACCTCATACGAGGCAACCACTCACAAAGTTTGCAAGCACGGCCTCACAATTATTTTTATGGAGAAGGGTATTTCTTTTATCTGTCCTCTACATTCAACCATATATGCAATACCTTTAAATTGATAGCTTAGCCTCTCAATTGACACAATTTAAAATTCGCTCCTGCAGAGATTTAAACCCGTAAACTTGTGGTGATACTTAGGTAACAATAACCACTAGATTACATATCTTTCACAATTTATATTTTACGTGGTATGTTTTCTTTTAGTCTAAATTAGCTTTGATTTTGCAAACTAGTAAATTATCGACTATTTGAAACCGAAGTACAACTTAATTCCAGTCCATCTTTTTAGATGATATAGAACTAAACTTACTTTAGGTCCTGGTGTCAAACACGTTGCAAGACGCTTTAAGGTTATCCTCACCGGTGATGGTTTATTCTACCATTTTTTTTATTTCAGCTTGTTCGCTCCGACTTGCTGCGACTTTAATCTGGCTACAGCTATGACTTCTACAATATTTTATTTTTATAGATTACAATTGTAACAATCTGAACAGCTAAATGTTTTTCTCGTCTAATATAGATCCACTGTTAGGATAGCTAAATGTTCCAAACAGGCAACGGTCCATGTGACATCAAACAGTTCCAGATTTAACTTAGTACCTAGGCCTCGAGGTCAACTAGGCCTACATCATGTGTAAATCCTTTCTGGCCCAGTTATAAGTGATGAAATCCCACCATATATTTAATATAGTTCTAGACTTGATGGATTCATACCTCACATTCAATCCTATGATAACATTAAATTCATTATTTAATTTATGTATCTTTTAAAACTAATTATTCTTTTGATCCATGGATTCTAATATAAACTTGTGCAATATTTTTATGGATTTTGTTCCATAGCTAATGAGCTATGAATATAATCCATACTTTTCATAGTTTAATTTTTTTCAAACCCTTAGTTTATAATCCATGTTGAGTTTAGCCGAATAAAAAATTAAATAGACTTAGATAATTTTAGGGCATGAATTATGATATAGATTTAATTTTAATCCATTCAGAACTGTATTGGTTAAGAAAATAGATCCCGTGCGCCGCCGTATGCCCGTATGCATCGTTTGACTACTTTGGTCTTTGATTGACGGGACGGAAGGAATCGCAGAAAGGCGTGCTCGCTGCGCGACGCCATCTCTGCATCCCAACCGCTCGTGTAGGCGCAAATGGTTCAGATGTGTTCTCACGTCACGGGTAAAATCTGGCGAAACTTCTATCATCGTCACTCACAAGGCTTTTACACGACTAGTTCTGCGAGGCTAAGAGCAGAAAAAACTCCACCTGCCTGGCTGATTTCATCAACTCCGGCGGCTTGGAGAAGACGAAGCTGCTCCAGAATCCGATAGGAAGTTTGGTGCTCGCGTGTTGACGGGTTGATTTCGGTGCGCCGATGGGGCAGGCGTTCCGCAAGCTGTTCGATGCCTTCCTCGGCACCAGCGAGATGAGGGTCCGCTGATCGTTTCGCCGCGATTTTTCTTTCGCTATCTGGTTGTACTTTCAATGAACTGCCTGTATCATTTTGTTGATTGTGGTTTTCTGCTTGCTTGTTAGGTTGTGATGCTTGGTCTGGATGCCGCCGGTAAAACCACCATCTTGTACAAGCTGCAAATCGGGGAGGTTTTGTCGACTGTTCCCACGATTGGTAGGCTATCTGTTTCAGGAATTCCTTCAGTTTCGTTAGTTTAATTTAATTAATGGTACCAGTTCTCCTGATGTGTTGCCGAGGCAAAAGTAGGTTTCTGCTGCGGGGTGAAAAAAATGATGCTCGTGCTATATGGGGGTTGCGAATTGCCGAATTTGCAATTACAGATTTACCCAAATGATTAGCTGAACGCTCTTAGATTAAAAGTAGTATATTTCCTCCAGTTAAATACTTTGCTGCTCCATATATAGCTGTATATTACTACCTCCGTTCACAAATATATGACATCGTTGATTTCTTTCGAAAACTTTGACCAATCGTTTATTCAAAATATTTATTCAAAAATGTAAAATTTTAAGTCAAGCACAAACTATCTTAAGTGATAAAACAAATCACAAAAAATAAATTATAACTCATTATTATTTTTTGAATAAGACGAGTGATCAAAGTTTTTTTTAAAAGTCAACAGTGTCATATATTTATGAACGGAGTGAGTAGTAACCAACCAATATGTTCTTAAAGGTTTTATGAGGATTACTAAAAATAAATGTTTCACTTTGCCTGCAAATTCATGTGTGATGATATCTCTCTGATGCTACTACTAGGTTTCAATGTCGAGAAAGTTCAATACAAGAATGTGATGTTTACTGTTTGGGATGTTGGTGGCCAAGAAAAGTTGAGGCCCTTGTGGAGGCACTACTTCAACAATACTGATGGCTTGGTATGTTTATTATTCTTTTAAGACCTTTATGAAATGATATCGATTGTTTGTAATTGTTCTGCTTGACGGGTTGGGTTATTTATTCTTCACTTCTTGAGTTTGTGGGGATACTCCTCAAATTATTTTGTTTGTCAATCTCATCACTGGTAATCTTCAGGGGCAGTTACTGTTTCCCTTCAGTGAAACATTATTATGCATCCATTGCTGCTTTTCTTCCTCAAGATACCGTTTCAAATTCCAGAGTTTTTTCGGGTTTATGATTACGACATACACGGTGACTCTTTATGCATGTTCGGTGTTGCAGATCTATGTAGTTGATTCATTGGATCGGGAGAGGATTGGAAAAGCTAAAGCTGAATTTCAGGTCTGTAGATTGTCAGTCAGAGCTGCTTATCGCTGAATTTAATTTCTTCAACCAAGTTAATATTGAACAATTCTGTTGCAGGCAATAATCAATGATCCTTTCATGCTTAACAGTGTCATATTGGTATTTGCCAATAAACAAGATATGGTGAGGCAACAATACTTGACCCTTCATATATATATTAGCTCGGCCGGGAGGGGGGGAGACCGCCTCCCGGTATTATATTAAGAAAAGATCGAAACATGGTCCCGGCCGAGAAAATCTCCGAACCCTGCGCCTCCATCACTAGCGGGCCGTCACCATCCACTCTGCAACGGTCCAGTCGGAGGGTGGAGCGCATGACGTAACTCGGGAGCGAGCGGGGCATAACGAGGGGATTTTTTTAACCAAGCCGAAATTCGCCCTGAGGGTATTGAACCCGGGACCTGGAGGTGCTATTCGGAAGCCTTAACCATTAAGCTAGAGGCCCTTTCGCTTATATATATATATATATTAACACAAACATTCTAGAAAAAAAAATATAAATAGTGACTCAATCGTGCTACCACTACTTTGATATATCTGGCTGCTTGTGAAAAAAATTCCTTTACTCGTCTTCAGAACATCAATTCATATACCAAGATGCACCTTCGTTTCAGTTTTTAATGAAGAATACTATGCTGCATCTCATTGCATTGCAATCAGACTCTGTTATCTTAAAGAATGGTTCAGTCAGACCTTTACGTATTATCTTATACTGTATTGATTTAACTCCCAGTGTTTAGTTTAATTTATGTGTAAATGTGATTGTTCTTCGCTGGCATCCGCAATTCAGGGTGAGTGCTGCATGAGGAAGGTATACTCTACCATGAAACATATCATTGCTTGCAAGACGCGTTTCATTTATTGGCCTGTTGTTAAGGACAATATGTGAAGAATATGTCTGTGTCTTGATCAGATATGTTCTTGTGCATCTGTTACATAAAACACCCTCTGCACTTAATAAGTACACCTGTGTTAGCTGCTCCTCCCTAATGTAATTTTCCTTGTTTTTTTTAGAAAGGGGCAATGACACCAATGGAGGTGTGTGAGGGCCTTGGCCTCTACGATTTGAAGAATCGCACCTGGCACATCCAAGGCTCCTGTGCGCTTAAAGGTGATGGCCTTTATGAGGGCTTGGACTGGATGGCAAGCACTCTGAAGGAATTGCAAGCTTCAGGTCGCCTACCCTCTGGAGGGACATCGTTGTTCTAAGAAGCAAATCTGCATGTAAGATCCTTGGGTTGATACTAGTAATAATGGATCAAGAGATCATCAATGATGTTAACATCTTGATGAGAATTTCCTTTCAAATTCATGCTGCACTGCTCAGGCTCCGTGGGGTGATTCTACTAAAGAAAAGGTGAAACATGGGCCTGACCGCATAAAAATATCGGTCATGCGTTTGTACTCACCCCTGGGGATTTCTTGTCAATGATCTAACCTGTGATATAGGCCTTGTAACTTCCGTTGTGAGTAAGTTTCATTCAAAGCTAACCGGCGGATGCATTTGTCACATATGAGAATTGAGGAGTCAACTTCCACATCCTGTTGTTGTAAGAATTTCTGTAAATCGAAGTTGGCAAACATAATTTATCTCAACAAGTTGGTCCGGTCATTATTCAGGATTGGGTTTATTTTTGTGCATGCTAAAATGATGATTGAATGTGTTTAGTGGGCTGCTTCACCCATTGTTCTCTTCTAAAAATACGTGGTGTGCACTGGTAATTTTATTTGATGCGGTGCCGAATATTGGTATGAATAATCAGATCGAGAACGGGCAACGTAGGCCATTAATTTTCGTCCAGAACACATGTGATGTGTATTGGGGGGTTTTATTTGGTGCGGTGCCTAATATTTCTATGAATAATCGAGGTCGAGAACAGCCAACGTAGGTTGTATCTGTACCATTTCCTTTTCTTAGAAGCAAGTCATATGTGTAGCCAATTTAAAAATAAATGATGATAAAAATATCTGGGAAAAACAAGCCGTGAGGCTAGAAGGACAGGTAGAGGAAGAGGAAAGAACCGTGCCACTGACGAACGTCGACAGCTCCCGTGACCCAGTTCCCAGCCGCAGCCACACAAACAGACCGCCCCCTCTCGTGCTCTCACCCTCCGTTCCTCGTCGCCACTCGCGTGCCGTGCCGTGTGAGTGACCCTCGTCGCGACTCGCGTCGCTAGGATGAGATAGAAACGAAACCGGCCCCCACACCCGGCTCGCTCGCATGAAGCAATCGCCGGCGTCTACTGCAGTCTCCGACTCTGGGATGCTGGGCCGCCGCCTCGCCTTGCTCCCGGCGGCGACCGTCGGGCGCGGGGGTAGGACGACGCGGGCGCGGATGACGATGGGGTGCGTGCTGCTCGACCACGTGGCGCCGCGGCTCGCGGTGGCCTCGGCCACGCTCGTGGGTGCCCGGGAGGTGATCGCGGCGGCTGCCGCCGCGGGCGCGGGGGGAAGCGGCGCGGTGCACGGCGCCGTGGCGTCGACGCTCGCGCAGGTAGCGGTCACGGCCGTGGCGATTGCATCGGGGGCGTGCCTTTCGACCAAGGTCGACTTCCTCTGGCCTCGCATCGACCAGTTGCCAGGTAACAGACGTGCAATTGTGTAGATTTATACTGACTTGGCCGTATCGGCTGCATATTGTCTAAACCTCTAAAACTAACTGTTATTTAGATAATAAGTTATTAGCTGATTTTAGGATGTACTAAAGCTAATAGTTAGCGACTAAAATTAGCTGTAGACATCCAAACAACCTAACTAATAGTTCAGCTATTAGCTATTTTTAGTAAATTAGTTAATAGTTAGCTAGCTATTTGTTATCTATCTAATTACACTAGCAATTTTTAGCCAACTAAGGGAGTGTTTGAATGCACTAGAGCTAATAGTTAGTTGCCTAAAAATTTGCTAGTAGAATTAGCTAGCTAACAAATAGCTAGCTAACTAGTAGCTAATTTACTAAAAATAGCTAATAGCTGAAATATTAGCTATGGTGTTTGATGTCTATAACTAATTTTAGCCACTAACTATTAGCTATAGTGCATTCAAACACCACCCTAACTATTAGCTCTAGTACATTCAAACACCCGAGTTGGAGCAGCTAATAACTAATAGTTATTTGAGAGCTAATATATTAGCTAAACCTCTCAGCTAATTTTGGCTACTAAGTGCTAACAGTTAGTTTGAGGTTTAGAATCGGGCCAGCTATGTAAGAACATCTCGTTAAGCATTCATTTGTTGAAACAATTGCCACCGTAAGCAGAGCAATTATGTTCAGATCATTGTTTTCAGATCGTCCAACTAATTGCGATTAGTCGGGCTGATTGGTACTCTGGGTTCGATTAGGGTGCTCGATTCGATCAGGAGAGATAATCGTCCATATCGTCCGATTAGTCGGCGATATGGAGCGATGAGTCGACCGATGAGCGATCAGTCGATCAGCATATTAATTACTCAGGGTAGTCCAACAGGAGTGAAAGAGCTGCTGTCTTGTAAGTTGTAGACTTGCAGTTTCATAGTTTCATATAGACTTGCTGGTGCTGTTTTCATCTTTTCATACTGCTGCCTTGTTGGTGAATGGTGAATTGGTGATCATTTCAAGCTTGCTACAGCATCTTGGTCATATAGTCTAATCCTTTTATTGAGTTTATTTTAAGTATAGTCTATACTATATAAGTATATATCTATATATAGTGTTATATATGTGTGTGTATATATATGTCCTAGAAATATGCAGGACGACCAGGTGGACGATTTGGGTCGATCAGGGGCTACTAATCGCCCTAATTGTCACCTAATCGCGACTAATCGGCTGATCGCCCAGTTAGAACGATCAGACGATCTGAAAACAATGGTTCAGATATAAGCGATTCAATGACATGCCATTGCCTCTTTGAGAGCACTTAGAGGGGGGTGAATAGGTGATCCTGGGAATTTCAACACTAAATAGCCAACACTTGGTTATGAAATGTTAGTGCAATTAAAACCAAGTTGCTAAAGTGTGAATTCTAGAAGAAAGCCAATCACAAATAAGATGGACACAAGACGCAGTGATTTATCCCATGGTTCGGCCAATGTCTACTTCCACGTTGTGGTGACCTCCTTCGGTTAAGGATTGCACTCAATCTCTCTCAAGTGATCCAATGATCAACTTTGAGTACCACAGCTATCTTCCTTAGTAATCTTTCTCCCGTTTGCGAGGAATCTCCATAGATTGGAGCCTCTCGCCCTTACAAGTTTATCACAAGAGAAGCACCGTAGTGAGGGAGATTAACACACGCAAGACTCAAATCCGCAGCACACACACGCACACAAGCCAAGACTTGAGCTCGAAACACATCACAGAGGATTCACAACTCAAACGGAGCTCAAATCACTAACACAATCGATCAAATGCGTGGAGGCGGAGTCTGGGAGTCTTAGGATGCTTAGTGAATGCTTGGTGTACTGCTCCATGCGCCTAGGGGTCCCTTTTATAGCCCCAAGGCAGCTAGGAGCCGTTGGAGATCAACTTGGAAAGGCAATTCTTGTCTTCTGTCGAGTGGTGCACCGGACAGTCCGGTGCACCACTGGACAACTACTGTAGCAGTCCGGTGCGCGATCTCTTTCCTTTTCTGGCGAAGCCGACCGTTGGATCTTTGGATCTGTTGGCACACCGGACACTGTCCGGTGCGACCATTGGCTAAGCCACGTGTCGCCCGTTGATCGCGCAGGCGACCGTTGGCCGCTGGCGCCGTTGGCTCACCGGACAGTCCGGTGCACCACCGGACGGTCTGGTGATTTTAGCCGCGACGTCTTTTTCTTTCCCGAGAGCGACGAGTTCGTCGCCGAAGACTTGGGCGCGAGCGCTGATGACTCACCGGACAGTCCGGTGCACCACCGTACAGTCCGGTGATTTATAGCCATGTCGCCGCGTCGATTCCTGAGAGCGGCCAGTTCGCCGCCGGGCCAGCCTGGGCACCGGACAGTCCGGTGCGCCATAGGCTGGTGCTGTTTTGGCTGAACCGAGCCAGTCCTTCTCCATTTCTTTTCCTTTTTTCTTGGCTATGTCTCTAGCATTTAGATAAACATGTTAGTAACCAAAAACAATTTACTAAGTCTAGAAACATACCTTGTGCTTTGATGTGCACTTTTCACCTACTTAGCTCATATGAGTTTAAAACAAGGTGTTGGGCATTCAATCACCAAAACAATTATAGAAATGGCCCAATGGCACATTTCCCTTTCAATTAGCTGATTTCAATTCTTGTCTTATTTGATCGAAAGGTATTTTGTTCACTATGAGAATGTCAGATGCTTATGCTATCTCACTATGTATTTTGTGCTTGTAGTTTGACGTAGTAAATAAATAATCTACTTTGCCCCCTACTTTGTAGGGTTTGTTTCTTGGGCGAAACGTTCTTAGTTAGAATTATTGATGCAATTAGCCGATAACAACTTTATGACTAAAGGATTTTCACCTCGTCATTTTTTGTATTCATTCTGATTACTATCTCATATTTGTATTATGTGATTTAGCAGATACTCTTATATTTGAAGGAGTGGAGGTGACAGGATACCAGATATTTGAGGATCCCAAGGTGCAGAAAGCAATAGAATTTGCTAGTACAGCCCACCTTGGGCAATTTAGGAGAACAGGGGATCCATATATTACACACTGCATACACACTGGAAAAATTTTAGCTGCCTTGGTTCCGTCAACTGGAGAAAGAGTATTTCCCTCTCCTGTCTTCCGAGAATACATCTTCATTTTTTTTCTTCACTAACTTAATTGATGAGTGTTTTTCTTCTTTCTTCCCTTATAGGCTGTTAACACAATTGTGGCTGGCATTCTTCACGATGTTGTTTGTGATACATCAGAGAGCTTGAAGAGCATAGAAGAGCAGTTTGGGGCTGATGTTGCTAGCTTGGTATCTGGTGTATCAAAATTAAGCTACATAAACCAGGTGATGTATACCCTGTTGATATTGATTGAGACTCGATGTAAATTTCCATCTCTTTTAGGAAAACACTGTCTAGTGCCTACAATAAAAATTCCAGACTAAATCCAAGTTTCTTTGTTTGACATTGGAGGAAGCAATTTACTTCCCTCAGGAACTATTGCTATTGTTCATTACTATTTTCTGTGCGCTGCAGCTACTTCGCAGGCATCGACAAAAAAATACTGGTGGGAGCACTCTTACTTCAGAGGAAGTATGTTCCCTTCCACTAACCTTTATTGCATAGTGATGAGACTATATTGAACGGCTGTCAATCATCAGTCTTTTTGCATGATTTTGCTTGTTAATGCATGAGTTCAAACAAAATATCAGCATCTTCTGACAAAACTGTTGTGAGATGCCAGAAAAGTATATAAAACTGCTTTCTGAAAGCCGTGGTTTGATTATCCTCTTGTTGTCAGTCAGGCAAATAATCTACGTGTTATGTTATTGGGGATGGTTGATGATCCTCGTGTGGTGCTCATCAAGCTGGCAGATCGCTTGCACAATATGCGGACAATGTATGCAACTCTAGCCCTTTCATCTCTATTTAGCATGTCCTGCTTATTACTTGTTTCCTAAATGTAAAATCACCTTTGCGATCTGAAGTATTTTAGGGATGCAGTTCTTATTGACATTCTCTTTGTTCATCATGTTCCCTTTCCATGTTATGTTCTGTCGTCAATTTCTAATATTTTCATCAAAAATGGCAAGACATACTCAAAGCACTGGGAGGGTCATGAACATTAAAATGCAATAGGGATCTATATTAGATAAACACATTAGGTTTCAAGTAGAAAAGGAGGGTGAATTTTGATAACTGAATTCTGTTTTGTATTATCTGCCTCTCCTCAACATTTTCATTTTATCTGCTGCTATTTATGCAAGATGCATAAAATTCATTATTTATTAATCTATACTCCATGAACATTTCCATTGGCTCCAGTCTAGGCATCAGGCTTACAGAATACAGACTACCTTATTGTGCTTCATACCCATTGCAAAAGTTTTACTGTGTTCTCCTTATCAAATCCACAGCAGTGCATTTTAATCCATTTTAGCATATCAGCATCATAAGACAGTTCAAATGATCTCAATGCTTCTACTTTTGACTTCACTGTGCTTTCAAATAGCTATTGGATTCCATAAAATGTTGATCCTTGTGGAAAACTTTTTTGCAGTTATGCTCTTCCTGTACCTAAAGCTGAAGCTGTTGCTCAAGAGACATTGGCTGTCTGGTGCTCACTTGCTTCTCGATTGGGAGTCTGGGCTTTGAAAGCTGAGCTGGAAGATTTATGCTTTGCTGTCCTCCAGGTATTATTTTTATTCAACATTTATTTTATACCAAATGGTCGATTTTTTAGCTAACAAATGGGTACATTCATGTAAAGTACACAAACCTGTGATGATCTTTAGGGCCGTACCTAGAAATTGGAGGCTCTGAGGTGAAGCAATAAGGGCCCTAGTTTTTTTAAAAAATATAGCAGAAACACAAGCATCAAATTTTGGTAGTTACTAGTTGCTATAAAACAATACACAATTTATTTGTGACAACTGCCCAATTGGGGATGGCTGGATGGGGAGATGTATACCTTGCCTAGTTGCCATTGATGGAGCCATCTGTGTTGGCATTGGACCATTGGTGGCTGGTGGCACAGTGCAGGTAATCAGCATCTTGGTGGCGGCGCTGATGGCCCTAGCATGGTCCACGATGGGACAAGCAGAAGCGAAAAGCCAAAGAAAAAGGAATACAACATCGTCTCACCTGGGCCCTGGCGCCTACTCGGGTACATGTAGTCGCCAATGATCCAATATCCAAGGATCTAAGCACCAAGCGTGTGCCTGAAAGTGGAGGCTGGTGGGTGCCTGAGCCTTAGTTAGGTGGGGTTGAGCCTTTCTTAGTTCTTGCTCTAGCGTGTGCAACTAATGTTTTTTCTAATAACTATTAAACCTTGTTAATTAGTAGTTGATATACATCTGGGGGCCCTAACTTTTGGAGTCCCTGAACAGTCGCACATGTTGCACACTAATGTATGACCCTGATGATCTTCTACATTTTCACTTCTTTGCTTGAGTCTTAGACTCTCAGTTTTGTAGCAGCAACGATTAACCATTTACCCTTTATTTTAAATCAACTTGCTTTTGGAATCCATTTTTCTGTATCTATTAGTATATTTTTACTATTAAATACCTCTGTCTCTGCAGCCTCAAATCTTCAAGAAAATACAATCTGAACTTACTTTAATGTGGAATCGTACCGGAAAATCTAAAAATATGAGAAGATCATCAATTCGAAACGAATTACTTGCTTCAATGAAAGATGGGAATATGGTGTCCATCAATGATTTGTTTAGTTCATGTAACCAAGAAAGACCAAATATGAAGGTGAGTACTTTGTAAAATTGCACATGCGATCCTTGCACTCTTTTGCTCACTTGATCAACACTGACATTTTTCAGCATTCTCATTTGTACTTCCTTATAGCATATTTGTTCTTTTCATTTGTTTTCCATATGACAGCCATTACATCATATGAACATAGATTTGAATAGAAATCAATGCATCATTTTTACGTTTGTTGCCAGGTAGGTTGACCATATGTGATATCCAATATCTTAATATATAAATTGTGCTTTTCTATGTGCAGGACTTATTGCAGGCAGTTTTGCCATTTGACATCTTTTTGGATCGGAAGAGGCGTTCATACTTCCTTAGCAATCTCAATAGTAATTCTGGAGAATCTATACCAAATCCTAAGATAGTTGACGATGCTGCTGTTGCATTAGCATCTTTAGCATCTTGTGAGGAAGAACTTGAGCGAGAATTACTCATATCAACATCGTAAGCTTTTCATTCTAATTTCCAGAATGTGAAAATCTGTCCCTCGTTGTATTAATTGTTTTTTTCAGGGATCAAGAGAAGTTTCTCCCTACAGCTTATATATGTTAAAACTAGATAAAAAAGATAGTAAAGTACAAAAGCAGAGTATAAGAAGTGTAAAAGAGAAATAAAATTTTAAAATGTCACAGCACTTGTAGCTTCAATTAGAGGGAAATACTTCTTTGCTCTATGCATAAGCTTCGCAAAGTTGTTCCTAAAGAGCAGCTTGCAGGTTATTATTCAGGGAACAACAACATTGAAGATGAAACCATTTGTTGTCTAAACAACTAACTCATTAAATTGATAAGGAGCTGCCTCGCGTGGGGTGTGTGTTGAGGTTTGGCAACGACGGCGCACCGCGGTCTTCTTCCTTTTGTGCCGGTGTTTGGTGTAGGTACCGTCGAGTTCCTTTGGCCATGTGTAGCCCGTCTAGCGGAGTCGTAGTTGCTCGTTACTTGTGTTGAGCTCGACAACGATGACTCTGGATGGGTTTTGGGGGGAGGGATACCGGATACCGTTATCTGGGTTGTTTGTGCACTATGTGTAGGTTTCGGACCTGTTTTTCCTTAAAACTGAGTCAATTACATTCTTCTTAATTGAAATGCAGAGCTCCTGCCATTACGTTAAAAAAAATGAAGAAGGGAACCCTAGCTAACTCATCGTGTTAGTTGTGAAGATTACTAACATTGTGGTGGTTTTAATACTTGTATTATGTAATTTCTTGTTCAGGTACATACCTGGGATGGAAGTGACTTTGTCGAGTAGACTCAAGAGCTTGTACAGTATCTACTGCAAGGTACTACTGCTTATATACTGCAAAATATATGTATTGTTTGTAATCACATGTCTCAACCATCATGAACTTAAATTTAAGAAGGAGGGTGTCATGGACATACTTCAAATGGCCCTACACTCATGCAGCGTGGACCATGCCGATGCCCGGCGGTGCACAGCAAGGGCAGAGCCAAAAAAGGATAGGGACTCCTGAAGTCCTGATCTCTGGAAATAGATAACAGCTAAAACCAATCTAATATATCTCTACCAGAACTAAGCCACCTTGGGCCTGGAATGAAAAGTGTTGGAACATGACTCCATGTGGATAGTTATGCACGAGCCCTAGGGAGGTTTGGTGCTGCTCCTTGGGCCCTAATGTGCTGGATATGTCATTATGCTGGATTTTTTAGTCTAACCAAATTATATTTTCTTCTGTGCAGCATTCATTTTTAGTCTTAACGCATTCTGTCTCCACAGATGAAAAGAAAAGAAGTAGGAATTAGGCAAGTGTATGATGCTCGTGCATTGAGGGTGATTGTTGGAGACAAAAATGGTGCCATGCATGGATCTGCTGTCCGGAGTTGTTACAGCATCCTTGATATAGTACACAGGTGACAAAATGATCTATTGCTCAAATTATTCATATCAATAAGACTACTGAAACTAATGTGCTATTCGGTAAAAAAAAGAAAGAATCCGTTATTTTAAGACATTGTACATGGGTGAACTTACATTATATTACCTATGGAGTAAGTCTTGCCATGTTTATATTGTGAATGTTCGTTGTGGCTAATTTGAGATCTGTGTTTATGTTTGATTTTCCGAGTCCACAATTCACTACACAACAGTTATTTCAGTTTAAAACTTTGTTACTTACTCACTTCCAAACTTTGTAAATTGTCTGCTCCACCTGCAGGCTATGGACTCCAATTGATGGGGAGTTTGATGACTACATTATCAATCCTAAGGGTAGCGGTTACCAAGTAAGAATCATCTAAACATAACGTCCATTGTTAGGCAATACCCTCTGCAGCCAGGAGCCACTAGCCCAGTATCACATTCCAGCCAGGATGAAAATATGTTAGAATTCTGAGTTGTGGAATAGCAACCCAGGCTTAGTATTATACCTTACTTCCTCCAATTTTAAATATAAGTCCATCTATGTTTGTTCTAACTCCTAAGTTACCTTGAATTTTGATGATTAATACCTAAAACTATGTATGGATTGACAACACAAGGTTAGCATTAAAAAAACTTGGTCGATAGGGGAAAGACCGGCTCCATGATATTATATTAAGAAGAGGCTCAATTGGAGCCCCAACCGAGAAAAGGTCACAAAAGCTGCCCCCGGTGCAACATGAGGGTCCGCTCTCTATAGGCCAGATCTTTACTCGTGCTTTGAACCCTCTCAGCTCCTACACAAGGATCCGTCCTCCATAGATCAGTCCATATCATGTGTACATAACCAGGGAAATCAGCGATTGACCTTTTTTAACCTCAGCCTGAAATTCGCTCTCATTGGGATTCAAACTTAGGACCTGAGGAGTGCTACTCAGACCATCTAACCAACTCAGCTAGATGCCCTTTCACAAGGTTAGCCTTAAACATGAAAATACTTTCTAATATAATTAATTTAATTTAAGATAATATATTTTTATAGATATTGGTAGTCAAATCTACAAACTTTTGACTTAGATGGACTTACATTTGTGGGATGAAATAGTAGACTGCTGGAGTTCATAGTCTGCTTTCCCATCTTTGCTTATTAATTTGCCGTCGTTTTTCACTTTATAGTCACTACACACAGCAGTTCAGGCATCTGATAGCTCACCGCTGGAGGTCCAGATTAGAACCCAGGTAAATAATTTTGTGCCCTTATTTGAATAAATTCTGATAGTTCATGTTGATGCTGATGGAGGTCTCTTCACAGCGAATGCATGAGTATGCAGAACATGGACTTGCTGCTCATTGGCTGTATAAGGAGAGCAAAGTTGAGTACAGAAGTAGCATGAGTAAGAGAATAAGACAAAGTACATCATATTCATCTAGTTCTTCAGAAGATGAAAGTTCTGTACAGGATGATATCCCATCAAAGTACAGTTCAATGAAAGTGGGGCATCCAGTGCTAAGAATTGAAGGTAGTCACTTACTAGCAGCTGTCGTAGTCAGGTATATCTTCATTCAAAAATAGAAACTGTTGTTTGTTCTGGAAGACCAATATTGCAGCTGATATATGTTTAAATCAATTTGCAGTATAGATAAAGGAGGAAAGGAATTGATTGTTGCTGTAAGTTTTAGTCTTGAAGCTTCTGAAGCTGTAGCTGAGCTAAGGTCATCTTTTCAGTTGAAGCGTTGGGAAGCCTATGCTAGGCTTCATAAAAAGGTCAACGCGATAGCAATTTTACTCTTAATGGGGTTATTTTCACATACTTTCAGTCGAAACGGTAATACTGACTCTTATTTCAGGTTTCTGAGAAGTGGTGGTGTGCACCTGGACATGGTGACTGGTCAACAAATCTGGAGAGGTACACACTATGCCAGGATGGGATATTTCATAAGGTCTGTACAGCTGAAACATTAGCTCTTTATCAGTTTTTGTTTCTTCTTCTCAGCCTTTTGTTCTGTTTTAGATTATATGAGAATGCAAAACTGATATTGCATGCACATTTGGAATCATCGCACCAACTGAAAAATTTAGAGATACAAGTTACTGCTGGTGCCCTAAACTCCTATTATGTGATTATGTCGTGGGTTTGATTATATCCTGTGCGTCTAAGATGTCTTGTTTCAGCAAGACCAATTTGGGAGACTTTTACCTACATTTATTCAAATAATTGATTTGGCGGAAGAGGAAGAGGAAGAGTATTGGATGGTTGTATCTGCCATATTCGAGGGAAAGGAAACTTGCAGTCTACCATCTGAATCGAGTTATGCTGATAAATCATCATCTGAACCTCCAAGTTCTACTCCATTAAGCGACCCCATCAACAATAAGGTTAGCATATTACAGCCATCTATGAGAAAGTAAAGATTGTTTACAATCATTTTGTTGCTGTTGTTCTGTTACCTCTCTTCTTTCCCGTGGAATTGTGATGTATCTCGAAGGAAGAAAATAACATGAATCCTTATTGTTTCCACAATGTGCTCCGGTAGGTGCATTTGCTCAGAACCATGCTTCAATGGGAGGAGCAAGTTCGTCGTGGCGCATCTTTGGCAGAGAAAAGTCTCAGTGCAAGCATCTGCACAAAGGCAATCCTGCGTGAGGTGGCCATAATATTCTGGCCTAATGGCAAGATTATGAGAATGAGCACTGGTAGCACAGCTGCTGACGCTGCTAGAAGAATGGGCGTCGAAGGGAAGCTGCTCTGGGTTAATGGCCAACTAGTGCTGCCCCAAACAGAGCTAAAGGATGGGGATATAGTTGAAGTGAGGGTATAGATGCAAGTACCAGATTCCAGTACACCTTCCTCAGGGTTATTGATCATATTGGTTCCTCAGTTCTTGCCCTATCTTGGCAATGCATCGAACCTCAATTGTACAGTCCATTTGTCGAAATGAATCGAAGAAAGAAGGATTAGGTCCAGTAAGTGTTGTGTCATACAAGAGTTCACTGTGTACATAAGAAACTGCAAGTATAAAAGCTGTCTGTCCAGCTGTGCTTCTCCTTGCCCATAGTTACAGTGGTAATGTAAATTTCCGTAAGTAAAGATGTAGTAATGTTTAGTTAGTGGTCCACATTTCAGCGTGAAGTTATGAAGTGCAGTAGCGCTGCAAGTTTTTTTTTATATATGTCCAAAGTAGATGTCTCATGCTGCCTAAAAAAGATGTCCATGTCCCGTAATTTGGCAAGCCAAGATTTTCAACGTTGTTTGGTTTGTGGAGTCAACCTATGCTTGATGTATCATGAATTCATCCCTTAAATTTTGGTGGAAATCCTCATGAATATACTACTCCGTCCGTCCTAGGATATAAGGCGTAACCACTTTTTGTTCTTGTCCCACGATATAAGACGTGCTCTCTATGCATACGTACATCGATACAATGGTATAGACATAATTAAATACATTTTTTGGTCTTTGAACCAGAGGTGGTTGTGCCTTGTATACTGGGACAGAGGGAGTAATTGTTACTTTATGAGGAATGTGATGGTGATGGATCAACTCATTCTATTCCATAAACTAAACAAAAAATGAGGAGTGAGAATAAGATGGACCACCTCAAACCAAACACGAGCCTGTTCGGTTGGTTTTAATCCGTATCGGCTTCTACTGCTTCTACACTATGGATTCGTTTGACTTTAATCCGTACCGGTTTCTACTGCTTCTACACTATGGATTGCAGTTGCAGCAGGCCAAACAACTGGCTTTAATCTAAAAGTGGATTTGTTTTTTAAGATGATTGTCAACAAGTTAAATAACTCTGTCTCTATGATGCTGGTTAATGGTATGGATGCGCTGATTTTACACGTGTTGAGCACTAAAAAGAGACCGGACGGTCCGACCCTGAGGCCGGACGGTCCACGTTTGTGGGCCAGACGGTCCGCGCAAGCGCAGAACATATTAGGGTTCTGAGTTTCTTGCTATGTTTGTTGGCGAGAATCTTGGGATTAGTTCGGAATTTTGTTGGTAACGGGTCCAGCCCCCCCTCATCTATAAAAGCAGAGGAATACAACCGATTTAATCAATCAATCAAACCTTCAACCAATACAATTTACATTTATTCTTAGGAGTAGTTCTAGTCTAGTTCTAGGTTAGTCTTCCAATCCTCAAATTCTTCGCTTCTCTTCGACTCTACGTCGATTAGAGGAGTCTAGGTCAGTCTACCCGAGCCTAGACACCACCTAGGATCTCTACTCCCGACGGGGTCCCTCCCGAGAGCGAGATCCAGGCACCGTCGGCGACCTTCTGTCACCCCTGCGCACGCGCGGACCGTCTGGCTGTCAGGCAGGGAACCCTAGCCCTGCTCCAGGTCGTGGACCGTTCGGCCCTTGGTCGCGGACCGTCCGCGCCTGACCAGAGAGCACCGCCGCTGGTTCTTGTTGAGTGTTTGGCGCCCGAAAAAGGTGCCAACATACTTTTTGGCGACTCCGCTGGGGATAACACATATAGACTCATCAAATCGGCCCTCAATGGCCGGTTCAAGGGATAGCTCTGATATTTCCCCAAGCAACATTATAGAGCCGACTTGGGAGACCTTGCCGGCTGACGAACAGCTCCAGTTCGAGGAGCACAAGGAGCAGCTGATTCAAGAGGCAAAGGCGAAGTTCCTGGCCAACTTCAAGGTGGACAGGAACAATAAAGTCGTCCGATAACGGGCGACGGATCCAGCTTCGCTCCAACTCACACCATATATCCCCAATGTAAGTAACACAAACGAGCTACAATTTCTTAAGAATTATGTAGATGAACAGCGAGAACAAATGCAAAATATTATAGGGGGTATGCAAAATGATTATAGGAGACTAGTGCGTGCATTTGATAAATCCACTATTACAAATTTTCCTTCGCACAAGGTTGAATTAGGGGGAAACATGCGTAGTACATCAGCTATAGGTTGTCATGACCAGTTACAACCCCTTTATGGGATGCCGATGGATACATACCCTGAGCAGCCACAAATTGGCAGTAAATCAGCCGATCTACACATGGTCGGACCGTCCGCACGTGAGCGCGGACCGTCCGGGCCAGCTACGGCTGGACCCATTTTTAATGAGTTACCCAAACATGCACCCGAGCCACAACATATGGCACAGAATCTAAACTACCAAGTCGGACCGTCCGCATACAACGACGGACGGTCCGCATATAATCATGGACGGTCCGGGCCAATGTCCGGACAGTCCGCGCATGACTTTTTTGAGGAGGATTGTTACCTGAATCCTCACCCGTCCCAGCAACACTTTCCATCACACTATGCGATGCATCAGGCTATTAATACAAAATCCCGAGCTCAGGAAAGCTTTCCGGCCCTACCTAGAAGGCCAGAAAGGAACGATCAATCCTATGAGCCATATAGGGTAAATGGCAATGCACCACATAGCTCAAACCAATAGGGGGAAAGACAACATGCTAATATCCATCCAACCCCACCTATGTTTAACCAGAGAGTCGGTGGTCTCGTACCGGCTGTCATTGATATAGTGAGGGAGAAAATAGCCAGGGCGTTCCGAGATAAGCTCAAAGTAAGCATGGTGCCTGGGGGGCAATCATATCGGAAACCTTATGACAGCCGATTTGATCACCACCCATACCCCAGGGAACCAAGATACCCGAATTCGCAAAATTTTCGGGTGACCAAGGAAAAAACACGCGCGAACACATAGGCCAGTTCTTAGCACAATTAGGAGAATTGGCCTACACAGAAGCATTTCGCGTGCGTTTATTTTTATTGTCTTTAATAGGAACCGCGTTCGCGTGGTACGCCACTTTACCTCCTAATTCTATTTTGTCATGAGGGGAGTTAGAGCAAAAATTCCATGATCACTTCTTTTCCGATGATTATGAATTAGATCTGGTAGACCTAGTAGCCCTGCGATAGGGGAAGGACGAATCGGTTAATGAATACATCCGGAGGTTCCGGGATACAAGAAACCGATGCTTCCAAATACACTTAGCAGAAAAACAGCTAGCAGGATTAGCCTTTAATGGACTGAGATATTATTTAAAAGAAAGACTAGAAGGCATCCATTTTTTCACGCTAGCACAATTACACCAGAGAGCTTTGGCCTGTGAAAGCCGGAGCAAAGAGACTGCCAAAACCATTCGTCATAATGTCCATATAGTAGAGTGCGACCAAAGTAGCTCAGACGACGAATCAACAGAAGTATATGCTGTTGAAATGGTTTGGCCAAAGCAGGCCAAATCTTCGGCTTGTTCCTCCTTGCAGCCGGTTCAAAAGAAACGACAAGAGGAGATTAAGTTTACATTTAATATTGATAAATGTGATAAAATATTTGATGAATTACTCAAAAATGGCAATTAAAATAAATCACACTGTTCCATCCACCGACGAGTTGAAATGTCGTGCATACTGCAAGTGGCATAACTCATTTTCTTATGCCACTAATGATTGTAATGTATTCCGTCGACAAATTCAATCGGCCATTAACGAAGGACGATTGAAATTTCAGGAAATGCAGGTGGACACGGAGCCCTTTCCAATGAACATGATCGACTTTGAGGGCAAGAGGATCCTGGTTCGGCCAAACACAGCCGATAAGGGCAAAGGCAAAGAGATAATCATCGGCAACGCAAGAGAAGCTGATAGGAATCATAAAATTTCTTGCAGGAAAGTGGTGGCCGAGAAGACTCCCGATGGAAGGGAGACTCTTAAGGTGACCATCACGACCTCCAGCGATGGGGGGCAAGCGCAGACCAAGGGGCAGGAGCAGGAGCCTGCTGTAGGATAGGACACCGGCTAAAGGGGGGTGAATAGATGGTTTTGACTAAAATCAAAATCACTAGAGAAATTTAATCAATATGAAAAGAGGTATAAATTCTCTAGTGACAACAAGTAAGTAATCTATGAGAAACAACTATGGTAATTGTATGCAAGAGAGACAATATGTGAAATACTAATTACTTGCACGGTAATAAGTAATGCGAGAAAGAAAAACACCGAATTTTATCCCGTGGTATCGGTGATTTGCCGATCACCCCTAATCCACGTTGAGGTGGACTTCAAGCTCTCACTTGCTCCTCTATCAAGACGCGGCTTGATCTTTGAGCCAAGTGGACAAGAAATCACCCAATACCTCGTTTCCACTAGCGTCGCCTTTGCCGCTCCGGCGAGGTAGGCGCAAACCCCTCACAATCGATATCACGGCTCCTCCACAATCTTCTAGGAGAGCTCGACGGAGACAACACCCGAGCCGTCTAGGAGGCAGCAACCTCCAAGAGTAACAAGCTGATGACGCTTGCCCAGTGTACCACCTAGTGCCTCAAGAATCACCAATGGATGCAAATGCACTAGGAACTCTCAATCTCTCGCTAGAATGCAATCTCAAGCAAGGAGTGTGAGAGAATGAGTGGGAGGATCACAAATGAGCTCAATGTGTGCAAAGAATGGCCAAGAGGACCCTCACACACGAGCTCCCCTTCTATTTATAGCCCACCTCACAATTCCAACCGTTATGTGCAACTAGCACACTTTCTGCGCACACGTGAACGGTCCATGCCCTGAGGCCGGACGGTCCGTCGTACAAGTAACGGCTAGTTTTCCCGTTTAAAATCTGTCAGAGATGTCAGAAAAGCGAGGTCCGGACAGTCCGTCAACCTTGGCCGGACCGTCCGCGACCTAGCAACTTGGAGCACCAGAGCTCTGACCATGAAGAGTTAACACACGTGGACTGTCCGCCCTACAAGGCCGGACGGTCCGCGACCTGGGAGTCAGTACTGTCTGGGCTTAGGCCCCGGACAGTCCGTAGTACAAGTGCCTAAAAACACATAATCCCTGCCCAAACCAATTTGGCACCTGTGGACGGTCCGCCAACCCTGGCCGGACAGTCCGCACAATAATACAGGGACTATGCAGAGAGCAACCCTCTCTGGTCAGGACTGCGGATGGTCCGGTCCCAAGGCCCGGACAGTTCACAATACAAATGTACAGGACCAGTCCGAAGTGAACTACTTCGGTCTCTACTGGATGGATCGTGGATAGTCCGCCCACTTGGCCCGGACGGTCCGCCAGCCCCATGACTTAGCAACTTTTCAAACATGCTTTCGAAAAGATTTTTAACTCTCGAAACTGGAAGCATTGTTAGTCCTCATGCAAATGCAACCACTAGATGCTCTATGAGGCACTAAGTTTTACACAGACCAAAGTCATTGACCCCTCTTAATAGTACGGCCATCTAGCCTACTAATCCGGTCAAATATCTTCTCTAAACTCCTGGAGACCGGCAAAAACAAAAACCTATGTTATACCTTTGCCTTCACTTGATCCACAACCAATGCTTATAAGTCTCCAAGTTTTTCTATTCTATGTGGTCCAACCTGCATTCTTATTTCTTCAAGAACCGTTAGTCCACAAATGGTTGTCATTAATTACCAAAACATCACTAAGGGGCCTAGATGATTCACACCTGTGCTGCGCACCTCGGACGGTCCGACGCAGAGGCGCAGACGGTCCGGGACCACGCCGGACGGTCTGGAGAATTCCAGCGGACGGTCCGATCATAGTCAAAACCCGCAACGACCGTGTACCTTCAAACCACGACGACCAGAGATAGGTACGTGGAAAACAAATACATTTATAGCAGCTGGTTGGCTAGTCAAATCTGGCCTGACTTTCGATCAATTATGGTCCAAATATGTGAAAAAGAAGGCCAGCCCTAGTGACCGGCCAGCAAAGCGACCTCGCTCGCCCATTCGTGAGCAATATCAGGTAAGACCGATTGGACCACCCCACCAATCGAAAGAAATGGAAGGTCATACTGTCCAATTGAGACCTAACATACCTACATGGACACCTCCACCCCCTTATCCACCTATGCCATATCCATACACATATATACCTCCACCATATGTCCCAAATCAAATGTGGGGCATGCCACCATATCCATTTGGGATGCCACAGTACCCCGCTTGGGGGGGGCACCCCAAACATCTGTATTCAACAGGTTGGCACCTCCAGTACAAGATCGATTGAGCGTCGCTCAATCCGGTCACCAGACACAGGCCCAACAAGATTGCCGGAGTACTCGGCCTCAAAGGCCGACCAATCCGACAGGGGGGCATATACCTGCAGCGACCGAAAGAACAACAAAAAAGGATATCATCAAATAAGGTACTACAGATGTCATCATACAGGAACATAATGAAGGGCTGATGATTTTTGGTGAATCGGCCAACACAACCAAATAAGAAGATACGACTACCATCAAAACAGCCGATCCAAAATACTCCATGCCTCGATGGTGCCCAGTGGGATTGACATGGTCCCAAAAGCGAAAATTACAACGCCTAAGAGCAAAAGAGAACCAGGAAAAGAAGGCGGAAAAGATATTCAATGACACACATCCACAGTACCTGCCACCGCAAAAGAAATGGAGACCAAAGGCCGTTGAGGAAAAGCAAACGACCACAAAAATAGAAAATAAAACAACACTTGTGCAGCACCGTGCAGGTATGGCAGACAGCCCGGCTAAAAAGGCTGGACCAGCTACAGAAGGCGCGGACTGTCCGACCCCTGAGTCCGGACCGTCTGCACCACACCAGGACGCCTCCAACAACGTACCGACATCAATGGAGGAGGACGACCTACTGGGAGAAGACCTGGTCGACTACGAAGCTTCTCCAGAATGCCCAGGTATGGATGTAAATGTTATTACATTTTCCGCCGATTGTACTATTGTCGATGACGATGAATTTGTTGTTGCCTAGTTTGATTTTGGTCCTAAAGAAGCCGCCTTTACTAAACCAAATAAATTGGTAAATCATTTAAAGCCGCTCTTCGTGCGCGGTCACATTGATGGGATACCAATTGCTAAAATGTTGGTAGATGGAGGGGCGGCTGTAAATCTAATGCCTTATTCATTGTACAGAAAATTAGGTAAACAAGATGACGAACTTGTCAAGACCAACATGACCCTCAGCGGTGTTGGAACTGATAGTTCGATTAAAGCCAGGGGAGTCACGTCCATTGAATTAACCATCGGGACTAAGACCCTTGCTGTTGCATTCTTCGTCGCTGATGTAGAAGGAAATTACAGTCTAATCCTAGGCAGAGATTGGATTTATGCCAACCAATATATACCTTCTACATTACATCAAATGTTAATAGAATGGGTAGGCGATGATGTAGAACAAGTATATGTTGATGTATCGGTCTGTATCGCTATGGCCGATGCCCCTGTACTCTGGACTTATGAGACTGCTACATGTCTCACATGAGTAGATTTTTCTGATTACTAGTTCATAAGTATAGATAAGAAGGGTTTCATTCCTGTAATGCTAGAGCCGATGGAGAATCGGCTAAATCCTAAATAAAGTTTAAATGATGAGAACACACAAAATTCATGAGTCCTTGGTCGCGGACAGTTCGGCTTCTAAGGCCGGATGGTCCGGTCTTTCACAAAACAGTTCGGTCTTTAAGACCGAACATCTACCACAGCGTAAAGACAGTATTACGGATGGTCCGGCCCCCGAGACCAGAGAGTCCGCCATCACACAAAGATCATCTGATTCCTCTGTGGGGGACATGATAGAGGAATTCAGAGATCTCGATAAACTAGGACAGGGGTTTACTGAGAGCACCTAGAGGGGGGTGAATAGGTGATCCTGTAAAAATCAAATACTTGTAGCCACAAAACTTGGTTAAGTGTTAGTGCAATAGAACCAAGTGGCTAAGGACCGAGCTCTTGTGAAACACAATGGTCACAAAGAAAGACAACACACAAGACACGGTGATTTATCCCGTGGTTCGGCCAAGTGCAATACTTGTCTGCTCCACGTTGTGGCGTCCCAATGGACGAGGGTTGCACTCAACCCCTTTCAAGTGATTCTATGATCAACTTGAATACCACGGTGTTTTCCTTTCTTTTACTATCTCCCGTTCGCGAGGAATCTCCACAACTTGGAGCCTCTCGCCCTTACAATTGATGATCACAAAGAAGCACAGAAGTAAGGGAGGGGAGAGCAACACACACAAGACTCAAAGCACGAGCACAATCACGCACACAAGCCACAACTTGAGCTCACAACATAATACGAGGAGTTCTCTACTCAAATAGAGCTCAAGTCACTATCACAAAGAATCAAATGCGCGAGAATGGAGTCTTGGTGCTTAGAGATGATCAAAGAATGCTTGGGTTACTCCTCCATGCGCCTAGGGGTCCCTTTTATAGCCCCATGGCAGCTAGGAGCCGTTGGAGGCAATCTGGGAAGGCAATTCTTGCCTTCTGTCGGGTGGCGCACCGGACAGTCCGGTGCACCACCGGACAGGCACTATTCATGGTCCGGTGCAGATCGCCTTCCTGAAATGGCACAGCCAACCGTTGCAGAATTGTAGCCGTTGGCGCACCGGACACTGTCCGGTGCACACCGAACAGTCCGGTGCCTCCTACCGACTGTTAGAGCGGGCCACGCGTCGCCCGCGGATTTGGCGGCCGACCATTGCGCTGGCGGTCGTTGGCTCACCGGACAGTCCGGTGCACCACCGGACAGTCCGGTGAATTATAGTTGTACGCCACCGGTGAATTCCCGAGAGTGGCCAATTCGCCAGAAGCCAGCCTGGCGCACCGGACACTGTCCGGTGCACCACCGGACAGTCTGGTGTGCCAGACTGCGCTGAGTCTTGGCTGCTCCAGCCAAGTCTTTTCCTTTTTCTCTTTTCTCTGATTCTAGCACTTAGACAAATATATTAGTACACAAAAACCAATGTACTAGGTCTAGAATCATACCTTTGCTTTGATTATCACTTTTATCTTGATTTAGCACAAGAGGGCTCATTTAAATGTGTTGGGCACTTAATCACCAAAACATAATGAAAATTGCCCAAAGGCACATTTCCCTTTCAATCTCCCCCTTTTTGGTGATTTATGCCAACACATCCAAAAGCAGTGCAAAACATGCAACATCGATTCAAATTGAAGACCAAATTGTTTTAAACTCTAATTTGGCATATTTGGATCATTCTTTGCCACCACTTGGTTTGTTTTTGCAAATCAAAATCATTTTCCTATCTCTAAGTCAAACACACATGTTTAGGCACAAAGAGAGATATTCCAATTGAAAAATTGATCGAGTGCCAAAACTCCCCCTTTTTCTCATAACCATTAATTCTCCCCGCCAGAGACCAAATTTTGACAATAAGAGTATTTTGACAAATCAAAAGTTCTAACTCTACTATTTTCAAAGTTCCCAAGTGGTAGCTGATCCATTTGCTTTGGCCTTAATTTCTCCCCCTTTGGCATTAAGCACCAAAACGGGATCATTATTGGCCCTTAAACCCCATTGCCTCACCAAAATCATCAATTAAGAGTAAAAAGGCAATAAGAGCATGGAGATGAACTTGGAGTAAATTACCCTCTCATCGGAGTGCAGTGGAAGTCTTGCATGGTCCAAGTTCACATTTCCCTTTCAATCCACCTTTGAGACTAAATTAAGTAAACTCAAGCACACGATTAGTCTCAAAAGGTCAAGTTGTAGCATTTCTCCCCCTAAATATGTGCATCATTCACACATGGACTTGTGAGGTCCGGGGATCCCTTGCACAACTTGAGCACCATAAATAAGCAATAATATGCATAAAGGAACATGATCAAGGACATAAAACACATGTATGCTATAGATCAATCCAAGTTACGCGAATCTAAGACATTTAGCTCACTACGCAGCCTGCAAAAGGTCTTCTCATCTAAAGGCTTGGTAAAGATATCAGCTAGCTGGTTCTCGGTGCTAACATAAAACACTTCAATATCTCCCTTTTGCTGGTGGTCTCTCAAAAAGTAATGCCGGATGTCTATGTGCTTTGTGCGGCTGTGTTCAACAGGATTGTCTGCCATGCGGATTGCACTCTCATTATCACATAGGAGTGGGACTTTGCTCAGATTGCAGCCAAAGTCCCGGAGGGTTTGCCTCATCCAAAGTAGTTGCGTGCAACACTGTCCTGCAGCAACATACTCGGCCTCAGCGGTGGATAGGGCAACGGAAGTTTGTTTCTTTGAACTCCAAGACACCAGGGACCTTCCTAGGAATTGGCACGTCCCTGATGTACTCTTCCTATCGACATTGCACCCAACATAATCAGAGTCTGAATATCCAATTAAGTCAAAGGTAGACCCCTTTGGATACCAGATCCCGAAGCAAGGCGTAGCAACTAAATATCTAAGAATTCGCTTAACGGCCACAAGGTGACACTCCCTTGGGTTGGATTGAAATCTAGCACACATGCATACGCTAAGCATAATATCCGGTCTACTAGCACATAAATAAAGTAAAGACCCTATCATAGACCGGTATGCCTTTTGATCAACGGACTTACCTCCTTTGTTGAGGTCGACATGTTCGTCGGTTCCCATTGGAGTCTTTGCGGGCTTGGCGTCCTTCATCCCGAACCGCTTGAGCAAGTCTTGCGTGTACTTCATTTGTGAAATGAAGGTGCCGTCCTTGAGTTGCTTCACTTGGAACCCAAGGAAGTAGTTCAACTCGCCCATCATAGACATCTCGAATTTCTGTGTCATCACCCTGCTAAACTCTTCACAAGACTTTTGGTTAGTAGAACCAAATATTATATCATCGACATAAATTTGGCACACAAATAGGTCACCATCACAAGTCCTAGTGAAAAGAGTTGGATCGGCTTTCCCAACCTTGAAAGCATTAGCAATTACAAAATCTCTAAGGCATTCATACCATGCTCTTGGGGCTTGCTTAAGTCCATAGAGTGCCTTAGAGAGCTTACACATGTGGTCGGGGTACCGTTCATCCTCAAAGCTAGGGGGTTGCTCCACGTACACCTCCTCCTTGATTGGCCTGTTGAGGAAAGCGCTCTTCACATCCATTTGGAACAACCTGAAAGAGTGGTGAGCGGCATAGGCTAATAGAATGCAAATAGACTCTAGCCTAGCCACAGGAGCAAAAGTCTCCTCGAAATCCAAACCTGCGACTTGGGCATAACCTTTTGCTACAAGTCGAGCCTTGTTTCGTGTCACCACCTCGTGCTCGTCTTGCTTGTTGCGGAACACCCACTTGGTTCCCACAACGTTTTGCTTAGGACGTGGCACTAGTGTCCAAACTTCATTTCGCTTGAAGTTGTTGAGCTCTTCCTGCATGGCCAACACCCAGTCCGGATCTAGCAGGGCCTCTTCTACCCTAAAAGGCTCAATAGAAGAGACAAACGAGTAATGCTCACAAAAATTAGCTAGACATGAGCGAGTTGTTACTCCCTTGCTTATATCTCCCAAAATCTGGTCGACGGGATAATTCCTTTGAATCGTCACTCAAACTTGAGTTAGAGGGGCCCGTGGTGCTTCTTCCTCCACAACTTGTTCTTCTTGTGCTCCCCCTTGATCACATGCCTCCTCTTGAGGAACCTGTTCTTCATCTTGAGTCAGGGGATGCACCAGCGGTGAGGAAGAAGGTTGATCTTGCACTTGGTGCTCCTGTGGTCGCACATCTCCAATCGCCATGGTGCGAATTGCGTCTGTTGGAACATCATCTTCATCTATATCATCAAGATCAACTTGCTCTCTTGCTGAGCCATTAGTTTCATCAAATACAACGTCGCTAGAGACTTCAACCAAACCCGATGATTTGTTGAAGACTCTATACGCCTTTGTATTTGAGTCATAACCTAGCAAAAACCCTTCTACAGCTTTGGGAGCAAATTTGGAATTCCTACCTTTCTTCACTAGACTGTAACATTTACTCCCAAATACACGAAAATAAGACACGTTGGGTTTGTTACCAGTTAGAAGTTCATACGACGTCTTCTTGAGGAGGCGATGAAGGTAGACCCGGTTTATGGCGTGGCAAGCTATGTTCACAGCTTCCGACCAAAACCGCTCGGGCGTCTTGAATTCTCCAAGCATCGTCCTTGCCATGTCTATCAGCGTCCTGTTCTTCCTCTCTACCACACTGTTTTGCTGTGGTGTGTAGGGAGCGGAGAACTCGTGCTTGATTCCTTCCTCCTCAAGGTACTCCTCCACTTGTAGGTTCTTGAACTCAGACCCGTTGTCGCTTCTTATCTTTTTCACCTTGAGCTCAAATTCGTTTTGAGCTTGCCTTAGAAAGCGCTTGAGGGTCCCTTGGGTTTCTGATTTATCCTGCAAAAAGAATACCCAAGTGAAGCGGGAAAAATCATCAACAACAACAAGACCATACTTACTTCCCCCGATGCTGAGGTAGGCGACGGGTCCGAAGAGGTCCATATGAAGTAGCTCCAGAGGTCTTGATGTGGTCATCACATTCTTGCTGTGATGAGAGCTTCCCACCTGTTTACCTGCTTGACATGCTGCACAAGGTCTCTCTTTTTCGAAATACACATTTGTCAGTCCTAACACATGTTCTCCCTTTAGAAGTTTATGGAGGTTCTTCATCCCAACATGTGCTAGACGGCGATGCCACAGCCAGCCCATGCTAGTCTTAGCTATTAAGCATGTATCTAGATCGGCCTCCTCTTTCGAAAAATCAACTAAGTAGAGTTTGCCATCTAGTACACCCTTAAATGCTAATGAACCATCACTCCTTCTAAAGACAGACACATCAACATTTGTAAATAAACAATTGTAGCCCATGTGGCACAATTGACTAACAGACAACAGATTATAGCCTAGCGACTCTACTAGAAATACATTAGAGATAGAGTGCTCATTTGTGATGGCTATCTTGCCTAAGCCTTTGACCTTGCCTTGATTCCCATCTCCAAATATGATTGTATCTAGGGAATCCTTGTTCTTGACGTAGGAGGTGAACATCTTCTTCTTCCCCGTCATGTAGTTTGTGCATCCGCTGTCGATAATCCAGCTTGAGCCCCCGGATGCATAAACCTGCAAGGCAAATTAGGCTTGGGTTTTGTGTACCCAACTCTTGTTGGGTCCTACAAGGTTAGTTATAATAGTCTTTGGGACCCAAATGCAAGTCTTATCTCCCTTGCACTTGGCCCTCAACTTCCTAGCAATCACTTTCTTATTCTTACAACAAATTGCAAAAGAAGTATTGCAAACATGGTAAATTGTAGAAGGTTCATTACATACTTTCCTAGGCACATGAACAACATTTTTCCTAGGCATATTTCTACCATGCACAAGAGAAGAACTTGAAGCAATCATAGCATGTGAATCATAAGCATAACTGAGAGCACCTAGAGGGGGGTGAATAGGTGATCCTGTGAAACTTAAAAACTTAAGCCACAAAACTTGGTTAACCGTTAGCACAATAATTGCCAAGTGGCTAAAGAGGAATCCTCAACAAAACACAATAACCAACAAGGATCAATCACAGAGATGGCACGGTGGTTATCCCGTGGTTCGGCCAAGACCAACGCTTGCCTACTCCACGTTGTGGCGTCCCAACGGACGAGGGTTGCAATCAACCCCTCTCAAGCGGTCCAAAGACCCACTTGAATACCACGGTGTTTTGTTTGCTTTACTCAATCCCGTTTGCGAGGAATCTCCACAAATTTGGAGCCTCTCGCCCTTACACTTGAAATTCACAAAGAACACGGAGCAAGGGAGGGATTAGCAACGCACTCAAGACAAGAAATCACAGCAACACCACGCACACAAGTCGCAACGAGAGCTCACAACACAACTCAATGAGTTCACCACTCAACTAGAGCTCTAATCGCTATTGCAAAGAATCAAAGGCGCGGAATCGATGTCTTGGTGCTTAGGAATGCTTAGGAGATGCTTGGTATACTCCTCCATGCGCCTAGGGGTCCCTTTTATAGCCCCAAGGCAGCTAGGAGCCGTTGAGAGCAATCTTGGAAGGCTGATCTTGCCTTCTGTCGACTGGCGCACCGGACAGTCCGGTGCACACCGGACATGTCCGGTGCCCGATTTCTTTCCATAAATAGCACAGTCGACCGTTGGCAGCATGGGAGCCGTTGGTGCACTTGACATGTCCGGTGCACACCGGACAGTCTGGTGCCTTCTTCTAGCCGTTGGCTCGGCCACGTGTCCCGCGCAGATTGCGCGGCCGACCGTTGGCCCGGCCGACCGTTGGCTCACCGGACAGTCCGATGCACACCGGACAGTCCGGTGAATTTTAGCCGTACGCCGTTGATGGTTTCCCGAGAGCGACGAGTTTGCCTGTGAGCGGCCCACCGGACAGTCCGGTGCACACCGGACAGTCCGGTGCACACCGGACAGTCCGGTGAATTTTAGCCGTACACCGCCGTCGAAGTCCCGAGAGCAGCCTTTTCCCTCGAGCCAGCCTGGCGCACCGGACACTGTCCGGTGCACCACCGGACAGTCCGGTGCACCCAGACTGAGCAGACTTTTGGCTGCTTGAGCCATCTCTTCTCCAACTCGATTTTTTCTGTTTCCAGCACTTAGACACAATACATTAGTCCATAAAACAATGTACTAAGTCTGAGAAACATACATTTATCCTTGATTTGTACTTTGTCCACCTTTTTACACTTAGGCACTTGTGTTGGACACTAAACCACCAAAATACTCCCCCTTTTTGGTGATTTATGCCAACACAACATAAAGCTAGTAGAACAAGTACAAAATCAATTCAAATAAGAACTCAAATTGTTTTGATTCAAATTTGACATATATGGATCACTCTTTGCCACCACTTGATTTGTTTTTGCAAATCAAACTCAAATTCCTATCTTTAAGTCAAAACCACTTGTAGAGACATAAAGAGAGGTTTTCCAAAGAAATTTGATCAAGGATTTCAAAAACTCCCCCTTTTTCCCACAATCAACACTTCTCCCCACAAGAGGCCAACTTTTGACATAAGAGGCAATAAAAGAGTTTTGACAACCCAAAAACTCTAATCTACTATTTTCAAAATTTCTCAAGTGGTAGCTGATCCATCTATTGCTTTGGCCTTTATTTTCTCCCCCTTTGGCATCAAGCACCAAAACGGGATCAATCTTGGCCCTTTAACCCCATTGCCTCACCAAAATCATCAAATGAGAACACAAAGGCAATAAGAGTATGAAGATGAACTTGGAAAGTTACTCTTTGCATCGGAGTGCAGTGGAAGTCTTGCATGGTCCAAGTCCACCTTTTCCCTTTCAATCCTCCTTGAAGACTAAAACAACCAAACTCAAGTACATGGTTAGTCTCAAAGGGTCAAGTTGTAGCACAGCTCCCCCTAAATATGTGCATCACTTACAAAATGGACTTGTGAGGTCCAGGGAGTGTTTGTACAACTTGAGCACCACAATAAGCAACAAAATGCAGAATGAACATGATCAAAGGCATAAATACATGTATGCTATAATTCAATCCAAGTTCCGCGAATCTAAGATATTGAGCTCACTACGCAGCCTGCAAAAGGTCTTCTCATCTAGAGGCTTGGTAAAGATATCGGCTAGCTGGTTCTCGGTGCTAACATGAAACACTTCGATATCCCCCTTTTGCTGGTGGTCTCTCAAAAAGTGATGCCGGATGTCAATGTGCTTTGTGCGGCTGTGCTCAACAGGATTTTCCGCTATTCGGATAGCACTCTCATTATCACATAGGAGTGAGACTTTGCTCAGATTGTAGCCAAAGTCCCGGAGGGTTTGCCTCATCCAAAGTAGTTGCGCGCAACACTGTCCTGCGGCAACGTACTCGGCCTCAGTGGTGGATAGGGCAACGGAAGTTTGTTTCTTAGAATTCCATGACACCAGGGACCTTCCTAAGAATTGGCACGTCCCCGATGTACTCTTCCTATTGACCTTACATCCAGCATAGTCGGAATCTGAGTACCCAATCAAGTCAAAGTTAGAACCCTTTGGATACCAGATCCCGAAGCAAGGCGTAGCAACTAAATATCGAAGAATTCGCTTCACAACCACTAAGTGACACTCCTTAGGATCGGATTGAAATCTAGCACACATGCATACGCTAAGCATAATATCCGGTCTACTAGCACATAAATAAAGCAAAGAACCTATCATGGACCGGTATGCTTTTTGATCAACGGACTTACCACCTTTGTTGAGGTCGGTGTGTCCGTCGGTTCCCATCGGCGTCTTTGCGGGCTTGGCGTCCTTCATCCCAAACCTCTTTAGCAAATCTTGCGTGTACTTCGTTTGGGAGATAAAGGTGCCGTCCTTGAGTTGCTTCACTTGGAACCCAAGGAAGTAGTTCAACTCGCCCATCATTGACATCTCGAATTTCTGCGTCATCACCCTGCTAAACTCTTCACACGACTTTTGATTAGTAGAACCAAATATTATGTCATCGACATAAATTTGGCATACAAAAAGATCACCATCGCAAGTCTTAGTAAAAAGAGTTGGATCGGCTTTCCCAACCTTGAAAGCATTAGCAATTAAAAAGTCTCTAAGGCATTCATACCATGCTCTTGGGGCTTGCTTAAGTCCATAGAGCGCCTTAGAGAGCTTACACACATGGTCGGGGTACCGTTCATCCTCGAAGCCAGGGGGTTGCTCCACGTACACCTCCTCTTTGATCGGCCCGTTGAGGAAAGCGCTCTTCACATCCATTCGGTACAACCTGAAAGAATGGTGAGCGGCATATGCTAGCAAGATATGAATTGATTCTAGCCTAGCCACAGGAGCGAATGTCTCCTCAAAGTCCAAACCTGCGACTTGGGCATAACCTTTTGCCACAAGCCGAGCCTTGTTCCTTGTCACCACCCCGTGCTCGTCCTGTTTGTTGCGGAACACCCACTTGGTTCCCACAACATTTTGCTTGGGGCGAGGCACCAGTGTCCAAACTTCATTGCGCTTGAAATTGTTGAGTTCCTCCTGCATGGCCAACACCCAGTCCGAATCTAGCAAGGCCTCTTCTACCCTGAAAGGCTCAATAGAAGAGACAAAAGAGTAATGCTCACAAAAATTTACTAATCTTGAACGAGTAGTTACTCCCTTGCTAATATCACCCAATATCTGGTCGACGGGATGATCCCTTTGAATCGTCGCTCGAACTTGGGTTGGAGGTGCCTGAGGTGCTTCTTCCTCTTCAACTTGAACATCCTGTGCTCCCCCTTGATCATGCACCTCCACTTGAGGTACCTGTTCGTCATCTTGGGTTGGGGGATGCACCATAGTTGAGGAAGATGGTTGATCTTGCTCCAAATGTTCCTGAGGTCGTACATCTCCAATCGCCATGGTGCGTATCGCGGCCGTTGGAACGTCTTCTTCATCTACATCATCAAGATCAACAACTTGCTCTCTTGGAGAGCCATTAGTCTCATCAAATACAACATCGCTAGAGACTTCAACCAAACCCGATGATTTGTTGAAGACCCTATACGCCTTTGTATTTGAATCATAACCTAATAAAACCCTTCTACGGCTTTGGGAGCAAATTTGGAATTCCTACCCTTCTTCACTAGAATGTAGCATTTACTCCCAAATACACGAAAGTACGATACATTGGGTTTGTTACCAGTTAGCAGCTCATATGAAGTCTTCTTGAGAAGGCGGTGAAGGTAGACCCTGTTGATGGCGTGGCAAGCCGTGTTCACGGCTTCCGACCAAAAGCACTCAGGGGTCTTGAACTCTCCAAGCATAGTCCTCGCCATATCTATGAGTGTCCTGTTCTTCCTCTCTACCACACCATTTTGCTGAGGTGTGTAGGGAGCGGAGAACTCGTGCTTGATCCCCTCCTCCTCAAGGAACTCCTCCACTTGAAGATTCTTGAATTCGGACCCGTTGTCGCTCCTTATCTTCTTCACCTTGAGCTCAAACTCATTTTGAGCTCTCCTTAGGAAGCGCTTGAGGGTCCCTTGGGTTTCAGACTTATCCTGCAAAAAGAACACCCAAGTGAAGCGGGAAAAGTCATCAACAATAACTAGACCATACTTACTTCCTCCTATGCTCAGATAGGCGACGGGTCCGAAGAGGTCCATATGCAGCAGCTCCAGAGGTCTTGACGTGGTCATCACATTCTTGCTGTGATGAGCTCCCCCCACTTGTTTACCTGCTTGACAAGCTGCACAAGGTCTATCTTTTTCGAAATGAACATTGGTTAGACCTATTACGTGTTCTCCCTTTAGAAGCTTGTGGAGGTTCTTCATCCCCACATGTGCTAAGCGGCGATGCCACAACCAGCCCATGCAAGTCTTAGCCATTAAGCATGCATCTAGACCGGCCTCTTCTTTTGCAAAATCAACTAAGTAAAGTTTGCCGTCTAGTACACCCTTAAAAGCTAGGGAACCATCACATCTTCTAAAGACAGACACATCTACATTTGTAAATAAACAGTTATATCCCATATTACATAATTGACTAACAGATAGTAAATTATATCCAAGACTCTCCACTAAAAACACATTAGAGATAGAATGCTCATTTGATATTGCAATCTTCCCTAGACCTTTCACCTTGCCTTGGTTCCCATCACCGAAAATGATTGAATCTTGGGAATCCTTATTCTTGACGTAGGAGGTGAACATCTTCTTCTCCCCTGTCATATGGTTTGTGCATCCGCTGTCGATAATCCAGCTTAAACCCCCGGATGCATAAACCTGCAAGGCAAATTTAGGCTTGGGTCTTAGGTACCCAACTCTTGTTGGGTCCTACAAGGTTAGTCACAATTTCCTTAGGGATCCAAATGTAAGTTTTATCGCCCTTGCATTTTGCCCCTAATTTCCTAGCAACTATCTTCCTATCCTTTCTACAAATAGCAAAGGAAGCATTCAAAGCATGATAAATTGTAGAGGGACCATTCATAACTTTCCTAGGAGCATGAGCAAAATTCTTTCTAGGCACATGATGAATATTTTTCCTAGGCATATCTCTACAGTGCATATAGGAAGAACTAGAAGCATACATAGCATAAGAATCATAGGCATGTGAATCAAAAGTATTACAACTCCTATGGGACTGTCTTCTATTATTGTACATAAAAGCATGGTTCTTTTTAGTACTGCTTGCCATAGGGGCCTTCCCTTTCTCCTTGGCGGAGATGGGAGCCTTATGGCTTGTTAAGTCCTTGGCTTCCCTCTTGAAGCCAAGTCCATCCTTAATTGAGGGGTGTCTACCAATCGTGTAGGCATCCCTTGCAAATTTTAGCTTATCGAAATTACTTTTGCTAGTCTTAAGTTGGGCATTAAGACTAGCTACTTCATCATTTAATTTTGCAATAGAAGCTATGTGTTCACTACAAGCATCAATGTCAAAATCTTTACATCTATTGCAAATAACAACATTTTCTACACAAGTTGTTGATTTCCTAGCTATTTCTAACTTAGCATTCAAATCATCATTAATGCACCTTAAGCTAGAAATTGTCTCATGGCAAGAAGATAATTCACAAGAAAGCATTTCATTTCTTTTAACTTCTAGAGCATGAGATTTTTGTGCTTCTATAAATTTGTCATGTTCTTCATACAACAAATCTTCTTGTTTTTCTAGAAGCCTATTCTTATCATTCAAGGCATCAATCAATTCATTAATTTTGTCTACCTTGGTTCTATCTAGGCCCTTAAATAGACATGAATAATCTATTTCATCCTCATCACTAGATTCGTCCTCACTTGAAGAAGCATAAGTAGTGTCTCGAGTACATACCTTCTTCTCCCTTGCCATAAGGCATGTGTGACGCTCGTTGGTGAAGAGGGAGGACTTGTTGAAGGCGGTGGCGGCGAGTCCTTCATTGTCGGAGTCGGACGAGGAGCACTCCGAATCCCACTCCTTGCCAAGATGAGCCTCGCCCTTTGCCTTCTTATAGTTCTTCTTTTTCTCCCTCTTGTTCCCTTGATCCTGATCACTATCATTGTCGGGACAGTTAGCAATAAAATGATCAAGCTTACCGCATTTGAAGCATGAGCGCTTCCCCTTGGCTTTGGTCTTGCTTGGCTGTCCCTTGCGACCCTTAAGCGCCGTCTTGAATCTTTTGATGATGAGGGCCATCTCTTCATCATTAAGTCCGGCCGCCTCAATCTGTGCCACCTTGCTAGGTAGCGCCTCCTTGCTTCTTGTTGCCTTGAGAGCAAGGGTTTGCGGCTCGTTGATCGGACCATTCAAGGCGTCGTCCACGTACCTCGCCTCCTTGATCATCATTCGCCCGCTGACGAATTTTCCAAGGACTTCTTTGGGCGACATTTTGGTGTACCTGGGATTCTCACGAATATTATTCACCAAATGAGGATCAAGAACAGTAAAGGACCTTAGCATCAGTCGGACGACGTCGTGGTCCGTCCATCACGTGCTTCCGTAGCTCCTTATTTTGTTGATAAGGGTCTTGAGCCGGTTGTATGTTTGAGTTGGCTCCTCGCCCCTTATCATCGCGAACCGTCCAAGCTCGCCCTCCACCAACTCCATTTTGGTGAGCAAGGTGACGTCGTTCCCCTCGTGAGAAATCTTGAGGGTGTCCCATATTTGCTTGGCGTTATCCAAGCCGCTCACTTTGTGGTATTCATCCCTGCACAATGAAGCTAGAAGAACAGTAGTAGCTTGTGCATTCTTATGAATTTGTTCATTAATGAACATGGGACTATCCGAACTATCAAAGTGCATTCCACTCTCTACAATCTCCCATATACTAGGATGGAGAGAGAATAGGTGACTACGCATTTTGTGGCTCCAAAATCCGTAGTCCTCCCCATCGAAGTGTGGGGGCTTGCCGAGTGGGATGGAGAGCAAATGTGAATTAGAACTTTGTGGAATACGAGAGTAGTCAAAAGAAAAGTTCGAATTAACTGGTTTCCTTCTCTCGTAGTCGTTGTGGTCGTCATCCTTTTGGGAAGAAGTAGACTCATCACTGTCGTCGTAATATACGATCTCCTTGATGCGCCACGTCTTCTTCTTATTCCCCTCCTTCCGTTTATGGCTCGAGCCGGAGTCGGTAGGCTTATCGTCCTTCGGCTCGTTGACGAAGGATTCCTTCTCTTTGTCGTTGATCACGATTCCCTTCCCCTTAGGATCCATCTCTTCGGGCGGTTAGTCCCTTTGTGAAGAGAACGGCTCCGATACCAATTGAGAGCACCTAGAGGGGGGGTGAATAGGTGATCCTGTGAAACTTAAAAACTTAAGCCACAAAACTTGGTTAACCGTTAGCACAATAATTGCCAAGTGGCTAAAGAGGAATCCTCAACAAAACACAATAACCAACAAGGATCAATCACAGAGATGGCACGGTGGTTATCCCGTGGTTCGGCCAAGACCAACGCTTGCCTACTCCACGTTGTAGCGTCCCAACGGACGAGGGTTGCAATCAACCCCTCTCAAGCGGTCCAAAGACCCACTTGAATACCACGGTGTTTTGTTTGCTTTACTCAATCCCGTTTGCGAGGAATCTCCACAAATTTGGAGCCTCTCGCCCTTACACTTGAAATTCACAAAGAACACGGAGCAAGGGAGGGATTAGCAACGCACTCAAGACAAGAAATCACAGCAACACCACGCACACAAGTCGCAACGAGAGCTCACAACACAACTCAATGAGTTCACCACTCAACTAGAGCTCTAATCGCTATTGCAAAGAATCAAAGGCGCGGAATCGATGTCTTGGTGATTAGGAATGCTTAGGAGATGCTTGGTATACTCCTCCATGCGCCTAGGGGTCCCTTTTATAGCCCCAAGGCAACTAGGAGCCGTTGAGAGCAATCTTGGAAGGCTGATCTTGCCTTCTGTCGACTGGCGCACCGGACAGTCCGGTGCACACCGGACATGTCCGGTGCCCGATTTCTTTCCATAAACAGCGCAGTCGAGCGTTGGCAGCATGGGAGCCGTTGGTGCACTTGACATGTCCGGTGCCTTCTTCTAGCCGTTGGCTCGGCCACGTGTCCCGCGCAGATTGCGCGGCCGACCGTTGGCCCGGCCGACCGTTGGCTCACCGGACAGTCCGGTGAATTTTAGCCGTACGCCGTTGATGGTTTCCCGAGAGCGACGAGTTCGCCTGTGAGCGGCCCACCGGACAGTCCGGTGCACACCGGACAGTCCGGTGAATTTTAGCCGTACACCGCCGTCGAAGTCCCGAGAGCAGCCTTTTCCCTCGAGCCAGCCTGGCGCAACGGACACTGTCCGGTGCACCACCGGACAGTCCGGTGCACCCAGACTGAGCAGACTTTTGGCTGCTCGAGCCATCTCTTCTCCAACTCGATTTTTTCTGTTTCCAGCACGTAGACACAATACATTAGTCCATAAAACAATGTACTAAGTCTGAGAAACATACCTTTATCCTTGATTTGTACTTTGTCCACCTTTTTACACTTAGGCACTTGTGTTGGACACTAAACCACCAAAATACTTAGAAATGGCCCAAGGGCACATTTCCCTTTCAATAACTCCTATGAGCATTTCTAGAAAATTTTCTATCACTATAGATGAAAGCATGATTCCTTTGAGCACTATTAGCCATAGGGGCCTTCCCTTTCTCCTTGGCGGAAATGGGAGCCCTTTGACTTGTTAAGTTCTTGGCTTCCTTTCGAAAGCCAAGCCCATCCTTGATAGAGGGGTGTCTACCAACAGTGTAGGCATCCCTTGTAAATTTTAGTTTATCAAAATCCACCTTGCAAGTCTTAAGTTGAGCATTAAGACTTGCAACTTCATTTAATTTAGTAATGGATGCTAGATGTTCATTACAAGCATTAACATCAAAATCCTTGCACCTATTACAAATTACGACATGTTCCACACATGAACTAGACTTATTAGCTACTTCTAACTTAGCATTTAACTCATCATTAACACTCTTCAAACTAGAAATAGACTCATGGCAAGCAGAAATTTTAGAAGATAAAATCTCATTCCTTTTAGTTTCTAAAGCAAGAGATTTTTGTACACTAATAAACTTATCATGTTCTTCATACAATATATCCTCTTGCTTTTCTAAGAGTCTATTCTTTTCATTTAAAGCATCAATCAATTCATTGATTTTTTTCTACCTTGGCTCTATCTAAACCTTTAAATAAGCTAGAATAGTCTACTTCATCATCACTAGAATCTTCATCGCTAGAAGTAGTATATTTAGGAGTTTCTCGAATGCTTACCTTTTTCTCCTTTGCCATTAGGCAAGTATGACGCTCGTTGGGGAAGAGAGACGACTTATTGAAGGCCGAGACGGCGAGTCCTTCGTCGTTGGAGTCGGACGAAGAGCAATCTGAATCCCACTCTTTGCCTAGGTGTGCCTCGCCCTTCGCCTTCTTGTAGGCCTTCTTCTTCTCCCTCTTCCCGCTCTTTTCTTGTTCCTGGTCATTAGCATTATCGGGACAATTTGCTATGAAATGACCAGTCTTACCATATTTAAAACAGGAGCGCTTTCCCTTTGCTTTGCTCTTGTTGGGATGCTCCTTTCGTCCTTTTAGCACCGTCTTGAAGCGCTTGATAATGAGGGCCATTTCATCCTCGTTTAGCCCGGCCGCCTCAACTTGCGCCACCTTGCTAGGTAGCGCCTCCCTGCTGCTTGTTGCTTTGAGAGCAATGGTTTGAGGCTCGTAGATGGGCATTGGGCCATTCAATGCCTCATCAACGTATCTTGCTTCCTTGATCATCATACGCCCGCTTACAAACTTTCCGAGTATTTCCTCGGGCGTCATCTTTGTGTACCTAGGATTCTCACGGATTGAGTTCACAAGATGAGGATCAAGAACAGTGAAGGACCTGAGCATAAGTCGGACGATGTCGTGGTCCGTCCATCTCGTGCTTCCATAGCTCCTGATCTTGTTGACCAGGGTCTTGAGCCTGTTGTACGTTTGCGTTGGCTCCTCTCCCCTGATCATTGCGAACCTTCCCAGTTTGCCTTCCACCAACTCCATCTTGGTGATCATGGTGGCGTCGTTCCCCTCATGAGAAATCTTGAGGGTGTCCCAAATTTGCTTGGCGTTATCCAAGCCGCTCACCTTGTTGTACTCGTCCCTGCACAAGGATGCTAGCAAAATAGTGGTAGCTTATGCATTTTTATGGATTTGCTCATTAATGAAAACGGGGTTGTCAGTACTATCAAAAAGCATTCCATTTTCAACAATCTCCCAAATACTTGGATGGAGAGAGAATAGGTGACTACACATTTTATGACTCCAAAATGAGTAGTCTTCTCCATCAAAGTGCGGAGGTTTCCCAAGTGGAATTGAAAGTAAATGAGCATTGGAATTAAACGGAATACGAGAATAATCAAATGAAAAATTTAAGTTAACCGGTTTCTTTTTCTCGTCGTCGTCGTCTCTTGGGGAAGAAGAAGACTCGTCGCTGTCGTAGTAGACGATCTTCTTGATGCGCCTCTTCTTCTTCCTGTCTCTTTTCTTATGACTCGAGCCAGAGTCCGAGGGCTTATCATCTCTTGTCTTGTTGATGATGGACTCCTTTGTCTTGTCATTGACCACCATCCCCTTTCCCTTAGGATCCATCTCTTCGGGCGATTAGTCCCTTGCGTGAAGAGAACGGCTCTGATACCAATTGAGAGCACCTAGAGGGGGGGTGAATAGGTGATCCTATAAAAATCAAATACTTGTAGCCACAAAACTTGGTTAAGTGTTAGTGCAATAGAACCAAGTGGCTAAGGACCGAGCTCTTGTGAAACACAATGGTCACAAAGAAAGACAACACACAAGACACAGTGATTTATCCCGTGGTTCGGCCAAGTGCAATACTTGCCTACTCCACGTTGTGGCATCCCAATGGACGAGGGTTGCACTCAACCCCTTTCAAGTGATTCTATGATCAACTTGAATACCACAGTGTTTTACTTTCTTTTACTATCTCCCGTTCGCGAGGAATCTCCACAACTTGGAGCCTCTCGCCCTTACAATTGATGATCACAAAGAAGCACGGAAGTAAGGGAGGGGAGAGCAACACACACAAGACTCAAAGCACGAGCACAATCATGCACACAAGCCACAACTTGAGCTCACAACACAATGCGAGGAGTTCTCTACTCAAATAGAGCTCAAGTCACTATCACAAAGAATCAAATGCGCGAGAATGGAGTCTTGGTGCTTAGAGATGATCAAAGAATGCTTGGGTTACTCCTCCATGCGCCTAGGGGTCCCTTTTATAGCCCCAAGGCAGCTAGGAGCCGTTGGAGGCAATCTGGAAAGGCAATTCTTGCCTTCTGTCGGGTGGCGCACCGGACAGTCCGGTGCACCACCGGACAGGCACTGTTCATGGTTCGGTGCAGATCGCCTTCCTGAAATGGCATAGCTGATTGTTGCAGAATTGTAGCCGTTGGCGCACCGGACACTATTCGGTGCACACCGGACAGTCCGGTGCCTCCTGCCGACCGTTGGAGCGGGCCACGCGTCGCCCGTGGATTTGGCGGCCGACCATTGCGCTGGCGGCCGTTGGCTCACCGGACAGTCCGGTGCACCACCAGACAGTCCGGTGAATTATAGCTGTATGTCGCCGATGAATTCCCGAGAGTGGCCAGTTCGCTAGAAGCCAGCCTGGCGCACCGGACACTGTCCGGTGCACCACCGGACAGTCCGATGTGCCAGACTACGCTGAGTCTTGGCTGCTCCAGCCAAGTCTTTTCCTTTTTCTCTTTTCTCTGATTCTAGCACTTAGACAAATATATTAGTACACAAAAACCAATGTACTAGGTCTAGAATCATACCTTTGCTTTGATTATCACTTTTCTCTTGATTTAGCACAAGAGGGCTCATTTAAATGTGTTGGGCACTTAATCACCAAAACATAATGGAAATTGCCCAAAGGCACATTTCCCTTTCATTTACATAGACTGATCCTTTGGAGGAGATCGACATAGGAGATGGTAAAACTCCAAGGCCGACTTTTGTAAACAAGACCCTAGAGACCGATCCTAGAAATGAAATGATCGGTCTATTGAAGGAATATTCAGATTGCTTTGCTTAGCATTACACTGAGATGCTGGGATTAAGCCGAGAGATTGTAGTGCATCAACTGCCCATTAAGTCCGGTTTTAGACCTTTCAAGCAGAGAGCTAGAACGTTTTGTCCAGATCTTCTCCCACGAATCAAGGACGAAATCCATCGGCTGCTAGAAGCTAATTTTATTAGACCTTGCAGATACGTAGAGTGGGTCTCCAATATTGTGCCGGTGGAGAAGGAGTTAGGTAAGCTTAGAGTATGCATTGATTTTCGCAATTTAAATAGAGCAACTCCTAAAGATGAGTATCTCATGCCCATAGCCAACACATTAATCAATAATGCATCAGGAAATAGAATTATTAGCTTTCTTGATGGTAATGCTGGATACAATCAGATTTTCATGGCCGAAGAAGATGTGTCTAAAACGACCTTTATATGTCCAGGCTTTATTGGTTTATTTCAGTGGGTTGTCATGATATTTGGTCTGAAAAATACCGGTGCTACTTATCAGAGGGCTATGAATTTGATCTTTCACGAGCTGTTGGGAAACATTGTGGAAGTCTACATTGATGATATTGTAGTAAAATCGGCTGAGGTTTAGTTCTCATTTAGCTGATTTGCGCAAAGCCTTTGATAAGATGCTTCAGTATGGTTTGAAAATGAACCCACGTAAATGTGCTTTTGGAGTGTCGGCTGGTAAGTTTTTAGGATTTGTCATCCATGAACATGGTATAGAGATAGACCCTGACCGAATCAAGTCCATTCGGAATGTGGGACCTCTGACCTGTAAGGTCGAAGTGCAGAAGTTTCTCGACAAGGTGAATTATTTACGAAGGTTTATTTCTAACCTGGCCGGGAAGATTGATGCCTTCACCCCTATCCTTCGGCTTAAGAATGATGTCGAATTCGCTTGGGGGCAGAGCAGCAGGAAGCATTTGATCTCATTAAAAAATATTTGTCTTCGGCTCCCGTATTAAAAGCACCACAAACAGGAGTACCATTCCGATTATACATTGCAGCTGAAGATAAGGTCATTGGGGCTGTTCTGACACAAGAAACTAAAGGAAAGGAGCATGTGGTGACATATCTAAGTCGGAGGTTGGTGGATGCTGAAACGAGGTACACTTTTATTGAGAAGTTATGCTTATGCTTGTTTTATGCATGCACCAAGTGTAGATGTTATTTACTGTCTAGTCATTGCACTGTTTCTGGTCAAGCCGATGTGATCAAATACATGTTGCATAACCCAATTATGAGTGGTAGAATTGGTAAGTGGGCTTATGCACTCATAGAATATGACTTGGTCTATGAACCATTGAAATCTATGAGAAGCCAGGTCGTAGCGAATTTTATTGTAGAACATCGGATTAATGATACCCATAAACTAGACATGTCATACCTCACTATTACTCCTTAGACTTTATATTTTGATGGATCGGTTTGCAATGAAGGACAAGAAATTGGTATCGTACTTGTTTCACCAAGTGATGTCTCCTTCGACTTCTCTAGCCGATTGAAAACTTATTGCACTAACAATCAAGCCGAATATGAGGCCCTTTTGTTCGGCTTGGAACTTTTAAATTATATGGGAGTAAAACATGTGAAGGCATTTGGTGATTCTCAGCTGGTCGTCTAACAGGTGTTAGAAGAATATCAATGTTTTGATGGTACTCTAAATAGTTACCTTGAAAGATGTTGGGGGCATAATTCATTCTTTTGATGAATTCAGTATTCGGCATATCTCTAGAGTTGAGAATCATAGAGCTAACAATTTGACACAAGATGCATCAGGTTATCGAATAAAGCGAGGGAGATTTCACAACACTAAAAATCTGATAACCGGTGCAGGGCCAATTCCCCAGGTCGCGGACCGTCCGAGTAAAGACTCTGGACTGTCCGGGGTTACCAGGAAAGTTCTCCTAATTGATTCGGCTGATAATGAAGCCGATGCAAGTGATTGGAGGACGCTCATAACTAATTATTTACGAAATCCCAATATCAGGACAGATAAGAACATTCGGTGTACAACTTTCAAGTATGTTTTGATGAATGATGAACTCTACCGTCGAACAGTCAACGACGTCCTGCTTAAGTGCTTGGGCCCAGATAATGCTATATTAGCCATGGCCGAAGTACATGAAGGAATTTGTGGTACCCATTAATCGGCTCCAAAGATGAAGTGGTTGTTGCGAAGGTCTGGTTTTTATTGGTCTAACATGATAGCTGATTGTTTCAAGTACTACAAATGATGCCAAGTGTGTCAAAGATTCGGCGACCTACAGTTGGTCCCTGCAGCCGAATTACATCCTATCATCAAGCCTTGGCCTTTCAGAGGATGAGCCTTAGACTTTATAGGGGAAATTCATCCTTCGTCATCGAAGGGGCATCGGTTCGTGTTAGTTGCCACTGACTACTTTAACAAATGGACTGAAGTCGTTGCTCTGAAAAACATGACACACAAGGAGGTAATTAAGTTCATAACTAAACATATTATTCATAGATTCGGCATTCCCCAGATCTTGACTACAGATCAAGGAACTTCTTTTATGTTAAAGGAGGTACGTGAATTTGCTGAATTATATAGAATTAAGTTTCTTAATTCATCTCCATATTATGCTCAGGCCAATGGACAGGCCGAGTTTAGTAATAGGACATTAATTAACTTGATAAAAAAGAAGATATCCGATAATCCTAAGCATTGGCATAAATTTTTGTCCGAAGCTTTATGGGCTCACAGAATATCTAAACATAGTACTACTAAAGTGTCTCCTTTTGAGCTTGTCTATGGGCAGGAAGCAGTGTTGCCTGTGGAAATAAGTTTGAATGCTGTCAAATTTGCTAGACAAAATGATCTAACCATCATTGATAATTATAATTTAATGATGGATAATATTGATGAGGTGATCGACAAGAGGGTCATAGCTTTGGGAGCAATAGAAAAGGACAAGATTATGGTAGCCAGGGCCTACAACAAGAAGGTCAAAGCAAAGTCATTTTCAAGTAGGGGACCTGGTGTGGAAGACCATCCTGCCTCTAAGGAATAAAGACCGGAAATTTGGGAAATGGTCGCTAAGCTGGGAGGGTCCTTATAAAGTAAAACAGGTAATGTCTGGTAACGCCTATTTACTATAAACATTACAAGGCAAGGATTTACCCAAGGCTTTGAATGGGCGTTTCCTCAAACAGTACCATCCTAGTATGTGGCAAGATGCCTAAGAGAACCGATGTAATCACATCGAGTTAGTTGCTTTTGGTTTGCTCAGCTCCACCAAAAGGCAGGAGGGCATATGTTGAACACTAAAAAGATACCGGACGGTCCGGCCCTGAGGCTGGACGGTCCGTGGTCTGGACGGTCCGCGCCTATGGGTCGGACGATCCGCGCAAGCGCAGAACATATTAGGGTTCCGAGTTTCTTGCTATGTTTTTTGGCGAGAATCTTGGGATTAGTTCAGAATTTTGTTGGTAACGGGTCCAGCCCCCTCCTCTATAAAAGCGGAGGAATACGATCGATTTAATCAATCAATCGAACCTTCAATCAATACAATTTTTATTTATTCTTAGGAGTAGTTCTAGTCTAGTTCTAGGTTAGTCTTCTAATTCCCTTTTTTTTCGCTTCTCTTCGACTCTACGTCGATTAGAGGAGTCTAGGTCGGTCTACCCGAGCCTAGACACCACCTAGGATCTCTACTCCCCGACGGGGTTCCTTTCGGGAGTGAGATCTAGGCGCCGCCGGCGACCTTCCGTCGCCTCTGCGTATGCGCGGACCGTCCGATCTATAGGCGCGGACCGTCCGACCGTCAAGAAGGGAACCCTAGCCCTACGCCAGGTCGCGGACCGTCCGCGCCTGACGGAGAGCATCACCGCTGGTTTTTGTTGAGTGTTTGGCGCCCGAAAAAGGTGCCAACAAAAAAAAAGAAACATAGAGGGACGATCATTATTTTGACAAATTTATTGTTCACACCTATCTTCGTCAAGTTAAACGGATCAATGGTATGGAAGCTGTCAAGCTGATGACCTGTTCGCACCTAAACTTGATAACCATTTTCCAAACCAAGCAACAAATATTGAAACGATACGAATCGCAATTACAAGACAAGAAGAAAGCTTGAAACAACCTGTTCCAGATCCTCAATTAACTCCTTCCGTATTTCGACTATTCGTACTCGTTAATCACCCTAGGTCCCACATGCAGCGAGACGCTCGCACAGCGAAGCTAATCGAAGGAAGAGGAGCTGTGGACCGCGTGCATACTCGTCAATCACCTCCGGACCCCACCTGCAGTGACAATACATGCTCCACTAAACGCCACGCCAAGCCGCCTCCACTTGAGCTGACAGCTGAGCAGCGTTCAAACTTCAAACAATCAAACGAGAGGGGAAAACCCTAGACGAGCCCCCCTTGCAACGGTCAGATCCATTCCTATATAGTATTCCTCCGCCGCCAACCTCCTGAGCATCCCATATCTGTGTGTGCTCAATTCGCCATCCACAAAATCACTGCACCCGATCATCGTATCAGGAGGAGAAGGTAAGAGACGTGAGGGAGATGGAGGCGGCGACGGCCATGGATTTCCACACGCTCTCGCGCCGGGAGCTCCAGGCGCTGTGCAAGCGCAACGGCGTCCGCGCCAACATGACCAACGCCGCCATGGCCGAGGCGCTGCAGGGCCTAACCTCGGTGAGTTCTCGATTCCACTCGTGTAGTATGTTCGTGAGTCCTATTAGGTTCGGAATGGTAGTTGATTTGGGGTTTTGCTTGTCGGTCAGGTCGACGGGGTCGACGAGATCGGCACGACTCTCTGTCTGCCGACGGCGACGCCAGGAAGGTCGGCGATGAAGTCGGCGGCGAAGATGGTGGCCGTCGAGGAGCAGCAGCACGGTAGCCCGCTCCCCCGCGGCCGCCGCGTATCGGTAAAATCACCAGAGGCCATCCGGATGGAGGTTGGAGGAGAGGACGAGATGAAGGAGAACGTGAAGACTCCCGGCGTGGTGCTGCGCAGCACTCGCCGCGGTATTCGGGCCACACCCGCGCCTCTTCCTACTCCGGTTCCGGCGTCCAGTGCGCGCGCAACAGCGAGGAGGACTGCCGTTCGTAGGACGGGCGAGGTGGCGCCGACCCCAGCCACCCGGAGGAGGGCGGCCTCTCGCAAAGCCGCGGGGGCAGTGGAGGTGGACCGCCCCGCCGAAGATGTATCCGAGGACAAGACATCGAAGATGACGAGAGCTTTGGATCAGGAAGCCGAGGTGGTGGCGGTCGCATCAAAAGAGGAGAAGGGGCAGCAAGACGAACCGAGAGGTGAGAGGATTTCATTTCCCAGATCAACTTGCTTCTACTATCCTGTTGTTTGTGGACAGCCTTTTGATGCTGATTTCGTTATCATGTAGCTGCTCTCTCGGATGTGAAATGTGATGACCCAAAGGGGGAGGAGAAGGTGCAGCAAGAGGAACCAAAAGGTCAGAGGATTTCACTTCCTAGATTGATTTGGTTCTACTGTTCAATTTTTATGGGGACAGTGTTTGATGCTGGTTGTGTGTTATCATCTAGCCGTGGTCTTGGATGTGAAATGTGATGGCCCAGAGCAGGAGGAAGTTGTCCAGTTTTTGGAAGGGGACAACAAAGTGGAGGAAGTGGAGGAGGGTGAGGAAGGTGAAATTTATTTTTGCGCTCTATCTGTTATCGTGAAAGCTTTAAAGTTCCTTGTTTGTTACGTAATTCGAAATTTACTATTAGGTATTGTTCCTAAGTAGTCATTGATCTTATTTGTTGAATGCACAGTTGATTCTTCTGATGCAACCACAGGGTCTGCAGCTGTTTTGGGTAAGAGCTGCAATGATCCTAAGGTGGAGGAAGTGGTGGTTGTCATGGAGGAACAGTTCACAGAGCCCCATGAAGGTGAGAGGCATTCCCAAATACTGTCATTTGTACCTTGAATTGTTGGAGATTCTGACAATGCCTTCTTGAAATCTATCCATATGATTTTTGTTTGCATGCTCAAGACCAACCATTAGTTTTTTGTCACAAAAGGATATCACAGAAGGTAAAAGACAAGTTTTATAGCACGATGACTAGAACTGCTATGTTGTATTTTATAGAATGTTGGTCTACAAAGAGATGTCATGTTATATGTTTGCGTAAATGCGATCGTACAAGAAGTGGTCGATACATGATAGGTTAGAAGTAGCACCAATTGAAAAAAAACTTGTCTAACACCGATTGAGAGACATGTCCATCGGAGATATCTAGAGGCACACAGTGTTGTGGAATCCTAAGGTGTGATAGTAGTGTGAAGAGAGGCAGGAAAAGGTAAGTTAACTTAAAAGGATAGAATATGCCCAAAAAATAGCTTTAATGTGAAGGAATGGAAAACAGCTATCCACGTGCTTGAACCTTGATCCATGGCTTCTGTTGAATTTCAACTTGAAACTAAAAAAACTTTGTTGTTGTTGTCATCTCTTTGTCTGCATGCTTAATTGTTGCTTTTTTGTCGTTGTTTGCTGAGTTTCTGAATTGTGTGCTCGTTGAACCCATTTTACTAATTGTGTATTCTGATTCTGATGCGTCACTGTCAGGAATTGTGAAAGAGCAGGAACCTATCAGTGTTGAGAGATCTGCTTCAGTGGAAGTCATGGATGATTCACCAATCCTAGGTGTGATTGAGAAGAAACAGGATGCCTCAGTTGAAGATTGTGAGGACTTGGCTGAGTTCTCACCTGCAAGGGAGATGACTGATGAGGCCATTCCTGTTACTGAAGATAAGGAAGTGGCCATCAGTGAGGAGTCTGTTACTGAAGATAATGAAGTGGCAATCAGTGAGGAGGCTGTTACTGAAGATAAGGAAGTGGCCATCAGTGAGGAGGCTGTTACTGAAGATAAGGAAGTGGCCATCAGTGAGGAGGCTGTTACTGAAGATAAGGAAGTGGCCATCAATGAGGAGGCTGTTACTGAAGATAAGGAAGTGGCCATCAGTGAGGAGGCCATCGAGGAAGATGGTTTTGCTAACACTGTTGAGACTGATCCTACCCCAAAGGAGATTCTTCTGACTGAAGGTGAAATCATACTCATTGAAGGCAAAGAAGGTGCTGCTAATGAGATGCCACAGGCTGGTGAGACCAGTGAAGAAGATGAGGAAGATTACCTTGCTGAATTGAAAGAAGGGGCTGCTGATCAGGTGCTGCAGGCTGAGCTGGCAGACAATGAAACAAGTAAAGAAGATGAAGATGACCTAAGTGAAAAGAGAGAAGGGACTGCTGCTAAGATGCTGCAGGGTGAACTGACGGACGATGAGACCAGCGAAGAAGACGATCTCGATGAAGATGAGGAATGGGTTTCAGATGATGATGAGAACACCGAGGAAGATTACCTTGCTGAATTGAAAGAAGGGGTTGCTGATCAGGTGCTGCAGGCTGAGCTGGCAAACAATGAAACAGGTGAAGAAGATGAAGATGCCCTAAGTGAAGAGAGAGAAGGGACTGCTGCTAAGATGCTGCAGGGTGAACCGACAGACGATGAGACCAGTGAAGAAGACGATCTCGATGAAGATGAGGGATGGGCTTCAGATGATGATGAGAACACTGAGGAAATTGGCTCTACTGACGAGACCGATGAAGATCCTGATGAGACCAATGAGGAGAGTTACACCTCTGATGCAGTCCAAATGATGCAGGGATCTGGGATAGCTGAAGATGCCAACGAAGATGCCTCTACTGAAGATGATGATTTCAGTGGCGACCTACCACCAGAGTTTGAAAATATCATGATATTCAGTGGTGCTGAAACCGAGAGTGACATTGCTCCTCCAGTGCTCGAGGAAAACAAGGATGCTGTTGTATCTGCAACAAAAACTGCAAAGTCCCTGGATGATTCTGCCTTAAAAACAGGGCAGGAGGAGGAGGGTCCTGAAGAGGTTGACAACGTTGTGAAGTCCCTGGATGAAGAGGTAGAATCAAAGGAGATGCAGAAGCAGCAACCACAGGATTATAATAGCATGAGCCTCAGGAAGCTTAAAGCCACACACAAGAAATATCTCATTGCTGCAAAGGTATGAAATTAATTGACTCATCTCGTGTGCACTCATTTAAGATTGTCGTTAGTGAATCTTTCTTTACTCTTTGTTCATTATGTAAAGGAGGAGGTCACCGAAGGGAAGAGGCTTCCTCTCGAGGAGGTGGATGAAAACGCCTGCATCGACCACTGAACAGAACAAGCAGGCGAAATTTTGTGTGGATGGCGTCTGCCACAAAAGGATTGAAACGCGGAGTGTGCTCTGGTTGTGAAGTGATAACTAGGCTACCGCATGTTCATTTTCAAAAGTTTTCGTGTGTGATCGTGATCAGGGGTGAAACCATGGTTTCAGCCAACAAACTTGCAGTTCCTGTTGCTTCTCCCCCTTTTTTCCTTTATATATATATTTTGTATCGGTTACAGAACATGGTTTATCCAGTGAAGATGCTAAGTTTCGCTTAATAATGTATATGAAGGTCCTGGATACCTCAAATTTTGTTCATGTTGAACCAGTGCGAAGTTATAGAAACGCTTCAAAGTTCAAATAGCATTTAGCATGTTCCATGTGCTGCTATTTCAGCACTCATTCCCGTGCTGGCAATGCAAACTGCAACTGGTCATTAGTTAGCATTGACTGAATTTTCTAGCCTGTTCGCTTTTTATTTCGAGGAACCTGCTTTGTATCGTTGAAGTATCTCTCTAATATCTGTGTAGAGCACAAAAAAAGGTGTCTCCAAAATTCTTATATAGTTGTTTTTGGACTTAGTTCTTCGTTTTCGAGTACCGAAAAATCTCTCCTAGAAAGAAAGGACTTGATTCACTGTTGTACAGTAACAGTTCGGAATGGAGGCGGTGCTAGAACCACTTTTCTCCCTGCTACTTCTAGTATCGAACACGAACACGGTCGTCCGGAGCAGTGGAGCACTAGCAGGAATGCACAGAGCTAGATTAATTAGGAAGATGAAGAGTTTGTTTAGATCGTGTTTTAATCATCAGTTTTTTTTATTTTTACCTATAAACAAATTTAGCTAGGTTTTTGGAGTTGGAGCTGCTAAACTGGTACTGCAGCCTTTGGACAATGCGACTCGGCCCAGTTCACGACGGCCCAACTGCAGCCTTGTCGGGACAACCGTAATATAATACCCACAACCCACTCGATAGAAGCATCGCCCCGCGAACCCTAGCTCCCGCAACTGCCGCCGCCACTCCCACGCTCGCAGCCATGCCGCCCAAGCTCGACCCGTCGCAGGTGGTGGAGGTGTTCGTCCGTGTGACCGGCGGCGAGGTCGGCGCAGCGTCTTCGCTGGCCCCCAAGATCGGCCCGCTCGGTCTTTCCCCCAAGAAGATCGGAGAGGACATCGCCAAGGAGACGGCCAAGGACTGGAAGGGCCTCCGCGTCACCGTCAAGCTCACCGTCCAGAACCGGCAGGCCAAGGTCTCCGTCGTCCCCTCCGCCGCGGCGCTCGTCATCAAGGCGCTCAAGGAGCCAGAGAGGGACCGCAAGAAGGTCAAGAACATCAAGCACAGCGGCAACATCAGCCTCGACGACGTCATCGAGATCGCCAGGACCATGAGGCACAGGTCCATGGCCAAGGAATTGGCCGGCACCGTCAAGGAGATCCTCGGTACCTGCGTCAGCGTCGGGTGCACCGTCGACGGCAAGGACCCCAAGGACCTGCAGCAGGAGATTGACGACGGCGAGGTGGAGATCCCGTCCGCTTAAGAAGGTATTGTGAGCAAGTTTCTGTTATTTTACTGTAATAATATTGATGACCCATTTTGCATTGAAGTTAGCCAATACAGTTTATGCTATGCTTTGTTCACGTTCACGTCACGTTCCCTTCAGCTTATGTCAGTATGAACTCTGGGAATTGCCTTCATTTAAGCGATGCTCCACCGATCCTTTTGTTCATGAATTGATAGAATGTGATTAAACATTGCTATCAAGTGGGTTTCAGGGTTTTAATTGCTGTTAAATATTCAAAATCTAAAGATTTAGAGTTCAATGTACTGAATGAATTATGCTTTTTCTCTCGCTGATCGATGTCTCAGTTATGGATGCCGTGTTCAGTTAGTAGCTTGACACAGTCCCTTTTGTAACCTTGCAGGATTGGTGTCCAGGACTGTGTTATCTTTGCTGCTGAAGCCATTCTCTGCCTAGATTTTCTCATATTTATTTGAGGTGGGGGTGGACGTGGACGTGGAACTATGGAAGTTATCACAGCGGAGTTTTGCTTAGAAACTTTGTCATGCTTTAAGTCTGAGACAATTTCTGTCAAATTTTATGAACATTCCTAGGTACAATCGAAGTTACCAGTGCCTGAGTTTTGTTGGAATTTTTCATGCGATGTTTAAAATTTGACTATATTGCATGGCCAATTGGTTATTTGTCTGGTTAGTGATTACATCGTTGAGGCGCATAGTACTTGAAATATGTTTCTGCTACCCGTTGCTATGGTTTTCTGGTGGATGCGTGCTCTTATATATATATAAAACAAAGTGTTTTTTCATTAGCTGCATTGCACAAGGCCCTGGCTGGATGTGGCAGTAGTAAGATTTCCCACCATATGCAGCTAAACAATGTGCTGTATAACTTGAGCCTCCTTTAACACAACAACAACATTTGAAAAGATGCATTACAAATATTTCTTTTTTCAAGAAGGCCATCCGTCTGCAGAATGCTTTATGTAACATTACATGGCTAAGTATCTGCATGCAGAGAATCACACTTTGATTTTGTGCACTGAAAATTGCCATTATGCTTAAGACTTGTTCCATACTTGTACGTGTTTTGATGGCTTGCCTGAGTGTCCATTGGTTCTAGTCCTGTCTCCCTAGTATCTCTCATTTCCATATCAGGGCTTTCGGTTTCATCTCAATCCGTGTGAATTGGATGTAATTGGGTAGTGTGAATTGGATGTAATTTGGTAGGTTTAAATTCGTAGAAAGTTAAAATCTCTACATTTTTTTAATCTCATCCTATCCATATAGTAGAAATAGTCGAACAAGCTTTAGTTGATGCATTCGTGAGGACCATCAATCCATCATTTGACCGTCAATCCATCCAACATAGTGTATCTTGTTGTCAGGTGGATTTTCTTTTACAACGTTGAGTGGCCGTCATTTCAATATAGATTCATTCAATCCCGAGTCTCATCTTGCATCCCTATTTAGCCAAATCATTCATGCAACAAAGTATTGTCTTATTATTAACTAGATAATCAAATGTGTGTTAGTATCAAGTTTCAGACATATGATGTGAGTTTTGTATAAAATAGCTAAATAATTATATCATAAGAAGACATCGATCCTCCGCAACCATAGTTGACTAGGAACCGACGATCTAGACTTCTCACGAACTCATAGCAGCATTCTTATATCTTTTACATGTGAGGATGTGAGTATAGCAAGAGTGAGCTCGTATACGTTCGCTCTCAAAAAGTTGTGAGAATAATGTGCCTGAGCTCACTTTCGGTGGAGGTCATGTGAAATGTAAGGCTTACAAAAAAGGTTAAAGTTGAGCATTGTTTTTAAAGTTGGTCCAAGTTTTATTAGCAGTTACTAAATATAAATAGATACCAACCAATTAAATAAGAGATCACAATTAATAATAAAACCCACAATGCAATGCAAAATGATAGATTAAGTTTAACTTCATAAGTTACTCATGTGAGTGTCCGAGCCGCTCATAACCGTGAGCACGGCTGCTATACTAGTTTTAAATTCTGCATAGGTTGCACATCTTTACCCACAAGATGTCTTTTCCATTTAGCCAGGGTTAGCTAGACCCTTAGACACTTTTAAGGTTGGCTAGGGATCCACCGTGAGGCCTTTCCAAAGTTCTACTAGTTCGATAAAATTTGCTACGAATGCAGAAAGAAGGAAGCATAGGAATCCCTCGTCTGAAAAGCTTTACAGACAGTCCGAGTCGAGGACCTCTGTATACTCTGCAGCGATGCACTCCCCGCTTGCCCTTTTCGGGTAAGGTAATCTCTCCCTAGCTTTTCTAACTACTTGGCCAAGGGCGTCCCATTCCACCCTTGTGGTAGCACTGTTTTTCCGGGTGGTTCTTTATGTTCCAATTAATACAATACTCTTATCATGAACAATAATTAAACTAACAATATTAATGAAACATTATCGTAATTCAGATATAATATTAATCCCAAAACCAGGTAGAGCAATAGTAAGTCTACCTAATAGTTCATTTGTTTGCAAGGTGTGGGGTAAACAACACTAGGGTAACATATTAGGTCCCATCAAATTAACCTGGAGCATGTTACAGTGATTAACAGGAACAATATTAGGTAAAGAAGAGTGATCAATGTCACAACTTGCCTTGTTCAGGTAACACGAGGTACTTCGCCAATTTTCGAACCTAGTGAGGGGATTGAATTGGATCTTTTTCACACCCTGATCGAGGGCATAATAACCATGAGCAAATCTTGAATTAAGCTCATGAATCTCTCTTTTGTATTCATCCTGCAAGCAATAAAATATATGAAGATATGAGGAATAGATTTTGGTGGGAAGGTCTAAGGGTGTGTTTGGTTAGGCTGTGGCTGTGAAACAAAGCTGCTGTGGGCTGTGAGCTGTGAAAAAGTTGCTGTGAAATATTAGCTGTGAAAAAAGCAGAAAGCTGTTTGGTTCGAACAACTGTAAATTGTAGGTTTGGTATAAAATGTCTGTAATCGCCCTATCTTGTAGGAGACACTTGATATTCGAATTGATTATAAAACTTTATTTTGTGCAATAAATGACAAGGAAAAACATTTTACAGATAGAAACTAGTTTTTTAAGTTTTGTATTCACCATTAACATTTGTTTCACATAAATAAACTGTTATGATCCAGAATATCCTTCTTCAACATAAGTATCTCCCTCTCGCATTACTCAAAGCATCAACTATCTTTATTGCGAATGGTATTCATGGTATTCTCATTATCTCCCTCTGGACTGTCATCTCCTTGTGTTTGTGATGTGGAACTCTGTTGTACCAAGTACTCCTCATCAGCATCACATCTATCAAACAACCTATCCTGTGAATTGCTGTCATGAATAAAATTATGCAACGCCATGCAAGCTATAACTATATGTTTCTGTGTACGTGTAGGAAAACTTGGAATGCCTTTCAAAATACGCCACTTCTGCTTCAAGACTCCAAAAGCCCGCTCAATGACTCAAATCTCACTTTCCTCTAATGTTTCTCATTTTCATATTTTACAGGTTGCAACAATCACTTGGTTTGAACTCTGTTGTAGCCCACAATCATTTATCTCTAACATTTACTCGTAACAATGCAACTGAGTTGAAAACAAGGAAGGGAATACATGAAAGGCTTCCCCAAAAAATAGATGAGCAATATACAAATCGAACACCTAAATGCAACAGTCAAGAAACACGAGCCAGAGTTTGACTCCGGTGGCCTAGAGATCGGCAACAACAGGGGACCGAAGCAATCTGTTCGAGGCAAGAGAGAGAGAGAGAGAGAAGAGACTCCGGCGGGCGGGTGGATGGAGCATGCACACTCACCGCAAATATGTAGAGAGCGCGACGAGGAAGAGCGAGGTGGCCAGGAGCCGATGCTGGAGACGAGATGGGCACCGCCGGCCAGGAGATGGTTTTCCGTTGTCATGGCTGTTTGTGTTTGTTGGCTCTCAGACGCGCCCAGGAGAATAGGAGATCGAAACGGTACGCTTCATAATGGCATTGGTGGGTAATTTTGTGCAAAGGCTCGCCCTCACAGCCCAAAAAAGCACCGCATAGGTTGCTGTGGCAAATGAACTAGATAAAAGCTGCTTCCGTGAAAGATTATTATTAAAAGTTTACCCCTTTGGTTACTATTGACTTTTTTTAGAAGCCAAAGCAGGTTTGGAAGCCAAACCAAAGGGACCCTAAAGCAAGACATTGCACGATTTATCAAGATTTATGGCAGAATGTGACACTCATTGTAAGTTGAAGGTCGAACATCTTAAACTAGCTCACACTCTTCAACCATTGCCAATTCGAGCATGGAAGTGGGAAGATATCTCAATGGATATCATCACTAGTCTACCAGGGACTACAAGTGGATACAACTCGGTTTGGGTCATAGTTGATTGACTCACAATGTTCGCACACTTCATTCTAGTGAAGACCAATTACTCTTTTTCCATGCATGCTCAATTTGGGTCATAATTGATTGACTCACAATGATTATATGCATACATGGTGTGCCAAAATCAAAGTGTACAATTGAGCACCTCGGTTCACCGCAAAAGTTTTGGGAAGCTTTGCATGCTGATATGGGTACTATTTTGATATTAAGCACAACCCATCATGAAAGGGAAATGTGCCCTTGGGCCATTTCTAAGTATTTTGGTGATTAAGTGCCCAATACAAATGGTTTAAGTATTAAATTGTGCCAAATGGTGGATGAAGTGTAAATCAACACAAAGGTATGATTCTAGACTTAGTACATTGGTTTTTGTGTACTAACATATTTGTCTAAGTGCTAGAATCAGAGAAAATACAAAAGGAAAAAGACTTGGCTGGGGCAGTCAAGATTCTGCGCAGTCTGGGTACACCGGACTGTCCGGTGCGCCAGGCTGGCGTTGGTCAACTGGCCGCTCTCGGGAATTTGTCGGCGGCGTACGGTTTAAAATTCACCGGACTGTCCGGTGGTGCACCGAACTGTCCAGTGAGCCAACGGTCGGTCGCGCAATCCGCGCGTGACGCGTGGCTGAGCCAACGGTCTGATGGGGGCACCGGACAGTCCGGTGCGCCAACGGCTCCAAATCTTCAACGGTCGGCTAGGCCAATTTTTGAAGGCGATCTGCACCGGACAGTGAACAGGGGATGTCCGGTGGTGCACCGGACTGTCCGGTGCGCCACCCGACAGAAGGCAAGAATTGCCTTCCCTGATTGCCTCCAACGGCTCCTAGCTGCCTTGGGGCTATAAAAGGAACCCCTAGGCGCATGGAGGAGATACACAAGCATTCTTTGATCATCTCTAAGCACCAAGACTTCATTCTAGCGCATTTGATTCTTTGTGATAGCAATTTGAGCTCCTCTTGAGTTGAGAACTCCGTGTGTGAACTTAGAGCTCAAGTTGTGACTAGTGTGCGTGTTTTGTGCTGTTGCTTTTGAGACTTGTGTGTGTTGCTTTTCCCTTCCTTACATCCGTGCTTCTTTGTGATCATCATTTGTAAGGGCGAGAGGCTCCAAGTTGTGGAGATTCCTGGCAAACGGGATATAGTGAAAGAAAGAAAAACACCGTGGTATTCAAGTGGATCTTTGGATCACTTGAAAGGGGTTGAGTGCAACCCTCGTCCATTGGGACGCCACAACGTGGAGTAGGCAAGTGTTGTACTTGGCCGAACCACGGGATAAACCATCGTGTCTCTTGTGCTTGTTCTCACTGTGACTATTGTGTTTCTGAAAGGGAAATGTGCCCTTGGGCCATTTCTAAGTATTTTGGTGATTAAGTGTCCAACACAAGTGCTTAAGTGTTAAATTATGCCAAGGACTCAAGAAGTGCAAATCAAGATTAAAGGTATGTGTCTAGACTTAGTACATTGTTTTGAAGACTAATGTATTGTGTCTAAGTGCTAGAAATAGGAGAAACAATTATGGAGAAGTTGGCTGTGTACAGCCAAAAGGCTGCTCGGTCTGGGTGCACCAGACTGTCCGGTGGTGCACCGGACAGTGTCCGGTGCGCCAGGCTGGCTATGGTGAAAATGCCGCTCTCGGAATTCGCAGGTGGCGTACGGCTATAATTCACCGGACTGTCCGGTGGTGCACTGGACTGTCCGGTGAGCCCACGGTCGGCTGAGCCAACGGTCGGCCGCGCAATCCGCGCGTGACGCGCTGAAGGGGGCACCGGACTGTCCGGTGTGCACCGGACAGTGTCCGGTGTGCCAACGGCTCCAAATTGCCAACGATCGGCTGCGCCAAAACAGGAAAGAAATCCGCACCGGACAGTGTCCGGTGATGCACCGGACTGTCCAGTGCATCAGTCGACAGAAGGCAAGAATTGCCTTCCTGGAATGCTCTCAACGGCTCCTAGCTGCCTTGGGGCTATAAAAGGGACCCCTAGGCGCATGGAGGACACCACCAAGCATTCTCTAAGCATTCCTAAGCACCAAGACTCCAATTCCGTGCATTTGATTCTTTGTGATAGCAACTAGAGCTCCATTTGAAGTAGAGAACTCTTCGGGTTGTGTTGTGAGCTCGAGTTGTGACTTGTGTGCATGTTTGTGCTCTGATTTTGTGTCTTGTGTGCGTTGATCATCCCATCCTTACTTCCGTGCTTCTTTGTGAACATCAAATTGTAAGGGCGAGAGGCTCCAAGTTGTGGAGATTCCTCGCAAGTGGGATATAGTGAAACAAAGCAAAACACCGTGGTATTCAAGTGGGTCTTTGGACCGCTTGAGAGGGGTTGATTGCAACCCTCGTCCGTTGGGACGCCACAACGTGGAGTAGGCAAGTGTTGGACTTGGCCGAACCACGGGATAAACCACTGTGCCTATCTGTGTTGATCTTCTTGTGGTTATTGTGTTTTGCAAGAACTCCTCTCTAGCCACTTGGCTTTATTGTGCTAACTCCTAATCAAGTTTTGTGGCATTAAGTTTCAAGTTTTCACAGGATCACCTATTCACCCCCCCTCTAGGTGCTCTCAATTGGTATCAGAGCCGTTCTCTTCAAGAAAGGACTAATCGCCCGAAGGGATGGATCCTAAGGGAAAGGGGATAGTGATCAATGACAAGGAGAAGGAGTCCTTCATCAATGAGCCAAAAGACGACAAGCCCATTGACTCAGGCTCAAGTCATAAGAAGAAGGACGAGAAGAAGAAGAGCCGCATCATGAAGATCGTCTACTACGACGACAGCGACGAGTCCTCTTCTTCCCAAAAGGACAACAATGACAACGACTACGAGAAAAAGAAGACGGTTAACTCGAACTTTTCTTTTGATTACTCTCGTATTCCGCATAGTTCAAGTGCACATTTGCTTTCCATTCCTCTTGGCAAACCTCCACACTTTGATGGAGAGGACTATGGATTTTGGAGTCACAAAATGCGTAGTCACTTGTTCTTTCTCCATCCAAGTATATGGGAGATAGTAGAAAATGGAATGCAATTTGATAGCACGGATAGTCCCTTATTCATCAATGAGCAGATTCATAGAAATGCACAAGCTACTACTGTGTTGTTAGCCTCATTGTGCAGGTATGAATACCATAAGGTGAGCGGCTTGGATAACGCCAAGCAGATTTGGGACACCCTCAGGATCTCTCATGAGGGAAATGACGTCACCATGCTCACCAAGATGGAGTTGGTGGAGGGCGAACTTGGGAGATTCGCAATGATCAGGGGGGAAGAGCCAACCCAAACATACAACAAGCTCAAGACCCTCGTCAACAAAAAAGGAGCTATGGAAGCACGCGATGGACGGACCACGACGTCGTCCGCCTAATGCTAAGGTCTTTCACTGTCCTTGATCCACATCTTGTAAACAATATTCGTGAAAATCCTAGGTACACCAAGATGTCGCCCGAAGAAATACTTGGAAAGTTCGTAAGCGGGCAGATGATTATCAAGGAGGCAAGATACGTCGATGAGGCGTTGAATGGTCCAATTCATGAGCCTCAAGCCATCGATCTCAAGGCAACAAGTAGCAAGGAGACGCTACCTAGCAAGGTGGCACAAGTTGAGGCGGCGGGGCTCAATGAGGAAGAAATGGCCCTCATCATCAAGCGCTTCAAGACGACGCTAAAGGGTCGCAAGGAGCATCCCAAAAAGAGCAAGACGAAGGGAAAGCGCTCCTGCTTCAAGTGTGGTAAGATTGGTCACTTTATTGCTAACTGTCCCGATAATGATAGTGACCAGGAACAAGGAAAGAATGGGTAAAGAGAGAACAAGAAGGTTTACAAGAAGGCAAAAGGCGAGGCACACCTTGGAAAGGAGTGGGATTCGGATTGCTCTTCGTCCGACTTCGACGACGAAGGACTCACCGCCACCGCCTTCAACAAATCGTCTCTCTTCCCCAACGAGCATCACACCTGTCTCATGGCAAAGGAGAAGAAGGTAAACACTCGAAAGTCTACTTATGCTTCTTCTAGTGATGATGAATCTAGCGATGATGAAATAGACTACGCTAGTTTGTTCAAGGGCCTAGATAGAACTAAAATCGATAAGATCAATGAATTAATTGATGCTTTGAATGATAAGAATAGATTGTTAGAAAAGCAAGAGGATCTTTTGTATGAAGACCATGATAAATTTGTAGAAGCACAAAAATCTCTTGCTTTAGAAGTTAAAAGGAATGAAATGCTTTCCTGTGAACTATCCACTTGCCATGAGACCATTTCTAGTTGAAAAAGTGTTAATAATGATTTAAATGCTAAACTAGAAGTAGCAAATAAATCAACCTCTTGTGTAGAACATGTTGTGGTTTGCAATAGGTGTAAAGATTTTAATGTTGATGCTTGTGGTGAACACATAGCCTCCATTTCTAAATTAAAGGATGAAGTGGCTAGTCTTAATGCTCAACTTAAGACTAGCAAAAGTGAATTTAATAAACTAAAATTTGCAAGGGATGCCTACACGATTGGTAGACACCCCTCAATTAAGGATGGGCTTGGCTTTAAGAGAGAAGCCAAGAACTTAACAAGTCATAAGGCTCTCATTCCCGCCAAGGAGAAAGGGAAGGCTCCTATGACTAATAGTAGTCAAAAGAATCATGCCTTCATTTATGGTGATAAGAGATATTCTAGAAATGATCATTATAATAGGAGTTGTAATGCTTATGATTCAAATGCCATGTTTGCTTCAAGTTCTTCCATTATGCATGATAGAAATTTGGCTAAGAAAAATGTTATGTCTAGAAGAAATGTTGTTCATGTACCTAGGAAAACAAGTAGTGAACCTTCTACAATTTATCATGCTTGCAATGCTTCCTCTGCTATTTGTAGAAAGGATAAGAAAGTGGTTGCTAGGAAATTAGGGGCAGAATGCAAGGGAGACAAAACTTGCATTTGGGTTCCTAAGACTATTGTCACTAACCTTGTAGGACCCAACAAGAGTTGGGTACCTAAGACCCAAGCCTAATTTGCCTTGCAGGTTTATGCATCCGGGGGATCAAGCTGGATTATCGACAACGGATGCACAAACCACATGACGGGGGAGAAGAAGATGTTCACCTCCTATGTAAAAAACAAAGATTCCCAAGACTCAATCATATTCGGTGACAGGAATCAAGGCAAGGTTAAAGGACTAGGAAAAATAGCAATTTCTTCCGAGCATTCTATCTCTAATGTGTTTTTAGTTGAATCACTTGGATATAATTTGTTGTCCGTTAGTCAACTATGTAATATGGGATATAATTGCTTATTCACAAATGTAGATGTGTCTGTCTTTAGAAGGAGTGATGGTTCATTAGCTTTTAAGGGTGTATTAGACGACAAACTCTACTTAGTTGATTTTGCAAAACAGGAGGCCGGTCTAGATGCATGCTTAATTGCTAAGACTAGCATGGGCTGGCTGTGGCATCGCCGTTTAGCACATGTGGGGATGAAGAACCTTCACAAACTTCTAAAGGGAGAACATGTAATAGGTCTAACAAATGTAACCTTCGAAAAAGATAGACCTTGTGCAGCTTGTCAAGAAGGTAAACAGGTGGGAAGCTCTCATCATACCAAAAATGTGATGACCACATCAAGACCTTTGGAGTTGCTTCATATGGACCTCTTCGGACCCGTCGCCTATCTAAGCATAGGAGGAAGTAAGTATGGTCTTGTTATTGTTGATGACTTTTCCCGCTTCACTTGGGGTATTCTTTTTGCAAGATAAAACAGAAACCCAAGGGACCCTCAAGCGCTTCCTAAGGAGAGCTCAAAATGAGTTTGAGCTCAAGGTGAAGAAGATAAGGAGCGACAACGGGTCCGAGTTCAAAAACCTTCAAGTGGAGGAGTACCTTGAGGAGGAAGGAATCAAGCACGAGTTCTCCGCTCCCTACACACCACAGCAAAATGATGTGGTAGAGAGGAAGAACAGGACGCTCATTGACATGGCAAGGACGATGCTTGAAGAGTTCAAGACCCCCGAGCGATTTTGGTCGGAAGTCGTGAACACGGCTTGCCACACCATAAACCGGGTCTACCTTCATCGCCTCCTCAAGAAGACATCATATGAGCTTCTAACCGGTAACAAACCCAACGTTTCGTAACTTCGTGTATTTGGGAGCAAATGCTACATTCTAGTGAAGAAAGGTAGGAATTCTAAGTTTGCTCCCAAAGCTGTAGAAGGGTTTTTGTTAGGTTATGACTCAAATACAAAGGCGTATAGAGTCTTCAACAAATCATCGGGTTTGGTTGAAGTCTCTAGCGACGTTGTATTTGATGAGACTAATGGCTCTCCAAGAGAGCAAGTTGAGCTTGATGATGTAGATGAGGATGATGTTCCAACGGACGCGATTCGTACCATGGCGATTGGAGACGTGCAACCGCAGGAACACAAGGAACAAGATCAGCCTTCTTCCTCAACGACGGTGCAAACCCCAACCCAAGATGATGAACAGGTACCTCAAGAGGAGGCATGTGATCAAGGAGGAGCACAAGATGTCCAAGTTGAAGAGGAAGAAGCACCACAGGCCCCTCCAACTCAAGTTCGAGCGATGATTCAAAGGAACCATCCCGTCGACCAGATTTTGGGTGACATTAGCAAGGGAGTAACCACTCGCTCTAGATTAGTTAATTTCTGTGAGGATTACTCTTTTGTCTCTTCTATTGAGCCTTTCAGGGTAGAAGAGGCCTTGCTAGATCCGGACTGGGTGTTGGCCATGCAGGAGAGCTCAACAACTTCAAGCGTAATGAAGTTTGGACACTGGTGCCGCGTCCCAATCAAAATGTTGTGGGAACCAAGTGGGTGTTCCACAACAAATAGGACGAGCACGGGGTGGTAACGAGGAACAAGGCTCGACTTGTGGCAAAAGGATATGCCCAAGTCGCAGGTTTGGACTTTGAGGAGACTTTTGCTCCTGTGGCTAGGCTAGAGTCGATTCGTATTTTGTTAGCCTATGCCGCTCACCATTCTTTCAGGTTGTACCAAATGGATGTTAAGAGCGCTTTCCTCAATGGGCCAATCAAGGAGGAGGTGTACGTGGAGCAACCCCCTGGCTTTGAGGATGAACGGTACCCCGACTATGTGTGTAAGCTCTCTAAGGCGCTCTATGGACTTAAGCAAGCCCCAAGAGCGTGGTATGAATGCCTTAGAGACTTTTTAATTGTTAATGCTTTCAAGGTTGGGAAAGCCGATCCAACTCTTTTCACTAAGACATGTGATGGTGACTTATTTGTGTGCCAAATTTATGTCGATGACATAATATTTGGTTCTACTAACCAACAGTCTTGTGAAGAGTATAGCAGGGTGATGACTCAAAAGTTTGAGATGTCGATGATGGGCGAGTTGAACTACTTCCTTGGGTTCCAAGTGAAGCAACTCAAGGATGGCACCTTCATCTCCCAAACGAAGTACACGCAAGACTTGCTAAAGCGGTTTGAGATGAAGGACGCCAAGCCCGCAAAGACTCCAATGGGAACAAACGGACACGTCAACCTCAACAAAGGAGGTAAGTCCGTTGATCAAAAAGCATACCGGTCCATGATAGGTTCCTTGCTTTATTTATGTGCTAGTAGACCGGATATTATGCTAAGCGTATGCATGTGTGCTAGATTTCAATCTGACCCAAGGGAGTGTCACCTTGTGGCCGTTAAGCGAATTCTTAGATATTTAGTTGCTACGCCTTGCTTCGGGATCTGGTATCCAAAGGGGTCTACCTTTGACTTGATTGGATATTCAGACTCCGACTATGCTGGATGTAAGGTTGATAGGAAGAGTACATCAGGGACGTGCCAATTCTTAGGAAGGTCCCTGGTGTCGTGGAGTTCTAAGAAACAAACTTCTGTTGCCCTATCCACAGCTGAGGCCGAGTATGTTGCCGTAGGACAGTGTTGCGCGCAACTACTTTGGATGAGGCAAACCCTCCGGGACTTTGGCTACAATCTGAGCAAAGTCCCACTCCTATGTGACAATGAGAGTGCTATCCGCATGGCGGACAATCCTGTTGAACACAGCCGCACAAAGCACATAGACATCCGGCATCACTTTTTGAGAGACCACGAGCAAAAGGGAGATATCGAAGTGATTTATATTAACACCGAGAACCAGCTAGCCGATATCTTTACCAAGCCTCTAGATGAGAAGACCTTTTGCAGGCTGTGTAGTGAGCTAAATGTCTTAGATTCGCGGAACTTGGATTGATTTATAGCATACATGTGTTTTATGCCTTGATCATGTTCTTTATGCATTTTGTTATGTATTTGTGGTGTTCAAGTTGTACAAACACTCCCCGGACCTCACAAGTCCAAATGCAAGTGATGCACATATTTAGGGGGAGTTGTGTTACAACTTGATCCTTTGAGACTAACCATGTGCTTGAGTGTTCGTAATTTAGTTTCGAAGGTGGATTGAAAGGGAAAGGTGGACTTGGACCATGAAAGACTTCCACTGCACTCCGATGAGAGGGTAACTTACTCCAAGTTCATCTCCGTGGTTCTTATTGCCTTTTTACTCTTAATCGAAGATTTTGGTGAGGCAATGGGGTTTAAGGGCCAAGATTGATCCCGTTTTGGTGCTTGATGCCAAAGGTGGAGAAAATAAGGCCAAAGCAAGAAATGGATCAGCTACCACTTGAGAATTTTGAAAATAGTAGAGTAGAGTTTTGTTTTGTCAAAATACTCTTATTGTCTCTTAGTGCTAAAAGTCTGTCTCTTGTAGGGAGAATGTTTGATTATGGGAAAAAGGGGGAGGTTTTGAATCTTTGATCGATTTCTCTTGAAATACCTCTCTTTATGTCTCAACAAGTGTGTTTGACTTAGAGATAGGAAATTGAGTTTGATTTGCAAAAACAAACCAAGTGGTGGCAAAGACTGATCCAAATATGCCAAATTTGAATCAAAACAAATTTGTGTTCTTTTTGCGTTGATGTTGCACTTGTTCTAGTTGCTTTGTGTTATGTTGGCATAAATCACCAAAAAGGGGGAGATTGAAAGGGAAATGTGCCCTTGGGCCATTTCTAAGTATTTTGGTGATTAAGTGTCCAACACAAGTGCTTAAGTGTTAAATTATGCCGAGGACTCAAGAAGTGCAAATCAAGATTAAAGGTATGTGTATAGACATAGTACATTGTTTTGAAGACTAATGTATTGTGTCTAAGTGCTAGAAACAGGAGAAACAATTATGGAGAAGTTGGCTGTGTACAGCCAAAAGGCTGCTCGGTCTGGGTGCACCGGACTGTCCGATGGTGCACCGGACAGTGTCCGGTGCGCCAGACTGGCTCTGGTGAAAAGGCCGCTCTCGGAATTCGTCGGCGGCGTACGGCTATAATTCACCGGACTGTCCGGTGGTGCACCGGACTGTCCGGTGAGCCCACGGTCGGTCGAGCCAACGGTCGGCCGCGCAATCCGCGCGTGACGCGTGGCCAGGCCAACGATCTGAAGGGGGCACCGGACTGTCCGGTGTGCACCGGACAGTGTCCGGTGCGCCAACGACTCCAAATCGCCAACGGTCGGCTGCGCCAAAACAGGAAAGAAATCCGCACTGGACAGTGTTCGGTGGTGCACCGGACTGTCCGGTGCGCCAGTCGACAGAAGGCAAGAATTGCCTTCCTGGAATGCTATCAACGGCTCCTAGCTGCCTTGGGGCTATAAAAGGGACCCCTAGGCGCATGGAGGACACCACCAAGCATTCTCTAAGCATTCCTAAGCACCAAGACTCCAATTCCGCGCATTTGATTCTTTGTGATAGCAACTAGAGCTCCATTTGAAGTAGAGAACTCTTCGGGTTGTGTTGTGAGCTCGAGTTGTGACTTGTGTGCGTGTTTGTGCTCTGATTTTGTGTCTTGTGTGCGTTGCTCATCCCATCCTTACTTCCGTGCTTCTTTGTGAACATCAAATTGTAAGGGCGAGAGGCTCCAAGTTATGGAGATTCCTCGCAAGCGGGATATAGTGAAACAAAGCAAAACATCATGGTATTCAAGTGGGTCTTTGGACCGCTTGAGAGGGGTTGAGTGCAACCCTCGTCCGTTGGGACGACACAACATGGAGTAGGCAAGTGTTGGACTTGGCCGAACCACGGGATAAACCACTGTGCCTATCTGTGTTGATCTTCTTGTGGTTATTGTGTTTTGCAAGAACTCCTCTCTAGCCACTTGGCTTTATTGTGCTAACTCCTAATCATGTTTTGTGGCATTAAGTTTCAAGTTTTCACAGGATCACCTATTCACCCCCCCTCTAGGCGCTCTCAGTTTCAAAAGAGCTCGATCTTTAGCCACTTGATTTCATTGTGCTAACACTTAATCAAGTTTTGTGGCTTTAAGTCTTAAGTTTTTACAGGATCACCTATTCACCCCCCTCTAGGTGCTTTCAATTGGTATCGGAGCCGTTCTCTTCACGAAAGGGACTAATCGCCCAAAGGGATGGATCCTAAGGGAAAGGGGATGGTGATCAACGACAAGGAGAAGGAGTCCTTCATCAATGAGCCAAAAGACGACAAGCCCACTGACTCGGGCTCAAGTCATAAGAAGAAGGATGGGAAGAAGAAGAGGCGCATCAAGAAGATAGTCTACTACGACAGCGACGAGTCCTCTTCTTCCCAAAGAGACGATGACGACGAGAAAAAGAAAACGGTCAACTCAAACTTTTCTTTTGATTATTCTCGTATTCCGTAAAATTCTAATGCTCATTTGCTTTCCATTCCTCTTGGTAAACCTCCACACTTTGATGAAGAGGACTACGGATTTTGGAGTCACAAAATGCGTAGCCATTTGTTCTCTCTTCATCCAAGTATATGGGAGATAGTAGAAAATGGAATGCAATTTGATAGTACGGATAATCCCATGTTTATCAATGAACAAATTCACAAAAATGCACAAGCTACCACTGTTCTTTTAGCATCCTTGTGCAAGGAAGAGTATCATAAGGTGGGCGGCTTGGATAATGCCAAGCAAATCTGGGACACCCTCAAGATCTCACATGAGGGGAACGACGCCACCATGATCACCAAGATGGAGTTGGTGGAAGGCGAACTAGGACGGTTCGCAATGATCAGGGGGGAGGAGCCAACTCAAACGTACAACAGGCTCAAGACCCTGGTCAACAAAATCAGGAGCTATGGAAGCACGAGATGGACGGACCACGACGTTGTCCTGCTTATGCTAAGGTCCTTCACTGTCCTTGATCCTCATCTTGTAAATTCTATTTGTGAAAATCCTAGGTACACCAAGATGACGCCCGAAGAAATACTCGGAAAGTTTGTAAGCGGGCGAATGATGATCAAGGAGGCAAGATATGTTGATGAAGCGTTGAATGGCCCAATGCCGATCCACGAGCCTCAAACCGTTGCTCTCAAAGCAACAAGCAGCAGGGAGGGACTACCTAGCAAGGTGGCGCAAGTTGAGGCGGCCGGGCTAAATGAGGATGAAATGGCCCTCATCATCAAGCGCTTCAAGACGGCGCTCAAAGGTCGCAAGGAGCATCCCAACAAGAGCAAGACAAAGGGAAAGCGCTCATGCTTCAAGTGTGGTAAGATTGGTCACTTTATTGCTAACTGTCCCGATAATGATAGTGACCAGGAACAAGGAAAGAATGGGAAGAGAGAGAACAAGAAGGTTTACAAGAAGGCTAAGGGCGAAGCACACCTTGGAAAAGAATGGGACTCGGATTGTTCTTCGTCCGACTCCGACGACGAAGGACTCGCCGCCACGGCCTTCAACAAATCGTCTCTCTTCCCCAACGAGCATCACACCTGCCTCATGGCAAAGGAGAAGGTAAGCACTCGAAATACTATTGCATATGCTTCTTCAAGTGATGATGAATCTAGTGATGATGAAGTAGACTACGCAAGTTTATTCAAAGGCTTAGATAGAACTAAAATTAATAAGATCAATGAATTAATTGATGCGTTGAATGAGAAGAATAGATTGCTAGAAAAGCAAGAGGATCTTTTATATGAAGAGCATGATAAATTTGTAAATGTGCAAAAGTCTCTTGCTTTAGAAGTCAAAAGAAATGAAATGCTTTCATGTGAATTATCTACTTGTCATGAGTCTATTTCTAGTCTAAAGAGTGTTAATGATGACTTAAATGCTAAGTTAGAAGTAGCAAATAAATCTAGCTCATGTATTGAATATGTAGTAATTTGTAATAGGTGTAAGGATTTTAATGTTGATGCATGTGTTGAGCACCTTACCTCTATTGCAAAATTAAATGGTGAAGTGGCTAGTCTTAATGCCCAACTTAAGACTAGCAAGAGTGATTTTGATAAACTGAAATTTGCAAGGGATGCCTACACCATTGGTAGACACCCCTCAATTAAGGATGAGCTTGGCTTCAAGAAGGAAGCCAAGAACTTAACAAGCCAAAGAGCTCCCACTTTCAACAAGGAAAAGGGGAAGGCTCCTATGGCTAATAGTAGTCAAAAGAAGCATGCATTTATTTATGATAGAAAATTTTCTAGAAATGCTTATCATAATAGGAGTTGTAATGCTTATGATTCACATGCCATGATTGCTTCAAGTTCTTCCTTTGTGCATGGTAGAGATATGCCTAGGAAAAATGTTGTTCATCATATGCCTAGGAGAAATGTTGTTAATATGCCTAGAAAAATGCACAATGAAAATGCTACTATTATTCATGCTTGCAACACTGATTTTGTTCTCCAATGTAAAAATAAGAAAGCGGTTGCTAGGAAATTAGGGGCAAAATGCAAGGGAAATAAAACTTGCATTTGGGTCCCTAAGGTTATTGTTACTAACCTTGTAGGACCCAACAAGAGTTGGGTACCTAAAACCCAAGCCTAATTTGCCTTGTAGGTTTATGGATCCGGGGGCTCAAGCTAGATTATCGACAGCGGATGCACAAACCACATGACGGGGGAGAAGAAGATGTTCACCTCCTACGTCAAGAACAAAGATTCCCAAGATTCAATCATATTCGGTGACGGGAATCAAGGCAAGGTTAAAGGACTAGGAAAGATAGCTATTTCATCCGAGCATTCCATATCTAATGTGTTCTTGGTTGAATCGCTCGGGTATAACTTGTTGTCCGTTAGTCAATTATGTAATATGGGTTACAATTGCTTATTTACAAATGTAGATGTGTCTGTCTTTAGAAGGAGTGATGGTTCATTAGCTTTTAAGGGTGTACTAGACGACAAACTCTATTTAGTTGATTTTTCGAAGGAGGAGGCCGATCTAGATGCATGCTTAATCGCTAAGACTAGCATGGGCTGGCTGTGGCATCGCCGTCTAGCACATATGGGGATGAAGAACCTTCACAAACTTCTAAAGGGAGAACATGTGTTAGGTCTAACAAATGTAACTTTCGAAAAAGATAGACCTTGTGCAACTTGTCAAGCAGGCAAACAAGTGGGAAGCTCTCATCACAGCAAGAATGTGATGACCACATCAAGACCCCTGGAGCTGCTGCATATGGACCTCTTCGGACCCGTCGCCTACCTCAGCATCGGGGGAAGTAAGTATGGTCTTGTTATAGTTGATGATTTTTCCCGCTTCACTTGGGTATTCTTTTTGCAGGATAAATCAGATACCCAAGGGACCCTTAAGCGCTTCCTAAGGAGAGCTCAAAATGAGTTTGAGCTCAAGGTGAAAAAGATAAGAAGCGACAACGGGTCTGAGTTAAAGAACCTTCAAGTGGAGGAGTACCTTGAGGAGGAAGGAATCAAGCACGAGTTCTCCGCTCCCTACACACCTCAGCAAAATGGTGTGGTAGAGAGGAAGAACAGGACGCTCATAGACATGGCGAGGACGATGCTTAGAGAGTTCAAGACGCCCGAGCGGTTTGGTCGGAAGCCGTGAACATGGCTTGCCACGCCATAAACCGGGTCTACCTTCATCGCCTCCTCAAGAAGACGTCATACAAACTTCTAACCGGTAACAAACCCAATGTCTCGTATTTTCGTGTATTTGGAAGTAAATGTTACATTCTAGTGAAGAAAGGTAGAAACTCTAAATTTGCTCCCAAAGCTGTAGAAGGGTTTTTGTTAGGTTATGACTCAAATACAAAGGCGTATGGAGTCTTCAACAAATCATCGGGTTTGGTTGAAGTCTCTAGCGACGTTGTATTTGATGAGACTAATGGCTCTCCAAGAGAGCAAGTTGATCTTGATGATGTAGATGAAGAAGATGTTCCAACGACCGCAATACGCACCATGGCAATTGGAGATGTGCGACCACAGGAACAAAAGGAGCAAGATCAACCTTCTTCCTCAACAATAGTGCATCCCCCAACTCAAACTGATGAACAGGTTCATCAAGAGGAGGCGTGTGATCAAGGAGGAGCACAAGATAATGATGTTATGGAGGAAGAAGCACCTTAGGCCCCTCCAACTCAAGTCCGAGCGACGATTCAAAGGAATCATCCCGTCAACCAGATATTGGGCAATATAAGCAAGGGAGTAACTACTCGCTCTAGATTAGCTAATTTTTGTGAGCATTACTCGTTTGTCTATTCTATTGAGCCTTTCAGGGTAGAAGAGGCCTTGCTAGATCCGGACTGGGTGTTGGCCATGCAGGAAGAGCTCAACAACTTCAAGCGAAATGAAGTTTGGACCCTTGTGCCACGTCCAAAGCAAAACATTGTGGGAACCAAGTGGGTGTTCCGCAACAAACAGGACGAGCACGGGGTGGTGACAAGGAACAAGGCTAGACTTGTGGCAAAAGGTTATGCCCAAGTCGCAGGTTTGGACTTTGAGGAGACTTTTGCTCCTGTGGCTAGGCTAGAGTCTATTCGCATTTTGTTAGCCTATGCCTCTCACCATTCTTTCAGGTTGTTCCAAATGGATGTGAAGAGCGCTTTCCTCAACGGGCCAATCAAGGAGGAGGTGTACGTAGAGCAACCCCCCGGCTTTGAGGATGAACGGTACCCCGACCACGTGTGTAAGCTCTCTAAGGCGCTCTATGGACTTAAGCAAGCCCCAAGAGCATGGTATGAATGCCTTAGAGACTTTCTAATTGCTAATGCTTTCAAGGTTGGGAAAGCCGATCCAACTTTATTCACTAAGACTTGTGATGGTGACTTATTTGTATGCCAAATTTATGTCGATGACATAATATTTGGTTCTACTAACCAAAAGTCTTGTGAAGAGTTTAGCAGGGTGATGACTCAAAAATTTGAGATGTCGATGATGGGCGAGTTAAACTTCTTCCTTGGGTTCCAAGTGAAGTAACTCAAGGACGACACCTTCATCTCCCAAACGAAGTACACACAAGATTTGATCAAGCGGTTTGGGATGAAGGACGCCAAGCCCGCAAAGACTCCAATGGGAACTGATGGATATGTCGACCTCAACAAAGGAGGTAAGGCCGTTGATCAAAAGGCATACCGGTCTATGATAGGTTCTTTGCTTTATTTATGTGCTAGTAGACCGCATATTATGCTGAGCGTATGCATGTGTGCTAGATTTCAATCTGACCCAAGGGAGTGTCACCTTGTGGCCGTTAAGTGAATACTTCGATATTTAGTTGCTACGCCTTGCTTCGGGATCTGGTATCCAAAGGGGTCAACCTTTGACTTGATTGGATACTCAGACTCCAATTATGCTGGATGCAAGGTTGATAGGAAGAGTACATCAGGGACGTGCCAATTCTTAGGAAGGTCCCTGGTGTCTTGGAGTTCTAAGAAACAAACTTCTGTTGCCCTATCCACCGCTGAGGCCGAGTATGTTGCCACAGGACAGTGTTGCGCACAACTGCTCTGGATGAGGCAAACCCTTCGGGACTTTGGCTACAATCTGAGCAAAGTCCCACTCCTATGTGATAATGAGAGTGCTATCCGCATGGTGGATAATCCAGTTGAACACAGCCGCACTAAGCACATAGACATCTGACATCACTTTTTGAGAGACCACCAGCAAAAGGGAGATATCGAAGTGTTTTATGTTAGCACCGAAAACCAGCTAGCCGATATCTTTACCAAGCCTCTAGATGAGTCAACCTTTTGCAGGCTGCGTAGTGAGCTAAATGTGTTAGATTCGCGTAACTTGGATTGATCTATAGCGTACATGTGTTTATGCCTTTGATCATGTTCCTTTATGCATATTGTTGCTTATTTATGGTGCTCAAGTTGTACACATGATCCCCGGACCTCACAAGTCCATTTGCAAGTGATGCACTTATTTAGGGGGAGGCATGCTACAACTTGACACTTTGAGACTAACCTTGTGCTTGAGTTTATTTGTTTTAGTCTCAAAAGTGGATTGAAAGGGAAAGGTGGACTTGGACCATGAAATACTTCCACTGCACTCCGATGAGAGGGTAATTTAATCCAAGTTCATCCCCGTGCTCTTATTGTCTTTTTACTCCTATTTGAAGATTTTGGTGCTTGATGCCAAAGGGGGAGAAATTAAGGCCAAAGCAAGCAAATGGATCAGCTACCACTTGAGAATTTTGAAAATAGTAGAGTTAGTACTTTTTGATTTGTCAAAATACTCTTGTTGTCTCTTATTGTCAAAAGTTGGTCTCTTGTAGGGAGAATGTTTGATTATGGAAAAAAGGGGGAGTTTTTGAATCTTTGATCAATTTCTCTTGGAATACCTCTCTTTATGTCTCAACAAGTGTGTTTGACTTAGAGATAGGAAATTGAGTTTGATTTACAAAAACAAACCAAGTGGTGGCAAAGAATGATCCAAATATGCCAAATTTGAATCAAAAACAATTTTTGTTCTTATTTGCATTAATGTTGCACTTCTATGTGTTTGTGTTGTGTTGGCACAAACCAAGGGGAGATTGAAAGGGAAATGCGCCCTTGGGCCATTTCTAAGTATTTTGGTGATTAAGTGCCCAACACAAATGGTTTAAGTATTAAATTGTGCCAAATGGTGGATGATGTGTAAATCAACACAAAGGTATGATTCTAGACTTAGTACATTGGTTTTTGTGTACTAACATATTTGTCTAAGTGCTAGAATCAGAGAAAATACAAAAGGAAAAAGACTTGGCTGGGGCAGTCAAGACTCTGCGCAGTTTGGGTACACCGGACCGTCCGGTGGTGCACCGTACAGTGTCCGGTGCGCCAGGCTGGCGTCTGGTCAACTGGCCGCTCTCGTGAATTCATCGGCGGCGTACGGTTTAAAATTCACCGGACTGTCCGGTGGTGCACCGGACTGTCCGGTGAGCCAACGGTCGGCCGCGCCAACGGTCGGCCGTGCAATCCGCGCGTGACGCGTGGCTGAGCCAACGGTCTGATGGGGGCACTGGACCGTCCGGTGTGCACCGGACAGTGTCCGGTGCACCAACGGCTCCAAATCTTCAACGGTCGGCTGCGCCAATTTTGGAAGGCGATCTGCACCGGACAGTGAACAGGGGATGTCCGGTGGTGCACCAGACTGTCCGGTGCGCCACCCGACAGAAGGCAAGAATTGCCTTCCTTGATTGCCTCCAACGGCTCCTAGCTGCCTTGGGGCTATAAAAGGGACCCCTAGGCGCATGGAGGAGATACACAAGCATTCTTTGATCATCTCTAAGCACCAAGACTTCATTCTAGCGTATTTGATTCTTTGTGATAGCAATTTGAGCTCCTCTTGAGTTGAGAACTCCGTGTGTGAACTTAGAGCTCAAGTTGTGACTAGTGTGCGTGTTTTGTGCTGTTGCTTTTGAGACTTGTGTGTGTTGCTTTTCCCTTCCTTACATCCGTGCTTCTTTGTGATCATCATTTGTAAGGGCGAGAGGCTCCAAGTTGTGGAGATTCCTCGCAAACGGGATATAGTGAAAGAAAGAAAAACACCGTGGTATTCAAGTGGATCTTTGGATCACTTGAAAGGGGTTGAGTGCAACCCTCGTCCATTGGGACACCACAACGTGGAGTAGGCAAGTGTTGTACTTGGCCGAACCACGGGATAAACCATCGTGTCTCTTGTGCTTGTTCTCACTGTGACCATTGTGTTTCACAAGAGCTCGATCTTTAGCCACTTGATTTCATTGTGCTAACACTTGATATTCACCCCCCCTCTAGGTGCTTTCACATCATACTCATAGAACAAAAGGAAATGATCAATCAAATTCTAGAAGACGTTCTTCACTCATGTGATATTTAAAAGTCGCCTAGAGGGGGGTGAATACGCGAAACCTGAAAATTAAAACTTTATCCCCCAACTAGATCCCTTGATTAGTGGTTAGCACAAGATATACAATTATCGGAGTATAAAAATTAAGTACTTGCTTGTAAAGAGTATTGCTTTCAAATAATGCGGAATTGATAAAACAATACAATTAATAGGTCTATGAGAATAAAGCAAGGGGGCTTAGATAAGAAGAGCAATGACACAAGTTCTTTCTTGCGATGTGTTGCTTCGCTATAAGAGAATTTAACTTAAAACAACACCAAATAGTATTAGCAAAGAATAGTGCAAGAAAACTTAGAAAGGGAAAGAACAAACAAATCACAAGCAATAAGCACACGAGACACGAGTGATTTGTTTTACCGAGGTTCGGCCCTCGAAGGCCTAGTCCCCGTTGAGGAGTCCACTAAGGACGGGTCTCTTTCAACCCTTTCCCTCTCTCCACCGATCACCAAAGACCGGCGAGCTCTTCTTCTTCTCAAGGATCACTTAAGACCCCGCAAGGACCACCACACTCTTTGGTGTCTCTTGCTAGCTTTACAAGCCTCCAAAACTTTGGAGGAAGTTCAATGGGAGTCAAAACTCCACGCGCAAATGAACACAAAGATGTAGCACACACTATCTCTCAATGAATCTCACAAGGCACTAGTGCTAAACTCAAATGAGTAGCTCTCTCTTTCTTGCTCTCTCTTTTGTGGCACTTGTGTCGGTTGTAGTGGTCTAAATCTTGTGTATAGGATGGATCAATGAATAGAGGTGGTTGGAAGGGCTTGAATATGTCAACTATATGACTTGGAATGTTGCTTGGGCTCCCACACCTTGAAGTGGCCGGTTGGGGTGGTATTTATAGCCACCAACCAAATTGTAGTCGTTGGAGAAGGCTGCTGGCGATGGGCGCACCGGACAGTGTCCGGTGCTCCGCCACGTCACCCTGTCATTAGGGCTTGGAGCTGGTCGACCGTTGGAGGCTTTGTCCTCATGTGGCACCGGACAGTCCGATGCGACACCGGATAGTCCGGTGCGCCTCTGACCAACTGCTCTGACTTCTGCCGCGTTCACTGTGCCGCACTGTTCCCTGTCAGAGTCGACCGTTGCGTGTAGGTAGTCGTTGCTCCGCTGGCACACCGGACAGTCTGGTGGTCCACCGGACAGTCTGGTGAATTATAGAGGAGCTGCGCCTGGGAAACCCGAAGCTGAAGAGTTTGAGGTCGATCCTCCCTGGTGCACCGGACACTATCCGGTGGCACACCGGACAGTCCGGTGCGCCAGACCAGGGCACACTTCGGTTTCCTTTTTGCTCCTTTCTTTTGAAGCCTAACTTGTTCTGTTCATTGGTTTGTGTTGAACCTTTGGCACCTGTAGAATGTATGATCTAGAGCAAACTAGTTAGTCCAATTATTTGTGTTGGGTAATTCAACCACCAAAAACATTTAGGAAAAGGTGTAAGCCTATTTCCCTTTCAATCTCCCCCTTTTTGGTGATTGATGCCAACACAAACCAAAGCAAATAGATATTTGCAGAATTGAACTAGTTTGCATAATGTAAGTGCAAAGGTTACCTGGAATTAAACCAATATACATTTTATAAGATATGCATGGATGCTTTCTTTATATTTAACATTTTGGACCACGCTTGCACCACATGTTTTGTTTTTGCAAATTCTTTTTGGAAATTCTTTTCAAAGTCTTTTTGCAAATAGTCAAAGGTAAATGAATAAGATTTTGAGAAGCATTTTCAAGACTTGAAATTTTCTCCCCTGTTTCAAATGCTTTTCCTTTGACTAAACAAAACTCCCCCTTAATGAAATCCTCCTCTTAGTGTTCAAGAGAGTTTTAGGTATTAATTTTGAAGAGGGTATACCAATTTGAAATTATATCAAAAATAAGATACCAATTTGAAAATCTTTAAAAAACACTTCTTTAAATTCAAAGACTACAAATTTTTGAAATTGGTGGTGGTGCGGTCCTTTTGCTTTGGGCTAATACTTTCTCCCCCTTTGGCATGAATCGCCAAAAATGGATACTTATGAGTGAAATATAAGCCCTTTTGACTTTCTCTCCCCCTTTGGCAAACAATATATGAGTGAAGATTATACCAAATTGGAGAGCTATGTGGAATACCAGCAAAGAGTGGATAATACCGATGGAGTTGAGTGGAAGCGTCGTCTTTGCCGAATACTCCATTTCCCTTTCAATTCTATGACTAAGCATGAGAATATACTTGAAAACACATTAGTCATAGACATAAAAGAAATATGACCAAAGGATATATCAGATTAAGCATAATCATAGTTCTATATAATATAGATTGCTCTCCCTAAATACATGCCTTGAGAGAATACAAATTTTGGCCTTAAATGCCAAGTGCACATAGTTTGGTTAATGAGATCATGTCTATATCATAGAGAATGTGAAGTGCATTGTGTCATAGTATAAGTGTGATGCTCATGACAGTTTATGCACTTATGAAAGCATGTTATAAACATCTCAAGCATTTACCCTTAAGGATTTCAAAGAGGCTTAAGGACCATCCACCTTTGGAACAAAGGCAGCTTATCCTCGTTACAAGGTTAAGCTTTAAGCTCTTTGATAATGAAATCACTTTATCTAGTTTTAACAAAGAGTTAAACAAGGTATGAAGCAGGGATAATGCATGGACATGCTTTCTCTTCCTTTTATACAAGATATGCAAAGAATGTATAGAAAAGGAAGATTTAGGTACATGTAAAAATGAGAGGAAGTGTTTTACCCTTATGTACCTTCACATTGAGATGCTCACTTCAATGTGCTTTGTCCTTAGTCTTAGATACTTAAGACCTAAATTCAAGACAATATATGGAAATATTTTGCACAAGGGAGAGGGTTCTACAACTAGTGATCCTTTTCTAAGTCATGGTTATTATATATCAAGTAGATCACAAATTGTATAAATATATCATGAATTCTCCTTTTAACTTAGTGCATATCAAGGGAGATATTGATTGAAATTATATGAGGCACTAAGAAACATAAGTGTTAATTGAAGTTATTCAATGATCAAACAAACAACAGATGCGATCAAAAGAACAACATAGGCATTAGATCATTAAACAAGCTTAAAACGGGAGAATCCAGCAAATATGCTACTTTAACATTGAAAGCTACAATCCTTGATAAAGGTGACATTACTTTACCAAGAAGGATTGATATGTAGTAGCATACTTCATGAGAAAATTGTTCTCAAACATGAGACTATATGAGATTACTAAGATAAAGTGTTAGTCTCAATATAATCAAGATATAGAAATAGGCTCCCCCTAATGATATGCATCAAGAAATTGAATGAATTGAATAGATGCACTCACTTTTAAAGACAGTTAGGGAGAAACATCATTCATCTTGATCAAGGCTTACAAAATTTGCAAAAAATATTTTATGCCTAGTATTCTCATAATGAAAAAGATTTAGAATACTTACAACCACACCATAGATTGTTTAGAAGATCTTATTATCCAAGTAGGTGTTGTTGCTCTTGATGTCTTCATTTTTCATTTGAGTGTCCTCCCTTTATGGTTGACTCTTTTTCCTTCCAAACTTATTGAAAATACTCAAGAGAGATGTTAATAGTACAAGGGAGTATATGATGAAGAATGATTTGTTTTAGATAAGGAATATAAACTATTCATCATTCATAAGTCACACAGACATGAAGTAAAATCCTTAACATTAGTGCACATTATTAGAAAAGAGGAATAAGCACCTTTTTAAATATCTTGATCAATCATAGGAATTTTACTTCTTCATATTGAATTTATTATCATGACTTAAAATCATATCAATATGAGAATAGATATAGCAAAGGCATGAATTATATTCTAATGGACAAGGCATTTATGAGGATATTGAATGCACATCTAGCCGACTTAAGTCCAATAAAGAATCTATTCTTCACATAGGTAGAATTTAGACTAAATAACCATTGATGGGAACTATATTTGATTAAAAGGATGAGTTGCCATACCTTTGCTTTTACCTTTCTTCCTTTGGGTGAAGAGTAACCCATGAGGCTTGCGGCTTGCACTTACTCTCTTGTAGATTTTCATAAGTAAGCTCAAGAGATATGTCATTAGTAACACAAGCACTAGTTTCCCTTTTTGTAATCATTTTGATAAGGAATGAAAAGTGGATTACTAAAGCATGGAAGCTTTATAATATGAACTAGATTATTCCATGATGTATGCTTAATTTTGCTTACAAAACAAGCATAGATAATTCTTAAAGATTATGGGAATAAATCTAATTCATAACATGAAGAGCGATAAATGTAGAAGAGTCATATTTAATTTAAGCAAGAGGCGAAACAACATAAATCATTGGGTTGACTTTTCTTTTCATGTTAGATTACGCATCTCCAAAGAGAAACTTATTCTCTACATGTGAGACTACTTAGGTTATTTAGACAAAAACATTAGTCTCATGATTTCTAGATATAAAGAGAGATTCCCTTTATAAGTGTCCTAAGGAATTGAATTCCTTACGTGACACCTTATTCTTTTAAGAACATGGAATATCTCTCTATATCTAGAACATGGCAATAATGGATGATTAGTGTAAGGCATGCCATGAGATACTTACAACAATTTAAAGCATGTGGATTGCCATGGTATAGGATTGATGAATATACAATCTACCATATGAGAGGAATTTCTTCAAAGAATGGTGACATAATTTAAAAATATTTGAAGAGCTTTTATTTTCTATGTGACTACAAAAGACACATAAGAAATGATAATTTAAGATACTTGCACTTAAAATCATAATTGTTACCATCCTTTGGCTTTCCTCCATGTTGTAGGCCTTGACTTTTCGGCATAGGATTAATTCTTTATTTCCTACAACATCAATATCTTCCCCGAGATGATATGAGTTTTAGATATAACAATTCAAAATAACTTTGGGTCAATCTTGGATATAGATCATTGAAGATTGATAGCTTGAGTTAATAAAAATTGAATTGACTCTCTCAAGCACCCCAAAGTTTCATACCATCTTCTTTTCCTGTAAAGCTTGTCAAGCATATTTTGGTACCCATCGCTTGATGGGTCCATTAAGGTTAGTCAACAAAGATCTAGGAACCCAAAGTCCTTTGTGTTAGCGCTTGGTAAACTCATTACCTTTCTAGCACAAGTTGCAATTTTGGGTTGCCTAGTTATACGTGAAATAATTGACAAGCTAGAAGTGGGGTTGTTACCAATGGGACAATCCTTGCATTGATGTCCCTTCTTTCGGCATATGTAGCAAAGGCGATCTTCAAGTCTTGAAGATTTCTTCTTTCCTTGTTTCTTTCTTGCTACATGGTTAGTAAATATTTTCTTTTCTAACACTATGCCTTTTTGTTTCAAGTAGGGACAAGACTTAATTAAGTGTCCCTTCTTTGAGCATTTAAAACAAAGTTTATCATCCTTGTTAGTAATCAAGTCATTTTTAATATAGGGGTACGACCTAATCGAGTGTCCCTTTTCAAAGCATTCACTACACTTCTTACTTCTCTTAGTATGAAGTGTGACTTGATTACTACCTTGGATGTTACCTTGTATGGAGGCATGGTTGAGGCCTTTGGAAGTGGTATTGATTTTCTTCTTTTGTTCCCTCCTCTTGGCAATCCTCAAGTCCTTGACATTTTCTTTGAGGGATTTAGTGCATGCCATGGTTGTTCCCGTCTCAAGCTTCTTCACCATGTGATCACGGTTATCTTGAGAAGGTTGAGCAATGCACTTCCCTTTAAGTTGTGTCAAGCTCATCTTTAGCCTCTCATTCTCTTCTTTGAGCTTTTGATATGTATCATCTTTTGTTCCTGCAAATTCTAGCTCAAAGGAAGATTTGCTTGTCGATGAACAACAAGCTTTAGCACATGGTAATATAGTTTCAACTTGAATACATGTGCATGAGTGAGGTTATTGGAATTTTAAGTTTTCTATTACAACCTCATGAGCAATGTTTAATATGATATGATTATCCATAAGATCTTCATTAGAATATAGAAGCATATCATATTTTTCTTTAAAAGCTAGATTTTCATATTTTAGCTTTTCCATTTGGTTCTTGAGCAAGGCATTCCTATTTACTAATTGAGCGATACAATGTAAAGAGTTATCTTGCTCAATTGAAATAGTTTCATACCTTTGGACCAAATCAACATGAGAGCTCTTTAGCTCCTCATGTTCTTTAGTCAACTCGTCAAAGTATTGCATTTTCATGGAGAGAACATTTTCTAGCATTTGACGAGCTTCGCTTTGCTCTCTAGCTCTTTCTAGGAGTTTGAGCATGACCGCCTTATCTTCTTGGCTTAGGCGAGCGTAGAGTTGCATGAAGCTCCTTTCTTCCTCCTCATCCTCATTTGTGCTTCCGCTATCATTTTCATTAGCCACACAACATATGTGGGAATCGAAATGGGAAGACAAACCTTTTGGAGAGGTGGATTCATCGCTTGGTCTCCGTTGGTCATTTTCTTCTTCTTCCTTGCAAGGGTTAGTATCACAAAGACCAAAGGAAGTAGAAGTACAAAATGAACTATCATGTTTGGACTCATCAAATTTGCTTTTAATTCTAGTCCAAATATCATGCACATCACAAATAGGTTTATCATATTTTATTATGAAGGCATTAATCTTCTTCGCTAAGGGATTTACTTAAGATGTCATAAGCTAGATAGTTTAAGCGTATACATCTAAGATCTTCCTCGGAAGCATTTTCCCTAGTATAGTTAGAAGGAATGATACTCTTGTCTATCATTTGTTCTAATTGTGGATCTATGGTTCTAAAAGCGTTTATCACCCTAGTAGACCATGAATCATAATTAGAACAGTCGGGAAGTAATATTTCAAGAGTTACCTCATTGTTTTCCTTCGGAGGTGTCTTCTTGTTCTTTTGGGATCTTTTACGAGCCATCACTTCGAGTTGTTAGACTCAAGATGAAGTGCCTAGCTCTGATACCAATTGAAAGTCGCCTAGAGGGGGGGTGAATACGCGAAACCTAAAAATTAAAACTTTATCCCCCAACTAGATCCCTTGATTAGTGGTTAGAACAAGATATACAATTATCGGAGTATAAAAACTAAGTCCTTGCTTGTAAAGAGTATTGCTTTCAAATAATGCGGAATTGATAAAACAATACAATTAATAGGTCTATGAGAATAAAGCAAGGGGGCTTAGATAAGAAGAGCAATGACACAAGTTCTTTCTTGCGATGTGTTGCTTCGCTATAAGAGAATTTAACTTAAAACAACACCAAATAGTATTAGCAAAGAATAGTGCAAGAAAACTTAGAAAGGGAAAGAACAAACAAATCACAAGCAATAAGCACACGAGACACGGGTGATTTGTTTTACCGAGGTTCGGCCCTCGAAGGCCTAGTCCTCGTTGAGGAGTCCACTAAGGACGGGTCTCTTTCAACCCTTTCCCTCTCTCCACCGATCACCAAAGACCGGCAAGCTCTTCTTCTTCTCAAGGATCACTTAAGACCCCACAAGGACCACCACACTCTTTGGTGTCTCTTGATAGCTTTACAAGCCTCCAAAACTTTGGAGGAAGTTCAATGGGAGTCAAAACTCCACGCGCAAATGAACACAAAGATGTAGCACACACTATCTCTCAATGAATCTCACAAGGCACTAGTGCTAAACTCAAATGAGTAGCTCTCTCTTGCTTGCTCTCTCTTTTGTGGCACTTGTGTTGGTTGTAGTGGTCTAAATCTTGTGTATAGGATGGATCAATGAATAGAGGTGGTTGGGAGGGCTTGAATATGTCAACTATATGACTTGGAATGTTGCTTGGGCTCCCACACCTTGAAGTGGCCGGTTGGGGTGGTATTTATAGCCACCAACCAAATTGTAGCCGTTGGAGAAGGCTGCTGGCGATGGGCGCCACCAGACAGTGTCCGGTGCGCCGCCACGTCACCCTGTCGTTAGGACTTAGAGCTGGTCGACCGTTGGAGGCTTTGTCCTCATGTGGCACCGGACAGTCCGGTGCGACACCGGACAGTCCGGTGCGACTCTGACCAACTGCTCTGACGTTTGCCGCATTCACTGTGCTGCACTGTTCCCTATCACAGTCGACCGTTGAGCGCAGGTAGTCGTTGCTCCGCTGGCACACCGAACAGTCTGGTGGCCCACCGAACAGTCCGGTGAATTATAGCGGAGCTGCGCCTGGGAAACCCGAAGCTGAAGAGTTTGAGGTCGATCCTCCCTGGTGCACCGGACACTGTCTGGTGGCACACCGGACAGTCCAGTGCGCCAGACCAGGGCACACTTCGGTTTCCTTTTTTCTCCTTTCTTTTGAAGCCTAACTTATTCTTTTCATTGGTTTGTGTTGAACCTTTGGCACCTGTAGAATGTATGATCTAAAGCAAACTAGTTAGTCCAATTATTTGTGTTGGGTAATTCAACCACCAAAAACCATTTAGGAAATGGTGAATTGCAGGGACTCGGTGCGAAGTATGAGACACGGGGTTTATACTGGTTCAGGTTCGCACCCTACTCCAGTGTAGTGCTGATCATAGTATTGCTTGGAACGTGTTACAATCAGTGTGTCTTTGTGTTGAGAAGAAAGAAGGCCTACCCTTTTATAGCTCAAGGGCTGGACCTTATAGAGGAGATCGATTTTCTACGAGATAGAGAGATCAGCTCCTCCAGGTCGTCGCGGTGGGTCCTCCATAGGATTGTGCGTAGTCGTACTCCTGGTATAGCGTATCGTCTTGCTCATTCGTCATACGAACTCCTGTATCGAGTCCACTGCTGACATCTCTGTAGTAGTGCGTGGTGGGTCCTGTGGGTTAGTCCCATGGAGAAGTAGTGCGTAGCGCAGCTTTGCCTGTCGTCATGGGTCTGTGTCACTTGCCGACGTGCGTTGGTATACACTCGGTATGGTGCATTCATTATGTCCTTTCTAGTAGGCCACTGTAGAGACAACGATGCTAACGTCCCTATGACTAGGGTCACCCATACGTTAGTGGGGTTCGGCGAAGACAGTACGTGATGACATATCATCGTCGTTTGGTGAGGACCTTTCGTCACCATACCCGAGGCCCAGACATGATTTGGCAATGATGGGGCTAGTCCCGCTAACGTGGGGCGGCACCATTGGGTCAGCTCGTCCCTTACGCTGGTTTGATTGACACGGGGCTTGGTTGCCCGCTTCGCCTCGCGAGGTTGCTCGACAAGGACTTGGTCGCCCGTTCCGCCTCGCAGGCTTGCTCGGTAGGGACCTGGTCACCCGCTCTACCTCACAAGGTTGATCGAGAAGGACTTGGTCGCCCGTTCTGCCTCGCAGGCTTGCTCGATAGGCACCTGGTCGCTCGCTCCGCCTGGTGGGCTTACTCGTCACCTGCTCCACCTCGCGGGCTTGCTCGATAGGGACTTGGTTGCCCGCTCTGCCTCGCGAGGTGCTCGACAAAGACCTAGTCGATGGGTCATTTTAAGAAGTTTCATGGGCTTTCTTCAGGCACCCATTCCTAGGTGCCTGACAGCAGCCCCCGAGCCTTTACGCAACTCCTTAGAGTTGTGTAGAGGCTTCTGTGTCCATGGAATGGTTTCTTCTAGGTGCGCGCAAGCGCATATGTTAGATGTAAACCCAAACACCCAAGTAATTTGTGTAAATTGCCTCTGGGTTTATTGGGTTAGTTTTTGCAGATTTTGGGGCGGACCTTCCTGCTATGGTCGTCACGCGCTGAGCGTGAGTATATATGTCTTAACACCAAGTCATTGCCTTCAAGGGTGATCCTTCTGGTTGCTACTTGTCTTTTTAGGTGCACACATCTTCCCTATATATGTTTTTCAAAGTTTTTTCTCTTAGGGGACGACCTTCATCCTCTGACCTAGTCAGCATGGGGAAGGAGGCCATCGAGCTACAAGCGGGTTATCCAAGTGAGATCCAACTACCCTTCGGCTGGGTTTGGTCTTGGCGAGCTATCCCACTAGGGGTGCTCGTCCCGCTGGGGGCATCTCATCGAGTCCTTCCTTATTCGATCCCGTTTCGGCCCTTTGGTCGGTATGGTTGATCAAACCAGGCCCCATGTCCACCCCGTCAATTGGATTTTTGTAGGAGAATGTGAGGTATGACCTTGGACGTGGGCTGGAGCAAATGACCTATGGGTCATTCACCTGGCTTTTGGTTCACTGGGAGCTTGCTCGGTTCACCCCTCGCTCTACGTGAGAAGTTGGGGTGAGTTTTGGTTTTTTGCCTGGTTAATATGAGGTAGTAACTGTGGCGGTTCAGTAAAAGTGGTGGCCATCATGACGTCGTTTGGCACGAGCGACTTGAGGGGACGTGAAATGATCTGTTCACTGTATTGTGCATAGGTGGCATGATGGGGTGGTTACCGCCTTGCCTGTTACTGGTGTACCCCCTGCGGTGATGCACTTCTGAAGCCATGATCAAGCCAGAAATCGATCTTGAACACAACTCAAGATCAACACTTAGTATTGCACCCTCGAGGCTCCTACTTTGTTGTTCTCAATCTTTCAAATAATGTGGCTAGAGCTTGCCGAGCAGAGTTTTAGGAACCAAACCTTAAGTTTGATCGAGGTCTGGTTCTTTAGAGACCCAATCCGAGGTACTAGTACAATTGTTCTAGGTGGTGGAGGGTGTAGGCTTACGGTTCATGAAAGTCGCCTAGAGGGGGGTGAATAGGTGAAACCTAAAAATTATAACTTTAAACCCAGACTTGATCCCTTGATTAGTGGATAGAACAAGATGCATAATTGTCGGAGTGTAAAACTAAGTCCTTTGCTTGCAAAGAGTGTTGTTTTCAAAGAATGTGGAATTGATAAATTAATACAACTAATAAGTTTAGGGAGAATGAAGCAAGAGGGCTTAGATAAGAAGAGCAATAACAAAAGTTATTTTCTTGCAAGGCATTGCTTCTCTAAATAAGAATTTAACTTGAAGCAACACAAAATAATATTAGCAAGGAGTAGTGCAAGAGAACTTTAGAGAGGAAGAAAACAAACAAAACACAAGCAATAAACACAAGAGACACGGGAGATTTGTTTTACCGAGGTTCGGTTCACCAAGAACCTAATCCCCGTTGAGGAGTCCACTAAGGACGGGTCTTTTTCAACCCTTTCCCTCTCTCCACCGATCACCAAGACCGGCGAGTGCTTCTTCTTCTTTGTCAACAAAAGACCGGCGAGTGCTTCTTCTTCTTAGTTATGTCAAGCTTGTTCTTACCCTCTCATTTTCTTCCTTGAGCTCTTGACATGTATCATCTTTTGTTCCTGGAAATTCTAGCTCAAAGGAGGATTTGCTTGTTAACGAGCAACAAGCATTAGCACATGGTAATATAGTTTCAATTTGAATACGTGTGCATGAGTGAGGTTGTTGGGATTTTAAGTTTTCTATCACAACCTCATGAGCAATGTTTAACATGATATGATCATCCATAAAATTTTCATGAGAGCATAGAAGCATATCATGTTTTTCTTGAAAGGCTAGATTTTCAATTTTTAGCCTTTCTACTTGGTCCTTAAGCAAGGCATTCCTATTTACTAATTGAGCGACACAAAATAAGGAGTTATCTTGCTCAATTGAAATAGATTCATACCTTTGGACCAAATCAACATGAGAGCAATTTAGCTCCTCATGTTCTTTAGTCAACTCTTCAAAGCTTTGCATTTTTATGGTGAGAATATCTTCTAGCATGTGAAGAGCTTTGCTTTGCTCTCTCGCTCTTTTTAGAAGTTTGAGCATGACCGCGTTATCTTCTTGGCTTAGATGAGCGTAGAGTTGTATAAAGCTTCTTTCATCCTCCTCATCCTCATTTGTGCTTCCACTAACATTTTCATTAGCCACACAACATATGTGGGAATCTAAATGGGAAGACAAACCTTTTGGAGAGGTGGATTCATCGTTTGGTCTCTAACGTTCATTTTCTTCTTCTTCCTTCAAAGGGTTAGTTTCACAAGGACTAAAGGAAGTAGAAGAACTAATATGTTTGGACTTATTAAATTTACTTTTAATTCTAGTCCAAATATCATGCGCATCAGAAATATGTTCATTATAATTCATTATGAAGGCACGATAATCATCTTTGCTAAGAGATTTACTTAAGATGTCATAAGCTAGATAGTTTAAGCGTATACATCTTTGATCTTCCTCAGAAGTGTTTTCCCCATTATAACTAGAGGGTATGATACTCTTGTCTAAAATTTGTTCTAATCATGAGTCTATGGTTCTAAAAGCATTTACTACACTAGTAGACCACGAAGCATAATTAGAACAATCGGAAAGTAATATCTCAAGAGTTACCTCCTCGTTTTCCTTCGGAGTTGTTTTCTTGTTATTTTGGGATCTTCTTCAAGCCATCACTTCGGGTGGTTAGACTCAATATGAAGTGCCTAGCTCTGATACCAATTGAAAGTCGCCTAGAGGGGGGTGAATAGGTGAAACCTGAAAATTATAACTTTAAACCTAGACTTGATCCCTTGATTAGTGGATAGAACAAGATGCACAATTGTCGGAGTGTAAAACTAAGTCCTTTGCTTGCAAAGAGTGTTGTTTTCAAAGGATGCAGAATTGATAAATTAATACAACTAATAAGTTTAGGGAGAATGAAGCAAGAGGGCTTAGATAAGAAGAGCAATAACAAAAGTTCTTTTCTTGCAAGGCGTTGCTTCTCTAAATGATAATTTAACTTGAATCAACACAAAATAATATTAGCAAGGAGTAGTGCAAGAGAACTTTAGAGAGAAAGAAAACAAACAAATCACAAGCAATAAACACAAGAGACACAGGTGATTTGTTTTACCAAGGTTCGGTTCACCAAGAACCTAATGCCCGTTGAGGAGTCCACTAAGGACGAGTCTTTTCAACCCTTTCCCTCTCTCCACCAATCACCAAGACCGGCGAGTGCTTCTTCTCGTTTGTCAACAAAAGACCGAAGTCTCCACAAGGCCAACCACAAAGATAAGGGGCTCTTGCTAGCTTTACAATGAATGGGAGTCAAAACTCCACGCTCAAAGGATCACAAGATGTAGCACACACTTTCTCTCAATGAATCTCACAAGGCACTATTGCTAAACTCATACGAGTAGCTCTCTTTTGCTTGATCTCTCTTTTGTGGCACTTGTATTGCTTGTGGTGGCCTAAATCTTGTGTATGAGATAGATCAATGAATGGAGGTGGTTGGGAGGGCTTGAATATGTCAACTATATGACTTGGAATGTTTCTTGGGCTCCCACACATGAAATGGCTGGTTGGGGTGGTATTTATAGCCACCAACCATCTTGTAGCCGTTGGGGAAGGCTGCTGGTGATGGGCGCACCGGACAGTCCGGTGCGCCAGCCACGTCACCTGACTGTTAGGGTTATGGAGCAGTTGATCGCTGGAGGCTTGTCCTCTAGTGGCACCGGACAGTCCGGTGACACACCCGACACGCACTGTTCACTATCTGGTGCGCCTCTGACTTTTGCGCTCTGACCCTGTGCACTGTTCTTCACTATTCAGCGGTCAGCGTGGCTTTTGCAGTCGACCGTTGCGTGAGTAGCCATTTACACGCTGGTGCACCGAACAGTCCGGTGGCACACCGGACAGTCCGGTGAATTATAGCGGAGCGCGTCCTGAGAAACCCGAGAGTGGAGAGTTGGACGTTGTACGGTCCTGGTGCACCAGACACTGTCCGGTGTGCTAGACCAGGGCATACTCGGTTTGTTTGCTCCTTTGTTTTTGAACCCTTTCTTGTATATTTATTGGTTTGAGTTGAACCTTTATGCACCTGTAGAATATGTAATCTAGAGCAAACTAGTTAGTCCAATATTTGTGTTGGACATTCAACCACCAAAATTATTTATGGGGAAAGGTTAAACCCTATTTCCCTTTCAGTTCGGAACCAGTCTAAGCGGATACTCAGCTCCGGGCCACCCCCGAGAACGTGGTCCTTTACCCTAGCTGGAGTCCCTAGCAGTTCGATCCTTGTTCAACACCAAAGGAGGCCCCAAACTAAGCGACAAGATAGTTACATGATCATAACAGAAGTTAGAAACCACGTGGGGGTTAGAGTAAACAATATATGTAAACTAAAGCAAGAAAAGGATTGAACGGAGAGCAAATTCTTCCTTTATAACTGGATACATATTAGTTAGGCGATGTATGCCAGAGATCGTGTTTATGAGGGCAGACCCCATCGGGTACAAAATAACTATGCGATAGATTCCAGAGACCGAGTTTATGAGGGTGGACCTCACCGGCTAGATCACAGGTAAATTCTATCCTATTACAAAGGAAGAGTTCACTCTCATGCTACCTTTTCGATGAATGGTGCAGGCACCCCCGCCAACTGTCCGAGCGACGACGGGTGCTAGACTTCTTCGGTTAAGCAGTGACTTGGGCCATCCTCGTATGTGTCAAGGGTGGAGCTTGGCTAGTGGCCGATGATGGCAACCTCGTACGCCAGGGGGTTCGGCTGATGATCATCGTGGTGGACCACAAAGATCTTGTCGAAGCCCTTGCAACCCCTGGCGCGCCAGATGTCAGTGAGCCGCCCTGGATGGTATCAAAGTGGACAAGACGAGGTTCGCTGGTGGCAGTGGTGAGGAAGTCGAGAGAGTCGAACATGATGCGGCTTCCTGGAGCGAAGCTCTCATCGTCGGTGAACATTGAAGTGCGAGCCATCGGAGTGGAAGATGTCACTTGGCACGCTAACGGTCCCTTAACTGGTGCGCCAGCTATCGTTTTGGAAATAGGGGGCAATGAGATTTGTGTTCAGCAGGGGGGCTAGCGTAGACTCGCTTTGAATGGTGAATCATAGGGACTCGATGAGAAATCTGAGGCATGTGGTTTATACTGGTTCATGTTCGCACCCTACTCCTGTGTAGTGATGATCGTTAGATCGTAGTATTGCCTTGGACGTGTTACAACAGGTGTGCTTGTGTCCTGAGAAGAAAGAGGGCCTGCCCTTTTATAACTCAAGGGCTAGACCTTAGAGAGATAGAGAGAGATCGGCTCCTCTGGATCATTGTGGTTGGTCCTCCGTCGTAGGATCGTGTGTAGCCATACTCCTAGTATGCGTACCATCTTGCTCATTCGTCATACAGACTCCTGTAGCGAGTCCACTATTGACTTCTCCGTAGTAATGTGTGGTGGGTCTCATGGTTCAGTCCCATGGAGCAGTAGTGCATAGCGCAGCTTCGCCTGTCGTCATGGGCCCGCGTCACTCGCCGGCGTGCGGCGGCAGACACCCGGTATGGTGTATCTGTTGCATCCTTTCTGGTATACGGGTCACTGTAGAGACTCTGACGCTGAGGTCCCTATGAACGGGCTCTACTGTCCCCATACGTCTGTGGGGGTTCGGCTGAGATAGGACATGATGACGTACCGTCATCGTTTGACAAGGACTTTTTGTCACCGTACTCGAGGCCCGTACGTGGTTTGGTGATGATGCATCTAGTCCCGCTGACGTGGGGGCAACCGCATTGAGTCAGCCCTTCCCTTACACTGGTTTGATTGACACGGGGCTTGGTTGTCCGCTTTGCCTCACGAGGTTGCTCGACAAGGACTTGGTCGCCCGTTCTGCCTCATAAGCTTGCTCGGCAGGGACCTGGTCGCCCACTCTGTGTCGCAAGGTTGCTCGACAAGGACTTGGTCACCCGTTCTGCCTCGCAGGCTTGCTCGGCAGGGACTTGGTTGCTCGCTTCGCCTCGCGAGGTGCTCGGCACAGACCTGGTTGATGGTCCGTTTAAGGAGTTCCATGGGCTTTCTTCGGGCTCCTTGTTCCTAGGTGACTGACAGTAAGTTATCCTTAAGATATGTTTGACCTTTCAAGACGTATGCTACATGTAGCCTATGCTCTTGTGTTATCAGATTATGTTTTGGGAATTCATATTATATTCCACGTGTCTCAGCTCATGAAGTGTCTCCGAGTTCTAACCAACTTAGTAAAGTTCCGAGAATTTGATTTAGATCAAAATGTGAGCTATAAAGGGTGTCACATTACTATTCTAGAGTTTTCACAAAGAAAGCCAAGAGCAAAGACGCAAAAATGGTGAATATGTAATAGAATCGCCATTTAGTTGAACAATCCACTTAGAGATGGAAGGCATTATAACAGCAAAATATCCTCAATTTTCACTCTAGGTACAATGGCTCTTTTCTTTCAATTTTTTGTTCACTATGCATAATACCTATTTTTGAGAACCTCGAGGAGTGATCCTCCCAAGGGGAGAGGTTTTTCATGAACCGATTACAAGTTTACAACATGGTCATTTTCATAATCATCATAAGCATCATATGCAGCTCAGTTTCTCAATTTTGAAAATTGCATATGCATAAAAATGCACTTATTGTGCTCTATCATAATCACATGCCTTTGATGCACTCCTAGACTATACACGAGAACATATACACGAACTTAGCAAAATTTACTAACTCAATGTCCCCGCGAGCCATCCAATACACTTTCGAATTGTCCACGAGATCACTTTGTGCACATAAGTGAGTTGTTCACACTGGGGCTTTCTAGGCCACACTTGTGAACACAAGTATTTACTTTGTGGAGTTTTAGCAACAAGTCTTCACTCATTAACTCACTCTCCTCACTCCCTCAACTCCTATCTCTCTCTCTCTCTTTCTCTCTCTCTCTCTAGTTCTTCATCAACCCTCTCTATATCCATCACCTAGAGCAAATATTGGGGAAGGATTGAAAACCATCCATAACAAAAAAAATCATGTATATCAACTAGAGAAGGGCCACAAGTATTGGAGATTAAAGAGGGAGGAGCCATCCTCCTTAGTAAATAGGAGCAATGAATAGGATTTAAGAAGAGAAAGCCAAGGGGAAAGGAGGTAAATCAACCTTCTTCATCCATCAAGGAGCTTAGCAACATCTCCTACATCCACTTTGTGAGTTAGAATTCTATCACAAATCAAAGTTGCATAATAGAAAAAGTCTACATAACCTTGTCACCTTCAAAATCAGTTATTTAACCACATCAACTTTACAAAACCAAACAAAATAGCCTCGTAGGCAGTTTTAGTTGATGGTTTTGATGTCGTGGCACAAATTTTAAGTCTCACCAGTTTTGTCTTTTTTAATTTTGTCTTCTATGGTATCCAACATTTATATAATTTTACATAAAAAGTGTTAATTAGATATTATATTCGTTCTAATTTTTTAAAAAATAGGAGAAACAAATTTATTAAAAAATAAAAATAAATAAAAAGAGCTTAATATTTTAATGTCTCATTAAGTATTTATCTTTAAAGTCTAATTTTTTTTAATAATATTATTACTAAACTAGTGTACTTTTGTTGATTTTATTAACCAAATTAAGTGGTCTTTCTTTTTGTTGTTGGTATGTTGTAATGAGAAAGACACAAGACAAGAGTGGAAATCACCTCTGTTCTTTCATTGATCTCATGGTATATATATATATATACAAGATGAAAGGGTTCGACGAAAGGGTATTGTCACACCCGGTTTCAGAAGGCAAACCGAATGCGAACTATGTACGTGCCAGGATCAGAACTCACGTACACAGCGATTACATAAATAAACATCATCGCACAGTGCTCGAATAATAACATAAAAGAGTATTAACTTATTACATCATAGAGTCAGAGACATCCACATAGTCATCAACTTAACGGGTAAATCAAAGTGCTAAGCGAAACGCAGTAAAGATAAGGCCTTCACAGGCAGCTGACTGGGGGTTGCCGCCAACCCATACCTAAAACTCATCGTAGTCTTGGAACTCCTGGAAGTCTCCTTCCACGGCTTCAACTTCTCCTGAGCAGTGGTTACAATGTGGGTAACCTGGTGTTTTGTGGTAAAGCAAGGATGAGTACACATCAACGTACTCAGCAAATGCCCCGTTTGGCTGAAGTGGACTAGCTTTTATGTGGGGTTAGGCTCAAGCAGTTGCTTTTAGTTGGTCAGGTATTTATTGTTAGTGGAAGCCAGATTTTATCATAAAATCCAAGTTATAATCCCAAAAAGTACCTCCTCAGAGAGGAAATACTAGAATACATAATTAAAGTCACCATCATTAACCATCATCATTAGAGTCATCATCTGAGGTGCATCCGGAGTATCTCTAATCAAAGAGGATCCCAAGGCTGCTCTTAACCGTGAGCATGGCTGATATATCAGTTTCACTACCCTCTGTAGAGGTCGCACACTTTACACCACGAGTCATGATTCCCTTTCTGCCCGGGGAGAGCTAATCCCCATTGACCACTACCTAGGTGGTCTGGCAGGGTATCACTACTTAGCTTTTACAAAGAACCTCGGCACTCAGCCTCGGCAGAGTGACTAACAAAAGCAAAACGAAAGAACCCGCAGGAGAGTGACTAACAAAAGCAAAACGAAAGAACCTCGGCACTCAGCCTCGCCAGAGCAAGCACTGTGCCTGGACCCCATTGACGGCACGACGGCGAAGCAACTACACCTCTAGTTCCTCTAATTAATTAGCTAAGGGCATCCCATTTCACCCTCATGGTTGCACTGTTATCCCAGGTGGTCTCTCAACGAACAGGTCCTTACGGAGAGGTACTCGGGAAACAGCCTGAGTCCCCTAAATGCCACAAGTATATCATCATATCCAGAATAAAATCATAGTATCATCATTGTATCTCATCATGTTCATTGATTAAAGTAAAGCGCTAGCATGTAGCTAACCATAGTAACCCAAAAGGTAAATCAAGGACCAGGTAAATAGAAAGCTAGTAAATCCTTAGGTTGTTCATAGTATGTGAGACAGTGTATTATAAAATAAATGGGACATAATGGGTCAGAGGACACTTGCCTTCACCAAACTGCTGCTCAGGGACTTCTTCTGCAACTTCCTCGGGAAACACAAACTGCCCGTTGTCTACGCAAAGTAATCATTCATTCTATGCACTTGGGAAATAACAAACAAAAGCAATATACCAAACATGTGCAGCAGAGAGACCACAGGTTCACAATAGAAAAAGGATTGACAATCTGGTGTTCCCTAGGTCTAGGGTAGATGAATATACAAAGTGATTCATTACCCACTAACCAGGTCTATGTCAGTGGTGGGGTTAAATCATTACATGGTGTTAAGTCCATAAACTTAAGTGCTCCAACTTTTATTAAAGTCTACTATCTTTACTTTATTTCCAATTAGGGTTCCAATAACATTACTTTTACACCAAAGATCAACTATTAATTGGGACATAAAAATAGCAGGGAAACATTGTTTAAACAGGTAGATAAAAATATTATGAACATTTTGCAATTTGAAGCACCTAATTTGGAGTTCATATGACAAAGTTATGAATTTTACAAGATTAGGGATTAAAAATACTCTTTAAATACTTATTCTGGATTAAATAAAAGGTCCGAGGACCTAACTGCGAAATTCTAGGGACGGCGGGTTAATTTGCAGAAAACCGGGGGTCTCTTTAAGAAGTTTGCGCGGGCGAAGGGGTATCGGGCTCCTACGGCCGTTGGATCTCGGATCGACGCTCGGGATTAGATCGGCGGGCAGGCGCGCGAGCGCGCGGAGGCGCGAGCAGCTGACAGGCAGGGCCGGGCGGGCAGAGCGGGCGCGGGCTGCTGACAGGCGGGGCCGGGCGGGCAGAGCGGGCGCGGGCTGCTGACAGGCGGGGCCGGGCGCGGGCGGCTGACAGGCAGGGCCGGGTCGACAGGAAGGCGGGGTGTGGGGGGCGGCTCTGGGCCATCAGATTCCAGGCGGACGGCCAAGATTAGGCTCGGGCTATTTAAAAAAGGGCCGTCCGATCTGAGATGGACGGCGGGGATTGGGCGGCCAGCTTCGGTCCCCTTCTCCAGCCAGCAGAGGCGGCGGCGGCCGCACCCGCGGCGGGGGAGCTCGCCGGAGACGAGGGGCGCGGGGGCTCCGCGGGTCTTAGGGCGACCGGGATGGTCTGGGAGGTTGGGGAAGGCGCGGGGAACTTACTGGCGGGGGCTACGTCGTGATAGGGGCGGCCCACGGCGGAATGGCTCGGCGGCGGCGCCAACCGACTCCGACGAGGAATTAAGCACAGCAGGGAGCAAGGGAGGGGAAGGGAGAGGGCAGGGGAGGTTCCTTACCTCAAGGCGAACCCCAGGGACCTCTCGGTGGCGGCAAAGGTGCGGCGACGGCTCGGGTCGACGGTGGCGGACAACGACGGCTGCGCGGAGGACGGCGGGTGAGCGCGGGCAGAGGGGATTAGGGAGGGACAGGAGAAATTGGGGCGTGTCCCGAGTTGCGGACGTCGAGGCGAAGCTCACCGTGGCGGAGGGCACGGCGGGGCTCCGACGTCGACGGGAAACGGGCTCGGGACGGCGGCGGGCAACGGCGGCGGCGCTCTGGCGTGCGCGCAGCGTGGGGGAGGTTGAAAAGGGGTTCTGCAGGTGCGCAAATGAGGGGGGGAGAGGGTGAGCGAGGCTCTGGGGCTCAAGTGGCCGAGGGCGGGGCGGTTGCGAGCTTCACGCGCGACGTGGGCGCGGAGACTTCGGTACGCACAGCTCGGGCGGCGGTTACACGGGGACGAGGGAACTGACAGAGGGGGCCCGCGGGTAGAGAGAGCGGGGGAGTGGGCGCACGCGCGGGGAAAGTGGCCGCGCTGACGGGCGGGCCCGCCAGGACAGAGAGAGGAAGGGGGGAAGGCGCGCGCGCGGGATGGGCCGGTTGGGCCGAAAGGCCGAGGGGAGCAAGGGGTATGGGCCACTTTGTCTTTTTCTTTTATTCTAGCAATTGTTTTCCCTTTTCTTTTTATTTACTCTATTTGATTCAATTCCAAATATGTCACAAATTCAAATTAGCATCCTCAAGCATATGCATCAAACAAAAAGTGAAGTTTAGGGTTTAACATGATGTCACATTTCATACTCCCTTTGAGTTTGGCCTATTAGATTATAATCACACATAAAAATAGCCACTCTTCTTCTATAGAAAAGAGAAAGAGGAGATTGGGAGAGGTGTGAAGAGAGGAGTAACACCTGAATTTGTGAATATGAGCAAAGAAATTTTATACCCCCAAATTCAGGGTGTTACAAACCTATCCCCCTTAAAAGAATCTCGCCCCAAGATTCAGGGTTGGTCAGCAAAGAGTTCAGGGTATTTGGCTTTCAGATCATCTTCTCGTTCTCAGGTTGCTTCTTCCTCAGAGTGGTGGCCCCATCTGACTTTGCACATCCTGATGGTGTTCCTCCGGGTGACTCTGTCTGCAAACTCCAGAATCTGCGTTAGCTTCTCTATGTAAGTCAGATCCTCTTGGACTTCCAAGTCCTCCACTGGCAACTGTTCTTCTGGTACTCGCAGACACTTCTTCAATTGCGACACGTGGAACACATTGTGCACTACCGACAAACTTTCTGGTAGGTTGAGCTGGTAGGCCACTTCTCCACGCTTTGCTTGAATCTGATATGGTCCAACGTACCGGGGTGCTAACTTGCCTTTGACTCCGAACCTTCTGACTCCTCTGATAGGTGACACCTTCAGATAGACGTAATCTCCCACTTCAAAACTCAGTTCTCTTCTCCTTCTGTCAGCATAGCTTCGCTGTCTTGATTGTGCTATCTTCAGATTCTCCCGAACCATTTTGATATTCTCTTCGGCTTCAAGCAAAATGTCGGGGCCAAACACCTGTCTCTCTCCAGGCTGGTCCCAATGCAGCGGAGTCCTACAACTCCGTCCATAGAGCGCCTGAAACGGTGACATCTTCAAGCTGGCCTAGTAACTATTGTTGTAGGAGAATTCCGCATAAGGTAACCTTTTGTCCCATCCTGACTTGTCTTGCAACGCACAGGCTCTCAACATATCTTCTAGGATCTGATTAGTTCTTTCAGTCTGACCGTCTATCTGCGGGTGATAAGCTGAGCTGAAGTTCAAATGTGTGCCCAAAGCTTCTTGTAGCTGCTGCCAAAAATGAGAGGTGAACTGTGTTCCTCGATCTGACACTATCTTCTTCGGCACACCATGTAGGCAGACTATCCGGGACATGTATAACTCAGCTAATGTTGCTCCGGTGTATGTTGTCTTCACAGGTATGAAATGGGCCACCTTTGTTAAGCGGTCCACAACCACCCAGATGGAATCATAGCCGGCCTGGGTACGAGGTAGGCCAACTATAAAATCCATCCAGATCTCATCCCACTTCCACTGAGGAATTTGCAATGGCTGCAACAGTCCGGCGGGCCTCTGATGCTCTGCTTTGGTTCTTTGACAGCTATCACAGATGGCGACATATTCTGCGATCTCTCTTTTCATGCCATACCACCAAAACCTCCTTTTTAGATCCTGATACATCTTTTCACTTCCAGGGTGTATGGAGTAGGTTGTCTCATGAGCTTCCTTTAGGATCAGCTCCCGAATAGGTTTGATGTCGGGAACACACAGTCGGTCCTTGAACCATATTACTCCCTCTTCATCCTCTCGAAAGTCTTTGCCTCTTCCTTCTAAGATCAGCTGCTGGATCTTGTTGATGTTTTCATCATCCTTCTGCCCTTCTTTGATCTCCCGCTCTAGGGTGGGCTCTAATTCCACTGTTACTCCTTGTGTATTGTTCAGAAAACCAAGACTCAGTCTGTCGAACTCCTTGGCCAACTCATATGACATCGGGTACGTGGCCATCATATTGACTTGACTCTTCCTGCTCAGAGCATCTGCAACAACATTGGCTTTGCCTGGATGGTAATGTATTTCCAACTCGTAGTCTTTGATCAATTCCAACCATCTTTGTTGCCTCATGTTTAACTCTGACTGGGTGAATATGTATTTCAGACTTTTATGATCTGTGTAGATGTCGCACTTCTGCCCATACAGGTAATGTCTCCATGTCTTTAAAGCATGAACCATTGCTGCCAACTCTAGGTCGTGTGTGGGATAATTTTTCTCATGGATCTTCAGCTGTTGAGAGGAGTATGCTACAACTCTTCCTTCTTGCATTAGCACGCATCCCAATCCGGTGTAGGAAGCATCGCAATACACCGAGAATGGCTTGTGAACATCAGGCAGAACTAACACAGGTGTTGTAGTCAATCTATTCTTCAGTTCTTCAAATGCCTCTTGGCACTTTTGGGTCCACTTAAACTCAACTTTCTTCACTAGCAACGCTGTCATTGGTCTAGCAATCTTTGAAAAGCCTTCAATGAAACGCCTATAGTATCCGGCCATTCCAATGAAGCTCTTGATTCCACGAACATCCCTCGGTGCTTTCCAGTTCAGAATGTCTGCTACTTTCTTTGGATCCACGGCTATCCCATCTTGGTTTATGATGTGACCCAAAAATAAGACTTCATGAATCCAGAACTCGCATTTACTCAGCTTGGCATACAACTGATGCTCTCGTAGCCTTTGCAATACCATCTTCAAATGCTCCACATGTTCTTCCTCACTTTGAGAATATATGAGAATATCATCGATGAACACTACCACAAACTTGTCTAGGTAGTCCATGAACACACTGTTCATCAGATACATAAAGAAGGCTGGCGCATTTGTCAAACCAAAGGACATAACTGTAAACTCATATAACCCATACTTGGTGATGAATGTTGTCTTCGGTATGTCTGAGGGTCGGATTCTGAGTTGATGATAAACTGATCTCAGATCTATCTTCGAGAATACGCTGGCACCTCTGAGTTGGTCAAACAGATCTTCTATTCTTGGCAAGGGGAACTTGTTCTTGATGGTGACTTCATTCAGGGCTCTGTAATCTATGCACATCCTTTTGGTACCATCTTTCTTCTCTACAAACAATACTGGAGCGACCCAAGGCGAGGTACTTGGTCTGATGTAACCCTTCTCTAACATCTCATCTATCTGCTTCTTGAGTTCCACCAATTCTGGTCCAGACACTCGATAGGCTCTTTTGGAAATGGGGGCGGTACCAGGGATAAGCTCTATAGCAAATTCGACTTTTCTCTCGGGTGGCATGCCCGTTAGTTCTTCGGGAAACACATCTGGAAAGTCCGACACAACCCTGATAGCCTCAAGCGGGTTGGCCTCCTTACTATCAACCGAAATATGGTGACAATCTCCCTTCGCTGTTTTAGGCATCCTTAGCTCAGCCACTACCTCCTCTCCGGACGGGGACTTCAATGTTACGGTCCTCTTGTCACAGCTAACATTCGCTTCATACTTCATTAACCAATTCATCCCTAGGATGACATCTACCCCAGGGGTGTCTATTACTATTAGGTCGCTGGGGAACCCTATCCCCCTTATTTCCACCCTTATATTTGAGCATATTTTATCTGCTTGCACTTTGCCACCGACCGAATTAATCCTCATGGGCGGCATCATTGCCTCTACTGAGATGTTATGCATTTCTACCCATGTTGCAGTGACAAATGAATGAGTTGCACCAGTATCAAATAGCACTTTTGCTGGATAAGATTCGACTGAGAACATACCTACTGCCACATCTGGTGCATCCTGGATCGCTTCGGCCTCCAAGTGGTTCACCTTCCCACGGTTGTACGCTTGGCCACGATTACCTGCTGCCTGTTGAGGTACACCTTGCCTCGCTGGAGCATTGGGGTTTGCCTGCTGCTGCGCCATCTTCTTTGGGCAATGCATCGCCCAGTGGCCTTGTTCTCCACAGTGGAAGCATCCTCTGCCTCCTCCTTGTGCTGGGGCTGCTTGGTTGTTCTGATTCGCTGCTGGGGCAGGAAGGCGAGGTGCCTGGTTGTTCTGCCTCTGATGCTGGTTACCTCCCTGCTGGCTGTTCTGACGGTACTCCTGCTGCTGTGGGTACTGCCTCTGAGACTGTTGCTGATAAGGGCGCTGACTCTGATGCTGATATCCCTGTGGGTGACCAGGCTTGCCTTGCTGAGATGAATTGCCTGAGAAGCGGGGGCGGCTGATGCTCCCGGACTATGGTCCACTCATCTTGTGCTTCCGATCTTCCATATCCTTGCGCTTCCTCTCGGTCATGATTGCCCTATCGATCAGGTGTTGGAAGGTGGGGAAGGTGTGGTTCATCAGCTGGTAATGCAGGGGATCCACCAAACCCCTCATGAACCTGTACTGCCTTTTAGCATCAGTGTTGACGTCTTCAGGTGCATAACAAGATAGCTGCAGAAACTTGTCCCTGTATTCACTAACAGACAGGGGTCCCTGCTTCAGAGCCAGAAACTCCTCCTTCTTCACGATCATCGGTCCCTCTGGAACATGGTACCTGCGGAAACTCTCGCTGAATTCCTCCCAAGTGATGGCTTCGAGGTCAGCATGGGTGGCGAGGTAGGACTCCCACCAGGACTGGGCTGCTCCCCTTAGCTGGCGGGGTCCATACAGAACCTTCTCCCTGTCGTCACATTGGGCGGTGCGCAGTTCCCTTTCCACTGCACGCAGCCAGTCTTCTACATCCATGGGGTCGGCAGAGTGCGCGAAGGTAGGAGGGTGCCCTCTCATGAACTCGCCACGCTTATCTCGTGGCATCTAGGGCATATGTACTTGCAACTGGGGTTGGGGTTGCTGTTGAGCTTGCTGCATGGCTGCCAGAGTCTGCCCAATAGCCTGCACTGCCTGAGTTTGCATCAAGAACATCTGCTCCACTGTCATCGGGGGTGGCGGGGGAGGCTGCCTCTGATGTTCCTCCTGCTGGGCACGCTGCTCTTGCTGAACACGCCTGTTACATTGGCGCCTATTGTCAGACATCTGTGGAAGACATTCACACATCAGCATTGATCTTACAATCCTTCAGCATAAGAAAAGAGTATACAGAATTCTTCATGACACTGAGTGAACAAAGAACTTCACTGATCCTCATTATGATCCAATACAGCTTCTCAGATAAAAAGGAAAGTAGAAGTAAATGGTTTCCCAACTAAATAATTGACTTCATTAACATCACTAGCTAAGCCAAACTGCAGGGGAAACCCACATGTTGGCAACAATCATTACAAAGATTCAAATCCAGCACAAGTTCATCATAACAAGCATGTAAGCAACTGGTAAGCAAACTAAACTGAATGGAAGCAACTGATACGCAAACTAAACTGACTATCTAAGACTGAGACATCTGACTTAAGAATTATTACAAACTCCGACGCTAACGATCTAAGGAACCAGATCTATCCTGGTCTTACAGGCAGGGGAACCATAAGTGTGGTGACCACGTGGCGGCGAGCGGTAAGGGTGCTGAGTCCCAACAGGAGCGGGGGAACCACCCTCCTGGTGGCGGCGCTCTGCCAGCTCAGCACGCAACTCAGCAATCTCCGTTTGAGCCCTGCTCAACTCATCCAGAGAGTGGTCCAGCTCGGTGTTAAGCACCGCGACTAGGTTGACGGTGCTGCTCAACCTAGGGTTATCCTCACCAACAGGTGAGACAACCACACTCTCTGTGTTACCAGTAGGACGGCGGGGGTAGTACCTAAGGTTAAGACCGTCGGCCACCCCACCGAATAAGGAACAGTACTGGGAGAGGGCACGCCGTGCTGCGTCCTGCATAGCCGCCTCTGCAGTGTCCCTCTCGGAGATGGAGTAATGCTCCGAAACGGCCTCTGCACCCCGGAGGTCATCCTCCGGACGGCGAACTAGGCAGGTAGCCTCCCAGCGGTCCGGGTACCTCCCGCGACTGTGCTGGTAGACTACACAACGATACTCGATCGACCAGGTGTGCCGGTCGAAAGCCTGGCGCAGCAAGGTGTCGAGTGCGTCGTGGAAGTGACAACCGCGAGCGGCGTCACGGGTGATGGGTCGGGCGACCCATCCTTCCGCCTCCTGCGGCTCAGAGGATTCCGTGCTGTGGTCTGAGTCGTCGTCGTCGTCGGGGTCTCCTCCAGGACCTCCTCCAACAGCCGGGGCGTCCCGCGGTGGTGCAGGGGGCGACTCCAGCTGAGGAACAGAGGAACGGCGCCTCACGGACTCCACCTCCTGCTGAGGTGGGGAGGAAGAGCCTTGCTGCTCCCTGTGCTGACGCTGGCGCTCCTGCTCCTCACGCAGGCGGTGGTGCAGCCTCTCCAGGTGACTCGACTGACCGGACATAGTGCGGCGCAGAGGACGCTCCGCAAGGCGAGACGGCAGGAAAGGAATCATCGACTTACGAGCAGTGTGTCTAAGACGAGCCATCTACAAAAGACACCGTAAGCATAAGAGTAAGAACAGAACTAATATGACAAGTGAGTAAACCATAGACAGAACAAAATAAAATTTTAACAAGGTATAATATAGTATATATATATGTAGTAAAACATAGGGTTGGTCGAGGTGACCGACTTTTGAAGTGTCACCAGAGGTCAAGGTGAGAGTGAAGGTCAATAGTCCTTAGTACGACCAGTGCTACTCTAGGTCAGCGGTCCTACAGTCAGCACGGCTTTGATACCACTTATGTCACACCCGGTTTCAGAAGGCAAACCGAATGCGAACTATGTACGTGCCAGGATCAGAACTCACGTACACATCGATTACATAAATGAACATCATCGCACAGTGCTCGAATAATAACATAAAAGAGTATTAACTTATTACATCACAGAGTCAGAGACATCCACATAGTCATCAACTTAACGGGTAAATCAAAGTGCTAAGCGAAACGCAGTAAAGATAAGGCCTTCACAGGCAACTGACTGGGGGTTGCCGCCAACCCACACCTAAAACTCGGCGTAGTCTTGGAACTCCTGGAAGTCTCCTTCTGTCGGCGTTTCGAGACCGGGGGGTCCCTGGGCCGACGAGTGAATGTCGCCGCGTGCCCCAGCCCAGATGGGTCGGCGCGAGGCCGAGCGCGAAGGGGGGAAGTGAGGTGGCCGGAGACAGGCGTGAGAGAGGTGGAAATCCCGCGGCCTTCGTGTTCGTCCCGCGCCCAGGTCGGGTGCGCTTGCAGTAGGGGGTTACAAGCGTCCACGCGGGAGAGGGAGCGAGCGGCCTCACGCGAGCGCCTGTCCCGTCCTCGTCCCCGCGCGGCCAACCCTCTGTAAGAGGGCCCTGGTCCTTCCTTTTATAGGCGCAAGGGGAGGATCCAGGTGTACAATGGGGGGTGTAGCAGAGTGCTACGTGTCTAGCGGAGGAGAGCTAGCGCCCTAAGTACATGCCGTCGTGGCAGCCGGAGAGGTTTTGGCACCCGGTTCGTGTGATGTCGTGGCCGTCGGAGGAGCGCTGGAGCCTGGAGGAAGGACAACTGTCGGGGCTATCGAGTCCTTGCTGACGTCCTCTTGCTTCCGTAAGGGGGCGGAGAGCTGCCGTCGTCAGGGAGCGTGCGGGGCGCCATCATTGCCTATCTGGCGGAGCGCGCCAGATGGGACGCCGGTCTTGTTCCCCGTAGCCTGAGTCAGCTTGGGGTAGGGTAATGATGGCGCCTCCCGTCGACGTGGTCGGTCCACGCCCTAGGTTGGGCGATGTGGAGGCTCCTCCGAGGTCGAGGTCGAGTCTGTCTTCCGTGGCCGTGGTCGAGTCCGAGCCCCTGGGTCGGGCGAGGCGGAGACCGTCGGCTGAGGCCAGGGCTGAGTCTGCGCCCTGGGGTCGGGCGAAGCGGAGTTCATCGTCTTCTGGGGCTGAGCCCAAGTTCAAGCCCTGGGTCGGAGCGGAGTTCGCCGTCTTCTGGGGCTTAGCCCAAGTCCGAGCCCTGGGTCGGGCGGAGCGGAGTTCACCGTCTTTCGGGGCTTAGCCCAAGTCCGAGCCCTAGGTCGGGCGGAGCGGAGTTCGCCGTCTTCCGGGGCTTAGCCCAAGTCCGAGCCCTGGGTCGGGCGAAGCGGAGTTCGCCGTCTTCTGGGGCTTAGCCCGAGTCCGAGCCCTGGGTCGGGCGGAGCGGAGTTCGCCGTCTTCCGGGGCTTAGCCCGAGTCCGAGCCCTGGGTCGGGCGGAGCGGAGTTTCCTATGGTGCCTGCGGTCGGGCCTGACTGCCTGTCAGCCTCACTCTGTCAAGTGGCACTGCAGTCGGTGCGGCGCAGGCGGCGCTGTCCTTCTGTCAGGTCGGTCAGTGGAGCGGCGAAGTGACTGCGGTCACTTCGGCTCTGTCGACTGAAGGGCACGCGTCAGGATAAAGGTGTCAGGTCACCTTTACATTAAATGCTCCTGCGATCTGGTCGGTTGGCGCAGCGATTTGGTCAGGGTTGCTTCTTGGTGAAGACAGAGCCTCGGGCAAGCCGGAAGTATGTTCGTCGCTGGAGGGGGGCCTCGGGCGAGACGGAGATCCTCCGGGGTCGGCTGCCCTTGCCCGAGGCTAGGCTCGGGCGAGGCGTGATCGAGTCCCTCGAATGGACCGATCCCGGACTTAATCGCACCCATCAGGCCTTTGCAGCTTTGTGCTGATGGGGGTTACCAGCTGAGAATTAGGAGCCTTGAGGGTACCCCTAATTATGGTCCCTGACACCTTCCACGGGTTCAACTTCTCCTGAGCAGTGGTTACAATGTGGGAAACCTGGTGTTTTGTGGTAAAGCAAGGATGAGTACACATCAACGTACTCAGCAAATGCCCCGTTTGGCTGAAGTGGACTAGCTTTTATGTGGGGTTAGGCTCAAGCAGTTGCTTTTAGTTGGTCAGGTATTTATTGTTAGTGGAAGCCAGATTTTATCATAAAATCCAAGTTATAATCCCAAAAAGTACCTCCTCAGAGAGGAAAGACTAGAATACATAATTAAAGTCACCATCATTAACCATCATCATTAGAATCATCATCTGAGGTGCATCCGGAGTATCTCTAATCAAAGAGGATCCCAAGGCTGCTCTTAACCGTGAGCACGACTGATATATCAGTTTCACTACCCTCTGCAGAGGTCGCACACTTTACCCACGAGTCATGATTCCCTTTCTGCCCGGGGAGAGCTAATCCCCATTGACCACTACCTAGGTGGTCTGGCAGGGTATCACTACTTAGCTTTTACAAAGATTCCCTAGAGGTCATAGCCGCCCGTTAGGTTTCTCCAGTTTGATAAACACAGTACCTCTCCCCGCAGGAGAGTGACTAACAAAAGCAAAACGAAAGAACCTCGGCACTCAGCCTCGCCAGAGCAAGCACTGTGCCTGGACCCCATTGACGGCACGACGGCGAAGCAACTACACCTCTAGTTCCTCTAATTAATTAGCTAAGGGCATCCCATTTCACCCTCATGGTTGCACTGTTATCCCGGGTGGTCTCTCAACGAACAGGTCCTTACGGAGAGGTACTCGGGAAACAGCCCGAGTCCCCTAAATGCCACAAGTATATCATCATATCCAGAATAAAATAATAGTATCATCATTGTATCTCATCATGTTCATTGATTAAAGTAAAGCGCTAGCATGTAGCTAACCATAGTAACCCAAAAGGTAAATCAAGGACCAGGTAAATAGAAAGCTAGTAAATCCTTAGGTTGTTCATAGTATGTGAGACAGTGTATTATAAAATAAATGGGACATAATGGGTCAGAGGACACTTGCCTTCGCCAAACTGCTGCTCAGGGACTTCTTCTGCAACTTCCTCGGGAAACACAAACTGCCCGTTGTCTACGCAAAGTAATCATTCATTCTATGCACTTGGGAAATAACAAACAAAAGCAATATACCAAACATGTGCAGCAGAGAAACCACAGGTTCACAATAGAAAAAGGATTGACAATCTGGTGTTCCCTAGGTCTAGGGTAGATGACTATACAAAGTGATTCATTACCCACTAACCAGGTCTATGTCAGTGGTGGGGTTAAATCATTACATGGTGTTAAGTCCATAAACTTAAGTGCTCCAACTTTTATTAAAGTCTACTACCTTCACTTTATTTCCAATTAGGGTTCCAATAACATTACTTTTACACCAAAGATCAACTATTAATTGGGACATAAAAATAGCAGGGAAACTTTGTTTAAACAGGTAGATAAAAATATTATGAACATTTTGCAATTTGAAGCACCTAATTTGGAGTTCATATAACAAAGTTATGAATTTTACAAGATTAGGGATTAAAATACTCTTTAAATACTTATTCTGGATTAAATAAAAGGTCCGAGGACCTAACTGCGAAATTCCAGGGACGGCGGGTTAATTTGCAGAAAACTGGGGGTCTCTTTAAGAAGTTTGCGCGGGCGAAGGGGTATCGGGCTCCTACGGTCGTTGGATCTCGGATCGATGCTCGGGATTAGATCGGCGGGCAGGCGCGCGAGCGCGCGGAGGCGCGAGCGGCTGACAGGCGGGGTCGGGCGGGCAGAGCGGGCGCGGGCTGCTGACAGGCGGGGCCGAGCGGGCAGAGCGGGCGCGGGCGGCTGACAGGCGGGGCCGGGTCGACAGGAAGGCGGGGTGTGGGGGCGGCTCTGGGCCGTCAGATTCCAGGCGGACGGCCAAGATTAGGCTCGGTCTATTTAAAAAAGGGTCGTCCGATCTGAGATGGACGGCGGGGATTGGGCGGCCAGCTTCGGTCCCCTTCTCCAGCCAGCAGAGGCGGCGGCGGTCGCACCCGCGGCGGGGGAGCTCACCGGAGACGAGGGGCGCGGGGGCTCCGCGGGTCTTAGGACGACCGGGATGGTCTGGGAGGTTGGGGAAGGCGCGGGGAACTTACTGGCGGGGGCTAGGTCGTGATAGGGGCACCGGAGGGGGCGGCCCACGGCGGAATGGCTCGGCGGCGGCGCCAACCGACTCCAACGAGGAATTAAGCGCAGCAGGGAGCAAGGGAGAGGGCAGGGGAGGTTCCTTACCTCAAGGCGAACCCCAGGGACCTCTCGGTGGCGGCGAAGGTGCGGCGACGGCTCGGGTCGACGGTGGCGGACAACGACGGGTGAGCGCGGGCAGAGGGAATTAGGGAGGGAGAGGAGAAATTGGGCCGTGTCCCGAGTTGCGGACGTCGAGGCGAAGCTCACCGTGGCGGAGGGCACGGCGGGGCTCCGACGTCGATGGGGAAACGGGCTCGGGACGGCGGCGGGCAACGGTGGCGACGCTCTGGCGTGCGCGTAGCGTGGGGGAGGATGAAAAGGGGTTCTGCAGGTGCGCAATTGAGGGGGGGAGAGGGTGAGCGAGGCTCTGGGGCTCAAGTGGCCGAGGGCGGGGCGGTTGCGAGCTTCACGCGCGACGTGGGCGCGGAGACTTCGGTACACGCAGCTCGGGCGGCGGTTACGCGGGGACGAGGGAACTGACAGAGGGGGCCCGCGGGCAGAGAGAGCGGGGGAACGGGCGCACGCGCGGGGAAAGCGGTCGCGCTGACGGGCGGGCCCGCCAGGACAGAGAGAGGAAGGGGGGAAGGCGCGCGCGCGGGATGGGCCGGTTGGGCCGAAAGGCCGAGGGGAGCAGGGGGTATGGGCCACTTTGTCTTTTTCTTTTATTCTAGCAATTGTTTTCCCTTTTCTTTTTATTTACTCTATTTGATTCAATTCCAAATATGTCACAGATTCAAATTAGCATCCTCAAGCATATGCATCAAACAAAAAGTGAAGGTTAGGGTTTAACATGATGTCACATTTCATACTCCCTTTGAGTTTGGCCTATTAGATTATAATCACACATAAAAATAGCCACTCTTCTTCTATAGAAAAGAGAAAGAGGAGATTGGGAGAGGTGTGAAGAGAGGAGTAACACCTGAATTTGTGAATATGAGCAAAGAAATTTTATACTCCCAAATTCAGGGTGTTACAGGTATGACCCTTCGATGAAGAGGTGTGCCCCTTCGGCAACTAACCGCCAATGATGGTTATGGTGTTGATCACCAATATTGATTCTCAACACTCCCCCTTGATCAACTCCATCAATAATACCAATATATTAGTTAATTCCTCCAAAAACCCTATGGAAAAAATGAGGCATATATAAATGGATATGCCACTAAAACTCCTTCAAACCCAGTGGAAAAAATAAGGAGAAAATTGTATGGCATATTGTGCCATTGCTTGATCACAAACCCATATGAGTTTACGGGGCGATGCATTTCTTTGATATCCTCTCAACAACCCTTTTTGGGGAGAAGATACGACATGATATGTCTTGGATATCTCCCTTAAAACCCGATGGGTAAAATAGAAGATATGACATATTTTTGTATTGATATTGCCTCGTTAAAAACTTTATATGAGAAACCTTGGAAGGAAAACTCATAAAAATAAAAATAGTACAATATAACGTATGAATAGGTTATAGTCCGTGAGGAGACTCCCCCCTGAATCTTGCAAATTTCAAAGTCATCGCCTACTAATTATACAAACACTTTTAAAGTGTCAAAGTTGGTAAAGACTTTATGAATAAACTTGCAAAGCATAAGCATGTTTAATTTGCAATTTGGTTATTCCTCAAATGTATTGCAATACTTGAGGATGAACCACTTTGTGGACTCACATAACCTGATCGCATCCAAGCAATACAAGCATCATTATCTTGATAGATAATGACTAGTGATTCGATGGAATCACAATTGATCACTCAACAAAATCATACATGGATATGTTAGACTTCGGAATGTTTTGTGAAAATAATAATTAGAATCTATGAGGATTCACATGAAAACTCTATCACAAAGATATTAGTTTACGATCTGGCAAGCATAAGGGGATTTATTGGCCAGTATCTTCATATCCCACTATGATCACATCTCAACTTATCTAATGACAAGTCACTATCCTTTTAGCACCATATAGATATCCATTGATATCCTTCTCCTAACAAATTTCAATGTTGGAGATGCGCATTTCAAACTAGCAAATACCTGCAAATGCAATATCAGTCATGTTGTGATTTGCAAGATATATATGCGCTCTGGTGACACAAAGGTTTAATTCTAGGGTTATAATGGATATTGATCCACTTTAGGAATTAAATGATCAATGTTGATGGATATGGTGTCCAATATCGTTGGATATTGGTAGGCCCCTGTATACATTTATGTTCCAGACTTAAGCAGAATTTGGTTTACCCAAATTTTCATCTCATAACCTGTCTTAAAATGATTGCATAATCATCATGTGTGATTGGAGATGATAGAACATCCATATAGGATTTTGATACAAACACACTTATGCAATCATCGTGATTTGGGAGTAACCCTTTGGAGGAAGGAACTCAACAAATCAGTTGTACCACAGTCAACTTTACAGTTTCAAGTCATGGAGTGACTTGACTTGTACACAACGTATGTTGCATTTTTTTACTCAGAACATAAAGTCTTTTAGGACTTCTATATTCGAATCTATCAAATTTAGAAGATCTACCGACAATCAATGTAGGAACATAATTTTCACACATACAGAAGGTATGTTGGCTATGTCTCTGCATGAAGACATGTGCTACAAGCTCTTGCTATCTCACCACCTTGCTTCCGTAAAGAAAGCATTATGAGAGTAAGAAATTACTCAATCATAAATTAGCAAGAGCAATTCTCCTCGATTACCACCTTTGATTTTACCCAAAATGAGTGTAGAAACACTCTTGCCTAGGACTTCTGGTATGGATCCAATAGGTGTACAACAATATGAGATGGAGAAATTTTGACATTTGTAGACATTGTATCATTGATTGGATAGAACCAATATTTCCAGTGAAAATTATTAACCCTTCAACTCCATGTCAATTCCCCTAAGACAGAGTAAGGGTGTTCCAATGACCTAGCGCCTGAATGTGTGCACATATATGCTGGTATTTTGGATGTAGAACATCCATAGGCTTTGGATAGTAAATATCCATAAAGTGTCAATCAACTGAGGTTGATGAGCATTTACTCTTCCATTTTCGCACAAGCTTACAAGGAGCTATAACTTTTGTGACCATACTTCTCACTTCTTATTAGGAGTCGAGTGGTTTCGAAATTGGTATCTCCACTCTTTCTGGCACAAATAAGATTGGAAAATAGATGACACCTTTAGTGAGTAAATGCATTTGGCAGATTGTTTTGCAATAGATTGTAAATGTAAGATTCTGAACTAACATTCCAGATTCTCTAGTACATGGATTCATGGGAGAGGGAATGTCAATATGTGACACTCGCTCTAATTCCTGGCATTCTATGTGCGGTATAAGTCTCCCCTAATGCCTGGAATCCTCCTCAAAGTAAGCAGCATATGGTCTATGTATGAATCCCCAATGGATGATCCAAGATATACTTATGAATGACGAATAACGCTATCTCCAGGGTCTCCAATGCCCATAAATGTATGTTGCAGTGATGATTTTTGTATGTGCAAGACAACCAACACGCATGTGGGATAATGAGTTGACTGAAAGACAGATATCCATGTACTAGACTGCAACAGAGGGGTCCGTATAATTGCAGTTCAACGAATTTGATATGAATGCGATGTGTACATTCGCATTCCACCAACCTTTGTCGGTAATTTGCAATTCTATTTTGGTCACACAAAATGCATAAATCTCTTAATGGAGATTTAACTTGACCATTAAGGACTGAAGATACTTACTTTATAGTTCCCAATTTGCCAAACAATTCCATGTTAATAGATGTCATCCCACGTCCAAGATCATTGCTCCAAAATTGAAAAAAAAAATGAGCAAAGATGTTGGCCAAATTTGTATCACCTCAATGGACACACATGAAACTATAATGTGCATCAATATGTGTTGTAAAGTATCTAGTTAGTCCACACAATGGTTTGAATAGAACCACAACGAGATATTGGATGCTCATATTCAAAATTTAAGGTAAGAGTACCTTAAATTCAACCCTTTTGCACATATGATGCATATCAAATCTGTTGATTTGGGGATTAATTTTTTCGTGACCAATAGAATTGATAATAATTTTCTCACCATCCTAATATAGAATAATTAAGCAATGATGCTAAATCTTGATTTCATCAAGAGAGAAAATTATGTGTACGCAACATTTGATATGGGATTTATGTATGTACAATACACTTTATATGGTATCGAAGAAATTGTCACAAGTATTATATTTTCATATCCATATATCGAGTGTTGATTCACATCATTACTCCAAGTAATGGGTTTCAACATAGAAACCACGTAGGGTATCGTAAACACACACAAGGATATTCGCGAGATTCGGATACGAGATGTATCAACGAATAATGTTGAAATGCCCTTAGGGAGAGTGTAATGTCATTTACTTGTGTAAGTGGTGCGATGTCCACATGTCAAAATTTCTTTACCACTAAATCCCAAATGATTCTATTATGAGTAAGCAAAAACACATATATAATATGAATGACAACAGTAGAGAAGACTTACATTTCCAAGAAGTGGAGACACAAGAGGTCTCACATGTTGAATTAAGATTCAAATTTTCTCCTCTGAACTTGCAATTCTCCAATGATTTGGAGATAATTCAACCAAAATATTTGAGAAATTGACATGTAGTAAACAATTCTTTGTCACATTAACATAGTCATTATCTCAATTAGTTACTACTTCTTTAGATCCATTATGTTTATGCATGTCATATGACAAGTGAAACTGTAATACTGTCGAGAACTTAGAAGTTATCAATAAATGAATGTGCAATCACTCATTTATTGTTGAGATAGTTATACTTTCTTTGTATTTCATTCCATGAAGGAGCACAAAAAACAAGTGAATCTTTTTCCATTAAGATTTTCAGAAATCTTAGGAAAAGAGAGCAACTAAAGTGTAAAGTTACATGATGTGCAACAAATGACCGAACTTGGATTGGGTATTGGCTATTAGCCCTCACCACAGGATAATAAGTCCAGTCCAATGCAAGTTTTGGAGAGAAAAAATTCATCTTGGAAATATGAGCCATGTCCTACATGAGTCAACCATATATAGCATGAAAATATTTGTGTCAATTTTGGTATCAAAGTGAATCTTGATTTTGGATTACCATTCATAGGCGATGAAGTCGCTACTACCATTTTGAATGATGCAAGGATCATTATCAAAATATATACTCTATGGTGTAATTGTAGGTAATCGCCAAAAATGATGCACTATTTTCTGTTATTTCTTGATTTGCATCACTAAAATGAAAAATGGTATAATTCTCTATATTTGTGTAATGTATATTCACCTCCTATTGCATTCACATTTACCAAATGAGTTCATTGGATTACGAGAAGTATATCCATTAGAATCCTCATTATTCTCAACATTCCTTACATACGATGACTCTTAGGGATAAGCATGTATCGAATTTTGGTACTAATGATGAGGATTCAAAAGACATTCATCATGCTTTTCAACCTAAGTCAATGTATGAATGAGTCAAGAATAATCTTGATATTTTTTGCAAAACTTCAACTCGGGGCAAATATTTTGAACAAATGTGTAGTCTACCATAGTTTTAAAAACTGGAGACATACATGCATGATTCAACTCATAATTAAAACCTTATGAGTTCTTTATGTTGTTCATAGCGCTCTTTTAAGAGAAAGTCACAATACACATAAGTTTATTTCCAATAGATATTCATGCTTGAATACTTTGGGGAAATAAAACCTCAATATAGAGAAAATTGCCAAATTTCACTTGAGAGCGAAGGATTCTCGTCTAGGATTCACTCATTGCTACCAATAGTCCATTAGATGCAAAATTGATATCGGAAGCTATTTGCTTCCAATGATGAAAAAATAATTCAAAATCCATATCTTGCGGTTTGGAAAAATTGGAAGTTATCATACATAATATAAACTTCAACAATTGTGTTATTGTCAATGTTGGTTTACACTTGAGATAATCTCTATGTACTTAAACATTAGAGTAGATCTCTCAGCAGTAGGCAAAATAAATTGCTACTGTAGGCATGGTCTTAGGACTAACAAATTCACAAAGAATAAAATGCAACCAATGCCTAAGGCTCTATTACCTTGTGCATAGCCAATTACGATGAATAATGGTAATGAGAAACCATTTCATAGTTCCAAACATTTACTTAAGAGAACACTTTGTAGGTAATCATCAAATCATGATATAGACCTCCGAGTAATGGGTGAATAAATCGTTGCAGTAGACATGGTCTCTGGGCTAATATATTCAGAATGAATATATTGCAGCCAATGTCTAAGACTCCATCAACTTGTGTTCCAATCCAAAATAAATTATCCAAGATATGTATTGATTATTTTGCATATGAATCCATCATTAATTAAGAAAATATTTAAATTGCCAAATGATATCAAGCAGGATAGTTAATGCTATCAAGGGCGGGTCATTCAAACTCTGAGCTCTTTCATGGTCCTTACATATCGTAACCATTGGTTTATTAATTTACATGTGCGATAAAATTAAGCAAACCCAAAAGTCTCTTGTTGTAATAAGGTTACAAAATTTAACAACGTATCTAAAAATCAGATACTTTAGGGTAATCTCTAAGAAAACAGGAGTATACCAAGTATTATAACCATATTTTTTTGTAATGAGCACGTGTAGGTAATCACCAAATTAGTATATGGTGTAGACCTCTCAGTAACAAACGAAATTAATCGCTGCATTAGGTGCTGTCTCTAGACAAAATTATTCATAAGAATAAAAGGCAGCAAATGCCTATGTCTCTATCACATTGTGCTCAAATTCAAAATAATGTGTGATATGTGATAACTTTTGTATAGACAAATCCTTTTAAAAGTTTAAATTTAAAGGATTGATCATGTACATTAACAACAATAGATAAATACATGTACATAGACAAATACACATATTTATATGTATATACCTTTTTCTGGTGTGTGGCTGCTCATGCATGCTCGCATGCATTTGAAGCCGGGGCTCGTGTGTGCCTGGTCAGCGGGTCGCCATGGCCGCGCCCGGCTGCAGTGCCCGGCGCCCGGTCAGGGGTTGTGCCGGCCTGGCCGTGGCTCGCCATGGCCGCATTCGCCGCAAATATTGGTGTCCCTAGTCGTCGCGTTGCCGACCCAGGAGAGCCTGTCCACGCCATGGTCCCGCTGCACGTGGTGGCGCACTGGCGCCGTAGAAGAGCGGCTCTGCGCGCCTGGCCGAGGCTGCGCTCGCGCCCGCGCCGCATGAGGCAGACTTCGGCGACGAGCACTTCGTAGTGCTCCCTGGCCTCCCGCGACGCGCGCCCGGGGAGGTGCACCGCGATGCAGCAGCCTGCCATGGCGGCGGCTGGAGGGTCCTCCTCGAAGCCATGAGCCACCGCTCTCTCCACACTCTAGACTCTAGAGGAGGTCGTTGGTCGCCGACACAGTCAGGCCTAGTTTGGATACTTTTGGATTGAAGTGGTTTGGAGGGATTGAAGAGTGTTTAAATCCCCAATATATCAAAAACTCTCTCAATATATTTCAATCCACTTCAATCCGTCTCATTCCTAGAGTACCCAAACCAAGCCTCAGTGGGCGGCCAGCGAGGAGGAAGAAACCGCTTGGTGGAGAGTCTTCGACTGGGCACCCGTTGGCATCGTCGAGGAATGCTACGCCAGTTACGTCCGCGTCTGCGCTGCGTTATTACTAACTAGACCAATTGTACTTTTATTTTTTTAATAAAAAAACTTATCAAAAAATAATAAAACGCAACTGGTTTTAAAGTTGAGAAAGTAAAGTAGACCATGCTCTAAAAATCAGTGGGTTATGTAGACTTATTCTTTGTAAAATAAATCAAAAATTTAGATGCTCATCACCTAGAAACCATCCCCGATGTTGATGAAATGTAGCTAGATTCTTCAACTACTTAGATTTGGTATATATAACCCTGGAAACTCCCCGCACAAACTTTGATAATGCACACAATGGGCGCTCTGAGAGCAGCATGCCAGCATCAGAGCATAAAACATACCACAGGCACACTTGTATGCCAAAATTAGACATACAATTCAGTTAACCAGTTAACCAGGTTGTCTTGAGCTCTTGGCAACAGTTCTGAACAACGCAACGAACACATACAACGCACAAGAAATGCATTATCAAATTGTCACATGCAACGACACAAACTGGATATTGTTGCAGCCAAAGTACGGATGACTACAATCTTCACTCGTCAGAGTCACCGTCCGCATCAAAGTCCGAATCATCAATCAACTCCACTTCATCCTCAGGGTCGCTATCGCTAATATAGATAGGCTTCTTGGTAGCCCTGGCTGTCCTTCTAGGTTGTGCAGCACCAACTGGCTCTGCAGAGCTGCCAGAGGGTGGTGAAGCTTCAACAGTTGTTCCAGAGCTTGCAGAAGCGGTCGAGCCTCTCTGTAAGATTGAGCCGCTCTTCTTGTTGAAGGGAGAGGACCTCATCTTCCGGACCTTCTTCTCAGGGGAAGATGCACTGGTGTTGTTATCCTCAGTGGCCTTGAGCATCTCATCTATTTTCTTCTGTGTTACCTTGCCCTGAGCCGGCGCCCTTTTCCTGGCGGCGGCAGGAGCCTTGGGCTTCACAACGGCAGCAGGCTTCCTTCCTCTACCTTTCTTCTGAGCTTGGACCTCTAGGACTTCCTCATCAACATCAGATGGTATCGTCGCCAAGGATGATGACGCCTTCTTTCGTCCGCCTCTTTTGCTTGCTCCCTCTGTCGCTTTGTTTTCATTCTGCTGTTCTGTCAATTCTGTTACTTCAGTTTCCATGGCTGCAAAGTTACAGAATCCATCAGCTATTTTTTTTTACAGAAAACTCTCCATTTTATCATTCAAATAGACCACGATGACAAATTCTACTTTGACAGTACCAGAATGATCCGGAGAGGAGTCGCTGATATTAAAAGCAGCCAGACGGTCTTTTAACGAAGGCATGTCAACTTCTTCGTCCACATGGGCACTTGCCTGTGAGATTTTTAAATTTGAATTGTTAATAAAACCGATAAAAAACCATTATACACAAATTAGTTGAAAAGATTGCTCTGAGAATCTTACTTTCTTGGATTGTTTCTTTTGATTTTCAGCAGCCACATAATCTCCATCTTCAGACGCAGAATCATTTGCCTTAGAAAGTATAATTCTTTTGTCAGCAAATTGCAACTAAATAGTACTCAGTAAACTCAGGGTTAGCATTTGATTCTAACCTTGCTGGATGTTTTCTTCGGTTGAGCTCCACGCTTTGCAACCGCTGGTTCAAAATCATCATCTGTGGCAGCCGATCAGAGTTTCAACATTGGTTCAGAGTTCAAACAGAGGTAATCATTTCCATAGGAATGACACGGGAAACGTTCTGCAGTAAGAGGAATAACAGGCACCTTCTGTATCGCTATCCAGCTTTTTAGATGCAGCCTTTTTACGTGGTTTCTTGGGTGCAGCTTTTGATCCTCCTTTTTTGCCAGCATTTATCCTCTTTTCCCTTTGCAGTTCCTCTGCTAGATCCATTTGATCAAGCACCTGCATCAAAGTTGGCAAGTGATTAAGTGAAGTAGCAGAACACGGAAGCTAGCATAACAGCACAAAATGGCATTGCTTACATCCAGTTCTTTCTCAAAAGCATCAAGATCTTTCAACCATAGTGATTTTGGTGACATATTCTCCAATTCCTCAACATCATCCACTAATTTTTGTTTCTCAGCATTAAGCTCCTGTATCTTTTCCAAAGTCAACGTACCAATTGACATTGAGAGGAGATACTCATAGTCACTAGGTTCCGCTCCAGCAGCTTCAGGACTCTCTTCATTTTCCTCCTCTTCTAAAGCACCTACAGCAGCTGGTTCAGCCCTCTTTTTTTTCTTTGGGAAAGGATCAAAATTCTTCTGCCGAAGCTCCAAAAATAGATCTGCCCTTTTCCGGTTGTTAACTATAATTTCATTATCAACAACACAGCGGATAAACCTAACTTTGTTTTCAAGCTTCTTTAAGTCCAACTTGATGCTTTTCAACAATGCTTCCTGCGAAAAATAAATTAGTTAATATGGCTCAGTTAATATTCTGAAAATTTTAAAGTTTATCACATATACCTTTCTCTTACAATAGAATTCAAGCCTTAAATGACAGAACTCCTCAAGTACTGCAGAAATATTACAATTAGTAGTGATTAAATGACAAGCAAAAAGAGGACTGTAACAACGCGCAATATGAGATATAACTCACTTTGCTCGGGAGTGTCATACTTCCGAATTTTACCATCTGAATCAAACAAGTGCATATTTGATGTCCCAATTGTTGTTGTCAGCTTAAACTTCTTCACTAGTCCTTCTTCCATAGCTATATTCATATTTTTCTCACTTAATGTGAACTGAATGTAAACATCTTCATTATCACCTTGACATGTGACATCCTGTAAAATAGTTGCAATTGAGGAATAGCATTTATGACGGTGGAAAATTTATGAACACAATTGGAAGCGTTTTTGTTTTCAACGACCTCTATGAATGGTACTTTGTCCTTGTTCTTAGTATCTGGAGCCAAACTCTCAAGATAATCTTTGTAATCCTGAGTCCAACGGCGGATTGGCAATTCAGTGATCCTCAGTGTAGTGTTGTCAAGAACCTCAATGATTCCAGTGACAGTATATGTGGAACCAGCTACCTTTGTATTGACTGTCTTCTCTATAGAGCCCTGTAAATTTGGGCATATAAAGTTTGCTTTAGTACAACCAATAGTTTATATAGTACTCCCTCCATTCTTTTTTATTTGTCGTGGTTTAGTTCAAAAATGAACTAGCGGGCAACAAATATTCGAGAACGGAGGTAGTAGTATTTACAAAACCATGCCTTGGTGCAACTGCAAAAGCCAATTCATAATACTAACCTTAAATCCCCTGTACCATGGGTGCATTGGTACAGTAGACTCTCCATTCAGCAATCGCCTGAGGTTAGCAAGAATGTCTCTTGGATTGTAGTTTGGAATATATGTGCTCCATCCAGTTCCAATTCCTTCACTACCATTGACCAAGACCATAGGAAGGATTGGCATATACCTAAGAAAAAGTGGGCTTGTCATTAGTTACACTATGAATACGTGAATGTGAAAAGCACAGATCATGCAAGCGCTAGCATTACCAGGTGGGTTCAATTGACTGCCCATCCTCATTCAGATAATTAAGAAGAATATCATCATCCTTCGGAAAAATTGAACGTGTGATATGAGACAGCTTGGTGAAGATGTACCTAGGACTCGCAGCATCCTTGCCCCCCTGGGATGGTATATAAGAATGTAAAACACACATGACAATACGTGTTATGTCATAACAATCATCTCGTAAGCACAAGCTTTTGCACTGTTATCTCACCTGAGCTCTGGTGCCAAACTGACCACTAGGGTACATAAGGTTGATGTTATTGCTGCCAACAAAGTTCTGAGCCATTCCAATAATTGTACCTGCTAAACTCTGCTCACCATGATGGTATGCTGAGTGTTCTGACACATAACCAGAGAACTGAGCCACCTGTGTTCAATAGAAATAGCAGCAAAAATAAATAAATAAACTCTGGATAATCTATAATGTAAAGAAGGTAAAAAAAGGCGCACCTTAGCTTCCTTAACAAAATTCCTCTTGAATGAGCAAAACAGAATTTTCCTCTGGCCTGGTTTAAGGCCGTCAACCATTGAAGGTATTGATCGCTGCAGGTCTGCCATTGAGAAGAGTATCAGCTCTTTGTTGATGAAATCGCTATACTTGACATGTTTGTCACGTTGGTCAATGTATGTCCCAGGCTGAAAATCAGTTTGCGCCGTTTAGTGTGGATCCAGCATAAAAAAACATGACAAACTGGGAAAAGATGCAAGTGCTAAACCTGAAAATTTGTAAGCCACTGTTTCCTATCAGCAATCCGTTTCTTGCTGAATGCTAATTCAATATGATTGCCATCTTGGTCATCTACCCAGAGAAAATCTTTTTTATGTTCAGTAATATCTTCGAAGTACTTTCGGCCTTCTTTGGCTGTGCTTGTTCCTAACCCCTGTACCAATAATGATCCGTTTAAATGATTGACAACATAATAATGATGACATCCTCAGCAAATGCCCACAGAAGAGTAAACAATAGGAACAAGCGGGGACAAGCAGACCTTGTAGTATTTTATAGTCCATGAACTTGCACTTGCTCCTAAATTATTTCTCCATTCTTCATACTCTGGCAACGTGTAGAATGACTTAGTAGTTTGGCCTCTGGTTGCCTGGACAAATGAGTATGAATTCAAGTATCATCATGGCAGTCAAACACATGTTTTACAAAAATTACAAATCTGTCAGGGAAAAAATGCCTGCGGTGCTCATTACTAAAGGATCAAGAATAAAAGTTAAAAATGCATAAAAATATGCCCAAAGATAAACCCCAACTGTTATATACCTTGATAATTGGAGTAATGAACTCAACCAAGAAAGATGGAACTTTAAGAAGTGATGGCCAGAATGAGTGAATGAAATTGATCAGCAACCCTTTGATGTGGGAACCATCGTGATCCTGAAGTTTGTTTGTCAAAGCATGAGCAGACAAAACTTGAGTTTGATTGGTTGATATAGAATTGGAGCTATATGCCAAACCTGATCTGTCATTATCATGAGATGGCCGTATCTCAAACCTTTGGTGCTATCATACTGCTTTCCATGCTGCAAACCAAGGATTTGCTTTATGTTCTGAATTTCAGCGTTGTCCATTATCTGCTTGTGGTTTGCCTCTCTGACATTCAATAGTTTTCCCCTGAGAGGAAATACACCATAGTAATCTCTCCCTACAACAGCTATGCCCGACATCTGCAGAGGGGGGAGTGAGTGTCTCATGATTTCAGTTCGATATTTGAGGTATACACTGTTATATAGAAACTATGCATTACTCACAGCAAGAGCTTTTGCAGAGTCACCCTCAGTCAGAATCAAGGTGCACTTGTGAGAGTCCTTCCCACCAGCTTCATTTGCATCCTCAAGCTTAGGGATGCCAGAAATTCTTGACTTCTTGCTTCCATCAGTCTTCTTTAATTCTTTGCTAAGTTTGAAATCAGCCCAAGAGAGGACATTATCGATTACACTAGATTTCTCAACTGCAATCATTCAAAGTGAGTGTTAGCATTAATTGAGAAGCAAAAATCTGATGACAAACTGTAATGTTCTGCATGGCATACCTTTCTTGAGGAAATCACTAGAAAGCTCACACTTTGACCCAAAGCTTCCCTGACGAGTGGTCAAGGTCTCCTTGGTCTGTGAATCAAAGGCCGGATTGTCAATCAGCGCATTGACAAAGACCCACAAATGGCTCTTCACATTGTGTAGCTTCATGTTTGCATTCTTGTTTTTCTTATTCACAAAAGCCATCACATGGGTGGCAATTTGATTGGTGACATAATCAACATGAGTTCCACCCCTTATGGTGGCAATTCTGTTGACAAAGCTGACCTGCAATAGCAGAACAAGTTTTTATGATGCAAGTGTAACCACAAAACAACAAGCAGCTCTCACATAACAAGTAACCCAATATATTACCTGCTGAAACTGCCCTTCGCTTTGACTAACACACACTTCCCACCGATCATTTACTTGCTCATAAATCCTGAAAGAATAAACCAAGTGTGAATGATCAGATACAGCCCAAAAAAGTTTTGTTTGTCGACATCACCAAAACTTCATGTATGTACAAAGCTAATACAGACTTTTTGAAATTATCAGGTCTGTCACAGTTAGCACTCTTCATATACAGGTCGACATAATCACAGAAGCTCTTTATGGGCACCCTGTGCCCATCCAACTCAACCTTCACTGTTTTGCCAAGAGTGCCTGCCATATCAACCACTCTCTTCCTCATGAGGGCTACAACATCATCTTCGAGATGGATCATGTTGAACTTGGCAAGATCAGGCTTGAAGGTGACCCTGGTCCAGTTCTCGCCCTGCTTGCACTTGGTAATCTGGGGCTCTGACTTCTTCCCCATGTTTTCAGAGAAAACCTGCATTTGAATTCAAGAAGGAACTTCACACTCGGTACCATGGTGGCATGGTTATTAAAGCGATAAATCGTTGAAGCACTCATGAGTATTTTTTGACTTTAAAACGTTTAAGCGAGCTTTAAAACGTCTTTTTAAACAACATGGACAAAATATCAATGTAACATAAGTTCACATAATAATATCAAGGGAAATACCAACCTCCCATAATAACAAGTTCTAAGATGACACGTCCATAATCACAAGCACACAATCAACTAAAACCACAAGTTCTAAAATGGCATGTGACAACCACAAGCACACAATCAACTAAAATGGCATGCCCACAACAACAATGACAGAAGTGTCACTCTCAATCCCCCTTCCATTTATGATTTCTCAGTAATCATCATCCAAATCATCAATATCAGTAACCATCATCTCAATCTCCCTTTCTTGCTGCGGCGGATGACAGGCACAAGGGCGCAGAGGCGACAGGCGGGTGTTTATACGCCTAAAGCTAGTGCTTTACGCTTTTTGTGAAACGTTTTAGTGCTTCAGGCACTTAGCAGCGTTTTGACGCTTAAAAGACGCTTAAGCGACTTTTTAATAACCACGCTCAGTATCTTGAAATTTGACCTGCCCCCATAACATGTGTAGGCTGAATCAGTTCATATTGACAATGCCACTCAACAAGTAACGAATTGTGTCATGCTGATCCAAAACATTACTAGCCAATGCCAGAACAATTAAATATGAAATTTCGTCACAACTTTGGCATATAACACAAAACAACAAGAGTTCAGTACTAAATTGAAAAGGAGTCTTATTCTTAGGTATCATTAGGACAAAATTTATGAACTCATTCACTTCTAAACCTTAAGCAAATCAAAAGAGAAGCTGTACTGAACTGCTGAAAAAAATTGTGCACTCGAATGCTTTATCCACCAGATTTTAAACTGATAACAGAAGGCACTTACTTCTAATAATCATATCAACTATAGAATCTCGAGTACAAAAACAAGTAGCTAATATGTTTTGCCAGATCTACTCCATTTCGAAACAAATCCACAGCGGAAATATGGCAAATCAAAAGGGCAAGATACAGCCAAAACATGTCACCTGCTTGTACTTCTTTTGGCGACGTCCATCAGCGGTCTCGATGACGAACTCCGTGGAGAAGATGTTAGTGAGTTTGGCGCCGTATCCGTTCCTCCCGCCGGTTGTCTTCTTCTCGTTGTCGTTGTAGTTGCTACTGGTGAGGAGGTGGCCGAAAATCATCTCTGGCACGTAGACGCCCTCCTCCTGGTGGACCTCGACGGGTATCCCGTCGCCGTTGTTGTATACGGAGATGGAGCAGCCGTCGACGTCGATCTCGACGCGGAGCGCGTCCATCTTGGGATCCCGCTGCTTGTTGTCGGCGGCGTTGACGAGGATCTCGTCGAAGATCTTGTAGAGTCCAGGGACGTAGGTGACGGAGCGGTTCACCATGGCGCCGTCCTCGTAGACCCAGAGCGTCTGGGTATGCTTCTCCACCGAGCCAATGTAGGTGTCAGGGCGCAGCAGGATGTGCTCCAGCTGCGTCTTCTTCTGGTACATTTCCTCGATGGTCTTGCCCCCGCCGCCGGCGGCGGCGTTGTGGCCGGAGCTGGAGTGTAAGGGACCCGTCATGGCGGCGATGCGCTGCACACGGAGGTCGTGTGCCTGCGCAGCTGCGGTAGGGTTGAGGGGTGCGTGAGGCGTTGGGGTCTTGGGGATTGGGGATCTGGGGCTAGAAAGCAATGGGGGTTGAGGGGTGTTTATCGAAGCCGAAGGGCAACGGTGCTGTCCTTCTGGGATTCGAAATTTGAATTTGGGGTGCGTGAGGCGGGAGGCGGCGGACTAGGGGACGGATGGTGGGACCAGTGGATGAGGGATCGCGCGGTGGAATTTTTTAACTTAGGGTTGATTTGATGATCCGGGATCACAAAGGATTAAGGGAAAAATTAGTTTATTTCCCATTCAATTACCTTCAATCCATATGTAATCACTTTGTCACCAAATCAAACTTTAACGGTTATGTGCCTCTTAATTTATAAGACTCCTATTAAAAATCTAAAAGTGCGTCCACAATCCATCGCTCCCAAGCTCCACCACCACGCACCCATCCGCTGCGTCCCTCCCCTCGCAGCAAATTTCTCATCTCAGAACGTGACTAAAAGGCATTAATTATTGTGAATAATGACTACATTATTCATATTAATTAATCGATGTTTGCTACACAAAGGAAGAGAAGAGAGCAAATGAAGTAAAATCCTACTTTAGTCCCTTTTAATAACCCTTTGTGACTAATGAACTAAGGCTGTCCGCAGCGCATGCCGCGCCCTTCCCCCTCCCCTTGCACTGTGTACATTTAGGGTAACGAGATGGGTGCAGCGGCCACCCCTAAACCTTCCCCTACAAGCAACAGTGGTAGCGCTGGGAGCAGTGCTCCGCTAGATGTGGAGGGCTGTGGCAAGCCCTCTAAACACTGTGCTTATACTGTTGAATTAATTGTTAGTAGAATAAAAATTGATAATAAATGAAAAATAGGTGTAGTAAATGATATTTTATAGTTGTAGTGGGGTATAGGGGAAGTATTTAGAGGGAACCGCTGCGGGAGATTGAAAAGCAGGGGATGGAATATTGATGATGTGACACAAAAAAGTGATATAGGGGGAAAATTTTAGGGGAAACCGCTGCAGATAGCCTAAAATTTAGTTATCCCACTTTAGTTATCATGCTTGCTTTTTTAGTGACTAAAATTAAACCAAAGATATACATGTGCAAGGCTGGTCATAAACAAAAACTTTGAATTGGAGTGGAGTTTCAAATACTCCAAAAATATCATGGTATTTAAAACATAGTTTTTTCAATGTAGACAAACACCACTCGGCAAAAAATATTATGGTATTCTTTGGTACCATGGTTTTATCTCAAAACTCTAAAAGTAATTTGCTTCCAAACACCCCTTAAACTTCACACTTACATGCTATTTGGTTGGGTTTTTTTGTCCGTAATCAGTTTGCATCGTTATCGGATCACATTGTTTCCTGTTTGGTTGCTTTTGACGGTAACAGACCACGCTGTTAACAGATACGACGCAGTACAAATGGGCATACCGCTCGCCTTCATGTGGTATCCGATCTCGTACACAAGTGAGAAGGAAGTTCCCATAAACAAACAATCACGGGCTTCAGTTACATTTTCTCAGATCACGGTTGTAACCATTCCATTATCGCTTACATTCACACGGTCGTAACTAAACAGCACCTTAGACTGACTACAACATGAGCCAGGTAAATCAAGCAGCCACCCGAACTTTATGCATATGACACGTGTTTCCAACAGCACAGGCAAAAAGACAGTCCAATAAATCAAACACATGGTGAGGTCAAGTAGTCAGACACAAACGAAGAAAATGGTTGCTCGCTACAGTGCAAGCTATTTTACCTTTCATCGTCTCTCTTCCCATCCTTTTTGCCTGCCTCGATTGGTTGTCCCGTTGGAAACAGTTTTATGCTGCTACAATAGCTCGTGGGCAGCTATTTTAGCTTTGCCTGGACATTTGGCTGCTGTCGACGTTTCGAGACAGGGGGGTCCCTAAGCCGACGAGTGAGTGTGCTGCGTGCCCCAGCCCAGATGGGTCGAGCGCGTGGGCGAGCGCGAAGGGGGGAGAGGCGAGGTGGCCGGAGTCGAGCGTGAGAGAGGTGGAAGTCCCGCGGCCTTCGTGTTCGTCCCGCGCCCAGGTCAGGTGCGCTTGCAGTAGGGGGGTTACAAGCGTCCACGCGGGTGAGGGAAGCGAGCGGCCCCAAGAGAGCGCCTGTCTCGTCCTCGGTCCCGCGCGGCCAACCTTCTCTAAGAAGGCCCTGGTCCTTCCTTTTATAGTCGTAAGGAGAGGATCCAGGTGTACAATGGGGGGTGTAGCAGAGTGCTACGTGTCTAGCGGAGAGAGAGCTAGCGCCCTAGGTACATGCCAATGTGGCAGCCGGAGAGGTCTTGGCACCTTGCTGGCGTGATGTCGTGGCTGTCGGAGGTGCGACGGAGCCTGGCGGAGGGACAGCTGTTGGAGCGGTCGAGTCCTTGCTGACGTCGCCCTGCTTCCGTAAGAGAGCTGGGGGCCGCCGTCGTCACAGAGCTTGTGGAGCGCCATCATTGCCCATCCGGCGGAGCTGGCCGGATGGGACGCCGGTCTTGTTCTCCGTGACCCGAGTCGATTCGGGGTAGGATGATGATGGCGCTTCCTGTTGACGTGGCGGGTCTGTGCCCTAGGCAGGGTGACGCGGGGGCTCCTCCGAAGCCGAGGTTGAGACTGTCCTCTGTTGCCGAGGCCGAGCCCGAGCCATGGGGTCGGGCGAGGCGGAAGTCGTTCGGCCGAGGCCAGGGCGGAGTCCGAGCCCGGGGGTCGGGCGAGGCGGAGTTTCGTCGTCTTCCGGGTCTTAGCCCGAGTCCGAGCCCTGGGGTCGGGCGGAGCGGAGTTCGCCGTCTTCCGGGTCTTAGCCCGAGTCCGAGCCCTGGGGTCGGGCGGAGCGGAGTTCGCCGTCTTCCGGGTCTTAGCCCGAGTCCGAGCCCTGAGGTCGGGCGGAGCGGAGTTCGCCGTCTTCCGGGTCTTAGCCCGAGTCCGAGCCCTGGGGTCGGGCGGAGCGGAGTTCGCCGTCTTCCGGGTCTTAGCCCGAGTCCGAGCCCTGGGGTCGGGCGGAGCGGAGTTCGCCGTGGCGCCTTTGGCAAGGTCTGACTGCCTGTCAGACTCACTCTGTCGAGTGGCACCGCAGTCGGAGTGGCGCAGGCGGCGCTGTCCTTCTGTCAGACCGGTCAGAGGAGCGGTGGAGTGACGGCGGTCACTTCGGCTCTGCCGGGGGGGGGGGGCGCGTGTCAGGATAAAGGTGTCAGGCCACCTTTGCGTTAAATGCTCCTGCAACTTGGTCAGTCGGTGTGGCGATTTAGTCAGGGTTGCTTCTGAGCGAAGCCAAGGCCTCGGGCGAGCCGGTGATGTGTCCGCCGTAAAAAGGGGGGCCTCGGGCGAGACGGAAGTCTCTCGAGGTCGGCTGCCCTTGGCCGAGGCTAGGCTCGGGTGAAGCGTGATCGAGTCACTCGTGTGGACTGATCCCTGACTTAATCGTACCCATCAGGCCTTTGCAGCTTTATGCTGATGGGGGTTACCAGCTGAGAATTAGGCGTCTTGAGGGTACCCCTAATTATGGTCCCCGACAGTAGCCCCCGAGCCTCGAAGGGAGTGTTAGCACTCGCTTGGAGGCTTTCGTCGCACTTTTTTGCAAGGGGACCAGCCTTTCTCGGTTGCATTTTGTTCCGGTGGGTGCGCGCGAGCGCACCCGCCGGGTGTAGCCCCCGAGGCCTCGGAGGAGTGGTTACACTCCTTCGAGGTCTTAATACCTTGCGTAATGCTTCGGCTGGTCTGGTCGTTCCCTCATGCGAACTGGCCGTAGCCCGGGTGCACGGTCGGGGCCCAAGCTCTCGGGCTGGTATGTTGACGCTGTCAACGGTTCGGCCGGAGCCGGTTTTTGCGAGAGCAGCCCCCGAGCCTCTGCATAGGGCGAGAGGACGATCAGGGACAGACTCGACTTTTTACATACGCCCTTACGTCGCCTTTCCGCAAGGAGGAGGGGGGGAGTGCGCCATGTTACCCTCGATGGGCACCGAACATGGTGTCTCCGGTGAGCTGCAAGCGGGTAATCCGAGTGGACGTCCGTGCCCCGTTCGTTGGGGGTCGGCTAGGGGCCCAGAGGCACGCCCAAAAGTACCTGCGGGTGATTTGCCGGACCCGGTCCCCTGGCGACGGGGTCCGAGGGCTCGATGCCTCCCTCTGATGGGATTCCGTTACAAGATCGTTCCCGCTGGTCTCGGAAATGTCCTAGGGTACCTCGGGAGCGCAGCCCGAGCCTCGGTTATGTATCGAACGTACCCCTGGTCATCCCTCGCTCGGTGTCTGAGGCGACTGTGAACCCTTCGGGGGCCAGCCTTCGAACCCCTGATCAGTAATGGGCGCGGAGCCCGAGTAGCCTGAGGCGGCCATGGAACCCTTCGGGGGGCTGGCCTTCGAACCCCTGACCAGTAGTGGGTGTCGGGCCCACGCGATCTGAGGCGACTGTTGAACCCTTCGGAGGGCCAGCCTTCGAACCCCTGATCAGTAGGGGGGGCTCGGAGCCCGGTTCCTTCGCGGAGAAGGATCCTTTTCGGGGTATCCCCCTTTCCCGGTCCCTGTTGCAAGAGATAGAGAAAGAGGAAAAAGGAAAAGGATACGAAATCGAACGACGTGGCGTACCTTTTCTGACGCGGTTATTACGGCGAAGGTGAAGCGTCGCGCGCTCCTCCCGTCAGAGGCGCCGCCTGTCCCGCCGCGGAGTTAATGCGGCGGGGCGAGTGGTTGGCGGGGCGGCCGTTGCGCGTGCGCGATCCGTTCGAGGAACGGGTCACGGGTGCACCGTCTTCACGCCGTGAGAGGAGGCTCTCTTGCTGTCCCAGGATGAGACGTGAGCCTGGCTGACGACGTGACTGCTGCGCCCGCCCGCCTGCCACCGCCATTACCGCCGGCCCACTTTCGGTCGCTTTGACCGACACGCCAGGCCGGCGCTGCTGGGTCGCCTCGAGTCGCGGCATAGGCTCCGCAACCGAAGAGGCGCCACGGTGGCACAAGTGGTGGTGCGGTTGCTTGCATGCAGCAACTGGCGCGCCGGTTGCTTGACGCGTGGGCCTGGGCTTCCAAGCTGGCATGTCAGAAGTCGGAGAAGCGCGTCCACCTGGCGCGGTTGCATGCCGCCTGCATGGCTGCCCGCCCCTTCCGCCCGTTGGTCTGGCAAAAGTGGGGGGTCGCTTGTAACCGCTGGATGGTCGTGCGCACCACGCGCGGCGGTTTGGCTTCTTCTGCTCTGAGCCGGTTTGCATGACATGCGGGACCCAGCCCCCGAGTCGCAGGGGAGGGCCTTGGAGCGTGTTGGAGAAGACTCAGCCCGCGGCGTCTGGGGGCGCGCGTAGGGAGAGCTGCCTTTAAAAGGAGGGAGACTCCTTTCAGAAGGCAACCATGTCTTCTTCCTCCCTTATGTGTCGTGTCTTTCCATCTTCCAAGCCCCCGGATGGGGGGTATCCGCCGCCTTTCCGCCTCCTCGTTGGAGGAACGCAACTCCATGGGAGTTGGTACCTTTCAGCCATCGTTCGGCTTCAAGGATTTTCATCAGGCAGCCTGGTTGCTCCCTTCCGCCGGTGGCCACCCAAGACGGTGACCTCCAGCTCCTGGATGGGGAGAGGCAAATCAGGCTGTGATCCCGCCCTCAGCATCGGGTGTGTTCGTCATCCTCGCTGGGGCGGGGGTCGAGGCGAGCCGGGGCTCTACCTCGTGTGCGGGTCGGCGAACCACCTCCTCTTCCAGCTTCTGGTGGTGGCAATCGTCCTCCCGCGCTACGACGAAGTCGTCCTCCAGTCATGCCGGGGAAGGCGAACTGTTGCTGTCCAGCTAGGATGCAACATTCCGTCTTCCCCCTCGCATTCGAGGCGAGGACGGCAGCGAGGATCTACCGGAGCGCTTGGGAGCGGCCCGCTCTTTGGCTTTGATGGCTTGTTCGCATCCCTTGAGCGGGACCGCGAACAAGAGCCTTCCGATGGCCACGTTCACCTAGGGCCATGGCTGCCGCTGCCGAGGTCGCTGGCGAGCCTCCCGGCGTTCGTCACCCCGCAGGCCCGAGGTCGCTCGTACCCTCGGGGACGGAACCGGAGTTCTGTTTGTGATGGCACCTTGAATGCCAGTGTTTTTGTTCATTGCGGCTGTCGAGGCCTGAACATGTATGTAATTTCGGCACAGAGCCGTGTTTTTTCCTCATTTTCGAGCACTAAGTCTCGCCTGTTGATTATCTGAACCGCTTTTCCAAGCATGAGTCGCCCCGTGTCAAGGTGACGAGTGAGGTATCCGTATCCCGGAGGCGTAGGAATCCCTCGGCCCGTTCGGCCTTGTTGTCTGGGGCTCCTCTAGCTTAGTTAAAGAGACCCCTCGGCCGCCCTTCGATGAGCCGAGGCCAGGGGTAGCGATATCAGTATGAATAGAGGCGGAGTTGGCTCGAGAATGGGAACCTGGTTGGCCGGAGCCTAGCCGTGTTGTCCGTCAGCGGAGCCGACGCCAAAGTCGATCAGCCGAGGCCTCGGGTCGGGCTGGCGCCCTTGGAAGCCGGTTGGCCGAGGCCCTAGGGGTAACCGGCCGAGCCGCCTGCTCGGGCCGGATTCCCGGAGGAGTCCCTGGAGCGCGTCGCCGTCCGAGGCTGGGTCGGACTTTGCTGAAGACGTCGTCGATGCCGAGGGTGCTACGGCTCCCTTCAGCGTAAAGACCCGAGCCTGCAGGATCAGATCGTCTTGTAGCGTGTGCCTTCTGCGGCCGCCGAGGCCAGAAAAACACACCCTCGCCGTGCTTGCGAAGCTGCATCTTTTTTCCTCTTGTTTCGAGCATCTGGACTCTGTCGGTAACAGGGATGTTTGTGTGAGCGAGAGTTGCTTCTCGCGGAAGGGACGAGTGAGGTATCCGTATCCCAGAGGCGTGGGAATCCCTCGGCTCGGTCGGCCTTGCCGCTTACGCGTACTTTCACCCATTCATGAGGCCCAGTCCCCGACTTAGTCGAGAAAGCTTGAAGGGCTGCTTCGGCAGGAGAGCTTCCGAACGTGAAGACTTGTTCGGTCCACGGAGTCGCTTTATCCGAGCGCGAGTTACTTATCGCAGAAGGTGATGAGTGAGGTATCCGTATCCCGGAGGCGTAGGAGTCCCTCGGCTCGGTCAGCCTTGGCTGCTTACGTGTACTCCGTCGTTTCCAGGATCCGCTTTCCGAAGTAGTCAAGAAGCACGAAAGTAATCCTGCTAAAAAGAGATCCTTTTTCGAGGAAAAATTCGACGCAGAGGGGGTCTCCCCCCTTTTAGCCCCCGAGGGAGGGTCGGGCTTTGCCGAGGCTAGGCCGACCCTTCCTTGACGACTAAACTTTGCGTAGGTGCGAGGTATATGAACAACTTGGAAACATCTTAAGGGTAGAAGCGACGTAGCTGTTTGATGTTCCAAGCGTTGTCGTAGATCTCGCCTTGATTGTTGGCCAGCTTGTATGTTCCGGGCTTCAGAACTTTGGCGATGACGAATGGCCCTTCCCAGGGGGGCGTGAGCTTGTGCCTCCCTCGGGCGTCTTGCCGCAGCCGAAGCACCAGATCGCCCACCTGGAGGTCTCGGGACCGGACCCCTCGGGCGTGGTAGCGTCGCAGGGACTGCTGGTACCGCGCCGAGTGTAGTAAGTCCTGTCCCGAGCCTCCTCCAGCTGGTCCAGCGATTCTTCTCGGCTAGCTTGGTTGCTTTGATCGGTGTAGGCCCTCGTCCTCGGGGAGCCGTATTCCAGGTCAGTGGGCAAGATAGCTTCGGCCCCGTAGACCAGGAAAAACGGCGTGAAACCCGTGGCACGACTCGGCGTCGTCCTTAGGCTCCAGACCACCGAGGGGAGTTCCTTCATCCACCGCTTGCCGAACTTGTTGAGGTCGTTGTAGATCCGAGGCTTGAGCCCTTGTAGAATCATGCCGTTGGCACGCTCTACCTGCCCATTCGACATGGGATGAGCCACGGCGGCCCAGTCCACCCGGATATGGTGATCCTCGCAAAACTCCAAGAATTTTTTGCCGGTGAACTGGGTGCCGTTGTCGGTGATGATGGAGTTCGGGACCCCGAAGCGATGGATGATGTTGGTGAAGAACGCCACCGCCTGCTCGGACCTGATGCTGTTCAGAGGTCGGACCTCGATCCACTTGGAGAATTTGTCGATGGCGACCAGCAGGTGCGTGTAGCCCTCGGGCGCCTTCTGCAAGGGACTGACGAGGTCCAGACCCCATACAGCGAAGGGCCAGGTGATGGGTATTGTCTGCAGAGCCTAAGCGGGCAGGTGAGTCTGCTTTGCATAGAATTGGCACCCTTCGCAGGTGCGGACAATTCTAGTGGCGTCATCCACCGCCGTTGGCCAGTAGAAGCCTTGCCGGAAAGCATTCCCGACAAGGGCTCGGGGCGCTGCGTGGTGGCCGCAAGCCCCCGAGTGTATTTCTTGCAGCAGTTCCCGACCTTCGGCGATGGAGATGCATCGCTGGAGGATGCCCGAGGGGCTGCGATGGTAGAGCTCCTCTTCGTCGCCCAGCAAGACGAACGACTTGGCGCGTCGCGCTACCCGCCGAGCCTCGACTTGGTCGGGGGGTAGCTCTCCTCGACGGAGATATTGCAGGTACGGGGCCTGCCAATCTCGATCTGGCGTGGTCCCGCTCTGCTCTTCCTCGACGTCTAGTGCCTCGCCTTCGGGGGCCGAGGGTACCTCGGGCTGTGCCGAGGGTGCCTCGGGCTGAGCCGAGGGTACCTCGGGCTCGGGCGCGTCGTCGATCTTGACAGAGGGTTGATGCAGATCCCGGGAGAAGACGTCCGGGGGGACCGTCGTCCGCCCCGAGGCTATTTTAGCCAGCTCGTCTGCGGTTTCATTGTAGCGCCGAGCGATGTGGTTGAGCTCGAGCCCGAAGAACTTGTCTTCCAGGCGCCGAACCTCGTCGCAGTAGGCCTCCATCTTCGGGTCGCGGCAGTGGGAGTTCTTCATGACTTGGTCGATGACGAGCTGCGAATCACCGCGGGCGTCGAGGCGTCTGACCCCTAGCTCGATGGCGATCCGCAACCCGTTGACCAGAGCTTCGTACTCGGCCACATTGTTGGACGCCGGGAAATGGAGGCGCAGCACGTAGCGCAGGTGCTTTCCGAGGGGCGAGACGAAGAGCAGGCCCGCGCCGGCTCCTGTCTTCATCAGCGACCCGTCAAAAAACATGGTCCAGAGCTCCGGTTGGATCGGAGCCGTCGGCAACTGGGTGTCGACCCATTCGGCCACGAAGTCCGCCAACACCTGGGACTTGATGGCCTTCCGAGGGGCGAACGAGATCGTTTCGCCCATGATTTCCACCGCCCACTTTGCGATCCTGCCCGAGGCCTCTCGGCACTGGATGATCTCCCCCAGGGGGAAGGATGACACCACAGTTACCGGATGAGACTCGAAGTAGTGTCGCAGCTTCCGCCTTGTCAGGATCACAGCATACAGCAGCTTTTGAACTTGTGGGTAGCGGATCTTGGTCTCGGACAGCACTTCGCTGACGAAGTAGACCGGCCTCTGAACGGGCAATGCATGCCCTTCCTCTTGCCTCTCGACCACAATCGCGGCGCTAACCACCTGAGTGGTCGCGGCGACGTAGACCAAGAGGGCTTCTCCATCCGCCGGGGGCACCAAGACAGGCGCCTTCGTAAGGAGCGCCTTCAGGTTGCCGAGGGCTTCCTCGGCCTCAGGGGTCCAAGCGAAACACTCGGCCTTCCTTAAGAGGCGGTACAGAGGCAGACCTCTTTTGCCGAGGCGTGAGATGAAGCGGCTCAGGGCCGCGAGGCATCCCATGACCCTCTGTACACCTTTTAAGTCCTTGATGGGTCCCATGCTGGTGATGGCCGCGATCTTCTCCGGGTTGGCTTCGATGCCTCGCTCGGAGACGATGAACCCTAGGAGCATGCCTCGGGGCACCCCGAAGACACACTTCTCAGGATTGAGCTTGACTCCTTTCGCCTTGAGACATCGGAATGTCACTTCAAGGTCGGAGAGGAGGTCGGAAGCCTTCCTTGTCTTGACTACGATGTCATCAACGTAGGCCTCGACCGTGCGACCGATGTGTTCGCCGAACACATGGTTCATGCACCGTTGGTACGTCGCGCCCGCATTCCTCAAACCGAACGGCATGGTGACATAGCAGTACATGCCGAACGGCGTGATGAAAGAAGTCGCGAGCTGGTCGGACTCTTTCATCCGGATCTGGTGATACCCTGAGTAGGCATCGAGGAAGGACAGGGTTTCGCACCCAGCGGTGGAATCCACGATTTGATCGATGCGAGGCAGAGGGTAGGGAACCTTCGGACATGCTTTGTTGAGACCAGTGTAGTCTACACACATCCGCCATTTCCCCCCTTTCTTCCTCACAAGCACAGGGTTGGCAAGCCATTCGGGATGGAATACCTCTTTGATGAACCCTGCTGCCATTAGCTTGTGGATCTCTTCGCCAATCACTCTGCGCTTCTCCTCGTCGAATCGGCGCAGAGGCTGCCTGACGGGTCGGGCTCCGGCCCGAATATCCAGCGAGTGCTCGGCGACATCCCTCGGTATGCCGGGCATGTCCGAGGGACTCCACGCAAAGACGTCGGCGTTTGCGCGGAGAAAGTCGACGAGCACTGCTTCCTATTTGGGGTCGAGCCCGGAACCGACCCGGATCTGTTTGGTGGTGTCGCCACTGGGGTCAAGAGGGACGACCTTAACCGTCTCCGCTGGCTCGAAGTTGCCGGCATGGCGCTTCACGTCTGGCACCTCCTTGGAGAGGTTCTCCAGGTCGGCGATGAGGGTCTCGGACTCGGCGAGGGCCTCGGCGTACTCCACGCACTCCACGTCGCATTCGAACGCGTGTTTGTACGTGGGGCCGACGGTGATGACCCCGTTGGGGCCCGGCATCTTGAGCTTCAGGTAGGTGTAGTTGGGGACGGCCATGAACTTCGCGTAGCATGGCCTCCCTAGTACGGCGTGGTAGGTTCCTCGGAACCCGACCACCTCGAACGTCAGGGTCTCCCTTCGGAAGTTGGAGGGCGTCCCAAAGCAGACGGGGAGGTCGAGTCGCCCGAGGGGCTGGACGCGCTTCCCAGGGATGATCCCGTGGAAGGGCGCAGCGCCTGCTCGGACGGAGGACAGATCGACGCGCAGGAGCTTGAGGGTCTCGGCGTAGATGATGTTGAGGCAGCTGCCCCCATCCATCAGGACCTTGGTGAGCCTGACATTGCCGACAACGGGGTCGACGACGAGCGGGTATTTCCCCGGGCTCGGCACATGGTCGGGGTGGTCGGCCTGGTCGAAGGTGATGGGCTTGTCGGACCAGTCTAGGTAGACTGGCGCCGCCACCTTCACCGAGCAGACCTCCCGGCGCTCTTGCTTGCGATGCCGAGCCGAGGCATTCGCCGCATGCCCTCCATAGATCATGAAGCAGTCGCGGACCTCGGGGAACTCTCCTGCTTGGTGATCTTCGTTCTTGTCGTCGTCGCGGGCCCTGCCACCCTCGGCGGGTGGCCCGGCCCTGTGGAAGTGACGCCGAAGCATAACGCACTCCTCGAGGGTGTGCTTGACGGGCCCCTGATGGTAGGGGCACGGCTCCTTGAGCATCTTGTCGAAGAGGTTTGCACCTCCAGGGGGGCTTCCGAGGGTTCTTGTACTCGGCGGCGGCGACAAGGTCCGCGTCAGCGGCGCCGCGTTTCGATTGCGACTTCTTCTTGCCTTTCTTCTTGGCGCCGCGCGGAGCAGACGCCTCGGGAGCCTCTTCCGATGGGCGGCCCTGGGGCTGCTGGTCCTTTCGGAAGATAGCCTCGACCGCCTCCTGGCCAGAGGCGAACTTGGTGGCGATGTCCATCAGCTCGCTCGCCCTGGTGGGGGTCTTGCGACCCAGCTTGCTCACTAGGTCGCGGCAAGTAGTGCCGGCGAGGAACGCGCCGATGACATCCGAGTCGGTGATGTTGGGCAGCTCGGTGCGCTGCTTCGAGAATCGCCGGATGTAGTCGCGGAGCGACTCCCCCGGCTGTTGCCGGCAGCTTCGAAGGTCCCAGGAATTCCCGGGGCGCACGTATGTGCCCTGGAAATTGCCAGCGAAGGCTTGGACCAAGTCGTCCCAGTTGGAGATCTGCCCCGGAGGCAGGTGCTCCAACCAGGCGCGAGTAGTGTCGGAGAGGAACAGGGGGAGGTTACGGATGATGAGGTTGTCGTCGTCCGTCCCACCCAGTTGGCAGGCAAGGCGGTAGTCCGCGAGCCACAGTTCCGGTCTCGTTTCCCCCGAGTACTTCGTGATAGTAGTCGGGGGTCGGAACCGGGTCGGGAATGGCGCCCGTCGGATGGCCCGACTGAAGGCCTGCGGACCGGGTGGTTCGGGCGAGGGACTCCGATCCTCCCCGCTGTCGTAGCGCCCCCCACGCCTGGGGTGGTAGCCTCGGCGCACCCTTTCGTCGAGGTGGGCCCGACGGTCGCGTCGATGGTGCTCGTTGCCGAGGTGGCCCGGGGCCGCAGGCGCGGTGTTGCGCGTGCGCCCGGTGTAGACCGAGGCTTCCCGCATGAATCGGGAAGTCGCGTCATGAGGTTCCGAGGGATATCCTTGCCTTCGGGAGGCAGTGCTTTCGGCCCGTCGGGCCGCAGCGCCTTCCAGGAGATTCTTGAGCTCTCCCTGGATTCGCCGACCCTCGGTGGTTGATGGCTCCGGCATCGCGCGGAGGAGCATCGCTGCGGCTGCCAGGTTCTGACCAACCCCGCTGGATGCGGGCGGCGGCCTGACCCTGACATCGTTGGCGACGCGGTGCTGGAGACCTTGGGGCGGGTGACGTATTTCTCCGGCCAGGGGTTGGCCCGCCCATACCTGCCCGACGTCCCGACGGATCGGCTCAAGCGCTCCTGTTCCCTCATTGAGCCTGGCCTGCGCCTCGCGGACTTGCTCGAGTTGTGGGTCGTAACCCCCCGCCGGAGCGGGGACCACAGCTAGCTCCCGTGGGATGTCGGCGCGAGGCACCGGCCTAGGAAGATCACCGTTCTCCGGCATGCCGAGATGGTTGCCTTCGGAGGGATCCCCTAGCTCGATGTGGAAACATTCGCGGCTTGGGCCGCAGCTCTCGTCGCCAAGGCTGCGGCTTCCGTCGGAACAGTCGGAGAGGCAGTAGTCACATGCAGTCATGAAGTCCCGCATGGCACTGGGGTTGCCAAGTCCGGAGAAATCCCAACAGATGCTGGGACCGTCATCTTCCTCGGACCCAGAGGGCCCGTAGGTCGAGACGTCCGTCAGCCGGTCCCAAGGCGACCGCATACGAAACCCCAGTGGGGTTGCACTCGCCTCAATGAGAGCGCCCGCCAAAACGAGGTCGTTTGGCGGGTTGAGGCCGAGTCGAAATGACGCAAGATGGGAGTTAGTCGGTACCTTTTGGTCGACGAGGAGCGACGTAGTCACATCGGGGACTGGTTGCACCGTCATCTCAGGTACGAGGGCGACGTCCTGTAGGCTTTCCGCGAGCGCGCTGGCGTCGTCTTCTTGTTCGGGGTCAGCGTGTCGCGGGGGGACGACGCTTGCCTCCGTCTTGAACGCGAGGTCGACGTCCGGCGTGCCTTCCGTCGGGGCGTCGGGGGCGTCGATTCGCTCGACGGCCAACGAAGTGCGGCCTCCCGCCTGGCCTTGATGGCCCCGCCTCCTCCTCCGTTGGCGGGGGAGAGAACGGAGCGAGCTCGAATGTTGCTCTTCCACCACGCGGGGAAGATGTCGTCGATTCCGCCGCCGGCGGGCGGGTTGTCGGCCGCCATTATCGTTGTCGCGCGGCGGTGGAAGAAGCACCATGTCGTAGCTGCCGTCGAAGGACATGAACTCAAGAGTCCCGAAACGAAGCACCGCCCCGGGCTGGAGAGGTTGCTGGAGACTGCCCATCTGGAGCTTGACGGGGAGCTGTTCGTCAGCACGCAGCAGGCCCCTACCTGGCGCGCCAACTGTCGGCGTTTCGAGACAGGGGGGTCCCTAAGCCGACGAGTGAGTGTGCTGCGTGCCCCAGCCCAGATGGGTCGAGCGTGTGGGCGAGCGCGAAGGGGGGAGAGGCGAGGTGGCCGGAGTTGAGCGTGAGAGAGGTGGAAGTCCCGCGGCCTTCGTGTTCGTCCCGCGCCCAGGTCAGGTGCGCTTGCAGTAGGGGGGTTACAAGCGTCCACGCGGGTGAGGGAAGCGAGCGGCCCCAAGAGAGCGCCTGTCTCGTCCTCGGTCCCGCGCGGCCAACCTTCTCTAAGAAGGCCCTGGTCCTTCCTTTTATAGTCGTAAGGAGAGGATCCAGGTGTACAATGGGGGGTGTAGCAGAGTGCTACGTGTCTAGCGGAGAGAGAGCTAGCGCCCTAGGTACATGCCAATGTGGCAGCCGGAGAGGTCTTGGCACCTTGCTGGCGTGATGTCGTGGCTGTCGGAGGTGCGACGGAGCCTGGCGGAGGGACAGCTGTTGGAGCGGTCGAGTCCTTGCTGACGTCGCCCTGCTTCCGTAAGAGAGCTGGGGGCCGCCGTCGTCACAGAGCTTGTGGAGCGCCATCATTGCCCATCCGGCGGAGCTGGCCGGATGGGACGTCGGTCTTGTTCTCCGTGACCCGAGTCGATTCGGGGTAGGATGATGATGGCGCTTCCTATTGACGTGGCGGGTCTGTGCCCTAGGCAGGGTGACGCGGGGGCTCCTCCGAAGCCGAGGTTGAGACTGTCCTCTGTTGCCGAGGCCGAGCCCGAGCCATGGGGTCGGGCGAGGCGGAAGTCGTTCGGCCGAGGCCAGGGCGGAGTCCGAGCCCGGGGGTCGGGCGAGGCGGAGTTTCGTCGTCTTCCGGGTCTTAGCCCGAGTCCGAGCCCTGGGGTCGGGCGGAGCGGAGTTCGCCGTCTTCCGGGTCTTAGCCCGAGTCCGAGCCCTGGGGTCGGGCGGAGCGGAGTTCGCCGTCTTCCGGGTCTTAGCCCGAGTCCGAGCCCTGGGGTCGGGCGGAACGGAGTTCGCCGTCTTCCGGGTCTTAGCCCGAGTCCGAGCCCTGGGGTCGGGCGGAACGGAGTTCGCCGTCTTCCGGGTCTTAGCCCGAGTCCGAGCCCTGGGGTCGGGCGGAGCGGAGTTCGCCGTGGCGCCTTTGGCAAGGCCTGACTGCCTGTCAGACTCACTCTGTCGAGTGGCACCGCAGTCGGAGTGGCGCAGGCGACGCTGTCCTTCTGTCAGACCGGTCAGAGGAGCGGTGGAGTGACGGCGATCACTTCGGCTCTGCCGGGGGGGGGGGCGCGTGTCAGGATAAAGGTGTCAGGCCACCTTTGCGTTAAATGCTCCTGCAACTTGGTCAGTCGGTATGGCGATTTAGTCAGGGTTGCTTCTGAGCGAAGCCAAGGCCTCGGGCGAGCCGGTGATGTGTCCGCCGTAAAAAGGGGGGCCTCGGGCGAGACGGAAGTCTCTCGAGGTCGGCTGCCCTTGGCCGAGGCTAGGCTCGGGTGAAGCGTGATCGAGTCACTCGTGTGGACTGATCCCTGACTTAATCGTACCCATCAGGCCTTTGCAGCTTTATGCTGATGGGGGTTACCAGCTGAGAATTAGGCGTCTTGAGGGTACCCCTAATTATGGTCCTCGACAGCTGCTCTGTTGGAGTCAATCTTATGCAGCCTACAATAGCTTACATATCTCATCTCTTATTCTCTCTCATTTCAAACTTCAATCTATGAATATTGTAATCTATAGTGTAAAAACAGTGTTTTACATGAACATATGCACAATTTGCTGGAGACAGTCTTAGGCCATCTCCATCGGAGCGTGTATATGGACGTGCAAAACATTATTTTGCACTATTTACAGAGTTTAATTTGAAGTAATGGTAAAATAGGGAGTGGGATATATAGTCTACTGGAGATAGCTTTAGAGCTAGCTTAGGAACTTCATTTTTCCAAAGGATTCTTATTTTCCCAAGGAAAAATAAACTAATTTCTTTTTGGGGAAATGAAAATTTCTTGGAAAAATAGGGTTTCCAAACTAACCCTTAAATGGTGTATATGGTCGTGTAAAACACATTTTTACACTTTAGAATGTAATGTTTACCGAGTAAATCTTAAAACGAGAATGAAAATCAGTAGACTGCTAGAGATAGCCAGTGTGGAATGTAGACCGCTTGAGGACAATAGGGTAGGGGTGGAAACGATCGTGCACCGAGCCGAGTTCGGCTCGACTCGCCCATCTAGCGAGCTCGAAAAAGCGGCTCGGCTCGCTCCGGGCTCGCGAGCTGGCTCGCCGAGCCAATGAGCCTAGTCATAAACGTAAATCTGCTCTTTAAATTATAATATAAAATCTTAAAAATATTTTAAATAACATATTTAAAATTAGTAAAATAGATATATCACTAATATAATATAGAAAATAGATTATTTTTGTATAGTAATCTCAAATAACATAAATTGTTATCTACCCGGTACTAATAGTATATGCTAATTAAGATTTTATGTAACAAATTGTTGTTGGGTCGAGCCACGAGCCAGCTCGCGAGCTGCACCGAGCCGAGCCGAGCTGGCTCGCTCTTTTCACGAGCCACAAAAACAAGCTTGGCTCGGGCTCGTTCTGAGCGTCGAGCCGGATCGAGCCGAGCTGAGCTGCTGCGAGCCCGAGCCAGCTCGTCGAGCTCGAGCTTTTTTCCAGCCCTACAATAGGGTTTGTGATAAGGCTATTTGTACCATTGTCTTTTTAAATCTCCACTTATACGTATTTTTCAAATAAAAGTTTGTCTCTACATATACGGTGTCTTCAACCATGCTGCCTTTACAACTCTCCATTCTAACTATACAACTCTCCTGTATACAATAACTTAGTTATTTAACATTTATTTACCACTTCTAACTTTTTTTAAAAAATCATACATTATTTATACTACTATAATATTATTATCATGTTACAAGATTTAAATAGGATTAATATCATAAATAAACGATGTAATTTAAGTAGAGAAATTCTTTCTCCCCATATACAAGGAGTATATAGAGAAAGCCGTTGAAGAAAAGTGCTCCATCCGTATATGATTGATCGAGTTTTACCGTATTTCTTTCGAGACGGCCTAAGAGAGCATCTCTATCATAATAATCTTCTATTTTTTAAAATTTAACCTTTAAGATGTTAGATTGAAAAAAAAACTGAATTGTAGATTAAAAGGGACAAGTACTCAAATAGATTGAAGAAGCATCATGCCCTTTAATGCATGGACCCATCTCTTGGCAAAAAGTCTTTCTTCCTCCTCTGTTCTCTTCCTACTGTAACTTCGTCCCCTATACAGACGAAGAAGGAAAGTATGGCATGAGGCACGACTCCTAGCGGTGGCTACTCACCTACCATATGTGTGTGGTCTGACAGTGGCTGACCACTTCCTGCTTACCAAACCGAAGCAGGAGTAAATGGAACAGCATACCATAGCAGGAGCAGTCTAGCCAGCCTATGCGGCGACGACACGAGTGTCAGCTCGACCACGTGGAGCAGGTCGTGGCAGCGACACGTGTATGGGTAAAGAACGCGTTAAAATCAAGGTGTTGTAACACAACGACGAAAAAATCACAACATAATTTAAAGCATTTCGTAGCTACAACATAAACAATGAATATGAAAAATATCTTATTCAAGTCATGTGATCATAATCCATTTACGACCAAATATCGTATAACGAATAAAATCTAAAGAAAAAATGAGTTCTTGCCACATATGATTCGAGGTTCAGCTGTGTATGATTCATACAATTAGGTTCTGACACTACACCAAAATGATTAACTTCCTAGAGTCTAAACTCTAGGAGGTTAGCCGTAAACTCTTGGAAGTTAACTAAACCCTCAGAAGTTAAGTGATCCCATCGAAAGTTAAGCTCTCGAAAAAATTTGGTCGGAAGTTAGCTTAACTTTCTAGAGCCAACAGTCCCTCTCGAAAGCTAGCAGGTTTAGAAAATCGTAGGAAATTAGTAGGTCGTAGGAAGTTTGTAATTTTGGTGTAGTGTGATGTTAAAGAGGAGAAGGACCTTCCCATATTGATGTTGGGGTCAACGTCCTTGCCGCTCACAATCTGCATACAAATAGCAAGCAAAGAGCAATCATTAGACTCCCTGTGCACAATCAGAGGTTGTGGCATGTAGACTCTTCCAAAAATTTGGCAAAACATCTAGCTAATGGTTAGCAATTTCAGTCATTTCGCAAGCCAATGAAACGGATCAACAACAAAATTCACACTAAGCTCCGCATGAATTACGAACCAATGATGCTCGGACTAAAAGCACAACACAATAGGCTCAGGCCTGTGGTTCTAGGGCACGCTAAGAAAGCACTCTATGCGAAATATTACGGGCTCATATGGTCCTATCACCTATAGAATTTATGCATAGAAATGTTTTTTGCTGAAAGGAGAGGGAAACGAGGGGAACATGATTGACCTTGGTGATGAAGTCGTGGATGGAGGTGGTGGACAACGCGACGACCATGTTGGGACACAACGAATTAGCGGGGTCAGGAAGAAGCGGGTGGATGTTAGGCGATCTTTGGTGGGTGGCAAAGGGCTCTAGCAACTGGAGGCGGAGGTGGTACTAGGTGGACGACGAGGGCTCTAGCAGATATGGCGACGAGTGTCGTTCTAGTTGAAGAAGGAAGCTAGGATCGAGAGCGTGATAGAATTTTTTTGTATTGATATTTTTATCGAACTAGGCGAAGGTATTGCTCGAGCAATACCGAGCTATACTAGGTCCTCTAACCCTAACGTGTGTGTCGGAGAGGAAATTCTCCGGCCGGGTGGCGGAATGCACCCGCCCTAAATCCTAAGATGGGGAGGGGCCTAAGCGTTTTGCCTGTCTGCTAAGCGATGAACGAACACAAGAACACATAAGGGTTTAGAGTGGTTCGGGCCGCCGGAGCATAATACCCTACTCCACTGTGCGATGTATTGAGTTTGAGAGCTTGTATGAACTTGTGAGCCTGAGCTAGGTCTAAGTGAGCTTGGGTTGTAACGTTGTGTGCCTCCCCTTTTATAGCTAAGGGGGGCACGTACAAGGGTACTGAGCCCCGACATGTGGGCCTAGGAACATCACAGATGCAATACTTGGAGCAACTAATGTTCGTTGCTGGAGCAATCTTCTTGCGCCCTGACATCCGTGATCTGCGTAGTATTGGCGTGCAGGGGAAGCTTCTCTGGCAACGTATATGTGATGATGGTGATGGACACAGTGCACCTCGCAGCACGGGCGTACTGTTTGTCAATGGACTGGACAGGCACGCCGCCTACAGGATGGCCTGGACGCCGCCTGCCAGCGGAGTGGACAGGACACATTAAATGTTGAGGGGGCACATCGTCTGTCAGCGGGATAGACAGGCAGCACGTCTTCTCCGCAATAAACGCAGAGGCAGCGCGGCCCAGAGGCCTTACGTCAGACTCCGCCCGCTGGCTTACGTCACGGGCGATAGTCCACGTGGCAGCATCGGGCCTCCGCCGGAGCGGGGAGTGGAAGCGCACTAGATAAAGCCTGGGCACGTGTCAGTACCAGACCCGCGTCTGTCCTTGATCTAGTCCAGGGTATTCCCTGTCCCGGGACCTTGCTATGGGTGGCCTAGACCTCACTCAGAGGGGTCTGGACCTCATCCAAGGGGTCCGGCTTGCTCACTTGGGAGTCCCAGACCGTACTCGAAGGACCGGGCTATGTGTACAGGGGTCCGGAGCTTTCTTGTGGAGGTCCGGACCTACTGATGGTATCCTGGAGCATATCACCTCTTCTGTCCATATGGCGTCCTTGGGACTGTCCACGTGTTGGGGTCGGGTGCTGTTCACCGCACGGCTAGAGATAGCCGCACGGGCACCGTGTCTTCATACTGTAGTAAGGGGTACCCCTGATTCAGGGTACCGACAGTGGCCCCCGGGCCCGCCTCAGGGGAGGGAATGAGCCTGCAGGTGGGGCCAAAGTTTGATTGGCGATTGACTCGTTGCTTCTGCGCGCTTGCTTTCGTAATTACTGCCTGTTCACCCTCGGTCACGCCAACTGTCACGCCTGTCCCCGCGATTGATTGACCCGTGGTCTTCATACTTGATGGTTTTGCTGGGCCATGCGCGGGGTGCCTCGATACTGCTGCATTGGTTTTGAAAATTTTTCTGTCTTCTGCGGTGGCCCCGAGGAGGCGCGGTACTGGCGCGAGCAGCGGTTCGGCTTCTCTGCACCCAGGAACCGATGCCCAAGGAGGGTGACTCATGGGCCCGGGCCCCCGTGTCAGAGTCTGGGCTGTTGGTTTCGACGAAGGCAAAGAGGCGCACTACCACATGCGGTGGCGTACTCCTCACGCGGCAGATTGGTCCGCTGCTTTCGGCGAAGGTGAAGAGACGCACCACCGCAGGCGGTGGCGTGCTCCTCACGCGGCGGTTCGCCTTCGCAGCACACGGAGGCCAACGCCCAAGGAGCATGACTCGTGGGCCCGGGCCCCCGTGCCAGAAGCTGGTCCGCTGCTTTCGGCGGAGGTGAAGAGATGCACTACCGCAGGCGGTGGCATGCTCCTTACGTGGTGGTTCGCCTTCTCCGCACACGGAGGCCGACGCCCAAGGAGTATGACCCGTGGGCCCGAGCCCCCGTGCCAGAGACTGGGTCACCTTGGCGCGCGTCGGGCGAGGTCTTCTGCGGCGCTTCGGGGCATCAATGGGGGAATCCTTCTTTAAAAAGGGACTCCCCCAAGCGTGGTAGCCATTCTCACCAGCGCCCTTTCGCCCTCGAGCTCTCCGCGCTCTTATGTCGTCGTAGCCGCCATGGCCTTGCTAGACCCTCCCGAGCGCCTCCAGCCCGAGGTGGCACTCAACTTGGTGCACAACCCGCTCGGATGGGGTGTGCTGGCGTTTGCTGGAAGGATCCGTGTCGGTGTCTCTCCTCACGGCGACCTCGCCGCCGGAGAGTTTGTGTTCTTTGTCTCCAAACTCCCCAGCGGGTTGGTGCTGTCGATCTCGTCTTTCTTCGTGTTGCTGCTGGAGGGGCTTGGCCTCCAGCCTCTACACGTTACGCCCTACTTCATCCTTCAGGCGGCCATCATCGCCTACCTCCGCGGGATGTCCGTGGAGGCGACGCTCCTTCCCGCTTCTTCCTCCAACATTCGGGGGAAGGATGTTCACCAGCCTTGTGAAGGTGGACAGCGGGCTGAGCCACGGCTCCATCCCTCGTGCCCCCAACTCTTTGGGGTGGGAAGCGAGTCGTGCTGCGGCTCCATCTCTTTGGATTTGATGGCTTCGGTGCCGCCTCCAACGCCGCCTCCCGCCACCAAGCAGAGCGTGGCTGCCCGTCCACCGCACGGGCGACGGTCGCGCCGTGCGCAGGTCCGCCGCACCCACAGCGCCCCTGCGCCGCCGACCACCATAGGCCACGCTGCTCCGACGCCGCCCGGGGGGGTCGTACAAGACGTCGTACGCCGTGGAGGTGGCGGCCGCATGCTTGGATGGTCTTGTCGTCACCCCGTAGGAGGACGAGGGCGAGGGCCTCCTCGCCATGACGCACACGCTGAGGTGGTCGCCACCGCTGGCAAGCCGCTGGTGCAGAGGTGGTCACCGCCGCTGGCGAGCCGCTCGGAGCTAGCTTTCAATGTGACTCTGCTGGTGCAGAGTAGTCCATACCTGTAGAATAGAGCTGGAGCTAGGACTCCGCTTGAGGGTGGATGTAACAACTTTTGCTTTTGTAAGGCACTTTTTGAGTACTATTTATCAAGCAGTATTAGCACTTATCTGCATACTATTTGTCCCTATTGCGTGTGGTGTTGCCGACTCCTCCCTGGTACTTGGCCCCCTTGGGATGCAAGCTCGACATGTCGAGGTTGGATACCAGCGTACTTGAAAGAGTTGGCAATGACCCCTGGAGGTAGCCTCGACCGGGACTTGGACCTGTACACAGCTTCGGCTAGGGGGCGTTAGCAGCACACCCATAGGATCCCTTGTCTGACATTAGCCATCCTTTGATACATGCTCGGGACTTGCAGGATTTAGTCTGGGAAGCCAAGTTGTGTGTTCGGACCCCCTAGGCCACGGTTCTAGATACTAGGACACCCGTCGCAGAGTGGTGGAGCATGCAGGCTTACGGTACAGGACCAGGCTAAGCGGCTACACGGCTCCGGACCACCCTAGGAGACAAGTGTCCATTCTCTAGAGCCGGACCCCAGGTTGTCGGACCCACAGGACTATAGCTCCAAATACTAGGGTACCCGTCATAGAGTGGTGGACTGTGCAGGCTTACGGTACGGGACCAGGCTAAGCGGCTACACTGCTTCGGACCACCCCATGGAACGAGCTCCCATTCTTTAGAACCAGCCCCCAGGCTATTGGACCCCTCTGCTTTTGTAGAGGGGTCCTATGCTGCAAGCCTGGCTACTCAATTCGGATGTCATTATGTCAGGACAAATGGGAACCGTACGGGTGGGTTAGATAAAAAGTATTATCCAGAAACTGCAGGATAAATCCATGGAGCAGGAGGATAAAGTTATCATAGAAGCACATCTGAGGGGGTAAATCTCCTCTTTATAACTTGACATGCATGGGTGTAAACCAACATGTCGGGTTTACGAGGGCGGACCTCACCGGGCTGGTGTACACATATGCGAAACCTAATTACAAAAGAAGAAAAACTTAACCCCTTAGACTTGCTCTTATGGATTGAACTTACATAGATGCTCCAGGGGTTAGGAAGAGATACTCCTTTAGTTATAGCAAGGCGGGCACCCCCTAGGCTGGCATATTTCCGTCACCTTAAAGGGTTCCTCCCAGCTGGGGGAGAGACTGTGGACCCCTTCTTGGTTCGGTACTTGCCGCAGGACTAGGTCTTGACCTTGGGCTCCCTACTATGCACGAACCGTTGGCCGTAGTGCATGGGCGCCTGGTTACAAAGTGCATTTTGGGTTGCCGTTTGACATCTGAGCTCACCGATGGAGTCCACGTCCTTGCGCTGTAACCGCCCCTGCATAGGCTCATCAAAAGACTGGACCCGTGTGGAGTCTAGGAGGGTTTCCGGGGGAAGGCAGGCTTTGGCCCCGTAGACCGGGGAGTACGGGGTCCCCTCGGTGGCCCATCTAGCTGTCGCCACCGGAGTAGGAGTCTCCTGTGATGACATCCTTCAGGACCCCCTCGGGTGATTGATACCCGAGGTCCTGTTCAACCGCGGCCACCTCGCCGTCGTCGACCCTTTCCTTGCTAGGTCGGCGATGAGGTGGGGAGCCGTCCTGGGAAGACTGCTCGCGTCGCTCGCTGACGCATTTCGCGAGGTCAATGATCTCGCGACACTCCGCAGCGTCGTGACGACTGTTGGGGTGCAAAGGGCATGAGCCGCTGTTACCCCTCAGCGGCCGTGGGCGTTTGTTGCGGTCGCCCCGACCCCCAATCGCAGCTGCGACGACCAACGCGGTGGACTACGACCTCTCATGGCTGCGGCCCTTGTTCCTTTTCTTCTTACTGTCCCGAGGGACGGCACCCGAGCCACCCGTCTGGGCAGTCCCGTTTTGTGGGGCCGAGTGCCATGCCCGGCCCTCGGCGGCTCTGGCACACTTGTCGGCCAGAGCGAAGAGTGTGGAGACAGTCTCCATGTCATGCGTGGCCAACTTCTCCAACATTTTTTCATCATGCACTCCCTGACGGAAGGCCGTGATGATGGAAGCATCAGAAATGCGAGGTATAGTACCTCGCACCTTGGTGAAGCAGGAGATAAACATCCGAAGAGTCTCCCTGGGTTCCTGCCTCACTGCGTGGAGGTGGGCCTCCATGCCGTGCTGTTGGTAAGCGCTAGCGAAGTTTGCTGTGAACCGCGCGCAGAGCTTTTCCCAGGAATAGATTGATCTTGGGGCAAGATTCATGAGCCAAGTCCGGGCAGGCCCAGACAAGGCGACATGAAAATATGTTGCCATCACAACGGTGTTTCCACCTGCTGTTGTGATAGCGGTGACGTACACCTGCAGAAATTCTGACGGATTTGACGTACCGTCGTACTTTTCCGGCAGGTGCGGCCGGAACTTGGATGGCCAGGACGTCGCGCAGAGATGATCCGCGAGAGCGGCACAGCCCACGCCGGCCAAGGGGACACCTGCCTCGTACTGGGGGTCCACTGGTGTTCGCGGTGCTACCGCAACGAAGTCTTGATTGAGGTTGCGACCCTCGATGTTTTGTCGGCGCTCCCGCGTCCTCTCCCGCATTCCTGCGGTTGAGTTCTGCCCGGAGGTCGCTGGTCTGTGCACCCCTTACTGAGGGTGAGCGCACAGACGTCGACGCCTCATGTTGGTGCCGGGATGATCGTGGCCTCGATCTGGTCGAGCCAGAGTGCGCCATGCCGAGCAGTCGGTCAACGTCGTCCCGCCACTGCTTCATGGCCCCCGGAGGCCGTGGAGCTTGGAGGGTGACACAACAACTCTCTGGCTGCAGACAATGCCCCCGGAGCCGCGCTCGACGGAGTCCGGGATGTCTGCGCAGTTGTATGCTGCCGTGCAGCGTGCACAACAGCAGTGCCTGGCACTGGGCGGTTGGGAACCTGTGGCGTGGAAGAAGCAGCTTCCTCCTCCACCAAGAAATCCACCGAAGTCTCGGCGCGGTGCTCGACGATTTGCACCATCATGCTGAGCGAGAAAAACAAGCAAAAACTTAAAGCCTAAGCCCCTACCTGGCGTGCCAAATGTCGGAGAGTAAATTCTCCGGCCGGGTGGCGGAATGCACCCGCCCTAAATCCTAAGATGGGGAGGGGCCTAAGCGTTTTGCCTGTCTGCTAAGCGATGAATGAACACAAGAACACACAAGGGTTTAGAGTGGTTCGGCCGCCGGAGCGTAATACCTTACTCCATTGTGCGATGTATTGCGATGTATTGAGTTTGAGAGCTTGTATGAACTTGTGAGCCTGAGCTGGGTCTAAGTGAGCTTGGGTTGTAATGTTGCGTGCCTCCCCTTTTATAGCTAAGGGGGGCACGTACAAGGGTACTGAGCCCTGACATGTGGGCCCAGGAACATCACGGATGCAATACTTGGAGCAACTAATGTTCGTTGCTGGAGCAATCTTCTTGCGCCCTGACATCCGTGATCTGCGTAGTATTGGCGTGCAGGGGAAGCTTCCCTGGCAACGTATATGTGATGATGGACACAATGCACCTCGCAGCACGGGCGTACTGTTTGTCAATGGACTGGACAGGCACGCCGCCTGCAGGATGGCCTGGACGCCGCCTGCCAGCGGAGTGGACAGGACACATTAAATGCTGAGGGGGCACATCGTCTGTCAGCGGGATAGACAGACGGCGTGTCTTCTCCGCAATAAATGCAGAGGCAACACGGCCCAGAGGCCTTACGTCAGGCTCCGCCCGCTGGCTTACGTCTCGGGCAATAGTCCATGTGGCAGCATCGGGCCTCCGCTAGAGCGGGGAGTGGAAGCGCACTGGATAAAGCCTGGGCACGTGTCAGTACCGGACCCGCGTCTGTCCTTGACCTAGGCCAGGGTATTCTCTGTCCCGGGACCTTGCTGTGGGTGACCTGGACCTCACTCAGAGGGGTCCGGACCTAATCCAAGGGGTCCGGCTTGCTCACTTGGGAGTCCCGGATCGTACTCAAAGGACCGGGCTATGTGTACAGGGGTCCGGAGCTTTCTTGCAGAGTTCCGAACCTACTGATGGTATCCTGGAGCATATCACCTCTTCTGTCCATATGACGTCCTTGGGACTGTCCACGTGTTGGGGTCGGGTGCTATTCACCGTGCGGCTAGAGATAGCCGCACGGACATCGTGTCTTCATACTGTAGTAAGGGGTACCCCTGATTTAGGGTACTGACAGTGTGGATCATGGAGGCAGCGCACAATACAGCTTAGCATGAGGCCGCTCAACCTAGCCTTGGGCACGCAGCAGCAGCGGGACCACCAAAGGTGTTCCGATATTTTGGGAGGCCTTCTGCAAAACGTACCAAAAAATATTGATTAATTAGTAGTATCAATACATGTGCATATGACATAATAATGATTAAATATTATATCGGTTACATAATCTTCATATTTGGATAGTGTTAATCTTCTAGTCTTCATTAAAGTAAATTCTTTAATGATATTTTTGTATTCAATCTTCTCAAGGAGTTTACTGTCAATTGTTATTACGCTGAATGCAGCTGAATGCATTATGTTTTTTGTGTCGTTAGTGAACACAAATAGGATTTCAATAACTTTAATTTAGAAAAAAAATATCCCTAGTCTAATGCAATCGTAATAGGAATAGTCAAAAGTATGCACAAGTTACATTAGAAAAATAATTATGATGCTTCAAAAAATTGGAATATTAATAAGCTCATATTTTTCTTCTAGAATACAAGACAACTCCACAAATAGCTCACTTGCATCAAATCATACTAGGCGATTACCCGTGCGTTGCGACGGATCACAACAATACCCACGTAAATTATCCATCAAAAAAGATCTCAAGATTTTTTTATTGGTTGTCTCCACTCTTCGCATAATATTTTTTATGAACGCACAGGTACCATAGGCACCAAATCAGAGACCCCATCCATCGCCTCCCCCCACTTCCAAGGTTTCGTAGAGCAGGAGGGGAAGGGAAGAGACGGACATACTTGTTCGTTGCCGGAAAAGGACACGACGAAGACCTGGACATCTGAAGGCGACATAGGTAGTATACCGCTAGATATATAGGGAGAGAGCACGCAAGCGGAGAAAGAAGCCAACCGGAGCAGCTCCAAACCAAGAGGCACCCGCACCAGGCATCAGTCCGAGAAGTGCGAGAGAATGCGAGTGTCTTCTCAGTCATGGACCCGCCGAAGCGACACAACACCACCACCAACTCCGTAGCATATGTCGACTGCTGCCATGCTACGTGCCTTAGTTGTCCAATATCTCAGACCTGGACTCCTCATCGCTAAGATAACCTAAGCGTAGCAGGCGCCACCATGTCCTCCTCGACGGCATGCACGGAGAAATGCCAGGAGCATGACTGACTCGCCCCGTACCAGCGTCGACGAGCGTCGGTCGGCTCGCGACTGCGACCGTGGGCGGGGGCAGCAGGTTGGGGAGAGAAGAACAGGGCAAAGGTCGGGAAGACGAACGGGACGTCCGACGACGGCGAAAATGATGGTGCACGCATGATGTAAAACATCCTCATGGACGTGCATTAGCCACTACACGAGTTGGTGTCGGGGCTGGTGTCGGACGAATACGGGGAGGAGGCGTCTGCTCCTACGCCCTCTGCCGAAAATGGGGTGGCGTGGATGTGGAGGCATGAGGGGAGAGAGAGAAGAAGTAGAATGACGAACGAGGTGGTGGCAAATGAGGCGAGGACCATCATTATTGTGCGGAGGTATAGATGGCCAAATGGGCATGTCTGGCGAGCCGGCCCGAGGCACGACCCACTTAATAGTGTCTGGGCTAACCCGGCACGAGCGCCGTGCGGTGCTTGGGCCGTAGCCTCGGCCCGTAGTGCTGGCCCGGCTCGACACAATCATTTTTTTATTTTACAAAAAAATTATATATACATATATACAATTTATATTCAATATTATAAACACCTGAGCCCAGTGTCTTCCACCCTTTTTCCATCAGGGTGTGGGTTCAAACCCCACCTCCTGCACTGCTTTTTAACATACCCCGTCTGCTGCACCGTTTTTTTAATATTTTACGTTGAGTTGATTTGGAAAGAAATATAGGGACTTTTTTGTAAAAAGATGACCTTAAGATGGTGAGTAGGTGACAATAAGATTTTAAGCTCTTTTTATCTAATGACTTATGACTATAATGCATTGGAGGTAAATAAGAAACCAAATATTTTTTGATAACCTTATTAGCAGATCAATTTAATGTTCTTGCTATTTGGGCCACGTTTTTGGCCAATATTTTATGTAAAATAATATTTTTAGTTATAATATATATGGGTTGTATAAATTTCGGGCACTGTAATTTTGGAGGCCCTTGCGGTCGCACAGTCCGCACACGCTATGTGACGTCCCTGCGGCAAGCTCAGTAGTTAGGCATGGCGGCAGCGACTCAACAGCTGCCTAAAGTACCATGAACTTCACCGGGTCACGCGTCCGTGATGTGAGGATGGAGAAATAGAATTAAGAGAAAAAGATCAGCATATCACATTCGAAAGTTGTGATGGAAAATTCTCCGTTGGGGTAGGACCATGGGGATTCACTCTATTCAGAGCTAGGACGGAGCTAGATTCTCCTCCATGGAGCATGGGCCCAAAAATAAAGAAACAAAGATGAGGAATATGTTTTCTCATGAGGCTCCATTGAAGACTCGAATAGACCATGAAATAAAGTTCAACTCAACTACCACCATATATATATCACCTAAAGTGATGAACCAATCGGTGCATCAACCTATGATTCAACCGAACTAATTAACTAGTCGATCGACCGGTGGAACCAACCCAATAGACCACTGAATGGATTCAATTAACATGTTTACCTTAGACTTATCTATTAAGTCATTGTTCGGGAGCATATTTATAGAGCTCCTTGATGTAGGGCCCACATCTTGGTATCATACGACACTTGGTGGGCCCTAACATCCTTTAGCCTTGTAGTATCTCAAGGTGGTTGCTAAGTCTATATTTCTCGAGGAAGGGTTTAGACCCTTGGTGCCCATATGAGGGTCCTATGTGTCTATTTTGTTAGGTGTCCCATGGTACAAAGGGGCTTGGGGGATTATACTATCAAGTTCCCTAGGGTGTTAGGGTCCCTAAGGGTTGTACTGTCTGGTGCCCTAGGGCACAAGGGGTCCCAAGGGCTTATCCCACTAGGTGCACATGGAACAAGGGGCTTCGGGGGAATGGTTAGAAACGTATTGTACATTGAGAGATAATCTTTTAAGAGGAGGTAGTAAGTATATTAGAATGTATAGATAAGTGGAGATGTATAAAAGGAACCATTGGAGTAAATCTTATCCTGCTTTTTCTTATTCGCTTGATGCCTCTCAGGACCAATGCCTCCAACGACAGTTTCGTTCGTCTTGACACCCCGACAGATCCGCACACACATGTCACACTTGATGGCCCTACGATAGAGCACCACCATGTCTTGGTGGCTCTAGGACCCACCCTAATGCCTCACGGTCTTTGATGGTCCACGACGCTTAGATCAGCTCGAGCAACTTCGATAAAAGGACATGTATTCTAAATGTATTGTTTGATGGACTCTTTTCCCCTATAGCAACACCCAATAAATGGTTCGTTATGGTAGAGGACGACTAGCACATTCTCTACATATGGAGGTTTTGCTGGTCCTCTCCTCTATTTCCACCACCCATGCGCTTGTCCTCCCTAATCTCATCCTCAAGGAGTAGCACCTGAGGAAGAGAATGTTGACTTCATTCGTGGCCTCCATAAGATCGACTGGCGAGCGCTGGTTGTCGCCACCTACACGTTTAGTCCCCCGAGATCCTATCTAAGTAGTACCCCCCTGAGAAGGAGATCTTCATCGAGGGAGCCACCGATGTCGATGGCAGCATCATCGGTCGCATCCCCCACACGCTCCTCGAGGTCCATGTCCAAGAGGGTTCCCTTGTCTGCCCCGATACCAACCGTTGCTTCCCCATGAACATGGTCGTACCCAACATGATGCTCCACGAGGATGATGTCTAATCTGGCATGGGAGTTTCACCTTGTATGCATTTACTTATTGAAGCATCCAAATCCTTTGGGACCTAAATATGATACAATTACTAGTCCCGGGAGGCTAGTAAACACATTTATTTCATGAGACAGCTTATAGTTTTACATAATAATTATTACAATACAAAAGCAAGATCGAGCGAGCTTGAGAAATAGCAAAGTGGGAACTAGCCCGAGCCACAAGCAGACTGGGTGCAGACATAGCCCCCTTCTAGTCAAACAGAGCAGAAAAGAAGTCTTCGGTCGCTGAAAAACATAAATAAAGTTGGGTGAATACTTACGTATTCCACAAGCCCATTCTAGCTCGTAAAAAGAGAGGGACCTATGTAGTACATGTTTAATATGGTGGAGTTGTAAGTCACTCTTTATTTTTGTTTAGAAAAGGCATCATCTTGGTGTTTTACCCAGAAAAGAGGGGAGTAGCACATTTTCTTACTCAACCACCATTGAGCTTCCCGCTCCCGTGGCATCATTTTGATTTCCAAAAACACTCAAACATTTCCCTTTCCCTTTTGAAAATAAAACACTAATTGTCATACCACACCAGACTCGCCCATACTAGTGGACCCGGACTGCCATGAGACCTGACATCGAAACTCTTTCCTTCCTTGCACGACCTTACCTTGTCGGTTATTCCAAAAGTAACAAGGCCACCTCCTTGCCCAAACCAGGACGAAATTAATCCCCTTCTTGTTCTTCTGGTGCTCCCCAGCCACCATAACCCTGGGGTTCAGATCGTGCAAGTTTAGATCAAGTGATTACCCATACAATCTCGAGTGGTTGTACTTAGATAAAAGTACAAATAGTGAAGGATGACAAACCGGTCCTTATACCAGAGGGACAATCCTTCATGCTCACACCTAACCCGGCTGAGCCAACACCTTAAGGCCCTTCCCCAAACCGGAGAGTCCTTGATCATCCCACTCAAAGGTGATAAGGTTGATAACCCTTCATCATACACATTTTGAAAAACACTTTTCTTTTGAGAACATCACCCAACCCACTTTTCTTTTTCTAGCAAAAAGTATTCTTAATGCAGGCTGACACTCATCTCTCGAATGCACAACAATCATCCCATAACCCAGGCTTACGTAGTAGTAAAAAGAATAGGTATTTTATGCATTAAGGGTAGAATCAACATGCCCTCGTTGAAGCTCTCGTGCACGTAAGTTCTATTTCCGGTAGGTTGGGCTCCTACCCTTCTTCCGGAGATACAGTTTTTGGAACGTCGGTCACCACTTCTTCTAGCAAAACAGGCAATAAATAGTACATCAAACATTGGCTATGCTAAGTATAGTGTGACAAGTTCCTAATAACATTATTATTTTATGTGACTTAGAAAGTGCTTGGACTATTTTTGGTGCATAAAATATCGATATAAACATATGTATATGAAATTGTAAAAAGGGAAAAAGGAAAAGGAAAAAGAGAAGGGTTTTCTGCTCTGGTGGGCCCAGGGGAAGAATTTTGGCCCAAGTCGACCGCGGGCGTGCGCACGTGGCCACGCGGGCGAGCCGGCCCAGCTTGGCCCATGGGACTAGGGAACGATGCTGGCGAGCGTGGGGACAACGTTGTGGGTACAAGCCCACATGCTAGGGAGAGGGAGGGAGGGAGGAGACGACGTTAGGTGGGGTGAACCATCCAGCCGAGGGGGACTGGTTGCCGACGGGTTTAACGATGGCTCTCCGTCGGTGGTTCGGTTCCCGGAGGTCGGGGAGGTGAGCTAGCATGGGTAGGGGCAGACGATCAAGGTGGTGGGCTTGATTTTACCGGTGGCGGTCTCGAGGAGGCCGACCACAGTGAAGTGGCGAAGCTCTCGCGGCGGTGAGGTCGCCGGCGAGGCCACACGACGTGGTGGGGGTGGGTTGAGGTGATCCATGCTCATGGCGATGCAGTGAAGCTTGCTAGCTAGTTTGATTTGATTTGTCACTAGGCTACTGAGGGGAAGACAATCTCAATGGAGTGAGGGAGGGCGGTGGCGTCAACTTCAATTCAGCTCGGGGGAGGGAGGAGAGTGGCTAGTGGGTGATGTGGGGAGAAGAGGAGCTCAGGGCGACCCTTTTATAGGCGTCCAGGGGAGAGAGGTGCCAGAGACTAGCCGGTAAGGAGCACAACGACGACGATAATGGGCCATAACGGTGGCGACAAGATGGCTCTGTGAAGACGGTGTCGTGCGGGTACACTAGCACAGCGGGCGAGGGACGAAACGGTGCCAAACTTCACTAGCGCATGAGTAATGGCGAGGAGGAGGAGGGAGGACGGCGGTCGGCGGTGAACACGATGATGTTGTGCGTCCACGAGAGAGGGGAGGAACTAATGGGCAGGGTTGGGTCGTCAGCGGGTGCACGGGCGCGAAGGAGAGAGAGCGCGCAGGCTGGCAGGTGGGGTTGGGTGGGCAGAGAGAGAGAGCAGGGCACAGACGCGGGCTGGCGTGAGCGTGAGTAAGTGGGCCGGAGATGGACCATGGGGGAGAGCGGGCAAGCGCGGGGGGGGGGGGGGGGGGGGGGCTGGCATGGGCCGAAGCCGGCCCAAGCGAGGGAAGAGGTTTTCCTTTTTCTTTTTTTTTCAATTCTTTTCCTATTTCCTCTCATATATACATACTAGGTCAGTGCCTGTGCGTTGCAACAGAGACATATAATATCTCGATAACTTATATATGCACATGTGTTATATATACAAAATGTGTCTTATATTGTTATAGTAAGATGCCCGTCCTAACGATCCTACGAACCTAAAAGGCAATAAAATTAATTAGGATAATAAGATGTGCAAAAAACATGAATCTTTGTTTATTATTATTATTATTAATAAGCGCTGAAATCTTGGTAAGGCGACAAATTAAAATGAAGTGAATATACATTAAGGATAATAGTTTTCTGTAAAAGTTGAGTATCATTACAAATAAAATCATATCTGTCTGATGTGCCTAATAATTTCTTGTATTTCTTCTGGAATGTTGTCTTTGGATTCATTGTCCTTGTACTTCAATAATTCTACTAAGAATTTGGTCCTCAGGACATTCCCATTCTACACATTTATTATTACATATCATTGAGCTCGATTAATAATCAATTATAGAAGAACAATATTGACAAAGTATTAGAACAAATAGGGTACTCACAGTGCAAATGCAGGATAACCTTATACCATTCCAATCGTGCATAAAGTTGATAACAAGAAAGCCAGATAAATCCCTACAAAATAAAATAACACATTGTTACATATATGTAGACAAAATTAATAAGTTGTTCGGGTTAAAAAAATTACCAGTTTAATGTTCTTGCAACCCATGTTGGTACTATACGATGCCACATATAAATATCGTCTTTCCATGTAGGATTGGCCAATTCCATAGCAGCATTCATATTATTGGCAATATAATGTATATTATGGATATAATGCATGCTAGGATGATCACCCTTAAACCATGATGGTATAGGCATGGAGTCCATTATATAGATGCTTCTAGTGTCCATATTAAGTACATATAAGGTGAAGTGACCCAAGAAAGAATAGGGCAATAGAATCTGCAAGTTAAGAAAATAGTTCAAGTAAGAGAAAAAACAAGATTACAAAAATGATAAAGAGTATAGCTTACTTGTTTGCAATCTGAAACATCGTACTCCATGTCAGGCTAACATTCTAATAATTTTGCCAACATGTTGATATCTGACTTTGCACGAAGGCGAGGGTCTCGACCAAATTTAGTTATGGACTACTTTTTGTTAGTAAAATAATTATATAATGAACACACTTATATGAATAAAGACTAATTACTTCAACTTACACAGAATTGTAGATCCATGTAGTGGTATTTGTCTTCCAACAAGAACAAGGCATCATTGCATGCGATCATCCGAACAGCCATGTTAAAACAATCTGTATCCATCAGCTTATTTACATCCAATATATCTTTAAGTTTTTGAAGATTTAAAGAAATTGGATAAGGTTTAGTGCTCTGAATCTAATGTTTCCTATTAAATGAACATTTGTTTTTATAGTTAAAGCAAGAACATATGTGTTGAATATTTACCATGCATATACTACATTAAATGAGAATTAACTTACTTTAAATATTTGGCGTTGTCTATCCCCATGATATATGTGCATAATACAAACATCAGTTCTTGTGTGTTTGTTGATGTTACTTTAGCAGGCAGAACATATGGTTCAATCTGATGTGATGTATTTGACGATTTAGATAACTCACATGGAGTATCGATTATTTGAACATCACTTGAACTCTCTCCATCTTCATCCACATTGTGGTCAAGATTTTGATGCCTTTTCTTTGTGTTTAATCTCGAGTCCCATAATATTGCAGGTAGCTTAAACCTAAACATTGTTATATCATCCCGCAAGTATATAAATTAGAACAAAAGAAACATTGTTCCTATAAATATACGTCCTCTACCTGAGTTACGTTATCAGATAGGGAGGATCCTGTCCAGTATTCCATATAGTTTATCATCCATAGCCCGCAAGATACCCTAATATGAAATTTAACAGATCATGTGAGTTTCTATGTATATATGAAAATAAATACAACCAATTTTGTAGATTTGTGGTCACATGAATTTTACCCATCGGTTTGCATTTGCGTTGTGATCTTCTCTATAACTGGTCATGATGCAACATCAAGGTTCGACTACTTGCCTTGGTAAAGCTCTTTATGTTCTGCTGCAAGTTTAATCTGTCTTTCTAGACCTTTTAACTATGTGTATATATAAAAATATCAAGATTTATAGATAACAAATAATGTAATGATGAAATAATCATAATATAAAAGAAATAATTACTCACTGTAGTATAAAGATCTCGGCGATCCGTTATTTGTTGTCCCATAGAATCGAGTACATGTACCTCACTTTTTTTGCATTCAGAACTGTCAGGTACCAGTGAAAATTTTCTATATTCATTGGAATAAACACCTTCATAGAACATACATTAACATTAATTTGTAAGTATTGTGCACCAATATATTACATATTACATATATTAAAAATGAGATGAGTTTTAGGTCAACCATGTCAGACTGTAAATAGTTGTCCATTCTTTTTTCAATTGTGTCTTCCTTACAATTTAAGAGCACCTTAGGGTCGCCATCACGCTTAAGCAGACTGGAAATAAATGTGTTCTCCAAGAAGACCTTTCCACCTTCTCTATGAAGTAAATGCTCTTCATCCCTAATACAGTGGATATATGCACTGAGGGCCTATACACCAAAAGAATACAATTAGCAGATCAAATATACATGCTAGCTTTAAATATGTATACCATACTGTATAATAGGATAATTATAAATATATATACTTTATTACTGTATATAATATGGACATACAAATGTACTTACTTCGCCAGACAATTGGATGTCACCATGAAAAAGACATTCCATATCATTTCTATTTAACCATGCGTTGTCGATGTTCACCACAACTTGTTTCCCCGGTAATGTTTTAATGTATTCAATAAGCTGAACATCTTCTGGGGTGCACTTATAATCTATACAATGGAAAAAATATTATACTTAATAAGCAAATGATATATGTGAAAACCAATAAGATGCAATAAGGCAAGAACAAAAAATTACCTTCAGAGACAACTCGAGCTACATTCAATTTCTTTGGTTTTTTATGTTGTGATATTCTAATAAGTGTGTCCAAAGCATCTTGTTTGTTCTGCTCTAGCATAATCGCATCAGAACTTATTTGACTTGATTCATTTGGAACATCCAAAGATGTCAGGAGTATCACATCTGTATGAGGAGTGAATGAAACATAAGTCTCTTGACAAAAGCATTTTTAGGAGTACTCATAGGACAATATTTACATTTAGGAGTGTAGATAAGAGAGCCTACCTGGTTGTGGTCCAAGACCGGCTTCAGTTGACACTTTAACAGGAATGAAAATACAGTCAATACCTACTCCCACAACATCGTGTGATTGTTTTGCAACATTACCAACACTGACCTTACTATCCTCGCTCTCTATATCTATGGCGCACAAGAGAAGAATTAAGTGTCAAACAAATATTTATTATTACAGACCTTAGGTTTTTGTAATTGATAATAGCACTTACTCAGTTCATGTTCGTCAGTGTCATTAGTATGCACTTGTGCTGAATAATCACTGCTAGCCACAACCTCATACGATGGTTCAGCAGTATTACCAACATAGACATTTCCTTCCTCCACCTCTATATCATTGTGATTTGGTCTGTATCCATCAGATTGAAAGTGTCAAACATAATTTTATTGACAAAAGTATTTAGGTATATAAAGTACAAGACTAATGGTCAAACATCGTATTTCATGGATTGTTGTTCATAGATCAGAAAATAGCATGAAATCTAGATGTCATGAATGATCAGGTCTAGATGCAAACATATATAGGATATAATTATTGTCCGAGAAGAATCCGTCAGGCACAGATTGACATAAATTGCTAAGAAATGCCTATAGCCTATACCTCTATACACATATTTAATGAAATTTTATTTTTATATCTTACTTAACATATAATAAATTAAAATATGCAATAGTTAATATATTTATAGTGTAAATAATGAAGCATGTATTTCATTAATTTTAGTAGTTTAGGTCGGCCAGTGCTTCACTTTTACAGATTTTTCTTAGAAAAAAATTAGTTATCGTAAGTCTGAAAATGGAATCTGTCAAGTCCCCAACCTACGTCATATCATATCATTGTGAATGTTTAACATATTCAATGCCACCCAAGCTATAGCTACTGAACTGAAAACCAGAAAATCACCACTCACCAGTGGCCACAATAATAAATCCAAAGTAACGCATGACTGAAGCATAAATGCATAATCAAGGATCATCTTCAAGAGATAAATTGTTGTTCGGCCATGGATGGCAAGCATGCATGGGGAGGCGGATGTCCTCACCTCAAGATGATGATGAATGGTGAGGCGAGCAGCGAGCACAAATGACGCGAACGTGGTAGCGCTCGGTGACTCAGGCAGGACAGAACACGCTACGCAGACGAATCTTGGGGTAGCCGGTAAGCCTTGCCGAAACAACAAAGACGCTACGCCGATCCGAGCGCGAGGGAATGGGAGGTGGATGTCGTGGCAGTTTCTCCGTTGTGGGCGCGTGCGGCTCGGGCCTAGCAGTTTGGAGAAGATAAACAGGGGCTGGCACACGGGCAAGCGCTCTGCGCGTGCGGGCTGGCTCCTGGGCCCCGCTGCCAGGGGCAGCGCACCTCCAGCCATGGCCTAAGTTGCTGGGCGAGAGGCGCCGAGCGCGTGGGGTGGGCCTCGGCCTGGGCTGGAGCGGGGCTGACCGCCGATCCGAGCGCGAGGAAATGGGAGGTGGATGTCGTGGCGGTTTCTTCGTTGTGGGCGCGTGTCGAAGCTAAAGTTCCACAACGGAAAGCTTCTCCAGGGCAGCAGCCACGTTGTGTCGGGAAACGGCTCGCAGAACAGCTCGCCCATCTCGTTGCTGGAGTCGACGATGAGCACGCAGTCGGTGAGGAGCGCGTACAGGAATGCGGACGCCGCGGTGAGGATCCGGTTCCCAAGCCCGCGGTACGAGATGGAGGTACCTGCACTCTGGATCCGCGGGGACGCGCCGGCGTTCTTGCCGGACTTGAGCTGCTCCAGTGCGCTGGAGTAGGCTGCGGTGCCGGGGCCGCACCGCCTCTGCAGGGCTTCGTGCCGTCGCGGCTTGGAGACGAGGTGCTCGCTAGGTCGCCTGCCCGGGTTCCGGTGATACATGGCCCAAAGACAGGCGCTGGCTCAATGCTGCCCATTAGGTGGGTCATGCGGAGCCCAATTGGGAAAGACCGCACGACAACATCTTCTTCATGGGCCGTCAAGTAGCAAATCCACGTTTGGGACTATTGGCTTTGTTCCGATCGGATCTAGAGATGGCAATGGAAATGGCAAATCAAATTCCCACCAGTTTATTCGTTCCAGTACTTTCACGAACACTGCAATGTTGTATTGCTGTCAGCTTATCGGCAACACTGTAAAATCGCTATGTACAACCATTTTGTATTTCTGTGTGCTTCCGCATGAAGAAGCAACTGTTGTTGCAGTGCAGCGGGGATTGTACTGTGCACAACAAACGAGCATCTGAAACGACCAGTGGACCTTTTGTTTTTCGGACAGCTTTCATTTTGGTGGTTTTGTCATGCCATTGCTAATACCGTGTGCTGCTTTTCAACGGTACTCCTGCTGCTACAGAGAGGTTCTGTTATCCAGCGTTTGTTGTTTTCTTTTATATGTACCTGTTTATTACTCCTTGGTCAATATATATAGACCGGCAAGCCAAGCAGCAGCAAAGATAGCAAACACTCTTTCAGTTTAAGGATGTAATTTGCATGCCATATTTACATCAGGGGAGGTGCACGGCCACGGTGCACGGAAGCTAGGCCAGCGGCGCTCACGGCCTCCTCCGCGGGCGCGTCATCATGGCCATAAAATCGTCCATGTCCACGAATCCATCGCCGTTCCTGTCGACCTCCCTCACCATCTCCCGGCAGTCGTCAGGCCGCAGCTCTGCCCGAGCTTGCGCAGGACGGCCATGACCTCCTCCGCGCTGATCCTGCCGTCCCCGTCCCTGTCGAACACAAGTGCCCACTATGCAACATTTCTAAGTTTCTTTGTATTGTATTTAATAAATACATTATCTCCATTCAACAGTTTGGAAAAAGAAGCATCACTAAATAGGGTTGTTAACATTTGCAATATGAAAATATAGTGGCTGCCCAGAAATCATGAACAGGTTTATATACTCACAAAGTGAAAAATACAAAACTGGCAATGAACTACAACTTGCGTTAATTTGGTTCATTAGTTTTCATGCTTATGATTTTAACATAATAAGCATCCAAGGAGCTACAACTAGCCTAGAATTATATTTAGGGGTCAAATTCAAACTGAGAGCTCACTATGGGTATGGGATAGTTCAATCACGACATCCTAAAGAATGCACCATCTATTTACCACAACTTAATGTGCCAACAAGCAACTAATAGATTGCTAGAACTTAATGCGCCAACAAGCAACTAATAGATTGCTAGAACTTAAAGTCTGTAACACTAATATCAAACACAAATGGGTAAATCAACACATTGCTAGCAAGACATTCAGAGACAACGTATGCAATGCAACTGTAAGTCTGCAACACTAACAACCACCATCAGAACAGAGCAAAACAGAACTGAACAGAGCATGAGTAATTTTTCAAAGCGCGCAAAACATCATCACCACAGAAAGTTCCATCAAGAATTCGTTCACCATGCAGTAGTGCGAATGTGCGATACACATTCCATCAAGAGGAAGCTCCATATGAAATTAAAAGAATATCCATGTATGTACCTTGCCAAATGAAATGGGGATGTTTTGCTTGCTTTCTTGTGAAGTGTTGTGATTCTGTTCACATGTAGTCCTCTCCTTTCTTACCTGATGAATCAAACACTTCTAAGTTTTAGTGATGCACCAAGGCAGCAGAAATATGCATATTTGATCGAACTATTTTCAGAATGAAATATTTACAATGGATGATGCAGTAGTCACTGCATTCAACTCTTTTCAGATGAACCATTGATTTCAGCCAGCAGCCGAGCTAGCCAAACAGCCTGACAAGCAGCAGTAGCAGCTGCTATATATTTAGCATCACAACTTGACAATGCCACTACCTTTTGCTTTGTTGATTGCCAGCTAATTGGACTGTCCCCAAGAAGAAAAGAACTCCACTTGTGCTTTTCCTATCATCTTGTTCACCAGCAAGATCACTGTCACTGAAACCCATCAATTTTGCTTTGCCTCCATTTCTCTTGGGATAGAAGAGTCCCCAATCCCTTGTTCCAGCTATGAATCTCAGAATATGTTTCACAGCTGTGAGATGCTCCTCATGTGGTTCTTCCACGAATCTACTCACATACCCAACTGAGAAAGCTAAGTCAGGTCGAGTATTAATCAAATATCTAAATTTTCCCACTAAGCTTACACAGTAACGTTTTGCTTGTCATGTCAGTAAAAAAACGAGATCAGTTATCTAGCACCAGTATTTATTATCTAAAGGAATCAATGATGCAGGTATAGGGAAACATTATTTTTACCCAACAGCTATCGAAAACAACTAGCCATTTAAAAAGCCGATTAGGTGGCCACTTAATCAAAATACCATCCCACAGCTCATGCAGGGGATAAGTATAGGAGGTGGAATGTAGCCAAGTCCCAGTTAACTGCACAGGATGTTGCTCAAATGGCCCTGTGTGAATTCGGTGTTCTCTTGTAGATCAACAGAGCAACAACAATCTTAAATTTAAAACGATATTCTACAACACTTCTAGTTAGCAAACAAAAATAACCCTCGACTTGGCTCAAACTCTGATCTAAGTTGAGGTCAACTTGGGTCCAGTCTGAAGTCTGAACCAGCTCTTTAAGGCCATTCAAGCTAACCTTAAGTCCTGATGAGCACATCATGAGTATGAACAGGATTAACAAATGTAACTGAAGAACCTCAGGACAAAATTTGAATGTTAGGCTGACCTTCATGCAGTACTATTCCTCACCCTAGGTAAAAACACAAGCCGCAACGGAAATTGATAGCTTTGCACACCTGAGAGCAAGACTCATTTTGTCACTATGTCCTGCCGTGGCTTGCTGATGCATTCTTGACATCTAGATAGCCAACTTTCCCTATTCTAACATCCATGCTACTCCAATGTTCAGAAGATTTAGCATCCCTCCAGCATTTGCCTCACACAATGAATCTGTCCGACATGTTCAACTTTGGCTCCATCGCCAAACTCTCGCTGGTCGCCTGTGGACACCACGCACAGGTAGTACATGTCATACATCAACCCGTAGTGCAGTACCACTTTGAAGACTACATATGTTCTTTTTTCAAAAAAGGCAGCAAGAGATTTACTGCCAATATATTAGTAGGATGGCAAACTACCTTTGCGTAGTTTGAAGAAAATCAACGCTGGTCCTCAACGTCAAATAGTCATGGTAGTTAATCTAGTTTTAATAAGAAAGAGCACAATGAAACATAGTAAGTCAATGTGAAATAATGCATGAACATAGGGAACACACAGAGTTCATGTCAGTATATAGATCATGTTTGCCAAACAAACAGACAAACTTAGTTCTAAAGAAAAAAAGAAATCCCCTCGCACTGACATACTCTAGAAATTAGTAGAAATAGATGGGAGGGCTTATCACAAGTTATATATTTTTGCCAAGTGAATTTAATATTACCGGGTGCCAAATCAAAAATTAACAAAATCAGAGTAAAAATTACCTTTACTCTGATGAAGAGTAGAGTGAATGAAAGAAATGCTGACAGCAAATAGTATGAACAAGACCATCTCCTGAATATCTACTGGGTAATAGACACCTTTAGATTGATGTTGGTACAAGAGACATGCGTAAAGATTCTTTTTTTAGAAATACAAAAAATTGAATATCCAGTTCAACTGAGTTGTGTAGCCAACCAAGCATATTAATAACAAACAAATTAGTAAAAAGGAATGGTAACTTGATATGTTCCATATGCCAGGGATAATTCCTTAGGATAGGCTTACCTTCAAGGCCTCTAGGGAGCACATCACAACCAACATATGGTGCCATCGCAGGCAGCTCCTGAACATGGTTCCTTTTATAAACTCCGACTAACATCACTCAATCTTCTATTGTCAATTGCTAGAGCATCTTGGCAGCATTGTGTGACTGCTACAGTCTCTGCCATATTATATTTACATGAAGAAAGCACCCAACTTGATTTTGGTGAAGATACTGAACATTGTTCCTCTATTTAAGTGAGGTGCAGTTATATATAGCTAGTTAAGTTAGGCACAAAGACCAAAGACTATTTACTAAACAATACATGAAACATAATGAAAAGAGACCGGTAACATCTATTCAATGCTCATCTTCTTTCTCTATTGTATCAACCAAATGACCACTAAACAATAGGAAGCTAAAAAGGAGCCAAAATAGATAAATAAAAGGCAAAAAATACATATTCACTTAAAAACCAAAATAATCAAGTGCATTACAAGTTATTAATTGCCATGCATTCTTCAATGTCAGCTACAGCATAAGGACCTCCTTATAAACGATATTCTTTGTGTATGTTGCACCATTTATCGTTGAGTTCCTTTTAACCCCCTTCTTCTTCTTCTTCTCATCATGGACTGGAATGGCAAGTATCTTCACTTTCGATCGAGCAGTGGCCCTTGATAGAGCAACATAAAGCTGGCCATGAGAAAACACTAGTTCCGGCAAGTACACACCAACATTAGGAATCGTCTGACCCTGGGCCTTGTTAACCGTCATGGCAAAACTTAGTCTTATCGGAAACTGCTTCCTTTTAAACTGGAAAGGGAACATCTCATCATCAGAGGGGCATAGGGGTATACGAGGCAAGAAAATTCACATTCCAGCATGCTGGCCCAGGACAATTTCAGCATCAATACTGTTTTTTGGAAACCATGAACCACCAACCTCGTGCCGTTGCAAAGTCCATTAGCAGGGTCTACATTCCTAAGCAACATGATTGGGCATCCAACTTTGAGCTTCAGAACGTGCGGGGGTAGTCTATTAGGAGTCAGCGTGTTTAGAAATTCTGAGGGGTAATAGTTATTAGGATCATCCACCGCGGTGTCAAAGCTATGGTACATCATCTGCTCCCCTTGGAAACGATCGATCATCCTCATATTTATCATATCCACCCAGTCATTCCATGTAGACAATATTGCTCTTGAAGTGATGTAGCTTGTGTTAGACATATTTTCATTTAGATTGGGGTAAATGTCATCTATCAGTCTGTCAAGGTCGCGGTCATTACCAGTATATGGCACACATACCTCATCTGGAAGACGAACATCACCATCATTGTTCGATTCCTTAGTTCCATCACCGAGGCGCAACAAATATTCTGCAAACCATGGGTCGCTCTGTGCCCTCATGTTTTGAACAAGCTTTAGGTGGCACATGGATTCCCAGAGGTAAGAACTACGTAGAGAGGCAGCAACTATCTGAGCCCTTGACCCCTTGCGTACAACAGGGAGTACTTGTCTGAAATCACCCCTGAACACAACAGTCTTCCCACCAAAGGGCAACACAGACCGTCCCATTATATCACGCATGCTATTGTCTAGCGCCTCAATTGCTTGTCTCTTAGTCATTGATGCCTCGTCCCAGATAATGAGCGATGCTTTTTTAGCAACTTTGCTGTCCCGCTTTGTTTTGTGAAGCTACATACAGCACCATCATCAATAGTAAGTGGTATCTTGAAGCGCAAATGGACAGTCCTCCCCCCAGGCAATATAGAAGCCGCAACACCAGATGTAGCTGTTGCAACTGCAATCTTGTCCTGACTGCGTAGTGCTGCAAGCAATGCCTTATACAGATAGGTCTTTCCGGTCCCACCAGGCCCATCCACAAAGAACACTCCACCGTTATTGGTGTCAACGACAGATAGGATCTTATCATAAGCAGACCTCTGCTCCTCGTTTAGGGTTTCTTTCATAGCAACGTCTTCTGTCGTCGGCTCGATACTTTCCTCCTCGTAAATCTCTCTATCAGTACCATGTGAATCGTCATATCTATCAATGATAGCAGGGAGAGGGAATGTCTTTATGTCTTTACCCATTGACTGCAAAATGTTTCTAATGTCAATCAAGACCATCTGCTGCACATGGATTTTGCTTTGAGTACTACGGTGATAGTCCTCTGACATTGAGTCAAGGTGTCTCTACCATAATTCTGCCACATCGTTCGGATCCCAATATACCAGTATTGTTCCAAACAACCTTCATAGTGCTGACGACATTTGGTAAATAGTGGCTTCGTTGAGACACTCATCTATTGTGTTGTGTGCTTCAAGCTGTCCCCTCCTTTGTGCTGCCTCACGAAACGATGGTAGTGTGTCACCATCTACTATCCTTAGATCCGCATAGGAGGTAGCACCCGTCACATGGTTTAAGAGAAGTCGAAGATAAAAGCGCTCCCCCTCAGCTGGATGAGTAGAGACTATTCTACCAACCTGTCCACCCGTGTTTCGTTTCCTCCTTTGCCACACCTTGCCCTGCTGCAAAGTATACCACTCAGGAAAATCACGATAAAGGATGCCCCAAGTCTCCTCGTGTAGCCTATTTGCCTCAAAATATGCCGTAAGCATTAACCTATCGGCACCTGGACGTTGGACAACATGATTTACTTTAGCACGCTCGTGAAATGACACCATGTGCATGTTTTCAAGATGGAGCTGCAGTTGCATCACTGGTGGAGAGTTTTGACTTAGATCAAAGCTGAATATCCTCCAGAGGGCTCCTGGAGGAGTCACCCACCTAGCATCTCTATACTGCTTGATCTCATCAACGTCACCACCAGCCTTGTTTCCATCTGTCACAACCACAGACGCACGATCGTGGCCTTTGTATATGTATTTGAACAAGTATTTGACAGCCTTAATGCTCCCGCACGCCTCAACATTGATGTGACAGTTGAAGAGGCGGAGGAGGTAAGGGTTGTAAGGGACGACCCATCTGTTGTCCAGTTCACAACCTCGTACTAGTTCCTTACACCCATCATCACGACGCCTATAAATAGGGTATGAATCCTTTCCTTGCAACGTTGAATTGCTAAAAGCTCTAGGATAATGGTTTTTGCATGAAGAACGACCCTAAGTGCATGGCATTTAGGATTTAGCACCCCACAAGGTCCATGCATCATATGTTTAATAACCATCTTGTACAGTTGGGGGTACTTCTTCTTATCAGGGATCTCAGCAGAAATCAGGAGATCATACTGTTCATGGCAGGTTAGCTTGTACTTTCTCTGCATGATGAGTAGGAAATGAGCATGAGGCAAACCCCGCTTCTAGAACTCCACGACATAGACATAAGCCCAGACCTTTCCAAGAATATTTTGCTTAGTCAATCTCTTCTTCAGTTCCTCTAGTTTCGCATGGAATATGCGAACAACAAGGTCCGGACAATCCCGCGGCGACTGCATAGGGAGAAGCTCCCTGGTTATTTCATCCCAATTGGGGTTACACGTCATAGTGAGGAATATATCTGGTTTCCCAAACTTCCGTACAAGGGCCATAGCATCCATATACCGGTGTCTCATGTCACGAGGACCGCCAATAAATGATGTAGACAACACGGTTCGCTTTCCAATTTTGTCTGCTCTGTTCTCGCCTTCATGCAAGCTATCTACCAATCCCTTGTATAGATCTGCCCTTAATTTGTCTTGGTTTTTACGTATGAAATCCAAACGAGAGCTCTCAATCTTGATATAAGTGTCGACCGCGAACTGTTGGAAAAGTCGCTTCCCATGAAGTATTGGATTGAATATACTTGGACGAATTTGGAATCTGTAGCAGTAATAGTCACGTACAGACACACATAGATGGCTAGGTCGTTCTGCAACCGCAAGGTTTAGTAATTAGTGTTGTTAAAACCATACATAACAAAGGATTATATAAGAATCACAAAGAAATAACTAACCTGTATCATCATTGTTTGCATCACTTCTCCTATGTTGATCGAGGTACGCGTCTACTTCGTCCATGGAAACATTGGACTTAGGAATATTGGCATGCCATCCAAGTTCACCTTTAGGGAAGAACAATGGATATGATAGTGCATCATAGCATCCATGATATGAACGGATGATGTGGCTTGACCTATCCTTCCCATGTAGCATAACACTATTACTGAATTGACCTCGACGTTCACTCCCCTCAATCCAAATTGCAGCTACCTCCGAAGTAATGGGTGCATTATATAACTTCTGGTTCAACGTTTGGTCAAGGTTCAAGGCGATGTGGTAGTCTTCAACGTTATCAACGTGCCCCATACTCCTAAGGTGCCCGTTTGTTTGATTGGAATTGGGCTGAATTGGAATTTAATTCTTGGGCTGATTTGTTTGGCAAGCTATAGAATTGGAAAGTAATTTTCCATCCATTTCTTGGGCCTGAATCACAAGCCTCTAAAACTTTCTTACACTAAAATGAGGAAATAGATTCCTGAATCGTCCTGAGCGCCGCCGCACCGCCTCACTCGTCTCCTCCCCGAGCGCCGCGTCGTCACCTCCTCTGATCCGTCTCCTCCCCCGAGATCTGCTCTCATCCTTCCGGGTAAGGATGCCCCTGCCTTCGCTTAGATAAACCACTCGCTCTCACCTGCGGGATCTTTACTTCGTTGAGGGACCTCGATTCCGGTTACGCCTTTTCCCTCTCCGATCCGTTTAGCTTGTCCATGATTCGGTCTAGTCTGTTCTGCTGCGTCGGGGACCTGCTACTGGTAGCGAGATTGTTGGTAGAGCAATTACTCCCGTGCGTACTTGCGGGATCGACAGTGATAAGCCACCCGTGCTTTTCATCGGCAAGGAGCTGTGTGGTGTGATTTCGCACCCTCTAAGCATCTGCTCTTTTTCTTACGGACAAAGAGAAATCGATCCAAGTATTTTTCTTGCTAGGTCGATGCTCCACTCCGCCTGTTTTGTTTGCTGTGTGGATAACTAAGGCCTGTTTCAAACCCCTACAACTAATAGTTAGCCAGCTAATAAATTATTAGCTAGGTTGAGCCAAACTAATTATTAGCTGTGAGGTAGCTAACAATTAGCTGTGGTATTAGCTAATGGTGTTTGGAATCCAACAACTTAATTTTAGTAGCTAACTATTAGTTTTAGAGGTTCTAAACAGGGGCCTAAGAATGTAGCAAACTTTTTTTAAATAGACATCTGCGAGTGCTCATCTAGATCCCACGCCTTCCGAGTCTACTACACCAGGATAGTCTTTAGTTCAATCGTCGCCTTTGACCCTGCTCCTGGGCATTGTATATCACTTGATAGCTTTCCTCTTCCAGGAAAAAAAACTAGGATGCATTTGAATCCCTGTGGCTTATGCTAAGTCTGCCCTTGGTCAGTGGTCATGCAGCATTAGTCCGGTCATCTTCTTTGACCCAGTCGGAAATGGGTTTAGACCAATATAAGCATGACCCGTGTGCATACCCTCGGCCTGTACCCGTAATCTAGAGAATCACAGTGCCATTTAGTGAAGGAAGCTACGCTCCGTAGTATGTAAGCAGGTGATACATATGCTGAACCAAAGTGTGTATTTTTTTCATATGCACAGCAAGAAAAGAGAAGATACTACTTAATATTATCTGTCGGTCTTGCATGCACCGTATACATATACATATCATTCTGTTCTCCTATTCTTCTTTGAATTAGTGATATATATATATATATATAATGTTTTCTCAAGTGTGCTTATGATGTATGGTTTATCTGTTGTAGATGCCTCACAACAACTTAGAATTGGTTAGAAGAAATTTGGATGAAATGAGAGAGAGGCGTAGGAAGAAGAGGCTGAGAGTAGCATCCTTATTTGTTGCAACTGTCATGGGCATGATTGCGGAATATTATTATCGGAAAAGACCTAGACATCTTATGGATCCCTCTGAGGTGATAGAGAGAGATGTAGCTGGTCGGAAACAAATGCTAAGGAATATGTATCAAGGATCAAATGTTTATTGCTATGACAGTTTGCGTCTAACTAAGAGATCCTTTTCGGACCTATGCACTATCTTACGTGAGAGGTGTGATATGTGTGACACCTTGAATGTGTCGGTAGAAGAAAAGGTTGCTATCTTTTTGATTGTAGTGGGTCATGGCACTAAGATGAGGATGATTCGTAGCTCATACGGGTGGTCACTTGAACCAATTAGCCGCTATTTCAATGAGGTGTTGAGAGGTGTTCTATCATTATGCCATGAATTTATCAAGCTTCCTGATCCTTTAGCTGTACAACCTGAAGATTCTAAGTGGAGGTGGTTTGAAGATTGCCTTGGAGCACTAGATGGTACACACATTGATGTTTTTGTACCTTTGGCTGATCAAGGGAGGTATAGGAATAGGAAGCAACAAATAACCACCAATGTTTTGGGTGTTTGTAATCGACACATGAAGTTTGTTTATGTTCTAGCTGGATGGGAAGGGTCAGCTTCAGATTCACGTGTGCTACGTGATGCCATGTCTCGGGACGATGCATTTGCTATTCCAAGTGGAAAATATTACCTAGTAGATGCTGGATACACCAATGGACCAGGCTTTCTTGCTCCATATCGATCCACTCGCTACCACTTGAATGAGTGGGCTGCCCAAGGGAATAACCCATCCAATGCCAAGGAATTGTTCAATTTGCGCCATTCAACAGCTAGAAATGTGATAGAGAGAACGTTTGGGCTATTGAAGATGAGGTGGGCTATATTAAGGAAAAACTCATATTTTGACTTACAAAATCAGATTAGGATCATCAATGCTTGTTGCATATTGCACAACTTTGCAAGGGATAGACAAAGAGATATGGATGATTTACTTTTAGGCCAAGTTGATCAAGTAATATCTGTTGAATCTCATGATGTTCAAAGTGAAGTGAGTATGATTACCAATGTGCAATCATCAAATCAATGGACTAACTTTAGGGACACCAAAGCTAACCAAATGTTTGATGATTACCAAGCGAGACGTGGACAATGTATGATAATTTTTTAAATATTTCTTTTTTTGCAAATATTGTGTTGCTCCTCAATAACTCTACTAACCTTTGTAATTTTTTTGCTTGTAGGATATGGAGAAGGGTAAGAAGTCAGGCTCGGGCAGGGGCTACATTTCTTGGAATGATGATATGGACAAGGCACTTCTTGACACATTCGTGGAGTACTACAACAAGGGTGACAGATGCCAAAATGGGTGGAAGTCTCATGTCTACACGGCTGCTATCAAGAATGTCCGAGAAAAGTGCAATGTGGAAATCACAAAAGACAACATCATGTCAAGGAACAAGACATTTGACAAGCACCACACTATCATCAATGGTATGCTACAAACAAGTGGCTTTGGTTGGGATTGGAACAAGAACAAGATATCCGTCGATAGTGATTCTGTATGGGAGGCTTATGTGGCGGTAAGTTTCAGTTTGTTTGTTTTTCTGTTGTTACAACTTAATAGACTAAAGAGACTACAGAAATTATGGATTAGCATAGTCATTTTCCAGAAAAAAAACTTCATGTTTGATTTCTATTGGCTGCACAAGAATAAAAGAATAAAAATAAAGAGAAATCTAGATAGTTGTCGTATCTTTTGACTGGAAATCACTTTTGAGTGTACTTGTGCCAGTTGATTAATTAATTAGTAGGGCAACCATCACCTTTTTAGCATAGTCATTCTAGCCGTTTGATGCTATATTCTTCATTTCTTTGTGTGGTTAGTGGCATTATCTAGCATGTCGTCGTCTTTGCCTAATTAATTGCCAACCAAGAGCAAGACATTATGGTCATATATAGGGCTTGTCTGCTGCTTGCCACCTGAAGACGACTGATCCTTGCCACCTAAAAAAACTTCATGTTTGATTTCTATTGGCTGCACAGGAACACCTGGTATTCTTGCTAGATTGCCATTTTCCTCTAAACAAAGTCTTTATTTTTTTAGTAGGGGAATATGTGTTGTTGCCATTCAAAAATAAAATCCACATCTTTTATCTATTTATGTCAGCAAGTTAATTATAGCTGTAGAGCTGGTTATTATCAGTGGCTCTCTGAGATGGTTATTATTTCCTTCTCGGTTTTGGCCATCTTGCCTGGTTGTGCCTTCTCTGGTATTGGCGGCCATAGAAAGAGTCCATAACACACTACCAGTTAGATCATTGGTTTGTTAATTGCAACATATTCAAAGATATGCATGCTGCTATTAAGTAATAGCTCCTGGAAGTTGGAACCCAACCAGCCAGATTTGTTCGGACCTACTTGAGATGTGTGGAGTACACATGTTGGTATGATTTTAGTATTCTTGTTTCGTGATTAGTGTCTGTAACTTAAGCAGTGTCAAAATTTCTGTAGTCTCTTTAGTCTATTAGTAAGTTTGTCGATCTGATACCTTTAATAAGTTTGTCGATCTGATACCTCAAATTGTTTTTTGCAGAAAAATAAAGAAGCTAATGGGTACAGACACAAGACAGTCTTATATTGGGACTCGATCAACTTGGTGTTTGGGAAAGATCATGCAACCGGTGAAGCGGCAAAGACCCCAGCTGATGGTGCGAGAGATATGAGTAAGGAAGAGGGAACCGGTAAAGACCTTACTTCATCAACAACCTCAGGAAGCTTGAAGAGGCAACGGTCCAGTGATTCCTTCACCTCAATGATGGCGGAGAAATTAGACAAGTTCACGGAAGCTATTAGGGATGAAGCACCAAAAGGCCCGACATCAAAATAAATTTTTAGCACATTGGAGGAGATAGATGGGTTAGATGAAGACACATTTTTAGACTTGTTTGATATCTTAACAGGTGATGCGCGCAAGTACGAGTCCTTATTGGCACTTCCATTGATTATGAGGAAGAGATGGCTGTTGAAGCAACTTAAAAGTGAACCGAGTTGTGGTTGAGTGAATTGAACTGTTGTTGGGTGTGTTGATGTTGCTGTCTTAGTTTATGTTGGGTGAATTGAACATCACATTGAGTAGCAATTAATGTGTTCCAATGATATGTGGACATTTGAGACAAATCTGCATTATTATTACTATTCTCGTGATGCATGCTGCTTGATAAATTGTAGGGTGATAAAAATGTGTATTTTGTCATGTGCAAGTTGATGTGGTTACTTCCCTCCAAATATGTAAATTCCATATATAACTATCCAAACAGGATATTGAATTTGATTCATGGAAAAGAATTCCATTAGCATCCAAACAAAAAAATTGAATTGAATCAAATTCTAAGGAATTACTTTCTTTAGGAATCTAATATCTAGAATGTTATTCATGGAATGAGTTTCATTTCCAAGGAAACAAACGGGCCCTTAAGTATTTCAACCAATTGTTTAATAACTGCCTTGTCTTTCTCAAATTGTTGTTGACGACATTTACGGTATCTATGCTCGAGGCTGGGATTGTCATCATAGAAGTAGAGTTCAAGGTGTTTATGTTCCGCCCCAGCTTCCCTACCGAACGACCTTACGTTGTGGCACATCATGCCATGTGCACGAAACGTGTAGATACCACAATCCATGTTTGTAGTCATACTGTCAAGGCAACAGTACAGAGAAGTGAACGAGAAATGGCCGTTAAAAAATTGAATGTTATCACGAAAGTGCCTCGCATCAGCATCTGCAGACTCCCACAGCCTCCTAAGCTGGAGCGGTGTCTCGAATGCGGCTAGATTAATCTGTCCATTACGACAACAAAATCCAGGTGGTTCATACTGAAACTTCTTCGCTTTGCAGTAATCGCAGTCAGCAACAGTGTTCAGCAAATGTGTTTCTTCAGGTATGTTACTATACACCTTGTCATACAAGTCAGGTACGTCAGGGTTGACAGTAAAGGCATCTTGGGTTTCATCAATCTCAATATCCTCACCAGATTCACCATCTAAATTTGTTTTGAAAGAACAAGGGATAAGACATACAACTTTAGAAACTTTTAAATCATATATCCTATATTAAAAACATTACGTAAGTACCTTGCCCAGCGAATAGGTATCCTTCTTCGTCATCATCATCTTCTTTAAAAAGTATAGTCTCATCATCATCCTCTGTAAAGAGCACACCTTAATCATATTAACCACTAAGAATAATTAGGGAACTAATGATGGAATGAGCTTGTAATTACCATTGGTGGTAATAGTCGAAGATGTCTAGTGCTGCTTCCCAACGTCTACTCCTTCAGTCATTTTGTCACTATTTGTGGCAGGGACTGTACACGGATGTCTTTGTCGTCTAGGAGACTTTGTCAGTTTCTTTGTCTCAGCATCCTCAGTCACCGATGGAGTAGGAACAAATGGTGTTGGGATCAATTCAGGAATAGCCATGTGCTCGGAGCTAAATAGAGACCCAGTAGGTGCTTGAGCATCTGTTGAACTCCACCCAAGCTCCGGGGTAAAATTAGGGTTCTCAATAGTGATTGAGTCCTAACTTAGCATATCTTGTTGTCTTATTCTATAGTTTTCCCTTGCACTCTTTTGACATGGTTTCATATTATGCAACGTCCTTTGTTCCTTAGTTTGAGTTGCACATCGAGCTCTTTCTCGAATTCTCTTACGTTCCTTTGGATCTAACACTTTTGAATACTCATGGTGTACAACATTTTCTTTGTTGCGTGACGCACGACGTTTCTTCAATTCATTTTTTGTTTCATCACTCATCGTCGCGTATCGTGCTCTTTCCCTTTCCCGTTTACGTTGCCTTGCATCCGCACATCCTACTAAACCATTATAGGTTTTATTTTTTTAAACCTTATTGAAATGTCAAATAAGGCATCTTATATTATTAGTAGATATACCTTCAACAGTGATATTGGACAGTTCTTTTAATGGAGAACGAACATCATTAGTTTGGAGCGGGTCCATCTACGTATTTCAGGCAGCCACAAAACCTATATGAGAGGATGAATCACCTTATCATACTTCACCAAAGGATAAGATACGCTCAATTTCTAATCTAATCAGGTAACATTGATTCTTAGAGATAGGGAAAGTCCTAACGAGCAAATTGGTACGTTCAGTTAAATGGTAGACAATCAATGAGAATCAAAGTCAACATATAAGACTAACTCCAACACGGACCTCTAAAGGGTCCTATACCCTAAATTTAGAGGATGAGGTCATCCTCTACTCCCTCCAGCAGTGTCCTTTAAACGGTCTTCTAAATTTACAGGACAAATTAAAAATGTCTCTAATATAGGTATTTGTGTATAAAAGACACACTTTAGAGAATGTTGTTGAAGAGGAAAGAAATATAGAGAATGTAATCTTTTAGGATGTCTCCAACAAGGGAATGCAAATGGTTCTACACGATATATTTAGTGTTTCTCATCCTCCTGAAACTGTCCAACAACGTCCTCTATCACGCCCGCTAAATTATAATGCTTGTCCTTCGGTCGCTACATTTGGCGATTTACTGTGTATCCTCTATCCGTCCAAACCTCTGGCTCTTTGTTGTTCCTGACGCACGCGCGCGAATTGCCGGAGACGAGCACCAACGCGCCACGATAGTGCACAGATGCTTCTATGCCAACAGAAGGGAATTTGGGGATTTCACTCTTGGGAATTGAAATAAAATACATTTCCAATTTTTTATGAGATATATTAAGGGCAAAATTATATGAAAAGATAGAATAAATATTGTATGTAATGGATTCTGTTAATACTGTAGCTATAGAGAACCAAACTTAAAGGATGTTGCTAGAGACTAAGAAGATATAGAAGACGGAATCTTATAGAGTGTACTGTAAAAGACAGGGAATATTACTTTAGAGGATTAAATTTAGGGTACGTTGCTGAAGACAGTCTTAGAGAAGACTGTAAAGGACGAATATAGATGACGTTGCTGGAGACAATCTAATGTATAGCTACATCTAGATATCACTAAAGTAGACCACCGATCCCCGAGGCAAAGCTACAACTCCGCAACCGCCACCAAGGCGTTCGAGAAGATCAAGGTCTCCAACCCAATCGTCGAGATGGACGGTGAGATCCCATCGCTTGCTGATCATAAATCAATCACACCTTCGCGTCGTGCTGCTGAATTTTTAAATTTAAAGCCGGGTTTTTGGGTGCGACGAGAGCCCATCAGGCTGCACGGCCCTTCTCTTCCCTAAATTATGTGCGAAATCAAACACTCGAAACCTTAACATGAGCCATTTGTATCGGTATCTGACCCAGTTACAAGTATATACATGGTACCTACTCCCTCCGTCCCAAGAAAAAATATGGTTCTTGTCCATATTCAAAGCTAGAATCACATTCTTTTTGGGGGAGAGCGAGTTAGTTTTGAGGTTTGTTTTGGACATAAATCGTAGGCTCTGTACTAGGTCCGCCAATAGTACTTGTTCCAATTTCTGTGCAGCGATGAAATTCTAAGCTGGTATTACATATATACACGCTAAGTACTTTGACACTGAAATGCAATCTTTGCTAGCTGAATGACTGAATTTGAAATTGCATTAGGCCCCGTTTGTTTCATTGGAATTGAATTCTATTCTAGTAATCATAATTTAGACACAAACTAATTAAGTTAACACATTTCAACATTTGTATATATAATGTATTTGTATATTATCTAAAATTATATGATAGAGATAGCTATACACTACACTTATGCTATAGAGAAGCAAGTAGAAGAGTGTGCTATAAGTTGTACATTAGAAAAGTAGCATGTAAATCTATAGAATCAATTTTCATCTCTCGTCCCATGAATTTGAGATAGGCTTATATATAAACTTTGAAAATTTGTGTAATATCACATTCTAAAAAATAGCCTACTCCATTAGTTAGATTCTAATTCTTCAAAATGAAGGGAAACAAATGGGGCCTTATGATTTTTGAGTGTTTGACGGAGTTCTTTTTAATTTTGGTTCTGAGAAGGAACGACACACACATACATGGAAGAGATCAGGGAGTGGGAGTAATACATGTTTGTTTTTGGTATTTTTAGGCTATGACGTTTTTACTCATCAGCATATATTTAGGGCTTAGGATGGTGGTACATGCTGTGTAGTTGCGTTATAATTACTTCTTTCATTGCAAGGAATATGGATGTTTTACAGCAACCCGAAATGTACTCCACATGCCATGATATTCATTTATGCACTGCTAAGGAAATCCTCCTCCATGAGGATTTTTTGTTCCTCCAGAAGGAACTTAGTTTTTCAGGAGTGCACTTATTCATGTATCAAGACTAAATTCTGTTTATGTTACAAGTTTTCAGTTGTCCCTTTTTCACATGCCAGCATGTTAAATCTGCTGATTTTGATTCATTAAGATATTAGGATGGATGGAGTCACACAAGCTGTTGAAAATCTTAAGAAAGAATGGGGCCAAGCAGTTTCACAGCTTGACGAGAACATTACTGCAATTGAATCATGTGGAAAAACAGAGAAAGGGACAGAGGAAGCAAATTCTCTTCCAAGGTTGAATGGTTCTGCACAGGATGCTCAGCAGTTGCTGAAGTCACTGCAGTTCCAGCTTGATCTTCTAGCACAACAGCTTCCCACTTTTGATGAGGTGCAGTCTGGTCAAGCAACCTTGAAGTCATGGGATGAACAATACAAGAAGTAAGATATTCTTGGAGACTTGGAGTTTGTTTACTTTTGTTATCCTTTTTAGCCTACTTTTTTTATATAAACCTGAACATTTTTTGCAGGCTTCGTATTAGCCTGAGGAATGCTAACTTAGAAGCAAAAGACAACATTAGACAAGCTGCTGAAGAGGAGGTACGTGATTATGCCTGGACTTTGATGATATTGATCCAAGTGATGAGCTGTTTGAGTGGTACATGCTTCTAGGGCTCATTTGGATGGCTCCTGGCCGGAGCTGCCTGGCCCAGGAATCCATCCCAGGCGTCCGATTTTGGTGCCTGGGGCTAGGATGGTTGCCTGGTCGGCGAGCTGCCTGGCAGGGTAGCAACCAAACAGGCCCCTAGTGTGTCACCAATCACCAATGCAATGTGAAAGATTAAGAATTCATGTTAAATTTTAAGGACATATTCTTTATATGCAATATGTCTTCTCAGAGGTTTTTTATGTACTCATTTAAGTTCAAAAGCACCATTGAAACTAATGCTGCTTTAGTTTTTTGCAATTTCTCCGGCAAAATTAGCAAGAAAATGACCTGTAGGCACCCTACTACCTTTTTAGAGCATCGCAAGTGCCATTATAACTTGGCTATCAGTTTCTAATTGACTTTTCTCTAGAGTGCACTTCTTCTAGGCGGTGATGAAGAGTCTACCATCCGTAGGCGTAATCTCCAGTAAGTTGATTTCAATGAGGTCTTTTCCCCTTAAGACAATACTAGGTTAGTGCCCGTGCGTTGCAACGGGAACATATAATATCATGATAACTTATATATAAATGTGTTATATTGTTATAAGTAAAAATCTGTAATCCATTGGTGATCTTAGGTATACATATAAATTTTGTTATTTTAATCTACATGTTTCACCACTACATTGCAACCATCAATATCATGCAGACCTATATATATGATAGTTAGGTGTCTGTGCGTTATGACGACTCACAAATTATTAATAAAACACGAGTGCACAACAATTACATGAACACAAACAATATATCGGCAATCTTACACTGATCTATTCCTTTATAGAGATATTGATAAGTCTCTGTTGTATGTTTGCAGGGATGGCATAGCGACATGAATTGTCCTCGTAACTTAATAGATCAATGACAAAGTTCCTTCGAAGAATCCTTGCATCCTACACACAAAGACATAAGAGAATAGAACATCAAATCAAATTTGTATTATGTAACTGGAATGCATGTTTGAACATGAAACAAATGTACTCCACTCACCCTAACAAATTCCATTCGTCTACCATTTGCCCACGTGACCATAGCTTGTAGAATGAGGTAGCTGATATTAACCCTATAGAATAATGTTTGGCCAACTATGTTATATACAATGGTTATCATACAAAAATTCTAAATTGCTGAGAAGGTACGTGGTACGGAGAAATACCCTTTTAAGTCAATTGGAAGACCAGTCCGAATTGTATGTTCCCACTTAAAAATATTCTCTCCCCATTCAGAACGTTTCTTGCTCTAGGCAATCTTATATTTCTTTGAGGCCATGATAATCGCTTCCACGAACCTCTTGTATGGCATATGCTTACACCAATCTTGAGTGGGTGTAAAGTCAATAAAAGTCACGTGCTTTTTACCATGGTCAATTACAAAAATGGCGTAGCACTCCACTACACCATGACACAATTTTAGCGTCAAACATCTGACGGTAAAAATAGACGTTTTGCGACAGACAGTGTGTCACAAAATATTACCATCACACTATCTGTCGGTATTTATTGTATTGGAGTCAACAAATCTGTCGGCAATAATGTCGAGTTATTGTGGCAGTCCATCTGTCGGTAAAACTGATTATGCGTGGCGCACAGTCTATCGGAAAAAAGTAGCATCAGATCGTTTGTCGGTAAATGGATGTCATGATCCTATAGGAAAAAAATAAACGAGCGTGAGTACGTATGTAGGAATCAGGAATCGAACCCGTGACCCTTCGCAAAAAGAGAAGACACAGAACCATTGAACTAGTGATAATTATTCAACCTACTTTCGATATTGTTTTTTATAAACATGTACACGTTAGTTATTGAAGGGCTACAATTTCATTGGATACAACACATCAGCCCAGTAAAAAACCTGGCGCCGTACGTGTCCCGCGCGACTCTAGCAACAGGCGGCGCCGATTAAGGTCGCGAGGCCTGCACGGACGACCAGGCGGCGCTTGAGAGGGCCGAGGCCGGCGCGGGCGAGCAGACCGGCGCGGGCGAGCAGGCCGGCGGGCGAGCAGACCGGCGCGCCGTCACCCGTGCGTGCGTCCCTAGACCTAACAGCAGCGACTGCGCCCCGGCGTGCAGGCTTCTTCATCACCTGCGACGGCGGCCGCGAGCACTAGGCCACCCGCGAGGCGCTCTCCCTCCTCGACTCCGTAAGCTGCTCCCCAGTTTTCCGCATCTCTGTGTTTGTCATTGGCCGACATGTAGTGTGACCGTTCCTTGCGATGCACGCCCGCTAGGTGTTCGTCAAAGTGTTCTTGTCCTTTCTTAGAGAAGCAACCTCTCCAGACTCCAGCAAAAGTTTCGCATGGGGAGATGTGATGGCTTGTGATGGCAGCAAAGTTTCGCATGAGAGACGCATGGTGTATGTATAGCGAGCAGGAAAACACGTCCATGAAGCAGACCAACAAGAACTTTGCAGTGGCGGGAGGGAGACGAACCTGTTGTGGCGGCGGCGAGGAAGGCGATCTCCGATTGGCGGCAGTGAACAGGAAATCTCAACTCTGCGATGGAAAGACGTATCGATGGATAGATTGCAGGGGCAATGTGGTTAGCTGAGAAGACGAAGGGAAAGGAGTAGGAGATAATTGAAATAATTTTAAAAAATATTAGACTGCTATTAAGAATGACAATATCACTTCTAAATACTATTAGTGAGACGATGGAGTTCAGAGTACTCTAATAGAGAAGCCTGTTAAAACAAATATTATAATAGCAAAAAAAACTCAAAGAAGACAACTGTTAGGCCCCGTTTGTTTAGTTGGAATGCCGGCACGGGCGAGCAGGCGGCGGCGATTGAGAGGTAGCCTACTAGTGTTAGCTCCCTGAAATTTTGCTTGTGTGTTGGTTGCGATTGGATACCTGGTTTTAGCATTATTAGTAGGGTTGTATAATGTGATGGAACTCCATCTCCGGCGCGGCGGCAACCAGCTACCGAGGGAGGAGCCCTAGCGCGCGGAATAGTAGACGGCGGCGCGCTATCGGTGACGGGGATATAGCGTCATCGTCCCCCTCGGCCCCTCCTCCATCTCCGGCGTGGCGGCGCCAGTAGCCGGCGTGCAGGTACGGGGTCGAGTCTCTGGTCTCCCTGTTTTCTGTAGTGTGCTCTGTTGTAGTCTGTAGGCAGGCGCGAATTAGGATTTTGGATTGGGGGGGGGGGGGACAGGCCGAACAGCGGGACGGGGACGAGACCAATCCTTCGAATATCAACTATCAACATAAAAATGTCTAAAACAACATAGTGCAAAATGATGCAGCGCCAAGATATATAGAACTATTTAATGCCTTGACAAAAGTAAAAATATGCCAATATATGTTTTGAGATAAAAAGACACCTGTTCAATATGTTCCAGCTTCTATCCAATAAATTACATATTTATTAACTTGAGTTTAGCTTTCCGAGAACTAGCAAGATCATAGGAATCAATGATGTCATCAGAACTGATAGTCGCAGCCAACTCTTTTTCAATGTAAACAACCAAGTAATCGCGGAGAAAGGCATCTCCAATTTTATTCATAGCTGAAAAAGCTCTTTTGGTGGTCGTTGTTGATACTGTAAGAGTTATGACTAATCTTAGCAACCTTTCCACCATTGGATAAGAAGCACTTTTACCTGTCTTAACTAGCCCACATGTCAAGTCAGCATGGACATCAGCAGCTACCAAAGTGCTAGAATCAACTGGCTTAAAGAAACGATGAAGTGTTGTTCTTGGTTTCTTTTGACTCTTCATATCTTTATTGAACTGAAATTGAAAGCTAAAATATTACCATCACACTATTTGTCACAAATTCGGCTTTTATCTTTGATACTTGTAATGATTCCCCCTTTTCCAGCCTTTTTGCACAAATATTGTGAAGCTGGGAAGGGTATATTTCATCTTATTATTTGTTAAGGTACAACATGGATAAAAGGTGGATGAATGAACCTAGGTATATTTCTGACAATGTTCTATAAACCATTATTTTGTAGTAATCACCTTTGACCAACATATCATTTTTGTACCTAATATTTATAGGCACACGAAGGTCTACATAGATGGGATAGCTGGATTTATTGAGTTTGCGTTTAGCAATTCTATAGGTGGAAATAGAATTCTATGTCCTTGTAGAAAATGTGTTAATTCTCTATGGAAAGATGAAAATGAAGTTCGTGCGCACTTGATATGTGATGGCTTTCAAGAGGGATACAAAAGGTGGACTTATCATGGAGAAACAGACTCTATGCCTATTAATAGTCATGACTATAGTGATATAGAGGCTGCAAACAATTCAGATGAAGATGACATAGCCAATTTGGTTCAAGACATGGCTGGTGGTCTAGATGATAAAGGGGATTTTGAAGTATCTGATGGTTTAGATGAAACTGATGTAGATTTAGAAGCCATCAATCAGTTAGTGAAAGATAATACCCAAGAGCTATACCCAGGGTGTAAGAAGTTCTCAAAGTTGCATTTCTTAATAAGAATTCTTCACTTGAAATTGCTTGGAGGGTGGACAGATAAAAGTTTTGATATGCTACTAGATCTACTAATGGAGGCTTTCCCTGATGGCTTGGCATTGCCAAAAAATTTCAATGAAGCAAAGAAAGTAATTAAGTGTCTAGGACTCGGGTATATCAAAATTGATGCATGTGAAAATGATTGCATTTTGTTTAGGAAGGAGTATGCTAATTGTGATGCATGTCCCACATGTGAAAGGTCACGCTGGAAATCAAAAAGGAGAAGTTTAAATGGAAAACGTGTACACAAGGTTCCATGCAAAGTTCTTCGCTATTTTCCAATAAAAAGAAGGCTTCAGAGGTTATTTCTATCATCTAAGACAGCAAGTGACATGAGGTGGCACGATGAGGAGCGTATACAAGATGGATTACTAAGGCATCCTGCAGATTCACCTCTCTGGAAGGATTTTGACCAAAAGCACCCAGTGTTTGCTTCTGACAGTCGCAACATTAGACTTGCTTTATCTACAGATGGTTTTAATCCGTTTAGGTCCATGAATGTTAGCTATAGCATTTGGCCTGTTATTCTCATCCCATATAACTTTGCACCATGGTTGTGTATGAAGCAAACAAATTTCATTATCTCATTGCTGATTCCGGGCCGTAGATCTCCTGGTAGTGATATAGATGTTTATTTTGAGCCACTAATTGATGATCTGCTAGATATGTTTGTTGAAGGGGTGAGAACATACGATTCTGCAAAGCATGAGTATTTTCAATTACGTGCTGCAATAATATGGACCATATCTGATTATCCAGGCCTAGGGTACATTGCAGCATGTACTACATCAGGTGAAGTAGCATGTATTGAATGCCACTCATATACATGTTCTCTACGATTGAAACAAGGTACAAAAAATTGTTATATGGGACACCGTAGATTCCTGGGCCCAAACCATCCATATAGATTTGATCTAGATTCGTTTGATGGTAAAGTTGAGGACAGGCCAGCGCCTAGACCACTTTCTGGAGAGGAAGTTTTATTGCAAACAGAGAATATGCACACAGTGCATGGGAAAGGTTGCCAACATAAAAAGAAAGCAAAAAAGAAGGAAGGGGAGCCTACTATCATATGGAAAAGGAGGTCTATTTTTTTTAGGCTTCCATATTGGAAGGATTTAATGTTACGACATAATTTAGATGTCATGCATATCAAGAAGAATGTGTGTGATAACATTGTCAACACCCTCCTAGGCATTCAACGAAAGTCCAAGGATAACTTGAAATATCGTTTGGATCTTCAGTCCCTAGGCATTCGAACTGAGCTTCATCCTATTCCAGTGGGTGACAAGTTATATTTACCACCAGCATCATATACAATGAGTGCGTCCGAGAAGACGTTATTTTGTGAGGTACTGAAAGGAGTAAAATTTCCAGATGGATATGCATCAGATATAAGAAACAATGTGGATGTGAAGGAGAAGAAGCTTGTTGGGCTAAAGAGCCATGATAACCATGTTTTGATACAGTATTTACTCCCACTTGCTGTGAGAAGGATTTTACCAGAAATAGTTAGTGCTGCACTTATTCGTGTGAGCAATTTTTTCAAGCAAATCTATTCGCCAGTTATTCGTATAAGCGATATGCATAAGCTAGAGTCAGAAATAGCTGAGACTCTAAGCATTCTTGAGACTATATTCTTGCCATCCTTTTTTGATATTATGGTACACTTAATGGTTCATCTCCCTACTCAAGTCAGAATTGCTGGCCCTGTTCAATTTCGTAATATGTACCCAGTGGAGAGATAAATTTTAAAATATTTTAGCAATAAATTAAACTTAGTTTTACTCAAAGGAAGGTTTAACATATATGCCATTTCTCCTTTATAGGTTTTTAATGAGATGTAAGGGCCATGTTCGCACTAGGAGTCACCCAGAGGGGTCAATTGCAGAAAGTTATCTATTTGATGAGAGTCTCACATTCTGTTCTCGCTATTTACATGGTGAAACTAGATTTAACCGGAAAAAAAGAAATGATGATGGCTTCAATGTTGATTTAATCAATACCACCCCTTTCTTCCATAACATAGGTCGTGGATTGGTTGGTAAGCGTAGTGTCACATTAGACCACAAAACATGGCTTCAAGCACATAGATATGTCTTGTTCAACTATGACCATATAGAGCCTTACTTGAAGTAAGTTGAACATTATATTTTATAATCAATATCATCCATTTATTTCATGATTACTAAATTATAATGTTTGTTTAGTAAACATATAGAATACCTTTACTCTGCTGGTCATCAAAATCAAAGAGCAATCAGTCGTTTACACTATGAGACTTTTCACGAGTGGTTTAAGTCACACGTAAGTATCTAGGAAACTGTTTATATAGAGTATAGTTCCACATTATTTTTTTAGTGCAATAACAATCTTCAATATCATCAGGTGGAAACAACGAGTGAGGAAGTACCTGAGGAGATAACAATATTAGCTAAGGAGCCTAACATGGTTGCACATTCTTATGATAGTTATTCTATAAATGGGATAAATTTCCATACACATTCTTATGATGTGGGTAGGTCAGTGCAGTGTAGTGGTGTAGCCCTAGTTGCACATGCAACAAGTTTTGATGGGACAAACAATAATAACCCAGTATCAATGAGCAAAACTTATTATGGTGTTATAAAAGACATTCTTGAGCTAAACTACCATCACCAGGGAAAAATAGTATTGTTCAAATGTGATTGGATTGATAACCGAGTACGAGACAAATGGGTCAAAATAGACAAGTTTGGGGTGACAATGGTCAACTTCAAGCATTTATTCAATACCGGTGACAAGGAATTAGATGAGCCATTTATTTTTGCATCTCAGGCAACTCAAGTTTACTATGTGCAAGATCCTATTGATGCTGATTGGTTTGCTGTTTTAAAGTCAAAACAACGTGACATGTATGATATGGAAGAAAGGCTAGACAATAGTACAGAAATAGGTTCTTTCTTGCCAGATTTGGATGCAAACACGCAAGTGAATGTATCTATTGGTGGTAGTTGTGTTAGGACTGATATAGATGGAATAATGGTTGCTGAAAACCAACCTAGCAAGTAAGATATGTTTATATCTGTTTACGCAAAAATGTTTCATTTTACGTTGTAATCTCTTTGTCTTGAATCTTGATTGTAATCTCTTTATGTCTTGATTTAGGAGGAAAGTTTGTAAGAGGAAGAGGAATGGGTAAAGAAACGGAGGTCAATGAATATGAACTACAAAGGGCTGCCAACATAAAAGAAAATTTGAAGCGGATGAGATCTCTTAATCTCCATGTACCTAGTACTATGGTTAGTGAAGAAGCAAATGGATCACATCAAGCCAATAAGAAACATAAGGTTAATGTATTTCCCTATTTAATAAGTTCATATTTTTTACATTTAATTTAATAGTACCACAATCTATTTAATACTGCTTGTACTTTCTTTCCAATATTTCAGTTTCAGACTTTCAGTTCTGCTGCTACTGCTATATTTCCATTCCAATTTCAGACTTTCATTTCTGCTGCTTCACTGCTTGTAATTTCAGACTCAGTGACCATTGAATTCACCAGTGACCATTGAAATTCACCAGTCACAAGTAACTAGATTTTTCTGCCATAGCCACATAAATTCACCAGTGACCATTGAAAATGGGCTATTAGGCCCTTGGGATTTTCAGATGATAAATAGCAGTCAGTGCCAATTTCAGTGTTTGACTCAAACCTTGGAGAGTTCCTGTAGCTTAGTTGTAGGGATTTGGGCAAAGGTATCTTTGGTAAGTGGTAGCTTAATTCAAGAAGAATAAGGGGACTGAGGTAATTAAGCCTGACACTACATAAAAAATTTAAAAGAAAATCAATGCTCATATGGACTGACAGGTAGTGGCAACTGAGGGTTATTCAGTCGCTGAAGAACCATAGGACTGCATGTGGCACCTAGATTGGGGCTCTTTGGTACTCAAACCATGCAGTTTTTGGCTGAAGCTTCTGTAGTAAGTTGGTAGACCATAGACCTTCTTATAGGTTGTATGGCTTGGTGCTACACAAAATGTGAGGAAAGTGATTCCCAATTTGCCCTGTCAGACTGTGCAGATGGAGTTGGTTTCAGATAACAGAAATAAAAACCAGGGCATGATGCTTGACTTTGGGGCAATGTAACATAAAATTCATGTATTATTAGATATGTAATGTTATAGCAAAGTGGAAGACCAATACTTGGTGAACAAGTTTGGTGTAATGGGCAAGGTCTGTCCTTATGTGGAATTCGAAGGGAAGTGGGGAGGAAATTAATATTTCAGTCGATTGATGAGATTCTAGTTTTTCTTTTTCAAAATGTCTGAAGAATATCCTGATCCCTTATCCTTTCTAGCAGATTCTGGGCAGCTTGTAGATAGAGTTAACTTGGGATTCGAAAGTGGAGTATTGGAAATATTTTTTAACTACCCTGAGTGCAGAGAGGAGATAAGTGTGGGGCATGTTCCTTGAAGATGACTCAGTTGCTGATTTGCTTTGTTGAAGATGACATAGCCAATTTACTAACTAGTTTTACCTCAAGGAACTCCACTGTTTTGCATAACTCAAAGTTCATTTTTTTCGACTCATCCAATTCCTGCTCTTTTTGCGTAAGACGACCGTGTAATTCCTGTTCTGTCTCCGCCGTAAGAGGTAATCTGACGTTCTGCCAACTGTTCAGATTAACAGCGCTACTGTTCTTTCACCCTGTGTTCTTCAACCCATTGTCAGCCAAAACATTGCAGCCCCTCCCTCCTGAGATCGCCCCATCCCCGACAGTGATGCTATCCTCAAGTCTGCCTACGCCAACCCTGCTATGCTAAACAGTTTTTTATGGCGCTGATGATTGACAGTATCTCACCAGGAAAAATCGCACCACCACTAACTGCAGTTGACTGAATTGATGTCTAGACGACTGAAATCGAGGAGGGGTGTAGTAAAAGAAGATAAATATTGCTAGTGCACAAACAAAAACACGGAGCACACCTCTAATTGACCAAACAGTGCCTAAGCAGAGGAACATAAGTGGTGAAGGCATCAAGAAGCATAACTCATAAACAAACCTAGTATATACAATTGTAATCAGATGCAATACATGGCAACTGCTGAGTTAATTTTATGAATTCACCCACCAATCACACAATGTAGAAAGCATCACCAAGACATCAAGTAATTTCAAGTAAGAGAAGTAGCGCACTCATCAGCAGAGGATGGACCATTATTAGGTCAAAAAAGGGACACGAGGCCGTGCCGTAGCAGTAACATAAACCAGAAGTCACATCGTTCTTCAGTTGCACGAATATCTGTTTTTATGTCAGCGCCATAAAACGATATTGGTGAAACAAAAACTGCCATGAGACATAACCAGTCTCCGGATCCCTATATTTCTGTAGGCTAATAAGCAACTACTCATAGAAGTCACATCACTCCCAGTTCAGTTATAGAAGCATCACGATGAAAATTTCCAGTACTGCTACGTAACCGATCACCAGAACATCAGATTACCTCTTACGGCGGAGACAGATCAGCATGACGGCAGATTACCTCTTACTGTGGAGACAGAACAAGAATTTTCCAGTACTGCTCTTTTTTCGACTCATCCAATTCCTGTTCTAACATGTAGGTATGCATGTAATTGGAAAATGAAACCATGTAAACAGATTGTATTTACATTTTATTAATTGCCACTATATCACAGTAACTGGGCATTCTAACTGAAACTATAGAAAAATGCAAGGTCACAACTCATAGGGAAGGGCAGAGAAAAATCAGGTATTGGTTTGTCGGAGAATATCATACCTCGAGCTCTTGATTGACTTTACGCTTCAGATTATTATTAGATTCTTGGGGCCTCAGACTGCATATTTGTTCCAAGTTATTTTTAGAACCGATCTCCAAGTTATTTTCAGCATTTACATCTTTCTGATTAGTTTGATAGGATACCAGCTCATCAAGTTCATCAGGTGTGGCTGGAATAGCTGGGGATAACTTCAGCAAGTTGTTTGCAGCACTGCCTGCACATTCCCTTTTTGAACTGTTAAGAGAGGAATCAGATCCATACAATTGTGAATCGTTGTTTGAATTTGGGAGCAAACTGTTAGGTTGCTTGACTACAAGGCACATGGTATTCTGCACAGCCGCAAACTTACTTTCCTGATAGTGTTCTGGATGTTCACTCTCAATAGATTCTGCATGAAAATTAGCAGACCCATTCAAAACTACTTTATTGGGTAAGCTAGGGGGCAACAGAGAAATACTTCCTGACAACTGAAAGCCTCCAGCAAAATCTGGTTCTAGTTGTTTCATATAACTGCCTTTACATGGTACATGTTGAGCATCACTACAACTGGCAACGCCCAATAGGTTTCCCACTTGATCATCAGCTGAAACATCACGTGTTGGAATGGCACAGCTGTTCTTGTGCGTTGTTCTAGAAGTACGAGAAGGACACACTCCACCAGGAAAAACAAACAAAGGGATTTCTTTTCTTTTTACATGGGACACTTCAATGTCCATTCCTTCTTTCCGGTGTTGATATGCACAAATAGTATTCTTAAACTCATTTACAATTCCCCTGATGTCGAATTACTCAGTTTCTTGAGCTTGGGTAGTTTGTTTTCTCCAAAGACCCATGTTTGCCGTGTGGGTCAGCCATGCACTGCTGGCACTTAATATTACTGTTGTGTGGGTAGTTTATATTACTGCTTGAAATTTCTGCTGCTTCACTGGCAATTGGTTGACTGCTTTAATTTCTGAACCTTAAGTTTTAATGTTTTCATTTCTTTGAGTGTAGACAAGGACATTAGCAGCTTCAACTAATGAACCTACTTTGCGATCAAGGACTGAAAGGGATATTGTTGATGAAGAATCTGAAAATAGTTACGAAGAATCTGAAAACCCCATCAATGATGAAGGTAAAAATCAAACAAACTTTAAATTTATTGTAGCAATTTTGAAAATAGTTATGAACAAAGGTTTTCATCTGTTTTATCTCCTGTAATAAGCAGAGCAACCTATTGGGCATCGAAATATAAAGAAAGGAAGGGGCCCAACCTTGAAGAAGAACATATATTCAAGTAGTGGTGGGCCTAAAATCTGCATTACCCTTAATGAATATGGACAACCAGTTGGTAGGAACAGCAAAGAGTTTGGTAATTTCATAGGAACTTTGGTGAGGAAAAATATCCCGGTTTCTTGTGAGGATTGGAGACTAGTTGATTCTAAAAAGAAGTTTGAGTTATGGACAAAAGTGAAGGTAATCTGATTTAGTGAGATAATTTGTCTTAGCCTATTGTCAGTAGATTTGGTAAGCAACTACATTTTTGTTGAAACAGGAATACTATGAAGTGGATGAATCTGGTATAGATTATGTTATAACATCTGCAGCAAAAAAGTGGAGAGAGTTTAAGGCTGACCTAAAGAACAAATATTTTGATGAAACATTGAGTTTTGAAGAGCTTATTGCTAAAAGGGATGAAAGGGTGAAAGAATCTGATTGGGAGTGGTTGATAACTTATTGGATGTCTCCAGAAGCCGAGGTACATGCTGATTTGTTTTTAATTCTTTTTTGAGATATAAACCTTCATTAAACTTTTGTATGAATGAATTTGTATTATTGTTTTGATATATTCATATTTATGTTGTAGGTTCGTACAAACAGAGGTAAAGATAACCGTTCAAAGCTGACTATGTCGCATGCAGCTGGCAGCAAGAGTTATGCTCGTGTGGGGCATGAACTGGTAAAAAAAATTATAATCACTAGTTTGTATAATCATTAGTTTAATTTATGAAAAATCTAGTCAATTACTGGACCAAATCATTTTTTCTTGTAGGCCGAGCAACAAGGACGCCCTGCGAGAAGAGATGAAATATATGTTAGAACACACACGCGTAAGAACAAAGAAGGGGATATTGTGCCTCTACCTGGAGCAGAAATATTCATTGTGAGTACACATATTTTTGATTTATGTAATAATTAAAATATAAGTGAACAAAATATAACATATGTGTGGTCCTCTTAAGAATAAATTTGAAGAAGCTGTTGCTGAGAACCCAGAACTGAAGGACAGAAGTATTGAAGATGGTGATTTATATGCACATGTTTTTGGAGAGAAAGAACCAAGAGGTCGTATTCGTGGTTTAGGCTTAGGACCAACTCCACAAGATGTAGGCACCCCTGGAACTCAAATAAAAATATCAACAAAGCTTCAAGTGGCATTGCAAGCTCGCAGTCAGTCTGAGCAAGAGGTTAGAGCCTTAAGACAGGATATGAATCAAATGAAAGAAAAAATGGATCAAATTTATCAAATGATGGTAGCAGCTCAAGGGGTGAAACATATAGAAAGCCCATCACAACATGGGTCTAATTCTCGACAGGTGATATAATACTGCATATGTTTAGTCAGTGTAGCATATATCGAGCAGTTCGCCGTCTATCCAGTTAATTAGGCTTGTTTCCTTTATCTCACTAACACTTTTTCCCTTTTTATTTTTCTTTAGAACTCAAGGGTGCATCGGTCAGATGAGGTGGCACATGATTACAATGGTAATGACTATTCACAAAATATGGTTGAAGATGACTTGCAGCTTACTAGGCGAGTTGCAAGCACTGTGGGTCGTCTAAGGAATCGTGAAGATGTTAATACTATTGAAGAGCAAAGTCGCAGGCGAGACATTGCAATAATGGTACCTCAAAGAAATCATGGATCACCTCAAAATGCAGACGATAATCATGTAATTTCTCATCTATCACTTCATATTTATTGTTGGGGCGAAGGCAAAGACGTCACCCTTCGCTCGAAGTCTTCGCTGCAGCCGCTGGTCTGACAGACAAAACAGGCAGGGACACCCTTCGCTTGATCGGCACCAGACGAAGACCGGCGACGAAGTCATCCCACAGTGCGGCCTCGTCCAGCCCAGAGGCCCACGTGCGATCCGACCCATTGTAACGGGCCCTGCGCGGCCGCCGCGCGTTACGGGCCTAATTTGTAAAGGCATCCCTGTAATTACAGTCTGTAACCCCGCTTTATGGGAATATTCTGGGGATAACCTAGGTAGCTGAGGGCACATGCGTCCTTAGCACAAGGCGCTGGGCGCTCAGGTACCTATAAATACCCCTGCACAGTGCCCGTGAGAGGCCAGATCAACAGAGCTATCGCTTTCTAGCACGTAACCCTGTTGTCATTACTGTTCGCTCTTGTTGGCCTCCTTGCGACTGAGAGCAAGTTCCAACATTTGGCGCCCACCGTTCGTGCTACGAGAAAACCACCCGCGATGGCACCCAAGAGAGCTAACCCGAAGGCTGACGAGGCTGCGAAGGCAGCACTGCTCGCCGCAAGAAAGGGCAAGGCCCTTGCCCTCACCCAATCCACCCACCAAGAGGCCACTGAAGACAATGTTCCCCGCACCTGCAAAGACGACACTTTCCGCACCTGCGGCCCTGAAGGACAATCGCAGCCACCCCCAGACTTCGCCCCACTGGAAGGCGCGGACCTCACCGAGGATGGCGAAGTCCTCGGCGTCTCAGCGGAAGAACAGCTACAGCTGCGAGCCCTGCGCCTCAAGAACCACAATCTCCAGAGGCAGAAAGAGATACTGGAGGCCAAGCGCCAGCGTGTGTCCGCACTAGCCAAAGTGCGGCAAATGATACGCGACGAAGAGCAGAAGGCCCAAGACCTCGAGCGCGAGATCGCGCTGATGCAGCACGAAGGCCACCTTGGCCTGCAGCAAGGGCCACCCCTCCAGCAGCGCGCACAACTGGAAGACACCCGCGAGGGCCACCTCGGCCTCCAGCATGGGCCACCCCTGCAACACCGAGCACAACCGGAAGACCCGCGTTTCCCCCAGCGCGACTACACCTTCCAGCACGCCGCGCCATTCCAAGGGGTCAACTACCTCGACGAGCGAAGTCCCCTGGCGCCACACCTGCAAGTGACGCCTTGGCCAGCTAACTTCCGAGCAGGGACCTATCCCAAGTACAACGGCAGCACCGACCCGGCGCAATACATAATGAGTTATCAGGTCGCCGTTGCATCCGCCGGAGGGGACGACGCCACAATGGCGAAGTCTTTCATCATCGCCCTAGAGGGCCCAGCTCTCACCTGGTTCACCAGATTGCCTCCGCTGTCCATTGATTCCTGGAGAAGTCTCAGGGACAAGTTCCTGCTCAACTTCCAAGGGTACCGCCCAGACACCGACGCCTTGGCCGAGCTCTCGCTCTGCAAGCAGCTGGAAAAGGAGACTCTGCGGGAGTATTACCGCAAATTTTTAACACTCAAGTCACAGCTGCCCTCCGTTGATGATCAGATCGCTATCCACTACGCCATCAGTGGCCTTCGTGCCGGCGTCCTCTACAGCCACTGTATCAGAGATCCGCCCAAGAACCTCCAGGAGCTATATCAGCTCTTTGAAAAATATTCCAAGTCCGAAGAGCTCCACCAGCGCAAGATTGAGTCACAGCGGAAACCCAAAGATGCCCCACAGTCCAGCCGCACGTGGACGAGGACTCCGCAGCCAGACTCTGGCCGAGATGGCCACAGTCAGCAGCAAGTGCACAACATCGCCAACCAGCATCCCGCTGCTGACCCCCCTCGTCGCCAGGAATATCCCCCCCAGGGCCGCGGAAATGGAACTCACGGTAGGGGCCGAGGGCGAGCGCAGCCGCCGCGCCGATTCTACTGCCTTTTCCATGGCGAAGACTGCGCCCACCAAACCAAAGACTGCCCCGAAACGAAGGCCACCAGAGACAGAATGGCACGGGCGCAGCCAGCCGACAACCCCAGAATTGTCGCGCACAATTACCAGCAACCCCCTCCACCATATATCCACGCTCCCGCCCCGCATCCACCGCACCACGCTTACCAACACCATCAGGAAGTACAAATCGTACCTCCTCCACCCCCACCACCACACCAGCAACATCAAAACATCCCCCATGCCCCAAAGCAGGAAGACTTCGCCGATCCACCATATCGCGGAGTCATTCACATGATAACTGGGGGGTCCAGCACTGACTTCGACACCAAGCGGCAGAAGCGGGACCACTACCGTAGCATCAACCATGTCGCCGTCACTGGCCCAGTCGTGCAGACAAAGTGGTCCCACATACCGCTAACCTTCGACGCACGAGACGTTGACCTGCGCAGCGCCCCCCACATCGACACTATGGTCATCAATTGCAGCGTGGCAGGCTAGGACCTACACAAAGTCCTAGTCGACAATGGCAGTCAGGCGGACATCATCTTCCTCCACGCCTTCGACCGCATGGGTATAAGCCACAGCCTGCTCAAGCCTTCGGACAACCCGTTGTATGGCTTCGGCGGCAAGGGCACCTTTCCCGTCGGCAAAATAGAGTTGCCCCTCTCCTTCGGTGTAGCACCCAATGCCCGAAGTGAGCAAGTAACTTTCGATATCGTGGATATGGTATATCCATACAACGCCATCATGGGCCGGGGCTCCATCAATAAGTTCGAAGCCGCCATCCACGGACTGTACCTATGTATGAAGATACCAGGTCCGCTAGGCGCCATTACGATCTACGGCAACCAGCAGACGGCGCGCAACATAGAGCGAGACTTCGTGCCCGGCCAGAGGAACGTGCACTGCCTCACGACCCAGCGCGAGGTCCCTGCGCCCGCCAGCCCAACCGATAAACAGCACGACAAGGCACAGCTGCAGAGCCAAGACGGGACCAAGACTGTCCCCCTCGATCAGGCCACGCCCAAGCAGACAGTCACTATCAGCGGAGACCTCATCTCGCATGAAGAAGAGAAACTCCTCTGCTGCCTGTCCAAGAATAAAGATGTCTTCGCCTGGTCCGCCCTCGACCTGGTCGGAGTCAGCCGATCCATAATTGAGCACAGCTTGGGAATTGACCCTTCGGTGCGACCAAAAAAGCAGAGGCTTCGCAAAATGTCCGACGAAAAGACAGAGGCTGCCAAGGCGGAGGTGCACCGCCTCCTAGAGGCTAAATTCATCGAGCTAGTGGCTTACCCCACCTGGCTCTCCAATGTTGTAATGGTGCAGAAAAAAGCGGGAAATGGCGAATGTGCATAGACTTCACCAGTCTCAACAAGGCCTGCCCAAAGGACAATTTCCCGTTGCCGCGGATCGACAAAATAGTCGATAGCGCGGCCGGATGCGAGGTCATGTCACTCCTCGACTGCTTCTCCGGTTACGACCAGATATACATGAAGCAGGAAGACAAGGCTAGCACCAGCTTTATAACACCCTTCGGCACATATTGCTTCATCAGAATGCCGGAGGGACTCAAGAACGCCGGGTCCACCTTCTCCAGACTCACTAAAACAATACTCGAAGGGCAGGTTGGCAGAAATATATTTACATATGTGGACGACATCGTCGTCGCCAGCAAGAACAAGGAGGACCATCTCGTCGACCTCGTCGAGACATTCGTGAACATGCGAGACGCACGACTCCGCCTAAACCCGGAAAAGTGCGTCTTCGGCGTTCGCCAGGGCAAAATATTGGGCTACCTGGTATCACACCGCGGCATCGAGGCCAACCCTACCAAGATCCAGGCCATCGTAGACATGTCGCCTCCGCAGTCCGTCAGGGACGTCCAGCGTCTGACAGGCAGATTGGCCGCTCTCAACAGATTCATCTCTAGGTCCACCGAGCGAAGTCTCCCCTTCCTCAAAACACTCCGCGGTGCAAAGGACTTCGCCTGGGGACCGGAGCAGGCAGCGGCCTTCGTCTCACTAAAACAGTACCTGTCGGAGCTGGCCATCCTCACAAGCCCCGACTCCTCGCTCCCCCTATTGCTCTACGTCGCGGCTTCGCCGCACGCTGTCAGCGCGGCACTAGTGCAGGAGCAGACAGTTGATGGCGTGGTCAGGCAGTGCCCTGTTTACTATGTCTCCGAGGTACTGACACCGTCCAAGTGCAACATGACAGAGCTGGAGAAGATTGCTTACGCAGTCGTTATGTCTTCACGCAAACTGCGCCACTACTTTGAGGCATTCAAGGTCCGAGTCACCTCAGACAGGGGACTCGGCGAATTATTCAGAAACCCGGAGGCATCGGTGAGGATTGCCAAGTGGGCAGCTGAGTTATCCGGCTACCACATCAGCTTCGAGCCCAGGACAGCCATCAAGTCACAAGTCCTGGCAGACTTCATCGTCGACTGGACTGGGCCAATAACGCAACCAGACCCGTCCACAGAGAAGGTTTGGACTATCCATTGCGACGGCGCATGGTGCCACGCGGGGGCAGGCGTCGCTGCAGTCGTCACCTCACCAGCCGGGGTCAAGCACAGATACGCAGCACGCCTCAGCTTCGCTCTGGAATCCGACAGATGCACAAACAATATAGCAGAATATGAAGCAGTCATCCTCGGCCTTCGCAAGCTAAGGGCCCTCGGAGTCACCACCTGTATCATCAAAACAGACTCCAAGATAGTTGCCGGCCAGGTCGAGAAAGACTACGCAGCAAAGGACCCTGCACTTATGCAATACCTCGCGGCCATCCGAAGTCTCGAGAGACAATTCAAGGGATTCACCTTGCAGCATGTGGACAGGGCCAAGAACGAGGAGGCCGACGCGTTGGCCAAGGCGGCCGCCAGGGGCGAGTCCTTGCCCTCCGACGTGTTCTTTCATATCATCGGCACGCCAGCCGTCCGGAGCCCCGAAGGGCTCCAAATAACTAATGACAGCGAGGGCCACCGCATAGTCAACCTAATCATGACCGAGGACTGGCGGGCACCAATAACCCTGTTCCTGCAGGGGTACTACCATCCAACCGACGTCAGCGAGGCCAAGCGCCTCAGACATCGAAGCCGGGACTTCGCACTGATTGAAGGCCAACTCTACAAGAAAGGGGTCAGTCAGCCAATGCTTAAGTGCGTCACCGAAACCGAAGGCATGCAGATCCTACGTGAAGTCCACAGTGGCACGTGCGGCTCACACGCAGGGCCAAGGGCCCTAGCTGCCAAGGTGATCCGCCAGGGTTTTTACTGGCCCGCAATGATCTACGCCGCAAATCGGGTCTCAAGGTCATGTGAAGCCTGCCAGAAATTTTCTCCTCGGTCAGGCAGCCCCTCGCAGTATACAAAGCTGATCGCCCATACATGGCCTCTCCAGCGCTGGGGCCTGGACATTGTCGGGCCCCTGCCCACTGCTCAGGGGAACCTTAAATTTGCCTTCGTCGCCGTCGAATACTTCACCAAATGGATTGAAGCGAGGGCTGTTTCTACAATAACGTCAAAGACTGCCCAAAAATTCTTCTGGCAAAACATTGTTTGCCGCTTCGGAGTACCGTCTGAACTAACAGTTGACAACGGCAAGCAGTTTGACAACCAAGACTTCAAGGATTTTTGTTTCTCCATCGGCACCAAGCTTGCCTTCGCTTCAGTTTATCATCCGCAGTCCAACGGGGTCGTGGAACGCGCCAATGGGAAAATCTTCACAGCTGTCAAGAAGATGCTCCTTGATGAAAAAAGGGCAGATGGACCGATTTATTACCTGAAGCAGTCTGGGCACTAAACACGACTGAGTGCAGAGCGACTGGGTTTACTCCCTTCCGCCTTCTATACGGATCGGAGGCCATGACCCCGCAAGAAATAAAGCATGGGTCCCCGCGAACAGTTCCGTTAGCCGTCCCCGACGTGGACGAGCCAACTTCAAAGGATCTCATTGACGGAGACCGAGTCTTCGCCCTACAGGCCTTAAACAAATACCAAGCCCAGACCAAAGCATGGCGCGACCACACAGTCATCCCGAGGGAGTTCAGCGAAGGGGACCTCGTACTCGTCCGAACAGCTCGGACGGAGTCCAAGGGCAAGCTGGAGCCCAAGTGGGAGGGCCCCTTCATAGTCAAGACAAAAGCTTCCCCCAGCGCTTACAGGCTCACAACGCCAAACGGCGAGGACCTCGTGCACTCCTGGAACATCGACAACCTCCGCAAATTTTTTGTTTGACTCATCAGGGCTGATTTCGCCCTTGTAATTCGCCAAAAACAATCTTGTACCGGCCCGCACTCTTTTCCTCCTGGGGGGTGAGGTTTTTAACGAGGCGGAGCCATGTAATATATGTGTGAAAAATCCCCCGCAAAAACATGCGTCGAAAAAAGACCGCGACGACGGCCTTCGACATTCGACCAATTCGAGGTCACCGCGAGGCTAAGCGCTAGCCACCCTCGCGTGCGACAAATCCGTGCAGAAGTCGCATAAGGGTGCAGCCGGACTAGCACAACAAGTGCGAAAAAACCAAAGTCCACCGCGAGGACTATCCGCGCAGAAGTCGCCTAAGGGTGCAGCCGGACTAGCACAACAAGTGCGAAAAAACCGAAGTCCACCGCGAGGACTATCCGCGCAGAAGTCGCCTAAGGGTGCAGCCGGACTAGCACAACAAGTGCGAAAAAACCGAAGTCCACCGCGAGGACTATCCGCGCAGAAGTCGCCTAAGGGCGCAGCCGGACTAGCACAACAAGTGCGAAAAAACCGGAGTCCACCGCGAGGATTATCCGCGCAGAAGTTGCCTAAGGGTGCAGCCGGATTAGCACAACAAGTGCGAAAAAACCGAAGTCTACCGCAAAGACTGTCTGTGCAGAAGACACCTAGAAACGACAATATCGAACCGCCCGCACCAAGACCGACTATAATCGCACCAGCACAGCATAACAAAACACACCAGACAAAGTACACAACGCCTTCGCAGGCACAGACAAGCGAGGGCACACAACTTCATCATACAAGACTTTACATATATACAAGCGAGGGCGCCACACTCTACATCGGCTCAACCTTAGGAATAATTCCCATCTCCCTATAATTAAATAACATTATCCTAAGCTCCTCACCCGCAAAAAGACTTCGCAGTTCCCCTTCACCCGTACTCGCGGCGGCCGGCAAAGACAACAGTTCCTGCCGACCAGCCCTACTCACATGAAGCCGAGCACCCTCCTCCCCACTAACTCTACGCTTCGCAACCGCCCTTCGTCGTCGGCGCCCGGTGCTAGGACCTGGCACATCTTGTGCGTCCGCGGCGTGTGGCGAAGCCTCCGCCGCAGCCACATCCAAGGCCGCAAAGTAGTCCAAGTCCTCCTCCTCCGACTCCTCAGTCCACTCAACCGAGCTCCCAGAGTCAGCAAAATCAAAAAACTCAGATGCAGATCCACCACATTCATTACCACCTTCCGCGGTCGAAGCCGCCAAAAATTTAGTAGTAGCGGTTGCGTGCGCAGGCCCAAAATCTTGAACCTGCGCAGCAACCAAAATTCAGCAACATATCCAAAATTCCCCAACCCTCTACACCCTCTACGCCACCTGCGAAGGCCCTGACGTTGCGGGAGCCTCCGTCGTTCGCTCCACCGTTGCTTCCGCCGTTGTTTCCGCTGCCTCCGCCGCGGGACCTTCAGCACTCGGCGCAACAGCTGCGGGGACATCTGGCGCGCCTTCGGCCACCTTTGGGGGCAGGTCTTCGCCGGCCGCAGCGGATGCGGGGGCATCCGGTGCGTCTTCCGCAGTCTCCGGGGTTGGCTCCAGGGCGACCCCAGACACGGCCTCCGCCGGGGTCGGCTCCGGGTCAGGCAGCGCGCTGTTCAACGCCCCGAAGTCGTCCACCCGCTCGCCACGCGCCGCCTAAGACAAAATGCACAAAATTCAGCAAACACACGCACAGCTCACATCCAACAAACGTCAAACAAACGAAAACGTTACCTGAGCCCTCGCCGTCTCGGCCCGCTCCCTGACCACCTCGCGACCGTGCGGACCCCACATCCGATCGTAGATGGCCCCGGCGGATTCCTTCACTACGGGGTCTTCAACCTTATAGATATCTCGCTCAAAATCTTCTTCGGCCTGGTCGAAGACCTCGAAGTGCCGGCACCCTTCGTGGGAGAGCGCGTTCATTGCCCCCTCGCAGGTGACCAGGGAGGCGTACGACATAAACCCCTCCACGACAGTGGGGAGTGCCTGCAGCTCCTCCTGCACCCATTCCAGACAGCGAAGTCCGGGCTCTCGGTCCGGCATTTCGAAGTCACCGGTCCGCGCACCCAGCTCACGATATGTATCCATAAGCTGTGTGCGCGTCCGTTCGGCCTCCGCGCGCGCCGCGGCCTCGGCCCGCTCCACGCGGCTCTCCAGGGCGATGAGCCGCTCCTGCAGCTGCTCGTCGCGCTCCCTGGCAAGATTGCCCTCCGCCCGTGCCATATTGGTCTCCGCCTGCGCAGCCTGCGCCTTGGCGAGGGCCTCGTTGGTCTCCCTCCTCTCCCCCGCCAATTGGCGCCAGAGGTCAGCCTTCTCTCCCTCCAGCGCGGCCACCTTGTCCGCCAGCTTGCGGCACTTGCTGTCGGCGGCCGATTTCTCCCGGACGGCGTCAGCATGTTGTGTCCGAAGTCTCTCGACTTCGGCAGACACAACTGCCGTGAGGGCCCCCGACGCCGTGCGGTTGGCGAAGTCAGCCACCTGCACAACACACATAAGACCGCGGCCCAGCAAAAAAAAGCGAAGTCTGGCTCAGCGGACCTGACTTAGCGACTCCACCACCTCCTTCAGCCGGCGGGATGCAGCGCCCGCCTCATCCCTGACAGCCGCGAGGGCCGCCACCTCACCTCCGGCGCTGAGAGCCCCGCCCGTCGCCTTCGGCGCTACGGCAGCCGTCGTTGTCGCCGCGGCAGGCACAACTATAGCAAGCTGGCCTTCGTCCGACCCTGCGACGTGTCGACGAATAAATAATAATAATAATAATAATAATAATAATAATAATAATAATAAAAAGGAAAAAAAAAGAAAGAGGAGCCAACGACTTACCACCAAGATAGTCCTCCACACTAATATCAGTGGCGAAGTCGGCGACACGCTTGCCTGCCGACGGCAACGCTCGGGCCGCCTTCGCGACCTCCGCCACTCTGCCGGCCGGCGGCACTGCCTTCGTCGATTTCGAGCCCCCGGCGCCTGCCGTCGCCTCCGGCGCTTTGCTAGACGCAGGGGCGCCCGACTTCGCCGCCAGCGGCGGCTTGCCTCCGCCGGGGGCCGCAGCCTTCGCAGACCCCCGCTGCCTCTTCGGCCTAGCTTCAACGAGCCTGACAACCGCCTGGCGCTTTTGTGCTGCTCCCTGGCGGTCCTTGTCCATCACTGCTGACACAACAGCAGCAATATTCCGCCCGTAAGGAAAAACTCTCCATTCACGAACCATGCGAGATGTAAAAAAGTCCTCGCCAGCCGCGCGGGGGATAGGAACATTCCTAGGCAGCAACCCCCGGTAACCCTCAGCATCTGAGCCAAAGACTCCCGGAGCTCGGGCGAAGACATCCTTCCCCCCGGGGCCGCGCACGTCCTCATCAACTCTCTAGCAAAACTATCAGAAACCCCAAGTCCTCCCATAGCAGTACCTAATTTTCTCTTTTTAGAGGATGGGGCGGCCGCCGGCGCAGGGTCGTCTCTAGTCTCCACCACCGGCTTCTTCCCATGGCGGTCCACGTCGTCTTGACCAGGATAGCCGTCATACGACAATTGATTTAATTCAAAAACCCTGTTCAAACGGTCATTCGACCCGCGGATATCAAAGCTGCGCTGGCCCTCTGTCCTCGGCACATAACGTCCAACGAGCCACACCGCCCCATCCTCCGCCTCACGCACAAAGGCGGCCGGGTCGCGGTTTTGCAGATTCAGTGCGAAGGCAGGACTTCGCACCACCCTCCCACCGTGAAAAGGCATCTGGAGAGGGCACACTTCGCCCAACGCCCAGCCATGCGCCAAGGGCCATACCCCGTACGCGACAAACTCTTCGACCAAATCGCGCCCACTGCTCAGGCCGGCGGCGCAGCGAAGGGCCCCTTCGTCCACATCCTCCTCTGCCACTTCAAAGGGCGGGTACGCTGAGTAAAAATGAGAACACATCTCGGACACGGGGAGTCCCTCATGGCCTTCGACGGTACCCTCAGCAACGTAAAACCAAAATTCATTCTAGTTGCCCCACTTGTTGCGGGCTCAAGGAACCAACTCCACCACCTGCATCGTGGTCTTGCCGGTCTTCGGCGTAAATGTGCAGGACCCAAACTGAGCAACTTCGTCCCCAATCATCCTCTTCTGCCAGTGCAAACAATAATACTTCGCATAAACCTCAACCGATGGCTGTCCGCCGTACGAAGTCGTCGCCCAGACATACTTCGACAGAGCCACCACGACATTCGGTGTCAGCTGATGTATCTGAACATTGAACCTGCGCAGGACTTCGCCAACAAATCGGTGCGCAGGCAAGCGGAGACCGGCGGCGAAGAACGCCTCGAAAACAACCAACTCGCCCTCCGGCTCGGGGACTTCCTCCGTCCTCGGGGCACGAGAAACTCCGCCGCCGAAGTAACCCAACCGCTGCATATCTTGCACGCGGACCGACGACATCCGCGACACGCCAAAATCAATAGAATCGCCGGCGCGCAACTCCTCCGCCATCAAACTACTCAGCGTCTCCTCAGACGAGGCGGCGGCCGGCGGCGAGGAATCGGCCGGCGGCGTAGCGGCAGCGGAAGAAGAGGAGGTCGGCATCGCTACGTACCGTCGGCGGTGGCGGGCGGTCTGCTTCACTCGAGCCAGATCTCCGGCGAGCAAGAGCACGGCGGGCAGACGAGCAGCAAGACGGCGGGCAGCTAGGGTTTTCACGGAGCGCGGAAAGTGAAGTTCAAAAAGCGCCGACCCCCGCCCCCCTTTATAGGCAGGGCGCGGCTCTTCGGGAAACCCGCAATCCAATAGGGCGCGGCGCTTCGGGAAACCCGCAATCCAACAATACGTCGTCAATCAACGGTCACATCAAAAACCCCCGCGGAACCACTTCGAGCAAGGGCAGCGTCTCCGCCATCTAGCGACGTCTTCGGCACCAGGTGACTTTGTCGAACTGGTCCCTCGGAGGGCAAATGTTGGGGCGAAGGCAAAGACGCCACCCTTCGCTCGAAGTCTTCGCTGCAGCCGCTGGTCTGACAGACAAAACAGGCAGGGACACCCTTCGCTTGATCGGCACCAGACGAAGACCGGCGACGAAGTCATCCCACAGTGCGGCCTCGTCCAGCCCAGAGGCCCACGTGCGATCCGGCCCATTGTAACGGGCCCTGCGCGGCCGCCGCGCGTTACGGGCCTAATTTGTAAAGACATCCCTGTAATTACAGTCTGTAACCCCGCTTTATGGGAATATTCTGGGGATAACCTAGGTAGCTGAGGGCACATGCGTCCTTAGCACAAGGCGCTGGGCGCTCAGGTACCTATAAATACCCCTGCACAGTGCCCGTGAGAGGCCAGATCAACAGAGCTATCGCTTTCTAGCACGTAACCCTGTTGTCATTACTGTTCACTCTTGTTGGCCTCCTTGCGACTGAGAGCAAGTTCCAACATTTATGTTTCATTATTTGAACTTTGTAATCTTACTATATTCTATGATGAGATCAGAAGTTCCTGTTGCAATAGCAAATATTATCTCAACCGACCCAACCACTAAGGTTGCAGATGTTCCTCTTGGAAGGGAGTTCACACAGGTTTTTGTGACTCGCGTGCTAAAAAGGGAAAGTACTCTGCCACGACCATACTTAGGTGTAGAGAGTATGGGGGATGCTCTTTTTATGCCCGTTGCATGGCCAACAAACAAGGTAATACTACAACCTTGTCTTTTATTTATGTAATTAATGGAACAAGCTTCTAATGTTCTGTATTTTTAGATGGGTCGTAACAAAAAATCAACATTGACCCAAGGTTCTACAGCAGCAGGTAAATATTTTGCCTGAAAATATGTTTTCAGACTCTTGAAATAAATGACATCTAGTTTACAGCAGGTAAATAGTTTACAGTTTACAACAGTTTATAGTTTAGTTTTAGACTTGTATTTTTAGTGAAGGCGCCACTTGTTCTGATCATGATGTGTGGACCAAACTTTCTTGAACCTAGCTAAGTCTGAGTCGGTCTTCCAAGTCTAGGGGTCCCTGTCCAAGTTACTTAGTCTAAGTCAAAATTCCTGACTAGACCTAGGTTAGTTTCTTTTCTCTTTTGATGTTTTAGCCATCAATGTACCTGGGATCGATCTTCCTGGGTTCTTTTTTATCAAGATTTGTAACTCAGCCTTCCTGGGATCGATCTTTTATAAAGTTTAGAACCTGAAAGGATTGGTGCTCTGTGTTGGATGGAAGCATAGCCTCAGAACGAGGATAATGGATAGAGAAGCAATTCTGCCTTTTCTTGAAGCAATTCTGCCACATTTTATCGTAACAGTAAGAGTCCCAGGCAAGCACTGAAGAAGCAATTCTGCCTTTTCTTGAAATCGCGGTGGGCCAGACTGTATCAAGTACTGAAGTAGAGGAATAGCCTCTGATGCAGCGACTGATTGTGCTTTAAACACTTCAGCTGGGCAAGCTGACCAAGCTTGCCTGAGAAGATATAGGGCGCGATTGGTTCCCTTCCCTCTGTAGCCAGGACTACATGTGCCAGCCAGGCCCCTAGTAGCCCTTGCGCTCGTGCAAAGAATCTGTTTGCTTTCTCATACACTATTAGCTTGGTCTGACAGAGTCTTTGTTTGGTTCCCATGATCAGCCAGGCTCCATAGAAATGGATAAAAATCTTGCACAGAGAGAGCCAGGCCCGACGGAACCTTCTGCACATGCTCAGCCTGGCTAGATTGCAAGCGCACCCAACCAATCATGTGTGCTTGCACCGGAGGAGCCTAGTTGTCCTTGGTAGAGCTAACCAAACGTGACCATAGCTTTTGGATGAGTGAGCTAACTGTTGTCATACTCCTGAGAGGCACTATGGATATATAGGAGTCCCTTGTCATGCTCGAGAGGCTCTATTTTGTGTCCAACAGTGAGCATGCCTCTTTGAGCCAGTCGGTACAATACTTGTCAAACAATTGCCTGATGTCCAAGCAAGCTCATAAGAAGAAAGTTGTGCCCAGATCGCCCCCTGTCTCCTAAATCTCCAAAATCTGTGAAGGAGGTTCTAGAGGAACCAAAGTTCAGTTGTTTGATCTGGATGAGTGAGCTAACTGAAGCGACGTCCTTACATAGAAATTCCATAAATTTCATACTATTTTCTTCATATATTTTCTGCATGCTGTCTCTATTTTGTCTTAATTTTTAATGTCCAAATTCATGTCTCTGTTTTGTCCTCTTCAGAACTTATTCGGTGATCTTTTGGCCCATCTTTGCTAATACCGACAAAGTACGCATGCTGCTGTTGTCAAGGTATAGTATGTGCCCACCTAAATGACTTCATAAAACTCCATCTCTCCATTCGCCCTTAAACTTTCATCTACAGTACACCGAACTTTGTGATTTACTTTCATCTTTGTGATTTACTTTCATCAGCAGTATCACCGAACTTTTTGCAATTTAATACTTTTATTAAACTTTCAGTTTGAATTTTCTGTTGGGAGTTTATAGACCTGTTGATATATATAGTAATTGACAAATTATCAAAATATGTTGTAGGGGAGGTGCTGGAAGCAAGGATCAGGAGTGCTTGAAGTGTGTGAAAAAATGATTACTCGCATGCATGCTAGCCGTTGGCGTAACATCACCCAGCTGATGGAGAGATTTTAGTTTGCTAGCTAGATGAATCTTTAGACTTTGCATGTAATTGAACTGAAAGATCACTTCAGAATTTAGAAAACATGTATGCTATTATTTTTTTATATGTTCATCACACAAATTGTGTTCCAAAACAATATACGTTGGAATTCAAAGTCAAAGATTGATCTCTTTCTTTTAGTAATCAAATTTCATATATTCTGAGCTACATATTATTCAAGTTGTCCTGTAATGTGCATCATAATCAGTTTATTATTTGTTTCATTAGCATATATTTGTATACATGTTTTTTTTAACTGCACATAGGGAATAACATCAGACAATCTGTCGGTATATAGACTTTTAGCGACACACAAGCTGTTGGCACAAGAATCTGTCAGCACAAATTTGTCTGACGACAAAGATATGTCTGTCGGCAATAATATAAACATTACCGACAGGTAGTCTGTCGGTAGATCTATGTCTGCCGGTAAAGGTTATTGCCGACAGGACTTTCGCCGACACACATTATCTGTCGGCAAAGCTCTTTACCGATGGACTATGCGACGCTATTTAGGTGTTTTACCATCAGACAATCCGTTGGCAATATTGTGTCATGGTGTAGTGCTCGTTGAATTTCCATGGCATAAGAACCTACAAAACATCAATCATTAGGATTGCAAAGAAGTGTCTTTTTATAAATACATTCGAAATGAACACATACTTACATATCTACAACCAATGATATAGTAGTTCATTGATGGCCAACAGTCGAGTGTTTTGGCTGGCTCTTCTGTTGTAGGGTCCTCGTGGTACTTTGGAAGTTTGCCAAAACCAACCATTCTCTGGATAAATATATATACATGACCACATGAGGATTAGAGGTAGATACTATATATTGCTACATTATTGATTGGAAACAAACTTACCCAGAAGCGCATATCCATATAATGCTTTATATCCTTTATCTTTTCACCTTTTGACATACATGAATCTTTATTGTCAAGTAGTCGAACAACCATGTCAAAACATTTTAGAGTCATATCTAGATTTATCCTTAATGTATTTTGCAAGTCTTTGACATATATTTCTATCTTAAAAGGGTTGAAACTTTGCACCCATGTCATCCTGTAATGTAGCATGACGAAAGTCAATATCAAGACTATACGTAGTTGGTATACATAAAATAGATAAAACAATGAGCACTTACTGTAATGTCATATCATCTTGGATTGCCATGATGTAATCACATAGAACATCTATTAAATCGGCTTTGGTCACGGGCATATCCTTTGTGGAAAGACCACTCATTAAAAAGTCGTTGGTGCACTCATCGGCCCATACCTTTATACGAGTTCCTTTATCCCAATCATGAACAAACCACCTTTCTAAGTCTGCTTGAGTAATGGGACCATCATCATCTTCCATCCATCAGGTGCACAAAGTAGTTTTTATCTTCTTAGGATTTGTAGGACTATCTAATATCTGAACATCAGAGGGGCTTCCCGTGTCAACTTCTTTTTCATATTTGTATAACAGGGGCAATCAGGCCCTTTACAATACCCACACAGCCACAGGCGCGAGCGCGGGTCAAGCACTAGACGAGCGGGCCCCCTCGTCAGTGTGTCAGTGCACGCGAGCGGCACGATGGAGAGGATGGGCCGCCCGAGGACAGAAAGTAAAGATGGGCTGGCTGCCAGTTTCGACCCAAGGTGAGGTTTCCTTTTTTTCTTATTTCTGTTTTATTTCAAATTTTCAACATTCAACTCAAATTCAAATTCCTGTTTTGACCTTCTACTTTCCAAGTGTCAAAATTAATCCTAATGTGAATATAAATACCACTAATTTCAATATTACTATTTATTCCCATTCCATTATTTAATTCTAGGCTTAAATGAAATTTCTTTTCTCATTTTCTATTTTATATTTCCATTTATGGTTTGGGGTTAAATCTATGTTTACAATAGAATGTACCACAACAACACTATTAGCAAGAGATCTACCTTCCTTTATTTCTTTATTGGTTACTTAATTAATTTAATATTATTAATGATTATGAAAAGTAAATGTCCTACTAAATTCCAAATGTTTCAAAAAATCTAGAAACACTATCATATATATTTTTATTTCTTTATTTATTATTTTATGATATACTTTTTTTCTTCTACCAATTTTAGGCCTTTACATGTCTGAACATTATCCGAATCCGTATCCTCAAACGGAATACTCAGTGTGTCAGCATCTATTTATCTTTTATTCTACCCGACTTGCTTTCGCCGCATCTGATCCAAATTCGAAACAACCCCAGAAATCTAACACCACGCTACATTTAGAAATCCCTCGGATATTTTTATAACTTGGGTCACAAGCGTAAACATGTAACAGAGCAAAATTATTATTTTCGGCACAAACAAAAGCGATGAGGTATTTTAATTATGACAACTCACTTATTTAATCAAAAATCCTAAACTGCGGGGTATGCATTCAAGTTCACGATCAACTATGAGCCAAGTTATTTAAAAATATAGGCGAAAGAATTTCTTAGAATCAACAATTTAAGTCTAGGTCCAATTATTTCCTCGGTCTCCCGTTCGTCCGGACGTCGATTCTCTTCGTTCTCCGCACCAACAAATCCTATTAGAGATCACTCTTCCTTCAATAGGGATTGCTTAGACTAAAAGAAACTTTTTTACTTCTCCCTCAATGCCGGCGAGCTCGCCCTTAGCCGACGTGCTATGGCCAGCTCCCTTCGACGGCCCAGCTGCAGCTCGCCTGCGCCAAGTCCGAACGCCCCCTCTTCCCTCGTCATTGTTCTAGAAAGATAGCGCCAACTTCTCTCATCATCCTCACCATCCACCTGCGCAGGTCCCCCGCGGCGAACACCACCATTTCCTGCAGCCCATAGTCAGTGCTCCTCGCTTTTCTCCGCAATGCCCTCAAACTGTTCGACATAATGTCCAAGAGAAACGCCATGTCAATGACAACGTCGTCGAACCCCACTCTTGTCCTTCACCTCGCACCGAGCAGCCTTGACAGCGCACCACTATTTTTTTGCACATCAACCGCTTGGCAAAAATGCCAAGTCGGCTCGCAGTGTACTATCGACTCTGCCCGCGGTCACGCCCTCTCCCGCGCCGTGTGCTCGGCGACACGTGCAAGCACGCCTTGTTTTGTCAGTACCCGTGCGCGGGAGTCGGGCACCTCTGGAGTCGTGCGAGAGAGGAGGGGGCCAGTTGCGGCTCGCACAGATGAGGGGAGTGGGAGGCGGTTGATGCGAAGGGAGTAGCGAGAGCTAGCTAGGGTTGCTCACAATAGTTGGACGACCGGGATGCATGCGGGCATGGGCAGCAGATACACAAAGGGAGCCACAGACACACAAATGGAGTCTCAGACGGACGGTGTAGATTCATGGAAGTGGACGGATGGTGCAGATTCACCAAAGGCAAAACCAAAGATGCAGGCTACCCCCTTGCAAAATGGCTAGCCAATCAATACCTGAATAATATCTACATGATCTGGCTGTATTAGCCTACTCCATAATGTTGCATCATCCTCGCCCTAAGTGTACTGTCTCTCTATACAGGTGCCATTACACAACACATATCTCCATTCAGAAGTATCAAAATCCATGTATGATCAGTTGGTTAGAGCCTAGAATATAATTGGAAAAATAGATCAAAGTTCATATTACCCCACCAAAATGTGTTGCGATGACGCACAAGAACAAATATTATAATTTATCTTTTCACGCTATATTTATCAGAACAATCCGTTCAATTTGGATATACAAGATCCAGTCCATAGAAAACAAAGCTTACATCTGTAGGTCAGCTTCGTCTTCATCCATAAACTGCACAGGTCGAAGCAACATATACACCGGCGAGGGGAGGTGGGGCGAGGGATCAGACGACATAGGGCGGATCTCCCACGCGTTCGCCGCAACACGGAAGGGAGAGAAATCGCTAGAACCCTAACCTTAGGGCGACGCCGCGGGGGTCGTCGACTTCGATGGCTTCTTCGCGCTTCCCCTCCTCCATCTGCGAGGCGTGAGCATGAAACTTTCTTATACTGAGAGCGCGGGCACAGATGGCAGGGGCAGTTGTTGACGGCGTGCGATGGATGGCGGGGGAGGTCGTTGGTGGCTTGGGGACGAGGATAGCGGGGTCGGACGACCGACGCTATACGGCGGGCACGACAGGCGGCGGATGGGGCGGGAGGTTGCGCGAGCGGTGAGGTGTTACATGCAGTTGAAATACACATACATATGCAACTATGAACTTCGGTCTCTTCTTAATATAATACCGGGAGGGCGGTCTTTCCCTCCTCGACCGAGTTTTTTTATATCGTTCTTTTTTTGTTGCTGAATATACAATGGAATGGATGGATTTTGGATCCATGGGCCAGGGCGACCGGACAGTGACAATGACAACAAACAAGGTTGGTCTGGTCATGGCAACACCCAACAGAAACGACCGCTAGTAGGTCACAGCAGCAGAAAAGGCATCTGCTTTCTCCTGCCGAAGCAATCGCTTACCCTCTGTCGTTGCATTGCATTCTAGATCATTCACAATGCTTCAGTATTTTTTTCGAGTAAGTATATCATCCTGGAAACTGTTGGGTCGTCTACTCCAGCAAAGGCAAGGCAAAGCGCCTGAAGGAGTGAGCGTCGTCCTTGAGCAGGATTTGCCGCTTTCAGCTGAACCCCATCCTGCACATGATAATGGCGTAGCTGCAGATGCAGTCACTCCGGTGAATGAATGCTCTCCCCAAACTGTGCATTAAGCCTAGTTTTCCTGCTATATCATGCCAGAAAACAAATGATACCTGTAGCATCTTCACCCTTGCTTCCTGCTGAAAACCACCACTGAATGTCTCGTTTGCTCTCTGAAATGCATTTTATCAGTCCATTGTTGCACTGCATGGACAATTTATTTTTTGTATGACAATTGGTAATAGTCTCGACACCAAGTTGCCCTCAAATGCCAGGAAACAGTTCTTTTTTCGTTAGTTCCTCAGCTCGGACTACTACACTACGCGCACCTCAAATCACACATGTTGTAGGTGACGAGGTCGGGGTCCACGCCGTTGCTCCTCATCTACCGAAACACCCTGAGGACGGCCCAGGGTCGTACGCCGCGACGCTCGCCTTCATCAGCGCGTTGTAGAGGTGCGCGTCGGCGCAGACACCGTGGTCCCTGAGAACCGGGAGGACGCGGGAGATCTCGCGCGGCTCGCCGCGGTGGCACACGGCGTCCGCGAGCGCTAGCAGCGCCCCGACCCAAGTTTCACCAAGCGCTTCTATATATCTTGGCGGGCTGTTGGCGGCCGGCCGCGACGACGAGGCTGGGCGGCCTCGGGGTAGGGGCGGGGGCGGGGCCTGCACCCGGGCTGGCGCGGGTTCCGACGGAGAGCCGGAGAGGCGACGAGGAGACCGAAGGGTCCATGGTGCCCACTGCGTACGGGGGAAGCGGAGACCGGAAGCCGGGCAGCGGGATTCGCGGGGAAGCGTCGAAAGAAGACGAGCACAGCGCGATCGGACGGCTTACATCACAGAACGATAGAACGGGCGGCTGAGATGGTCTAACGGCAGAATGTTAGGGATATTTAAGGAGCTTTTATAATTTAATCAGTTACATGTGTATCCCATTCATCTGGTTTCATCAAATTCAGGTTACCTGAAATTTAAAAAGCAGATAATGTGGGCTGTCATTTGTGAATTCTAGTTTTCTATATTATACACTAAGAATTGTGGAATAACAAATAAGAGCTGCAAGTGTTAACTCATTTCAGTATTTCATTAACTAAAGGCCATCCTTTTGCATTCATGTTTATATAAGTTCTCTTGTATCACAATAATAAATGAACCATCCTTCTACATTTGTAATTTAAGCAACATCTAGTTTTGTCATATAATGTGATCATTAAATGATTCAGGACAAAGGCTGGAATGACATCTGCTGCTGAAAGTATCACTGAGAGCCTCCGACGGTCTCGCTAGATGATGATTCAGGTTTGCATGTCCACTTGTTCAATTGTTAGCTTGTATGCTGATGCTTAATGGCTTATTGCTCATAAACTAACTAATTGATATAAAATTATAAGTGTTTACAGGAAGTGGAAAGAAGCGCTAGTACCTTAGCAACATTTGGTATTCATTTCATTAAGCCGTTAGTCTGTATATTATTTATAATTTTTATCATTCTAGAATGATTGAGTTTTGCCGGTTCCTAAAACCTGTCTTATACAATATGCTTGATCTTAATTGTAATGTACTCCATTCGAACTTATAAGACATCTTGGCTTTTTTAGATACACAACCTTTACTATACTTAGATATACATAGTAAAAGCATTGTATCTAGGAAACTCAAAACACCTTGTAATTTGGAATGGAAGGGGTACTAATGTTCTTGTGATGTTTCACAGTGGATCTATAAAACTGCTTGGCTCTAGTCATGTACTTGTTATGTATATTTATATTTAATTTGTTGAAATATTTTTTTACTATAGGATGTTCTTCTCTTATGGCTGAAAAATATAGCGCATTCATGCACTTCATGGTGTATGAAATTTGAACCAGAACATTTTCTTATTTGCCTTCATTTTAAGGATCATCATAGTCAAATTGTACGGTGCAAACTAATTTATTAAATCATGCAGACGAATCAACAAGTGTTCTCCAGAAGTCTGAAGGTGAATATCAAGGACATCGCTCTTTGCTGATGCGTACTCGTGGTTTGCTCTCCACAATGCAACAACAAGATGTTTTTGATAGGTAGGTATTCTCACTCTTTTGTACAGATCTAAACTTGCTACAGATCATTGTATAATGTTATCTGTGGTCGTGTATCCTACCTTCTTATTTTACACTCAAGCCATTTAACTAAAAGACATGCCGCTATGGACGCATTTTGCACAATGAGTACCTTCAAAATTGAACCACATCCCTGGCTCCTTTCATAGAAATTGTGGTAAGTGTTATATTGCTAGTACTACGATTGGGTTGATAACCTAGTGGTGAAGGTAGCGTTGTCCTTTTCACCGGTCAGGGGTTCGACCCTGGTTCTGCACCCTTTAAAATATTCCCTCTATGTGCCCCGCTCGCTCTTGGGGATCGATGTCCAATGCGCCACCCTCCGGCTGGGCCGTAGAAGAGTGGACAGTTGTACTCGGACCGTTTGTGATGGGGGGCTAGGGTTCGGGGTTTTTCTCGGCCAGGACCAGTGGTTTAGGTCCTTAATGTTAATATCAGGAGGGTGGTCATTCCCTCTCTGGTCGAGTTTTTTTATATATTGCTAGTACTCAAATATCATTTGTCAGGATCGTTTGAATCAATACTTATTTCATATTAAACTACTGTATCTCGGGCTATAATTTCAGGGAATACACGATGCATTACAGCTGATCAGGCAAAAGAATAACAAAGAAAATTTACTTGCAGAAATCATGCTGGCATTTGATTTCCATATAATCACAAATTTAGAACTAAACGAAAACTTGTGTGAACTTACAAGTTTCTTAAAAAGGCTATATAAAAACTAGACGCATCTGTAATGCCAAAGGAGGCACATTAGACAGCCAATGAATGAACAGGTCTGGCAGCCTTCTTTGCTTCCTCTATGAGCTCTGGGCCTTAGTCCAGATGATTCCTTGGTGAACGGTGCAGTCCGTTTGTTAAATTCAAAAGATCAAAAGGCACACGATCTTGTGGAATGCTTCAGTAGGGTCATGACTCATGAGTTGGCTTATGGAAACAGAAAATAACAGAAATGGAGCAAACTGGTCGATTAGAAGTGTGTAATGAAGCAAGGATGTATATAAGTAATAAAGTGGGAACACAAAGAGAGAAGGCTTGCCCTTACCATCCATGGTGGCTGATTAAGCTCGCACCCCCAGTGAACAAGCAACCTATATGAATGTTTACCCAATTTTTGTGCCCTTCTATGCATTGAATAATTGAATTTAATGTCATCTTTTAACCAAACCAACTTTTTGTATAGGTGAAACTGGAAGAACGTATGAAGCTAGACTTGTTGCAATTTATAGACATGTAAGAGAGAACGGAGTTGAGGGACAACCTATTTCTGTTTCAACAGAACAGTTTGCAGTAAGTCAAATCACCTCTCGTACTATGATCTTGCAACTGTTTCTTTCTCTCTTTCCTAAGAATAACTATTGCATTAGCATATTTTACTAACTTGTATAAATTGTTATTTTCAAGAGATTTTATGTACTGTTTCTTTACATACAATGCTAATTGCCACATCCACAATCTTGTAGAACTTTGAATGGCAACCAGTTATCTGGATCTTTGCCTGATGAGATTGGTTACCTGATGAACTTTAACAGATTACAAATAAAAGATAACAACATATCAGGCCCATACCTAACTTTTTTGCTAACTTAACAAGAATTAAACATCTGTAAGTGTCGAGTATCTTTATTTTCTGCCCATCCTGATGCTTCTGATTTGTAAAATTAGTAAATAATTCTGGTTCCAATTTTACCTTTTAGTCACATGAATAATAACTAATTACAAATCCCATCTGAGTTGTCCAGCTTGCCTTGACTCCATTTGTAAGTAGACCTCAACTTTTTCTCTAATATTTTCTATTTTGCAAGTTGCAGATTACTTGTAAGTTGACATGTCTTGTGCTGTGAACTTGCAGCCTTGTTGATAACAATAATTTCTATTTTGCAATTTGCAGATTACTTGTAATTTGTTTCGTTTCTTGAGTAACACTATCATCATTATGTCATTCCTACCACACTTTCCACATATCTTTCGTAAGCGGATATTGTTTTCAATAGTTTTGTGATTACCAGTCCATGGATTACAGTGGACTAAATCAAATGACATAGGCTTGTATAGATCAAGAACCATGCTAACAGTGATGAAGAAAGATGAATGAAGACTAATGATGGTGAACTTATTTATTAGCTCATAGAAAGGTCACATAGTTTTATACAAAGTGATCACCATTGAGACCGAACACACGACTAATACAAATAGAGAACAAATCATTACTACTAAGTTACATCTAAAACATAACTAACAAAGTATCTACTATAACAAGCTAGAACATGTCTCAATCAGATATCACAGTTGTGAGATGTGCCCGTCTGTTCTCAAGAAATCTGTCGACGATACGACGCCTTGGATTTTGAATCAACGAACATCGAATAACTGCAATTTAGAACATAATTTGTAAGAAGATGATTATTTTAAATTATTATCATTTTAATTTTAGCTATAGTTTATAACTATATTATAAGAACCGCTCACTCTTCAAGTGGTATGTAGTGTGATGATCTGGGTTGAAATGAACGGTGCTGTAATCCGAGGTTTCCAAGCATCCTATTGTTAGGATAATAAATAAGCATAAGAATTGAGTTCAAGTTGAAAGATTTTAGGTACAAGAGAAATTACCGTGTTTATTGTTACGACGCAACATAGTTCCAATAATTATGTTATTGTCAACTCTAGCTAACGACTATCGTAGAGCATTTCTTTGCAAGAGGTTAGTCCATACCCCCACGACGATTAGATCCCACCTATAAAAACATTAATGTTGTCTGAATAAGACCTAACAATTACTTAATACTTTCAAAAAATAATGTAGCTATAAATTAGTGTCACCTGGAATCCATTAGTACAGCCTCTCTATACGGCCTTCCACCGATATGCTTTAATGGCTCTAAATGAAGAACTATGCCAATAATGTCTGAGCAATTCACATGTGATTAGTTATCTTTGAATAACTTATACATCAGCCATTAGTAATATATATATATATATATATATATATAAACCATATGGAAGGAATGATCATTACCTACGAACGACTTATGCGGTTGTTGATACACCTTATGGAATGGCATAAGATACTTTGGAAATGGAGGAAATTGGATTGGCTTGATGAATGGCTCCACAATAGTATGTGTTATCAGTCCGATCTCTAGCCCATGTCCAATATTCTGAAATTGAATCTCCTCCCTATTTAGATAGAATCCCACTCTATACAATGTATATGTGCATCCTTGTGTGAGTAAGGCATCGAACCGTGGAACATTATTGCGGCTTGAAATTGCTTCCATTTTGGATCCCTAGATATATGGGAATACAGGTCGTATGAGTCAAAGAATTTTATTATAACAACATGACTATATTGACTCTATTTTAAAGCTTGAAGTAACTCACCGTGATATCCTGTAGGATGAAGTGTTGACTGTCATGACGCCTAGGGAACTTAACAACTACCCTCGCAAAGATACTCTTTACGTGTGGTAAGTTATTGAAATCTTGAATATCATCAAATAACACGAAACTATATAAAACACAAACTTTAGCTTAAGTTCTTCATTCATATATAAATGTGACAAGTGAACTATATACTTACGGAGGAAAGGGACGAATGCCTGGAACTGTCCTATTTTGGTTTATTCTACCTGATCCCGCCATTGATCTTGTAGGACCAATCATGGCATTATTGCAAAGAAAACATCATTAAAAGAATTAAATGACAAAGTCCCTCTGTCAAACAAATAGATTTCTTTTACATCATAATGAAATTACAAGAAACTATTTTGTAGAAAGTTTAGACTCTATCTACGTCTTTGTTCTTTAAGAAACCTAGCAACAAATTGAATATTTTTCATATAACAATATTTAAAGTTAAATCATAAAATGTAACATAATATGTCCAATTGTATTTAACTTTGGTTTATGTTTCTCGCCACACAGTACATGTAATGATTCCTTTTTTCGTATTAACGATCAGTTTGCTGATTTGCCATATTAATTTGTTTTGCAGGAAGTCAAGGAGTTGTATTCAAGATCACAGTGGATGTGACAAGTAAATGAAGCAATGATTCAAATATTACAATTCTGGATGGTGACTTAGAAGCAATGATTCAAATGGAGCGTAGGAAAAAGATACCAAACTAACAAGTAATAATCTCACTTAAGGGTGTTTCGCTTTGTGTTGAACTGTAGACATAGAAAGAAGAATTAAGAGAAGCGAAGAAGAATGAAGAGAAGCAGGTGAGAGAGAAAAAGTTGCGCAGGTGCAAGTGCACCGTACAAAAAACATACTACCAACTAATCCTTTCAACTATCATTTTAGCATCAACCTCTATATACCGGAAGCATGCGTGTATATAAACTTCATACCCCAATAAATACCCCCAATACACACAAGTTTGTCATGTCCATATATATTAGTTTGAATTTTAATTTTAATTTGTCTTCAATACAATTCATTTGCTTTTACAATTTGGTAATAGACATGATATAACAAGACAATGTTCAAACTGTAATAGTAGAACAGGTCATTCAAATATTCAATATAAAAGAAATAGTCACAACGACCCCATGATTATTATAGACAACATAAGTATTCACATTCTGAGAAAAGAAACTGGTATTCTCTATCAGAATTTTCATAGCAATGCCAAACTAAGATGACAGAACTGCTATACAATGATGACAGAACAAAACATAAGAATTTTCATAGCTCGGTAATGAACAAAATATTGGAAATAAACACAAACTGACTAGGTGAGCAAAAAGGCAAGTCGAAGAGAACGTCCTATTAAGGTTACTGAATCAATGCCATCTTCCTAGAAATTTGTTGGACAACAACAGTTCGTTCTAAACCTACCTTAATTTAGTAAAATTTGTTGGACAACAACAGTTCGTTCTAAACCTACCTTAATTTAGTATTCAGTATACATCGGCCTTAATTTTGTATAGATTTTCATTAGCTACTTACAGGCAACAATAATACTTTGGTATGCCGTCATTTATGCTCATTGTTTCAGATTAACAACAATACTAATATTGTTAACTTTGGTATGCCGTCATTTATGCTCATTGTTTCAGATTAACAACAATACTACTATTGTTAGACAGCTGCAGTAATCGTATTAATTAAAATAAAAATGATATTTGGAAAAACCTAGGGGTGAAGACACACAAGCATTGGTAACTAAAAGTAGGTTATCTCACCTTGGAGCTCCTTGACGACCGACGACTCCTCCCGGTGGCCGCTGCGCTCGCGCAGCTCCCTGACGACCAACAAAGAGAAGTAGACCATGGGTCAGTACATGTTTAGGAAAGATCATTTGGAAGGTTAGGTGCCATACAAGTCAGTTTCTTTAGACAGACTGATACTCTAGGACAGAGCACAAGGATAAATTAATACAAAGGGTGCAATGGAGTGGTAGGACAATTTGGTTTGGAAACATGCTGCAATGATCAGGGTGAGATTTACAATGCAAGTGTGGATCAATGGTAATGTCGCAAGCAGTACTCCAACATGTAAGCTAAACAATAAATAAGCATAAATCGGATTTTACCCATTTGTAGCAGTGTTAATCATTTAGCTCGGAAATAACAACCGGGGGCACATTCTAATTCACAATTTGCATCATACCTTCATGGATTAAATTAAAAGCAATGGTTGTATGTATGGGTATTAACTCGATCTGGGGGTAGGGATTGGGATGGCGGCATCATACCTTGCACCGAGTTAGCAGAAACAGAGGCTGTAGAGGAAGCTGCGCTTGCAGGTGTTGGTGTTGCCCTTATCGTGCCTCGGTTGCGGCGTTCAGAAACACCACACACACATTGTTGGTGGTGAAGGTCTGCACACCGGCGATGTTTAGCTAGCTCGAAAATCAACAAAGTTTTCTTCTTACAAATTAAAAGCAATACCTTGCCGGAGATGGGAGACGTGCACAAGAGGAGCAGTGAGCAGGAGAAGCCGACAGCGGTAATGTGGTCGGCGTCCGGGTACAACAACCCGACTCTGGTGTACACGCGTGCTCGGACGACACAGAGTCCACACATGCTCACCATTTATCTTCATCGAATGTGTGCTAACCCAAGCGAAGTGGAGGTCATGGGGAGGAAGCATGCAGGAGTGGACGACGTGGGGACTGAGGAGGGGGGAGTCGGTTGCACGAACTGTGCGGGGGGTGGGGACGGTGGAGGCCGCACAAATGGGGGAGGCTACAAGCGGGAGAGACCGGTCGACGGTGGAGGCTGTCCGCCGGCGGGAGAGACGATGGGGCGTTGCAGGCTGTCCACCAGCGGGAGAGACGGGTGGGGCGGTGGAGGCTGACAAGCGGCGGGGGCGCAGGGCACTGGAGGCCGCGGCCGCGGGTGGAGGCGAGCAAGCCACTGGTGGGGGCGCAGGGCTGGATGCCGCGGCCGCAGATTAGGGTTTCCATGGGAGATGTGCCTCGTACAAATTGGCAGATGGGCCTCACACGACGCATGTGTCTTTGTCTTCATGGTTTGCAAGGTAAAATTAGTACCACATTGCCCACCGGTTGGTGTTGAAACCTGCTTATATGTCTTCCTGTGCGCATAATAGTACTATTGGTATCACCCGATGTGTTATGGGATCATGCGCAGTAGTACTATTTTTTGTACAAAAATGTGTTATGGGCTGAACCGGGAGCATGCATGGGAGAACTAGGAGCAAGCGGGCCCTACCTGTTAGACACCAAACGGGCAGAACACAAAAAGACAGGCTACTATTGTAGCCTTAATAAGTAGTAGAGATATATAAGAGATTTTCTAGGTGTGAAATGAAATGCTAGATGAGACTAACTATGTGAAGTGCCCCTAGCTACCGTGGTTCATGCACATGGGTACTGTTTCAAAATAGTAATGTTTATGAAGCTCGGGTTTAGAAGGGGGGTTAAGGAGTTTCGATTTCTAACCTTTGGAGTCCAAAAACTAGGGTGCTACACTTACTCACCTACTCATCATAGTCTGAACCAGAGGGTGTTAGGGCTTGTGTACTTTCTACTCAGATTGTATCTGTCAAGTATGTATGGCGGATTGTGGCCTTGTAATATGAAAGATAGTCGAGTAGTACTGGGAATTGCATTTTGTGTTGGTAAATTAGGAGGACCCATGCTTTGTTCCTAATTGTGGGCAAATTGTTTTTTTGCCCTGTGGCTGAGGAAATCAAAAGGGGTAGTTGTTTCTTAGACCTTACCTAGTAAATTCAAATTGTGCACACATTTTGCTATGAAAATTGTGGGTGGTTTGGTGGAACCAATTTTGTCTAATCGATTTGATGTTTGTAATTCATTCTATTGGATCATGATAGTAACATATAAAGGATAAGGTATAGAGAATGTTGTTAGAGAGAGTGAAGATATAAAGGATGAAATCTTTGAGAGGGTGTTGTAAAGTATAAAGAATATTTCTTTAGGAGAGGAAATTTAGAGGACATCGATGGAGCTAGCCTTATATTAGGCCTAAAAATAGATGGAAACAGGCAAGCAAACATCATAACCTTTCATATGCCCGTGTTTATAACATTGGTTAAACAAATGAAAGTGGGAGAGGCGTTAACTAAAACAAACGAAAAAATTGAACATATAGAAACGAGATAATCTGGTTAGAAATATAACAGTACCAGACAATCAACAATTACAAGTTCAAAACAACGATCCAACACAAATCTCAAGCTCACACAAGCAAAATAGTAGACAATACGTACAAAAGTCTTTAAGTTAACGTCATAACGAAATACTAAGACCGCATAACTATGAATAGAAACTACTTATCTAGTGCTTTCATACTAGCCTAGAGCTCTACCAAGTCATCATTTCCATATTGTCACGTTGATTTCCATCTTCATCCATTTCAGACAAGTATATTCCAACGTCTTTCTCGTACAGTTGAAAAATCATCAGGAAAGGTTCACAAATGGGCAGTCCTATAAAAAACAAATGTAATTACAATGTAAAATACCTCATCGTCATGCTTAATTGTAGTAGCAAAGGCCTCCATAACCTCGAGAGTAGTTATCAGAGATGGAAGTTGTCGATAATCTTGATGAACAAACATAAAGAGAGAGATATCATCATAGAAGAAGTAAATTTATAGGAATAAAAATGTTACCTTTCCTCTCTACTATTATCCAATCCTTGGTGCATATCAAAGCCTCAATCATATCAGGATTAAGACTACTGCGATATGGATCAATGACATGACCGCTGACACTAAAGCCTAACTAGATGCAACTATGGACACTTGTGCTACTAGAATATCTCAAACATTTTTTGTGAGAATAGGAAAGTCCTTAATCCTGACTTTCCACCAAAATAATATGTCAAAATGCCCACTATGCATCAATAAAGGTTTTGCCATGCACTGATCCAGTTCACTTAAGCCATCTAGATCATGAATATTTATGTCATACAAAAAACACTCAAGTTCGTCATATAGATTGTCTATGAGGTCACCTTTGGTACTTGTTTTTGTTGCATCATTCTTTACCTTTGAAGGAGAAGGTGCTAAACTAGCATAAAATGAATAGAGTTTCTTTATGACACTAAGAAACTCTTCTAGCTACACTTGATATAGGTCACGATAAATTTTCATGTAGAAATTTATCAACCTTTTCTTGTATCTAGGACCAAGGAAACATGCAAGAGCTAGACAATTATGACCTAGAGAGGGTGAATAGTTGATGCCTAAAAATCACAACTTAAGAAGAAACTTGAACTAATTCAGATGTTAGTGCAAACTATAGATCAAGTTAAGGTGAGAAGGAAGAAAAGTTCTTTCACTTGATTGCTCTTGTAGATGTGGATTTATAACTTAGAGAAATATTACAAGTGAACTCAAGAACTTAGAATGAAGAGAAAGAATAAATCACAAAATATCAAACACACAAGACAGACGATTTATCCTGTGGTTCGGTCAAGCCTTAATACTTTCCTACTCCATGTTGTAGTGTCCTAGAGGATGAGAGTTGCACTCAACTCAAACCTTGTCAAGTGATCTAATGATCAACTTGAGGCCATGGTTCTTCCTTATATATACTTTTCTCCTCTCAAGGATCTCCATAGATCGGAGTCTCTTGTAGCCATACACAAGTTTGATGGGAGCAATACTTCAAGTAACAACAAGAGAGAGAGTAGAATGCAACACAAGAGCAAAGAAACAACATCCAAAGACAAGAACACAAGTGCAACAGCAACACAACCCAATCTCACTACAAAGGGCGCTCGGATCGCTTTGGTGTGGTTCACAAATATGTAGGAATGAAGTACTTGCTCTTGAGTAGCTTAGTGTAGAGAGGGGGTTGGCTAGGGGCTCTATTTATAGCCCAAAGTCTCGTCATTCCTACAAAACTGCTCTGCACAGTGGCGCACCGGACCGAGAACAGTTGCATGCACCCCGAGATTCTGATTGGCGGCTTACTTTTCTGACTGGCACGGGACCGATATGGTGCACCACCAGACCATCCTCCACGTTAGCTAGCCGTTGGCCGCCCATTGGAGCCCTAAGTAGTTGTTACGCTTTTCCTTAAGCTGAGCAGTTTGTCGTACGGTGGGGTCCGGTGCACCGGACCTAGGGACTGATGCCCAAGCTGAAGTGGCCTTCGAAGGAGCTCTCTAGAGAGACAGTCCGGTGCGTCATCGGACCGGTCCAGTGAGCCCCAGATCAGCTCGGTCTTTGCTCTTTTGAGCAAATATTCTCCAATTCTTTTTGTCTGATCTTGGAAGCTATTATATGACTTAGACAAACATATTTAGATTATGTTTGACTTACCTAAGTCATAGGTTCATACCTTTAGTTCATCTCCCTTTTAGTTTTCCTGTTTCAACTCAAACTCAAGTCAAAATGCACTTTTAGCTAGAAACTGAGTTGGTGAGCAAACCAAGTGCTAGAAACATTCTAATAGGTAAATGCAACATATTCAAAGGTTCAAAGCTCATTGTTTTACCCTTTTACAAAATGTTGCGCTTCCTGACCTTCTTTTGAGCTGAGTTAAATATGTTCACAGACTTAGCAAATAGTTAGTCATATATGTTGTGTTGGACATTAATCACCAAAACAATATGGAAGTAGCTTATTTGCCCATTTCCCTTTCACTATAACAATACTATATTTGCTCTAGTATTTATTGAAATTGGTACTCATAGCAACAACCATTTCTTTAACAATAATATCTTCACTACTATACCATTTCTAAAGAAGCTCTTTGATCTCACAAAACCTCTATAAAATAAATTTACAGTGGGATAATAAGTACCAAACAGTAACTTAGCGAGATCGTAAAATTTCTTCAAGCATTGAAAAAGAGTTTATGACATGATCCACTAACTAGAAGTTGGACATATGTGATCATACTTACAAAACAAGTGTCATTGATAAAGTGTAAATAACAAAAAATGAAACAAACATGCAAAAAATAGAAATAGAGATAATCCGATGTGCACCTATCCGTTGACTTGAGCCTTAGAAAGCAGGCTTGTAATACAAGGCATCCCTCAACATTAGATGAGTTGAATTCCACCTAGTTGAAACTTCATTAGAGAGGCCTTTTGTTGTATCTAGTTGTAACACCCCAAAAATTCAAATCTAGATTTTTTGAACTTGTTCTAAATTCAAAATGAATTTTAAATTTGTGTTTCAAAATGTTTATATGCGAGTTGATCTCAACAAAGAAAATATAGTGGTCTATATTCTCTTCAAAATTCTCCTCAAAATATCCTACAGATATTTTCCAAGTGATTTTCTTCAAATTCTCTCCAGAAATACTGCCTAAATATTCCACCGATACTTCGCCAAATATTTTTCGCCTGAGAAATACCCTCGGAATTATTTTTCAAATCCCTATAAATATTTTCTTAATAATTTCCCTTGCACACATACAAATACATATGCCTCCGGCGTCATACAATGAGCTCTACAAGCTAATTTCACTTATCCACGACTAATCACATGCTTATCTCCCACTAATCCTCGACTCCTCCCATTAATCCTTGACTCCTCCCCCTTACCCCCACCTTGCCTATAAATAGAGAGGCAAGGGGCTCTCTCATGCCATGCCAAGCCATTTCATGGCAACCCACTCACCCACTCCCACTCTCATACAAGCACAACACAAGCACAAGGATTGTTTAGTCGTACATTCGATCGTTTGTCCAATTGTTCATAGTTTGTTCATTCGATCATTCGATCGTGTATCCATTTGTTCGCCCAAATTAATTTATTGTTCATCCGTCATGCTACCAAAATTCTGATCTTCGTTTGTATCAACTATTCATCGTTCGTTCATATTAACTATTCATCGTTCATTCATACGAATTGTTCATCATTCATCCGATCACCTATTCATTGCTCATCTTTCATGTTGTTCAGCTCACCTATGACCTGCCATACCCATATCTCAGTCATACGAACTCCGGTGACTTTAATTTTCCTTCTAGTAAGAACTTTCCGTAGGTCACTCATCCCAGAATTTCTCTAAGTTGAGCACGCTTAACATTAAGGTTCTTTCGAGCCATACTTCCAAAAGGAAAGATGGACCTTGTTTGTATGAGTATGTTATGAATCCTATTAAAACACTGGGCCAAGATACCATAACTCGCTCGGGCTAGGATATCACTGTATTCCATTTGTTCGGGTCCTGTCTAGCTGTTGTCTCACTCATGTGACACAATATGTAGGAACATTTGCCACCAACATAAACCTATGCTCATTAACAGTACAAAAATAATTCCTAGCACTCCGCTCAAAAATACATTTGTGTTTTTTTATTTTCCAAATATCCCTAAATATTTGAATTTTGGAATATTCTAGAAATATTCCTTTTCTTTTTCTAATTCCTGTAATTATAAAATCCAAAACTACTCCGTCCAAACTCTGATTTTGAAATTCTTATCAAATTATCCTCTATCCAACCATGTCATCCCTTAAGCATGGTTCATATTCTAGAAAACTCCATCTGCCTATAATTTCCCCGTTCGATCTAAGTCAGACAATTCTTTTACCACTATTCTCAATCTCCCCACATGCACTCATCCCTTAAGCTCTATCGTACTAAGCCATATGCACCTAGCTATAAATACACTCAGAGAACTATCCTCACTCTCCCCAGACCCTCAACACCCTGAGCCAAGGTAAACCCCCAGCACACTCAGTTACTCCACTTTACCGACTACACGTCTAGTATTACTTCACCTCCAATATACCATCCAGGTAAGCATCTCCACTCCATCAACACAAAACTCTACCCAAAACTATATTCATCAATTCGTCGCCATTCTTAACCACTATAATAAATATTTGTTGATATACTCGCTGGTTTGTATGTTTGTTTGTTCTTGCTGTGTAGTTATCAGAGCGTTCATGTTGTCCCGTGAAGGCCAGTTCTGCGAGCCTACGCCAGACAGTGAAGCTAAAATCTAGTACCACGCGCTCTTACCCTTTCGCCGATTAAAGAAATGACAAGCTCACTGGATCCCTTTGATGCATAAATTACCTATATTTCAAACACATCCCTCAACCTTTTTATATATGCATTACATTATTTTGCTGCTAAGAGACATGATGATATGGCAACCCAACCTCAGAACATTGTCGCAAATAAACCATATACTCCTTACAATTTTTGTTACAAAATGATTTGAAAAAGGTGTGAGTTTTGCAAAATAAACTTGATTTAAAAAAGGGTGAACAGTTATCACTGTCACCACCATGAACGGGATGGTCGAAACTCCCTGGTGTGGGAGGGCCCAAAGAGAAGTTGGCTCAGCCGGGTTAGGCGTGAGCATGGTGAACTGTCCCAGCTCGCATAAGGACCGTCTTATCATTACTCCTTACCTAAACTCTCAAAAGTACAACCACTCGAGACTATATGGATAGTCACTCAATCTGAACTTGCATGGTCTACACCCTAGGGTCATCAGTGGCTGGGGAGCATCGAAAGGACAAGAATAGGAAACATTGATGTCCTTGTTTGGGCGAGATGATGGCCTCCACACAAAGTCAAAAATCTATTCGAATAGTCTGTGTCCACAGGTATGTATGAATTATGGCTTGGTTTTGAAAATTAGTGTTTTGTTTTCCAAAATGGTTTGAAAATGGTTTTGAAAGGTTTGGTGGCTAAGCCATGATCTATGGTGGAGGGGAAGTCCAGTAATTGCTTTTGAAAATGAAAATCGGTGGAAAACTTCCGAAATTCCTGGATGGTTTAGTCCAGGTGATTTGATTCTATAATAAAAAACTTCCTTCTCCTTTGGGAGAGGATGCGCTTTGAAAATGGTAAAATGTTTTACAAAATAGTCCTGCATCAAAAATGACTTTTTCTGCAACATATCCTGAGGTCCGCATACTCAAGGCATGTTATCTGATTTTCCCATTCCATGGATGAAGGTGGGATGCTGAGTACGTAAGTACTCACTCTTGCTTATTTGTTCTTTTTAGAGAGGAAGAACATTGATCTTGTAAGAGTTACGCTTGTTTCCCAACCATGTCTGTGGTTGTCGGACCGCTAATTTGCTTCGCTTCGTATATTGGTCTGCTTTAGTCCCACTCTGATGATATGTCAAAGGGAAGTGTGCCCGTGGGCAACTTCTAGTTGTTTTGGTGATTAAATTCTCAACACATCACTTTGAACTAACCCTCTTCATGAGAGCATGAGCATAGGTGCATAAAAAGCAAATTGGAGCTATCAAGTCCAAAAGAGCACAAATATGGACCTAAATGAGCAACTTTGTGGGAAATGGTACCATTGTCAGGTTTGCACTATTAAATATATTGCATAGGTCCTTTACATGTTTCTAGTACTTGTGTTTGGGCTCCAACTATTTTTGTACAGAAAATCACTTTTGGGACTTGAGTTTGCACACATTGCAAATTCTATTGAAATGGAGGAACAAAGGTACGAATCTAGCACTTAGTCATTTGTTCTGGTTGTTAACTATGTTCATCTAAGTGCTAGGGAACTTCTCAAGTCGAGCTAAAAAGAAGTGAAGCAGTTTGGCTAAAAAGGGCCAAACTTGGGCTAGACTGGGCCTCACTAGAATGTTCGGTGTGCACCAAACATGTCTGGTGTCCAGCCTAGTCATCTTGCTAACTCGCCGCTCTCGGGAAAACGTCGAGGCTCACTGGCTAAAAATCATCGGACATGTTCGGTGTGCTAGGCGGCCAACAACTTTGATCCATGCCAACGGTCAGCACCGTAATGACCGCCGATGATGTCAGCTCGACAATGATTAGGAGGGAGCACCATACATGTCTAGTGTGCCACCGGACAGTCCAGTGCCCACCCAAAAAGGAAGGTGGCCAATCAAACGATTTAGTGGCCATTGCAGACAGAGTGTCTGGTGTGCCACCGGACAGTCCGGTGCACCCACGGATAGAAGGCAATCCACTCCTTCCAAATGAAGGAGCAATGACTCCTTGGCCCCTTAGGGCTATGAAAGAGGCCCCTAAGCGTCTCTACCAGGATACCAAGCATTCCTAGAGCACACTACAACTATGAGACTCTGTCATTCTTGTTCTTGCGCTGTTTGAAGTGTTTGAGAGATTTGAGCGTGTTTCTGAGCTACAACTTTATCATTCTTGTTCTTGCGCTCTCTTATTTGCTTGTGTGCGTGTTGTTGTTGTGATTGTGCTCTTATGTGTGTACTCTACTCCCTCCTTACTCTAAGTTTAACTGTGATCATTTGTGTAAGGTTGTGAGAGACTCCAAACTTGTGAAGATTCCTCACAAACGGGTTTGATATAAGGAAAACATATGTGGCACTAAAGTTTGATCTTTGGATCACTTGAGAGGGGTTGAGTGCAACCCTTGACCAATGGAGTCACCAAAACGTGGAGTAGGCATTGGCCAAACCATAGTAAAAATTGTCATGTCTCTTGTCTCTTTTATTTATTATGATTATTGTCTTCTTGAGTTCTCATATTCACTTGGAATATTGCTTCTAGTTTAATACTCATCTCAAGAGAGCAATCAAGTCAAGAGTTCTCATCTCCTCTCTCTCTCTCTACTCTCAAACTTGGGTTTATTTACTCTAGCCCATATTATAGACCAAGTTTGTGTTGTTTTGAGCAAAATTTGCAGGATCACCAATTCACCTCCCCTCTAGGTGCTCTCAGCTGGTATCAGAGCCATTCTCTTCATCAAGGAACTAACAACCCGAAGAGATATATCCTAAAGGCAAGGGGAAGGTGACCGACGAGAAGGAGATCTCCTCCAACGAAACACCCAAGGGAGAGATGTCAACTTTGGATCTAGCAAGAAGAAGAAGGATGAAAAGAAGAAGAAGCGCAACAAGAAGATAGTCTACTACGACAGCGACACTTCTTCATCTTCACCGAGGGAGGGCGATGACTTATCCTCTATAAAGAAAATGGCGGTCAAACAAAACTATTCTAAGACCTCTTTTAATTATTCTCGCATTCCTTATAATGCCAATGCTCATTTGCTATCTATTCTTCTTGGCAAGCCCCCTCATTTTGATGGGTAAGATTATTCTTGGTGGAGTTACAAAATGAAAAATCATTTTCTCTTCATCCTAGCATTGGGGACGTAGTTGAGAATGGAATGCAATGCATAGATAGCAATGATGAGAATTTTAATGCCATTCATGCTCAAGAAATGATTCACAAGAATACCTAGGCCACTACTATACTTTTAGCCTCTTTGTGCAGGAATGAATACAACAAGGTTAGTGGCTTGGACAATGCAAAGGAAATATGGATACCCTCAAGATCTCCCAAGAAGGTAATGACATCACCATGATCACCAAGATGGAGTTGGTGGAAGGCGAGCTAGGGAGGTTCGCCATGAAGAGAGGGGAAGATCCAACTAAAACATACAACATGCTCAAGACCCTTGTCAATAAGATTCGAAGCTATGGAAGTACAAGATGGATAGATCATGACGTCGTGCGCCTAATGCTAAGGTCATTTACCGTTATTGATCCAAACATTGTAAACTTTATTTATGAGAACCCAGGTACACCAAGATGTCGCCTGAATAAATACTTGGAAAGTTTATAAGCGGGTGCATGATGGAAAAGGAGGCAAGATACGTCGACGACATCGTCAACGAACCTCTTCCTCACTATGATCCGCAACCCGTTGCTCTCAAAGCGATGGCCAACAAGGAGGCACTCCCCGACAAGGTTGTGCAAATTGAGGCGGTCGATCTTAATGATGATGAGGTGGCTCTTGGGATCAAGCATTTCAAGGCCGCTTTGAAGGGACGCAAGGACTACCCCAACAAGAGCAAATCAAGGGGAAAGTGTTCATGCTTCAAATGTGGTAAGTTCGGTCAATTTATTACTCAATGATCTGATAATGAAATGACCAGGACCAAGATAGGAAAGGGAAGAAGAAGAAATTCTATAGAAAGAAGAAGGGCAAGGCGCACATCAGAAAGGAATGGGACTCGGACTGCTCTTCATCTGATCTCGACGACAAAGGACTCGCAGCCTCCGCCTTCAACAAGTCCTCCCTCTTCCCTAACAAGCAACACACATGCCTCATGGCTAAGGAGAAGAAGGTACGTACTCATGATACCCCCAACTACACTTCTTCTAGTGATGAGGATTTTGATGATGATATTGATTATAGCGATCCCTTTAAGGGCTTAGATAGATCCAAAGTAGATAAAATTAATAAATTGATTGATGCTCTTAATGAAAAGGATAGTTTGCTAGAAAAGCAAGAGGATTTACTTTAGGAGGAACATGATAAAGTTGTAGAAGTAGAAAAATCCCTTGCTCTAGAAATTTAAAAGAATGAAAGGCTTGCTTGTGATTTATCTACATCTCATGCTTCTATTTCTAGCCTTAAAAATGCTAATGATGATTTAAATGCTAGAATAGAGAAGTTGAATGCCTCTAGTTCTTCTTTGGAGCATGTTTCAATTTATACTAGATGTAAAGATCATGATTTTGATGTCTACATGGATCATGCTTCAATTATTGCTAAGTTGAATGATGAAATTGCTCATTTAAGTGGTCAACTTAAAACTTGCAAAAATAAGACAGAAAAGGATAGGTTTGCTAGGAATGCCTTTACCATTGGTAGACATCCATCCCTTAAGGACGGACTTGGCTTCCATAGGGGAGCTAAGAACTTGAACAGCCCTAAGGCCCCCAACTTTACTAAGGAGAAAGGGAAAGCGCCTATGTCAAGTAGCTCACATTCTTTTCATGATAAGAAGAACCATGTCTTTATTTGTACTCATGTTAAGAATGCTAAGAATATCCATCATATGCTTGCAATGATTACACTATTTTACCTAAGAGCCATGATGCTGCTTTTGCTCCTCGTACTGTGATTGCTTCATCTAGTGGTTCTTATGCTCATAGTAGGAGTAGATCTAGGCGTCGTGCATCTAATGTTGTTTCTCATGCGCCTAAGGATAGGAGTGCATCTCATGGTCCTTCAATAAGAATACTAATTGCCTATGCTACTAACCATGATTTCAAGTTGTATCAAATGGACGTCAAGAGTGCATTCCTAAATGGGCCACTACAAGAGTTGGTCTATGTGGAGCAACCGTCGGGCTTTGAAGATCCAAAGAAGCCAAATCATGCGTTCCTCCACAAAGCACTCTATGGGCTCAAACAACCACCTAGAGCTTGGTATGAATGTCTTAAAGATTTCTTACTTAAGAGTGAATTTGAAAAAGGAAAAGCAGATTCTACTTTATTTACCCATAAATTTGATAATGAATTGTTTGTGTGCCAAATATATGTTGATGACATTATATTTGGTAGTACTAATGAGGAATTTTGTGAGGAATTTAGTAGGGTGATGACAAATAGGTTCGAGATGTCTATGATGGGTGAGCTCAAGTTCTTCTGGAATTTCAAGTGAAGTAGCTAAGGGAAGGAATCTTTCTATGCCAAACTAAATATATTCAAGACATGTTGAAGAAGTTTGGTATGGCGAAGGCAAAGCCCATCAAGACTCCAATGGCATCAAATGGGCATCTCGACCTCAATGAAAAGGTAAACATGTAGATCAAAAGCTTTATAGATCTATGATAGGTTCACTACTCTATTTATGTGCATCTAAGCCTGACATTATGCTAAGTGTGTGCATGTGTGCTCGTTTTCAAGCTAACCCAAAAGAGTGCCACTTAGTGGTCGTGAAGAGAATCTTGAGATACTTAGTTCACACCCAAAACCTAGGACTTTGGTATCCTAAAGGCTCTTTTTTCGATTTACTTGGCTATTCTGACTCGGATTATGCTGGCTGCAAAGTAGATCGAAAAAGCACCACAGGGACTTGCTAATTCCTTGGGCGGTCCTTGGTGTTGTGGAGTTCCAAGGAACAAAATTGTGTTGCACTTTCCACTGTTGAAGCTGAGTACATAGCAGTTGGTGCATGTTGTGCCCAGTTGCTATGGATGAAGCAAAATTTGAGAGACTTTGGTTGTGAGTTTAACAAAATTTCGCTGCTTTTTGACAATAAGTGTGCCATTAAAAATGCAAACAATCACGTGCAACACTCTAGAACTGAACACATTGACATTAGACATTATTTTTTGAGAGATCGTGAAGCCAAAGGAGATATCGAATTATGCCATGTGAGCACCGAAAATCAACTAGTCGATATCTTCACTAAACCCCTTGATGAGACTAGGTTTTGCTTTCTTAGGAGTGAACTAAAAATTTTGGATTCTCGAAACATATCTTGAAAACTTGCACATAAAAGTTCAGTGTTGTGTATGTATGCTTGTGATGCTAAACTGATGTTTCAAACACTTGTTTTTCACATTTAAAATTATTTTATTTTGGTTGAGATGGATAAAATAGAAAGCTTGTTTGTGAACTTAAGCGAAATAGGTCTCTGCTGGAAACTAATCGAGTAAACTGGCTCAACCGGTGTCTCAACCGAAATCCTCTATACAGAAAACTGGCTCAGCCGAACCCAACACCAGCTGAACCAATTTTTCTGTGCTCTAGCGCTTGACCACTGCTATGTTGTGTTAGTCTGCACAATAGCCTTTCTGCTGCAAAACCAGCTGAGCTAGGTCTGAGACCGGCTGAGCCAGGTCTGCACAAGGTTGTCAGCCGACAGATGCCTTTTTCTTTTCTTTTCCCCCCTTCTTCCCTCACTTCCCAGTCGCCTTTCTCAGTCGGGTCCGACTACTCCTTTCTCTCCCTCTCCAACTCATCTTCACTCAAGAATACTCTCAATCCCTATCAAGAAAATCGGAGAACTTTGTGGGGTTGCTCCCCTTGAGCTCCTCCACATTTCCCCTCATCTATTTGAAGTTTATCCGCAAGAATCTCCGGATCGAGGTACTTCTATCGTTCTTCATTCTTGTGACTCGATCTATGGATTTAGTGTGTTTATTGTGATTCCCTTCGAGGAGTAGAATGGGTTGGATGTATGGAACACTCCCCGCAAGGGATTCTCTTTATCTTGAACTTTTTGTGAAGAAGAATTTCATGTAAATTGAACCGTTCACATGAACTGTTGAACTACGTGCACAAGTTCACTATTTTCCTTCTTCACATGTGTTCTTCAAATTCCTTGAAAATCATTACTTCATACACCTTGTGTTTCTCTTTTGGACTCAAAGATGGTTCATCGCGAAATCCTTCGGTCATTGAATCTGACTCCGACGAAGACTTCCAAGAGATTCATGCGAAGACCCCTACCCGATTCAGGTCGAGGAAGGGGCTCTAGGAACATTATGATGGAAGCTAGGGCCTCTGGGTCACAAAGTACTTGTGGGCAAATGGCTCGCAACCCATCTAGTTGCCCATGCCCAGTTGCAAATCCTCAGGCCTAGGAGCCCTCAAGCGATGATGAAGGTGGAAAGGACAATGTGACTGACCCTCCTATTCCAGATGCTCCCATTGTTGGTGGTCTAGTTCTTCATAAGGCCAAAGCTAGAAGAACTGCTAGTGGAGGCTCGATGGTTCTTCTAGAAATGCGCTACTAGAATCTAGCTCTTCGCAGGCGATACATTCGCATTGAAGATAACTGCTTCTTGATTTTATTGCATGTGGATTTCTACAACACTGTCTGTTGGGGGTCTTCTTCTCCGCTGAAGGCCCTCAAGACAAAGACACTATTGGGGGCGTTCGTCTTCCGAAGGTCCTCAAAAACACGACTAACATGCTTTCCAAGTATAATATACTGTCATAGGAACCTTCGACTTTGAGATGAAGGTGTGCATGACATGAAGGGCGCGATCTGGGAGAAGGATGAATCAATTCCGAAGCTACGAATGAAGAAGCATCGGCTTAACGCAAGGGCGGTGATGGAGAATGGAACCGACCTAAAGGGGAATATACTGCCAAGTCCTCGACTGATTACTCCTTAGTCAGTAGTAGGTGTCAAGGACATGGATGTAATTTTACCCAGGCTGCGTCCTGTGCCTATAAATAGATGAACAGTAACACCGTACTGTTCACGCTGACTTGTAATCACTTGTACGTCGCTCTCGGGTTCTCACCTTCTGTCAAACCGAAGGTACAATTGTAATTAATATCATTAATACTTGTTCATGATTATATAATAAGAAACACAAATAATCTGATGATTTAATGTGATTATTCATGTTCCTTTCTATGTTTTATATGTCTCTGCTTTCATTATTACATACTGAAATGATGAAGGTATGTCATTCATAACCTTCGTCTGAAGTTCATTATATCCCAAGGGAGATAATGCTTCAAGAGATGAAGGTCTTTAACCATTAACATTTGTGTTGCCTTGTTCTTAACTCATAGCATTTGAGAACAGGTCCCCAACATTGGCGCCCACCTCTGGTGAACTCATTCGACCACCTTCGGCAAGTTGTGACCTTCGTCATGCCACCGAAGAAATCTTCAGCGCTGGGGGCTGCATTGCAGCCACTGAACGTCAACCAAGAAACACTACGCGAAGCTAGAAGCCAAAAAAAGAATGCTACAAGTTCAACGCCTCAAGAGGAGGAGTTGGACCAAGAAATCAGGGATCTCGAAGCCATCCATCAACAAGTCCAAAGGAAGGAGAAGATGCTTCGCCTTGCTGACCTTGAGAAGAAGATCGATGAGGCCGCTGAGGAAATGCATCATCTCACTCAAGATGACCAGGACCGAAGACCTCAACGCAGAGAGCTTCGTCAGGACAATTCTTACGATGATGACGAATGGTATGATGATTTCTAGGATGGAAATTTTGCTTTTGATGATGCTTCTCCTCTGTCAGCAGAACTGCAGCCTACCCCATGGCCCCCATCATACAAGCCACCCTAGCTCCCTATGTATGATGGGCATTCAGACCCGAAGCAGTTTTTAATGAGCTACGAAGCAACCATATCTTCATATGGGGGCAACACTGCAGTCATGGCGAAATCCTTCGTCATGGCAGTCATGAATGTCGCACAAACTTGGTACTCTTCTCTTTGGCCAGGAACAATCACATCATGGCAGAAGTTGAAGGATATGCTGATCACCAGTTTCCAAGGATTTCAGACGAAGTCGGTCACTGCTCAGGCTCTGTTTCAATGCACACAGGACCACGAGGAATACCTTTAGGCATATGTCCAGAGGTTCTTGCGTCTGAGAGCACAAGCGCCCATAGTGCCTAATGAAAATTGTCATTGAGGCCATGATCAAAGGGCTTTGGCCAGGACCTACGACTCAATACTTTGCCAGGAAACCCCCTCAGACCCTAGAGAAGCTTCTTCAGAAGATGGATGAGTACATCCGGGCTGATAATAATTTTCGCCAGAGAAGGGAAGAAGCCTATATGTTTTCTAAAATGACTAGGGGCTTAGAAGGAAGTATCTACCCTAGGCATGTCAGATCAATCCATAACTCCAGCCAGAGTGATGACAGAGGAAGCCAGCTTCAAAGGCCACAACACAACTCCCAATCCTCAGGACAACAGCAAAGCTCTTTCAGGCCACCAGCCCCAAGGGGCAGGGGCGGCAGGGGCTTCGAAGGAAGGTATGGGGATCAGCCCAGAAAGCTCTATTGCTTATTCTGTGGTGAAGACAAGGGCCACACTACAAGAACATGCCAGGTCACCATTCAGAAGCAAAAGGAGATTGTCGAAGCAGAGGCGCGACAGAATCAACCGAAACAGGTCTTACATACTGCTTCATGCTATTCTCCCTATGTACCAGAATACGTAGGTAATCAACCTGTGGCTTCTGTTGCTTCAGCAAGTCATTCACAAGCTTCCTCGGCCCAGCTCCCATTACCACCACCATTGCCACCTACTCACACCCGAAGCCAACAGCCAGAAGGGCACCAGCACGCCCAACAACAGCGTGACTTCCGGGAGGAGTCCGAAGCTTGTACAATCAATAGTACTGTGCCAGAATCAAAGCATATCTACTGAAGAATATCCTACTCTTAATGTACCTTTATCTTTTATGTCATTTTATTTTTTGAAAGAAACAAGTTGCGAAGGACTAATTTTCGATTTCATGTAATAATTGTGCTTGCATCAATGAGTAAAATATGCCTTCCTCACAGTTTTCTGAAGCTCGAATATCGATCCTAAGGGAGCGGAGTAAGTTTCAAAGCTACAAAAAATCGTTCCTAAGGGAGCGCAGAGTAAATTCCGAAGCTACAAAAAGTCGTTCCTAAGGGAGCGCAACGTAAGTTTTCTGCTCAAAAGTCGTTCCTAAGGGAATGCAGAGCCAAAAAATTAAGTTCCAAAGTTGCCAAAAAGTCATTCCTAAGGGAGAGCAGCGTAAGTTTTCTGCTCAAAAGTCGTTCCTAAGGGAATGCAGAGCCAAATACCACCAAAATATAAGGTGAAGAAGCTCAAAAGTCGTTCCTAAGGGGATGCCGAGCTTAAATGCCACCGAAATAGAAGGTGAAGAAGCTCAAAAGTCGTTCCTAAGGGGATGCAGAGCTTAAAAGACTCAAAAGACGTTCCTAAGGGGATGCAGAGTCTTATGTGTTCTAGTGTGGGCGCATGTGTGTGTCTTCGGCATCACCATCATTTTTGCATCACATCATCATATCATTCTACATAATATTACATCATACATCATATCGCATCAACAACAAAAAAAGGATTGAATACGAAGCAAATCTTCGGCAAATACTTTGGTAGAAAGAAAATGTGCTGAGGCACGAAGCGAACTTCGGGAAATACATTTTTATCGGACTTACCAAAGGAGGGGTTTCTTTCTTTACGAAGCATGAAAAGAAAGGAAGGTGTTTTTTCGCTGAAGGCTCGAAAATGATACGTGCGTAAATTTCATGCATCGTAAAGAAATATATTACAGAAATTTACATGTCTGATTAATTGTTTCATACATCAAATATTACAGAGTATCATTACAATAAAGTCTAATCTTCCCTAAGAATTTTTTCTGCGGCTTCGTTCAATAGTTTATCGACGACTTCGTCGATAATGGAGTTAGCAATGCTCATTACATCCAGTGCTTCCTTCATGTCCAGATCAGCTAGGGGGTTGTACGGCTCCGACAGTGGTGACAGTTCAGCTGTAGTAGGTAAACTATTAGTTCGAAGCCACAAAGTAAGTACCGAAGCTAAAATTCAAAAATAATACCTATGCGCCTTTCGCGTTCAGCAGCTTCTTCAGCTCACCTAGCTTCATCTCGGGCGTCATGGGTGCCTTTTTCATTCTTCTTTATAATTTCATTAGCCAATTCTCGGCCACCATGCACCCAGACATCAGAATAAAACTTTCCACCCACCAAAGTCACTTCGGCTGAAGGGTCTTGTTGGGACCATGCTTCGTCGCCGAAGGTCCTGCGGAAAGAAACAGCTTCGGCTGAAGCTGCTTGAACATGATGCCGAAGACACCGTTCACGAAGCTTCGGAACTACAGCATATCCGAAGATGAAGGGTCGAACCGACTTAAAGATAGAATGACCTTTTAGCCCATAAGGGTCTGAGTCATTGTTGTAAACTTTTATGAGGGGCATAATTGTAATTCCTCATGAGCTGTGTCCTGTGCCTATAAATAGTGAACAGTATTCCTTTACTGTTCACACATTCCTGTAATTGCTAACGCATCACTCGGGAATTATTGTTTGTCAAAGGCAAAGGTATAAATGTACCTAAACATTGTATTCAAATATTATAAATTCATTTAATAAGATATGTGAATGATGTCGTTTATTTTCAATGTATTTAACTTTAATATTTCATGTTTTACTTTACTTTGTATTATTTTTATAAGCTCACTTACGAAGATGAAAACCTTCGTAGCATTATGCCCGTGACCTTCGTCCGAGGTTCATTAAATCCTTGTGGAAATAATGCCCTTCGTCGGACGAAGGGCATTGATATTTAACATTTTATGTTGTCTTATTCTTAATTCATAGCATTTGAGAACAAGTCCCCAACATTGGCGCCCACCTCCGGTGAACTCACTTCCACTTTTTTGAGCTGATGGCTTCGTTCAACATTCAAGCTGGAGCTGCTTCGGCTCCGAGGTTGGTACTCCCGATAACAGGCGGTTCATGCTCAGAGCCAGCCAACAAGAAGCAGAAGGAGGCACAGAGAAGGGTACAACATGTCGGGGTGCAAGGACCCTTCATCAAGTCAAGATGGTCTCACATTCCAATTACCTTCTCCCAAGAGGATCTTCAACTCAAGGATTACCCACACAACGATGCTATGGTTATCTCTTGTGTGATCAAAGGATTTCTGGTCCATAATGTTTTGGTTGATACAGGCAGCGCAGCTGATATCATATTTGCTAAGGCCTTCAGACAGATGCAAGAGCCCGAAGACAAAATTCATGATGCCACACATCCCCTTTGAGGCTTCGGAGGAAGGCAATTGTAGCACTCGGCAAAATCACAATGCCAGTGACCTTCGGATTTATCAACAACACAAGGACTGAACAAGTTGTGTTTGATATTGTTGACATGGAATACCCTTACAATGCAATCATTGGTCGTGGTACTCTCAATGCCTTCGAAGCAATTCTTCATCCAGCTTATCTTTGTATGAAGATACCTTCGGACCAAGGGCCCATTGCTATTCATGGAAGTCAGGAAGCTGCCAGAAGGGCCGAAGGAAATTGGACAGACTCAAAAGCAATCCATAATGGAACAATTGGATCTATACCATTAAAAGATCCAAACTTTAGATATATACCATGGACCTCATATGTCATTGACTCATGTGGACCCACATGTAAGTGAGATAGTAATGGTATGGATCCAAAATGGTGATCTTTTAATGGTATGGATCCAAATTTCCCATCCATAATATAGATGGAGCTGAAGCTTGTGAGCAATACAAGTTCAGAATGGAAAAGTTGCTTCGGCTGATCAGCCGAAGCCCATGCTCTTATGTGAGGACATAGCAGAGCAGAAGGTGCTATTGGGATCTCAACTGTCCGAAGAATAGGAGAAAACCTTGATAAGGTTTTTGTTCAACAATAAAGATGTTTTTGCTTGGTCAGCTAATGATCTTTGCGGAGTTAACAGGGATGTTATTGAGCACTCGCTCAATGTTGATCCATCCTTCAGACCCAGAAAGCAGAGGCTTCGGAAGATGTCTGATGACAAGGCCGAAGGTGCTCGGAATGAAGTGAAAAGACTCCTCAGTGCCAGAGTTATCCGAGAGGTAAAATACGCAGAATGGTTGGCTAACACTGTTATGGTGAAGAAGGCCAATGGTAAATGGAGAATGTGTATCGATTTTACTGATCTCAATAAGGCTTGTCCGAAGGACGAGTTTCCATTGCCAAGGATATATTCCTTAGTCGATGCAGCAGCTTCATCAGAACTTATGAGTCTGCTGGATTGCTATTCAGGCTATCACCAAATCTGGATGAAGAAGGAGGATGAACCGAAAACCAGCTTCATAACCCCTAGTGGAACATATTGTTACCTTCGGATGCCTGTGGGGCTTAAGAATGCTGGAGGAAGCTTCAGCAGAATGACAGCGAAGGTTCTCCATTCTCAGATAGGCAGGAATGTGCTAACTTATGTTGATGACTAGGTGAGTGCCCGTGCGTTGCAACGGGAACATATAATACCACGATAACTTATATACAAATGTGTGCCATATTGTTTTGAGAAAATGTTTCATAATCTATTTATAATTCTAGCCATACGTGAATTTTGTTATTTTAATCTAGCTATTTCACCATTATATTAAACCATCAGTACCATACAAACTTTATATATAATCGTAGAGTGCATATGCATTGCTATGCGTTGCGATGGAACATAAATTATCACGCCTCCGGAGCCCTTGCGGACTGTGCTCACATCATGTTTTTGGTCATCACGTCCCATAGCCCATCGTAGACAATGATGAGGAACTCATCATCTTCCATCAGGGTGGTCAGCGGATCTTTGGTTCAGTGATAGAGGCAATGGCGAGCCTTGTGGTAGTTTCATGTCCCAATCCCCTAAAGCCCGGGTCACAGACAGTACGTTGTTGAGGTAGCCATCTTCATCATTGTCTACGATGGTATGATAAAGCGTTACTGATATAATGAAATCGAAGAAGGCATTACTCAGTTACTGATATAATGAAATCAAAGAAGGCATTACTGATATCCCAGAGAAGAGATCAAGTAAATAAATGCAAAAAAAGAGGTAGTGATTAATACCCAGTTACAAAGCAACAATGTTTTTTTCAAGGATTCATAGAAGTTATACAAAATTAGAAGGTTTGGCATCTACTTAGTGTACAAATTAGCTAGAAACCTTAACCTGCACGACTCAAGATTATGTTATATCGAACATCAAAACCAAACTACAACACAAAAAGAGGCACACCCCAAACTATAAGGATATGTTTGGGAGCAAGAGAATTGACGAAGATTGAGAGAGCTAAAATACTCTTCATATTCAATTTTGATAGGAAGGGAATTTTAGTCCACTCATCCCCTCCAATTGTCTTGCTCCCAAACAAGCTCAGCAACCATACTTACACATAGTAATCAGGACAATAACGTGATGAGAATAGGTTAAAAGCCCTAATCCTCATCGTCTCCCTTTACATAAAACTCTAGGTCCTGGAGCTCCATACATAACATAGCTCCATTTGCAAACACATATCATGCCACAATCTTCTAGATTTCTGCATGAATATATACTATTAAACACTGCGGATTACACCAGTTGGCAACATATATATGTACAATACCGGGATAACAAACTGGACATGCTACTAAAGCGCAGAACTCCAGTCCTCATGCAGATTTGGCAAACCCAATCATGTTCTCGCCGAAGTCAAAAACAGTGTGGTAGACACCCATAAAAACATCACCAAGTATCCTGAATGTTTACAAGATAGATGTCAGATTGCATGCTTGATTCTTGCTAGATAAAGCAAATACTGTGTAGAGTGTGGATTACTGCCACTTATGTACATATATGTTCAGCGTACCAGAGAGGACCACGAGGAGGCGGTACATCAAATGACATAAACCCACTGATGCAGATAGTTTGTCCTGCTTGCTCCAGCTTCACTATGTACTGCAACACAAAGGCAATCAGTGGATTCAAGAGAAATAGAAGAAGTATATGTTTGCACCAAAGAATATCCAATAAATGAACTGTAACTTTGAAAATGAGATCATGGTTCCCTAGACAATGTTTCACTACTAATTCAAACACTGAAGAAACTGTAAGTAGGGAGTTACCTGCTCTGGTGTTAAGGTGAAAGTCTTATTTGCTATGGTGAATGCAAGATTTGGCATCTTTGAGATCTGATGGCAATCAACAGTTGACTCGCCATTGGGGCTAGGGAGACGCTCACAGAGCTGCAATGCACATTAAAATAAGAAATGCTGTCACATTCTACACAGTTCCCAATCATAGAACTGTCCAAACATAACAAAGTATCCCAACCTGATTAGCTCGCAGAGACGCAATGATCCTGCAGAACCAAAAATAAATCAAGACTTTCATCTAGGGAAAGAACATGTGACGAAACAGTCAGAAAAATAAATCATAGAAAGCTCCCTTCCAAGCTTTAAATTATGGCAAAGCACTCCTAAAATAATTTGTCGTACCATCATCTAGAATCTGAAATGTTGAGAACAGGAAAACGGTAACGTAAAATATACAAGTAATTAGATGCATGGGTTAATGGTAACAGAAGGGGAAGAACAGTTACAGTGATATATGCAACGTATTTGAGGAAATGCCACCACCCCTCATAGCGGCATAGAAACTACAGGCGAGAGGCAATGATCGATGCCTTCCTAAGGTGCCTCTCACCTGTTGAAGAGGGCTGACTTGCCAACATTGGGGCGGACGAGGAGGAAGACGATGGGGAGAAGCACGGCGTCCACCTTGGTGAAGTCGAAGCATGACTGCTTCATGGGGTTCTTCCTGACCCTGACCTTGGCTTAGGCTTCACGGCAGCCGCTGAATCCTCGGTGGTGGAGTTGTCGAAGGACAGGGGCATGGCCTCCCTCGATTCGACCACCACCCGGTGCCTGCGTGCCTGGTCGCAGTTGCCGCCGTTGAAGCCGTGCTCGGAGGAATACCAAGTCCCTATCGCAAAGAACGTGGGAGGAATACCAAGTGCCTGGTACAAGGAATCAGCAACCACGGGAGGGCGGTGCTTTTATGTAGAATGACAACATTAAGGGAAATTGAGCTACACACCTTTCAAATCTTTCATAAAAAGGATTTAACTGAGTTGGTTAGGTGATCTGAGTAGCACTCCTCAGGTTCTGAATTTGACTCCCTATGAGAGCAAATTTTATGCGGGGGTTAAAAAATCCCTTCGTCTGTCCTATTGCCGAAGCACTGGTCTAAGGTCCTGGCACCGGTCGTGGGTTAAAAAAAATTCCCCTTGTCTATCCGACACCATGTGGTTGTCTTACCACTGGTAGGTCGAGTTTTTTTATCTGGTGTGGCACAATTATTTTATTTGCAATTACTAAATTACTATATACAAGAAACAGAAGATCAGCCTAAATTGGAGCGTGGAAGAATAGTTACATGAGTATTTTGATGGTACTTGGATTGGACTTTGTCAGGTGAGTCACCATCGCCTGCCACCATGAATGAAAAGGTATCAAAACTATCACCAAACACGAAGTAATTCCAAAAGCTTTGGAGCTAAACACAACACATTAGATAAGTTCAACATTCTGTACAGCACCATACATATGATGGAGCCACTACCATCACCACCTGAGTTGTGCAGCCTCACCCAATCATCCACTATTTCCTTCCATTTCCTTCAAAACCAAAGACAAAGACAAATCCACAATCAGATTATCGGAAGACAGTTATGTCCTGTCAATCCAATGGAGCAGTCAGCTGATTCATAACCTAACGAGCAGCTTCACCAGTTGCCGGACCTCGTTGGATGGGTGCTTACGCAGGCCATTCACATGGTGGCCGATGTCCATGTCCTGCAAAGACAGAATCGCAAAATTTAGTTAATTCTAAATAATTGACAAAATTATACAAAACAAACTATCTAGATAAGGAAGTGATTGAGGCTATGTCAGCGATGCTCGTACCAGCCTGCAAGACGGACAGATGACACTCTGTCGAACACCTGGTGGGCGTAGGCGAGGTGTTGAGGAAGATGAGTACGACGCAGGAGTCAAGCCCCAGCGCCCACGCTAGGAATGGCAGTGACGAGCTTGCCAGGGGCAGGATGGAGATCAGAGAAGGTCGAACCTTCTCGACGGGGAACGTGAAGGGTACGACGTCGACGACGGCGAGGCGGACAACCGAGGGCCACGAGAGCTAGCCATGGACGCAAGCAACTTTCTGCGCTAGGGCCTAAGCCTGTCGTAGACCTCCCCGCCATCTGCATCGTCCGCCTAGCCCCCAAGCTCTCTGGCACGGCGACCTCGAGACATCAAATTCGAGATGGTGGTGATGGTGTCTGGGTCTGCGGCTGCTGCTGCTAGTGATGCACGGACGGCGCGGGCGCGGTACTGGGAGGTCCGCCATCCACGGCGCGGTACTGGGTGGCGGATCCACGGGCGAATCTCTAGATTGGGGCAAGGATGGTGGGAAGGACAGGATGGAAGGGCAAAATCTCTGGATATCCACCATCTGTAGAGCTTGGGACCGCGCGGAAGGGCAAGATCTCTGACGATAGAAGGGAGAGATGCATTGCTCGGGTAGAGTGGATCTGTGTGGTGGCCGAGTCGGGGATCGCGCCCTTCCATGGAGGAGTGGACTGCGCGTACCTTCCATGGAGAGCCGGGTTTGCCGAGGTCGGGCCGCGGGGGCCGGCGAGATTGCTGCGGGTGAGGGCGAGCTTGCCGCGACATCCTGGGTGGTCCAAGAACGGGTGGGTAGGAGGAGGGAGAGCCTAGAGCGCACTTGCCTTGGTGATGACGGTGTCGGAGTCACCGAGGGATACGGCACAGGCGCTGTCGTGGTAGCTGCCGGTGATCCTGAAGTCGCAGGCGGCAGGCCTGCTCGGCGTCGTTGCTGGCGATGAAGACGCTGACCTTGGTGGGCCCCTGCAGCTGGATCACGGACGGCTTCACGGCGCTGAAGTATGTTGTCCCGCCGGCGGGAGCTGTCGCCCTGGAGCCGGGTTTGCCGAGGCGAGGCAGCGGCGGCGCTTGCTGTTGGAGAGGAGGCTGTGGACGGGTTGAGAACTTGAGATAATGGCGACGGCGAGATTTGTGGGGGCGGGGGAGGCGAGATTCGCGGAGACAGGGGGCAGGCGAGATTCGTGGGGCAGGCGAGGCATCACGGCTGTTGATGCGATCCAAGATTTCGGGCGGGGCGGAGGGGCGTGGAGGCGCGGCAGAACCACAACTGTGCACGCCTACGATACTAACATAAGTAGTAGTAGAGATATCATTGTAAAAAGCACGAAGCAAGATAATCACATTGCTGATCTGCAGGAGACCTTCGCTAATTTTAGACAGGCTGGTTTAAAGCTGAATCCAGAAAAATGTGTCTTTGGAGTGAAGAAGGGGAAATTTCTTGGTTGCCTAGTTTCAACAAAGGGAATTGAGGCTAATCCAAGCAAAATCGAAGCTATACTTCGAATGGAACCACCAAGTACAAAGAAGGGGGCTCAAAGATTGACAGGAAGGCTGGCATCTCTCAACAGATTCATATCTAGATCAGCAGAGAGAAATTTACCATTTTTCGAAGTGCTGAAGTCAGCCGAAGTTTTTCAATGGGGACCAGTCCAGCAGAGAGCCTTCGAAGAACTGTAGCAATATTTGATAGATCTAACAACACTAACTCCACCAACGCCAGGGGCTCCTTTGTTATTATATGTGGCAGCTTCGCACTCAGCGGTAAGTGCAGCACTTGTCCAGGAGAAGCTTGAAGGCCAAGTCAAGAAGCAGGCCCCAATATATTTTGTATCCAAAGTTCTTAGTTTATCAAAGAAAAATTATACAGAATTGGAGAAAGTACTGTATGCTGTTTTGATGGCCTCCAGGAAGCTTCGGCATTATTTTCAAGCTTACAACATAATTGTTCCTTCTTCACAACCGTTGAAGGATATTATAAGAAATCGAGAAGCTACTGGAAGGATTGGAAAATGGGCTGCAGAGCTCAATGAATTTTGTATTGATTTTGTCCATAGATCTTCGATTCAGTCCCAAGCGTTGGCAGACTTCATTGCTGACTGGACGCCAGGGGCTCAGGAGGAAGAAACGAATAAAGATGCCGAAGCATGGACAGTGTTTTGCGATGGGTCTTGGGGAACCTTCGGAGCAGGAGCAGCTGCTGTGTTGGTTTCACCTTCCAAAGTTAAAACTTGTTATGCGGCAAGACTTGATTTCAGTTGTACAAACAATATTGCTGAATACGAAGCTCTGCTCTTGGGTCTTCGGAAGTTAAAGGCAATGGGGATCAGAAAGGCCATTCTTAAAACTGATTCCCAAGTTATTTCTGGTCATATTGACAAGAGCTATAAAGCAAGAGATCTGAAGCTTGAAAAATATCTAGATACAGTCCGAAGGATTGAGGCTTCCTTTGAAGGATTCTCTGTTAAAAATATTCCTCGTGGAGAAAATGAATATGCTGATCTATTGGCCAAGTCAGCAGCACAGGGGCTGCCTTTACCTTCGGAAGTATTTTTCGAAACAATAAAAGCACCTTCGGTCGAGCTTCTTGAAAGAGCGGTCCTCAACATATCCCCTGTCTATAGTGAAGATTGGAGAACTGAAATCATCTCTTTCCTTCAGGGTAATTTTCTTTCAGACAACGAAGCTTATAACAGGAGGATAGAAGCAAGAGCTCGACCATATGTCATAATAGAAGGGGAGATATACAAGCGTGGGGTCTGTTCCCCGTTGCTCAAGTGTTTATCCAGATCCGAAGGTATAGAATTAATGAAGGAAATACACGCAGGCATGTGTGGATCTCACATTGGATCTAGGCCTTTGCTCGGGAAAGTTTTTCGTCAAGGATTTTATTGGCCAAAGGCAGCTTCGGATGCAGCGGATTTAGTCCAAAAGTGCGAAGGTTGTCAGAAATGTGCAAGAGATCAAAAACAACCTTCATCTTTAACTCAATTAATACAACCCACTTGGCCGTTGCAAAGGTGGAGCCTTGATTTACTAGGTCCATTACCACCAGCACAAGGAAACTTAAGATATGTTGTAGTGGCAGTGGAATATTTTTCTAAGTGGATTGAGGCAAAGCCTCTAGCCACAATAACTTCGGTTACTATTCAAAAGTTTTTTTGGCAAAATATTGTTTGTCGCTTCGGAGTGCCAAAGGCCATTACTGTGGATAATGGGACACAGTTTGATTCTGAAGCTTTCAGAGAATTTTGTGATCAAATTGGCACGAAGATCCATTTTGCATCAGTTCGACATCCGGAGTCAAACGGACTTGTTGAAAGAGCTAACGGGATCATAATGACAGGAATAATGAAGTCAATCTTCAATCAGCCCAGGGGAAAGTGGCCAGACGAGTTAATCAAAGTGGTGTGGAGCCATAACACAACCATGTCAAGATCAACAGGCTTTACGCCATTCAAACTATTGTTTGGGGATGAAGCAATAACCCCGCAAGAGGCCAAAGCAGGATCAATAAGAACGGTAGCTTCGGCAGAAGGTGAAGACGAAGCTGATTGCTCTGTGGAAAAAGATGCTATAGAAGGGATCAGACTTCAAGCTGTGGAAAACATCAATAAATATCAAGCCGAAACAATAAAATGGCGTGACAGGAAGGTTAGGCTGAAGAACATTGAACCAGGACATCTGGTGCTTCGAAGAGTAGCCAACCCTGAAACAGTAGGCAAATTACAGCTGAAGTGGGAAGGACCTTTTTTGGTAGTATCTTCGTCAAGACCTGGTTCCTATAGATTGAAGGATATGGACGGCAACGGCATTCCTAGATCATGGAATGCGGATGAGCTTCGGCGATATTATGTTTAGTTTGATGTAATTTTTTCTATTTTTTTTTGTGGCACCCTTTTCCTTTCCAAAGGGGGAGAAAGGTTTTTAATGGGGCCACAACATGTAATTTTTCTTTTCCTTATTTCAATTCTATAAAAGTGATATCCCCCAAAAAATGTAAATGTAAATGCCAAGGGAAAAGAAAAGAAAACAGGGAGAAGCTCAAAAGTCGTTCCTAAGGGAATGCAGAGCTTACAGCGAAAAGTCAACGCTAATTCCGCTGAAAGTAAAAGGCGAAGAAGCTCCTAAGGGAGGCTTACAGCGAAAAGTCAACGCTGATTCCGCTGAAAGTAAAAGGCGAAGAAGCTCCTAAGGGAGGCTTACAGCGAAAAGTCAACGCTAATACACCGAAAAGTAAACGATGAAGCTGAAAAGTAAAAAGATTTGAATCATTCCCAAGGGGATGAAGGGCTATGATTATGGTTTTTGAACATGTGTCCCAATATTCATCTGCACAATACATTTCATCATGTCATTTGCATTCATAAACATTCATTTAGACATATATAGAATCATCATCATACCACACAAAAAAGATAGATGCTTCGGCAATGAGGAAAGACTTCGAAAAAGGAAAAAAAATTATGCTTCGTTGTGTACGAAAAGAACGGAAGGTTTTTTTCGCCTTCGGCTCAAAAAAGAAGTTTCGTCCACAGCAAAGCAGATTGTACACAGATAGCGGAAACAAAATATATTACAAGGTATGTACAAATTTACATGAGTTTTTCCATAATGATATTACAAAAGTCTCTCCAGAATTTTTGCAGGAAGGAATATTGTAGCAACTATCATACTTCAGCTTTGTCATACTTCAGCTTCGTCATACTTCAGCTTCGTCATCCTACGTATATTAAAGAGCAGAATAAGAAAGGTGCAAATTTCAAGGAGAAGGTAAAAGTAATAAATATAAGTTTCTTACCGGCTTAAGATGACTTCGAGCTTCGTCACCCGCCATTTTCCGCCCGCCATTTACCCAAATCTGGGTCATAAATCTATTTCCGATGCTTCGAGCTAGGCTTGGAATATCTATCAGATCTGATGATGATAAGCTGAAGTTTGGTCTATTCACAATTTTTCCATGCGTATAGCCAGCCTTCAGAAAAGCGGTAGCTGTGCCCCGAGAAGCTACCAGGGCGCAGAAGTCGGCATGGCCACCAATAACTTCGTCAAGAGCATCAACCTCGCCTTCAATATATTCTAATGTGCTGGGCAGGTTTTCAGCTGAAGGTGTAAATTTTTCAGAGCTGGCTCCGATAGAATGAAACACATCCTTCAGCCGCTGCACGCATCGGCTGCCGAAGCTTAGGCACTTCTCTTGAAGTTCCTTCAAGGATTTTTGCAAATTTGAATTCTTCTCCATCTCAGTTTTAAGACTTGCTTCAAGGTGTTTCTTTTCCTGCTCAGATTTTTCTGATTGTTTGAGCAATTCATTCTTTAAACTGTCATTCTCGACTTGGACCTCAGCCAAGGAGCCTTCCATAGACTGAATAACAAAGTCTTTCTTTTCTAATGTACCTTCGTGTTCTTTAGCCATGATTTCAAGGTCCTGGATGGTGAAGTCCTTCTTTTTCAGAATAGCTTCGTAATTTTCAACTTTTTCTTCCAAATCTTTGATGATAGTTTTGTTCTTCTCCTCTTCGAGATCTTGTTGCATTTTTAAAACCTTACTTAATAGTATACTCTGCCAAAACAATCTTCGTCAGAAAATGACCTAAAAAATATAATAATAATAATAATAAAATTTGTTACCTTAAAATTAGCATAGAGCAGGCTTCCGGCGATATGGTGTCGCTGGTACCTGTAGAGATCCGCTTCTAGCTTTGGCAGGCCAACGCTTTTGGAGAGGGTTCTAACAACTTTGGCCTCGGTGCGGTTCCGAAGGCTTCTTAGCTTCCTTTCGTTGACCCCACCAAATAGCGTAGCCCCTGGCTAATACCCGCAAGATATGACATATTTTTTCAACTCTTCTATTTCAGGCGCCTGTTAGCTCTTGTCCAAGCAAATCTTGAAAGTTAAAATTTTCTTCTTCTAAAATGTCATCGATCTGCTTTTTTCCCTTTTCAGTTGTCGTGTTTACCGCAGCCACAATAGCTTCTTCTTCAGCCATTTTCAGGAGAATATTGTCAATAACTTCAAGAGTGGTTTCCATATTCGAACCTTCCGTGGTCCCGGCTTCGGCCCCAGTAGCTTTGGTTTCGCCGGTTTCAGCTTCGGTGGTTTCCACTCTGGTAGCTTCGGCTGTGGCGCCTTCGGCTTCAGCGGTCTCGGCAAAAACAATTTTTGACACTATCACCGGTGGCAGCGTCTGATGAATCACATCTGCTATTTGAATAATTCTTCATTTTTTCGGCAGTGCAGGACTTTCTGCTGCCGAAACTTCTTTGTCCTTCTGAAAAAACTTCGTCAGTTCCGGCGCCAGCGGACTTAGCTTGACAGGCAAGGGTTCAGTCATTACCTTCAGAATCTCTTCTACTTCGGCAGCAGAAGGTGTCGCAGGAGTGTCTTCTTCTCAAACCAACGTTTTTGGTTCTGGAGATGCAGTTTTCCTTTTTCTTGCAGCAGCCACCTTCGGCTCAGGGCTCAGCTTTTCAGAAATCTCCTTTTTCTTTTTGGTCACTTTGGTGCTTTCTTCGTCAACGGCGCTGGCAATTCTTTTTCTCTTCGGGCCTCCAGCATCTCCGCCCAATCGCCCATAATCAGGATATTCAAAGCCTATAGCATCAAGCACTCTGTTTAGCCTTCGTTTCGGCCGGGTGCCGAAGGCTGGTGTCATCAATTGGTCCTCTTTTTTAGAATAATTTCCAAGAATTTCAGTACTCATTATTTCGATTGTTTCGAGCCATTCTTGGCAGGGTTCCTTAAAATATTTTTTGAATTTATAATGATAGGGTAGTCGGACAAGCTCCCCCTCTTTCTTCTCTCCTTTAAGCTTCGGCATAGCCCATTCCTTCATAGTTGGAAATACTTTGAAAGCCAGAAATTCCTGCACCAAATCCCTAGTGCCAATGTGCTCTGCAATAATTCTGAATTCAGCCAACGCCGTTTGGGTTGGACCTTCTGGTGTCATATTACACTGGGGTCGGGTTTCTCCGAAGATTAGTTCAAGCGGACTCTGTACAAGCTTCTCCTTGTCGTCATCAACTTTGATGTAGAACCATTCCGATTTCCAGCCTGCCGGCCACTTGCTTCGGTAGCTGATCACAAGAAATTTTGTAGTTTTCTGATAGGCAAAATTGTAACAACCAAAATTTTCATGTAGTCCATCCTTTATGGCCTTAGTTTGGTAGTGTAGCTCGCGTACTCGGCAGAAACCTTCGGCAAATGGCTCCACCCCCTGGCTTCGGAGAGCCCAAATATAAACACTAAGCCTAACAATAGCGTTAGGAGTTAGTTGATGAAAATAGATCCCAAACTTTTTAGCACATCAGCAATCATCCTATTTAAAGGAAATCTCAAACCAGCTTTGAGGAAACTCTTGAAAATCACTATTTCATCTTTCTGTGGCTTCGGGGTAATTTCTTCTCCACCAAAGCGAATCATCTTTTTCTCATCTTCGCTAAAGTAGCCCGACTTCACCATCTTTGGGAAATCAGCCTTCGAGATGGTCGACTTCCCGAAGTCCAGATGACTAGGCTTGCTCGGTACTGCGATATTGTAATCACCGTCAGAATCAGCCTCCTCAATATCTGCTTGTTATGCTTCAGCAGCAGGGATGTCTTCCGATGTCATCAATCCAGATCGCTTCATTGCTTCAGAGACAGGAACAGTTTCCGCACCTTCGGCTTCGTCTCCCTCGCGCTCAACTCTAGCAGTAGAGCGCACTCTGGCCATTTAATTTTGAATTTCTTGAAAATTTCTTGGAAATTAATAACCTTTTCTTCCGAAGCTCTTCTTCTGACGAAGCAAACACCAAACAGGAGCTTCGTTTGAACGCAAAAGTTAAGCTTCAGCTATGGTTAAAATTTTTGGCAGCAAAACAGTGCAATAGCAATGAATGCTGTGGTAACTTCACACCTACCTGTCTGTTTATATAGTGCTGCAGGTAAGAAGGTGAATCGTCAGGACTTTTACACCAGGCAAACAGTTGCTCGCACCCGCTGCACGGTGGGCCGCAAAAACCAAATAGTAAACTTGCACGGTGGAACCGCTCTGCGCTCGGAAACTGTATCGTTTCTCGACAACGAGCTCAGGGAAGGTGTTTTTCGGACCTTCGGCTTCCTGAAGCCTAAGAGACTTTTTTCACGAATCAAGCTCGTTACGAAAAACGATCTAGCACCGCGAAGGGGCTACTGTTGGGACCATGCTTCGTCGCCGAAGGTCCTGCGGAAAGAAACAGCTTCGGCTGAAGCTGCTTGAACATGATGCCGAAGACACCGTTCACGAAGCTTCGGAACTACAGCATATCCGAAGACGAAGGGTCGAACCGACTTAAAGATAGAATGACCTTTTAGCCCATAGGGGTCTGAGTCATTGTTGTAAACTTTTATGAGGGGCATAATTGTAATTCCTCATGAGCTGTGTCATGTGCCTATAAATAGTGAACAGTATTCCTTTACTGTTCACGCATTCCTGTAATTGCTAACGCATCACTCGGGAATTATTGTTTGTCAAAGGCAAAGGTATCAATGTACCTAAACATTGTATTCAAATATTATAAATTCATTTAATAAGATATGTGAATGATGTCGTTTATTTTCAATGTATTTAACTTTAATATTTCATGTTTTACTTTACTTTGTATTATTTTTATAAGCTCACTTACGAAGGTGAAAACCTTCGTAGCATTATGCCCGTGACCTTCGTTCGAGGTTCATTAAATCCTTGTGGAAATAATGCCCTTCGTCGGACGAAGGGCATTGATATTTAACATTTTATGTTGTCTTGTTCTTAATTCATAGCATTTGAGAACAAGTCCCCAACAGGTCTTTTGTGTCATCTATGGAGAAGGCGGCTTCAGCCTAGGCTGTAGCTTTGACGTGATCGCATCCAGCCTTTTCCAGAATAGCTGCAATTCCCCGAGCGCCGCAGAAAGCATAAATATCCCCACGATCGCTCAGGATTTCCTCAAAAGCTTCGGCTTCCCCACTTATCCATTCAATAACGCCCTCGGTGTCGCCTTGGATAAAATTTTCCTCAGAGGAATAAGCACCCACTTTGGAAAAGCTAGTTTTTAATTTCTTCACGCAATCCAAGGATTTTTCAAAACATCTTTCCTTTGATTCGCGAAGCTCCTCAATATTTTTCTCTAGCTTGGTCTTCCACCATTCACTAATTTCTTGGCTAGCCTTTACAACCGCACAATTTTCATTGGCTTCGGCAAGTTTTTTCCGAAGGTCTTCAACCTCGGCTTTATGAGCTCCGGCCTGGGCGTTGTATTTCGCCTCATCTTCTTTCACTTTACTCACCAATGAAATTAGAATTTTGTCCTTCTCCAGGGCTTCGTTTTTCAGCTGAATTACCTCTGATCGAAGGTTGCCAAGAGCTATCGTGCAACTTTCATCTTCCGCATTCTTTTGAGCCCTCAGGGCGTTGCTCAGAATTAAGCCCTGCGAAAAAGAAGGACAAAGGTTTAGCATGAGAATAAAAACTTTATTCCCAAATTCTTAAACTTTAAGTTTACAATTTATGTACCTTCAGGTTGTTGTATGCAAGGCTGTCCGCGAGGTCATCCTTTGACATGGCGGAAAGGCCAACCTCGAGCTTTGGAAATTCTATACTTTTAGCCATCTCCCGGCAGACAGATATCTCTTTGTTGTCCGGGAGACAATATAAGAAATCATCTTCGTCTGTACCATTGAACACCAAGGTCCCTTTTGGGTATTTCAGTTTTTGGGCATAATGATTGGCCTCTGCAATCTCTCCTTCAGATAACCTCTTTCACGAAGCATGACAAATAATAAAATCAAGATTCTCAGATAGAGCTTCGAGACCAGGAGATTTAGCTTCTTCGGCAATTTCTTTCTCCGTAGTTATGCCAAACCCTAGAGATTCTTGGTCAGCTCCTTCTTCAGTTGCAGCGGGCTTCGTCTCAACAGACACTGAAGGCACAGCTTTGGCTTCAGCCTTGGCCGTAGCAGCTTCGACAACTTTCTTCGCGGGAGCAGGAGTTAATGCTTTTGTGGTTTCTATGACAGCGTCTAGCACGCTGGCCATTCTCCTTCTCTTGGGAGTTGTGGCAGGAGCCTTTGTCATCTTCGGCAATTCTGCCTCCACTGGTGGGCTTAGAATTTTTGGCAGCATCACTGTTTTTTCCAACTCTGGCACTTTGGCCACACCACCTTTGGCTTCGGCTGACCTGACTATAGGTGCCTTCGGCACTGCAGTCGATCCTTCAGCTTCAGCCTCGGTGGGAGCAGCTTGTTTTGCTTCGACAGCGGAGGAGGTCCCTTCACCAAATTCAGGCACTACGGTCGTTTCGATATATCGTGGCCGGTGGGTCAAAACCTTCATTTTCTTGCCCTTCGGCACAACAGTGGTGGCCGAAGTGACAATTTTTCTCTTTTTTCCTTGCCTTCGCAATGGGTAGCAGTAATCAGGGTATATGAAGCCAATTGCATCAAAAACCCAATTCAATCTTTTCTTGCCCCGACCCCAGAAGGCTGAGGATAAAGCATCATCTTCGGCTCTAGTATATGCCCCAAGTAACTCGTCGCTAATAGCCTCAATATTTTTCAGCCAATCGTCATTTGGCTCGTCAAACCGGTCCCTAAATCCGAAGGTATATTTCAATCGAACTAATCCACCTTCAGTGGATTCGGCAGCAATATCCTTTGACATCTCCCAGCTATCTACAAGTGTCCACATTCTATAGGCTATGTGCTCTTGGATTATGTCTCTTGTGCTAATGAAAGCACAAACATTGCTGAAAGCCTTTTGGCATGCTTCAACATCATTGTCAATCGCCACCCTCGGCCTTCAAAGGCCGAAGCGAGACCAGATGGGGCGTTGGATAATTTCCTTGATGTACTCCCTCTCAATTAGATTATTCTTAACATAAAACCATTCCTCCATCCAGGCTCCGGGCCACCTCTTTCGAAATGTTGGAACTGGGTAGCTTGCATTGGGACGAGCAATAAATCCATAACAACCGAAGTTGTTGTGATACTGTTCTTTGCCAGTAGCCTTCGTCTCGTACAAAAGTTCGTGCATGTTGTAGAAACACTTTACGCTTGGTTCCAGCCCTTGGCTTCTTACAGCCCAAACAAACATCCCCATCCTAATTATAGCTTCAGGAGCAATTTGATGAAGAAAGATCTAGAATATCTTCAACACTTCAACCAAAAATTTGCTTAATGAGAACCGAAGACCTGCCTTCAAAAGGCTTCGGTAAACAACAACTTCATTTTCTTCAGGATCAAGAGTGGTGCTGTCTCCTCCAACCCTCACAATAGACATGTCACGGAAGTATCTTCCTCTCATGGTGTCAATATGACTTTGCTTAATGGTCGACTTTCCGAAGATGGTATGGCTTGGCCGCCAGGGCCGGTCCTCAGAATCTTCATCCCCACTTTCCACATCATAATCATCGATGTCATCGGAATCTTCAGACAAATCCGCCATTATTTCCTTTGTGATCTTTTCTGTGTTTGTCTTTGCCATAGATTCGTAAAACCCAGCAAGAAAAGGGTCTGCAACTTTCTTCTCCTCATACAGCTTCTCCTCCTCGGATATCTTCTTCTCCTCAGTCATCTTCTTCTCTTCAGACATGGAGCAAGCACTTGTTTTTAAGCCGAAGCTTGAAAATCAAGCGAGGGCTGATAAGCAAGAGTTAAAAATTTGAGAAAATAACGCAAGCAGCAAAAATGGCGTACCAAATGCTGCCGCTGTGGGTTTCTATTTATACGCCTAGTGCTTTGCAAATTGGCGGGCCCCATTTGTCATTTACTTTCGCTATTCTAGCGAAGGGGACCTTCGGCTTAAGGCCTTCGTTCATGTCGCAGTCTGAATTCGTTGTTACAAGAACAAATTAATACTACGAGGGGCTACTGTTGGGGGCCTTCGTCTTCCAAAGGTCCTCAAAAACACAACTAACATGCTTTCCAAGTATAACATACTATCACAGGAACCTTCAACATTGAGATGAAGGTGTGCATGACAAGAAGGGCGCAATCTGGGAGAAGGATGAATCAATTCTGAAGCTACGAATGAAGAGGCATCAACTTAACGCAAGGGCGGTGATGGAGAATGGAACCGACCCAAAGGGGAATATACTGCCAAGTCCTCGACTGATTACTCCTTAGTCAGTAGTAGGTGTCAAGGATATGGATATAATTTTACCCAGGCTACGTCCTGTGCCTATAAATAGATGAACAGTAACATCGTACTGTTCACGCTGACTTGTAATCACTTGTACGTCGCTCTCAGGTTCTCACCTTCTGTCAAACCGAAGGTATAATTGTAATTAATATCATTAATACTTGTTCATGATTATATAATAACGAACACAAATAATCTGATGATTTAATGTGATTATTCATGTTCCTTTCTATGTTTTATATGTCTCTACTTTCAGTATTACATACTGAAATGATGAAGGTATGTCATTCATAACCTTCGTCTGAAGTTCATTATATCCCAAGGGAGATAATGCTTCAAGAGACAAAGGTCTTTAACCATTAACATTTGTGTTGCCTTGTTCTTAACTCATAGCATTTGAGAACAAGTCCCCAACAGACACCATCGGCAAAGTGATCCTGAAGATTTCCTTCTTTCCGCCAAAGGTCCTTGTTGGGGGCCTTCCTCTTCCGAAGGTCCTCAAAAACGTGACTAACCATATGTTTTCAGTATGACATAGACTGTTACAGGAGGCTTCGACTCTGGGATGAAGGTTTTTTTATGGTAAAGGTGTATGCTATATGAAGATATATCCCGAAGGTGACATGGATGGATGTCGAAACTATAGCTAAAGGAGCTTCAGCTTGGTGTGATAGCAAAGGATGAAGGACAAAACCAACCTAAAGGGGAAAAGACTACTTAGTCCTTGATAACTTGCATTATAATTAAGAGTAAATGTCAGGGGCATGAATGTAATCTTATCCGAGCTGCGTCCCGTGCCTATAAATAGATGAATAGTAACATCGTACTGTTCATGCTGGATTGTAATCTCTCTCTCGCGTCATCTTTGCCTTCTCATCTTCTAGCAAACCGAAGGTACCATTGTATTGTAAATACCATTGATGTTAATTCTTATCTATGGATATAAATGTAAATAAATTGCGAGGATTTAATCATTACCTGCATTCTTTAATGTCCTTTCACATTCTTATTTATATTTACACTTATATGCTGAAATGATGAAGGTATGTCCTTCATGACCTTCGTCTGAAGATCATTATATCCAAAAGGAAATAATACTTCGAAGGACAAAGGTGTTTAACCATTACCAATTGTGTTGCCTTGTTCTTAATTCATAGCATTTGAGAACAAGTGGCCAACAGTCCTCAAGACGAAGATCTCGCTTGAAAGCAACGGTGGCAAGTTGAAAGGGAATTAGGCTTACACTTATTTCCTAATTGATTTTGGTAGTTGATGTCACACCCGGGTTTTAGGGGCACCAAGACCCGAGCCGAACATAAACACCAGATATGCTGGGACCAAGTCTCACACATATGATGTATAGTGGCACAGGATCGAATGTCACATCTTTATATATAACAGGAGTTCTATACAAAATAAATAATTACAATATAAGGAGACAACGGTCCAGCAACCCAAAGTTGACTGGGAGACGACGGCCTAGACCTCTCACGAACTCGTCACAGCATCCTCCATGCGCCTCATCCTGTGGTACCTGTTCTTGACCTGTGGGGGGGTGTGAGACAGCAAGGGTGAGCTCACATACGTTCATCGCTCAACAAGTTGTGGGGAATAATGTGCATGAACTCGCCAAAGGTGGGAGTTCACGTGAAGTGTAAGGCTTACCAAAGAGGATGGTTAGAGCTGAGCATTGCTTTTAAAGTTGGTCAAAATTTTATTAGCAATTACTAAGTATAAGTAAATACCAACCCAATTAAGTAGTAGAACAAAAGTAACAACCTCACATGTGATGCAATGCATATGACAAATTGAGTTTAAGTTCTATAATTTAATCATGTGAGTGTCCGAGCTGCTCATGACCGTGAGCACGGCTAGTATACCAGTTTTACACTCTGCAGAGGTTGCGCATCTTTACCCACAAGTCATGTTACCCATCTGCCAAGGGATCGCGACTTCCCATACACCTCTACCGAGGAGGCGAGGCAGGGTAACACTACGAGGCCTTTACAAAGTTCCACTCGCTTCAGAAAACCCGCTACAGTTTATAGGAAGCTCCAATGCAGGAATCCCTTGCAGGACCGCCATCGCAGCAAAATCCTCCCGAGGGCCTCCCTACACTGACCACTCCCCTACTACCCTTGCCCCTTTCGGATAAGGTAGTCTTCCACTAGCTTTCCTAATTAATCGGCCAAGGGCGTCCCATTAAACCCTTGTGGTAGCACTGTTTTCCCGGGTGGTTCTCCATGTTCCAATTAACATAATGATCTTATCATGAACAGTAAATAACAACTGATAATAAAAGTATAATCATGAATAAAATGTATCTCCATACCCATAACCACATAAAGCAATAGCAGGTACTACCCAAAAAGTGTGGTGGTAATCAAGGTATAAAGGTAATCAAACTGGGGTAACCTATTGGGTCCCATCAAAATTAACCTATGCAGATCATTATGATTAGTTAGAACATGAGTGGGTAAAAAGAAGTGATCAAGGGCACAACTTGCCTGGGACTTGAGATTCCAGGTACCAGGATGATCTTCAGATTCTCGTGACCTCACTGCTATTTGTAGCAATACAAACAAACATGGGATAAGCAAAATTAACATTACACCAAACATATATGCAAAATACATATTAATAATCTACATATTTAAATAAGATCACAGGAACATGAATTATTAATTTTGGAGTTATAGGTTTTAAGTTATGGATTTCTAAAGATTCTATGTGCTTGGTACAAGATTAATTAGGATATCAATTTTAATATGGCTTTCATGTCAAAACAGTGACACAAAATGATAAACAATAATATTACAAAATTATAGAAACTGGAATGGCTCAATTTGGAGTTCATATGCATTTTCTATGAATTAAACAAGTTTCTAGATTTATTTATGCACTAAAAATTGATTTCTGATATTAATTTCTGATTTTTAATGCTCTCTGGATCGGGCCTCAATTACAGGAAACTGCAGGGACCCCGGGGTGAAATTTCTTAGACTCAGACTGCAGTGATCGTGGACTGCGGGTTGGTTTCCTAAAAACAGGAGGGCTCTTATGCAAAACAGGTGTGACGAAGGGGTACCGAGCATCCAGGGCCGCACGATCAAGATCCGGTGCACCAGATTAAATCGTCAACATCCTAAACCAACACGCGGAAATAGCCATCGGATTTCTGTTCCACGGTTTGGATCACAAGCGGGTTCCGATCAACACCAGTCGTCCGATCCCAAATCTATGGACGAGGCACAACACCTAGTGATCTAATCACCACCGTTGGATGAGAATCCGATGGCAAGAACATCATCTCCCTCCCCAAGCACCTGGACACGGCGGAGCCCATTCTTGTGGCGGACACGCGCCGGTGAGCAGCATGCACGGCGCCCTGGCACGACATACACCCTAATTAATCGGTCCTACGCTCGGTGGAGGCGACAAGGAGATTCCAGGAGAGCCTTACCGAGGTCCAGCAATGTGGAGGTCCCGGTTCGTGCGGAGACACAGCTTGGCGGCTGTCGTCCCAAGCCGGGGCCAAGACGCGCGGCGAAGAAGCTCTATCTTCCTCGGTCAGCGCACACGAACGGAGAATTCGCCTGACGCGCAGCGCACGACCCAGGCGGAGCGCCCTGGCCTGCCAGCGAGACCCCACCGACGGCGCGATTTTCTTCCTCCCGGGACAACGACCACACCAAGCAGCCCAGACTCCTTTGGATTCGGTTTGGATGGAGGAGCAAGGAGGACGGCTGTCGGGTTTTATACCTGCATTTTCCCCAACCGAATGCGCCGGGATCAACGGATGCGTCCCCCAGGCTCGGCGAAATCCGTTGCGCCATCCACATTTCGCGGCGGGCACATCGGTCGATCGTTGAAGAGGAAGAAGCTGTCCACCGGGACCCACATGGCAGCGGGGACAGGGAGACAAGTCCGCACGCTGGAGCAGTCTCGCCCAAGCGCTTAGGGTCACTTGGCCAGGGGGCCCACACGTCAGTGCCGCGGTGGAAAAAGAAAAAGGGAAAGGGAATAGAGTGGGCCGCGCGAGGGATTCCTTCAGGTGGGCCGAATTCAACGTCAAGGCCCAGTCATGCTTCCTATTCGTTTTTCTTTTTATTTTTCTTTTATAATTTCACTTTCCTTTCTTTTGCTTTCAAATTTAAATTCCAATTTCGAATCCAAACTTTTTTGGTACATTTATTTTTTTATAAAATGCACATCTTATACATGGTATGAAGGAGTTTACTTATTTATTTAATTCGATATCTATGTTGTGGTACTAGTGCTCTTCTCCCTCTATTTTAAATTCCAAATTTCAATTTAGGGTCTAATTCAAATCTCAATCATTATTATATTTTTTTATTGGTACTAATGTTATTATTTAATGCACATTCCAATAAATTCCAACATGATGCATTAAGTATATATTTATTCTAATTACCTTGTTCTATAAATGTTTGAAATATGAAACTTTCTCATATGGTTTTCTTTCTATTTAGAGGATTAGTATTTTGAATGTGGAGTAAGAGGTAAAAGTTACTTCAAAATTAGATATTCATGTAAATGATGGCTTATGATACATCATTTGATATTATGCATAATCTTTTAGTTGAATAGAAAACTTTATATTACTTCTTTTCTAAAATTTTTCTTGGTTTTTAGAATTCAATTCTCAATTGTTAACACTCAAGGCAAATTAGAGATATTTGAATTCAATATTTTATTTCTTCATGTATTTATTTTATTATTAATAATTTTTTATACAGATTTTGGGCCTTACAGTTGAATTGCCCAACACAAATAATTGGACTAACTAGTTTGCTCTAGTGTATAAGTTATACAGGTGCCAAAGGTTCACACTTAGCCAATAAAAAGACCAAGACTTGGGTTCAACAAAGAGAGCAAGGGATAACCGAAGGCAACCCTGGTCTGGCGCACCGGACTGTCCGGTGTGCCACCGGACAGTGTTCGGTGCACCAGGGGACTTCACGCTGAACTCCTCACCTTCGAGAAAATCTAGAGGCACTCAGCTATAATTCACCGGACAGTGTCCGGTGCTCCAAGGAAGAGCGTCTCTGGAACTCGCCAGCTTCGGGAATTCGCTCCGCTATAATTCACCGGACTGTCCGGTGAGCCAGCGGAGCAACGGCTACCTCGCGCCAATAGTCACCTGCAGAAGCAATAAATGCGCGCCAGAGCGCGCAGAAGTCAGGCACACGCGAAGTGGCACACCGGACACTCTACAGTACATGTCCGGTGTGCCACCGGACATCCAGGCGGGCCCAGCAGTCAGAGCTCCAACGATCGGAACCCAACGGCCTGGTGACGTGGCTGGCGCACCAGACACTGTCCGGTGGCGCACCGGACTGTCCGGTGGCGCACCGGACTGTCCGGTGGCGCACCGGACTGTCCGGTGCGCCATGCGACAGCAGCCTCCACCAAACGGCTAGTTTGGTGGTTGGGGTTATAAATACCCCCAACCACCCCACATTCAAGTCATCCAAGTTTTCAACCTTCCAACCACTTACAAGAGCTAGGCATTCAATACAAGACACACCCAAGTGATCAAATCCTCTCCCAATTCCACAAAAGCTTTAGTGACTAGTGAGAGTGATTTGTCGTGTTCTATTGAGCTCTTACGCTTGGATCGCTTTCTTCTTTCTCATTCTTTCTTGTGATCAATACTCACTTGTAACCAAGGCAAGAGACACCAATTGTGTGGTGGTCCTTGCAGGGAAGTTTTGTTCCCGGTTGATTTGAGAAGAGAAAGCTCACTCGGTCCGAGGGACCGTTTGAGAGAGGGAAAGGGTTGAAAAAGACCCGGCCTTTGTGGCCTCCTCAACGGGGAGTAGGTTTGTGAGAACCGAACCTCGGTAAAACAAATCCTTGTGTCTCACTTCCTTATTCGCTTGCGATTTGTTTTTACGCCCTCTCTCGGACTCGATTATATTTCTAACACTAACTCGACTTGTAGTTGTGATTAACTTTGTAAATTTCAGTTTCGCCCTATTCACCCCCCCTCTAGGCGACTTTCAATTGGTATCGGAGCCCGGTGCTTCATTAGAGCTTAACCGCTCGAAGTGATGTCGGGAGATCATGCCAAGAAGGAGATGGAGACCGGCGACAAGCCAACCGGCGAAAAGCCCACTACAAGTCACGGGAAGGCTTCATCAGAAGAGTCCCACAACAAAAACAAAGGAAAGGAGAAGAAAGCCTCCTCCCACAAGTCGCATCGGAGTGGCGACAAGAAAAATAAGATGAGGAAGGTGGTCTACTATGAGACCGATACTTCATCACCTTCCACCTCCGGCTCCGACGCGCCCTCCGTAACTTCTAAGCGCCATAAGCGCAAGAAGTTTAGTAAGATTCCCTTACACTATCCTCGCACTTCTAGACATACTCCATTACTTTCCGTTCCATTAGGCAAACCGCCAACCTTTGACAGTGAAGATTATGCTAGGTGGAGTGATTTAATGAAATTTCATCTAACCTCACTCCACAAAAGTATATGGAATGTTATTGAGTTTGGAGCACAGGTACCATCCGTAGGGGATGAGGATTATGATGAAGACGAGGTGGCCCAAATCGAGCACTTCAACTCCCAAGCCACAACCATACTCCTCGCTTCTCTAAGTAGGGAGGAGTACAACAAGGTGCAAGGATTAAAGAGCGCCAAGGAAGTTTGGGACGTGCTCAAGACCGCGCACGAGGGTGATGAACTAACCAAGATCACCAAGTGAGAAAAGATCGAGGGGGAACTCGGTCGCTTTCGTCTTCGCCAAGGAGAGGAGCCTCAAGACATGTACAACCGGCTCAAAACCTTGGTGAATCAAGTGCGCAACCTCGGGAGCAAGAAATGGGATGACCACAAGGTGGTTAAGGTTATTCTAGGATCACTTAGTTTCCTTAACCATACTCAAGTACAATTAATTCGTGGTAATCCTAGATACACACTAATGACTCCTGAGGAAGTAATCGGGAATTTTGTGAGCTTTGAGTTTATGATTAAAGGCTCAAGGAAGATCAACGAGCTTGATGGCCCCTCCACGTCCGAAGCACAACCGGTCGCATTTAAGGCGACGGAGGAGAAGAAGGAGGAATCTACACCGAGTAGAACACCCATCGACGCCTCCAAACTCGACAACGAGGAAATGGCGCTTGTCATCAAAAGCTTCCGCCAAATCCTCAAGCAAAGAAGGGGGAAAGATTACAAGCCCCGCTCCAAGAAGGTTTGCTACAAATGTGGTAAGCCCGGTCACTTTATAGCAAAATGTCCCATTTCTAGTGACAGGGGCGACGACAAGAAGGGGAGAAGAAAGGAGAAGAAGAGGTACTACAAGAAGAAGGGCGGCGATGCCCATGTTTGTCACGAGTGGGACTCCGACGAAAGCTCTAGCGACTCCTCCTCCGACGAGGACGCCGCCAACATCGCCATCAACAAAGGCCTACTCTTCCCCAACGTCGGCCACAAGTGCCTCATGGCAAAGGACGACAAAAAGAAGGTTAAATCTAAATCCTCCACTAGATATGAATCCTCTAGCGATGATAATGCTAGTGATGAGGAAGATAATTTGCGTACTCTTTTTGCCAACTTAAACATGCAACAAAAAGAGAAATTAAATGAATTAATTAGTGCCATCCATGAGAAGGATGATCTCTTGGACTCCCAAGAGGACTTCCTAATCAAGGAAAACAAAAAGCATGTTAAAGTTAAAAATGCTTATGCTCTAGAAGTTGAAAAATGTGAAAAATTATCTAGTGAGCTAAGCACTTGCCATGAGACTATAGACAACCTTAGAAATGAAAATGCTAATTTGTTAGCTAAGGTTGACTCAAATGTTTGTAATGTTTCAATTCCCAATCTTAGAAACAATAATGATGATTTGCTTGCTAAGATTGAAGAATTGAACATATCTCTTGCTAGCCTTAGAATTGAGAATGAAAAATTGCTTGCTAAGGCTAAAGAATTAGATGTTTGCAATGTTTCCATTTCCAATCTTAGAGACAAAAATGATATATTACGTGCTAAGATTGTTGAACTTAATTCTTGCAAACCATCTACATCTACCGTTGAGCACACTTCTATTTGTACTAGATGTAGAGATGTTGATGTTAATGCTATTCATGATCACATGGCTTTAATTAAACAACAAAAGGATCATATAGAAAAATTAGATGCTAAAATTGTCGAGCATAACCTTGAAAATGAAAAATTTAAATTTGCTCGTAATATGCTTTATAGTGGGAGACGCCCTGGCATCAAGGATGGCATTGGCTTCCAAAAGGGGGACAATGTCAAACTTAATGCCCCTCCTAAGAAATTGTCCAACTTTGTTAAGGGCAAGGCTCCCATGCCTCAGGATAACGAGGGTTACATTTTATACCCTGTCGGTTATCCCGAGAGCAAAATTAGGAGAATTCATTCTAGTAAGTCTCACTCTGGCCCTAACCATGCATTTTTGTATAAGGGTGAGACATCTAGTTCAAGGCAACCAACCCATGCTAAGTTGCATAAGAAGAAAACTCCTAATGCATCAAATGATCATGACATTTCATTTAAAACTTTTGATGCATCATATGTGTTAACTAACAAATCCGGCAAGGTAGTTGCCAAATATGTTGGGGGCAAGCACAAGGGGTCAAAGACTTGTGTTTGGGTACCCAAAGTTCTTGTGTCTAATGCCAAAGGACCCAAAACCATTTGGGTACCTAAAGTCAAGAACTAAACATGTTTTGTAGGTTTATGCATCCGGGGGCTCAAGTTGGATCATCGACAGCGGGTGCACAAACCACATGACAGGGGAGAAGAAGATGTTCTCCTCCTATGAGAAAAACCAAGATCCCCAACGAGCTATAACATTCGGGGATGGAAATCAAGGTTTGGTCAAAGGATTGGGTAAAATTGCTATATCTCCTGACCATTCTGTTTCCAATGTTTTTCTTGTAGATTCATTAGATTACAATTTGCTTTCCGTTTCTCAATTATGTCAAATGGGCTACAACTGTTTATTCACTGATGTAGGTGTCACTGTCTTTAGAAGAAGTGATGATTCAATAGCATTTAAGGGAGTGTTGGAGGGTCAGCTATACTTGGTAGATTTTGATAGAGCTGAACTCGACACTTGCTTAATTGCTAAGACTAACATGGGTTGGCTCTGGCACCGCCGACTAGCCCATGTTGGGATGAAGAATCTTCATAAGCTTCTAAAGGGAGAACACATTTTAGGATTAAAAAATGTTCATTTTGAGAAAGACAGGATTTGTAGCGCATGCCAAGCAGGGAAGCAAGTTGGTGCCCATCATCCACACAAGAACATCATGACGACTGATAGGCCACTGGAGCTCCTACACATGGATCTATTCGGCCCGATCGCTTACATAAGCATCGGCGGGAGTAAGTACTGTCTAGTTATTGTGGATGATTATTCTAGCTTCACTTGGGTATTCTTTTTACAAGAAAAATCTCATACCCAAGAGACATTAAAGGGATTCTTGAGACGAGCTCAAAACGAGTTTGGCTTAAGGATCAAAAAGATTAGAAGCGACAACGGGACGGAGTTCAAGAACTCTCAAATTGAAGGCTTCCTTGAGGAGGAGGGCATCAAGCATGAGTTCTCTTCTCCCTACACGCCACAACAAAATGGTGTAGTGGAGAGGAAGAATAGAACTCTATTGAACATGGCAAGAACCATGCTTGATGAGTACAAGACTTCGGATCGGTTTTGGGCCGAGGCGGTCAACACCGCCTGCTACGCCATCAACCGGTTGTATCTACACCGAATCCTCAAGAAGACATCATACGAACTCCTAACCGGTAAAAAGCCAAACATTTCATATTTTAGAGTCTTTGGTAGCAAATGCTTTATTCTTGTTAAAAGAGGTAGAAAATCTAAATTTGCTCCTAAGACTGTAGAAGGCTTTTTACTAGGATATGATTCAAACACAAGGGCATATAGAGTCTTTAACAAGTCCTCTGGACAAGTTGAAGTTTCTTGTGACGTTGTGTTTGATGAGACTAACGGCTCTCAAGTAGAGCAAGTTGATCTTGATGAGATAGGTGATGAAGAGGCTCCGTGCATCGCGCTAAGGAACATGTCCATTCGGGATGTGTGTCCTAAAGAATTCGAAGAGCCTCCAAATGCACAAGATCAACCATCCTCCTCCACGCAAGCACCCCCACCGACTCAAAATGAGGATGAGGCTCAAGTTGATGAAGGAGAAGATCAAGCAAATGAGCCACCTCAAGATGACGGCAATGATCAAGGGGGAGATGCGCATGATCAAGACAAGGAGGATGAAGAACAAAGGCCGCCTCACCCAAGAGTCCACCAAGCAATCCAACGAGATCACCCCGTCGACACCATCCTCGGCGACATTCATAAGGGGGTAACTACTAGATCTCGTGTTGCACATTTTGTGAACATTACTCCTTTGTTTCCTCTATTGAGCCACACAAGGTAGAGGAAGCACTACAAGATTCGGATTGGGTGGTGGCGATGCAAGAGGAGCTCAACAACTTCACTAGGAACGAGGTATGGCATTTAGTTCCACGTCCTAATCAAAATGTTGTAGGAACCAAGTGGGTCTTCCGCAACAAGCAAGATGAGCATGGTGTGGTGACAAGGAACAAAGCCCGACTTGTGGCCAAAGGATACTCCCAAGTCGAAGGTTTGGATTTCGGTGAAACCTATGCACCCGTAGCTAGGCTTGAATCAATTCGTATATTATTAGCCTATGCTACTTACCATGGCTTCAAGCTTTATCAAATGGACGTGAAAAGTGCCTTCCTCAATGGACCGATCAAGGAAGAGGTCTATGTTGAGCAACCTCCCGGCTTTGAAAATAGTGAGTACCCTAACCATGTTTATAAACTCTCTAAGGCGCTTTATGGGCTCAAGCAAGCCCCAAGAGCATGGTATGAATGCCTTAGAGATTTCCTTATCACTAATGGATTCAAAGTCGGAAAGGCCGATCCTACACTCTTTACCAAAACACTTGAAAATGATTTGTTTTTATGCCAAATTTATGTTGATGATATTATATTTGGGTCTACTAACGAATCTACATGTGAAGAGTTTAGTAGGATCATGACACAAAAATTCGAGATGTCTATGATGGGGGAGTTGAAGTATTTCTTAGGATTTCAAGTGAAGCAACTCCAAGAAGGCACCTTCCTAAGCCAAACAAAGTATACTCAAGATATTCTAAGCAAGTTTGGGATGAAGGATGCCAAACCCATCAAGACACCCATGGGAACTAATGGGCATCTCGACCTCGACACGGAAGGTAAGTCCGTGGATCAAAAGGTATACCGATCAATGATAGGCTCTTTACTCTATTTATGTGCATCTCGACCGGATATTATGCTTTCCGTATGCATGTGTGCAAGATTCCAAGCCGACCCTAAGGAAGCTCACCTTACGGCCGTAAAACGAATCTTGAGATATTTAGTTTATACTCCTAAGTTTGGGCTTTGGTATCCTAGGGGATCCACATTTGATTTGATTGGTTATTCGGATGCCGATTGGGCCGGGTGTAAAATTAATAGAAAGAGCACATCGGGGACTTGCCAGTTCTTGGGAAGATCCTTGGTGTCTTGGGCTTCAAAGAAGCAAAATTTCGTAGCTCTTTCTACCGCCGAAGCCGAGTACATTGCCGCAGGCCATTGTTGCGCGCAACTACTTTGGATGAGGCAAACCCTTAGGGACTACGGTTACAAATTAACCAAGGTTCCTCTTCTATGTGATAATGAGAGTGCAATCCACATGGCGGATAATCCCGTTGAGCATAGCCGCACTAAACACATAGCCATTCGGTATCACTTCTTAAGGGATCACCAACAAAAGGGAGATATCGAAATTTCATACATCAATACTAAAGATCAATTAGCCGATATCTTTACCAAGCCACTAGATGAACAAACTTTTAACAAACTTAGGAATGAGCTAAATATTCTTGATTCTAGGAACTTCTTTTGATTTGCACACATAGCTCATTCATATACCTTTGATCATGTCTCTTTCATATGCTATGACTAATGTGTTTTCAAGTCTATTTCAAACCAAGTCATAGGTGTATTGAAAGGGAATTGGAGCCTTCGACGAAGACAAAGGCTTCCACTCCGTAACTCATCCTTCGCCGTCACTCCAAGCAACTCTCCATCTTTGGGGGAGAGAGCATGAGTCCCAAGCAAAAGGACTCCGTCTTTGGTATAATCTTCACTCATATGTTTTATTTTGCCAAAGGGGAGAAAGTAGTTACAAGGGCTCTAATGATTCCGTTTTTGGCAATTTATGCCAAAGGGGGAGAGAGCAGAGCCCAAAGCAAAAGGACCGCACCACCACCGATTTAAATTTTTTTTGGTCTTTCAATTGGTACTAATTTTAGAAAGAATTTATCAATTGGTATGATTTTCAAATTGGTATCTCTTTGTGTTAAAAAGAGGGAGAGAATAGTATTTTCAAAATCAATATCTTAAAACCCTCTTGAACACTAAGAGGAGGAATTTATCAAGGGGGAGTTTTGTTTTAGTCAAAGGAAAAGCATTTGAAACAGGGGGAGAAAATTTCAAATTGAAAATGCTTCGCAAAATCTTATTCATTTACCTTTGACTATTTGCAAAAGAACTTTGAAAAGGATTCACAAAAGAATTTGCAAAAACAAAACATGTGGTGCAAGCGTGGTCCAAAATGTTAAAAATGAAGAAACAATCCATGCGTATCTTATAAGTATTTATATTGGCTCAAATTCCAAGCAACCTTTGCACTTACATTATGCAAACTAGTTCAATTATGCACTTCCATATTTGTTTTGGTTTGTGTTGGCATCAATCACCAAAAAGGGGGAGATTGAAAGGGAATTAGGCTTACACCTATTTCCTAATTGATTTTGGTAGTTGAATTGCCCAACACAAATAATTGGACTAACTAGTTTGCTCTAGTGTATAAGTTATACAGGTGCCAAAGGTTCACACTTAGCCAATAAAAAGACCAAGACTTGGGTTCAACAAAGAGAGCAAGGGATAACCGAAGGCAACCCTGGTCTGGCGCACCGGACTGTCCGGTGTGCCACCGGACAGTGTCCGGTGCACCAGGGGACTTCACGCTGAACTCCTCACCTTCGGGAAAATCTTGAGGCACTCCGCTATAATTCACCGGACTGTCCGGTGTACACCGGACAGTGTCCGGTGCTCCAAGGAAGAGCGTCTCTGGAACTCGCCAGCTTCGGGAATTCGCTCCGCTATAATTCACCGGACATGTCCGGTGTGCACCGGACTGTCCGGTGAGCCAGCGGAGCAACGGCTACCTCGCGCCAACGGTCACCTGCAGAAGCAATAAATGCGCGCCAGAGCACGCAGAAGTCAGGCACGCGCGAAGTGGCGCACCGGACACTCTACAGTACATGTCCGGTGTGCCACCGGACATCCAGGCGGGCCCAGCAGTCAGAGCTCCAACGGTCGGAACCCAACGGCCTAGTGACGTGGCTGGCGCACCGGACACTGTCCGGTGGCGCACCGGACTGTCTGGTGCGCCATGCGACAGCAGCCTCCACCAAACGGCTAGTTTGGTGGTTGGGGTTATAAATACCCCAACCACCCCACATTCAAGTCATCCAAGTTTTCAACCTTCCAACCACTTACAAGAGCTAGGCATTCAATACAAGACACACCCAAGTGATCAAATCCTCTCCCAATTCCACAAAAGCTTTAGTGACTAGTGAGAGTGATTTGTCGTGTTCTATTGAGCTCTTGCGCTTGGATCGCTTTCTTCTTTCTCATTCTTTCTTGTGATCAATACTCACTTGTAACCAAGGCAAGAGACACCAATTGTGTGGTGGTCCTTGCGAGGAAGTTTTGTTCCCGGTTGATTTGAGAAGAGAAAGCTCACTCGGTCCGAGGGACCGTTTGAGAGAGGGAAAGGGTTGAAAAAGACCCGGCCTTTGTGGCCTCCTCAACGGGGAGTAGGTTTGCGAGAACCGAACCTCGGTAAAACAAATCCTTGTGTCTCACTTCCTTATTCGCTTGCGATTTGTTTTTACGCCCTCTCTTGGACTCGATTATATTTCTAACACTAACTCGGCTTGTAGTTGTGATTAACTTTGTAAATTTCAGTTTCGCCCTATTCACCCCCCTCTAGGCGACTTTCACAAGTGCCGAAGCTGCCACCAGCTTCGGTTTAGACCATGCAGAGGATGAAAAGACCAGATAGACCCTAGTGATTTAAGTTATGATTATAAACAAATGTTGAAGGCCATGAATGTAATTTTACCTGGGCTATGTCATGTGCCTATAAATAGATGAACAGTAGCATTGTATTGTTCACGCTGAATTGTAATCACTCTCGAGTCAACACCTTCGAGCAAGCCGAAGGTATCAATGGAATGTAAACTTTTTTAATATTCATGTGTATATTATGAAATATAAATGTGAATGAATCGATGAATCATATTCTTCATCCTAATATATTCGTATTTATACACAAAATGATGAAGGCATGTCCTTCATGACCTTCGTCCTATGATCATTAAATCCAAAAGGAGGCAATGCTTCGGAGGACGAAGGTCCTTAATGCTTAATAATTGTGTTGCCTTGTTCTTGATTCGCAGCATTTGAGAACAAGTGACCAACATTGGCACCCACCTCCTGTGAACTCACTTCCATGACAGTGACAATAGCTTCACAAGGAACTCAAACCATGGCACCTTCAGCTACGAAGCTGGTGCTCCCAATCACGAGCGGTTCAAGTTCTGAGCCAGCTAACAAGAAGCAGAAGAAGGGGGCACAAAGAAGGGTACAACATGTTGGAGTACAAGGACCCTTCATCAAGTCCAAGTGGTCACACATACCAATCACCTTCTCCTAGGAGGACCTTTAGCTCAAGGACTACCCTCATAATGATGTAATGGTCATATCTTGTGTCATCAAGGGGTTCCTAGTACACAACGTCCTTGTAGACACAGGTAGTGCAGCATATATCATCTTTGCAAAAGCTTTCAGGCAGATGCAAGAGCAGGATGATAAGATACATGATGCAACACATCCCCTTTGTGGCTTCGGTAGAAGGCAGATGGTGGCACTCGGGAAGATAACAATGTCGATTACCTTCGGTTATGTTCACAACACAAGGACAAAGCAAGTTGTTTTTGACATTGTTGATATGGAATATCCTTACAATGCAATCATTGGTCGAGGAACATTAAATGCCTTCGAAGCAATACTTCATCTAGCATATCTATGCATGAAGATACCATCTGACCAGGGTCCCATGGCTATGCAAGGAAGTCAAGAGGCTGCTGGAAGGGCCGAAGGGAACTGGACAGATTCAAAGGCTATCCATAACATAGATGAAGCTGAAGCTCATTAACAGTACAAGCACAAAAGAGATAAGGCTGCCTTGGCAGACCAACCGAAGCCCATGCTTCTGTGTGAAGACATAGCCGAGCAAAAGATGTTGCTAGGATCTCAAATGTCTGATGACCAAGAAAAAACTTTGTTGAGGTTTCTGTTCAACAAGAAGGATGTCTTTGCTTGGTCAGCCAATGATCTTTGTGGTGTCAACAAAGATGTCATTGAGCACTCACTTAATGTAGATCCGACTATCAGGCCAAGGAAGCAGAAGCTTCGGAAGATGTCCGATGACAAAGCCGAAGGTGTGATAAATGAAGTCAAAAGGCTCCTGAGTGCCGAATTAATCAGAGAGGTAACATATCTAGAGTGGCTGGCCAATACTATGATGGTGAAGAAGGCTAATGGAAAGTGGAGGATGTGCATTGATTTTATAGATCTTAATAAGGCATGTCCGAGGGATTAGTTCCCTTTGCCAAGAATAGACTCCCTTGTGGATGCAGCAGCTACCTCAGAGCTCATGAGTCTATTGGACTGCTATTCAGGCTACCATGAAATTTGGATGAAGAAAGAAGATGAGCCCAAAACAAGCTTCATAACCCCTAGTGGGGCCTACTGCTACCTTCGGATGCCCGAGGGGCTCAAGAATGTTGGAGGAAGTTTCAGCAGGATGACTACTAAAGTCCTTTGCTCTCAAATTGGTAGGAATGTTCTAACATATGTCGATGATATCATAGTAAAAAGTACCAAGCAAGAAAATCACATCGCTGATCTACATGAAACATTTGCCAATTTTAGAAAGGCAGGCCTCAAGCTCAACCCAGAAAATTGTGTTTTCAGAGTGAAGAAGGGGAAATTTCTTGGGTGTCTCGTGTCAATAAAAGGAATTGAGGCTAACAAAAACAAGATAGAAGCTATACTTCGGATGGAACCACCAAAGTCAAGAAAAGGTGCCCAAAGGCGGACAAGAAGGTTGGCCTCATTGAACAGATTTATTTCAAGATCGACAGAAAGGAACTTGCCATTCTTTAAAGTATTAAAGTCAGTCGAAGTCTTCCAGTAGGGACCAACTCAGCAAAAGGCTTTCAAAGAGCTGAAGCAATATCTAATAGAACTGACAACATTAACCCCACCTTCGTCAGAAGCTCCATTGTTGTTGTATGTAGCTGCTTCTCACGCTGCAGTTAGTGCAGCGTTGGTGCAAGAAAAGCAAGATGGCCAAACGAAGAAGCAAGTGCCAGTGTACTTCGTCTCTGAAGTACTTAATCCATCAAAGAAAAATTACACAAAGTTGGAGAAGGTACTATATGCTGTATTGATGGCCTCAAAAAAGCTTCGACATTATTTCTAGTCATACCATATTATAGTACCTTCTTCTCAGCCTCTCAAGGATATAATAAGGAACAGAGAAGCCATGGGAAGAGTTGGAAAATGGGCTGCAGAGCTAAATGAATTCACCATAGATTATCTTCATAGGTCTTCAATCCAATCTCAGGCATTAGCAGACTTTATTGCTGATTGGACGCTAGAGAGTCAGGACAAGGAAAGAACAAAAGATAACGAAGCATGGACAATGTTATGTGATGGATCATGGGGAACCTTTGGCGCAGGTGCAACTGCCATTCTAATTTCACCATCTAAGATCAGAACCTGCTACGCAGCCATGCTAGAGTTCAATTGCACAAATAACATTGCATAGTACGAAGCCCTTCTTTTGGGGCTTCGAAAACTCAAGGCAATGGGAATAAGAAGGGCAACCCTTAAATCTGATTCACATGTTATCATAGGCCACATCGACAAAAGCAGCAAAGCAAGAGATCCAAAGCTTGAGAAATATCTCGATACAATCCGAAGAATGGAAGCCTCTTTCGAAGGCTTCGCTGTAAAGAATATCCCAAGAGGAGAAAAAGAACATGCTGACCTATTAGCCAAATCAGCGGCACAGGGGCTCCCATTACCTTCGAAAGTATTTTTTGAAAAAATAAAAGCGCCTTCAGCCGAGCTCATGGAGAGAGCAGTGCTTACGATCTCACCAGTGCACAATGAAGATTGGAGGACTAAGATTGTATCCTTCCTACAAGGCAACTATCCTTCGGACGATGAAACTTATATCAAAAGAATAGAAGCTAGGACAAGGCCTTACATAATCATAGAAGGAGAATTGTATAAACAAGGAGTTTGCTCTCCATTGCTGAAGTGTTTGTCTAGAACCAAAGGTCAGGAGATAATGAAGGAAATACATGCAGGCCTATGCGGAACTCATATTAGGTCCAGACCTTTACTTGAAAAGTTTTCAGACAAGTATTTTATTGGCCGAAGGTAGCTTCGGATGCAGCGGATTTAGTTCAAAAATGTGAAAGCTGCCAGAGATAAAAAACAACCTTCGTCTTTAACTCAGCTAATCCAGTCCACCTAGTCATTGAAAAGGTGGGGTCTAAATTTATTAGGCCCACTTCCAGCAGCACAAGGAAATTTAAAATACGTTGTGGTAGCAGTGGAATACTTTTCAAAGTGGATTGAAGCTAAACCTCTAGCTACAATCACTTCGGCCACGGTTCAGAAGTTTTTCTGGCAGAATATTGTTTGTCGCTTCGGTGTGCCCAAGGCCATTATAGTTTATAACGGGACTCAATTTGATGCTGAAACGCTCAAAGTTTTTTGTGACAAAATCGGTACAAAAATACATTTTGCATCAGTGAGACATCCAAAATCAAATGGACTGGTAGAACGAGCTAATGGAATCATAATAACAGGAATAATGAAGTCAATCTTCAATCAGCCAAAAGGAAAGTGGCCAGAAGAATTAAAAAAGTGGTATGGAACCATAACACTGTTGTCTCAAGGTCAACAGGATTTACCCCCATTCAAGTTTTTATTCGGTGATGAAGCAATAACACCGGAAGAAGCAAGAGCGGGTTCAATAAGGACCCTAGCTTTGACAGAAGACGAGGAGGATTGTAAAATAACAAAAGACACAATACAAGGGACCAGACTTCAGGCAATAGATCACATCAATAAGTATTAGCTAAAATAGCCAAATGTCGTGATCGGAAGGTAAGACTAAAGAATATCAAGCCAGGACACTTGGTACTTCGGAGAGTGGCCAACCCGGATACAATGGGAAAACTTCGGCTCAAATGGGAAGGTCCTTTCTTGGTGGTATCTTCATCAAGGCCTGGGTCATATAGGTTGAAAGACATGGACGACAATGACATTCCAAGATCTTAGAACACAGATGAGCTTCGGAGATATTATGTATAAATTTTGTAATTCTCTTTTTTCTTATGGCACCCTTTTCCTTTCAAGAGGGGAGAAAGGTTTTTATTGGGGCCATAGGTTGTAATTTTTTTATTCAACCATGTGCAATACAAGGGTCAAATTCCCCCATATTTAAAATGTAAAGATCTGGGATTACACCATCGAGTGTAAAAAAAGTATGAAGAAGCTCCAAGGGGATGCAGAGCTAGAATGCCACCTAAGTGAAAGGTGAAGAAGCTCCAAAGTCGTCCCTAAGAGGATGTAGAGCTTAAATGCCACCTAAGTAAAAAGGTGAAGAAGCTCTAAATTCATTCCTAAGGGGATGCAGAGCTTAGCTCCAAAGTTGTTCCCAAGGGAATGCAGAGCTGAAGTACCACATAAGTAAAAGGTGAAGAGACTCCAAAGTCGTTCCTAAGGGGATGCAAAGTCTGTGTATGCGTTCGTGTGAATTTTTTACCTTTAGCATACATTTGCACGCTTCATTACATCATCTTTTGCATTCATACAAACATGCATTAGGCATCTATAGATTCATCATCATCACATAAAGCACAAAGCATTAACATGAAAAGCAAAGGTTTCTATATACGAAGATGCTTCGTCTCATTGCATAGGAGGAAGTCGATATTTGATTATGATCGAAAGATGCTTCGATGTGAACGAAAAGAAGGGAAGGTGTTTTTTGCCTTCGGCTCAAAAAGCTACGAGCAGTGGTTTCGTCCACAGCAAAGCAGATAACATGAGGAGGAAAGGTAAAATAGCATTACAAGGCATTTACAAAATATTTACAGCTATTTCTTCATAGTTAATTACAATTTTTTGTTAAATAATACATCTCTTTCCACAAAGAGTTTCCAAAAAGTATTTCTATAGATACTATCAACGAAGCTCCCGAAGTTCCCTCATGCTTCAGATATAGCTTCGGCTTGCTAGCTTTTGGTACCACCATCCTGAAGAACGACAAAGGCAAGTACTAAGGAATATGATAAGATAAAATATAAAATAAAAGCGCAAAGGTAAAAAGATTTTTTATACCTTACTAAGCAGATTTCGAGCTTCATCTCCAGCCAGTTCTCGGTCGCCCTTTGCCCAGATCTGGGTAATAAATCTGTTGCCAATGCTTTGGGCTTCGGCCGGAATGTCAATAAGGTCAGCTGGAGACAGGCCAAAGTTTGGCCTATTAAAGGCCCTTGCATGGTTGCACCCGACTTTTATGAAAGCGGCAGTCATACCACGAGAAGCTACTAGCGCATAGAAGTCAACATGGCCAGTTATGACTTCATTGAGGGCGTCAACCTCTTTCTCGACGCATTCAAGTGCTCCGGGGATATCTTCGGCAAAGAGACTAGCTTCTTCGGATGCAGCTCCGACTGAATTGAATATACTCTTTAATCGAGCAGTGCATTGGGTTGCAAAGTTAAAACATTTATCCTTAAGAGTTTTGAGTGCTTCACTCAGCTTCAGGTTCTTTTCAGCCTCAACCTTGATTGTCATATTCAAAGCTTCGGTATCGCGGTTGAATCGGCTGGAGTTCTCTTCCAAAAGTATCTGAGTCTCCTTCAACTCTTTGTTTAATTTCTCATTTTGAGCCTGAGCTTTGGCAAGTGATCCTTCAGTTGAATGCAGCAAAACAACTTTTTCTTTCAAAGAATCTTCAAGTTTCTTGATTTTATCTTCAAAACCCTTGACAACAATTTCATTCTTTCTATCTTTGTCATCTTGTTGCATTTTCAAAGCTTTGCTTAGCAATAAACTCTGTAAAAATGTATTAAAGTTAGAATACCTAAATCAACACGAAGATATCAATGGTAACTTGCAAAGGAGCCTTACTTTGAAGTTCGAGTAAAATAAGCTGTCGATGATGTGTTGACATCTGTAGCAGCTGATATCCTTTTCAAGCTTTGGGAATCCAATGCTTTTGGACAGAGTGCTTATAATTTTAGCACCGGCGCGGTCATGAATGCATCCCACAATTTCTTCATCGACCCCGCCGAAGAGGCGAAGAGCATTGATCCAGGCTGGTAGCCGCAGGAGATAGCAAATTCCTTTAGTTCTGATATGTCCTCTTCAGAGAGTTGTTGGTCGCCCAAGTGCTGTAGGTCAAAATTCACACTTTCCGAAGAGGTTTCTTCAATTTTCTTCCCCTTATCAGAAACTATTGTGGCTACCTCTTTCTCCACAACGACGTCTAATATAAGTCTGTCGATTTCCGACAGGGTGGTTGTGAGATTTTTGTCTTCGGCTGCGACGGTACCACGGTAGCTTCGGCATCAACGAATATAGTAACTATGTCTACCGAAGCTAAGGGCGGGGTCTGTTCAATAGCTTCCATTATATTCATCATACGTCGCTTCTTCTGCCCCCCCCTAGTTTTTCCCCTCGACAGCCGAAGAGATTTCCCTTGTCTGCAAGAGGCTAGTCAGTTCCAACCTCAGAGGACTTAGTAGTGCAAATGGGAAAGGCTTAGTCATTACCTTCAAAATCTCCGAGACCTTAGCAGCAGAAGACGAAGAAGGGTTCATAGTCTACTTTGGCACATCTTGCATCTTCGTCTTCTCAAAGGATATCTCGACAAGCTTCCATTTCTTGGGAGCCGATACCTTCGACTCCGATACAATTTTTTGCTTTTTCAATGCCTTTTGGTCTTCTTTAACCGACTGGATAGCCTGTCTACTTAGAACGCTGACAATTCTCTTCCTCTTGACTCCTCCGGCCCCTTCATCAAGCCTTTCGTAATCAGGATACTTAAAGTTCAGAGCATCCATCACACGGTTCAGCCTTCGCTTTGGACGGGTGCCGAAGGCAGCAGTCATTAACCGATCTTCTTTCTTTGTATAATTTCCAAGAATTTCATTGCACGTGGTTTTCTATCAATTCTAAACATCCATTGCATGGTTCTTTAAACCTTTTCTGAAATTTGAAATGGTAGGGCAGACGCAAAAGCTCATACTTCTTTCCCTCATCATTCTTCTTTGGCATTCCCCAACTGCTAGAGGTCAGGAATGTCCAGTTCGCTAGATATTCTTGAACTAAATCTCTGGTGCTGATATGCTCAACCACAACCCTGAACTCCACCTTAGCTAGCTGGTAGGGAGACCCCAATTGCATATTGCACAGGGGTCGAGTCATGCCGAAGTTAAATCTCAGTGGACTCATCACCATGCTCATAAGCTTTTCCCTTTTCTTCTCGTCTGCCTTAACATAAAACCATTCACTCGTCCAACCAGTGGGCCACTTGGTGCGGTAGCCTATCACGAGGCCTTTGTATCTTTTCGGTATGTGAAGTTGTAGCATCCGAAATTTTTGTGCAGACCGTCAGCCCTTGCCTTCGTCTGGTAATGATGTTCAGGTGCCCGGCAGAACCCTTCGGCGTTAGCACTCTTTCCTTGGCTTCGGAGAGCCCAGATGTAAACGCTGAGTCTAACAATGGCGTTAGGGGTCAGCTGATGGAGGTAGATCTCAAACTTCTTCAAAACCTCACCTATCATCTCGTAAAGGAGGAACCGAAGTCCAGCCCTGAAGAAGCTTTTGAAGACTACAACTTCATACTTTTTTTGGCTCTGGAATCGTCTCCTCTCCAGCAAAACGAACCAGTTCATCATCATTCTCCCCAAAGTATCCTAGTTTCTTCATTGAAACTAGACCCTCTGCCTTTACTGTGGATTTTCCAAATTCAACATGGCTAGGCTTAGTTGGGAACAGAATACTATCGTCCTCTTCACTTTCGTTATCACTCTCAACTTCGGCCATGGCTTGTTCAGCTTCGGCATTAGAGGTACCTTCGGCAATAGCTCCCTCCTGCACAACCAACCCAAACCGCCTCATCATTTCTGAGATGGGTGCTGTCTCAGTTGCTTCAGTTTCATCCCCCTCTCGGGACTCCCTTGCAGTGGATCTTACTCTGGCCATTTCGTTATTCTACCTCTTTCAGACGAAGTTGATCTTAAGCGATGAAGTACTTGTTTGAAAGTACAATGCAGAGAGCTTCGGCTTCGGTTAGAATTTTCAACAGCACAATGGTGCAATAGCAATGAATGTTGCGGTAACTTCTCACTAACATGTCTGTTTATATAGCCCTGCAGGAGAAGAAGGCGAACCGCAAAGCGCGCATACTGGCTGATCGGTGGACCGACAAGCGCTTGGAATATTTTAATCGTTTTTTGATAACAAGCTCAGGGAAGGTGTTTTTCGGACCTTCGGCATTCCGAAGTCTTCGTGTTATTCGCGGATTGAGCTCGTTATGAAAAAACGATCTAGCACCGCGAAGGGGCTACTGTTGGGGGTCTTCTTCTCCGCCGAAGGTCCTCAAGACAAAGATACCATCGGCAAAGTGATCCTGAAGATTTCCTTCTTTTTGTCGAAGGTCCTCAAGAGAAGATCTCGCTTGAAAGCAATGGTCCTCAAGACATCTTGGGTTTCCCAGACAGTGACATTGCTGGGGACAGGGTAAAAATTCATGAGTATCGCCTTCTTGACAGAGATGAGGCAAAGGGTCTTCACATATCTGAGCATGATGAGTATTGGAAATCTACAAACATGCACAAGTATTATGGGTACCTTAGTGCTCTATTCAGGATGACTCTGATTCCAAAAGGTGGGAACCAGATGAACATTTTGAATGAAAGCAAAGTTCTTCTTACATTCATGAAACCCAATAATAGAGTTAGGCTGAATGTCTTCGACATGATCTGGCAAGAGATCATCCATGCTTCATGCTCTCCTCTTAAGGGTTGCCTTCACACTCCATTCATAATGAAAATGATTGAGATGGTAACTCAAATCAGGTATGAGAAGGGAACCAAGCATATTCCTTACACTCCTTTCTGGATCGATCCAAATAATCCTACAAGTAGAATGAAGAAGACTCTAGCTGGTTCTGGTGACCAAACCCCTGCTGATCCCTCCCATCCTTCCTCCTCTCGAGGTGCCTCTGCTCCATGTCCAATGGACCAAGGTGGATGAGGAAAAGGTTGTGGTCATAGTCGCGGTCTGGGAGCTCGGCTGGCTCATGGGATTGTAGCTCTATTCTCCATGTGCTGGGACATCTCTGCAGATGTGTATGAGCTGGCTAGGCGCCAGCGGGAGACTGATGACAATCTGCGTCGATAGACAGTCTCTTTGGGTCACCTGTTTGCTCCTTGCTCCCCAGATGTGCGCCTTCATGCACCCTATCCTGAAGTCAATGATTGGCACCAGCCGTCCTATGGTGTCCCTTTTATGTCTGCTGCCGATGATGATGTTGAGGAAGATTTTATTGTTGATGATGTGAATTAGCCAGCCCCTCCTCCTTTCCAGGATGATCTGGGCCCCTCCTCTTCTTATCCTCCTCCCCCACAGGATCCATCTGGCAGCACTCCTCCTCCCGCTCACCCTGGGGATGAAAACTTTATTGTGAATCTGGCTGCCCAACTCTTTGATCCCACTCCTCCTTGGTAATTTGTGATTGTCTCTCCTCATGTCTTTTTGGTGCTTGCTACCAAAAAAGGGGAGAAGTCTTTGCTTTGGATGCAGAATGGTTGTTGCATGGCAGTGCTAGTAGCTTGGGAATTTGGGAGCTAGCCCTAGGGGCTTTACTATCTTTTGTGTAATGATCTATCTGGTCTGTAATAATCGAGAGATGATGTATGTGGTGATAGCCTAGAGCCATGAACATCTTTAAGCTATGATGATTCTTAATCATTATTGTAATAGTTAGTTAAGAACTTTTATGATCTTCTATGCTATGAGTTATTTTCAACATGTTGCTCCTATGATATGTGATATAACATGATGAGATTGAGTGTGTGAGTTTGTCATATGCATCACAATTTCATATATGACACTATGTTTTTTTGCACCCATCGAATGTTTGTGTAATGTGTTGGTTATTCACTTTCTCCAAATGTGTTGCAAAATTGACATATCAAGTCAATGTTGTAGGAAACAGTGACACCTAAGAGTGGGGTGGGACTTCTAAAAAACTTGTAACACCCCGTCCAATCCCTAGACCGGCAGTATTTACTCCTGGTAGCTCTCTAGGATCATATATTGGTCCCATGGACCAACACGAGTCTTTTGTGCGCATTTTGTCCTCACTCATGCGCATCCGAGAAAACTTCCCGGTCGGTCACCCATCCCAAATTGCTCCAAGTCAAGCACGCTTAACTTGAAGGTTCTTTCGAGATAGGCTTCAGAAAAGAAGATGCACCTTATTGGTATGGACACTCTATTAATTCTATTAAACCTTGGGCCAGGATATCACCATCCAAGGGGCCAGGATATCACAATCCACCCCCTTAGAAGACCGACGTCCTCGTCGGTCAACCCCAATCCAGGAACCTCCCCTCTTAACCACGTCTGTGTGTCTAGTGTCGTCATAAGCCATGCCATGTGACCACTCCAGGCCCACATGCGCTATATACCCGAACCCCTAACCCACACACCCTCGTGAAACTGCGAGGGTCGGCTCTGATATCACTTGTAACACCATGTCCAATCCCTGGACCTGCGGTACTTACTCCTGGCAGCTCTCTAGGATCATATATCGTCCCCACAGACCAACACGAGTCTTTTGTTCGCACTTTGTCCCCACTCATGCGCACCCAAGAAAACTTCTCGGTCGGTCACCCATCCCAAATTGCTCCAAGCCAAGCATGCTTAGCTTGAAGGTTCTTTCGAGATAGGCTTCTGAAAAAGAAGATGCACCTTATTGGTATGGACACTCTATTAATTCTATTAAGCCTTGGGCCAGGATATCACCATCCCAGGGGCCAAGATATCACAAAACTCTTTCTAAACTAGGCCACAAATGAATCCCTAGAACAAAACCTATGTGAATAAACAATCTAGAATATGCAAACTAGGTTTTGTCTAAGTGTTGCTATCGCTACCACAAAGTCTAAGTTTCAATCTAAATAATCTAGCTAGAAAGATAAGATTGAAACTTAAATACTTAATATAAATGTGGAAGGTAAAGACCAAGGTAGAGATGCAAACTCTCGTAGATGACGTCGGTATTTTATCGAGGTATCCGGAACCACGCAAGGTTCTGACTAATCCTCGTTGGTGCCCTTACGCTAAGGGAAGCTCACACGAGGGCCAAGCACCACGGTCGAGTAACTCCATAGAGAGTCGCGGGCCTTCTCCACGCGCAAGTGGTTATCGGCTTCCGGCTCCTCTCGGATGCTCCCCGCCGTCTCCACTATCGAGCTTCCAGCCAAAACGCTGTGGGCCTTGTTCCCTCCAGTACATGGTGGTGGCCGTGACACAAATGCGGTTGTCAAGTCTCGCAAGACTCTTGCCCCATTCGATACAATTACAACGGATCACGCAAGAGCCGAGGGGTTGTGTGGTTTTTCTAAACTCACTCAACTAACTAGGATTCACTTAGAGCAAGCACTAAAGCAGTCTAACTAACCTAAGCACTTCGCAAAGCACCTACGCTAATCACCAAGTGATTCTATTAAGCACTTGGGTGTTTGAGCACTTGGAAATGTCTATACTATGCCTTGGTATGTTGCTTGGGCTCCCACACCTTGAAATGGTTGGTTGGGGTATTTATAGCCTCCCCCCCACAATTGTAGTCGTTGGACAGAAGCAGTAGCTTTCTATCGATGGGTGCACCAGACATGCATTGTTCACTGTCCGGTGCCCTGCCATGTCAGCCGACCATTGAGGTCTACAACAGTCGATCGTGGGATCCGACCGTTGACAGATTGTCCAGTGCACACCGGACAGTTCGGTAATGCAGCCCGAGGGCGCCTGTCTGTGGGCCCCTCTGTGCAGACTGCCCGGTGTCCCACTGGATAGTCCGGTGCACACCGGACAGGTACTGTTCACTGTCCGGTGCACCACCAGTGCGTTGGCCGACTACCCACTTCATGGATTTCTTCACTGTTTCTTTTGGGCTTCTTTTGTTCTTGAGTCTTGGACTTCTAAGCTCTTTTTATGTCTTTTTTTGAGGTGTTGCATCCTCAGTGTCTTAGTCCAATCCTCATCGTATCATGTGAACTATAAACATAAACACTAGCAAACACATTAGTCCATAGGTTATGTTGATCATCAAACACCAAAACCTTTTGAGCCAAATGGGTCGGGGTCCATTTTCCTTACAAATGTTAAGTTTCAAAACATATGCACACATCTAGGGGGAGACGCACGTACACACAAGTATTTACAATCTTGCTAGTTACGTATCTTATCTGTAAATACTCTATTTTGTTTTGGCATCAATCAACAAAAAAGAAAGATTGTAAGTGCAATCAACCTCGATTGAGGGTTTTGGTGATTAAATGACAAAACAAACAGAGTTTCTAACAAGTTTGCACCTAGTATGTGTTCAGTTGTTTCAAAGACAGGAGGAGCACATATTCTTCATTTATACAGAGGATAAAGCATTGAGGATTAATTATAAACATCATATGGCGTGCTTCATCTGTTTTTGTTCGACGACCATTTAAAATTTTATAATTCTTAAGTCGTAGTATTCATTGTTTAATTAAGAGGGATTCACACAAATGAGTAAGTTGTTGTGATGAGCTCAATCTATTTCCCTTCAAAATCCTCTAAGAAAACCTTGAGTTTTGGTCGTGGACGCTCTTGGTGAAGCTGGTCGAGTTCCCTACTCAGTCGGCCCCAAGACCGGGTTCAACACTTTTGAATACTGGCTCGGCTCAACCGGTTTGACCCCGGTCCACCTTCCCTACTCACTTGGCCCCTGGACCAGAATCTATTATGCAGAAAACCAACTCAACCGATTTTTAATACCGGCTCAGCCGGTTTTTGAGCAGAAAAGTCAAACGGTCAGCCAGCTTTTGGGGGTTCCTTTATATACCCTTGCCCCTTCTCTCTTCATTCACTTCTACCACATCCATGAATTCTTGGATGACCAACTCTCAAACAAGTGCATTTACTTCATCTTCCACACCCCAAGTCACATCCCCTTCAATCATTTGGAGGACCCTTCGTGTGAGGTGAAGTTTGTTGAACTCATTGTGATTTCATCTCTTGATTCTCCCTCTCTTCCTCTCTTGAGCTCATTGCAAACTTGAATCTTGTGTGGATTTGTTACTCTTGGAACCTTGTGTTCCTTGACGATAGAGGTTGCTTGGGAGTCTCTAAATTTGTGGACGACCCCAAGAAGTTTGTATTACCCGCTCTTTTGAGCTAAGTTGAGAAGAGATTGCCTTGACCTTTGTGGTCGGCTTGTGGAGGATTAGGGTTGGAAAAGACCCGACCCTTTGTGGGCTCCTCAACGAGGAGTAGGACACCTTTATGGTGGTGGGCGAATCTCGGGTTATATCGTGTGTTCTTGTGTTCTTGAGAAGAGCTTTAAATCGTTGGTTAGCCTAGCTTAGTTCTGTCTTGTGTGTGCATCTTGTGGACTTGGTTCACATCGATTTGTCACTTATTCGAGTGGATTTTCTCCAGGGCAAGATATAAGAAAGAATCTCTCATTACTCCGTGTTGTTCGTGTGACTGTTAATCTAACCTAAGTTGAGCAGGTTCAAAACCAGTTCAGCCGGGAATAATACCAGATGAACCCGGTTGCACCAATGTAACTTGGAATTTGACTCTATCTCGAAGTTTTTGGGTGAGAAATTTCATGTGTAGCTTATTCACCCCCTCTAGGCTACTTTCAGAGTGGCACAACCGCTCTGGAATTTAACGGTTTCTTGAGCTAAAAATTTACATGTAGCCTATTCACACTCCTATAGACATACCAGATCCTTACATCCTTGCACGACCATGCTTGGTGGCTGCTCGTGTGACACTAGGTTGCCCGTAGCTAGGCGCAGGGGTGTGGCCGGGTGGGATGGTGTGGGGATTAGATTAGGGTTAGAGACATATGCAGATGTGTTAGTTTTGGAAATTTGTATAATGGGATATTGTTTGCTTAAAATGGGATGGACCCAAACTTGAAAAATAAGATATTATCCCACCTGCGTAAATGATTTTGGAAAAAACAAGCATTAAAGTGGTATATTTATTTTCAATCATATTTTCAATTTTTATCATGTTTATATTCTATCATGTTTTTATGCTAATTCAAGACATTTTTTAGGACTTAGTTGCTTCCCACGAGATTTTCCGGCCCTGCTTTTAGCCTTAAGACTATATCCAACAATTCATCCTTCTAATATATTGTGTTACCCCTTAAAAGATTCTTCGTGTATATACATGACGTCTCCAATCATTACCCATATACAACTCCCCATATACACTATAAGTCACTTATTCAACATTTATTTATTATTTTTTGAATTTATTAGGAAACATACAATATTTATACTACCATAATACACATTATTATCAAGTTATGAGGCTTAAATAAGATTAATATCACAAAGAAACAACTTAATTAAAGTATAGAGAGAGTATAGTGCTTCCTCGTATGTATAGAGAAGATTCATTTTTCTTATATAGAGAGAATATATAAAGGAAGTTGGAGAATTGTGCTATCTTGTGTACGGTTGAGGGATGTATATATGGGCCATGGTTGGAGTTAGCCTAGGTGCCATTTCAGAGTGACTGCTGTTTTTTCTATGGGCTATCTATTTACTACACTATGGACACTTAAGGGCTTAGGCCTCCTTTATAATGCGTGAAAATAAAGAAATTTTAGAGGATTCAATTTTTATAAAACGTTTTTTCTATGAGAGCCTTTGGAACAAAAGATTGAATCTTACAAAAAAAAATTTAAAATTCATATAAAATGACATTCTCCATAACAATTTTAGAAGAAAATAAGTATGAGGTCCAATTTAATGTTTACCCTACTTTATGTCTCGCGTTCCTATATTTTTCGTGCACTTGATCTAAACCCATGTTTTATGACTTACCGGTGTCATAAATCCTGTAGGATTTCAATGACATAGACATCTTAGACTACCTCCAGCAGTATTCGGTAAAGGGTCCGGTACCCTTGATTTAGCGGACGAAGTTGTACTGAACGTCCAACAACACCCGCTAAATGAGCCTCTAAAATTTAGAGGAGCCTCGTTGAATGCTATATCTAGAGTTCACCTCTACGTACGCTATACACTGTATGCTGCAATCAACGTGGAAGAAAGGACGGCCCACATGCACCTCGTGACCAGAGCTTCACACATGGACTGGGCCCACACTTGTGCTGCGATAACTGTTTCCCAGTTTTATTTAATCTAAAGAATGGTTAAAATAAAGGATTAGATATAGAGGACCAAATTTAGGGAACACTGCTGGAGATGGAGAAGATATAGATGATAGAATCTTTTAAAGAGTGCTGTAAATGATAGAGAATATTCTTTTAGGAGATAAAATTTAAATAACGATGCTGGAGACAGCGTTAATGCTGTATCTTTTTTCCTATCCCTGCGTTTCGAGAATGTTGTGTCCTAAAAAGAACCGACTTGGATAATATTTTTTTTATCTACGTTAAACATCTCGAAAGTAACAGGACACGCCCCTTTTAAAAGATGCTCGTTCTATCTATCACCTATTTTAGCTAGTTTATATCTATACTATACTTAAAGCACCAGTTTCAACGGTTGTCATGCGTTATTTTTTTACAAATAACCCCTCACAGCTATTTCACATTAATCTGTTGCACGCTATAGATGTCAAACGACGCCCGACACGGGCTAGATGCATGCGGGCCACAACTATGACACAGGCACGTCATGCCGGCCTGCTAATTGTGTCGGGTCAGCCCGTTAGCCCGTCGATCCATTTAATTAAATCAGTGTAACGACGTCCGACATGGGCCACATCTATGGCTCAGGCACGTCATGCCGACCTGCTAACTGTGTCGGGTCAGCCCGTTAGCCCGTCGATTCATTTAATTAAATTAGCGTAACGACGCCCGACACGGGCCACAACTATGGCACAGGCACGTCATGCCGGCCTGCTAACTGTATCGGGCCAGCTCGTTAGTCCGTCGATAGGAGGTGGGATTCGAACCCATGCCCTGATGGAAGAAGGGCGGGAGACACTGGGTGAAACTATCTAACTAGTAGAACATCACGGTAAGATGTTTTTAATATTGAATATAAATTGTATATAGGTATATACGTTTTTTTGTAAAATAAAAAAATAGACGTGTCGGGCCGGGCCAGCACTACGGGCCGAGGCTACAACCCAAGCACGGCACGACGTTCTTTGCTCTTGCAAGCATTAGGTCGTTTCTGAGATCACATTGGCGCAATGGACTACATGGTGTTTGAGGTTACTGAATTGGATAGAGCAGCAATGATTTGTCACACTAACAGCAAAATGAAAGGTTATTTGTTGGTTTTAAACGTTAGTAATTGCTACGAAGTAGCGTAATTTATATGGAGCGCATCCTTTTCTTATTGATGCCTGACTTTCACAATCACTCCATATTTTGATCTATCTTTTTTATAAGTTTGGCTTCATGAGACTTATTTTATAAACTTGATCTCATAAACTTTCTCTTATTTGGTCTTTGTATGATGGAATTATGTCATTTTATAATCTCTGTTCATTCAGTCAATCGTTGTGAACTCTCTTCTAATCGCTCACTTCATTGGCCGTGTTGTACCAAGACATATTTGCATAGAGTAAACAATAACATCAGTTAGCCAAATCAAAAAATATATTATAGAGAGAGCGGAGACAATCAATAAAAAATCTTGAATTTTTTTGATAGATAGTTTACGTGAGTATTGTTGTAAACCGTCGCAACGCACGGGCAACTGACTAGTTATACTTAAAACACCAGTTTCAACGATCGTACCGCGTCATCTTTTTACAAATAACCTCTCACAGCTATTTCCCTGCACGCCTATAGATGGCCAAACGGTGGCCCGGCCTGCTGACTGTTAAAAAATGGTGCAGAAGGTGGAATTTGAACTCATGCCCTAATAGAAGAAAGGTAGGAGACACTAGGTGAAGTTATCTAACCAGTAGAACATCATGCTCAAATGTTTTTAATATTTAATATAAATCGTATATATGTATATACGTTTTTTGTAAAATAAAAAATATAATCGTGTCAGGCCGGCCAGCACTACAGGCCGAGGCTACAACCCAAGCACGACACGACGTTCTTGGCTCTTACAAGCTTAGGTCGTTTCTGAGACCACATTGACGCAATGGACTCTATGATGTTTGAGATTGCTGAATTGGATGGAGCAACAATGATTTGTCACACTAACAGTAAAATGAAAGATTATTTGTTGGTTTTAAACGTTAGTAATTGCTACGAAGTAGCATAATTTATATGGAGCGCATCCAATTTTTATTGATGTCTTACTTTAGCAATCACTCCATATTTTGATCTATCTTTTTTATAAGTTTGAGTTCATGTGACTTATTTTAGAAACTTGAGCTCACAAACTTTCTCTTATTTGGTCTCTATGTGGTGGAATTATGTCATTTTATAATCTATGTTCGTTCAGTCAGTTGTTGTGAACTCTCTTCTAATCGCTCACTTCATTAACCGTATTGTACCAATATATATTGGATGGAGTAAACAATAACATCAATTAGCATAAATATTATTGTAAGCAGTCGCAACGCACGAACAACCGACTAGTACTAATTAATAACCGGTTTAGAGCAACTCTAAAAGAATGCTTAAAAGTTATTAGAAAGTCAAGTTTTTTACTAATATCTGTTTTGGGATGTATTTACAGCTTTTTTTAGTTTTGCTCTTACCGAAAAAAACAGAAAAAAGAGAGATCGGTTAATAAAACCACTCGGACAGGTCAATCACTGCTCCCTGCTGACAAGAAAAAGTTGTTCAACTCCGAGTGAGCTTGGAGCCAGACCGAGGGGCCGTCGAGACGATGGTCGAGATCTTCTCCAGGTTCTCCGCCGGCGCCCACCGCCGCTCCAAGAGCGTGGCCGCGAGCTTTCTCCTTTGGCCTATGATGCCCCACTTCGTACTTCTTCCATGTCGTTTCTGTCGTGGTTTACTTCCCCAACTCCTGCTCGTTTCGTCTGTAACCGGATCAGGTCAACAGTAGGTTAGCTTAGCTCCCTGAAGCCGTGCAAGGGTCAGATTTATTTGAGCTGGTTTCGTTTGACCGCTACCTGTTCATGGGTGGATTCCTGTTGTCTGCAGGGCTCGGTACCATATTAATATTCAATAATAATCAATGCTAGAGGCTTATTTTAATACTACGGTGTACTATTATTTTAGTACAATATTAGAAGTTTAAGGGACAATTCACTCAACTTAAATAGGTGTATCATTGGTGTATCTATTGAGAAACTGAGAAAAAGAGCTGCCACGCGCGCCGCCGGCCGGACGAGGCCGAGGCCGTAGCCGTGGTAGATCGGATCTTGGTCCGAATATGTCCATTACTGTCGTACGTTACTGGTTGTTTCCTATGTTATGGCTAGTAACAGACAAGCTGTAATAGTTGTTAGGCGTCAGTTTCTAGCTGGCGGTAACGGTAGCTGTAACACCCCTGGTGTTACGTAAACTAAAACTCTGACATGTCATCATAAGCATCTGCATTAATGTGCTTGTTACACCTAGAATGCATTTACTAGGTTAAAACTTTACAAAAAGTGAGATGTTGTGTGTTGAGTAGTGGACTTAGTTAAGGACCTGGTTTAAGCAAAATGAGGGAAGATCATCTCTTGAGCAAGTAATATGATGACTTGGAGTCTTAAGTATTAAAGGAAAGCTTTAAGAACTTGGAATTATTTGTTTTGAAGTGTTAGTCTAGTGGAAGTAACACTTGAGAAGATTGGATCTTGAGCTAGAGAGTAACTTTGCTCTAGGTGGAGGGATCAAAGGGATGAATCCCTAGAAGAAGCTGAAACACAAATGAAACTCATTTGAAACCCTAAAACTAGCCCAAAAGGGGAATTCAAAATCTAGAAGGATTTAGCTAAAAGTCTATATACCAAAATGGTAGAGCTTGGAAAAGTGAATAAGTTTCTTATTTGGAGAATTCCAAGTTGTGTGGAGAAATTTGGAGTAATTTGCAGAAATTCAGTTTTGGGTTCAGTTTGAATTGGGCTGAAAACAGTTTCATATAGCTGTATTTGGACCCTTATAACTTTTGATCTATGGACTTTTGGTAAGGAGTTGCTATAACAAACTTGTAAAGTGACTGTGGGAGAACAATCCTTATTAAGTGTACCAGCCCTAAAACTATATGCAACTAGTTGAAAAAGTGGTCCAAATTAGAGCTGTCAGATTTTGTATATTTCAGACTTAGTGAAATTCAGGGTCTGAATTTCAGTATTTTGTGCAAACTTTGGGCTAGTGTAGTTTGGAATCCAAGAGGTTTTGGTTATTGGTCACTATACAAAACTTGTATAAGAACTATAGGAGTATAAACTTTATTAAGCAGTTGTCCCCTAGAAACATTTGGAACCCAGGAAAAAGAGTGATTTAAAGTGGTGCTGCTGTGTTTCTGAATTTTCAGATTGGAAACAGTAACTGAATTTCAGTGTGGATAGCAGTTTTGGAGCTGGTTTGTGGCTGTTCTGTAATGTTTTGTGCTGGGATGTTTATAGAGAAGTTGAAGCCTATATGATAGTGAACAAATCTACTAAAGTATCTTTGACTTGATTCCACACAGAAAATGGAGAAAAACTTGTTCAAAGTTGGACTAATTGTGGCTGAAACTGAATTGTATTCAGTTACTGAAAACTGAATTTCAGTGAAAGTTGCTGTTTTTGGAGCCCATTTGTGCCTAATACATAAGGTTTTAAACTATGGTTTCTATAGAGGAATTGAAGAACATAAGTTGGGGTACAAATGTCTTTGAGGGTGATGGATATGATCCTACACAAAAGGTGGAGAAAAAGTAGACTGAAACTGGACTGTCCGTGTGCACAAACTGAATTTTTGTGCAGATCACTAAAACCTGAATTTACAGTTTGGTGCTATGTTTGGAGCTCTATTGTGCCAAATCCTGGCAGATTTGGACAGACAACTTTATAGAAAAATAAAAGACCATATATAGGAGAACAAATTTCTTTAAGTGGGTTTGGTCTGGTACTACACAACGAAGGGAGTAAAATGGTCCCAAACATGTTCTGTCAGACTTGGTGGTATGCTATTTCAGACTTTGAAATTTGATTTCCAGTGTTGTTGCTCAACTTCAGTGCACCACAACTCTTGTTCTGAGCATTTTAAGCCATGGAGTGTTATACCAAGTAGGAAGGGCTATAAGTGAAGAATAGTTTTGGTTAAGGAAGATTGACCAGTTGACATATGGAATTGTGAGAAACCAAGGTTTGAACAGGGAGGTCTGCAAGGGATCAGTGTTGTGCTGATTCAGTTCACTGTTGGTTTGGTTTAGTGTTTTTCCTTGGAATTTGGAGCTGTTTTGTGTCTGATCCAAGAGGTACAAGACTAAGGTCCCAACGGCAAATTGTTAGAGGGTTAGTTGGTGAACAAAGTTCATTAAGGTTGATTCCCTGGCCTGTTGTGGTTTGAAACTGGGAGAAATGAAGGAGTGATGTTGTGAACTCAGTCAAGCAGTAGCAGTTTAGTGTGCTCCAAGAATATCTGAAGAAGATATTTTCATCCTTACTGTGGCTGCACTTGTATATATATCGCTGATGATATGGATGGAGAACATGGCTAAGCATCTAGAGATCTCTCCCAACTGAAAATATCCAGTTTTGGACTAGTTTGAACCTACTCATAGATGCAGCCCTATCTGTTGGGTTCCTAACCACGTGGGTGGATAAAGATCAGCGCCCTGCTGTATTTTGTTTGATTATGTGGATTGAAATGAAGGTACAGTGCATAACTAGGCCCTAGGCGTCTCATTTCTTTTCCCCTTGCTGAACGTATTTCAGTTGGGCTTGTTTGTGCTTATCCATAAATAGAGTCATATCTATTTTAATTGTTGTTTGCAGTTGGGAACAAAAGGAGTACTTGTGAGTAGAGATTGGGATGTGTATGCAGTACAGGACTAAGGCCTGAAGACCTCCCTCTCGGCTGAACAAAATATCCAACCTTTGAACTGGTTAGAGTTTATCCACAATGGATATTTGTGAGTGAGTGGCCTAGGTTCAGTGTCTTGGTGATAGCTGTGAACCTGTGTGGGACTTCAGCATGAAGGCCACGTATTGGAGCCCAGGTTGTGCTGGCATCTCTAGCTGCTCTTCACCTCCATGCAGTGCACAGGTTCAGTGACATCTGCCCTTAATCTGTGGCTATAAAACTTGGTCCAGGGAAGTTTTTCTCCCTATCTTCAAGCTCCAGCCAGATTGCAGCGTGTGTGAGTGTGGTAGGTCTTCTGTCCGCACCAGTGTTCACCTCTCCCCTGCCCAAGTTTGCCCAGTCCCAGGGTCTAGTATGTCATCCTTCTGTCAGTGGTGACCACGCCCACTGACTGCCTACCTCGCCGTGGCCAAGACGTCTCAAGGAGTGACCAGCCCGCATGACCCTCGTTCCACGTTCTTCTAAGGTCAGAGAAGGTTTTCCCATTGGTATTTTCAGTTCTACCGTCTTGTGTTGACCGGAACAGGGTCGCGCCGCTGCAGACCGTCCCCATAGAATTGAGCCCACTGAACTGGGTTTGTCGCCGCCGCCATCGGTAGTTAGGTCTTAGTGTCCCCGCGGTCGATTGAACACAGGTTGGAGTCCACCGTTGCCTGGGGATCGTGATGGTGTCGTCGTCGTTGACTAGATCACACCACCATGGCGGATTGGACGTCTGACCGCCGGGGTTGAGCACGACGGTGTCGCGACTGAGTTTGTGCAAAAGAGATGAAGTCGAGGGGTCTAAGCGAAACTGTCAGTGACACCAATTAACAGTGGCTCGGGCTCGTTTGGATTTGTCTGGGCAACAAGGTTCTTTTTGCAAAGCGCGCACGGCGTGGGTGCGAGCTGTCAGCCATGGGTCGGCTCTGCCCAACTTGGGTGGTGTGGTCTAGTTTGGGCCCAATGTTGTTCATATTTTGGTCTTTTCTTTAACAGAGAACTTATAAATTGTGCTAGAAATTGTAGAAAAATCCAAAAATAGTGAGATCAATTTTGTTGGATGTCTAAATTCATGAGATCTCAGATAAGAATGGTTTTAGGATTTTTAGATCAATTAGCAAATTTTAAGTGAATCAAAGGTGTCTTTGGAAGGATTATTGGAATTTTTGAAATCAGAGTTGAGCACCAAAAATCATGGAAATTCTTGGAAAGGCTTGTTATCATAAAGTGAGCACTTGTTAAAATTTGGAGCCTTTTTAGAAACCTTTTTCTTAGAAGCATTGTAAAGTCACAAATAGGGTGAGAAAATCCCTAATCAAGTATGAATTAATGCTTTGGAAAGGAGCTAAGTTTATTTAGGGAAGAGATGCAGTTGCTTATGAAGTTTTACACTTTTGGATGAGATCAAAGATGGATTAGTTCTCTGGTTTACCTAAGTGAATTCAAATTGGTCACTTTAATCGAGCGTTAAGAAATAGGTGTATTCTTGTCATGTGCTTTAGTTGTAGTGTTTCTGTTCCCCACCTCTCCTTGTGAGAGTTTGCATTACATGTCATTACATAAGCATTCATGTATTTGTAATTGACTTGTAGAACACCTAGACGAGGTGGTATTTGAAGAAGTCTACTCCAACGCCTGCTCCTCAAGTGGATGAAGCCATCTAACTGGGTATTGAATAGAGGGATCTAGAACCACTTCACTGCAACAAAGGCAAGCCCCGGTGCATGCAACCCCTTCCTTGTGTTTTTAAATAATTTCTGCACACTTTAAGTCTAGTGAAATGTGCATTAGGTTTATAGGAGTTGTTTGAAACCTTCTTGATGCATTGCCTTTCCTTGATATCCATACCTTTATAGATACTTCTGATGAAGTATCAAAACATGATTTACAAAAATGCTTAGCCCTGCTTAGATCTTGTGGATAGAGGTTGTCCTTTGCGTTAATGCTTAGCTCAGGGGTTATCCTGAGGAAGGATGGCTTCTACCTGCAAGAATATTTTTCATTGGGAGCGTGGTGGGATCTTACTGCAAAGTTCCCTATAATGCTCTTTTCATCCTAAGGAATACAAACAATCCTAAGGGTGGAAGTACTTAAATCGGGACTTGGGCTAGGAACAGGTGATGCTCCGCCCAGGTTAATTAAGGATTGGATGCGTATGTAGGCCTGTTGATCAAGGACTATCTTAACTAGCCACATGCCCTGGAAATGGGACAGGGTAAGCTTGAACCCGGCTATTCCATACGTGAAAAGACAACCGCGCACTGGGCGTGGGAGATGGTGGGAGTAGCGTGTACCCTCCTGGCTAGAGGCTGGATGGAGGATACTGTGCTCCCGGGTAGCGCGGACCGGTTCACGTTGTGGAGGATCTGTGGGAACGGTTGACATTTGCAAGGGTTAAGTGCTACATATGTCGTGTGGTTAGAGATCCTCAGCTGAGTAAATCGATTCGGATCGCCGTTATATCCCCGGAGAGTGGAGACTTGATCTCCGACCTGCAACCTAAGTCAGGATGTGAACCTCATGAATAAAAATGATGTTGTATTGATGAGATGGTGAAATTAGACTAGATGCAAACAGAGTCTATTAATATTTAATCTGGCGTTAAAATATTGAAAGTAAGGACTCACTTTAGTAAGCTATTTCTGCGAAAGTATCTAAGTTGATTCTTGCTAAAGCCTCTCCTTGATTCCTAAATCCAGCATATCCTTGAGAGTCTTTTCTTTAGTCGAGTAAGTCTTGCTAAGTAATTCCATACTCAGGGTTTTATTCCCTGTTGTTTTTCAGGATATAACTTTGTGCTGCTGTGATGGTGTTAAGTGCCGGTGGGCTCGGCCTTCTTATATAAGTATACCCCGTCTTTATCTTCTTACTGAGGATGGTCATTTGTGATAGTCGCCTAGAGGGGGGGTGAATAGGGCGAAACTGAAATTTACAAATATAAACACAACTACAAGCCGGGGTTAGCGTTAGTAATAAGGAACGAGTCCGCAAGAGAGGGCGCAAAACAAATCCCAAGCGAATAAGCAAGTGAGACACGGAGATTTGTTTTACCGAGGTTCGGTTCTTGCAAACCTACTCCCCGTTGAGGAGGCCACAAAGGCCGGGTCTCTTTCAACCCTTCCCTCTCTCAAACGATCCACGGATCGAGTGAGCTTCTCTTCTCAAATCAAAGCCGGGAACAAAACTTCCCCGCAAGGGCCACCACACAATTGGTGCCTCTTGCCTTGATTACAATGGAGTTTTGATCTCAAGAACAAGTGAGAAAGAAAAGAAGCAATCCAAGCGCAAGAGCTCAAATGAACACGGCAAATCACTCTCTCTAGTCACTAGGGCTTTGTGATGAATTGGAGAGGATTTGATCTCTTTGTATGTGTCTAGAATTGAATGCCTGGCTCTTGTAAGTGGTTGGGAAGTGGAAAACTTGGATGCAATGAATGGTGGGGTGGTTGGGGTATTTATAGCCCCAACCACCAAACTTGACCGTTGGCTGGGCTGTCTGTTCGATGGCGCACCGGACAGTCCGGTGCACACCGGACAGTCCGGTGCCCCCTGCCACGTCATCACTGCCGTTGGATTCTAACCGTTGGAGCTTCTGACTTGTGGGCCCGCCTGGGTGTCCGGTGCACACCGGACAGGTACTGTTTGTTGTCCGGTGTGCCAGCATGGGCGAGCCTGCCATCTGCGCGCGCAGAGCGCGCATTAAATGCGCGGCAGAGAGCCGTTGGCGCGGAGATAGCCGTTGCTCCGGAGTCGCACCGGACAGTCCGGTGCACACCGGACAGTCCGGTGAATTTTAGCGGACTAGCCGTTGGCGTTTCCCGAAGCTGGCGAGTTCCTGAGGCCGACCTCCCTTGGCGCACCGGACACTGTCCGGTGTACACCGGACAGTCCGGTGAATTATAGCCGAGTCGCCCTCAGAAATTCCCGAAGGTAGCAAGTTTGAATCAGAGTCCCCCTGGTGCACCGGACATGTCCGGTGGCGCACCGGACAGTCCGGTGCGCCAGACCAGGGGTGCCTTCGGTTGCCCCTTTGCTCCTTTGTTGAATCCAAAACTTGGTCTTTTTATTGGCTGAGTGTGAACCTTTTGCACCTGTATGATCTATACACTTGGGCAAACTAGTTAGTCCAATTATTTGTGTTAGGCAATTCAACCACCAAAATTATTTAGGAACTAGGTGTAAGCCTAATTCCCTTTCAATCTCCCCCTTTTTGGTGATTGATGCCAACACAAACCAAAGCAAATATAGAAGTGCATAATTGAACTAGTTTGCATAATATGAGTGCAAAGGTTGCTTGAAATTGAGCCAATATAAATACTTACAAGATATGCATGGAATGTTTCTTTCTTATATAACATTTTGGACCACGTTTGCACCACACGTTTTGTTTTTGCAAATTCTTTTTGTAAATCCATTTCAAAAGTCTTTTGCAAATAGTCAAAGGTAAATGAATGAGAGTTTGCAAAGCATTTTTAAGATTTGAAATTTTCTCCCCCTGTTTCAAATGCTTTTCCTTTGACTTAACAAAACTCCCCCTAAAGGAGATCCACCTCTTAGTGTTCAAGAGGGTTTTGATATATCATTTTTGAAATACTACTTTCTCCCTCTTTTGAACATAATGGGTTACCAATTGATAAATACTCTTGGAAAGCACTAAGTTTTTGAAATTGGTGGTGGTGCGGTCCTTTTGCTTTGGGCTCATTTCTCCCCCTTTTTGGCATGAATCGCCAAAAACGGAATCATTAGAGCCCTTAAAGAACTATCTTCCCCTTTGGTCATAAGAAAATGAGTTAAGATTATACCAAAGATGAAGTCCTTTTCTTTGATGCTCATTTCTCCCCAAAGAATAGAGAGTTGCTTGGAGTGATGGCGAAGTATGAGTTACGGAGTGGAAGCCTTTGTCGTCGCCGAAGACTCCAATTTCCTTTCAATATACCTATGACTTGGTTTGAAATAGACTTGAAAACACATTAGTCATAGCATATAAAAGAGATATGATCAAAGGTATATAAATGAGCTATGTGTGCAATCTAGCAAAAGAAGTTGCGAGAATCAAGAATATTGAGCTCATGCCTAAGTTTGGTAAAAGTTTGTTCATCAAGAGGCTTGGTAAAGATATCGGCTAATTGATCTTTAGTGTTAATATAAGAAATCTCGATATCTCCCTTTTGTTGGTGATCCCTAAGAAAATGATACCGAATGGCTATGTGCTTAGTGCGGCTATGCTCGACGGGATTGTCGGCCATTTTGATTGCACTCTCATTATCACATAGCAAAGGGACTTTGGTTAATTTGTAACCGTAGTCCCGCAGGGTTTGCCTCATCCAAAGTAGTTGCGCGCAACAATGACCTGCGGCAATGTACTCGGCTTCGGCGGTGGAAAGAGCGACTGAATTTTGCTTCTTTGAAGCCCAAGACACCAAGGATCTTCCCAAGAACTGGCAAGTCCCCGATGTGCTCTTCCTATTAATTTTGCACCCCGCCCAATCGGCATCCGAATAACCAATCAAATCAAAAGTGGATCCCCGAGGGTACCAAAGCCCAAACTTAGGAGTATAAGCCAAATATCTCAAGATTCGTTTTACGGCCGTAAGGTGGGATTCCTTAGGGTCGGATTGGAATCTTGCACACATGCAAACGGAAAGCATAATGTCCGGTCGAGATGCACACAAATAAAGCAATGAACCAATCATCGACCGGTATACCTTTTGATCCACGGACTTACCTCCCGTGTCGAGGTCGAGATGCCCATTGGTTCCCATGGGTGTCTTGATGGGTTTGGCATCCTTCATTCCAAACTTTGTTAGAATGTCTTGAGTGTACTTCGTTTGGCTAATGAAGGTGCCCTCTTGGAGTTGCTTGACTTGGAATCCTAGAAAATACTTCAACTCCCCCATCATAGACATCTCGAATTTCTTTGTCATGATCCTACTAAATTCTTCACAGGTAGATTCGTTAGTAGACCCAAATATGATATCATCAACATAGATTTGGCACACAAACAAATCATTGTCAAGAGTTTTAGTGAATAGAGTAGGATCGGCCTTGCCGACTTTGAAACCATTAGCAATAAGGAAATCTCTAAGGCATTCATACTATGCTCTTGGGGCTTGCTTAAGCCCATAAAGCGCCTTAGAGAGCCTATAAACATGGTTAGGGTACTCACTGTCTTCAAAGCCGGGAGGTTGCTCAACATAGACCTCTTCTTTGATTGGTCCGTTGAGGAAGGCACTTTTCACGTCCATTTGATAAAGCTTAAAGCCATGGTAAGTAGCATAGGCTAATAATATTCGAATTGACTCAAGCCTAGCTACGGGTGCATAGGTTTCACCGAAATCCAAACCTTCGACTTGTGAATACCCTTTGGCCACGAGTCGAGCTTTGTTCCTTGTCACCACACCATGCTCATCTTGCTTGTTGCGGAAGACCCATTTGGTTCCTACCACATTTTGGTTAGGACGTGGAACTAAATGCCATACCTCGTTCCTCGTGAAATTGTTGAGCTCCTCTTGCATCGCCACCACCCAATCCGAATCTTGGAGGGCTTCCTCTACCCTGTGTGGCTCCATAGAGGAAACAAAAGAGTAATGTTCACAAAAATGAGCAACCCGAGATCTAGTAGTTACCCCCTTATGAATGTCGCCGAGGATAGTGTCGACGGGGTGATCTCGTTGGATTGCTTGGTGGACTCTTGGGTGTGGCGGTCTTGGTTCTTCCTCATCCTCCTTTTCTTGATCATTTGCATCTCCCCCTTGATCATTGCCATTATCTTGAGGTGGCTCATCTTCTTGATTTTGCCCCTCATCAACTTGAGCCTCATCCTCATTTTGAGTTGGTGGAGATGCTTGCATGGAGGAGGGTGGTTTATCTTGTGCTTTTGGAGGCTCTTCGGATTCCTTAGGACACACATCCCCGATGGACATATTCCTGAGCGCGATGCACGGAGCCTCTTCATCACCTATCTCATCAAGATCAACTTGCTCTACTTGAGAGCCGTTAGTTTCATCAAACACAACGTCACATGAGACTTCAACTAGTCCAGTGGACTTGTTAAAGACCCTATATGCCCTTGTGTTTGAGTCATAACCAAGTAAAAAACCTTCTACAGTTTTAGGAGCAAATTTAGATTTTCTACCTCTTTTAACAAGAATAAAGCATTTGCTACCAAAAACTCTAAAGTATGAAATGTTGGGCTTTTTACCGGTTAGGAGTTCATATGATGTCTTCTTGAGGATTCGGTGAAGATATAACCGGTTGATGGCGTAGCAGGCAGTGTTGACCGCTTCCGCCCAAAACCGGTCCGATGTCTTGTACTCATCAAGCATGGTTCTTGCCATGTCCAATAGAGTTCGATTCTTCCTCTCCACTACACCATTTTGTTGTGGCGTGTAGGGAGAGGAGAACTCATGCTTGATGCCCTCCTCCTCAAGGAAGCCTTCAATTTGAGAGTTCTTGAACTCCGTCCCGTTGTCGCTTCTTATTTTCTTGATCCTTAAGCCAAACTCATTTTGAGCCCGTCTCAAGAATCCCTTTAAGGTCTCTTGGGTTTGAGATTTTTCCTGTAAAAAGAATACCCAAGTGAAGCGAGAATAATCATCCACTATTACAAGACAATACTTACTCCCGTCGATGCTTATGTAAGCAATCGGGCCGAATAGATCCATGTGGAGTAGCTCAAGCGGCCTGTCGGTCGTCATGATGTTCTTGTGTGGATGATGGACTCCAACTTGCTTCCCTGCCTGGCATGCGCTACAAATCCTGTCTTTCTCAAAATGAACATTTGTTAATCCTAAAATGTGCTCTCCCTTTAGAAGCTTATGAAGATTCTTCATCCCAACATGGGCTAGTCGGCGGTGCCAGAGCCAACCCATGTTAGTCTTAGCAATTAAGCATGTGTCGAGTTCAGCTCTATCAAAATCTACTAAGTATAGCTGACCCTCTAACACACCCTTAAATGCTATTGAATCATCACTTCTTCTAAAGACAGTGACACCTGTATCAGTAAAAAGACAGTTGTAGCCCATTTGACATAATTGGGAAACAGAAAGCAAGTTGTAATCTAGAGAATCTACAAGAAAAACATTGGAAATAGAATGGTCAGAAGATATAGCAATTTTACCAAGACCTTTGACCAAACCTTGATTTCCATCCCCGAATGTGATAGCTCGTTGGGGATCTTGGTTTTTCTCATATGAGGAGAACATCCTTTTCTCCCCTGTCATGTGGTTTGTGCACCCGCTGTCGAGTATCCAACTTGAGCCCCCGGATGCATAAACCTACAAAACAAATTTAGTTCTTGGCTTTAGGTACCCAAACTGTTTTGGGTCCTTTGGCATTAGAAACAAGAACTTTGGGTACCCAAACACAAGTCTTTGACCCCTTGTGTTTGCCCCCAACAAACTTGGCAACGACCTTGCCGGATTTGTTAGTTAAAACATAGGATGCATCAAAAGTCTTAAATGAAATGCTATGTTCATTTGATGCATTTGGAGTTTTCTTAGGCAACTTAGCATGGGTTGGTTGCCTAGAGCTAGATGTCTCACCCTTATACATAAAAGCATGATTAGGGCCAGAGTGAGACTTCCTAGAATGAGTTCTTCTAATTTTGCTCTCAGGATAGCCGGCAGGGTACAAAATGTAACCCTCGTTATCCTGAGGCATGGGAGCCTTGCCCTTAACAAAGTTAGACAAGTTCTTAGGAGGGGCACTAAGTTTGACATTGTCTCCCCTTTGGTAGCCAATGCCATCCTTAATGCCAGGGCGTCTCCCATTATAAAGCATGCTACGAGAAAATTTGAATTTCTCATTTTCTAGGTTGTGCTCGGCAATTTTAGCATCTAGTTTTGCTATATGATCATTTTGTTGTTTAATTAAAGCCATATGATCATGAATAGCATTAACATCAACATCTCTACATCTAGTACAAATAGATACATGCTCAACAATAGATGTAGAGGGTTTGCAAGAATTAAGTTCAACAATCTTAGTATGAAGAATATCATTTTTATCCCTAAGATCGGAAATTGTAGTTTTGCAAACATCAAAATCTTTAGCCTTAGCAATTAAATTTTCATTTTCTATTCTAAGGCTAGCAAGAGAAATGTTTAATTCTTTAATCCTAGCAAGCAAATCATCATTATTATCTCTAGGATTGGGAATTGAAACATTACAAACATGTGAATCAACCTTAGCATTTAAGCTAGCATTTTCATGTCTAAGGTTGTCAATCATCTCACGGCAAGTGCTTAGCTCACTAGATAATTTTTCACATTTCTCAATTTCTAGAGCATAAGCCTTTTTAACCTTAACATGTTTCTTGTTTTCTTTAATTAGACAATCCTCTTGGGAATCCAAAAGGTCATCCTTTTCATAAATAGCACTAACCAATTCATTTAATTTTTCCTTTTGAGCTATGTTAAGGTTGGCAAAAAGGGAACGCAAATTATCCTCCTCATCACTAGCATTATCATCACTAGAAGATTCATATTTAGTGGAGGAGTTGGATTTAACCTTCTTCCGTTTTCCGTCCTTTGCCATGAGGCACTTGTGGCCGACGTTGGGGAAGAGGAGTCCCTTGGTGACGGCGATGTTGGCGGCGTCCTCGTCGTCGGAGGAGTTGCTTGAGCTTTCGTCGGAATCCCACTCCCGACAAATATGGGCATCGCCGCCCTTCTTCTTGTAGTACCTTTTCTTCTCCTTTCTTCTCTCCTTCTTGTCGTTGCCTCGGTCACTGTCACTAGATATGGGACATTTAGCAATAAAATGACCGGGCTTACCACATTTGTAGCAAACCTTCTTGGAGCGGGACTTGTAGTCTTTCCCCCTCCTTTGTTTGAGGATTTGGCGGAAGCTCTTGATGACGAGCGCCATTTCCTCATTGTCGAGCTTGGAGGCGTCGATTGGTTGTCTACTTGGTGTAGACTCCTCCTTCTTGTCCTCCGTTGCCTTGAAGGCTACCGGTTGCGCCTCGGATGTGGATGGTTCGTCAAGCTCGTTGATTTTCTTGGAGCCTTTGATCATGCATTCAAAGCTCACAAAATTCCCGATAACTTCCTCGGGGGTCATTTTAGTGTATCTAGGATTACCACGAATCAATTGAACTTGAGTGGGGTTAAGGAAAATGAGGGATCTTAGAATAACCTTAACCACCTCGTGGTCGTCCCACTTTATGCTCCCGAGGTTGCGCACTTGGTTCACCAAGGTTTTGAGCCGGTTGTACATGTCTTGTGGCTCTTCCCCTTGGCGAAGACGAAAACGACCGAGCTCCCCCTCGATCGTTTCCCGCTTGGTGATCTTGGTGAGTTCATCACCCTCGTGCGCCGTCTTGAGTAGGTCCCAAATCTCCTTTGCATTTTTCAACCCTTGCACTTTGTTGTATTCCTCCTTGCTTAGAGAGGCAAGGAGTATGGTTGTGGCTTGGGAGTTGAAGTGCTCGATTTGGACCACCTCATCCTCATCATAGTCCTCATCCCCTACTGACGGTACCTGTGCACCAAACTCAACAACATCCCATATGCTTTTGTGGAGCGAGGTTAGATGAAATCGCATTAAATCGCTCCACCTAGCGTAATCTTCACCATCAAAAGTTGGTGGTTTGCCTAATGGGACGGAAAGTAAAGGTGTATGTTTGGAAATGCGAGGGTAGTGTAGGGGGATCTTACTGTACTTCTTGCGCTCTTGGCGCTTAGAAGTGACGGAGGGCGCATCGGAGTCGGAGGTCGATGTTGATGAAGTGTCGGTCTCGTAGTAGACCACTTTCCTCATCCTCTTGTGCTTGTCTCCTTTCCGATGCGGCTTGTGGGAAGAAGATTTTTCCTTCTTCTCTTTGTGGTGAGAAGAGGGAGACTTTTTCTCCTTCCGTTTGGAGGAGTCCTTCTTCTTCTCCTTCCTCTTGGTGCGGGACTCTTCCGATGAAGTGCTCCCGTGGCTTGTAGTGGGCTTTTCGCCGGTCTCCATCTCCTTCTTGGCGTGATCTCCCGACATCACTTCGAGCGGTTAGGCTCTAATGAAGCACCGGGCTCTGATACCAATTGATAGTCGCCTAGAGGGGGGGTGAATAGGGCGAAACTGAAATTTACAAATATAAACACAACTACAAGCCGGGGTTAGCGTTAGTAATAAGGAACGAGTCCGCAAGAGAGGGCGCAAAACAAATCCCAAGCGAATAAGCAAGTGAGACACGGAGATTTGTTTTACCGAGGTTCGGTTCTTGCAAACCTACTCCCCGTTGAGGAGGCCACAAAGGCCGGGTCTCTTTCAACCCTTCCCTCTCTCAAACGATCCACGGATCGAGTGAGCTTCTCTTCTCAAATCAAAGCCGGGAACAAAACTTCCCCGCAAGGGCCACCACACAATTGGTGCCTCTTGCCTTGATTACAATGGAGTTTTGATCTCAAGAACAAGTGAGAAAGAAAAGAAGCAATCCAAGCGCAAGAGCTCAAATGAACACGGCAAATCACTCTCTCTAGTCACTAGGGCTTTGTGATGAATTGGAGAGGATTTGATCTCTTTGTATGTGTCTAGAATTGAATGCCTAGCTCTTGTAAGTGGTTGGGAAGTGGAAAACTTGGATGCAATGAATGGTGGGGTGGTTGGGGTATTTATAGCCCCAACCACCAAACTTGACCGTTGGCTGGGCTGTCTGTTCGATGGCGCACCGGACAGTCCGGTGCACACCGGACAGTCCGGTGCCCCCTGCCACGTCATCACTGCCGTTGGATTCTAACCGTTGGAGCTTCTGACTTGTGGGCCCGCCTGGGTGTCCGGTGCACACCGGACAGGTACTGTTTGTTGTCCGGTGTGCCAGCATGGGCGAGCCTGCCATCTGCGCGCGCAGAGCGCGCATTAAATGCGCGGCAGAGAGCCGTTGGCGCGGAGATAGCCGTTGCTCCGGAGTCGCACCGGACAGTCCGGTGAATTTTAGCGGACTAGCCGTTGGCGTTTCCCGAAGCTGGCGAGTTCCTGAGGCCGACCTCCCTTGGCGCACCGGACACTGTCCGGTGTACACCGGACAGTCCGGTGAATTATAGCCGAGTCGCCCTCAGAAATTCCCGAAGGTAGCAAGTTTGAATCAGAGTCCCCCTGGTGCACCGGACATGTCCGGTGGCGCACCGGACAGTCCGGTGCGCCAGACCAGGGGTGCCTTCGGTTGCCCCTTTGCTCCTTTGTTGAATCCAAAACTTGGTCTTTTTATTGGCTGAGTGTGAACCTTTTGCACCTGTATGATCTATACACTTGGGCAAACTAGTTAGTCCAATTATTTGTGTTAGGCAATTCAACCACCAAAATTATTTAGGAACTAGGTGTAAGCCTAATTCCCTTTCAATTTGAGCTAGCATATATTTCAAACTTATACTCTTGTAATCACTCCGATAAAATATTGTAAAATTTTTGTAACCTGTAAAATTTGGTAATAAGATTTCCGCTGCAAAAATGTTGTGTGTGTGATTGGTGTTACTTAATCCCGCGGTTCTGATTGTAAGTGGTTTATCTGATGTCCTTGGGGCAATCAGACGGATCCTATTAAGTTATCTGGTGCACATGCATGGCTGTCTGAGGTCTTTAAGACAAAGACAGGTGCATGTGGGCCCGATATCTTGGGAGGTTCTGCCACAGTAGCTCTGATGGCGACCGTTACTGTCCGTTGGCCTCCCTCTACGCGTGTATATATACGAAAGAGGTGAGTCTGTTCCTGGTGACGACAAGACAGTAGGCACGTACAGTCTCAGACGCGTTGCACACAGCCATTCCCGTCCCGCCTTCTGCGATCACAGACAGTGTGGGAGAGCAGGCCTCCGAAATCGTCCTCCGCAGAGAGACACTTGCACGGGTGTCCGTAGAGAGACTGCTCGCTTCGTCCGCTCGACCAGCACTGATCAAGTTCCTCGTCGCCGTCGCCGTTCGTGGAACTGCACTGCGTACATCTGCCTGCGTCGATTGTGTACGACTACATCGAACATACACACAAAATGTCTCGTGTGAATGGAGTCACTAATGCCTTGAGCATCGGTCCCTCCAGAAGGTACAATATGTTCTTTGAATTTGTGTATATTTTATTGTTGTTTACTGCTTATGTGAGTAGTGATACACATATGCACATACATGTCGTCATATACATCACTGTGATTTTCTAGATTAAATTAAAACTGAAAATGGCTATTTCTTCAACATTACGTACCTCACCTTTTTTGTTGCTCTTCCGATTCTTCGATCGAGATGGGTTTAGTTTGCCGTTATCGTTAGATTTTATGTGTTCCGGAATGTAACGTTAAACCAATTTAAGCCTTATTCGGTTATATGGGATGAAATTCCACCATGGATTTAATTCAGGTATAGATTGAGTGAATCCATACCTCACATCCAATCACGTGGTGGGATTTAATCCATGTGTATATCAAAGCTAGTTATTATTTTGATCCATGGATTCTAATGTAAATTTGTGCAATATTTTCATGGATTTGTTCCATACCTAATGAGCTATGGATAAAATCAATGTCTTACATAGTTTTAAAAAATCCTAAACCCTTGGGTTATATTCGATGATGAGTTTAACCAAATAAAAAAAATTAAGTAGACTTAGATTATTTGGGACATGAATTGTGACATGAATTTAATTCCAATTCATGCTAATCCAGAACTGAATTGGTGTAAACGAACAAAGTCTTATGAGACTTTCTTGTGGTACAGAATTAGTTAATCGATGCTTGAAGTGTCATTTCCGTTGTAGCAAAGGTATATCACACGGTGCAAACCTGTTGCCTAATTGGTCTTAGTTAATTGACTGATGGATTCTACGATAGGAGGATAAAAGGACAAGGTGTTTTCAGTATCAAATGCAGACCATACTTGCAATCTTTCTTGCGTTGCAGGCTAAGTGTTTGATCATATTAGCAATCTGCCTTGAATAGAAGAATCTAATGTTGTGCAAACAACAAACCTTGCCGACTAACAGCCTAGTCTTGCTGTATGCCTGAAGTTCGACATTCCCTTCCTTAACAGCAGACTACTGTTCCCTTATTGGTTTTGCTGTATGTCTTCAGTCAGCAGAGCACGAGGGTGAGGACGGACTTGCCAGGGCTGCGGCTCGAGCCTGACAGCAGCGGTGCTAGGTCACGGCCTGCAGTCCCCTCCGCGAGTGCGCCTAACTGCCTAAGCACAACATCCTAGCGCTGCTTGACTGGTGCGACGTGCCGACGTCTCTGGGAGCCGTGGCTCTGTTGTCTGATTGAGCTTTTAGTTGGGCGTCGCCTGCACATTGTGTAGCTAGGCTGTGTTGTCTGATGAAGCTATCTATCCCGGGAAGGCAAAACGGGGGTGAATGAATAAAAAAAAAGGGTCAACCTAGGCATCCTGCTTTGGCTCCTCACCGGCTAATCTTCTCCGTTGCTGGTGCTCAGCGACCTTGTAGTCCACGACCTCACGGAACAGGCCAGGGGTTAGCTCGCAGTCCTTGCTCCCGTAGACAGCCGCCTGGACGCTGGCCATCATCTTGGCTATCTCTCGTCCGGAGAAGCCCTGGGTCTTGGCCGCCGCCTCGCGGATCAGGTCGTCGGTGACGCCCTTCACCACGATCTTCTGGGGCTGGCGGCGGAAGAAACGGAGCCAGCTCTTCTCGCGCTTGTCGCCGGCTCTGATGACGTACTTGTCCAGGTATAGCTTCAGGAGCTTGAACCGCTCGTCTTCCCCGGGCAGGGGGAATTCCAGGACCTCGTCGATACGGTCGGCGACGGCCGAGTCGAGATCGCCAGGCCTGTTGGTGGCAAGCGCAAGGACGATGTCCTTGGACTGGTCGCCTGTGCGGAAGAGGAGAGCGTTCAGGGCACTCCTTTGAGCTTCGCTCATGTAAGTTTTGTTTCGTCTGTAGGGTACCCCAAAAAAAAAACAAAAACGGTCTGAGATGTCAACGCTACAGTTTGCAAGTTATGGGTGAGAAACTGAGCACTACTCGCACAAGAAAAAGTATCTGAAGATTTTGTTTGCACTTACTCGCACAAGAAAGCATCTGCTTCATCTATGAAGAGGAGCAAACCCCTGTTAGATTTCTTCGCCCAGTCAAACAACTGATGGATCTTGGTGACTGCTTGTGATCCTAATGGTGCAACATCTCCACCAGTCATTAGTGCATAATCTAATCCCTGCAAATGGTGGCAACATTTATTGGGGCAGCCGTATTTCAGACGGTTTTATTAATGCTGACATAGATATGGTCTATGAATGAAACATACAGAATTGCGAGCTAGTTCTCGTGCTGCCATGGTTTTCCCTGTGCCAGGAGGCCCATAGAAAAGCATGTTCCTGAAAGGAGCTTGATGAAGTTTCGTATTGGCTGTGGCATTAGCAAGCTGCTTCACTCTCTTCTGGAGAGAAGGATTTAGAATAACATCACCAAACCCATTCCCGTCCTTCCCTAGGTTGCTTCCACTCTTCAATTTGCTAGTCAGGGTACTTGTAGCACGTGATAGGGAACCAGACCAGGGATATTTCCCCCGTGATGACTCCCTTATCAGTGATGGCTGACCAAGAATACGATCAACATAGCCCCAGACTACTCTTGCACCCTCCCTGGGGAAAAATATGTGAATCTACGTAAGGGCATCAAGCAGAAAATAAAATCAGCAAAAAGGTCAGATTTACGTGAATGAATGAGAAATGAAAAAAAAAGGCACTCCAAAACAATCAACACAAAGGTTATGTTCGTTTGTGCAGATTCCTCTTGCATCATTTGAAATATACTCACTGACCTTAAAACAAAATGTGGTAGATATAAGAATCGTCAAAAGGGAAAAAAAGACAAATTTAAAAGAAATATGGCAACACAAAGGTTATGTTCATTTGTGCAAATTCCTCTTGCATCATGTGACTACTAGTATATCGCATAAGATGTAACTCTGGCACCACAATTGGTTTCATATTCATCATTGAGTTCAAATTTTGAGAGGTGGATACACAGCAGCAGTTTAATTCAGTAACTTATGAGCTCCAATGCAGAAGAAACACCAGAATTATGGTGAGTGAACCACACAACTAAAACAAGAAATTGAAACATAGATAACATGAACTTTACCTTGTGGTGTATATCCCTGCAGCAAGTGCTGTTACACCTCCCACTGCTACCACTAGCTTATTTTGATCAGTTAGTATCGTTCGCAAACCACCTGGGGAAAAAGGTAAAGAAGGAATGACGCAAAGGTGTCACAAAGTTTTATATGTCACCACTGATGTTTCATAATATAATAAGCACATAAAGACCCCTAACATCCCTAGGTTGAATACAACATAGGAGTAAACGGTCTGAGTAAAGTGACATTTGCTGGTACCCGTAGTATCCAAATACCAGTTTTAATTGCAAATAATAACTTTAGGTTTTATCAAATACCCAAGCTATTTGACACAAACTATTAGAAATAGTTTAAAAGGACTGCATAAAAAGGTCTAACAAAAAACTATTCACATAGTATGGCATACCTCCGATATGCTCAAAGGTTGTATTTATCACTTGGATCCACTTCTCCCTGTCAGCATTTATCTCCTCCAAAAGCAATCGCCTCTTCACATCTTCAGTTTGCTTTGTTACTAGTATTCTCCCCTCCGCCTCTGCCATGGCTTTCTTTGAAAGGGTCGCCTGCTCTAGATCAGCCCTTTGCCTCTCTGTCTGCCTCCGTTGTTCCTGGATTTGCTCCTCAGTCGCCCGCCTGATCTGCTCTAGCCTAATCCCAGATTCCTCTTGCATCTTCACGAGCTCTTGGTTTCTTAACCTTTGCGCCTCATGTTCAGCCTGCAGTCGCTTCCTCTTTAGCTCATCCTCATACTGAGCTGTCTGCGACTTAAATTTCGCTCGTTGTTGATCAAGTTTTTTTCTCTCTTCAAAATCCACTCGTTTTTGCTCCTGTGAAATGGCTCGTGTTACAAAATAAATTTGAGCACAATGTAATTCATGACTTGACAAAGCAAAAGCTATGTATAACGACTTGCAATTTAAAATGAAGTACTTAATATCACACCGTTTACTATGAGAACGAAACAATTACAATTTATACAAATGTAATAAGAGTATAAAACCCCTCCAGTAAAAAAAAACTATATTCCATGCTTGCTGCAAAACTATTTCATTTTCACCAAATATCTTTACAACTACATATGTCAGACGTATGAAAATGATAAAAGAAAGAAACTTGTCTTAGAAAAACTATGTGATGGAGACTATCTGTTATGGATCAGAATCTGGTGGGTTGATAGGATTTAATACGAGTGGAAGGTTTGGGGTCTAGGGCCAGGACCCCGACGCTTGGGGAGGCCGGGCATAGGGCTTTGCCCACGGCCAGGCAAGAAGAAGGCTTGCTTCTAATCTCTTGCTTACCTTCAATTGATACAGTCCTTCTTATATAGAGAGGGTTACTTGACCTCTAAGCACAAAATATAATCTTATCTCTAATTCTAATTTTATCCCGAACTAGCCTTATCTTTACCTAACCTACCTGAGGGGACCTGACACTACACCCCTTCTAGACAAGCAGGTCGTCCTCGAGCTGCAGCCTAACGATGATTCTGCTATACAGAAACTTAACACATAAAAATAAGTCTTTTACATCTCAGCTTATTTTATTATTCCGAACCTAAATTAGACCGCGACTCTTTATTTTTTCTTTGACCCCTTAAGATAAGGCAAACACCCTCCGCGCATTGGACCTGCATGTGTGCAGCCACCTGGATCCCATGGACGCCATCTAGATGAAAGAGGAGCACGTGGATAGCAACCTGGAATAAGACACAACAATGACCAGCGGAAGCGCCCTCGTGGCGGCCGGTAGCGGCCCTCGCTGATGACAAGGAGAGGAGCGCCTTACCTACCGCCTCTGCTGTAGAGCTGGAGTTCGTCGCCCGCGGGACACGCACTATGCTCGCACTTGGAGACAGCGAGCCAATGTGGTTGCTGATAGTCGTCCGACAGGGCGAGGTCGCGCCGCCGTGTGTCGAGGTCGACCACCACCAAGGTTGCCTCGAGCATCTGCCGACGCACTAGGAAGCCACGCGCCGCAGCCTGCAGCCGCTGACACCTTGCAGGCACTCGCTCGTGCAATCGCCTTCCTCTCCGTGAGAGGCTGCAAGGTTGCTAGGTCGACTGGGTGCCGCCGCCTAAAGATGGGGCGTTGTCCTTGTCGGCGTGCTAGGAGGCAGTGTGTCGTCACCTGTAGCTACGCCATCGATGTCCGAATGCCATCCACACCCCCGTAGAAGACGCCATCGCAGTGCTGCTGTGGCGGCACAGGCTTGGGGGCAGCGAACAACGGGGTCAGTGAAGGAGACATTGCCATCGTGAATTTCGGCGACGTTGTTGATGAGAGGGCATACAATGGAATTGGCGATGGTGATGGTGGCATGGATATGAGGTAAAGGGGCAAATCTGGTGCCGCTGGTACGCGGCATGCCATAAGATATCGGCGGTAGTGGTTGTTGCTGCAGAGGAAGAAGGGTGGCTGCCAATGTTGCCTGCATGGTTGCGACCACAGATCGCTTGAGGTCCTGGACCACAGCGGCTACAGTTTCAAGTGTGAAGGGGTGTAGAAGAGGATGATGGTGTCAGCGTCATGGTGGTGGGTGGCACTATTGCCGTCAGGAAGGCCTGTGGATCGCATAGATCGACGTCAACCTTTATGTGATCCAGAAGGCCCCCCACAAAGAGCTTCGCCTTTTGGGACGCCGAGAGGTTGTGTGCATGACACAGTAACTCATTGAATCTTTCGGCATAATCATGCACCGTAGATGTGAACGGCAGCCGGGCGAGCTTAGACAGCCTGGTCCCGCGTACTGCCGGTCCAAAACGCAAGGTGCAAAGCTCACGGAAGCGCCCTCACCCTGGCATGCCTTCGCCCTGCTAGAGGGTGTAGTACCATGTCTGGACGACACAATGAGGTGGTACGACGCCAGCTAGGTGCGATCCAAGGTCGGCGTACGTTGGTCGCGGAAGTACTGCTCACATTGGCTGTGATCCAATTGAGCGGGTCGACGGTGCCGTCGTAGGTCAAAAAGTCGACCTTGTAGAAGCAGAGAGTTGGTCCCTGTGGGGTCGGCATGGGCTCAGACGACATGGCCACCATGTACGGAGGCCGACCCCCCTGCGGTGCGCTGTATAAACTCCGACCCTCGACGCTGCCGGAGGGGGGGGCGTCCTAGCTGTATGGAGGTGGGTGAAGTTCCAAAGATGTAGATGCCGGTCTTGATGGTGATGGTGTTGTTGTCATTGTATATTGTATTGTTCCCATTGGGGCCAGTGCATATGATGGTATTGGGGATGGCGATGCTGGCATTGGCAGGAGGTGAAGGGGCACGCCTAGCGTGGTGGTGGATGGAAGGTCGGATGTGGCGGGTGGGTGGAAGATGGAGGATCGTTGGACATCTCTGATACCATGTTGTTATGGATCAGGATCTGGTGGATTGATAGGATTTAATACAAGTGGTATGTTTGGGGTCTAGAGCCAGGACACCGACGCTTGGGGAGTCCGACCGCAGAGCTTTGCCCACGGTCGGACAAGAAGAAGACTTGCTTCTAATCTTTTGCTTACCTTCAATTGATACAATCCTTCTTATATAGAGAGGGTTACTTGACCTCTAAGCACTAGATGTAATCTTATCTCTAATTCTAATCTTATCCCAAGCTAGTCTTATCTTTATCTAACCTACCTGAGGGGCCCTGACACTATTAGTGTGCAAAGTGGCACTTGTGACCGTTGAAATTATGCAACGGTGAACATCAATTTATCAATTCCTTCATCACAGATCTACACTATTCAATGAATAGATAAGAGTGACGTGATCTGACTTAATTGTGTAATAGGATCAATGCACAGACATAAACTCAGTTCAAGTTAATCACTAGCATTCTGACAGAATCGTCAAATACTGCAAAAACAGCAGAACTAATGAATAAGTAGATCTAAGATAATGTATGTTGATTATGTTGATCACAATTATCTGTGTTGCAAACAGTCAGTAAGGCCGCAGTCCGTACAATATGGCCACACAGTTCAGGATTTCAAGAATAAATAATTGTGTGAAGCAGTTCGATAGCTGCAACACAAAATAAAACCAGTCATCAACAGGAATGCAAACATTATGGAAGCACATGAGTGAATATATTCATAACAATTATGAACATGTGATGCTCATTTTGGAGTTTCCAGGAGGGCATAGAATCGCTATTTGCCTATTTGTAATCTTAAATCTCGAAATTATACCTTATTAGTTATTTTTTTCACGCAATGGTTCTCCAAACTAGCTCTTAGACTTACCCCAGACGAGCTGAGCTTGGAACTAAAAGGCCTTGCTGCTGTTAAGTTAGTTTGGGAAGTGATAATTCCTTCGTCCAAAATATCATAACCAACAAAACAAAGGTCGACGGTGATGGGATGAGAAATGCCTCACAAGCTCGATCTCGGCCACTGCCTTCTGCAACTCGAGTTTCTTCGCAGCTATTTCCTGCTGGTGCGTCTCCTCCTGCTTCTTCATAAACTCGAACAGCTGCAAGAACACGGGCGGAAACAGCCCCCAGTCAAAACCTGCCGTAGAACGAAATAAACAAAAGAACCGACGAGAAAGACCCACGAAAATCAACCTTTTTAGGGTCCGACGACTGTTTGAGCTTGTCAATCGCCTCCACCCCACGCTCCAGCGGCGCGGGGTCGAAGCCCGCGGCACTCGTGCGAGGGTGCTGAGTAGAAACCTTCGGAGCCTCCTCCGGGGCTTCCTCGCGCTGGCCGCCTGACGGCGGTGGGGGCTGCTGATGCGGCGGCGCGGCGGGGGGCGGGGCCGGGGCCGGGGCGGAGGAGTAGAATCCGGGGAAGCGGAAGGTCGAGCTGCCACCGTCAGCGTGGGCCCGCTCGGAAGAGAGCACGAAGGCTGCCCCCGCGGAGACGGCTACGGCCGCTGCCTTAGCGGCGGCGGCCATGGCTGTGACTTGTGAGTCGTGTGGGTTTGGGCGGGTAGGGTTTAAAGTTGGCTGCACGTCCGTACCGAACTCTCTATCAATACCGCCGTAGGAGATGCGACTATTTGTGCCTTTGTGCGTGGGTAGGGCTGGACGAAATACTCGTGGCTCGCTGGCTCGCTCGGTTCGTGGTCAGCTCGGCTCGGCTCGGATCGGCTCGTTTGAATTTTTTCACGAGCTGAGCTAACATCCTAGCTCGGTTCGTTAATGAGCCAGCTCGGTTCGTTAACGAGCCAGCTCGCGAGCTAAACGAGCTACCATATTCCAGCAAAACGAAACTATATGCATATCATTTACAAAATAATTGATGAACATGTTATATATATGTGAGGTGTTTATGGCTTATGAATTAAACTAATGATTAATGAACTATGTCTATGTGTTAATTTGGTTTATACAAATATAATTATGGGTTAAACTGATGAGCATGTATGTGAATTGTGAATTAATGAGTGACGAATTGTGCTAATTTGGTGTTATATTGACGTGGTTTGTGAAACTATGAGTATAATTACTATTTTCTATTATTAAATTAGTTTGAAATTAACTAAAAAATAATTATTATATACATTTTATTTTTTTCTGCTCTGGCTCGCGAGCTAAACGAGCCAGCTCGAGCTCGTAAACGAGCCGAGCCGAGCTGACTCTGTGGCTCGTTACCTTAACGAGCCGAGCCGAGCTGGCTCGTTAGCTTAACGAGCCAGCTCGAACTCGGACGAGCCGAGCCGAGCTGGCTCGTTATCCACCCCTATGCGTGGGTAGGCGGTTCTGCAGGTCGTCTTGCTGCCCAAGAAGGTCCGGATTTTTTTTTTCATTTTAATCCATTTTAAACTTTATTTCTAACCTTTTAGTTCGCACGATAGAAAAAAATTGCCGCGTTGGATAATAATTTTTACATAGAAAATCTTGTTAGGCTATCTATATCAGATCTACTATCCTATTTTCTATTCTGCATCTCGTTTTAAACTTCACTCTACAGAATATATTGTACGATCATATACATATATGTTGGACATATAGGCCTGTTTGGTGTGGCGCCGAAACCGCCACACCGCGCCTAAGCCGCGACGTTTGATTTGGCCGCCAGAACTAGGGCACAAAATATGTGGCGCGTGTGGGCGTTTGCGGCGGCCAACCAAACATAGCCATAGTCTTTTACACTGTTTTTATTGATGTGGTGATATTATACGGTATCTGTTGTTGGATGGGAGTGCAATAATGATCTTATCCTCCAAAATTTAACTTATACGATTTTAGGCCCTTTTTAACGGATAACAAGTTTGAGCCTATTCTGAAATATAGGGTTAAAATCGTAAAATAATTAAATTAAAAACATGAGCAAAATCGCAATTGTAAATGAAAAGAAATTATGACCTTGTCTCCTGTATTTTACTCTGTCAAGTGTCTCTACTCTAACAGAACATCATTAAACATGTTCGTTATTTTTAAAAGTAGGCTTAAAATAAGTTAAATTTTAGGAGATAAATTTATAATTGCATTTCTATTCAGAGAATGATACACTATGTTGTCCTTTGATTGACGATGACGACGAAAGACCCGATGGTCAGTTGGTCACACCAAAACTCCAAAAGGCCCAGCCAGGATACCAGAGAAAGTCACCCAAGTGCTACAGAAAGCCCATTTGCAGACAACGGCTGAAGCCCACGAGCCCCGCTCGCGTTAACCCTTTCGGCGGCGTTTCGACGCCCCATCCCGGCGGCGTCCGCTGGCGTGCGTCGTCGGCGAGCATGGCACGGTGGTCGTCCCCTAAGGACCCTGCCCTGGAGGCGGCGCTCCGGCGCAACCGCCGCTGGGTCGTCAACAACCAGATCAAGCGCCTCCTACTCCGCTTCCCGTCCCGCACGGCGCCCGTGCGTTTCCTCCAATCCCGCTTCAAGACACTCGATCTCATGGGTCGCGCCGCCAACTGGCTCAGCAAGTACCCTTCCTGCTTCGAGGTCTTCTCCGCGGACGATGGTGGCGGTGAGCAGGAACCCCATTTCGGCTTCACCAAGCGGATGGCGGCGCTCGTCCACGCGGAGGAGGCTGCCGTCGCGGCTTCCGAGCCGGCCATGGCGGACCGCCTCGCGCGCGTGCTCATGCTCGCCCGCGGCCGCCGCCTACAGGTTTCCAAGCTCGCCGCGCTGCGGGGCCCTCTCGGCCTCCCCGATGACTACCTCCTCCGCCTCGTCCCCGCCAACACCGATCTCTTCCGCCTCACAAACCCCTACCCGCACCGCCGCAACGCCGCTGAGCTAGAGCTCGTCAGATGGGCTCCCTCTCTCGCCGTCTCCGCCGTCGAGGCCGCGAGCGACTCGACCCCACGGTTCAGCTGCTCGCTGCCGGCCTCATGGGTCAAGTCACACGCCAAGATGGAGGATTTCAACGCCTCCACGCCTTACATCTCGCCCTACTCGGAGTGGGCCTTGCCGGGCACGGATGCCGAAGCCGAGAAGCGATCGGTGGCCTTGGTGCACGAGCTCCTCTCTCTCACCCTGTGGAGAAAGATGTCGATTTTGAAGCTGGAGCATTTTAGGAGGGAGTTTGGGCTACCGGAGGACACGGCGAGGATGCTGCTCCGGCACCCCTGCCTCTTTTACGTGTCGAATCGGTACAAGATACATACAGTGGTGCTCCGCGAAGGTTACGAGGGGTCAGAGCTGAGGGAGAAGGATCCGGTGGTCTTGGCCAAGGATCGGCTCGGGGAGCTGATGCAGGAGGGGCTGCATGAGTATAACCAACGGCGGCGAGGGATGAATATTGAGAAGAAGAGGAGGAGAGGGGAGGTTGAGGTAAAGAAAGAGAAAGAGGTGGAGGATGAGGAAGCGGCGCGCTTGGATAGTGCAGAGAAAAGAGAGGAGAGGAGGCGGTTTTATAAGGTGTTGTTTGGTGATGGCAATCGGTAATTCCCAGTTTTGCTGTGTTGATATTGAAGGTGAACATCATCAGTGCATAGCTGCTGCTGATTGGGCTGTGTTGATATTCAGAGGAAGGTGAACATCATCGGTGCATAGCTGCTGGTTGGGGTTTGAGCATTACCCTCTTCCCATTATGTGATCGAAAACATTTGCCCGTGGCCTTGTTCTCGCGGGTGCAATAAGGTTGACAAACTGTCTGCAAGTGAAAATGGTACCAATGTGTGCTGTTTTCTTGTCACAGGGCATGGGATTTGTTAACTGTTAACTAGAATGTATGAGTGAAGAAAGGATTCCCACAGGCACCAGATGCTTTGATCTGTCTACCAATCGCAACAATTTAAACACTTTGGACCAAGGTAATAAGTCAAGTATTGTTACAGAGGCAGCAGAATATATTGTTGGCATGGATGTCGGCCTTCACACTCGGCAATGGGGAAAACACAACAGAACGGTTTCTGATCTTGTGTTAGGGTACAATGGTTTGGCGTGATGCCATGGAGTGATCCTTGGAGGTGCCTGGTGTCCTCCCTGCCAGTGCCTGAAGCAAACCATCCTCCATCAGATTTCTCTATCCTCCTTTCTTTATACTTACAATCTCTCTGTTTGAATGTGAAACATAGTGGTAGAGTAGCTAAACTATTTAGGACCTGAGACTGACGTGTTCATGTTGTTAGGGAGAAGAAAGATCCCATGGTCCACTGACTCGGGTGCATGGGGCCTTGACCAGGATGCTTAAGCTCGTCTTGGCATTAGTTGAGGGTAACCTCGTGTGTTAACAGAAGACGAACAACTTTGTTGAAGGACTTGAGTTCTTTTAGCTTGTTGCTTCTATTCTTTTGAGTCTGCTTGGTTGTGCTATGGCTGTGAAAAAAGTTGTTGTTGGTTGTGAGCTGTGGAAAAAGCTGTTGTAGGTTGTGAGCTGTTAAAAAGCTAAACACAGTTTAGTGGAAACCACTAATAGTCGTTAAAAGTTCTTCGATATATATTTTCACAGTTCCATCCGAAAGCCACTAAAAGCAGGTTTAGGGGTGCTTTTAGTTTTGCGTTACGAGAAAGTCAGCTTTTAGCAAAAGCTGCTTCCTGGATCCAGCCCTTTGGTTGGCTTTTGGTTTTTATGGGACAAAAGCCAAACGAAATATACCCTTTAGCTTGTTGCGAAAAGGCATCTAAGGTAATAGTTAAGGCTTTCGAGTGCACCTCCAAGTCTCGGGTTTGATCCCCTCGAAGGTGAATTTCGGATTTGGTTAAAAAAATACTCTTGTTATGTTCCGTCCGCTCGGCCCGTTAGTGATGGGAAGCTAGGGTTCAAAGGTTTTCTTAATAGAATACCGGGAGTACGGTGTTTCCTTCTTCGGCCGAGTTTTTTTTTCCTATCGCTGATTTAGATCCTTTATTATCTTATTGCCTTTATTTCTTTGGTCAATAGTCAACGCGTTCACCTATATATTATAAAAAAACAGAACTAATCTAGACAACTGCAAGTTCAACTGCTTTATTTGTAGAATGTAGTTCGCTAACTGCCTGCTCTCTTGTGACTCTGTTATCTGAGCAACGTAATGGACAAGAGGACCATAAATCCTACTCTAGAAATATTTGGGGAATTATTCTAGAATTTTTACGAAGGAAACTGAAACATTTCATGAGATTATGTATAGTATGCTTTGGAAGTTTCATATTTGATGAAAGTATTCTAAGGTGTTTATATGACCAGATGTCTGCTGAAAGCATGTCAACTATCCCTCTTGTACTACATACTATTAAATATCTATATGTTTGGTTACCCGCCCGAGCCTAACTAGGCTCTCCACGTGCATTGATGTTTGGCTGTCTGTATGGGACAAACGAGGCTTGGATATGCAAGTGCAATCAAAGCCAAATCAAGCAGTTTTGCTTGCATCCGCGGAGACGTGGTTCGAGCGCATATCTAACCAGCCAGGCTGCGACGAGCCAGACGCTCGACGCACAAACAACTAATCACATGGTATATGTTGTTTACCAGATCGCTGCACGCAATGAAATGATGGGATTGTTCACTCTGCTTTCGAAAATCCAAGAGTATAGGTTCAGTTCAAATCCATGCCAATAGAGTGAGCTCGGCTCGTTTAGCTCGCGAGTCAGAGAAAAAAAAACAATATGCATATAATAATCGATTTCTAGTTAATTTTAAACTAATTTAACAATAGAAAATAATAATTATACTCATAATTTCACAAACCACATCAATATAACCCCAAATTAATAACTCATCAATTCACAATTCACACATACGTTAATCAGTTTAACCCACAGTTATATTTGCATAGATCAATTTAACACATAGATACAGTTCATCAATCATTAGTCTAACTCATATGTCATAAACACCACACATACATATAATGTGTTCATCAATTATTACATAAATGATATGCATATTGCTTCGTTTTGTTAAAATGCGATAGCTCACGAGCTGGCTCGTTAACGAACAAGCTAGAATGTTAACTCAGCTCGTAAAAAATTTAAACAAATTGAGCCGAGACCACAAACTGAGTGAGCCAACGAGCCACGATCATTTCGTCTAGCTCTAGTTTTGAATGAGAATTTTATCTAGCAGCCAAGGGACATTCCTCTCAAGCAGATGAGGCAAGCATGGAGTTGGCACCGTAGAGCTTGTCATTCCGGCTAGGCGTTACCACGTGCCCACATGTGCCACCTCCACTGAAGTTCTCCCAAGTCGCGTTGGTCTCCCGTCACCGTGATGGCGCGGTACGGTCGCCACCCGTCACTATCTACTTGATTGGTTGCCCGTATCATTTTATTCTGTATCAACGTGTGCGTTGACTTTATGTGAGCCACTGTTTGGTTACCTGTACGCGGGAGATGTGGCTTGCATGAACAGATGCAACATAAGTCATTTCACTTGCATCCGCAGAAACGCTCAAAAATGGCGTATCCACACAGCCACCCTCGCGGGAGCCTACGCGCTCATGTGCAGGTATCCAATCAGACTGTATACGTATGATTGGATGCATGCGCGAGCGCATGCAGGCTCGCCCAATCATGTCCCGCGGGATACGGCTGATTCCTGTGTATCTGTGGATGCAACGAAATAAGCCTAGGCTGCACCAGTGCATGCGCGCCTAGTTTTCTAGCTGCAGCGAACCAAACATGCGCTCAACTGTAGTCAATGCATGTGAGGAGTCTAGCTCTCCTGATGCAACCAACCAAACACATGGTACATAGCCCATGCCCTTTCCCGTGAGCCTGTGGTTGCGCGTGCAAAGAGGGAGCCATGAAGGTGGCGAAGGCCCAAACCTATGAGGCTATGAATATGAGGAAGGCTCGACTTGGCCAAAATGCGAGGAGGAAGCGACAGGCGCGACAGGCTGTATATCGAGCCGGTTTGGTTCGACCAAGCTCGAGCTAGCTTGTTAAGGTAACGAGTTAACTCGGCTTGTTGAGGAACTAAGCTTAATTTGGCTCGTTCGTAAGCTCGAGTTGTCTTATTTAGCTCGTGAGCCACAACAAAAAACAATACACACATATAAAATAACATAATCAATTACTAATTAATTTGAAGACCAATTTAACACTACAAAAGAGTAATAATACTCACAATTTCACATATCACGTCTATCTAACACCAAATTAACAAAGTTCATTGCTTATTAGTTTATCCAACACAAGTGTGGGCTTGTTTTCTGACAGATGGTTGCTCGCTGGCTTAGCTCATGATAAAATTAAAATGAGTCGAGCCGAGCTAAGCAATCTCACGAGCCATCGATATTTTATCTAGCCCTAGAAAGGGATGGGTTCCTATAGCATCAGAATCCGTTACCCCTATCTGTTACAAGTTGGTCGGATCGGATGACTAGGGGATTAACGGTCCGATTCGTTAGCCCGCTTTTGGTTTAGAGATGGCAATGAGCCTCGAGCCCCGATTCCTCAATAGGGCTTGTTTGGTGATAAGAGAATTTGAGGTGATTGAGAGGGATAGGAAATCCATCCATCCAATTCCCTGGTCATTAGGGCCTATTTGGTGACAAAGGAATTGGAGGGGATCCATGGGGAGGAATCCTCTTGCTATTCAAAATTCCTCTCACATGGATCCATCCAATTCTCTGGTCACCAAATCGGTCCTTAGGGGATAGGGATGGGGAAAGTTTTTCCCCACGGGGATGTAAACGGGAAATAAATCTCCTCCGATGAATAAACAAGGATGCATTTCCACGTTCTCGTTCTTCGTGGGAAACCCGTTGAACTTGCATGTGACGATGTTTTTATGTAATATTTAATGATAAAAATAAATAATTAACTTATCAATAGACCACTCATTGTGAAAATGTGTTCATTTTGGTTTAGAATAATGATTTGTTACATCTAATAATCTCTATCTCTACCCCTTAAACCCACCAGTTTAAACTAAACTACGTACACCCCACAAACCATCCCACACACTCATGTCTCTACTAAAGCCACCAAACGATTTAACCCTAGATAAATCCCACTGTGGATGATCTGAAAACTATTCGGTACTTGGTGGATCACTTCCTAAACTATCCACCACCGGAACCACCCTATCCCAATATAGGTATGTGCAGGTTCGACTACTCATTCAAATATTGGTACAACCTGTAATAGGCTTTGGTACAATAGGATTTGGTTGTGCTATTCACTTTGTTTTTAGTTCCAAACAACCAACAAATTGCATGTTCTTTAGGAAAAATATCACATGCATATCAGTAATATAACATTGATAATAACAAAAAATGTTTCGATTTCTATATATTTTTCATGTTATAAGGTTGAAAACATTTTGTCTCGCGGATCAAAATGGGTACAAGGGGACATACTGTGTTTACAAATATATCTAATCATAATAAAACATCTTTGGAAATTGGATATCGTTTAAGTCCAAAAACGTTTTTGCTGAATGTTCATTAAGCTAGAGTGAAGAGTAAACTTAGCATTTCTTTTCTATATCTCTCCCTCGCGCTCATGTCGTCGCAGTCTCCTCCATCCCACCTTTCCTACGCATGTGGCTCTGTCTCAGTCATTGTACCCGTTCAGTGACAAGCTGGTGGCAGTGATGCAGGAGATGATCCATGCCGAGGTGCACAAGCACATGTTAGTGGACGACACCTACCAAAGATACAAAGTTTCTACTGGTACACATTATATTTTTTCATGGTGAGAATTAATTCGTAGCTTGCGCAAAACCAAAGGTTGAGTGATTTGTCAAGGCAGAAATCAGTATCATGATAGGTGTGCTTGAGCTTTTGATACCTGGTTTATTTGAACTTTTATCTTTTTACGATCATGATATATTGAGACAAAAATATCTTAAATGTACCTTTGTAGTTTTTTAGTTGGAGAAAACATTTAAGACACCATTTTCATTGCTTGTTCTCCATATGTGGCTTGTTTCACGCCGCTTGAAGGAAGATGGGAATGATGGTGTTAAGTCCGGACAATACATCTACACATCTACGAAATGTACAACCACGATGTAGAGCATAGAGTTTCTAAAGTTGGGTAAGCTATTTGGCTATTTTATAGAAATTTGTATCAACATCAACATAGCCTTTTAGTCCCAAACAAGTTGGGGTAGCCTATATTTGAAACCCAACAAGAAGTCACAAAAAAGAGAAAGAGAGAGAAAGGGGAGGCGAAAATCTTTTTAGAGAACTAAAAGAGAAAAGGCCTAATCATGGTTCGAGCACATGGATAGCTTATTTCCAAGCACTTCTATCCAAACACAACTCATTTGGGTGTGTGGGATGTTATTAGAAGCTACATGTTAGGTGTTTGATACTTTCTTGAATATAGGATTTTTGTGTGGGGTGTAGTATGTATAAATATGTCCATAGTTGAATACCAAAGTTTGGATATTGTATAATGGGAGTTATGGTTGCCTTCTTCATTGCTTGATCTTAGATGTTGGTAGCAATCCATGTGGGTATCTATTTGTCGGCGTTTCGAGACCGGGGGGTCCCTCAGGCCGACGAGTGAGTGCCGCGTGCCCCAGCCCAGATGGGTCGAGCGCGTGGGCGAGCGCGAAGGGGGGAAAGGAGCGAGGCGGCCGGAGACCGGCGCGAGAGAGGTGGGAATCCCGCGGCCTTCGTGTTCGTCCCGCGCCCATGTCGGGTGCGCTTGCAGTAGGGGGTTACAAGCGTCCACGCGGGTGAGGGAAGCGAGCGGCCCCAAGAGAGCGCCTGTCCCGTCCTCGTCCCGCACAGCCAACCCTCTCTAAGAGGGCCCTGGTCCTTCCTTTTATAGACGCAAGGAGAGGATCCAGGTGTACAATGGGGATGTAGCAGAGTGCTACGTGTCTAGCGAGGGAGAGCTAGTGCCCTGAGTACATGCCAATGTGGCAGCCGGAGAGATCTTGGAACCCAACTAGTGTGATGTCGTGGCCGTCGGAGGAGCGGCGGAGCCTGGCGGAGGGACAGCTGTCGGAGCGGTTGTGTCCTTGCTGACGCCCTCCTGCTTCCGTAAGAGAGCTGAGAGCCGCCGTCGTCACAGGGCATGCGGGGCGCCATCATTGCCTATCTGGTGGAGACAGCCAGATGGGACACCGGTCTTGTTCTCTGCGGCCCGAGTCAGCTCGGGGTAGGGTGATGATGGCGCTTCCTGTTGACGTGGCTAGCCTGCGCCCTAGGTTGGGCGACGTGGAGGCTCCTCCGAAGCCGAGGTCGAGTCTGTCTTCCATGGCCGAGGCCGAGTCCGAGCCCCTGGGTCGGGCGAGGCGGAGGTCGTCGGCAGAGGCCAGGGCGGTGTCCGAGCCCTGGGGTCGGGCGAAGCGGAGTTCGTCGTCTTCTGGGGCTGAGCCCGAGCCCGAGCCCTGGGGTCGGGCGAAGCGGAGTTCGTCGTCTTCCGGGTCTTAGCCCGAGTCCGAGCCCTGGGTCGGGCGGAGCGGAGTTCACCGTCTTCCGTGTCTTAGCCCGAGTCCGAGCCCTGGGGTCGGGCGAAGCGGAGTTCGTCGTCTTCCGGGTCTTAGCCCGAGTCCGAGCCCTGGGGTCGGGCGAAGCGGAGTTCGTCGTCTTCCGGGTCTTAGCCCGAGTCCGAGCCCTGGGTTGGGCGGAGCGGAGTTCGCCGTCTTCCGGGGCTGAGCCCGAGTCCGAGCCCTGGGTCGGGCGGAGCTTCCTATGGTGCCTTTGGCAGGGCCTGGCTTCCTGTCAGCATCACTCTATCAAGTGGCGCTGCAGTCGGAGTGGCGCAGGCGACGCTGTCCTTCTGTCAGACCGGTCAGTGGAGCGGCGAAGTGACGGCGGTCACTTCGGCTCTGCCGGAGGGCGCGCGTCAGGATAATGGTGTCAGGCCACCTCTGCGTTAAATGCTCCTGCGATTTGGTCGGTCGGTGCGGCGATTTAGTCAGGGTTGCTTCTTAGCGAAGGCAGGGCCTCGGGCGAGCCGAAGATGTGTCCGCCGTTGGAGGGGGGCCTCGGGCGAGACGGAAATCCTCCGGGGTCGGCTGCCCTTGTCCGAGGCTAGGCTCGGGCGAGGCGTGATCGAGTCGCTCGAATGGACTGATCCCTGACTTAATCGCACCCATCAGGCCTTTGCAGCTTTATGCTGATGGGGGTTACCAGCTGAGAATTAGGAGTCTTGAGGGTACCCCTAATTATGGTCCCCGACAGTAGCCCCCGAGCCTCGAAGGGAGTGTTTGCACTCGCTTGGAGGCTTTCGTCGCACTTTTTTGCAAGGGGACCAGCCTTTCTCGGTTGCATTTTGTTCCGGTGGGTGCGCGCGAGCGCACCCGCCGGGTGTAGCCCCCGAGGCCTCGGAGGAGTGGTTTCACTCCTTCGAGGTCTTAATGCCTTGCGTAATGCTTCGGCTGGTCTGGTTGTTCCCTCATGCGAGCTGCCCGTAGCCCGGGTGTACGGTCGGGGCCCAAGTTCTCGGGCTGGTATGTTGACGCTGTCAACGGTTTGGCCGGAGCCGGGTTTGCGAGAGCAGCCCCCGAGCCTCTGCACAGGGCAAGAGGGCGATCAGGGACAGACTCGGCTTTTTTACATACGCCCCTGCGTCGCCTTTCCGCAAGGAGGAGGGGGGGGAGAGCGCCATGTTACCCTCGATGGGCGCCGAACATGGTGTCTCCGGTGAGCTGCAAGCGGGTAATCCGAGTGGACGTCCGTGCCCCGTTCGTTAGGGGTCGGCTAGGGGCCCAGAGGCACGCCCAAAAGTACCTGCGGGTGATCTGCCGGACCCGGTCCCCTGGCGACGGGGTCCGAGGGCTCGATGCCTCCCTCCGATGGGATTCCGTTACAAGATCGCTCCCGCTGGTCTCGGAAATGTCCTAGGGTACCTCGGGAGCGCAGCCCGAGCCTTGGTTATGTATCGAACGTACCCCTGGTCATCCCTCGCTCGGCGTCTGAGGCGGCTATGAACCCTTCGGGGGCCAGCCTTTGAACCCCTGATCAGTAATGGGCGCGGAGCCCGAGTAGCCTGAGGCGGCCGTGGAACCCTTCGGGGGGCCGGCCTTCGAACCTCTGACCAGTAGTGGGTGTAGGGCCCACGCGATCTGAGGCGGCTGTTGAACCCTTCGGGGGGCCAGCCTTCGAACCTCTGATCAGTAAGGAGGCTCGGAGCCTGGTTCCTTCACGGGGAAGGATCCCTTTCGGAGTATCCCCCTTTCCCGGTCCCTGTCGCAAGAGATAGAGAAAGAGGAAAAAGGGAAAAGGATACGAAACCGAACGACGAGGCGTACCTTTTTTGGCGCGGTTGTTTCGGCGAAGGCGAAGCGTCGCCCGCTGCTCCTGCCAGAAGCGCCGCCTGTCCAGCCGCGGAGTTAATGCGACGGGGCGAGTAGTTGGTGGGGCGGCCGTTGCGCGTGCGCGAGCCGTTCGAGGAACGGATCACGGGCGCGTTGTCTTCACGCCGTGAGAGGGGGTTCTCTTGCTGCCCCCGGATGGGACGTGAGCTTGGCTGGCGACGTGACCGCTGCTCCCGCGCGCCTGCCACCGTCATTACTGCCGGCCCACTTTTGGTCGCGTTGACCGCCGCGTCAGGCTGGCGCTGCTGGGTCGCGCGCTGGGTCGCCTCGAGTCACGGTATTGGTTCCGCAATCGAGGAGGCGTGGTGGTGGCGCAAGTGGCGGTGCAGTTGCTTTCGTGCAGCATCCGGCGCGCCGGTTGCGCGACGCGTGGGCCTGGGCCTCCATGCTGGCGTGTCGGGAGTCGGAGAAGCGCGTCCACTTGGCGCGGTTGCATGCCGCCTGCATGGCTGCCCGCCTCTTTCACCCGTTGGTCTGGGCAAAAGTGGAGGGTCACTTGTAACCGCTGGGCGGTTGCGTGCACCACGCGCGGCGGTTTGGCTTCTTCTGCTCGGAGCCGGTCTGCACGACTGTCGGGACCCAGCCCCCGCGCCGCAGAGGAGGGCTTTGGAGCGTGTTGGAGAAGACTCAGCCCGTGACGGTTGGGGGTGCAAGCGGGGAGAGTTGCCTTTAAAAGGAGGGTGACCCCTTTCGAAAGGCGACCGTGTCTTCTCGCTCCCTTATGCACCGCGTCTTTCCACCTTCCAAGCCCCCGGATGGGGGATACCCGCCGTCTTTTTGCCTCGTCGTTGGAGGGACGCAACTCCGTGGGAGTTGGTACCTTTCAGCCATCGTTCGGCTTCAAGGATTTTCATCATGCAGCCCGGCTGCACCCCTCCACCGGCGGTCACCCAAGATGGTGACCTCTAGCTTGATGGTAGGGGAAAGCGAGCCGGGCTGCGGCCTCTGCCCCTCCCTCAGCCTCAAGGATTTTCATCACCAGGGCTGGGGAGGAGAGTGTGCCGAGTTGGGGTCGGCCCCTGCGTGGGCGGCGGCCCGCTCCTTCACTCAGTGATTGGAGGGAAGGGCGGCCGTCGTCCGTGGCGCCGGCAGCTGCACCGTGCCTGGCTCTCGGACGCGAGTGGCTTCGGAGCCGCTCGCAGCGCCGGCGTCTGCCACGGCAGCTGGAAGAGGTTCTTCCGCCGGCGTTGATAGCCAAGGCCGGCCACGGGCTGACCTCCAACTCTACGGCCTTCTGCCCGTCCTTGCCTCACGAGTTTGGGCATGGGCGTGGGCCTCCTGGCAGCAGCATTCGCCCTGAGGTCAGTGCTGCCGCTGTTCGGCCCCCCGGAGCAGAAGTCGTCGTCGTCGCCGCTGCTGGAGCGGGTGACGGTGCGCCGTTCGCCGGTCTTCTGTTGCTCCGCAGGCCCACCCCTATCGAGTGGGGCTGTTCGTACCTGCGGAGGGGGGAACCGGAGTTCCGTTTGTGACGGCACTTCGAATGCCGGTGTTTTTTGTTCATTTCGGCTTTCGAGGCCTGAACATGTATGTAATTTCGGCACGGAGCCGTGTTTTTTCCTCATTTTTGAGCGCTAAGACTCGTCTGTTGATTATCTGAACCGCTTCACCAAGCATGAGTCGCCCCGTGTCAAGGTGACGAGTGAGGTATCCGTATCCCGGAGGCGTAGGAGTCCCTCGGCTCGGTCGGCCTTGCTGTCCGAGGCTCCTCTAGCTTAGTTAAAGGGACCCCTCGGCCGCTCTTCGATGAGCCGAGGCCAGGGGTAGCGATATTAGTATGAACAGAGGCAGAGTCGGCTCGAGAATGAAACCTGGTTGGCCGAAGCCTAGCCGGGTTGTCCGTTGGCGGGACCGACATCGGAGTTGATCAGCCGAGGCCTCAGGTCGGGCTGGCGCCCTTGGGAGATGGTCGGCCGAGGCCCCAGGGGCAACCGGCCGAGCCGCCTGCTCGGGCCGGATTCCCGGAGAAGTCCCTGGCAGCGATTGCCCGGGCGTGGTGATGACGCCGTCCTTCGGAGCGGAGATCCTCGGACTGTGTCGCCGTCCGAGGCTAGGTCGGGCCTCGCCGAAGGTGTCGTCGATGCCGAGGGTGTTGCTGCCCCCTTCCAGCATCAAGACCCGAGCCTGCAGGGTCAGAGTGTCTTGTAGCGTATGCCTTCTGCAGCCGCCGAGGCCAGAATACATGCCCTCGCTGTGTTGTAAAGCTGCGTCTCCTTTCCTCTTGTTTCGAGTATCTGGACTTTTTTATCGGTAACAAGGATGTTTGTGTGAGTGGGAGTTGCTTCTCGTGGAAGGTGATGAGTGAGGTATCCGTATCCCGGAGGCGTGGGAGTCCCTTGGCTCAGTCGGCCTTGCCGCTTACGCGTACTTTCACCCGTCCATGAGGCCCTGCCACCGACTCAGTCGAGAAGGCTTGAAGGATTGCTTCGGCAGAAGAACTTCCGAACATGAAGACTTGTTCGGTCCGCGGAATCACTTTATCCGAACGCGAGTTACTTATCGCAGAAGGTGATGAGTGAGGTATCCGTATCCCGGAGGCGTAGGAGTCCCTCGGCTCGGTCAGCCTTGGCTGCTTACGTGTACTCCGTCGTTTTCAGGATCCACTTTTTGAAGTAGTCAAAAAGCACGAAAGATATTCTGGCAGAAGAGACCTTTTTTCGAGGAAAATTTCGATGCAGAGGGGGTTACCCCCCCCCTTTTAGCCCCCGAGGGAGGGTCGGGCTTTGCCGAGGCGAGGCCGACCCTTCCTTGATGACTAAACTTTGCGTGGGTGCGAGGTATATGAACGACTTGAAAACATCTTAAGGGTAGAAGCGACGTAGCTGTTGGATGTTCCAAGCGTTGTCGTAGACCTCGCCTTGACTGTTGGCCAGCTTGTACGTTCCGGGCTTCAGAACTTTGGCGATGACGAATGGCCCCTCCCAGGGGGGCGTGAGCTTGTGCCTCCCTCGGGCGTCTTGCCGCAGCCGAAGCACCAGGTCGCCCACCTGGAGGTCTCGGGGTCGGACCCCTTGGGCGTGGTAGCGCCGCAGGGACTGCTGATACCGCGCCGAGTGTAGTAAGGCCTTGTCCCGAGCCTCTTCCAGCTGGTCAAGCGAGTCTTCTCGGCTAGCTTGGTTGCTTTGATCGTCGTAGGCCCTCGTTCTCGGGGAGCCGTATTCCAGGTCAGTGGGCAAGACGGCCTAGGCCCCGTAGACCAGGAAGAACGACGTGAAACCCGTGGCCCGGCTTGGCGTCGTCCTTAGGCTCCAGACCACCGAGGGGAGTTCCTTCATCCATCGCTTGCCGAACTTGTTGAGGTCGTTGTAAATCCGAGGCTTGAGCCCTTGTAGAATCATGCCGTTGGCACGCTCTACTTGCCCATTCGACATGGGATGAGCTACGGTAGCCCAGTCCACCCGGATGTGGTGATCCTCGCAGAAGTCCAAGAATTTTCTGCCAGTGAACTGGGTGCCATTGTCGGTGATGATGGAGTTCGGGACCCCGAAGCGATGGATGATGTTGGTGAAGAACGTCACCGCCTGCTCGGACCTGATGTTGTTCAGAGGTCGGACCTCGACCCACTTGGAGAATTTGTCGATGGCGACCAGCAGGTGCGTGTAGCCCCCGGGCGCCTTCTGCAAAGGGCCGACGAGGTCCAGACCCCACACAGCGAAGGGCCAGGTGATGGGTATCGTCTGTAGAGCCTGAGCGGGCAGGTGGGTCTGCTTCGCATAGAATTGACACCCTTCGCAGGTGCGGACAATTCTAGTGGCGTCAGCCACCACCGTTGGCCAGTAGAAGCCTTGCCAGAAAGCATTCCCGACGAGGGCTCGTGGCGCTGCGTGATGGCCGCAAGCCCCCGAGTGTGTCTCTTGCAGGAGTTCCTGACCTTCGGCTATGGAGATGCATCGCTGGACGATGCCCGAGGGACTGCGGTGGTAGAGCTCCTTCTCATCGCCCAGCAGGACGAACGACTTGGCGCGTCGCGCTATCCGCCGAGCCTCGGCTCGGTCGAGGGGTAGCTCTCCTTGGCGGAGATATTGCAGGTACGGGGTCTGCCAATTTCGATCAGGCGTGGCCCCGCTTCGCTCCTCCTCGATGCGCAATGCCTCGCCCTCGGGGACCGAGGGTACCTCTTGTTGAGCTGAGGGTGCCTCGGGCCGTGCCGAGGGTACCTCGGGCTGGACCGAGGTCGCCTCGGGCTCGGGAGGGTCGTCGATCTTGACGGAGGGCTGATGCAGATCCCGGGAGAAGACGTCCGGGGGAACCGTTGTTCGCCCCGAGGCTATTTTTGCCAGCTCGTCCGCAGTCTCGTTGTAGCGCCGAGCGATGTGGTTAAACTCGAGCCTGTAGAACTTGTCTTCCAGGCGCCGAACCTCATCGCAGTAGGCCTCCATCTTCGAGTCGCGGCAGTGGGAGTTCCTCATGACTTGGTCGATGACGAGCTGCGAGTCGCCGCGAGCGTCGAGGCGTCGGACCCCTAGCTCGATGGCGATTCGCAATCCGTTGATCAGAGCTTCGTACTCAGCCACATTGTTGGACGCCGGGAAATGGAGGCGTAGCACATAGCGTAGGTGTTTCCTGAGGGGTGAGACGAAGAGTAGGCCCGCGCCGGCTCCCGTCTTCATCAACGACCCGTCGAAAAACATGGTCCAGAGCTCCGGTTGGATCGGAGCCGTCGGTAGCTGGGTGTCGACCCATTCGGCTACGGAGTCCGCCAAGACCTGGGACTTGATGGCCTTCCGAGGCGCGAACGAGATGGTCTTGCCCATGATTTCCACCGCCCACTTCGCAATCCTGCCCGAGGCCTCTCGGCACTGGATGACCTCCCCCAGGGGGAAGGATGACACCACAGTTACCGGGTGAGACTCGAAGTAGTGTCGCAACTTCCGCCTCGTCAGGATCACTGCATACAGCAGCTTCTGAACTTGAGGGTAGCGGATCTTGGTTTCGGACAGTACCTCGCTGACGAAGTAAACCGGCCTCTGAACGGGCAATGCATGCCCCTCTTCTTGCCTCTCGACCACAATCGCGGCGCTAACCACCTGAGTGGTCGCGGCGACGTAGACCAAGAGGGCTTCTCCATCGGCTGGGAGCACCAAGATAGGCGCCTTGGTGAGGAGCGCCTTCAGGTCCCTGAGAGCTTCCTCGGCCTCAGGGGTCCAAGTGAAGCACTCGACCTTCCTTAAGAGGCGGTACAGAGGCAGGCCTCTTTCGCCGAGGCGCGAGATGAAGCGGCTCAGGGCCGCGAGACATCCCATGACCCTCTGTACACCTTTTAAGTCCTTGATGGGCCCCATGCTGGTGATGGCTGCGATCTTCTCCGGGTTGGCTTCGATGCCTCGCTCGGAGACGATGAACCCCAAGAGCATGCCCCGGGGCACCCCGAAGACACACTTCTCGGGATTGAGCTTGACGCCTTTTGCCTTGAGACACCGGAATGTCACTTCAAGGTCGGAGAGGAGGTCGGAAGCTTTCTTTGTCTTGACTACGATGTCATCGACGTAGGCCTCGACCGTGCGACCGATGTGTTCGCCGAACACATGGTTCATGCACCGCTGGTACGTCGCACCCGCATTCCTCAAACTGAACGGCATGGTGACATAGCAGTACATGCCGAAGGGCGTGATGAAAGAAGTCGCGAGCTGGTCGGACTCTTTCATCCTGATTTGATGATACCCTGAGTAAGCATCGAGGAAAGACAGGGTTTCGCACCCAGCAGTGGAATCCACGATTTGATCGATGCGAGGCAGAGGGTAGGGAACCTTCGGACATGCTTTGTTGAGACCAGTGTAGTCTACACACATCCGCCATTTCCCCCTTTCTTTCTCACAAGCACAGGGTTGGCGAGCCATTCGGGATGGAATACCTCTTTGATGAACCCGGCTGCCATTAGCTTGTGGATCTCCTCGCCTATCGCTCTGCGCTTCTCCTCGTCGAATCGGCGCAGAGGCTGCTTGAACGGTCGGGCTCCGGCCCGAATATCCAACGAGTGCTCGGCGACATCCCTCGGTATGCCGGGCATGTCCGAGGGACTCCACGCGAAGACGTCGGTGTTCGCGCGGAGAAAGTCGACGAGCACTGCTTCCTATTTGGGCTCGAGCCCGGAACCGATCCGGATCTGCTTGGAGGCGTCGCCACTGGGGTCGAGGGGGACGGTCTTAGCCGTCTCCACTGGCTCGAAGTTGCCGGCATGACGCTTCACGTCTGGCACCTCTTTGGAGAGGCTCTCCAGGTCGGCGATGAGGGCCTCGGACTCGGCGAGGGCCTCGGCGTACTCCACGCACTCCACGTCGCATTCGAACGCGTGTTTGTACGTGGGGCCGACGGTGATGACCCCGTTGGGGCCCGGCATCTTGAGCTTCAGGTAGGTGTAGTTGGGGACGGCCATGAACTTCGCGTAGCATGGCCTCCCCAGCACCGCGTGGTAGGTTCCTCGGAACCCGACCACCTCGAACGTCAGAGTCTCCCTTCGGAAGTTGGAGGGTGTTCCGAAGCAGACGGGAAGGTCGAGTCGTCCGAGGGGCTGGACGCGCTTCCCGGGAATGATCCCGTGGAAGGGCGCAGCGCCTGCTCGGACGGAGGACAGATCGACGCGCAAGAGCCTGAGGGTCTCGGCGTAGATGATGTTGAGGCTGCTGCCCCCGTCCATAAGGACCTTGGTGAGCCTGACGTCGCCGATGACGGGGTCGACGACGAGCAGGTATTTCCCTGGGCTCGGCACGTGGTCGGGGTGATCAGCTTGGTCGAAGGTGATGGGCTTGTCGGACCAGTCTAGGTAGGCTGGCGCCGCCACCTTCACCGAGCAGACCTCCCGGCGCTCTTGCTTGCGATGCCGAGCCGAGGCATTCTCTGCGTGCCCGCCATAGATCATGAAGCAGTCGCGGACCTCGGGGAACTCTCCTGCTTGGTGATCTTCCTTCTTGTCGTCGTTGCGGGCCCTGCCACCCTCCGCGGGTGGCCCGGCCCTGTGGAAGTGGCGCCGAAGCATGACGCACTCCTCAAGGGTGTGCTTGATGGGCCCCTGATGATAGGGGCACGGCTCCTTGAGCATCTTGTCAAAGAGGTTGGCACCTCCGGGGGGCTTCCGAGGGTTCTTGTACTCGGCGGCGGCGACAAGGTCCGCATCGGCGGCGTCGCGCTTCGCTTGCGACTTCTTCTTGCCTTTCTTCTTGGCGCCGCACGGAGTAGACGCCTCGGGAGCATCTTCCGATGGGCGGCCCTGGGGCTGCTTGTCCTTTCGGAAGATAGCCTCGACCGCCTCCTGGCCAGAGGCGAACTTGGTGGCAATGTCCATCAGCTCGCTCGCCCTGGTGGGGGTCTTGCGACCCAACTTGCTCACCAGGTCGCGGCAGGTGGTGCCGGCAAGGAACGCACCGATGACATCTGAGTCGGTGATGTTGGGCAGCTCGGTGCGCTGCTTTGAGAATCGCCGGATGTAGTCCTGAAGAGACTCTCCCGGCTGCTGTCGGCAGCTTCGGAGGTCCCAGGAATTCCCAGGGCGCACATACGTGCCCTGGAAATTCCCGGCGAAGGCTTGGACTAGGTCATCCCAGTTGGAGATCTGCCCCGGAGGCAGGTGCTCCAACCAGGCGCGAGCGGTGTCGGAGAGGAACAGGGGGAGGTTGCGGATGATGAGGTTGTCGTCGTCTGTTCCACCCAGTTGGTAGGCCAGGCGGTAGTCCGCGAGCCACAATTCTGGCCTCGTTTCCCCCGAGTACTTTGTGATATTAGTCGAGGGTCGGAACCGGGTCGGGAACGGTGCCCGCCGGATGGCCCGGCTGAAGGCCTGCGGACCGGGTGGTTCGGGCGAGGGACTCCGATCCTCCCCGCTGTCGTAGCGTCCCCCACGCCTGGGGTGATAGCCTCGGTGCACCCTCTCGTCGAGGTGGGCTCGACGGTCGCGGTGATGGCGCTCGTTGCCGAGGTGGCCCGGGGCCGCAGGCGCGGTGTTGCGCGTGCGCCCGGTGTAGACCGAGGCTTCCCGCATGAATCGGGAGGTCGCGGCATGAGGTTCCGAGGGGTATCCTTGCCTTCGGGAGGCAGTGCTCTCGGCCCGTCGGACCGCGGCGCCTTCCAGGAGATTTTTGAGTTCTCCCTGGATTCGCCGACCCTCGGTGGTGGATGGCTCCGGCATCGTGCGGAGGAGCATCGCTGCTGTGGCCAGGTTCTGACCGACCCCACTGGATGCAGGTGGTGGCCTGACCCTGACGACATCGGCGACGCGGTGCTAGAGACCCTGGGGCAGGTGACGTATTTCTCCGGCCGGGGGTTGGCCCGCCCATGCCTGCCCGACGTCCCGGCGGATCGGCTCAAGCGCTCCTGCTCCCTCGTCGATCCTGGCCTGCGCCCCGCGGACTTGCTCAAGCTGTGGGTCGTAACCCCCCGCCGGAACGGGGACCACAGCTAGCTCCCGCGGGATGTCAGCGCGAGGCACCGGCCCAGGGGGAGCACCGTCCTCTGGCATGCCGAGATGGTTGCCTTCGGAGGGACCCCTAGATCAACGTGGAAACATTCGCGGCTTGGGCCGCAGTCCTCGTCGTCGAGGCTGCGGCTACCGTCGGAACAGTCGGAGAGGCAGTAATCACATGCGGTCATGAAGTTCCGCATGGCACTGGGGTTGCCAAATCCAGAGAAATCCCAATAGATGTTGGGGTCGTCATCTTCCTCGGACCCAGAGGGCCCGTAGGTCGAGACGTCCGTCAGCCGGTCCCAAGGCGACCGCAAGCGAAACCCCAGAGGGTTTGTACTCGCCTCTACAAGGGCGCCCGCCAAAGCGAGATTGCTAGGCGGGTTGAGGCTGAGTACAAATGACGTAGGATGGGAATCGGTTGGTACCTTTTGGTCATCGAGCGGTGATGAAGTCACGTCGAGGGCTGACTGCATCGTCGCCTCCGGTACGAGGGCGACGTCCTGCAAGCTTTTCGCAAGCGCGCTGGCGTCGTCCACTTGCTCGGGATTGGCGTGTCGCGGGGAGACGGCGATCGCCTTCGTCTCAAACGCGAGGTCGACGCCCAACGCGCCCCCCGTTGGGGTGCTAGGGACGTCGACTCGCTCGACAGCCGACGAGGCGCGACCTCCTGCTTGGCCTTGGTTGCCCTGCCTCCTCCTCCGTTGGCGGGGGAGAGGACGGGGCGAGCTCGAATGTTGTTCTTCCGCCATGCGGGGAAGACATCGTCGATTCCACCGCCGGCGGGCGGGCTGTCGGCCGCCATTGTCGTTGTCGCGCGACGGTGGAAGGAGTATCATGTCGTAGCTGCTGTCGAGGGACATGAACTCGAGACTCCCGAAACGGAGCACCGTCCCGGGTTGGAGAGGTTGTTGGAGACTGCCCATCTGGAGCTTGACGGGAAGCTGTTCGTCAACACGCAGCAGGCCCCTACCTGGCGTGCCAACTGTCGGCGTTTCGAGACCGGGGGGTCCCTCAGGCCGACGAGTGAGTGCCGCGTGCCCCAGCCCAGATGGGTCGAGCGCGTGGGCGAGCGCGAAGGGGGGAAAGGAGCGAGGCGGCCGGAGACCGGCGCGAGAGAGGTGGGAATCCCGCGGCCTTCGTGTTCGTCCCGCGCCCAGGTCGGGTGCGCTTGCAGTAGGGGGTTACAAGCGTCCACGCGTGTGAGGGAAGCGAGCGGCCCCAAGAGAGCGCCTGTCCCGTCCTCGTCCCGCGCGGCCAACCCTCTCTAAGAGGGCCCTGGTCCTTCCTTTTATAGACGCAAGGAGAGGATCCAGGTGTACAATGGGGATGTAGCAGAGTGCTACGTGTCTAGCGAGGGAGAGCTAGTGCCCTGAGTACATGCCAATGTGGCAGCCGGAGAGATCTTGGAACCCAACTAGTGTGATGTCGTGGCCGTCGGAGGAGCGGCGGAGCCTGGCGGAGGGACAGCTGTCGGAGCGGTTGTGTCCTTGCTGACGCCCTCCTGCTTCCGTAAGAGAGCTGAGAGCCGCCGTCGTCACAGGGCATGCGGGGCGCCATCATTGCCTATCTGGTGGAGACAGCCAGATGGGACACCGGTCTTGTTCTCTGCGGCCCGAGTCAGCTCGGGGTAGGGTGATGATGGCGCTTCCTGTTGACGTGGCTGGCCTGCGCCCTAGGTTGGGCGACGTGGAGGCTCCTCCGAAGCCGAGGTCGAGTCTGTCTTCCATGGCCGAGGCCGAGTCCAAGCCCCTGGGTCGGGCGAGGCGGAGGTCGTCGGCAGAGGCCAGGGCGGTGTCCGAGCCCTGGGGTCGGGCGAAGCGGAGTTCGTCGTCTTCTGGGGCTGAGCCCGAGCCCGAGCCCTGGGGTCGGGCGAAGTGGAGTTCGTCGTCTTCCGGGTCTTAGCCCGAGTCCGAGCCCTGGGTCGGGCGGAGCGGAGTTCGCCGTCTTCCGGGTCTTAGCCCGAGTCCGAGCCCTGGGGTCGGGCGAAGCGGAGTTCGTCATCTTCCGGGTCTTAGCCCGAGTCCGAGCCCTGGGGTCGGGCGAAGCGGAGTTCATCGTCTTCTGGGTCTTAGCCCGAGTCCGAGCCCTGGGTTGGGTGGAGCGGAGTTCGCCGTCTTCCGGGGCTGAGCCCGAGTCCGAGCCCTGGGTCGGGCGGAGCTTCCTATGGTGCCTTTGGCAGGGCCTAGCTTCCTGTCAGCATCACTCTATCAAGTGGCGCTGCAGTCGGAGTGGCGCAGGCGGCGCTGTCCTTCTGTCAGACCGGTCAGTGGAGCGGCGAAGTGACGGCGGTCATTTCGGCTCTGCCGGAGGGCGCGCGTCAGGATAAAGGTGTCAGGCCACCTTTGCGTTAAATGCTCCTGCGATTTGGTCGGTCGGTGCGGCGATTTAGTCAGGGTTGCTTCTTAGCGAAGGCAGGGCCTCGGGCGAGCCGAAGATGTGTCCGCCGTTGGAGGGGGGCCTCGGGCGAGACGGAAATCCTCCGGGGTCGGCTGCCCTTGTCCGAGGCTAGGCTCGGGCGAGGCGTGATCGAGTCGCTCGAATGGACTGATCCCTGACTTAATCGCACCCATCAGGCCTTTGCAGCTTTATGCTAATGGGGGTTACCAGCTGAGAATTAGGAGTCTTGAGCTTACCCCTAATTATGGTCCCCGACACTATTGGAGTTGGTGGAGCAGATCATTGGGTGCTCCAGAAAATCATGGAGTTGGAGTTGTAAGCCTTTAGAATACATGTCTATTTTTTAAATTATTTGAATTGATATTATAAACTATAGCTCCACACTAGAGTTGGAACCTGGAGCCATCCCAAACACGCACTTAGAGTATGATCCTTGAAGAGATTTGGACGATGTTGGAGATGTGCTTTGGTGTAGTTCATCTCTCCCGAACCAAGGTTCATACCCCACTGTTTTGGTTGCCTAAACTCATAGGCACAACTAGAAATTATCGAATCATGTCTAACTTTCCTACCTGTCTTGCAATGCAGAGGCTGGTTTATGGGGCCAAGGTAGAGTCTGCCATTGCCATTGGATTCGATGACTTCATTGCAGATGCTCTGAGAGGCATTGGGTTCTACCAGAAGGATAACATGGAGATCAAGAAGGCCAATGGCAATGGTGAAAGGGAAATAGGGTCAAACCTTTTCCTAAATAATTTTGGTGGTTGAAATGTCCAACACAAATAATTAGACTAACTAGTTTGCTCTAGATCATACATTCTACAGGTGCCAAAGGTTCAACACAAACCAATAAAAAGAACAAGTTAGGCTTCAAAAGAAAGGAGCAAAAAGGAAACCGATGTGTTCCCTAGTCTGGCGCACCGGACTGTCCGGTGCACCACCGGACAGTGTCCGGTGCACCAGGGTGAATCAACTCCAACTCCGCAGCTTCGGGTTTCCCAGGTGCAGCTACGCTATAATTCACTGGACTGTCCGGTGTGCCACCGGACTATCCGGTGAACCAGCGGAGCAACGACTATCTGCGCACAACGGTCGACTCTGTTGGATGAACAGTGCAACACAGTACCACGGCAGAAGTCAGAGCAGCAGGTCAGAGGGACACCGGACTGTCCGGTGTGACACCGGACTGTCCGGTGTCACATGAGGACAAAGCCTCTAACAATCGACCAGCTCCAAGCCCTAACGACAAGATGACGTGGCGGCGCACCGGACACTGTCCGGTGGCGCACCGGACTGTCCGGTGTGTCCATCGCTAGCAGCCTTCTCCAACGGCTACAATTTGGTTGGTGGCTATAAATACCACCCCAACCGGCCACTTCAAGGAGTGGGAGCCGAAGCAACATTCCAAGTCATATAGTTGACATATCCAAACCCTCCCAACCACATCTATTCATTGATCCATCATATACACAAGATTTAGACCACTACAAACCACACAAGTGCCACAAAAGAGAGAGCAAGCAAAAGAAAGCCTCTTGTGAGAGTTTAGCTCTAGTGCCTTGTGAGATTCATTGAGAGAAAATGTGTGCTACATCTTGCGTTCATTTGTGCGTGGAGTTTTGACTCCCATTGAACTTCCTCCAAAGTTTTGGAGGCTTGTAAAGCTAGCAAGAGACACCTAAGTGTGTGGTGATCCTTGCGGGGTCTTAAGTGATCCTTGAGAAGAAGAGCTCGCCGATCTTGGGGATCGATTGAGAGAGGGAAAGGGTTGAAAGAGACCCGTCCTTAGTGGACTCCTCAACGGGGACTAGGCCTTCGAGGGCCGAACCTCGGTAAAACAAATCATCCGTGTCTCGTGTGTTTATTGCTTGTGATTTGTTTATTCTCTCCCTTTCTAAGTTCTCTTGCGCTACTCTTTGCTAATATTATTTTGTGTTGCTTCATGTTAAATTCTCATTTAAAGAAGCAACTCCTTGCAAGAAAGAACTTGTGTTTATCCTCTTCGTATCTAAGCCCTCTCGCATTATTCTCCACTAACATTTCTAGTAGTATTGCCATTGTTTAAATTCCGCACTCTTTGAAAACAATACTCATTGCAAGCAAAGGACTTAGTTTTATACTCCGATAATTGTGAATCTTGTTCTAACCACTAATCAAGGGATCTAGTTTGTATTTAGAAATATAATTTTCAGGTTTCGCCTATCCACCCCCCTCTAGGGGACTTTCAATTGGTATCAGAGCTAGGCACTTCATATTGAGTCTAACAACTCGAAGTGATGGCTCGTTGTCGGCGTTTCGAGACCGGGGGGTCCCTAGGCCGACGAGTGAATGTCGTCGCATGCCCCAGCCAAGATGGGTCGAGCGCGAGGCCGAGCGCGAAGGGGGGAGAGCGAGGCGGCCGGAGACCGGCGTGAGAGAGGTGGGAATCCCGTGGCCTTCGTGTTCGTCCCGCGCCCAGGTCGGGTGCGCTTGCAGTAGGGGGTTACAAGCGTCCACGCGGGAGAGGGAGCGAGCGGCCTTAAGCGAGCGCGTACCTCGTCCTCGTCCCCGCGTGGCCAACCCTCTCTAAGAGGGCCCTGGTCCTTCCTTTTATAGGCGTAAGGAGAGGATCCAGGTGTACAATGGGGGTGTAGCAGAGTGCTATGTGTCTAGCAGGGGAGAGCCAACGCCCTAAGTACATGCCGTTGTGGCAGCCAGAGAGATCTTGGCACCCAGCTGGTGTGATGTCGTGGCCGTCGGAGGAGTGATGGAGCCTGGCGGAGGGACAGCTGTCGGAGCTGTTGAGTCCTTGCTGACGTCCTCTTGCTTCCGTAAGGGGGCTGAGCGCCGCCGTCGTCACAGAGTATGCAGGGCGCCATCATCGCCTATCTGGCGGAGCGAGCCAGATGGGACGCCGGTCTTGTTCCCCGTGGCCCGAGTCAGCTCGGGGTAGGGTGATGATGGTGCCTCCTGTTGACGTGGCTGGTCTGCGCCCTAGGTTGGGCGACGTGGAAGCTCCTCCGAAGCCGAGGTCGAGTCTGTCTTCCGTGGCCGAGGTTGAGTCCGAGCCCCTGGGTCGGGCAAGGCGGAGGTCGCCGGCTGATGCCGGGGCGGAGTCCGAGCCCTGGGGTCGGGCGAAGCGGAGTTCGTCGTCTTCTGGGACTTAGCCCGAGTCCGAGCCCTAGGTCGGGCAGAGTTCGCCGTCTTACGGGACTTAGCCCGAGTCCGAGCCTTGGGTCGGGTGGAGTTCGCCGTCTTCCGGGACTTAGCCCAAGTCCGAGCCCTGGGTCGGGCGGAGTTCGCCGTCTTCCAGGACTTAGCCCGAGTCCGAGCCCTGGGTCGGGCGGAGTTCGCCGTCTTCCGGGACTTAGCCTGAGTCTGAGCCCTGGGTCGGGCGGAGTTCGCCGTCTTCCGGGACTTAGCCCGAGTCCGAGCCCTGGGTCGGGCGGAGTTCGCCGTCTTCCGGGACTTAGCCCGAGTCCGAGCCCTGGGTCGGGCGAAGCGGAGCTTCCTATGGTGCCTTCGACCGGGCCTGACTGCCTGTCAGCCTCACTCTGTCGAGTGGCACCGCAGTCGGAGCGGCGCAGGCGGCGCTGTCTTTCTGTCAGGCCGGTCAGTGGAGCGGCGAAGTGACGGCGGTCACTTCGGCTCTGGGGGGCGTGCGTCAGGATAAAGGTGTCAGGCCACCTTTGCATTAAATGCTCCTGCGACTTGGTCGGTCGGTGCGGCGATTTGGTCAGGGTTGCTTCTTAGCGAAGACAGGGCCTCGGGCGAGCCGGGAACACATTCGCCGCTGGAGGGGGGCCTCGGGCGAGACGGAGATCCTCCGGGGTCGGCTGCCCTTGTCCGAGGCTAGGCTCGGGCGAGGCGTGATCGGGTCCCTCGTATGGACCGATCCTTGACTTAATCGCACCCATCAGGCCTTTGCAGCTTTATGCTGATGGGGGTTATTAGCTGAGAATTAGGAGCCTTGAGGGTACCCCTAATTATGGTCCCCGACAGTAGCCCCCAAGCCTCAAAGAGAGTGTTAGCACTCGCTTGGAGGCTTTCGTTGCACTTTTTTGCAAGGGGACCAACCTTTCTCGGTTGCGTTTTGTTCCGGTGGGTGCGCGCGAGCGCACCCGCCGGGTGTAGCCCCCGAGGCCTCGGAGGAGTGGTTTCACTCCTCCGAGGTCTTAACACCTCGCGTAATGCTTTGGCTGGTCTGGTCGTTCCCTCATGCGAGCTGGCCGTAGCCCGGGTGTACGGTCGAGTCCCAAGTTCTCGGGCTGGTATGTTGACGCTGTCAACGGTTCGGCCGGAGCCGGGTTTGCGAGAGCAGCCCCCGAGCCTCTGCACAGGGCGAGAGGGCGATTAGGGACAGACCCGGCTTTTTTACATACGCCCCTGTGTCGCCTTTCCGCAAGGAGGAGGGGGGGAAGCGCCATGTTGCCCTCGATGGGCGCCGAACATGGTGTCTCCGGTGAGCTGCAAGCGGGTAATCCGAGTGGACGTTCGTGCCCCGTTCGTTAGGGGTCGGCTAGGGGCCCAGAGGCACGCCCAAAAGTACCTGCGGGTGATCTGCCGGACCCGGTCCCCTGGCGACGGGGTCCGAGGGCTCGATGCCTCCCTCTTATGGGATTCCGTTACAAGATCGTTCCCGCTGGTCTCGGAAATGTCCTAGGGTACCTCGGGAGCGCAGCCCGAGCCTTGGTTATGTATCGAACGTACCCATGGTCATCCCTCGCTCGGCGTCTGAGGCGGCTGTGAACCCTTCGGGGGCCAGCCTTCGAACCCCTAATCAGTAGTGGGCGTGGAGCCCGAGTAGACTGAGGCGGCCGTGGAACCCTTCCGAGGGGCCGGCCTTCGAACCTCTGACCAGTAGTGGGTGTAGGACCCACGCGATCTGAGGCGGCTGTCGAACCCTTCCGAGGGGCCAGCCTTCGAACCTCTGATCAGTAGGGGGGGCTCGGAGCCTGGTTCCTTCCCGGGGAAGGATCCTTTTCGGGGTATCCCCCTTTCCCGGTCCCTGTTGCAAGAGAGAGAAAGAGGAAAAAAGGAAAAGGATACGAAATCGAACGACGCGGCGTACCTTTTTTGACGCGGTCATTATGGCGAAGGCGAAGCGTCGCCCGCTTCTCTTGCCAGAGGCGCCGCCTGTCCCGCCGCGGAGTTAATGCGATGGGGCGAGTGGTTGGCTGGGCGGCCGTTGCGCGTGCGCGAGCCGTTCGGGGAACGGCTGTTTCGCTTTGCGTTTTTGAATCCCGCGTCCGGTCCGGGCGGAACGTTTGGACCGGTCTCGCCTTAGTCCTTATATACTCGGGAGAGGGTCTAGCGATGGTTCTTTGCTCCTCTTTCTGCCTCCCTATCAGGTTTTCGCAACCCGAGAGACTTAGCCAGAGAAGAGGAAACCGCCCTCCCTGTCCCTTGCGCCGCCACCCCTTCCGCTCGGTGATGGCTGACCGGGTGACCATCATCTCGCCGCGCGACCCATGGCCTTTTTCCACAGTGACGGTGAGTGATCTGGAGGATCTTGTTGGCGAGGGTTTACTTCGCCCTCTCACCGATGAGCAGCGGCCGGAATGGATTCCCCCCGTGGGCGGAGCCGCTCCGTCCCCACCACCGGGGTACATCGTGAGCTTCATCTCCTTCCACGAGCGGGGGTTTGGTGTGCCGGCGAGCCGATTCGTGCGGGCAATCCTGCACCACTACGGGGTGGAGTTGCACAACCTCAGCCCCAACTCCATCTCGCAGGCCGCCATCTTCGTAGCGGTGTGTGAGGGGTACTTGGGGATCGCCCCCCATTGGGATTTGTGGACCCATCTCTTTTTCGCGGAGCTTTTTGCTTCGCAGACGGGGGAGAGGAAGGTTCGCGCGGCGGTGCGGGCCGGCGGCTGCACCCTTCTGTTGAGGCAGTTGCGGGCGTCGCTGTATATTCCCGCAGTCCTTGCGTCCTCGAACAAGGGGTGGCAGTGCCGGTGGTTCTACCTCCGGAATGACGGTGAGTTGCTCCCGCCGTTCTCCCAGCGAGTAGTCACCGCCGCCGCCGATGCTTGGCGCCACGGGACCCCGCACGAAAGGCAGAAGAACCTTGAACCCCTTCTCAAGGCCTTGGAGGCGTTGCGAAAGGGGGGACTCACCGCTGCGGGAGTGATTGCTGCCATCCACCGCCGGAGGGTGCTTCCCTTGGCGGAGCGACGGCTGCCGCTTTGGGAGATGACACCGGAGGCTGACTTGGAGGGCTCGCGGATGTCCTCTGATCCTCTTCCCTTCGACGTTCTCCACGGGCGGGTGTCCGTTGCGTTGGGGAAGCCGGACCCCGGTGCCTTCTCCCAGCCTTTGATGCGCCCTGACCAAGGGTGCGTGACCCTGGTGAGTGTCCCCTCCTTCTTTCTTCTTGCGTCGGGTTGCCCCTGGTTTTTACGGTCGGGATTTCCATCCGTCTTCAAGAGGTAGGGTGGCACAAGCCTTCCCTGCCATGGGTCACGCAGGATGCGGCGGACCGAGCAGCGCGGCGGGTCGCCGCGGAGGAGAAGAAGAAGAAGAAGGACGTGGAGAAGGCCCGGGCCCGCGAGCGGAGGCGGGCTCGAGACGCTTTGGAAAAGCTTCGTCGCCGGCAGGAGAGGGAGGGGCTCCCGAGGGAGCCGTCGCCGGAAACGCCCGACGACGACGACGATGATGAAGATGATGACGAGGAAGACGACATGGGTGTCCGCCTTGGACTCAGCCCTGGCTTGGGGTCAGGCCAGGAGCCGTCAAGCCAGCCCCCGAGCGGGCTGATGCCATCAGTCCCTGGAGTCGGGACGCCGGGGTCCTGACCCGAGGGGCAGGGGCAATCCGAGGGGGTACTTGACCCCTCGGCTGGAGGAGTTGAGGCGACCCCGGGGAGCCAGGCCGAGGCGTCTGCTCCCCGAGAGCCGCCGCCCACGCGGGCAGCGCAGGGGAGCGACCCTCAGGTCGCCGTGGCGGTGCCTGGGCAGTCCGCCCCCCGGGCGTTCAGGGCGCCCAAAGCAAGGGTGGTGCCGAAGCTGCCGGCGAAGCGGACCTCGACGGTGGCTCCGGGGGTTGAGATCCGAGAGACCTCCCCCCAGGCTCGGTTGGTCATGGCCCGGAGCGGGTAAGTATCTTGGAATGTCTTCGTCCTGGCTCTTCATTCGCATGTCCCGGTCGTGATTTTTCTTTTTTCTCTCAGCAAGCGAAGCCATGGCCTGACTGACCTGGCACCCCGGAAGGCCCTTAAGACGGCGCCGACTTGCGTGGCCAGCGCCACACCGGGCCTTGCCGTTCAGCTGACCTTCTCGCAAGGTGCTCCACAGCAGGGGGCTCAGGCGGCACCAGCCGCCGTGGAGCGGGTTCCCGAGGCTGGCTCTTCTGCTGAGGCGGTCATTGTGATAGGGGAGGCGGCTGACGCGGACATGGCCCCGGGCCCACCAGACGTGCCGGCGATGTCGGCACCTGTCGCTACTGAAGTCGCCGCCGTCCCGGTTGGGGAGCGACCGGTTGCTGCCGACGTCGAGACGGCTGAGGCGTCGGCGCTCGGTGCCTCGGAAGAGGGGGGCGTGGAGACGCGATCCGTCCCGCCGGGCGGCAGTCTCGTCGCTGTGCGGTGGAGCTCCGAGGGCCGGCGCCAGTTGCTCCGGTTCCGGACCCGTGAGGCCTCGGATCCCGACTTCGTTCTTGACGATGAACGGGAGGACCAGTCCTGGGACGAGCTCCGCGAGTGTGCCGAAGCAACGGTGGGGTCGCTCCGGTCGTCGCTGGAGGTTTTCTGCAGGGACGTCCCCAAAATCCTCCAGGTAACGGTTTCAGGCATACCTTTTCTCTTTTGTGACCAAGCCGTCCTTCGTGACGCCCCGCTTCCTTCCCTCAGGATCTGACGGATCGGAGCGCCGCCAAGTCGTCGTTCATCCGGCGCGAGGTTGACGTCTGGGGCTCGTTGCGATCCCTGAGGACCTCGCTCGCCGGGGCTACTGCGCGCCTCTCTCAGCAGGGTGCCAAGGTAGCGGACCTTCGGTTGCTCTGCACCGATCTGAGAACCGAGGTGGCAGCGGCGCGCGCGGAGGCGGCCGCGGCGCGCGCAGAAGCGCGACGACAGCAGTCGGAGTTCGACCGGGTCGTCAAGGAGCGGGACCAATCTCGGGGCCAGGCTGCTGAGGCCAAAAGCCGGGCCGAAACCCTTGCAGCCGACCTAGCCGTAGCCCAGGTCGCAGCCTCGGAGCAACGTGCCCGAGCCGGAGGTACGCCTTGGCCATCTTCGGATTTCGTTCCTGCTTGTTTCCTCTGCTCGTGTTTGAGGTCTTTCTTCTGGCTGTTCGCAGAGCTCGAGTCCGCCCTCGATGAGTCCGCCAAGGCGCTTGCCGAGGCACTTGCCGGGGCGGCCGAGCAGAGGGAGGCCGACCACGCGGCCATGTCCGAGGCCGTCTCGGACGTTTACTGGGTCCTTGGCTCCGGCGACGTCCCCTCAGGAAGCTCCCCTCACAGTCGCCTTCAAGTCTTGGGCGATCATGTGCGCGGCAGACTCCGTGAGGCGCTACACCACGGCATCAGGCGGGCCTTCGCCGTGCTCGCTTCCCACTACGTTGTGGACCTGGAGCGGGTTAGCGAGGGGTATTGCCTTCCTGACGAAGATGAAGCCGCCCTGGCAGAAGTCCAGAGGCTCGATGCGGCCGCCGCAGGTCCGAGCGCAGTGCTGGCGACCACCTTTGAGGCAGAGATCCTCCCACCTGCGCCGTCGCCGGAAGCCGGGATGGACTTTGCCGAAGGTGGGGACGAAGCTGAAGGCGCGACTCCTTCCCAAGGCGACGCCTAACTCTGTTGGAATAGTTTCTGTTGGATGCACATGTGTCTTTCTGCGGCCGCTGAGGCCTGAACACTTTGTTACCGTCGCATGAAGTCATACTCCTTTCCCTTTTATTTTGCGTGTCCGGCTTCGCCTGTTAGTAACAGGGTGGCTTCCCCAAGTAGGGGTCACTTTTTGTGGCGGGTGACGAGTGAGGTGTCCCTAACCCGGAGGCATAGGAGTCCCTCGGCTCAGTCGGCCTTGCCACTTACATGCACCCGCGTTCGCTCCTTGGGGTCCTGCTTCCGACATAGCCGGGGGAACGCAAAAGCCTTTTTGATTGAAAATTTTGGACGCAGAGAGGTTCCCCAATCTTGACGCAGAGGGGTTCCCCCCTTTTTAGCCCCCCGAGGGAGGGTCGGGCTCTACCGAGGTGAGGCTGACCCTTCCTTGACGACTAAGACTTGCGTGGGAGCGAGGTATACGAACAACTTGAAAACATCTTAAGGGTAGAAGTGACGTAGCTGTTGGATGTTCCAAGCGCTGCCGTAGACCTCGCCTTGACGGTTGGCCAGCTTATACGTTTCGGGCTTCAGAACTTTGGCGATGACAAGCAGCCCTTCCCAGGGGTGCGTGTAGCCCCCGAGTGCCCCCAACAAGGGCTTGGGGCGCTGCGCGATGGTCGCGATCTTCTCCGGGTTGGCTTCGATGCCCCGCTTGGAGACGATGAACCCCAAGAACATGCCCTGGGGCATCCCGAAGACCCACTTTTTGGGATTGAGCTTGACGCCTTTCGCCTCTTCGATGAACCCCGCCGCCACTAGCTTGTGGATCTCCTCGCCTATGGCTCTGCGCTTCTCCCCGTCGAATCGGCGCAGAGGCTTCTTGACAGGTCGGGCTCCGGCTCGGATGTCTAGTGAGTGCTCGGCGACATCCCTCGGTATGCCGGACATGTCCGAGGGACTCCACGCGAAGACGTTGGCGTTCGCGTGGAGAAAGTCGACGAGCACTGCTTCCTATTTGGGCCGAGCTCGGAGCCGATCCGGACTTGCTTGGAGGCGTCACTGCTGGGGTCGAGGGGGACGGACTTAACCGTCTCCGCTGGCTCAATGTTGCCGGCATGACGCTTCACGTCTGGCACCTCCTTCGAGAGGCTCTCCAGGTCGGCGATGAGGGCCTCGGCGTACTCCACGCACTCCACGTCGCATTCGAACGCGTGTTTGTACGTGGGGCCGACGGTGATGACCCCATTGGGGCCCGACATCTTGAGCTTCAGGTAGGTGTAGTTGGGGACAGCCATGAACTTCGCGTAGCATGGCCTCCCCAGTACCGCGTGGTAGGTTCCTCGGAACCCGACCACCTCGAACGTCAGGGTCTCCCTTCGGAAGTTGGAGGGTGTTCCGAAGCAGACGGAAAGGTCGAGCTGTCCGAGGGGCTGGACGCGCTTCCCGGGAATGATCCCATGGAAGGGCGCAGCGCCTGCCCGGACAGAGGACAGATCGACATGCAGGAGCCCGAGGGTCTCGACGTAGATGATGTTGAGGCTGCTGCCTCCGTCCATGAGGACCTTGGTGAGCCTGACGTCGCCGATGATGGGGTCGACGACGAGCGGGTATTTCCCCGAGCTCGGCACATGGTCGGGGTGGTCGGCTTGGTCGAAGGTGATGGGCTTGTCGGACCAGTCTAGGTAGACTGGCGCCGCCACCTTCACCGAACAGACCTCCCGGCGCTCTTGCTTGCGGTGCCGAGCCGAGGCGTTCGCCGCTTGCCCACCATAGATCATGAAGCAGTCGCGGACCTCGGGGAACTCTCCTGCCTGGTGATCTTCCTTCTTGTCGTCGTCGCGGGCCTTGCCACCCTCCGCGGGTGGCCCGGCCCTGTGGAAGTGGCGCCGAAGCATGACGCACTCCTCAAGGGTGTGCTTGACGGGCCCCTGGTGATAGGGGCACGGCTCCTTGAGCATCTTGTCGAAGAGGTTGGCACCTCCGGGGGGCTTCCGAGGGTTCTTGTACTCGGCGACGGCGACAAGGTCCGCGTCGGCGGCGTCGCGTTTTGCTTGCGACTTCTTCTTGCCCTTCTTCTTGGCGCCGCGCTGAGTTGACGCCTCGGGGGCATCTTCCGAAGGGCGGCCCTGGGGATGCTTGTTCTTCCGGAAGATAGCCTCGACCGCCTCCTGGCCGGAGGCGAACTTGGTGGCGATGTCCATCAGCTCGCTCGCCCTGGTGGGGGTCTTGCGACCCAGCTTGCTCACCAGGTCGCGGCAGGTGGTGCCGGCGAGGAACGCGCCGATGACATCCGAGTCGGTGATGTTGGGCAGCTCGGTGCGCTGCTTCGAGAATCGCCGGATGTAGTCCCGGAGAGACTCTCCCGGCTGCTGCCGGCAGCTCCGAAGGTCCCAGGAATTCCCGGGGCGCACGTACGTGCCCTGGAAATTGCCGGCGAAAGCTTGGACCAGGTCGTCCCAGTTGGAGATCTACCCCGGAGGAAGGTGCTCCAACCAGGCGCGAGCGGTGTCGGAGAGGAACAGGGGGAGGTTGCGGATGATGAGGTTGTCATCGTCCGTTCCACCCAGCTGACAGGCCAGACGGTAGTCCGCGAGCCACAGTTCCGGTCTCGTCTCCCCCGAGTACTTTGTGATAGTAGTCGGGGGTCGGAACCGGGTCGGGAACGGCGCCCGTCGGATGGCCCGGCTGAAGGCCTGCGGACCGGGTGGTTCGGGCGAGGGACTCCGATCCTCCCCGCTGTCGTAGCGTCCCCCACGCCTGGGGTGGTAGCCTTGGCGCACCCTCTCGTCGAGGTGGGCCCGACGATCGCGGTGATGGTGCTCGTTGCCGAGGCGACCCGGGGCCGCAGGCGCTGTGTTGCGCGTGCGTCCGGTGTAGACCGAGGCTTCCCGCATGAATCGGGAAGTCGCGGCATGAGGTTCCGAGGGGTACCCCTGCCTTCGGGAGGCAGAGCTCTCGGCCCATCGGACCGCGGCGCCTTCCAGGAGATTCTTGAGCTCCCCCTGGATTCGCTGCCCCTCGGTGGTTGATGGCTCCGGCATCGCGCGGAGAAGCATCGCCGCTGCAGCCAGGTTCTGGCCGACCCCACTAGATGCGGGTGGTGGCCTGACCCTGACGTCGTCGGCGACGCGGTGCTGGAAGCCCTGGGGTAGATGACGTATTTCTCCGGCCGGGGGTTGGCCCGCCCATGCCTGCCCGACGTCCCGGCGGATCGGCTCAAGCGCTCCTGCTCCCTCGTCGAGCCTGGCCTACACCCCGCGGATTTGCTCGAGCTGTGGGTCATGGCCCCCCGCCTGAACGGGGACCACAGCTAGCTCCCGTGGGATGTCAACGCGAGGCACCGGCCTAGGGAGATCACCGTCCTCCGGCATGCCGAGATGGTTGCCTTCGGAGGGACCCCCTAGATCGACGTGGAAGCATTCGCGACTTGGGCCGCAGTCCTCGTCGCCGAGGCTACGGCTACCGTCGGAACAGTCGGAAAGGCAGTAGTCGCATGCGGTCATGAAGTCCCGCATGGCACTGGGGTTGCCAAGTCCAGAGAAATCCCAACAGATGCTAGGCTCGTCGTCTTCCTCGGACCCAGAGGGCCCGTAGGTCGAGACGTCCGTCAGCCGGTCCCAAGGTGACCGCGTACGAAACCCCAGAGGGTTTGGACTTGCCTCTACGAGAGCACCCGCCAAAGCGAAGCCGCTAGGCGGGTCGAGGCTGAATCCGAAAGACGTGGGATGTGAATCGGTCGGTACCTTCTGGTCGACGGGCGGCGATGAGGTCACGTCGTGGACTGACTGCGCCGTCGTCTCAGGTACAAGGTTGACGTCCAGCAAGCTTTTCGCGAGCGTGCTGGCGTCGTCCGCTTGCTCGAGATTGGCGTGTCGCGGGGAGACGGCGCTCGCCTTCGTCTCAAACGTGAGGTCGACGCCCGATGCGCCCCCCGTTGGGGCGCTGGGGCCGTTGACTCGCTCGACAGCCGACGAGGCACTGCCTCCTGCTTGGCCTTGGTTGCCCCGCCTCCTCCTCCGTCGGCGGGGGAGAGGACGGGGTGAGCTCGAATGTTGTTCTTCCACCACGCGGGGAAGACGTCGTCGATTCCGCCGCCGGCGGGCGGGCTGTCGGCCGCCATTGTCGTTGTCGCACGGCGGTGGAAGGAGTATCATGTCGTAGCTGCCGTCGAGGGACACGAACTCAAGACTCCCGAAACGGAGCATCGTCCCGGGTTGGAGAGGTTGCTGGAGACTGCCCATCTGGAGCTTGATGGGAAGCTGTTCGTCAACACGCAGCAGGCCCCTACCTGGCGCGCCAACTGTCGGCGTTTCGAGACCGGGGGGTCCCTAGGCCGACGAGTGAATGTCGTCGCGTGCCCCAGCCCAGATGGGTCGAGCGCGAGGCCGAGCGCGAAGGGAGGAGAGCGAGGCGGCCAGAGACCGGCGTGAGAGAGATGGGAATCCCGCGGCCTTCGTGTTCGTCCCGCGCCCAGGTCGGGTGCGCTTGCAGTAGGGGGTTACAAGCGTCCACGCGGGAGAGGGAGCGAGCGGCCTCAAGCGAGCGCGTACCTCGTCCTCGTCCCCGCACGGCCAACCCTCTCTAAGAGGGCCCTGGTCCTTCCTTTTATAGGCGTAAGGAGAGGATCCAGGTGTACAATGGGGAGGTGTAGCAGAGTGCTACGTGTCTAGCAGGGGAGAGCCAATGCCCTAAGTACATGCCGTTGTGGCAGCCGGAGAGATCTTGGCACCCAGCTGGTGTGATGTCGTGGCCGTCGGAGGAGCGATGGAGCCTGGCGGAGGGACAGCTGTCGGAGCTGTTGAGTCCTTGCTGACGTCCTCTTGCTTTCGTAAGGGGGCTGAGAGCCGCCGTCGTCACAGAGTATGCAGGGCGCCATCATCGCCTATCTGGCGGAGCGAGCCAGATGGGACGCCGGTCTTGTTCCCCGTGGCCCGAGTCAGCTCGGGGTAGGGTGATGATGGTGCCTCCTGTTGACGTGGCTGGTCTGCGCCCTAGGTTGGGCAACGTGGAAGCTCCTCCGAAGCCGAGGTCGAGTCTGTCTTCCGTGGCTGAGGTTGAGTCCGAGCCCCCGGGTCGGGCGAGGCGAAGGTCGCCGGCTGATGCCGGGGCGGAGTCCGAGCCCTAGGGTCGGGCGAAGCGGAGTTCGTCGTCTTCTGGGACTTAGCCCGAGTCCGAGCCCTGGGTCGAGCGGAGTTCGCCGTCTTCCGGGACTTAGCCCGAGTCCGAGCCTTGGGTCGGGCGGAGTTCGCCGTCTTCCGGGACTTAGCCCGAGTCCGAGCCCTGGGTCGGGCGGAGTTCGCCGTCTTCCGGGACTTAGCCCGAGTCCGAGCCCTGGGTCGGGCGAAGCGGAGCTTCCTATGGTGCCTTCGACCGAGCCTGACTGCCTGTCAGCCTCACTCTGTCGAGTGGCACCGCAGTCGGAGCGGCGCAGGCGGCGCTGTCTTTCTGTCAGGCCGGTTAGTGGAGCGGCGAAGTGACGGCGGTCACTTCGGCTCTGGGGGCGTGCGTCAGGATAAAGGTGTCAGGCCACCTTTGCATTAAATGCTCCTGCGACTTGGTCGGTCGGTGCGGCGATTTGGTCAGGATTGCTTCTTAGCGAAGACAGGGCCTCGGGCGAGCCGGGAACACATTCGCCGCTGGAGGGGGGCCTCGGGCGAGACAGAGATCCTCCGGGGTCGGCTGCCCTTGTCCGAGGCTAGGCTCGGGCGAGGCATGATCGGGTCCCTCGTATGGACCGATCCTTGACTTAATCGCACCCATCAGGCCTTTGCAGCTTTATGCTGATGGGGGTTACCAGCTGAGAATTAGGAGCCTTGAGGGTACCCCTAATTATGGTCCCCGACACTCGTAGAAGATCCCAAAAGAACAAGAAGACAACCCCAAAGGAGGTAAGTCTTGAGATATTACTTCCTGATTGTTCTAATTATGTTTCATGGTCTTCTAATGTGATAAATGCTTTTAGAACCGTAGATTCACAATTAGAAGAAATTTTAGACAAGAGTATTATACCCTCTAGTTATAATGGGAGAAATGCCTCCGAGGAAGATCAAAGATGTATACGCTTAAACTACCTAGCTTATGACATCTTAAGTAATTCTCTAAGCAAAGAAGATTGTCGTGCCTTCATAATGAGATATGATGAACCTATTTGTGATGCGCATGATATTTGGACTAGAATTAAAAACAAATTTGATGAGTCCAAACATGATAGTTCATTTGATGCTTCTACTTCCTTTAGTTCTTGTGAAACTAACCCTTTGAAGGAAGAAGAAGAAAATGAACGATGGAGACCAAACGATGAATCCACCTCTCCAAAAGGTTTGTCTTCCAATTTTGATTCCCACATATGTTGTGTGGCTAATGAAAATGATAGTGGAAGCACAAATGAGGATGACGAGGATGAGAGAAGCTTTATGCAACTCTACGCTCATCTATGCCTAGAAGATAAGGCGGTCATGCTCAAACTTTGTGACGGAACCTCCCAAGTAATTAGGCCCACCTACAGTTGTCCTTGTCTAACAGGCATCAGACACCCTGTAGATGTTCCTAAGTCACTTGACAAGTTCAGTATCTTTCCTTACCTTTCCAGGAACGTCTCACCCGTCTTGCAGACATTACAGAACATCGGAGGTAAAGAAATGCGAAAGCGATTACAAAACTTACATTTATTTAAGAAGTAAGATCAGGTTGTTTATTACAGACCAGAAATATAAGCGAGTGCAGAGTAGTATTATTACATAACTAAGGGAGGCAAAAACTCCTCCCGATAAGTTTTTCACAAAAGTTTTCTATATGGAGGACCAAGTCGTCCCGCATCTTCACTCTTGTTTCTCCTCCTTAGGAACCACCTTAGTACAGAAGCAACAGAAATCTGCTACTTCCTCACCTAAAAACAACGAAGGGATAAACCCTGAGTATGGAATTACTCAGCAAGTCTTACCCGACTAAAGAAAAGACTCTCAAGGGTATGCTGGTTATATGGGAGTCAAGGTAAGGCTTTTCAATAATCAAAGACTCTGTTTTGCAGAAATGCTTACTAAAGTGGATCCTTAAAATCCAGTTTTATTTGTCAAGTTAAGTAGAATTACCTGTAACTAGAGTTCTTTCTACCCTAGTTCAATCACTGGTCCTGCACTAGCCAATTTCTTAACAAAAACCCATCATCTTTAGTGAATTGCTACGTGTAAGTCAGTGACCAAGTCTTCATAACCGCGAAGGTATGGCGATCCGAATCGATTATACTCAGCTGAGGATCTCCAATCACACGACATATGTAGCACTTAACCCTTGCATATGTCAACCTGCCATCGGGGTTCTTAAGACCAGATCAGGTTCACGCAAACCGAGAGCACAGATACACCACCGTCCAGCCTCTTGCCACGGAGGGTACACGCTACTCTCGCCACCGCTCCATGCCCATTTCGTGTTATCTTATTCTGGCCTTAGTCCACCCGAGGCAAGGCTTACCCATGACGAGGCATGTGACCAGTTAAAGGGTCCTCGGTCAGCAGGCCTACATCGAGACGGTCTTTAATCGACTCAGACGGAGACACTACACCGAGACTCTCTTTCTCGTGCAAGTCACCCGCCCGGTCTCAACTTAATCATTTTAACCCAAAAACTTGGTACCTGGCAGAGGTACATCTTTTCCGATGTTGAATCCATCACGGCCGTGATGGATTCACCATCAAGTTTTATTTTTGAAAACAACCCTCCCACTTTGCCAAACATCTTTTATAAAACAAATCCTTTTGTTTTTCTAAAGCGATACTAAGCATAATAAAACCTTTTTGTAAAAACAGGGTTTCAAGGAAGGTAATCAAGTTCAAGGAAGGTAATGCAGGAATTGTTTAATCAATCAACTCCTATCACCTAATGCAGCAAGCAAATGAGAAAAGATTTTAAAAACATCAAGGGAGGTGGCAAATGCACCGGGGCTTGCCTTCGTTCACAGGTGAGTCTGGCTCGGATCCACAAATATCAAAGTAGAAGCAGTTGCCTGCCTGAGAATCCGAGGGTGGTGGTGTCCTTTCTTCAGTGACTTCCACTTCTTCTTCATGTTCTAACATAACCATATATATACATATATAAGAATGAATGCCATGTAATGCTTATGAGAGTGCGAAGATAATAAAGATTTATTATCCAAGTCTTGAATACAACTTTCCTTCACGGAACTCCGAGAACTTAGGGTTTCCGGAGTCGGTAAAGGAGTTCATAGAGCAGGGGGGTTTTGGGGTTCTAGTTATCAAACATGGTCCAAATCAATTCAAACTCTACCCATGGCTTCTAAGTATTGCCTTAAGTTCATATAAAAAGGTTGGGCATTTTTGGACTTATTATCTATTTTCTAAAAAATCCAGAACTAAGACTTTAAACTATTTAAAATGCTTTAAAATTCCTTATTTAACCTAAAAATCATGAAACTATTTTTATTAAATACTATGAAAAATGATAAGTCTAGGAAAATTGGTTTCACAATTTTAGGATTTTTCTACAATTTTTAACAGATTTCCAAAGCTCTGCTGAAAAAGAAAAAGGAAAAGGCTGAATAGTATTGGGCTGGTTTCGGCCCAAGCGGCCCGTGCAAAGGAGAAAGCGCACGCGCGCGCGCCCGCGCCCTGGCGGCTTTGCAAAAAAGGGCCTCGGGGTTTTATCTATCTGGAGACAGGTTCTTCTATTGTTTCAGTGAGTCGCTGACGGTTTACATTAAGGCCCTTAGACTTCTATTCCTTTGCAGACCACGGTCCACGACGGCGCTCCGCACGGGAAGCTTAACTCCGGCGAGCTAAACCGGCCGGAGGGGACCAAGACCGGCGCTAGTCTTCGGTTTATCCCAAAATCTACCCCAGAGAGGCATTTCCCCTCATTCAATTTCAGAATTGGAGCTCTACAACTCTCTGCCCACAGTGACAATGGAAAAACTTAAAGGAGTCGCGTGTTCCAAGCGATTCATGGCGGTATAGGCCAATTAAAGGGGTCATGGAGCATCACGGGTACCTGAGGATACTCAATTGAGGGATCAAAGGGCGTGAGTTGGCTTGAATTGCACTGGCCGCGGTAAGGCTAGTTCATGGTGGCGGAAACTTGATTTGGGGGGAGATGGAAATTCCAGAGCTCGGGTGAACGATTACGGGTGGGAGTGGGTGCTAAGGCTTCGGTATGACCTAGCGCAACTGCCCGAGGGCTCAATTTATAGAAGGCTTCGATGGTGGCCGGTGAATTTGGGGAGGACGCGCGGCGGCCGGAAATGAAGAAGAAGGCGGGCGCGGTGAATTCGTGGCTAACGCTGTGGCAACCTCACCGGCGTTGATAAGACAGTGGTAGGGAGTCACGGCGATGCGATGGCACGGTTAGGACACGCGGTGGCCAACGGCGATGGCACGACGACGGTGAGCACTTTACCCGCGAGCGGTGAGCCAGGGGAGGAGCACCGCGGCCGACCGGGGTAGCTTCCAGCTTGACGACAGTGAGGATCTTTTACCCCGAGAGGTTATCCACAAGTCCGGTGCACGAATCCAAACACCGGCGACACGAATCGCGGCGGAGGGATCCGTCGGCGGTGAGGACAGCCGCGCTGGCGGTCTGATCCCCAAACGTTACTGTACCATGGTGGTTGGTATTCAGTCCGCCTGACAGAGCGACTTCAGAGCCATTTTTTTTTCCAATTTTTGCATTACAACTTTGTCATCTATCAGCACCAAAGTTGTAGGGCTATCATCCAACTATAACTTTGTTACAAGGTGCTCTCACAAACAGTCACCGGATCATGCTTAAAATTAAGCCCTAAGTTCATGTCATCCCACTGTTAATCTGAATTTCAGACTTCAAGCAGTCTGACAGTCCAACTTCAGGCTCAATTATCTCCAGTTTTTCCTTAATAACTATGCTCACACCCTTAAGCAAAGTTGTTCTCCTATGATTAGGCTATAATTTTGATGTGGTGACTTAGGGCAAAGATCCCATATTTTAAAAGTTACAAGGTTCCAAAGTTGAGCCCTCAACACTGAAATCAGACTTAGAATAGAACTCAATTGAGGTCTATTTTGCAATTAGGTCCAAAACTCAGGGTTTGGCTTGTAAATTCACATATTTGTGACCCAAATGACTTAAGATACTTATTTAACTTGGTTTTTGCACTTTAGTCCAAAAGTGGACTAATTTTGCACATAGGCCCCTAGGGTTTGGTTTTAGGGTTTTCCAGGGTTCCAATTAGGGTTTTTGGTATCCCAGGGGTATAAATGTGATTCAAGTTTATGTTTGGGAACATTTTATGACTATTCCCAAAAGCTTTTAGGTTTTCTCAACTTGGGTTAGGTTTTACCCCTTTAATCCCTATTTAGGGTTAAGCTCCCCATCCAGGGTTCTATTTGCAAAACACTAAAACAATACAACTTGTTTAAAATTTTTACCTAGTGAATGCACTCTAGGTGTATCAAACATATGCAATGCTAATGCTTATGATGCCATGCTCAAGTTTTAGTTATAGTAACACCAGGGGTGTTACATCCTTCCCCCCATAAAAGAATCTCGTCCCGAGATTAAAAGTCCTAGGGTAAGTAATGGAAAAGGAAACGCGGCATACTTTTATTTCCTTATTTCTGGTACAAGGCAGGGGTGATGTGGGGGTCACTTCTTTATTACATAGTTATACAGGCTTTACAATTTACAAGAGGCTAAAAAGTCTGGGAAATTCTTATCTAAAAAGTCTTGAGTTTCCCATGTAGCCTCATCTTCGGAATGTTGGTTCCACTGTATCTTATAAAACTTGAGAGTTTTTCTTCGGGTAACCCTGTCCTTTTGATCCAAGACTCGAATAGGGTGCTTAGAGTATGTCAAGTCCGGTTCAAGGACAACATCTGTCACTTCAACGGTTCGATCAGGAACCCGAAGACACTTCTTCAATTGGGACACGTGGAACACACTATGTACAGCAGACAATGTTTCAGGTAACTGGAGTCGGTATGCCATTGGCCCATATCTTTCAAGTATAGGAAATGGACCAATGTACCTGGGTGCAAGCTTTCCTTTTATCCCGAAACGCGATACTCCCTTCATTGGCGAAACCTTCAAGTAGACGTAGTCCCCTTCAAGAAAATACAAGGGCCTTCGCCGTTTGTCTGCATAGCTCTTCTGCTGAGCTTGGGCTTTCTTCATATTATAAATAATTTTCTAAACCTTTTCCTCGGCCTCTTTCACCATATCAGGCCTAAAGAAATACCTTTCCCCAGGTTCAGACCAATTTAGCAGAGTACGACACCGTCGTCCATATAAAGCTTCAAAAGGTGCCATCTTGATACTTTCTTGATAGCTATTATTATATGAAAACTCCACCAAGGGCAAACATTCATCCCATTTCGGTGAGAAGTCCAGAACACATGCTCGCAACATATCTTCGAGTATTTGATTAACCCTCTCAGTCTGTCCACTTGTTTGGGGATGATAGGCCGAACTGTGGAGCAACTTAGTACCCAAGGATTTGTGAAGTGCTTCCCAAAACTTGGCTACAAATTGAGGTCCACGATCCGACACTATGGTCTTTGGAACACCATGCAGACTAAGAATACGAGCAATGTACAATTGGGCATAGACAGTAACCGGGGAATCTGTCTTGACCGGCAGAAAGTGAGCAATCTTCGTAAGCCGATCAATTATAACCCAGATAGAATCGTACCCTTTTGCAGTCCTGGGTAATCCCACGATAAAGTCCATACTGATGTCTTCCCATTTCCATGTTGGTATTGGTAATGACTGTAATGGACCGGCAGCTTTCAAATGTATGGCCTTGACACGTCTGCAGGTGTCACATCTAGCCACATAGCGTGCAATTTCGATCTTCATCTTTGTCCACCAGTAATGTTGCTTCAAGTCTTGGTACATCTTAGTGCTTCCGGGATGAATAGAGTAGCGGCTAAGATGTGCTTCATCAAGAATTTGCTGGCGGAGCTCTTCATTCCTTGGCACCACTATGCGGTTATTAAACCATACAATGCCTTGATTATCTTCTTTGAAACATTTGGCTTTTCCAGCCCTTAACTTCTCACGAATGTGTTTCATGCCCTCATTATCCTTTTGGGCATCAATTATCCTTTGCAAAAGGACTGACTCAAGCTTTAGCTGATTCAAAGTTCCTTGTTGGACCATTCCCAGGTTTAGCTTCTCCATTTCTTGGCATAAAGTGTTGTCAGAGGTCTTCACCGTAAGACAATGACAGGGAACCTTACGGCTTAGCGCATCTGCCACAACATTGGCTTTGCCTGGGTGATAATGAATTTCCAGTTCATAGTCCTTAATAAGCTCAAGCCATCGTCTCTGCCTCATATTCAATTCTGACTGGGTGAAGATGTACTTCAAACTTTTATGATCTGTATAGATATGACAGACATTTCCCAGCAGATAGTGACGCCAAATTTTCAGGGCATGGACCACAGCAGCTAGCTCCAGATCATGAGTTGGGTAATGCTCCTCATGTCGGCGTAACTGCCGTGAAGCATACGCAATTACTCGGCCTTCTTGCATTAGCACGCAGCCGAGTCCACTGCCAGATGCATCACAATAAACATCAAAAGGCTTAGTGATGTCCGGTTGAGCCAATACCGGAGCAGTGGTTAATAATGTCTTCAATTATTCAAAGGCTTCATCACACTTCGAAGACCAATTGAATTTAACATCATTCTTCAATAAACTTGTGATTGGCTTCACAAGCTTAGAAAAGTCTGGTATAAATCTGCGGTAATATCCAGCCAGTCCAAGGAAACTTCGGACCTGATGAACAGTGGTCGGGGGTTTTCACTCCAAAATGTCCTTGACTTTGCTGGGATCTACCGCAATCCCTCTGGCAGATAGAACATGTCCCAGAAATTGAATTTCCTCTAGCCAAAACGCGCATTTGCTGAACTTGGCATACAACTGATGTTCCCTCAGGCGCGTTAACACGATCCGTAAATGTTGGGCGTGCTCCTCTTCATTCTTGGAATATATCAAAATGTCATCAATGAAGACCACCACAAACTTGTCTAGCTCGGGCATAAATACCGAGTTCATCAAATATGTGAAGTGGGCCGGAGCATTTGTTAACCCAAAAGACATTACCAGATATTCAAACAGCCCATACCGCGTAGTGAACGCGGTCTTTGGTATATCTTCAGGCCGAATACGGATCTGGTGATAGCCTGATCGGAGATCAATCTTTGAAAATACCCTTGCTCCAGTCAGTTGATCAAATAGAATGTCAATCCTTGGAAGAGGGTACTTGTTTTTGATGGTGACCTCATTCAAGGGTCGATAATCCACACACATTCGTAAGGTTTGATCCTTCTTTTTGACGAATATGGCTGGACAACCCCATGGCGATGAGCTTGGCCAGATGAATCCTTTCTCCAGGAGATCTTGTAATTGAATCTTCAACTCTGCCAACTCATTAGGAGGCATACGGTACGATCTTCGAGAAATGGGAGCCGTACCGGGCTTCAACTCTATTACAAACTCTACATCCCGTTCAGGTGGCAATCCCGGCAAATCCTCGGGAAAGACATCAGGAAACTCGCATACCACCGGGATATCCTTGATTTCCGGTACCATGACTTCATAAACTCTGCCAGTAATTTTGTTTGGAATAGGGATGGGCAAAAGAATTTCTTCTTGATTATGGCTCAACTTGATGGTTCTTTGATCAGTATTGAGTGTTGCTTTATGCTTGGCCAACCAATTCATACCCAAAATAACATCTATGTCTTGGCCTTTCAGGACGATCATATTGGTAGGAAAGTCCCGTCCGGCCAATGATACGGCCACTTGATAGGCCACTTCTCTAGTAAAGATTTGTCCCCCAGGTGAGTGTATTTTAAATCCCTCTTTTGATTCATGGCATGCAATGTGATGTTGCTCCACAAATTTCTTGCTAATAAACGTATGCGAAGCACCAGAATCAAAAAGAATAATTGCAGGGTGACTGGCCACGAGAAACGTACCCATCATCACCGGTTCACCTTCCGGTGTAGTGGCCACTTGGGTATAGTATACACGTCCCGTCTTCTTGAAATTTTTGCCCTTAACATTTCCCTTGCTTTGTGATGAATTCCCCGATCCTTGCTAATTATTTGCTTGATTCTGCTTGGGATATGGGCAGTCTTTGATGAAATGTCCAGACTTGCCACAGTTAAAACATCCGGTTGAAGAGCTGGGCAAAGCAGGGAATCGAGTGCCTGGGGCACCCGGCTGACTTGGGGCAGTGTGGGCTTTATTGGGATGAATAATTATCGGCTGCTTGAAAGGGAAGGATGGTGCACGTGGAGGAGTCTGGTTAGAAGGCCGGAGAATAAACCGTTGCCTTTTTGCTTGGCCCTGATTAGTCTTCTCACCACCAAATCCCTTGTTCTTTCCGGAACCTGCATATTTTGCTTCAACAGATAGGGCTGTGCTGACAGCCTTTCCATACGTGAGATCTATGCAGGTGGCCATTTTTCTCTGCAATCGATCATTTAATCCTCTCATAAAGCAATTTTTCTTTTTCAGATCAGTGTTCACCTGATCAATTGCATATTGTGATAGATGATTGAACTTGTTGAGATACTGATTGACAGTATCTCCTCCTTGTTTTAGCTTCATGAACTCTTCTTGCTTCATATGCAAAACACCTTCGGATATATAATGCTCGCGGAAGGCTACTTTGAATTCCTCCCAGGTTACTTGATGATTGGCCGGCTGAACGGCCACGAAATTACCCCACCAAGTGCTGGTAGGGCCGCGTAGTTGTTGCGCTGCGAATAAAGGCTTCTGTGTCTCTGAACAGCGCAGAAGACCAAATTTTTGCTCAATAACCCGTATCCATTCATCGGCTTCCAGTGGATCTTCAGCTTTCACAAATAGTGGTGGACGGGTTTCCGAGAAGTCCAGATAAGAAGTTTCGCGGGGGCCTTGTTGATAGCCCCGCCCACCAGGCTGCTGGAACTGTTGGCCCGCCATTTCTCTCAGAAAGCGGGTATTGTCAGTAGTTGCGTTCACTAAGGCAGCAATTGCCTCAGCCAATGTGGGAGGAACAGGAGGTGGATTGGGTGTGGATTCCCCTCCCCGGGAGATACCTGCTCCGTCCTGAGCTCGAGTCTTGGAAGGCATCTGTGGCAACAACATTTGAAAACAATATGATATGCCAAAGAAAAAGCCATTCCATTTTACATTACCAAAAGTAATGTTACAGACTCAAGACTCTTACAACAAGATACAATACCTAGTATACAATAGCATTACCTATTATACACCAGTACAACCTACAATACACTACACTACTTCTACTATACCACTAGTCCTGCTTCCCATTGCTCTTGACGGCCTCGTCGTCGAGTGTGGGAGTCCATACGTCGACCAGCCTCATGGAAGGAGGGGGCTCAAAAAGTGAAAGTCGCCTAGAGGGGGGGTGAATAGGGCGAAACTGAAATTCTCAAAAATAATTACAACTACAAGCCGGGTTAGCGTTAGAAATATAATAGAGTCCGTAAGAGAGGGTGCAAAACAAATCGCAAGCGAATAAAGAGTGAGACACGTGGATTTGTTTTACCGAGGTTCGGTTCTCGCAAACCTACTCCCCCGTTGAGGAGGCCACAAAGGCCGGGTCTCTTTCAACCCTTACCCTCTCTCAAACGGTCCCCCGGACCGAGTGAGCTTTCTCTTCTCAATCACTTGGAACACAAAGTTCCTACAAGGACCACCACAAGATTGGTGTCTCTTGCCTCAATTACAAGTGAGTTTGATCGCAATGAAGAATCAAAGAAAGAAGAAAGCAATCCAAGCGCAAGAGCTCGAAAGAACACAAGCAAATCTCTCTCACTAGTCACTAAAGCTTTGTGTGGAATTTGGGAGAGGATTTGATCACTTTGATGTGTCTAGAATTGAATGCTAGAGCTCTTGTAAGTGGTTGGAAGTGGGAAAACTTGGATGACTTGAATGTGGGGTGGTTGGGGGTATTTATAGCCCCAACCACCAAACTAGCCGTTTGGTGCAGGCTGGCTGTCGTATGGCGCACCGGACAGTCCGGTGCACAGCGGACAGTCCGGTGCCCCAGCCACGTCACCAAAACCGTTGGGTTCCGACCGTTGGAGCTCTGACTTCTGGGCCCGCCTGGATGTCCGGTGGCGCATCGGACATGTACTGTAGAGTGTCCGGTGCGCCAGCATGGGCGTGTCTGACCTCTGCGCGCGCTGGCGCGCATTTAATGCGCCGCAGGTAGCCGTTGGCGCCAGAAGTAGTCGTTGCCCCGCAGTTACACCGGACAGTCCGGTGTACACCGGACATGTCCGGTGAATTATAGCGGAGCAGCCGAAGCGAATTCCCGAGGCTGGCGAGTTCCGGAGGGCGCTCTTCCTTGGAGCACCGGACACTGTCTGGTGTACACCGGACAGTCCGGTGAATTATAGTGGAGTCGCCTCTGGAATTTCCCGAAGGTGATGAGTTTGAGTTGGAGTCCTCTGGTGCACCGGACATGTCCGGTGGTGCACCGGACAGTGTCCGGTGGCACACCGGACAGTCTGGTGCGCTAGACCAGAGGTGCCTTCGGTTGCCCCTTTGCTCTTTTGTTGAACCCAATACTTGGTCTTTTTATTGGCTAAGTGTGAACCTTTGGCACCTGTATAACTTGTACACTAGAGCAAACTAGTTAGTCCAATTATTTGTGTTGGGCAATTCAACCACCAAAATTATTTAGGAACTAGGTGTAGGCCTAATTCCCTTTCAATCTCCCCTTTTTTTGGTGATTGATGCCAATACAAGCCAAAGCAAATATAGAAGTGCATAATTGAACTAGTTTGCATAATGTAAGTGCAAAGGTTGCTTGGAGTTGAGCCAATATAAATACTTACAAGATAGGCGTGGATTGTTTCTTCATTTTTAACATTTTGGACCACGCTTGCACCACATGTTTTGTTTTTGCAAACTCTTTTGTAAATCCTTTTCAAAGTTCTTTTGCAAATAGTCAAAGGTAAATGAATAAGATTTTGTGAAGCATTTTCAAGATTTGAAATTTTCACCCCCTGTTTCAAATGCTTTTCCTTTGACTAAAACAAGAACTCCCCCTAAATGAGATCCTCCTCTTAGTGTTCAAGAGGGTTTTGACATATCCATTTTGAAATACTACTTTCTCTCCCTTTTGAACACAATAAGATACTTGAAATTTACCAATTTGAAAATCTCTATTTTAAAATTAGGTGGTGGTGCGGTCCTTTTGCTTTGGGCTCATATTTTCTCCCCCTTTGGCATGAATCGCCAAAAACGGAATCATTGGAGCCCTCCGAAGTACTTTCTCCTCCTTTGGTCATAAAATAAATGAGTGAAGATTATACCAAAGTTGGAGAGATGCTCGGAGTGACGGCGAAGGATGAGTTGTGGAGTGGAGTGGAGTGGAAGCCTTTGTCTTCGCCGAAGACTCCAATTCCCTTTCATTATACCTATGACTTGGTTTGAAATAGACTTGAAAACACATTAGTCATAGCATATATAAAAGATACATGATCAAAGGTATACTTATGAGCTATGTGTGCAAGTTTAGCAAAAGAAGTTCCTAGAATCAAGAATATTGAGCTCGTGCCTAAGTTTGGTAAAAGTTTGTTCATCAAGAGGCTTGGTAAAGATATCGGCTAATTGATCTTTAGTGTTAATGTATGCAATCTCGATATCCCCCTTTTGTTGGTGATCCCTAAGAAAATGATACCGAATGGCTATGTGTATAGTGCGGCTATGCTCAACGGGATTATCAGCCATGCGAATTGCACTCTCATTATCACATAGAAGAGGAACTTTGGTTAATTTGTAACCATAGTCCCGCAGGGTTTGCCTCATCCAAAGCAATTGCGCGCAACAATGGCCTGCGGCAATATACTCGGCTTCGACGGTAGAAAGAGCGACCGAATTTTGCTTCTTTGAAGCCCAAGACACCAAGGATCTTCCCAAGAACTAGCAAGTCCCCGATGTGCTCTTTCTATTGATTTTGCACCCCGCCCAATCGGCATCCGAATAACCAATCAAATCAAATGTGGATCCCCGAGGGTACCAAAGCCCAAACTTAGGAGTATAAGCCAAATATCTCAAGATTCGTTTTACGGCCGTAAGGTGGGATTCCTTAGGGTTGGATTGGAATCTTGCACACATGCAAACGGAAAGCATAATGTCCGGTCGAGATGCACATAAATAAAGTAATGAACCAATCATTGACCGGTATACCTTTTGATCGACGGATTTACCTCCCGCGTCGAGGTCGAGATGCCCATTAGTTCCCATGGGTGTCTTGATGGGCTTGGCATCCTTCATTCCAAACTTGGTTAGAATGTCTTGAGTGTACTTCGTTTGGCTAATGAAGGTGCCTTCTTGGAGTTGCTTGACTTGGAATCCTAGAAAATACTTCAACTCCCCCGTCATAGACATCTCGAATTTTTGTGTCATGATCCTACTAAATTCTTCACATGTAGATTCGTTAGTAGAGCCAAATATAATATCATCAACATAAATTTGGCATACAAACAAATCATTGTCAAGAGTTTTAGTGAATAAAGTAGGATCGGCCTTGCCGACTTTGAAGCCATTTGCAATAAGGAAATCTCTAAGGCATTCATACCATGCTCTTGGGGCTTGATTGAGCCCATAAAGCGCCTTAGAGAGCCCATATACATGGTTAGGATACTCACTATCTTCAAAGCCGGGAGGTTGCTCAACATAGACCTCTTCCTTGATTGGTCCATTGAGGAAGGCACTCTTCACGTCCATTTGGTAAAGCTTGAAGCCATGGTAAGTAGCATAGGCTAATAATATGCGAATTGACTCAAGCCTAGCTACGGGTGCATAGGTTTCACCAAAATCCAAACCTTCGACTTGTGAATACCCCTTGGCCACGAGTCGAGCTTTGTTCCTTGTCACCACACCATGCTCGTCTTGCTTGTTGCGGAAGACCCACTTGGTTCCTACAACATTTTGATTAGGACGTGGAACTAAATGCCATACCTTATTCCTGGTGAAGTTGTTGAGCTCCTCTTGCATCGCCATCACCCAATCCGAATCTTGGAGTGCTTCCTCTACCCTGTGTGGCTCAATAGAGGAAACAAAATAGTAATGCTCACAAAAATGTGCAACACGAGACCGAGTAGTTACCCCCTTATGAATATCCCCGAGGATGGTGTTGACGGGGTGATCTCGTTGGATTGCTTGGTGGACTCTTGGGTGTGGCGGCCTTGGTTCTTCATCCTCCTTGTCTTCATCATTTGCATCTCCCCTTTGATCATTGCCGTCATCTTGAGGTGGCTCATCATGTTGTTCTTCCTCTTTATCAACTTGAGCCTTGTCCTCATTTTTGGTTGGTGGAGATGCTTGCGTGGAGGAGGATGGTTGATCTTGTGCATGTGAAGGCTCTTCGGATTCCTTAGGACACACATCCCCAATGGACATGTTCCTTAGCGCGATGCACGGAGCCTGTTCTTCACCTATCTCATCAAGATCAACTTGCTCTACTTGAGAGCCGTTAGTCTCGTCAAACACAACGTCACAAGAAACTTCAACTAGTCCTGAGGACTTGTTAAAGACTCTATATGTCCTTGTGTTTGAATCATATCCTAGTAAAAAGCCTTCTACAGTCTTAGGAGCAAATTTTGATTTTCTACCTCTTTTAACAAGAATAAAGCATTTGCTACCAAAGACTCTAAAATATGAAATATTGGGCTTTTTACCGGTGAGGAGTTTGTATGATGTTTTCTTGAGGATTCGGTGTAGATATAACCGGTTGATGGCGTAGCAGGCGGTGTTGACCACCTCGGCCCAAAACCGATCCGGTGTCTTGTACTCATCAAGCATGGTTCTTGCCATGTCCAATAGAGTTCGATTCTTCCTCTCCACTTGTAACGCCCCGAATTTTGCAGTTGAATTTTTTCTTTTCTTTACTCGCCAAAATTCGGGCGTTACCTTTTCTTTTTCTTTTTTCCCCTCGCTAAACCTTGACCTTTTCCAAAGTTCTAGCGGGATTCGGTTTGGATTTCCCGTGTAAGAAAAACCCTAAATACTTTATGTTGTTTGATGCACCATGCTGAACCTTGCATTTCTTTTGATTGCTTTGAAAGTGCAAATGCATTCATGTAGAAAGATCGGATTTCAAAAATGAGGAGAAGATCTTTTCTTTCTTTTTCTCTCTCTTTCTCTCTCCTCTTTTTCTCTCTCTCCTGCGCCGTGGGCCAACCCCGGCCGGCCCAGCCGCCCCTGGCGCCCCCTCTTGGGCCTTGGCAGGCCCAGCCGCCCCCCACCTCCCTTTTTCCCCAAACCCTCTCCCTCTCCCTCTCATTTTCTCTCATTTTCTCTCCCCCACCCTAAGCCGCCGCCGCCCCTACCCCTGCCCTAGCGCCGGCCGTCGCCCTCGCCGTCGGCCGCCCCCGCCGGTGAGCCCCCCCTCCTCCCTCTCTCCCTCCTCCCTCCCTCTCCCCTCTCCCCTCCTCCCTCCCCTTGGCAGCCCAGCCGCCCGGCCCCCTGGCCGCGCGCCCTGGCCGCCCCCAGCCGGCCGCTGCCGCGCCCCCAGCCGGCCCCTGGCCGCCCCCAGCCCCCGCCTCGGCCGCGCCCTGGCCGGCCGCTGCCGCGCCCTGGCCGCGCCCTGGCCGGTCCCGGCCGCGCCCAGCCGCTCGCCCAGCCTAGGGCCGGTTCAACCGCCCTAGGGCCGGTTCAACCGCCCCCCCTCTGTTTTTTTATTTTTTTATTTTTTTATTTTATTTTATTTACTTTCTGTGCTCATAGCTATTTTATTTTAGGTAGGCTAATCATTGTTCATGCCATTGAAATAGGAAGTTTAATTTAAAATTCCGTTATACTAGTTGATTCATGTAGTTAATTGTTTATCTCGTGCAATGTTGATCAACTTAAAATGAATAGGTTTCCATTAGTGCATATAACAGAAGTCTTTTGTTAAAGAACCAATTGTAATTGATCGTTAGTGCATAAGATTTAACCCCCTGCGAGACCCTTTCCCGTTTCTTTCTAACCATAACAAATGCGATATCGAATGTCATACTTGATGCATATTCGCTTTATTTGTTCCCTTGTATGGTGTACTGTTCTTTTGTATTAAATATGGATGGATGTATGTATGTTTGCAATCGCATAGAGAACGATCCGGTCGAAGAGCCCGAGGAATTCGCAGGAGAAGCCCCTGAGCAGCAGTCGGTTGGTGGAGGCAAGTGTCCTTTGACCTATCTATGTCCTATTCATTATTTAATTCACCTCCCGCTTTACACATTTATACCTAAGGATTGACTAGTTTTTGTTATCCATGTCCTTGTTTACCTATTTGGGTCGGATTATTACTGCTTAGTTTGATGCTATTGCCCAACTTTAATCAATGAACATGATGTGGTTATCTATGATACGCTGTTTTCCCGTTCTTATTTATGATTATACTTGTGGCATTTAAGGGGACTCGAGCGGTTTCTCGAGTGCCTCTCCGTAAGGACCTGTTCAATGGATGACCGCCCGGGAAAACAGTGCAACCATGAGGGTGGAATGGGGTGCCCTTAGCTGAATAATTAGAGGATCCGGGGTGTAGTTCGCTTAGCCGTCGTGCCGTCAATGGGGCTCGGTGTATGCGGCTCGCTCTGCCAAGGTTGATTTGTCCCTTGGGGAGGAGTGCGGTACATTTAGGAAACCTAACGGGTGGCTACAGCCCCGGGGAATCTTTGTAAAGGCTTCGTAGTGAATCCCTAGCCATTCACCTCGGGAGTGAATAAGGGTCTTGCAAGCCCGAGCCAGAGAGGGAATCACGGCTTGTGGGTAAAGTGCACAACCTCTGCAGAGTGTTATGAAACTGATATATCAGCCGTGCTCGCGGTTATGAGCGGCCAAGGGAGCTCCAGAGATTAGTGATACTTGATCAGAGATGCTTTGGTACAGGTGACAATGAGATTGATGGTTCTGATTACGATTATGGTATTGGTAAGTGGTATTCTTTCCGTTTGGAAAGGATACATTGGGCTAATAACTTGGGTTAATGTTAAAACCTGGCTTTCTACTAGTAAGTAATAACCTGACAAACTAAAAGCAACTGCTTGACTTATCCCCACATACAGCTAGTCCACTACAGCCAAACAGGATACTTGCTGAGTATGTTGATGTGTACTCACCCTTGCTCTACACACCAAACCCCCCCCCCCAGGTTGTCAGCATTGCAACCACTGCTCAGGCGAAGATGAAGCTGTGGAAGGAGACTTCCAGGAGTTCCAAGACTACGACGAGTTCTAGGTGTGGGTTAGCGGCAACCCCCAGTCGGCTGCCTGTGAAGGCCGCGTTATCTACGTTTCTTTTCCGCACTTTGATTTATTGTATGAACTATATGGACGTCTCAGACGTATGATGTAATCGACTATTTCCCTTATTAATACTATTTTGAGCACTGTGTGATGATGTCCATATTATGTAACTGCTGTGTACGTGAATAACTGATCCTGGCACGTACATGGTTCGCATTCGGTTTGCCTTCTAAAACCGGGTGTGACATAAGTGGTATCAAAGCCGTGCTGACTGTAGGACCGCTAACCTAGAGTAGAATGGTCGTTCTAAGGATTATAGACCTCTGTCCCTACCTTGACTTTGATATCCCTTCAAAAGTTGGTCCTACCGACCAAACCTATGTTCCACTATATATTATACCTTGCTAAAAAATTGTGTTTCATTCTGATCCTTCATTTACTTATTACTTGCTTGTCATATTAATTCTGTTCTCACCCTTTTGCTTGTGATGTCTTTTATAGATGGCTCGACTTAGACACACTGCACGAAAGTCAGTCATCCCCTTCTTACCCTCCCGCCTTGCTGAGCGTCCGCTTCGCCGTCCCGTGGCCGGACAGTCCAGCCACTTGGAGAGACTACACCACCGCCTGCGTGAGGAGCAGGAACATCGACGACAGGAGCAGCAGAGCTCTTCCTTCTCGCACCACCAGGAGATAGAGTCTGTGAGGAGCTGCTCCCCTGTGCTTCCTCTGGAGCCGCCCCCTGCACCACCACTGGGCGTCCCAGCTTCTGGAGTAGCTGCTAGAGGAGACCCAGACGACGGAGGTGGCGACGACAGCTCGAGCCACGACACCGACTTCTCTGCTAACCCTGAGCCGGAAGGATGGGTTGCTCGACCCATCACTCGCGACGCTGCTCGCGGGTGTCACTTCCACGATGCGCTCGACACCCTGCTACGTCGGGCATTTGACCGGCATACTTGGTCCGTCGAGTATCGCTGTGTGGTCTACCAGCATAGTCGCGGGGTCTACCCGGACCGCTGGGAGGCGACTTGCTTGGTGCGCTGCCCGGAGAACAGTCTCCAGGGTGCAGAGGCCTGCTCAGAGCACTATTCTATCTCTGAACGGGACTCAGCTGAGGCAGCCATGCAAGATGCTGCACGGCGTGCGCTTTCGCACTACTGCTCGGTCTTCGGTGGGGCAGCTGATGGTCTTGACCTGAAGTATTACCCCCGCCGTCCATCTGGCAGCACAGGAGGCGTGATTGTCTCACCTGTCGGTGAGGGCAATCCTAGGTTGAGCAGCACAGTCAACCTAGCCGCCGTGCTAAACACGGAGCTGGACCATGCATTAGACGAGCTGAGTAGGGCTCGTGCTGAGATCGCCCTGCTGCGGGCTGAGCGCGCGGAACGTCGTCATCTGGATGGTGGTTCCCCCGCTCCCGTCGGGACTCAGCACCCGTACCGCTCACCTCAGCGTGGACACCAGTCTTATGGCAATCCCGACTGCAAGACCAAGATAAATCTAGAACCATAGATCGCTAGAGTTGGATCTTGTAATTAATACGAAATATATGCATAGAAGCTTCAGTCTTAGCGTTAATCTCGGTCTTAGTTAGTCTTAGTTAGACAGGGTAGTTTGCTATATCCTGTGCATTTATGTTTGTCATGATGAACTATGTTTGGTTTGGATCTTTGTAATGATTGTCACCAGAGTATGGGTATCCCCTGTATTTTGGTTTACCTAGTATGTTAATAAAGTTAGTTATATAGTTGGGAAACCTTTTATTCCACTTTCCTCTTGATCTGAGAAGCTGTGTGGTCTGTGTTGGAGATCAGTGAAGATGCTCACCTGCTCAGTGCTGTTGAAGAATTCTATTCTCTTTTCTTATGCTGCAAGATCTGCAAGATCAGTTCTGATGTGTGGTTGCATTCTGCAGATGTCAGAGAACAGGCGCAGAGGAGGAAGGCGTGCTCAGCAGGAGCAAGCCGGTCAACAAGATGAGGCGCCCCAGCAGCAGCTGCCACCCCCGCCCCCGATGTCGATCGAGCAGATGTTTCTGATGCAGACTCAGGCAGTTCAGGCCATCGGTCAGACCTTGGCCGCCATTCAGCAGCAGCAGCAACAACAGCAGCAAGCACCACCTCAGCCTCAGATGCCTCAGATGCCCAGAGACAAGCGTGCTGAATTCATGAGAGGTCATCCACCAACGTTTGCTCACTCTTCTGACCCCATGGATGCTGAAGATTGGCTGCGCACTGTGGAGCGGGAGTTGCATACCGCTCAGTGTGATGACAGGGAGAAAGTCCTGTATGGTCCCCGTCTGTTGAGAGGAGCAGCCCAGTCATGGTGGGAGTCTTACCTCACCACCCATGCCAACCCCGACACCATCACCTGGGAAGAATTCAGAGGTAGCTTTCGTCAGTACCACGTGCCTGCAGGTCTGATGACAGTGAAGAAGGAGGAGTTCCTGGCCCTTAAGCAAGGGTCATCATCTGTCAGTGAGTATCGGGACAAGTTTCTGCAATTGTCTCGCTATGCTCCTGAAGATGTCAACACTGACGCCAAGCGACAATACCGTTTTCTGAGAGGCTTGGTCGACCCTCTGCAGTACCAACTGATGAATCACACCTTCCCGACATTCCAGCACCTGATTGACAGAGCGATCATGACAGAAAGGAAGCGTAAGGAGATGGAAGATCGTAAGCGCAAGATCAGTGGACCCCAGCCTGGAAGCAGCAGCCGTCCTCGTTTTTCAGGCAATCAACCTCAGCAGTTCAGGCAGAACCAGCGTCCACCTTAGCAGCGTCAGCAGCATCAGCAGTTCCAAAGGCAGTACCCTCAGAACCAGTACCAGAACCGTCAGAGCAATCAGTCAGGAGGTCAGTTTCAAAGGCAGAATCAGCAGGCACCTCGTCTTCCTGCCCCAGCAAATCAGCAGAACAGTCAGGCAGCACCAGCTCAGGTTGGAAACAGAGCATGTTTCCACTGTGGAGAGCAAGGCCACTGGGTGATGCAATGTCCGAAGAAGGCAGCCCAGCAGCAGTCAGGCCCCAATGCCCCAGCAAAGCAGAATGTGTCTCAGCCTGGAGCAGGCAACCGCCCTCAACAGCGCTATAATCATGGAAGATTGAATCACTTGGAGGCTCAAGCAGTTCAGGAGACCCCCGGCATGACAGTAGGTATGTTCCCAGTCGATTCCCATATTGCAGAAGTGTTATTTGATACTGGAGCAACGCATTCTTTTATTACTGCATCATGGGTAGAAGCACATAATCTTCCAATTATTACCATGTCAACCCCCATTCAAATTGACTCAGCCGGTGGTAGAATTCGAGCTGATAGCATTTGTTTGAATATAAGTGTGGAAATAAGGGGGATAGCGTTTCCCGCCAACCTTATAGTAATGGGTACTCAGGGAATAGATGTCATCCTAGGGATGAATTGGCTAGATAAGTATCAGGCAGTTATCAGTTGTGATAAAAGGACAATCAAGTTGGTGTCCCCACTAGGAAAGGAAGTGGTGACCGAGTTAGTCCCACCTGAGCCGAAGAAAGGAAGTTGTTATCAGATGGCTGTCGATAGCAGTGAAGCAGACCCAATTGAGAGTATCAAGGTTGTGTCTGAATTCCCAGATGTGTTTCCAAAGGATTTACCGGGTATGCCACCAGAGCGAAAAGTTGAGTTTGCCATAGAGCTTCTTCCTGGAACCGCCCCTATCTTCAAGAGAGCTTACAGAATATCCGGACCAGAGTTGGTTGAGCTTAAGAAGCAAATTGATGAGCTGTCAGAGAAAGGTTACATTCGGCCAAGCACCTCGCCTTGGGCCGCCCCTGTCTTGTTCGTGGAAAAGAAAGATGGCACCAAGAGGATGTGTATTGATTATCGAGCTTTGAATGAGGTCACGATCAAGAACAAGTATCCCTTGCCCAGAATAGAAGATCTGTTCGACCAGTTGAGAGGAGCCAGTGTGTTCTCCAAGATTGATCTGAGGTCAGGTTATCATCAGCTCAGGATCCGACCTTCGGACATTCCGAAGACGGCATTCATTACCAAGTATGGTTTGTATGAGTTCACAGTGATGTCTTTTGGTTTGACCAATGCACCAGCGTTCTTCATGAATCTGATGAACAGTGTATTCATGGATTACCTTGATAAGTTTGTGGTGGTATTCATTGATGACATTCTGATTTATTCCCAAAGCGAAGAAGAGCATGCAGATCATTTGAGGATGGTGTTGCAGAGATTGCGAGAGCACCAGTTGTATGCAAAGTTGAGCAAGTGTGAGTTCTGGATCAGTGAAGTCCTGTTCTTGGGTCACATAATCAACAAAGAAGGATTGGCTGTGGATCCGAAGAAAGTGGCAGACATTCTGAACTGGAAAGCGCCAACAGATGCTAGAGGAATCAAGAGCTTCATTGGAATGGCCGGATATTATCGGCGATTCATTGAAGGGTTTTCGAAGATTGCGAAGCCAATGACAGCGTTGCTAGGCAACAAGGTTGAGTTCAAATGGACCCAGAAATGCCAAGAGGCCTTCGAAGCGCTGAAAGAGAAGTTGACTACAGCGCCTGTCCTAGTCTTGCCTGATGTGCACAAGCCCTTTTCGGTGTATTGTGATGCTTGTTACACAGGTTTGGGATGCGTGTTGATGCAAGAGGGAAGAGTTGTGGCTTACTCGTCCCGACAGTTGAAGGTTCATGAGAAGAACTACCCAATCCATGATCTAGAGTTGGCAGCAGTGGTTCATGCACTGAAGACATGGAGGCACTATCTGTATGGACAGAAATGCGATGTTTACACAGATCACAAGAGTCTAAAGTACATATTCACTCAGACAGAGTTGAACATGAGGCAACGAAGATGGTTAGAGCTGATCAAAGACTATGAGTTGGAGATTCATTACCATCTAGGCAAAGCAAACGTAGTGGCAGATGCTTTAAGCAGAAAAAGTCAAGTCAATCTGATGGTTGCTCGTCCGATGCCTTATGAGTTGGCCAAGGAGTTCGACAGGTTGAGTCTCGGGTTTCTGAACAATTCGCGAGGAGTCACAGTTGAATTGGAACCTACCTTGGAGCGCGAAATCAAAGAAGCGCAGAAGAATGATGAAAAGATCAGTGAGATTCGGCGATTGATTCTAGATGGCAGAGGCAAAGATTTTCGAGAAGATGCAGAAGGCATGATATGGTTCAAAGACCGCTTGTGTGTTCCCAATGTCCAGTCTATTCGAGAGTTGATCCTTAAGGAAGCTCATGAGACAGCTTATTCGATTCACCCTGGTAGTGAGAAGATGTATCAGGATCTGAAGAAGAAATTCTGGTGGTACGGAATGAAAAGGGAGATCGCAGAGCATGTGGCTAAGTGCGATAGTTGTCGAAGAATTAAGGCAGAACACCAGAGACCTGCTGGATTGTTGCAACCGTTGCAGATCCCTCAGTGGAAATGGGATGAAATCGGTATGGATTTCATAGTCGGATTGCCTCGCACTCGAGCCGGCTACGATTCCATTTGGGTAGTAGTGGACCATTTGACCAAGTCAGCCCACTTCATACCTGTCAAGACCAGTTACAACAGTGCAGTATTGGCAGAGTTGTATATGTCTCGGATCGTTTGTCTTCATGGTGTGCCAAAGAAGATAGTGTCAGACAGAGGAACGCAGTTCACCTCTCATTTCTGGCAGCAGTTGCATGAAGCCTTGGGCACGCATCTGAATTTCAGTTCAGCTTATCACCCGCAGACAGATGGCCAGACTGAAAGGACCAATCAAATTCTCGAAGATATGTTGAGAGCCTGCGCGTTGCAAGATCAGTCCGGATGGGACAAGCGATTGCCTTATGCAGAGTTTTCCTATAACAACAGTTACCAGGCCAGTTTGAAGATGTCACCGTTTCAGGCGCTTTATGGAAGGAGTTGTAGAACTCCGTTGCAATGGGATCAGCCTGGAGAGAAGCAAGTGTTTGGGCCAGACATTCTGCTTGAAGCCGAAGAGAACATCAAGATGGTCCGAGAGAATCTGAAGATAGCGCAATCGAGGCAGCGAAGCTATGCAGACACAAGAAGAAGAGAGCTGAGTTTTGAAGTCGGAGACTTTGTCTATCTGAAAGTGTCACCGATCAGAGGAGTCAGAAGATTCGGAGTGAAAGGCAAGCTAGCACCCCGCTACATCGGTCCGTATCAAATTCTCTCAAAGCGTGGAGAAGTGGCTTATCAGCTCAGCCTGCCAGAGAATTTGTCTGCTGTGCATGATGTCTTTCATGTGTCTCAGTTGAAGAAGTGCTTGCGTGTGCCAGAAGAGCAGTTGCCAGTGGAAGGTCTTGAGGTCCAGGAGGACTTGACCTACGTTGAGAAGCCAGTGCAGATCCTTGAGATTGCAGATAGAGTCACCCGAAGGAAGACCATCAGAATGTGCAAAGTCAGATGGAATCACCACTCTGAGGAAGAAGCAACCTCGGAGCGTGAAGATGATCTGATGGCCAAGTACCCAGAGCTCTTTGCTAGCCAGCCCTGAATCTCGAGGGCGAGATTCTTTTAAGGGGGATAGGTTTGTAACGCCCCGAATTTTGCAGTTGAATTTTTTCTTTTCTTTACTCGCCAAAATTCGGGCGTTACCTTTTCTTTTTCTTTTTTCCCCTCGCTAAACCTTGACCTTTTCCAAAGTTCTAGCGGGATTCGGTTTGGATTTCCCGTGTAAGAAAAACCCTAAATACTTTATGTTGTTTGATGCACCATGCCGAACCTTGCATTTCTTTTGATTGCTTTGAAAGTGCAAATGCATTCATGTAGAAAGATCGGATTTCGAAAATGAGGAGAAGATCTTTTCTTTCTTTTTCTCTCTCTTTCTCTCTCCTCTTTTTCTCTCTCTCCCGCGCCGTGGGCCGACCCCGGTCGGCCCAGCCGCCCCTGGCGCCCCCTCTTGGGCCTTGGCAGGCCCAGCCGCCCCCCACCTCCCTTTTTCCCCAAACCCTCTCCCTCTCCCTCTCATTTTCTCTCATTTTCTCTCCCCCACCCTAAGCCGCCGCCGCCCCTACCCCTGCCCTAGCGCCGGCCGTCGCCCTCGCCGTCGGCCGCCCCCGCCGGTGAGCCCCCCCCTCCTCCCTCTCTCCCTCCTCCCTCCCTCTCCCCTCTCCCCTCCTCCCTCCCCTTGGCAGCCCAGCCGCCCGGCCCCCTGGCCGCGCGCCCTGGCCGCCCCCTGGCCGCGCGCCCTGGCCGCCCCCAGCCGGCCGCTGCCGCACCCCCAGCCGGCCCCTGGCCGCCCCCAGCCCCCGCCTCGGCCGCGCCCTGGCCGGCCGCTGCCGCGCCCTGGCCGCGCCCTGGCCGCGCCCCAGCCGGCCGCTGCCGCGCCCTGGCCGGTCCCGGCCGCGCCCAGCCGCTCGCCCAGCCGCTCGCCCAGCCTAGGGCCGGTTCAACCGCCCTAGGGCCGGTTCAACCGCCCCCCTCTGTTTTTTTATTTTTTTTTTATTTTTTTTTATTTTATTTTATTTACTTTCTGTGCTCATAGCTATTTTATTTTAGGTAGGCTAATCATTGTTCATGCCATTGAAATAGGAAGTTTAATTTAAAATTCTGTTATACTAGTTGATTCATGTAGTTAATTGTTTATCTCGTGCAATGTTGATCAACTTAAAATGAATAGGTTTCCATTAGTGCATATAACAGAAGTCTTTTGTTAAAGAACCAATTGTAATTGATCGTTAGTGCATAAGATTTAACCCCCTGCGAGACCCTTTCCCGTTTCTTTCTAACCATAACAAATGCGATATCGAATGTCATACTTGATGCATATTCGCTTTATTTGTTCCCTTGTATGGTGTACTGTTCTTTTGTATTAAATATGGATGGATGTATGTATGTTTGCAATCGCATAGAGAACGATCCGGTCGAAGAGCCCGAGGAATTCGCAGGAGAAGCCCCTGAGCAGCAGTCGGTTGGTGGAGGCAAGTGTCCTTTGACCTATCTATGTCCTATTCATTATTTAATTCACCTCCCGCTTTACACATTTATACCTAAGGATTGACTAGTTTTTGTTATCCATGTCCTTGTTTACCTATTTGGGTCGGATTATTACTGCTTAGTTTGATGCTATTGCCCAACTTTAATCAATGAACATGATGTGGTTATCTATGATACGCTGTTTTCCCGTTCTTATTTATGATTATACTTGTGGCATTTAAGGGGACTCGAGCGGTTTCTCGAGTGCCTCTCCGTAAGGACCTGTTCAATGGATGACCGCCCGGGAAAACAGTGCAACCATGAGGGTGGAATGGGGTGCCCTTAGCTGAATAATTAGAGGATCCGGGGTGTAGTTCGCTTAGCCGTCGTGCCGTCAATGGGGCTCGGTGTATGCGGCTCGCTCTGCCAAGGTTGATTTGTCCCTTGGGGAGGAGTGCGGTACATTTAGGAAACCTAACGGGTGGCTACAGCCCTGGGGAATCTTTGTAAAGGCTTCGTAGTGAATCCCTGGCCATTCACCTCGGGAGTGAATAAGGGTCTTGCAAGCCCGGGCCAGAGAGGGAATCACGGCTTGTGGGTAAAGTGCACAACCTCTGCAGAGTGTTATGAAACTGATATATCAGCCGTGCTCGCGGTTATGAGCGGCCAAGGGAGCTCCAGAGATTAGTGATACTTGATCAGAGATGCTTTGGTACAGGTGACAATGAGATTGATGGTTCTGATTACGATTATGGTATTGGTAAGTGGTATTCTTTCCGTTTGGAAAGGATACATTGGGCTAATAACTTGGGTTAATGTTAAAACCTGGCTTTCTACTAGTAAGTAATAACCTGACCAACTAAAAGCAACTGCTTGACTTATCCCCACATACAGCTAGTCCACTACAGCCAAACAGGATACTTGCTGAGTATGTTGATGTGTACTCACCCTTGCTCTACACACCAAACCCCCCCCAGGTTGTCAGCATTGCAACCACTGCTCAGGCGAAGATGAAGCTGTGGAAGGAGACTTCCAGGAGTTCCAAGACTACGACGAGTTCTAGGTGTGGGTTAGCGGCAACCCCCAGTCGGCTGCCTGTGAAGGCCGCGTTATCTACGTTTCTTTTCCGCACTTTGATTTATTGTATGAACTATATGGACGTCTCAGACGTATGATGTAATCGACTATTTCCCTTATTATTACTATTTTGAGCACTGTGTGATGATGTCCATATTATGTAACTGCTGTGTACGTGAATAACTGATCCTGGCACGTACATGGTTCGCATTCGGTTTGCCTTCTAAAACCGGGTGTGACACCACTACACCATTTTGTTGTGGGGTGTAGGGAGAAGAGAACTCATGCTTGATGCCCTCCTCCTCAAGGAAGCCTTCTATTTGTGAGTTCTTGAACTCCGTCCTGTTGTCGCTTCTAATTTTCTTGATCCTTAAGCCGAACTCGTTTTGAGCCCGTCTCAAGAATCCCTTTAAGGTCTCTTGGGTATGAGATTTTTCCTGCAAAAAGAATACCCAAGTGAAGCGAGAATAATCATCCACAATAACTAGACAGTACTTACTCCCGCCGATGCTTATGTAAGCGATCGGGCCGAATAAATCCATGTGTAGGAGCTCTAGTGGCCTGTCGCTTGTCATGATGTTCTTGTGTGGATGATGAGTGCCAACTTGCTTTCCTGCTTGGCATGCGCTACAAACCCTGTCTTTCTCAAAATGAACATTGGTTAATCCTAAAATGTGCTCTCCCTTTAGAAGCTTATGAAGATTCTTCATCCCAACGTGGGCTAGTCGGCGATGCCAGAGCCAACCCAAGTTAGTCTTAGCAATTAAGCAAGTGTCGAGTTCAGCTCTATCAAAATCTACCAAGTATAGCTGACCCTCTAACACTCCCTTAAATGCTATTGAATCATCACTTCTTCTAAAGACAGTGACACCTATATCAGTGAATAGACAGTTGTAGCCCATTTGACATAATTGAGATACGGAAAGCAAATTGTAATCTAAAGAATCTACAAGAAAAACATTGGAAATGGAGTGGTCAGAAGATATAGCTATTTTACCCAATCCTTTGACCAAACCTTGATTTCCATCCCCGAATGTGATAGCTCGTTGGGGATCTTGGTTTTTCTCATATGAGGAGAACATCTTCTTCTCCCCTGTCATGTGGTTTGTGCACCCGCTATCGAGTATCCAACTTGAGCCCCCGGATGCATAAACCTACAAAACAATTTTAGTTCTTGACTTTAGGTACCCAAACGGTTTTGGGTCCTTTGGCATTAGAAACAAGAACTTTGGGTACCCAAACACAAGTTTTTGACCCCTTGTGTTTGCCCCCAACAAACTTGGCAACTACCTTGCTGGATTTGTTAGTAAGCACATATGATGCATCAAAAGTTTTAAATGAAATGTTATGATCATTTGATGCATTAGGAGTTTTCCTTTTAGGCAACTTAGCACGGGTCGGTTGCCTAGAACTAGATGTCTCACCCTTATACATAAAAGCATGGTTAGGGCCAGGGTGAGACTTCCTAGAATGAATTCTCCTAATTTTGTTCTCGGGATAACCGGTAGGGTACAAAATGTAACCCTTGTTATCCTGAGGCATGGGAGCCTTGCCCTTAACAAAGTTAGGCAAATTTCTAGGAGGGGCATTAAGTTTGACATTGTTTCCCCTTTGGAAGCCAATGCCATCCTTGATGCTAGGGTGTCTCCCATTATAGAGCATACTTCTAGCAAATTTAAACTTTTCATTTTCTAAGTTATGCTCGGCAATTTTAGCATCTAATTTTGCTATATGATCATTTTGTTGTTTAATTAATACCATGTGATCATGAATAGCATTGATATCAACATCTCTACATCTATCACAAATAGACACATGCTCATCGGTAGATGTAGAGGGTTTGCAAGAATTAAGTTCAACAATCTTAGCACGTAATATATCATTCTTATCTCTAAGATCGGAAATTGTAACATTGCAAATATCAAAATCTCTAGCCTTATCAATCAATTTTTCATTCTCATTTCTAAGGCTAGCAAGAGAAATATTCAACTCATCAATCCTAGCAAGTAAATTAACATTATCATCTCTAGGATTGGAAATACAAACATGAGAATCAACCTTAGCAATTAATTTAGCATTTTCATTTCTAAGGTTGGTAATAGTGTCATGGCATGTGCTTAGCTCACTAGATAATTTCTCACATTTTTCTACCTCTAGAGCATAAGCATTCTTAACCTTAACATGCTTTTTATTTTCCTTGATTAGGAAGTCCTCTTGGGAGTCCAAGAGATCATCCTTTTCATGGATGGCACTAATTAGCTCATTTAGTTTTTCCTTTTGTTCCATGTTAAGGTTGGCAAAAAGGGTACGTAAGTTATCCTCCTCATCACTAGCATTTTCATCACTAGAAGACTCATATCTAGTGGAGGATTTAGATTTAACCTTCTTCTTTTTGCCGTCCTTTGCCATGAGGCACTTGTGGCCGACGTTCGGGAAGTGGAGTCCCTTAGTGACGGCGATGTTGGCGGCGTCCTCGTCGGAGGAGGACTCGGTGGAGCTCTCGTCGGAGTCCCACTCGCGGCATACGTGGGCATCGCCTCCTCTCTTCTTGTGGTACCTCTTCTTTTCTCTCCTCTTGCCCTTCTTGTCGTTATCCCTGTCACTGTCACTTGATAATGGACATTTAGCAATAAAGTGACCGGGCTTACCACACTTGTAGCAAACCTTCTTGGAACGGGATTTGTAATCCTTCCCCTTCCGTTGCTTGAGGATTTGGCGAAAGCTTTTGATGATTAAAGCCATCTCCTCGTTGTCGAGCTTTGAAGCATTGATTGGTTGTCTACTTGGTGTAGACTCCTCCTTCTTCTCCTCCGTCGCCTTGAACGCCACCGGTGGTGCTTCGGATGTGGAGGGATCATCAAGCTCGTTGATCTTCTTTGAGCCCTTGATCATACATTCAAAGCTCACAAAATTCCCGATAACTTCCTCGGGAGTCATTAGTGTGTATCTAGGATTACCACGAATTAATTGAACTTGAGTGGGGTTAAGGAAAATGAGAGATCTTAGAATAACCTTAACCACCTCGTGGTCGTCTCACTTCTTACTCCCGAGGTTGCGCACTTGGTTCACCAAGGTTTTGAGCCGGTTGTACATGTCTTGTGGCTCCTCCCCTTGGCGAAGACGGAAGCGACCGAGCTCCCCCTCGACCATTTCCCGCTTGGTGATCTTGGTGAGTTCATCACCTTCGTGTGCGGTCTTGAGTAAGTCCCAAATCTCCTTTGCATTCTTCAACCCTTGCACCTTGTTGTATTCCTCCTTACTTAAAGAGGCGAGGAGTATGTTTGTGGCTTGGGAGTTGAAGTGCTCGATTTGGGCCACCTCATCCTCATCTTAATTTTCATCCCCTACGGATGGTACCTGTGCACCAAACTCAACAACATCCCATATACTTTTGTGGAGCGAGGTTAGATGAAATCGCATTAAATCACTCCACCTAGCATAATCTTCACCATCAAACGTTGGTGGTTTGCCTAATGGGACAGAAAGTAAAGGTGTATGTTTAGGAATGCGAGGGTAGCGTAGGGGAATCTTACTATACTTCTTGCGCTCTTGGCGCTTAGAAGTGACCGATGCCGCGTCGGAGCCGGAGGTGGATGTTGATGAAGAATCGGTCTCGTAGTAGACCACCTTCCTCATCCTCTTCTTCTTGTCCCCACTCCGATGCGGCTTGTGGGAAGAAGATTTCTCCTTCTTCTCTTTGTGGTGAGAAGAGGATTTCTTCTCCTTCCCTTTGGAGTGTGAAGAAGACTTCTTCCCTTTGGAGGAGTCCTTCTTCTTCTCCTTCCTCTTGGTGCGGGACTCTTCCGATGAAGTGCTCCCGTGACTCGTAGTGGGCTTGTCGCCGGTCTCCATCTCCCTCTTGGTGTGATCTCCCGACATCACTTTGAGCGGTTAGGCTCTAATGAAGCACCGTGTTCTGATACCAATTGAAAGTCGTCTAGAGGGGGGGTGAATAGGGCGAAACTGAAATTCTCAAAAATAATTACAACTACAAGCCGGGTTAGCGTTAGAAATATAATAGAGTCCGTAAGAGAGGGTGCAAAACAAATCGCAAGCGAATAAAGAGTGAGACATGTGGATTTGTTTTACCGAGGTTCGGTTCTCGCAAACCTACTCCCCGTTGAGGAGGCCACAAAGGCCGGGTCTCTTTCAACCCTTACCCTCTCTCAAACGGTCCCCCGGACCGAGTGAGCTTTCTCTTCTCAATCACTTGGAACACAAAGTTCCTACAAGGACCACCACAAGATTGGTGTCTCTTGCCTCAATTACAAGTGAGTTTGATCGCAATGAAGAATCAAAGAAAGAAGAAAGCAATCCAAGCGCAAGAGCTCAAAAGAACACAAGCAAATCTCTCTCACTAGTCACTAAAGCTTTGTGTGGAATTTGGGAGAGGATTTGATCACTTTGGTGTGTCTAGAATTGAATGCTAGAGCTCTTGTAAGTGGTTGGAAGTGGGAAAACTTGGATGACTTGAATGTGGGGTGGTTGGGGGTATTTATAGCCCCAACCACCAAACTAGCCGTTTGGTGCAGGCTGGCTGTCGTATGGCGCACCGGACAGTCCAGTGCATAGCGGATAGTCCGGTGCCCCAGCCACGTCACCAAAACCGTTGGGTTCCGACCGTTGGAGCTCTGACTTCTGGGCCCGCCTGGATGTCCGGTGGCGCATCGGACATGTACTGTAGAGTGTCCGGTGCGCCAGCATGGGCGTGTCTGACCTCTGTGCGCGCTGGCGCGCATTTAATGCGCCGCAGGTAGCCGTTGGCGCCAGAAGTAGCCGTTGCCCCGCAGTTACACCGGATAGTCCGGTGTACACCGGACATGTCCGGTGAATTATAGCGGAGCAGCCGAAGCGAATTCCCGAGGCTGGCGAGCTCCGGAGGGCGCTCTTCCTTGGAGCACCGGACACTGTCCGGTGTACACCGGACAGTCCGGTGAATTATAGCGGAGTCGCCTCTGGAATTTCCCGAAGGTGACAAGTTTGAGTAGGAGTCCTCTGGTGCACCGGACATGTCCGGTGCGCCAGACCAGAGGTGCCTTCGGTTGCCCCTTTGCTCTTTTGTTGAACCCAATACTTGGTCTTTTTATTGGCTAAGTGTGAACCTTTGGCACCTGTATAACTTGTACACTAGAGCAAACTAGTTAGTCCAATTATTTGTGTTGGGCAATTCAACCACCAAAATTATTTAGGAACTAGGTGTAGGCCTAATTCCCTTTCAAAAAGGTCTAACTCCCCACCCAGCGCGTGTCCTACAACACGGGAGGGTCCGGCTTCCGCCTCAGCAGGGTGCGCAGGTGCACTAGGGTGTAATTGCGAATACAGTACATGGACTTCCTCATGTAACGTATTGCAATAGACCTGCAGGTCGTCGACAGTTGAGCTAAGTTCCTTGATTCGGGCTTGAGCCCTTGCTTCCTTAGCACATGCCAGCAAACGGGACTGTACTGCCTAGTCGAGCGCCAAGTCCCGATCAGCAAGCTGATCCCACAGGTGACGGATGTCCCTTCTTAGTTCATTTATTCTATCTTCGTCCGCAACCCAAGTGTTGGTCCTGTGTTGCAACTCCGCTTGAAGTCGACTTACTCGGGTTTCAAGATCTCCTATTGGATCATTACTCCCGCTGCTACTGTTCTCATGTCGAGGGGCCAGTTGATGTCGGGGCACACCGATTGGTCCAGTTGACTTGCGCGCCGTTTTCCTTGTGCGCGGTGAAAGGGAAATGTGCCCTTGGGCCATTTCTAAGTATTTTGGTGATTGAGTGCAAACACAAGTGCTTAAATGTGAAAATGTGCCCATGGTTGAACAAAGTGAAAATCACAAGTAAAGGTATGTTTCTAAGCCTTAGTACATTGGTTTTGTGTACTAATATCTTGTCTAAGTGTTAGAAACAGAAAGAAGAAGAGAAGAGAAGACTTGGCTGTGTACAGCCAAGGGGCTGTTTCGGTCTGGGGCACCGGACTGTCCGGTGGTGCACCGGACAGTGTCCGGTGGTGCACCGGACAGTGTCCGGTGGTGCACCGGACAGTGTCCGGTGCGCCAGGCTGCCTCGGCCGAAGAGGCCGCTCTCGGGTTTTTCTCCGGCGACTTCGGCTAAAATTCACCGGACTGTCCGGTGTGCACCGGACTGTCCGGTGAGCCAACGGTCGGCCGGGCCAACGGACGGCCGCGCGATCGGCGCGCGACACGTGGCCGAGCCAACGGTCGGAAGGAAGCACCGGACTGTCCGGTGCGCCAGATCTGCAACGGTCGGCAACGGTCGGCTGCGCCTGTTAAGGAAAGGAATCGGGCACCGGACACTGTCCGGTGTGCACCGGACTGTCCGGTGCGCCCGACGACAGAAGGCAAGGATAGCCTTCCAGATGTGCTCTCAACGGCTCCTAGCTGCCTTGGGGCTATAAAAGGGACCCCTAGGCGCATGGAGGAGATAACCAAGCATTCCTTGAGCACTCTTGATCACTCACACATCAATCTTGCGCACTTGTTCTTCATTCTAGTGATTTGAGCTCCGTTCTAGTGTGCTAGTCTCTTGAGCTCAAGTCTGGGTCTTGTGTGTGCGTATTCGCTGTGATCTTTGTGTTGTGTGAAGTTGCTAATCCCTTCCTTACTCCGTGATTCTCTGTGAACATCTTTTGTAAGGGCGAGAGGCTCCAAGTTGTGGAGATTCCTCGCAAACGGGATTGAAGAAAGAAAAGCAAGAACACCGTGGTATTCAAGTTGATCATTGGATCACTTGAGAGGAGTTGAGTGCAACTCTCGTCCGTTGGGACGCCACAACGTGGAGTAGGCAAGTTTTGTACTTGGCCGAACCACGGGATAACCACCGTGTCATCTCTGTGATTGATTTATTGTGGTTATTGTGTTTTGACTCCTCTCTAGCCACTTGGCCATAATTTTGCTAACACTTAACAAGTTTTTGTGGCTTAAGTTTTGAAGTTTTACAGGATCACCTATTCACCCCCCCCCTCTAGGTGCTCTCAATTGGTATCGGAGCCGTTCTCTTCAAGAAAGGGACTAACCGCCCGAAGAGATGGATCCTAAGGGGAAGGGAATTGTGATCAACGACAAGGAGAAGGAGTCCTTCGTCAACGAGCCAAGGGATGACAAGTCCAATGACTCGGGCTCGGGCCACAAGCGAAAAGATGGGAAGAAGAAGAAGACAAGACGCATCAAGGAGATCGTCTACTACGACAGCGATGAGTCCTCTTCTTCCCAAAAGGACGACGACCACGACAAACAAAAGACGGTTAACTCAAACTTTTCTTTTGATTATTCTCGCATTCCACATAGTTCGAATTCGCATTTGCTTTCCATTCCTCTTGGTAAACCTCCACACTTTGATGGGGAGGACTACGGATTTTGGAGTCACAAAATGCGTAGTCATTTATTCTCTCTCCATCCAAGCATATGGGAGATTCTAGAGAATGGAATGAAATTTGATAGCTCGGATAGCCCTATGTTTATCAATGAACAAATTCATAAAAATGCACAAGCTACTACTGTTCTCTTAGCATCTTTGTGCAGTGAAGAATACAATAAAGTGAGCGGCTTGGACAATGCCAAGCGGATATGGGACACCCTCAAGATCTCTCACGAGGGGAACGACATCACCATGCTCACCAAGATGGAGTTGGTGGAGGGCGAGCTTGGACGATTTGCCATGATAAGGGGAGAGGAGCCAACTCAAACTTACAACCGGCTCAAGACCCTCATCAACAAAATAAGGAGCTACGGGAGCACGCGTTGGACGGATCACGACGTCGTCCGCCTAATGCTCAGGTCATTTACCGTTCTTGATCCTCATCTCGTGAACAATATTCGTGAGAATCCCAGGTACACGATGATGACGCCCGAGGAAGTACTTGGAAAATTCGTGAGCGGGCGGATGATGATCAAGGAGGCAAGATATGTCGACGACGCGTTGAACGGTCCACTCCACGAGCCTCAACCCATTGCTCTAAAGGCAACAAGGAGCAAGGAGTCGCTACCTAGCAAGGTGGCGCAAGTTGAGGCGGCCGGGCTCAATGATGAAGAGATGGCTCTTATCATCAAGAGATTCAAGACGGTACTAAAAGGTCACAAGGGGCAGTCAAGCAAGACCAAAACAAAGGGGAAGCGCTCATGCTTCAAGTGCGGTAAGATTGGTCATTTTATCGCTAACTGCCCCGATAATGATAGTGACCAGGAACACGGAAACAAGAGGGAAAAGAAGAAGAATTACAAGAAGGCAAAGGGCGAGGCGCATCTAGGCAAGGAGTGGGACTCGGACTGCTCCTCGTCCAACTCCGACAACGAAGGACTCGCCGCTACCGCCTTCAACAAGTCATCCCTCTTCCCAAACGAGCATCACACTTGTCTTATGGCAAGGGAAAAGAAGGTAATCACTCGTAACGCTAGTACTAATGATTCCTCTAGTGATGAGTCAAGTGATGATGATGACATAGACTATTCTAGTTTGTTCAAGGGATTGGATAGAAATAAAATTGATAAAATCAATGAATTGATTGATGCATTAAATGAGAAGGATAAACTCTTAGAGAAACAAGAGGATTTATTGTATGAAGAGCATGATAAATTTGTAGAAGCTCAACGATCTCATGCTCTAGAAGTTAAAAGAAATGAAATGCTTTCTTGTGAACTATCTTCTTGCCATGAGACAATTTCTAAATTAAAGAGCATTAATGATGACTTAAATGCTAAACTAGTAGAAGCAAATAGATCCAACTCTTGTGTTGAACATGTTGAAATTTGCACTAGGTGTAAGGATGTTGATATTAATGCGTGCAGTGAACACTTAGTCTCCATTTCAAAATTGAATGATGAATTAGCTAGTCTTGATACCCAACTTAAGACTAGCAAAAGTGAATTTGAAAAACTAAAATTTGCAAGGGATGCCTACACTATTGGTAGACACCCCTCAATTAAGGATGGGCTTGGCTTCAAGAGGGAAGCCAAGAACTTAACAAGCCATAAGACTCCCATCTCCACCAAGGAGAAAGGGAAGGCTCCTATGGCTAATAGTGTTAAGAAGAATCATGCTTTCATGTACTATGATAGGAGATATTCTAGAAATGCTTTTAGAGGTCATGATGTTTTTGATTCACATGCTTATGACTCTTATGCTATGACTGCTTCTAGTTCTCATGTTATGCATGGTAGAAATGTGCTTAGAAGAAATGTTGCTCATCAAATGCCTAGGAGAAATGTTGTTAGGAAAGTAGTGAATGAACCTTCTACAATTTATTGTGCTTTGAATGCTTCCTTTGCAATTTGTAGAAAGGATAAGAAAATTGTTGCTAGGAAGCTAGGGGCAAAATGCAAGAGAGACAAAACTTGCATTTGGGTCCCTAAGGATATTTGCACTAACCTTGTAGGACCCAACATGAGTTGGGTACCTAAGACCCAAGCCTAAATTTGCCTTGCAGGTTTATGCATCCGGGGGTTCAAGCTGGATTATAGACAGCGGATGCACAAACCATATGACGGGGGAGAAGAAGATGTTCACCTCCTACGTCAAGAATAAGGATTCCCAAGATTCAATTATATTCGGTGATGGGAATCAAGGCAAGGTAAAAGGGTTAGGTAAAATTGCGATTTCTAATGAGCATTCTATCTCTAATGTATTTTTAGTAGAGAGTCTTGGATATAACTTGCTATCTGTTAGTCAATTATGTCATATGGGGTATAACTGTCTATTTACAAATGTAGATGTGTCTGTCTTTAGAAGAAGTGATGGTTCACTAGCTTTTAAGGGTGTATTAGACGGCAAACTTTATTTAGTTGATTTTGCAAAAGAAGAGGCTGGTCTAGATGCATGCTTAATAGCTAAGACTAGCATGGGCTGGCTGTGGCATCGCCGCTTAGCACATGTGGGGATGAAGAACCTTCACAAGCTTCTAAAGGGAGAACACGTGATAGGGTTGACTAACGTACAATTCGAAAAAGATAGACCTTGTGCAGCTTGTCAAGCAGGTAAACAGGTGGGAGGAGCGCATCACAGCAAGAATGTGATGACCACTTCAAGACCTCTGGAGCTGTTGCATATGGATCTCTTCGGACCCGTCGCCTATCTGAGCATAGGAGGAAGTAAGTATGGTCTGGTTATTGTTGATGACTTTTCCCGCTTCACTTGGGTGTTCTTTTTGCAGGATAAGTCTAAAACCCAAGGGACCCTCAAGCGCTTCCTCAGGAGAGCTCAAAATGAGTTTGAGCTCAAAGTGAAGAAGATAAGGAGCGACAACGGGTCCGAGTTCAAGAATCTTCAAGTAGAGGAATTCCTTGAAGAAGAAGGGATCAAGCATGAGTTCTCTGCTCCCTACACACCACAGCAAAATGGTGTGGTAGAGAGGAAGAACAGGACGCTCATCGATATGGCGAGGACGATGCTAGGAGAGTTCAAGACCCCCGAGTGCTTTTGGACGGAAGCCGTGAACACGGCTTGCCACGCCATCAACAGGGTCTACCTTCATCGCCTCCTCAAGAAGACGTCGTATGAGCTACTAACCGGTAACAAACCCAATGTATCGTACTTTCGTGTATTTGGGAGCAAGTGCTACATTCTAGTGAAGAAGGGTAGAAATTCTAAGTTTGCTCCCAAAGCTGTAGAAGGGTTTTTATTAGGTTATGACTCAAATACAAAGGCGTATAGAGTCTTCAACAAATCATCGGGTTTGGTTGAAGTCTCTAGCGACGTTGTATTTGATGAGACTAATGGCTCTCCAAGAGAGCAAGTTGTTGATTGTGATGATGTAGATGAAGAAGATGTTCCGACGGCCGCTATACGAACCATGGCGATTGGAGAAGTGCGGCCACAGGAACAAGATGAGCAAGATCAACCCTCTTCCTCAATTATGGTGAATCCCCCGACTCAAGACGATGAACAGGTTCATCAAAAGGAGGCGTGTGATCAAGGGGGAGCACAAGATGATCACGTAATGGAGGAAGAGGCGCAACCGGCACCTCCAACCCAAGTTCGAGCGATGATTCAAAGGGATCATCCCGTCGACCAAATTCTGGGTGACATTAGCAAGGGAGTAACTACTCGGTCTCGATTAGTTAATTTTTGTGAGCATTACTCTTTTGTCTCTTCTATTGAGCCTTTCAGGGTAGAGGAGGCCTTGCTAGATCCGGACTGGGTGTTGGCCATGCAGGAGGAGCTCAACAACTTCAAGCGCAATGAAGTTTGGACACTGGTGCCTCGTCCGAAGCAAAATGTTGTGGGAACCAAGTGGGTGTTCCGCAACAAACAGGACGAGCACGGGGTGGTGACAAGAAACAAGGCTCGACTTGTGGCAAAAGGCTATGCCCAAGTCGCAGGTTTGGATTTTGAGGAGACTTTTGCTCCTGTGGCTAGGCTAGAGTCAATTCGAATCTTGCTAGCATATGCCGCTCACCATTCTTTCAGGTTGTTCCAAATGGATGTGAAGAGCGCTTTCCTCAACGGGCCAATCAAGGAGGAGGTGTACGTGGAGCAACCCCCTGGCTTCGAGGATGAACGGTACCCCGACCACGTGTGTAAGCTCTCTAAGGCACTCTATGGACTTAAGCAAGCCCCAAGAGCATGGTATGAATGCCTTAGAGATTTCTTAATTGCTAATGCTTTCAAGGTTGGGAAAGCCGATCCAACTCTTTTTACAAAGACATGTGATGGTGATTTGTTTGTGTGCCAAATTTATGTCGACGACATAATATTTGGTTCTACTAACCAAAAGTCATGTGAAGAGTTTAGCAGGGTGATGACGCAGAAGTTCGAGATGTCGATGATGGGCGAGTTGAACTACTTCCTTGGGTTCCAAGTGAAGCAACTCAAGGACGGAACCTTCATCTCCCAAACGAAGTACACGCAAGATCTGCTAAAGCGGTTTGGGATGAAGGACGCCAAGCCCGCAAAGACTCCGATGGGAACCGACGGACACACCGACCTCAACAAAGGAGGTAAGTCCGTTGATCAAAAAGCATACCGGTCAATGATAGGGTCATTACTTTACTTATGTGCTAGTAGACCGGATATTATGCTTAGCGTATGCATGTGTGCTAGATTTCAATCCGATCCTAAGGAGTGTCACTTAGTGGCGGTGAAGCGGATTCTTAGATATTTGGTTGCTACGCCTTGCTTCGGGCTCTGGTATCCAAAGGGGTCTACCTTTGACTTGGTTGGATACTCGGATTCCAACTATGCTGGATGTAAGGTCGATAGGAAGAGCACATCGGGGACGTGCCAATTCTTAGGAAGGTCCCTGGTGTCGTGGAACTCTAAGAAACAAACTTCCGTTGCCCTATCCACCGCTGAGGCCGAGTATGTTGCCGCAGGACAGTGTTGCGCGCAACTACTTTGGATGAGGCAAACCCTCAGGGACTTTGGCTACAATCTGAGCAAAGTCCCACTCCTATGTGATAATGAGAGTGCTATCCGCATGGCGGAGAATCCTGTTGAGCACAGCCGCACAAAGCACATAGACATCCGGCATCACTTTTTGAGAGACCACCAGCAAAAGGGAGATATCGAAGTGTTTCATGTTAGCACCGAGAACCAGCTAGCCGATATCTTCACTAAGCCTCTAGATGAGAAGACCTTTTGCAGGTTGCGTAGTGAGCTAAATGTCTTAGATTCGCGGAACCTGGATTGAATTGTAGCATACATGTATTTATGCTTTTGATCATGTTCCATTTTGCATTTTGTTGCTTATTGTGGTGCTCAAGTTGTACAAACACTCCCTGGACCTCACAAGTCCGTTGCAAAGTGTTGCACATGTTTAGGGGGAGATGTGTTACAACTTGACCCTTTGAGACTAACCATGTGTTTGAGTTTGATGATTTAGTCTCAAAGGAGGATTGAAAGGGAAAAGGTGGACTTGGACCATGAAAGACTTCCACTGCACTCCGATGAGAGGGTAACTTATTCCAAGTTCATCTCATGCAATCTTATCGCCTTTGTATTCTTATTAAAGATCTTGGTGAGGCAATGGGGTTAGCAGGCCAAAATTAATCCCGTTTTGGTGCTTGATGCCAAAGGGGGAGAAAATAAAGGCCAAAGCGATAAATGGATCAGCTACCACTTGAGAGACTTTGAAAATAGTAGAATAGAGTTTTTGTTTTGTCAAAAGCTTTTGTCTCTTATTGTCTCTATTGCCAAAAGTTGGTTTCTTGTGGGGAGAAGTGTTGATTATGGGAAATAGGGGGAGTTTTTGAAATCTTTGATCAATCTCTTTTGGAATGACTCTCTTTGTGCTTCAACATGTGTGTTTGACTTAGAGATAGAGATTTGAGTTTGATTTGCAAAAACAAACCAAGTGGTGGCAAAGGATGATCCATATATGCCAAAATTGAAACAAAACCAATTTGAGTTTTTATTTGAAGTAATTTTACACTTGTTCTAGTTGCTTTATGTTGTGTTGGCATAAATCACCAAAAAGGGGGAGATTGAAAGGGAAATGTGCCCTTGGGCCATTTCTAAGTATTTTGGTGATTGAGTGCAAACACAAGTGCTTAAATGTGAAAATGTGCCCATGGTTGAACAAAGTGAAAATCACAAGTAAAGGTATGTTTCTAAGCCTTAGTACATTGGTTTTGTGTACTAATATCTTGTCTAAGTGTTAGAAACAGAAAGAAGAAGAGAAGAGAAGACTTGGCTGTGTACAGCCAAGGGGCTGTTTCGGTCTGGGGCACCGGACTGTCCGGTGGTGCACCGGACAGTGTCCGGTGCGCCAGGCTGCCTCGGCCGAAGAGGCCGCTCTCGGGTTTTTCTCCGGCGACTTCGGCTAAAATTCACCGGACTGTCCGGTGTGCACCGGACTGTCCGGTGAGCCAACGGTCGGCCGGGCCAACGGACGGCCGCGCGATCGGCGCGCGACACGTGGCCGAGCCAACGGTCGGAAGGAAGCACCGGACTGTCCGGTGTGCACCGGACTGTCCGGTGCGCCAGATCTGCAACGGTCGGCAACGGTCGGCTGCGCCTGTTAAGGAAAGGAATCGGGCACCGGACACTGTCCGGTGTGCACCGGACTGTCCGGTGCGCCCGACGACAGAAGGCAAGGATAGCCTTCCAGATGTGCTCTCAACGGCTCCTAGCTGCCTTGGGGCTATAAAAGGGACCCCTAGGCGCATGGAGGAGATAACCAAGCATTCCTTGAGCACTCTTGATCACTCACACATCAATCTTGCGCACTTGTTCTTCATTCTAGTGATTTGAGCTCCGTTCTAGTGTGCTAGTCTCTTGAGCTCAAGTCTGGGTCTTGTGTGTGCGTATTCGCTGTGATCTTTGTGTTGTGTGAAGTTGCTAATCCCTTCCTTACTCCGTGATTCTCTGTGAACATCTTTTGTAAGGGCGAGAGGCTCCAAGTTGTGGAGATTCCTCGCAAACGGGATTGAAGAAAGAAAAGCAAGAACACCGTGGTATTCAAGTTGATCATTGGATCACTTGAGAGGAGTTGAGTGCAACTCTCGTCCGTTGGGACGCCACAACGTGGAGTAGGCAAGTTTTGTACTTGGCCGAACCACGGGATAACCACCGTGTCATCTCTGTGATTGATTTATTGTGGTTATTGTGTTTTGACTCCTCTCTAGCCACTTGGCCATAATTGTGCTAACACTTAACAAGTTTTTGTGGCTTAAGTTTTGAAGTTTTACAGGATCACCTATTCACCCCCCCCCCCTCTAGGTGCTCTCACGCGGCGGCATCGTTCTAAGGGGGAAAATTTTATTAGTATAATTCTTAGCATGATGCATGTGTAAGTACAGAATCAACCTTAGTTGATTCAACCTTCTATACATTGCACTCTTCCTATCTGGTCTTTAAGATAGACTCTTCAGAATACTTAGGTAAGAAGAGAAGAGAATTTCTAGGTAAGACTTTTAGAAGGGCTACGCTCCGATACCAGCTGTGACGGAACCTCCCAAGTAATTAGGCCCACCTACAGTTGTCCTTGTCTAACAGACATCAGACACCCTGTAGATGTTCCTAAGTCACTTGACAAGTTCGGTATCTTTCCTTACCTTTCCAGGAACGTCTCACCCGTCTTGCAGACATTACAGAACATCGGAGGTAAAGAAATGCGGAAGCGATTACATAACTTACATTTATTTAAGAAGTAAGATCAGGTTGTTTATTACAGACCAGAAATATAAGCGAGTGCAGAGTAGTATTATTACATAACTAAGGGAGGCAAAAACTCCTCCGGATAAGTTTTTCACAAAAGTTTTCTATATGGAGGACCAAGTCCTCCCGCATCTTCACTCTTGTTTCTCCTCCTTAGGAACCACCTTGGTACAGAAGCAACAGAAATCTGCTACTTCCTCACCTAAAAACAACGAAGGGATAAACCCTGAGTATGGAATTACTCATCAAGTCTTACCCGACTAAAGAAAAGACTCTCAAGGGTATGCTGGTTATATGGGAGTCAAGGTAAGGCTTTTCAATAATCAAAGACTCTGTTTTGCAGAAATGCTTACTAAAGTGGATCCTTAAAATCCAGTTTTATTTGTCAAGTTAAGTAGAATTACCTGTAACTAGAGTTCTTTCTACCCTAGTTCAATCACTGGTCCTGCACTAGCCAATTTCTTAACAAAAACCCATCATCTTTAGTGAATTGCTACGTGTAAGTCAGTGACCAAGTCTTCATAACCGCGAAGGTACGACGATCCGAATCGATTATACTCAGCTGAGGATCTTCAATCACACGACATATGTAGCGCTTAACCCTTGCATATGTCAACCTGCCACCGGGGTTCTTAAGACCAGATCAGGTTCACGCAAACCGAGAGCACAGATACACCACCGTCCAGCCTCTTGCCACGGAGGGTACACGCTACTCTCGCCACCGCTCCATGCCCATTTCGTGTTATCTTATTCCGGCCTTAGTTCACCCGAGGCAAGGCTTACCCATGACGAGGCATGTGACCAGTTAAAGGGTCCTCGGTCAGCAGGCCTACATCGAGACGGTTCTTAATCGACTCAGACGGAGACACTACACCGAGACTCTCTTTCTCGTGCAAGTCACCCGCCCGGTCTCAGCTTAATCATTTTAACCCAAAAACTTGGTACCTGGCAGAGGTACATCTTTTCCGATGTTGAATCCATCACGGCCGTGATGGATTCACCATCAAGTTTTATTTTTGAAAACAACCCTCCCACTTTGCCAAACATCTTTTGTAAAACAAATCCTTTTGTTTTTCTAAAGCGATACTAAGCATAATAAAACCTTTTTGTAAAAACAGGGTTTCAAGGAAGGTAATCAAGTTCAAGGAAGGTAATGCAGGAATTGTTTAATCAATCAACTCCTATCACCTAATGCAGCAAGCAAATGAGAAAAGATTTTAAAAACATCAAGGGAGGTGGCAAATGCACCGGGGCTTGCCTTCGTTCACAGGTGAGTCTGGCTCGGATCCACAAATATCAAAGTAGAAGCAGTTGCCTGCCTGAGAATCCGAGGGTGGTGGTGTCCTTTCTTCAGTGACTTCCACTTCTTCTTCACGTTCTAACATAACCATATATATACATATATAAGAATGAATGCCATGTAATGCTTATGAGAGTGCGAAGATAATAAAGATTTATTATCCAAGTCTTGAATACAACTTTCCTTCACGGAACTCCGAGAACTTAGGATTTCCGGAGTCGGTAAAGGAGTTCATAGAGCAGGGGGGTTTTGGGGTTCTAGTTATCAAACATGGTCCAAATCAATTCAAACTCTACCCATGGCTTCTAAGTATTGCCTTATGTTCATATAAAAAGTTTGGGCATTTTTGGACTTATTATCTATTTTCTAAAAAATCCAGAACTAAGACTTTAAACTATTTAAAATGCTTTAAAATTCCTTATTTAACCTAAAAATCATGAAACTATTTTTATTAAATACTATGAAAAATGATAAGTCTAGGAAAATTGGTTTCACAATTTTAGGATTTTTCTACAATTTTTAACAGATTTCCAAAGCTCTGCTGAAAAAGAAAAAGGAAAAGGCTGAATAGTATTGGGCTGGTTTCGGCCGAAGCGGCCTAGTCCAAAGGAGAAAGCGCACGAGCGCGCGCCCGCGCCCTGGCGGCTTTGCAAAAAGGGCCTCGGGGTTTTATCTATCTGGAGACAGGTTCTTCTACTGTTTCAGTGAGTCGCTGACGGTTTACATTAAGGCCCTTAGACTTCTATTCCTTCGCAGACCATGGTCCACGACGGCGCTCCGCACGGGAAGCTTAACTCCGGCGAGCTAAACCAGCCGGAGGGGACCAAGACCGGCGCTAGTCTTCAGTTTATCCCAAAATCTACCCCAGAGAGGCATTTCCCCTCATTCAATTTCAGAATTGGAGCTCTACAACTCTCTGCCCACAGTGACAGCGGAAAAACTTAAAGGAGTCGCGTGTTCCAAGCGATTCATGGCGGTATAGGCCAATTAAAGGGGTCGAGGAGCATCACGGGTACCTGAGGATACTCAATTGAGGGATCAGAGGGCGTGAGTTGGCTTGAATTGCACTGGTCGCGGTAAGGCTAGTTCATGGTGGCGGAAACTTGATTTGGGGGGAGTTGGAAATTCCAGAGCTCGGGTGAACGATTACGAGTGGGAGTGGGTGCTAAGGCTTCGGTATGACCTAGCGCAACTGCCCGGGGGCTCAATTTATAGAAGGCTTCGACGGTGGCCGGTGAATTTGGGGAGGACGCGCGGCGGCCGGAAATGAAGAAGAAGGCGGGCGCGGTGAATTCGTGGCTAACGCCGTGGCAACCTCACCGGCGTTGATAAGACAGTGGTAGGGAGTCACGGCGATGCGATGGCACTGTTAGGACACGCGGTGGCCAACGGCGATGGCACGACGACGGTGAGCACTTTACCCGCGAGCGGTGAGCCAGGGGAGGAGCACCGCGGCCGACCGGGGTAGCTTCCAGCTTGACGGCGGTGAGGATCTTTTACCCCGAGAGGTTATCCACAAGTCCGGTGCACGAATCCAAACGCCGGTGACACGAATCGCGGCGGAGGGATCCGTCGGCGGTGAGGACAGCCGCGCTGGCGGTCTGATCCCCAAACGTTACTGTACCATGGTGGTTGGTATTCAGTCCGCCTGACAGAGCGACTTCAGAGCCATTTTTTTCCAATTTTTGCATTACAACTTTGTCATCTATCTGCACCAAAGTTGTAGGGCTATCATCCAACTATAACTTTGTTACAAGGTGCTCTCACAAACAGTCACTGGATCATGCTTAAAATTAAGCCCTAAGTTCATGTCATCCCACTGTTAATCTGAATTTCAGACTTCAAGCAGTCTGACAGTCCAACTTCAGGCTCAATTATCTCCAGTTTTTCCTTAATAACTATGCTCACACCCTTAAGCAAAGTTGTTCTCCTATGATTAGGCTATAATTTTGATGTGGTGACTTAGGGCAAAGATCCCATATTTTAAAAGTTACAAGGTTCCAAAGTTGAGCCCTCAACACTGAAATCAGACTTAGAATAGAACTCAATTGAGGTCTATTTTGCAATTAGGTCCAAAACTCAGGGTTTGGCTTGTAAATTCACATATTTGTGACCCAAATGACTTAAGATACTTATTTAACTTGGTTTTTGCACTTTAGTCCAAAAGTGGACTAATTTTGCACATAGGCCCCTAGGGTTTGGTTTTAGGGTTTTCCAGGGTTCCAATTAGGGTTTTTGGTATCCCAGGGGTATAAATGTGATTCAAGTTTATGTTTGGGAACATTTTATGACTATTCCCAAAAGCTTTTAGGTTTTCTCAACTTGGGTTAGGTTTTACCCCTTTAATCCCTATTTAGGGTTAAGCTCCCCATCCAGGGTTCTATTTGCAAAACACTAAAACAATACAACTTGTTTAAAATTTTTACCTAGTGAATGCACTCTAGGTGTATCAAACATATGCAATGCTAATGCTTATGATGCCATGCTCAAGTTTTAGTTATAGTAACACCAGGGGTGTTACAAACTTCTAACAAGAGCAAGAGAGCAAAGCGAAGCTCTTCAAATGCTAGAAGACGTTATTGCCATAAAAAGCCAATGCTTTGAAGATTTGACTAAAGAACATGATGAGCTAAAGTGCTCTCATGTTGACTTGGTCCAAAGGTATGAGACTATTTCAATTGAGCAAGATAGCTCTTTACATTGTATCGCTCAATTGGTAAATAGGAATTCTTTGCTTAAGGACCAAGTAGAAAAGCTAAAAATTGAAAATCTAGCTTTTCAAGAAAAACATGATATGCTTCTATGTTCTCATGAAAAACTTATGGATGGCCATATCATGTTAAACATTGCTCATGAGGTTGAGATAGAAAACTTAAAATTCCAACAATCTCACTCATGCACATGTAATCGAATTGAAACTATATTACCATGTGCTAATGCTTGTTGCTCGTCAACAAGCAAATCCTCCTTTGAGCTAGAATTTGCAGGAACAAAAGATGATACATATCAAAAGCTCAAAGAAGAAAATAAGAGGCTAAAGATGAGCTTGACACAACTAAAAGGGAAGTGCATTGCTCAACCTTCTCAAGATAACCTTGATCACATGGTGAAGAAGCTTGAGACAGGAACAACCGTGGCATGCACTAAATCCCTTAAAGAAAATGTCAAGGACTTGAGGATTGTCAAGAGGAAGGAACAAAAGAAGAAAATCAATACCTCTGCCAAAAGCCTCAACCATGCCTCCATGCAAGGTAACATCCAAGGTAATAATCAAGTCACACTTCACACTAAGAGAAGTAAGAAGTGTAGTGAATGCTTTGAAAAGGGACACTCGATTAGGTCATGTCCCTATATTAAAAATGGCTTGATTATTAACAAGGATGATAAACTTTGTTTTAAATGCTCAAAGAAGGGACACTTAATTAAGTCTTGTCCCGATATAAAACAAAAAGGCATAGTGTTAGAAAAGAAAATATTCACTAACCATGTAGCAAGCAAGAAACAAGGAAAGAAGAAATCTTCAAGACTTGAAGATCGCCTATGCTACATATGCCGAAAGAAGGGACATCAATGCAAGGATTGTCCCATTGGTAACTATCCCACTCCTAGCTTGTCAATTAATTCTCATGTAACTAGGCAACCCAAAATTGCAACTTGTGCTAGAAAGGTAATGAGTTTACCTAGTGCTAACACAAAGGACATTTGGGTTCCTAGATCTTTGTTGACTAATCTTGATGGACCCATCAAGCGATGGGTACCAAAATATGCTTGACAAGCTTTGCAGGAAAAGGAGATGGTATGAAGCTTTGGGGTGCTTGAGAGAGTCAATTCAATTTTTATTAACTCAAGCTATCAATCTTCAATGATCTATATCCAAGATTGACCCAAAGTTATTTTGAATTGTTATATCTAAAACTCATATCATCTCGGGAAAGATATTGATGTTGTAGGAATTAAAGAATTAATCCTATGCCGAAAAGTCGAGACCTACAACATGGAGGAAAGCCAAAGGATGGTAACAATTATGCTTTTAAGTGCAAGTATCTTAAATTATCATTTCTTATGTGTCTTGTGTAGTCACATAGAAAAAGAAAGCACTTCAAATGTTTTTAAATTATGTCACCACTCTTTGAAGAAATTCCTCTCATATGGTAGATTGTATATTCATCATTTCTATACCATGGCAATCTACATGCTTTAAATTGTTGTAAGTATCTCACGACATGCTTTCCACTAATCATCCTATTATTGCCATGTTCTAGATATAGAGAGATATTCCATGTTCTTAAAAGAATAAGGTGTCACGTAAGGAATTCAATTCCTTAGGACACTTATAAAGGGAATCTCTCTTTATATCTGGAAATTGTGGGACTAATGTTTTTGTCTAAATAACCTAAGTAGTCTCACATGTAGATAATAAGTTTCTGTTTGGAGATGCGCAATCTAACATGAAAAGAAAAGTCAATCCAATGATTTATGTTGTTTTGCCTCTTGCTTAAGTTGGATATGATTCTTCTATATTTATCGCTCTCCATGTTATGAATTAGATTTATTCCCATAATCTTAAAGAATTATCTATGCTTGTTTTGTAAGCAAAATTAAGCATACATCATGGAATAACCTAGTTCATATTATAAAGTTTCCATGCTTTAGTAATCTATTTTCCATTCCTTATCAAAATGATTACACAAAGGGAAACTAGTGCTTGTGTTACTAATGACATATCTCTTGAGCTTACTTATGAAAATCTACAAGAGAGTAAGTGCAAGCCGCAAGCCTCAAGGATTACTCTTCACCCAAAGGAAGAAAGGTAAAACCAAAGGTATGGGAACTCATCTTCTTAATTAAATATCGTTCTCATAAATGATTATTTACTCTAAATTCTACCTATGTGAAGAATAGATTCTTTATTGGACTTAAGTCAGCCAGATGTGCATTCAATCTCATTCTCATAAAATGCACTTGTCCATTAGAATCTAATTCATGCCTTTGCTATATCTGTTCTCATATTGATATGCTTTTAAGTCATGATAATAAATTCAATATGAAGAAGTAAAATTTCTATGATTGATCAAGATATTTAAAATGTGCTTATTCCTCTTTTCTAATAATGTGCACTAATGTTAAGGATTTTACTTCATGTCTGTGTGACTTGTGAATGATGAATTGTTTATATTCGTTATCTAAAAGAAATCATTCTTTATCATATACTCACTTGTGCTATTAACATCTCTCTTGAGTATTTTAAATAAGTTTGGAAGGAAAAAGAGTCAACTATAAAGGGATGACACTCAAATATAAAAAAAGAGACATCAAGAGCAACAACACCTACTTGGATAATGAGATCTTCAAAACAATCAATGGTGTGGTTGTAAGCATTCTAAATCTTTTTAATTGTGAGAATACTAGGCATAAATTGTTTATTGCAAATTTTGTAAGCCTTGATCAAGATGAATAATGCTTCTCCCTATTTGTCTTTAAAAGTGAGTACATCTATCCAATTCATTCAATTTCTTGATGCATATCTTTAGGGGGAGCCTATTTCTATATCTTGATTATATTGAGACTAACACTTTATCTTAATAATCTCATATAGTATCATGTATGAGAACAATTTTCTCATGAAGTATGCTACTACATATCAATCTATCTTGGTAAAGTAATGTCACCTTTATCAAGGATTGTAGCTTTGAGAGCACCTATTCACCCCCCCCCCCCTCTAGGTGCTCTCAATTGGTATCAGAGCCGTTCTCTTCACGTAAGGGACTAATAGCCTGAAGAGATGGATCCTAAGGGAAAGGGAATGGTGGTCAACGATGTGGAGAAGAAGAAGGCCTACAAGAAGGCAAAGGGCGAGGCACATCTTGGCAAAGAATGGGATTCGGACTGCTCTTCCTCCGACTCCGACAACGAAGGACTTGTTGCCTCAGCCTTCAACAAGTCCTCTCTCTTCTCCAACGAACGCCATACTTGCCTCATGGCAAAGGAGAAAAAAGTAAGCGTTCGAGAAACCCCTAAGTATACTACTTCAAGCGATGATGATTCTAGTGATGATGAAGTAGATTATACCGATTTATTTAAGGGTTTAGATAGAGTAAAAGTAGATAAAATTAATGAGTTAATTGATGCTTTAAATTAAAGGAATAGACTTTTAGAAAAGCAAGAGGATATTTTGTATGAAGAGCATGATAAGTTTGTTAGTGTGCAAAAATCTCTTGCTTTAGAGGTTAAAAGGAATGAAATGCTATCTTCTGAATTATCTGCTTGTCATGAAACTGTGTCTAGCTTAAAGAGTGTTAATGATGATTTAAATGCTAAGCTAGAAGTAGCTAATAAATCTAGTTCATGTGTGGAACATGTTGTAATTTGCAATAGATGCAAGGATTTTGATATTAATGATTGTAATGAACATCTTGCATCCATTACTAAATTAAATGATGAAGTGGCAAGTCTTAATGCTCAACTTAAGACTTGCAAGATAGATTTTGATAAATTAAAGTTTGCTAGGGATTCCTACACAATTGATAGACACCCCTCAATTAAGGATGGACTTAGCTTTCGAAAGGAAGCCAAGAACTTAACAAGCCAAAGGGCTTCCATTCCCAACAAGGAGAAAGGGAAGGCCCCTATGGCTAGTAGTAATCAAAAGAATCATGCTTTCATGTATAATAGGAAAATTGCTAGTCATAATAGGAGATATGATCATGATGCTTGTGATTCACATGCTATGTTTGCTTCAAGTTCTAATTTTAATAGTAGGCCTAGGAGAAATTTTGTGTCTCATGCTCCTAAGAAAATGTGTAATAAACCTACCAATTTCTTTCATGCTTGCAACACTACGTTTGTACTTTCATGTAAAAATGAAAAAGTGATTGCTAGAAAATTGGGATCCAAATGCAAAGGAGACAAGGCTTACATTTGGGTACCAAAAGCTATTGTGACTAACCTTGTAGGACCCAACAAGAGTTGGGTACCTAAAACCCAAGCCTAATTTACCTTGCAGGTTTATGCATCCGGGGGCTCAAGCTGGATTATCGACAGCGGATGCACAAACCACATGACGGGGGAGAAGAAGATGTTCACCTCATACATCAAGAACAAGGATTCCCAGGATACAATTATTTTTGGAGATGGGAATCAAGGCAAGGTCAAAGGTTTGGGAAAAATAGCCATCACAAGCGAGCACTCTATTTCCAATGTATTTTTAGTAGAGTCGCTAGGCTATAATCTCCTGTTTGTAAGTCAATTGTGCCACATGGGCTACAATTGTTTGTTTACAAATGTTGATGTATCTGTCTTTAGAAGGAGTGATGGTTCATTAGCGTTTAAGGGTGTACTAGATGGCAAACTCTACTTAGTTGATTTTTCGAATGAGGAGGCCGATCTAGATGCATGCTTAATAGCTAAGACTAGCATGGGCTGGCTGTGGCATCGCCGTCTAGCACATGTTGGGATGAAGAACCTTCATAAACTTCTAAAGGGAGAACATGTGTTAGGACTAACCAATGTCTGCTTCGAAAAACATAGACTTTGTGCAGCTTGTCAGGCAGGAAAACAGGTGGGAAGCACTCATCACAACAAGAATGTGATGACTACATCAAGACCACTGGAGCTTCTCCACATGGACCTCTTCGGACTCGTCGATTACCTTAGCATCGGGGGAAGTAAGTATGGTTTAGTAATTGTTGATGATTTTTCCCGCTTCACTTGGGTATTATTTTTGCAGGATAAATCAGAAACCCAAGGGACCCTAAAGCGCTTTCTAAGAAGGGCTCAAAATGAATTTGAGCTCAAGGTGAAAAAGATAAGGAGCAACAACGGGTCTGAGTTCAAGAACTTACAAGTTGAGGAGTATCTTGAGGAGGAAGGTGTCAAGCGTGAGTTCTCCGCTCCCTACACACCAAAGCAAAATGTTGTGGGAACCAAGTGGGTGTTCCGCAACAAGCAAGACGAGCACGGGGTGGTGACAAGAAACAAGGCTCGACTTGTGGCAAAAGGTTATGCCCAAGTCGCTGAGAGCACCTAGAGGGGGGTGAATAGGTGATCCTGTAAAACTTGAACTTAATGCCACAAAAACTTGGTTAAGCGTTAGCACAGTATTGCCAAGTGGCTAGAGAAGAGTCTTAGCGAAACACAATAACCACAAGAGAATCAACACAGGTAGACACAGTGGTTTATCCCGTGGTTCGGCCAAGTACAACACTTGCCTACTTCCACGTTGTGGCGTCCCAACGGACGAGGGTTGCAATCAACCCCTCTCAAGCGGTCCAAAGACCCACTTGAATACCACGGTGTTTGCTTTTCTTTTCTATATCCCGTTCGCGAGGAATCTCCACAACTTGGAGTCTCTCGCCCTTACAAAGATGTTCACAAAGAAGCACGGAGTAAGGGAGGGATTAGCAACTCACACAAGACACAAAGATCACAGCAAATACGCACACACAAGACCCAGACTTAAGCTCAAAAGACTAGCACACTAGAACGGAGCTCAAATCACTAGAATGTCGAACAAGTGCGCAAGAATGGAGTGTGAGTGATCAAGAGTGCTCAAGGAATGCTTGGTGTTCTCCTCCATGCGCCTAGGGGTCCCTTTTATAGCCCCAAGGCAGCTAGGAGCCGTAGAGAGCAATCAGGGAAGGCAATTCTTGCCTTCTGTCGCCTGGCGCACCGGACAGTCCGGTGCACCACCGAACACTGTCCGGTGCGGATTTCCTTCCTTATTTGGCGAAGCCGACCGTTGGCAGCCTTGGAGCCGTTGGCGCACCGGACACTGTCCGGTGCACACCGGACAGTCCGGTGCCCCCTCCCGACCGTTGGCTCGGCCACGTGTCTCGCGCGGATCGCGCAGCCGACCGTTGGCTCACCGGACAGTTCGGTGCACACCGGACAGTTCGGTGCACACCGGACAGTCCGATGAATTATAGCCGTACGCCGTTAATTTATTCCCGAGAGCGGCAAGTTCGCCTGAGCCAGCCTGGCACACTGGACACTGTCCGGTGCACTACCGGACAGTCCGGTGCACCACCGGACAGTCCGGTGCACCCAGACAGAGCTGGCTTTGGCTGAGCAAGGCCATCTCTTCTCCAATTAGATTTCTCCTGTTTCCAGCACTTAGACACAATACATTAGTCACTAAAACAATGTACTAAGTCTGAGAAACATACCTTTATACTTGATTTGTACTTTGTCCACCATTTGACACTTAGGCACTTGTGTTGGACACTAAATCACCAAAACACTTGGAAATGGCCCAAGGGCACATTTCCCTTTCAATCTCCCCCTTTTTGGTGATTAATGCCAACATAACATAAAGCAAGTAGAACAAGTACAAAATCAATTCAAGTAAGAACTCAAATTCATTTTGAATCAAATTTGGCATATATGGATCATTCTTTGCCACCACTTGGTTTGTTTTTGCAAATCAAACTCAATTTCCTATCTCTAAGTCAAACGCACATGTTGAAACATAAAGATAGATATTTCACGAAAAATCGATCAAGGATTCAAAAACTCCCCCTTTTTACCATAATTAAACCTTCTCCCCACAGGAGACCAACTTTCGACAATAAGAGCAATTAAGAGTATTTTGACAAACAAAAACTCTAACTCTATTATTTTCAAAATTCACGAGTGGTAGCCTATCCATTTATTGCTTTGGCCTTATTTTCTCCCCCCCTTTGGCATCAAGCACCAAAACGGGATCAATTTTGGCCCTGTAACCCCATTGCCTCACAAAAATCTTCAACTGAGAGTAAAAAGGCAATAAGAGTACTAAGATGAACTTGGAAGAAGTTACTCGTTCATCGGAGTGCAGTGGAAGTCTTGCATGGTCCAAGTCCACCTTTTCCCTTTCAATCCACCTTCGAGACTAAATCAGGCAAACTCAAGCACACAGTTAGTCTCAAAGGGTCAAGTTGTAGCACATCTCCCCCTAAATTTGTGCATCACTTGCAAAGGACTTGTGAGGTCCGGGGAGTGCATGTACAACTTGAGCACCATAAATAAACAACACAATGAAAAAGGAACATGATCAAAGGCATAAACACATGTATGCTATAAATCAATCCAAGTTATGCGAATCTAAGACATTGAGCTCACTACGCAACTTGCAAAAGGTCTGCTCATCTAAAGGCTTGGTAAAGATATCGGCTAGCTGGTTCTCAGAGCTAACATGAAACACTTCGATATCTCCCTTTTGCTGGTGGTCTCTCAAAAAGTGATGCTGGATGTCAATGTGCTTTGTGCGGCTGTGTTCAACAGGATTATCCGCCATGCGGATAGCACTCTCATTATCACATAGGAGTGGGACTTTGCTCAGATTGTAGCCAAAGTCCCTGAGGGTTTGCCTCATCCAAAGTAGTTGCGCGCAACACTGTCCGGTGGCAATGTACTCGGCCTCAGCGGTGGATAGGGCAACGGAGGTTTGTTTCTTAGAACTCATGACACCAGGGACCTTCCTAAGAATTGGCACGTCCCCGATGTACTCTTCCTATCGACCTTACATCCAGCATAGTCGGAGTCTGAATATCCAATCAAGTCAAAGGTAGACCCCTTTGGATACCAGATCCCGAAACAAGGCGTAGCGACTAAATATCTAAGAATTCACTTCACAGCCACTAAGTGACACTCCTTAGGATCGGATTGAAATCTGGCACACATGCATACGCTAAGCATAATATTCGGTCTACTAGCACATAAATAAAGTAAAGACCCTATCATAGACCAGTATGCTTTTTGATCAACGGACTTACCTCCTTTGTTGAGGTCGGTGTGTCCGTCGGTTCCCATCGGAGTCTTTGCGGGCTTGGCGTCCTTCATCCCAAACCTCTTGATCAAATCTTGTGTGTACTTCGTTTGGGAGATGAAGGTTCCATCCTTGAGTTGCCTCACTTGGAACCCAAGGAAGTAGCTTAGCTCGCCCATCATCGACATCTCGAATTTCTGAGTCATCACCCTGCTAAACTCTTCACAAGACTTTTGGTTAGTATAACCAAAGATTATGTCATCGACATAAATTTGGCACACAAAAAGATCACCATCACAAGTCTTAGTAAAAAGAGTTGGATCGGCTTTCCCAACCTTGAAAGCATTAGCAATTAAAAAATCTCTAAGGCATTCATACCATGCTCTAGGGGCTTGCTTAAGTCCATAGAGCGCCTTAGAGAGCTTACACACGTGGTCGGGGTACCGTTCATCCTCGAAGCTAGGGGGTTGCTCCACGTACACCTCCTCCTTGATTGGCCCGTTGAGGAAAGCGCTCTTCACATCCATTTGGAACAACCTGAAGGAATGGTGAGCGGCATATGCTAGCAAGATACGAATGGACTCTAGCCTAGCCACAGGAGCAAAAGTCTCCTCAAAGTCCAAACCTGCGACTTGGGCATAACCTTTTGCCACAAGTCGTGCCTTGTTCCTTGTCACCACCCCGTGCTCGTCTTGTTTGTTGCGGAACACCCACTTGGTTCCCACAACATTTTGCTTGGGACGAGGCACCAGTGTCCAAACTTCATTTCTTTTGAAGTTGTTGAGCTCCTCCTGCATGGCCAACACCCAGTCCGGATCTAGCAAGGCCTCTTCTACCCTGAAAGGCTCAATAGAAGAGACAAAGGAGTAATGCTCACAAAAATTAACTAATCGAGATCGAGTAGTTACTCCCTTGCTAATATCACCCAAAATTTGGTCGACGGGATGATCCCTTTGAATCATTGCTCGAACTTGGGTTGGAGGTGTCGGTTGTGCTTCTTCCTCCATCACATGATCATCTTGTGCTCCCCCTTGATCACACGCCTTTTGTTCATCATCTTGAGTTGGGGGTTGCACCATTGTTGAGGAAGAAGGTTGATCTTGTTCATCTTGTTCCTATGGCCGCACATCTCCAATCGTCATGGTGTGTATTACGGTCGTTGGAACTTCTTCTTCATCTACATCATCAAAATCAACAACTTGCTCTCTTCGAGAGCCATTAGTCTCATCAAATACAATGTCGCTAGAGACTTCAACCAAACCCGATGATTTGTTGAAGACTCTATACGCCTTTGTATTTGAGTCATAACCTAACAAAAACCCTTCTACGGCTTTGGGAGCAAATTTGGAATTCCTACCCTTCTTCACTAGAATGTAGCATTTACTCCCAAAAACTCGAAAATACGAAACATTGGGTTTGTTACCGGTTAGTAGCTCATACAACGTCTTCTTGAGGAGGCGATGAAGGTAGACCCTGTTGATGGCGTGGCAAGCCGTGTTCACGGCTTCCGACCAAAAGCGCTCAGGGGTCTTGAACTCTCCAAGCATCGTCCTCGCCATGTCTATAAGCGTCATGTTCTTCCTCTCTACCACACCATTTTGCTGTGGTGTGTAGGGAGCGGAGAACTCGTGCTTGATCCCTTCCTCTTCAAGGTACTCCTCCACTTGAAGGTTCTTGAACTCGGACCCATTGTCGCTCCTTATCTTTTTCACCTTGAGCTCAAACTCGTTTTGAGCTCTCCTTAGGAAGCGCTTGAGGGTCCCTTGGGTTTCAGATTTATCCTGCAAAAAGAATACCCAAGTGAAGCGGGAAAAGTCATCAACTATAACAAGACCATACTTACTTCCTCCTATACTTAGATAGGCGACGGGTCCGAAGAGGTCCATGTGAAGCATCTCCAAAGGTCTTGATGTGGTCATCACATTTTTGGTGTGATGAGAGCTTCCCACCTGTTTGCCTGCTTGACAAGCTGCACAAGGTCTATCTTTTTCGAATTGCACATTAGTTAAACCTATCACGTGTTCTCCCTTTAGAAGCTTGTGAAGGTTCTTCATCCCCACATGTGCTAAGCGGCGATGCCACAGCCAACCCATGCTAGTCTTAGCAATTAAGCATGCATCTAGACTGGCCTCCTCTTTTGCAAAATCAACTAAGTAAAGTTTGTCGTCTAATACACCCTTAAAAGCTAATGAACCATCGCTTCTTCTAAAGACAAACACATCTACATTTGTGAATAGACAATTATATCCCATATTGCATAATTGACTAACGGATAACAAATTATATCCAAGAGATTCAACTAAAAACACATTAGATATAGAGTGCTCAGATGAAATAGTTATTTTACCTAACCCTTTTACCTTGCCTTGATTCCCATCACCGAATATTATTGAATCTTGGGAATCCTTGTTTTTGACGTAGGAGGTGAACATCTTCTTCTCCCCCGTCATATGGTTTGTGCATCCGCTATCGATAATCCAGCTTGAACCCCCGGATGCATAAACCTGCAAGGCAAATTTAGGCTTGGGTCTTAGGTACCCAACTCTTGTTGGGTCCTATAAGGTTAGTCACAATTGTCTTAGGGACCCAAATGCAAGTTTTGTCTCCCTTGCATTTTGCCCCTAATTTTCTAGCAACTATCTTCCTATCCTTTCTACAAATAGCAAAGGAAGCATTTAAGGCATGATATATTGTAGAAGTTCATTAACTTTCCTAGGAACATTTACACCATTTCTCTTAGGCACATTTCTACCATGCATACAGGAAGAACTAGAAGCAAACATAGCATATGAATCATAAACATGTGAACCAAAAGCATCATAACTTCTATTTGCATTTCTAGCATATCTCCTATCATGATACATAAAAGCATGGTTCTTTTTAGCACTACTAGCCATAGGGGCCTTCCCTTTCTCCTTGGCGGGAATGGGAGCCTTATGGCTTGTTAAGTTCTTGGCTTCCCTCTTGAAACCAAGTCCATCCTTAATTGAGGGGTGTCTACCAATCGTGTAGGCATCCCTTGCAAATTTTAACTTATCAAATTCACTTTTGCTAGTCTTAAGTTGGGCATTAAGACTAGCCACTTCATCATTCAATTTAGAAATTGAAACTAGGTGTTCACTACAAGCATCAACATTAAAATCTTTACACCTAGTGCAAACTACAACATGTTCTACACAAGATGTTGATTTATTAGCTATTTCTAACTTAGCATTCAACTCATCGTTTATGCTTTTTAAACTAGAAATAGAGTCATGGCATGTAGACAATTCACAAGAAAGCATTTCATTCCTCTTTATTTCTAAAGCAAGGGATTTTTGAGCTTCTACAAACTTATCATGTTCATCATATAAGAGATCCTCTTGCTTTTCTAGCAATCTATTCTTATCATTCAAAGCATCAATCAATTCATTTATTTTATCCACCTTGGTTCTATCTAGACCCTTGAATAAACATGAATAATCTATTTCATCATCATCACTAGACTCATCCTCACTTGAAGAAGCATAAGTATTAGTGTTACGAGTGCTTACCTTCTTTTCCCTTGCCATGAGGCAAGTGTGATGCTCGTTGGGGAAGAGGGATGACTTGTTGAAGGCAGTAGCGGCGAGTCCTTCGTTGTCGGAGTCGGATGACGAACAATCCGAGTCCCACTCCTTGCCAAGATGTGCCTCGCCTTTTGCCTTCTTATGGTTCTTCTTCTTCTCCCTCTTGTTCCCTTGTTCCTGGTCACTATTATTGTCGAGACAATTAGCAATAAAATGACCAACCTTACCACATTTGAAGCATGAGCGCTTCTCCTTTGTCTTGGTCTTGCTTGGCTGCCCCTTGCGACCCTTTAGCGCCGTCTTGAAGCGCTTGATGATGAGGGCCATCTCTTCATCATTGAGCCCGGCCGCCTCAACTTGCGCCACCTTGCTAGGTAGCGCCTCCTTGCTCCTCGTTGCCTTGAGAGCAATGGGTTGAGGCTCATGGATTGGACCGTTCAACGCGTCGTCGACATATCTTGCCTCCTTGATCATCATTCGCCCGCTTACAAATTTCCCAAGAACTTCTTCGGGCGACATCTTGGTGTACCTAGGATTTTCACGGATATTGTTCACCAAATGTGGATCAAGTACAGTAAAGGACCTTAGCATTAGACGAACGACGTTGTGGTCCGTCCATCGTGTGCTTCTGTAGCTCCTTATCTTGTTGATGAGGGTCTTGAGCCGGTTGTATGTTTGGGTTGGCTCCTCTCCCCTGATCATTGCGAATCTTCCAAGCTCGCCCTCCACCAACTCCATTTTGGTGAGTAAGGTGACGTCGTTCCCCTCATGTGAGATCCTGAGGGTGTCCCAGATCTGCTTGGCATTGTCCAAGCCGCTCACCTTATGATACTCGTCCCTGCACAAAGAGGCTAACAACACAGTAGTAGCTTGTGCATTTCTATGAATCTGTTCATTGATAAACATAGGACTATCTGAGCTATCAAATTTCATTCCACTTTCTACAATCTCCCATATGCTCGAATGGAGAGAGAACAGGTGACTACGCATTTTGTGGCTCCAAAATCCATAGTCCTCTCCATCAAAGTGAGGAGGTTTGCCAAGTGGAATGGAGAGCAAATGAGCATTTGTACTTTGCGGAATACGAGAGTAGTCAAAAGAAAAGTTCGAATTAACTGGTTTCCTTCTCTCGTAGTCGTTGTCGTCGTTGTCCTTTTGGGAAGAAGTGGACTCGTCGCTGTCGTCGTAGTAGACGATCTCCTTGATGCGCCTTGTCTTCTTCTTCTTCCCATCCTTTCGTTTGTGGCCCGAGCCTGAGTCGGTAGGCTTGTCATCCTTTGGCTCGTTGACGAAGGACTCCTTCTTCTTATCATTGATCACGATTCCCTTCCCCTTAGGATCCATCTCTTTGGGCGGTTAGTCCCTTTCTAGAAGAGAACGACTCTGATACCAATTGAGAGCACCTAAAGGGGGGGTGAATAGGTGATCCTATAGAACTTGAACTTAATGCCACAAAAACTTGGTTAAGCGTTAGCACAGTATTGCCAAGTGGCTAGAGAAGAGTCTTAGCGAAACACAATAACCACAAGAGAATCAACACAGGTAGACACAGTGGTTTATCCCGTGGTTCGGCCAAGTACAACACTTGCCTACTTCCATGTTGTGGCGTCCCAACGGACGAGGGTTGCAATCAACCCCTCTCAAGCGGTCCAAAGACCCACTTGAATACCACGGTGTTTGCTTTTCTTTTCTATATCCCGTTCGCGAGGAATCTCCACAACTTGGAGTCTCTCGCCCTTACAAAGATGTTCACAAAGAAGCACGGAGTAAGGGAGGGATTAGCAACTCACACAAGACACAAAGATCACAGCAAATACGCACGCACAAGACCCAGACTTAAGCTCAAAAGACTAGCACACTAGAACGGAGCTCAAATCACTAGAATGTCGAACAAGTGCGCAAGAATGGAGTGTGAGTGATCAAGAGTGCTCAAGGAATGCTTGGTGTTCTCCTCCATGCGCCTAGGGGTCCCTTTTATAGCCCCAAGGCAGCTAGGAGCCGTAGAGAGCAATCAGGGAAGGCAATTCTTGCCTTCTGTCGCCTGGCGCACCGGACAGTCCGGTGCACCACCGGACACTGTCCGGTGCAGATTTCCTTCCTTATTTGGCGAAGCCGACCGTTGGCGCACTGGACACTGTCCGGTGCACACCGGACAGTCCGGTGCCCCCTCCCGACCGTTGGCTCGGCCATGTGTCTCGTGCGGATCGCGCAGCCGACCATTGGCCCGGCCGACCGTTGGCTCACCGGACAGTCCGGTGCACACCGGACAGTCCGGTGAATTATAGTTGTACGCCGTTAATTTATTCCCGAGAGCGGCAAGTTCGCCTGAGCCAGCCTGGCACACCGGACACTGTCCGGTGCACCACCGGACAGTCCGGTGCACCCAGACAGAGCTGGCTTTGGCTGAGCAAGGCCATCTCTTCTCCAATTCGATTTCTCCTGTTTCCAGCACTTAGACACAATACATTAGTCACTAAAACAATGTACTAAGTCTGAGAAACATACCTTTATACTTGATTTGTACTTTGTCCACCATTTGACACTTAGGCACTTGTGTTGGACACTAAATCACCAAAACACTTGGAAATGGCCCAAGGGCACATTTCCCTTTCAGTCGCAGGTTTGGATTTCGAGGAGACTTGCTCCTATGGCTAGGCTAGAGTCTATTCGCATTCTATTAGCCTATGCTGCTCACCACTCTTTCAGGTTGTTTCAAATGGATGTGAAGAGCGCTTTCCTCAACGGGCCAATCAAGGAGAAGGTGTACGTGGAACAACCCCCTGGCTTTGAGGATGACAGGTATCCTGATCACGTTTTTAAGCTCTTTAAGGCGCTCTATGGACTTAAGCAAGCCCCAAGAGCATGGTATGAATGCCTTAGAGATTTCTTAATTGCTAATGCTTTCAAGGTTGGGAAAGCCGATCCAACTCTTTTCACTAAGACTTGTGACGGTGACCTTTTTGTGTGCCAAATTTATGTCGATGACATAATATTTGGTTCTACTAATCAAAAGTCTTGTGAGGAGTTTAGCAGGGTGATGACACAAAAATTTGAGATGTCGATGATGGGCGAGTTGACATACTTTCTTGGGTTCCAAGTGAGACAACTCAAGGACGACACCTTCCTCTCCCAAACGAAGTTGGAGCCTCTCGCCCTTACAAGATTGATCTCAAAGAAAGCACGGAGTAAGGTTGGGAAGAGCAACGCACACTAGAATTAAATCCACACCGCAAACACGCACACAAGTGAGAAGATGAGCACACAAAACACGCGCGGGGAGTTTACAACTCGAAAAGTGCTCCAATCTCAAGAACGATGAACGATTGTGTGAAAGTGAGGACTAGAAGTCTTGGAATGCTTAGAGTGTGATTGGGTTACTCCTCCATGCGCCTAGGGGTCCCTTTTATAGCCCCAAGGCAGCTAGGAGCCGTTGGAGGCCAACAAGGAAGGCCAAAGTTGCCTTCTGTCGGGAGGCGCACCGGACAGTCCGGTGCACCACCGGACAGCCACTGTTCATGTCCGGTGCGCGATCTCCTTTCTATTTTGGCGCAGACGACCGTTGCAGATTCACGGCAGTTGGTGCACCGGACACTGTCCGGTGCACACCGGACAGTCCGGTGCCCCTACCGACCGTTGGCGCGGGTCACGCGTCGCCCGCGGATTGCGCGGCCGACCGTTGCGCTGGCTGCCGTTGGCTCACCGGACAGTCCGGTGAATTATAGCCGTACGCCGTCAAATTTTCCCGAGAGCGGCCTGTTCACCGGAGTTCAGCCTCCACCGGACAGTCCGGTGTGCCAGACTGAGCTGAGTCTTGGCTGTACCAAGCCAAGTCTTTTGCATCTCATTTCTTTTCTTATTTTCTCTGTTTCTAGCACTTAGACAAAATATGTTAGTACTCAAAACAATGTACTAAGTCTAGAAACGTATCTTGTAACATGATTTGCATCTTTTGCTTGTTTGGAACATAATATCTTACTCACTTATGTGTTGGACATTTAATCACCAAAATATTATGGAAATGGCCCAAGGGCACATTTCCCTTTCAATCTCCCCCTTTTTGGTGATTTATGCCAATACATCAAAAAGCAATGCAAGACACGCAACATCGATTCAAATTGAAGACCAAATTGTTTTTTATTCTAATTTGGCATATTTGGATCTTTCTTTGCCACCACTTGGTTTGTTTTTGCAAATCAAATTCATTTTCCTATCTCTAAGTCAAACTCACTTGTTTAGGCACAAAGAGAGATATTCTAATGGAAAAATTGATCAAGTGCCAAAAACTCCCCCTTTTTCTCATAAAATTTCCCCCACAAGAGGCCAAATTTTGCAATAAGAGTATTTTGGATAAATCAAAAGTTCTAACTCTACTATTTTCAAAATTTCTCAAGTGGTAGCTGATTCATTTGCTTTGGCCTTAATTTCTCCCCCTTTGGCATTAAGCACCAAAACGGGATCATTATTGGCCCTTTAACCCCATTGCCTCACCAAAAATGTCAAGTAAGAGCAAAAAGGCAATAGGAGCTTAAGAATGAACTTGGAGGTGAGTACACTAATACCGGAGTGCAGTGGAAGTCTTTGCATGGTCCAAGTTCACCTTTCCCTTTCAATTCACCTTTGAGACTACATCAAGTAAGCTCAAGCATAAATGTTAGTCTCAAAGGGTCAAGTTGTAGCACTTCTCCCCCTAAATATGTGCATCATTCACACATGGACTTGTGAGGTCCGGGGATCCCTTGCACAACTTGAGCACCATAAATAAACAACAAATCTCATAAATACACGAGGTAACATGATCAAAGGCACAAAACACATGTGTGCTATAAATCAATCCAAGTTACGCGAATCTAAGACATTTAGCTCACTACACAGCCTGCAAAAGGTTTTCTCATCTAAAGGCTTGGTAAAGATATCGGCTAGCTGGTTCTCGGTGCTAATATAGAACACTTCGATATCTCCCTTTTGATGGCGGTCTCTCAAAAAGTGATGTCGGATGTCTATGTGCTTAGTGTGGCTGTGTACAGGATTATCCGCCATGCGGATTGCACTCTCATTGTCACATAGGAGTGGGACTTTGCTCAGATTGTAGCCAAAGTCCCGGAGGGTTTGCCTCATAATAGGTGATCCTGTAAAATTCAATACTAAATAGCCACAAGCTTGGTTATAAAGATGTTAGTGCAATAGAACCAAGAGGCTATAGAGCGAGCTCTTGTGAATCACAATAATCACAGAGAAAGACAACACAAGAGACACAGTGGTTTATCCCATGGTTCGGCCAAGTATAACACTTGCCTACCTCCACGTTGTGGCGTCCCAATGGACGAGGGTTACACTCAACCCCTTTCAAGTGATCCGATGATCAACTTGAATACCACGGTATTCTTCCTTATAGTTTTCTTCCCGTTTGCGAGGAATCTCCACAAGTTGGAGCCTCTCGCCCTTACAAGATTGATCTCAAAGAAAGCACGGAGTAAGGTTGGGAAGAGCAACGCACACTATAATTAAATCCACACCGCAAACACGCACACAAGTGAGAAGATGAGCACACAAAACACGTGCGAGGAGTTTACAACTCGAAAAGTGCTCCAATCTCAAGAACGATGAACAATTGCGTGAAAGTGAGGACTAGAAGTCTTGGAATGCTTAGAGTGTGATTGGGTTACTCCTCCATGCACCTACGGGTCACTTTTATAGCCCCAAGGCAGCTAGGAGACGTTGGAGGCCAACAAGGAAGGCCAAAGTTGCCTTCTGTCGGGTGGCGCACCGGACAGTCACTGTTCATGTCCGGTGCGTGATCTCCTTCCTATTTTGGCGCAGACGACCGTTGCAGATTCGCGACAGTTGGCGCACCGGACACTGTCCGGTGCACACCGGACAGTCCGGTGCCCCCTACCGACCGTTGGCGCGGGCCACGCGTCACCTGCGGATTGCGCGGCCGACCGTTGCGCTGGCTGTCGTTGGCTCACCGGACAGTCCGGTGCACCACCGGACAGTCCGGTGAATTATAGTCGTACGCCGCCAAATTTTTCCGAGAGCAGCCTGTTCACCGGAGTTCAGCCTGGCGCACCGGACACTGTCCGATGCACCACCGGACAGTCCGGTGTGCCAGACTGAGCTGAGTCTTGGCTGTACCAAGCCAAGTCTTTTGCATCTCATTTCTTTTCTTCTTTTCTCTATTTCTAGCACTTAGACAAAATATGTTAGTACTCAAAACAATGTACTAAGTCTAGAAACGTACCTTGTAACATGATTTGCATCTTTTGCTTGTTTGGAACATAATATCTTACTCACTTATGTGTTGGACATTTAATCACCAAAACATTATGGAAATGGCCCAAGGGCACATTTCTCTTTCAAGCTTTCATTGTTAAAGTAGCATATTTACTGGATTCTCCCGTTTTAAGCTTGTTTAATGATCTAATGCCTATGTTGTTCTTTTGATCGCATCTGTTGTTTGTTTGATCATTGAATAACTTCAATTAACACTTATGTTTCTTAGTGCCTCATATAATTTCAATCAATATCTCTCTTGATATGCACTAAGTTAAAAGGAGAATTCATGATATATTTATGCAATTTGTGATCTACTTGATATATAATAACAATGACTTAAAAAGGATCACTAGTTGTAGAACCCTCTCTTGTGCAAAATATTTCCATACACTGTCTTGAATATAGGTCTTAAATAACTAAGACTAAGGACAAAGCACAATGAAGAGAGCGTCTCTATGTGAAGGTACAAAAGGGTAAAACTACTTCCTCTCATTTACACATGTACCTAAATCTTCTATACATTCCTTGCATATCTCGTATAAAAGGAAGAGAAATAATGTCTATGCATATCCCTGCTTCATACCTAGTTTAAACCTCTCAAAAAAATTCATTCTTGCATTAATGCACTTTTGTTGCAACTAGGTGAAGTGATTTTATTGTCAAAGAGCTTAAAGCTTAACCTTGTAACGAGGATAAGCTACCTTTGTTTCAAAGGTGGAGGGTCCTTAAGTCTCTTTGAAATCCTTAAGGGTAAATGCTTAAAATGATTTCAACATGCTTTCATAAGTGCATAGTCTGTCATGAGCATCTCGTGTATTAAGTCTTAGATTGAAAGGGAAATGGAGTATTCGGCAAAGACATCGCTTCCACTCTACATCTTTGGTATTATCCTTCCTTGTCGGTATTCCGCCAGCTCTCTAATTTGGTATAATCTTCACTCATATATTGTTTGTTAAAGGGGGATAGAAAGTAAAAATGGCTTATATTTCACTCACAAAGTATCCGTTTTTGGCGATTCATGCCAAAGGGGGAGAAAGTATTAGCCCAAAGCAAAAGGACCGCAAGGACCGCTACCAATTTCAAAAATGTAGTCTTTCAATTGGTATTAAAGAAGTTTTTCAATTGGTATATTATTTGATATAAATTCAAATTGGCTGACCTCCTTTAAAATTAATATCTAAAACCCTCTTGAACACTAAGAGGAGAATTTCATTGAGGGGGAGTTTTGTTTAGTTAAAGGAAAAGCATTTGAAACAGGGGGAGAAAATTTCAAATCTTGAAAATGCTTCTCAAAATCTTATTTATATACCTTTGACTATTTGCAAAAAGACTTTGAAAAATAATTTCCAAAACATTTGCAAAAACAAAACAAGTGGTGCAAGTGTGGTCCAAAATGCTAAAATGAAGAAAACAATCCATGCATATCTTATGAAATGTAAATTAGTTTAATTCCAAGCAACCTTTGCACTTACCTTATGCAAACTAGTTCAATTATGCATTTATATATTTGCTTTGGTTTGTGTTGGCATCAATCACCAAAAAGGGGGAGATTGAAAGGGAAATAGGGTCAAACCTTTTCCTAAATAATTTTGGTGGTTGAAATGCCCAACACAAATAATTGGACTAACTAGTTTGCTCTAGATCATACATTCTACAGATGCCAAAGGTTCAACACAAACCAATAAAAAGAACAAGTTAGGCTTCAAAAGAAAGGAGCAAAAAGGAAACCGAAGTGTTCCCTGGTCTGGCGCACCGGACTGTCCGGTGCACCACCGGACACTGTCCGGTGCATCAGGGTGAATCAACTCCAACTCCGCAGCTTCGGGTTTCCCAGGTGTAGCTCCGCTATAATTCACCGGACTGTCCGGTGCACCAGCGGAGCAACGGCTATCTGTGCACAACGGTCGACTCTGACAGATGAACAGTGCAGCACAGTACCACGGCAGAAGTCAGAGTAGCAGGTCAGAGGGGCACTGGACTGTCCGATGTGACACCGGACTGTCCGGTGCCACATGAGGACAAAGCCTCCAACGGTCGACCAGCTCCAAGCCCTAACGACAAGATGATGTGGCGGCGCACCGGACAGTGTCCGGTGCGCCCATCGCCAGCAGCCTTCTCCAACGGCTACAATTTGGTTGGTGGCTATAAATACCACCCCAACCGGCCACTTCAAGGAGTGGGAGCCAAAGCAACATTCCAAGTCATATAGTTGACATATCCAAGCCCTCCCAACCACCTCTATTCATTGATCCATCCTATACACAAGATTTAGACCACTACAAACCACACAAGTGCCACAAAAGAGAGAGCAAGCAAAAGAAAGCCTCTTGTGAGAGTTTAGCTCTAGTGCCTTGTGAGATTCATTGAGAGAAAGTGTGTGCTACATCTTGCGTTCATTTGTGCGTGGAGTTTTGACTCCCATTGAACTTCCTCCAAAGTTTTGGAGGCTTGTAAAGATAGCAAGAGACACCTAAGTGTGTGGTGATCCTTGCAGGGTCTTAAGTGATCCTTGAGAAGAAGAAGAGCTCGCCGATCTTGGGGATCGGTTGAGAGAGGGAAAGGGTTGAAAGAGACCCGTCCTTAGTGGAGTCCTCAACGGGGACTAGGCCTTCGAGGGTCGAACCTCGGTAAAACAAATCATCCGTGTCTCGTGTGTTTATTGCTTGTGATTTGTTTGTTCTCTCCCTTTTTAAGTTCTCTTGCGCTACTCTTTGCTAATATTATTTTGTGTTGCTTCATGTTAAATTCTCATTTAAAGAAGCAACTCCTTGCAAGAAAGAACTTGTGTTTATCCTCGTCGTATCTAAGCCCTCTTGCATTATTCTCCACTAACATTTCTAGTAGTATTGCCATTGTTTAAATTCCGCACTCTTTGAAAACAATACTCGTTGCAAGCAAAGGACTTAGTTTTATACTCCGATAATTGTGAATCTTGTTCTAACCACTAATCAAGGGATCTAGTTTGTATTTAGAAATATAATTTTCAGGTTTCGCCTATCCACCCCCTCTAGGTGACTTTCAAATGGCACACTGATCGCTGAGCAGATCTTTGAAAAGACTAAGAGAAGTTCTAGATGTATTGATGCTTGGCCGAAGATGGACGTTAGATTTGTACAATGCTCACCCAAAAGGAATAATACATTTCTCTAAATGTCCGTTGTTTCGAAAAATACATCCATTTCCAATGTTTAACATTCTGATGATGTCTGAATTCCTTGTAAACAAACACAAGATTGTTCATTGATGTAACTTATGTGCAGTATATGTGTGTGAAATAAAGATCATCGTGGAGCACCGGGCATCAATGTTCCCAATCTTCTCAAATTTCAAATTATACTGGTCTCTTCATGAAATCCTAAAAGTTTATTAAGTCACTTGTCTGAGTGATCTAAAAGTAGAGCATATTTTTGTTCCTTTGCCTGTTGAGACGGATCAGCTAACATGAATAATCTCTACTACTCTATAAGACTCTAATGTAGACCATCCGTGCACCGCGGTTCTGCCATTCCCTGTTTCGCCCACCACCGGCCATATGACAGGTGGGTCCCCATGTCTCTCAATCCATCACCCTTCTGTCCGACCATCGTCTAGATTGCCACGAGTCAGCCGCCACCGTGACGAGATTAGCGGCGTCCTCCCCGCACCCGCAGCCCCTCCTCCTCGTTCCCTTCGCCCTAGGTCGTTGCACGCACGCCCCTTCTTCTCTCATGCCCTGCTCCACCATCTTCGCTCGGCTCCCCACACAGTCGTTGCTCCTCCTTGAGTGGAACTGGTGTCGCACCGCCGTTCCATCACTCCACCGTTGCTACGTCGCACCTGACCTCGCCGGTGAAGCACGACCGCTCGCCTCCACCAGCACGTCATCCTCTCCATGGTCGCTGAGGGCCTCAAGCACCGACGCTAAGCCGCTCCCCTACTCCAGCACCTCACCACTGTCTCCCTCCATGGCCACAACAAACGCCAGTGGCACCATCCTCGCCCACGTCGCTCGCTCCAGTGCCAGGACGCCGCTCAAGCAACGGCGTCGTCTTGGGCCACAATCAACCAGTCCGAGTTGTCTCCTCATCGAGGTCCCTCGTCGTCCTTGGCCATGTCGTCGCTGTCAGTCACCATCGCTTTACCACGCGGAGTAGCTTCAGTCAACAGAGCACGACACCAGAGCCGATGACCCACTCGAGTCTAGATAAGAATATTGTATTCTACGTCGCCGAAAGAACGAGGTGTTCGTCGCCAGTGAACATCATTCGTCTTCCAGATCATCAGGTTGAAATCACAGTGTCTGATTAACTCCTCGTGTCTACTCGATCCCTAGTTTATTCCTTACTGCAACTGTAGGTGGCCACGAATCTGGGCACACCATGTTCAGAGCAGCAAACATCGCCATGGTGGAGGCTCAAGAAGCAGCAAGGCAGACGGTACGAAATCCATATCTCATAAATTGTATTTGTCCTTGCAGTACTTTGTGGTAAATATAAAATCCAGTTGACTTCTTTTGTTATATAAATCTTAATTGCATATTCTGTCTCTGACTTTTGGGAACCATCTAGAGTTCATTGGATCTGTTTGGGATTGGTGATGATTTTCATTACATGTAACACCATCACTATGGGGCGGATGGCTTGTTGGCAACAAGCGTAACAGTGTGCCTGAACAACAGTAAGAACAGTAGCGGGAGGTTTGTTCATTGATTTACACGCTGATGCCTGGTAACATCCTCTATTTATACAGAGAGGTGTGCTTTGTCTCCGAAGCATCCAGGGAGATCTATTTAATAATAACCATATGTAGAAGATAGTATTTGAAATCTCTCAATTTCTTAACTTACCAATCCGCTAAGGGGCAAACAACATATGCCATGTGCTATAGCAATCTTGGGACTTTGATGCAAATGCTCTAGCCTTTTCTGTTGTCGACATTAGGTGGTGCAGTGGCAGCGATGAAGCTTGACAGAACAGCAAGTTCCTTTCCTTGCTGACCCTGCCTCCCTGGAGCCTATACAAACAAGTCAGATTGAGAAATTGAGAGAGGTAGATTAGGATTGGATTCTTGCCTCGCTTATTCTTTTATCCTAGCTTCCTTTTATGGAGGAGCTTGCAATTGAGTGATACTCAATCAGTGACAACATTTTAGGATATAACTTCAAAGTGAGGGTAAATGGGCAAGCTGTAAATCACAAATGGCATTTTCCTTTCATGTGCCCATTCTCTTGATCAAGCTGATATTCCTGCATGTTTCTTCTTCTTCCAACATTTAAATATCCTACATAAAATTTCCATTTTCTCCATAGTTTATGTAATGATGAATGTGGTTTTGATCATGACTATTTTATATTTGTGTTTATTACGGATGGTTTGCAGATGGAGCCCTGAATGAATAGTCTGAAGAAGGCCTGATTCAGTGAATCCTCCTCCTACTGCTTCTGACCATGTGCAGACTAATGGCCGATAGAGTCAAGGGATGCAGTCTACAGATCCGGTGCCCTCCTGTTTGTCGCTGCCATCCTCGCGGCGGTGTTCACCTCTGCATCCACCATCAGAGACAAATGCTTGACACAAGACTTTTTGAGCTTTGAAAAGTTGAACCTGAGGTATGTTTTCTGTATGTACTCAAATTACATACTTATTTTCACAATATCCTTATTTTAGTTACCATCCAACACAAAGTGAATTCTCTTTGTTTAATAATGCATGTAAACATTCAAGGATCTTATCAAAGGCTCATGCCCATTCATGTGTCAAATAGCAGCATTTAGGAGTTTAGGACTGCAAGCAATCAAGTCAGAGTAATCTTTTTTGTTTCTAGAACATAGGATAATCGTGTACCTCATTATATTAAGAAGAAAACAAAGGCTTTTTACACATGAGAACCCGCTCACACCATAAAGACAAAATACTCTCGATGCTGTTTATTTTCAAAAACAGGTTGGATCAATTTGAGTAGTCTGCTAGGTGCATAGAATCTATTTGTGCCTTCTTCGTTTCTATAATAATGTGCACATTATAAAGTAATTGTCATATTGTTCTTGTTATGAAAAGTAGGATTTTAACATGGAGCCTATCAAACATCGGTTGTTGTCACAAATTATGTATATGAAATGTTGTGTGCTCAGTACCTATCTATAGAGACTATAGCATGTGTTAGGGCACTAATAAAAACTATCTCTAGGTGTTCTCTCTATGGACTGAAAATGGCAAGTATGGTGTGCTAAGTTTATCATCTGACGATGTTGGTCAAGTGCTTGCAGTCACAGGTAAATTTTCTTATTGTTGTTAATGCCATTTACTTGCAGAAACTCATTACTGTCTAAAGTTCATGCACTATCTATATAATTGTACCTACTCAACTTTTGACCTGGGTACGAAGAAAGAGATAACTTAATCATTCCCTGACGTTGGCTGACGTGTGATTCAATTCAATTCTATCTCATTGTATATATGATGAGATATATCTTATTTTTGCTCTAGACGGTAGCAAGAATGCTCGTCTCAAGGCTCTGGAAGGAGCTGGGAAAAGGTTGCAGCTTCTCAAGGCTGGTTTATTATACTACAACAGTGTTGCATCAACAATTGTCGGCTATGAAGGTGTCTTTCATGTAGCTAGCCCTGTCCCTTCATCAGTCCTCCAACCCTGAGGCGAATTTGTCAAAGACATCTATGTCATAGGAGTATTTATGGGGTGTTTTGTTTCTAGGGACTAATTTTTAGTCCCTCCATTTTATTCTATTTTAATCCATAAATTACTAAATACGGAAACTAAAATAAAGTTTTAGTTTGGCGGACAAGGAACATGTCCACCAAATCATCCCTTAAGTTGTTCGATAATACTACTTTGCAGCAACAGCTGCTGCGGCCCACCATCACAATATATGAAGTTGTTCGGTAACCCACTGTATTAGTTGAAAAAGTTTAGTTTAGTTTACTAGATGGAATTGTTGGCAAATAATCTGTGAGATATTGAGGATATATGTGTTGTCCGTTTTCATGTAATCTTTGTAGACTAACATTTTATTAAATAATTTATGTCACTTTGGCACCCACCAATACTTGGGGTATCTTAGTGATTAAGCAGTTGCATATGTTGCATTCATGATTATCTTGTGTGTTATGGAACAAGAAATTTGCTTTTTTATTGTTTGTACCTAACTTTCGGGGTTTGAAAATTTAAAGTTAACACAACTACAACATCCCTCTCTACCTCTGGTGCAGACTGCAAACCCACATGTATTGCAAAACTCAGCCGATAATGAAGCCATATATGTGACATTAGATGAAGCTCCTCATCCATCGCTTGCGTTAGATGCAACGAATTTAGACATGGCTGCCACACTTGACCTGGCACAACCATTGGAGAGTAAACCAAGGTAGTAATAGCCACCAGAACCTCCCCTTTTGCTATCTTGTGTAGTACAGAATACAACCTATTCACTAGGGATGGTGTCTCATAATATTGAGACACAACTGCTGCCACCAGTTCTAGTTCTTAATCTTGATCAAACTCCAGACATCTGGACTGATGCAGGGACCAAGGACAGTCACAATGGAAGAAGTGTCATCTGCTGCCTATAACAGGAGTGGCAGAAGAGACCAATGGATTTGTTCTTCCACCAATAATGGAAATATGGTTGTGAGGACCAATCACCACCCCTAGAGCCACATACTTCTTTCCCTGCAGTGGATGTTGTAGCTACATCACTGGAGATAGATCCTAGAAGTTTTGAGAATTTAGAGTCCTCCGGATTGATCTCTCCTTGTATAGCCGAGCTGAAACAATAGACCCCTCAACACATGGTGTCATAAGCTATTATGCCTCTTGTCGCATGCGTTTTTCAACCTTGTTCGGACTTTCTAATTTGGTTGCACAAAACTTGTCAATTAGTTGTCTGATTTTGTTTTGCTTTCTACAGATTAGGGATACCAGTGCGCTTGTACGTTTAAGGCCAACATGAGAGGATCTTCGCAGCTACTTAATTGCCAGAGGCCGCAAACGTTTTGAAGTCTACATGTACAATAGCTGAAAGAGACCATCCTTTAGAAATGTGGAGATTGCTTGATCCAGGTTCAAGATTGATTAATTCTGTTCAACTTCATGATCAGATGGTGTGCGTAAAATTTGGTTTGTAATTGGTCTTGATTTTTAACAAAGTACAAAAGAGCATAACTTAATTTGACCTTATAAATGTTGTGATATTCAGAAGGCAAACTGTAATCGTTGTGCACTAATGTTTTATTGAATAATTTGTGTTCCGTCGACCGTCGCAATGCACGGACACCCTACTATCATATATAGAAGTCTGCATAGTATTGATGGTTGCAATGTAATGGTGAAATAGCTAAATTAAAATAACAAAATTTATGTATGGCTTGGATCACAAATTGATTACGAAACCTTTGCACATGATAATATAACACACATTTGTACATAGGTTATCGTGTATTATATGTTCCCGTTGCAACGCAGAGTCATTTACCTAGTATCCAGTGAATACTGCAAGGGCTATTCATGACCCGTCGTAAACCAGCCGATATGATATAGCTGAGTCTGTGGAGTGCTAATGCCACAAACAGGAAATAATATGATACTTCATGTATATTTTTTTCTTTCTTGAAAATGAACTATATGATACTGTTCACAATCCATATCAAGCTTATGTACTTATCAACATGTTTTCTATGTTCAACCTTGTTAACATATTAAAACGAGTTTTCTTTTCACTTTTCAGAACCAATTCGATCTTTATTTGCTCCTCTTGAGGTGCTTTAGAAGTTATAGAATGGAAAATGATTCTATTTTGCTCTCCCTCGTTATCCCGGTCACTTTCGTCACGATTCTTAACGTGTATTCACTTCATTATATTTTAGATTTGTCATATCATTAGCATGAGCACCTTACTAGTATGTATAAGTAGCCATGTTTTTGTATTAAATATGTCCTAATTTATAATTAAGGACGAAGATCCTATCGGGAATTTATTCTCGCGGGAAACGAGGACGAAAAAAATGTCTCCCAAACATTCGTAGGGTCCCGTGAGGAAAAAAATCGTCATGGGGACGAGGAATTATTGCCCGATGAGAAATTCCCGGTTGGCATCCTTGTTTTGGATACAGGGTTCCTACTTTTTATACATAGGTATCCAGCTGGGAATTGAACTGTTTGGTAGCTGCCCCGTTGGTTTGGACCTTATCCTAAGCCTAATTGTTTTGTCATGGCATCGTCTCCGCCCGGCTGCTATTTGCCCGGGCCAACTCCTGGATGACATTCAACAGCTCAAGAAAATCCCAGCGCTGCTCCCCAGCCACAAATCGCTTGCACGTGGGGCCCAATAGCACGGTGTCCATATCTGCAACTGCTAACTCGAGCAAGGTGACCACGGTGGCGACTGGCGAGAGAGACGCGCGGCTTTTACTCGTCGCAGTAATCGAATCTTGTGAACACAAGAGCTCCATGTGGCCACCGGCCACGGTGTGGCAATGGTAGTTTCGTCACACTGACTCTGCTCCACCGCTCGCCGATGGTACTAGCATGGTGGGAGGTCTAGTTCTGTCCCAGGCGCAGACGCACCATACCGCCGCGCCAAGAACCGCCGCACCGGCGCCGGCACAGGCGTTGGAGAAGCGGCCGAGGGACCAGGCCCAGCCATGTGGCACAGCGGCGGCGGCCGTCTCGGTGCGGAGCTTGGACGAGGTCAGGAAGGCGCACGCGCGGCACATCAAGCTGGGCCTCGACCGCTCCCCACGGCACGCGCGGCCGCTGCTCGCGGCGTGTGCGCTCTCGGGCTGGCCGGGCGGCATGGAGCTCGCGGCGTCCATCTTCGAGTCGCTCGTCGAGCCGGAGGCCTTCGATTACAACACCCTGATGCGCGGCCACGTCGGTGGCGGCCGTGAACCGGCGGCCGCGCTGCGCATGTACGTTGACATGCTGGAGGCGGGCGTCCGGCCTGACAGCTACACGTTCCCGTTCGCACTCAAGGCGTGCGCGCAGCTCGCGGCCTTGCAAGAAGGGAGACAGGTGACAGCTTCAGCTCGCACTCAACCAAGCAGTGTGTTCTTCTGCAGTCGTCGACGCGCTGGGATCGGATGTGAGATGTGTTTGTTTCCATTAGCAGTTGCAGGCGCACATCGTGAAGCTCGGGTTCCAGCACGACGAACACGTGCAGAACAGCCTGATCAGCTTCTACGGCAAGTGCGTCGAGCCGGCGATGGCTCGTCTGGCGTTTGACCGGGTGGAGGCGGAGGAGCGAACGGCGGCTTCCTGGAGCGCACTCCTCGCGGCGTACACGAAAGCCGGGCTGTGGGGCGAATGCCTCGAGTCGTTCGGCGCGATGGTGCTCGATGGGTGGCGTCCCGACGAGAGCTCCACGGTCAGCGCGCTCTCGGCGTGCGCGCACCTGGGTGCCTTCGACGTCGGGCGGAGTCTCCACTGCGCGTTGCTGAGGAACACCGCGAGGCTGAACACCATCATGCAGACGTCCCTGGTGGACATGTACGCCAAGTGCGGCAGCATCGAGAAGGCCGCGGCGGTGTTCGACGCGATGGACGACAAGAACGCGTGGACGTACAGCGCCATGCTGTCCGGCTTGGCGCTGCACGGGGACGGGCGGAAGGCCCTGCAGGTGTTCGACGCGATGGTCCGGGAGCGCCACGCGCCCGACGCAGCCACGTACGTCGGCGTGCTGAACGCCTGCAGCCGCGCCGGGCTGCTCGAGGACGGGCTGCGGTGCTTCGACCGCATGCGGCTGGAGCACAACGTCGCGCCCAACGCGCAGTACTACGGCTGCATGGTGGACCTGATGGCGCGCGCCGGAAGGCTGGACGACGCGCGCGCGCTCATCGGGAGCATGTCCACGGGGCCGACGGACACGGCCTGGCGAAGCCTGCTGAACGCCTGCCGGATCCACGGCGATCTGGATCTCGCCGAGCGCGCCCTCCAGGAGCTGAGGCGCCTCGGCGCCGCGAACGCCGGCGACTACGTCATCGTCGCGGACATGCACGCCAGGGCCAAGGACTGGGCCGCTGCCGCCCAGCTCCGGACAGAGGCGGTGGACTGGGGCCTCGCGCAATCCCCCGGGGTCAGCGCCGTGGAGGTACGCGGCGAGCTGCACCGGTTCGTGTCGCAGGACAGGTCGCACCCGCGGACGAGCGACATCTACGAGATGCTCCACCAGATGGAGTGGCAGCTGCGGTTCGATGGCTACAAACCTGACACGTCGGAGGTGGCGCTGGACGTGGGCGAAGAGGAGAAGCGGCGTGTGGTCGCCGCGCACAGCCAGAAGCTGGCCATGGCATTCGGCCTGCTCAGCACGGCGGAGGGGGCACCGGTGAGGATCGTGACCAACCTCCGGATGAGCAAGGAATGCCACGCGTACAGCGCGCTGATCTCGGAAATTTTCGGCCGGGAGATCGTCATCAGGGACCGGAACCGCCTCCACCGGTTCCGGCGCGGCGTCTGCAGTTGCAGAGACTACTGGTAACGGTTTCGTTTTGTCAACAGTGGTCGATGGTGTAAATATCAACCGCAATTTCTGTCTTTGCTGTTGAGTCCTGATCGAAAAAAATGTCTGAACGTTTGCTGACACTTCAAAGGCCGAGGTTGGTATGTTTGATGTCATTTGGGCTAAGCAAACGCAGGAATTTTACAAGAACGGTGTAGGAATTTCACGGGAATTAGTTCAAAAACACGTAAAAAATGTATGATTCGGATTAATTCTATTTGTTCCAAAGGAGGTCTAAGAATTGAAGACAGATATAGTAAGCGATTAGCAACGTCAAGAGAAACTTCAACTACTTAAATCATCAAAACTAAGTTTGAGGGTTTTTCTCTTATAACAAAGCCGGTTCAAATCGGCGCATGCGGGGCTATCCACGTCATCGTTAAATTGTGCACCATTGGATTACAAAGCAAGGGCTCCTATTGCTTCTGCTGTAGCAGCTCGTTGATTGGTCAAAAAAAAAAGGCGGCCAAAAGGAATCGCGGCTGCTTTCTAGAGAAATCCACCGGCCACTTCTCTAGTTCTCCTTCCCTTGCTTCTGGCTTCTTCTCCCAACTGTGGCGCTCATCGCTTTCTTCCTTTCTGGATCAAGGCAGGCGCTTCATCTGTTGCTGGGCTCCTACTCGGCTCCGTTTTTTTGTGAGATAGAGGTTTTTATCCCTTACTCTCTGCATTCATTCGATTTCTTCGGCATTAGGTTCCTCGTTGACTCCGCCTTCGTACAAAAGTTTCCTCTCGGTCGGCTTCCTCCTCGACTCCAGTTGTTTGCTCAGATACGATTTTTTATCTTTCGTCGTCCATTTCGATTCGGTGGACAACTATCTGTTTCTAGATCCATGCTTTCAATCATGCTCAGCATGTTTTTACTGAGATTTTCTTGTAGCTGAGAACCTCATGCTTTTTTGGATACATTGAGTTTCGAAAAGGCCACTGTTTTACTTAGCTCATTAACTAAGTGTCTATGTTCTTCAGTCGTTTCTCCCAAAGTTTAGGGTTTCTGGTTTGTGTGTTCCATTACGGTTTGAAAGGACAATTTTTTACTTTGTGCAGTGATCGAACGTCTCTTCTCCTCAGTTTCCCCCAAAATTTTAGGGTTTAGGCTTCTCTCTAATTTTGGCTTCTCGATCTAATCCATGATTTTTCTCCTCCATTTTAGGGTGCATCTATTGCTTGCATTTAATTTCGCCGATAAAACATTTTTTGTGCTCATAGATTGTTGCAGGAACTGTTTTTGGGACATAGGAACTCCGAACGTCTCTGCTCCTCAATTTTCCCCAAAAAATTTAGGGTTTAGGATTTTCTTTGATTTTGGCTTCTCTGTCTAATCCATGATTTGTTTCCTCCATTTTAGGATGCGTGTATTGCTTGCGTTTCATTTCGCCCACAAAACATTTTTTCGTGCTCATAGATTGTTGCATGAACTCTTATTTGGGACATAGTAACTTTGTCGCCTAGTTGCTGTACAACAAAATAGTAATCTGTTTTACCTTTGTAAAATCTAGATTCGATTCTATTCCTTCACAATTTCTACATCCTCTCTTAAAAGTTCCGGTGTTACTCAAAATGCTTCTCATTTTGTATCTTGTCCTCAGATCTTTGTCTTCATTTTCTCTGCTTTAACCAAATATAATTTTTGATTGTTGCTGGTTACGTAAATTTCCTTGCCTCTCATTGTTTAATGTGTAAGTTTCCTAAGATTAGCCGATGCAGCCAAGGCACATCGAGGTCAAGTATTGTTCAAGCTTGAGGTTGAATAGGGTTTACATATTTATTGCATTATTCCTACGGCTGCGTAAAAGGGCTAAATTTATGTTCTAAGCTTTTTTATAAGACATTCAGGCAGAATTTGATCTAGGCGCAAGGAATAATTTCTCCGGTCCTTAAAGATTTTCCTAACGAGGTAATTATCACTTACTTAGACTTGATCTAGGCACAAGGAATGACCATACTATTCACTCTGGAAAAAAAAGCACCTCGCTGGAAGTTAGGTATGTATTTGAACCTTCTAGAATTACGTCTATTTCTTTACGTAGTCTTTTGTTTATTAAAATTGCATTAGTTTTATAATTCCTTGTCCAAAACATTATATATGTTTTAGATGAATTGTTCTTTTTTTTGTTTCGGTGCAAATGTGTACCTATACATTTTTTCACATATATATTCATCTACTCTTATATTGGTTTTTTTATTGTTACAACTGTTCATAATATAAAATTGTATAGTTGTGTTTTCTCATGCATTCTTACATCCCTACAATTACATAGAATAATGAAGAATAATCACAAAAATAGCTATCTGGCCAACTGTGTATAAAAACATACTCCCTCCGTTTTTAGTTAACATTTTTAGTGTAAGAGCATTAGCCAACGTCAAATAAAAAAAACAGAGGTAGTATTATTTTCTAGGCAGTCATCCATTCAATAAGGTACAAAATGCAGTGAATTTATTAACTAATTATATTTGTTTGTTAAACCCCTTTCCATGTTGTACTCCCTAACACATATTCTCAAGCTTTGTGGCCTACAACAATGGTATTTACTGTGTGCCCCAGATTTTTTTCGCAACCTGCACTGCTATTTTTTCTATGTGGAGTTTTTTGATCAAACATTGTTGTCGATGCCATAACAGATGAGTTATACATACCTCCAAAGTTGCTACTACACATTACTCGCCCTTCCTTATTTTCCTTCACCTCCTCGCCCAAGAATATCCGCTTCGTCTAGTTTTGACTATTCATTTTATTGATCATTTTGTGCACACATGGCCACATTCCTATATATGATTAACAATTTGTGTCATTTGTTTTTGCCAACATAGTGCTCTGTGCTCCATATTTTTATGAGTTCGAATGGAATTTTAGTATGTAGCTAATGGATTAACTAATGAAAATATCATATTTTTCATACAATAGCTAATTACCACTAACTTCTTCAAAACTATTTGTTCCCAACTTAAAGGATAACTAGAGGATTGAAGCGACACATTGAAGAGTTATAATTTCATATAAACTGGGTTAAGTTGTGCAGTTTTCTCTTCATTTTTTAAGCAGACACTTACATTATTGTTTTTTCTTCACTACGAGGAATTACACAACTATTGTTTATCTTTCCTCTGTGTCAATAACCATTCCATTACTCCAATGATCATCCTATTCGCTCTGAAAGAAAAAAGAACCTCACTGTAAGATATGTATGTACTTCAACCTTACTTCTAGAAATATGTCTATTTCTTTGTGTAGCCTTTTTAAATTCAAATTGCATTAATTTCCTAAATTTCTCCCTCAAAAGCCTAGATATGGAACTGTGTATTTTTTTTGTTTCGGTGTAAATTTGTACCTATATATTTTCCACATATATATTCATCTATTCTTTTATTCATTTATTATCGTTACAACAGTTCGTAATAGAACACTGCACAATTGTGTTTCTCATGCATTCTTACATGCCTGTATTTATAATGACCATCCTATTCACTCTAAAAGAAAAAGAACCCAAATGTAAGATATGTATGTATTTCAACCTTACTTCTAGAATTACGTCTCATTCTTTACATAGTCTTTTAAAATTGAAATTGCATTAATTTCCTAATGTTCCACAAAAGCATAGATATGAAACTGTGCATTTTTTTGTTTCGGTGCAAATGTGTGTACATATATATTTTCCATAGTTATATTTCTCGGCCCTATGTTGCGGGCGGCGACTGGCATAGGACGAGGGAATGCGTGGACCTAGGGTTCGTCGGCCTCACTTTCAACTCCGACTGCAACATTCTATCCGAGGTCGTTACAGACCGACCTGCGAAGACCTGTGTCGTGCGAAGAACTAGGCTTCTCCGGCTTCGCCCTCTGCTACGACTGCTACGACTGCAACACGCTCTCTAATTTCATCAAGGACCGAGGTACAGACGGTTGAATGCTGTTGCAACACATGCTGCTGCAACGTTCATTGATTTTTGCCACTTTACTACTACTCGGGGATATTTTTTCCTCCAGAACCTTTAATTTTGTGTACTATAATACAGAATAGTCCTCCGACCATTTATATATGAGCACATATTTTTTATTTCTCTTTTCAGAATCTTCAACCCATTCTTCATTACATTAAATTTTGTTTAGCACTTTTCACGCCCTTCTTCGTCATATCAAAATCTATTTTGTGACCTTTCAAACTTCTCATTATACCATATCCTATATTTCGAGTTTCAGATCCTTATTCATCACATCAGATTTTACCTTTAGAGTTTTCACACCCTTCTTTATAACAACTAATTCGAACTTTTCGGTTTTCAAGTTCTTTTTGCAGGCTTTGAACATGCCCTCCCCTTATATGCATGTTGTACATGTAGGCTCACCATCCCCACTACTTTCACCAGCTTTCAGAACTGTCCTTCTACCTCTCCTTAGTTGTTCATCTCAAACCAGAAAAACATATACATACTCATATATTTATTATTTCTCTTTACATCTAGCATTTCCATAGAGTTATGATGTTCGGCAAGAAAAACAACTATTGCATAACTTCTTCCATTGCATACCAATATCATAATCAGGATAGCTTCTCCTTTTAGAACATGGCAATAAGCACCTGATATCCTAAGAATATGGCTGACTGGTAGTTGATAAGTGTTATAACATTTACCTGTGTGTTAGTTTTTTGCCAGTTAGGTAAAAATTATGCGCAGTTATGAATTTTGAATATCACTATGTTCAACTGCAACTTGAAGCATTTTAAATCCGCTATTTTATTGTTTCTACAGACCTTTGGTTTCACTTACGTATCCACTAACCTTTTAGATAAACATATAGACGCTAACTCTCTTCCATTTAATGGTTATTGTTTCTGTTTTATCTCATTGGGCATTTTCCACAAGTATGCCTCTATTAAAGAAAATGAAACAAAATTTACTGTGGATGATCAGAAAATGGCTCATGTACTAGGTATTGTACTCATTTATCACTCTATTCGAACTCACCTTTGCTCCAGTAGTCGAATGGTAAAACAACAAACTATCTGCACAAGTGGGCATTTCATCAGCTTTAGTTCAGTGTACAGTTTGGAACTTACCATGATGGTCATATATGGAATATTTTTTGGGATATAAACAATGGAACAATTTTGTGTTGGGAGCTTTCAATCCCTTTTTCATTACACTAGATCCTATATTTAGTGTATTAAAATTCTTATCACATCAGATTCTACCTTTGAAGTTTTCAAACATTGATTTCTAATTTTTTGGTCGCATTCCTGCACAAGGCAATCTGTGATGATTTTTTTCTTAACCATAATAATTTGTCATTCTATATTTTCATGGAATTTGTAATTTTACTGTAAGGTGTTGTTTTTAGAAGAAAAAAACTAGGGACATGAATGTATAGTGTTGCCCTTGTGCTTTATGTTGTATCTCTAACGTTTTAAGCAAATTAGCTAAAAGTAATCTTTCATTCAGGTATTGGATTCAAAAGTGTAACTTTAATATAAATATATTTAAAAGGACCGGTGACTACGATTGGGTGTGACATATGGTGAACATCTGAATGTAATATGTGGCCACTGTCTTTTTTATGATGTCCATTATTCTTCTAGGACATCTGTAGCAGGATACGACCCCTTTTACACGCATTTATGTGTTGATATCTCTTGCTACAAAATCAAACAGACTTGCTGAAGACATGTTCAACTAATTTCTTTTCTACATATTTTTGTATGATCCTATTTTTGCCTACTTCTACAACCCAATATTGTCGGGGACCATAATTAGGGGTACCCTCAAGGCTCTTAAACCTCAGCTGGTAACCCCCATCAGCACAAAGTTGCAAAGGCCTGATGGGTGCGACTAAGTCAAGGATCGGTCCATTCGAGGGACGCGATCACGCCTCGCCCGAGCCCAGCCTCGGGCAAGGGCAGCCGACCCCGGAGGATCTACGTCTCGCCCGAGGCCCCCCTCCAGCAACGGACACACCTTCGGCTCGCCCAAGGCCCAGTCTTCACCAAGAAGCAACCTTGGCCAAATCGCCACGCCAACCGACCAAATCGCAGGGGCATTTAATGCAAAGGTGGCCTGACACCTTTATCCTGATGCACGCCCTCCAGTCGACAGAGCCGAAGTGACCGCAGTCACTTCGCCGCTCCACTGACCGGTCTGACAAGAGGACAGCGTCGCCTGCGCCGCACCGACTGCTGAGCCACTCGACAGAGTGAGGCTGACAGCAGCCAAGTCTGGCCCTAGGCGCCATGGGAAACTCCGCTTCGCCCGACCCCAGGGCTCGGACTCGGGCTCAGCCCCGGAAGACGACGAACTCCGCTCCGCCCGACCCCAGGGCTTGGACTCGGGCTCAGCCCCAGAAGACGACGAACTCCGCTTCGCCCGACCCCAGGGCTCGGACTCGGGCTCAGCCCCGGAAGACGACGAACTCCGCTCCGCCCAACCCCAGGGCTCGGACTTGGGCTCAGCCCCGGAAGACGACGAACTCCGCTTCGCCCGACCCCAGGGCTCGGACTCGGGCTCAGCCCCGGAAGACGACGAACTCCGCTTCGCCCGACCCTAGGGCTCGGACTCAGCCCTGGCCTCAGCCGACGGTATCCGCCTCGCCTGACCCGGGGGCTCGGACTCGACCTCGGCCTCGGAAGACAGACTCGACCTCGACCTCGGAGGAGCCTCCACATCGCCCAACCCAGGGCACGGACCGACCACGTCAACAGGAGGCGCCATCATTACCCTACCCCAAGCTGACTCAGGCTACGGGGAACAAGACCGGTGTCCCATCTGGCTCGCTCCGCCAGACAAGTAATGATGGCGCCCCGCACGCTCTATGACGACGATGGCTCTCAGCCCTTTTACGGAAGCAAGAGGACGTCAGCAAGGACTCGACAGCCCCGACGGCTGTCCTTCCGCCAGGCTCCAGCGCTCCTCCGACGGTCACGACACCACACGAACTAGGTGCCAAAACCTCTCCGGCTGCCACGATGGCATGTACTTAGGGCGCTAGCTCTCCTCCGCTAGACATGTTAGCACACTGCTACACCCCCCCATTGTACACATGGATCCTCTCTTTGCGCCTATAAAAGGAAGGACCAGGGCCCTCTTACAGAAGGTTGGCCGCGCGGGGAAGGACGGGACGGTGCTCGCGTGAGGCCGCTCCCTCCCTCCCGCGTGGACGCTTGTAACTCCCTACTGCAAGCGCACCCGACCTGGGCGCGGGACAAACACAAAGGCCGCGGGATTCCACCTCTCACGCTCGTCTCCCTCCGGCTGCCTCCCCCCTTCGCGCTCCATCTCGCGCTGACCCATCTGGGCTGGGGCACGCGGTGACAATTTACTCGTCGGTCCAGGGACCCCCCGGGTTTCGAAACGCCGACAGTTGGCGCGCCAGGTAGGGGCCTGCTGCGTGTTGACGAACAGCTTCCCGTCAAGCTCCAGATGGGCAGTCTCCAGCAACCTTTCCAGCCCGGGACGGTGCTCCGTTTCGGGAGTCTTGAGTTCATGTCCCTCGACGGCAGCTACGACATGATACTCCTTTCCCCGCCGTGCGGCGGCGACGATGGCGGCCGACAGCCCGCCCGCCGGCGGCGGAATCGACGACGTCTTCCCCGCGTGGTGGAAGAACAACATTCGAGCTCACCCCGTCCCCTCCCACGCCGACGGAGGAGGAGGCGGGGCAACCAAGGCCAAGCAGGAGGCGGCACCTCGTCGGCTGTCGAGCGAGTCAACGGCGCCGGCGCCCCAACGGGGGGCACGTCGGGCATCGACCTCGCGTCTGAGACGAAGACGAGCGCCGTCTCCCCGCAACACGCCAATCCCAAGCAAATGGACGACGCCAGCACGCTCGCGAAGGACTTGCTGGGCGTCACCCTCGTACCTGAGACGATGGTGCAGTCAGTCCCTGACGTGACTTCGTCACCGCCCGTCGACCAAGAGGTACCAACCGATTCCCATCTCACGCCTTTTGGATTCAGCCTCGACCCGCCAAGCGACTTCGCTTTGGTGGGCACTCTCGTAGAGGCGAGTCCAAACCCTCTGGGGTATCGTATGCGATCACCCTGGGACCGGCTGACGGACGTCTCGACCTATGGGCCCTCGGGGTCCGAGGAAGATGACGAGTCCGACTTCTGTTGGGATTTCTCCGGACTTGGTAACCCTAGTGCCATGCAGGACTTTATGACCGCGTGTGACTACTGCCTTTCCGACTGTTCCGACGGTAGCCGCAGCCTCGGCGACGAGGACTGTGGCCCAAGTCGTAAATGTTTCCACGTCGATCTAGGGGGTCCCTCCGAAGGCAACCATCTTGGTATGCCGGAGAACGGTGATCTCCCTAGGCCTGTGCCTCGCGTTGACATCCTACGGGAGCTAGCTGTGGTCCCCGTTCCGGCGGGGGGTCATGACCCACAGCTCGAGCAAATCCGCGGGGTGCAGGCCAGGCTCGACGAAGGAGCAGGAACACTTGAGCCGATCCGCCGGGACGTCGGGCAGGAATGGGCGGGCCAACCTCCGGCCGGAGAAGTGCGTCATCTACCCCAGGGTATCCAGCACCGCATCGCCGACGATGTCAGGGTAAGGCCGCCACCCACTTCCAGTGGAGTCGGCCAGAACCTGGCTGCAGCGGCAATGCTTCTCCGCGCGATGCTGGAGCCATCAACCACCGAGGGGCGGCGAATACAGGGAGAGCTCAAGAATCTCCTGGAGGACGCCGCGGTCCGATGGGCCGAAAGCTCCACCTCCCGAAGGCAGGGGTACCCCTCAGAACATCGCGCCGCGACTTCCCGATTCATGCGGGAAGCCTCGGTCCACACCGGGCGCACGCGCAACACGGCGCCTGCGGCCCCGGGTCGCCTCGGCAACGAGCACCATCACCGCAACCATCGGGCCCACCTCGACGAGAGGGTATGCCGAGGCTACCACCCCAGGCATGGGGGACGCTACGACAGCGGGGAGGATCGGAGTCCCTCGCCCGAACCGCCTGGTCCGCAGGCTTTCAGCCGCGCCATACGACGGGCGCCGTTCCCGACCCGGTTCCGAACCCCGACTACTATCACAAAGTACTCGAGGGAGACGAGACCGGAACTGTGGCTCGCGGACTACCGGCTGGCTTGCCAGCTGGGTGGAACGGACGATGACAACCTCATCATCCGCAACCTCCCCCTGTTCCTCTCCGACACCGCTCGCGCCTGGTTGGAGCACCTGTCTCCGGGGCAGATCTCCAACCGGGACGACCTGGTCCAAGCCTTCGCCGGCAATTTCCAGGGCACGTACGTGCACCCTGGAAACTCCTGGGACCTCCGAAGCTGCCGACAGCAGCCGGGAGAGTCTCTCCGGGACTACATCCGGCGATTCTCAAAGCAGCGCACTGAGCTGCCCAACATCACCGATTCATATGTCATCGGCGCGTTCCTCGCCGGCACCACCTGCCGCGACCTGGTGAGCAAGCTGGGTCGCAAGACCCCCACCAGGGCGAGCGAGCTGATGCACATTGCCACCAAGTTCGCCTCTGGCCAGGAGGCGGTTGAGGCTATCTTCCGAAAGGACAAGCAGCCCCAGGGCCGCCCACCGGAAGATGCCCCCGAGGCGTCAACTCAGCGCGGCGCCAAGAAGAAAGGCAAGAAGAAGTCGCAAGCGAAACGCGACGCCGCCGACGCGGACCTTGTCGCCGCCGCCGAGTACAAGAACCCTCGGAAACCCCCCGGAGGTGCCAACCTCTTCGACAAGATGCTCAAGGAGCCGTGCCCCTATCATCAGGGGCCCGTCAAGCACACCCTTGAGGAGTGCGCCATGCTTCGGCGCCACTTTCACAAGGCCGGGCCACCCGCGGAGGGTGGCAGGGCTCGCGACGACGATAAGAAGGAAGATCACCAGGCAGGAGAGTTCCCCGAGGTCCGCGACTGCTTCATGATCTACGGTGGGCAAGCGGCGAACGCCTCGGCTCGGCACCGCAAGCAAGAGCGTAGGGAGGTCTGTTCGGTAAAGGTGGCAGCGCCAGTCTACCTAGACTGGTCCGACAAGCCCATCACCTTCGACCAAGCCGACCACCCTGACCGCGTGCCGAGCCCGGGGAAATACCCGCTCGTTGTCGACCCCGTCATCGGCGACGTCAGGCTCACCAAGGTCCTCATGGACGGAGGCAGCAGCCTCAACATCATCTACGCCGAGACCCTCGGGCTCCTGCGTGTTGATCTGTCCTCGGTCCGGGCAGGCGTTGCGCCTTTCCACGGGATCATTCCCGGGAAGCGCGTCCAGCCCCTCGGACAACTCGATCTTCTCGTCTGCTTTGGGACACCCTCCAACTTCCGAAGGGAGACCCTCACGTTCGAGGTGGTCGGGTTCCGAGGAACCTATCATGCAGTACTGGGGAGGCCATGCTACGCGAAGTTCATGGCCGTCCCCAACTACACCTACCTCAAGCTCAAGATGCCGGGCCCCAACGGGGTCATCACCATCGGCCCTACATAACGACACGCGTTCGAATGCGACGTGGAGTGCGTGGAGTACGCCGAGGCCCTCGCCGAATCCGAGGCCCTCATCGCCGACCTGGAGAGCCTCTCTAAGGAGGTGCCAGACGTGAAGCGCCACGCCGGCAACTTCGAGCCAGAGGAGACGGTTAAATCCGTCCCCCTCGACCCCAGCAGCGACGCCTCCAAGCAGATCCGGATCGGCTCCGAGCTCGATCCCAAATAGGAAGCAGTGCTCGTCGACTTTCTCCGTGCGAACGCCGACGTTTTCGCGTGGAGTCCCTCGGACATGCCCGACATACCGAGGGATGTCGCCGAGCACTCGCTGGATATCCGAGCTGGAGCCCGACCCGTGAAGCAGCCTCTGCGCCGATTCGACGAAGAAAAGCGCAGAGCCATAGGCGAGGAAATCCACAAGCTAATGGCGGCAGGGTTCATCAAAGAGGTATTCCATCCCGAATGGCTTGTCAACCCTGTGCTTGTGAGAAAGAAAGGAGGGAAATGGCGGATGTGTGTAGACTACACTGGTCTAAACAAAGCATGTTCGAAGGTTCCCTACCCTCTGCCTCGCATCGACCAAATCGTGGACTCCACTGCTAGGTGCGAAACCCTGTCTTTCCTCGATGCCTACTCGGGGTATCACCAAATCAGGATGAAAGAGTCCGACCAGCTCGCGACTTCTTTCATCACACCCTTCGGCATGTACTGCTATGTCACCATGTCGTTCGGCTTGAGGAATGCGGGTGCGAGGTACCAACGGTGCATGAACCATGTGTTCGGCGAACACATTGGCCGGACGGTCGAGGCCTAGGTCGATGACATCGTAGTCAAGACGAGGAAAGCCTCCGACCTCCTTTCCGACCTTGAAGTGACATTCCGATGTCTCAAGGCGAAAGGCGTGAAGCTTAATCCTGAAAAGTGTGTCTTCGGGGTTCCCCGAGGCATGCTCTTGGGGTTCATCGTCTCCGAGCGGGGCATCGAGGCCAACCCGGAGAAGATCGCGGCCATCACCAGCATGGGGCCCATCAAGGACTTGAAAGGCGTACAGAGAGTCATGGGATGCCTTGTGGCTCTTAGCCGCTTCATCTCGCGCCTCGGCGAAAGAGGCCTGCCTCTGTACCGCCTCTTAAGGAAGGCCGAGTGCTTCACTTGGACCCCTGAGGCCGAGGAAGCCCTCGGGAACCTGAAGGCGCTCCTTACAAACGCGCCCATCTTGGTGCCCCCGCTGCCGGAGAAGCCCTCTTGATCTACGTCGCCGCGACCACTCAGGTGGTTAGCGCCGCGATTGTGGTTGAGAGACGAGAAGAGGGGCATGCATTGCCCGTCCAGAGGCCAGTCTACTTCATCAGCGAGGTACTGTCCGAGACCAAGATCTGCTACCCACAAATTCAGAAGTTGCTGTACGCGGTGATCCTAACGCGGCGGAAGTTGTGACAATACTTCGAGTCTCATCCGGTAACTGTGGTGTCATCCTTCCCCCTGGGGGAGGTCATCCAGTGCCGAGAGGCCTCGGGTAGAATTGCAAAGTGGGCGGTGGAAATCATGGGCGAAACGATCTTGTTCGCCCCTCGGAAGGCCATCAAGTCCCAGGTCTTGGCAGACTTCGTGGCTGAATGGGTCGACACCCAGCTCCCAACATCTCTGATCCAACCGGAACTCTGGACCATGTTCTTTGATGGGTCGCTGATGAAGACAGGAGCAGGCGCAGGCCTGCTCTTCATCTCGCCCCTCGGAAAGCACCTACACTACGTGCTACGCCTCCATTTCCCGGCGTCCAACAATGTGGCTGAGTACGAGGCTCTGGTCAGCGGGTTGCACATCGCCATCGAGCTAGGGGTCCGACGCCTCGACGCTCGCGGTGACTCGCAACTTGTCATCGACCAAGTCATGAAGAACTCCCACTGCCGCGACCCGAAGATGGAAGCCTACTGCGATGAGGTTCGGCGCCTGGAAGACAAGTTCTACGGGCTCGAGCTCAACCACATCGCCCGACGCTACAACGAGACTGTGGACGAGCTGGCTAAAATAGCCTCGGGGCTAACAACGGTTCCCCCGGACGTCTTCTCCCGAGACCTGCATCAACCCTCCGTCAAGACCGACGGCACGCCCGAGCCCGAGAAGGCCTTGGCCAAGCCTGAGGCACCCTCGGCTCAGTCTGAGGTACCCTCGGCTCGGCCCGAGGCACCCTCGGCTCAGCCCGAGGCACCCTCGGTTCGGCCCGAGGCACCCTCGGTTCGGCCCGAGGCATCCTCGGCCCCCGAGGGTGAGACACTGCGCATCAAGGAGGAGCGAAGCGGGGTCACGCCTAATCGAAACTGGCAGACCACGTATCTGCAATATCTCCACCGAGGAGAGCTACCCCTCGACCGAGCCGAAGCTCGACGGTTGGCGCGGCGCGCCAAGTCGTTTGTCTTGCTGGGGGACGGGAAGGAACGCTACCACCGCAGCCCCTCAGGCATCCTCCAGCGATGCATTTCCATCGCCGAAGGCCAGGAGCTCCTACAAGAGATACACTCGGGGGCTTGCGGCCATCACACAGCACCTCGAGCCCTTGTTGGAAACGCCTTCCGACAAGGTTTCTACTGGCCGACGGCGGTGGCTGACGCCACTAGAATTGTCCGCACCTGCGAAGGGTGTCAGTTCTATGCAAGGCAGACCAACCTGCCCGCTCAGGCCCTGCAGACGATACCCATCACCTGGCCTTTTGTTGTGTGGGGTCTGGACCTCGTCGGCCCCTTGCAGAAGGCACCCGGGGGCTACACGCACCTGTTGGTCGCCATCGACAAATTCTCCAAGTGTATCGAGGTCCGACCCCTAAACAGCATCAGGTCCGAACAGGTGGTGGCGTTCTTCACCAACATCATCCATCGCTTTGGGGTCCCGAACTCCATCATCACCGACAACCACTACGGCAGCTACAGGCATTTTCGGCAGCCAGAAGCCGCCGAAAATAAGCCCTTTGCCGCCGAAAATAAGCTATTTTCGGCGGCAAAGGGCTTATTTTCGGCGGTGTCTGGCCGCCAAAAAAATAGGTCGAAAATAAGGCTTTATTTTCGGCGGCCAGGTTCTGGCCGCCGAAAACAGCTTATTTTCGGCGGCCGGCTCTCTGGCCGCCGAAAATAAGATGTTATTTTCGGTGGCCACGTAGTCAGCCGCCAGAAATTAATACTGCCGAAAATAATATACCTATTTTCGGCGGCCAGAGAGGCCGCCGAAAATTACTAATTTCAGAGCAAAAAAAATTGAAAAAAAGCGAAAAATAACAGAATTTCATACAAAATTCATACAATACCAGAAATTTCATACAATAACAGAAAAATTCATACTTGAGTTCACAACATAAAACTTGAGTCCATACAAATATAAAGTCCACAAATAGTCCATACAAACATAAAATCCACAAATAGTTCATTACAACACAGTGCGGCACAAAGCTAACTTAATCATACATTGGGGTCGTTGGAGTTGTGTCCACTACCTCCAGAAGCCAATAACTGGTTGACGAAGTTGTGTAACGGGTTTGGATCCTAAAAAAAGATGACATTAATAACGGCATTGGTTACATGTATAACGACTATTCAAACAAATTGTTTGTCAAACTAACCTCTCCTGCATAAGCTCCCTCCCCTGCATAAGCTCCTCCTGGTGCTGGTATGACCGGTGGTGGCGTGTTGTGGCCCATGACCCCGGATCCCTACAAAATCAAGTTTAGTAAAGATTTGAAATTAGGTTGATACAAACGACAAGTCTTAACTAAATTGAATAACCTGAGGTGGAGGTGGAGGTGGCGGAGCATGTAATCCCCACTGAGGCATCGGCGGCTGAAATTGAGGGAAAACAAATGGTTGCTACTGTGCCTGCTGTGGAAACCAAGACTGTTGCAAATATAATATATTAGTTATAGAACCAATATCGAGCGTGTTGAGAATAAATAAGACACTCACGTTCATTGCTTGTTGTGCCTGTGCGTTGTAAGCAGCCATGTACTCTGATTGTTGTTGGAGAAATGCCATTTGTTTTTGCCGCATTTCTTCACGAAACTTTTCTTGCTGCTCCCTCATAGCTTCCTCCATGCTAGATACAGAGCGGCGACTACGGCTGCTACTACCACAGCCCGCCTGCGACGAAGAGCCGCCACGAGAACGCAACTCCGTCGAATCGATAACACCGGTAAACATAGAATATCTTGAAGAACAAGAAAATTAGCTATTCGGTCGTAGTTCCAATATTATTGAAAACAATTCACAAGTTCATACCGTCCATGCGCCTTGCCTCCAAGTGAATGCACAACCTCAGCGTCGATGGTAGGCGCTCCTCGCCAATCGTAGTCTTCTCCATACTTCTTAATCATCTCCTGCCCGTATGTCTCCTGCAATACAATATGAAGGTTCAGCACACATGTAATTTATAGCTATATGGCAAGAAAACATTAATCATAACAACAACTAACCATACGGCCGCTTGACTACACAACTCTTCGGAGATTTCACTGTTTTTCGCTCGATGCCCTCTCCTATAAACATCGATTGGGCTCGGGACAACTCCAGTTTGAGCCTCCTGCAAATATATGAGTTCAATCCTGTTTCATTTCTGAGTAAAACAGAATACTACATACTCACCATTCGCTTAGCCAACCGAATGTGTCCATCAGCCCCATAGGTATGGTTGACTACGACCTCATCATCGTCCTCGTCCTGCTGATGGCGCTGCCTATGTCGATTTCTGTTTGACTTCTCAATTCACTCGGGCGAAGCCCATATCTCACACAAAGCCTTGTAAGCCTGCGGCCGGTGTTCCATCCATGGAAGAGTTACCTGCATATAAAGCGTTAGCTCAAAATTACTTTCACATCTGAATGAGCTGTTAAATTAGATTTTTACCTCCATGTACTGGTCTACAGTCAAGTAGACATCTGAATATTGTCGAAAGTTATTGATAGAATGACCTCGGCGCTTCATGTACGCGTTCACAACCTGTAGACGAGCATTGGAAAATGCATCCCTGCACACCTTCTTCGCATTTTTCTCTAATACTCGGTCTGCATGCTCTTGAGCCTCAGGTTCCACACAATAGCGTCTCTGTCCAACATCGAAAATAAAATTAGTTCAAAAACAACTAATAAATGTTAGGTTGAAACAACTAATAAATGTTAGTTCGAAAAAATTACCCAAAAGTCGTGCTTGACGGCGCCTTGAGCTGTTCCATATGTAGCATGTGGAGCTAGTGCGAAGTGCGACCAGCTAGTGCAAGGAACCACCACACCTTTCGGGTCGGTGACAATTCCTGGGTTATGTAGACGACAGAGGTTACCTAAGACTTGATTAACCTGTCTATGGTGACCTCGACCGTCAAATGACGTGTCTTCCCATTGGCTGCATGACAAAAAAACAAGAAAGTCATGTCATATATATAGTGTAAAATAAACAAATAAGTAAGAACAAAGTGGCCAAACGTGAGTACCTATCACCAACCGGGATGATCAGTACTCGAGCTTCAGATTGTGCAGGCGCTGACGGAGGTAGGACAAAGTGGCCCTTCCGAGTGCCCCTTCGTCGAACGACAGGAGCCTCGGTGGTATCGTCATCCGCCTCAGCATCTATGCCCTCATGGGCCTGCTCGTCCTCCTCCTCATGGTGTTGCACCTCCTCCTCGTCATCCTCCTCATGGGCCTGCTCGTCCTCCTCCTCATGGTGTTGCACCTCCTCCTCGTCGTCCTCCTCTTCCTATGGACATGAAATAGAGATACGTAGAAATTTACATAAACATTTACATAAGATCAATTACATAAGTGACTGACAAATAAGATCAATTAAATAAACATTTACATCGGTACTCCGTTGTAGAGCGATAGGTGTATCACGTAGTTCTGGCCGAGCGTGTCTCAGCAACGCCTCCTGTCTGCTCTGGCTAGAAGAACTCCCTTGGAAAAGGGAACGTGCACCAGGGAGTATCCTGCTAGCCGCATTAAGAAACCCCCTAGCAGTGCGCTTTGGTTTATTCCTACCACTCATCCTGTTCAATAGAAAAACATTAAATGTATTAGCTCCATAAAATTAAGTGAACTAATAAAAAATCAAATAATACATCACATAATATGAAATTTTGCATTACACATCAAAATTCATCAGAATCACGATCAAGGAGTCTTCTTCGATCCAAAGCTCGCAATGTGGCTTTTTTGTTCCTTGGATTTCGTTTTCGTTTCGGTGCAACACACTCATCAGTAGTGACATCGTTACGGTCTCCGACTAGTGAGTTCAGTGCAACACCCTCATCGATAGTAAAAGTAGTTGGCAATTCTTCTTCTTGATAAACATCATCGGCATGTTCGTCTTCGAATTGATAACCAGCAGTGCAAGGAGTATGTAAACGTTCCCTAGGGTTCACCTTATGAACTACCCACCATGCTTCAAACTTCGGATTTGGGTACGACATATAGTAGACCTGCTCGCACTGGTGTGCAAGGATAAAATTATCATGGCCTCGAAGTCGTTCCTTGTGCTTTACTTCAGTTATACCATATTGACTTTGTCTAATCCCATTAGTGCTGTCAAACCAATCACATAGAAAGAATACTAATTTCAAAGGTTTGTTCCCTGCAAAATTAAACTCTAGGATGTTTTGAATGATGCCATAATAATTAGTTTCTCTGCCGAGTGCATCGAGTGCCCTAGTCAGAACTCCAGTGTTACGTGTGGCTGCACGAGGACGAGACTTTTCAAATTGGTCTGAACGAAAACGAAAGCCATTCACATCGTATCGACCAAATGTTCTGCAAGTGACCGTCCCATAAGATAGTTGTCTCAAGTCCTCGTGTATGTTAGGAGTCTTTGTGCACTGCAAATAATATACAGTTAAAATGACTACCTCACGTAAAAGGCTAAATGACATGAAAGTAAGGAATATAAAGAGTTTACATGCTCGCGAAACCAGTCAACAAAATTAGGTCTTCCTTGCCTCCCATGTCGTCGCATAGTATCGAGTTGTTTGCTTGTAGGCTGATGGGAATAAGTCCAATTTTCCTCGTCGAACTTACTGTACGACAAATAAGTAATTAAATATGGCTCCTTTGGTAAAGAAATTAAGGGGTAAAATAAAGACTTACATGAAATATGGCTCCATCTCTTCCATATTAGAGTACATGTATAGCAATGCGGACATTCTTTCATCCTTGCTAAGGTGGTAGAACGTGCCCTTACTAGTACTTGTGCCTCTCCATTGGAAAATGTTGAGATCACTGACAGGAGGTTCCTCATCGACATTGTATCGCATGGTAGCAGCATAGACATTATGTTCCTCTGCGAAATACACACTCGTGAAGTATGAAACCTCCTTTAGCAAAAAAGCTTCAGCGATGCATCCTTCTACTCTAGCCTTATTTCGAACCATGCCTCACAGGTTTTTGAGTGCACGTTCAATGTGATACATCCACCTATATTGTACAGGTCCACCAACCTTTGCCTCATATGGAATGTGAATAAGTAGATGCTCCATCGGATTGAAGAATCCAGGTGGGAATATTTTTTCTAGCTTGCATAACAACACTGGTATTTGTTTCTCCAACTTCTCCATCATATTTTTACTTATTTCTTTGGCACAGATCTGCCTGTAGAAATAACTTAGCTCAGCTATTGCTTGCCACGTGGCGTCGAGCATATAACCACGAAACATGACAGGGATAATCCTCTCCATTAATATATGGAAGTCATGGCTCTTTAACCCAGTTAGTTTTCCCGTTTTCAAATTCACAGCTCTTTTCAAGCCCGCAGCATAACCATCGGGAAATTTAATTTTTTTCATCCATCCCATTACCTCGATCTTGTCTTTAGAGGTAAGACAGAACAAGGCACGTGGCGGCTTACCGTTGTCATTGAGCACTTGGGTTGATCGGTCACAAAGCATTGCTAGATCTCTTCGAGCTTTCAGATTGTCCTTTGTTTTGTCAAAATTCATGCAGGTGTGTATGAGGGCTTCAGCAACATTACTTTCTTGGTGCATGACATCAATGTTGTGCACAAGAATCAATGACGACATATAAGGGAGCTCCCAGAGACCACATATATGTGTCCAGTTGTGGTCCACTCCGAATCCTTCGTACTTGTCCCCCTTTTCATTTAGGACAAGGTTGTTCAGCTGAGCATATATTTCTGCCGCGTTAAGACGTTTAGGCGGACCTTTGGTGACCACAGTGTTCTTTATAAAGTTTTTCTTATCGCTCCTAAAGGGGTGTTTCCTGGGCAACCAGCATCGATGACAATCGAAGTAAGTGATCTTTCAACCATGAGCAAGACAGAAGCAATCTGTATCTGAACCGCAATATGGACATGTCAATCTACCATGTGTACTCCAACCGGTAAAAATAGCATACGCCATGAAGTCATGCACCGACCACAAATACGCAACTCGAAGTTTGAATATCTGTTTTGTAAAAACATCGTATGCTTCAACACCTTTCCAAAGCTCCTTCAACTCTTCAATCAAGGGTTTTAACATGACATTGAGGTTCTTTCCAGGATAGTCTGGGCCAGGAATGATTAAGCAAAGAAATATAAATTCATATTTCATACAAAGAGAAGGTGGAAGGTTGTATGGAGTAACAAAGACGGGCCAACATGAGTATGATGATGCCATTTGACCAAAAGGTGTGAAGCCATCGGTCGCGAGGCCGATTCGAACATTCCTCGGATCAGCTGCAAACTCGGGATCAAACGTGTCGAGAGCCTTCCACGCATCCCCATCTGAAGGGTGCACGATTAGGTCATCGTTATCACGGACACCTTCTTTGTGCCATCGCATGTGCATAGCGGTTTTTTTAGATAGAAACATCCGTTTCACTCGAGGAGTTAGTGGCAAGTAGCGGAGCTGCTTATGTGCAACATCTGTCATCACTTTCTCACCCTCATCATTAACAACTTCCACAAATCTAGATTGTCCACATTTCAGACATTTTTTCTCTTCCGCATGCTCCTTCATGAAAAGCATACAATTATTTTTGCACACATCAATCTTCTCATAATCCATACCGAGACCTTTGATAATTGTCTTTGATTGGTACATGTCTTTAGGCAACTTATTGGGCTTTGGGAGCACATCTCCTAATAACTTTAAAATCTCATTGTAACAATTGTTCGAGAAAAAGTACTTGGACTTAATGGCCATGAGCCGAGTCACAAAAGCGAGTATACTCACATCTATGTGTTCATGCAACGGCTCTTTAGAGTCTTTTAGTAGTTTAAAAAATCTGGAAACCTCTGGTGTGGCAGGATCCTCGGAGCTTAGGTTGAATTCTGGACGTAGCGAATCTAGCATCTCATGCATCGCATCATCGCCCGCCCAATCATTGTTCTCCTCCTCTTCTACATTCCAGTTGGGTACTACCTCACCATGATGTTCCCACACCTCATATCCGGGCATAAATCCAAACTGACAAAGATCTAGGCTAACTCTTTCCTTATTAAGAAATATACTGTTTTCGTGCCGCCTACAAGGGCATCTAACAGTGCCGGTTAAGGACATGGCGAATACGTGGTCCACAAAATCTTTGGTCTTGGCTACCCACTCATCAGAATGACGTCCATTCCTACTCCAGCCATTGTACATCCATGCACGATCTTCAACCATGCCTGAGACTGTTAAACCGAACCATATCGTGAAAACATTATTCAACTACGTTAATGGTTTCGGTCCTATATATATGTGAAAGGGAATTAGGCTTACACCTAGTTCCTAAATAATTTTGGTGGTTGAATTGCCCAACACAAATATTTAAGACTAACTAGTTTGCTCTAGTGCATAAGTTATACAGGTGCCAAAGGTTCACACTTAGCCAATAAAAAGATCAAGTATTGGGTTCAAACAAAGGAGCAAGGGACAACCGAATGTACCTCTGGTCTGGCGTACCGGACTGTCCGGTGTGCCACCGGACATGTCCGGTGCACCAGAGGACTCCAATTCCAAACTCGTCACCTTCGGGAAATTCCAGAGGCAACTCCGCTATAATTCACCGGACTGTCCGGTGTACACCGGACATGTCCGGTGCTCCAAGGAAGAGCAGCCTCCGGAACTCGACAGCCTCGGGAATTCATTTCAACTGCTCCGCTATAATTCACCGGACTGTCCGGTGTACACCGGACTGTCCGGTGTAACAGCGGGGCAACGGCTATTTCGGCGCCAACGGCTACCTGCGACGCATTAAATGCGCGCGCTGCGCGCGCAGAAGTAAGGCACGCCCATGCTGGCGCACCGGACAATCTACAGTGCATGTCCGATGCGCCACCGGACATTCAGGCGGGCCCAGAAGACAGAGCTCCAACGGTCGAACCCAACGGCTTTTGGTGACGCGGCTGTCGCACCGGACATGTCCGGTGTGCACCGGACTGTCCGGTGCGCCATCGAACAGACAGCCTCACCAAACGGCTAGTTTGGTGGTTGGGACTATAAATACCCCCAACCACCCACCATTCATGGCATCCAAGTTTTTCACTTCCCAACTACTTACAAGAGCTCTAGCATTCAATTCTAGACACACCAAAGAGATCAAATCCTCTCCAAATTCCACACAACGCCCTAGTGAATTAGTGAGAGAGATTTGCTCGTGTTCTTTCGAGCTCTTGCACTTGGATTGCTTTCTTCTTTCTTGATTCTTTCATTGCGATCAAACTCACTTGTAATTGAGGCAAGAGACACCAAACTTGTGGTGGTCCTTGTGGGAACTTTGTGTTCCAAGTGATTGAGAAGAGAAAGCTCACTCGGTCTGAGAGACCGTTTGAGAGAGGGTAAGGGTTGAAAGAGACCCGGCCTTTGTGGCCTCCTCAACTGGGAGTAGGTTTGAGAGAACCGAACCTCGGTAAAACAAATCCGCGTGTCTCACTTCATTATTCGCTTGCGATTTGTTTTGCACCCTCTCTCGTGGACTCTATTATATTTCTAACGCCAACCTGACTTGTAGTTGTGATTATTTTTGAGAATTTCAGTTTCGCCCTATTCACCCCCCCTCTAGGCGACTTTCAATTGGTATCAGAGCCCGGTGCTTCATTAGAGCCTAACCGCTCGAAGTGATGTCGGGAGATCACACCAAGAGGGAGATGGAGACCGGCGACAAGCCCACTACGAGTCACGGGAGCACTTCATCGGAAGAGTCCCGCACCAAGAGGAAGGAGAAGAAGAAGGACTCCTCCAAAGGGAAGAAGTCTTCTTCACACTCCAAAGGGAAGGAGAAGAAATCCTCTTCTCACCACAAAGAGAAGAAGGAGAAATCTTCTTCCCACAAGCCGCATCGGAGTGGGGACAAGAAGAAGAGGATGAGGAAGGTGGTCTACTACGAGACCGATTCATCATCAACATCCACCTCCGGCTCCGACGCGGCATCCGTCACTTCTAAGCGCCAAGAGCGCAAGAAGTATAGTAAGATTCCCCTACGCTACCCTCGCATTTCTAAACATACACCTTTACTTTCCGTCCCATTAGGCAAACCACCAACTTTTGATGGTGAAGATTATGCTAGGTGGAGTGATTTAATGCGATTTCATCTAACCTCGCTCCACAAAAGTATATGGGATTTTGTTGAGTTTGGTGCACAGGTACCATCCGTAGGGGATGAAAATTATGATGAGGATGAGGTGGCCCAAATCGAGCACTTCAACTCCCAAGCCACAACCATACTCCTCGCCTCTTTAAGTAAGGAGGAATACAATAAGGTGCAAGGGTTGAAGAATGCAAAGGTGATTTGGGACTTACTCAAGACCGCGCACGAAGGTGATGAACTCACCAAGATCACCAAGCGGGAAACGATCGAGGGGGAGCTCGGTCGCTTCCGTCTTCGCCAAGGGGAGGAGCCACAAGATATGTACAACCGGCTCAAAACCTTGGTGAACCAAGTGCGCAACCTCGGGAGCAAGAAGTGGGACGACCACGAGGTGGTTAAGGTTATTCTAAGATCTCTCATTTTCCTTAACCCCACTCAAGTTCAATTAATTCGTGGTAATCCTAGATACACACTAATGACTCCCGAGGAAGTAATCGGGAATTTTGTGAGCTTTGAATGTATGATTAAAGGCTCAAAGAAGATCAACGAGCTTGATGAACCCTCCACGTCCGAAGCACAACCGGTGGCATTCAAGGCGACGGAGGAGAAGTAGGAGGAGTCTACACCGAGTAGACAACCAATTGACGCCTCCAAGCTCGACAATGAGGAGATGGCTTTAAACATCAAAAGCTTTCGCCAAATCCTCAGGCAACGGAAGGGGAAGGATTACAAATCCCGTTCCAAGAAGGTTTGCTACAAGTGTGGTAAGCCTGGTCACTTTATTGCTAAATGTCCATTATCAAGTGACAGTGACAGGGATAACGACAAGAAGGGCAAGAGGAGAGAAAAGAAGAGGTACCACAAGAAGAGAGGAGGCGATGCACACGTGTGCCGCGAGTGGGACTTCGACGAGAGCTCCACCGAGTCCTCCTCCGACGAGGACGCCGCCAACATCGCCGTCACCAAGGGACTCCTCTTCCCCAACGTCGGCCACAAGTGCCTCATGGCAAAGGACGGCAAAAAGAAGAAGGTTAAATCTAAATCCTCCACTAGATATGAGTCTTCTAGTGATGAAAATGCTAGTGATGAGGAGGATAACTTGCGTACCCTTTTTGCCAACCTTAACATGGAACAAAAGGAAAAATTAAATGAATTAATTAGTGCTATTCATGAAAAGGATGACCTTTTGGATTCCCAAGAGGACTTCCTAATTAAGGAAAACAAGAAACATGTTAAGGTTAAAAATGCTTATGCTCTAGAAATAGAAAAATGTCAAAAACTATCTAGTGAGCTAAGCACATGCCATGACACTATTGCCAACCTTAGAAATGAAAATGCTAAATTAATTGCTAAGGTTGATTCTCATGTTTGTATTTCCAATTCTAGAGATGATAATGTTGATTTGCTTGCTAGGATTGATGAATTGAATATTTCTCTTGATATCCTTAGGATTGAAAATGAAAAGTTAATTGCTAAGGCTAAAGATTTTGATGTTTGCAATACTTCTATTTCCGACCTTAGAACTAAGAATGATGTGTTGCATGCTAAGGTTGTAGAATTAAAATCTTGCAAACCCTCTACATCTACCGTTGAGCACACTTCTATTTGTACTAGATGTAGAGATGTTGATATCAATGCTATTCATGATCACATGGCTTTAATTAAACAACAAAATGATCATATAGCAATATTAGATGCTAAAATTGCCGAGCATAACTTAGAAAATGAAAAGTTTAAATTTACTAGAAGTATGCTCTATAATGGGAGACGCCCTGCCATCAAGGATGGCATTGGCTTCCAAAGGGGAGACAATGTCAAACTTAATGCCCCTCCTAAAAATTTTTCTAACTTTGTTAAGGGCAAGACTCCCATGCCTCAGGATAACGAGGGTTACATTTTGTACCCTGCCGGTTATCCCGAGAGCAAAATTAGGAGAATTCATTCTAGGAAGTCTCACTCTGGCCCTAACCATGCTTGTATGTATAAGGGTGAGACATCTAGTTCTAGGCAACCAACCCGTGCTAAGTTGCCTAAAAAGAAAACTCCTAATACATCAAAATGATCATGACATTTCATTCAAAACTTTTGATGCATCATATGTGCTTACTAACAAATCCGGCAAGGTAGTTGCCAAGTTTGTTGGGGGCAAACACAAGGGGTCAAAAACTTGTGTTTGGGTACCCAAAGTTCTTGTTTCTAATGCCAAAGGACCCAAAACCGTTTGGGTACCTAAAGTCAAGAACTAAATTTGTTTTGTAGGTTTATGCATCCGGGGGCTCAAGTTGGATACTCGACAGCGGGTGCACAAACCACATGACAGGGGAGAAGAAGATGTTCTCCTCATATGAGAAAAACCAAGATCCCCAACGAGCTATCACATTCGGGGATGGAAATCAAGGTTTGGTCAAAGGATTGGGTAAAATTGCTATATCACATGACCATACTATTTCCAATGTTTTTCTTGTAGATTCTTTAGATTACAATTTGCTTTCTGTATCTCAATTATGTCAAATGGGCTACAACTGTCTCTTTACTGATGTAGGTGTCACTGTCTTTAGAAGAAGTGATGATTCAATAGCATTTAAGGGTGTGTTAGAGGGTCAGCTATACTTGGTAAATTTTGATAGAGCTGAACTCGACACATGCTTAATTGCTAAGACTAACATGGGTTGGCTCTGGCATCGCCGACTAGCCCACGTTGGGATGAAGAATCTTCATAAGCTTCTAAAGGGAGAGCACATTTTAGGATTAACCAATGTTCATTTTGAGAAAGACAGGGTTTGTAGCGCATGTCAAGCAGGAAAGCAAGTTGGCACTCATCATCCACACAAGAACATCATGACAAGTGACAGGCCACTGGAGCTCCTACACATGGATTTATTCGGCCCGATCGCTTACATAAGCATCGGCGGGAGTAAGTACTGTCTAGTTATTGTGGATGATTATTCTCGCTTCACTTGGGTATTCTTTTTGCAGGAAAAATCTCATACCCAAGAGACCTTAAATTGATTCTTGAGACGGGCTCAAAATGAGTTCGGCTTAAGGATCAAGAAAATTAGAAGCGACAACGGGACAGAGTTCAAGAACTCACAAATAGAAGGCTTCCTTGAGGAGGAGGGCATCAAGCATGAGTTCTCTTCTCCCTACACCCCACAACAAAATGGTGTAGTGGAAAGGAAGAATCGAACTCTATTGGACATGGCAAGAACCATGCTTGATGAGTACAAGACACCGGATCGGTTTTGGGCCGAGGAGGTCAACACCGCCTGCTACGCCATCAACCGGTTATATCTACACCGAATCCTCAAGAAGACATCCTATGAACTCCTAACCGGTAAAAAGCCCAATATTTCATATTTTAGAGTTTTTGGTAGCAAATGCTTTATTCTTGTTAAAAGAGGTAGAAAATCTAAATTTGCTCCTAAAACTGTAGAAGGCTTTTTACTAGGATATGATTCAAACACAAGGGCATATAGAGTCTTTAACAAGTCCTCAGGACTAGTTGAAGTTTCTTGTGATGTTGTGTTTGATGAGACTAACGGCTCTCAAGTAGAGCAAGTTGATCTTGATGAGATAGGTGAAGAACAGGCTCCGTGCATCGCGCTAAGGAACATGTCCATTGGGGATGTGTGCCCTAAGGAATCCGAAGAGCCTCCAAATGCACAAGATCAACCATCCTCCTCCACGCAAGCATCTCCACCAACCCAAAATGAGGACGAGGCTCAAGTTGATAAAAAGGAAGAACAACATGATGAGCCACCTCAAGATGACGGCAATGATCAAGGGGGAGATGCAAATGATGAAGACAAGGAGGATGAAGAACAAAGGCCGCCACACCCAAGAGTCCATCAAGCAATCCAACGAGATCACCCCGTCGACACCATCCTTGGCGACATTCATAAGGGGGTAACCACTCGATCTCGTATTGCACATTTTTGTGAGCATTACTCTTTTGTTTCCTCTATTGAGCCACACAGGGTAGAGGAAGCACTTCAAGATTCGGATTGGGTGATGGCGATGCAAGAGGAGCTCAACAACTTCACGAGGAACGAGGTATGGCATTTAGTTCCATGTCCTAACCAAAATGTTGTAGGAACCAAGTGGGTCTTCCGCAACAAACAAGACGAGCATGGTGTGGTGACAAGGAACAAAGCTCGACTCGTGGCCAAGGGGTATTCACAAGTCGAAGGTTTGGATTTTGGTGAAACCTATGCACCCGTAGCTAGGCTTGAGTCAATTCGCATATTATTAGCCTATGCTACTTACCATGGCTTCAAGCTTTACCAAATGGACGTGAAGAGTGCCTTCCTCAATGGACCAATCAAGGAAGAGGTCTATGTTGAGCAACCTCCCGGCTTTGAAGACAGTGAGTATCCTAACCATGTTTATAGGCTCTCTAAGGCGCTTTATGGGCTCAAGCAAGCCCCAAGAGCATGGTATGAATGCCTAAGAGATTTCCTTATTGCAAATGGCTTCAAAGTCGGCAAGGCCGATCCTACTTTATTCACTAAAACTCTTGACAGTGATTTGTTTGTATGCCAAATTTATGTTGATGATATCATATTTGGGTCTACTAACGAATCTACATGTGAAGAATTTAGTAGGATCATGACACAAAAATTCGAGATGTCTATGATGGGGGAGTTGAAGTATTTTCTAGGATTTCAAGTCAAGCAACTCCAAGAGGGCACCTTCATTAGCCAAACGAAGTACACTCAAGACATTCTAACCAAGTTTGGAATGAAGGATGCCAAGCCCATCAAGACACCCATGGGAACCAATGGGCATCTCGACCTCGACACAGGAGGTAAATCCGTCGATCAAAAGGTATACCGGTCGATGATTGGTTCATTGCTTTATTTATGTGCATCTCGACCGGACATTATGCTTTCAGTTTGCATGTGTGCAAGATTCCAATCCGACCCTAAGGAATCCCACCTTACGGCCGTAAAACGAATCTTGAGATATTTGACTTATACACCTAAGTTTGGGCTTTGGTACCCTCGGGGATCCACATTTGATTTGATTGGTTATTCGGATGCCGATTGGGCGGGGTGTAAGATTAATAGAAAGAGCACATTGGGGACTTGCCAGTTCTTGGGGAGATCCTTGGTGTCTTGGGCTTCAAAGAAGCAAAATTCAGTAGCTCTTTCTACCGCCGAAGCCGAGTATATTGCCGCAGGCCACTGTTGCGCGCAATTACTTTGGATGAGGCAAACCCTGCGGGACTACGGTTACAAATTAACCAAAGTTCCTTTGCTATGTGATAATGAGAGTGCAATCAAAATGGCGGATAATCCCGTCGAGCATAGCCGCACTAAACACATAGCCATTCGGTATCATTTTCTTCGGGATCACCAACAAAAGGGGGATATCGAGATTTCATACATTAACACTAAAGATCAATTAGCCGATATCTTTACCAAGCCACTTGATGAACAAACTTTTACCAAACTTAGGCATGAGCTCAATATTCTTGATTCCAGGAACTTCTTTTGTTAATTTGCACACATAGCTCATAAGTATACCTTTGATCATATCTCTTTTATATATGCTATTACTAATGCGTTTTCAAGTATATTTCAAACCAAGTCATAGGTATATTGAAAGGGAATTGGAGTCTTCGGCGAAGACAAAGGCTTCCACTCCACTCTACTACTCATCCTTCGCCATCGCTCCGCATCACTCTCCATCTTTGGTATAATCTTCACTCATATGTTTTATTTGCCAAAGGGGAGAAAGTAGTTAGGTAAGGGCCTATATTTCATTCCGAGTATGCGTTTTTGGCGATTCATGCCAAAGGGGGAGAAAGTATTGGCCCAAAGCAAAAGGACCGCACCACCACCCTAATTTTAAAATTAATGGTTTTCAAATTGGAAAATTTCAAATTGGTATCTCTTTGTTCTAAAGGGGGAGCAAGTAGTATTTTCAAAACTTGATATCTCAAAAACCTCTTGAACACTAAGAGGAGAATTTATTTGAGGGGGAGTTTTGTTTAGTCAAAGGAAAAGCATTTGAAACAGGGGGAGAAAATTTCAAAACTTGAAAATGCTTCGCAAAATCTTATTCATTTACCTTTGACTGTTTGCAAAAGAACTTTGAAAAGGATTTACAAAAATAATTTGCAAAAACAAAACATGTGGTGCAAGCGTGGTCCAAAATGTTAATAATAAAGAAACAATCCATGCACATCTAGTAAGTAACATTTATTGGCTCAATTCCAAGCAACCTTTGCACTTACATTATGCAAACTAGTTCAATTATGCACTTTTATATTTGCTTTGGTTTGTGTTGGCATCAATCACCAAAAAGGGGGAGATTGAAAGGGAATTAGGCTTACACCTAGTTCCTAAATAATTTTGGTGGTTGAATTGCCCAACACAAATATTTAAGACTAACTAGTTTGCTCTAGTGCATAAGTTATACAGGTGCCAAAGGTTCACACTTAGCCAATAAAAAGATCAAGTATTGGGTTCAAACAAAGGAGCAAGGGACAACCGAAGGTACCTCTGGTCTGGCGCACCGGACTGTCCGGTGTGCCACCGGACATGTCCGGTGCACCAGAGGACTCCAATTCCAAACTCGTCACCTTCAAGAAATTCCAGAGGCAACTCCGCTATAATTCACCGGACTGTCCGGTGTACACCGGACATGTCCGGTGCTCCAAGGAAGAGCAGCCTCCGGAACTCGCCAGCCTCGGGAATTCATTTCAACTTCTCCGCTATAATTCACCGGACTGTCCGGTGTACACCGGACTGTCCGGTGTAACAGCGGGACAACGGCTATTTCGGCGCCAACGGCTACCTGCGACGCATTAAATGCGCGTGCTGCGCGCGCAGAAGTCAGGCACGCCCATGCTGGCGCACCGGACAATCTACAGTGCATGTCCGGTGCGCCACCGGACATTCAGGCGGGCCCAGAAGACAGAGCTCCAACGGTCGAACCCAACGGCTTTTGGTGACGTGGCTGTCGCACCGGACATGTCCGGTGCGCCATCGAACAGACAGCCTCACCAAACGGCTAGTTTGGTGGTTGGGGCTATAAATACCCCCAACCACCCACCATTCATGGCATCCAAGTTTTCCACTTCCCAACTACTTACAAGAGCTCTAGCATTCAATTCTAGACACACCAAAGAGATCAAATCCTCTCCAAATTCCACACAACGCCCTAGTGAATTAGTGAGAGAGATTTGCTTGTGTTCTTTCGAGCTCTTGCGCTTGGATTGCTTTCTTCTTTCTTGATTCTTTCATTGCGATCAAACTCACTTGTAATTGAGGCAAGAGACACCAAACTTGTGGTGGTCCTTGTGGGAACTTTGTGTTCCAAGTGATTGAGAAGAGAAAGCTCACTCGGTCCGAGAGACCGTTTGAGAGAGGGTAAGGGTTGAAAGAGACCCGGCCTTTGTGGCCTCCTCAACGGGGAGTAGGTTTGAGAGAACCGAACCTCGGTAAAACAAATCTGCGTGTCTCACTTCATTATTCGCTTGCGATTTGTTTTGCACCCTCTCTCGCGGAATCTATTATATTTCTAACGCCAACCCGACTTGTAGTTGTGATTATTTTTGAGAATTTCAGTTTCGCCCTATTCACCCCCCCTCTAGGCGACTTTCAATATGTATAGGCAAGAATAGGTTCTAAACCCACAGCAAGCTAGCAGGACCAAAAAAAATTCGGCAGCATGACCTCGCTGCCACTAAACAATATAAGAATGAACCACATATACCACGTACATATGTCTTTCCTAAACGACATAAACCACATATAATACTAATCAACAAACACATATATAATTAATCAACAAACACATATATATAAACCACTAATACATTAATAAACCACATATTATACAATAAAATATGGCCAAAAATACACCATATAATTTCAAAAATATACTAAACAATAGTATTAATCAAACGCACTAATCAACAAACACAATTACAACGATATACTAATTTCGGCGGCAATTAAATAAAAGGTCGTCGAAAATAAGAAATAAAATAGACAAAAACAATACCTTAATGGAGTCGAGGTCGATCCTAACGTCCGGGCTTGCGTGCGGCGCGTCGGCGAGGCACTAGCGGCGTGGCTGTGAGCGGCGCGGGCAGCGCGGCTTGGCTGTTGGCGGGCCGGCGGCGCTGCCGTGCGGCCGGACGTCCACACGACGCGGCGGGGGCGGACGGCGGGGGTCCACGGCGCGGCGGGGGTGGCCGGCGAGGGCGAACCGCGGGTGGCTGGCGGGGGCGGACGGCGGTTGGCGGCCGTCCACGGCGCGGCGGGGGCGGCGGCCGACGAGGGCGGACCGCGAGCGCGCGCTCGGGCGGCCGGCGCCGGAGGCCGACGGCGGGGGCTTGGGCGGTCGGCCGGCGGGGGCCGAGGGCGGGGGCGGCCGGCCGGCGTCCACGGCGCGGCGGCCGGCGAGGGGCGATAATCGGGAGCGCGCGCGGCAGGGGCTGGCGGCGACGGCGGCGGACGAACGGCTAGCAGCGCGCGCGGGATTGAGAGAGAGAAAGACAGAGAACAGAGGGAGGACGCGGTTTTTAATGTTTAATTTTCGGCGGCCGAGACAGGTGGCCGCCGAAATTAGGGCTATTTTCGGCGGCTACCTCATAGGCCACCGAAATTAGGGCTATTTTCGGCGGCTACCTCATAGGCCGCCGAAATTAGTACTATTTTCGGCGGCAGGCGCGGGCCGCCGAAAATAACTTCTAATCTTCGGCGGCCAGGGTACAGCCGCCGAAAATAGCACTGGCCGCCGAAAATGATCTACAGTGTTGTTGTGAACGGCACCCAGTTCACTGGCAGAAAGTTCCTGGACTTCTGCGAGGATCACCACATCCGGGTAAACTGGGCCGTCGTGGCTCACCCCATGATGAATGGGCAAGTAGAGCGTGCCAACGACATGATTCTACAAGGACTCAAGCCTCGGATCTACAACGACCTCAACAAGTTCGGCAAGCGATGGATGAAGGAACTCCCCTCGGTGGTCTGGAGTCTGAGGACAACGCCGAGCCGAGCCACGGGCTTCACGCCGTTCTTTCTAGTCTATGGGGCCGAGGCCATCTTGCCCACAGACTTAGAATACGGTTCCCCAAGGACGAGGGCCTACGCCGACCAAAGCAACCAAGCTAATCGAGAAGACTCGCTGGACCAGCTGGAAGAGGCTCGGGACATGGCCTTACTACACTCGACGTGGTACCAGCAGTCCCTGCGACGCTACCACGCCCGAGGGGTTCGGTCCCGAGACCTCCAGGTGGGCGACCTGGTGCTTCGGCTGTGACAAGACGCCCGAGGGCGGCACAAGCTCACGCCTCCCTGGGAAGGGTCGTTCGTCATCGCCAAAGTTCTAAAGCCCGGAACATACAAGCTGGCCAACAGTCAAGGCGAGGTCTACAGCAACGCTTGGAACATCCAACAGCTACGTCGCTTCTACCCTTAAGATGCTTTCAAGTTGTTCGTATGCCTCGTTCCCACACAAAGTTTAGTCATCAAGGAAGGGTCACCCTTGCCTCGGCAAAGCCCGACCCTCCCTCGGGGGCTAAAAGGGGGGAACCCCCTCTGCGTCGAAATTTTCCTCAAAAAAAGATCTTTTCTGCCAGAATGTCTTTCGTGCTTTTCGACTACTTCGAAAGTGGATCCTGAAAACGACGGAGTACATGTAAGCAGCCAAGGCTGACCGAGCCGAGGGACTCCTACGCCTCCGGGATACGGATACCTCACTCATCACCTTCTGTGATAAGTAACTCGCGTTCGGATAGGTGATTCCGCGGACCGAACAAGTCTTCACGCTCGAGAGCTCCTCTGCCGAAACGATTCTTCGGGCCTTCTCGACTGCGTCGGTGACAGAACCCTATGGACGGGTAAGAGTGCGCGTAAGCGGCAAGGCCGACCGAGCCGAGGGATTCCTACGCCTCCGGGATACGGATACCTCACTCATCGCCTTCCGTGAAAAGCAACTCTCGCTCGCACAAACAATTCTGTTACCGACAAACAAGTCCAGATACTCGAAACAAGAGGAAAAGAAACGCAGCTTTACAACACGACGATGGTGTGTTTGGGCCTCGGCGGCCACAGAAAACATACACACACTACAAGATAATCCGATCCTGCAGGCTCGGATCTTGACAGTTGAAGGGAGCAGCAGCACCCTCGGCGTCAACTACACCTTCAGCGAGGTCCGACCTAGCCTCGGACGGTGAAGCAGTCGGAGAATCTCCACTCTGAAGGACGACATCATCACCACGCCCAGGCCATCGCCGCTAGGGTCTTCTCCAGGAATCCAGCTCGAGCAGACGGCTTGGCCGGTCACCCCGAGGCCTCGGCCAGCTGTCCCCCGAAGACATCAACCCGGCTCGAGGCCTCGGCAACTCAATTCCGGCGTCGGTCCCGCCAGTGGACGACCCGGCCAGGCTCTGGCCGACCAAGTCTCCTTTTCGAGCCAACTCTGCCTCTGTTCGAGCTGACACCGCTACCCCCGGCTTCGGCTCATCGAAGAGCGACCGAGGGGTTCCTTTAACTAAGCAAGAGAAGCCTCGGACAGCAAGGCCGACCGAGCCGAGGGACTCCTACGCCTCCGGGATACGGATACCTCACTCGTCACCTTTGCACGGGGCGACTCACGCTTGGTGAAGCGGTTCTGTTAGCCGACAGACGAGTCTTAGTGCTCGAAATGAGGAAAAAACACGGCTCCGTGCCAAAAATACACACATGTTCAGGCCCCGACAGCCACAATGAACAAAAAGACCGGCATTCAAGGTGCCATTACAAACGGAACCCCGGTTCCACCTCCGCAGGTACGAACAACCCCACACGATTGGGGGGCCTGCGGAGCAACAGAAGACCGACGAACGGCTCGCCGTCGCCCGCTCCAGCAGCGGCGACGACGACGGCTTCTGCTCCGGGGGGCCGAACAGCAGCAGCGATGACCTCAGGGCGGATGCTGCTGCCATGAGGCCCTCGCCCATGCCCTCACTCGAGAGGCAAGGACGGGCAGAAGGCCGTAGAGTTGGAGGTCAGTCCGTGGGCGGCACTGGCTATCTCGTCGGCAGAGGAACCTCTTCCAGCTGCCGTGGCGGAAGGCGGCGCCGGGAGCGGCTCCGAAGCCACTCGGGTCAGAGAGCCAGGCACGCGCAGCTGCCAGCGCCACGAACGGCGAACGCCCTTCCCCCCAATCAATGAGGGAAGGAGCGGGCTGCCGCCCGCACAGGGACCGACCCCAACTCGGCACACTCCCCTCCCCAGCACTGATGATGAAAATCCTTGAAGCTGAGGGAGGGGCAGAGGCCGCAGCCCGACTTGCTTTTCCCCGCCATCGAACTGGAGGTCACCGTCTTGGGTGACCACCGGCGAGGGGGTGCAGCCGGGCTGCATGATGAAAATCCTTGAAGCCAAACGACGGCTGAAAGGTACCAACTTCCACGGAGTTGCGTTCCTCCAACGACAAGGCGGGAGGATTGCGGGTGTCCCCCATCCGGGGGCTCGGAAGGTGAAAGACACGATGCATAAGGGAGCGTGAAGACATGGTCGCCTTTCAAGGGGGTCACCCTCCTTTTAAAGGCGACTCTCCCTACTTGCGTCCCCAGTCGTCGTGGGCTGAGTCTTCTCCAACACGCTCCAAGGTCCTCCCTCTATGGCACGGGGGCTGGATCCCACGCGTCATGCAAGCTGGCCCAGAGCAGAAGAAGCCAAACCGCCGCGCGCAGTGCATGTAACTGCCCAGCGGTTACGAGCACTCCTCCACTTTCGCCCAGACCAGCGGGTGAAAGGGTGGGCAGCCATGCAGGCGGCATGCAACCGCGCCAAGTGGGCGCACCCCTCCGACTTCCAACGCACCCAGCATGGAGGCCCAGGCCCACGTGTCATGCAACCGGCGCGCCGGTTGCTACGTGCGAGCAACTGCACCGCCGCTCGCACCACTACCACGCCTCCTCGACTGCGGAACCAGTACCGCGACTCGAGGCAACCCTGCGTACAACCCAGTAGTGCCAGCCAGGCGCGACGGTCAATACGGCCAAAAATGGGCCGGCAGTAATGGCGGTGGCAGGAGGGCAGGAGCAGTGGTCACGTCGTCAGCCAAGCTTACGTCCCATCCAGGGGCAGCGAGAGAACCCTCTCTCACGGCGTGAAGACGGCGCGCCCGTGTTCCGTTCCTCGAACGGCTCGCACACGCTCAACGGCCGCCTCGCGAACCACTCGCCCCGTCGCATTAACTCCGCGACGGGACAGGCGGCGCCTCAGGCAGGAGAAGCAAGCGACGCTTCGCCTTCGCCATAATGACCGTGTCAAAGAAGGTACGCCACGTCATCCGATTTCGTATCCTTTTCCTTTTCCTCTTTCTCTCTCTTACAACAGGGACCAGGAAAGGGGGATACCCCGAAAAGGATCCTTCTCCGTGAAGGAAACAGGCCCCGAGCCTCCCTACTGATCAGAGGTTCAAAGGCTGGCCCCTCGGAGGGGTTCAACAGCCGCCTCAGAGCGCTTGGGTTCCACGCCCACTACTGGTCAGAGGTTCGAAGGCCGGCCCCTTGGAAGGGTTCAACGGCCGCCTCAGTCCACTCGAGCTCCGCGCCCACTACTGATCAGGGGTTCGTAGGCTGGCCCTCGAAGGGTTCACAGCCGCCTCAGACACAGAGCGAGGGATGACCCTGGGTATGTTCGATACATAACCAAGGCTCGGGCTACGCTCCTGAGGTACCCTAGGACATTTCTGAGACCAGCGGGAATGATCTTGTAACGGAATCCCATCAGAGGGAGGCATCGAGCCCTCGGACCCCGTCGAAAGGGGACCGGGTCCGGCAGATCACCCGTAGGTACTTTTGAGCGCTTCTCCGGGCCTCTAGCCGACCCCTAACAAATGGGGCACGGGCGTCCACTCGGATTACCCGCCAGCAGCTCACCGGAGACACCATGTTCGGCACCCTCCGAGGGCAACATGGCGCTTTCCCCCCCTCCTCCTTGCGGAAAGGCGACGCAGGGGCGTATGTAAAAAAGTCGAGTCTGTCCTTGACCGTCCTCTCGCCCTGTGCAGAGGCTCGGGGGCTGCTCTCGCAAACCCGGCTCCGGCCAAACCGTTGACAGCGTCAACATACCAGCCCGAGAACTTGGGACCCGACCGTGCACCCGAGCTACGACCAGTTCGCATGAGGAAACGACCAAACCAGCCGAAGCATTGCGCGAGGCATTAAGACCTCGGAGGAGTCAAACCACTCCTCCGAGGCCTCGGGGGCTACACCCGGCGGGTGCGCTCGCGCGCACCCACCGGAACAAAACGCAACCGAGAAAGGCTGGTCCCCTTGCAAAAAAGTGCGACAAAAGCCTCCAAGCGAGTATTAACACTCCCTTCGAGGCTCGGGGGGCTACTGTCGGGGACCATAATTAGGGGTACCCTCAAGGCTCCTAAATCTCAGCTGGTAACCCCCATCAGCACAAAGCTGCAAAGGCCTGATGGGTGCGACTAAGTCAAGGATCGGTCCATTCGAGGGACGCGATCACGCCTCGCCCGAGCCCAGCCTCGGGCAAGGGCAGCCGACCCCGGAGGATCTACGTCTCGCCCGAGGCCCCCCTCCAGCAACGGACACACCTTCGGCTCGCCCAAGGCCCAGTCTTCACCAAGAAGCAACCTTGGCCAAATCGCCACGCCAACCGACCAAATCGCAGGGGCATTTAATGCAAAGGTGGCCTGACACCTTTATCCTGACGCACGCCCTCCAGTCGACAGAGCCGAAGTGACCGCAGTCACTTCGCCGCTCCACTGACCGGTCTGACAAGAGGACAGCGCCGCCTGCGCCGCACCGACTGCTGAGCCACTCGACAGAGTGAGGCTGACAGTAGCCAAGTCCGGCCCTAGGCGCCATGGGAAACTCCGCTTCGCCCGACCCCAGGGCTCGGACTCGGGCTCAGCCCCGGAAGACGACGAACTCCGCTTCGCCCGACCCTAGGGCTCGGACTCGGGCTCAGCCCCAGAAGACGACGAACTCCGCTCCGCCCGACCCCAGGGCTCGGACTCGGGCTCAGCCCCGGAAGACGACGAACTCCGCTTCGCCCGACCCCAGGGCTCGGACTCGGGCTCAGCCCCGGAAGACAACGAACTCCGCTTTGCCCGACCCCAGGGCTCGGACTCGGGCTCAGCCCCGGAAGACGACGAACTTCGCTTCTCCCGACCCCAGGGCTCGGACTCAGCCCTGGCCTCAGCCGACGGTCTCCGCCTCGCCCGACCCGGGGGCTCGGACTCGACCTCGGCCTTGGAAGACAGACTCGACCTCGACCTCGGAGGAGCCTCCACATCGCCCAACCCAGGGCACGGACCGACCACGTCAATAGGAGGCGCTATCATTACCCTACCCCAAGCTGACTCAGGCTACGGGGAACAAGACCGGTGTCCCATCTGGCTCGCTCCGCCAGACAAGTAATGATGGCGCCCCGCACGCTCTATGACGACGACGGCTCTCAGCCCCCTTACGGAAGCAAGAGGACGTCAGCAAGGACTCGACAGCCCCGACGGCTATCCTTCCGCCAGGCTCCAGCGCTCCTCCGACGGCCACGACACCACACGAACTGGGTGCCAAAACCTCTCCGGCTGCCACGATGGCATGTACTTAGGGCGCTAGCTCTCCTCCGCTAGACACGTTAGCACACTGCTACACCCCCCCATTGTACACCTAGATCCTCTCCTTGCGCCTATAAAAGGAAGGACCAGGGCCCTCTTACAGAAGGTTGGCCGCGCGGGGAAGGACAGGACGGCGCTCGCGTGAGGCCGCTCGCTCCCTCCCGCGTGGACGTTTGTAACCCCCTACTGCAAGCGCACCCGACCTGGGCGCGGGACAAACACGAAGGCCGCGGGATTCCACCTCTCACGCCCATCTCCCTCCGGCTTCCTCCCCCCTTCGCGCTCCGTCTCGCGCCGACCCATCTGGGCTGGGGCACGCGGCGACAATTTACTCGTCGGTTCAGGGACCCCCGGGTTTCGAAACGCCGACAAATATATATACGTATTATTAATCATAGAAAAACTTTTTATGTGTATACTTTTACTTATCAACTATTTTCTTTGCGTTTCATACTGAATTTTACATCGCGCGCAAGGCGTGCGAGATACACTAGTGTGTAAAAAAGCGAGCTCCATCATGGCTCGTATTAGAGCATCTCAAAAATCTTTCTAAATTTCACTCACTAAATTATTATTTAGAAAATCATTTACATAAAAACCACTTTCTATATCTTTCTAAACTCCAACATTTTTTTATATATTGTTTCTACTCTAGAGAGTCCTTCACCTTTTCGTACTCTAGCAGAGTCGGCAAAAAATGTTTTGACGTCTTTTGGACCAAACACTAATATCTCTAAATCCCGCTCGTGGGGAAGAAGACCTAGGGGAACCTCTCTACGAGGCGACGGACTTGGTAGGTCACCAAACGAACCGCGGTAAGATATAAGATAAATAACACTTCCTGCAATGCACTCTTGAACTCTACCTCTATGTTGGCACCCTTTTAGGGCCAAATAGCAACGAATCCTAAGGCCTCCATGTGATGTGCAGGACCTTGGGTTCGGCTTTGTGACCCTCCGTGGTAAGGTGGCGGACCATCTGCGACGGCGCAAGGGAGCTCACGGATGAACTTGGATCTCGCTCCCGGGAGGGACATCATCAGGGTAGGATCCTAGGGTCGTCTTGCAGTCGGAAGGTCACCTTAGATGTCTCTAGACGATGTAGAGTCAAATAGAGATGAAGATTGATATTTGGTAAGGTACAACTAAAGGTATGTGTTGGGGACTTGTTCTTAAATGCTATGAGTCAAGAACAAGGCAACACAGAAAATGTTAATCGATAAAATCCTTCGTCCTTCGAAGCATTATTTCCCTTAGGATATAATGATATCCGGACGAAGGTTATGAAGGACATACCTTCATAAACACAGCATACAATGATGAAGAATGAAAACACAAGAAATATGAAGGATAACATGAATAATTATATATTATAATCAACTTGTTATTATTGCGAAGAAACAGTAATAAGATCGAATTACAAGTGTACCTTTTAGCTTGAAAGGAGATGAAAGTACAGGAGTGACGCAAAAGCAGAATGCCAAATCAGCGTGAACAGTACGGGGGTACTGTTCACCTATTTATCGACACGGGACACAGCCCATACAAAATTACATTCATGCCCTTTACATTTGGTAATAATTCTATAGTATTCCACCGAGGTCTAAATAGCCTTTTCATCTTTAAGTCGGTTTCATTTTCTGCTAGCACGCCGAAGCTTTCCCGCTCATATCTTCGGCGCTGTATCAACCTTCGTATTAGGCTTCTCCTACTGCAATTCCGACTCGGGTCCGAGGGTACCTGTTCACACATTATGCTCCAGGAATACTGTTAAATCCTGTTTTTGAGGACCTTCGTAAGCCGAAGGCCCCCAACAGTAGCCCCTCGCAATATTAATTTATTTTAAAATAATAAATTTAGATTGCGACATGGACGAAGGCTTTAAGCCGAAGGTCCGAAAAAACACCTTCCCTTTGCTAAAATAGCAACATTCACTGACAGACGGGGTCTTTCAATTTTCAACGCACTGGGCGTATAAATAAGATCATACCGCAAGCTCATTTGGCACGCTCTCTTGCCATCTGCTCCCGCTCACTCAATTTTTAGCTCTTGCACACCAAGATTTGCTTAGCTTTTAAGTTTTGAAGCTTCGGCATTGAAAACAGTTTTTTAGTGCTTCCGAAGATGTCTGAAGATAAGAAGGCTGCTGCCGAGATGAAGCTGAGTCTTGATGAAGAGAAGAACCTGGGGTTCCTGATAGCAATGTCGAAGACCAACACAGAAAAAATTACGAAAGAGATTTTAGAAGGTTTGTCTGAAGATACTGATGACAGCGACAGTTATGATGTGGATAGTGGTGGTGAAGACTCCGAAGATCGCCCCTGGCGACCAAGCCATTCAGTTTTTGGGAAATCAGGTATCAAAGAAAATCATCTTGTCAACATGAGGGGAAGATACTTCTGGGATTTATCCATTGTGAGGATCGACGAAGGAGAGAAAACTTGCCCGACTCCTGAAGAAAACGAAGTCGTAGTGTTCCGAAGCTTTTTGAAAGCTGGACTACGATTTCCGCTGAGCAGCTTTGTCGTAGAGGTGCTGAAAATGTTCGAAGTATATCTTCACCAACTTACCCCTGAAGCAATCATAAGGCTAAATATCTTCGTGTGGGCCGTGAGAAGCCAAGGTCTGGAGCCTGATGCAAAAAGTTTCTGTAACATACACGAGTTATTATACGAAACAAAGCCTTGGGGGAAGGAACAGTATCACAATAATTTTGGCTGCTACAGTTTCGTCTCTCGGTCTGGGTCAAGCTGTCCCGTGCCAACCTTTCGGAAGAGATGGCCCGGCGACTGGATGACAGAATGGTTTTATGTGAAGAATGACCTGACAGTACGGGGAGATATCAAAGGTATAATTATGCGCCCTATTTGGCAAAGCTTCGGCCTGCGGAGGCCGAAGATTGAAATGAACGAAGCTGCCGAGGAATGCCAGAGAGCCTTCGGTGTTATCTGCTCTTTTATTGGAACGAGAGATTTGGTACAAGAGCATATTGCCTTCAGAGTATGGCCGCTCGCGGAGAAATGGGAAATGCCGCAAGAGACCATAAAGGAGGCTGACGAAGGTGGCCTTATCAGGCTGAAGTATACTTTCAAATTTGGAGATAAATTCGTTGAGCCAGATGATAACTGGCTAAAAAGCATTGAAAATTTAAGTGATGAGCTGCTTGGGGTTTACTCGAAGGCTGAAGATACTGCATTGTCAGCAGCCTTCGGAGGCCGAAAAAAGAAAAGGCTGAACCGGGTGTTTGACGCAATCGGGTTTGTCTACCCTGACTACCGTTATCCCATTCGAGGGCAGAAAAGAAAAAACACAACCTCTGCGAAAGAAGAAGCTGCAACTGCTCCTAGCGAGCCAGAACCGAAAAGAAAAAGGATAAAGGTCCTCACACATCGGCCACGCTATATTGAACCAGCCTCGGTGCCTGAGTTCACCGGAGAGACTCCTTCGGCCACCGAAGCTGAAAAACCAACCAAGCCAACCTTGCTGCCAGAAGTCGCAGAAATGGCCGAAGCGCCAACAAGGACAGAATTGGAAAAACCAAAGATTTTGCTACCAGAAACCAAAGAGATGGCCGAAGCGCCATCGACAAAAGATATGGAAGAAATAAAAGGACCAACTGAGGGATCAAAAATATCAGAAGTTTCAAGTCCTTCAGCAAATGTTGAGACAATAAAAAATCAAAAGGTGCCAGCGGTGACTCCGAAAAGAAAGAGAATGGTCAATGTGCTAGATGTTCTGGAAACAATTAAATCCTCAAGCACACCTCCGAAGAAGACTGTTGCCATTCCCGAAGCGAAAACTGAAATTTCTGATTCAAAGGCTCCAAAGCAAGAAACTGAAGCTGAAGCTGGGCCCTCAGAGCCCACGAAGGTAAAATCCTTGGAAACCGAGGAAGAAAAAATAACAGAGCAAATTCTTGTTGAAGAAGTCAGTGCTATTGCCCCCGAAGCATCCCCCAAAGTCCTTGATTATATTGTTCGACATGCTTCGGGGAAAAAATTATCAGAAAAAGAAAAGCAAGAGGCCCAGCTTTACGCCCAAAAACTGAAGTATCCAAAGGGGGCGTTAATATTCAATGGCAGTGGAGAAGAAGACTTTTTGTATTGTCTCCCTGACAGCAAGGAGATTTCTGTCTGTCGGGAGATGAGCAAGAGCTTCGGATTCCCAACACTAGAAGACGGGCTCTCGGTGCTGTCGAAAAACGATCTGGCTGACAGCCTGGCATACAATAGCTTAAAGGTATAAAAAATAAGATCTTTGCACTTTTTCTTGAGACCAAAAATTTTTTTTGTTTGTTTAAACCTATTGACGCACACACATTCCTCCTTGCAGGGCCTTATACTTAGTAATGCCCTCAGGGCCCAAAAAGATGCCGAAGACGAAGGGTGCGCTATAGCCCTGAGCAACCTTCGTTCTGAAGTAATTGAACTGCGGAACGAAGGTCTCGAAAAAGATAAAATATTACATTCATTGATAAATAGAATAAAAGAAGACGAAGCTATGTTTAAAGGTCAAGCTGAGGCTCAGAAGCGTGAAATTGAAGATCTTCGGAAACAACTGGCCAGAGCCAAAGAGGAACGCATACTTGAAGAAACGAAGCGAGAACTCAGCGACCAATGGGCAAATCATTTAGAGGGAACTGTTGAAGAGCTTCGCTCGTCCAAGAAAAGATGCTATAACAAATCTATGGAGTGTGTTAAGAAGTTGAAAGCTAGCTTCGCCAGCGTCGGCACATTCTCGAGCGAAGAAAACTTTACAAGAGGCAACCCCGAAGGTCCCATCGAATGGATTAATCACGAAGCTGAGGCCTTCGAGGAAATTTTAAATAGCCGCGGAGACATATGTGCTTTCTCGGGTGCCAGGGGGATTGCCACCATTTTGGAGAAAAAGGGCTGCGATCATGTAAAGATTTTAGCGCAATCCGAAGCTGGCTTGTCCTTTGAAGATGCGAGAGATCCTTCAGCCGAAGCTAGCATGGTTGGTGGAAAATTTTTCACCGATGTTTGGGATAATGGTGGTCGAGAAATGGCTCGAGAAATTATCCAGAAAAGCGAGAAGGGCATTCACGACGCTAGAGAAGTAGCTGAGGCTGCTGAGAAGAGCGCAGAGCCCGAAGGGCAACTAGGTATTAACTAATGGTTTTTATTGTGTTGTAATTTTTGGTTCTAAACTTCGTTCGCAATTTGTAATAGCAATGTAGCCGTATCCTGTCCTCCTTCAGATCCTGCTAAAGCGTCCCCGGGCTCTCACCCGAAAGGAGATGACGAAATTAAAAAGATGGCTGAAGCTATTATGGACGAAGTTGTCAATCGGCTCCTGAATGAGGCTGCAGAAGTTGTTCTGAGAGAAGATTAAATACTATTGTAAAAACTTCTGAAATGTAATATGTGTGACATCTTGTAGCCCTGAATGTAATATACCTGCTTTTATTGTTTAATTCTTTACGATGCATGAAATTTTACATACGTACCGTTTTTGAGTCTTTGACGAAAAAACACCTTCCCTTCTTTTCATGCTTCGTGAAGAAGAATTTTCATTTGTCACAACAATATCCGTAGTGTTCTGATGAATAATATCCAAGCTTCGTGAAGATATTCTCCGAAGCTACACTTCCGAAGATCAATAGTGTATCTCCTTGCGACTTAGCATGATTTTCCCCTTTTTCAAAACATTTTTCTTGTGCCGTATGCAACATGATGTATGATGCTTATGCTATGCGAAATGATGCGATGATGTTATGTTATGTAAGATGGTGTTTATTCCGAAGATACACACACATTCCTGCGATAAAACACATAATCTTTTTGAATCAGCGTTGTCTTTTTACTATAAGCCTCCCTTAGGAGCTTCTTCGCCTTTTACTTCAGCGGAATCAGCGTTTATTTTTCGCTGTAAGCCTCCCTTAGGAGCTTCTTCGCCTTTTACTTTCAGCGGTATTCGCGTTGACTTTTCGCGCTTCGCCTTTTACTTAGGCGGTATCAGCGTTGACTTTTCGCTGTAAGCTCTGCATTCCCTTTGGAACGACTTTGGAGCAGAAAACTTACACTGCGCTCCCTTTGGAGCGGCTTTTTGTGACTTCGGCAAACTTACTCTGCGTTCCTTAGAACGACTTTTTGTTGCTTCGAAGAATTTTTGATAATTCGAAGGTCCTCTTTGTTATCGCAAATCTTTAAGCTTCAACAACTTAAGCCTGTGGAGAAAATATATTTTCCTTGTGGCAAACAACGAAACTATTACATGAAATCTAAACAATGTCCTTTATTACACAGAAAATAAAACTGAATGAAAAAGACCTCTATCAAGGTAGGATATTTGTCAATAGATGTGCTTTGACTCTGGCACAGTGCTGTTGACTGTGCGAGCTTCGGACTGTTCTCTGAAGTCCCTTTGGTGTGGAGCATATTGGCTCTCTTCTGGCTGCTGGCCTTGTTGCATCGGTGGTGGAGGCGGAGGCTGTTGCCAGGAAGCTTGAGGTTGGCTCGCCGAAGCAACAGAAACTGCAGGGTGGTTGCCTACATATTCTGGGATGTAAGGCGAATGATACGAAGCAGTGTGCATGACCTGCTTCGGCTGAGCCTGTTGTGCTGCCGCTTCGGCTATTTCCTTTTGCTTCTGGATGGTAACATGGCACATCCTGGTGGTATGACCTTTGTTCTCACCACAGAACAAGCAAAAAATTCTTCTCGGTTGATCGCCAAATCTTCCGCCGAAGCCCCTGGCGCCTCTGCCTCTCGGAGCTGGTGGTCGGAAGGAGCCTTGCTGTTGCCCCGAAGCCTGTGAGGAGCACTGTGGCCTTTGCTGTTGGCTCCCCCTATCATCATTTTGGGTAGAGTTATGAATTGATCTAACGTGCCTCGGGTAGAACCTCCCTCCGAAGCCCCTGGTTATTTCAGAAAACCTGAAAGCCTCCTCCCTTCTTTGGCGAAAATCATTATCGGCCCGAATGTACTCGTCCATCTTCTGGAGCAGCTTCTCCAAAGTTTGAGGAGGCTTCCTAGCGAAGTATTGAGCTGAAGGTCCTGGCCGAAGCCCCTTGATCATGGCCTCAATGACAATTTCGTTGGGCACTGTTGGTGCCTGTGCCCTCAAACGCAAGAACCTCCGGACGTACGCCTGAAGGTACTCTTCGTGATCCTGGGTGCACTGGAATAGAGCTTGAGCAGTGACCGGCTTCGTCTGAAACCCTTGGAAGCTGGTTAACAACAAGTCCTTCAGCTTTTGCCATGAAGTGATCGTTCCTGGTCGAAGGGAGGAGTACCAGGTTTGAGCAACACTCCTGACAGCCATAACAAAAGATTTGGCCATGACTGCAGCATTGCCACCATACGAAGATACTGTTGCTTCGTAGCTCATCAAAAACTGCTTCGGGTCTTAGTGGCCATCAAATATGGGAAGCTGAGGCGGCTTGTAGGACGGAGGCCAAGGTGTAGCCTGCAGCTCGGTGGACAGAGGAGAAGCATCATCAAAAACAAAATTCCCATGATGGAAACTGTCATACCAGTCATCTTCATTGAGGAAACCCTCCTAATGAAGGTCTTGGTGCTGAGGCCTTCGGTGTTGCTCATCCTGAGTAAGATGACGAACTTCCTCAGAGGCTTCGTCTATCTGCCTTTGCAGTTCGGCTAGTCTGGCCATCTTTTCCTTCTTCCTCTGCACCTGTTGATGAAGCATCTCCATGTCTCTGATTTCTTGGTCTATCTCATCCTCTGGCGGTGTTGGGCTAACAGCCTTCCTTTTCTGGCTTCGGGCCTCCCGAAGAGAGACAGTCTCCTGATTGTGGTCCAGCGGTTGAAGAGCTGCAGTGCCAGTTGCTGAAGCTTTCTTCGGCGAAGAGACTTTTTTCACGGATCAAGCTCGTTACGAAAAACGATCTAGTACCGCGAAAGGGGCTACTGTTGGGACTATGCTTCGCCGCCGAAGGTCTTGAAGGAAGAAGCAGCTCTCGGCTGAAGCTGTTCGTATGAGATGACCGAAGGTTCCTACTCATGAAGCTTCGCTACACCCACTCCTAAAGCATGAACGATAAATAAGGCAAAGAGATTGGTTTTATTGGAATATGTTCGGTGTTCTTAATTGGTCGTGTCTCTTTATATTTATAGAGGGGGTCTTGATCCGTTCTAGACGAGATCCAACATATTCCCACAGATTTGTTAGGGTAATCACGCGTGAGATAAGTACTCTCATCTAAGTTAATCTGATCGTGGACCGTCTGGACCATATAAGCGGACCATCCCACCATGGCCAGATGTTAAGTATGGTGCTTAACAACACCTACGAAAAAAGGCCTAGGAATTTCTATATTACAAAGCCGGTTCAAACCGTGGCAGCTAAGGCTATCCACGTAACCGGAATTTCTCCTATACGCTCGATCACGAATCAATGTCTCACGTGTGTCCCTTTGCTGCTTCTGCCTCTAGAAACTTCCAACAGACGCATCAAAGCTCTCCACGTAAATCTCTTTTTTCTGGCATTTCGATCCCAAAACTGACGGCATCGCCGTCGCTGAGCGACCCGGTCTCCATTCCGTCGCCGTCGCCGCCGCCGACACGGCCTCCGTCCGCCACAGGCCAAGCCTTCCCGCCCTCCGCATCGTTGGACGCGAACACCTCGCGGACGACCTTCTCGACGTCAAGCGCCTCGTCGCCGTCCTCGCCCTCGTCCTGCGGCGGCGGCGGCGGGATGAACGGCGGGCGCGCCACCTGCAGGATGCGGTCCCAGTCGACGCCACAGAAGAAAGGGTGCGCCTTGACACCGCGCGCGCCGATGCGCTTCTCGGGGTCCTTCTCGAGGAGGCGGGCGATAAGGTCGCGCAGCAGCGTCTACTCGCCGACGAGCTCCGGCTGCTTGGTGAGGACGCGGTAGAAGGTCTCCTTGCGGCTCTGCCCCCGGAACGGCGTGCGGCCGTAGAGCATCTCGTATAGCACCACGCCCAGGCCCCACCAGTCCACCGTGAAGTCGTGGTCGCGCCCGGCGATGATCTCTGGCGCTACGTAGTCCTCCATCCCCACGAACGAGTTCGACTTTCGGCGCCGGACGAGGCAGCGGAGGAGGCCGTGGTCGTCGTCGAGGACGACGACGAGGAGGAGGAGGAGGCCGTCCGCGAGGTGGACAGCGGCGACGACGAGTCCGTGGCCGGGGCGGCAGGCTTTGTGGCGATGGCGGTGCGGAATGGGAAGCACAGTGCGGCGCCCGCTGGATTCCTTGCACTGCCGCGGCTCGGCGACGGCGCGGCGACCAGAAGCGCCGGCTTGGGACTGGTCACCGGCGCGTCAGGCTCCTGCGACGGTGCCGGGAGCCGCGTGGAGAGGTCGAAATCAACGAGCATGATGTGGCCGCTGTCCTGGATGAGGACGTTCTCCGGCTTGAGGTCCCGGTACACGATGCCGAGGCTGTGCAGGTACTCGAGCGCCAGCACCAGCTCCGCGGCGTACAACCTGCGGTTGGAAAAACCCAAAAAAACGATCAGGGCAGAAATTAGCGGCCGAAATTGTCAGACACTTGCGCGGCTGAGCACCGCCAGCACGCTTCGCTCCTCCCTGCGCAGTGTGTTACCATCTATCGATCCCTAGATTTGGGAGGTTTCTGTGCGTGCACATCAAGATTCCAACTGATGCGTCTTGGTTTTTTTCCCTGGATTCTGCTGGGCAACTGACTGCGTTGGCTACAATTAGTAGTATCCGATCCCTTCTTTAGTATTATAATATAGAAATTTTGCAATATGACCGTCGAGATGAACCAAAGGTTGGTGATTCTAAACATAGCCTGTGAAATTTTCTACATGTTGCTTGCTATAATTATTGTTTGCAAATTCACTTTCAGGATACATTCACAGAGTTGGTCGTACCGCACATGTTGAGGAAGGCAAATGAAGTGCATTGTTGTTCTTACTACCAGTTTCTTGACCTGCCACTGCCCCTATACTAAATTAAGATAAATCACACATTTATTGGTTGTTTGCAGGTGACCAATGTTACTCTAACAGAATACGAGTTTAATAAGAAGAATGTGCCACATTTGTAATTGTAAGTACCCCTTTCAATATACCTGAATTATCCCAGCCCCCCTTTTGTCATATATTGTCATATATATTCAATTTGAGCCACTAAACAGGAAAACATTGTTGGTGATTACTTCCAGCTGAAGAATCCTACAGATTCTACGTTTTGGCATACAACTTTCACGCTAAGAAAGACATCTTTTATATTCATCAACTTCAACTTGATCTACAGGTAAATGTCTTGCAAAGTTTACATTAACTGCATAGCTAATATTACCTAAAAGTTCAGCTTATTCCTTACTGCCAACCTAGCGGATAACACAAATATTACTTAAATGCTGAAATTTTATATAGTCTATTTTGCATCACTAATATTATATGTATATATATATATATATTCTGTCTTGCAGCAATGTCAGGAGAATGAGCATGAGCTAATTGGTCACTATCACTCAGTTTAAAACAATTTAGTGACCTCTATTTGCATATGGATCAACAGGTTGTCGATACTAAGCATAATAGCTAAACGTGAAAAACTTTTTCAGACTATTTGTGTTGTAATCAAATGACATCTTCGGAACCTTGGCGACGCTTTGAGGAATCACTGGCCTACACAAAAACGAGGTAAATTCCTACAATTTTTTTGAAAGGTTTGTCACTTACATTTTCTCCATTGTAATTGACTGAAAACTAAAATTCTCCAACCTCTCTATCACATGCGTGCTGGTAAATCTGAAAAAGCTCAAAAACAAATACGTATCCCAATCTTACTTCTTGATTTATGTTTTTCCTTGCATTCTACCTTTTTCTCTCATCACATAAACATTTTATTACTCTAATGTTTATCCTATTTAGTTAACTGCAATTGACTAAAAACTAATTTTCCCTAGCCTCTCTGTCACATGTACATTTTATTGTTTTGTTATTTATGCGGAGAAATCCGAAAAAGCTCTAAGGCAAGTATCTCAATCTTTTTTTAGATTTATGTTTATTTCCTTACATAGTAGTTTCTTTGTATTTATATGTACAAGACCGTCCACTCTAATACTTTATTACTCTAATGCTTGTCCTATTTAGTTAACTGCAATAAAAATGCTTTCCATTGCTTGCATTAGCCTGTCAACGATTATTTTCTTCAACCTTTGCTCAGCTTCGTGGTTTTAGGGTTTGTTCCATTCGTCTGCGACATCTATGGGGAAAAGTATTTGGATTACTACCAGGTGCGTATTGGAGAATCTTATTCTAGGAATTCTTTCTCTGTCCCTCCCACCCTTTTCAATTTGAGAATGGAAAGGAATAGCATGCCTGTGTGATAATAAGCCATTTGAGGATGAGAAACATCGCCAAAACTAGCAGTCACCTCATTCTCCCTATACTAACAACATCATTTACATTTCCCACTTAAATGTTTTCTACTGAAAAGCAAATCGTCATTCAGTAACAAATCTGAATCCATAAACCTAATGAAGTAGACAATATCTTTTCCTTAAACAAGCCAGCTGCTGTTGGCCTCGTGCACGCACCGCTATGGCAAATACATTTTGTTTGATCATTGAAGTTTCCTTATCAAATAGTCTGCTGTTGGGTTCAGGTAGCTATGACTTTATTTCTTAATGCTTGTAGAAATATGTATTCATTCCATTGCTTGCATTAGACTATCATTGATGGTTTCTTTGATTAACTTGAACAATAAAATTGTTGTGGTACTTTTATCTATTGGGCTTTCACCATGGGTTATGTTTTTCCCTGATATAGGATTTCTATTCCTCACTCTCATATAGGTGAACTTGGTTCGTTCAATGAAAAGGATCCACTGGGAATGAATGGGAAGACTGGGGTAGCATCTTCATTAGCCGAAAGGAATTAGTATCCACTAGCATAATTCGAAGAACGAACAAAAAAAGGTGTCACTGATTAGGTAGGAGGATGGATGGATGTGGTCCAATCTATGTGTGATATCTTGCATGCAAATATATCAGAGCATAAAGGGAGCTTGAACTGCATAGTGATGTGAAGTTCCTCTGCATTCCTTAAGTGTGATTGTTCGTAACTATCTATAATCATTTACTACACTTCAGATCTTGTGCCATAATTTTTGCCAAGAGAATAACAATTGTACTTGGTTGCTGTGCGAGTTTTCAAAAAGTTCAGATTTTTTCACATCATCATGGTTAACTTTATATTTGCTCCTTTGCACTTATTTACTTCCTAACATCCATACAATAACCATACATTATATTATGATGTTAAGCGGGATCGAATGCGCGCATGGGCGCGCGCCATACACTAGTATAATAGACCATGGCTAGCAAAACAGCTTCAGCCTTGAACACTAGCAACACGCCCTGAACAAGGGCACAACCGCACAAACCTGAGGTGACGGCTGCAGCGTTGCAGAGCAGATCAGGATCGAGTTCGCAGCTGCGTCTGTCTGGAATGGACAGTGCCCCGTATGATATGTGCAGAAAAAGGGGTGTTTGGTTTCTAGGGACTAATATTTAGTCCCTTCATTTTATTCCTTTTTAGTGTATAAATTGCTAAATATAGAAACTAAAATAAAGTTTTAGTTTCTATATTTGGTAATTTTGGAACTAAAATAGAATAAAATCTAGGGACTAAACATTAGTCCCTAGAAACCAAACACCCCCAAACTCAAGGAATCTGTAAACTGATATGATCCGTATGTCGACCGGCAACAACAGCAGCCGGACCCGGCCGGGTCGGCCGTGCGTGTGCGTGGTGCCCCTGAGGCCATGGCCGCTCGTTTCTCCAACCCCCTCAGCCTACCTGGCGCCGTCGCACGCAACTACTTCACGAGTCGATTGCCCGGCGTTCTCAAGTCGCGTTGCAGTGTCTCTCTCATATCTTTTGTTGGAACTTTTATACACAGTAAATATGGCGCCCAACTTGGGCACGGGCCGGACCCCGATGCATGGCATGTTCAGCCTGGCTGCAGGGAATGCTCTTTGCGACTCTTTGCCAGTAACCGTCCATCACTGTTCTCATAGATCGAGCACGAGATCGACCTGTAGCTGCAGCACTGCGTGCTGCGTATGCCTTTCTGTGACGAGCGAACTGAGCTGTGAGCTTTGCCATGCAGGCTACAACTACAAGATAACTTTTTGGTTACGACGGCCAAATTGGCAGAGGTAGATAGAAGGGTTAGGTACGAGCGAACAGCAACCAGGATGTCCTGGTGCACTCGTTCTGGGCGCTTGCGCTGGACGATAGACGATGGCAAGTCATACGTGGACACACAGGCGCCGAACCATAATAATACTTAAAACGGCCAACCATTGCACAAATTCTGGTATTCAAAAAACATGGGAGTAGCATTTTGTGCTGGAAATGCGCTGCAGCCTGCAGAGGGTGGCTGTCCTGTCGGGCGTGTACGCACTGCTTCCACATGCATCTCCCTCACCTCTCGCCATACCTACCCCCCCTCCAGTGACCAGTCACGCACGCGCGCGCGATCCCTCGCCTACCTCCGGTCCCTGCCCGCCTGTTGCTGTATTTATTTCCGCCTCGTCTCTTCCCCATCTCGACAGCATCACTGCCGTGTAGTGTAGCTAGAGCCCGTGCACTGGTCCGGATTCGCAGAGCAAAACGGAAATGATCACGGTGGCAGCACCGGAGGCGCAGCCGCAGGTGGCGGCGGCGGCGGCGGTTGCGGCGCCGGAGGAGACCGTGTTCCGGTCGAAGCTGCCGGACATCGACATCCCCACCCACCTGCCGCTCCACGACTACTGCTTCTCGAGGGCGGCGGAGGCGGCGGGCGCGCCGTGCCTCATCGCGGCGGCCACGGGGAGGACCTACACGTACGCCGAGACGCGCCTCCTGTGCCGCAAGGCCGCGGCGTGCCTCCACGGGCTCGGCGTCGCCCAGGGCGACCGCGTCATGCTCCTGCTCCAGAACTCCGTCGAGTTCGTGCTCGCCTTCTTCGGCGCGTCCTTCCTCGGCGCCGTCACCACGGCCGCCAACCCATTCTGCACGCCGCAGGAGATCCACAAGCAGTTCAGCGCCTCCGGCGCGAAGGTCGTCGTCACCCACTCCGCCTACGTCGCCAAGCTCCGGCACGGCGCCTTCCCGAGGATCGGCACGGTGAGCGGCGGCGGCGTGGACGGCAATGCCCTCCTCACCGTCCTCACCATCGACGGCGACGCGGCCGACACCCCGGAAGGCTGCCTGGCGTTCTGGGAGCTGCTCACGTCCGGCGACGGCGACGCCCTCCCGGAGGTGTCCATCTCCCCGGACGACCCCGTGGCGCTGCCGTTCTCGTCGGGCACCACGGGGCTGCCCAAGGGCGTCGTGCTGACCCACGGCGGCCAGGTCACGAACGTGGCGCAGCAGGTGGACGGCGCGAACCCCAACCTGTACATGCGGGAGGGCGACGTCGCGCTCTGCGTGCTGCCTCTGTTCCACATCTTCTCCCTCAACTCCGTGCTGCTCTGCGCCATGCGGGCCGGCGCGGCGGTCATGCTCATGCCCAAGTTCGAGATGGGCGCCATGCTGGAGGGCATCCAGCGGTGGCGCGTCACAGTGGCAGCCGTCGTGCCGCCGCTGGTGCTCGCCCTGGCCAAGAACCCCGCGCTCGAGAAGTACGACCTCAGCTCCATCCGGATCGTGCTCTCCGGCGCCGCGCCGCTTGGCAAGGACCTCGTCGACGCACTCCGCGCCCGCGTGCCACAGGCCGTCTTCGGACAGGTCAGTGTCTACTGTTTCACCGCTAATCTTGTAATCCAAGTTTATTTTGCTGTTGAGGGAGCCAATTTTGAGGGCCGGATAGGCTGACGAGTCAAATAGCTAATATGTCGAAGAGTTATTTTACTGTTGAGCAACTAAAATTTAACTTAACAAGTCATTTGGCCAGTCTTTTGCAGATGCTCTTAGCCCACCAGACATAAAAATGTGACATCTCTAACATATTAAAGCACCAATTTTGTGTGTCATGTGTCGTGCCTCATATGCGAAACACGTAGATTTGCTCCTCTTCTCCGCTTCTCGCCTAACAAATAGGGCTTAGAAAAACCATCTAAGCCTAACACGATAGAGAGCCACACGCAGTCTAGCGCTCCCGTATAGTAACACATTGCTGGCTGAAGCAGAACGAGCGATCAAGCGGCCTAATAAAAAAAGGTCCGGCTCCTATTCAATTCATAACTTAAAGGCTTAGATAAGATGTAATATTTGATACACATAAAAAAATAAATTTAATACCGGAGTGTACACCATGCGTTGTGTGGTCGTAAAGCACAGACATTTATTTAACACACAATATTTATGCCTAGACGTGGTAACTAATCTGTATGCCGAAACGAGGTGAGCCCATACATCGTATCGTCACAAGACATTTATTTAACACACGTTATTTAGGCCTAGACATGGTAACTAATCTGTATGCCTAAACGAATTATTTAGTAATTGTTGGTACTGTAGCTGTGTTTTTATTTAGTAATTGTTGGTACTGTAGCTGTGTTTTATGTGGACCACTTTTAATAAATAGGGTTACCAGTATCATTCCTATTCTACATTAATCTATCTGAAAAACCTTATGGTGTGTTTGTCTGTAGAGTCACCATATGCTTGATGAGGTTATGTACTATATGGGTGTTTGGTTTTATGAATCACTCTATTCAAAAATAAGGTGGTGTATCATGAGTCTATTCCTCAAATTTGGTGTGATGACTATATTCCTCGTATTAGTATTAACTAAACAAATATAAGAAATTAGGTGAAGATGGATCAATTTATTCCATTCCGCAGACCAAACAAAAAAGTGAGAAATGAGAAGATAATGGACTAGCTTATTCATCAAACCAAACACCCTATATAAGTTCATCTCATAAATTTTGATGGAATCAACCTACTTCCCATGTATATACTAATTATTAGATTATAAGGAATGAGATAGTGATGTATCAAATTATTCTATTCTACAAATCAAATAAAAGGTAAGGAACGAGAAGAAGATGAACTAGCTTATTTTTCAAAACAAACACACCCTTAGAGTCTCAAGTTTATTTTATGGAACCAAGGCTGATAAGTCGTACTACTAGTCTCTAACTGCATCAAGCTTGATCCGAACAGACCTATAACCGTGCAGGTAGACACTAAACCTACTACATCCATGATGAATACTCTACGTATAACAACCACGCGTTGAAGTCACTGGGTCGCACCTCTGCGTCTGCATTATAGGCGTTCCCCACTTGTGCGTACCGTGCAGCGTGCAACACGACCGAGTGTTGGATTGGATGCTCCTGTCCCTGCTCGCTCGATGGAGACACGCAAGTCGTGCAACGGGCACGCCTGCCAGGAACATGTGCCTTTTTTTTGTCAGTTACATAACGGCGAAGTGCCCACGCCGCCTGGACGTCAGTCAGATCGCAACGCGTAGTCCGGCGTGGGTCCCCGGAACGGAAAACCGTCAGCCCGTCACCACGCCTGGGCCTCTCGTCCCACCTACCTACCGCTACACTACACTACCGACTACCCAGATCGTGTTCGTGCCGTGCGGTCGGCCCGACACGCCTCTCCACCCGCGAAGCCGCCGCCAGACCGCTCTGTTTCTCCGTGATTTTGGAGGAGCCGGGCCGGGCGGGTCAGTCACGGTCACGGTCACGCGAGACGCTGATTGCCTAGCGCGTGCGGTGCCGGTGCAGGGATACGGGATGACGGAGGCCGGGCCCGTGCTGTCCATGTGCCCGGCGTTCGCCAAGGAGCCGGCGCCCGCCAAGCCGGGGTCGTGCGGCACAGTGGTGCGCAACGCGGAGCTCAAGGTGGTGGACCCGGACACGGGCCTCTCCCTCGGCCGCAACCTCCCCGGCGAGATCTGCATCCGGGGCCCGCAGATCATGAAAGGTAAAGAGACGCCCGCCGCCCGCGCGTGACGCACGGTGCACAGTGCAAGTGGGTGGCTGACTGACTGGTCGCGTCCGTGTGTGGTGTGGTGTGTGTGTGTGGGCGCGCAGGGTACCTGAACGACCCGGAGGCCACCGCGAGGACGATCGACGTCCACGGCTGGCTCCACACCGGCGACATCGGCTACGTCGACGACGACGACGAGGTCTTCATCGTCGACCGCGTCAAGGAGCTCATCAAGTTCAAGGGCTTCCAGGTAACGCCCGCGCTGGCCTGAAGAACCTCTACTGTATCTGTATCAGTTGGTTTCAGCGTTTCGCCTCCGGTTTTCTGAGAGCTGTATCTGCCTGCCGATCCTTTCGCCCGTGCAGGTGCCGCCGGCCGAGCTCGAGGCTCTGCTCGTCGCCCACCCGTCCATCGCCGACGCGGCCGTCGTCCCGTAAGACCAATATCCTCTGCTTCGGAACCGCCAAACGCCGCAACAAAACTGCTCGTTCTGAGTGTGTGTGTGTGTATATGTATGCGCGTGGCAGGCAAAAGGACGAAGCCGCCGGCGAGGTCCCCGTCGCCTTCGTGGTCCGCGCCGCCGACGCCGACATCGCGGAGGACGCCATCAAGGAGTTCATCTCCAAGCAGGTACTCACCAGTCACGCAGGCTGGATCACGCCGCGCGCCTTGCTTATGCCATGAAGAAGTTTGTTCTGACATAACAGTGTACGTGTGCGCGCGTGCGCCGATTTTCAGGTGGTATTCTACAAGAGGCTACACAAGGTGTACTTCACCCCCTCCATCCCCAAGTCGGCGTCCGGGAAGATCCTGAGGAGGGAGCTGCGCGCCAAGCTCGCGGCAGCCGCGACCGCCTGAGGAGCTTGACGCTCAGGTTCCATGCCTTGCTACGTGCAACTCGTTTGGTAGTGGCGTTTACTGCCAATCCAGTGTATGGGTACAGGCGTGAAACATGAGGTACCGAGAATGTACTATCAATATATGCTTTGTATGCGAGTGCTTCGTCAATTAAGGACCACCATTTATTCCCGTCATGATTTTATTTCCCCCCGTTGGTGCATAATCCACCATCCAACACATTCATGGTCACTGGGACTGGGACTGGGACTCATCCATGAAACAAGACTGAGAAAGTGCAGCGACTTTACTGAACAAACCGAAAGGGGGCAGATACGAATCGTATGCGAATAGACAATCGATCCAAATCCTAAGGAATCTTCAATCTACCGAGTGGGTACATCACCAGAAAATAGCAAGCAAAGGCTGCAATTATAGAAGGGTACGCTTAAAAAGTTATCAGGTCATCCTTCTTTGGATCTGGCTTCTTCGGCCCTTCCTGGGAGCTGCTACCTCCCTTCTTGCCGAATATCATCTCGTCCAGATCATCAAGGATATCATCATCCCCACCTGACCTTGTTCTCGCGGCAGCTGGTTTTCTGACAAGGGCGTCTTCATTGACGGCAGCAGTCAGATCTTCATGTTCTGTGGCAACCGGTATGACAACTGCTCTCTGTTCTGCATGCTCCGAGGCCCTGGGCTGCTTCATCTCCTCGTACTTTGACAACACTTTCTGGATCTCGTCGTTCACGCTCAAGGCCTCGAAGAGCACAGCTTCGTTGTCTCCGACGGTCTCAATAATCCTCTGGATAGTGTGCTGAGATTGGTAGCATTGTTGCACGAGTGTGGCCGTCAAGTCATCCTGTGGTGATAACAAAGGAGTCAATCAGTCAAACAAGAAACTTCAGATAGATTAAGAAACAACATGTTTATTAAAGTTTCATTTAGCACGAAAACAGTTGGCCTTAACAAAGGATGTTAATGAACAGTGCAAATTCATACTACTTCAGGATGCAAACAACAGAAAAGGTGGAAATAATTGAAATATATACAACTAATCCAGCAAAAGTTGCAGTTGCTACAACTTCAGGATGCAGAAGATGGCTGCCCTTTAGTAACAGGGAAAGCAGTTAGCCAACTATTGCTCAACAAAACAAGGAATACTTTTTCAATCATTCTGATTCCTAAACAACTCCATAAAGCATGCTTATATTAAGTTAACTGTATCACTTTATTACCGTAAATATGGATGCACTTAGTAGTTTTTAATCAGCAACATGACACAATACGAAAAACCTTTTAATGCAAAAGATCCATAGAAACAATCTCGTGTGTTCAAATAGCTAATCACCTCATGTCATGATGGTACAGAACTTGACAAACAGAGTAAATGGAAAGTTAAATGAAATTGGGACACAGTACCTGCGAAGCATCCTGCTCAGGGGAAGAGGAAAGAACAGTCGAAAGAAGTTCTATGCTGTTACGAGCTACATCAAACGCTTCTTTTGTTTCTTCAGCAGTATATGTATGAACATGGACGTCTTCGAACGCCTGCTGGGGCAAGCTGGTTTCAACATCAGCTTCAGCAACTGATCGTGGGGGAGTAAATATGGGAGCCAAGCTCTCATTGTCACGTCCAGGAAACCGCACTCTTGATTTCAAGCTCTATACATGGAATGACCATGTTACACAGTGGTAATTTACAGACCTTGGTAACTAAACTACAAAAACATTGTGCAAGGATAAATCATATATTTATATTGATCTTCTGCAGCACTGCCCCATTATATTTTATTACAATAAGATATGTTCTCGCAAGTACTTCCATTAACCAGAAGTAATGTGCAAAGACATGAATTAGACATCATGATGATGTCTAAAATAATCAAGTAGAGAGCATGCATTTGCATCAAATCTCAAATCAAAACTAGCAAATTATTATAATAATAAATCCACAACTATAGGAATGATATAACTGCTGCCTAAGGCACTCTTTTTAAGTACCTGGACAGCTCAGCTGATTGTACAAAATTATAACAATAACAAAAATGTATGCAACTTATGGACTACAAAAGCATGAATAGCTCAGTGACTGCAATAAAGCAACCTTATCTCAACAATTTCCTCCTAAATCTGATTGTTCCTTATACTTGCATCATGGAACAACAAAGATTATTGTACTTCTATCTTTTGGCATGAAGTAGTATCAGAAAACAAACTGCTGCAGTTAGTAGTATTAGTCAACTGGAACAATATAAGCGTTGTGCAGTTGGTTTGGTTGAAACAATGGTAAAGAGAATGAAGGCTTGTGCTCACAAACCTTGTACGTTTCCTCATAGACTGGCAGATAGCGGAGTTCATCACCGGACTCTCCCCATGCTTCAATCAGCATAAGGGCCTTGTTCCTGTTATTCACCACGGTCTGAGGATCATCAATCAACCTGACCATCTCATCAAGAACCCGTTCGGCCGCAACTTCTGAGAAGGCCTTCTCACAGTTCTTAACAATAGTCTCAAGCAGGACCAATGAGAGGTACTGAACTCTCGCATCCTTCATCATGATCCTCTTCTTGATCCCATGTATAAGTTCCACACTGTTAACTTTCTCTGTGTTGATCAAGTCGCAAATCTCCAAGTTTGAGTTCCAATCAGGCCCGTCCAGATTCTCCGAGGTGGCGTCCTCAACAATCTTATCAGCGGGAGTCTGCCCCTGGAACAACTCCTTCATCTTGAAGCTCATGGAGCTCATTCCGGCCGTCATCTTCTTGCTGACCTCCGTCCCGGTGATCTTCAGGCGCTCACCAAAGGCGCTAACCTTTTCCATCAGGTTATCACTCATTTTTTGCTGCAGAAACTCCGAATTAGTCGAGAAAATGGGCATGTCTTAGTTAGATAACAAATTGGCGTCATGACTAGAAAAGGTTTCATGTCAAACTTCACGCGGGAGTTGAAAACCCAGAATTCTGGAAACTAGACTGCACTTCGCTTAGAGTAATGTTGCGCGCTAAGGACGAAAAATATATGGATTCGATTAGCAAATCCGCAAAGCAAAACGAACACCTAGAAGATCCCGTCCAAACACCAAATCCTTACTTAAAACGCGCTCGCTGCCAACAGTAGCAACGCGTGGACAAGCGTTGACATGTGAATGAATGAGAAACGCGAAGAAAAACAGTGCGCCAACAAGGCTAGGGTTTGGGGTGGAGCTTAAAGAGCCTCCAATGTACTCCGGGCTTCGAAAGGCAGGCCTGGGGGCGGCGGCCGGCCCAGCGGTGGTGGCGGTTGGAGGGGCGGTGAGCGAGGCGGCGGGGGCGAGGGCACGCCTTTTTCCCCCTCCGATTGAAATTAGGTGAGGGCGGAGGGTGGCACCGCCGCCGGCGCCACGACTCCGATTCGGATTAGTGAAGGGCGAGTTGGAGCCGTGGAGGTTGCGGCGCCGCTGGCCGGCGCGGCGGGGGAGTACGGCACGATGCAGAATAAGAAGAGTAGAGGAAGAATAACAGGAAACCGCGCGCTCGTACCTGTACCAGCGCACGCGCCCTCTAAAGAGTCCCGGCAAAATTAAGAGTTGATCTAAGCCGATCTCCACCCCCGCAGCAGTCCAGCACCAGTAGAGGACGACGGTAAGGAGGACGCCGGTGGAAGGAGCCCTGGCGTGAAGCGCGGCGGCGGAAGATCAAGATACTGGACACGAAATTTCCCCGGAAGCAGGAGAAGCGGATTAGGAAAACAGGGGCCGATGGGCGTAGGCTTAGCGTAGCTCCGCGACGGAACTAACGAACGGAATAATCAACAAGAGCGGCTTGTCTGACCCGTGGATTTCTCTTCATTCCGAGTACTCCCTCGGTGACTCGGTCCAATAAAAGTGTCCTTATTTTTTCAAAAGATTTCTGTTTTTCAAGAGAAATTAGTTTATTTTCTGTTAGAAAAAATAGAAATCCCTTGAAAACCAAGGGTTGTCAGGTGATTGAATCTTAAAGAGATTTCAGATACAACAAAGCAGTACATAGTAAATTGTTACTTTATGATTTGTTATTTGCCTCTACATCATATCATATAAAAAATGTCATTATCTAACTATACAATAATTGTAAATTATTATTTATCTGTGCACCAATATATCAGGTTTATGATCTAACGAGTGTTCTATTTTCAGAACCAAAAAAATAGAGATTATATCTATATAAATTGTAACGAACTGAAACTATAAATTCAGTCTAAAATATACGCAATAACCGTGTTCCGAAAGAAAGTTATAATTTAGACACCTAGATTTTAGCAAGTCTCTTGCTTTTATTAGATATCATGTTTGACTATTTATCTTATATAAAATTTTTAAAATAATTGAATAAGTAAGTTATTAAAGTGTAAACTAAATAATATTTATATAAAAATTTGAATAAAACAAAGAGCCAAATAAGATGTTTAAAAAGGTAAAAAAAATCATGAGACGGAGAGAGCAGTTGCTTCCTGGTGAGTTCTCCTGTGGTGGGCTGGTGGCCTTGCAGTTGGGACTTCTTTTCTGCCACCACGGTTAGTTATTGCTTCTAGACCAACCATAAACCCCGTTCCTCTCCGTCCTTTTCAATCCATATAATAATACGCTATTTCTGAATAAATCATTTTTCCCCTGATCGAGCAGTTACTTTCATGATGTGTGTGTAGCTTTTAATCATAAAGAAACGAATAGAAAAATTGCAAACACCGACCTCAAATTCCTTCTTCAACTCGCTCAAGCGGAGATAAGAAGATACGTAAAAATAATTCCATAGAAGCTGCTGAATGCTTCCCCCAAACACTGCTCTTTCAAGGGTTGATATAACATTTTAGCCGTTTACCAGCAGGCTCCGATTTGGCAGCTTGGAGAAGACGCATCAGCAGGGTCCGTCCGTCCACGGCGCAAGGCGTACAGATGCATCAGCAGGTTCACACATGCCACAACTGTAGAAAGGTGCCGTCTACCGATCACCAAACATCACGACGCGCGGGGCAGGCAGGCCGGCCGGTCAGGAGGCAATATCACAACACATGGCGCCACAAGCACCAAAACTTTCTGGTCGCGGTCGCACTGCTTTAATACTGTAATGGACAACCGAGGATGGAAGCTGCCAACCGGCAAAGCTACTCGTGGTAGCACAAATGTCATCCTGCCGAAAACAGCCTGCTAAAATAGGTTGAACATGGCAGCGCTCTATATACGACGAATATCTGATAGGTCAGTGCGACAGTTTACACATTTATACGCAATTTTTCTGCCTGGCATCAACAGATTCACATTCGAGCAATACCGAAAGTCTAGTGTAGCTTAAAATAGCAGTGACAAGCAGCAAGCAGACAGTAGACAAACTCCAGCAGAATATTCGTACTTGAAGGCACACACGCGCACCCAGTGATTTGCTTTTTTTTTCCCCAGACATCTAAAACTCAAGACGGCCAAAGCACTCTACGGTCTGGAATTTCTCGTAGATTGCAGCGTGAGGTACCTGTAAACACACATATCAGATTCTTGATGCTGACATACAGTGTCATATACGGGCATTAAGAATCAAGTGTCATACGCTGAATATTAAACTGATAGAATTACTGGTGCAATGCAGTTTTCGAAACCTGGACTTTACGAGTTGGGAACTTCATGGTTTTGGGGCTCTGACGTTCCAAACCAGTTTAGGTAAATCAGTCAGTCAATTCAATTAATAAGTGCAAATAAGTCCTCTCTTTTATTTATGAAATAAAAGCAAGAATCGCCTTATACGATGATAACGGAGACAAGTGAACGCATACCCACCCAAAATGTAGGGACAAGTACAAGTGCTGAGACGTGTGAATGATTGTTAGCAAAGAAATAAAGAAATTAATGCAGAGACCAACAAGAACAAGGTATCGCTGCAATCTGAAAACTCAACGTTCGAGGGTTAAGGATTACCTGCAAGTGTAGAACCCAGCAGCATACCATGAATTTAAGAGAGCAGCAAGATCACTATCAAGATTCAGGTTTGTGCCCATATCAGTGCTTTCCTCCTTCCCAGTATCAGATTCATTTCCTATATTGAGGACAAAAGGTGAGCAGTGAGACAAAGTATATATGTGCATTACCTGGCGCGAGTTCACCCGATTGGTATTGCAAGGGCTGTGAGTTGTTGGCTTATTCTTCTTATGTGTGATGTGTAGGAAATTTAACTATTCAGCATTATAAATAACGCAGCAGTGGAGAGAGGATGACATGTCAGAAAGGGCCTCTAACTGAGTTGGTTAGGTGGTCTGAGTAGCACTCCTCAGGTCCTGAGTTCGAATCCCAGTAGCAGTCAATTTCAAACCGAGGTTAAAAAAGATTATTTGTTGGTTCCCCTGGTGTGCACACGTGGGATGGATCCTCATGTACGGGGGGCGGATCCTCATGTAGAGGCTGGGAAGAATCAAAGCACGAGTAAAGATCTGACATATAGGGGGCAGACCCTCATGCTGCACGGAGGCGTGACCTTTCTTCGGGGCTTCGATTGAGCTTCTTTCCCCTACTGGACGAGTTTTTTTTAGAGAGGATGATAGGTCGCAACACCTTACAGCTGTCAGGGGCAGGAAAGACGTTTCATCTGCCTCGCAGACTGAGCTCCAGTGTGGCACACGAGCATGGTATGCCACGTAAGCAAAAATGGCAAAAGATCTGTTCAAATTTCTCTCCAGTGACAATAACATAAAGGCAATACGTTCATAGAACTAGCTATTCTTGGGAACATGTTTTAAGATGTTTGCGGAAGAACACTACTTCAAACAAGAAATTACTTACTTTGGGCGCCAGGCTGTCCAGATATCGTACTTCTCATAAAATTGAAGGCACCTTCAGCAGTCTTCATTGCAGCCTTAGCAACTTGATCATCATTGATAGATACATTTGTTGGGACCTGCATGAAGTTTGAAACGCTAGGGTATGCACTGTTTGCATCTGGGCATTGATCACCTGAAAAGAATCATATTATGTAGTTTATTTAAATGCAATGGAATAGGCACAATACTTATGAACAAATGAAGAAGGCCCAAACTAGGCACCTACAAGTCAATGTTGCGCTGCAGCCAGCAGTAGGTGGCATATAAGCAGAACCTCCACTTGGTTGGCCAGTTGAACAGCAGTAGACAGATACCAGGGGAACATTCCAATTGCAGCATGATGATTGAGTGGTGGAAGAGTGAAGGTCTGGTGCTGTGGCACTATAGACAGGAACTTGCTGCTGTTGGGTTGTAGAAGCATATCCTGGTGCCTGATAATTCCAAGAGTTTGTTTGTTGAAGTTGCTCAAGAATGTTCCGACTCTTCTCCTCAAGCTCATAGTATTGTCTCAGCAATTCATTGTACTCCCCAGTTTGCTGGCTTGAACTCAAATTTCCATCAGCATCTGCTGTGAGCGTTTTAGCCTCTGAAACATGTGTCTCTTTGCCTGGATCAGTTTCCTGAAGAGAAGCTTGCTCAACTGTCTGCCTGTCGTCAGAGGGCTGCTGTTGCTCAACTGTCTGTGCGTTGTCACAGTTGTCATCTTCCTCTCTGCACCTTTAAAATGTACAAATGAAATGAAATTAAACTCGATCATGTCTTGGAAGAATGTAGCGCCGATACAATAGCACAAGAATTTTAAATTGGATACATAAAGGACAAATGAGCATGGCCAAACCATTAGGAATATCAGGTAGACAAAATAGCAGATGTCCTTAGAGAATATAATCCATAACACTCATGTTTCTTACAAATTGCATAAGTAATTGATGATTGCATGGCACTGTCGTCCCAAAGCATTAGTCGAAGCAGTTTAAATAAAATGTGAATGCCAAACAGAACAGTGGAAACAAATATGGGAACAGCGAACAGCCATTTCTCAACAGGGTACCCTTTTTTTATTGTACCGGTCCTAACAAATCACACAATTTAATAATCATGTAAAACACTTCATTTTCTTTTGGATTGGATATAGCATAGGCACAAGCGAACAAACTAGCTTACTACTGAATGAAGCTACAAGCATAGGTATATATACTCACTCATCCACTGCTCCAGCAGTAATGGGCTCTTCTTCTGCTGCAGGAGCAGCAGCGTGTTCCTTCTTCGCATCCTTACTTGGCGTTGCTCGCCTGCTCTTGCAATGCATTTCCTGCCAATCATCAACAATTAGCCCGATGCAAAACAAAAGTTTTTGCAAAGAGAGGAGTCGAATGTACATAAATTTCTAGTCGCGATGCCGGTAAGGTAAAACCTCAGCTCTTCATCCCCACCCAAATCCAGAACCCCCAGCCCCAACCACGCCTACACCCCCCGACAGTAGCCTGTCAAAGCCCCCTCCCCACACACACACACACACACAAACACAAACTAGCAGCTGCGTCGGCGATAGACAGCGGTCCGGGAACGGAGAAACCGGGAGACAAGCAAGCATACATTGAACGTGGAAATGGCGCGGTCGAAGGCGACGACCAGCGCCGAGTCGTCCCACAGTTCGTCGCCCATGCCCATCTCCGAATCGCGCTGACCTCTATCGCCCTCTGCGGGTTTCTCTTCCTTCCTCGGGCGGTCGGGCCTAGTGTCCTCAGCAGCGCCGCCTCTCGAGGAGAGTGAAACGGAAAGGCGCATTCCCGATTCGCGAACCGCACGTCTGCTTTGCACCCAGCAGGCCAGCCCATGTTTGGGCCCATTAATACGAGGCCCATGGGTTGGTCCAGCAGACTAAGTCGGGCCATCGAGTCTTCATATACTGGACCTGGACCTTCTCTACCACGATTGTTCAGCCGCTACACGGAACGGGCCACTGATAAAACGACCGAGGCGACGAGGCCTGTGGTTCCTGTGGCCTTGTGACTTTGTGAGTGTGACGTGTCCCGGCGCAACCCGCCAGAGAAGAAAAGAATCCCTAAAAAAGCAAAAAAAAAAAAGAAGAAGAAGAACAGTGTTTGCAGAACCAAGGGACGGAGCAACGCGTCGTGTCATGGTGGCGCGCGAAAAAAAAAGAGGAGAGGCGAGCACGACGCCAAGGACACATGGTCACGTGGACATCCATGATCCAGTGGGTCTTCCTTGTTCCTCTCTCTCGTACTACATTGCTGCAGGCGAGCACGGCCGTCCGTCCGTCCGTACAGTGCCGAAAATGGGGCGGTGGTCAGTTTCCGAACTGAGAGGATGGTGGTTATTAGTCAGTTGCTCAGTGTCACGTCAAGCGTGTCTTATGTTTACTTATTATCCTCTGTTTCATCTGCGGAAGTGTTGCATTGTCTAAAAATACGAGTCGCACAGGAGGTGACGTTTGTACACATGCATGCATGTCTGCTTGGATGGGAAAGGAAGAAGGTTTTCTACTCTTCTACTGCAAAAGTGTGGGGGCGGAGAGAGAGGGAGGCGTCTATTGCCCTATGGGCTATGCAGGTGCATGGGGGAGGGAAGAAGAAAAAGAAGGACAGGGGTTGGGGCCTGCAATGCCGGGCGGGGGCGGGTGGATGCAGAGCAGCATGCAGCATGCACGCACGTCTGGTCGCCGTCACGGTCACGGAGGAGGGAGCGGTCGTATCCGCATTGCATTGGGCGGCAACGCAGCGTTGCGCGTCCTGCCGCATCCTGCTGCTGCTGCTGCTGACACCTTCATCGAGGCCACAGCGCCCGCTGCCATCCTACCGCCCGGCACTCTGCCCGCGTCGCGCTCGCTTGACGTGATGAGACCTCCGTCCTCTCCTCTCCTCTCCTTCCCTCCCTCGCTCGCTCGCCGTCGCCGGCCACACTACTGTTGCGTCTGCGCCCTGTCGCTTCCCTAGGTAGCAGGCAGGGTATACTGCTGCCACGCCTCTACTCTACTCGATCGCTTGTTGCTTCTCCTTGGGGTGCTCCCCAATCATAGCGTAATGGAGTGCCTCATCATTCATTTCTGTGTAGTAGGAGTAGTTTTTTTTTTACTGCTCCAAGCCTTTCTCCACCTCTGCTGCATGCTGCGTGTGCAGTCTGAGCCAACCGCCCACCCGTCGGCCATAGATTCTCCCTAGGGTTTCTGCTTCTGCTTCTTATCAACAGCCTGAACAAGAAGAGCCTCAGCGGCTGTAGCTGCTACCACCTCAATTTGCTGGATTGTTCTATGTAGTAGTATTATCCGTTACTTACAGGCTAGTGTAGACTTTGGTAGCGTTAATAATTTGTCATAGCTTATTAAATCCAAACAAAACTTTAATAAAACTCTCGCTGGCACTGTCTTTAGTAGAATAATACCAATTCATTTTGCTAGACCAGTCAAAATTCTTGCTGTAGTAAATAACAGTGCGTGGCATGTGGGATCGAGTCCTCCAGCCCCGACCGACCGACTGCTTGGTGCTTGCTGCATTGGTCGCGCCAGGACGGTTCCATACACTAGCTACCAGTGACAACCACGTGCTAGCTGCGATACTGCGAACGCTAGCGGTGGTAGCTTTTCATGCACTGCTTCAAAGTCAGTGCCAATTCGAACGCAGGCGGGAACAAGCAAGCACGGTCCCGTTGGGTACCGCGTCCCTCACGGTGACACGTATGCTGGCATACTCGTCCGGTCGTCCCTCACGGACCTGCGTGCTGCGCCTGCGCTGCAGGGGTCGGGCGGGCGGCCCGTACGGACCAGATTCTTGACCAAAACTATTAAATATCTACTAGCTCGCTTCTAGTAATTTTGACAGTTGTAAACTTGTAATAACATTTTCCCTATATCCGACATTATTTATGTTCAGAATTTACGCAATATCCGACATTATTTACGTTTAGACTTGAGAATTTTACCCAAAACATGTGATGGGCACACACAACATTCTTCATGCATATTTTTCACATGCACATCAATTTTTGGAATTGCCATAATTCTAAGATCCACAACTGACCTAAAAATCGAAAACCGCATGCACACCTGGTGGATGATGACGGTACCTTCTATAAAAGTAGGACCCCACATGCGAGGTGACAGTAAACATGATCTTATTATATATGTTTCACACTATTTTACGTTCAACCGTGAGGATTTTTACGCTCAAATCTAGCATCGTGTCCATAACTGCCATAAAAACATATCCGTAAGCGCCATGTAATCTGAACATGGAATGTATGCTAGTCGGGCCATACATACGTGTGTCATGAGGAAGGGAACTGACCAGGGCTTCCTGTAAATATTTAAAGCCCTAGGCTCTAAATAACTATATATATATATATATATATATATATATATATATATATATATATATATATATATATATATATATATATATATAGAGAGAGAGAGAGAGAGAGAGAGAGAGAGAGAGTTATTTGGTTGAGCCAGACAAACAGTGTCATTTGGTTGAGCCGGACAAGATGAAAGAATTAACTTGCTAACTTTTTAATAATAGAATAAGCGAAATCTTCAATAAAGTGTATTGGAAAAAAAATGACAGCACCTCCCATAAAAATGGCTATGGACATATTATATATGAACAGAGCTCCTCTCCTTAAATAATATGCTTGAGTATTAACACTGATCAGTAGCTCTCCAACCAGTAATTAATATTGATTTTTTTAGTATCTGATGGAACCGATAGCTGATACTAATTAATTTATGCTTCCGAGATTATTATTACTAGGTAACTTCAACTAAGAGCAACTATAATAAGCTGATTTAGGCAGGTTGTAATATAAATCAGATTTATAGTGATGTGAAGGGAAAAGAAGCCGAGAGAGAAAAGACGGGATGCTCGTCAGCGTGAGAGTGGCTTTCGTTTGCGTTTGCGCGAGTTCCGCATGCGCGGATCCCGCGGGAATCACGCGACGCTGAGCTAGCTCTGGATTCTTCTCCCAATTCGTATCAGTGCCCTGCGTTGCATTGCATGGACTGATGATGCCTGATGGCCATGCATGGGCGTCGGCCGCGCCTGGCGGTCGCGACGACGCGGTCAACAACGCAAGCTCGCGAGCTACTAGTGTCTCTGCGCACTCTGAGCGCGCTGCGTTGCTTGTGCTGCTTGCCTTGCAGTAGTACGTACGGGTTGCCGGCCACCCGCTTGCGCGTTGCGCCTCGTGCATGCGTACGAAGCATTGCATGCTCTGACGACGCTCTCATAACCTAGCTAGGATCGGAGAGGTCTTTGCCGGCCACCTACCACGATTAACGTCAAGTTCGCAGCTTGTTAGAGCGAAAATCCAAGTACGTATATAGAGACGATCAATGCCACGGTAGTACTGGCTCTCTCTCTCCCGTGGTAGACTGGTACTTGTACTACGCACTGTAGTTGATTTCGAAATGGTACAAAAACGGGAGGATCGATCGGAATCGTAGGAGTCGGGCTCGGATATCGATCCGTGTGGAGGGCCGGCCGGGCCAGGGAAGCTAGGAAACAAAAAGTAGGCAGCTAGTAGAGAGGCATGCAGCAGGAAGCTAGTGAAGATGGAAGCCTGGTCACTTCAGTCGGTCGGTCATATATCAGCGGGCGCGCGTCCATCCATCGGGTCGGGCAGATCAACGGGCAGCGCAGCATCAGCTGCATGCCGGCACGCACAGCTAGCGCTGACGCCCCCAACCTCCGTCGGCTCGTCGATCGTCCTCTTCCTACTTCAACTCCTTCCTCCACGCCGCACGCCTCTTTTCTTCCGATCCACTCTCTCCTGCTCGCCCTACAGTTCTCCTCTCCTCCTCTTTCTTTATTGTTGATGATCGACGCAGACAGTTGCATGCACGCATATCATCTCTCATGCGTAGGGGTGTGTTCCCTATATTGCCAAATTGACATGTCTACAGCTATAGCTGCCTACAAGTATATATTATTGCAATATTGGTGCATATGCGCCCTTGTATGCTTATTGCTCGGCTACGGTTGCCTTTCACACCGCGAATATTAAACAGAGCACGAAAACTAACTGCCTGGTATGTGAACCAATGTTTCCCGTCACGACCGATTCACCCACGCACACTCTCGGTCCAGTCTAATCCTAATCCACGGGAGTAGAGAAACATGTCACGTGCTCTGACCACACCTATGTGAGGCTACCGCCGCTCTGATTTTCACGCCCTGAGGCTTTGTTCGGTTATTTTCAATCCATATAGATTGGAAGGAATTAATACGGATTGAAAGATATTTTGACTTATTAGTGATTGAAACCCTTTTAATCCCTCCAATTTATATGGATTAGGATAGAACCGAACAAGCCCTGAGTGAGAAATCGACACCCTAATGGTGACGAACTCTCCAACCCCGAAGGTATGCTAAGTTATTATTCACACATCTAGTGGCGAGAGTTGAGGTAAAGACCTCAAAATCAATCAATGACATCAAGAACCGGGTTACACGAGAATCCTAATCGTAGATGATTTGCTAAGCAGAAGATATATTCTACTTAGCAAGTACAAGGAGGTGAAAAGCGGTTTAGCCCCAAAACAAATAGTAACCCTAATCCCTCCTTGTTACCCTCGAGCACCGAATAGAAGAAGACGCAGAAAGAGACAAGGCTTACCTGGTCACCAAGGAAGGAGGCTGACGCCGTCTAGACAGTGGCGGAGGACTCGTTATAGCGTAGTGTGGCGAGCGCCATACCTAAACGTTTAAAGTCTTTATATCTTTATGTATTGCAACTAATGTGTTGTAGCGTAGTGGTAGCGCTTTGGCCCTCGAATGTGTTGTGCTTACCCCCTGCGTGAGAAATTGACACCCTAATATATGAGATAGTATTCATACTACTTACCAGATTAAGTACCAGAAAGCCCTAACCAGGTATACCTCCGTACCGTACCAGCATGGTTCCGGTCGTGCATAGTTCTGGCTCGGACGAATTTTAACGTAAAACGTGAACTAAAACTGCGTAAATAAGTACGAATTTTAGCGTAAATCGTAGATCTATTCCATAACTGAAAGTCGCCTAGAGGGGGGTGAATAGGCGGAATCTAGAATTTACAACTTTAAACACACACTACAAGCCGGGGTTAGCGTTAGAACTAAAAACAAGTCCAGAGAGAGAGGGGGAAAACAAATCAAATGGAAATCAAGCGAGTGAACACGATGATTTGTTTTACCGAGGTTCGGTTCTAAAGAACCTAGTCCCCATTGAGGTGGTCACAAAGATCGGGTCTCTTTCAACCCTTTCCCTCTCTCAAACGGTCACTTAGACCGGGTGAGTTTTCTCCTTAATCAAACGGGTCAGTTAGACCCCGCAAGGACCACCACACACTTGGTGTCTCTTGCTTTGATTACAAGTCTCTTGGGAACAAGAATGAGGAAGGAAGAAAGCGATCCAAGCAACAAGAGCGCAAAGAACACGAACAAACACTCTCTCAAGTCACTAGGTGGTTGGAATGATTTAGGGGACTTGGAGAGGCTTTGATCTTTCGATTTGTGTCTAGGAGAGAATGCACTAGCTCTTGTATTGAATGAAAACTTCAGAAGACTTGGATACTTGGAGTTGTGGTGGTTGGGGTATTTATAGCCCTCAACTACCAACAAACCGTTGGGGAAGACTGCCGTCGATGGGCGCACCGGACAGGCACTGTAGGCTGTCCGGTGCGCCGCCACGTCACCCAACCGGTACGGTTCGGGAGCAGTCGACCATTGGCGCCGTTGTCTTCTTGTGGCACCGGACAGTCCAGTGCCACACCGAACAGCTCCTGTTCATTATGCGGTGCGCCACTGACTCTGCGCTCTGACTCTGCCGTGCAATGTTTCCCACTGTTCATCTGTTCTTCAGCTTTTGCAATCGACCGTTGCGCTAAGTAGCCGTTGCTCCGCTGGTGTCACACCCTGGCTTTAAGGAACAAAGCCGGGTGCATCTCATACATGCGCCAAAGAAGGCAACATATATAATAACAGAGTGTATAGAGATAAATGTCATAATATAATCAGAGTACTTATTACATAGCAAAAGTCTTACAAAATAAAGGATGAATATAGCAGGAACTAATATCTATCCTTGGCGCCAGAAAGCTGACTGGGAGACACCACCTAGATCAAGTTGAAAGCCTCAGAGTTAGGCGGCTCCTCTTCGACCACATGTTCTTCTCCTGTGGGGGGTGTGAGACATCAAGGGTGAGCTCACACATGTTCATCGCTCAACAAGTTGTCGGGAATAATGTGGCATGAACTCACCAAAGGTGGGAGTTCATGTGATGTGTAAGGCTGATCAATAAAATAAAGGCTGAAGCTGAGCGTTGCTTTTATAAGTTGGTCAAAATTTTATTAGCAGTTACTAAGTGTAAGTAAATACTAATGATAAGTAAAAGTAATAATAAAATAATCCCAGATGCAATGAAATGACAAATTGAGTTTAAGTTCCATAAATTAATCATGTGAGTGTCCGAGCCGCTCATGACCGTGAGCACGGCTAATATATCAGTTTTACACTCTACAGAGGTTGCACATCTTTACCCACAAGTCGTGTTACCCATTTGCCACAGAGTTGATCAGACCCCATACACCTCTACCAAGGAAGCGAGGCAGGGTACCACTACGAGGCTTTTACAAAGTTCCACTAGCTTCAGAAAACCCGCTACAGTTTATAGGAAGCTTCAATGCAGGAATCCCTCGCCTGACCGTCATCGCAGCAAAATCAACCCAAGGACCTCCCTACACTGACCACTCCCCTACTGCCCTTGCCCCTTTCGGGTAAGGTAGTCATCCACTAGCTTTCCTAGTTAATCAGCCAAGGGCGTCCCATTAAACCCTTGTGGTAGCACTGTTTTCCCGGGTGGTTCTCCATGTTCCCATTAACATAATAATCTTATCATGAACAATAAATAATGAACAGATAATAAAAAGTATAACAATGAATGATGAATATCTCTATACCCAAAGCCACATAAAGCAATAGCATGTACTACCCAAAAATTTAGTAGTAAAACCAGTGGTGAAACAAGGTATAAAGATAGTCAAAATCTAGGGTAACCTATTGGGTCCCATCAAAATTAACCTATGTAGATCATTATGATTAATAAGAACATGAATGGGTAAAAGAAGTGATCAAGGGCACAACTTGCCTTCAACGAGCTCCTGCTCAGCAGTCTCTACCAGCTGAACCTCAGGATCCTCAGTGGCTTGCTCGTCTACTCGCATCAACACAATACATACATAGTATAGCAAAAATTAACATCACACCAAACATGTAAATAAAATACACAATAATAATCTACATATTAAAATAAGAACCTAAGAACATGAATCATTAATTTTGGAGTTATAGATTTTAAGATATGAATTTCCAAAGGTTTAATGTGCTTGGAATAGGATTACATGAGAAATTGATTTTCTTACTGTTTTTATGTCCAAACAGAGACTCTAGGTGATAAACAATAATATTACAAAATTTTATAAACTAGAATGGGTCAATTTGGACTAAAAATAAATTTTCTATGCGTTTTACAAGTTTCTATAATTGTTTTTTATTTAAAACTAATTTCTATAATTATTTCTCTATTTTTAATCCTTTCTGGACTGGGCCTCGATTTCTGGTAAGTTCAGGGGCCTTGGCGCCAAAGTAACCGAGACACAGGCGACCCTGTCTAAGGACTGCGGATTGATTTTAGTATTTGGCGGGGGTTCTTTGATAATTCTACCAGTGCCGAAAGGTATGATGTAATATGAGCCGTTGGATCCGAGATCGAGCGCCTAGATTAGATCTGGCCGCTCGCGAAGCGGTACACCACGCCGTCCACCGGATCAAGATCCTACGGCGCCGCTTTTATTACAACCCGAGTGCCCAGGTTCGCCCGATCGAATCTTGACGGTTACGGTTTACTCAAGCGAAAGGGTATTCTAGGTTCTAATCCTAGCCATCCAGATCCCATCCGACGGCGCACGAGTGTCTTCCCCACCACGGCTGAGCAAAGCAGAGCGGCAGGGCTCGCGCTCGCAGACGGTGACGCCCCTGCGTGCCCCGACCCCGAGTCCCAGTGGGTAACTCCTAATCCCTAAAGTGCAACACAGCCAATACTTCCTTGCGAATGCAGTAGGGCTCTCTTATCGGTGTTTATCATAGCACGGCACCGACCACAACAAGAGCGGCTCCGCGGCGGCGAGGAAGTCCGATGAGCAATTCCCTCCACCCCAACTCCGGATTCGCCCCGACAAGACCACGAAGAGCTTCACCACCCGCCGTCGATGCACCACGGCCCGACCACGCGTCCAGAACGGCAAGGAAAAACGTTTTCCCCAGGCGGCGGCGGCAACGGCGCATCCAACTCCCGCGGCGAGAGCTTTGGGGTTGTCTGGTGTGGACGGGCGTGCAAGAGGGGACCCCTCCTATCATATAGGTGCGAGCACAGCGAGTTAGGCCAGCTGGGGCCTAAGTTCATGGCGCGGCAGTTGAAGCTCGCCCGCCATGCGCGCGGAGTGGGGAGTATAGCGACCTGGATCCTGGGCCCCACTTGTAAGCGAGACAGGGAAACCGAACGGAAGGGGAAGGCGCACAGCGTATGACGAGTTGGTCCCACAGTGCAGACCCGGTCACGGCGTGGGCGCGGGGAAGCGGCTGGCCAGTGGGCCACGGGTCGGCGCCGTTACTCAGTGCGCGCGGAGAGGGTGAGAGGCTGGCCCGTGGTGTCCTACTGTCGGCGCCGCGCGGTAGGAACGACCGTGCCCGTGAATGGATGACGGGGAGGACCCACACGGCAGAGACACCAGTGAAGCGGGCTGCGCGGTGAGAAAACTCTGCTGGGCCAAATTGGGGGTACTGAGGCCTAGTTAGGGGTTTCAATCGTTTTTCTTTTATATTTTTACTTTCTCTTCTCTTTTCTCTCTTAATTTTTCTTGTTTTTGAATCCCCATTTGAATTTCGAATTCGTGGTGAATTTGCACTCAGATTAATGTACAATTGAATGCACCAGTTAGGTAAGAATTTTATTTTTATTTTATTTTATGTAGTATTTTCTTATTTCTTTCCCATTTCTAGTTTTATTATTCCAATGCTATAAATTGTAATTCTTTGATTAAATTCTAATTTAGACATTAGCACATTTTTATTAATCCGGCCAGTATTAGATGCACAAACATAAGAACTCAACATGATGCAATAGCTTTTCTCTTAATGTTTTAGTAATGAGTTATTCTCTTTTACTTATGTTTAGTAACATGTCCCAAAGGTAGATGGCAAATCACATAAGGAGTTCAATTTTTTATAAGCTTTATAATTTGGGTATTACAAATCCTACCCCCTTAACAAGAATCTCATCCTCGAGATTTAGGAGGAATGAGGGAAAAGACGGGGGAAATCTATGCGAAGCTCTTCTTCTCTTTCCCATGTTGCTTCATCTTTTCCATGGTGACTCCATTGCACTTTGCACATCTTTATCACCTTATTCCTTGTAACTCGAGTCAATGTATCCAGAATCTTGACAGGATACTTCGTGTAAGTCAAATCACCCCGAACACTGAGCTCTTCCATTGGTAATTGTTCCTCATGGACACGGAGACACTTCTTAAGTTGAGACACATGAAATACATTATGCACATCAAATAGATTATTAGGTAGCTCGAGTTGATAGGCCATCTCTCCAACTTGCCTAAAAACTCAGAACGGTCCAATATAGCGAGGGGACAATTTGCCCTTAACCTTGAATCTCCTCATTCCACGAAGTGGTGACACCTTGAGGTACACATGACCACCTTCCTCAAACTCCAGTGGTCTTCTTCTATTATCATTGTAGCTCTTTTGCCTGGTCTGAGCTACCCTCAAGTTCTCCCTGATTATACAGACTTGTTCTTCTGCCTCTTGAATAAGTTCAGGTCCAAAGAACTGTCTTCCCCTAGTCTGATCCAATATAGAGGAGTCCTGCATTTCCTGCCATACAGAGTCTCGAACGGTGACATCTTCAGACTGGTCTGGTAACTGTTATTATATGAGAACTCAGCAAAAGGTAGGCTCTTGTCCCAACTACTACCATGTTGAAGGGCAAAAGCTCTCAACATGTCCTCCAATACTTGATTAGCCCTTTCAGCCTGTCCATCAGTCTGAGGATGGTAGGCCGAACTAAATTTCAACTTGGTGTCCAAGCACTCATGCAACTTCTTCCAAAACCGTTAAGTAAACTGTGATCCTCTGTGAGACACGATTTTCTTAGGCACCCCATGTAGACAAACTATTCGAGTCATATACAATTCTACCAATAGAGATCCCTTATAAGTAGTCTTGACCATAATGAAATGAGCCACTTTGGTCAGTCTATCCACAATCACCCAAATCGAGTCATACCCTGCTGGAGTGCGGGGTAGTCCAACAATGAAATCCATACCAATTTCTTCCCATTTCCACTCGGGAATCTTAAGCGGGTGCAATAGTCCAGCTGGTCTTTGATGTTCGGCCTTAACTCTTTGACACACATCACACTTAGCCACGTGTGCAGCAACATCCCTTTTTAATCCATACCACCAGTACTTTTGCTTCAAATCCTGATACATCTTAGTGCTACCAGGGTGTATAGAGTAATCAGAATCATGGGCTTCCTTCAATATAGTCTCATGAAGGCTATCAATCTCCGGAACACATATTCGATCCTTGAACCATATAGTACCTTGCTCATCCTCCGTGAATTCTGGCACTCTACCTTCCGTAATCAGATCCTTAATCTCTTGAATTTTAGCATCACCCACTTGGCCTTTACGAATTTCTTGCTCCAAGGTAGGTTCCAAATCAATAGTAACTCCTCCAATGAGTATCCCCAGGTTAAGTCTCCTCAAATCCTCAACAATCTCATCGGGTAGCTGGGCAACAATAGCTGAATGAACGTGCTCCTTTCGACTCAAGGCATCTGTAACCAAATTCGCCTTGCCCGGGTGATAGTGAATCTCCAAATCATAATCTTTAATTAGCTCCAACCAACGGCGTTGCCTAAGGTTGAGATCCTTCTGATTGAATATATACTTCAAACTCTTATGATCCGTGTATACTTGGCACTTAGTCCCCATAATGTAATGTCTCCAAATCTTAAGCGCATGCACAACGGCTGCCAGTTCCAAGTCATGAGTGGGGTAGTTCAACTCGTGTTTCCGCAATTGACGAGACGTGTAGGCAATCACATGTCCTTCTTGCATGAGCACACATCCTAATCCTTGGCCACATGCATCACAATAAATGTCAAATCCCTTTTGTAGATCTGGCATAACCAACACTAGTGGCGACATCAACCTCTTCTTTAATTGATCAAAGCCTTCTTGGCACTTCTCATCCCACTTAAATTCTCTTCCTTTCTCCAGAAGCGAGGTCATAGGCTTGGCAATCTTAGAGAATCCTTCAATAAATCTCCGATAATATCCTGCAAGCCCCAAGAAACTCCGAATCTCAGTGACGGTAGTGGGCACGCTCCATTCCATTATCTCCTTCACTTTAGCAGGATCCACTGCTATTCCTCCATTAGAAATAATATGTCCCAGGAATGGCACCTTGTCAATCCAAAACTCGCACTTACTGAACTTGGCGTAGAGTTGATTATCTCGCAGCTTCTGTAGCACCAATCTCATATGTTCCTCATGATCACTTTCACTCTTAGAATAGATAAGAATATCGTCGATGAACACCACGACGAATCTATCCAAATACTCCATAAACACCTTATTCATCAAATTCATAAAATAAGCTGGTGCATTAGTTAATCCAAATGACATAACAGTGAACTCATATAATCCATATCGGGTCGAGAAAGCCGTCTTAGGGATATCCGATGGTCTAATCTTCATTTGATGGTAACCCGTTCGGAGATCAATCTTCGAGAATATCCTAGCACCTCTCCTCTGATCAAATAAATCCTCAACGCGGGGCAACGGATACTTGTTCTTCGTGATAACATCATTAAGTGATCTATAATCCACACACATCCGCTGTGATCCATCCTTCTTCTGTACAAACAGTACCGGTGCTTCCCAGGGTTAGTAACTCGGACGAATGTATCCAGCTTCTTGTAACTCCGTTAAATGCTTCTTAAGTTCCTTTAACTCTTCTACAGACATCTCATATGGCCGTTTGGAAGTAAGAGTAGTTTTAGGTAAGAGATCTATGACAAACTCAACTTCCCTATCTGGTGGCATCCCTGGTAACTCCTTTGGAAAGACATCCGGAAAATTCCTTAACCACACGGATGTTGTCACCAACAAACTTCCCATCTACTAAGAATGCCGCTAGTCTGGTGGCGGTAGTTACTGCAATTCCAACTTCAAATCTTTCTCCTTTGGAACTGGTGAGTTCTATGGTTCTTTTAGCACTGTGTATAAACTGTCTTTGCCTTTCTTAACCATGACATACCAAGGATCACGTCTATAGTGCTCTCGTCTAACACTATAGGGGTAGCCCATCTGGGTTAGAAACATAGGTAAGAGAGAATAGTAGGCAAGGCAGGTAATTACGAATCATGTTACTTTGGGGGATTTATTAGCTAAGCAGATTGGTAATTTACCTACTAAAGCTAATTCATTACCTTATGGTGGTACATGCTAAGATGTCCGTTTATACTATTTCAATCAATCAAAGAAGCAAATCAGGCATTGATCATCAGAACAATCAACCAACATTTTAAAATAGAGAAAATAGTTTTATTTTCGTCCTAGGTTCCCTATCTCTTAAGAAGGTCATAAATGTAGGATTCAAGGTGTGAAATCCATCTTGTCTCAGAGTAGAGAAGGTAAGAATAATCAGAGTAGTAACAGTAGAAGGTGAGACAGGATCAAGATAAGTATAGAAAGAATCAGAGTGAGATAAGTAGAGAATGAATCAGAGTAAGATAAGTAGGTAAGGGTTTGTCCATTTTCTATCTAGGTTTCGTCCTACAGTCAACATTTCCTTTGATACCACTTCTGTCACACTCGGGCTTTAAGGAACAAAGCCGGATGCATCTCATACATGCGCCAAAGAAGACAACATATATAATAACAGAGTGTATAGAGATAAATGTCACAATATAATCAGAGTACTTATTACATAGAGGAAGTCTTACAAAATAAAGGATGAATATAGCAGGAACTAAAATCTATCCTTGGCGCCATAAAGCTGACTGGGAGACACCACCTAGATCAAGTTGAAAGCCTCAGAGTTAGGCGGCTCCTCTTCGACCACATGTTCTTCTCCTGTGGGGGGGGTGTGAGACAACAAGGGTGAGCTCACACATGTTCATCGCTCAACAAGTTGTGGGGAATAATGTGGCATGAATTCACCAAAGGTGGGAGTTCATGTGATGTGTAAGGCTGATCAATAAAATAAAGGCTGAAGTTGAGTGTTGCTTTTATAAGTTGGTCAAAATTTTATTAGCAGTTACTAAGTGTAAGTAAATACCGAACCATAGTAATGATAAGTAAAAGTAATAATAAAATAATCCCAGATGCAATGAAATGACAAATTGAGTTTAAGTTCCATAAATTAATCATGTGAGTGTCCGAGCCGCTCATGACCGTGAGCACGGCTAGTATACCAGTTTTACACTCTGCAGAGGTTGCGCATCTTTACCCACAAGTCGTGTTACCCATTTGCCACGGAGTTGATCAGACCCCATACACCTCTACCAAGGAAGCGAGGCAGGGTACCACTACGAGGCCTTTACAAAGTTCCACTAGCTTCAGAAAACCCGCTACAGTTATAGGAAGCTCCAGTGCAGAAATCCCTCGCCTGACCGTCATCGCAGCAAAATCAACCCAAGGACCTCTCTACACTGACCACTCCCCTACTGCCCTTGCCCCTTTCAGGTAAGGTAGTCATCCACTAGCTTTCCTAGTTAATCAGCCAAGGGCGTCCCATTAAACCCTTGTGGTAGCACTGTTTTCCCGGGTGGTTCTCCATGTTCCCATTAACATAATGATCGTATCATAAACAATAAATAATGAACAGATAATAAAAAGTATAACAATGAATGATGAATATCTCTATACCCAAAGCCACATAAAGCAATAGCATGTACTACCCAAAAATTTAGTAGTAAAAGTAAAACCAGTGGTGAAACAAGGTATAAAGATAGTCAAAGTCTAGGGTAATTCATTGGGTCCCATCAAAATTAACCTATGCAGATCATTATGATTAATAAGAACATGAATGGGTAAAAGAAGTGATCAAGGGCACAACTTGCCTTCAACGAGCTCCTGCTCAGCAGTCTCTACCAGCTGAACCTCAGGATCCTCAGTGGCTTGCTCGTCTACTCGCATCAACACAATACATACATAGTATAGCAAAAATTAGCATCACACCAAACATGTAAATAAAATACACAATAATAATCTACATATTAAAATAAGAACCTAAGAACATGAATCATTAATTTTGGAGTTATAGATTTTAAGATATGAATTTCCAAAGGTTTAATATGCTTGAAATAGGATTACATGAGAAATTAATTTTCTTACTGTTTTTATGTCCAAACAGAGACTCTAGGTGATAAACAATAATATTACAAAATTTTATAAACTAGAATGGGTCAATTTGGACTAAAAATGAATTTTCTATGTGTTTTACAAGTTTCTATAATTGTTTTTTTATTAAAAACTAATTTCTATAATTATTTCTCTATTTTTAATTCTTTCTGGACTAGGCCTCGATTTCTGGTAAGTTCAGGGGCCTTGGCGCCAAAGTAATCGAGACACAGGCGACACTGTCTAAGGACTGCGGGTTGATTTTAGTATTTGGCGGGGGTTCTTTGATAATTCTACCAGTGCCGAAAGGTATGATGTAATATGAGCCGTTGGATCCGAGATTGAGCGCCCAGATTAGATCTGGCCGCTCGCGAAGCGGTACACCACGCTGTCCACCGGATCAAGATCCTACGGCGCCGCTTTTATTACAACCCGAGTGCCCAGGTCCACCCGATCGAATTTTGACGGTTACGGTTTACTCAAGCGAAAGGGTATTCTAGGTTCTAATCCTAGCCGTCCAGATCCCATCCGACGGCGCACGAGTGTCTTCCCCACCACGGCTGAGCAAAGCAGAGCGGCAGGGCTCATGCTCGCCGGCGGCGACGCCCCTGCGTGCCCCGACCCCGAGTCCCAGTGGGTAACTCCTAATCCCTAAAGCGCAACACAGCCAATACTTCCTTGCGAATGCAGTAGGGCTCTCTTACCGGTGTTTATCGAAGCACGGCACCGACCACAGCAAGAGCGGCTCCGCGGCGGCGAGGAAGTCCGATGAGCAATTCCCTCCACCCCGACTCCGGATTCGCCCCAACAAGACCACGAAGAGCTTCACCACCCGCCCTCGATGCACCACGGCCCGACCACGCGTCCAGAACGGCAAGGAAAAACGTTTTCCCCAGGCGGCGTAGGCAACGGCGCATCCAACTCCCGCGGCGAGAGCTTTGGGGTTGTCTGGTGTGGACGGGCGTGCAAGAGGGGACCCCTCCTATCATATAGGTGCGAGCACAGCGGGTTAGGCCAGCTGGGGCCTAAGTTCACGGTGTGGCGGTTGAAGCTCGCCCGCCATGTGCGCGGAGTGGGGAGGATAGCGACCTGGATCCTGGGCCCCACTTGTAAGCGAGACAGGGAAACCGGACGGAAGGGGAAGGCGCACAACGTATGACGAGTTGGTCCCACAGTGCAGACCCGGTCACGGCGTGGGCGCGGGGAAGCGGCTGGCCAGTGGGCCACGGGTCGGCGCCGTTACTCAGTGCGCGCGGAGAGGGTGAGAGGCTGGCCCGTGGGGTCCTACTGTCGGCGCCGCGCGGTAGGAACGACCGCGCCCGTGAATGGATGACGGGGAGGACCCACACGGCAGAGACACCAGTGAAGCGGGCTGCGCGGTGAGAAAACTCTGTTGGGCCAAATTGGGGGTACTGAGGCCTAGTTAGGGGTTTCATTCGTTTTTCTTTTATATTTTTACTTTCTCTTCTCTTTTCTCTCTTAATTTTTCTTGTTTTTGAATCCCCATTTGAATTTCGAATTCGTGGTGAATTTGCACTCAGATTAATGTACAATTGAATGCACCAGTTAGGTAAGAATTTTATTTTTATTTTTATTTTATTTTATGTAGTATTTTCTTATTTCTTTCCCATTTCTAGTTTTATTATTCCAATGCTCTAAATTGTAATTCTTTGATTAAATTCTAATTTAGACATTAGCACATTTTTATTAATCCGGCCAGTATTAGATGCACAAACATAAGAACTCAACATAATGCAATAGCTTTTCTCTTAATGTTTTAGTAATGAGTTATTCTCTTTTACTTATGTTTAGTAATATGTCCCAAAGGTAGATGGCAAATCACATAAGGAGTTCAATTTTTTTTATAAGCTTTATAATTTGGGTATTACAGCTCGTGCACCGGACCGTCTGGTGGCATACCGGACAGTCCGGTGAATTATAGCGGAGTGCGCCTGGAGAAACCCGAGAGGGGCTGGTTCAGTTCTGTACGGATCTGGTGCACCGGACACTGTCCGGTGGCACACCGAACAGTCCGGTGCGCCAGTCCACAGCACACTTGGTTTCTTTGCTACTTTGAGTTTGGATCACTAACTTGTATATTTATTGGTTTGTGTTGAACCTTTATGCACCTGTAGAACATGTATTCTAGAACAAAATAGTTAGTCCATTTGTTTGTGTTGGGCATATAACCACCAAAATTAATTATGGGAAAAGGTTAATCCTATTTCCCTTTCAGTAACAATGAATGGGGCCCGAAAATTATGGAGTGGAAAACGCGTGTGGGTTCTGGCTCGGCCGAATTTCAGCATAAAACGACAACAAAAATAGCGTAAATGGGTACAAAATTTAGCGTAAATCCCCAATCTGTTTCATAACGACGAATGGAGCCTAAATTACGGCGAGAAAATCGCATGCGTACGATAGTGTGTGCGTGGGTTCTGGCTCAGACGGATTTAAGCGTAAAACGTGAAATAAAATAGCGTAAATGAGTACAATTTTTTGAGTGGATCGTCGACTGTTTCGTAACTCTCCGCACGAGATTGTCGTAAAACACATAATAAATGTCGTAAATTGACGCAAAATGCAACAAGAAGTGATTCGAGGTAATTGTAGTATATGAAGGGCATTTTCAGTAATCAAGAATCATCGTATCTTTGTTCCGCAAACAAGCTAGATCAGTCAAAATATTACACACGCTCTAACGAAAATTCAATACAACAATTAAAAAAGGCGAATGCTTGGCAGAAACCTTTTCAAGCTCCTCTCGACTGCTTTTGCGATCTCATTCTTCTCCTGAAATGCATCGTCCAAGTCCAGCTTTGGAACGGTAGCTCTGATGACTGGAATAATCAATCAAGAGCCATGAGGACTGCCTCTTTCACGCTGTGCAGTGTAGATAACATAATTTTCTCCCCTTAGGTACAATTTATGTCTCTAGATTAGGAAGCATAAAAACAATCAATTTGCTTAGGGTATGCAAGGACTCGAAGAGATCAAATACAGAGCAACGGAGACATGACAAGCACAAAATAGGATGCGTACATGAGACATAATGTTGGACACCAAAATGAGCGGACGGTCCAGCCTTTGGGCCCGGATGGTTCGCGTGTCCTGAGATTAGATTAACTCGGATATTTATCTTTATCTCGTGCGTGGTTATCCATCTAATCACGTGGAGTTTGTTGGCTATCTCTTAGGAAAAGGTCCAGACCTCCTCCCCTATAAATATAAAGGGGTACGGCCGATTGAGAACCCTCGAACACATTCCAATCGAACCAATTACCTTATTTACTTTTCCTGCCCTAGGAGTAGATGTAGCATAGTTCTAGTTGTAGTCTTCCACATATCCACCTCCACCCCTATTCGACTCTACGTCGTCTAAATCCGTCTTGGGTGGCCTGCCGATCCCAAGACGACCCTAGGATCTCACCCCTCCGGGGGGCAAGATCTAGTTGTCCATCCAAGACCTCTTCCTCGAATTGATCTCTTAATTCCTAGGCGACTCCACGTCGTCTGGGGACGCTCCGGGTGACCTGTCGACCCAGAGCACCTTAAGATCTTTTCCCCCAGGGGACGAGATCTAGATTCCAGCAAGAAGGAGGAAGACGACCCTGTCGCTAGGTCGCGGACCGTCCGGCCATAGGGCGCTGTCGGCGTTTCGACCCCGGGGGGTCCCTGGACCGACGAGTAAATTGTCGCTGCGTGTCCCAGCCCAGATGGGTCGGCGCGAGACGGAACACAAGGGGAGGAAACACTGGGGGGAAAACCGCGGCCTCGTGTTGTCCTGCGCCCAGGGCGGATGCGCTTGCAGTAGGGGGTTACAAGCGTTCGCGCGGGAGAGAGAGAGAGAGGCTGGTTCGTCAGCCCTGTTCTCCCGCGCGGCCACCTTTCGTTGCCACTTGCGGCCACCCTCGCGCGTGAGGGCCCTGGACCTTCCTTTTATAGATGTAAGGAGAGGGCCCAGGTGTACAATAGGGGGTGTAGCAATGTGCTAACGTGTCTAGCAGAGAGGAGCTAGGGCCCTAGGTACGTGCCGTCGTGGCTGTCGGAGAGGCGTTGCTGCCCTGTTCACGTGATGTCGTGGCCGTCGGAGGAGTGCTGGAGCCCTATGGAAGTACAGCTGTCGGGGCTTATGGGGCCCTTGCTGACGTTTCTTTGCTTCCGTAAGAGGCTGAGAGCCGCCGTCGTCATGGAGCATGCAGGGTACCATCATTACTTGTTTACCAGGGCGAGCCAGATGGGACGCCGGTCTTGATCCCCATAGCCTGAGCTAGCCGGGGGTAGGGTAATGATGGCCTCCTGATGACGTGGTTGGTCCAAGCCCGTGTTTGGGTGAGGTGGTGACTCCTCCGAGGTCGAGGCTGGGTCCGAACCCTGGGGTCGGGTGAGGCGGTGTCCGTCGTCTTCCAGAGTCGGGGCTGAGTCCGAGCCCTAGGGTCGGGCGAGGCAGAGTCCGTCGTCTTCCAGAGTCAGGGCTGAGTCCGAGCCCTGGGGTTGGGCGAGGCGGAGTCCGTCGTCTTCCAGAGTCGGGGCTGAGTCCGAGCCCTGGGGTCGGGCGAGGCGGAGTCCGTCGTCTTCCAGAGTCGGGGCTGAGTCCGAGCCCTGGGGTCGGGCGAGGCGGAGTCCGTCGTCTTCCAGAGTCGGGGTTGAGTCCGAGCCCTGGGGTCGGGCGAGGCGGAGTCCGTCGTCTTCCAGAGTCGGGGTTGAGTCCGAGCCCTGGGGTCGGGCGAGGTGGAGTCCGTCGTCTTCCAGAGTCGGGGCTGAATCCGAGCCCTAGGGTCGGGCGAGGCGGAGTCCGTCGTCTTCCAGAGTCGGGGCTGAATCCGAGCCCTGGGGTCGGGCGAGGCGGAGCTTCCTATGACGCTCGAGGCTAGACTTGACTGCTGTCGGCCCCACTCTGGCGAGCGGCACGACAGTCGGGGCGGGACAGGTGGCGCTGTCTTCCTGTCAAGTTGGTCAGTGGAGCGGCGAAGTGACTGCGGTCACTTCGGCTCTGTCGACTGAGCGCGCAGCAGGATAAGGTGTGAGGTGACCCTCGCATTAAATGCTCCTGTGGTACGGTCGGTTGGCGTGGCGATCTGGCCAAGGTTGCTTCTCCACGAAGCCTGTCCGAGTTGGGCCTCGGGCGAGCCGAAGGTGCGTCCGTTGCTTGAGGGGGTCCTCGGGCGATACGTGAATCCTCCGGGGTCGGCTGTCTTTGCCCGAGGCCGGGCTCGGACGAGGCGGGATCGTGTCCCTTGGGCGGAGCCTTGGCCTGAGTCGCCCCATCAGGCCTTTGCAGCTTTGTGCTGATGGGATTTACCAGCTGAGATTTAAGAGACTTGGGGGTACCCCTAATTATGGTCCCCGACAGTAGCCCCCGAGCCTCGAAGGGAGTGTTAATACTGGCTTGGAGGCTTTTGTCTGCACTTTTTTGCAAGGGGACCGGCCTTTCTCGGTTGCGTTTCGTTCCGGTGGGTGCGCGCGAGCGCACCCGCCGGGTGTAGCCCTCGAGGCCTCGGAGGAGTGGTTTGACTCCTTCGAGGTCTTAGTGCCTTTTGTGATGGCTCGGCCAGTCTGGTTGTTCCCTCATGCGAACCGGACGTTGCCCGGGTGCTTAGTCAGGTTCCAAGTTCTCGGGCTGGTATGTTGACGCTGTCAACGGTTTGGCTGGAGCCGAGTTTGCGAGAGCAGCCCCCGAGCCTCCGCACAGAGCGAGAGGACGATCAAGGACAGACTCGGCTTTTTTCATACGCCCCTACGTCGCCTTTTCGCAAGGAGGAGGGGGGGAAAGCGCCATGTTACCCTCGGAGGGCGCCGAACATGGTGTCTCCAGTGAGTTGCTAACGGGTAATCCGAGTGGACGCCCGTGCCCCGTTTGTTAGGGGTCGGCTAGTGGCCCAGAGGCGCACTCCAAAAGTACCTGCGGGTTATTCGCCGGACCCGGTCCCCTTTTGACGGGGTCCGAGGGCTCGATGCCTACCTTTGGTGGGATTCCGTTACAAATCGTTCTCGCCGGTCTCGGAAATGTCCTAGGGTACCTCGGGAGCGTAGACCGAGCCTTGGTTATGTATCGAACGTACCCCGAGTCATCCCTCACTCTGCGTGCTCTGAGGCGGCTGTGAACCCTTCGGGGGCCAGCCTGCGAACCCCTGATCAGTAATGGGCGCGGAGCCCGAGTGGCCTGAGGCGGCCGTTGAACCCTTCCGAGGGGCCAGCCTTCGAACCTCTGACCAGTAAATGGGCGCGGAGCCCGAGTGCTCTGGGGCGGCTGTCGAACCCTCCTGAGGGGCCAGCCTTCGAACCCCTGATCAGTAGGAGGGCTCGGGGCCCGTTTCCTTCGCGGAGAAGGATCCCTTTCGGAGTATCCCCTTTTCCGGTCCCTGTATGTAACAGAGAGGAAGGGGAAGAGGAAAAGGATGCGAAATTGAACGTCGTGGCGCACCTTTTTTGACGCGGTCAGTATGGCGGAGGTGAAGCGTCGCCTGCTCCGCCTGCCAAAGGTGCCGCCCGTCCTGTCGCAGAGTTAATGTGACGGTGACGAGCGGTTCGCGGGGCATCCGTTGGGCGTGCGTGGGCGTTTCGAGGAACGGACGTCTTGTTTTGAGTTTTGAATCTCGCGTCGGGTTCGGGCGAAGTGTTGAATCAGGTCTTGCCTAGGCCCTTATATATTCGGGAGAAGGACCGGTGACGGTTCTTTGCTCTGCTGCTCGTCTCCCACTTAGGTTTTCGCAACCCAAGGGAATAGCCAGAGAAAGGGAACCGCGCACCTAGTCCTCTCCGCCGCCACCCCTTCTGCTTGGTGATGCCGACCGGGTGACCATTGTTTCGTCGCGCGACCCGTGGCCTTTTTCCACCGTCACGGTGGATGACCTGGAGGCCCTTGTTGCTGATGGTTTGCTTCGCCCTCTCTCCGGTGATTCGCAGCTGGAGTGGATGGCCCCTCTGAGCGGAGCCGCCCCGTCCCCGCCGCCGGGGTATGTGGTAAGCTTCGTCTCCTTTCATGAGCGGGGGTTCGGAGTGCCGGCAAGTCGTTTCATGCGGGCGATTCTGCATGTCTACGGGGTGGAGCTGCACAATCTCAGTCCCAACTCCATCTCGCAAGCAGCCATCTTCACGGCGGTTTGCGAAGGATATTTGGGGATCGCCCCCCACTGGGACCTGTGGACCCATCTCTTCTCCGCAGAGCTTTTTGCCTCGTCGACGGGGGAAAGAAGAGTCTGCATGGCGGTGCGAGCCGGTGGCTGTATCCTCCAGTTGAGGCAGGCGCGGGCGCAGCAGTACATCCCTGCCATCCTCGCGTCTTCGAACAAAGGGTGGCAGCGCCGGTGGTTTTATTTCCGGAATGACGACGGGAGGCTCCCGTCGTTTTCTCATCGAGTGGTTACCGCCGTCGTCGATAACTGGCGCTACGGGACCCCACGCGACAGACAGAAGAATCTCCAGCCCCTTTTGAAGGCCTTGGAGGAGCTGCGAGAAGGAGGGCTTACCGCCGCGGGGGTGGTCGCCGCCATTCATCGCCGGAGGGTGCTCCCCTTGACGGAGCGGCGGCTGCCGCTTTGGGAGATGACGCCGGGGGTCGACCTGGAGGGTCTGCAGATGTCTTCGGACCCCCTTCCCACCGACGACCTCCACAGGCGGGTATCCGGCACGGTAGGGAAGTTGGAGGCCGGCGCCTTTTCCCAGCCCTCGATGCGTCCCGATCGTGGGTGTGTGTTCCTGGTGAGTGTCCGCTCCTTTTTTCTTCTTGCGTCGGATTACCTTTGGTTCTCATAGCCGAGACTTTTCGTCTGTCTCTAGGAGGTAGGGTTTCACAAGCCTTCCCTGCCACCGGTCCCGGAGGACGCGGTGGCCCGAGCTGTGCGGAGGGTCGCCGCGGAGAAGAGGAAGGAGGAGAAGGACGCGAAGAAGGCTCGGGCCCGCGAGCGGACGCGGTCCCGGGACGCCTTGGAAAGGCTTCGTCGTCGACAGGAGAGGGATGGGCTCCCGAGGGAGCCGTCACCGGAGACGCCTGATGACGACGACGACGAAGACGATGATGAAGATGACGACATGGCGGCCCGCCTCGGCCTCAGCCCGGATCTGAGGCTGGGGCAGGGGTCGTCAAGCCAGCCCCCGAGCGGGCTGGCACCGTCGGTATCCGGGGCCGGGGCGTCGGGGCCCCGGTCCGAAGAACAGGGGCAGGCCGAGGGGGTGCTTGACCCCCTGGCCGAAGTAGTTGAGGTGACCTCGGGGAGTCAGGTCGAGCCATCCGTTCCCTGAGAACCGTTGCCCGTGCCGACTGCGCAGGAGGGTGATCCTCGGGTCGTCGTGACTGCGCCTGGGCAGTCCGTCCCTCGGGTGCCTTGGGCGCCCAAGGCGAGGATAGTGCCGAAGCCGGCAGCGGGGCAGACCTCGGTGATACCTTCGGGGATCGAGGTTCGAGAGACCTCCCCACAGGCACGACTGGTCATGGCCCAGAGTGGGTAAGTATCTTAGGATATCTTCGTCCTGGCTCCTCCTTCGTACGTCTTGATCCTGGTTTTCCCTTTCTCGTTAGCAAGCGGAGGCACGGTCTGACCGATCTGGCTCCCCAGAAGGTCCTCAAGACGGTGTCGGCTTCTGCAGCTAGTGCCGCGCCGGGTCTTGTTGGCCAGCCGACCGCCTCGCAAGACGCTCCAAAGCAGGGGGCTCAGGCGGCACCAGTTGCCGTGGGGCGAGCTCCCCAGGCTGACCCCTCAGCCGAGGCGGCCGTCGCGCTGGGGGAGGCTGCTGGCGCGGCTGTGGCCTCGCGCCCACCAGACGTGTTGTTGGCGCCGGCGCCGGCTGCTGCCGAGGCCGTTGCCGTTCTGGCCATGGAGTCACCCGTCGCCGCCGATGCTGAGACGGTCGAGGCGTCGCTACCTGATGCCTCGGTGGAGGGGGGCGTGGAACCGCGACCCGTCCTGGGGAGCGGCAGCCTCGTCCCCGCGCGGCACAGTCCCGACGGGCGACGTCAGTCGCTCCGATTCTGGACCAGCGGGGCTTCGGATCCCCTCTTTGTTCTTGACGATGAGCGAGAGGAGCAGTCTTGGGACGGGCTTCGTGAGTGTGCCGAGGCGACGGTGGGGTCGCTTCGGTCGACCTTGGAAGTCCTTTGCAGGGACGTTCCCAAGATCCTCCAGGTAATGAGTTCAAGCATCCCTTTCACGTGTTCACGGCATCCTTTGTGACGCCCTGCTTCCTTCCCTCAGGATCTGACGGATCTGAGCGCCGCCAAGTCGTCGTTCATCCGCCGTGAGGCCAATGTCTGGGATTCGCTGCGGTCCCTGAGGACCACGCTTGCCAGGGCTACCGAGCGCCTCTCCCAACGGAGCGCCGAGGTGGCGGACCTTTGGTTGCTCTGTGTCGATCTGGGAGCAGAGGCAGCGGCAGCACGCGCAGAGGCGCAGCGGCAGCGGTCGGAGCTTGGCCAGGTCATCGGCGAGCGGGACCAATCCCGGGGTCGGGCCGCCGAGGCTGAAAGCCGGGCTAAGGCTCTTGGAGTCCAATTAGCCGAGGCGTCTGCTCGGGCCGGAGCCCTTGTGGCAGACCTAGCCGCGGCCCAAGCCGTATCCTCGGAGCAGCGTGCCCGAGCCGAAGGTATGTCTTGGCTGTTTTAAGATTTTGATTCAGCTTCGTTCCTTAACCAGTGTTTGAAGTCTTCTGCTTTGGCTGTTTGCAGGGCTTGAGTCTGCCCTCGACGAGTCCGCCAAGGCGCTTGCCCAAGTGGCTGAGCAGAGGGAGGCCGACCACGCGGCCATGTCCAAGGCCATCTCGGCCTTCTGCTGGGTCTTTGGTTTCGACGATGTCCCCTCAGGAAGCTCTCCTCAGAGTCGCCTGCAGGCCTTGGGTGACCACGTGCGCGGCAGACTCCGCGAGGCGCTACATCACGGCGTCAGGCGGGCCTTCGCCGTGCTCGCTTCCCACTACGTCGTGGATCTGGAGCGGGTCAGCGAAGGGTATTGCCTCCCCGACGAAGATGAAGCTGCCCTGGCCGAAGTACAGAGGCTTGACACGGCCGCAGCGGGCCCAAGCGCGGTGCTGGCGACTACCTTTGAAGCAGAGATCTTCCCGCTTGTGCCGTCGTCCGGGGCCAGGGCGGATCTCGCCGAGGGTGGAGACGAAGCCGAGGGCGCGGCTCCTTCTCCGGGCGACGCCTGATTCTGCCGGAGCAGTTTATTTTGAATGCATATGTGTCTTTTGCGGCCGCCGAGGCCCGAACAATTTATCATCGTGATACGAGGTCGTGTCTTTTTTCCTCCTGTTTTGCGTATCCGGACTCGTTTGTCAGTAGCAGGATTGCTTACCCAAGCAAGAGTTATTTTTCGTGGTAGGCGACGAGTGAGGTATCCGTATCCCAGAGGCGTGGGAGTCCCTCGGCTCGGTCGGCCTTGCCACTTACATGCACCCTTATTCGTTTCTTGGGGTCCTGTTACTGACATAGCCGGGAGACGCGAAAGTCGTTTTGATGGAAGACCCCCTTTTTCTTTTTTCTTCGAGAAAAATTTTAACGCAGAGGGGGTCCCCCCTTCTAGCCCCCGAGGGAGGGTCGGGCTTTGCCGAGGCAAGGCTGACCCTTCCTAGATGGTTAGACTTTATTTGCGTATGTAAACGAGGTGTATGAACGACTTGAAAGCATCAAGGGTAGAAGCGACGTAGCTGTCGGATGTTCCAAGCGTTGCTGTAGACCTCGCCTTGATTGTTGGCCAGCTTGTACGTCCCGGGCTTCAAGATCTTGGCGATGATGAAGGGCCCTTCCCAGGGAGGCATGAGCTTGTGCCGCCCTCGGGCATCTTGTCGTAGCCGAAGCACCAGGTCGCCCACCTGGAGGTCTCGGGGCCGAACCCCTCGGGCGTGGTAGCGTCGGAGGGACTACTGATACCGCGCCGAGTGTAGTAAGGCCATGTCCCGAGCCTCTTCCAGTTGGTCCAGTATGTCTTCTCGGTTGCTCTGGTTGCTTTGGTCGTCGTACGCCCTCACCCTCGGAGAGCCGTATTCTAAGTCTGTGGGCAAGATAGCTTCGGCCCCATAGACCAGAAAGAACGGCGTGAAGCCCGTGGCTCGGCTTGGCGTCGTCCTCAGACTCCAGACCACCGAGGGGAGTTCCTTCATCCACCGCCTGCCGAACTTGTTGAGGTCGTTGTAGATCCTCGGCTTGAGTCCCTGTAGAATCATGCCGTTGGCACGCTCTACTTGCCCATTCGTCATGGGGTGAGCTACAGCCGCCAGTCCACCCGGATGTGGTGGTCCTCGCAGAAGTCCAGGAACTTTCTGCCAGTGAACTGGGTGCCGTTGTCGGTGATGATGGAGTTCTGGACTCCGAAGCGATGGATGATATTGGTGAAGAACGCCACCGCCTGTTTGGACCTAATGCTGCTTAGGGGTCGGACCTCGATCCACTTGGAGAATTTGTCGATGGCGACCAGCAGGTGCGTGAAGCCCCCGGGTGCCTTCTGCAAGGGACCGACGAGGTCCAGACCCCACACAGCAAACGGCCAGGTGATGGGTTTTGTTTGCAGAGCCTGAGAGGGCACGTGTGTCTGTCTTGCGTAGAATTGACACCCCTGGCAGGAGCGTACAATCCTAGTGGCGTCGGCCACCGCGGTTGGCCAGTAGAAACCCTGTCGGAAGGCGTTTCCAACGAGGGCCCGAGGTGCTGCGTGGTGACCACAAGCCCCCGAGTGTATCTCTTGTAAGAGACCCTGACCTTCGGCGATGGATATGCATCGCTGGAGGATGCCTGAGGGGCTGCGGTGGTAGAGCTCCTTTCCATCATCCAGCAAGACGAACGACTTGGCGCGCCGCACCAGTCGCCGGGCCTCGGCTCGGTCGAGGGGTAGCTCTCCTTGGTGGAGATATTGTAAGTACGGGGTCTGCCAGTGTCGATTAGGCGCGACCTTGTACTGCTCTTCCTCGATGCGCAGTGCCTCAGGCTCGGGTGGAGCCGAGGGTGCCTCGGGCTGAGCCGAGGGCGCCTCGGGTACGGCCGAGGGTGCCTCGGGCAGAGCCGGGGCCTTCTCGGGCTCGGGCGTGTCGTCGATCTTGACTGATGGTTGATGCAGGTCTCGGGAGAAGACGTCCGGAGGAACTGTTGTCCGCCCCGAGGCTATCTTCGCCAGTTCGTCCGCAGTCTCGTTGTACCGTCGGGCGACATGGTTGAGCTCGAGCCCGTAGAACTTGTCCTCCAGGCACCGGACCTCGTCGCAGTAGGCCTCCATCTTCGGGTCGCGGCAGTAGGAGTTCTTCATGACCTGGTCGATGACAAGCTGCGAGTCGCCACGAGCGTCGAGGCGCCGGACCCCTAGCTCGATGGCGATGCGCAACCCGTTAACCAGGGCCTCGTACTCAGCCATGTTGTTGGATGCCGGGAAATGGAGGCGTAGCACGTAGCGGAGGTGCTTTCCGAGGGGTGAGATGAAGAGCAGGCCCGCGCCTGCTCCCGTTTTCATCAGCGACCCGTCGAAAAACATGGTCCAGAGTTCCGGTTGGATCGGAGCCGCTGGAAGCTGGGTGTCGACCCATTCAGCCACAAAGTCCGCCAAGACTTGGGACTTGATGGCCTTCCAAGGGGCAAACGAGATCGTCTCGCCCATTATCTCCACTGCCCACTTTGCGACCCTACTCGAGGCCTCTCGGCACTGGATGATCTCCCCCAGGGGGAAGGACGACACCACAGTCACCGGATGAGACTCGAAGTAGTGTCGCAACTTTCGCCGTGTCAGAATCACTACATACAGCAGCTTCTGAATTTGTGGGTAGCGGATCTTGGTCTCAGAAAGCACTTCACTGATGAAGTAGACTAGCCTCTGAATGGGCAATGCGTGCCCTTCTTCTTGTCTCTCGACCACAATCGCAGCACTGACCACCTGAGTGGTAGCGGCGACGTAGATCAAGAGGGCTTCTCCGGCAGCGGGGGGCACCAAGATGGGCGCGCGTGTGAGGAGCGCCTTCAGATTCTCGAGGGCTCCCTCGGCCTCGGGGGTCCAAGTGAAGCGCTCGGTTTTCCTCAGGAGGCGGTACAGAGGTAGGCCTCTTTCGCCGAGGCGCGAGATGAAGCGACTCAGAGCCGCAAGGCATCCCATGACCCTCTGTACGCCTTTCAAGTCCTTGATGGGGCCCATGTTGGTGATTGGCGCGATTTTCTCCGGGTTGGCCTCGATGCCCCGCTCGGAGACGATGAACCCCAAGAGCATGCCTCGGGGGACTCCGAAGACACACTTCTCGGGATTAAGTTTCACGCCTTTCGCCTTGAGACACTTGAATGTCGCTTCAAGGTCAGAGAGAAGGTCGAAGGCTTTCCTTGTCTTGACTACGATGTCATCAACGTAGGCCTCGACGGTTCGACCAATGTGTTGGCCGAACACGTGGTTCATGCACCTTTGGTATGTCGCACCCGCGTTCCTCAGACCAAATGGCATAGTAACGTAGCAGTACATGCCAAAAGGTGTGATGAAAGAAGTCGCGAGCTGGTCGGACTCTTTCATCCTGATCTGGTGATACCCTGAGTAGGCATCGAGGAATGACAGGGTTTCGCACCCAGCGGTGGAATCCACGATTTGATCGATGCGAGGCAGAGGGTAGGGAACTTTCGGACATGCTTTGTTTAGACCAGTGTAGTCTACACACATCCGCCATTTCCCTCCTTTCTTTCTCACAAGCACAGGGTTGGCTAGCCATTCGGGATGGAATACCTCTTTGATGACCCCTGCGGCCATCAGCTTGTGGATCTCCTCGCCTATGGCTCTGCGCTTTTCTTCGTCGAATCGGTGCAGAGGCTGCTTCACGGGTCGGGCTCTAGCTCGGATATCTAGCGAGTGCTCGGCGACATCCCTCGGTATGCCAGGCATGTCCGAGGGACTCCACGCAAAAACGTCGGCGTTTGCGCGGAGAAAGTCGACGAGCACTGCTTCCTATTTGGGGTCGAGCTCGGAGCCGATCCGTACTTGCTTGGAGACATCGTTGCTGGGGTCGAGAGGGACGGACTTAACCGTCTCGGCTGGCTCGAAGTTGCCGGCGTGGCGCTTCTCGTCAGGTGCCTCCTTGGAGAGGCTCTCCAGGTTGGCGATGAGGGCCTCGGATTCGGCGAGGGCCTCGGCGTACTCCACGCACTCCACATCGCATTCGTACGCGTGTCTGTACGTGGGGCCGACGGTGATGACCCCGTTGGGGCCCGGCATCTTGAGCTTGAGGTAGGTGTAGTTGGGGACGGCCATGAACTTGGCGTAGCATGGTCTCCCCAGCACCGCGTGGTAGGTTCCTCGGAACCCGACCACCTCGAACGTGAGGGTTTCCTTTCGGAAGTTGGAGGGAGTCCCGAAGCAGACGGGCAGATCGAGCTGCCTGAGGGGTTGGACACGTTTCCCGGGGATGATCCCATGGAAAGGCGCTGCGCCGACCCGGATTGAGGACAGACCGATCTGCAGGAGCCCGAGGGTTTCGGCGTAGATGATGTTGAGGCTGCTACCTCCGTCCATGAGGACCTTGGTGAGCCTGACGTTGCCGATGACGGGGTCGACAACGAGCGGGTACTTCCCTGGGCTCGGCACGCGGTCGGGGTGATCGCCTTGGTCGAAGGTGACGGGCTTGTCGGACCAGTCTAGGCAGACTGGCGCCGCCACCTTGACCGAGCAGACCTCCCGGCGCTCTTGCTTGCGGTGCCGAGCCGAGGCATTCGCCACTTGCCCGTCGTAGATCATGAAGCAGTCATGGACCTCGGGGAACTCCTCTGCCTTGTGATCCTCTTTCTTGTCGTTGTCGTGGGCCCTGCCACCTTCCGGCGGTGGCCCGACCCTGTGGAAGTAGCGTCGAAGCATGACGCATTCCTCAAGGGTGTGCTTGACGGGACCCTAATGATAGGGGCACGGCTCCTTGAGCATTTTGTCGAACAGGTTGACGCCTCCAGGGGGCTTCCGAGGGTTCTTGTACTTGGCGGTGGCGACAAGATCCGCGTCGGCGGCGTCGCGTTTCGTTTGCGACTTCTTCTTGCCCTTCTTCTTGGTGCCGCGCTGAGCAGACGCCTCGGGGACGTCTTCCGGCTAGGGCCCCTGGGGCTGCTTGTCCTTCCGGAAGATAGCCTCGACCGCCTCCTGGCCAGAGGCGAACTTGGTGGCGATGTCCACCAGCTCGCTCGCCCTGGTGGGGGTCTTGCGACCCAACTTGCTCACCAGGTCGCGGCAAGTGGTGCTGGAGAGGAACGCGCCGATGACATCCGAGTCTGTGATGTTGGGTAGCTCGGTGCGTTGCTTCGAAAACCGCCGGATGTAGTCCTGGAGAGATTCTCCCAGCTGCTGGCGGCAGCTTCGGAGATCCCAGGAGTTCCCAGGGCGCACGTATGTGCCCTGGAAGTTGCCGGCAAAAGCTTGAACCAGATCGTCCTAGTTGGAGATCTGCGCAGGAGGCAGGTGCTCCAGCCAGGCTCGGGCAGCGTCGGAGAGGAAGAGGGGGAGGTTACGGATGATGAGGTTGTCATCGTCCGTTCCACCCAGCTGGCAGGCCAGCCGGTAGTCCGCGAGCCACAGTTCCGGCCTTGTCTCCCCCGAGTACTTGGCGATGGTAGTCGGGGTTCGGAACCGGGTCGGGAACGGCGCCCGTCGTATGGCTCGGCTGAAAGCCTGCGGACCGGGTGGTTCGGGCGAGGGACTCCGATCCTCCCCGCTGTCGTAGCGTCCCCCATGTCTGGGGTGGTAGCCTCGGCGCACCTTCTCATCGAGATGGGCTCGACGGTCGCAGCGGTGGTGCTCGTTGCCGAGGCGTCCCGGGGCCGCAGGCGCTGTGTCCCGCGTGCACCCAGTGTGGACCGAGGCTTCCCGTATGAATCGGGAAGTCACGGCGCGATGCTCCGGGGGGTAGCCCTGCCTTCGGGAGGCAGAGCTCTCGGCTCGTCGGACCGCGGCATTCTCCAGGAGATTCTTGAGCTCTCCCTGGATACGCCGCCCCTCGGTGGTAGATGGTTCCGGCATCGCTCGTGTAGGAAACGGGTGACGCCTAAGAGGGGGGTGAATTAGGACTTCTAAAACTTTCACTAAACTAGGCCACTAATAAATCCCTAGAGCAAAACCTAAGCAAATAATCAAACTAGAATGTGCAAACTAGGTTTTGTCTAAGTGTTGCTATCTCTACCGCAAAGGCTAAGTTTCAATCTATACTAGATGAGTATGAATACAAGATTGAAACTTAAATGCTTAATATAAATGCGGAAGGTAAAGAGCTAAGTAGAGATGCAAACTCTCGTGGAAGACGCCGGTATTTTTACCGAGGTATCCGGAACCACGCAAGGTCCCGACTAATCCTCGTTGGTGCCCCTACGCAAAGGGAAGCCCACGCGAGGGCCAAGCACCACGGTCGAGTAACTCCGTAGAAAGCCGCGGGCCTTCTCCACGCGCAAGTGGTGCTCCGCTTCCGGCTCCTCTCGGACGCTCCCCGCCGTCTCCACTATCGAGCTTCCGGCCGAAACGCCGCGGGCCTCGTTCCCTCCGGTACACGGTGGCGGCCGTGACACAAACGTGGTTGTCACGGTCTCGCAAGACTCTCGCCCCACTCGGTACAAGTACAACGACTCACGCAAGAGCCAAGGGGTTGTGAGGTTTATCTAAACTCACTCAACAATCTAGGGATCACCTAGAGCAAGCGCTAAAGCGGTCTAACTAACCTAAGCACTTCGCAAAGCACCTACGCTAATCATCGAGTGATTCTATTAAGCACTTGGGTGTTTGAGCACTTGGAAATATGCACTATGTGTCTTGGTATGTTGCTTGGGCTCTCACACTTGAGAATGGCCGGTTGGGGTGGTATTTATAGCCTCCACACCCCAAACTAGCCGTTGGACAGAAAGCAGCAGCTTTCTGTCGTCGGGTGCACCGGACAGTCCGGTGCACCACCGGACATCTACTGTGCAGTGTCCGGTGCACGCCTCGTCAGCCGACCGTTGGCGCCTGTAGCAGTCGACCGTTGGATCCGACCGTTGGAGTCGACCGTTGCAGTCTGCCCGTGGCACACCGGACAGTCCGGTGCACACCGGACAGTCCGGTGCTACAGCCAGAGAGCGCCTGCCTGCGGCCTCTCTGCGCAGACTATCCGATTCCACACCGGACAGTCCGGTGCACACCGGACACCGATGTCCGGTGCGCCACCAGGCGCTGGCTGACAGCCCACTTCTTGGATTTCTTCGCTGATTTCTTTGGGCTTCTTTTGTTCTTGAGTATTGGACTCCTATGCATCTTTTTATGTCTTCTTTTGAGGTGTTGCATCCTCATTGCCTTGGTCCAATTCTCTTCGCATCCTGTGGACTATAATTATAAACACTAGCAAACATATTAGTCCATAGGTTGTGTTAATCATCAAACACCAAAACTCAATTAGCCAAATGGCCCGGGGTCCATTTTCCTTACAATCTCCCCCTTTTTGGTGATTGATGACAACACAACCAAAGCAAGCAAATAATACAAGTATTTGAATTAAAATATGCACTCTACTTGCTAAGATGCATGATTGACCCCATAATGTGAAGTTATGGACTTAAGCCTCCCCCTAACTCCATAATTCACTTACTTCCTATTTTGGACCAAATAACCAAAACCACTTGAAAAACCATTTGTAGATTTAAAATTTTAAATTGGTGGTGTTTGGTGTTTGATATAGTTTTCATTGCTTTGGTCCCTAAACTTCTCCCCCTTTGGCATCAACCACCGAAAAGGAAGACATTAAAAGCATGTAGGAAGTAAATAAAAGCTTGCCCTCAACAAGAATTTTATCAAATGATACCACTTAGAAGGATATTAAATTAAACCACATGAATGATACCAGTTGAAAGGGACTCCCCCTAAATGAGTGTTCTCTTTAGAAAGAAGTTTCTCCCCCTTTTTAGAGATGAAGAAATACTCCCCCTGACAGAGATCCTCAACTTAGGAAAAAGCAAGTGAAAATTAGAGGTGCAAGGCATGATTTGAAAAGACTAACTTCCCTTATGCATAGATAACAGTGTATGAGTTAACTACTTATGCATTTTTAGCAACATGGAAGTATATGATATGAAAATTTAGTCTAATCAAATATTGGAGAAGACATGTAAATGATACTTGAGAGTTCTTGGAGATTTTGCAGTGGAAGATTGTTGTCTTTCTCCGGGGACTTCATTTTTCTTACAATGAGACTATCACATGAAATAGACTTGAAAAGGTGTTAGTCTCAAAGTCTTAGATTATAGAGTGATCTCCCCCTAAAAGTGTGCATACAAGTTTTGAATACTTGTAGGAGACATGCACTTTGATTTGATATCAAGAGGGGCAAATTATCTATAATCCGAACTTTGGCACATATAAGTTAAATGATACCAATTGTAAGATGTGTCATATTGATGCATTAGTGTCATTTACTTAGGAATATTAAATAAGCTATGTGCCGTGCTTGAAATAATCATTTTAAACCATGTAGGTTTGCTTCAAGAATATGAATTTAAAGCAAGCAATCCTACCATATGATTTACCTAGCATGCAATCATTTAAAAAGTAAATACACAATGTAATACTAGGCATGAAAGGTAAACTAGATACAAGGTAAATAGATACGCATATCTATAGATAGGAAATACAATAAATCTAGTTACCTTAGTCATGGGTGGGAAATTTGGGTCCAAAGTTTTCACTAATCCACTTGGCAAATAAACTTGATCCAATATGATGTATCCCATGATATACAACCCAACTTTGCCAAGTCTCCAAATTTCCCGAGGACCTTCGATCCACTTACTTCCCTTTCGGGATCCAAACCTTCTTGGTGCTTTTCATGGTTGAAATTATTTCCTTTGGCACCCAGATGCGTTTGGCCCCCTTTTCTTTGTTGGCTTGCTTGTTGGCCTTGATTGCTATCACCTTTCCATTCTTTTTCTTCTTGATCAAATATGGTGTAGCGGCCTTTTTGTCCACCTTTTTGATGTAGGTGTTGGAGATTTTGCTTGATGGCTTTTGCTTGAGCTTTTGCCTTTGTTTATCCCCGGTCATCGCCTTGCATTGGAAAGACTTGTGGCCTTCCTTGTGGCACAACCTACAAATCACAGTTTCTCCCTCCATAGGCTTGTTCACTCCCGCAGTGGTGTTATCCTGTGGAGGTCGGATTTGTTTGGCTTTGCCTTTCTTATCATACAAAGCCTTGCCAAGGCGAGCCACTTCTTGCCTTAATTGTTCATTTTCCTTTGCAACCTCATCCAAACATGTTTCTACAACAATATTCTCAACAAGAACTTGGTTGCAGGGGTTAGAATTATCAATTAAATCAAAGCAAGAAGTAGAAGCATCCTTTTTAATAATTTCAGGAATTTCAACAAAAGATGCTCCTGGGGTGCTACCAATGTTTTCTAGCTTAGTAGTTAGCTCATTATTGTGTATGCTAAGAATTTCCATTTTCTCTAGCAAATTTTCAATAGTGTCTTGTGAGCTAGCTAACTTAGCCTTAAGTTTTTCATTCTTTTTAATAAGGCCATCATCGGTAGCAATGGATGGAGCACTAGACTCTAATAGCTCAATTTTAGTTGACAGCTCACTGTTTAAATTTGCAAAAGTTTCAAATTTTTCTAGCAAACCTTTGTAATCATTTTGGGAGCTAATCAACTTATTTTTCAAGGTTTTAAGTTGAGCTTTTTGCTTAGTGCAAACATCCTGGAAAAATTCTACGGCTTCCGCAAGCTCATCTACAGAGGGCTTTCCCTCACCTTCATCATCACTACTACTTTCATCACTAGAGGATGGAATGCTTTTGTTACCTCTTGCCATAAGGCATTTGTGTGATGACCGTGATGAGCGTGATGAGGACCGGTGGCTGCGCGTCCTTGGAGGTTCATCTTCACTTGAAGAATCATCCCAAGTTCTAACACTTGTTAGCGCCTTGCCTTTGCTCCTCTCCTTTTTGGGTTTGGCCATAGTTGGACAGTTGTCCCTGAAGTGGCCCTTCTCCCCACATGCGAAGCATCCTCTCTTCCTTTGCTTTTTCCTGTCAATGTTAAAGAGAAGATCTTCGACCTGCAGGGGCACACCCATTAGATTAATCTTGCGGATCATCCCCATTACCTTTCCGACGCGTCAGATTGTTTCTTCATCCTCGGAGGATGATGTGCGTGGTTGATTATCTTCATCATCATCACTTTCTTCTTCTTCCTCTTCTTCACTTGAGGAACTTGGAGTGGGAGCCTTCTTTTTGCCCTTCCTTTCATCACATGCAAAAGCATATGGCTTTGAGGAAGTTGGCTCCTCTCCCCGACACATTTTTCGCGACATCTCAAAAGCCGCGATTTTTCCAATCACAATGGTCGGGGTCATGTTACCCAAGTCCTCCATGTTGTGAAGGATAGTGATGATGCTCCCATATCTTCATTGTGGTAGCAGGGAGATAATCTTCCTCACAATGTCCGCATCACCTAGCTTATTAATGCCAATAGAGTTGAGCTCATTGATAATTAGATTCAAACGAGAATACATGTCTCTAACAAGCTCATCATCTTTCATGGCAAAAGAATTATACTCATTTAAGACTAGGCAATGTTTTTGCTCACGGACATTGGATGTGCCGTCATGGAGCTCATGCAATTTTAGCCAAATCTCATTAGCAGTTTTCAAGGTAAATACTTGATTAAAAATATCCATGCTAAGAGATTCATACAAGCAATTTTTGGCTCTAGCATTTAAATGAATTTCTTTTTCCTCACTCGTGGTGGGTTTCTCGGGATTCTTGAGGGGTTTCATCCCGTCACGAGTGACTCTCCAAACACCTAGATCAACGGCCTCTAGGTAACAAGCCATTCTAGCACTATAATAGGGAAAGTTAGTGCCGTCGAAGTGTGGTGGCCTATGGGTATCCATCCCTTCCTCTAAAAAGCGTCGGCTCTTTTAGCGGTGAAGCTAAAGCGTTTCAAATGAGCCAAACCAGGCTCTGATACCACTTGTAGGAAACGGGTGACGCCTAAGAGGGGGGTGAATTAGGACTTCTAAAACTTTCACTAAACTAGGCCACTAATAAATCCCTAGAGCAAAACCTAAGCAAATAATCAAACTAGAATGTGCAAACTAGGTTTTGTCTAAGTGTTGCTATCTCTACCGCAAAGGCTAAGTTTCAATCTATACTAGATGAGTATGAATACAAGATTGAAACTTAAATGCTTAATATAAATGCGGAAGGTAAAGAGCTAAGTAGAGATGCAAACTCTCGTGGAAGACGCCGGTATTTTTACCGAGGTATCCGGAACCACGCAAGGTCCCGACTAATCCTCGTTGGTGCCCCTACGCAAAGGGAAGCCCACGCGAGGGCCAAGCACCACGGTCGAGTAACTCCGTAGAAAGCCGCGGGCCTTCTCCACGCGCAAGTGGTGCTCCGCTTCCGGCTCCTCTCGGACGCTCCCCGCCGTCTCCACTATCGAGCTTCCGGCCGAAACGTCGCGGGCCTCGTTCCCTCCGGTACACGGTGGCGGCCGTGACACAAACGCGGTTGTCACGGTCTCGCAAGACTCTCGCCCCACTCGGTACAAGTACAACGACTCACGCAAGAGCCGAGGGGTTGTGAGGTTTATCTAAACTCACTCAACAATCTAGGGATCACCTAGAGCAAGCGCTAAAGCGGTCTAACTAACCTAAGCACTTCGCAAAGCACCTACGCTAATCACCGAGTGATTCTATTAAGCACTTGGGTGTTTGAGCACTTGGAAATATGCACTATGTGTCTTGGTATGTTGCTTGGGCTCTCACACTTGAGAATGGCCGGTTGGGGTGGTATTTATAGCCTCCACACCCCAAACTAGTCGTTGGACAGAAAGCAGCAGCTTTCTGTCGTCGGGTGCACCGGACAGTCCGGTGCACCACCAGACATCTACTGTGCAGTGTCCGGTGCACGCCTCGTCAGCCGACCGTTGGCGCCTGTAGCAGTCGACCGTTGGATCCGACCGTTGCAGTCTGCCCGTGGCACACCGGACAGTCCGGTGCACACCGGACAGTCCGGTGCTACAGCTAGAGAGCGCCTGCCTGCGGCCTCTCTGCGCAGACTGTCCGATTCCACACCGGACAGTCCGGTGCACACCGGACACCGATGTCCGGTGCGCCACCAGGCGCTGGCTGACAGCCCACTTCTTGGATTTCTTCGCTGATTTCTTTGGGCTTCTTTTGTTCTTGAGTATTGGACTCCTATGCATCTTTTTATGTCTTCTTTTGAGGTGTTGCATCCTCATTGCCTTGGTCCAATTCTCTTTGCATCCTGTGGACTATAATTATAAACACTAGCAAACATATTAGTCCATAGGTTGTGTTAATCATCAAACACCAAAACTCAATTAGCCAAATGGCCCGGGGTCCATTTTCCTTACAGCTCGGAGCAGTAGTGCTGCTGCGGCCAGGTTTTGGCCGACCCCACTGGAAGCCGGGGGCAGCCTTGGCCTGGGATCGTCGATGATGCGGTGCTGGACGTCTTGGGGCAGATGGCGCGCTTCTCCGGCCAGAGCTCGGCCTACCCACTCCTGTCCGAGGTTCAGCTGAGGCTGCGCAAGTGTTCCTGCTTCCTCGTCGAGCCTGGCCTGCATCTCGCGGATTTGCTCGAGCTGTGCGTCCTGACCCCCCACAGGGACTGGGACCATAGCTAGCTCCCGAAGGATGTCAACGCGAGGCGCAGTCCTAGGGAGATCACCGTTTTCTGGCATACCAGGATGGTTGCCTTCGCCGGGACCCCCTAGATCGACGTGGAAACATTCGCGACTTGGGCCACAGTCCTCGTCGCCGAAGCTGTGGCTACCATCGGAACAATCGGAGAGGCAATGGTCACATGCGGTCATGAAGTCCCGCACGGCACTGGGGTTACCGAGCCCGGAGAAATCCCAACCGGAGTCGGGCTCGTCATCTTCCTCGGAACCCAAAGGTCCATAGGTCGAGACGGCCGTCAGTCTGTCCCAGGGTGACCGCGTACGGTACCCCGGAGGGTTCGGACATGCCTTTGCGGAAGCCTCCACCGAAGCGGGGTCGCTTGGCGGATCGAAGCTGAATTTAAAAGGCATGGGATGGGAAATGGACGGTACCTTTTGTTCGATGGATGGTGACGAAGTCGCGTCGGGGACGGACTGCGACGTTATCTCAGGAACGAGGCTGACGCCCAGCAAGTCCTTCGCGAGCGTGCTGGCGTCGTCCGTCGGCTTGGGGTTGGCGTGTTGCGGGGAAACGACGCCCGTCTTCGTCTCAGGCGCGAGGTCAACGTTCGCCGTGTCCCCCGTTGGGGCTGATAGTCGCCTAGAGGGGGGGTGAATAGGGAAAAACTGAAATTTACAAATATAAACACAACTACAAGCCGGGTTAGCGTTAGAAATATAATCGAGTCCGAGAGAGGGCGTGAAAACAAATCGCAAGCGAATAATGAAGTGAGACACGCGGATTTGTTTTACCGAGGTTCGGTTCTCTCAAACCTACTCCCCGTTGAGGAGGCCACAAAGGCCGGGTCTTTTTCAACCCCTTCCCTCTCTCAAACGGTCCCTCCGACCGAGTGAGCTTTCTCTTCTCAAATCAACCGGGAGCAAAACCTCCCTGCAAGGACCACCACACAATTGGTGTCTCTTGCCTCGGTTACAAGTGAGTTTTGATCACAAGCAAGAATGAAAGAGAGAAAGCAATCCAAGCGCAAGAGCTCAAATGAACACGGCAAATCTCTCTCGCTAATCACTAAAGCCTTGAGTGGAATTGGAGAGGATTTGATTACTTTGGGTGTGTCTAGAATTGAATGCCTAGCTCTTGTAAGTGGTTGAGAAGTGGGAAACTTGGATGCAATGAATGGTGGGGTGGTTGGGGTATTTATAGCCCCAACCACCAAACTTGACCGTTGGTGGAGCTGTCTGTCGTATGGTGCACCGGACAGTCCGGTGCACACCGGACATGTCCGGTGCCCCAGCCACGTCACCAATGCCGTTGGGTTCCGACCGTTGGAGCTCTGTCTTCTGGGCCCGCCTGGATGACCGGTGGCGCACCGGACATGCACTGTAGAGTGTCCGGTGCGCCGGCATGGGCGTGCCTGACTTCTGCGCGCGCATTTAATGCGCTGCAGGTAGCCGTTGGCGCCGAAGTAGCCGTTGCCCCGCAGTTACATCGGACAGTCCGGTGTACACCGGACATGTCCGGTGAATTATAGCGGAGCAGCCGTTGCATTTTCCCGAGGCTGCCAAGTTCCGGAGCCGCGTCCTCTTGGAGCACCGGACACTGTCCGGTGTACACCAGACAGTCCGGTGAATTATAGCGCGCCGGCTCTAGGAAATTCCCGAAGGCGACGAGTTTGAGTTGAAGTCCTCTGGTGCACCGGACACTGTCCGGTGGCACACCGGACAGTCCGGTGCGCCAGACCAGAGGAGCCTTCGGTTGCTCCTTTGCTCTTTTGTTGAACCCAACACATGGTCTTTTTATTGGCTAAGTGTGAACCTTTTGCACCTGTATAACTTATACACTAGAGCAAACTAGTTAGTTCAAATATTTGTGTTGGGCAACTCAACCACCAAAATTATATAGGAATTAGGTGTAAGCCTAATTCCCTTTCAATCTCCCCCTTTTTGGTGATTGATGCCAACACAAACCAAAGCAAATATAGAAGTGCATAATTGAACTAGTTTGCATAATGTAAGTGCAAAGGTTGCTTGGAATTGAGCCAATATAAATACTTACAAGATATGCATGGATTGTTTCTTCATTTTTAACATTTTGGACCACAGTTGCACCACATGTTTTGTTTTTGCAAATTCTTTTGTAAATCCTTTTCAAAGTTCTTTTGCAAATAGTCAAAGGTAAATGAATAGAATTTTGCGAAGCATTTTCAAGATTTGAAATTCTCTCCCCTTGTTTCAAATGCTTTTCCTTTGACTAAACAAAAACTTCCCCTAAATGAAATCCTCCTCTTAGTGTTCAAGAGGGTTTTGATGTATCAATTTTTGAAACACTACTTTCTCCCCCTTTTGAACACAATAAGATACCAAATTGACATTTGTTATTTGAAAATTATATAAAATTAGGTGGTGGTGCGGTCCTTTTGCTTTGGGCTCATACTTTCTCCCCCTTTGGCATGAATCGCCAAAAACGGAGTCATTAGAGCCCTTCAATACTTTCTCCCCCTTTGGTAATAAATAAATGAGTGAAGATTATACCAAAGATGGAGAGATGCTCGGAGTGACGGCGAAGGATGAGTTGTGGAGTGGAGTGGAAGCCTTTGTCTTCGCCGAAGACTCCAATTTCCTTTCAATACACCTATGACTTGGTTTGAAATAGACTTGAAAACACATTAGTCATAGCATATATAAAAGAGACATGATCAAAGGTATATTTATGAGCTATGTGTGCAAGTTAGCAAAAGAAATTTCTAGAATCAAGAATATTGAGCTCATGCCTAAGTTTGGTAAAAGTTTGTTCATCAAGTGGCTTGGTAAAGATATCGGCTAATTGATCTTTAGTGTTAATGTATGAAATCTCGATATCTCCCTTTTGTTGGTGATCCCTAAGAAAATGATACCGAATGGCTATGTGTTTAGTGCGGCTATGCTCGACGGGATTGTCGGCCATTTTGATTGCACTCTCATTGTCACATAGCAAGGGGACTTTGGTTAATTTGTAACCATAGTCCCGCAGGGTTTGCCTCATCCAAAGCAATTGCGCGCAACAATGGCCTGCGGCAATGTACTCGGCTTCGGCGGTGGAAAGAGCGACCGAATTTTGCTTCTTTGAAGCCCAAGACACCAAGGATCTTCCCAAGAACTGGCAAGTCCCCGATGTGCTCTTTCTATTAATCTTACACCCCGCCCAATCGGCATCCGAATAACCAATCAAATCAAATGTGGATCCCCGAGGGTACCAAAGCCCAAACTTAGGAGTATAAGCCAAATATCTCAAGATTCGTTTTACGGCCGTAAGGTGGGATTCCTTAGGGTCGGATTGGAATCTTGCACACATGCAAACGGAAAGCATAATGTCCGGTCGAGATGCACATAAATAGAGTAATGAACCTATCATCGACCGGTATACCTTTTGATCGACGGATTTACCTCCCGTGTCGAGGTCGAGATGCCCATTGGTTCCCATGGGTGTCTTGATGGGCTTAGCATCCTTCATTCCAAACTTGGTTAGAATGTCTTGAGTGTACTTCGTTTGGCTAATGAAGGTGCCTTCTTGGAGTTGTTTGACTTGGAATCCTAGAAAATACTTCAACTCCCCCATCATTGACATCTCGAATTTTTGTGTCATGATCCTACTAAATTCTTCACATGTAGATTCGTTAGTAGACCCAAATATGATATCATCAACATAAATTTGGCATACAAACAAATCATTGTCAAGAGTTTTAGTGAATAAAGTAGGATCGGCCTTTCCGACTTTGAAGCCATTTGCAATAAGGAAATCTCTAAGGCATTCATACCATGCTCTTGGGGCTTGCTTGAGCCCATAAAGCGCCTTAGAGAGCCTATAGACATGGTTAGGGTACTCACTATCTTCAAAGCCGGGAGGTTGCTCAACATAGACCTCTTCCTTGATTGGTCCATTGAGGAAGGCACTTTTCACGTCCATTTGATAGAGCTTAAAGCCATGGTAAGTAGCATAGGCCAATAATATACGAATTGACTCAAGCCTAGCTACGGGTGCATAGGTTTCACCGAAATCCAAACCTTCGACTTGGGAGTATCCCTTGGCCACAAGTCGGGCTTTGTTCCTTGTCACCACACCATGCTCATCTTGTTTGTTGCGGAAGACCCATTTGGTTCCTACAACATTTTGGTTAGGACGTGGAACTAAATGCCATACATCATTCCTAGTGAAGTTGTTGAGCTCCTCTTGCATCGCCACCACCCAATCCGAATCTTGTAGTGCTTCCTCTACCCTGTGTGGCTCAATAGAGGAAACAAAAGAGTAATGCTCACAAAAATGTGCAACACGAGATCTAGTGGTTACCCCCTTATGAATGTCGCCGAGGATGGTGTCGACGGGGTGATCTCGTTGGATTGCTTGGTGGACTCTTGGGTGTGGCGGCCTTGGTTCTTGCTCATCCTCCTTTTCTTGATCATTTGCATCTCCCCCTTGATCATTGCCGTCATGTTGAGGTGGCTCATCTTCTTGATCTTCTTGTTCAACATCTTGAGCCTTATCCTCATTTTGAGTTGGTGGAGATGCTTGCATGGAGGAGGATGGTTGATCTTGTGCATTTGGAGGCTCTTCGGATTCCTTAGGACACACATCCCCAATGGACATGTTCCTTAGAGCGATGCACGGGGCCTCTTCATTACCTATCTCATCAAGATCAACTTGCTCTACTTGAGAGCCATTAGTCTCATCAAACACAACGTCACAAGAAACTTCAACTAGTCATGAGGACTTGTTAAAGACTCTATATGCCCTTGTGTTTGAGTCATATCCTAGTAAAAAGCCTTCTACAGTTTTAGGAGCAAATTTAGATTTTCTACCTCTCTTAACAAGAATAAAGCATTTGCTACCAAAAACTCTAAAATATGAAATATTGGGCTTTTTACCGGTTAGGAGTTCATATGATGTCTTCTTGAGGATTCGGTGTAGATACAACCGGTTGATGGCGTAGCAAGCGGTGTTGACCGCCTCGGCCCAAAACCGATCCGAAGTCTTGTACTCATCAAGCATGGTTCTTGCCATGTCCAATAGAGTTCGATTCTTCCTCTCCACTACACCATTTTGTTGTGGCGTGTAGGGAGAGGAGAACTCATGCTTGATGCCCTCCTCCTCAAGGAAGCCTTCAATTTGAGAGTTCTTGAACTCTGTCCCGTTGTCGCTTCTAATTTTCTTGATCCTCAAGCCGAACTCATTTTGAGTCCGTCTCAAGAATCCTTTTAAGGTCTCTTGGGTTTGAGATTTTTCCTGCAAAAAGAATACCTAAGTGAAGTGAGAATAATCATCCACTATTACAAGACAATACTTACTCCCGCCGATGCTTATGTAAGCAATCGGGCCGAATAGGTCCATGTGGAGTAGCTCAAGCGGCCTGTCGGTCGTCATGATGTTCTTGTGTGGATGATGAGCTCCAACTTGCTTCCCGGCTTGGCATGCGCTACAAATCCTGTCTTTCTCAAAATGAACATTTGTTAATCCTAAAATGTGTTCTCCCTTTAGAAGCTTATGAAGATTCTTCATCCCAACATGGGCTAGTCGGCGGTGCCAGAGCCAACCCATGTTAGTCTTAGCAATTAAGCAAGTGTCGAGTTCAGCTCTATCAAAATCTACCAAGTATAGCTGACCCTCTAACACTCCCTTAAATGCTATTGAATCATCACTTCTTCTAAAGACAGTGACACCTACATCAGTGAATAGACAGTTGTAGCCCATTTGACATAATTGAGAAACGGAAAGCAAATTGTAATCTAATGAATTAACAAGAAAAACATTGGAAATGGAATGGTCAGGTGAAATAGCAATTTTACCCAAACCTTTGACCAAACCTTGATTTCCATCCCCGAATGTGATCGCTCTTTGGGGATCTTGGTTTTTCTCATATGAGGAGAACATCTTCTTCTCCCCGGTCATATGGTTTGTGCACCCGCTATCGAGTATCCAACTTGATCCCCCGGATGCATAAACCTACAAAACAAGTTTAGTTCTTGACTTTAGGTACCCAAACGGTTTTGGGTCCTTTGGCATTAGACACAAGAACTTTGGGTACCCAAACACAAGTCTTTGACCCCTTGTGTTTGCCCCCAACAAACTTGGCAACTACCTTGCCGGATTTGTTAGTCAAAACATAAGATGCATCAAAAGTTTTAAATGAAAATTCATGATCATTTGATGCATTAGGAGTTCTCTTCTTAGGCAACTTAGCACGGGTTGGTTGCCTAGAGCTAGATGTCTCACCCTTATACATAAAAGCATGATTAGGGCCAGAGTGAGACTTCCTAGAGTGAATTCTCCTAATTTTGTCCTCGGGATAACCGGCAGGGTATAAAATGTAACCCTCGTTATCCTGATGCATGGGAGCCTTGCCCTTAACAAAGTTGGACAATCTTTTAGGAGGGGCACTAAGTTTGACATTGTCTCCCCTTTGGAAGTCAATGCCATCCTTGATGCCCGGGCGTCTCCCATTATAGAGCATACTTCTAGCAAATTTAAACTTTTCATTTTCTAAGTTATGCTCGGCAATTTTAGCATCTAATTTTGCTATATGATCATTTTGTTGTTTAATTAAAATCATGTGATCATGAATAGCATTAATATCTACATCTCTACATCTAGTACAAATAGATACATGCTCAACAATAGATGTAGGGGGTTTGCAAGATTTTAATTCCACAACCTTAGCATGTAGTATATCATTCTCACTTCTAAGGTTAGAAATTGTAACATTGCAAACATCAAAATCTTTAGCCTTAGCAATCAATTTTTCATTCTCATTTCTAAGGCTAGCAAGAGAAACATTCAACTCATTAATCCTAGCAAGTAAATCAACATTATCATTTCTAGAATCGGAAGTTGAAACATTACAAACATGTGAATCAACCTTAGCTAACAAATTAGCATTCTCATTTCTAAGGTTGGCAATAGTGTCATGGCAAGTGCTTAGCTCACTAGATAATTTTTGACATTTTTCTACTTCTAGAGCATAAGCATTTTTAACCTTAACATGTTTTTTGTTTTCCTTAATTAGGAAGTCCTCTTGGGTATCCAAAAGGTCATCCTTCTCATGAATAGCACTAACCAATTCATTTAGTTTTTCCTTTTGTTCCATGTTAAGGTTGGCAAAAAGGGTACGCAAGTTATCCTCCTCATCACTAGCATTATCATCACTAGAAGACTCATATTTAGTGGAGGATTTAGATTTAACCTTCTTCCTTTTGCCGTCCTTTGCCATGAGGCACTTGTGGCCGACGTTGGGGAAGAGGAGTCCCTTGGTGACGGCGATGTTGGCGGCGTCCTCGTCGGAGGAGGACTCGGTGGAGCTCTCGTCGGAGTCCCATTCGCGGCACACGTGGGCATCACCGCCCCTCTTCTTGTGGTACCTCTTCTTTTCTCTCCTCTTGCCCTTCTTGTCATTATCTCTGTCACTGTCACTTGATAATGGACATTTAGCAATAAAGTGACCGGGCTTACCACACTTGTAGCAAACCTTTTTGGAACGGGATTTGTAATCCTTCCCCTTCCGTTGCTTGAGGATTTGGCGAAAGCTTTTGATGATTAAAGCCATCTCCTCATTGTCGAGCTTGGAGGCGTCAATTGGTTGTCTACTTGGTGTAGATTCCTCCTTCTTCTCCTCCGTCGCCTTAAATGCCACCGGTTGTGCTTCGGACGTGGAGGGATCATCAAGCTCGTTGATCTTCTTTGACCCCTTGATCATACATTCAAAGCTCACAAAATTCCCGATAACTTCCTCGGGGGTCATTTGAGTATATCTTGGGTTGCCACGAATTAATTGAACTTGAGTGGGGTTAAGGAAAATGAGAGATCTTAGAATAACCTTAACCACCTCGTGGTCGTCCCACTTCTTGCTCCCGAGGTTGCGCACTTGGTTCACCAAGGTTTTGAGCCGGTTGTACATATCTTGTGGCTCCTCCCCTTGGCGAAGACGGAAGCGACCGAGCTCCCCCTCGATCGTTTCCCGCTTGGTGATCTTGGTGAGTTCATCACCCTCGTGCGCGGTCTTGAGTAAGTCCCAAATCTCCTTCGCGCTCTTCAACACTTGCACCTTGTTATATTCCTCCTTACTTAGAGAAGCAAGGAGTATGGTTGTAGCTTGAGAGTTAAAGTGCTCGATTTGGGCCACCTCGTCCTCATCATAATCCTCATCCCCGATGGATGGTACCTGTGCTCCAAACTCAACAACATTCCATATACTTTTGTGGAGTGAGGTTAGCTGAAATTTCATTAAATCACTCCACCTAGCATAATCTTCACCGTCAAAGGTTGGCGGTTTGCCTAATGGGACGGAAAGTAATGGAGTATGTCTAGATGTACGAGGATAGTGTAAGGGGATCTTACTAAACTTCTTGCGCTCCTGGCGCTTAGAAGTTACGGAGGGCGCATCGGAGTCGGAGGTCGATGGTGATGAAGAGTCGGTCTCGAAGTAGACCACTTTCCTCATCCTCTTGTGCTTGTCGCCTTTCCGATGCGTCTTGTGAGAAGAGGATTTCTCCTTCTTCTCTTTGTGGTGTGAAGAAGATCTCTTCTCCTTCCCTTTGGAGGAGTTCTTCTTCTTCTCCTTCCTCTTGGTGCGGGACTCTTCCGATGAAGTGCTCCCGTGGCTTGTAGTGGGCTTTTCGCCGGTCTCCATCTCCTTCTTGGCGTGATCTCCCGACATCACTTCGAGCGGTTAGGCTCTAATGAAGCACCGGGCTCTGATACCAATTGATAGTCGCCTAGAGGGGGGTGAATAGGGCGAAACTGAAATTTACAAATATAAACACAACTACAAGCCGGGTTAGCGTTAGAAATATAATCGAGTCCGAGAGAGGGCGTGAAAACAAATCGCAAGCGAATAATGAAGTGAGACACGCGGATTTGTTTTACCGAGGTTCGGTTCTCTCAAACCTACTCCCCGTTGAGGAGGCCACAAAGGCCGGGTCTTTTTCAACCCCTTCCCTCTCTCAAACGGTCCCTCCGACCGAGTGAGCTTTCTCTTCTCAAATCAACCGGGAGCAAAACCTCCCTGCAAGGACCACCACACAATTGGTGTCTCTTGCCTCGGTTACAAGTGAGTTTTGATCACAAGCAAGAATGAAAGAGAGAAAGCAATCCAAGCGCAAGAGCTCAAATGAACACGGCAAATCTCTCTCGCTAATCACTAAAGCCTTGAGTGGAATTGGAGAGGATTTGATTACTTTGGGTGTGTCTAGAATTGAATGCCTAGCTCTTGTAAGTGGTTGAGAAGTGGGAAACTTGGATGCAATGAATGGTGGGGTGGTTGGGGTATTTATAGCCCCAACCACCAAACTTGACCGTTGGTGGAGCTGTCTGTCGTATGGTGCACCGGACAGTCCGGTGCACACCGGACATGTCCGGTGCCCCAGCCACGTCACCAATGCCGTTGGGTTCCGACCGTTGGAGCTCTGTCTTCTGGGCCCGCCTGGATGACCGGTGGCACACCGGACATGCACTGTAGAGTGTCTGGTGCGCCGGCATGGGCGTGCCTGACTTCTGCGCGCGCTGCACGCGCATTTAATGCGCTGCAGGTAGCCGTTGGCGCCGAAGTAGCCGTTGCCCCGCAGTTACACCGGACAGCCCGGTGTACATCGGACATGTCCGGTGAATTATAGCGGAGCAGCCGTTGCATTTTCCCGAGGCTGCCAAGTTCCGGAGTCGCGTCCTCTTGGAGCACCGGACACTGTCCGGTGTACACCGGACAGTCCGGTGAATTATAGCGCGCCGGCTCTAGGAAATTCCCGAAGGCGACGAGTTTGAGTTGAAGTCCTCTGGTGCACCGGACACTGTCCGGTGGCACACCGACAGTCCGGTGCGCCAGACCAGAGGAGCCTTCGGTTGCTCCTTTGCTCTTTTGTTGAACCCAACACATGGTCTTTTTATTGGCTAAGTGTGAACCTTTTGCACCTGTATAACTTATACACTAGAGCAAACTAGTTAGTTCAAATATTTGTGTTGGGCAACTCAACCACCAAAATTATATAGGAACTAGGTGTAAGCCTAATTCCCTTTCAGGGGCGCTGGCGTTGTTGACTCGCTCGACAGCCAGCGAGGCGCCGCCTCCTGCTTGGTCACGGTTGCCCCGCCTCCTCCTCTGTCGACGGGGAAGGTGACGGGACAAACCCAGATGTTGCTCTTCCACCATGCGGGGAAGACGTCGTCGGTTCCGCCGCTGCCGGGCGGGCTGACGGCCGCCACTGTCGTCGTCGCGCGACGGAAGAAGGAGTACCATGTCGTAACTGCCATCGAGAGACATGAACTCGAGACTCCCGAAACGAAGCGTCGTCCCGGGTTGGAGAGGTTGCTGGAGACTACCCATCTGGAGCTTGACGGGAAGCTATTCGTCAACACGCAGCAGGCCCCTACCTGGCGCGCCAACTGTCGGCGTTTCGACCCCGGGGGGTCCCTGGACCGACGAGTAAATTGTCGCTACGTGTCCCAGCCCAGATGGGTCGGCGCGAGACGGAACACAAGGGGAGGAAACACTGGGGGGAAAACCGCGGCCTCGTGTTGTCCTGTGCCCAGGGCGGATGCGCTTGCAGTAGGGGGTTACAAGCGTTCGCGCGGGAGAGAGAGAGAGAGAGGCTGGTTCGTCAGCCCTGTTCTCCCGCGCGGCCACCTTTCGTTGCCACTTGCGGCCACCCTCGCGCGTGAGGGCCCTGGACCTTCCTTTTATAGATGTAAGGAGAGGGCCCAGGTGTACAATAGGGGGTGTAGCAATGTGCTAACATGTCTAGCAGAGAGGAGCTAGGGCCCTAGGTACGTGCCGTCGTGGCTGTCGGAGAGGCGTTGCTGCCCTGTTCACGTGATGTCGTGGCCGTCGGAGGAGTGCTGGAGCCCTATGGAAGTACAGCTGTCGGGGCTTATGGGGCCCTTGCTGACGTTTCTTTGCTTCCGTAAGAGGCTGAGAGCCGCCGTCGTCATGGAGCATGCGGGGTACCATCATTACTTGTTTACCAGGGCGAGCCAGATGGGACGCCGGTCTTGTTCCCCGTAGCCTGAGCTAGCCGGGGGTAGGGTAATGATGGCCTCCTGATGACGTGGTTGGTCCAAGCCCGTGTTTGGGCGAGGTGGTGACTCCTCCGAGGTCGAGGCTGGGTCCGAACCCTGGGGTCGGGCGAGGCGGTGTCCGTCGTCTTCCAGAGTCGGGGCTGAGTCCGAGCCCTGGGGTCGGGCGAGGCGGAGTCCGTCGTCTTCCAGAGTCGGGGCTGAGTCCGAGCCCTGGGGTCGGGCGAGACGGAGTCCGTCGTCTTCCAGAGTCGGGGCTGAGTCCGAGCCCTGGGGTCGGGCGAGGCGGAGTCCGTCGTCTTCCAGAGTTGGGGCTGAGTCCGAGCCCTAGGGTCGGGCGAGGCGGAGTCCGTCGTCTTCCAGAGTCGGGGCTGAATCCGAGCCCTGGGGTCGGGCGAGGCGGAGCTTCCTATGACGCTCGAGGCTAGACTTGACTGCTGTCGGCCCCACTCTGGTGAGCGGCACGGCAGTCGGAGCGGGGCAGGTGGCGCTGTCTTCCTGTCAAGTTGGTCAGTGGAGCGGCGAAGTGACTGCGGTCACTTCGGCTCTGTCGACTGAGCGCGCAGCAGGATAAGGTGTGAGGTGACCCTCGCATTAAATGCTCCTGTGGTACGGTCGGTTGGCGTGGCGATCTGGCCAAGGTTTCTTCTCCGCGAAGCCTGTCCGAGTTGGGCCTCGGCCAAGCTGAAGGTGCGTCCGTTGCTTGAGGGGGTCCTCGGGCGATACGTGAATCCTCCAGGGTCGGCTGTTTTTGCCCGAGGCCGGGCTCGGACGAGGCGGGATCGTGTCCCTTGGGCGGAGCCTTGGCCTGAGTCGCCCCCATCAGGCCTTTGCAGCTTTGTGCTGATGGGGTTTACCAGCTGATATTTAAGAGACTTGGGGGTACCCCTAATTATGGTCCCCGACAGGCGCAGACTGTCCGGCCGTCAGGCAGGGAACCCTAGCCTCGCGTCAGGTCGCGGACCGTCTGGCCCTGTGCCGCGGACCGTTTGCGCCTGACCAGAAAGCACCGCCGCTAGTTCTTGTTGAGTGATTGGTGCCCAAAAAAGGTGTCAACACATAATAAACACCTAAAGTCGGTTTTCAAATGGTAGGAACACTTACTATCAAATACATATGACTGAATTTGTCCGCTAATGTTGGTCAGCTTGTAGAAAGCGTCATTGTTGGGTCTATGCTTCGTCGCCGAAGGTCTTATAGAAAGAAGTGATCCTCGGATGAAGCTGTTCGTACAAGATAGCCGAAGGTACCTCTTCGTAGAGCTTCGGCATTACAAACCGACTTAAAGATAGAATGACCTTTTAGTCCATAAAGGTCTGAGTCAATGTTGTAAGTTCTTATAAGGGGCATACTTGTAATTCCTCACAGGCTGCGTCCTGTGCCTATAAATAGTGAACAGTATTCCGTTACTGTTCACGCATTCTGGTATTTGCAACCGCATCTCTCGGAATATAACCTTTGTCAAGGCATAGGTATCATTGTATTTAATGATTCATTATATTAAGTGAATATGATATAATACATCTGTGAATCATTTATTCATTTTTATATCTTTTACTTTGCATTATCTTACAATATTTATTAAAAGTTTATTACGAAGGTTCAACTTCGTAATAAGACTCTTATCAACCTTCGTCCAAGGTTCATTATTCCCAAAGGAATAATGCTTCACGGACGAAGGACAGTATCATTTAACATTTTTATGTTGCCTTGTTCTTAATTCATAGCATTTGAGAACAAGTCCCCAACATTGGCGCCCACCTCCGGTGAACTCACTTCCACTTTTTGAGCTGATGGCTTCGTTCAACAACCAAGCTGGAGCTGCTTCGGACCCGAAGCTGGTGCTCCCGATCACAGGTGGCTCGTCCTCAGAGCCAGCTAACAAGAAACAGAAGAAGGAAGCACAGAGAAGGGTACAGCATGTTGGGGTGCAAGGACCCTTCATCAAGTCAAGATGGTCTCACATTCCTATTACCTTCTCCCAAGAGGACCTTCAGCTCAAAGATTACCCACACAACGATGCCATGGTTATCTCTTGTGTTATCAAAGGATTTCTGGTCCACAATGTCTTGGTTGATACAGGCAGTGCAGCTGACATCATTTTTGCTAAGGCCTTCAGACAAATGCAAGAGCCAGAAGATAAGATTCATGATGCTACACATCCTCTTTGTGGCTTCGGAGGAAGACAGATCGTAGCACTGGGCAAGATCACCATGTCAGTGACCTTCGGGTTCATCAACAACACTAGAACTGAGCAAGTTGTGTTTGATATTGTTGACATGGAATACCCTTACAATGCAATTATTGGTCGTGGTACTCTTAATGCCTTCGAAGCAATCCTTCATCCTGCCTATCTTTGCATGAAGATACCTTCGGATCAGGGACCCATTGCTATCCATGGAAGTCAGGAAGCTGCAAGAAGGGCCGAAGGCAATTGGACTGACTCAAAAGCAATCCATAACATAGATGGAGCTGAAGCTTGTGAACAGTACAAGTTCAGGAGGGAGAAAGCAGCTTCAGCAGACCAGCCGAAGCCTATGCTCTTATGTGAGGACATAGCAGAGCAGAAGGTGCTGTTAGGATCTCAGTTATCCGAAGAGCAAGAGAAAACCTTGATAAGGTTTTTGTTCAATAACAAGGATGTTTTTGCATGGTCAGCCAATGATCTTTGTGGAGTTAATAGAGATGTTATCGAGCACTCGCTCAATGTCGATCCATCCTTCAGACCCAGAAAGCAAAGGCTTCGGAAAATGTCAGATGATAAGGCCGAAGGTGCTCGCAACGAAGTCAAAAGACTCCTCAGTGCAGGAGTTATTAGAGAGGTGAAGTACCCAGAATGGCTGGCTAACACTATTATGGTAAAAAAGGCCAATGGCAAGTGGCGAATGTGCATCGATTTTACAGATCTTAACAAGGCTTGTCCGAAGGATGAATTCCCACTACCAAGGATAGACTCTTTAGTTGATGCAGCAGCTTCGTCAGAGCTCATGAGTCTGTTAGACTGCTATTCAGGCTATCACCAAATTTGGATGAAGAAGGAAGATGAGCCGAAGACTAGCTTCATCACTCCAAGTGGCACATATTGCTATCTTCGGATGCCTGAGGGGCTCAAAAACGCTGGAGGAAGTTTCAGCCGAATGACTGCGAAGGTTCTTCAATCTCAAATAGGCAGAAATGTGCTAACTTATGTTGATGACATCATTGTCAAAAGCACGAAGCAGGAGAATCATATTGCTGATCTGCAGGAGACCTTCGCCAGTTTCAGGCAAGCTGGCTTAAAGTTAAATCCAGAAAAATGTGTCTTCGGAGTGAAGAAGGGGAAATTTCTTGGATGCTTGGTTTCAACAAAGGGAATTGAAGCCAATCCAAGTAAAATTGAAGCTATACTTCGGATGGAGCCACCAACTACAAAGAAGGGGGCTCAAAGATTGACAGGAAGATTGGCATCTCTCAATAGATTCATATCCAGATCAGCAGAGAGAAATTTACCATTCTTCGAAGTGCTGAAGTCGGCCGAAGTCTTTCAATGGGGACCAATCCAGCAGAAGGCTTTCGAAGAACTGAAACAGTATTTGATAGATCTAACAACACTGACTCCACCAATGCCAGGGGCTCCTTTATTATTATATGTGGCAGCTTCGCACTCAGCGGTAAGTGCAGCGCTTGTCCAAGAGGAGCTTGATGGTCAAGTCAGAAGGCAGGCCCCAATATATTTTGTTTCCGAAGTCCTTAGTTTATCAAAGAAAAATTATACAGAGTTGGAGAAGATACTGTATGCTGTCTTGATGGCCTCCAGGAAGCTTCGGCACTATTTCCAAGCTTACAACATAATTGTTCCTTCATCACAACCTCTGAAAGATATTATGAGGAACCGAGAAGCTACTGGAAGGATTGGAAAATGGGCTGCAGAGCTCAATGAATTTTGTATTGAATATGTTCATAGATCTTCGATTCAGTCACAGGCACTGGCAGACTTTATTGCTGATTGGACGCCAGGGGCTCAGGAGGAGGAAACAAATAAAGACAACGAAGCCTGGACAGTGTTTTGTGATGGATCTTGGGGAACCTTCGGAGCAGGAGCGGCTGCTGTGTTGGTTTCACCTTCCAAAGTCAAAACTTGTTATGCAGCAAAGCTTGATTTTAATTGCACAAACAACATTGCTGAGTACGAAGCATTGATTCTAGGTCTTCGAAAGTTAAAAGCAATGGGAATTAGAAGAGCCATACTTAAAACTGATTCCCAGGTTGTTTCGGGTCATATTGACAAAAGTTGCAAGGCTAAGGATCCGAAGCTTGAAAAATATCTGGATATGGTTCGAAGAGTTGAAGCTTCCTTCGAAGGGTTTTCTGTCAAAAATATCCCTAGAGGACAAAATGAGCATGCTGATTTGCTAGCTAAGTCAGCAGCACAAGGGCTGCCTTTACCTTCGGATGTATTTTTCGAAACAATAAAAGCACCTTCGGTGGAACTTCTTGAAAGAGCAGTTCTTAATATATCTCCTGTTTTTAGCGAAGATTGGAGAACCGAGATCATCTCTTACCTTCAGGGTAAATTTCTTTCAGATGACGAAGCTTATAACAAGAGGATAGAAGCAAGAGCTCGTCCATATGTCATGATAGAAGGGGAGTTGTATAAACATGGAGTTTGTGCTCCGCTGCTCAAATGCTTATCCAGAACCGAAGGTATAGAGTTAATGAAAGAAATACATGCAGGCCTGTGTGGATCTCACATTGGATCTAGGCCGTTACTCGGAAAAATTTTCCGTCAAGGGTTTTATTGGCCGAAGGCAGCTTCGGATGCAGCAGAATTGGTTCAAAAGTGCGAAGGTTGTCAGAAATGTGCAAGAGATCAAAAACAACCTTCGTCCTTGACACAGCTCATACAACCCACTTGGCCATTGCAAAGGTGGGGCCTTGACTTGTTAGGTACGTTACCACCGGCCCAAGGGAACCTGAGATATGTTGTGGTAGCTGTGGAATATTTTTCTAAATGGATTGAGGCGAAGCCTTTAGCCACAATAACTTCGGCTACCGTCCAAAAATTTTTCTGGCAGAATATTGTTTGTCGTTTCGGGGTGCCAAAGGCTATCACTGTGGACAATGGAACACAGTTTGACTCCGAAGCTTTCAGGGATTTCTGTGACCAAATTGGTACGAAGATCCATTTCGCATCAGTCAGGCACCCGGAGTCAAATGGACTCGTTGAAAGAGCCAACGGCATTATAATGACAGGAATAATGAAGCTAATCTTCAATCAACCTAGAGGAAAATGGCCAGATCAGCTAACCAAAGTGGTGTGGAGCCACAACACGATAACATCAAGGTCTACAGGCTTCACTCCATTTAAGTTGTTATTCGGTGACGAAGCAATAACTCCAGAGGAAGCTAAAGCCGGATCAATAAGGATAGTAGCTTCGGCAGAATCAGATTCCGAAGCTGCTTATTCTATAGAAAAAGATGCTTTAGAAGGGATCAGATTACAAGCCGTGGAGAATATTAATAAATATCAAGCTGAAACAGTCAAATGGCGGGATAGAAAGGTTCGGTTAAAAAATATTGAGCCAGGGCACTTGGTGCTTCGGAGGGTGGCCAACCCGGAAACAGTGGGCAAATTGCAGTTGAAATGGGACGGGCCTTTCTTAGTAGCATCTTCGTCAAGGCCCGGTTCATACAGATTGAAAGATATGGACGGCAATGACATTCCTAGATCTTGGAATGCGGATGAGCTTCGGCGATATTATGTATAATTCGATGTAATTTTTCATATTTTTATTTTTCTTTTCATGGCACCCTTTTCTTTCCAAAGGGGGGAAAGGTTTTTAATGGGGCCAGTATATGTAATTTCCTTTTTTAGTCTTATAAGAGCAAAATCCCCCAAAGAATGTAAATGTAAAAGCTGAGAGTGCACCATCGAGTGCCCAAAAAGTAAAAACGAAGAAGCTCCAAAGACGTTCCTAAGGGAATGCAGAGCTTACAGCGAAAAGTCAACGCTGATTCCGCCAGAAGTAAAGGCGAAGAAGCTCCAAAGACGTTCCTAAGGGAATGCAGAGCTTACAGCGAAAAGTCAACGCTGATTCCGCCAAAAGTAAAGGCGAAGAAGCTCCAAAGTCGTTCCTAAGGGAATGCAGAGCTGAGGTGTGATTGTTTTTAAGAAACTAATGGTTATGAATATGGCTTCGGATACGTGTTTGGCCATTCATTTGCACATCACATTACATCATAGCATTTGCATTCATAAACATTCATCTAGGCATATGTAGGATAATCATTTTCATCGCATAAAATGGTTGCTTCGGCAAGAAGAGAAAAAAGAAAGGAAAAAATGTTGTTTTCCATGAAGGAGAGCTTCGGAAAAAAGGAAAATGTTGTTTTCTATGCTTCGTTGCGTACGAAAAGAAGGGAAGGTGTTTTTTCGCCTTCGGCTCAAAAAAGGAAATTTCGTCCACATCAAAGCATTTCACATACATCAGTGAAAGGTTAAGGATATATTACAAGGTATGAACAGCATACATTAAAAACAAGTTTTGTTTACATTCACAAAAGTTATCTCAAAAGTTTTTCAAGTACTGTCTGCAGTCTACTATCTAAATCTCCAAGGAGCTTCGGCTTCGGCATTATCTTTGGTCATCAGCTTCGGCTTCATCATTCTACACGAATAAGGTCGTTGGAAGTCAAAATCAAGTTTACAGAAAAAGGTAAGCACAAGGTATGATTTCTTACTGGATCAAGGTGGCTTCGAGCTTCGTCTCCAGCTTTCTCTCGACCACCTTTTGTCCATATCATTTTTATGAATCGATTTGAGATGCTTCGGGCGAGATCAGGAATGTCATCCAGGATTGATGGTGACAAAGTGAAATTTGGCCTGTTGACAATTTTCCCATGATCACAGCCAGCCTTCAGGAATGCTGCAGCAGTCCCTCGAGAAGCCACCCAGGCACAAAAGTCGCCATGCCCAGCTATGACTTCGTCGAGCTCGTCAATCTCCCCCTCAATGTGTTCGAAGGTTTTTGGTAGATCTTCAGCTGAGGGGGTAAATTTTTCGCTGCTGGCTCCAACTGAGTGAAAAATCTTCCTTAGTCGTTGAATACACTTGTTGCTAAATTCAAGGCATTTTTCTTGAAGATTTGTCAGTAGTTTTCTCAAATCCGAATTTTGCTGAGCTTCGGCTTCAAGTTTTGCATTGAGATCTTGTTTTTCTTGTTCGAACTGCTCAGACTGGCGGAGAAGCTTCGTGTTCAGTTCTGATATTTTTGCTTCAGCTTCCGCCAGTAAACCTTCGGCTGCCTGGAGCTCAAAGTTCTTTTTCTCAAAAGCATCTGATTGCTCTTTTATTTTGTTTTCCAAATTTCCAATTATAACTTCATGCTTTTTATCTTCAAGATCTTGCTGCATTTGCAAGGCTTTGCTCAATAGCATACTCTACATAAACACAACCTTCGTCAGACATGTTTTTACTAGAAGCAATAAAAGTTAAGGGACAAGTCATTCACCTTGAAGTTGGAGAAAAATAAACTACCAACGACATGTTGTCGTCGGTAGCGGCTGATATCTGTTTCTAGCTTCGAGAATCCAATACTCCTGGACAGAGTGCTGATGACTTTGGCCCCTGTTTGGTCCCGAATACACTCTAATTTCTCATCATCAACGCCTCCGAAGAGGAGTGCCCCAGGTTTGTATCCACAGGATTGGGCATACTCTTTAAGCTCTTCTATTTCAGCTTTTGTTAGATGTTCTCCAACTAAGTTTTTGAACGCAAAGACTTCGTTTTCCGAAGCTTCATCAGCAATTTCTTTTCCTTTCTTTGACGCTGCGGTCACAGCTTCTTCGGCAGCAGTGGCAGTTTCCTCTGCAGCCATGTCTAGCAGCATTTGGTCAATATGTTCAATTGTGCTCTCTAAATTCAAATCTTCAGCTGAGGTAACTTCGGCGGCTGCGGCCTCCGAAGGTGCAATTTCAATATCTGCCCCCTCTGCTGCTGCTTGTGTTTTTTGGGCCGAAGCTCTTGGCGGCGTTTTGTCAATTACCTCTGTCACGGTAATGATTCTTTGTTTCTTTCCCTTGATTGTTTTCCTCAATTTCTCAGGCTCCTTGTCCTTCTGAAAAAACTTAGTCAGTTGAGGACCCAGTGGACTTAGCTTCGCAGGTAAGGATTCAGTCATTACCTTCAGAATTTCTTCAACAACAGCAGCAGAAGGTGATGCGGGGGTTTCTTCTGCTTCGGATATTTGTTGCTTCGGAGAAGAAGGTTTCTTTTTCTTTGAAATTTTCTTCTTTACTGGCTCTTTTTCACCTTCATCTAAGGCTTCAGTTGCCCTTTTCCTTTTTTGCCCTCCGGCACCTTTGTTCAGATCTTCGTAGTCTGGGTATTCGAAACCCAAGGCGTCCAATACTCGATTTAGCCTTCGTTTCGGACGGGTGCCGAAGGCTGCGGTCATCAATTGATCTTCCTTTTTTGAATAATTACCAAGTATCTCGTTGCACATCACTTCAATCGTATCCAGCCACTCTTGGCAAGGAGTTTTAAAATATTTTTTAAATTTGAAGTAGTAAGGCAAACGTACAAGTTCACCTTTTTTCTTCTCCCCCTTCAGCTTCGGCATTTCCCACTCTTTTACACTAGGAAAAACCTTGAAGGCCAAGAATTCCTGGACCAGGTCCCTTGTACTAATATTCTCTGCAATTATTTTGAATTCAAACATTGCTTTTTGAGTTGGACCCTCTGGTAGCATGTGGCACTGGGGGCGAGTTTCTCCGAAGGTTAGTTCCAGTGGACTCTGCACAAGCTTTTCTTTATCATCATCAACCTTAACATAGAACCATTCTGATTTCCACCCTGCTGCCCATTTGCTTCGGTAGCTGATCACAGGATACTTCGTAGTTTTCCGATAAGCAAAATTATAACAACCAAAATTCTCATGTAAACCATCCTTTCTAGCCTTTGTCTGATAGTGCAGTTCGTGAACTCGACAGAAGCTGTCAGCAAATGGTTCCACCGCCTGGCTTCGGAGTGCCCAGATATAAACATTAAGCCTAACGATAGCGTTAGGAGTTAGCTGGTGAAAATAGATTCCAAAATTTTTCAATATCTCTGCAATAATCCCATGAAGGGGGAATCTTAATCCAGCCTTTAGAAAGCTCTTAAAAATAACAATTTCATCTTTCTCTGGCTTCGGGGTAGTCTCTTCTCCCCCGAAGCGTAATAGCTTCTTTTGATTTTCAGTAAAATAGCCTGATTTTACCATCTTGGACAGATCAGCCTTCGAAACAGTAGATTTCCCGAAGTCCAAGTGACTGGGTTTGCTTGGCGTGGCAAGGTGATAATCATCTTCGGGGTCAGTTTCCCCAGCATCTTCTCCTTCTGCTTCAGCGACAGCTTGTTCCGCATCATCACCAGGAATCTTCTCCGAAGTCACTAACCCAGATCGTTGCATGGCTTCGGAGATAGGGACAGTCTCCGAAGCTTCAGTTTCGTCCCCCTCACGCTCAACCCTAGCGGTAGAACGGACTCTGGCCATTTAACTATGAACTTGTGAAACTTTAATACTTTTTTCTCCGAAGCAGGCTTCAAGATGGAGCTTCGTTCAATTCTCACAAACAAGCTTCGGCGATGGTTAAAAATTTTGGCAGCAAAACAGTGCAAATAGCAGTAAATGCTGTGGTAACTTCACACCTACTCGTCTGTTTATATAGTGCCGCAGGTAAGAAGGCGAAGCGCCAGGAGTTTTACACCAGGCGGACACCCGCTCGCTCTCGCTGTACGGTGGACCGCAGTGACCGAACAGTAACTCTGCAAGGTGGGGCCGCTGCGCGCAGGGAAATCGAATCGTTTCTCGACAACGAGCTCAGGGAAGGTGTTTTTTAGACCTTCGGCGCTCCGAAGCTTAAGAAACTTTTTTCACGGATCAAGCTCGTTACGAAAAACGATCTAGCACCGCGAAAGGGGCTACTGTTGGGTCTATGCTTCGTCGCCGAAGGTCTTATAGAAAGAAGTGATCCTCGGATGAAGCTGTTCGTACAAGATAGCCGAAGGTACCTCTTCGTAGAGCTTCGGCATTACAAACCGACTTAAAGATAGAATGACCTTTTAGTCCATAAAGGTCTGAGTCAATGTTGTAAGTTCTTATAAGGGGCATACTTGTAATTCCTCACAGGCTGCGTCCTGTGCCTATAAATAGTGAACAGTATTCCGTTACTGTTCACGCATTCTGGTATTTGCAACCGCATCTCTCGGAATATAACCTTTGTCAAGGCATAGGTATCATTGTATTTAATGATTCATTATATTAAGTGAATATGATATAATACATCTGTGAATCATTTATTCATTTTTATATCTTTTACTTTGCATTATCTTACAATATTTATTAAAAGTTTATTACGAAGGTTCAACTTCGTAATAAGACTCTTATCAACCTTCGTCCAAGGTTCATTATTCCCAAAGGAATAATGCTTCACGGACGAAGGACAGTATCATTTAACATTTTTATGTTGCCTTGTTCTTAATTCATAGCATTTGAGAACAAGTCCCCAACAGTCATATGCCTACAAATAAAATCCAGGAAATAGAGTTCAGATTGGTTCTTTCTTATGCTAGAGCTTGGCAGAATTATTACTCGGTCATGGAATAGCTTCTGCAAAGAACATATCAGACATCAAACATAACGGGATGGAGAAAACCTTTGTCTTGGCAGTCCGGTTGGGGACGTGTTGTGGACCAGCCCATTAAACGGGACCAAACCGTACCTTTTAGACTAGGGTTTCTTTTACTTATTGGAACCCTAGGGACACTTGATGGAGCTTCCTTTTTTATTACAAGAGATGCCATAGAGAAAAATGTCAACAATACTAAATATTATCATAAAAAATTCAGAAACATCCAATGTGTCGTTTGGTTAATGAAATGTAACGTACACTACCGGAATTTTGCTCTTTGCCGAGTGCCAAATTCTTTGCCGAGTGTTTTTTTTTTCGAGCACTCGGCAAAGAGCACTTTGCCGAGTGCCACACAAAAAACTCTCGGTAAAAGATAACACTCGGCGAAGAAGCTCTTTGCCGAGTGTTTTATTTTTGACACTCGGCAAAGAATTTTTTTCCAACACTAGGCAAAGACAATTTAAAAATCACATTTTAAAGCAGTAAATTAATTCAAATGAAAAAGTTTTCAACTACAAATTTGTATAACTCATCATGATGTACAATTTATATATTGAACATTTCTTCATATAACAAAATAAAAATAAATTTGTTCATAAAACCTATATCTCTCTCGTAGTTTATGAAACTACGAGAGAGACGTATAGAATTTGTGCATATTGTTAGAACCATCATGTGAGATGAACAAATGACCAAACAACCAAAATAAACTTTGTAGATCTTGAGAAGTTATAGAAGTTTGTAGTTGACAACTTTTTTATTTGAAGTCATATTGTCAACGAAAACTACATCTGAATTTAAAAAATTTAAAATTTGAATTTTGAAAACAACCTCGAAAGAAAAAACCACCAATATGAAAGTTGTAGGTATTGAAGAGTTATGAAACTTTGTAGTTGACAATATTTTGGTTTGAAATCATTTTGTTATGCAAAACTTGTTTGAATTTTAAAATTTGAATTTTTTAAACTATCTCGGATGGAAAAACCACCAAAATAAAAGTTGTAGGTCTTGAAATATAATGAAACTTTGTAATTAACAACTTTTTGATTTGAAATCATCTTATCATTGAAAAATTCGTGTGAAGTTTTCAAATTTAAAATTCAAATTTTGTAAACAGTCTCGGATGTAGAAACTATTAAAATAAAACTTGTAGATCTCAAAAAGTTATGCAACTTTATAGTTGGTCACATTTTCAAATGAACTCATTTAGTGCCTTAAATAATCAAATTACTCTCGGTTTGTTATAGTACATGGGGAATGAAAACGTAATATAGATGTAATTGGTGTAGTAGTGTAGTGGTATAGGAGGGTATGCGCGAGTGGGAGGTTGCGGCGGGTTCGAATCTCACCATTCACAAAACATATAAAATTGATTCAAAATAATAGTGAAAAATGATAGGGCAATGGGTAAGGTAATATGTAGGGTTGGAGATTAGTTCCTATAATTTTAAAAAATGTTTTACTGTTTTTTTTAAATCGATTCTTAATTTACCGAGTGTTTTTCTTTGCCGAGTGCTTTTCGACACTCGGCAAAGTCTCTGCCGAGTGTCCGAAAAAAGTACTCGGCAAAGCCTTTGCCGAGTGTAAAATAGCATTTGCCGAGTGTATTAGACACTCGGCAAAGAACGCGATTCCGGTAGTGGTAAATGGTAACGGTAATGATTCTCACTCGATTACCAGTGGTAACAAGTTTAAATAGGACAATATCAACTTTTAGCGTGCTATCTAATTACGGTTAGACTTAACCAAACATGATTTAACGTTATCGATTATCATTCACGTTACAAATATGTGAACCAAACTAACACCCAAGTTTTCTGATACGGACCAGTTGAACATAGCTTTTTGTTTCGCTCGAGGACTACAAATCCGACCAGGGTTGAACGCATGATACATTCAACCCTGGGCAAGAACTTATTATTGCCTCTCGGTTGCATTGGGAGCTAACAGAGCGCAAGAATAATAATACTCTTCCATGGTCCAAACAATACATGCAGGCATATATATGACATATATATATATAATATGCGCTAGCTACCTAGCTCTCTTTGCAGTACACTTTGTGTGGCATAAGCATATAACATAATAAAGGATATATATGAAGCAAACCTTTTTTGTCAAATCTTGGCCAGCCAACCGGCCCCTAGCTACAACTAGGTGCCTCATGCGTCATGCACCTCTGATCGATCTCTCTATCCGATCCCTCATGCATGTGTACACCACATGCCTTGGATAAAGCCTATCGAGCTGTCTATATCTACTAACACGCACGCACCAATGTCTCCCCCGCCTCCTTTAATTTTGCGCGCGCTAGCTTTAATTTGTTCCTGGATCCAATCCACGGTTGCCATATCTCCTATTCTTTACTCCTAGCGCGCCTTCTTTTTTCATTTCTTCAAGCGTTTTGGTTCTTCTTCATTGTTCCCTCGCTACGACCATGCATGCATACCGCACGCACATGCTCCATCAGATCATAAACATGGCAGCTTAGAAGCAGATCAACCTATGTATGCAGTGCAGCTAGCTCTAGCCTGTATCTAGCTTCGTATCCATGGCCGGCCGATCGATCGATCTCGGTTGGCTCAGCTGATGGTCGAGGTGTAGATAGACAGTGCGGATTATATCCGTCCTAGGGTGAAGTCGAGGTTCGGTTTCTTGTCGCTGCCAAACATCCCAGCTACTACCTGGAACGGCGACGAGTTGAGGTCGGCGACATCGTCAAGAAGGCTGTGTGATTGCACGTCCTGCAAACAAACATTAGGTGTAAGAAACGAGAGAGAAAAAAATCAAATTAAAGGGCTAGTTTGGAAATTAAACCCTCTTTGAGACTCTCGTAGATTGAGGGGAAAATTAGCACCGGAATTCCGGAGGGGATTTAAGTTTCTAAAACTAGCTAACTGATGGTTCCAAAATGAGATGCAAGCTGCCGACAATATGCATTGATCAAATTAGCTCAGCAAGGAGCACGTACGGCATGCGTGTGGTAAAGGCGCACGAAACAGAATGATCGGCGTTGCACTGACTAGCACGGCATCATGGCCGTCGCGCGGCGAGGTGGTATTGGAGATAATGATGGACTCGGTGTAGAGAAGAAGGGCTAGCTGCGTACGCTACGTAGTACGTACCTCGAAGGATTTGATGTCGTCGCCGGGACCGGGAGTGGCGGCATCATCGTCTCTTGGTCTGTCATGGAACCAGCCCCCCCTGCTGATGCTGGATCAAAGAAGGAAAAGAGAGGGGAATAGTTCAGTCTTCGAAAAAGATTGGCATGCATGGGCTAGCTGACCGAGAGAATCAAATAATGCCTCCATATCTTTTCATCCGTAGGTAGTGGGAGTCCGTTGATAGGAGAGAATAAAAGAAGGTAGGTAGGGAACAAAGTGGGCATGCATGCAGCACCTATACTTTCACTGCTAATTAAGATGCTGTTGATGACATGCTAACTTTATCATATTAGGAACTATGGAAGTGTTTGTTTGGGATTATAATCTGCCCAAATTATATAATCCAATAAAATTCTGAACTAACACTTAGCTTAAAATTTATTGGATTGTGTATATATAATCTGGATAGATTATAATCCTAAACAAACACCTCCTGTGTCTAGCTCTAGCGGATATGGTCGTGTAAAACACTGTTTTGTACCGTGTTTATAGAGTAGAGTTTGAAATAGGATGTGGGACGAGGAACGTGATAGTTTACTGCTGTATTTCGTTTGTAGTGCGCGCACACGTACGTGCTTGCAATCACACATACACATTTTGTTTTGTGACCACAGAAAATCGCACACATATATCATGTTGTTTCCCACGTAGCTTCTCAAGATTCGACGGACCACTGTTCCATGTCGTGGTACGTACGTACCGGAAGAACGTGCGCACTTTGTCATTGATACCAAGAGCATATATCAAATCTAATAGCTTAATATATTCGAGAGATAATTGCGCCGTGATGGGGAGCAGACGGAACAAAGGTACGACGATCCCCGCTGGTGCTTTTTTTTTTGGGGGGGGGGGGGGGGGGGAGCACTTCGTTATATAGTAGTAGTAGTAGTAGACAAAGAAAAATGAGACAAGGGAATACTCCATTAATTGTTTTGCCTAAAGTGGCTAGAGAGAAGATGAGTATTTTCAACCTAATTAAGGAAGAAGACCACTAGTTTGGATCGGGGAAAAGCTAAGGTGTCGATTATATTGGAAGGTGCACGTTATTATTAGCTGCTGATCGATTTCTGAACTGAAGAATATATATACAAGTACGTACCGGCCGCATGCATGTAGAGGTCAGAGACGTACTGCTATATACTAGCTAGCAGTATACCTCTTCTGAACATACTAGAAAGCTAGCTAGATGCTCGATGTATACAAATCTGTGTACGTACCTTGTCGAGGAGCTGCACCACAGAGCGCACATGCTGGAGCCATGCTCGTTGCCGCCGCCGCCGTCAGGGTTAGAGTGCTGAGCCGACGACGACGACTGATCAGACCCGGCGCTGGTGGTGATGAGGTCGAACAGGCTGTCGTCGTCGGGGTCGGGGATGTCGATGACCGGTTTCGCGGCTGCTGCTTGCCCTGCAAAATACACATTATTCGATCGATTGACCACTGATGAGTTACCGCCGACACCTAGCGGTATACGTGTACGTACGTAGCAGCTAGCATGATCGTCGTCGTACTCGTACCGTACCGTACATACCGTAGGATGAAGCAGAATTAGCTGGCTTGTGGTCGGTGGTCTTGATGGTGCGATACATCTGCGGCCAAGAACAGACAGAAATCCAAGGATGACGATGGTGGCATGTACTTATACTACGTGCTGCTGAATGACGATCAAGCGTAAAAAAATAAAAAAAAAAACTGGCAGGGTTGACTGAGCTGTCGCCTATAGGAGTAGCTGTAGTACTAGTACAGTAGTACGTATCCAACTACGCAAGTAGTAGTAGTGCATTAAAGTCAGTGGGCCGGGGGTGTGCTAGTCTACAAGAGGAAGCAGGGCCGCCAAATGAACAAGTACCTAATGAATGAATAAGGCTGCTCAAGCTAGCGGGGAGGAGCATTGATGGCTCCATCAGCTACTGTGCAGCACGCAGCAGCGGCACAGCTCCGAGGGTAAGATCCATTATTGCGGAATGATGCGGGGCGCTGCCTGTACTTGCCACCCTCCTGCTGCGGCTCTGCTGCTCGCCTGCTCCCTGCTCCTCCTCCTGCGTGTGCGCATCGTACGCATGGCGGATCGATCGATCGTCGAGACGACGATGGCCGTCCGATCGATCCGCCACGGCCACCGCCAGCAACGCATCGACATGCGCTCCGCCTCCGCCCGGCCGCCATGCCATCCAATGACCTTCATTCCCCAGGCCGGCTCAGTTGATCGTCCCTCCTTCCGGTGTGGGGCATGTCGATCGCTCGAGACCTAGCATCGATCGCGCTAGATATGCAGGGGGGTGGTGGTGAATGGTGATACGGCCGGGAGAGAAACTTTTACTGCTTTCGATTCCAAAGTGTAAAATGACGACTCTCTCTCTACTATATACTATTCCATGCATGCATGAGCTTGAGCTAGCTGTACCATATAGCAGGCAGCAGTACTACAAGCAGTGAAAACTGTCCAGACCGTGGACAAAATTAATAAAGGTCAACTTTATCGTGCAAGAAATGAGAGTGTACGTGTATAGCTTGTTGCTGGTATATATCCTGTATGTAATAAGTACGTACAAAACGCACTGCTTTTGTCTCTCTTGCATATTGAGGTCTATATAGCTAGTACTCTAGTCTTGCTCTTTTGTTTAGGATAGAATAAAGAAATACCACTACAAAGAACAGTTAAGGTGTGTACGTTAACGAGCTAGAGAGGATGAACGACATTCATACGTAGCTAGGAGTAGCTAGCATATAGAACAAAGTCCGTGCAAGAACAACAATGCAAAACGAATGAAAGCTATCAGAGCTGCTAGGTTCTTCGTTAGCTGACATTAATTATTACCTCTGCTAATAACCCATTACACACACACACACAGAGTACAAGGACAGATATAATTCATGTAATGCTAACCATACAGCTGGTCGATTGTTCCCCCCTCACCTGCAAGTGCGACTTGACATGGGCCAAGGTCAGATCCTTCACGTCCATTAGCTCAAGAACTGACTTGGGCGTAGCTCCTGCACAAAGAGAGGCAGCATATATATAAGCATCGTCGTCGTCGGCACGCAACCATTCACCCAGCATGCCGGCTAGCTAGCAGCGACGACGTGCTAGCTAGCTAAAACGCTAGGCAAGGAGCTAGCGGCGCGTACGTACTCTCGTGGCCCCCGAGCAGCTCGACGGCGTGGACGAACCGCGCGTGCAGCGACGTCGTCCACCGCATCCGGGGCGCGCGCGCGCCCCGCTTCGCCGCGAGCCGGAGCGCGGCCTTGGGGGACAACCTCGGCCCGGCCGCGCCGACGATCGCGTCGTGGCAATGCGTGTGGCTCTGCAGGAAGTGGAGGAGCGGCTGCGAGGCGTTGTACACGGGGATGCCCCGGATGGGCCTCGCGGCTGCCAGGTCCCGGCGGAGGCCGCCGCCGCGGCCCTCCGGGAGGAGGATGGGCTGGGTGTGGTGCAAGAACGGGAGGCCCACCAGGTGGGAGTGGGAGCTCGTCGTCGGCACCTGATGGTGGTGGTCGTTGTGGTGCGCGCCGGCCGCCGCGTGGTGCCCCACGGCTGTCGGCGCCGAGGACGCGAAGGCGAGGGAGGGGGCCGTGGTGGCCGCCGCGGCCGTTGTAGTTGCTGTCGGGGTGGTGTCTAGAGCCCTTTTCCAGAACCCTAGCTCCGTTGGTTTCGTGGCTGGGGGAGGGCTGATATGCAGCTGCAAGTCCGGGTGCGCTGGGAACAGCTCCATTCTCTCGATCTCTCCTGGGATGCAGGACGAGAAGCCGGCTGCCGAGAAGTGATCGGTGGAGGAGGGTATGGCCGCGTAGGTGTGCGCCTGATGTGGTTAGGAAGTGTGAAAATTGAGGAGCGCCGCCGGCTAGTGTGTGTGAGAGAGAGCTAGCAGGAGTTGAGAGAGAAGGGGGAGGAGCTGAGGCGTCGAGAGCGAGGGGGGAGGGTTTGGAATGAAACTTGGAGTAGAAAGGACAGGAGTGTGTGTTTGTATTTGTATTGTGTATAGCAGTGTGCCCTGCCGTGTGAAGAAAGAGGCGGCGAGCTAGGGGATGAGGTGGCCTAGGCCCTAGGGAGGAACATATATATTGGTCTTTTCTCCCACACCATGCATCTCCTTTTGCTTTGCTTTCACCTTTCTTTTTCTCCCTCTCTCTTCTCCAGCCTCTCTTCTTTTCCCCCCCTCTCCAGACACTCGCTTTTTGGGGGGTGTTTCTTGGGCAGATTAGTGTGGGAGAATTACACTTTCGATAGGGATGTGTGTGTGTGCGCGCGCGCTATGGGAGAGGGAATGCAAAAGGTGAGGTAACATTCCCTTTTCAGGCTATATGTGCCTGGTCGCTCTGTTAATGGACACCTAATAATGCACTTTGAGCAGCATTCCCTAACTAACCCACACCAGCTAAAAGCAGCTAAAAACAGTCCCCTCCATTTTAAGCGTAATTAAACCTAAACCCTTCATTTTTCTATTTCTCCCAACTCACGACACCACAGCGACTGCAAGAGACCTCAGGGCGCCTCATTGTTGTTGGAGGACTCATTGTCCCCACTTGCCATTGTCATTTTGTGGTGGTGTTGCCACGAAAGAGATTCTTTCCAGGGCCTCGTCGACGTCGGAGTTGGGCCCAGTCGAGCTGTGTCTCGAGTCGTCCACGAGCTAAGTCAAGAACATATCTTAGCAGTTGGTCAACGACGACCACAAGTGTTGAAGGCGAGGCTCCCTCCGCCTTCTGTATGATGGCGTCGGCAAGCCTATTAAGGCGCCGTTTCTCCGCCTTGTTCCTGCACTAGTACAATTTGGCTCTATACAAGCGGTAGGTTTTTTACATCACAGACGGTTCGGTTAGAAAACCGCCTGTGATTGTGAAAATATGAAAATACAATTTAAATAAATTAATATTTTAATTTTTAACATAAATATGAAAATACAATTTAAATAAATTAATATTTTAATTTTTAACAGAAATATGCAAATACAATTTAAATAAATTAATATTTAATTTTTAACAAAAATATGCAAATACAATTTAAATGAATTATAATAGCACACATAATTAACTAGAGAGATTTTAAATTAATTGGCAACCACAATTCATAGTCGATCATACATGAAAACAAATACAATTTGATTCATACAATTTTTCATGAACTACCATTTTTTCGCATGTATGGCTTTAAGTTCTTATCAATTTTCTTTTCCACACGCTTGATTCTCTCTGGACCGTTAAAGACGAACATCTCTTCATACTTATTGTATTCTTCATCTTGGTCTCCCACATTCTCAACTCCAACAATTTTTTGCTTTCCAGAAATAACTACATGCATCTTCTCATCTGCTGGATCGAGTACATAGAACACTTGTGCAATACATTCGGCGAGAACCCACGGGTCATCTTTATATCCTACTTTCTTTAAGTCTACCAGTGTGAGTCCGTAGTTATCCACTATCACCCCCACGGGATGTTGTACCCATTGGCACTTAAATAAGGGTTTTTTCATGCTTGGGCCATAATCAAGTTCTCATATTTCCTCTATGAATCCAAAATATGTGGTCTTCTGTCCATGTAGGTCAAAAGCATCGATACGAACACCGCTATTTTGTGCAACACTTTTCATGTCTTTTGATTTAGTGTAGAATGTGTACCCATTGAGGTCATATGCTTGCCATGATGTCACAAAACACGATGGCCCAGAAACCAAATTCTTCATTGTTTTCTCTTCCAAAGAGTCTCCGAATGGGATGTTTTTGTCCATTAACCATTCGCTGAAACGATGTTTGTGCTCCCTCATGATCCAGTCCTCTGTGCGGTTCTGATTTTCTTTACGAAGCTCATCCAGGTGTTCCTCTATGTAAGGCTCAGCTATCGTGAGATGTTGTAGTACACTACCATGAGCACAATGTACTAGCTTGTAATCCTCAACGCGAAAAGTTTTCTTGCCCATTCTCCCTCTCCCACATAGTTTACCCTCATGTTTAGGTACAGGCACATCTATCATTGTTCCGTCACTGATGTAATCTATACAACTCTCAATCACTTCTTCTGTAGTGTATCCCTCCATGATTGTACCCTCTGGGTGAGCGCGATTTCGCACATAACCTTCCATATGGTGACAAACAACCACCGGGTACTGTCCTGTGCGGTTATTATGTATACGAATGGTGTCGTGTCACCTTCCATTACATGGTCAATCGTGAGGATGTAAGTTCGCTATCATTGCCTATGTTGCAATTTTTATGTTATATTGTTGCTCATCACATTACTCTTAGTACTGCTTGCTTTTTGCTTTCATTGCAGGTTCCTAAATCCAAGATCAATGTTGAATGGTTAGAAAGAGATATGGTTTCCGTCGGCGTGGCTAAGGTTGTAAAAGACTTGCTTTACTTTATGCGCCGTGAAGTTCTTCATCAACAAGGGCTATTCTACAATACAAATGGAAATTTGCAACAATTCCCAGAACTAAGTTTGTACACGATATCACACAGTGTTTAAATCTTTAGTTTGGAACTTTAGATGTTTAGTTGTCTATGGAACTTTGAGATGTTGAGTTGTTATGCAACTTGATATGTGTATAAATCTGTGTATGATGAAACTTGATATGTGTATAAATCTGTGTATGGAATCTGTGTATGGAATCTGTGTATTATGAATCTGTGTATGGAATATGTGTTTGAATCTGTGTGTTGAATCTGTTATTAATTCTGTATATGAATCTGGAATCTAAATATGAATCTGGAATCTGTATATTGAAATACAGTCGGACTTATATTTGAATCTGTGTGTTGAATCTGTTATTAATTCTTTTCAACCGGACCGCCTGTGATGTGTTTCTATCACAGGCGGTTCTTTTCAACCGGACCGCCTGTGATGTGTGTCTATCACAAGTGGTTTTCGACTGACCGCGTGTGATGTTGTTTTACATCACAGTCGGTGCACCACAAGCGGTTCCTGGAACCGCCTGTGTAGAGGCTAATCAGACCGCCTGTACAGAGGTTTCCTGTAGTAGTGCTGGTTGGCGAGGTGGAGCTCGCTGGTGGCTGTGGCGAGAAAGTCGAGGGAGCCGAACACGATGCGACTTCCTGGAGCAAAAGTCTCGCTGCTGGTGAGCGCTGATGACTGGGCCATCGGAGTGGTGAATGTATTTTGGCAATCTAACGGTCCCCTGCCTGGCACGTAACTATCGCGGTTTCGGAAATCGGGAGACAATAAAATTTATGTTCGGTGCGGGTTGCTAGCGCGAACTCACTCTGAATGGTGAATCACATGGATTCCAAAAGAGGGGGTGTGAGATGATGAGTTATACTGGTTCAGTCTTGCGCCTTAGTTCAGTGTAGTGTTGATCGCACAATTTCTTGAGAACGATGTTGAAGCTTGTGTGTGTGTTGAAAGAGGAGAGCCTTCCCTTTTATAGCTCAAGGAAAGAACCTTACAAAGGAGGTTTGTTTTCTATTAGAGAGGGAGAGACCTGCAGCCCCAGATTGGCGTGGTATCCCTGAGGTCGTCTGTAGGGTCGTGCGTAGCCTTACTCCCGGTATGGCATTACCGCTTTGCCAGTCCATCATACAGGTCCTATAGCGATTCCATGCTGATGTCTTCATGGTAGTGTGTGGCGGGTCCCGCGGGTCAGTCTTATGGTCCTGTCATGCATGGCGTTGCTTCTCCCGTCGTCAAGAGCCCTATACGTCACCTGCCAGCATGCACCGTCATACACTCTGTATGGCGTATTGTCCTGTCTTTTCCGGTATATGAGTCACTGCTGAGACTCCGGGGCTGATGTCCTCCCACAATTGAGTTTCTCTGTCGGGAGTTGGTTGGCAGCTCCGTCTCGTAGGGTTGCTCTGTCGAGAGTTGGTTGGCAGCTTCGCCTCCTAGGGTTGCTCGGTCGGGAGTTTCTGCTTGCAAGTTTGCTCGACTGGGACTTGGTCGGCCTCTCCACCTCACAGACTTGCTCGACGAAGTCTTGGTCGGCCGTTCCATCTCGTAGGGTTGCTCAGTGGAGAACTTGGTCGATCGCTCCGCCTCGTAAGTTTGCTCGACAAATGAGCTAGGTCGGCCGGTCCGCCTCGCAGGATTACTCGATAAATGGGCTGGAAGGAGGTCATGTGCCTACTTTGGGTACCCTGTTCTAGACACTAGACACCCAACCGAATTGATACTATTATATTTGTAATCAAATGTACTTTATTCGTTCTAAACTAATATATATATATATATATATAAGGGAATGCTATCCAATAATCATAATTTTATAATAAAAATAGCCAGGGCCATCCTGCAGACGGCGTGCCTGTCCAGTCCGCTGTCAAACAGTACGCCCGGGCTGCGCGGCGCACTGTGTCCATCATCCCTTGTACGAGAAGCTTCCTCTGCACGTCGATACTACGCAGATCTCGGATGTCAGGGCGCAAGAAGATTGCTCCAACAGCAAACATTAGTAGCTCCAAGTGCTACATCCGTTATGTTCCTGGGCCCACATGTCGGGGCTCAGTACCCTTGTGCATGCCCCCCTTAGCTATAAAAGGGGAGACATGCAACGTTACAACACAGGCTCTAAAGGGCTTTCTCAGAGACCAAACTTAGATAGAGACTCTCAACTCTCAAGCTTCCACAACAATCCATCGTACAGTGGAGTAGGGTATTACGCTCCGGCGGCCCGAACCACTCTAAATCCTCGCGTGTTCATGTGCTCGGTTATCGCTTAGCAAGACAGGCAAAACACTTAAGCTCCTTCCTCATCTTAGGATTTAGGACGGGTGTATTCCGCCACCCAGCCGGAGAATTCCCTCTCCGACAAGGCTGGAAGGAGGTCATGTGCCTACTTTGGGTACCCTGTTCCTAGACACCCAACCGAATTGATACTATTATATTTGTAATCAAATGTACTTTATTCGTTCTAAACTATAATATATTTTGATATATATATATATATATATATATATATATATATATATATATATATATATATATATATATATATATATATATATATATATATATAAGGGAATGATATCCAATAATCACGATTTTATAATAAAAATAGTATAATATATAAAATAAGTAATTGGTCAAAATACATTTTAGAAGACCATGTCATCTCCGAAGGTGCTTAGAGATAGCTAGATCGATCGGAGGAAATAGTTGGCTAGGTTTTAGCCACGACTAACAATTAGCCCTAATCCACCCAAATAGAAATAGGACCTAAACAGCCTGTGTCTTATCCTTTGGCAACAACGTACCAACAAAACGCAGCGCCACGCAAACGAATTCTCCACTTGGAGCTCCAACTCTCACATTACAATATTATTAGTCTTTTTCCACAACTTCATAGATTTTAAGAAGAAGAAAAAACTGTGTTAAACAGAGAGTTTCTGTAGCAACTTATCAATTCGGCTGGAAATGCTTTTCAGAATAAGCTTGAGCCACACACAATAAGCAGAAGCGGCTTCTTAGTAATTTCTCGGATAAGCTGCAGCTCTGTTGAACAAGGCCGTTTAATCGTAGTTCAACAATAGTCGATATCTCCTGGTGCGACTAGCTAGAGAGTATATGCATTTTTTAGCATGGACGGGAGGAGCTGTTTATATCAATAAAATATGAATATTATGAATATTTATTCATGTTTATGAAATGAGAATGTAAACAATTTATCGATATATCTTTATTATTTACATTCTTTTATGTTTCACGATAAAGGGCGAAGGTCTCTAATCATTAACGATTGTGTTGCCTTTTCTTGATGTATAACATCCGAGAACAAGGACCAACAGGTTTGAACCCCACCTCCTGTACCATTTTTTAACATTTTACGTTGATTTAATCAAATGAGCCGACGTGCTAACAGGCTGGCCCAACACAGTCAGCAGGCCGGCATGACGTGCGTGGGCCAGAGTTATGGTCCGCGGGCATCTGACCCATGCCGGACCGCCGTTTGGCCATCTATAGCCGTGCAACGGATTAATTTGAAATAGCTGTGAGGGGTTATTTGTAAAAAAAGACGCAGGACAACCGTTGAAACTGGTGCTGTAAGTATAGTATAGATTAGTCTTATTTCACAACTTCATAGGTTTTAAGAAGAAAAAAAACTGTGTTAAACAGAGCGTTTCTGTAGCAACTTAACATATTAGTTTGGCTGGAAATGCTTTTCAGAATATGCTAAATTCACACGATAAGCAGAAGCGGCTTTTTATATACTGACTTTCGAACGAACAGCTCTGTTGAACAGGGCCGTTTAATCGCAGTTCCAACAATAGTCGATATCTCCTGCTGGTGCGACTAGCTAGAGTATATGCATTTTTGAGCATGGACGGGAGGAGCGTGCATGGAATCTTCGCGGCCACATGGCGGATGCAGCAAACGCGCGCGTCAGGTACGGACATGTGCCGCGTTGGACCGATTGGCATTGGACCGATCCCATTAGACTGTCCGCAAGGGACACCGCGCGCTTCCCCCTCCCCTTGCCCTGTAGCTTGCATACCGGCTACAGGGCACTCCCTAGCGCTGCAGCGGCTGCCTCTAGCAGGCGCTCTAATCGGCGGGACTCCTCTCTCTCCCGCCAGCTGCAGCGCGCGCGCGAGCTCCCCCTTGCACTGTTCATGTGGACCCGCTTTGAATTAATAGTAGAAGAAAAATTGATAGTAGATAAAAAGTAGGTACAAAAAATAATATTTTATATTGTAGTGGGGTATAGGGGGAGTATTTAGGGGGAACCACTGCGGGAGATGAAAAAATAGGGGGATAAACTATTGATGATGTGACCCAGAAAAGTGATATAGGGGAAAAAATTTAGAGGGAACCGCTGCGGATAGCCTTAGTTCCCAGAGAGCCTAGGCAGCGCAGCGCAGAAGAGGCCGGGGTTTCTTTTTTAACGCGGCTGTGCGGGCGCGGGAAAAGGCACCTTACTGTCGGTCAGGTCGTGCTTGCTCCCGAATGGGTTCGCTCAAGTACACACGCCAAAACACGAGCATGACTCAAAACTCAACCCAAGTGATGTGTGTGTGTCTACCATACCAGGGGTGTGCCGGATTCCTCCAGCAGATGGAGAGATGAGTGACGCGATGCGACGTGTCACGTACGCACAGCAACGTGACGGGGTGGTGCAGCATTTGGGATATAACACTAAAACGAGCGCGCGGCCCACGCGGGTACTAGGGATCAGGAGCTCCTGTCCGGCCTGTGCAGCAATTACCACCACAAGAGGTAGATTGTATTATTGTAGTGTATGACGACCGACCGGCCAGTCTCTGGAGGGAGAGGACGAATTGAACAAACCAAAAGCGTGCGAAAGCGATTGCTGCCAGCCGCAGCCCAACGTACCCCCTCCTTTCCGCGCGCGTACGTGACGTGTGCAAAGCCTACTGCGGCAGGGACGTGGCACGCGCGCGCGCGTTGTCATTTGCCTAACAAAGTCGTGGCAGAGGCTAGCAGTGGTAACAACATTCATACAACAACAATCCCCCCGGCATCACGCGGATGCGGTGCATGCCTCGTGTCGTGGCCGGTCGGCGTCGGCCCCACTGGCCCGTCCATCGAACCCCACCGTCCGTGTCTCGGTCCAGCTACCGACAGTCAAAACCGCAATTTGACCGTCACTCATGGGGTAGGGCCGTAGGGGCGGGATTACTGAATTCGTCCACCATCCTCCTGCAGGCACAGTGCATATGCACCGTGGCAGGCAGTTCTGTTCGTTTTTTTTTAACCCATCGTGCTGAGTGGCTGGCACCTGGCAGTAGCAGCAAACACTCATACCTAGGGCATCCGAGCAAGTACTGCGTGGATTAAATAAACCAGGACACCAGATTCCGCGCACAGACAGGATGATGAATAGCTTAATCCGTGACGTTGACATGGAGAAATGACTAATCGGTCAAGGCCGGCCGGGGCAGCACAGACCAAGGCTATATATTTTACGAGCAATTTCATGAACTGCCACTACGGAACAAATCTGATTTGACCTAGTATATATAAGTAGGAATAATAATAAGATACAAGGGGCCGGGCAGGGGGCATCACCCTGATATTCATTACTATATCGGAAAGCCGGCCAGATCTGCTTAGGCCAATAGTAGGCATTTTGTTCGAGCAGGAGCTGGGTCGCAAGTCCAATAGAGTTGTCTTGCTTGCATGATGTCCGATTTAGCGTCCGTTCGTCAAACCTAGATCAAAGCTGGGCCAGAAAGCCAGCCAGCCTAGGATCGAGTGGAACACTCATTTTTGGCCAGGAATCAATCCACGTGAGAGGACACTTGGATTTGTTCTAGGTGGAGAAGTGAGAATGGGGAGTCAAAATCAGATAGATTTGTTCAACCCGGAAGAAGGCCGGAAACATCAACGCGCAGAGGAGGCAACGCGCGCCGCCGCCGGCGCACCTGAGGGCAAACACACTAGATTACACACCTGCTAGTGGGTCTTCGAGCGCGTTTTCCTGGTGGACCGGCGTCGGGTTGAATCAGCGTGAAACCTTCGCCAGTGTCCTTGAGGACTTGTAACCATGGTAACTAAATGAGGTGCTTTTCGGTATAAGTCGCACGATTTGTTGTTCACTACCGACTGAAATCACCGTCGAGGCAAAAGGTCAATTCGCTTTCCCTCCTAACCATGAGCACAGCTGGCCATTAGCCCTTTACCGGCTGGAATCACCGTCAGGAACCGTGCATGTACTAGCCAATACCAGCGGACTACAACCAAACGTAATGCAACGTGATTGTTTTTTTTGACAAATCATGAGGGGGATGCAACGTGATTTACAGTCCGTGTGTGAGTCGGATATACTATACCAGTACCGAGCATGAGCTTCCAAGACCAAGAGGCATGCATACCAGGATTCCGAGCACTCTGAGCAGGTAGGTCAAGATATGGAGTCCTTGAACTCCGTGGCCTTTAATGGTTTGTCTCCTTCTAGAGAGTATGGTCACATCTGGTTGAGGATTTTGATATCCATTCATAGGCTCATAGCCAGGCAGAGGCCATGCAACAAGGTAAGTACACACGCATCAGTGTCCACTGCTTAATTGCGTGCATAGTATGGCCATGAAGCTATGCTGAAGCCACAGGACGCAGAGGCGCAGAAAATGTAGGAATTAAGCGTCATCTGGCGGCTAACAACTCTGCCACCAACCCTAAACCAGCAGAGGTGCTTGCAAAGGGGAACTGGCTGGGAGGCCAAGGCATGACTCGACATGCCCACTCTCCATTACTAGACCGTACCTGCAGCATGTTAGACAGTTGTAGCTTTTGGATACCACATGTAATGTAACCTAGCACTAGCAGGCAGATACCATAAGACTCCAAGGGGCGAAGAGCAATGCCTAGCTCGAGTTATCAGCATGATGGACGGCAATAAAGCGCATGTCAAAAGTGGCGGATGGTACTTCGTCCTAGATGTCTTGGGAGTTGGGACATTTAGGGCTAGTTTGAGAACCATATTTTCTTATGGTATTTTCATTTTTTCCAAAAAAAAAATAATTCATTTTTTTCTTAGGAAAATAAAAATTCTTTAGAAAAATGTGTTACCAAACTAGCCCTTAAGGGTTTTAGACTATGACCATGGACCATGGTGGCAACTGTGTGGGGGAAAGGTACAAACAGGATCATTTTCTTTTCCCCCTTTTATATTAGTTGTTGCATGCACAAAGCAACGTATTCGGAAGTGCCTGCTAATGTGCGGACGATAATGCGATTGCTAGATTCCTTCGAAAGATTGTTTTCTGCAATTAGCCTAGACACTGAAACCACGGTCGTTAATTTCCTAATCAGGATATGGAACATTTGTCTATGAACAAATAAAGGTATACGCGCACTTACATACAGTTATTGAGAAGCGTATCTTCGCCTTAATGCTGCACTTATTATCATCAGATGAGGCTGGCACGGTAATAGCCGAATAGAAAAACAGGCCAGGGGCACAAAGAAGTGCGGTCTTCTTGGGGCCATGGCAAAGCTTCTTCACTCAGTAGTTCAGCACCCAGCGTTTATTAATCATCATCGAGACATCGGAGAGTGGCAGCAAAGAGAATCCATCTTTCTTTCTTTTTTTACTTGTGCCTTTAAAGACATGCGATGATTTGATAACATGTATTTTTTTAGAGGACATGCACAAAAGGATGGAAAGTTCATACGCAAAGTGAGAAAGATAGCAAATCTTTCCATATGTAGCCCATCATGAGTTTTTAGTGAAGGGGCTAGCCTCTTTACCGAGGTTAAGTGCGTGCAAAAATCACACCAAACTGTACAGCAATGGCTCTTTAATGCCCTCTCAAGAGTCAAGAGAGAGATATCGCTTGACTTTAATATATATCAGTTTCTACTGTTTCTACAGTGTTTTTGTCTTTATAGATTGTAGCTGCAACAAGGCTTTAATACGAAGCGAACAGACTTAGAAGTTTAGTTTGTCGGCAGGTGAAGCAGAATGATGGTCCGTCGGTAAGTGGAAGTAAGAAACCCATCACTGGCTATTGTCTTTGTCCCACCAGGACTGAGTAATTTAATACGTTATGCAAAGCCAATTGTTTGAGGTATATAATGCCTAATTTGCAGAATTTTGTAAAAGCATTGGAAATTAGAATGTACGAATTCATTCTACAAATAGAAGATACTTAGGGGACAAGACAAAACTACATACCTAGCTAACCAACTAGATACATAACGAAATTAAAATAATTGTCCAACCAAATAATATTATATCCTAAACTTACAGGATAAAGTAAATATTATATGACAGATTTCAGTAGATCAAGATCTAACAGGAAGGAGTCGAGAGAGACTCGAGACAGAGTTGCTCCTTTATTCCTTCTGTTATATCCACTTTCTATAGGACATGATTGGTTCGAGCATTTGCATGCGCTTCAACATTATCACAAAGCATCTACTTTGTTGCACATATGCAACATGATAGTCAGTGGCAGTGACTTCCTGTCAGCATCAATCGTTTTACCTCCTGGAACCAAGAAGATATTTCCACTTCAGAAACAGCGCTTGGGAAGGATGGGCCACGAACTTTCAAGCGTTTTGGCCCAAGATCTACAGATGGAGATAGGTAACTGCAACCGATACTTAGTTTTGCACAATTTTTGCATCTAGCTCATCTATCCTCATTTTTAGTTTCCTTCGATTGATGAAGTTATCTGTATTTCCTGAAATGGAGTCAAGACAATGCGATTCAGCACCCAGATTGACACTTCTTGTACTACAGGGTACTTCTGTTGTGTTCTTCTCTTGTCTGTCGTCTGGGTGGGCTTTCTTTAACCGTCTTAAAGCCTAGCAAAACAAGCAATGAGTAAGCCATTAGTGAAAGAGTAGTCAGCGTGAGTTAAGGTAAATACTGAAAGTTCTGAAAAAAGGATTGTGCGTTTCTCTAATCATTCAAATGAAAAAAAAAACATCCTGTTAAGTAATTTGGGTTAATTGCTATTTCTGTGCAATCATCCTTGTGTAAAGTCTCTCCATGTCTGATTGTTTATTATGTCTTTCATTAGGTAATGAAACTCCTTAATTCATTGTTTAGGTTTAGTTATCATTTTGCAAATAGTTTTTTAAATGAAGCTCAACAATAAGGAAAGTTGTACGTGCAGTAGCATAAATTTGACTAGCCACAGTCTCCATACCAGGTTACAGTCGAACCTGTTTAAGCTTGTCCACAAATTTAACGTGCAAAAAAAAAAAAAATCTTTGGATACATGAAATAGAATAAAGAAAATGATGATCCTTTTGTGTTGAAGATAATTATATACAACTCAAAATATAAGCTGCCGAAACTACTAGCACAACTAAGGGCCCGTTTGATTTAGCTTTGAATTTTGGATTCTAGTTCTAAAAGCTGATGCTAAAATAAACAGGCTGTGTTTTAAAACTAGATTGTTACAACCGAACCCTCTTTACACCACAATCCACAAGATACATCCCACCATATTACAGATTCAAAGAATAAAGCCTTTAACAACCTGCGATATGCAGCTAGCTTTTATGAATCCAAAACTAAAACAGACAGGCCCTGAAACTGAACAATTGTATGAGCTGAATAATTGCATAACAAATGGATTGCCAACAAATTTGGAGTTTCGGATTATTAAGCACCGGCCTTTAACCAATGATAGAATTATGCTCGGCATGGGCTTTAAACAATTCAAACTGCAAACCTATTCAATGAACAACCGAGTTTAAGTTTTTGCAAACCTATTCTATTGCAAACAGAGAAAGTAGTCTACCAATAACTATAAACAGCACCACTACTCAGCCACAAAACTGACGAAACCCCCAAAACTAACTTTGCTCCCTTCAATCAACTATGAATTCAGATAGTATTGGGGCCATGAAGAAGCAAGTGTATTTGTACTAGGATTCCAGCAGAAGGAAAAGCACCATGCTGTGCCATCAACTAAACCAGAGTTGTATGCCACTTTCTATGGATTGTAAGGCTGAACTAGTTATTGTAGATAAATGATAATATCTCTGCATCTTACTAGGCATACGTGCGATATATTCAATTTATTCATTTCATTACTCATCTAGCACAAATGCACACATATCACTATGAGCTAGCTGTTGTTTTTAGAGAAGTGCCGTTCCATAGAATCTTATGCTGGTAGTGCAATATGAAAGCAGTTCTACACTTCTACTACTGCTATTTTTCATTTTTTTTCTTACTAGTACTGCGGACGTCGTACACCTGTTAGAGGGAATTTTATGACAGTGGAGAATAAATATTTTTGTCTTCTTGTTTGTAGGGAGCTATCAATAACCTAATGCTTGCCTATTATTTATGGGTAGCAAAAAAATTGTAAAGGTTGAAACTGCTTCTCATATTTCTTTGGCAGTCTGACGCGCTATAAGAATGTACTAGTATTTTTGGATGCATTGATGCAGACATATGACCCCATGGACTTCCGATATTCAGTCATGCCCAGTACTAAAATCCGGATTCCATAAGAACAAAAACTAGCATATACCTGTAGGCATCCATGATCGGCGATGGTGCTTGGGGAGACGACTGAGATGCAGATCGTGGTTCACTTATGAGCACATATATTTGAACCATATAAAGTTCAAATATTACAACCAAATAAAGTACATAGCTTATTAAACTAAAGATATTAAACAATGTGAGCATCATTTGACAACATAAAGTTCAAATATTACAACCATATAAAGATTATAACTTACTAAATTAAATAAATTATGCAATATGAGTTTCATTGGGCGTGCCGGCCAAAGTCCGCCCCACGCATGTGGGTCGTGCTAGGGCCCGATGGGCCAGAATTTGAGGCTCGGCCCAGATCTGCCTTCGGGCCGTACCAGCCCAAACCATATTATTTCGTGTCGGTCGTGCTTTGAGCTCCTATTTTAACGTCGTGTTCGTACTGGCCAAAAAAGCTCGGTCTATATTCCCAGCACTAAAAGTAGCCTGGAATTTCGAGGTTAGCAGCGCGTACGATAAGGGCTAAGCTTCTGTAAGCCCCAAATATGGTACCCTTCAAAGCCCTAGAATGTTTAAATGAATTTAATTAAAATGAGACTCCTGTTAGAGCCGTTTTTTTAGTTTAGACTCTATATTTTAATTTGTTTCTATGTTTAGGGCTCCTATTAAAATTGCTCTAACGCATCACAAGACAACACTGTCAGTTGTCACGCTGCTATCAATTGATGGATGCCCCCCAACACAATTCAAATACCCAATCCTGTGATTAATCATTCACACTACTCAGAATCTTGTCGCACAGAAACATAATCCTACTGCAAACTGTGCCTATATCTTATGTATATCCTCTCTATAGATCAAAATTTATCTCTATCTATATTCTATCCATTGTACTTTTCTAATATTAAAGGTCGAGGTGTTCTCTTCGCTCTTAAACTATCGTCACTTTACATTTCATACATGATCATTCTTGTTGAGCCAGAATTACGGGTGACAATAAGCTCTAAATGTTCATGCCCACTATTACTACCGGAATTTGGCTCTTTGCCGAGTGTCATATTCTTTGCCGAGTGTTTTATTTCGGGCACTCGGCAAAGAGCTCTTTGCCGAGTGCCACGCAAAAAACCCTCGGTAAAAGAAAACACTCGGCGAAGAAGCTCTTTGCCGAGTGTTTTATTTTTGACACTCGGCAAAGAGTTTCTTTGCCGAGTGTCTTTTTTTGACACTCGGCAAAGGGCTCTTTGCCGAGTGTCACAAATACAACACTCGGCAAAGAGCTCTTTGCCGAGTGTTTTTTCTCCAACACTAGGCAAAGACAATTTAAAAATCACATTTTAAAGTAGTAAATTAATTCAAATGAAAAAGTTTTCAACTACAAATTTGTATAACTCATCATGATGTACAATTTATATATTGAACATTTCTTTATATGACAAAATAAAAATAAATTTGTTCATAAAACCTATATCTCTCTCGTAGTTTATGAAACTACGAGAGAGACGTATAGAATTTGTGCATATTGTTAGAACCATCGTCTGAGATAAACAAATTACCAAACAACCAAAATAAACTTTGTAGATCTTGAGAAGTTATAGAAGTTTATAGTTGACAACTTTTTCATTTGTAGTCATATTGTCAACGAAAACTACGTCTGAATTTTAAAAATTTAAAATTTGAATTTTGAAAACGACTTCGAAAGGAAAAACCACCAACATGAAAGTTGTAGGTATTGAAGAGTTATGAAACTTTGTAGTTGACAATGTTTTAGTTTGAAATCATCTTGTTATGCAAAATTATGTTTGAATTTTGAAATTTGAATTTTTCAAACTGTCTCGGATGGAAAAACCACCAAAATAAAAGTTGTAGGTCTTGAAATGTAATGAAACTTTGTAGTTGACAATTTTTTGATTTGAAATCATCTTATCATTGAAAATTTCGTGTGAAGTTTTTAAATTTAAAATTCAAATTTTATAAACGGTCTCGGATGTAGAAACTATTAAAATAAAACTTTTAGATCTCAAAAAGTTATGCAACTTTATAGTTGGTCACATTTTCAAATGAACTCATTTAGTGTCTTAAATAATCAAATTACTCTCGATTTGTTATAGTACATGGGGAATGGAAACGTAATATAAACATAATTGGTGTAGTAGTGTAGTGGTATAGTAGGGTATGCGCGAGAGAGAGGTTGCGAGTTCGAATCTCACCATTTACAAAACATATAAGTTTGATTCAAAATAATAGTGAAAAATGATAGGGCAACGGGTAAGGTAATAGGGTAGGGTTGGAGAGTTGTTCCTAGAATTTAAAAAATGTTTTGCTGTTTTTTTTTATTTTTTCGATTCTTAATTTGCCGAGTGTTTTTCTTTGCCGAGTGCTTTTTGACACTCGGCAAAGTCTTTGCCGAGTGTCCGAAAAAAAGCACTCGGCAAAGAACCCTTTGCCGATGAAATCTTTGCCGAGTGTTCTTTGCCGAGTGTTACACTCGGCAAAGCCTTTGCCGAGTGTAAAATAGCCTTTGCCGAGTGTCTTAGACACTCGGCAAAGAACGCGATTCCGGTAGTGTATCTCCAACGCAGACAAATGCCTTGTTGAGTGGCAGTTCAAATGTCTTAACCCGATGGGTCACCTGATTCTTCTCAACTTTGTCCTCGACGGGCAGATCAACTACATCATGGGTGTAATGAGACTCCCCGATGCAGCAATCGACATGATCGACAATTCGACATAAACGGTGAGGCTTCCTGTGGGCTGGCTATGACCAAGCAAAGGTGCCAATTGCTTAGTACCTTGGAACGAAGAGTATGCTCTCAACGCTACTCAAGCGGTCTGGAAGTCAAAAACACCTAGACTCAGAACACATGCCTGCTTTTGAAGATGCTTCACCGGTTATACTTCGTGACCTCCTCATCCTGGCGCGAGCTGGGATTGTGGTCAAACTTGCATGGCCACCCTCAGAGGCCACCTTAAGGAGACCGTTGGAGACTTGTTCTCAAATGATATGAGTTAAGAATAAGGCAACACAGAAAATGTTAAACGTTAAAGTCCTTCGTCCTTCGAAGCATTATTTCCCTTAGGATATAATGATTTTCGGACGAAGGTTATGAAGGACATACCTTCATCAATACAACATATAATGATGAAGAAGGAATCATATATATAAAAGATAACATAAACGGTCATGTATTATTATCATCTCATTTCTATTTTATTACTGTGAAAAAATAGAAATGATACCAAATTATAAATGTACCTTCGGCTTGAAAGAAGTCAAAAGTACAAGCGTGATGCAAAAGACAATGCCAAGTCAGCGTGAACAGTACGGAAGCACTGTTCATCTATTTATAGGCACGGGACGCAGCCCATGTAAAATTACACCCATACCCTTTACATTTGCTAATAACTCTATAGTAATCCATCGAGGTCTAAATAGCCTTTTCATCTTTAAGTCGATTTCCTTTTCTGCTATCATGCCGAAGCTCCCCTGCGCATAGCTTCGGCTCCGCGTCATCCTTCGTATTATTTTGTGCTTCTTCACACTGTGGTTTTGACTCAAGGCCGAAGATGTCTGTTCATGCATTATACTCCAGAAACATTGTTAAATCATGTTTTTGAGGACCTTCGGAAGCCGAAGGCCCCCAACAGTAGTCTCTCGCAATATTAATTTGTTAGAATGATAAATTCAGATTGCGATATGGACAAAGGCCCTAAGCCGAAGGTCGAAAAAACACCTTCCCTTTGCTAGAATAGCAACAGTCAATGACAAGTGGGGCCCTCCTGTTTTCAACGTACTAGACGTATAAATAAGAGCACACCACGAGCTCATTTGGCACACTTTTTTTGCCATCTGCTCTTGCTTGCTCAATTTTTAGCTCTTGAGCACCAACACTTGCTTGGTTTTTTAAATTTTCTAAGCTTCGGCTTTGAGAGCACTTTTTCAGCATTTCCGAAGATGTCTCAAGATAAAAAAACTGTTGCTGAAACGAAGCTGAGCCTTTCTGAGGAGAAGAATCTTGGCTTTATTGAATCAATAGCAAAGACAAATACAGAGAAGATTACTAGGGAGATTTTAGAAGGTTTATCTGAAGACACCGGTGATAGTGACAGTTATGATGTGGAAAGTGGTGGCGAAGACTCCGAAGATCGACCATGGCGACCAAGTCATACAGTTTTCGAAAAATCAACTATTAAACAGAGTCATCTCTACAATATGAAGGGAAGATATTTTCGAGATGTGTCTACCGTGAGGGCTGACAACGGAGACAGGACTTCTCCTGCTCCCGAAGAGAATGAAGTCGTGATCTTCCGAAGCTTCTTCAAGGCTGGGCTTCGGTTCCCCCTAAACAATTTTGTGGTTGAAGTTTTAAAGATATATCAGGTTTACCTTCATCAAATTACTCCCGAAGCAATCATAAGAATGGGAATATTTGTCTGGGCCGTGAGGAGCCAGGGCTTGGAGCCAAATGCAAAAAGTTTCTGTAGTATGCACGAACTGTTATATGAGACGAAACTGTAACACCCTAAATCCATCAATTAAGGTAACCTAGATTATATTATTAATTTCTCGTAGAAAGAAAAATATTTATGTCTACAAATAATAAAATGGTGATATAAATAAATCGATCAATCTCTTAAATAGATAAAATTTTACAAAGTGTTTGATGCATTCATGCCGAAGCATAGATTTTGTTTGAACTGATTTCCAAATCAAATTCTTAGATTTAATTGTGTGAGAAAGATCTCGTTTAATAAAATAATAATGAGTTGTTGAAAATTTTTGGACTATGCATTTTGCTAAGTTATTAACTTTTGTTTGAAACTATTTGCAAGAATCTCATTTCATAGACTGATCTCTTATTTTTGTAAAGCCCACTTCATCTAATTATTGGAATTGTCCTAAAATAATTTGAATATTTTCAAAAATAGATATTTTATCCATATAAATATTATATTTGGTTTTATTATAATTTTTTTGGAATATATACATTTAATATATATTCTTTTATTTAAAAAAGAAAGAAATAAATTCGAAATTAAAAATAAAAAAAACTGAAAAACCTAACTACTCTACACGCACAAGCACTTGGCCATTCCAGCCCAATGCCCAACGACGACGCTCATCCTTCTATTTTTTTCTTTTGTGTCATTGACCGATGGGCCCCACTCTGCATTTCTTCCTTGTGGCTCTTTCTTCTCCTGTTGACTCTACGAACAGAAGCCGACGTCGCCTGCCGGGGATCCCGCGCAGAACCACACCGCCGCGACTTCTCCCCTCGCATCCGCGCTGCGCTGTGACTTGCCTTCTCTCTCCCACTTGTGCCGACCGTTTCTTCCACCGTGCTCCATCTCCATTAATGGCCGCCGCGACTGTTTCTTCGTGTGGGTAACGCTGTTCTTCAATCCGCATCAATGGAGTATTGAATCTGGCCGCAAGCCACTCTCCTCCCTCGCCTATGCGCAACGGTTCTTCTCCTCCCCCACATTAAAGCCCGTTCTGCAGTGATTCCTCATAATCATGGCAAGCGTTACCATCATTATTGACCTTCAATCTTCTTCAAACCGGCTGCATTTCTCTCTCCCCTCTCCTGCTATAAAAGTCGAGGTGCGCTCACCACCTTCTCCTCGCCCCTGCTCTTCTCTGATTGCTGGCCACATGCGTGCCTTGCTGTTAGTTGCCGCGCCGCTGTTCATCGGAGAATGCCGCGATGTGCTCTATTGTTCTACTGTGCGCCGCGCTAAGCATTGCTGCCGAGACCTCTCGTCGAGCCTACGCTGAAGTCCCCCTCCCCTGTGAAGCCTCTGCTCGCCTCCGCGCCATGTGCTGCTGCCGCGTCGCTCGCTGTCAGTGCTGCGCTGAGCTGCTGTGCTGCTCGTCGCTACCTGCGCCTTACACCATGCTGTGCAGCACCGCGTCGAAGCTTCGCCCACACGCCGACCATGAGTCCCTGCGCCCACGTCGTTGTTATTGCTCATGTTCGTTCAGCTCGCTGGAGCTGTCGCCCTCGTCGTCGCCGTTCTTCATCATCGCACCACCGCCTCGCCAGGTTCTATGCCATGGATTCCTGTGCTGTGCCGCGATGCCGACGCCAAAGCGCATCCTAGTGTTCCTTCTCTGCACCCGAAGTCCTGTGGCTACTGTTCTCTGCTCCCCTGCTCGTCGAAATCGAGAGGTAGAAGATGACATGTATTTTATTCGCCTGCTACCTTCTAGACGCTATGGTTAATAGTATACTAATCCATGTGCCATTGATTTCTTTTAAAAAAATGCGCGTCCAAATAAATTAAATAGTATTCGTTAGTGTGATAATTAATGTAAATTTATAAGTTGCAACAATTTACATATTTTTGTAAATTAATTAGAGCCATGTTTGATATAATCGATTTATATGTAGTCTTCAAATTAAGAATTATAGGCTTTATATTTTTATAATAAAAAGGAGAAATAGTTATATTTTTATAATAAAAAGGAGAAATAGTTGGCTATCCCTCGTAGTCTACCTTTATTTATGTGTAGGACCATATTATAGTTGTTATTATAAAATATATATTTTGGAACCCAAATAAAATAGAAATAGTTTGGTTAGTTTCACAATAATGTGATGAGCATTTTAATTAGTGTTTCCAACCGTTCACATATTTTTGTAGTTTAATTTGAAATTACGGTGGTTATACAAGAGATATTAAAATGGCCTTTTAAAGAGATATATCATGGTTTCCAAATTTAACCATGTTCATTATAGGTGTTTAAGTATGGCTTTCTTAAATAGAAATTTAAAATAAAATGTAGACCATATGTTTCTCAATAACATTAAAATATAATTATATATATATATTTTTCCATAAAAGTTTATTAAGATTTTATATTCAAGTATTTCATATTAAATATGTCTATGCTAGATAGGGATCTCTAATATAGCTTAATTAGGTGCCCACGTAACTAAAATGATAGATTAAATCTAGTTGAACATAATTTCCTTTCTAATGAATTAGATCATATGTTCCTAAATTGTAACTAAATATAATCAATAGGTTAATTATCTTTTCTCATAATTTATTAATTAGACTTATATTTCAATTTGTCCATAACTAGATATAGGAGTGATTAATCCGTTGATCAAATTGAATCCATATTATTTATATATATCACTCAATTTTTCCTAAAGGACAAAATAAAGAAATTAGTGCTCATGTTCTTTTTATAATTAAAATGTTAGTTTAAGTATTGATTATAAATATAATTTTCTTAATAGTAATATAGACCATGTGTTCTCTTAATAAGAATGAAGATAATTATTTGTTTCATTATCTTTCCAACTAAAACATGTTTAGGCTTATATATATATTAGCTTCTCCTTAATTAATGTTTAATAATTTGTTTCATAACTCATTAACCTTAGATGTATAACATATATCTTTTTTTAAAAGGTTAAAAAAAGGTTTAATAACATTATAACATGTTTTTATCTTATGAACTCTTAACCTTAGACATACCACATATGCTTTTATAAAAAATTAAACTGATGAACCAAATATTTGTATATTTTAATTAATATATTTTAAGCTCATGTCTTGTTTTATAAAGTATAGATCACACCTTTTTGAAAAGAATATCTTTTTATTATAACCCTTGCGACGTTTTTGAAAAGCAAACGCTCTTTTTGTTAGGCTTTCTTTTAGCTTTACGTATGTTGAATGTGGTATGTTATTGAGTGTTGTTTGTTCTTCTTGTTTGTTTGTGTGATATTCAGTGGTTGATCTAGTAGTTAAGAATCAAGATCTATTCAGATCCGTGGAAGAGTCTCAAGTTTTTAATAAGCAAGGCAAGTGGACTTCTTCCTCTGCATACTCTGTTTGATCCCAAACAATACATTTAATAAAGTTTATTCTTTTGAATATATATGCATAATTTGACGGGTTACCTATTTAGATAACCTTTCCAACCTTATTCCTTGATCAAACCTGGGAATTATACTTTACCTTCGTAGCTATGCTATTGCTACAACTTAACTTTATGCAGTCACTCCCACTTATGATATTAATGTTCCAAAATGGTAAGTTTACATTATTGTTGTTAACCCGATGGTTAAACAAGATTATTGCATATTAATTGGAACATGGAGTGACCACCCGGGAAAACAGTGCTACCATGAGAACTATCATGGCTCTGGTCTTGGCTAAATAACTAGGGAAGTCTTATGTTGGGTGCTGGTCGTGGTCGACCGGAACGGGGGCATCTGGCAAGCTCTTATAGTTTCGGCTCAAGCAGATTGGATACGGGCATAGTTCCTAAAGCTTTACCCTGTAGTCTGGACTATAAGTTGGTTACGGTAGGTGTGCCTTATGCAGTTTGACCATTTCCAGCATTTGCGTAATGAGGACTCTAGGGAGAAGCCTCGTAGTGAGACCCTGGCCATTCACCTCGGAAGTGAATACGGGTCTAGCTAACCCGGGCTAGAAGGGAATCGCGACTCATGGGTAAAGATGCGCCACCTCTGCAGAGTGTAAAACTGATATATCAGCCGTGCTCACGGTTATGAGCAGCCTGGACTCCTCACATGATAATTGAACTTGAAGATGGAAATAAATCGAGATCCGATGATCTACCAATGGTTTGCTTAAGTGGTTTCACTTAAGTGTTTTTGATATACTCTTATACCTTTGTTTAATGGGAATACTTGGGATTCACATTTATTAGTAATCAGGTGTTGATAATAAAATGTTGACCAACTAAAATGCTTACTGCTCAACCTCAGCCTCACCTTGTTACCTTGCATTAGTTTTCCCCCACTTGCTGAGCCCCGACCATAAGTGAGCTCACCCTTGCTTAATTTTGATCAGAAGTTGCAGATGAAGATATGATGCTGAACTCCATGGATGCTAGTCTAGTGATACCCTCGGTCATCTTCCTGTGGATGGATGTCCATGTTCACTGTACTTTGATGAATAAAGGTTAAGACATTATGTCTGTTCGAAGTGTAATATGTTAATATAATCATTATTTACGCTCTTATGCATTGTTCTTTTGATATATTACACTTGTGACGTCAACATATGTGTGGAAATAGATCCTGGCACACATATGCTATGCACCCGGCTCTGCCCTTGGGAAACGGGTGTGACAGAAACCCTGGGGCAAATAGCAATATCATAACAATTTTGGTTGCTATAGCTTCGTTGCTCGCTCTGGGTCAAGCTGCCTCGTGCCGACTTTTCGGAAGAGATGGCCCGGGGATTGGATGAAGGAATGATTTTATGTGAAAAATGATTTAAAGGCACGAGAGGATATTAAGGAGATCATCATGCGCCCTATCTGGCAGCGTTTCGGCCTCCGGAAACCGAAGGTGGAAATTGATGAAGCAGCCGAAGAATGCCGAAAGGCCTTTGGCATAGTTTGTTCTTTCATCGGGACAAGGGACTTAGTCCAAGAGCATGTGGCCTACAGGATATGGCCATTGGTAGTCAACTGGGAGATGCCAAAAGAAACCATCAGCAACCCCACGAAGGTGGTTTAGTTCGACTAAAATATACCTTCAGGTTTGGAGACCAATTTGTCGAGCCAGATGATGACTGACTAAAGTGTGTCGAAGCTACAAGTGATGAACTGCTTGGGTCGTACTCCAAAGCGGAAGATAATGCGCTATCTGCGGCCTTCGGAAGCCAAAAAAAGAAGAGACTGAATAGAGTTTTTGATGCTATTGGGTTCATGTACCCTGACTACCGCTACCCGTCACGGGGGAAAAAAGAAAAATTGCAACTTCCGGGAAAGATGATGCTTCAGTTGCTCCAAGCGAGCCCACGCCGAAGAGGAAAAAGGTGAAAGTCCTTACTCACCGACCGAGCTTCATTGAACCGGCCATAGTGCCCGAATTTGGCGGTGAAACCTCTTCGGCTACTGAAGCCAAAGAACCTGCGGTTACGTAGAAGACTGAAGAGCCGGCTGCAATGCCGAAGGCATCATCAGCCAAATCAGGTGAGCCAAAGGCCATTAATATTGAAGAGGCAGAGGTCGAAAGAACAAAAATATTAGAAGTTATAAGCCCTTCGGCAGAGGTGACAGTGCCGAAGGCGCAAAAGAATCTTACAACGACCCCCAAGAGGAAAAGGATGGTCAACGTACTAGATGTACTGGAGACAATAAAGACTTCAAGCTCTACTCCAGGGAAAACAGTCGAAGCTTCAAAAACGCGAATTGAAACAAAACAAACTGAAGCCGGAGCTGCAAAGAGCCAGGCCGAGACTGAAGCTGGGCCTTCAGAGCCCGCCAAGGAGAAATCCTTAACCGGAGAAGAAAAAACGGAAAGAGAAGCTGCAGAAGAAATTCTGTCTGAAAAAACTGCCACTCCTACTCCCGAAGCATCTTCCGAAATTCTCGATTATATTGTACGACATGCTTCGGGAAAAAGGTTGTCTGGAAAAGAAAAGCGAGAAGCTCAATTCTATGCCCAAAAACTGAAATATCCAAAGGGGGCACTGATATTCAACGGCAGCGGAGAAGAAGATTTCTTGTATTGTCTCCCAGACAGCAAGGAGATTTCTGTCTGCCGGGAGATGAGCAGGAGCTTCGGATTCCCGACACTAGAAGACGGGCTCTCGGTGCTATCAAAAGATGAATTGACTGACAGCTTAGCATACAATAGTTTAAAGGTGAGAGAATGAGATTTTTATACCTAAAAACAAAATTTTTCCATTTGCTTATACTTAATACCACACTCCTTTTGCAGGGCCTTATTCTTAGCAACGCCCTCAGGGCGCAAAAAAGTGCTGAAGACGAAGGATGCACTATAGCTTTGAACAACCTTCGTTCCGAAGTAATTGAACTAAGGAACGAAGGTTTTGAAAAAGATAAAATATTAAACTCATTGGTGAATAAAATAAAAGAAGACGAAGCTACTTCCAAAGCCCAAGCTGAGGCCCAGAAGTGTGAAATTGAGGATCTTCGGAAACAGCTGGCTGAAGCAAAATTAAAATGTGCTATCGCCGAAGCTGACCGAGACGCCAGTGATTACTGGAAAAATTATTGGGAGAAAATGGTTGTAGAACTTCGCTCTTCAAAAGAAAAATGTTATGAAAAATTCATAGAATGTGTGGGAAAAATAAAAACTAGCTTCGCCAATGTTGGTGCATACTCCAGCGAGGACAACTTCGTAAGAGGCGATACTGAGGGCCCAATTGACTGGATCAGCAACGAAGCCGAAGCTTTTGAGGAAATTTTGAGTGGTCGTGGAGATGTCTGCGCCTTCTCAGATGCCAGGGGAATTGCGACTATTTTGGAGAAGTCAGGTTGCGATCATGTGAAAGCTTTGGCCCAAGCCGAAGCTACTTTATCTATTGATGACACGAAGGACCCCTCGGCTGAAGCGAGCTTAGTTGGCGGAAAATTCTTTACTGGCATCTGGGAGAATGGCGGCCGAGGGATGGCCCACAAGGTAATAAAAAAGAGCGAAAAAGATTCTCACAATGCAAGAGAAGCAGCAGAAGCAGCTGAAAAGATTGCAGAACTCGAAAGGCGGATAGGTATTGCCTAATTGTTTTTAACTTTATGTTTTATTTTTGTGACTTCGAACTTATTTACGTTTTATATCGCAGCTGAACTATCTCCTCCTCCAGAGCCCTTTGAGTCAATGGCCGACCCAGAAGCAGAGAAAGAAGATGAAATTACTAAAGTGGCCGAAGCTATTATGGAAGAAGCTGTTACTCGACTGCTAAACGAAGCTGCGGAAACAGTTTTAAAAGAAGAATAACTGTTATTGTAAAAACATTTGGAATGTAATATTTGCTGAACAAAGTGTGTAACATTTTATAGTTCTGAATGTAATATATAAGCTGTTTGTAATTCAATTCTTTACGATGCATGAAACTTTACGTACATACCATTTTTGAGCCTTTGGCGAAAAAACACCTTCCCTTCTTTTCATGCTTCGTGAAGAGTATCCATATTCCGTAAAAACATCCAATCTCCGTAAAAACATTATGCTTCGTAAGTAATAGATCTCCTTTCATATTAGAGTTGATGAAGCTGTACTTCTTCAAAACTTATTTTGTGCCTTAGCACAACTTTTTCGAAACAATTTCCGAAGATCAACATTGTATCCCCTTCTTGTGCCATTGATGCAATATGATGTATGATGTTATGTTATGCGAATGATGTGATGATGTTATGCTATGCAAAATGATATTTGTGCCGAAGATACACACACATTCCCACGGTAGAATACACAATCTCTTTGTCGTTTATTTTTCGACTTCACCGCTTATTTTTCGGTGTATCAGCGTTGACTTTTCGCTGTAAGTTCTGCATTCCCTTAGGAACGTCTTTTGAACTTCTTCGCCTTCTATTTCGGTGGTATTCGTGTTGACTTTTCGCGCTTCGCCTTATATTTTGGTGGTATTTGGCTCTGCATTCCCTTTGGAACGACTTTTGACCAGAAAACTTACACTGTGCTCCCTTAGGAACGACTTTTTGTAGCTTCGGCAAACTTACGCTGCGTTCCGTAGAACGACTTTTTTTGTAACTTCGAAGATATTTGTGCCTTAGAAATGGCTTTTTGTGCCTCAGTGACTTTTTGAACTCCGTAAGTCTGTGGAGAAGATATATTTTCACTATGGCAAAAACGAAGCTATTACAAGGAATTAAAACACCAAGAAAACTAAGTTTTCAACAACTGTTCTTTAGTAAGAAAGAGAATGACAATAAATGTAAAAACTGATTCAAGGGTAGGATATCTCTTAGAAGATATGCTTCGACTCTGGCACAGTACTGTTGACTGTGCGAGCTTCGGACTCCTCCCTGAAGTCTCTCTGCTGATGGGTCTGTTGACTCCCTTCTGGTTGTTGGCCGCATGAATATGCAGGTTGTAGTGGTGGCGGAGGTGGAGGCTATGGCCAAGATGCCTGTGGCTGACTGGCCGAAGCAACAGATGCTGCAGGATGGTTACCCACATACTCTGGTATGTAGGGCGAGTGATATGAAGCAGTATGCATGACTTGCTTCGGCTGGTTCTGCTGAGCTGCAGCTTCTGCTATTTCCTTCTGTTTCTGAATTGTGACATGGCACATCCTTGTAGTATGGCCCTTGTCCTCACCACAGAATAAGCAATAGATTTTCCTGGGCTGATCCCCAAACCTTCCTCTGAAGCCCCTGGCGCCTCTGCCCCTTGGAGCTGGCGGCAGAAGATAGCTTTGTTGCTGCCCCGAAGCTTGCGAGAAATACTGTGGCCTATGTTGCTGACTTTCTCTGTCGTCATTCTGGGAGGAGTGGATTGATCTGACGTGCCTTGGGTGGATTCATCCTCCGAAGCCCCTGGTCATCTCAGAGAACCTATAGGCTTCTTCCCTTCTTTAACGAAAGTCATTATCAGCGCGGATGTATTCATCCATCTTTTGAAGCAATTTCTCCAGGGTCTGAGGGGGTTTCCTGGCGAAGTATTGGGCCGTAGGTCCCGACCGAAGCCCCTTGATCATGGCCTCAATGACAATCTCATTGGGCACCGTTGGCGCTTGTGCCCTTAGACGCAAGAAGCTTCGGACATACGCCTGGAGGTATTCTTTGTGATCTTGCGTGCACTTAAACAAAGCTTGAGCGGTAACTGGCTTCGTCTGAATCCCTTGGAAACTGGTGATCAACATGTCCTTCAACTTCTGCCATGATGTGATTGTTCCTGGCCGAAGAGAAGAGTACCAGGTTTGCGCAACATTCTTGACTGTCATGACGAAAGATTTCGCCATGACTGCAGTATTGCCTCCATATGAAGATATGGTTGCTTCATAGCTCATCAGAAACTGCTTCGGGTCTGAGTGCCCGTCATACATGGGGAGTTGGGGTGGCTTGTAAGATGGGGGCCAAGGTGTAGCCTGCAGTTCTGTTGACAGAGGAGAAGCATCATCAAAAGCAAAATTTCTATGATGGAAATCCTCATACCATTCATCCTCGTTGACGAAGCCTTCTTGATGAAGCTCCCTATGTTGGGGCCTTCGCTCTTGGTCATCTTGAGCGAGATGGCGTACTTCTTCAGTAGCTTCGTCAATCTGCCTCTGAAGGTCGGCTAGTCGAGCCATCTTCTCCTTCTTCCTTTGTACTTGTTGATGAAGCATCTCCATATTCCTGATTTCTTGGTCCAACTCGTCCTCTTGGGGTGTTGGACTAGTGACCTTCCTCTTCTGGCTTCGGGCCTCTCGAAGAGAAAGGGTCTCCTGGTTCGGGTCTAGCGGCTGTAGAGCGACAGCCCCTGTTGCTGAAGCTTTCTTCGGTGGCATGACGAAGGTCAATGCTTACCGAAGGTGGTCAAAAAGAGTTCACCGGAGGTGGGCGCCAATGTTGGAGACTTGTTCTCAAATGCTATGAGTTAAGAACAAGGCAACACAAAAAATGTTAAACGTTAAAGTCCTTCATCCTTCGAAGCATTATTTCCCTTGGGATATAATGATTTTCGGACGAAGGTTATGAAGGACATACCTTCATCAATACAACATATAATGATGAAGAAGGAATCATATAAAATATAAAAGATAACATAAACAGTCATGTATTATTATCATCTCATTTCTAATTTATTACTGTGGAAAAATAGAAATGATACCAAATTACAAATGTACCTTCGGCTTGAAAGAAGGCAAAAGTACAAGCGTGATGCAAAAGACAATGCCAAGTCAGAGTGAAGAGTACGAGAGCACTGTTCATCTATTTATAGGCACAAGACGCAGCCCATGTAAAATTACACTCATGCCCTTTACATTTTCTAATAACTCTATAGTAATCCATCGAGGTCTAAATAGCCTTTTCATCTTTAAGTCAGTTTCCTTTTCTGCTATCATGCCGAAGCTCCCCTGCGCATAGCTTCGGCTCCGCGCCATCCTTCGTATTCTTTTGTGCTTCTTCACACTGTGGTTTTGACTCAAGTCCGAAAATGCCTGTTCATGCATTATACTCCAGAAACATTGTTAAATCATGTTTTTGAGGACCTTCGGAAGCCGAAGGCCCCCAACAGAGACCATTGGAATAGTCTCAAGAAGGTTCAACCCCTCTACCGTGCCATTAGAATCTGTATAGTGAACTATGGGTAAGCACCTCCTTCTAGTTGGAAGCCTGGTGCAACCAGCAAGGACCTAGCCACCCTTTTTCCATCCCTCTTCACGCATGCCCGAGACAAATCCATCAGTGTGTCTAATCTGCTGGATAAGGCCTACCATCATCGCTTCAAGGTCATCTCTCCGACTCTCCCCCAGGCAGTTGCAGACTTGTCCTCCTTACAGAATCTGCTATTGGAAATCCGTCTCACCAACTCCCCAGATGTGCGTCATTGTTTCGCTACAGACCTCTCCGGACGCCTCCAAACAAAAAACCTATACCCCTGGGTATCCCCTCCAAACGTCACCTAAACGCTTCTATCGCTAGACAAGCTTCAGACCCGTGTTACCTGCTGTTGAGCACCATTTTGAGTGCGCGGACGGTCCGGCCCTGGGGCCAGACGGTCCGCGGTCCGGACAGTCCGCGCATATGGGCCGGACGGTCCGCGCAGGCGCAGAACAGATTAGGGTTCCGAGTTTCTTGCTATGTTTGTTGGCGAAAATCTCGGGATAAGCTCGGAAATTAGTTTGTAAAGGGTCCAGCCCCCCTCCTCTATAAATAGAGAGGTATACGGCCGATTTGTAATCATCAATCGAATCAAACACTTCTATTTCGCATTTTATCCTAGGAGTAGTTCTAGTCTAGTTTAGGTTTAGCCTCTCGATCCCCAAATTCTTCGCCTCTCTTCGACTCTATGCCGATTAGAGGAGTCTAGGTCGGCCGGCCCGAGCCTAGACAACCCCTAGGATCTCTCCTCCCCGACGGGGTCCCTCCCGGGAGCGAGATCCAGGCGCCGTCGGCGATCTCCTGCCGCCCCTGCGCATTGGATTCACGCCAATCAATGCATACCTTCTACATTATATCAAATGTTAATACAATGGGTAGGCGATGACATAGAACAAGTACATGCTGATGTATCGGCATGCATCGCTGTGGCCGATGCCCCTGTACTCTGGACTTATGAGACTGCTACATGTCTCACAGGAGTAGATTTTTCTGATTATCAATTCATAAGTATAGATAAGAAAGGTTTCATTCCTATAATGCTAGAGCCGATGGAGAATCGGCTAAATCCTAAATAAAGTCTAAATGATGAATACACACAAAGTTCATGAGTCTTTGATCACGGACAGTTCGGCCTCCAAGGCCGGATGGTCTGGTCTTTCACAAAAAGGCAGCAAAAAGACGGTATTACAGATGATCTGATCCCCGAGACCGAAAAGTCCGCTGTCACACAAAGATCATCTAATTCCTCTGTGGGGAACATAATAGAGGAATTCAGAGATCTTGATAAACTAGGACAGGGGTTTACATCGGCTGATCCTTAGGAGGAGATTGACATAGGAGATGGTAAAACTCCAAGGCCGACTTTTGTAAACAAGGCCCTGGAGACCGATCCTAGAGATGAGATGATCGGTCTATTGAAGGAATATTCAGATTGCTTTGCTTGGAATTACACTGAAATGCCTGGATTAAGCCGAGAGATCGTAGAGCATCGGCTACCTATTAAATCTGGTTTCAGACCTTTCAAGCAGAGAGCTAGAACATTTCATCCAGATATTCTCCCACGCATCAAGGACGAAATCCACCGGCTGCTAGAAGCTGATTTTATCAGACCTTGCAGATACGCAGAGTGGGTCTCCAATATTGTGCCGGTGGAGAAGAAGGAGTCAGGTAAGCTTAGAGTATGCATTGATTTTCGCAATTTAAATAGAGCAACTCCTAAAGATGAATATACCATGCCCATAGCCGACACATTAATCAATAATGCATCAAGAAATAGAATTATTAGCTTCCTTGATGGTAATGCCGGATATAATCAGATTTTCATGGCCGAAGAAGATGCGTCTAAAACGACCTTTATATGTCCAGGTTTCATTGGTTTATTTGAGTGGGTTGTCATGACATTTGGTCTGAAAAATGCTGGTGTTACTTATCAGAGGGCTATGAATTTGATCTTCCATGAATTGTTAGGAAACACTGTAGAAGTTTACATTGATGATATTGTAGTCAAATCGGCTGAGTTTAGTTCTCATATAGCTGATTTGCGCAAAGCCTTTGATAAAATGCGTCGGTATGGTTTGAAAATGAACCCACGTAAATGTGCTTTTGGAGTGTCGGCTGGTAAGTTTTTAGGATTTGTCATCCATGAACATGGTATAGAGATAGACCCTGACCGAATCAAGTCTATTCGGAATGTGGGACCTCCGACCTGTAAGGTCGAGGTACAGAAGTTTCTCAGCAAGGTGAATTATTTACGAAGGTTTATTTCTAACCTAGCCGGGAAGATTGATGCGTTCACCCCTATTCTTCGGCTTAAGAATGATGCCGAATTTGCTTGGGGGTAGAACAGCAAGAAGCATTTGATCTCATCAAAAAATACTTATCTTCGGCTCCCGTATTAAGAGCACCACGAGCAGGAGTACCATTCCGATTATACATCGCAGCTGAAGATAAGGTCATTGGGGCTGTTCTGACACAAGAAACTGAGGGGAAGGAGCATGTGGTGACATATCTAAGCCGAAGGTTGGTGGATGCTGAAACAAGGTACACTTTTATTGAGAAGTTATGCTTATGCTTGTTTTATGCATGCACCAAATGTAGATGTTATTTACTGTCTAGTCATTGCACTGTTTCTGGTCAAACCGATGTGATCAAATACATGTTGCATAACCCAATTATGAGTGGTAGAATTGGTAAGTGGGCTTATGCACTCATAGAATATGACTTGGCCTATGAACCATTGAAATCTATGAAAGGCCAAGTCGTGGCAGATTTCATTGTAGAACATCGGATTAATGATATTCATAAACTAGACATGTCATACCTCACTATTACTCCTTGGACTTTATATTTTGATGGATCGGTTTGCAATGAAGGGCAAGGGATTGGCATTGTGCTTGTTTCGCCAGGTAATGTCTCCTTTGACTTCTCTAGCCGATTGAAAACTTATTGCACTAACAATCAAGCCGAATATGAAGCCCTTTTGTTCGGTTTAGAACTTTTAAATTGTATGGGAGTAAAACATGTGAAAGTCACCTAGAGGGGGGGTGAATAGGGCGAAACTGAAATTCTAAAAAATAATCACAACTACAAACCGGGTTAGCGTTAGAAATATAATCGAGTCCGCGAGAGAGGGTGAAAAACAAATCGCAAGCAAATAAGAAGTGTGACACGCGGATTTGTTTTACCGAGGTTCGGTTCTCGCAAACCTACTCCCCGTTGAGGAGGCCACAAAGGCCGGGTCTTTTTCAACCCCTTCCCTCTCACAAACGGTCCCTCGGACCGAGTGAGCTTTCTCTTCTCAAATAACCGGGAACAAAACTTCCCCGCAAGGACCACCACACAATTGGTGTCTCTTGCCTTGGTTACAATTGAGTATTGATCACAAGAAAGAATGAGAAAGAAGAAAGCGATCCAAGCGCAAGAGCTCAAAAGAACACAACAAATCACTCTCACTAGTCACTAAAGCTTTTGTGGAATTGGGAGAGGATTTGATCACTTGGGTGTGTCTTGTATTGAATGCCTAGCTCTTGTAAGTGGTTGGAAGGTTGAAAACTTGGATGACTTGAATGTGGGGTGGTTGGGGGTATTTATAACCCCAACCACGAAACTAGTCGTTTGGTGGAGGCTGTCTGTCGCATGGTGCACCGGACAGTCCGGTGCACACCGGCCAGTGTCCGGTGCGCCAACCACGTCACCAGGCCGTTGGATTCCAACCGTTGGAGCTCTGACTGCTGGGCCCGCCTGGATGTCCGGTGGCACACCGGACATGTACTGTAGAGTGTCCGGTGCGCCACTTCGCGTGTGCCTGACTTCTGCGCGCTCTGGCGCGCATTTAATGCTTCTGCAGGTGACCGTTGGCGCGAAGTAGTCGTTGCTCCGCTGGCTCACCGGACAGTCCGGTGCACACCGGACATGTCCGGTGAATTATAGCGGAGCGAATTCCCGAAGCTGGCGAGTTCCAGAGTCGCTCTCCTCTGGGGCACCGGACACTGTCCGGTGTACACCGGACAGTCCGGTGAATTATAGCGGAGCGCCTCTGGATTTTCCCGAAGGTGAGGAGTTCAGCGTGAAGTCCCCTGGTGCACCGGACACTGTCCGGTGCGCCAGACCAGGGTACACTTCGGTTATCCCTTGCTCTCTTTGTTGAACCCAATTCTTGGTCTTTTATTGGCCAAGTGTGAACCTTTGGCACCTGTATAACTTATACACTAGAGCAAACTAGTTAGTCCAATTATTTGTGTTGGGCAATTCAACCACCAAAATTAATTAGGAAAATAGATGTAAGCCTAATTCCCTTTCAATCTCACCCTTTTTGGTGATTGATGCCAACACAAACCAAAGCAAGTATAGAAATGCATAATTGAACTAGTTTGCATAATGTAAGTGCAAAGGTTGCTTGGAATTGAGCCAATATAAATACTTATAAGATGCACATGGATTGTTTCTTCATTTTTAACATTTTGGACCACGCTTGCACCATATGTTTTGTTTTTGCAATTTTTTTTGTAAATCCTTTTCAAAGTTCTTTTGCAAATAGTCAAAGGTAAATGAATAAGATTTTGCAAAGCATTTTCAAGATTTGAAATTTTCTCCCCCTGTTTCAAATGCTTTTCCTTTGACTAAATGAAAGGGAAATGTGCCTTTGGGCCATTTCTAAGTATTTTGGTGATTGAGTGCAAACACAAGTGCTTAAATGTGAAAATATGCCCAAGGATGATCAAAGTGCAAATCACAAGTTAAGGTATGTTTCTAAGCCTTAGTACATTGGTTTTGTGTACTAATATATTTGTCTAAGTGTTAGAAACAGATAGAAGAAGAGAAGAGAAGACTTGGCTGTGTACAGCCAAGGGGCTGCTTCGGTCTGGGGCACCGGACTGTCCGGTGGTGCACCGGACAGTGTCCGGTGCGCCAGGCTGCCTCGGCCGAAGAGGCCGCTCTCGGGTTTTTCTCCGGCGACTTCGGCTAAAATTCACCGGACTGTCCGGTGTGCACCGGACTGTCCGGTGAGCCAACGGTCGGCCGGGCCAACGGTCGGCCGCGCGATCGGCGCGCGACACGTGGCCGAGCCAACGGTCGGAAGGAAGCACCGGACTGTCCGGTGTGCACCGGACTGTCCGGTGCGCCAGATCTGCAACGGTCGGCAACGGTCGGCTTCGCCATTTAAGGAAACAAATCGGGCACCGGACAGTGTCCGGTGTGCACCGGACTGTCCGGTGCGCCACGAGACAGAAGGCAAAGATGGCCTTCCAGATTTGTTTCCAACGGCTCCTAGCTGCCTTGGGGCTATAAAAGGGACCCCTAGGCGCATGGAGGAGTATACCAAGCATTCCTACAACACTTCTAAGCACCAAGACATCAATCTCACGCATTCGTTTCATTGTGATAGCATATAGAGCTCTTGTGGAGTTGTGAACTCTGTGTGTTGCGTTGCGAGCTCTTGTTGCGACTTGTGTGCGTGTTGTTGCTCTGATTTTCGAGTCTTGTGTGCGTTGCTCATTCCCACCTTACTCCGTATTCTTTGTGAACTCAATTGTAAGGGCGAGAGACTCCAAGTTGTGGAGATTCCTCGCAAACGGGAAAAGATCAAAGGAAAGAAAAACACCGTGGTATTCAAGTTGATCATTGGATCACTTGAGAGGAGTTGAGTGCAACTCTCGTCCGTTGGGACGCCACAACGTGGAGTAGGCAAGTTTTGTACTTGGCCGAACCACGGGATAACCACCGTGTCAACTCTGTGATTGCTTTCTTGTGGTTATCGTGTTTTGAGTTCTCTCTAGCCACTTGGCCATACTTGTGCTAACCCTTAACAAGTTTTTGTGGCTTAAGTTTTGAACTTTTACAGGATCACCTATTCACCCCCCCCCCTCTAGGTGCTCTCAATTGGTATCAGAGCCGTTCTCTTCAAGAAAGGGACTAACCGCCCGAAGAGATGGATCCTAAGGGGAAGGGAATTGTGATAAACGACAAGGAGAAGGAGTCCTTCGTCAACGAGCCAAGGGATGACAAGTCCAATGACTCGGGCTCGGGCCACAAGCGAAGAGATGGGAAGAAGAAGAAGACAAGACGCATCAAGGAGATCGTCTACTACGACAGCGATGAGTCCTCTTCTTCCCAAAAGAACGACGACCACGACAAACAAAGGAAACCGGTTAATTCGAACTTTTCATTTGATTATTCTCGTATTCCACATAGTTCGAATTCGCATTTGCTTTCCATTCCTCTTGGTAAACCTCCACATTTTGATGGGGAGGACTACGGATTTTGGAGTCACAAAATGCGTAGTCATTTATTCTCTCTCCATCCAAGCATATGGGAGATTGTAGAGAATGGAATGAAATTTGATAGCTCGGATAGCCCTATGTTTATCAATGAACAAATTCATAAAAATGCACAAGCTACTACTGTTCTCTTAGCATCTTTGTGCAGGGAAGAGTACAATAAGGTGAGCGGCTTGGACAATGCCAAGCAGATATGGGACACCCTCAAGATCTCTCACGAGGGAAACGACATCACCATGCTCACCAAGATGGAGTTGGTGGAGGGCGAGCTTGGACGATTCGCCATGATAAGGGGAGAAGAGCCAACTCAAACTTACAACCGGCTCAAGACCCTTATCAACAAGATAAGGAGCTACGGAAGCACGCGTTGGACGGATCACGACGTCGTCCGCCTAATGCTCAGGTCATTTACCGTTCTTGATCCTCATCTCGTGAACAATATTCGTGAGAACCCCAGGTACACGATGATGACGCCCGAAGAAGTACTTGGAAAATTCGTGAGCGGGCGGATGATGATCAAGGAGGCAAGGTACGTCGATGACGCGTTGAACGGTCCAATCCACGAGCCTCAACCCATTGCTCTCAAGGCATCGAGGAGCAAGGAGGCACTACCAAGCAAGGTGGCGCAAATTGAGGCGGCCGGGCTTAATGATGAAGAAATGGCTCTCATCATTAAGCGCTTCAAGACGGTGCTAAAGGGTCGCAATGGACAGCCGAGCAAGACTAAGACCAAGGGGAAGCGATCATGCTTCAAATGCGGTAAGCTTGGTCATTTTATTGCTAACTGTCCTGATAATGAAAGTGACCAGGAAAAGGGAAACAAGAGGGAAAAGAAGAAGCATTATAAGAAGGCAAAGGGTGAGGCGCATCTAGGCAAGGAGTGGGACTCGGATTGCTCCTCATCCGACTCCGACAATGAAGGACTCGCCGCCACCGCCTTCAACAAATCAACCCTCTTCCCCAACGAGCGTCACACATGCCTTATGGCAAGGGAGAAGAAGGTATGTACTCGCAACTCTACCTATGCTTCTTCAAGTGAGGACGAATCTAGTGATGAGGATGAAGTAGATTATTCATGTTTGTTCAAGGGCTTAGATAGATCTAAGATAGACAAAATTAATGAATTAATTGATGCCTTGAATGAAAAGAATATACTTTTAGAAAAGCAAGAGGATTTGTTGTATGAAGAGCATGATAAATTTGTTGAGGCACAAAAATCCTATGCTTTAGAGGTTAAAAGAAATGAAATGCTTTCTTTTGAACTATCTACTTGTCATGAAACCATTTCTACTTTGAAAGGTGTCAACAATGATTTAAATGCTAAATTAGAAGTAGCAAATAAATCCAACTCTTGTGTTGAACATGTTGAAATTTGCACTAGGTGTAAGGATGTTGATATTAATGCCTGTAGTGAACACTTAGTTTCCATTTCAAAATTGAGTGATGAAGTAGCTAGTCTTAATGCTCGACTTAAGACTAGCAAAAGTGATTTTGAAAAACTAAAATTTGCTAGGGATGCCTACACGGTTGGTAGACACCCCTCAATTAAGGATGGACTTGGCTTCAAGAGGGAAGCCAAGAACTTAACAAGTCATAAGGCTCCCATTCCCGCCAAGGAGAAAGGGAAGGCCCCTATGGCTACTAGTGCTAAAAGGAACCATGCCTTTTTGTATCATGATAAAAGACAAACTAGAAATAGAAGTCATGATGCTTTTGATTCATATGTTTATGATTCTCATGCCATGTGTGCTCCTAGTTCTTCTTATGTGTATAATAGAAATGTTACTAGGAGAAATGTTGTTTCTAAAAGAAATGTTGCAAATGTTCATAGAAAAGTAGTGAATGAACCCTCTACAATTTATTGTGCTTTGAATGCTTCATTTGCAATTTGTAGAAAGGATAGAAAAGTAATTGCTAGGAAGTTAGGGGCAAAATGCAAAGGTGATAAAACTTGCATTTGGGTCCCTAAGGAAATTGTGACTAACCTTGTAGGACCCAACAAGAGTTGGGTACCTAAGTCCCAAGCCTAAATTTGCCTTGCAGGTTTATGCATCCGGGGGTTCAAGCTGGATTATCGACAGCGGATGCACAAACCATATGACGGGGGAGAAGAAGATGTTCACCTCCTACGTCAAGAATAAAGATTCCCAAGATTCAATTGTATTCGGTGATGGGAATCAAGGCAAGGTAAAAGGTTTAGGTAAAATTGCGATTTCTAATGAGCATTCTATCTCTAATGTATTTTTAGTAGAGAGTCTTGGATACAATCTGCTATCTGTGAGTCAATTATGTCATATGGGATATAATTGTCTATTTACAAATATAGATGTGTCTGTCTTTAGAAGAAGCGATGGTTCATTAGCTTTTAAGGGTGTATTAGACGGCAAACTTTATTTAGTTGATTTTGCAAAAGAAGAGGCCGGTCTAGATGCATGCTTAATAGCTAAGACTAGCATGGGCTGGCTGTGGCATCGCCGCTTAGCACATGTGGGGATGAAGAACCTTCACAAGCTTCTAAAGGGAGAACACGTGATAGGTTTGACTAACGTGCATTTCGAAAAAGATAGACCTTGTGCAGCTTGTCAAGCAGGTAAACAAGTGGGAGGAGCACATCACAGCAAGAACGTGATGACCACTTCAAGACCCCTGGAGCTGCTGCATATGGACCTCTTCGGACCTGTCGCCTATCTGAGCATAGGAGGAAGTAAGTATGGTTTAGTTATTGTTGATGACTTTTCCCGCTTCACTTGGGTGTTCTTTTTGCAGGAAAAATCCGAAACCCAAGGGACTCTCAAACGCTTCCTCAGGAGAGCTCAAAATGAGTTTGAGCTCAAAGTGAAAAAGATAAGAAGCGACAACGGGTCCGAGTTCAAGAACCTTCAAGTGGAGGAGTTCCTTGAAGAGGAAGGGATCAAGCACGAGTTCTCCGCTCCCTACACACCACAGCAAAATGGTGTGGTAGAGAGGAAGAACAGGACGCTCATCGACATGGCGAGGACGATGCTAGGAGATTTCAAGACCCCCGAGTGCTTTTGGACGGAAGCCGTGAACACGGCGTGCCACGCCATCAACAGGGTCTACCTTCATCGCCTCCTCAAGAAGACGTCGTATGAGCTACTAACCGGTAACAAACCCAATGTATCGTACTTTCGTGTATTTGGGAGTAAATGCTACATTCTAGTGAAGAAGGGTAGAAATTCTAAGTTTGCTCCCAAAGCTGTAGAAGGGTTTTTGTTAGGTTATGACTCAAATACAAAGGCGTATAGAGTCTTCAACAAATCATCGGGTTTGGTTGAAGTCTCTAGCGACGTTGTATTTGATGAGACTAATGGCTCTCCAAGAGAGCAAGTTGTTGATTGTGATGATGTAGATGAAGAAGATGTTCCAACGGCCGCTATACGGACTATGGCGATTGGAGAAGTACGGCCACAGGAACAAGATGAACGAAATCAACCTTCCTCCTCAACTATGGTGCATCCCCCAACCGAAGATGACGAACAGGTACCTCAAGTGGAGGCGCTCGATCAAGGGGGAGCACAAGATAATCATGTGATGGAGGAAGAAGTGCAACCGGCACCTCCAACCCAAGTTCGAGCGATGATTCAAAGGGATCATCCCGTCGACCAAATTCTGGGTGACATTAGCAAGGGAGTAACTACTCGATCTCGATTAGTTAATTTTTGTGAGCATTACTCTTTTGTCTCTTCTATTGAGCCTTTCAGGGTAGAGGAGGCCTTGCTAGATCCGGACTGGGTGTTGGCCATGCAAGAGGAGCTAAACAACTTCAAGCGCAATGAAGTTTGGACACTGGTGCCTCGTCCGAAGCAAAATGTTGTGGGAACCAAGTGGGTGTTCCGCAACAAACAGGACGAGCACGGGGTGGTGACGAGGAACAAGGCTCGACTTGTGGCAAAAGGTTATGCCCAAGTCGCAGGTTTGGACTTTGAGGAGACCTTTGCTCCTGTGGCTAGGCTAGAGTCCATTCGTATTTTGCTAGCATATGCCGCTCACCATTCTTTCAGGTTGTACCAAATGGATGTGAAGAGCGCTTTCCTCAACGGGCCAATCAAGGAGGAGGTGTACGTGGAGCAACCCCCTGGCTTCGAGGATGAACGGTACCCCGACCACGTGTGTAAGCTCTCTAAGGCGCTCTATGGACTTAAGCAAGCCCCAAGAGCATGGTATGAATGCCTTAGAGACTTTTTACTTGCTAATGCTTTCAAGGTTGGGAAGGCCGATCCAACTCTTTTTACAAAGACATGTGATGGTGATTTGTTTGTGTGCCAAATTTATGTCGATGACATAATATTTGGTTCTACTAACCAAAAGTCTTGTGAAGAGTTTAGCAGGGTGATGACGCAGAAATTCGAGATGTCGATGATGGGCGAGTTGAACTACTTCCTTGGGTTCCAAGTGAAGCAACTCAAGGAAGGCACCTTCATCTCCCAAACGAAGTACACGCAAGATCTGCTAAAGCGGTTTGGGATGAAGGACGCCAAGCCCGCAAAGACGCCAATGGGGACCGACGGACACACCGACCTCAACAAAGGAGGTAAGTCCGTTGATCAAAAAGCATACCGGTCAATGATAGGTTCTTTGCTTTACTTATGTGCTAGTAGACCGGATATTATGCTTAGCGTGTGCATGTGTGCTAGATTTCAATCCGATCCTAAGGAGTGTCACTTAGTGGCGGTGAAGCGAATTCTTAGATATTTGGTTGCTACGCCTTGCTTCGGGCTCTGGTATCCAAAAGGGTCTACCTTTGACTTAGTTGGATACTCAGACTCCGACTATGCTGGATGTAAGGTCGATAGGAAGAGTACATCGGGGACGTGCCAATTCTTAGGAAGGTCCCTGGTGTCATGGAACTCTAAGAAACAAACATCCGTTGCCCTATCCACCGCTGAGGCCGAGTACGTTGCCGCAGGTCAGTGTTGCGCGCAACTACTTTGGATGAGGCAAACTCTCCGGGACTTTGGCTACAATCTGAGCAAAGTCCCACTCCTATGTGACAATGAGAGTGCTATCCGCATGGCGGAGAATCCTGTTGAGCACAGCCGCACAAAGCACATAGACATCCGGCATCACTTTTTGAGAGACCACCAGCAAAAGGGAGATATCGAAGTGTTTCATGTTAGCACCGAGAACCAGCTAGCCGATATCTTCACTAAGCCTCTAGATGAGAAGACCTTTTGCAGGTTGCGTAGTGAGCTAAATGTCTTAGATTCGCGGAACCTGGATTGAATTGTAGCATACATGTAGTTATGCTTTTGATCATGTTCCTTTTTTTTGCATTATGTTGCTTATTATGGTGCTCAAGTTGTACAAACACTCCCTGGACCTCACAAGTCCGTTGCAAAGTGATGCACATGTTTAGGGGGAGATGTGTTACAACTTGACCCTTTCAGACTAACCTTGTGCTTGAGTTTGATAATTTAGTCTCGAAGGAGGATTGAAAGGGAAAAGGTGGACTTGGACCATGAAAGACTTCCACTGCACTCCGATGAGAGGGTAACTAATTCCAAGTTCATCTCATGAAATCTTATTGCCATTTGCTCTTAATTGAAGACTTTGGTGAGGCAATGAGGTTAAAAGGCCAAGATTGATCCCGTTTTGGTGCTTGATGCCAAAGGGGGAGAAAATAAAGGCCAAAGCGATAAATGGATCAGCTACCACTTGAGAGATTTTGAAAATAGTAGAATAGAGTTTTTGTTGTGTCAAAAGCTTTTATTGTCTCTCTTGTCAAAAGTTGGCTTCTTGTGGGGAGAAGTATTGATTATGGGAAATAGGGGGAGTTTTTGAAATCTTTGATCAATCTCTTTTGGAATGACTCTCTTTATACTTCAACATGTGTGTTTGACTTAGAGATAGAGATTTGAGTTTGATTTGCAAAAACAAACCAAGTGGTGGCAAAGGATGATCCATATATGCCAAAATTGAATAAAACCAATTTGAGTTTTTATTTAAAGTGATTTTGCACTTGTTCTAGTTGCTTTATATTGTGTTGGCATAAATCACCAAAAAGGGGGAGATTGAAAGGGAAATGTGCCTTTGGGCCATTTCTAAGTATTTTGGTGATTGAGTGCAAACACAAGTGCTTAAATGTGAAAATATGCCCAAGGATGATCAAAGTGCAAATCACAAGTTAAGGTATGTTTCTAAGCCTTAGTACATTGGTTTTGTGTACTAATATATTTGTCTAAGTGTTAGAAACAGATAGAAGAAGAGAAGAGAAGACTTGGCTGTGTACAGCCAAGGGGCTGCTTCGGTCTGGGGCACCGGACTGTCCGGTGGTGCACCGGACAGTGTCCGGTGGTGCACCGGACAGTGTCCGGTGCGCCAGGCTGCCTCGGCCGAAGAGGCCGCTCTCGGGTTTTTCTCCGGCGACTTCGGCTAAAATTCACCGGACTGTCCGGTGTGCACCGGACTGTCCGGTGAGCCAACGGTCGGCCGGGCCAACGGTCGGCCGCGCGATCGGCGCGCGACACGTGGCCGAGCCAACGGTCGGAAGGAAGCACCGGACTGTCCGGTGTGCACCGGACTGTCCGGTGCGCCAGATCTGCAACGGTCGGCAACGGTCGGCTTCGCCATTTAAGGAAACAAATCGGGCACCGGACAGTGTCCGGTGTGCACCGGACTGTCCGGTGCGCCACGAGACAGAAGGCAAAGATGGCCTTCCAGATTTGTTCCCAACGGCTCCTAGCTGCCTTGGGGCTATAAAAGGGACCCCTAGGCGCATGGAGGAGTATACCAAGCATTCCTACAACACTTCTAAGCACCAAGACATCAATCTCACGCATTCGTTTCATTGTGATAGCATATAGAGCTCTTGTGGAGTTGTGAACTCTGTGTGTTGCGTTGCGAGCTCTTGTTGCGACTTGTGTGCGTGTTGTTGCTCTGATTTTCGAGTCTTGTGTGCGTTGCTCATTCCCACCTTACTCCGTATTCTTTGTGAACTCAATTGTAAGGGCGAGAGACTCCAAGTTGTGGAGATTCCTCGCAAACGGGAAAAGATCAAAGGAAAGAAAAACACCGTGGTATTCAAGTTGATCATTGGATCACTTGAGAGGAGTTGAGTGCAACTCTCGTCCGTTGGGACGCCACAACGTGGAGTAGGCAAGTTTTGTACTTGGCCGAACCACGGGATAACCACCGTGTCAACTCTGTGATTGCTTTCTTGTGGTTATCGTGTTTTGAGTTCTCTCTAGCCACTTGGCCATACTTGTGCTAACCCTTAACAAGTTTTTGTGGCTTAAGTTTTGAACTTTTACAGGATCACCTATTCACCCCCCCCTCTAGGTGCTCTCACTAAACAAAACTCCCCCTAAATAAAATCCTTCTCTTAGTGTTCAAGAGGGTTTTGAGATATCAATTTTGAAATACTACTTTCTTCCCTTTTTGAACACAATAAGATACCAATTTGAAATTTCCAATTGAAAATCATTTTAAAGTTAGTTGGTGGTGCGGTCCTTTTGCTTTGGGCTAATACATTCTCCCCCTTTGGCATGAATCGCCAAAAACGGAGTCATTAGAGCCCTGAGAAATACTTTCTCCCCTTTGGTCATAAATAAAAGAGTGAAGATTATACCAAAGACGGAGTCCTCTTGCTTTGGACTCATGCTCTCTCCTCAAAGATGGAGAGTGACTCGGAGTGACAGCGAAGGATGAGTTACAGAGTGGAAGCCTTTGTTTTCGCCGAAGACTCCAATTCCCTTTCAATATACCTATGACTTGGTTTGAAATAGACTTGAAAAGACATTAGTCATAGCATATGAAAGAGACATGATCAAAGGTATATAAATGAGCTATGTGTGCAAATCAACAAAAGAAGTTCCTAGAATCAAGAATATTTAGCTCATGCCTAAGTTTGTTAAAAGTTTGTTCATCTAGTGTCTTGGTAAAGATATCGGCTAATTGATCTTTAGTGTTAATGTAAGAAATATCGATATCTCCCTTTTGTTGGTGATCCCTTAAAAAGTGATACCGAATGGCTATGTGTTTAGTGCGGCTATGCTCAACGGGATTATCCGCCATGCGGATTGCACTCTCATTATCACATAGAAGAGGAACTTTGGTTAATTTGTAACCATAGTCCCTGAGGGTTTGCCTCATCCAAAGTAGTTGCGCGCAACAATGGCCTGCGGCAATGTACTCGGCTTCGGCGGTAGAAAGAGCTATGGAATTTTGCTTCTTTGAAGCCCAAGACACCAAGGATCTTCCCAAGAACTGGCAAGTCCCCGATGTGCTCTTTCTATTGATTTTACACCCTGCCCAATCGGCATCGGAGTAACCAATCAAATCAAAAGTGGATCCCCTAGGATACCAAAGCCCAAACTTAGGAGTATAATGTAACACCCCAGGTGTTACCTTGGCTAGAGCCCACCTTGACACTAGAAGCTATGATCACAAGGGGTAAAGGCTTAGGGCAACACATAAGAACTTGGAGATCAAGTGCTAATCAAGTTGCCAATGACCTAAGAAGCATTACTCTAAATCCTTGCTCACTTACTACCTTGGATAAGAGGGGAGAAGAACCCTAGACCTCTCTTAAACCCTATCTTCCAAAACCCTAGGTAAGAAGGGAAGGAGAGTGAACAAGTGTGCAAAGCATGTGTAACTTTTACCCAAACCCTAAGCAACTTTATAACCAGCAATTAGGGGAGAGAATTATTGCAAAAAGACCCCTGGAGAAACCCTAAATCAAATCTCCAAGTGGAGAGAGAGCTAGAGCTCTCTATTTCTCTCTAAGTTAAATTCTAACCCTAAGTTAAAGTTCAACCGTGTTCACTTTGAAGATGGCGCCAAAACCACTTGGGCTCTATACAAAAAATGTGGTATACCACTTAAGGCACCCCCTGGAAAAAGTGGAAGCCGAGACTCGGACATTTGACAGCTCTTGACATCAGTTTTGTCGCAATGTGGGCAGTGAGACAAGCCAGATTTGGCGCCCGTCTATCTCCTGATCTAGGGCGTATCCTCCTTTGGAACTCACACATGTGAGATAGCCCTAGGTGCCAGGAGGAGGTCTGCGCTGGATTCATGGCAAGATTCGCACGTTTGCGATCTCTAGAGACGTTTGAACAATGGAAGAAACACACCTCCACGTGTTCGACGCTTTCCGCCCGCGCCAGAGCACGCTCACGCGCGCCCCCGCATGCCCAGCGCCGCGCTTGAGCCAAACCAGCGCCGTGGCCCGCGCCCGAGCCTATAAAACCCTCCCAGGCTTCGACTACACTCTTCCGCGCACCCTCAAACCTCACCGGAGTTTAGCTCGTCGCCGTTTGCCCGTGCGCAGCGAGTCCGCGGCCGCCCAATCCCCCTGTCACCGTAGACCGGCCATTAGAGCCATTCCCAACCCCGTCCAGCCCTCGGAGAAGACTGTGCACACCTCCGTGAGGCTCCCCGAGCGAGGAATCGGAGTTTGCTTCGCCGGAGAGGCCAGTCCACGCTCGCTGGAGCTCTCAACCCCGCCGGAGTACGTGGACCGGGTAAACCACTCCACCATCCTTCGATTCCTTGTGCACACGGTTGCTACGTTACCCCGTGAAGCTCACCGTGCCCTCGGATTGAACCAGTTCGCCGTGGTTTGGCTAGTATACTCGCCGCCGACGAGGACACCCGCCTGCGCGCGTGGACCGGGCGATTCCGGCCATCCCCGACGTCAAGCCGTACCTCGACGTGACCGCCAGAGCCTCCCCGAGCCAACCCCACCCTCCGCCGGACCTCCCTCGCCGCCGGTAAGCCGCGCCACCCTTTTCTTTCCCGCGGTTACTATTTGCATAAGGGGAAGGACTGCGGGTGAGAGGGAGAGAAGGTCAGGGGGTTTTGTGAAATGTCAGAGACACAGGGGAATAGTGGTGCGAGGGTAGATTTGCGAAGATTGATTTAGCTTAAACCCAGGGACCTCGGTGTAAACTGTTTTTCCAGAAAACCTTTATGAAATCTGTTTTTAATTTGAACAGAAACTTTGAAAATCCATAGCTTCTGTTTAACTCTTCCAAATTTGGTCAAACCAATTTTGTTAGACTCTAAATAATGTAATCTACTTAAGAAAAATATAAAACCCCCTATGTACTATAGAAAACTTTAAAGCTCTGATTTAATTATAGTTTTGACCAAAAGCTTAATAATAGGGCAAAAATTAGTTGCACTATTTGACTGAGGTTAGAAAAATTTTGAGAAGTTTGTATCTACCTACTAACCCAAATAAAAATGTTAAACCTCTCTGTCCACTCCATTAAGTTAGTTTTTACCCCTTATTTTATAATATGCTTAAGGGTAAGAAAAATAGAAAATGTAATTTAAACAAAGAACCAGAGAGCACCTCTATTTTTGTTAGGATAGTTGTTTAATGTAGTTCACTGGAAAAATATATCATACCCTGGTTTAGCATAAAATAAGTAGGATACCTTTTATTTTAATAAAATAAGGATAACTTAGAAAAACTCTACAAAAATAACCCCAAGGTAAAAACACCCCTACCCTTGGGATAACTAATGTTTTATTAAGGAGAACTTAAGAAAAATATGAGATGTGCTGTTTGACATTTTTCAAATAATAATGTAGTAGAAAGTGCCTTTTTGACATTAAACTTAAGAAAATCATAACTAAATAACCACCCCTTAGTTTTCTGTGATTTTTAGCATAGAAGCCTATTATTACTATGGGATGCCAGCAAAAATAACCTTTAGGACAGAACCTACCCCTAACTAAGAGATGTAGTGTAAAGTGGCCCATTTTACATAACTATTGTTATTTTTGTTTAAAGCCTAGCCTTTGTACTTTAAGCCTCAAATTCTTAAAACAAGCTAGAATAGCAAATGACAATCCACTGTAATTTTTACAGAATTTTTGGAAATTATTAAAACACTGTCGTAGTTCAAACCTACACTAGAAATCCTAAATGGAAATTAAAGGAAGGAAAATGAATAATGTAAATTAATGTCATCCTAAAACCTTTATAAATTTGTCCACTGAAATCTATAAAGACAATACAAATCCACTATGTTATCCTAAAAGAAAACCTAAGCCTAAAAGGTAATAAGTCTATGTATATATATACCACCAGAAGCCCCACCTAACCATGAAACCCTAAGTTATTTCTTGACTTAGTTTCTTTTAGCTTAATGTTATTAAATCTTGCACAATCATGACATACATGTTCATTGCATTTCGATAGACTGTAACCTTGCTGACGGAGAGTACATCCTCGTGCCGGAGCAAGGAGTTGCTCAGGAGGTAGCCCCAGATCTAGCACCCGAGCCTGCACCAGAGGACCTGCCTGCCACTGCTTTGGAAGGCAAGCCCCGGTTTTATGCATAACCAATTATATTATGCTATTTTACTGCACTTAATGTTTGTAGGATTGTACTGTGCATTTAAGTGTAGGAGTTGAATGAAAACTTAGTTGCATGACTCAGGATACCTTTGAGATGGATACTAGTATGCTAGGTCGAGTAGCTGCTTTGCTAATTAGGGATCTCGGTAGAAGTCGAGTGATTTTTCTAGCACTCGCGCGAGGTCAGGACATTGATTGTACCCACTTTCATATCATACTGATGTTGGTCTGTGGACACGGATCCATGGGGATGCGTGGTCTACGAGATGAAATTGGAATAAGGATTAACGTGCGGATACCTGTGTCAAGCGATTGAACGTACTAAGCACATGCCGAGAAATATGGTAAATCGGTAAGCCTAGTACCTGAGTGAACCCGGCAGTGGACATATCCCCTCACGCGACCTGAGACGAGGTCTCCCATTCCGGTTATGGTGGGTACAAGTGCGGTCACTGCACGACGGCCAGTTGGGGTCAGTGAGGCATTGTACGCCAAGGCGGTGAGCCCTGATCTGCTGACGGGGAATCGATGGGGACGGTTGATGTGTGTGGGGACGGAGTGCCCCTGCATGTCGTGTGTTTAGGTTTACCTTGCAAGGATAAAAACTCGATTCGAATCGTCTGCTTCTCGCAGCTAATGAGACTGCTTGATCCATTGTACTGCATTGAGTAACAAGTGGAAATATGATGAGTTGATATAAGATGTTGATTGCTAATAATGCTTGCTACTATGTATGAGTAGATAGTACACTTTTAGCCTTAAGAGAGTCACACTTAATTTTGACAAAGTTAAAAACTTGATTTAGAAACTCAGCTAGTGCTTTTGGCAACCAAACCCTATAGCCAAACAGCTGCATGTCTAGAGGTAGAGGAGTAGACTCCTCACACCGGGTAAGTCTAGCTGAGTATTAGTATACTCAGCCTTGCTTGTGGCATAATTTTTACAGGTTCTCTGGAGGAAATGGTTGCTGGAATAACTTGGCCGTCCACCTTGCCACCGGGTTGGACTGTCGAGTGGGACCCTGCCTTGGCTGAGGAGGAGCATGAGGAGTGATGGGACAGGCTTCCCCATCTCTCTGTTTAATTACCGTTAGTTTTATTCCGCTGCACTTCGAACAATGATGGTTACTTTTGCAAAAACTTCGATGATGATGATGGCGATGTAATAATTTAATACTCTGACATGTATGGTTTTATGCTTTATTGTATTTGCTCTGTGACTCACCTTCGAGTGAGATTGTGGTACTTGATCCTGTCAGTGGCCGTGTCGGACTAGATCCGAGGGATTGACGGGTTATTCCCATTTAAGTGTGGTCTAGCCTCTAAGGCGGGGCTTAGGCACTTAAGTTGGAATAATTCGGGCAGTTCCACCACAGCTGGTATCGGAGCTTGTACCACCACAGAGGAATCAATAAAACATGAATACCATCCTTTTCCAAAGTAAAACTTGATAGAAACAATGTTGGATAGATAGGGCGAGCAGGATAGACCTAGGACGTGAAGCCTTAGGATGATACAAGGGTAGCTAGGTGGCTAAGTAACTAGGCCCTACAGGCCACATTTACAGGATGGGAGTTCTTCCCTATTCCCTTTTATCTTGTTGTGAGGCCGTTCAGGACGAGCATGCATGCATTCATAATTAAGCAAATGGATAACTGAGTAAAGGACTTAAAAACAAGATAACAACCAACTAGGTCCCCAGTGCCTTTTCATTTAACTAGAGAAGGGCTGAGTTTTATTTTTCCTTGTTCTTTTTATTCTTTTTCTTTTACTTACGCTTAACCGTACACAGATGACTTCCCACGGATCCTCCGATGACGGAAATGCACTGACCCACACTGACGGACTTGCACGAGAGGGCTTTCCCCGCATTTTGTGGGAGGTACTTCAGGGGGCCGGATACACGACACCCCCTCAGTACGCGGTGCAGCAGTTCGAGAAGCACCGAGTGCCTCGCTGTAGAGTGAGGATGACCTTGGAGCCTCATCCCCTGTAGCCAGGCTGGCGCTCCTTGGACTCCGAGTCTTTCGGATACCGAGCAGAGGACACGATCGAGGCGATCGCTCTGCATGGATTGACTACTTTCTGCGGATTCCATCCATTGGAGCTGGCTACCCACCCCATTGGCTTGTTCCCCGCTGAGAGGGAGGACGACCCAATGTGGAAGGATCGGGTGGAGCATGCCAAGGATATCTGGGCCATCTACCCAGGACAGACCGCGCACTTGACCGTACGGTGCATGAATGCTCTGTACCGTCTGCAGGTGATGCGCGGTGAGGCGATGTCCCATCTGATGGCACTGCTGGAGGCAACAAAGATTACGTTGGATAACAGAGAGGAACTCGTGGTCGATTTGTCTCAAGAAATGGTGGAGCAGCTATCCACTGATATTCAGGAGTTGGAGGAGCTAGTGGGCACCAGGGAGAACACCATCGAGGTTCTAGATGATCAGCTCATTAACACTCAGCAGCAGCTTGCTGAGGCTAACGAGCACCTGGACATGCATCACCAGGAGAGCCAGGACCAGGAGGCCAACGAGGACGTCGACATTGAGGGAGGAGATGAGCCTGCCTCCAGTGTGGACACTGCTGGCTCGGGAAGACCACCTTCCCCCGAGTCGAGTGTTGCTTCGTTCGCTCACTAGGTGTTCAGGATAGGCTTAGAAGTTGGATAGTCGGACTCCTCGCAGCTAGCTTAGCTTTTGCACCCTTGGGGTACTAGGCTAGATAGAGTTGAGTCATTTTGGGACAATTGGTGTAATCATGCTAAACTCTCTTGAAAGCTTGTTTGATGGATGCTGTCATCAGTTTAAATTTGGAAGGAAGAATTTGTGCCTTTTAAAATCCTTTTGTTGAAGCTGGAGTCTATCGTGTTGTTTTAACTTTTTCTCCGCGATAAAATCTTGAACTTGGAGATGTGGTGTTAAGCATGTATGTGGTTTTTCAGATGGCCGGGAGGCAGCGTCGTGGCCAGAATGAGCACGTTCCTCCACCGCCACCGCCTCCCACTCTGCAGGAGCTCATGGCTCAGCAGAATGAGATCTTGAGACAGCTGGCTCAGCGTCAGCCACCACCTCAGCACTATGGTGGTGGAGACCATCAGCGTCACCCCGCGGCGGCTACCTATCAGGAGTTCCTCAGCACCCAGCCTCCATTGTTCACAAGGGCAGAGGACCCACTTGATGCAGATGTATGGTTGCGAGTGGTGGAATCCAAATTCCCACTGCTCCATGGAGCTTGCTCAGAGGTCACCAAAGTCAGGTTCGCCACCCAGCAGCTTCGCGGACCCGCAAGGACTTGGTGGGATCATTTTCTTGCTATGCAGCCAGAGGACCGAGAGGTGGAGTGGAGGGAGTTCAAGGCAGCTTTCAGAGGACACCATATACCAGCCGGGATTATGGACCGGAAGCTCAATGAGTTTTTGGCACTCACTCAGGGCAACAGGACAGTGTTGCAGTATGCCCAGGCTTTTAATGACTTGTGCCAGTATGCGGGATACCATGCAGATACAGATGAGAAGAAGAGAGACAGGTTCAGGAGGGGGCTCAGCACTAAGCTCCGTGATCGTCTCAACACCGTCAGGGCCAACAGCTACAATGAGTTGGTCAACATGGCTATCTCCCAAGAGGACTGCATTACAGCTAGGCAGGCAGAGAAGAAGAGGAAGACCCCTGTGGCAGGACCCTCAGCTCAGCCACAACGCTTCAGGATTGTGTCCGACACTCAGAACAGGGGACCCCAACAGCAGCAAGGGAGATGGGTGATCCGACCTCAGCAGCAGCAGCAGCAGGCACCCAACCGCACCCAATTTCCAGCTCAGAGGAGCAATCAGCAGCAGCAGCAGTACCGCCAGGCAAATGACAACAGGTGCTTCACATGTGGCAACACTGGGCATTATGCCAAGAATTGCCCCAGGAACCAGCAGAGGCAGGGGCAGAATGTCAATCAGAACCAAGGCAAGAGACAGAAGGTGCAAGTGAGGCAGGGCAGGCTGAACTTCACCACCATGGCGGATATTCCAGAGGGAGCACCCGTCATGACTGGTATCTTTACAGTTTTGAATTACCCTGCTATTATTCTATTTGATTCTGGTGCATCGCATAGTTTTATCAGTACAAAATTTAGTGCCAAGTGCCAATTGCCTTTTCACCACACCAATGGAGGTATCACAATTTCAACCCCAGGAGGCAGGGTTGCCACTTATCAAATTAACAAGAATGTGCCTATAAAGTTTGGTAGTCTGATAATTAAAACCAACCTCCTCATTTTGGGTTTGGAGAGTGTGGATATTATATTGGGAACTGACTGGTTGACCAGAAATCAGGCTGTGATGGATATTGCAGCTAGAGCCATTGAGGTGCACTCACCAACTTGTGGTGAGACCACACTATTTTTGCCTGACCAGGGTTGTACCCGATCTTGTGCCTTTGTTATATTAGAATCCCCGGTGGAAAAGATCCCAGTGGTCCGTGACTACCCAGATGTTTTTCTGGAGGAATTGCCAGGGATGCCACCTGACCGAGACATTGAATTCGCAATTGAGTTGCAACCCGGGACTGCTCCTATCTCCAAGAGACCATATAGGATGCCTCCCGCGGAATTGGCAGAATTGAAGAAGCAATTGCAAGAACTGTTGGATAAGGGGTTTATTCGCCCAAGTACTTCACCATGGGGATGTCCAGCTTTATTTGTGAAGAAAAAGGATGAGAGTTTGAGAATGTGTGTTGACTACCGCCCTCTCAATGCGGTGACTATCAAGAACAAATACCCATTGCCCTGTATTGATGTTCTGTTTGATCAGTTGGTAGGAGCCAAAGTGTTCTCCAAGATAGATCTTCGCTCAGGTTACCATCAGATCAAGATCCGTGCTAGTGACATTCCCAAGACGGCTTTCTCTACCAGATATGGGCTGTATGAGTTTTTGGTGATGTCTTTTGGGCTGACCAATGCCCCGGCTTATTTTATGTACCTGATGAACTCAGTGTTTATGCCAGAGTTGGATAAGTTCGTGGTCGTTTTCATTGATGATATTTTGGTCTATTCCAAGAATGAAGATGAACATACTGAGCACCTGCACATCGTGCTTCAGCGGCTGCGCGATCATCATCTTTATGCTAAGATGTCTAAATGTGAGTTCTGGCTGAAGGAGATTAAATTCTTGGGTCACACAATTTCCCAGGATGGGGTATCCGTTGATCCTGAGAAGGTGCAGGAGGTGATGGATTGGAAACCCCCAACTACAGTGAAGCAGATTTGGAGTTTTCTGGGATTGGCAGGGTATTATCGACGATTTATTCCAGATTTCTCCAGAATTGCCAAACCAATGACTGAACTGTTGAAGAAGGGAGTCAAATTTGAGTGGAGCCAAAAGTGTGAAAATGCCTTTCACACTTTGAGACAGCATTTGACAACAGTCCCAGTGCTGGCTCAACCAGATAACACCAAGCCATTTGAAGTTTATTGTGATGCTTCTGGTACAGGATTGGGGTGTGTCTTGATGCAAAAGAACAGAGTGATTGCTTATGCTTCCCGAGCACTCAGGCCCCATGAGCAGAACTACCCTACACATGATCTAGAATTGGCAGCTGTAGTTCATGCTCTAAAGATATGGAGACACTACTTGATGGGAGCTCACTGTAACATCTACACTGATCACAAGAGTCTCAAATACATCTTCACTCAGGCAGATCTGAACATGAGGCAAAGGAGATGGTTGGAGTTAATCAAGGACTATGATTTGGAGGTGCATTACCACCCAGGTAAGGCCAATGTTGTGGCAGATGCCTTGAGCAGAAAGGCCCAGTGCAATTGTATGAGCATAGATGCGAGGGTCACCACCCTGTGCGATGAGTTGTGCAAGCTGAACCTGGAAGTTGTTCCTTCCGGCAAATTAAGTTATATCTCGGTGGAACCCACATTGCAAGAGCAGATAGTCAGGGCACAGATTGAGGATAAGGGTGTTCAAATAATTAAGGAAATGGTCAAGCGAAAGGCAAAGAAATACAAGTGTTTCCGTCAGGACAGCAAGGGAATTCTATGGTTTGAAGATAGATTGGTTGTTCCCAAGGACCCTGAGCTCAGAAAGAAGATACTGGATGAAGCTCACCTTTCCAAATTCTCCATGCACCCTGGTAGTAACAAAATGTACCATGACCTCAGATCTTTATATTGGTGGACCAGAATGAAGAGGGAAATTGCCCAGTACATATCCGAGTGCGATACCTGTCAGAGAGTTAAAGCTAGTCATTTGAAGGCAGCAGGCCCCTTGCAACCCCTTTCCATACCATCTTGGAAATGGGAGGATATTTGCATGGACTTCATAGTGGGATTACCCAATACCTCCAGGCACCATGATTCTATTTGGGTTATCGTGGACAGATTGACCAAGACTGCTCATTTCTTGCCAGTGCACACCACCCACAAGACAGAGAAGTACGCTGAAATTTATGTTGATCAGATAGTAAGATTGCATGGTATTCCAAAGACCATTATATCTGACAGAGGAGCACTGTTCGTGGCACGCTTTTGGGAGAAGCTGCAAGAATCACTTGGAACCCAAGTAATCCGAAGCTCAGCATACCATCCCCAAACAGATGGCCAGACCGAAAGGGTGAATCAGATTCTGGAAGACATGTTGAGAGCATGTGCACTACACTACGGGAAGGATTGGGACAAGTGTCTGTCTTTGGCAGAGTTTTCTTACAATAACAGCTATCAGTCCAGTCTGAAGATGGCACCTTTTGAAGCCTTATATGGGAGAAGGTGTAGGACCCCACTAAATTGGTCTCAAGCAGGAGAAAGGGAAATTTTTGGGCCAGACTTAGTACTCGAGGCAGAGGCAAAAGTCAGAGTTATTACCAAGAACTTAGAAGCTGCTCAGGCCAGGCAAAGGAGCTATCATGATAAGAGGCGGAAGCCTCTACAGTTTGAGGTGGGAGATCATGTCTATCTTAAGGTATCACCCACCAAGGGTGTCCAGAGATTCGGGATCAAGGGCAAGTTAGCTCCTCGCTACATTGGACCCTATGAGATCAAGGCAAGTTGTGGACCCGTAGCTTACCAATTGGAATTGCCCCCCCACATGTCAGCAGTTCACAATGTGTTCCATGTATCTCAGCTGCGGAAATGTGTTCGCCTACCCACTGAAGTGCTACCGGAACCAGACATTGAGATAGAACCAGACTTGTCCTACAAAGAGTACCCCGTCAAGGTATTAGATCAAAAGGAGAGATCAACTCGGGCAAGGTCGGTCAAAATGTACAAGGTTCAGTGGAGTCACCATTCAGCAGAAGAAGCTACATGGGAGACTGAGGATTTTCTACGCTCTCGCTTCCCCGACTTTCTGCCCAAAGGAGTCGGTATGTAACCCCAAAACCCCGCCCCCACCTGCCCTTTGAATTCAATTATAAGAAAAACTTAGATAACAAGGATAGTCTAAGTTGTGGATTTAACTTAAGAAGGGCTTCCTTCTGAAGTTGCAAAGAGGATGACATTCGAAGAGCAGTTAATAAGTGAAACTTGGGCGTAAAGGAAGAGTAGCACCAGCACACCTTCAAGCACCCTCCAAGGGGTTGTACCTAAAATCTCAGGACGAGATTCCTTTAAGGGGGGAGGGCTGTAACACCCCAGGTGTTACCTTGGCTAGAGCCCACCTTGGCACTAGAAGCTGTGATCACAAGGGGTAAAGGCTTAGGGCAACACATAAGAACTTGGAGATCAAGTGCTAATCAAGTTGCCAATGACCTAAGAAGCATTACTCTAAATCCTTGCTCACTTACTACCTTGGATAAGAGGGGAGAAGAACCCTAGACCTCTCTTAAACCCTATCTTCCAAAACCCTAGGTAAGAAGGGAAGGAGAGTGAACAAGTGTGCAAAGCATGTGTAACTTTTACCCAAACCCTAAGCAACTTTATAACCAGCAATTAGGGGAGAGAATTATTGCAAAAAGACCCCTGGAGAAACCCTAAATCAAATCTCCAAGTGGAGAGAGAGCTAGAGCTCTCTATTTCTCTCTAAGTTAAATTCTAACCCTAAGTTAAAGTTCAACCGTGTTCACTTTGAAGATGGCGCCAAAACCACTTGGGCTCTATACCAAAAATGTGGTATACCACTTAAGGCACCCCCTGGAAAAAGTGGAAGCCGAGACTCGGATATTTGACAGCTCTTGACATCAGTTTTGTTGCAATGTGGGCAGTGAGACAAGCCAGATTTGGCGCCCGTCTATCTCCTGATCTAGGGCGTATCCTCCTTTGGAACTCACACATGTGAGATAGCCCTAGGTGCCAGGAGGAGGTCTGCGCTGGATTCATGGCAAGATTCGCACGTTTGCGATCTCTGGAGACGTTTGAACAATGGAAGAAACACACCTCCACGTGTTCGACGCTTTCTGCCCGCGCCAGAGCACGCTCACGCGCGCCCCCGCATGCCCAGCGCCGCGCCTGAGCCAAACCAGCGCCGTGGCCCGCGCCCGAGCCTATAAAACCCTCCCAGGCTTCGACTACACTCTTCCGCGCACCCTCAAACCTCACCAGAGTTTAGCTCGTCGCCGTTTGCCCATGCGCAGCGAGTCCGCGGCCGCCCAATCCCCCTGTCACCGTAGACCGGCCATTAGAGCCATTCCCAACCCCGTTCAGCCCTCGGAGAAGACTGTGCACACCTCCGTGAGGCTCCCCGAGCGAGGAATCGGAGTTTGCTTCGCCGGAGAGGCCAGTCCACGCTCGCCGGAGCTCTCAACCCCGCCGGAGTACGTGGACCGGGTAAACCACTCTACCTTCCTTCGATTCCTTGTGCACACGGTCGCTACGTTACCCCGTGAAGCTCACCGTGCCCTCGGTTTGAACCAGTTCGCCGTGGTTTGGCCGGTATACTCGCCGCCGACGAGGACACCCGCCTGCGCGCGTGGACCGGGCGATTCCGGCCATCCCCGACGTCAAGTCGTACCTCGACGTGACCGCCAGAGCCTCCCCGAGCCAACCCCACCCTCCGCCGGACCTCCCTCGTCGCCGGTAAGCCGCGCCACCCTTTTCTTTCCCGCGGTTACTGTTTGCATAAGGGGAAGGACTGCGGGTGAGAGGGAGAGAAGGTCAGGGGGTTTTGTGAAATGTCAGAGACACAGGGGAATAGTGGCGCGAGGGTAGATTTGCGAAGATTGATTTAGCTTAAACCCAGGGACCTCGGTGTAAACTGTTTTCCAGAAAACCTTTATGAAATCTGTTTTTAATTTGAACAGAAACTTTGAAAATCCATAGCTTCTGTTTAACTCATCCAAATTTGGTCAAACCAATTTTGTCAGACTCTAAATAATGTAACCTACTTAAGAAAAATATAAAACCCCCTATGTACTATAGAAAACTTTAAAGCTCTGATTTAATTATAGTTTTGACCAAAAGCTTAATAATAGGGCAAAAATTAGTTGCACTATTTGACTGAGGTTAGAAAAATTTTGAGAAGTTTGTATCTACCTACTAACCCAAATAAAAATGTTAAACCTCTCTGTCCACTCCATTAAGTTAGTTTTTACCCCTTATTTTATAATATGCTTAAGGGTAAGAAAAATAGAAAATGTAATTTAAACAAAGAAACAGAGAGCACCTCTATTTTTGTTAGGATACTTGTTTAATGTAGTTCACTGGAAAAATATATCATACCCTGGTTTAGCATAAAATAAGTAGGATACCTTTTATTTTAATAAAATAAGGATAACTTAGAAAAACTCTACAAAAATAACCCCAAGGTAAAAACACCCCTACCCTTGGGATAACTAATGTTTTATTAAGGAGAACTTAAGAAAAATATGAGATCTGCTGTTTGACATTTTTCAAATAATAATGTAGTAGAAAGTGCCTTTTTGACATTAAACTTAAGAAAATCATAACTAAATAACCACCCCTTAGTTTTCTGTGATTTTTAGCACAGAAGCCTATTATTACTATGGGATGCCAGCAAAAATAACCTTTAGGACAGAACCTACCCCTAACTAAGAGATGTAGTGTAAAGTGGCCCATTTTACATAACTATTGTTATTTTTATTTAAAGCCTAGCCTTTGTACTTTAAGCCTCAAATTCTTAAAACAAGCTAGAATAGCAAATGACAACCCACTGTAATTTTTACAGAATTTTTGGAAATTATTAAAACACTGTCGTAGTTCAAACCTACACTAGAAACCCTAAATGGAAATTAAAGGAAGGAAAATGAATAATGTAAATTAATGTCATCCTAAAACCTTTATAAATTTGTCCACTGAAATCTATAAAGACAATACAAATCCACTATGTTATCCTAAAAGAAAACCTAAGCCTAAAAGGTAATAAGTCTATGTATATATATATACCACCAGAAGCCCCACCTAACCAGGAAACCCTAAGTTATTTCTTGACTTAGTTTCTTTTAGCTTAATGTTATTAAATCTTGCATAATCATGACATACATGTTCATTGCATTTCGATAGACTGTAACCTTGCTGACGGAGAGTACATCCTCGTGCCGGAGCAAGGAGCTGCTCAGGAGGTAGCCCCAGATCCAGCACCCGAGCCTGCACCAGAGGACCTGCCTGCCACTGCTTTGGAAGGCAAGCCCCGGTTTTATGCATAACCAATTATATTATGCTATTTTACTGCACTTAATGTTTGTAGTATTGTACTGTGCACTTAAGTGTAGGAGTTGAATGAAAACTTAGTTGCATGACTCAGGATACCTTTGAGATGGATACTAGTATGCTAGGTCGAGTAGCTGCTTTGCTAATTAGGGATCTCGGTAGAAGTCGAGTGATTTTTCTAGCACTCGCGCGAGGTCAGGACATTGATTGTACCCACTTTCATATCATACTGATGTTGGTCTGTGGACACGGATCCATGGGGATGCGTGGTCTACGAGATGAAATTGGAATAAGGATTAACGTGCGGATACCTGTGTCAAGCGATTGAACGTACTAAGCACATGCCGAGAAATATGGTAAATCGGTAAGCCTAGTACCTGAGTGAACCCGGCAGTGGACATATCCCCTCACGCGACCTGAGACGAGGTCTCCCATTCCAGTTATGGTGGGTACAAGTGCGGTCACTGCACGACGGCCAGTCGGGGTCAGTGAGGCATTGTACGCCAAGGCGGTGAGCCCTGATCTGCTGACGGGGAATCGATGGGGACAGTTGATGTGTGTGGGGACGGAGTGCCCCTGCATGTCGTGTGTTTAGGTTTACCTTGCAAGGATAAAAACTCGATTCGAATCGTCTGCTTCTCGCAGCTAATGAGACTGCTTGATCCATTGTACTGCATTGAGTAACAAGTGGAAATATGATGAGTTGATATAAGATGTTGATTGCTAATAATGCTTGCTACTATGTATGAGTAGATAGTACACTTTTAGCCTTAAGAGAGTCACACTTAATTTTGACAAAGTTAAAAACTTGATTTAGAAACTCAGCTAGTGCTTTTGGCAACCAAACCCTACAGCCAAACAGCTGCATGTCTAGAGGTAGAGGAGTAGACTCCTCACACCGGGTAAGTCTAGCTGAGTATTAGTATACTCAGCCTTGCTTGTGGCATAATTTTTACAGGTTCTCTGGAGGAAATGGTTGCTGGAATAACTTGGCCGTCCACCTTGCCACCGGGTTGGACTGTCGAGTGGGACCCTGCCTTGGCTGAGGAGGAGCATGAGGAGTGATGGGACAGGCTTCCCATCTCTCTGTTTAATTACCGTTAGTTTTATTCCGCTGCACTTCGAACAATGATGGTTACTTTTGCAAAAACTCCGATGATGATGATGGCGATGTAATAATTTAATACTCTGACATGTATGGTTTTATGCTTTATTGTATTTGCTCTGTGACTCACCTTCGAGTGAGATTGTGGTACTTGATCCTGTCAGTGGCCGTGTCGGACTAGATCCGAGGGATTGACGGGTTATTCCCATTTAAGTGTGGTCTAGCCTCTAAGGCGGGGCTTAGGCACTTAAGTTGGAATAATTCGGGCAGTTCCGCCACATATAAACTAAATATCTCAAGATTCATTTCACGGCCGTAAGGTGAGCTTCCTTAGGGTCGGCTTGGAATCTTGCACACATGCATACGGAAAGCATTATATCCGGTCGAGATGCACATAAATAGAGTAAAGAGCCAATCATCGACCGGTATACCTTTTGATCGACGGATTTACCTCCCTCGTCGAGGTCGAGATGCCCATTGGTTCCCATGGGTGTCTTGATGGGCTTGGCATCCTTCATCCCAAACTTGCTTAGAATATCTTGAGTATACTTCGTTTGGCTTAGGAAGGTGCCTTCTTGGAGTTGCTTTACTTGAAATCCTAAGAAATACTTTAACTCCCCCATCATAGACATCTCGAATTTTTGTGTCATGATCCTACTAAATTCTTCACATGTAGACTCGTTAGTAGACCCAAATATAATATCATCAACATAAATTTGACATACAAACAAGTCATTTTCAAGAGTTTTAGTGAATAAAGTAGGATCGGCCTTTCCAACTTTGAAGCCATTAGTGATAAGAAAATCTCTAATACATTCATACCATGCTCTTGGGGCTTGCTTGAGCCCATAAAGCGCCTTAGAGAGTTTGTATACATGGTTAGGGTACTCACTATCTTCAAAGCCGGGAGGTTGCTCAACATAGACCTCTTCTTTGATTGGTCCATTGAGGAAGGCACTCTTCACGTCCATTTGATAAAGCTTGAAGCCATGGTAAGTAGCATAGGCCAATAATATACGAATTGACTCAAGTCTAGCTACGGGTGCATAGGTTTCACTAAAATCCAAACCTTCGACTTGGGAGTATCCTTTGGCCACAAGTCGAGCTTTGTTCCTTGTCACCACACCATGCTCATCTTGCTTGTTGCGGAAAACCCATTTGGTTCCTACAACATTTTGGTTAGGACGTGGAACTAAATGCCATACCTCATTCCTAGTGAAGTTGTTGAGCTCCTCTTGCATTGCCACCACCCAATCCGAATCTTGTAGTGCTTCCTCTACCCTTTGTGGCTCAATAGAGGAAACAAAAGAGTAATGCTCACAAAAATGTGCAACACGAGATCTAGTAGTTACCCCCTTATGAATATCGCCAAGGATGGTGTCGACGGGGTGATCTCGTTGGATTGCTTGGTGGACTCTTGGGTGTGGCGGCCTTGGTTCCTCATCCTCCTTATCTTGATCATTTGCATCTCCCCCTTGATCATTGCCGTCATCTTGAGGTAGCTCATTTGCTTGATCTTCTCTTTCATCATCTTGAGCCTCATCCTCATTTTGAGTTGGTGGAGATGCTTGCGTGGAGGAGGATGGTTGATCTTGTGCATTTGGAGGCTCTTCGGATTCCTTAGGACACACATCCCCAATGGACATGTTCCTTAGCGCGATGCATGGAGCCTCTTCATCACCTATCTCATCAAGATCAACTTGCTCTACTTGAGAGCCGTTAGTCTCATCAAACACAACGTCACAAGAAACTTCAACTTGTCCAGAGGACTTGTTAAAGACTCTATATGCCCTTGTGTTTGAATCATATCCTAGTAAAAAGCCTTCTACAGTCTTAGGAGCAAATTTAGATTTTCTACCTCTTTTAACAAGAATAAAACATTTGCTACCAAAGACTCTAAAATATGAAATATTGGGCTTTTTTACCGGTTAGGAGTTTGTATGATGTCTTCTTGAGAATTCGGTGTAGATACAACCGGTTGATGGCGTAGCAAGCGGTGTTGACCGTCTCAGCCCAAAACCGGTCCGATGTCTTGTACTCATCAAGCTTGGTTCTTGCCATGTCCAATAGAGTTCGATTCTTCCTCTCCACTACACCATTTTGTTGTGGCGTGTAGGGAGAAGAGAATTCATGCTTGATGCCCTCCTCCTCAAGGAAGCCTTCAATTTGAGAGTTCTTGAACTCCGTCCCATTGTCGCTTCTTATTTTCTTGATCCTTAAGCCGAACTCGTTTTGAGCTCATCTCAAGAATCCCTTTAAGGTCTCTTGGGTATGAGATTTTTCCTGCAAAAAGAATACCCAAGTGAAGCGATCGGGCCGAATAGGTCCATGTGTAGGAGTTCCAATGGCCTGTCAGTCGTCATGATGTTCTTATGTGGATGGTGGGCACCAATTTGCTTCCATGCTTGGCATGTGCTACAAATCCTGTCTTTCTCAAAATGAACATTTGTTAATCCTAAAATGTGCTCTCCCTTTAGAAGCTTATGAAGATTCTTCATCCCAACATGGGCTAGTCGGCGGTGCCATAGCCAACCCATGTTAGTCTTAGCAATTAAGCAAGTGTCGAGTTCAGCTCTATCAAAATCTACTAAGTATAGCTGACCATCTAACACTCCCTTAAATGCTATTGAATCATCACTTCTTCTAAAGACAGTGACACCTACATCAGTAAATAGACAGTTGTAGCCCATTTTGCATAATTTAGAAACGGAAAGCAAATTGTAATATAATGAATCTACAAGAAAAACATTGGAAATAGAATGGTCAGGTGATATAGCAATTTTACCCAACCCTTTGACCAAGCCTTGATTTCCATCCCCGAATGTGATAGCTCGTTGGGGATCTTGGTTTTTCTCATAGGAGGAGAACATCTTCTTCTCCCCTGTCATGTGGTTTGTGCACCCGCTGTCGATGATCCAACTTGAGCCCCCGGATGCATAAACCTACAAAACATGTTTAGTTCTTGACTTTAGGTACCCAAATGGTTTTGGGTCCTTTGGCATTAGATACAAGAACTTTGGGTACCCAAACACAAGTTTTTGATCCCTTGTGTTTGCCCCCAACATACTTGGCAACTACCTTGCCAGATTTGTTAGTTAACACATAAGATGCATCAAAAGTTTTAAAAGAAATATCATGATCATTTGATGCACTAGGAGTTTTCTTCTTAGGCAACTTAGCACGGGTTGGTTGCCTCGAACTAGATGTCTCACCCTTATACATAAAAGCATGATTAGGGCCAGAGTGAGATTTCCTAGAATGAATTCTCCTAATCTTGCTCTCAGGATAACCGGCAGGGTACAAAATGTATCCCTCGTTATCTTGAGGCATGGGAGCCTTGCCCTTAACAAAATTAGACAATTTCTTAGGAGGGGCATTAATCTTGACATTGTCCCCCTTTTGGAAGCCAATGCCGTCCTTAATGCCAGGGCGTCTCCCACTATAAAGCATACTACGAGCAAATTTAAATTTTTCATTTTCAAGTTCATGCTCGGCAATTTTAGTATCTAATTTTGCTATATGATCATTTTGTTGTTTAATTAAAGCCATGTGATCATGAATAGCATTAATATCAACATCTCTACATCTAGTGCAAATAGTAGTGTGTTCAACGGTAGATGTAGAGGGTTTGCAAGATTTTAATTCTACAACCTTAGCATGTAATATATCATTTCTACTTTTAAGGTCAGAAATAGTAGCATTGCAAACATCAAAATCTTTAGCCTTAGCAAGCAATTTTTCATTTTCATTTCTAAGGCTAGCAAGTGTAATGTTTAATTCTTCAATCTTAGCAAGCAAATTATCATTATCATTTCTAAGATTGGGAATTGAAACATTACAAGCAATAGAATCAACCTTAGCTAACAAATTAGCATTCTCATTTCTAAGGTTGTCTATAGTCTCATGGCAAGTGCTTAGTTCACTAGATAATTTTTCACATTTTTCAACTTCTAGAGAATAAGCATTTTTAACTTTAACATGCTTTTTGTTTTCCTTTATAAGGAAGTCCTCTTGGGAGTCCAAGAGATCATCCTTCTCATGGATAGCACTAATCAATTCATTTAATTTCTCTTTTTGTTGCATGTTTAAGTTGGCAAAAAGAGTACATAAATTATCTTCCTCATCACTAGCATTATCATCGCTAGAAGACTCATATCTAGTGGAGGATTTAGATTTAACCTTCTTCCTTTTGCTGTCCTTTGCCATGAGGCACTTGTGGCCGACGTTGGGGAAGAGAAGCCCCTTGGTGACGGCGATGTTGGCGGCGTCCTCGTCGGAGGAGGAGTCGCTGGAGCTTTCGTCGGAGTCCCACTCGCGACAAACATGGGCATCGCCGCCCTTCTTCTTATAGTACCTCTTCTTCTCCCCTTCTTGTCGTCGCCCCTGTCACTGTCACTGGAAATAGGACATTTTCCTATAAAGTGACCGAGCTTACCACACTTGTAGCAAACCTTCTTTGAGCGGGGCTTGTAGTCTTTCCCCTTCCTTTGCTTGAGGATTTGGTGGAAGCTCTTGATGACGAGCGCTATTTCCTCATTGTCGAGCTTGGAGGCGTCGATGGGTGTTCTACTTGGTGTAGACTCCTCCTTCTTCTCCTCCGTCGCTTTGAATGCGACCGGTTGAGCTTCGGACGTAGAAGGACCGTCAAGCTCGTTGATCTTCCGTGAGCCCTTGATCATAAATTCAAAGCTCACAAAATTCCCGATTACTTCCTCGGGAGTCATTAGTGTGTATCTAGGATTGCCACAAATTAATTGGACTTGAGTAGGGTTAAGGAAAATGAGTGATCTTAAAATAACCTTAACCACCTCGTGGTCATCCCATTTCTTGCTCCCGAGGTTGCGCACTTGATTCACCAAGGTTTTGAGCCGGTTGTACATGTCTTGAGGCTCCTCCCCTTGGCGAAGACGGAAGCGACCGAGCTCCCCCTCGATCGTTTCCCGCTTGGTGATCTTGGTGAGTTCATCACCCTCGTGCGCGGTCTTGAGCACGTCCCAAACTTCCTTGGCGCTCTTTAATCCTTGCACCTTGTTGTACTCCTCCCTACTTAGAGAGGCGAGGAGTATAGTTGTGGCTTGGGAGTTGAAGTGCTCGATTTGGGCCACCTCGTCCTCATCATAATCCTCATCCCCTACAGATGGTACCTGTGCTCCAAACTCAACAACATTCCATATACTTCTGTGGAGTGAGGTTAGATGAAATTTCATTAAATCACTCCACCTAGCATAATCTTCACTGTCAAAGGTTGGCGGTTTGCCTAATGGAACGGAAAGTAATGGAGTATGTCTAGAAGTGCGAGGGTAATGTAAGGGGATCTTACTAAACTTCTTGCGCTCATGACGCTTAGAAGTTACGGAGGGCGCGTCGGAGCCGGAGGTAGATGGCGATGAGGTGTCGGTCTCGTAGTAGACCACCTTCCTCATCTTCTTTTTCTTGTCCCCACTCCGATGCGATTTGTGGGAAGAAGCCTTCTTCTCCTTCCCCTTTCCCTTTTTGCGGGACTCTTCGGATGAAGCTTTCCCGTGGCTTGTAGCGGGCTTGTCGCCGGTCTCCATCTCCTTCTTGGCGTGATCTCCCGACATCACTTCGAGCGGTTAAGCTCTAATGAAGCACCGGGCTCTGATACCAATTGAAAGTCGCCTAGAGGGGGGGGGTGAATAGGGCGAAACTGAAATTCTCAAAAATAATCACAACTACAAACCGGGTTAGCGTTAGAAATATAATCGAGTCCGCGAGAGAGGGTGAAAAACAAATCGCAAGCAAATAGAAAGTGTGACACGCGGATTTGTTTTACCGAGGTTTGGTTCTCGCAAACCTACTCCCCGTTGAGGAGGCCACAAAGGTCGGGTCTTTTTCAACCCCTTCCCTCTCTCAAACGGTCCCTCGGACCGAGTGAGCTTTCTCTTCTCAAATTAACCGGGAACAAAACTTCCCCGCAAGGACCACCACACAATTGGTGTCTCTTGCCTTGGTTACAATTGAGTATTGATCACAAGAAAGAATGAGAAAGAAGAAAGCGATCCAAGCGCAAGAGCTCAAAAGAACACAACAAATCACTCTCACTAGTCACTAAAGCTTTTGTGGAATTGGGAGAGGATTTGATCACTTGGGTGTGTCTTGTATTGAATGCCTAGCTCTTGTAAGTGGTTGGAAGGTTGAAAACTTGGATGACTTGAATGTGGGGTGGTTGGGGGTATTTATAACCCCAACCACCAAACTAGCCGTTTGGTGGAGGCTGTCTGTCGCATGGTGCACCGGACAGTCCGGTGCGCCAGCCACGTCACTAGGCCGTTGGGTTCCGACCGTTGGAGCTCTGACTGCTGGGCCCGCCTGGATGTCCGGTGGCACACCGGACATGTACTGTAGAGTGTCCGGTGCGCCACTTCGCGCACGCCTGACTTCTGCGCGCTCTGGCGTGCATTTAATGCTTCTGCAGGTGACCGTTGGCGCGAAGTAGTCGTTGCTCCGCTGGCTCACCGGACAGTCCGGTGCACACCGGACATGTCCGGTGAATTATAGCGAAGCGAATTCCCGAAGCTGGCGAGTTTCAGAGTCGCTCTCCTCTGGGGCACCGGACACTGTCCGGTGAATTATAGCGGAGCGCCTCTGGATTTTCCCGAAGGTGAGGAGTTCAGCGTGAAGTCCCCTGGTGCACCGGACACTGTCCGATGGTGCATCGGACACTGTCCGGTGGCACACCGGACAGTCTGGTGCGCCAGACCAGGGTACACTTCGGTTATCCCTTGCTCTCTTTGTTGAACCCAATTCTTGGTCTTTTTATTGGCCAAGTGTGAACCTTTGGCACCTGTATAACTTATACACTAGAGCAAACTAGTTAGTCCAATTATTTGTGTTGGGCAATTCAACCACCAAAATTAATTAGGAAAATAGATGTAAGCCTAATTCCCTTTCAACATGTAAAGGCATTTGGTGATTCTCAGCTAGTCGTCCAACAGGTGTTAGAAGAATATCAATGTTTTGATGGTACTCTAAATAGTTACTTTGAAAAATGTTGGAGCATAATCCATTCTTTTGACGAATTCAGTATTCGGTATGTCTCTAGAGTTGAGAATCATAGAGCTAACGATTTGGCACAAGATCCATCAGGTTATCGGGTAAAGAGAGGGAAATTTCACAATATTGAAAATCTGATAACCAGTGCAGAGCCAAATCCCCAAGTCGCGGACCGTCCGCGTGATGACGCCGGACTGTCCGGGGCTACCAGGGAAGTTCTCCTAATCGATTCGGCTGATAATGAAGCCGATGCAGGAGATTAGAGGACACCCATAACTAATTATTTACGGAATCCCAACGTTAGGACAGATAAGAACATTCGACGTACAACTTTCAAGTATGTTTTGATGAGTGATGAACTCTACCGCCGAACAGTCAACGACGTCCTGCTTAAGTGCTTGGGCTCAGATGATGCTATATTAGCCATGGCCGAAGTACATGAAGGAATTTGTAGTACCCATCAATCGGCTCCAAAGATGAAGTGGCTGTTGCGAAGGTCTGGTTTTTATTGGCCTAATATGATAGCTGATTGTTTCAAGTACTACAAGGGTTGCCAAGTGTGTCAAAAATTCGGTGACCTACAGTTGGTCCCTACAGCCGAATTACATCCTATCATCAAGCCTTGGCCTTTCAGAGGATGGGGATTAGACTTTATTGGGGAAATCCATCCTTCATCATCAAAGGGGCATCGGTTCGTGTTAGTTGCCACTGATTATTTCACCAAATGGACTGAAGCCGTTGCTCTAAAGAACATGACGCACAAGGAGGTAATTGAGTTCATAACTGAACATATTATTCATAGATTCGGCATTGCCTAGACCTTGACTACAGATCAAGGGACTTCTTTTATGTCAAAGGAGGTACGTGAATTTGCTGAATTATATAGAATTAAGTTGCTTAATTCATCTCCATACTATGCTCAGGCCAATGGACAGGCCGAGTCTAGTAATAGGACATTGATCAACTTGATAAAAAAGAAGATATATGATAATCCTAAGCATTGGCATAAGATTTTGTCCGAAGCTTTATGGGCTCATAGAATATCTAAACATAGTGCTACTAAAGTGTCTCCTTTTGAGCTTGTCTATGGGCAGGAAGCAGTGTTGCCTGTGGAAATAAGTTTGAATGCTGTCAGGTTCGCCAGACAAAATGAGCTAACCGTCATGGATTATTATAATTCAATGATGGATAATATTGATGAGGTGTCCGACAAGAGGGTGATAGCTTTGGGAGCAATAGAAAAGGACAAGATCAAAGTAGCCAGGGCCTACAACAAGAAGGTCAAAGCAAAGTCATTTCAAGTAGGGGACCTGGTGTGGAAGACCATCCTGCCTCTAAGGAGTAAAGACCGAAAGTTTGGTAAGTGGTCGCCAAGCTGGGAGGGTCCATATAAAGTAAAACAGGTAATGTCTGGTAATGCCTATTTATTGCAAACATTACAAGGCAAAGATTTACCCAAAGCCTTGAATGGGCGTTTCCTTAAGCAATACCATCCTAGTATGTGGCAAGATGCCTAAGAAAACCGATGTAATCACATCGAGTTATTTGCTTTTGGTTTGCTCAACTCCACCAAAAGGCAGGGGGGCATATGTTGAGCACCAAATGCAGGTGCGGACAGTCCGGCCCTGAGGCCGGACGGTCCGCGGTCCGGACGGTCCGCGCACGCGCAGAACAGATTAGGGTTCCGAGTTTTTCGCTGCGTTTGTTGGCGAAAATCGCGGGATTTGCTCCGAGTTCTGACGGTAAAGGGTCCAGACCCCCTCCTCTATAAATAGAGAGGTCTACGGTCGATTTGTAATCATCATCAATCGAATCAAACACTTCTATTTCGCATTTTATCCTAGGAGTAGTTCTAGTCTAGTTTAGGTTTAGCCTCTCGATGCCCAAATTCTTCGTCTCTCTTCGACTCTACGCCGATTAGAGGAGTCTAGGTCGGCCGGCCCGAGCCTAGACAGCCCCTAGGATCTCTCCTCCCCGACGGGGTCCCTCCCGGGAGCGAGATCCAGGCGTCGTCGGCGATCTTCCGCCGCCCCTGCGCACGCGCGGACCATCCGGCCCCCAGGGCGCGGACCGTCCGACCGTCAGGCAGAGGACCCTAGCCCCTGCGCCAGGTCGCGGACCGTCCACGCCTGACCAGAGAGCACCGCCGCCGGTTCTTCTTGAGTATTTAGCGCTCCGAAAAAGCGTCAACATACTTTTTGGCGACTCCGCTGGGGACAACACATCTAGACCTATCAAATCGGCCCTCAATGGCCGGTTTAAAGGATACCTCTGAAGTTTCCACCAGCAATATCATCACACCGACATGGGAAAACTTGCCGGCTGAAGAATAGCTCCTGTTCGAGGAGCGCCAGGAGCAGCTGATCCAAGAAGCAAAGGCGAAGTTCCTGGCCGACATCAAAGTGGACAGGAACAACAAAGTCGTTCGGCAACGGGCGACAGATCTGGCTTCGCTCCGACCTACTACGATTACCCCCAATGTAAGTAGAACCAACGAACTCCAATCTCTTAAAGCTTACATAGACGAACAACGAGAACAATTGCAACGTATCGTAGGGGATATACAAAATGATCATGAAAGGCTAGTGTGTGTGCTTGATAAGTCTACTATGGCAAATCTTCCTTCGCACGAGGTTGAATTGAGTGAGTACGCACATAATTCATCGGCTATAGGTTGTCACGACCAGTCACAACCCCTTTATGGGATGCCGATGGACATGTACCCTAGGCAACGAAAGCCTCCCACGCACATCGGCGATAAATTTACCGATCTGCGCATGTCCGGACCGACCGCACATGGGCGCGGACCGTCCGGGCCAGCGGCGGCCGATCCCATTTTTAGAAGCAAATTACCGAGACCTGCACCCAAGCTGCCACATGCCATGCAAACCCTAGATAGCCCATTCGGACCCTCTGCGTATGGCGCCAGACGGTCCGAATATAATATCGGACAGTCCGGCCACATGGCCGGACAGTCCGCGCACGGGGCCGGACGGTCCGCGTATTTAACCGGACGGTCCGGCACAGAGTTTTTTAAGGAGGATAGATATCCAACTCCGTATCCGTCCCAGCTAGACTCCCCATCTCACCATATGACACACCAGCACCATAATATAATCTATCAAACCCATGAGAGTGAGTACTTTCCGGCCCCTAGAAGGCCAGAAAGGAATGGCCAGTCCTATGAACCTCATAGGGCATGCATTAATGCGCTGCAAAACCCAAACCAACGGGGAGGAAAACAACATACCAACATCCAAACAAACTCACCCATATTGGACTAAAGAGCTGGTGGTCTCCCACCGGCTGCCATCGATATAGTAAGGGAAGAAATAGCTGGGGCGTTCCGAGATAAGCTCAGAGTTAGTATAGTCCCCGGGGGGCAGTCATATCGGAGACCTTATGATAGCCAGTTTGACCGGCTCCCATACCCACAAGGGACTAGAATACCTGAATTCGCAAAGTTTTCGGGTGACCAAGAAAAGAGCACGCGTGAACACATAGACCAGTTCTTAGCACAGTTAGGAGAATTGGCCGACACCGAAGCATTCCATATACGTTTATTTTCATTATCTTTAATAGGAACCGCATTCACATGGTATGCCACGCTCCCTCCTAACTCCATTTTGTCGTGGGGAGATTTAGAACAAAAATTTCACGAACATTTCTTCTCTGGCGATTATGAGCTAGATTTAGTAGACTTAGTAGCCCTACGACAAGAAAAAGATGAATCAGTTAGTGACTACATCCGGAGATTCCGGGATACGAGAAACCGATGCTTTCAAATTCATTTAACAGATAAACAACTGGCAGGAATAGCCTTTGATAGATTGCGCTATTATTTAAAAGAGAAATTAGAAGGCATCCAGTTCTTCACGCTAGCACAATTACATCAGAGAGCTTCGGCTTGTGAAAGCCGAAGCAAAGAACTAGTCAAAACGGTTCATCATAATGTCCATATAGTAGAACATAGTCAAAGTAGTTCGGACGGTGAACCAAAGGAAATTTACGCTGCCGAAATAGTTTGGCCTGAGCAGGCCAAATCTTCGGCTTGCTCCTCCTTGCAGCCAGTTCAAAAGAAACAGCAGGAGGAGATTAAGTTTACATTTAATGTTGGCAAATGTGATAAGATATTCAATGAATTACTAAAAAATGGTAACATTAAGATTCATTATATCGTTCCACCTGGCGACGAACTAAAGCGTCGCGCATATTGCAAGTGGCACAACTTATTTTCCCATGCCACTAATGATTGTAATGTGTTCCGACGACAAATCCAATCAGCCATTAATGAGGGACGATTGAAATTTCAGGAGGACAAAGAGTCCTTCCCAATGAATATGATTGACTTTAATGGCAAAAAAGTCCTAATTCGGCCCAGCACAGCCGATAAGGGCAAAGACAAAGAAGTCATCATCGACAATGCACGGGAGGTCGATGGAAACAACAAAATTGCTTGCAGGAAAGTGGTGGCCGAGAAGACTCTTGATGGAGGGGATACACTGAAGGTGACCATCACAAACTCTAGCACTGGAGGGCAAGTGCAGACAAGGGGACATGCGCAAGAACCCATACTACGCATCGCGGACGGTCCGGTGCCCAGGCGCGGACGGTCCGTGACATCGCCAGACGGTCCGGAGCGTTCCAGCGGACGGTCCAGCAACACCGAAGAACCAAGGCGACCTCGTACCTTCAAACCACGACGACCAGAAATAGGTACGTGGAAAACTAACACGTTCAAGGCAACTGGTCGGTTGGTAAAATCCAGCCCAACCTTTGATCAATTATTGTCTAAATATGTGAAAAAGAAGGCTGGCCCCAGCGACCAGCCACCAAAGCAACCTCGCTTACCCACCCAGGTGCGACGACAGGTTAGGCCGATTGGATCACCGCACCAATCGGAAAGGACAAGAGGTCATAATGTTCAATCAAGACCTAACGTACCTGCATGGACACCCCCACCACCATATCCACCTATGACATATCCATACACATACATACCTCCACCATATGTCCCAAATCAAATGTGGGGCATGCCACCATACCCATTTGGGATGCCACAGTACCCCGCTTGGGGGGCACCCCAAACATCTGTGTTCAATAGGTTGACACCTCCAGTACAAGACCGATTGAGAGCCCCTCAATCTGGTCCACGAGCACAGGCCCAACAAGATTGCCGAACAACTCGACCCCAAAGGCTGACTAATCCGGCAGGGGGCATACAGCTACAACCTCCAACAATGCGAAAAAAGGAGACGTCATTAAAATAGGAACGACAGATGTCGTCGTACAACAAAGTAACGAAGGGCCAATGATTTTTGGTGAATCGGCCAACACAAACAAAAAAAGAAGGTATGGCTATCAACAAAACAACCGATCCAAAATACTCCATGCCCCGATGGTGCCCATCGGGATTGACACGATCACAAAAGCGAAAATTACAGCGCCTCAGAGCAAAGGAGAATCAGGAAAAGGAGGCGGAAAGAATATTCAATGACACGCATCCGCAGTATCCGCCACCACAAAAGAGATGGAGACCAAAGGCCGTTGAGAAAAATCAAACGACCACAAAGATAGAAAATAAAACGACAACTGTGCATCTCTCTGCAGGTATGGTAGACTGTCCGACTATAAAGGCCGGATCATCTGCACAGGACGCGGACCATCCGACCCCTGAGGCTGAACCATCCGCACTACACCAAGACACCTCCGACGACATACCGACGCCCATGGAGGAAGACGACCTGCAAGGAGAAGACCTGGTCGACTATGGAGCTACGCCAGAACACTTAGAAAATTAGGAAAGCAAGGTGACGAATTGGTCAGGATCAGTATGACGCTCGGCGGTGTTAGGACTGACAGTTCGATCAAAGCTAAAGGGATCACGTCCGTTGAGTCAACCATCGAGACCAAGGCCACTGCATACCATCCTAGTAAGTGGCAAGATGCCTAAGAAAACCGATGTGATCACATCAAGTTAGTTGCTTTTGGTTCGCTTAGCTCCACCAAAAGGCAGGGGGCATATGTTGAGCACCATTTTGAGTGCGCGGACGGTCCGGCCCTGGGGCCGGACGGTCCGCGGTCCGGACAGTCCGCGCCTATGGGCCGGACGGTCCGCGCAGGCGCAGAACAGATTAGGGTTCCGAGTTTCTTGCTATGTTTGTTGGCGAAAATCTCGAGATAAGCTCGAAAATTAGTTTGTAAAGGGTCCAGCCCCCCTCCTCTATAAATAGAGAGGTATACGGCCGATTTGTAATCATCAACCGAATCAATACAACTTCTATTTCGCATTTTATCCTAGGAGTAGTTCTAGTCTTATGTTGAGCACCATTTTGAGTGTGTGGACGGTCCGGCCCTGGGGCCGGACGGTCCGCGGTCCGGATAGTCCGCGCCTATGGGCCGGACGGTCCGCGCAGGCGCAGAACAGATTAGGGTTCCGAGTTTCTTGCTATGTTTGTTGGCGAAAATCTCGGGATAAGCTCGGAAATTAGTTTGTAAAGGGTCCAGCCCCCCTCCTCTATAATAGAGAGGTATACGACCGATTTGTAATCATCAATCGAATCAATACAACTTCTATTTCGCATTTTATCCTAGGAGTAGTTCTAGTCTAGTTTAGGTTTAGCCTCTCGATCCCCAAATTCTTCGCTTCTCTTCGACTCTACGCTGATTAGAGGAGTCTAGGTCGGCCGGCCCGAGCCTAGACAACCCCTAGGATCTTTCCTCCCCGACGGGGTCCCTCCCGGGAGCGAGATCCAGGCCGCCACCGGCGACTTCCGCCGCCCCTGCGCACGTGCGGACCGTCCGGCCCTAGGGCGCGGACCGTCTGGCCGTCAGGCAGGAAACCCTAGCCCCTGCGCCAGGTCGCGGACCGTCCGGCCCCAGGCCGCGGACCGTCCGCGCCTGACCAGAGAGCACCGCCGCCGGTTCTTCTTGAGTATTTGGCGCTCCGAAAAAGCGTCAACATACTTTTTGGCGACTCTGCTGGGGACAACACATCTAGACCTATGAAATCGGCCCTCAATGGCCGGTTCAAAGGATAGCTCTGAAGTTTCCACCAGCAATATCATCACACCGACATGGGAAAACTTGTCGGCTGAAGAACAGCTCCTGTTCGAGGAGCGCCAGGAGCAGCTGATCCAAGAAGCAAAGGCGAAGTTCCTGGCTGACTTCAAAGTGGACAGGAACAACAAAGTCGTTCGGCAACGGGCGACAGATCTGGCTTCGCTCCGACCTATTACGATTACCCCCAATGTAAGTAGCACCAACGAACTCCAATCTCTTAAAGCTTACATAGACGAACAACGAGAACAATTGCAACGTATCGTAGGGGATATACAAAATGATCATGAAAGGCTAGTGCGTGTGCTTGATAAGTCTACTATGGCAAATCTTCCTTCGCACGAGGTTGAATTGAGTGAGTACGCACATAATTCATCGGCTACAGGTTGTCACGACCAGTCACGACCCCTTTATGGGATGCCGATGGACATGTACCCTAGGCAACGATAGCCTCCCACGCACATCGACGATAAATTTGCCGATCTGCGCATGTCCGGACCGACCGCACATGGGCGCGGACCTTCCGGGCCAGCGGCGGCCGATCCCATTTTTAGAAGCAAATTACCGAGACCTGCACCCAAGCCGCCACATGTCATGCAAACCCTAGATAGCCCATTCGGACCATCAGCATATGGCGCCAGACAATCCGAATATAATGTCGGACAGTCCGGCCACATGGCCGGACAGTCCGCGCACGGGGCCGGATGGTCCGTGTATTTAACCGGACGGTCCGGCACAGAGTTTTTTAAGGAGGATGGATATCCAACTCCGTATCTGTCCCAGCTAGACTCCCCATCTCACCATATGACACACCAGCACCATAATATAATCTATCAAACCCATGAGAGTGAGTACTTTCTGGCCCCTAGAAGGCCAGAAAGGAATGGCCAGTCCTATGAACCTCATAGGGCATGCATTAATGCGCTGCAAAACCCAAACCAACGGGGAGGAAAACAACATACCAACATCCAAACAAACTCACCCATATTGGACCAAAGAGTCGGTGGTCTCCCACCAGCTGTCATCGATATAGTAAGGGAGGAAATAGCTGGGGCGTTCCGAGATAAGCTCAGAGTTAGTATAGTCCCCGGGGGGCAGTCATATCGGAGACCTTATGATAGCCAATTTGACCGGCTCCCATACCCACAAGGGACTAGAATACCTGAATTCGCAAAGTTTTCGGGTGACCAAGAAAAGAGCACGCGTGAACACATAGACCAGTTCTTAGCACAGTTAGGAGAATTGGCCGACACCGAAGCATTCCGTATACGTTTATTTTCATTATCTTTAATAGGAACTGCATTTACATGGTATGCCACGCTCCCTCCTAACTTCATTTTGTCGTGGGGAGATTTAGAACAAAAATTTCACGAACATTTCTTCTCTGGCGATTATGAGCTAGATTTAGTAGACTTAGTAGCCCTACGACAAGAAAAAGATGAATCGGTTAGTGACTACATCCGGAGATTCCGGGATACGAGAAACCGATGCTTTCAAATTCATTTAACAGATAAACAACTGGCGGGAATAGCCTTTGATGGATTGCGCTATTATTTAAAAGAGAAATTAGAAGGCATCCAGTTCTTCACAAAAAGTATGTTGACGCTTTTTCCGAGCGCCAAATACTCAAGAAGAACCGGCGGCGGTGCTCTCTGGTCAGGCGCGGACGGTCCGCGGCCTAGGGTCGGACGGTCCGCGACATGGCGCAGGGGCTAGGGTCCTCTGCCTGACGGCCAGACGGTTCGCGCCCTGGGGGCCGGACGGTCCGCGCGTGCGCAGGGGCGGCGGAAGATCGCCGGCGGCGCCTGGATCTCGCTCTCGGGAGGGACCCCGTCGGGGAGGAGAGGTCCTAGGGGTTGTCTAGGCTCGGGCCGATCGACCTAGACTCCTCTAATCGGCGTAGAGTCGAAGAGAGGCGAAGAATTTGGGGATCGAGAGGCTAAACCTAAACTAGACTAGAACTACTCCTAGGATAAAATGCGAAATAGAAGTGTTTGATTTGATTGATGATTACAAATCGGTCGTATACCTCTCTATTTATAGAGGAGGGGGGCTGGACCCTTTACAAACTAATTTCCGAGCTTATCCCGAGATTTTCGCCAACAAACATAGCAAGAAACTCGGAACCCTAATCTGTTCTGCGCCTGCGCGGACCGTCCGGCCCATAGGCGCGGACTGTCCGGACCGCGGACCGTCCGGCCCAGGGCCGGACCGTCCACGCACTCAAAATGGTGCTCAACATATGCCCCCTGCCTTTTGGTGGAGCTAAGCGAACCAAAAGCAACTAACTCGATGTGATCACATCGGTTTTATTAGGCATCTTGCCACTTACTAGGATGGTACGCAGTGGCCTTGGTCTCGATGGTTGACTCAACGGACGTGATCCCTTTAGCTTTGATCGAACTGTCAGTCCCAACACCGCCGAGCGTCATACTGGTCCTGACCAATTCGTCAACTTGCTTTCCTAATTTTCTAAGTGTTCTGGCGTAGCTCCGTAGTCGACCAGGTCTTCTCCTTGCAGGTCGTCTTCCTCCATGGGCGTCGGTACGTCGTCGGAGGTGTCTTGGTGTAGTGCGGATGGTTCGGCCTCAGGGTTCGGATGGTCCGCGTCCTGTGCAGATGATCCGGCCTTTATAGCTGGACAGTCTACCATACCTGCAGAGAGATGCACAGTTGTCTTTTTATTTTCTATCTTTGTGGTCGTTTGATTTTTCTCAATGGCCTTTGGTCTCCATCTCTTTTGTGGTGGCGGATACTGCGGATGTGTGTCATTGAATATTCTTTCCGCCTCCTTTTCCTGATTCTCCTTTGCTCTGAGGCGCTGTAATTTTTGCTTTTGCGATCGTGTCAATCCCGATGGGCACCATCGGGGCATGGAGTATTTTGGATCGGCTGTTTTGTTGATAGCCATACCTTTTTTTGTGTTGGCCGATTCACCAAAAATCATTGGCCCTTCGTTACTTTGTTGTACGACGACATCTGTCGTTCCTATTTTAATGACGTCTCCTTTTTTCGCATTGTTGGAGGTTGTAGCTGTATGCCCCCCTGCCGGATTAGTTAGCCTTTGGGGCCGAGTTGTTCGGCAATCTTGTTGGGCCTGTGCTCGTGGACCAGATTTAGGGGCTCTCAATCGGTCTTGTACTGGAGGTGTCAACCTATTGAACACAGATGTTTGGGGTGCCCCCCAAGCGGGGTACTGTGGCATCCCAAATGGGTATGGTGGCATGCCCCACATTTGATTTGGGACATATGGTGGAGGTGTGTATGTGTATGTGTATGGATATGGCATAGGTGGATATGGTGGTGGGGTGTCCATGCAGGTACGTTAGGTCTTGATTGAACATTATGACCTCTTGTCCTTTCCGATTGGTACGGTGATCCAATCGGCCTAACCTGTCGTCGCACCTGGGTGGGTAAGCGAGGTTGCTTTGGTGGCCGGTCGCTGGGGCCAGCCTTCTTTTTCACATATTTAGACAATAATTGATCAAAGGTCGGGCTGGATTTTACCAACCGACCAGTTGCCTTGAACGTGTTAGTTTTCCACGTACCTATTTCTGGTCGTCGTGGTTTGAAGGTACGAGGTCGCCTTGGTTCTTCGGCGTTGCTGGACCGTCCGCTGGAACGCTCCGGACCGTCTGGCGATGTCACGGACCGTCCGCACCTGGGAACCGGACCGTCTGTGATGCGTAGTATGGGTTCTTGCGCATGTCCCCTTGTCTGCACTTGCCCTCCAGTGTCAGAGTTTGTGATGGTCACCTTCAGTGTCTCCCCTCCATCAGGAGTCTTCTCGGCCACCACTTTCCTGCAAGCAATTTTGTTGTTTCCATCAACCTCCCGTGCGTTGTCGATGATGACTTCTTTGTCTTTGCCCTTATCGGCTGTGCTGGGCCGAATTAGGACTTTTTTGCCATTGAAGTCAATCATATTCATTGGGAAGGACTATGTGTCCTCCTGAAATTTCAATCGTCCCTCATTAATGGCCGATTGGATTTGTCGTCGGAACACATTACAATCATTAGTGGCATGGGAAAATAAGTTGTGCCACTTGCAATATGCGCGACGCTTTAGTTCGTCGGCAGGTGGAACGATATAATCAATCTTAACGTTACCATTTTTTAGTAATTCATCGAATATCTTATCATATTTGCCAACATTAAATGTAAACTTAATCTCCTCATGTTGTTTCTTTTGAACTGGCTGCAAGGAGGAGCAAGCCGAAGATTTGGCCTGCTCAGGCCAAACTATTTCGGCAGTGTAAATTTCCTTTGGTTCACCGTCCGAACTACTTTGACTATGTTCTACTATATGAACATTATGATGAACCGTTTTGACTAGTTCTTTGCTTCGGCTTTCACAAGCCGAAGCTCTCTGATGTAATTGTGCTAGCGTGAAGAACTGGATGCCTTCTAATTTCTCTTTTAAATAATAGCGCAATCCATCAAAGGCTATTCCCGCCAGTTGTTTATCTGTTAAATGAATTTGAAAGCATCGGTTTCTCGTATCCCGGAATCTCCGGATGTAGTCACTAACCGATTCATCTTTTTCTTGTCGTAGGGCTACTAAGTCTACTAAATCTAGCTCATAATCGCCAGAGAAGAAATGTTCGTGAAATTTTTGTTCTAAATCTCCCCACGACAAAATGGAGTTAGGAGGGAGCGTGGCATACCATGTGAATGCAGTTCCTATTAAAGATAATGAAAATAAACGTATACGGAATGCTTCGGTGTCGGCCAATTCTCCTAACTGTGCTAAGAACTGGTCTATGTGTTCACGCGTGCTCTTTTCTTGGTCACCCAAAAACTTTGCGAATTCAGGTATTCTAGTCCCTTGTGGGTATGGGAGCCGGTCAAACTGGCTATCATAAGGTCTCCGATATGACTGCCCCCCGGGGACTATACTAACTCCGAGCTTATCTCGGAACACCCCAGCTATTTCCTCCCTTACTATATCGATGGCAGCCAGTGGGAGACCACCGGCTCTTTGGTCCAATATGGATGAGTTTGTTTGGATGTTGGTATGTTGTTTTCCTCCTCGTTGGTTTGGGTTTTGCAGCGCATTAATGCATGCCCTATGAGGTTCATAGGACTGGCCATTCCTTTCTGGCCTTCTAGGGACCGGAAAGTACTCACTCTCATGAGTTTGATAGATTATATCATGGTGCTGGTGTGTCATATGGTGAGATGGGGAGTCTAGCTGGGACGGATACGGAGTTGGATATCCATCCTCCTTAAAAAACTCTGTGCCGGACCGTCCGGTTAAATACGCGGACCGTTCGGCCCCGTGCGCGGACTGTCCGGCTATGTGGCCGGACTGTCCGACATTATATTCGGACTGTCTGGCGCCATACGCAGAAGGTCCGAATGGGCTATCTAGGGTTTGCACGACATGTGGCGGATTGAGTGCAGGTCTCGGTAATTTGCTTCTAAAAATGGGATCGGCCGCCGCTGGCCCGGACGGTCCGCGCCCATGTGCGGTCGGTCCGGACATGCGCAGATCGGCAAATTTATCGCCGATGTGCGTGGGAGGCTGTCGTTGCCTAGGGTACATGTCCATCGGCATCCCATAAAGGGGTTGTGACTGGTCGTGACAACCTGTAGCCGATGAATTATGTGCGTACTCACTCAATTCAACCTCGTGCGAAGGAAGATTTGCCATAGTAGACTTATCAAGCACACGCACTAGCCTTTCATGATCATTTTGTATATCCCCTACGATACGTTGCAATTGTTCTCGTTGTTCGTCTATGTAAGCTTTAAGAGATTGGAGTTCGTTGGTGCTACTTACATTGGGGGTAATCGTAGTAGGTCGGAGCGAAGCCAAATCTGTCGCTCGTTGCCGAACGACTTTGTTGTTCATGTCCACTTTGAAGTCGGCCAGGAACTTCGCCTTTACTTCTTGGATCAGCTGCTCCTGGCGCTCCTCGAACAGGAGCTGTTCTTCAGCCGGCAAGTTTTCCCATGTCGGTGTGATGATATTGCTGGTGGAAACTTCAGAGCTATCCTTTGAACCGGCCATTGAGGGCCGATTTGATAGGTCTAGATGTGTTGTCCCCAGCGGAGTCGCCAAAAAGTATGTTGACGCTTTTTCGGAGCGCCAAATACTCAAGAAGAACCCACGGCGGTGCTCTCTGGTCAAGCGCGGACGGTCCGCGCGTGCGCAGGGGCGGCGGAAGATCGCCGGCGACGCCTGGATCTCGCTCCCGGGAGGGACCCCGTCGGGGAGGAGAGATCCTAGAGGTTGTCTAGGCTCGGGCCGGCCGACCTAGACTCCTCTAATCGGCGTAGAGTCGAAGAGAGGCGAAGAATTTGGGGATCGAGAGACTAAACCTAAATTAGACTAGAACTACTCCTAGGATAAAATGTGAAATAGAAGTGTTTGATTCGATTGATGATTATAAATCGGCCGTATACCTCTCTATTTATAGAGTAGGGGGCTGGATCCTTTACAAACTAATTTCCGAGCTTATCCCGAGATTTTCGCCAACAAACATAGCAAGAACTCGGAACCCTAATCTGTTCTGTGCGTGCGCGGACCGTCCGGCCCATAGGCGCGGACTGTCCGGACCGCGGACTGTCCGGGCCGGACCGTCCGCGCACTCAAAATGGTGCTCAACACCTGCTCAAGAAAACGATCGCCGTTGATGACATCTGCGAGGTATGTTCTGCAGAACCGGAGTCAACGTCGCACATCTCTTCCCCAGATCGTCGTTGATGACATCTGTGATCGGCGCCAGTATCATCGACGACATCTGCTGCTCCAACCTACACCGGCTACCTCACCCTCTGCCACCTACAGCAGAACGTCTTCCTCGACCTTTGCAACACTCTGCTACTGGCACCTCTGGAAGCAGCGCAACAATTATGTCTTGTAGATAGATCTATCCTCGTTAGCAGTCACCCTCCGTGCATGCATCGTGGACGCCCGCCTATGAGCATACCGCCTGAAAAACAATGGCTCTGCCCAAGCGATCGCTTGGTGTGGATGGCTCTCTCACGCCCTCTCGTGCTTGTCATTCTCCTTTGCCTCCCTTGGGTGGTGTTCTTCTTGGCCTTCAAAGGTCTAACATACGAGGTGGGGGTTTCCTACTACATCAAGAAAATAAAAAAAGAAGTTCGCTATAATATTTAAATAAAAAATAAGTTCGTTATAAAATTTAAGAATGGGATCGAGTTTTCTATTTATTTTGATATAAATTTAATTTAGGCCCGTAATAAATTACGAAGAAAACATTTGGATCGTTCCCCCTCTAGCTAAAATACGCAATGATTCAGAGTTCAAATCTAAGACATGTTAAATTCAATGCACTGCACGATAACATTTTTCTTGAAATATTTAATGATTCGGTTATATATATAGCACACTAATAATAAGAAATTTATAACTGTCACCCAAGGAATCAAAGAATCATAACGCATTAATCCCTACTAGTCCCTACACCTAGCTTTACAACCTGCATGCGGGTCGGCCAAATAGCTTTCGCAACAGATCTTGGTTTTTTTTTTTTTCTGTCAACGAAATCTCATCTGCTTGACACGTCAGCACGTCCCGTGGCGCCGGGCGCCGGCGCCGACCTTGCGTCCGCGCGGGCGGCGGCCTCGGGCGCGGGGCCTCACGACGACGGTCTTGGACTCGCCCCAGGCCGAGAAGGACTCCCTCTCCTCGTCCGAGTTGTCGCACTCGGGGAACGGCCCGTCCGCGTACCGCACGGCGTCGTAGCACACCGTGTACGTCATCCGGCGCGCCCTGAAGGCGCGCATGGCCGCGCGCTCCCGCGGCGTCATGACGGCGGCGTAGTAGTCGGCCGTCACGAGCCCGAGGAGGTCCTCCTGGTCCCGGAGCACCGGATCGTCGGCGCGGGAGCCGACGATGACCAGCCCGGAGAAGTCGGACGCGAACGGCGCGTGCTTGTAGTTGACCTTGTACTTGCCCCCGTCCGTGGCCCACGCGGACCCGTCCCAGATGGTGGCGTACACCGCCATCGGCTTCGCCGGGAAGTCGCCGCCCATGTCCGGGTGCCGGACCACCTCCCGGATCGGCGTGTCGTCGACGTAGAAGCTGCATATATAGATTGAACACGCATGCAGTAAGTAATCACTGATCAATGTAGAGACTAGTAGAGAGTACGTAGCGCTGCTTTCTAGTTTACTGGTGACTGTGCCACTGTGATGCGTACATGATGTGGGTGGGAGCCCAGAGAATGGTGTTACAAAATATATGTTACAAAGTTACATGTCATATAGTGACCAATCCAAGGGGCTCGACGAACACATCCCCAAGGGACACACCCCTTGGGGATGACCCCTGTCACTTGTATATAAACAAGTTCCTCCCTGCAATAAACACAACTGTGATTGTCTCTGCCATTTGTCTCTCTCAATTCTCATTTGCCACTGAGTATACTTCAACACGTTATCAGCACGAAGTGTACTATAGAATGATTAGTGTAAGTGACCATTTATCTCTGTTGATCAACATTTATCAAACAGTAGGTCCAACTTACTAGAAGTATGTCATTGATCTTGTACCTGGGGATCTTCTATAGATATCCAAGATCAGTATATCCAAACATAAGGAGAGCATGAGTACATCTAGAGATCATAACTCGATCTCATGTGCTGTTAGCTAGCAAATCATTGCAAAGCAATATCCGGCCGGATGCTCTTGCAAGATACAATAGCACATCTCATGATCCGAAAGAATCAAATAACAATGATTCTCTCATATTGAATTTCTTCAATATATGTTGGATATAGACAATTTTTGTATCCAAGATACTCAAGATAGTTTACTTCGAATTGAAAATCTCTTTCAATTCATATCTTCTATCTCGAACTCCGTCGATAAGTAATGTATGTTTAGAAATATGTTGCACATATTTATATTGAACATACTATTCTTTGTGTATCCTTTCAGAAGGAAGGATTCACTAGGTCGAATGTACCATATTTGACCAGGATGCTCTAAGTCACAAAGACTTTCCAAGCATTGCAAATTTGTGATTGGTGATTATGTATTTGGAATCCTTCAAGACTCCATAAATACCATAATCCAGTGACCACATATGCACATGTTGTCACTACATCTATCAACTGCAAAGATAGATGATTTACTGCCCATAATATTGTATCGGAATTTTACTACTCACGGTAGAAGAGAATTTATAGCATTAAAATAATGCTTGGGTTTGCGTATAAACCCAGTTGCTACTAGCCATGCTTTCTCACCACCTCATTGTTTCCAAGTCCATGAAAACAAACTTGTATCCACAGTAAGATACCTTGAAGTGAAAATAAGTTAACACTTCTTTCCGGTGAGCAAGGCTATCTCTGCAATATTGTATCACTCAACAAGATCCAGTTTGAGCATACTCGTGCTCTGCTATGGCCATAGTCTTTTGGATCACTTGGAGCGCATATACAATTGCTGAGATGTATGTGTCGACACTTGTAGCTTTCAAATAACACAATTCTCCAGTTGACATAAAGTCATTTTTTATGTACCCTTATGATTCCTCGTGAAATCCCAAAACGAGAATCAAGGGCTTCCGATAACCTAGCCTCATCAGTGTGCACTGAGCTAGGTTGTGAATGTCTTCCATTCACAGGATAATCCATATCCTCTAGGTGTCTACCAACACTAGGTTGGTTACCAACGAATAGTTGGTCTGCATTTACTATCTCAGAAGGCATAGCCTTCAGCTGCTTGCAAGCATCTTAATCCCAATTTGTGGCCATACTTCTCCCCCTCTTATTTACAACAACGTTGCAATAGGGAGTTTAGTGGTGTTCCATTTAACCACTCTTTCTGGCACTTCCACATAGGATTAATTTGAGTGACACCTCATAGTAAATGCACATGGCAGTTAATTTGCAACTTCTTGCAAATCATTCGAACCCAAAGGTTCAGTTTTAGTACGTGATCCTGAGCCTGAATGCTTACTGCATTCATTATAATTTCCTGGCATTCATTTTTGGTACTTGAAATCTCCCCCTAATGCCTGGAAAAGCTCATGATTCAAGCAAGCGTACGGGCCATAAATAGAATCTTATGAAGAGATTCTAAAACTTAATGATCGACGGATAATGAATTCTCACATAGATCCCCAGTTTTCTGTGTGCCCATATATGTACGCTGCGGTGGTGAGATTGGGAACATACCCAATGTACGCATGGGAAATCTTTCTTGGATTCCCACGTACTAAAACCATAGGGGAACTTGTACATGCAGTACATGCAGTTAATCACAAGTCAGGAGCGTGCAAAACTTCCTGACTCCAACCATAACCAGTTGGAAATGACAATTCATTACTGATGGTCATTAATGATCTGAAATTTTCGAATCTATCACAGATTCATCATATCCTTTATGGATATCATTCTAAATACCAAGACAAACAATCATTATTGTAAGCATATTTGGTAAATTCAGTAGTGTGGAGGCTAATGTGCTCAAGCTTGAGACATTATTACTTAATGGTCATGTGTTGTCCAAAGGACACACTTCAGGTCATCATATAGATGCACCAAATAACCATATAAAGCCTTCAATGTCCATACCATCTATGTAATGGACCACACTCGTTCCTTTGAAACAATTCAAAGAACTTAACCAATTCAGATCAGATTTTAAGATAAGAGGGACTTAAAATCTCATTCCCAATGATACTCATCAAGTATCCATCTTATGGGAAAAACATGACCAACAGAATTGTCCATAACTTTTCATTTCATCCCAATAATGGAATTACCAATTCAGTCTTACCCAGCATGGTAAGTATCATCACATGAAAAGTTATAACATATGCAACACTTTGTATGGGAGGATGTATGTAGAATACAGTCCATAAGAAATGTTTCTGAGAAACATATGCAATATCCATCACTATCACTTTGTGTTTCCACATGATAGTAATTATATGGATATCTCTATAATATGGTAAGATAACAATTAGGATATATCAACACATCCTTGATACTTCCATTACCAAAAGGGGACTGGATATTAACATATCATGATATCGCGCAAAGCGATTGTCAAAATATTCTTTCCTCTTTCCAAAGGAATATGAGAATATTTTGTTTCCCCACTTATAGAGTTTGTGGCTCAATTCTCCACATTGCATGTTTCTTCCTCAATTGGAAGAATCCCTGTACAAGTTTGCACAACTCAAATCAATGAGTCTTCAACTCCCTTGATGAGTTGGTTCAACTCTAATCGATGAGATTGTTTAACTCAAATTCATATGAGTTTTTACACTCAAATCACATGAGTGTGTTCAACTCACATTGCATGAGTTGAACCTATCACAACATCAATTATGAGATTATACCAAATCTCATGCATCATTTATATAGTACTCAAAAGCGAATCATCTAACAAAGTGGTCTTCTCTTAGAAAAAGAAGTGTTGTTACATGATTAGTCCAAATCATGAATTACACAACTAACCACTGTTATCATGTCAGATGGAAGGTTGAAGTACACTTCATATCTTAGCTTTCATGAGTAGTATGCATCTATTGGTATTTCATATACAAGATTAGATGCTTAGGCATACAACACTATACCATGTATAGTGTAATGACAAAAGAGTTTGTCATACTCATTGCCCTTCCCTTTTTTAATGTGCTTATATATTTGCTTTCAAGCAAAAATATTTGAATACAAAGTGTTAGTCTACAACATAATGTAGACACATACTCATAAGTCCACAAGTCTTATGATTTTCTTTGCTATTCATTTTGCGCTTGCATATCAAGCCGCAAAAGCACATAAGTTCTTTTCATAAGAACCATAAGAGAAAGAGAGCATCTCATTTCCTCCAAAATGAAGAGGTGAATTCCCATATTATGCAAAAATGAAATGAACATATCCAATGAACATTAAGGATAATTAAGCCCATTAGGCGAGTTCATCAAACTCTATTAAATAATTATCCTTCAAATGGCATAACCATTTTCTGATGTTGTAATATGCCACAAAATATATCATATCTTTATATGTTGGAGAATTCCAGGTATCGCATAAAGTGTACCAAAGGATTTTTGAAAATTGGTGTACACAACGTAGATAATCTCCATGTAATGAAACAGTGGAGTAGATCTCCCAGTAGTGGGCAAAACTTTTGCTGCCTGAAAGCATGGTCTCTGGGCTGATATATTCAAAGAACATACCGCAGCCAATGCTTAGGACTCCACTAACCTGTGCTTGACCAAAATTTCAAAAATAAAATGGAAATCACCATAAAGGTGAATAACCAACATCACATCTCCAACATATCTACTTGGAAGAACACATAGGTAATCATCATAACCATATGATGTAGACCTCTTACTGATGGGCAAATAACATTTTGCTGTCTAAAAGCTTGGTCTCAGGGCAAATAAATTCCAAGAACTTATTGCAGCCAAAGCTTAGATCTCCATCATGTGTTTAATAATCCCAAGTACAAGATATGTGTACTTCTGGCACCTCTGGAAGCAGCGCAACAATTATGTCTTGTAGATAGATCTATCCTCGTTAGCAGTCACCCTCCGTGCATGCATCGTGGACGCCCGCCTATGAGCATACCGCCTGAAAAACAATGGCTCTGCCCAAGCGATCGCTTGGTGTGGATGGCTCTCTCACGCCCTCTCGTGCTTGTCATTCTCCTTTGCCTCCCTTGGGTGGTGTTCTTCTTGGCCTTCAAAGGTCTAACATACGAGGTGGGGGTTTCCTACTACATCAAGAAAATAAAAAAAGAAGTTCGCTATAATATTTAAATAAAAAATAAGTTCGTTATAAAATTTAAGAATGGGATCGAGTTTTCTATTTATTTTGATATAAATTTAATTTAGGCCCGTAATAAATTACGAAGAAAACATTTGGATCGTTCCCCCTCTAGCTAAAATACGCAATGATTCAGAGTTCAAATCTAAGACATGTTAAATTCAATGCACTGCACGATAACATTTTTCTTGAAATATTTAATGATTCGGTTATATATATAGCACACTAATAATAAGAAATTTATAACTGTCACCCAAGGAATCAAAGAATCATAACGCATTAATCCCTACTAGTCCCTACACCTAGCTTTACAACCTGCATGCGGGTCGGCCAAATAGCTTTCGCAACAGATCTTGGTTTTTTTTTTCTGTCAACGAAATCTCATCTGCTTGACACGTCAGCACGTCCCGTGGCGCCGGGCGCCGGCGCCGACCTTGCGTCCGCGCGGGCGGCGGCCTCGGGCGCGGGGCCTCACGACGACGGTCTTGGACTCGCCCCAGGCCGAGAAGGACTCCCTCTCCTCGTCCGAGTTGTCGCACTCGGGGAACGGCCCGTCCGCGTACCGCACGGCGTCGTAGCACACCGTGTACGTCATCCGGCGCGCCCTGAAGGCGCGCATGGCCGCGCGCTCCCGCGGCGTCATGACGGCGGCGTAGTAGTCGGCCGTCACGAGCCCGAGGAGGTCCTCCTGGTCCCGGAGCACCGGATCGTCGGCGCGGGAGCCGACGATGACCAGCCCGGAGAAGTCGGACGCGAACGGCGCGTGCTTGTAGTTGACCTTGTACTTGCCCCCGTCCGTGGCCCACGCGGACCCGTCCCAGATGGTGGCGTACACCGCCATCGGCTTCGCCGGGAAGTCGCCGCCCATGTCCGGGTGCCGGACCACCTCCCGGATCGGCGTGTCGTCGACGTAGAAGCTGCATATATAGATTGAACACGCATGCAGTAAGTAATCACTGATCAATGTAGAGACTAGTAGAGAGTACGTAGCGCTGCTTTCTAGTTTACTGGTGACTGTGCCACTGTGATGCGTACATGATGTGGGTGGGAGCCCAGAGAATGGAATAGCTGTGGGCCTCGAGGGTGGGGTCGAAGGGGAGGAGGTAGCGCTCCTCCCGCCCGTGGCTGGTGCTGCCGTTGCCGTAGACGTTGGTCTGCACGCGCCACTGCCCGCCCCACCGGCTGCCCAGGAACTCGAAGTCCAGCTCGTCGTGCGTCTTCTCGTATACGTCTCCATTATGTAAGAAATCAGAGGAGCGGAAGCCTTTTGATTAAACTCTGGCATATGTTCTCTGCCGAGCTTGCATGTTAATATAGGCAAAGGAAGCCGGAGATTACAACAATTCTGTTACAAGCGTTATCACCTCAACAAACTATATTCCTATCTTCTAGCCTCAGGAAGAGGTGCGTTAGGAAACAAACCAATATTTACGCAACATACTTAAACAAACTCTATTTTCCAACACACCCCCTCAATCACAACTTAGCTAAGTTGAGATTGTGTTTAAAATTTTCTAATTGTTTTACCGGCAAGGGCTTCGTGAATCCATCGGCGACCTGATCTCCAGATGACACAAAATCAATGTGCAACAGTTTCCTTGCCACCCTTTCTCGAACAAAATGATAATCTATCTCTATATGCTTAGTTCGACCATGAAAGACCGGATTGTTGGATAGATATTTGGCACCTATATTATCACACCATATTTTTGCCTGTTGAGGGCTTTGAACCCCAATTTCCCGTAACAAAGTTTGAATCCACATAATTTCAGCTGTTGCATTAGCTACAACTTTATATTCTGCTTCCGTGCTTGATCTTGATACTGTAGGTTGTTTCCGTGCACTCCAAGAAATTAAGTTAGTTCCCAAGAACACTGCAAATCCTCCGGTTGACCTTCTATCATCAAGACAACCAGCCCAATCTGCATCTGAGAAAGCACTCACAAGTAAAGAATTGGTTTTAGCAATTTTGATGCCAAGTTTGGTGCATGACTTTATATATCGCAGTATTCTCTTCACAGCAGCCCAATGTTCATCTGTAGGAGCATGTAAAAATTGGCATACTTTGTTTACTGCAAAAGAAATATCTGGTCTGGTGAGAGTCAAATACTGAAGTGCTCCTACTATGCTTCTGTACCGTGTTGCATCATTTTGACCAAGTAACGTACCACCAGCCGAATGTAACTTTGCTCCAACAGTCATTGGCGTGCTAACCGATTTACAAGATGCCATGTTAACTCTTTTTAGAAGATCATTGGCATATTTACCTTGAGTAAGAATTATACCATCATTAACTTTATTTACCTCAATTCCAAGAAAGTAACTCAGATCTCCCAAATCCTTAAGAGCAAACTCATCTCCAAGTTTTCTTAGAAGGGTTGTGACAGCCTGAGATGAAGCGCTAGCCACAATTATGTCGTCCACGTAAACAAGAATGAACATTTTTGCACCATCTTTATCCAGATAAAATAAGGAGTTATCGGATAAAGACATCTTAAATCCAAATTCGAGAAGCTTGTTGCTGAGCCTAGAATACCACGCCCGAGGTGCCTGTTTTAATCCATATATAGCTTTGTCTAGTCTACATACAAAATCAGGGCATGTTTTATCTTCATAACCAGGAGGCTGACGCATGTAAACTTCTTCTTCTAAATATCCATGAAGAAAAGCATTATTCACATCTAATTGTCTCAAGCACCATCCTTTTGACACAGCTAAACACAAAATTGTTCTTATGGTTGCAGGCTTGACTACAGGACTAAATGTTTCTTCATAGTCTACTCCATACTGCTGTTTAAATCCTTTTGCAACAAGTCTAGCTTTGTATCTATCCAAACTGCCATCCGCCTTTCTTTTAATTTTATAGACCCATTTGCAGTCGATAATGTTTCTGCCTTTACATGGAGGTACCAGGTGTTGTAAATTTAGAGAAATAAGTGACATGCTTTCTACATATTTAAATAGATTAAATATTCTAATTCCGAATAAAACAAGCATATAACTCAGACAAATGCCATATGTAATTATAGCAGCAATGAACAGTAGCAATTCTAAGACATGTAAACATGTAAAATAGCTACACAGGTCCATTTGGAAATTAAACATGGCTTGCAGATGAAGAAGGCAGATTAAACAAATAAACATAATTGTTTATCTTAAAGTATTACTCTCAAAATAGCGGGTTGCTGCACAAGACAGCCCTCCAACGCTAAAGGGTGATCAAAGATCCTCGACTAACGTGACAGTCCTATCTTACCAAAACAGGGTTTTAGAACAAATATTATGAGCCTAGAAATCAAGCATGAATATTAAGATCAAAACAGTGTGCATAAGAATTAAGGAACAATAATGAACTTAAATAATCAGCTTGCACAATAGTAAGAAATAACTAGGCACAGATAATATCAATGCTGAAAATAACAACACACTAAAACCCAGACTGTCACGTCGTCTCACTACACCGCTATCATCATCGAGCAATCAAATCCGCCCACAAATTGTGCAATCACACCCAAGTAAATAATACTAGCAGATTGCACAAAATTACTCAATAAATAATGAGAGGCAACGGGTAACTCACAGCACGTAGATTGTCTACGTGGGAAGACCAGCTCAGCGAACACGAGGTTCTGTCCCAGAAAACCAATTCCGCCGCCCACGTCCGGACCTGCACGGCGGGAGGTTGATGGAGATACTAGAGCCGCTGCCGGAGTCGAGGGAGACGTCCTCGACACCAGCTCGAGAAGAGGAACACCGCGCAGTAGGGAGCCCAAGCACCAGGCCACGGTGGACAATAATCAGAGCCCACAAAGCACCACACAGGTGCACTGGTACAGCAGTAGAACGCACGTAGACCGAGCAACACGAGCGCAGGGATCACCTCTACCCTCTTCCAATCACCACCAGCGAGAATCACCACAGGAGATCGAACAAATCTACCGAGATTCGATTGGAGCAGTGAACAGGGAGAGAAAGCAGATACGAGCGTCTGCCGAGAGATGAGCCAAACGGCCAGGGGATCGAGCTCCCATTTAAGGAGCCGAGAGGAGAGAAGGCAAACTGATTTTTACCGAAAGATCCGGACGAACGAGCCGCACAGATCGAAAAAATCTGTTGAACGCCGCCGCCACCTCCCCCTGGGAAGCCTCCAGTCTCTGGTTTTCTCCGGCACCCTGGTGCCCCTTCGCGTGCCCTACGGGACGAGCTAGCTGGTGGGCTGCTCGGCCACCAGGCCTTGAGCGGCCCACTCGGCTGGCCTCCCTCCTCATTTTTTTTTCATTTCTTATATTTTCCAATAAAGAAAATAAAGGGAAAATCCCCTCAAATGAACAGCAATCCCCACCATTTTCACTCTTATTTTCTGATCAATGTCATTGAGCTCCTGTACTGTTTATATACTACTTTTCGGCAGAGGTACTTGTTAGGTTTGAACCAAAGCCTATCCCAGTGTGTTCCAACCCTGCACGAGTAAGCGGAGGACTACGCCTTGATCCACAAACCCTAGTGTGAGAATCTTCGCACAAAAGGCACATAGTACTAGGCAGATTATCTGCTTCTCTTACGGGGCAGGGCGTTACGGTCATGCCCTTTAATATCTATTCATGAGCTCACTAGAGAGAAAACCCCATTCTCTCCTGGACTGCGACCCCACAGTCAGCTCATATAGGTGAAATCGTTAAGGAAATTCTGTAGGACAATTTCCCTGCTTATAGCATTGACTTCATTAAGAGCATATCGCTCAACCTGCCATACAGTTAGAGCACAGCAGCTCATGAGACTCTTTATCTTTTGTGCTCTTGGTTCCACAGTGCTTCGTTTCCTGGAGCCTGGATCTCGGGATCTCCGGTCACACAGGACAGTTATCCGCAGTTGAAACCGCTAACAGGGTACGAGTCCCATTCCCATACACGCTGCTTGAATTGGCTTTTGAGCCAGCCCTTTGGTGAAAGGATCAGCAAGGTTCCTTTCAGACTTGATGTAATCTACGGTTATTACACCCGTCTCTCTAGCATGCCGACATGAATCAAGTCGTCTTCTGATATGCCTCGAGGATTTTTGGTTGTCCTTTCTACTGTTCACTTTCAGCAACACAGAAGTGTTGTCACAGTATACTAGGACAGCCGGTATCGGCTTTGCTAGCATTGGAAGGTCTGACAATAGGTCTCTCAACCATTCAGCCTCCAATGCTGCTGAATCAAGTGCAACTAATTCAGCCTCCTTGGTGGAACGTGTCGACACTGATTGTTTAGACGATCTCCATGACACGGCCCCACCAGCTAAAGTGAACACATAGCCACTTGTAGACTTCATTTGATCCGAGTCAGAGATCCAGTTTGCATCACTGAATCCTTCAAGTACTGACGGAAATCCGGTATATTTAATACCAAGATTCATCGCTCCCTTCAAATACCGAAGCACTCTGTACAAGGCTACCCAGTGTCTATCTCCTGGACTGGCCGAATAACGAGCCAGTCTGCATACTGCATATGAGATATCTGGTCTAGTTGCGCTGCTCAGGTACATGAGAGATCCGATGATCTGCGAATATAGTAGCTGGTTCACAGGCTCGCCTTCATATTTACTGAGCGTGTAGGATGGATCATAGGGCGTGGTGACTGGTTTACAGTCCATATGTCCAAAGCGAGTCAGGACCTTTTCCACATAATGGGATTGTGACAAAGTAATCCCATCCTCACCCTTTATCAGCTTGATGTCCAGTATAACATCAGCTTCACCCAAGTCCTTCATATCAAAGTTCTTGGAGAGGAATAATTTTGTCTCCATGATAGCCTCCAAATCGGTCCCAAATATCAATATGTCATCAACGTATAAACACATGATGACACCTTTGCCCCCAGAGAAGCGATAATACACACACTTGTCGGCTTCGTTTACACAAAACCCGGCAGTGGTTAGAGTATTATTAAACTTCTCATGCCATTGTCTGGGAGCTTGTTTAAGACCGTATAAGGATTTAATCAAGCGACACACTTTGCTCTCTTGACCTTTAACCACAAATCCTTCTGGTTGCTGCATATAAATTTCCTCTTCCAGCTCTCCATTTAGGAATGCTGTCTTTACATCCATTTGATGGACAAGAAGTTTATAAGCAGCTGCCAGTGCTAAAAGCACACAGATTGTGGGCAATCGAGCCACCGGAGAATAAGTATCAAAATAATCCTCCTCTTTCTTTTGAGTAAAACCCTTAGCCACAAGATGGGCCTTGTACTTTTCAATAGTACCATCGGGTCTCCTCTTCCTCCTAAAGATCCATTTACAGCCCACAGGCTTGCAACCAGCTGGGAGATCAGTTATCTCCCAAGTTCCGTTCGAGATGATTGAATCCATCTCGCTACGGACAGCCTCCCTCCAGTACTCTGCATCCGGAGATGTATATGCCTCTGTGAGGGAGCGTGGTTCTTCATCCACTAGATAGATAATATAATCATCACCCAGAGACTTTTCAGTCCTTTGTCTCTTACTCCTCCTTAACTCCAAATCTGGAGTCTGGTCATTGACACTCGAGGGCAGAGAATATGTCCGAGATGGACCATCTGGGGCTACTACTTCCTTATCCCGCATAGGGAAGATGCTCTCAAAGAATGTCACATCTCGAGACTCCATTATTACATTTATAGCAACTTCACTTGTCTCGGAATGGACCACTAGAAATCTATAAGCTGCACTGTTATGTGCATAACCCAGGAAGACACAGTCTACGGTCTTAGGGCCTAACTTTCTCTTCTTCGGCAACGGGACATTCACCTTTGCAAGGCAGCCCCAAGTTCGAAGATGCGAAAGATCTGGCTTCCTTCCTTTAAATCCTTCATAGGGTGTGGCCTCACGGTTGCGAGGCGGCACCCTGTTCAGGACATAGCATACTGTGAGTACTGCCTCGCCCCACCATATGTCAGGCATCCCCGAACTTTGCAACAAAGCATTAGCTAAGTCACACACCGTTCGGTTCTTCCTTTCAGCTACCCCATTTGACTGAGGTGAATAAGGAGCAGTGGTTTCATGAATGATTCCACACTCTTTGCAGTACTCATCAAAAAGGTTGGAAAGGTATTCACCTCCTCTATCAGACCGTAACCTTTTAATTTTCTTGTCTAGCTGGTTTTCAACTTCAGTCTTATAGATCTTAAAGTGTTCTAGTGCTTCATCTTTAGTTCTGAGTAAGTAAATATAACAGAACCTAGTAGCATCATCTATCAAGGTAAGAAAGTATCTTTTACCGCCTTTTGTGATTATACCATTCATCTCACAGATATCTGAGTGAATTAGTTCTAAAGGAGTGGTACTTCTGCCTTCAACCGTATGAAACGGTTTTCTAGGCTGCTTAGCTTGCACACAAATACCACATTTTACACCTTTAACATGTTTATATTCAGGAATTAAAGACATGTCACTTAATCTCTTAATGGCCTCAAAATTCACATGACACAAACGGGAATGCCATATATTATTAATGGAATCGTTATTACAGACCACATTAACATGGTAAGAAGAATGATTATTCAAAACAGAAAGACGGAACAAACCGCCTGACTCATACGACTTTCCAACAAAAGTACCAAACTTAGACAAGACCACTTTATTAGACTCAAACACTAATTTGAGACCCTGTCGACATAGCAGCGACACTGAAATGAGGTTCCGGCTCATCGAGGGCACATAGAGTACGTCCTTCAGCACGAGCGTCTTTCCTGAAGTTAACTTCAGGCAGACCTGTCCAGTACCTCGAACTGCTGCCGGAACACCATTTCCCATCAAGACTGGTGCGCTGTTGAATCCCTGGAATGAAGAGAACATGGATCGATCAGCACAAATATGAACAGTAGCACCGGAATCCATCCACCAGTCATCTGATGGACTTGCCATAAAGGCCTGAGGTGCATACCCTGGGGTGGAGTTAACCACCACGTTCCCTTCTTTGCGCTGAGGTGGAGGACCTTTTCCCTTCCTAAGTTTGCACCTCCGAGCTGTATGCCCGGAGACACCACAAACGTAGCAGATAAAGTCCTCCTTTTTCTTCTTCATCTTTTTGGACTTAGGTTGGTTCATATTCTTCTGTGGAGAGTTCTTCTTCTTCTTCTGGAATTTTCTATCTCCACCCTTCTCAACAACGTGAGCCTGGAGTTGCTGAGATGGCTTGTTACTGGACCTTGCACGCTCTTCCACATTTATCGTAGCTGACAACTCAGTGAGAGTCATTTGCTTCTTCATGTGGCGGCGTGAAGTCACAAAGTCTCGCCAAGAAGGCGGGAGCTTTGCCAGTATTGCATTCACCTGAAAACTATCTGGTAGGACGCAACCATATTGGACCAAGTCCCTAACAAGGAGTTGAATCTCCTGTAGCTGCTCCATAACAGACCTTCCCTCAACCATTTTATAGTTGAGATAGTTTTCCGTTGTGAATGACTCATTGCCATTGTCAACTTCAGAGAACTCGTTCTCAAGTTCAGTCCATAGACCCTTAGCGGAGGTAAAACCAGAGTACACGTCGAATAAGCGGTTCGACAAGACGTTCAGCAGACGAGACAAGCATGCCTCATTGGCTTCGTCCCACTTGGCCTTCTCCGCAAGTGCGGCGGCCTTCGCTGCATCATCAGAATCATCTGATGCAACCTGGGGAACAGCCGATGTCACTACCCAAAATAATTTTAGGTCAGTGAGCCACATGCGAGTCTTAATCTGCCAGCGCTTAAAGCTAGCGCCGTCGAACGCTTCAGGCTTAATGACATCAGAACTGGAGGCCATAATACGAATTGGTTTTCTGGATTGTTGTAAATTTAGAGAAATAAGTGACATGCTTTCTACATATTTAAATAGATTAAATATTCTAATTCCGAATAAAACAAGCATATAACTCAGACAAATGCCATATGTAATTATAGCAGCAATGAACAGTAGCAATTCTAAGACATGTAAACATGTAAAATAGCTACACAGGTCCATTTGGAAATTAAACATGGCTTGCAGATGAAGAAGGCAGATTAAACAAATAAACATAATTGTTTATCTTAAAGTATTGCTCTCAAAATAGCGGGTTGCTGCACAAGACAGCCCTCCAACGCTAAAGGGTGATCAAAGATCCTCGACTAACATGACAGTCCTATCTTACCAAAACAGGGTTTTAGAACAAATATTATGAGCCTAGAAATCAAGCATGAATATTAAGATCAAAACAGTGTGCATAAGAATTAAGGAACAATAATGAACTTAAATAATCAGCTTGCACAATAGTAAGAAATAACTAGGCACAGATAATATCAATGCTGAAAATAACAACACACAAAACCCAGACTGTCACGTCGTCTCACTACACCGCTATCATCATCGAGCAATCAAATCCGCCCATAAATTGTGCAATCACACCCAAGTAAATAATACTAGCAGATTGCACAAAATTACTCAATAAATAATGAGAGGCAACGGGTAACTCACAGCACGTAGATTGTCTACGTGGGAAGACCAGCTCAGCGAACACGAGGTTCTGTCCCAGAAAACCAATTCCGCCGCCCACGTCCGGACCTGCACGGCGGGAGGTTGACGGAGATACTAGAGCCGCTGCCGGAGTCGAGGGAGACGTCCTCGACACCAGCCCGAGAAGAGGAACACCGCGCAGTAGGGAGCCCAAGCACCAGGCCACGGTGGACAATAATCAGAGCCCACAGAGCACCACACAGGTGCACTGGTACAGCAGTAGAACGCACGTAGACCGAGCAACACGAGCGCAGGGATCACCTCTACCCTCTTCCAATCACCACCAGCGAGAATCACCACAGGAGATCGAACAAATCTACCGAGATTCGATTGGAGCAGTGAACAGGGAGAGAAAGCAGATACGAGCGTCTGCCGAGAGATGAGCCAAACGGCCAGGGGATCGAGCTCCCATTTAAGGAGCCGAGAGGAGAGAAGGCAAACTGATTTTTACCGAAAGATCCGGACGAACGAGCCGCACAGATCGAAAAAATCTGTTGAACGCCGCCGCCACCTCCCCCTGGGAAGCCTCCAGTCTCTGGTTTTCTCCGGCACCCTGGTGCCCCTTCGCGTGCCCTACGGGACGAGCTAGCTGGTGGGCTACTCGGCCACCAGGCCTTGAGCGGCCCACTCGGCTGGCCTCCCTCCTCATTTTTTTTTCATTTCTTATATTTTCCAATAAAGAAAATAAAGGGAAAATCCCCTCAAATGAACAGCACCAGGTGCCATGTGTTATTTTTAATCAAAGCATTAAATTCAAGATCCATTGCATGCTTCCAATTTTTATTACCAATAGCGTCTTCGAGATTTCTAGGCTCACTGTCAGCAGAGACAAGAAAAGCATAGCGAATAGTACCATCAGTGTAAACTCTGGGTTGTCGAATACCATGCTGAAGTCTTGTCCTCGGTGGATTTTCCTCTATTGCTGGAGCTTGCGGTATGGGAACTATTGCTTGTTCAATTTCTCCCCCTTGTGTCGCAGAAGGTCCAGCGTGATCAGGCGTTGTGCTGGCAATGCTGGGCGTATCCTCTGGACGCGTGGGTGAAGAAAACAGCGGTGTGCCATCTGCAGAAGATAATACATTTACAGGAGAGCTGTCAGGCGGTGCACATACATTTACAGGAGAGCTGTCAGACGGTGCACAGATTGGAGCAGATGGCGTGCTGCATGCTGGTGGCGTACTGCATGCTGGTACACGTATTGGTAGTGGTGGATAATGCTCCCATGCTGCAGAGTTGCCCACGTTGCTTGTAGGGGCACCTTGCATGCTCCTTTTTTCTGCTGGAATCTGCACAGAACAGCTTGTCGCAGTATCTTGATTCTTAGAAAGATTAGTCACGTAATCCATATTCGTACCCCCGAAATGGCTAGGAAGCAAGACTGGCGGTAAAAGTAATATTTCAGATCTTAATTTAGCTCCTGCATTTTTATGTAATTTAGAGAAGGGAAAGATATTCTCATCAAAAACAACATCTCTAGAAATATAGATGCGCCCTGTATTTTCCTCAAGACATTTGAAGCCTTTGTGCATATTGCTATACCCTAAGAAAATACACTCTTTGGATCGAAATTCAAGTTTTCTGGAATTGAAAGGGCGAAGATTAGGCCAACATGCGCAACCAAAAATACGCAAGGAGGAAAATTTTGGTTTAACCAAGAATAGTTTTTTCTAGAGATGTGGAGTATTGAAGGACTTTGTTGGGTGTACGATTTATGAGATAAGTGGCAGCAAGAAACGCTTCATCCCAAAATTTTAGTGGCATGGATGCTCGTGCTAAAAGAGATAGCCCAACCTCAACAATGTGCCTATGTTTTCTTTCAGCAGACCCATTTTGTTGATGAGCGTGAGGACACGAGACATGATGAGAGATGCCAATTTTAGTGAAAAAAGGGTTAAGTTTCTCATATTCTCCTCCCCAATCACTTTGAACCGCAATAATTTTTCTATTGAACAAGCGCTCAACTAGATTCTGAAATTCTTGAAATTTTTTAAAAACTTCCGACTTGAATTTCAATAAATAGATCCAAGTAAATTTGCTATAATCATCCACAAAACTGACATAATACTTGTATCTGCCTACAGATTCGGGAGCAGGTCCCCAGACATCAGAAAAAATAAGTTCTAGAGGTTGATTTGACACACTACTAGACTTTGAATATGGAAGCTGGTGGCTTTTTGCTTGTTGGCAAGGACCACAAACATACTCTTTATTGGACTCAACTTGATGTGGAAGATTATAATCTCTAAGGACTCTTTCAACGACTTGAAAAGATGGATGACCAAGACGATCGTGCCATCTGACAAGGGATGGCTTATTGACTCCAAGAGCAAGCTTCTTGTGGCAAGAGGATGGCAAAGGGTACAGGCCTCGGTGACAATTTCCTTTAAGCAGAGTGGTCCTCGTGTCCCGATCCTTTACAAGAAAGAACCAAGGATGAATCTCAAAAAATACATTATTATCTAAGGAAAATCGATGAGTGGATATCAGATTCTTTGTTGCATGTGGGACATGAAGGACATTGCGTAATTCAAGATTTCGTGAAGGGGTATGAATAATAGATTTTCCAACGTGACTAATTTTCATACCTGCTCCATTTGCCATGTGAACTTGTTCCGCGCCATGGTACTTGTCACGAACAGCCAATTTGTCAAGTTCTCCTGTTATATGATCAGTGGCTCCCGAGTCCATATACCAGTTTGTGTCGACATTGTATGAGTTTGTGGCAGCTGCAGCAACATGCTTCTGATCTGGAGTGAAATTTTCGTCGAATCTATGCCAGCAACGATCGGCCGTGTGTCCAATTTTGCCACAGACTTGGCATTGTGGGCGATTGGTGACACTATGACCATTAGACCGAGGGTTATTATTGTGGAAGGACCCTCGACCACTTTGTGTCGAGCTGTTGAACGCCCGACCACCACCACGTCCGCGACTGAAGCCGCTACGTGATGGTCCAGCACGGCCACGACCACGGCTTGTAGCATTCACCGATGATCCAGAAGAATCATAACTGCGTAGATTAACACGAGTTTCAAAAGCAAAAATCTGGGCAACTAGTTCGCTTACGGTGGTAGGCTCGGTCTTGGCGAGAACTGAGTTCACCACCGAATCATATTCTTCGTCAAGTCCTGCTAGTATGTACTCGACCAATTCTTCTTCTTCTAAAGGACGGCCAGCGGCAGCCATCTCATTACCGAGTGCACGCATCTTGGCAATGTACTCGGTGGCCTTCATTGCACCCTTCTTTGTGGTTGCCAGTGCAAGGCGTGTGTTGACAGCACGCGCACGAGTCTGGGATGTGAAGAGCACTTCAATGGTGCTCCATGCTTCTGCTGCGGAACTCTTAGATGCCACTTGCATCCGAATGTCCTTGGACACAGATGCGAGCAAGTAGCTGAGAACCTGCTGATCTGCAGCGATCCAGTCTTCATATTCTGAATTTGCAGTCTTAATGAGATTGCCATCAACATCCTTGATTTCTACTTCTTCTGCTGGCTTCGTCTTCTTTCCTGTTAAGAACCCTTCAAGGCGCACGCCACGAATGGTAGCCATAACTTGTGCGCGCCAGATTGGATGATTTTCTTTGTCGAGCTTGTCAACAATAGGATGGAGATTCATGGTGGTGAGGTTTGGGATAGTAGATGATAATGCTCCAGCCATGAGAGCTATAACTGAAGGGCTTGAAGATGGGATCGTGGGATTCCTATTTGGTGATGGCTCTGATTACCATGTAAGAAATCAGAGGAGCGGAAGCCTTTTGATTAAACTCTGGCATATGTTCTCTGCCGAGCTTGCATGTTAATATAGGCAAAGGAAGCCGGAGATTACAACAATTCTGTTACAAGCGTTATCACCTCAACAAACTATATTCCTATCTTCTAGCATTAGGAAGAGGTGCGTCAGGAAACAAACCAATATTTACGCAACATACTTAAACAAACTCTATTTTCCAACACATTAGACAGCTGCAGGATCAAAAGGATTGCACAAGCATTATGCACGTCATCATGTGCTAGTTGGAATCTCTGAACGTTGCAAGCTCCAACAACTACTACAGAGCGGTTGGACACCATTCACTGCAGTCACTGGCGCAGAGGCGTGCGAATAGTACTAGAAATTTAACCAAACAGGGGGGGCTACTATCAATTCGGTAGCATTAACTAATTTTTTTTGTTTGTACCTTAATCAGTCATCACTCATGAGGGGCGTGAATGACTGAAGAGGGAACATTTATTCCCGGGGCCAGGCGTCGCAGCCTTTTCTGGGCTGCAGAGCCCAGGCAGCCCATGTGGGCCGCGCTGTAGCGTGCTGTGCCTGTGGCCTGTGCGGCGCAGGCAGGACATGGGCGCGTAGCACCCTCGAGGCCTCGACTCGCTATGGCTCGCCGCGGTTTCGAAAGAGCGGCGGCGGGGGATATACATACCGGATACGCTACCAGTAACGTTGCGGCATCGATTGAGAAGGAACACTCACGTAGAAGGCGACGACGACGCCGGCCGTGTAGCCCCTGGGCAGCTTGATGGACGCGCTGAAGAAGCCGTGGAGGTAGTAGTCCGACGAAACGAACCCGGAACCTGCGGCGGGGCGAGCAAGCAGCCTGCTTATCAGCAGACCGTATCGACGGCAAAGAACAGAGGGTGGAATGGAAGACTCATGTCGGCTGTGAAAAAAAAAAGGTGCGTGCGTGCGGGTCGGGAACTCTGCAAGGAGCCACGTACCTATAGATGTCCAAACGGGCGGCACGGCCCGGCCCAGCCCGAGCCCGTTCCAGCCCGGCCCGTTTGAGCCCGGCCCGTTTGAGCCCGGCCAGATAATCGTGCCGGGCCGTGCCGCCCGACGGGCTGCCTACACCAGCCGAGCACGGCACTGAGCCGGCCCATCCGTGCCGGGCTGGCCCGGAAAGCACGGCCCACGGAGAAGCCCGTGCCGGCCCGAGCACGGCGGTCGTCGCGGCGAGGGCGGCCATCGCGCTGCTGGCCTTCGCGTGCGCGTTCGGCGTTCCTGGCCGCGCTGCTGGGCTTCGCGCTGCTGGCCATCGCGCTGCTGGCCGCGACGACATGAGCCTTGAGCTCCGGCCGCGACGAGCCCACCATGGAGGAGCGGAGACGAAGAGCGCAGAGCCGGAGCGGAGACGCGAGATCGCACGGTGCTGTGCCCAGCACCGACGACCTGAGCCCAGAGCGGAACACGGGAGCGGTGCGGCCGCACGGCGCTCCTGTGCTATGGTCTGCGCGGCTGCATGCGCCGTGGCCGGCCAGGAGCTCAGGACTCGCGCGGGATCTGCAGGAAGTGTGCCGGCCGCAGGGAGGAGGGAACCAGGAGCGAGAGGAAGAGTGGGAGAGTGGGCTGGCGGCTGGGGTGGGTGGAGAAATCAGGATTTAGGTTTTAGTGGTATTAGAATAAACGGGCCGGTTAAAAGGCCTGGCAGATACCGGGCCGTGCTCGGGCCAGCCCGACGGGCTCAAATATCTGTCGGGCCCGGCACGCTATTCGGGCCGGGCTGAGCCCGGGCCCGTTTCAATTCGTGCCGTGTCGTGCTCGTGTCGTGCTAAAATAACGTGCTTCGTGCCGTGCTAACGGGCCACGTGCTTTTTGGACATCTATACACGTACCGGACCGGCGGTCGAGCAGGAGGCGGACGCTCCTGTCGTCGGGGGAGCGGACGAGGTTGCCGTCGCCGAAGAGCGGCGAGAAGCGCTCGTCGAAGGCCACGGTCGGCACGTCGAGGGCGGAGGCAGCCACGAGTGATAATAAGCCTGCCCACGTTGCGGCGGCGAGCAAGCCCGTCGGCGAGACCCTCGCCTTCACCGCCATGGGTGGGCGCGCGTGCAGAAGAGCTTCTGCGCGGCTCGCTGCTCTCCAGCCTCTGGCCTCGGTTTCCTCCTCGGCCTCCTCGAGTCCTGTCCCTGTCCCTGTCCCTTCCTTTTTCCGTGTGCACCACTGGCAGGCGGCGGCTTACGATCAAGAGCCAAAAACCCCCAGACGCGTTTCTTGGCCTGGGCTGCCTAATGATCCTGGCTTGCTTTATACGCGGTCTTGTGCTATATTAATTGGCCGGAGCCGGGAGCCGGAGGAAGGGGGATAGAGATAGATACGCGGCTGCGTGTGCGTCATGCGCGGACGTTGGGAGCTGCCTTTTTGAGCCGCAGCCACAGGCCACACAGCCCACAGCCCATGCTGAGGTGGACTCGGTTAGTGTGGCGTGGGCCCCCAGTGGCCACGGAAGCCCAAGGAAAGGACGGAGCAGCCAACAAAGATTATTACAGGAGCCGGGAGTAGTACTGCTACTGCCACTGTCGTGGTCGTGGTGCACCGGGTTTGGTTCGGGGAAAAAAAGGAGCGGTAACGTGGTAGGTAACCGGCGGTCAATAAGCAAAGCAAAGCAAAGCAACAGCTAAGCTCCGCTGGTGACGGGGGCAATGGTCCTAAGCTCCGGTGGGGTTGCCCGTTGCCTTGTCCTGTTTCGTGCCACTCAAAAAGACAGCAACGCAGCGCATCTGACTGACCTAATCGTGTCTTCGCGCGTGGCGAAACGGCTGCAGCGGGAGCTTAGGTAGGGCATGCTAACTTGCCACACTTTGCCTAACTTTTCTGCCTAAGGTTAGTTCTTCAATTTGAACGACTAACCTTAGGCAAAGTGTGGCGTAGTTAGGCATGAACCAAACAGGACCGTAGTGTTTGGTTGAAAAGCCAAATAGAACGGAGCCGTTCTGTCTCAGTTTTGTTGCTGTTTAGAACGGAATGACTCCAATTAGGGAATATTCTCCTCAGATCCGGAACCAATCCACTCCAAAAAAATCAACCGAACGGAGCCGCTCCGTTACCATCCCGCTCTCACAGTCACGCTCCGTTCCGTTCACTCTGCAACCAAACAAAAAACAGAGCCGCTCCGTTCCAGATTACCAAACGCAGAACAGAGCGGCTCTGTTTGTAGAATCAGGGATGGAACTAGAGATGGCAATGGGTAAAAACCCGTTGGGTATTACTTACTCAAACTCATACCCGCGAAGAAAAAATACGCCCGCTAAAAAACTCATACCCATGACGGGTATAAAATTTTGCCCAAACCCATACCCATGCGGGTTTCGGGTACCCAACAGGTTTCTCATACCCACTAACATCAACATAAAAAATAATTCATCATGTAAATGGCAATCAATACATTAATAAGCTAGCATAAAAGGAACAATGATAACTAATTTTAGCCTAAAATTTGTTACATGAAGTTTATTTCAATTAGAATATATTCAATTAATAATATAATGAGACATATTTATAAGGAATGTTGATTTTAAGGCGCGTTTTAAAAACTCATGGGTTTGCGGGTATGGGTAGTGGAAGAACAAACCCATGCCTACTTACCCGTTGGGTTTCCATTTGAACCCATTAACAAACCCATGGTAGAGAAATTGATCCAAACTCATACCCTAATAGAGCAAAAACCCACCGGGTTTCGGGTAGCGGGTACCCATTGCCATCTCTAGATGGAACGGCTCCATTCTACTTGGCTCCTCAACCAAACACTACCTTAATGTCAGGCGACGTGCTTGGATTGTGGACGTGGCCACGTGGGATGGACGCGTCGCGTCTGGTGAGAGATTTATCACAGGGAGTGCGACGTACTACTACGTGAGGCACCGCTAGCCGGAACAGCTGGGCTGAAATATAGATGTCCAAACGGGCCACCCGGCACGGACACGATCCGAACCCGATTCGGCCCGGTCCAAATAGTGCCGGGCCAGGCACGACCCGTTAATGGATCGGGTTGGGCCGTGCCGGCCCACGTGCTCAGCCGTGTACCCAAGCACGGCACGTCCATGTCTGGATCGTGCCGGGCCGGCCCGAAAGCCCACCGTGCCAAACGGGTCGTGCCACACACTGGCCCACCCAAAAACTCAATGCATAACAGACCAATTATAAATTATATAGATTACGCAGATTAAAAATATATAAATCACATGCTGCCACAGATTACACAAAATATATAATATTGCGTAGGTTACACATAGATCATAGGATTCCACAGATTACATACAAAACATATTACACACAAAGAGAAAATATATTACACAAGTTAGAACAGATCACTCGCGGACACAAATATGCAAATGAAATAAATTATATAGAGATGTTAGTACAATGGCCGCCTTATTAAAAACCTTCTTAGGTAAAAACTCACACCTCGTGAGAAAACCCTAAGAAGGAAAAAAGAGTGTAGCCCAGCTCCTAAGTTCATTAGTTTATTACAGTCCACAATCCACAACTCCACATTCCATAAGTTCATACATGCATACAACTCATAAGACATAAGACATGCAGATCCACCTAAGCATTTTCATCATTCCTAGATAGTGTTGTTGGGTCATCAAGCCAGAGGTTTTCATGCTCAGCTTCAAGTTCTTGTGTGTCCTCCCTCCACACTATGTTGCAGGTGAGCATCAGCGAGTTCCCAATCTTTGATACAGGACAATATCTCAACCATATTAGGAGCTAGTCGGCGCTCTTCAATCACCCTGCCAGCAAGACTAAAGGTAGATTCTGAAGAAATAGTAGATGCTGGCACGGTCAAGACATCCTTAGCAAGTAGTGAAAGAATAGGATAAGTTAATTTATGATGATGCCACCAAGATAGGACATTGAAGTCCTCATCAAACTCAGTGATAGTGTCACTGTCTAAGTAGGAAGCTAGCTCAGATGTTGATGCAAGAGTAGAGATAGATTGAGGGGTAGAAGAAGAGGAACCTGGTCTCCTTCCTAGTGTAGAATAATACTCACCATCAAGGTCATCATCACCATATATGTCATCCCATGCCATTTTTTTCTTACCACAACCAAGTGCTGATGGTTGGTGAGTGGCACTCAAGCGTGCATCGCCAAATTTGGTCTCATACAACTGAAATACCTTGGTTAGCTTAGTACGAACATCAAATCGAAGCCTAGAGTAATCAGTACCAGTTAAACTAGATAACTTAATAAAGACCTTGTTAAAACCCCTCGTTTTAGCTCTAGGATCCAAAATAAATGCAACTGCATATAAAATTGGAATGTCTCTCCAATACTTCAAGAATTTATCTTTCATAGGAACAACAACACATCTTAGCAATATATCATTCTCAAATGCATTTAGATGTCAACACCAAATTTACGAGGGCGAATAGCCATACTCATACAGTAGCTTTTATATGCAGCTATACGTTGGTTGGATGCATTTAAAAATGTTATAGCAGTTCTAAAGTCATCAAGATATGTTCTGATAGGATCCAAACCAGATTTAACAATTAAATTAATAACATGACATGAACAACGTTGATGCAAAAACATAGTAGACAATTCATCATCATATGCATCGGTACCAAGGCTACTATCAGGAACAGGTACACCAAGGTAACCACACAAGAAAGGTCTTACAAATTTCATGGCAACATTATTTGAGGAAGCATTATCCAAAGTTATAGCAAAAAAAATTTCAGTTAAATTATACTCATCAATCACAGTAGCTACAAGATTAGCAATATTAACACCACTATGCTTACCATCAATGAGCCTAAGTGCAAGCAATTTTTTTTCTAATTCCCACTTAGAATTAACAAAATGAGCTACTACACTTAAGTAATCCTCCTTTGCTTTTCCAGACCAGATATCAGAGGTAAGACAAATAGAACCAACATAATTTTTAAGAGTACCAATTAAGTTCTGCATACGCTCATTATATAATTTAACCATGTCCCTAGCAGTGGTTTGCCTAGAAACATGCACAAATATAGGGTTATGAGCTCGATTAATGTAACATTGAAAAGCAGCAGTAGAACCATGCCATAGAGGCAGATCATCCCTAGCAATTAAACGACATAGTTCAGTCCTAGCAACAACAGGAGAGTACTCCCAACGCTGCAAAGTACCATCAGCATTGTACTTAAGCACTGATTGGACTTGGCTAGAGCGTTCATGTGCTTTCTTAGAAGGACAATTATGTCGCAACAAATGGCCAGTACCAGAACTAGATCGAGCACTGAGTGTTTGCTTACAGTGCTTGCAACGAGCAGCATACCTGACTTTCTTACCATTGACAGTCTAAGTCAATTCATCAAAGTCATTCCAGCACTTGGACCTTTTCTTCATCTTGGTACCACTAGCATCAGGATCAGCCTGACTAGGATCAGGGACTGGTGGGCTTGTGGATCCAGTGCCAGTACCAATTTGAGCCACCAGCAAGTGAACAGATAAACGACCAGCAAGCGAACAGCGACCAGGCAGGCAGCTACACATGTACTACACCAAATCTAGATGAGTTCTGCACAACTACAAGATGTGTTCTGCATAGCTACAACTACAAGCAAGCGAACAGACATAGACGGAGGGAGGGACGAGGAGGAGGACGGAGTACCGCTGTACCAGAGTCCGGAGCCGGTAGCGACGGTTCGACGTCGAGGAGCGGAGGGGTTAGGGTTAGGGTTAGGGAGTACCGGTGTCGGCGTTTCGAGACCGGGGGGTCCTTGGACCGACGAGTGAAATGACGCCGCGTGCCCCAGCCCAGATGGGTCGGCGCGAGACGGAGCGCGAAGGGGGGAAGGAGACGGGCGTGAGAGGTGGAAATCCCGTGGCCTTCGTGTTCGTCCCGCGCCCAGGTCGGGTGCGCTTGCAGTAGGGGGTTACAAGCGTCCACGCGGGAGGGGAGCGAGCGGCCTCACGCGAGCGCCTGTCCTGTCCTCTTCCCCGCGCGGCCAACCCTCTGTAAGAGGGCCCTGGTCCTTCCTTTTATAGGCGCAAGGTGAGGATCCAGGTGTACAATGGGGGTGTAGCAGTGTGCTAACGTGTCTAACGGAGGAGAGCTAGCGCCCTAAGTACATGCCATCGTGGCAGCCGGAGAGGTCTTGGCACCCGGTTCATGTAGTGTCGTGGCCGTCGGAGGAGCGCTGGAGCCTGGCGGAAGGACAGCTGTCGGGGCTGTCGAGTCCTTGCTGACGTCCTCTTGCTTCCGTAAGGGGGCTGCGAGCCACCGTCATCACAGAGCGTGCGGGACGCCATCATTACTTGCTTGGCGGAGCGAGCCAGATGGGACGCCGGTCTTGTTCCCCGTAGCCTAAGTTAGCTTGGGGTAGGGTAATGATGGCGCCTCCTGTTGACGTGGTCGGTCCGTGGTGCCCTAGGTTGGGCGATGTGGAGGCTCCTCCGAGGTTGGGGTCGAGTCTGTCTTCCGAGGCCGAGGTCGAGTCCGAGCCCCTGGGTTGGGCGAGGCGGAGACCGTTGGCTGAGGCCAGGGCTGAGTCCGAGCCCTGGGGTCGGGCGAAGCGGAGTTCGTCGTCTTCCGGGGCTGAGCCCGAGTCCGAGCCCTGGGGTCGGGCGAAGCGGAGTTCGTCGTCTTCCGGGGCTGAGCCCGAGTCCGAGCCCTGGGGTCGGGCGGAGCGGAGTTCGTCGTCTTCCGGGGCTGAGCCCGAGTCCGAGCCCTGGGTCGGGTGGAGCGGAGTTCGTCGTCTTCCGGGGCTGAGCCCGAGTCCGAGCCCTGGGGTCGGGCGAAGCGGGGTTCGTCGTCTTCCGGGGCTGAGCCCGAGTACGAGCCCTGGGTCGGGCGGAGCGGAGTTCGTCGTCTTCCAGGGCTGAGCCCGAGTCCGAGCCCTGGGGTCGGGCGAAGCGGGGTTCGTCGTCTTCCGGGGCTGAGCCCGAGTCCGAGCCTTGGGTCGGGCGGAGCGGAGTTCGTCGTCTTCCGGGGCTGAGCCCGAGTTCGAGCCCTGGAGTCGGGCGAAGCGGGGTTCGTCGTCTTCCGGGGCTGAGCCCGAGTCCGAGCCCTGGGTCGGGCGGAGCGGCGTTCGTCGTCTTCTGAGGCTGAGCCCGAGTCCGAGCCCTGGGTCGGGCGGAGCGGAGTTCGTCGTCTTCCGGGGCTGAGCCCGAGTCCGAGCCCTGGGTCGAGCGGAGTGGAGTTTCCTATGGTGCCTGAGGCCGGGCCTGGCGGCTTGTCAGCCTCACTCTGTCGAGTGGCATAGCAGTCGAAGCGGCACAGGCGACGCTGTCCTCTTGTCAGACCGGTCAGTGGAGCGGCGAAGTGACTGCGGTCACTTCGGCTCTGTCGACCGGAGGGCGCGTGTCAGGATAAAGGTGTTAGGCCACCTTTGCATTAAATGCCCCTGCGATTTGGTCGGTTGGTGTGGCGATTTGGCCAAGGTTGCTTCTTGGCGAAGACTGGGCCTCGGGCGAGCCGGAAGTATGTCCGTTGCTAGAGGGGGGCCTCGGGCGAGACATAGATCCTCCGGGGTCGGCTGCCCTTGTCCGAGGCTGGGCTCGGGCGAGGCGTGATCGAGTCCCTCGAATGGACCGATCCTTGACTTAGTCGCACCCATCAGGCCTTTGCAGCTTTGTGCTGATGGGGGTTACCAGCTGAGAATTAGGAGTCTTGGGGGTACCCCTAATTATGGTCCCCGACAGTAGCCCCCGAGCCTCGAAGGGAGTGTTAATACTCGCTTGGAGGCTTTTGTCGCACTTTTTTGCAAGGGGACCAGCCTTTCTCGGTTGCGTTTTGTTCCGGGGGGTGCGCGCGAGCGCACCTGCCGGGTGTAGCCCCCGAGGCCTCGGAGGAGTGGTTTGACTCCTCCGAGGTCTTAATGCCTCACGCAATGCTTCGGCTGGTCTGGTTGTTCCCTCATGCGAGCTGGTCGTAGCCCGGGTGCACGGTCGGGTCCCAAGTTCTCGGGCTGGTATGTTGACGCTGTCAACGGTTTGGCCGGAGCCGGGTTCGCGAGAGCAGCCCCTGAGCCTCTGCACAGGGCGAGAGGACGGTCAGGGACAGACTCAACTTTTTTACATACACCCCTGCGTCGCCTTTCCGCAAGGAGGAGGGGGGGAAAGCGCCATGTTGCCCTCGGAGGGCACCGAACATGGTGTCTCCGGTGAGCTGCTGGCGGGTAATCCGAGTGGACGCCCGTGCCCCATTTGTTAGGGGTCGGCTAGAGGCCCGGAGGCGCTCTCAAAAGTACCTGCGGGTGATCTGCCGGACCCGGTCCCCTGTCGACGGGGTTCGAGGGCTCGATGCCTCCCTCTGATGGGATTCTGTTACAAGATCGTTCCCGCTGGTCTCGGAAATGTCCTAGGGTACCTCGGGAGCGTAGCCCGAGCCTTGGTTATGTATCGAACGTACCCAGGGTCATCCCTCGCTCTATGTCTAAGGCGGATGTGAACCCTTCGAAGGCCAGCCTACGAACCCCTGATCAGTAGTGGGCACGGAGCCCGAGTGGCCTGAGGCAGCCGTTGAACCCTTCCGAGGGGCCGGCCTTCGAACCTCTGACCAGTAGTGGGTGTGGAGCCCTTGCGCTCTGAGGCGGCTGTTAAACCCCTCCGAGGGGCCAGCCTTTGAACCACTGATCAGTAGGGAGGCTCGGAGCCTATTTCCTTCACGGGGAAGGATCCTTTTCGGGGTATCCCCCTTTCTCGGTCCCTGTTGTAAGAGAGAGAAAGAGGAAAAAGGAAAAGGATACGAAATCGAATGACGTGGCGTACCTTTTTGGACGCGGTCATTATGGCGAAGGCGAAGCGTCGCTTGCTTCTCCTGCCTGAGGCGCCGCCTGTCCCGCCACGGAGTTAATGCGACGGGGCGAGTGGTTCGCGAGGCGACCGTTGCGCGTGCGCAAGCCGTTCGAGGAACGGAACGAGGGCGCGCCGTCTTCACGCTGTGAGAGAGGGTTCTCTCGCTGCCCCTAGACGGGACGTGAGCTTGGCTGACGACGTGACCGCTGCTCCTGCCCGCCTGCCACCGCCATTACTGCCGGCCCATTTTTGGCCGTATTGACCGTCGCGTCTGGCTGGCACTGCTGGGTCGTACGCAGGGTTGCCTCGAGTCGCGGTACTGGTTCCGCAGTCGAGGAGGCATGGCAGTGGTGCCAGTGGCGGTGCAGTTGCTTGCACGTAGCGACCGGCGCGCCGGTTGCATGACGCGTGGGCGTGGGCCCCCATGCTAGGTGTGTTGGAAGTCGGAGGGGCGCGCCCACTTGGCGCGGTTGCATGCCGCCTGCATGGCTGCCCGCCCTTTTGCCCGCTGGTCTAGGCGAAAGTGGAGGAATGCTCGTAACCCCTGGGCGGTTGCATGCACCGCGCGCGGCGGTTTGGCTTCTTCTGCTCTGGGCCAGCTTGCTTGACGCGTGGGACCTAGCCCCCGCGCCGTAAGGGGAGGATCTTGGAGCGTGTTGGAGAAGACTCAGCCCACGACGGCTGAGGACGCAAGTAGGGAGAGTCGCCTTTAAAAGGAGGGTGACCCCCTTGAAAGGCGGCCATGTCTTCGCGCTCCCTTATGCATCGTGTCTTTCCACCTTCCGAGCCCCCAGATGGGGGACACCCGCAATCCTTTCGCCTTGTCGTTGGAAGAACGCAACTCTGTGGGAGTTGGTACCTTTCAGCCATCGTTCGGCTTCAAGGATTTTCATCATGCAGCCCGGCTGCACCCCTCCGCCGGCGGTCACCCAAGACGGTGACCTCCAGTTCGATGGCAGGGGAAAGCAAGCCGGGCTGCGGCCTCTGCCCCTCCCTCAGCCTCAAGGATTTTCATCATCAGTGCTGGGGAGGGGAGTGTGCCGAGTTGGGGTCGGCCCCTGCGCGGGCGGCGGCCCGCTCCTTCCCTCAGTGATCGGGGGGGAGGGAGTTCGCCGTTCGTGGCGCTGGCAGCTGCCGCGTGCCTGGCTCTCTGACCCGAGTGGCTTTGGAGTCGCTCCCGGCGCCGCCTTCCGCCACGGCAGCTGGAAGAGGTTCTTCCGCCGACGAGATAGCCGGGGCCGCCCACGGACCGACCTCCAACTCTACGGCCTTCTGCCCATCCTTGCCTCACGAGTGAGGGCACGGGCGAGGGCCTCATGGCAGCAGCATCCGCCCTGAGGTCATCGCTGCTGCTGTTCGGCCCCCCGGAGCAGAAGTCGTTGTCGTCGCCGCTGCTGGAGCGGGCGACGGCGAGCCGTTCGTCGGTCTTCTGTTGTTCCGCAGGCCCCCCAATCGTGTGGGGTTGTTCGTACCTGCGGAGGTGGAACCGGAGTTCCGTTTGTGATGGCACCTTGAATGCCGGTCTTTTGTTCATTATGGTTGTCGGGGCCTGAACGTGTATGTATTTTTGGCGCGGAGCCGTGTTTTTTCCTCATTTTCGAGCACTAAGACTCGCCTGTTGGTTTTCTGAACCGCTTCACCAAGCGTGAGTCGCCTCGTGCAAAGGTGACGAGTGAGGTATCCGTATCCCGGAGGCGTAGGAGTCCCTCGGCTCGGTCGGCCTTGGTATCCGAGGCTTCTCTTGCTTAGTTAAAGGAACCCCTTGGCCGCTCTTCGATGAGCCGAAGCCAGGGGTAGCGGTGTTAGCACGGACAGAGGCAGAGTTGGCTCGAAAAGAAGACTTGGTCGGCCGGAGCCTGGTCGGGTCGTCCGTTAGCGGGACCGACGCTAGAGTTGATCTGCCGAGGCCTCGGGCTGGGCTGATGTCTTCAGGGGACAGCTGGCCGAGGCCTCGGGGTGACCAGCCGAGCTGCCTGCTGGAGCCGGATTCTTGGAGAAGACCCTGGCGGCGATGGCCCGGGCGTGATGATGACGTCGTCCTTCAGAGTGGAGATCCTCGGACCGCGTCGCCGTCCGAGGCTAGGTCGGACCTCGCCGAAGGTGTAGTTGACACCGAGGGTGCTGCTGCTCCCTTCAACCGTCAAGATCCGAGCCTACAGGATCGGATTATTTTGTAGCGTGTGTTTTCTGCGGTCGCCGAGGCCCAAACACACCATCGTCGTGTTGTAAAGCTGCGCTTCTTTTCCTCTTGTTTCGAGTATCTGGACTTTTCCGTCGGTAACAGAATTGTCTGTGCGAGCGAGAGTTGCTTTTCACGGAAGGTGATGAGTGAGGTATCCGTATCCCGGAGGCGTAGGAATCCCTCGGCTCGGTCGGCCTTGCCGCTTACGCGTACTCTTGCCCGTCCATAGGGTTCTGTCACCGACGCAGTCGAGAAGGCCCGAAGAATCGCTTCGGCAGAGGAGCTTTCGAGCGTGAAGACTTGTTCGGTCCGCGGAATCACTTATCCGAACGCGAGTTACTTATCGCAGAAGGTAATGAGTGAGGTATCCGTATCCCGGAGGCGTAGGAGTCCCTCGGCTCGGTCAGCCTTGGCTGCTTACGTGTACTCCGCCGTTTTCAGGATCCACTTTCGAAGTAGTCAAAAAGCACGAAAGACATTCTGGCAGAAAGGATCTTTTTTTGAGGAAAATTTTTGACGCAGAGGGGGTTCCCCCCTTTTAGCCCCCGAGGGAGGGTCGGGCTTTGCCGAGGCAAGGCTGACCCTTCCTTGATGACTAAACTTTGCGTGGGAACGAGGTATGCGAACAACTTGAAAGCATCTTAAGGGTAGAAGCGACATGGCTGTTGGATGTTCCAAGCGTTGCTGTAGACCTCACCTTGACAGTTGGCCAGCTTGTACGTTCCGGGCTTCAGAACTTTGGCGATGACAAACGACCCTTCCCAGGGAGGCGTCAGCTTGTGCCGCCCTCGGGCGTCCTGTCGCAGCCGAAGCACCAGGTCGCCCACCTAGAGGTCTCGGGACCGGACCCCTCGGGCGTGGTAGCGTCGCAGGGACTGCTGGTACCGCGCCGAGTGTAGTAAGGCCATGTCTCGAGCCTCTTCCAGCTGGTCCAGCGAGTCTTCTCGACTAGCTTGGTTGCTTTGGTCGGCGTAGGCCCTCGTCCTTGGGGAACCGTATTCTAAGTCTGTGGGCAAGATGGCCTCGGCCCCATAGACTAGAAAGAACGGTGTGAAGCCCATGGCTCGGCTCGGCGTTGTCCTCAGACTCCAGACCACCGAGGGGAGTTCCTTCATCCATCGCTTACCGAACTTGTTGAGGTCGTTGTAGATCCGAGGCTTGAGTCATTGTAGAATCATGCCGTTGGCACGCTCTACTTGCCTATTCGTCATGGGGTGAGCCACGGCGGCCCAGTCCACCCGGATGTGGTGATCCTCGCAGAAGTCCAGGAAATTTCTGCCGGTGAACTGGGTGCCGTTGTCGGTGATGATGGAGTTCGGGACCCCAAAACGATGGATGATGTTGGTGAAGAATGCCACCGCCTGTTCGGACCTGATGCTGTTTAGGGGTCGGACCTCGATCCACTTGGAGAATTTGTCGATGGCGACCAACAGGTGCGTGTAGCCCCCGGGTGCCTTCTGCAAGGGGCCGACGAGGTCCAGACCCCACACAGCAAAAGGCCAGGTGATGGGTATCGTCTGCAGAGCCTGAGCGGGCAGGTGGGTCTGCCTCGCGTAGAACTGACACCCTTCGCAGGTGCGGACAATTCTAGTGGCATCGGCCACCATCGTCGGCCAGTAGAAACCTTGTCGGAAGGCATTTCCAACAAGGGCTCGAGGTGCTGCGTGATGGCCGCAAGCCCCCGAGTGTATCTCTTGTAGGAGCTCCTGGCCTTCGACGATGGAAATGCATCGCTGGAGGATGCCTGAGGGGCTACGGTGGTATAGTTCCTTCCCATCTCCCAGCAAGACGAACGACTTGGCGCGTCGCGCCAACCGCCGAGCTTCGGCTCGGTCGAGGGGTAGCTCTCCTCGGTGGAGATATTGCAAGTACGGGGTCTGCCAGTCTCGATTAGGCGTGACCCCGCTTCGCTCCTCCTTGATGCGCAGTGCCTCACCCTCGGGGGCCGAGGGTACCTCAGGCTGAGCTGAGGGTGCCTCGGGTCGAGCCGAGGGTACCTCGGACTGTACCGAGGGTACCTCGGGCTGTGCCGAGGGTACCTCAGACTGGGCCGAGGGTACCTCGGACTGAGCCGAGGGTGCCTCGGGCTGGGCCGAGGCCTTCTCGGGCTCGGGCGTGTCGTCGGTCTTGACGGAGGGTTGATGCAGGTCTCGGGAGAAGACGTCTAGGGGAACCATTGTTCGCCCCGAGGCTATTTTAGCCAGCTCGTCCGCAGTCTCGTTGTAGCGTCGGGCGATGTGGTTGAGCTCGAGCCCGTAGAACTTGTCTTCCAGGCGCCGAACCTCATCACAGTAGGCTTCCATCTTTGGGTCGCGGCAGTGGGAGTTCTTCATGACTTGGTTGATGACGAGTTGCGAGTTACCGCGAGCGTCGAGGCGTCGGACCCCTAGCTCGATGGTGATGCGCAACCCGTTGACCAGAGCCTCGTACTCAGCCACATTGTTGGACGCCGGGAAGTGGAGGCGTAGCACGTAGCGCAGGTGCTTTCCGAGGGGCGAGATGAAGAGCAGGCCTGCGCCTGCCCCTGTCTTCATCAGCGACCCATCGAAGAACATTGTCCAGAGTTCCGGTTGGATCGGAACTGTTGGGAGCTGGGTGTCGACCCATTCAGCCACGAAGTCCGCCAAGACCTGGGACTTGATGGCCTTCCGAGGGGCGAACGAGATTGTTTCGCCCATGATTTCCACCGCCCACTTTGCGATTCTACCCGAGGCCTCTCGGCACTGGATGATCTCCCCCAGGGGGAAGGATGACACCACAGTTACCGGATGAGACTCGAAGTAGTGTCGCAACTTCTGCCACGTCAGGATCACCGCGTACAGCAGCTTCTGAATTTTTGGGTAGCGGATCTTGGTCTCGGACAGTACCTCGCTGATGAAGTAGACTGGCCTCTGGACGGGCAATGCATGCCCCTCTTCTCGTCTCTCAACCACAATCGTGGCGCTAACCACCTGAGTGGTCGCGGCGACGTAGATCAAGAGGGCTTCTCTGGCAGTGGGAGGCACCAAGATGGGCGCGTTGGTGAGGAGCGCCTTCAGGTTCCCGAGGGCTTCCTCGGCCTCAGGGGTCCAAGTGAAGCACTCAGCCTTCCTTAAGAGGCGGTACAGAGGCAGGCCTCTGTCGCCGAGGCGTGAGATGAAGCGGCTTAGAGCCGCAAGACATCCCATGACTCTCTATACGCCTTTTAGGTCCTTGATGGGCCCCATGCTGGTGATGGCCGCGATCTTCTCCAGGTTAGCCTCGATGCCCCGCTCGGAGACGATGAACCCCAAGAGCATGCCTCGAGGAACCCCAAAGACACACTTCTCGGGATTAAGCTTCACGCCTTTCGCCTTGAGACATCGGAATGTCACTTCAAGGTCGGAAAGGAGGTCGGAGGCTTTCCTCGTCTTGACTACGATGTCATCGACGTAGGCCTCGACCGTCCGGCCAATGTGTTCATCGAACACATGGTTCATGCACCGTTGGTACGTCGCACCCGCATTCCTCAAGCCGAACAGCATGGTGACATAGCAGTACATGCCGAAGGGTGTGATGAAAGAAGTCGCGAGCTGGTCGGACTCTTTCATCCTGATCTGGTGATACCCTGAGTAGGCATCGAGGAAAGACAGGGTTTCGCACCCAGCAGTGGAATCCACGATTTGATCGATGTGAGGCAGAGGGTAGGGAACCTTCGGACATGCTTTGTTTAGACCAGTGTAGTCTACACACATCCGCCATTTCCCTCCTTTCTTTCTCACAAGCACAGGGTTGGAAAGCCATTCGGGATGGAATACCTCTTTGATGAATCGTGCCACCATTAGCTTGTGGATCTCCTCGCCTATGGCTCTGCGCTTTTCTTCGTCGAATCGGCGCAGAGGCTGCTTGACGGGTCGGGCTCCGGCTCGGATATCCAGCGAGTGCTCGGCGACATCCCTCGGTATGCCGGGCATGTCCGAGGGACTCCACGTGAAAACATCGGCGTTCGCGCGGAGAAAGTCGACGAGCACTGCTTCCTATTTGGGATCGAGCCCGGAGCCGATCCGGATCTGCTTGGAAGCGTCGCTGCTGGGGTCGAGGGGGACGGATTCAACCGTCTCCGCTGGCTCGAAGTTGCCGGTGTGGCGCTTCACGTCTGGCACCTCCTTAGAGAGGCTCTCCAAGTCGGCGATGAGGGCCTCGGATTCGGCGAGGGCCTCGGCGTACTCCACGCACTCCACGTCGCATTCGAACGCGTGTCGGTACGTGGGGCCGACGGTGATGACCCCGTTGGGGCCCGGCATCTTGAGCTTGAGGTAGGTGTAGTTGGGGACGGCCATGAACTTCGCGTAGCATGGCCTCCCCAGTACTGCGTGGTAGGTTCCTCGGAACCCGACCACCTCGAACGTGAGGGTCTCCCTTTGGAAGTTGGAGGGCGTCCCAAAGCAGACGGGAAGGTCGAGTTGTCCGAGGGGCTGGACGCGCTTCCCGGGGATGATCCCGTGGAAAGGCGCAGCGCCTGCCCGGACCGAGGACAGATCAACGCGTAGGAGCCCGAGGGTCTCGGCGTAGATGATGTTGAGGCTGCTGCCTCCGTCCATGAGGACCTTGGTGAGCCTGACGTCGCCGATGACGGGGTCGACAACGAGTGGGTATTTCCCCGGGCTCGGCACGTGGTCGGGGTGATCGGCTTGGTCGAAGGTGATGGGCTTGTCGGACCAGTCTAGGTAGACTGGCGCCGCCACCTTCACCGAACAGACCTCCCGACGCTCTTGCTTGCGGTGCCGAGCCGAGGCGTTCGCCGCTTGCCCACCGTAGATCATGAAGCAGTCGCGGACCTCAGGGAACTCTCCTGCCTTGTGATCTTCCTTCTTATCGTCGTCGCGAGCCCTGCCACCCTCCACGGGTGGCCTGGCCCTGTGGAAGTGGCGCCGAAGCATAGCGCACTCCTCAAGGGTGTGCTTGACGGGCCCCTGATGATTGGGGCACGGCTCCTTGAGCATCTTGTCGAAGAGGTTGGCACCTCCGGGGGTTTTCGAGGGTTCTTGTACTCGGCGGCGGCGACAAGGTCCGCATCGGCGGCGTCGCGTTTCGCTTGCGACTTCTTCTTGCCTTTCTTCTTGGCGCCGCGCTGAGTTGACGCCTCGGGGCATCTTCCGGTGGGCGGCCCTGGGGCTGCTTGTCCTTCCGGAAGATAGCCTCGACCGCCTCCTGGCCAGAGGCGAACTTGGTGGCGATGTCCATCAGCTCGCTCGCCCTGGTGGGGGTCTTGCGACCCAGCTTGCTCACCAGGTCGCGGCAGGTGGTGCCGGCGAGGAACGCACCGATGACATCCGAATCGGTGATGTTGGGCAGCTCGGTGCGCTGCTTCGAGAATCGTCGGATGTAGTCCCGGATAGACTCTCCCGGCTGCTGTCGACAGCTTTAGAGGTCCTAGGAGTTTCCAGGGCGCACGTACGTGCCCTGGAAATTGCCGGCGAAGGCTTGGACCAGGTCGTCCCAGTTGGAGATCTGCCCCGGAGGCAGGTGCTCCAACCAGGCGCGAGTGGTGTCGGAGAGGAACAGGGGGAGGTTGCGGATGATGAGGTTGTCATCGTCCGTTCCACCCAGTTGGCAGGCCAGCCGGTAGTCTGCGAGCCACAGTTCCGGTTTCGTCTCCCCCGAGTACTTTGTGATAGTAGTCGGGGTTCGGAGCCGGTAGTCTGCGGACCGGGTGGTTCGGGCGAGGGACTCCGATCCTCCCCGCTGTCGTAGCGTCCCCCACGCCTGGGGTGGTAGCCTCGGCGCACCCTTTCGTCGAGGTGGGCCCGATGGTTGCGGTGATGGTGCTCGTTGCCGAGGCGACCCGGGGCCGCAGGCGCTGTGTCGCGCGTGCGCCCGGTGTGGACCGAGGCTTCCCGCATGAATCGGGAAGTCGCAGCGCGATGTTCCGAGGGGTACCCCTGCCTTCGGAGGCGGAGCTTTCGGCCCGTCGAACCGCGGTGCCCTCCAGAAGATTCTTGAGCTCTCCCTGGATTCGCCGCCCCTCGATGGTTGATGGCTCCGGCATCGCGCGGAGAAGCATTGCCGCTGCAGCCAGGTTCTGGCCGACTCCACTGGAAGCGAGTGGCGGCCTCACCCTGACATCGTCGGCGATGCGGTGCTGGATACCCTGGGGTAGATGGCGCACTTCTCCGGCCAGAGGTTGGCCCGCCCATTCCTGCCCGATGTCCCGGTGGATCGGCTCAAGTGTTCCTGCTCCCTCGTCGAGCCTGGCCTGCACCCCGCGGATTTGCTCGAGCTGTGGGTCATGACCCCCCGCCTGAACGGGGACCACAGCTAGCTCCCGTAGGATGTCAACGCGAGGCACAGACCTAGGGAGATCACCGTTCTCTAGCATACCAAGATGGTTGCCTTCGGAGGGACCCCCTAGATCGACGTGGAAACATTCACGACTTGGGCCGCAGTCCTCATCGTCGAGGCTGCGGCTACCGTCGGAACAGTCGGAAAGGCAGTAGTCGCACGCGGCCATGAAGTCCCGCATGGCACTGGGGTTACCAAGTCCGGAGAAATCCCAACAGAAGTCGGGCTCGTCATCTTCCTCGGACCCCGAGGGCCCGTAGGTCGAGACGTCCGTCAGCCGGTCCCAGGGTGACCGCATACGATACCCCAGTGGGTTTGGACTTGCCTCTACGAGAGCGTCCACCAAAGCGAAGCCGCTTGGCGGGTCGAGGCTGAATCCAAGAGGTGTGAGATGGGAATCGATGGGTACCTCTTGGTCGACGGGTGGTGACGAAGTCACGTCAGGGACTGACTGCACCGTCGTCTCAGGTACGAGGGTGACGCCCAGCAAGCCTTTCGCGAGCGTGCTGGCATCGTCCGTTTGTTTGGGATTGGCGTGTTGTGGGGAGACGGCGCTCGTCTTCGTCTCAAACGCGAGGTCGATGTCCGACGTGCCCCCCGTTGGGGCGTCGGCGCCGTCGACTCGCTCGACAGCCGACGAGGTGCCGCCTCCTGCTTGGCCTTGGTTGCCCCGCCTCCTCCTCCGTCGGCGGGGGAGAGGGCGGGGTGAGCCCGAATGTTGTTCTTCCACCACGCGGGGAAGACGTCGTCGATTCTGCCGCCGGCGGGCGGGCTGTCGGCCGCCATTGTCGCTGTCGCACGACGGGGGAAGGAGTATCATGTCGTAGCTGCCGTCGAGTGACATGAACTCGAGACTCCCAAAACGGAGCACCGTCCCGGGCTGGAAAAGTTGCTGGAGACTGCCCATCTGGAGCTTGACGGGAAGCTGTTCGTCAACACGCAGCAGGCCCCTACCTAGCGCGCCAACTGTCGGCGTTTCGAGACCGGGGGGGGTCCCTGGACCGACGAGTGAAATGTCGCCGCGTGCCCCAGCCCAGATGGGTCGGCACGAGACGGAGCGAGAAGGGGGGAAGGAGACGGGCGTGAGAGGTGGAAATCCCGCGGCCTTCGTGTTCGTCCCTCGCCCAGGTCGGGTGCGCTTGCAGTAGGGGGTTACAAGCGTCCACGCGGGAGGGGAGCGAGCGGCCTCACGCGAGCGTCTGTCCCGTCCTCTTCTCCGCGCGGCCAACCCTCTGTAAGAGGGCCCTGGTCCTTCCTTTTATAGGCGCAAGGAGAGGATCCAGGTGTACAATGGGGGGTGTAGCAGTGTGCTAACGTGTCTAGCGGAGGAGAGCTAGCGCCCGAAGTACATGCCATCGTGGCAGCAGGAGAGGTCTTGGCACCCGATTCGTGTAGTGTCGTGGCCGTCGGAGGAGCGCTGGAGCCTGGCGGAAGGACAGCTGTCGGGGCTGTCGAGTCCTTGCTGACGTCCTCTTGCTTCCGTAAGGGGGCTGCGAGCCGCCGTCGTCACAGAGCGTGCGGGGCGCCATCATTACTTGCCTGGCGGAGCGAGCCAGATGGGACGCCGGTCTTGTTCCCCGTAGCCTGAGTTAGCTTGGGGTAGGGTAATGATGGCGCCTCCTGTTGACGTGATCGGTCCGTGGTGCCCTAGGTTGGGCGATGTGGAGGCTCCTCTGAGGTCAGGGTCGAGTCTGTCTTCCGAGGCCGAGGTCGAGTCCGAGCCCCTGGGTTGGGTGAGGCGGAGACCGTTGGCTGAGGCCAGGGCTGAGTCCGAGCCCTGGGGTCGGGCGAAGCGGAGTTCGTCGTCTTCCGGGGCTGAGCCCGAGTCCGAGCCCTGGGGTCGGGCGAAGCGGAGTTCGTCGTCTTCCGGGGCTGAGCCCGAGTCCGAGCCCTGGGGTCGGGCGGAGCGGAGTTCGTCGTCTTCCGGGGCTGAGCCCGAGTCCGAGCCCTGGGTCGGGTGGAGCGGAGTTCGTCGTCTTCCGGGGCTGAGCCCGAGTCCGAGCCCTGGGGTCGGGCGGAGCGGAGTTCGTCGTCTTCCGTGGCTGAGCCCGAGTCCGAGCCCTGGGTCGGGTGGAGCGGAGTTCGTCGTCTTGCGGGGCTGAGCCCGAGTCCGAGCCCTGGGGTCGGGCGAAGCGGGGTTCGTCGTCTTGCGGGGCTGAGCCCGAGTCCGAGCCGTGGGTCGTGCGGAGCGGAGTTCGTCGTCTTCCGGGGCTGAGCCCGAGTCCGAGCCCTGGAGTCGGGCGAAGCGGGGTTCGTCGTCTTACGGGGCTGAGCCCGAGTCCGAGCCCTGGGTCGGGCGGAGCGGAGTTCGTCGTCTTCCGGGGCTGAGCCCGAGTCTGAGCCCTGGGTCGGGCGGAGCGGAGTTTCCTATGGCGCCTGAGGCCGGGCCTGGCGGCTTGTCAGCCTCACTCTGTCGAGTGGCACAGCAGTCGAAGCGGCGCAGGCGGCGCTGTCCTCTTGTCAGACCGGTCAGTGGAGCGGCGAAGTGACTGCGGTCACTTCGGCTCTGTCGACCGGAGGGCGCGTCAGGATAAAGGTGTCAGGCCACCTTTGCATTAAATGCCCCTGCGATTTGGTCGGTTGGCGTGGCGATTTGGCCAAGGTTGCTTCTTGGCGAAGACTGGGCCTCGGGCGAGCCGGAAGTATGTCCGTTGCTGGAGGGGGCCTCGGGCGAGACGTAGATCCTCTGGGGTCGGCTGCCCTTGTCCGAGGCTGGGCTCGGGCGAGGCGTGATCGAGTCCCTCGAATGGACCGATCCTTGACTTAGTCGCACCCATCAGGCCTTTGCAGCTTTGTGCTGATGGGGGTTACCAGTTGAGAATTAGGAGTCTTAGGGGTACCCCTAATTATGGTCCCCGACAACCGGAGTACACAGACGGAGGGAGGGACGAGGACGGAGCACCAGAGCCGGTAGCGACGACCGACGGTCCGACGTTGAGGAGTCGTGGACTCGCGGTCCGACGTCGAGGAGCGTCGCCGTCGAATCGCCTAGGAGTCGCGGTTAGGGTTGTGTGGCCGACGGGTGACGGGTCTGGGGGAGTGGCCGAGTGGGCTGGGCTAGAGAGAGGCCAGGAGGGGTATATCGTTAGTCTGTGGGTTGTGGCTGGCTTACGGGTCGCCACCGCGTGCTGGCCTGTAGCTTGTGCCGGGCCGGACCATAGCACGCGGGCCTACATAGCCGCTGAAACCTGGCCCGCTTAACGGGCCGTGCCGACCCGAACCCGTTACTAACCGTGTCAGATCGTGCTTGGACCAGACTAGAATCGTGTCGGGTCACGGGTCAAACGGGCGGCCCGCACTGTTTGGACATATATAGGCAGAAAGCCGTCCAGGTGTCGCGTACATTGCTCCGTGTCTGTCGCTCGTGGCTACCGCGGTCCTCCAATAGTCCTGTCGACCTGACCTGTGTGTGCGTGGCATCGGAATCGCTTTCACCTGCCACCGCCAGTGTGTCGCGTACCGCTACATGCATCATGTCCAACGACGAGGGATAGAGAACGCGACGTCCTTCTCGCCTCATTGACTGTCTGTCCACGCTTTTTTTAATAAAAAAATTCCCGTTGCTAGCACTGTTGCGCATCTGCCAACCAACAGATCATAGACGCGTCAACGACTTTATCCATTATACGGCCTGCTAACGTACTTTTTCACACATCAACTTTTTATAGGAGTAGGAGTATATATACTAGTATTGTAGTAGTACTCGCAAGCACAGCGCTGGAACACAAGTAGACAACGAACACGGAACACATGCATGGCCGTGCCTGCGCTGCCTCCCGTGCCTTGGCCGGGATGGAACAGGCATCGATCTACATCTACAGAGCCAGCAAGCAGCGCGCGGCCGCTGTTCCCCTTGGGCATTTCGGCGCACTGTTGGCCGGTGTCGTCCTGGTCCTAGGACGTGCCTGCTGCCTAGTCAACGAGGGAGCTGGAGAAGCTGTCTGCGCGCCAGAACACAGTTCAATTTCGATTAGCATGATCTTTCTGTTGGATCTTTTATGGACTTGGCCCATTTATTGAATAAACTCTAAGGTGTGTAATGGTGGAGAATAACAATAGTACCACATTGGAAGTCCAAAAGTCTTTTGGCTTGACTTATATGGTGGGATTTATTCCACTTAACTTGAGAAGTCAAGAAATGGACAAGGGCGTGCCACACGCGCGCGCGCCGCCGCCGCCGGCCGGGCCGGGCGAGGCGAGGCGAGCGGGGTGTGGTGTGGTTGTGTTAATTTTTAGCACTCACTAACTGCGTTAACCTTTCAGTTGCCTGTCTCTTCGTCAGCCAGCCGAGTGACCCTTCTCCTTCAGCTGGCCTACTCATGACATGACTCGGCTAGAGCTGACCGACTCTTGGCGTGACTCGGCGACCTTTCTCCTTCAGCTTCCCTCTGCGAGAGGTTAAATAGAGGAGCACCCTGTCACTCGGAACACGCGAGAAAACACTTTCAGAATCACAGTGCCTCCGAAGCCGGTGTCGTTTGAGACCTTGCACGGGGGATCGGCAATTAGGTTTTTGGGGAGCGGGGATCTGGATCATCAGAGCGCATGGGAGGGTATGATCAGTTTATTTACTTACTGTTTTGTGTTCTGGAGATTATATATGTTTCATATATTTATCTATGTTGTTTCATATGTAGGAATGATTTTATCTTATCTGTTTTGTCTTATTATAATATGATAGATCTGTCTGTTTTAATTTTACAGTCATGCTGTTTATATTACTATCTGTTTATTTTCAATTGTTCAGTCAGTTTACATGTTTATCGTATTTATATGATTTATATAATTTATATGCTTTATGTTCTCATGATCCATATTGTTATGGATATATTTGATGTCATGATTAATTATCTTTTATATGTCATCATCATAATATTAATTTATGGAATTAAAATGATACGGAAAATACCTATAAGTCTAACAATCCAAAAACCTAATCTTAGGCATTTTTCTATCAGAGGTTTTGCTGCTGTGCTAAAGCCTGATCCTTTTGATGGTAAAAACTTCTTGATATGGAAAGCTAAAATGGAATTGTGGCTAACTGCAATGTCTTGTTTTCATGCCGCTGAGGGCAAGCCTGCCAACTTACCTCCTGAGGATGAGGCTAAGTTTAAGGCTGAAGACAACCTCTTTCGAGGTGCAGTGATTAGCGCACTTGACACAAAATTCCAGAAAAGCTATATCATCCTTCCCACGGGGAAAGAGCTGTGGGATGCTCTTGTTGGAAAGTTTGGAGTTACTGACGCTGGTAGCGAGCTGTATCTCATGGAGCAGCTGTATGACTACAAGATGGTTGAGAACCGATCTGTAGTGGAACAAGCTCATGAGTTTCAGGCACTAGCTAAGGAACTCGAACTTTTTCCTTGTCCTTTGCCTGACAAGTTTGTGGCTGGCGGTATAATCGCCAAGTTGCCACCTTCTTGGAAGGACTTTGCTACCTCTCTCAAACATAAGAGACAAGAGTTCAATGTGGAAGAGCTCATTGGTACTCTTGATGTTGAGGAAAGGGCTAGAACAAAGGACAGTGGAAAAGGTGTTGAGACCTCTACTGCTAATGTGGTGCAGAAGAGAAACTTCCGCAAGTTTAACAAGAAGAAAAACCAGAACAAACCAGAGAACGCGAATAAACCTGTTCAAACATCACAGTTTAAAAAGAAGAACAACAATAACAAGGGAAAGGGAGGATGCTTTGTCTGTGGCAGTGATCAACATTGGGCAAGAGAGGGTCCTGATCGCAAGTTCACTCAAGACAAGAAATCAGCTAATGTTGTAACCACTGAAACTGAAGATGGAACATCTGGGTATGGTAATTCTTTACCATTTGTTCTTTCAGTCTGTAATTCACCTGAGTGGTGGATGGACAGTGGTGCAAACATTCATGTGTGTGCTGATGCCTCTATGTTCACTTTCTATCAGGTCGGGAGGTCTTGCGCCTTGTTAATGGGAAATGGGTCGCGTGCTCATGTTCTTGGTGTTGGTACGATCATTCTGAAGTTTACTTCGGCAAAGACGGTGCCATTGAAGAGCGTGCAGCATGTGCCCTCTATCAAGAAGAATCTCGTTAGCGTTTCGATGCTATGTCGAGATGAATATAAAGTTGTTCTTGAGTCTAATAAATGTGTTGTGTCGAAACATGGTACTTTTGTTGGTAAAGGATATGACTGCGGAGGCTTGTTCCGCTTATCACTGAATGATGTGTGTAATAAACTGGTGAATTCTGTTAATTTTTCTGATGAGTCAGATTTATGGCATTCACGTTTTTGTCATGCAAGCTTTGGCTGTCTTATGCGGTTAGCAAATATAAATTTAATTTCTAAATTTAACTTGGTCAAAAAGTCTAAGTGTCATGTGTGTGTTGAATCAAAACAACCCCGCAAGCCTCATAAGGCTGCTGAGGCGAGGAGTTTGGCACCTCTAGAACTTGTTCATTCTGATCTGTGCGAGATGAATGGAATTTTGACAAAAGGTGGTAAAAGATACTTTCTCACTTTTATAGATGACTCCACTAGATTTTGTTATGTGTATCTCTTAAAAACAAAAGATGAAGCGTTCAATTATTTTAAGGCCTATAAAGCTGAAGTTGAGAACCAACTTGAGAGGAAAATAAAACGGTTAAGGTCTAATCGAGGTGGAGAGTATTTCTCTAATGTGTTCGATGAGTTCTGCGTGGAACATGGTATTATTCATGAGAGGACACCGCCATTCTCACCACAATCCAATGGGATTGCTGAAAGGAAAAACTGCACTCTAACAGATTTGGTGAATGCCATGTTGAGTACAGCGGGATTATCCAAGGCATGGTGGGGTGAGGCGATTTTGACAGCATGTCATGTCCTGAATAGAGTTCCAACAAAAAACAAAGAGATCACTCCATTTGAGGATTGGGAAAAGAGAAGATTAAATCTCTCATATTTGCGCACTTGGGGTTGCTTGGCTAAAGTGAATGTGCCAATCAACAAAAAGCGTAAACTTGGGCCTAAAACTGTTGATTGTGTATTCCTTGGGTACTCTTTTCACAGCACTGGGTATAGGTTCTTAATTATAAAATCTGATGTGCCTGATATGTATGTTGATACTATCATGGAATCAAGAGACGCGACATTTTTTGAGAATGAGTTTCCCATGAAGAATACACCTAGTGATACAAGTCATGAGACAATAATTCCCCATGAGCACGAAATGTCGATTCCTATAGATCATGCTGAGGATTCTCACGTGCACATCCCTGAGGAGGATGACACTATAGTCACTCGAAAGAGCAAGAGACAGAGGGTTGCAAAATCCTTTGGTAATGACTTTATAGTGTACCTTGTGGAAGACACACCAACTACCATTAGTGAGGCATGAAAGCATCTAGGCCCCTGGTTGGTTTTAGTGATTAATGACAACGTAATATTATATGTGACTAACGTGTGTTTTGCAGAGACAAATGGTAAGTTAGGTCGCATGACAGGTAGAAGTACTACAACGGTGAAAACAATCCCGGAGATAAGAACTCGAAGCGACGGCTAAAACGACGAAACAAAAGGCAAAGGTCTACGGAGTCCGAGTGTCAAGGAGATGTGGACACTCGAGATTTAGTTAGGTCTTTTATTCTCTTTTAGCCGTACTATAAAGAGGGGTTGTCGATGAGTAGTTTGACCAAGAGAGTTCTAGTGTAGTGTTGGTGCACAATCACACTCACATACAGTGCTAGGTGTCACTCTAGAACTCACTCACAAGTTAGAACGAAAACCGATTTGAAAATCAGCTGAAAAACAAGAAGTAGGGTTTCTGTCCCTGGGGGCACCGGACTGTCCGATGTGCACCGGACTGTCCGGTGCACCCTCTGCCAGGTGGGGCCAGGATGGTCCGAGGAAGAAGCTTCCTCCATAGAAAACCTGAGAGCGCCTGTTTCAGAGTTGAATTTTAGTGGCGCACCGGACATCGCACCGGACTGTCCAGTGTGCACCGGACAGTGACTGTTCACTGTCCGGTGTGCCATGAGTCCAACGGCTAGCTGTCAGAACTAGCCGTTGGAAACGACCGTTGGCGCACCGGTGGCGCACCGTTGGCGCACCGGTGGCGCACCGGACTGTCCGGTGCGCCAGTGCGCAGAAAGTTGCCTGTAACGACTAGTTGGTGGGTGAGGGCTATTTATACCCCTTCCACCCACCATATTCAATGTCTTGCACTCCACATTTATTCCAGCACATTGCTAGAGCATTGCAAGCACCAAAAGCCTAGTGAGGAGATTAGAGAATCTTAATCCGCGTTTGTTCCTCATTAGCGCTAGCGAGAGCCACCTAGAGCACACACCACTTGCATTAGGCTTTTCTTGGTCAAGCGAAAGTCTACGGCTTGTTACTCTTGGTGATCGGCATCACCTAGACGGCTTGGTGGCGTTGGGAGCTCGGTGATCACAGTGAAGATCTTGTTGGTGACCCGACTCAAGTTTGTAAGCGGTCTCGAGGGATCCACCGCGCCAGAGTGGCAAAGGATCATCTCGTAGTGAGCACTTGGTTCTTGCGAGGACCAAGGGGGAGCAATACCCTTGCGCGGGTGCTCCAACAAGGACTAGTGGAGAGTGCCGACTCTTCGATACCTCGGGAAAAATTGGAGGAGACTTCTAAACCTTGCTTTACATTCCGCACTTAATTCAAGCACTTTACATTGTGTATTTGTTTAGCAAGTATTTGAAGTATTGTCTTAGCATTGTTACATTTCTAGTATTATATTCTTAGTGCTAGTTGTTGGGGTGAAGTTGGGCTCTTGATTAGCTCTTGCTTAGTTTTTAATTAGTGTTGATTTTTAGAAAAGCCCAATTCACCCCCCTCTTGGGCATCGTGATCCTTTCAATTGGTATCAGAGCCTTGTTGCTCGTAGATTAGCTTAACCGCTAGAGTTACGATGTCCGGTGGGGATGGACCTCCTCCCGCTTTTGATGGTGACGATTTTCCTTATTGGAAAATTCGTATGGAAGCATACTTAGAGGCTATAGACATTGGTGTCTATAAAGCCGCCACACAAGGATTCCCCGAACCTAGAGATCGCACAAATCTTGTAGGTGATGAGTTCAATTATGAGAAATGGAATGCTAAGGCCAAAAACACCCTTTTTAGAGGCCTTTGCAAAGATGTGTTCAATAGAGTAAGAAATCATAAAAATGCTCATGATTTGTGGATGGACATTTGTGCTCTACACGAAGGAACTAGAAGTGAGCGTGAGGAGAGATATCACATAGCCATGCGAAAGTTAAATTCTTTTGAAATGCTTACTAATGAAAATGCAAATGCTATGTACTCACGTCTCAATATTCTTGTAGAGGAAGTTAATGGATTGGGGCTTACTCAAATCTCACAACCGGATGTTGTGAGGAAGATTCTCAGTGTCCTCCCAATAGACAAATATGGACACATTGTCACTGTGCTACATCAAATGGATCTTTCAGTTACCACACCTACACAGATTTTGGGAAAGATCAATGCCCATGAAATGTACATGCACATCAACGACAAAGAAGAATCATCTTCCAAAAGAAAGGATTTGGCTCTCAAAGCAAATCATGAAAGAAAAGGAAAAGCAAAAATACAAGTTGAGGAAGAATCCTCAAGTGATGATGACCTTGATGCAAACATTGCCTTGATGGTAAGGAAGACCACCAAGATGTTGAAGAAGCTAAATAGAGAAGGCATCAAATTTGATTCAAGAAAGAAGAAATTCTTTTCCAACAAAAGAAAGCCCATTTCTGAGATGGACTGCTACAACTGTGGTGAGCTCGGTCATCTTGCTCATCAATGCAACAAGCCCAAGAAGAATAAGTTCAAGGGCAAGAAAGAAGATGACAGCGATGATGAAAAGAAGGAAAACAAATTCTTCAAGAGGAAGGATGGGAAGCAAAAGAGGTTCCACAAGAAGAAGAATGTAAAGGCATATATTGTTGGCGACTGGCTCACCGACATCGAATCATCAAGTGGGTCTTCTTCAAGTGAAGAAGAGAATGATGAAAAAGTTGCCGCCATCGCCGGGGACTTCTCTTCACCACCACCATCGCCATCATCAACTTCTCACCTATGCCTCATGGCTAGGGGTGAACGGAAGGTGAACTACAAGACCGGTGGGAGTCATTGGGTTATTGACAGTGGATGCACACAACATATGACAGGCAACCCACGGATGTTCACCTCACTGGATGAAAATGTTGATGGTCAAGATAAAATCACATTTGGAGACAATTCAAAAGGAAAAGTGCAAGGACTTGGCAAGGTGGCAATCTCAAATGATCTATCAATATCAAATGTTCTCTTAGTTGCACCTTTGAGCTTCAATTTATTATCAGTGGGTCAACTCTGTGATCTTGGACTTCAATGCTTATTCACTCCAACAGAGGTTATTGTAACAAAGATGGATGATGAATCAATGGTGTTCAAAGGTTTTAGGTACAACAACCTCTACTTAGTGGATTTCACTTCAGAAGATGCAGACTTAAGAACTTGCCTCTTCACCAAAGCTTCACTTGGATGGCTCTGGCATAGGAGGCTTGCACATGTTGGGATGAGCACACTCAAGAAGGTATTAAAGAAAGATATGGTTAGAGGATTAAAGGATGTGGTGTTTGAAAAAGACAAGCCATGCAGTGCATGTCAAGCTGGAAAGCAAGTTGCTAATACACATCCTACTAAAGCTTTCATGTCAACATCAAGGCCACTGGAACTACTTCATATGGATTTATTTGGACCTACAAATTATGTAAGTGTCGGTGGCAACCTCTACTGTCTAGTGATTGTTGATGACTTCTCAAGATACACTTGGGTGTTCTTTCTCCATGACAAATCTGAAGTTGCATCTATATTTAAGAAGTTTGCCAAGAAAGCACAAAATGAATTTGATTGCAAGATCAAGAAGATTAGAAGTGACAATGGCAAAGAATTTGACAACACCAACATTCATGAGTACTGTGATGAAATTGGGATCAAGCATGAAGTATCTGCAACATACACACCTCAACAAAATGGAGTTGTTGAAAGGAAGAACAGGACCTTGATCACACTTGCAAGAACAATGATTGATGAGTATAACACACCGGAGAGGTTTTGGGCCGAAGCTGTCAACACTGCTTGTTATGCATCAAACAGGCTATTTCCTCACCGGCTACTTGCGAAGACTCCTTATGAACTGCTAAATGGGAAAAAGCCAGACGTCTCCTTCTTCTGGGTGTTCGGGTGCAAATGCTACATCTACAAGAAACGCCATCATCTAGGGAAGTTTCAAAGACGTTGTGATATTGGTTTTCTTTTGGGTTATTCATTAAAGTCCAAAGCATATCGAGTATTCAACCATGCCACTGGCGTGGTAGAAGAAACATATGATGTGGAATTTGATGAGACTAATGGCTCCCAAGGAGCACTTGAAAATCTTGATGATGTAGGTGATGAGCCACTTAGGGAAGCAATGAAGAACATGCCTATTGGAGCTATCAAACCAAAAGAAGATGAAGAAGAGGTGCAAATCATTGGCATGCCTTCTTCATCAAATGTACCACAAGATGATGAAAAAGATGAGAGGCATGCAAATGAAGATACATTTGTCTCTCATGAACAAGCAAGGGTACAAGCCAAAGATGTTGATGCTCCAGGATCTTCTTCCCAAGTGGTTGATAGGATAAACTCATCACTACTTCAAGCTCATCCTCAAAACCAAATCATCGGGAGTCCTTCACAAGGGGTTATTACTCGATCACATAGACATGCTTCTTTTATTGAACATCACTCTTTTGTTTCTTGTGTTGAGCCTACTTGTATAGATGAGGCGCTACAGGATCCGGACTGGGTGAATGCCATGCATGAAGAACTTAACAACTTCACCCGTAACGAAGTTTGGACCCTGGAGAAGCCCCCACAAGATGCAAGAATCATTGGAACAAAGTGGGTGTTCATAAACAAATAGGATGATCAAGGTGTGATTGTAAGAAACAAGGCAAGACTTGTTGCAAAGGGATTCTCTCAAGTTGAAGGCTTAGATTTTGGAGAGACCTTTGCACCGGTTGCTCGACTGGAAGCCATCCGTATCCTACTTGCATATGCATCATGCTATGATATAAAACTTTATCAAATGGATGTAAAAAGTGCATTTTTAAATGGCTTCATAAATGAACTTGTATATGTTGAGCAACTGCCTGGATTTGAAGACCCTAGATATCCTAACCATGCTTACAGGTTGTCCAAGGTGCTATATGGGCTAAAGCAGGCTCCAAGGGCTTGGTATGAGCGCCTTCGCGACTTCCTCATCGAAAAGGGCTTCAAGATCGGGACCGTCGACACAACTCTTTTCACAAAGAAACATAACGGTGATATTTTCATTTGTCAAGTATATGTTGATGATATAATCTTTGGCTCGACAAATGACTGTCATTGCAAGGAATTTGGTGAGTTGATGTCGAAGGAGTTCGAGATGTCAATGATTGGTGAGCTAACGTACTTCCTCGGCTTTCAAGTCAAGCAAATGAAAGATGGTAACTTTCTCTCACAAGAGAAGTATACCAAAGACTTGTTGAAAAGGTTCAACATGGAGAAGTGCAAACCAATCAAGACCCCCATGCCTACAAATGGACATCTCGACTTAGATGAGGGAGGTAACCCGGTTAATCAAACTCTCTACCATTCTATGATTGGTAGTTTATTGTACCTTACCGCATCTAGGCCCGATATTATGTTTAGTGTCTGCATGTGTGCTAGATTTCAATCTAATCCTAAGAAAGCTCATCTTCGAGCTGTTAAGAGAATTCTTAGGTATCTCAGGCACACCACAAGCGTTGGTCTGTGGTATCCCAAAGGAGCTACTTTTGATTTAATTGCTATTCCGATTCGGATTATGCCGGTTGCAAAATTGATAGGGAAAGTAAATCTGGGGGATGCCATCTGCTTGGTAGATCACTAGTTTCATGGACATCCAAAAAGCAAAATAGTGTTGCCTTGTCAACTGCCGAAGCGGAGTACATTGCCGCAGGTGCTTGTTGCACACAAATTTTATATATGAAACAAACTCTTCTAGACTATGGAGTAGTTCTAGAAAAGGTACCTTTGTTGTGTGATAATGAGAGTGCTGTTAAAATTGCTAATAATCATGTACAACACTCTCGCACCAAGCACATTGATATCCGTCATCACTTCCTTAGAGATCATGTTGCTAAAGGAGATATCATTTTAGAAGGAGTGAGGTCGGAAGATCAATTAGCGGATATTTCACTAAGCCACTTGATAAGACCCGCTTTTGCATGTTGAGGAATGAACTAAATATTCTTGATCTCAGAAATTTTATGTAAAATGTCAAATGGTGTTGTCAAGCTTGCATTGCATGTTTAAATTTCTTGTATTGCATCAAGGGCTTGTCTAACCTAGTTGAGATAACCGCCAACAAAGCGAGTGAAAAAGCTTAACTCGGGTCAAACTTGACAAGTCCTAGTTTTAAGCTTTTAGCACTTAAATTCTTACTTGTTATGCAATTGTTGGTTCTTGAAATATGCATGAGGTACTGCACTTAGGGGGAGTATTCAAAACTCAAATCACTCATGAAAACCCCTAGTGCAAGCCAAAATGCAAATTTCATCATTTGCTTATTTTCTCTAAAAATTATCTAGCCTATGGCAAAATATTTTGAAAAGTATATGAGGGTGCCAATACCTGTCCCAACAAGTGTTATTTTGTGTGATTCTAAGTTGGGATTTGGTTTGGTTGGAAGTTAAATAGAAAAATTCAAAATTTTCCAATCTTCCCTCTGTCTGGGCTCACCGGACAGTCCGGTGTGCACCGGACACTGCACTGTGCAATGTCCGGTGCACCGGCAGCCGCGCGCTAAAAATCCTTTTTCCTGTGCGCTGTCCGGTGGTTCACCGGACAGCTACTGTGCGCTGTCCGGTGTGCACCGGACAGGCACTGTAGACTGTCAGGTGCGCCCATATCGCGTTTTAAAAAAAGGCCTCCAGCCCGAGACCGAGCCAGAGGCTCATTTCACCAGCGCTCTCTCTCTGTCTCTCTGGCGATTCCCTCTCCCCCACCGGCGACCTCCCCTCTCCGGCGACCACCGGCGATCCCACGACGACCTTGTGCTTCTCTTCATCCCTCCTCGGTGAGCAGCCTCTTTCCTCCCCTCTGCTTCTCTCTCTCTGTTTCTCTAGACAGACAGTGCCACCCCCTTGTGTATCAAATCCAAATCTTGTGAATTCCTGTCAAATCCAGTGAATCCAAAAGGTGGAATGTGTTCAATTGTCCCCATTGAGTATCCCTGCAGGTTACTAGCTCCCTTTGGGAGGGTTTCACAACCTAATTTGCCTCAATCTCCCAAAACCTAATTCATCGCACGCCATGTGTTCGGTGAAATGCCCAAACCAACCAAAAATGCTCCAATTGAACCCAAATTTTTCAGGCACCTTCACAACACTTCCATTAACATACTTGCCAAATTTCACGCCAATCCGAGATTCCAGGCTTAAATTTCACCAAATTCCCCGTTTCGAGCGATCGTTTCCGAGCCGAGTGCCCAAATCTCTTTTTCTTCGCCTAAATTCAAACCAAGCACACACTTCACTCATATTCACCTATATAAACCTATTCGTGAAGTATCGGCTCAATTCCATGTCGTTTCGTGCCTCAATTCGAATTTCACACCTCCTATGGCACTATTTATCATTCAAATGTCGTTTTCACACCGTTTGACCTATCGATCGTCTCGTCTCGCGTTTTCTGTGTCATCTTCCTTTGTGTATGTATTTATTCACATTTCATATACTTATGACTATGTGACTAATACGTGCTCACCTCTTCTGTCATTTCAGTGACCTTGATTGCCCGTGTGTCGTCTCCTGTCCTGCCTGGATCGTCACCTCTCGTGTGAGCTTTCCAGGTAGTCATCTCATCCTTTGCTAATCTATCGGACATTTTCGCTCTGTGCTTAGTCACTCTCTCTCATTTGCAGACATCAGTTCAGGATGCCGCGCACGAAGAATGTGTCGGCGCCAGGGGGAGGCGATGACGAGGATCCTCGTCGCCCCTTCAGGCAAGTCAAGGGCAAGACAGTCTACTTAGAGCAGCAGGAAGGCCGCAAGAAGCGGCGTACGGACAGAGCAGCCCGTGCAGCGGCAGCAGCTGTAGCAGCCGCTGCGCAGGCCGAGCTTGGAGATCAGCCGCAGACTCCGTCAGATCAGATCGCATACCGTGTTCGTCGTCTCGCCTCCCGGCCTCGCTCCTCCACTCACACCTCTGCTTCCACTCCGCCACCCACTCTGCCTGCTCCCGTCACTCCTGTTGTGCCATCCACCACCACAGCCATACCCGCTACCTCCTCTACGCCAGCTTCCACTGCTCCTCCTCCTCCTCCCGCTCCCGCTTCAGCTCCTCCTGTCCCTCCACCTCGATTCCGGGAGCGCGATGAGACTGAGGTACAACCACTTGATGCGGATCCTAGACTATTTGACCTTCAGCGTGCTACAGCGGCACGGGTACGTAGGTTCAGATACGTACCCGTGGAGTCTTGGTTACCAGCTCAGAGGGACCCTGCAGCAGTTGATCTATTCAGCACACGTATTCAGGAGTCGTTTTTCAGAGCTCAGATGTCTGCTCAGATAGCTCTGCGAGTGCACCGGCTTTTGGATCTTCCAGCCTTTCTGCTTGCAGCCGGTGCTGACTCTGAGGCGCACCTCACATATCTGCCTGGCCTTCTGACCCTTTTGACTTCCAGCGGCAGGTATGTTGAGGAGTGGGTACGAGTCTTCTACGCCTCTGTATGGATAGTGTTGGAACTTGCTATCAGTCGCAAGAAGGCCAACAGGGGTGAACAGTGTAGACAGTAGGGTTACGCGTGGGATGGCAAATAGCTCTGTTAACCAGGCCTCTCACGGGCACTGTGCGGGGGTATTTATAGGTACCTGAACGCCCAGCGCCTTGTGTTAAGGACGCATGTGCCCTCAGCTACCTAGGTTATCCCCAGAATATTCCCATAAAGCAGGGTTACAGACTGTAATTACAGGGATGCCTTTACAAATTAGGCCCGTAACACGCGGCGGCCACGCAGGGCCCGTTACAATGGGCCGGATCGCACGTGGGCCTCTGAGCTGGACGAGGCTGCACTGTGGGATGCCTTCGTCGCCGGTCTTCGTCTGGTGCCGATCAAGCGAAGGGTGTCCCTGCCTGCTTTGTCTCTGTCAGAGCAGCGGCTGAGCAGCGGAGACTTCGAGCGAAGGGTGGCATTTCTGCCTTCGCTCCAACATTTGCCCTCTGAGGGACCAGTTCGACAAAGTCACCTGGTGCCGAAGACGTCGCTAGATGGCGGAGACGCTGCCCTCGCTCGAAGTGGTTCCGCGGGGGTTTTTGATGTGACCGTTGATTGACGGCGTACTGTTGGATTGCGGGTTTCCCGAAGCACCGCGCCCTGTTGGATTACGGGTTTCCCGAAGAGCCGCGCCCTGCCTATAAAAGGGGGCGGGGCCCGGCGCTTTTTGAACTTTACTTTCCACGCTCCACGAAAACCCTAGCCGCCCGCCGTCTTGCTGCTCGTCTGCCCGCCGTGCTCTTGTTCGCCGGAGATCTGGCGCGAGTGAAGCAGACTGCCCGCCGCCGTCGACAGTACGTAGCGATGCCGTCCTCCTCTTCTTCCGCTGCCGCTACACCGCCGGCCGGTTCCTCGCCGTCAGCCGCCGCCTCGTCGGAGGAGACGTTGAGTAGTTTGATGGCGGAGGATTTGCGCGCCGGCGATTCTGTTGATTTCGGCGTGTCGCGAATGTCGTCGGCCCGCGTGGAGGATATGCAGCGGTTGGGCTACTTCGGCGGCGGAGTTGCTCGTGCCCCGGGGAGAAAGTCCCCGAGCCGGAGGGCGAGTTGGTTGTTTTCGAGGCGTTTTTCGCCGCGGGTCTCCGCTTGCCTGCACACCGGTTTGTTGGCGAAGTCCTGCGCAGGTTCAACGTGCAGATACATCAGCTGACGCCGAATGCCGTGGTGGCCCTGTCGAAGTATGTCTGGGCGACGACTTCGTACGGCGGACAGCCATCGGTCGAAGTTTTTGCGAAGCATTATTGTTTACACTGGCAGAAGAGGATGATCGGGGACGAAGTTGCTCAGTTTGGGTCCTGCACATTCACGCCGAAGACCGGCAAGACCACGATGCAGGTAGTCGAGTTGGTTCCTTGCGCCCGCAACAAGTGGGGCAACTGGAATGAATTTTGGTTTTGCGTTGCTGAGGGTACCGTCGAAGGCCACGAGGGACTTCCCGTGTCCGAGATGTGCTCTCATTTTTACTCGGCGTACCCGCCCTTTGAAGTGGCGGAGGATGATGTGGACGAAGGGGCCCTTCGGTGTGCCGCCGGCCAGAGCAGTGGGCGCGACTTGGTTGAAGAGTTTGTGGCGTACGGGGTATGGCCCTTGGCGCATGGTTGGGCGTTGGGCGAAGTATGCCCTCGCCAGATGCCTTTCCGTGGTGGAAAGGTGGTGCGGAGTCCCGCCTTCGCGCTAAATCTGCGAAACCGTGATCCGGCCGCCTTTGTGCGTGAGGCGGAGGATGAGGCGGTGCGGCTTGTTGGGCGTTATGTGCCGAGGACAGAGGGCCAGCGCAGCTGGGAGATCCGCGGGTCGAATGACCGTCTGAATAGGGTCTTCGAATTGAACCAACTGCCATATGACGGGTACCCTGGTCAAGACGATGCGGACCACCGAGGGAAGAAACAGGTGGTGGAGGCTAAAGACGACCCTACGCCGGCGGCCGCCCCATCCTCTAAGAAGAGGAAACTAGGTACTGCCATGGGAGGACTTGGGGTTTCCGATGGCTTTGCTAGAGAGTTGATGAGGACGTGCGCGGCCCCGGGGGAAAGGATGTCTTCGCCCGAGCTCTGGGAGTCTTCGGCTCGGATGCTGAAGGTTACCGGGGGTTGCTGGCCTAGGAATGTTTCTATCCCCCGCGCGGCCAGCGGGGACGTTTTTACATCTCGCATGGTTCGCAAATGGAGAGTTTTTCCTTACGGGCGGAATATTGCTGCTGTTGTGTCGGCAGTGATGGACAAGGATCGCCAGGGGGCTGCACAAAAGCGCCAGGCGGCTGTCAGGCTTGTTGAAGCTAGGCCAAAGAGGCAAAAGCGGGGGTCGGCGAAGGCTGCGGCCCCCGGCGGAGGCAAGCCGCCGCTGGCGGCGAAGTCAGGCGTCCCTGCATCTAGCAAGGCGCCAGAGGCAGCGGCGGGCGCCGGAGGCTCCAAACCGGCGAAGGCTGTGCCGCCGCCCAGCAGGGTGGCGGAGGCCGCGAAGGCGGCCCGAGCGTTGCCGTCGGCAGGCAAGCGTGTCGCCGACTTCGCCACCGACATTTGTGTGGAGGACTATCTTGGTGGTAAGTCGCTGGCTCTTCTTTTTTTAATGTATTATTATTTTTTCGTTGATACGTTGCAGGGTCGGACGAGGGCCAACTTGTTATAGTTGCGCCTGCCGCGGCGACAGCGGTTGCTGCCGCAGCGCCGAAGGCGAAGGGCGGGGCTCTTAGCGCCGGGGGCGAGGTGGCGGCCCTCGCGGCTGTGAGGGATGAGGCGGGCGCTGCGTCCCGCCGGCTAAAGGAGGTGGTGGAGTCGCTAAGTCAGGTCCGCTGAGCCGGACTTCGCTCTCTCTCTCTCTTTTTTTTTAACGGGGTCGTGGTCTTATGCGTGTTGTGCAGGTGGCTGACTTTGCCAACCGCACGGCGTCGGGGGCCCTCACGACAGTTGTGTCTGCCGAAGTCGAGAGACTTCGGACACAACATGCTGACGCCGTCCGAGAGAAATCGGCCGCCGACAGCAAGTGCCGCAAGCTGGCGGACAAGGTGGCCGCACTGGAGGGAGAGAAGGCTGACCTCCGGCGCTAATTGGCGGGGGAGAGGAGGGAGACCAACGAGGCCCTCGCCAAGGCGCAAGCTTCGCAGGCGGAGGCCAAGCTGGCCCGAGCGGAGGGAAATATTGCCAGGGAGCGCGCCGAGCAGCTGCAGGAGCGGCTCATCGCCCTGGAGAGCCGCGTGGAGCGGGCCGAGGCCGCGATGCGAGCGGAGGCCGAACGGACGCGCACACAGCTTGTGAGCACATATCGTGAGCTGGGTGCGCGGACCGGTGACTTCGAAGTGCCGGACTGAGAGTTCGGGCTTCGCTGTCTGGAATGGGTGCAGGAAGAACTGCAGGAACTCCCCGCTGTCGTGGGGGGGGGTTCATGTCGTACGCCTCCCTGGTCACCTACGAGGGGGCGATGAACGCGCTCTCCTGCGAAGGGTGCCGGCACTTCGAGGTCTTCGACCAGGCGGATGAAGATTTTGATCGAGATGTCTATAAGGTTGAAGACCTCGTGGTGAAGGATTCTGCCGGGGCCCTCTACGACCGGATGTGGGGGCCGCACGGTCGCGAGGTGGTCAGGGAGCGGGCGGAGACGGCGATGGCTCAGGTAACATTTTCGTTTGTTTGGCGTTTGTTGGATGTGGGGTGTGCGTGTGTTTGCTGAATTTTGCGTGTTTTGTCTTAGGCGTTGCGTGGCGAGCGGGTGGACGACCTCGGGGCGTTGAACAGCGCGCTGCCTGACCCGGAGCCGACCCCTGCGTAGGCCGTGTCCGGGGTCGCCCTGGAGCCAACCCCGGAGACCGTGGAAGACGCACCGGATGCCCCCACATCCGCAGCGGCCGGCGAAGACCTGCCCCCGAAGGTGGCTGAAGGCGCACCTGATGCCCCCGCGGCTGCTGCGCCGAGTGCTGAAGATCCCGCGGCGGTGGCGGCAGAAACAACAGCGGAAGCAGCGGCGGAGCCAATGGTGGAGGCTTCCGCAGCGCCAGGGCCTTCGCAGGTGGCGTAGTGGGTGTATAGGGTTGGGGAATTTTGGATATGTTGCTGAACTTTGGTTGCTGCGCAGGTTCAAGATTTTGGGCCTGCGCACGCAACCGCTACTACTGAATTTTTGGCGGCTTCGACCGCGGAAGGTGGTAATGAATATGGTGGATCTGCATCTGAGTTTTTTGATTTTACTGACTCTAGGAGCTCGGTTGAGTGGACTGAGGAGTCGTCGAAGGAGGGCTTGGACTATTTTGCGGCCTTGGACGTGGCCGCGGCGGAGGCCTCGCCACATGCCGCGGACGCGCAAGATGTGCCAGGTCCTAGCACCGGGCGCCGACGGCGAAGGGCGGTTGCAAAGCGTAGGGTTAGTACGGAGGAAAGGGGTCGGCTTCGTGTGAGTAGGGCTGGTCGGCAGGAACTGTTGTCTTTGCCCGCCGCCGCGAGTACGGGGGAACGGGAATTGCGGAGTCTTTTTGCGGGTGAGGAGCTTAGGATAATGTTATTTAATTATAGGGAGATGGGAATTATTCCTAAGGTTGAGCCGATGTAGAGTGTGGTGCCCTCGCTTGTATATGTGTAAAGGCTTGTAAGATGAAGTCGTGTGCCCTCGCTTGCCTGTGCCTGCGAAGGCGTTGTGTACCTTGTCTTGGTATGGTTTGTTATGCTGTGCTGGTGTGATTATAGTCGGTCTTAGCGCGGATGGTTTGATGATGTCGTTTCTGCTTTTGTTGTACTAGTTCGGTTGCGCCCTTAGGCGGCTTCTGCGTGAATAGCCTTCGCGATAGGCTTCGGTTTTTTTCGCACTTGTTGTGCTAGTCCGGCTGCACCCTTAGGCGACTTCTGCGCGGATAGTCTTCGCGATAGACTTCGGGGTTTTTCGCACTTGTTGTGCTAGTCCGGCTGCACCCTTAGGCGACTTCTGCGCGGATAGTCTTCGCGATAGACTTCGGGTTTTTTTCGCACTTGTTGTGCTAGTCCGGCTGCACCCTTAGGCGACTTCTGCGCAGATAGTCTTCGCGATAGACTTCGGGTTTTTTCGCACTTGTTGTGCTAGTCCGGCTGCACCCTTAGGCGACTTCTGCGCGGATAGTCCTCGCGATAGACTTCGGGGTTTTTTCGCACTTGTTGTGCTAGTCCGGCTGCACCCTTAGGCGACTTCTGCGCGGATTTGTCGCACGCGAGGGTGGCTAGCGCTTAGCCTCGCGGTGACCTCGAATTGGTCGAATGTCGAAGACCGTCGTCGCGGTCTTTTTTCGACGCATGTTTTTGCGGGGGATTTTTCACACATATATTACATGGCTCCGCCTCGTTAAAAACCTCACCCCCCGGGAGGAAAAGAGTGCGGGCCGGTACAAGATTGTTTTTGGCGAATTACAAGGGCAGAATCAGCCCTGATGAGTCAAACAAAAAAATTGCGGAGGTTGTCGATGTTCCAGGAGTGCTCCAGGTCCTCGCCGTTTGGCGTTGTGAGCCTGTAAGCGCTGGGGGAAGCTTTTGTCTTGACTATAAAGGGGCCCTCCCACTTGGGCTCCAGCTTGCCCCTGGACTCCGAACGAGCTGTTCGGACGAGTACGAGGTCCCCTTCGCTGAACTCCCTCGGGATGACTGCGTGGTCGCGCCATGCTTTGGTCTGGGCTTGGTATTTGTTTAGGGCCTGTAGGGCGAAGACCCGGTCTCCGTCAATGAGATCTTTTGAAGTTGGCTCGTCCACGTCGGGGACGGCTGACGGAACCGTTCGCGGGGACCCATGCTTTATTTCTTGTGGGGTCATGGCCTCCGATCCGTATAGAAGTCGGAAGGGAGTAAACCCAGTAGCCCTGCATTCAGTCGTGTTTAGTGCCCAGACTGCCTCAGGTAACAAGTCGGTCCATCTGCCCTTCTTTTCATCAAGGAGCATCTTCTTGACAGCTGTGAAGATTTTCCCATTGGCTCGTTCCACGACCCCGTTGGACTGCGGATGATAAACTGAAGCGAAGGCTAGCTTGGTGCCAATGGAGAAACAAAAATCCTTGAAGTCCTGGTTGTCAAACTGCTTGTCGTTGTCAACTGTTAGTTCAGAGGGTACTCCGAAGCGACAAACAATGTTCCGCCAGAAGAATTTTTGGGCAGTCTTTGATGTGATTGTAGAAACAGCCCTCGCTTCGATCCATTTGGTGAAGTATTCGACGGCTACGAAGGCGAACTTAAGGTTCCCCTGAGCGGTGGGCAGGGGCCCGACAATGTCCAGGCCCCAGCGCTGGAGAGGCCATGTATGGGCAATCAGCTTTGTATACTGCGAGGGGCTGCCTGACCGAGGAGAAAACTTCTGGCAGGCTTCGCAGGACCTTGTGACCCGATTTGCGGCGCAGATCATTGCGGGGCCAGTAAAACCCTTGGCGGATCACCTTGGCAGCTAGGGCCCTTGGCACTGCGTGCGAGCCACACGTGCCACTGTGGACTTCACGTAGGATCTACATGCCTTCGGTTTCGGTGACGCACTTAAGCATTGGCTGACTGACCCCTTTCTTATAGAGTTGGCCCTCAATCAGTGCGAAGTCCCGGCTTCGATGTCTGAGGCGCTTGGCCTCACTGACGTCGGTTGGATGATAGTACCCCTGTAGGAACAGGGTTATTGGTGCCCGCCAGTCTTCGATCATGATTAGGTTGACTATGCGGTGGCCCTCGCTGTCATTAGTTATTTGGAGCCCTTCGGGGCTCCGGACGGCTGGCGTGCCGATGGTGTGAAAGAACACGTCGGAGGGCAAGGGCTCGCCCCTGGCGGCAGCCTTGGCCAATGCATCGGCCTCCTCGTTCTTGGCCCTATCCACATGCTGCAAGGTGAATCCCTTGAACTGTCTCTCGAGACTTCGGATGGCCGCGAGGTATTGCATGAGCGCGGGGTCTTTTGCTGCATAGTCTTTCTCGACCTGGCCGACAACTATCTTGGAGTCTGTTTTGATGATACATGTGGTGACTCCGAGGGCCCTTAGCTTGCGGAGGCCGAGGATGACCGCTTCATACTCTGCTATATTGTTTGTGCATCTGTCGGATTCCAGAGCGAAGCTGAGGCGTGCTGCATATCTGTGTTTGACTCCGGCTGGTGAGGTGACGACTGCAGCGACGCCTGCCCCCGCATGGCACCATGCGCCGTCGCAATGGATAGTCCAAACCTTCTCTGTGGACGGGTCCGGCTGTGTTATTGGCCCAGTCCAGTCGACGACGAAGTCTGCCAGGACTTGTGACTTGATGGCTGTCCTGGGCTCGAAGCTGATGTGGTAGCCGGAAAGTTCGGCTGCCCACTTGGCAATCCTCACCGAAGCCTCCGGGTTTCTGAAGAGTTCGCCGAGTCCCCTGTCTGAGGTGACTCGGACCTTGAATGCTTCAAAGTAATGGCGCAGTTTGCGCGAGGACATAACGACTGCATAGGCGATCTTCTCCAGCTCTGTCATGTTGCACTTGGACGGTGTCAGTACCTCGGAGACATAGTAAACAGGGCACTGTCTGACCGCACCCTCAACTGTCTGCTCCTGCACTAGTGCCGCGCTGACCGCGTGCGGCGAAGCCGCGGCATAGAGCAGTAGGGGGAGCGAGGAGTCGGGGCTTGTGAGGATGGCCAGCTCCGACAGGTACTGTTTTAGTGAGGCGAAGGCCGCTGCTTGCTCCGGTCCCCAGGCGAAGTCTTTTGCACCGCAGAGTGTTTTGAGGAAGGGGAGACTTCGCTCGGCGGACCTAGAGATGAATCTGTTGAGAGCGGCCAATCTGCCTGTCAGACGCTGGACGTCCCTGGCGGACTGCGGAGGCGACATGTCGACGATGGCCTGGATCTTGGTTGGGTTGGCCTCGATGCCGCGGTGTGACACCAGGTAGCCCAATATCTTGCCCTGGCGAACACCGAAGACGCACTTTTCCGGGTTCAGGCGGAGTCGTGCATCTCGCATGTTCGCGAATGTCTCGGCGAGGTCGGCGAGATGGTCCTCCTTATTCTTGCTGGCGACGACGATGTCGTCCACATATGTAAATATATTTCTGCCAACCTGCCCTTCGAGTACTGTTTTGGTGAGTCTGGAGAAGGTGGACCTGGCATTCTTGAGTCCCTCCGGCATTCTGATGAAGCAATAAGTGCCGAAGGGTGTTATAAAGCTGGTGCTAGCCTTGTCTTCCTCCTTCATGTATATCTGGTGATAGCCAGAGAAGCAGTCGAGGAGTGACATGACCTCGCATCCGGCCGCGCTATCGACTATTTTGTCGATCCGCGGCAACGGGAAATTGTCCTTTGGGCAGGCCTTATTGAGACTGGTGAAGTCTATGCACATTCGCCATTTCCCGCTTTTTTTCTGCACCATTACGACATTGGAGAGCCACGTGGGGTAAGCCACTGGCTCGATGAATTTAGCTTCTAGGAGGCGGTGCACCTCCGCCTTGGCGGCCTCTGTCTTTTCGTCGGACATTTTGCGAAGCCTTTGCTTTTTTGGTCGCACCGAAGGGTCAATTCCCAAGCTGTGCTCAATTATGGATCGGCTGACTCCGACCAGGTCGAGGGCGGACCAGGCGAAGACATCTTTATTCTTGGCCAGGCAGCAGAGAAGCTTCTCTTCTTCATGTGAGGTAAGGTCTTCGCTGATAGTGACTGTCTGCTTGGGCGTGGCCTGATCGAGGGGGACAGTCTTGGTCCCGTCTTGGCTCTGCAACTGTGCCTTGTCATGCTGCTTATCGGTTGGGCTGGCGGGCGCAGGGACCTCGCTCTGGGTCGTGAGACAGTGCACATTCCTCTGACCAGGCACGAAGTCCCGCTCTATGTTGCGCGCCGTCTGCTGGTTGCCGTAGATCGTAATAGCGCCTAGCGGACCTGGTATCTTCATACATAGGTACAGTCCGTGGATGGCAGCTTCGAACTTATTGATGGAGCCCCGGCCCATGATGGCGTTGTATGGATATACCATGTCGACAATATCGAAGGTTACTTGCTCACTTCGGGCATTGGGTGCTACACCGAAGGAGAGGGGCAACTCTATTTTGCCAACGGGAAAGGTGCCCTTGCCGCCGAAGCCATACAACGGGTTGTCCGAAGGCTTGAGCAGGCTGTGGCTTATACCCATGCGGTCGAAGGCGTGGAGGAAGATGATGTCCGCCTGACTGCCGTTGTCGACTAGGACTTTGTGTAAGTCCCAGCCTGCCACGCTGCAATTGATGACCATAGCGTCGATGTGGGGGGCGCTGCGCAGGTCGACGTCTCGTGCGTCGAAGGTTAGCGGTATGTGGGACCACTTTGTCTGCACGACTGGGCCAGTGATGGCGACATGGTTGATGTTGCGGAAGTGGTCCCGCTTCTGCCGCTTGGTGTCGAAGTCAGTGCTGGACCCCCCTGTTATCATGTGAATGACTCCGCGATATGGTTGATCGGTGAAGTCTTCCTGCTTTGGGGCATGGGGATGTTTTGATGCTGCTGGTGTGGAGGTGGGGGTGGAGGAGGTACGATTTGTACTTCCTGATGGTGTTGGTAAGCGTGGTGCGGTGGGTGCGGGGCGGGAGCGTGGATATATGGTGGAGGGGGTGGCTGGTAATTATGCGCGACAATTCTGGGATTGTCGGCTGGCTGCGCCCGCGCCATTCTGTCTCTGGTGGCCTTCGTTTCGGGGCAGTCTTTGGTTTGGTGGGCGCAGTCTTCGCCGTGGAAAAGGCAGTAGAATCGGCGTGGCGGTTGTGCGCGCCCTCGGCCTCTGCCACGAGTTCCATTTCCGCGGCCCTGGGGGGATATTCCTGGCGGCGAGGGGGGTCAGCAGTAGGCTGCTGGTTGGCGATGTTGTGCACTTGCTGCTGACTGCGGCCATCTCGACCGGAGTCTGGCTGCAAAGTCCTCGTCCACGTGCGGCTGGACTGCGGGGCATCTTTGGGTTTGCGCTGTGACTCAACCTTGCGCTGGTGGAGCTCTTCGGATTTGGCATATTTTTCAAAGAGCTGATATAGCTCCTGGAGGTACTTGGGTGGATCTCTGATACAGTGGCTGTAGAGGACGCCGGCCCGAAGGCCACTGATGGCGTAGTGGATAGCGATCTGATCATCGACGGAGGGCAGCTGTGACTTGAGTGTTAAGAATTTGCGGTAATACTCCCGTAGAGTCTCCTTTTCCAGCTGCTTGCAAAGCGAGAGCTCGGCCAAGGCGTCGGTGTCTGGGCGGTACCCTTGGAAGTTGAGCAGGAACTTGTCCCTGAGACTTCTCCATGAATCAATGGACAGCGGAGGCAATCTGGTGAACCAGGTGAGTGCTGGGCCCTCTAGGGCGATGATGAAAGACTTCGCCATTGTGGCGTCGTCCCCTCCGGCGGATGCAACGGCGACCTGATAACTCATTATGTATTGCGCCGGGTCGGTGCTGCCGTTGTACTTGGGATAGGTCCCTGCTCGGAAGTTAGCTGGCCAAGGCGTCACTTGCAGGTGTGGCGCCAGGGGACTTCGCTCGTCGAGGTAGTTGACCCCTTGGAATGGCGCGCCGTGCTGGAAGGTGTAGTCATGCTGGGGGAAACGCGGGTTCTCCGGCTGCGCTCGGTGTTGCAGGGGTGGACCATGCTGCAGGCCGAGGTGGCCTTCGCGCGTGTCTTCCGGTTGTGCGCGCTGCTGGAGGGGTGGCTCTTGCTGTAGGCCAAGGTGGCCTTCGCGCTGCATCAGCGTGATCTCGCGCTCGAGGTCTTGGGCCTTCTGCTCCTCGTCGCGTATCATTTGCCGCACCTTGGCTAGTGCGGACACACGCTGGCGCTTGGCCTCCAGTATCTCTTTCTGCCTCTGGAGATTGCGGTTCTTGAAGCGCAGGGCGCGCAGCTGTAGCTGTTCTTCTGTTGAGACGCCGAGGACCTCGCCGTCCTCGGTGAGGTCCGCGCCTTCCAGTGGGGCGAAGCCTGGGGGCGGCAGCGATTGTCCTTCGGGCCCGCAGGTGCGGAAGGTGTCGTCTTCGCAGGTGCGGGGAACATTGTCTTCAGTGGGCTCTTGGTGGGTGGATTGGGTGAGGGCGAGGGCCTTGCCCTTTCTTGCGGCAAGCAGTGCTGCCTTCGCAGCCTCGTCAGCCTTCGGGTTAGCTCTCTTGGGTGCCATCGCGGGTGGTTTTGTTGTAGCACGAACGGTGGGCGCCAAATGTTGGAACTTGCTATCAGTCGCAAGAAGGCCAACAGGGGTGAACAGTGTAGACAGTAGGGTTACGCGTGGGATGGCAAATAGCTCTGTTAACCAGGCCTCTCACGGGCACTGTGTGGGGGTATTTATAGGTACCTGAACACCCAGCGCCTTGTGTTAAGGACGCATGTGCCCTCAGCTACCTAGGTTATCCCCAGAATATTCCCATAAAGCAGGGTTACAGACTGTAATTACAGGGATGCCTTTACAAATTAGGCCCGTAACACGCGGCGGCCACGCAGGGCCCGTTACAATGGGCCGGATCGCACGTGGGCCTCTGAGCTGGACGAGGCCGCACTGTGGGATGCCTTCGTCGCCGGTCTTCGTCTGGTGCCGATCAAGCGAAGGGTGTCCCTGCCTGCTTTGTCTCTGTCAGAGTAGCGGCTGAGCAGCGGAGACTTCGAGCGAAGGGTGGCGTTTCTGCCTTCGCTCCAACAGATAGACCCGGATCATCACTGGATGCGTTTTCGTTTTGAGCGAGAGGATGTCACCATTACTGCCAGTCAGATCCGCCAGCTCTTTGGATTCCCCGAGTCGACGACTCGTCTTCACAGCCTCTGCTACGACACTTCTGACCCTCCTCGTCGCCCTCACGGCGGTGTGGCTCCAGGTACAGCTCACGTCGCGTCTCTGTTCCGCCCGCCCTTCACAGATGGGTCGCGACGTTCACCGGCAGATTTTACTACAGCAGCAAAGTATTTATATGAGCTTATCAGACGGACTCTTCTGCTGAGGATGGGATACAGGGAGGCTACCACACATATTCAGCTTTGGCTCCTTGGTGCCCTGGTCTCTCACTCTGAGTTTGACGTTGTGGACTTCCTGATTTGTGAGATCGAGGACACCGTTTTGGATGGGATTCGTGCTCGTCGACAGTTGCCCTATGCTCACTACTTGTGCCACATCTTTGCGCAGCTGATTCAGCCTCCTCAGTTTCAGGGCACACTTGAGGCCTCACGCCTCGTTTTTGGATTCTACCGTCCTGCGCCTGAGATTCCTGTGCCAGCTTCTGCTCCTGTTTTTGACTCTCAGGCCGAGGATGCAGCTCTTCATCAGTTCGACACTCAGGCTACAACAGTTGATGATGATGATGATGATTTTGGGGTTCCTCCTTCGCCTCCTATGCCTCCACGCTCACATGATCATGAGGCTGGGAGTTCTAGTGCTGCCCCTGCTACCCCTCAGGCTATGGACCCTGCTCTTGCTTCGATTCTCCAGTCTATCACTCAGCAGCAGGCTCACCTGGCAGCCGAGCAGGCCCGGTTATCCGAGAGGATGCTCTCGATGTTTCAGAACATGCAGGACAGGCAGGATGCGCTTCAGCAGCAGCTACTTCAGGATCGGGCTGAGAGTAGGGCATTCATGGCTCTTATGCTACAGCAGTCTGGTGTCTCAGTACCTCCGGTTCAGTCTGCTCCACCTCCTCCGCTTCACGCTCCAGTTGTGCCATCGATTTTGTCAGGACCCCCTGTTGGTACTTCTCCGCTCCGACCGGTCACTTTGGCGTTCACCTCTCCGGTTCTCAGCTCTGTCTGCCCGCAGTCGCCAGTGCCACCAGCATCTGCTATTACCACTACTGATGTGGCAGTATCTGTGACCACTTCTGTTCCGGCAGCTCCTGCAGCGCGGCCTCTGTCCGAGTCAGTACCAGCTCCAGCTTCTATCGTAGATCCTGGATCCGAGACTGACTCTGACCCTCCGCCGGCGTTCGCTCTGCTGCCTCGACTGCGACCGGATGCGCCCCCGCCGCCTCCTCCTGCTTCAGATGTTTAGGTTCGGGTACCCTTTTGGTGTTTGACGCCAAAGGGGCAGAGATATGAGTTGTGAGAGCTAGGGGAGTTAGAGAGTTAGTAGAGAGTCATTTTGATGTAATATATGTGCTTGCTACTCTCTGTACTAGCTTGATGTTTTTGGCTCACAAACTCGACATATACTCTCGTTGCTTATGATTGACTGTGTGTATTATGTTTTCACCTTATATTTTATCACCAGTCTTCTAGTTCTTGTTTCATTGATTTAACTTCACTTTTATATGAACAAGAATCTTATGATGTGTATGCGCTCACTCTTATTATTATGGTACACGTTCTTTCTGTCAAAGATTACTGAGTATAACTAACCATTCTTTCTATTGACAGAAACTTCAAAACAAACTACTCTCACAAAACTTGTAGGGTTGTCATCAATCACCAAAAAGGGAGAGATTGAAAGCATCTAGGCCCCTGGTTGGTTTTAGTGATTAATGACAACGTAATATTATATGTGACTAACATGTGTTCTGCAGAGACAAATGGTAAGTTAGGTCGCATGACAGGTAGAAGTACTACAACGGTGAAAACAATCCCGGAGATAAGAACTCGAAGCGACGGCTAAAACGACGAAACAAAAGGCAAAGGTCTACGGAGTCCAAGTGTCAAGGAGATGTGGACACTCGAGATTTAGTTAGGTCTTTTATTCTTTTTTAGCCATACTATAAAGAGGGGTTGTCGATGAGTAGTTTGACCAAGAGAGTTCTAGTGTAGTGTTGGTGCACAATCACACTCACATACAGTGCTAGGTGTCACTCTAGAACTCACTCACAAGTTAGAATGAAAACCGATTTGAAAATCAGCTGAAAAACAAGAAGTAAGGTTTCTGTCCCTGGGGGCATCGGACTGTCCGGTGTGCACCGGACTGTCTGGTGCACCCTCTGTCAGGTGGGGCCAGGATGGTCCGAGGAAGAAGCTTCCTCCACAGAAAACCCGAGAGCGCCTGTTTTAGAGTTGAATTTTAGTGGCGCACCGGACATCGCACCGGACTGTCCGGTGTGCACTGGATAGTGACTGTTCACTGTCCGGTGTGCCATGAGTCCAACGGCTAGCTGTCAGAACTAGCCGTTGGAAACGACCGTTGGCGCACCGGTGGCGCACCGGACTGTCCGGTGCGCCAGTGCGCAGAAAGTTGCCTGTAATGGCTAGTTGGTGGGTGAGGGCTATTTATACCCCTTCCACCCACCATATTCAATGTCTTGCACTCCACATTTATTCCAGCACATTGCTAGAGCATTGCAAGCACCAAAAGCCTAGTGAGGAGATTAGAGAATCTTAATCCGCGTTTGTTCCTCATTAGCGCTAGCGAGAGCCACCTAGAGCACACACCACTTGCATTAGGCTTCTCTTGGTCAAGCGAAAGTCTACGGCTTGTTACTCTTGGTGATCGGCATCACCTAGACGGCTTGGTGGCGTTGGGAGCTCGGTGATCACAGTGAAGATCTTGTTGGTGACCCAACTCAAGTTTGTAAGCGGTCTCGATGGATCCACCGCGCCAGAGTGGCAAAGGATCATCTCGTAGTGAGCACTTAGTTCTTGCGAGGACCAAGGGGGAGCGATACCCTTGCGCGGGTGCTCCAACGAGGACTAGTGGAGAGTGCCGACTCTTCGATACCTCGGGAAAAATTGGAGGAGTCTTCTAAACCTTGCTTTACATTCCGCACTTAATTCAAGCACTTCACATTGTGTATTTGTTTAGCAAGTATTTGAAGTATTGTCTTAGCATTGTTACATTTCTAGTATTATATTCTTAGTGCTAGTTGTTGGGGTGAAGTTGGGCTCTTGATTAGCTCTTGCTTAGTTTTTAATTAGTGTTGATTTTTAGAAAAGCCCAATTCACCCCCCCTCTTGGGCATCGTGATCCTTTCAAGGCATATTCCTCTCCTGATGCTGACTTATGGAAGGAAGCAGTAAGGAGTGAGATGGAATCTATTATGTCTAATGGAACTTGGGAGGTCATTGACCGTCCTTATGGTTGTCAACCTATAGGTTGCAAATGGATCTTCAAGAAAAAACTTAGGCCTGATGGTACAATCGAGAGGTACAAGGCAAGGCTTGTGGCCAAAGGATATACCCAAAAGGAGGGTGAAGATTTTTTTGATACCTACTCACCAGTGGCTCAATTGACTACAATTCGCACATTAATAGCCGTGGCAGCCTCTTATGGTCTTATCATTCATCAGATGGATGTTAAGACAGCTTTCCTAAATGGAGAGTTGGATGAGGAGATCTATATGGATCAGCCAGAAGGGTTTATTGTGGATGGTCAAGAGAACAAGGTGTGCAGGTTGATAAAATCATTGTATGGCCTAAAACAAGCACCTAAGCAATGGCATGAAAAGTTTGATAATACTCTTACAACAACTGGTTTTGTTGTAAATGAATCTGACACGTGTGTATACTATCGGTATGGTGGGGGTGAGTCTGTTATGCTGTGCCTTTATGTTGATGACATCTTGATCTTTGGATCAAATCTCAATGTGATTGAGGAAGTTAAAAATCTTCTATCGAGCAATTTCGAAATGAAAGATTTGGGAGAAGCTGATGTCATTCTAAACATTAAGCTTGTTAGAGAAGCTGATGGTGGGGTAACTTTATTACAATCCCATTATGTGGAAAAGGTATTGAGTCGCTTTGGTTTTAGTGACTGTGATCCTGCTCCAACACCTTATGACCCCAATGTGCTATTAAGAAAGAATCGGAGAATAGCAAGGGATCAATTGACATACTCCCAGATCATTGGCTCGCTCATGTACCTTGCAAGTGCAACAAGGCCAGACATCTCTTATGCTATGAGTAAGCTAAGTCGGTTTGTGTCGAAACCAGGAGATGATCACTGGCGTGCTCTTGAGAGAGTGTTGCGGTACTTGAAAGGTACTATGACGTACGGTATTCATTATACCGGAAACCCAAAAGTGCTGGAAGGCTATTGTGATGCCAACTGGATTTCTGATGCTGATGAGCTTTATGCCACAAGCGGATATGTGTTTCTGTTTGGAGGTGGCGCTGTTTCCTGGAAGTCTTGCAAGCAGACTATCTTAACGAAGTCTACAATGGAAGCAGAACTCGCAGCATTAGACACTGCTGGGGCTGAGGCCGAGTGGCTTCGTGATTTTCTATTGGACTTACCGGTAGTTGAAAAACCGATACCGGCTATTTCCATGAACTGTGACAACCAAACGGTGATTACAAAGGTTAACAGTTCTAGGAATAACATGAAGTCTACAAGGCATGTTAAGAGGAGATTGAAATCTGTCAAAAAGTTGAAAAACTCCGGAGTTATAACGGTGGATTATGTCCACACATCGAATAATCTGGCAGATCAATTCACTAAGGGTCTATCACGCAATGTGATAGAAAGTGCATCGAGGGAAATGGGTATCAGACCCATGTGAAATCTACTCTAGTGGTATCCTGCTCTATGTGATCGGAGATCCCGTGAAGTAGAGTGGAGAAACAAGCTAGGAGTAGATTGTGAGGAAAGATCCCTTCCTTAACTCATTTCTGATGCACATCTTTCCTATCTGTAAGGCAGGATGGTTTTTACCTTAATGTATTCCAAGAGTCTTACAAAGGTGAGATGTTGTCCTACAGAACATCTTTTGAGGAATACACCTATATGAGTCAGACTGCTAGTCACAGTCTATGGGACTTGGGTAATCCCTAAATACTCATGAAAGGCACTGAAGTGTGACTTATATGCTTCTAAACAGCGGGAATACCCTTTTGCAGCCTAGTATCAGCAAAGGATTTGAGTGAATCTTATTTTGCACAAAACTGTCAATTCAAGGCATAGTCCATTGTTCAGTTGTGAATGAGTGAAACTCTTATTCTAGATGGATGTTCAACTTAACAGTCTCCATCAAAACACTGGTATATCAAAGGATTGTGATTCTGATACTTCATCATTACAAACCCTAGAGTTTGGTGGGGATTGTTGGATCTTTTATGGGCTTGGCCCATTTATTGAATAAACTCTAAGGTGTGTAATGGTGGAGAATACCAATAGTACCACATTGGAAGTCCAAGGGTCTTTTGGCTTGACTTATATGGTGGGATTTATTCCACTTAACTTGAGAAGTCAAGAAATGGATAAGGGTGTGCCACACGCGCGCGCGCGCCGCCGCCGCCGCCGGCCGGGCGTGGCGAGGCGAGGCCAGGCAGGCGAGCGGGCGTGGTGTGGTTGTGTTAATTTTTAGCACTCACTAACCGCGTTAACCTTTCAGTTGCCTGTCTCTTCGTCAGCCGAGTGACCCTGTCTCTTCGTCAGCCAGCCGAGTGACCCTTCTCCTTCAGCTGGCCGACTCATGGCATGACTCGGCTAGAGCTGGCCGACTCATGACATGACTCGGCTAGAGCTGGCCGACTCTTGGCGTGACTCGGCGACCTTTCTCCTTCAGCTTCCCTCTGCGAGAGGTTAAATAGAGGAGCACCCCTGTCACTCGGAACACGCGAGAAAACACTTTCAGAATCACAGTCCAGCCGCTGAGTGAGGGTATTTCCATCTTGTGACTCTGCGCGCACAGAGAAGCGAGATGGCAGGTGCCTCCGAAGCCGGTGCCGTTCGAGACCTTGCACGGGGGATCGGCAATTAGGTTTTTGGGGAGCGTCTACGCGACTGCCCAAAACATCTCCAACATGACAAAAGAAGCTGGCCAAGGATCTGGATCATCAGAGCGCATGAGAGGGTATGATCAGTTTATTTACTTACTGTTTTGTGTTCTGGAGATTATATATGTTTCATATATTTATCTATGTTGTTTCATATGTAGGAATGATTTTATCTTATCTGTTTTGTCTTATTATAATATGATAGATCTGTCTGTTTTAATTTTACAGTCATGCTGTTTATATTACTATCTGTTTATTTTCAATTGTTCAGTCAGTTTATATGTTTATCGTATTTATATGATTTATATAATTCATATGCTTTATGTTCTCATGATCCATATCTTTTATATGTCTCCTTGAGCTAGACGAACAGAAAGGTTAACAGAAAGGGTGCTCCGTCTCGCGCGCGACCAGCTGCTCGCCTGCTCCTCCTGCGGGGGCGGCGTCGCCGCCTCAGCCCGCCTGCCAGCGCCGGTCCCGTGCTGTCACCCGTCGATAGGGACGACGACTGCGCCGCGGACGCCGAAGCTGCGGCCCCTCACGACGCGGCCGACGATGTAGACAACTTGCAGATGACAGGGAGGAGTAGAACGGCTTGCAGATGACGGGGAGGAGCAGAACGACTTGCAGATGACGGGCCTGAATCTCATGGACAAGACGATGGCCGTCAGGGGAGCAAGGATTGCCTACAACATCTGCGATGTGGCAGGTAAACCTCAAGCACCGTTGGATCAGCGATTATCTTCCCTGGTTGCTTTGGCTCAGAGGTCAGATTTCCAACCTTTCTCGATCCGTTTCATTTTCATTCATCTGTGAAACGGATGCTCACGCATCATTAACGAGACAGAGGATAAGAAAAGGAGAGAAAAGAATGGCCCTTTTGGTTATAGGGGTAGGGGTAAAACTGTCTGATCAACTGCTGACAACATAGTAAAACACGTTGATTTTTCAAATAACCCCCTAAATGGCATTTTGTCTGTAAGCCAGTGTTTGAGAATAGCATATCAACGAAGCATGTTCTCATAATGGCATTCGAGCGAATCCTAAGTTTCATAATGGCATAATTCCAATTTTCTCGATTCAGTAGTGTTTTGGTCTGCTAGGGGTGGCTACATCATCCGTCCCCATGGGCCCTCGCATGAGTTTGTTCTGGGCTTCGGATCACACCATATGGGCCTCGGCATAAAAAAATTGGCCCGGATGGGATAGAAGAGAGAGACCGGATCCCTCCTCGTTTAATGCGCTTAGCAGTTTGCACTGCGCCGAAACAAACCTGTTTCGTTCCGAGTTATTATTATTTGGTTGGTCGCGACCTGTGATTTCATCTCGCGTTATTTACTTGGAGCAGTAGTAGTAGTCTAGCGTTGTCGGGGTTTGTTAGGTCTAGAACCAACTAGAGCTGTTCCTTATAGATGCATGTCTCCCACATGCATGTTCTTGCTCACACATATTATTTTTGGCGCGTGATTTTTTTTGCCAAACAGTTGTCTGCAGCTGATCCAGCCGGCAACAAGCAGCTGCAATCAGCAGCGGCACCATACATACACAGCTTTCCCGATTCAAAATTTGGCGGGAACAAAGGTTACAATGGCGGCAAATTCAACACTGATGCATACAACAGTGCCTATTACCAGTACAACACTAGATCCAAATCACCACTAAGCATAACAGAAATTAGGGCCATATAGCAGCCACGTTACAACCGTTAGCTCAAAATCACCATATATCAAGCATAGCAGGATTTAGCTATATAATATATATATAACCAAGTTACAACCGCGTTACGTAAATAATTAGCAAGCTACCCAGGCCAAACTGCAAAGTCCAGTAGCGCTATCCAATCACGGACAGTGCTATCGTGCTAATATTGTCGTCGGCTGTAGCTTCTACGTACCCAGTTACCCATCTATTCTACTTGAAAATGACGCTTGTTATGCGGTCCTACGTATCCTTCCCAGTACAAGTACTTGCGGTTTGTTTCTTGTAAGCCCTCGCTGGGGTGCAGAACGGTTCGTCTGTGTTAATAGTATTTTTTTATTATTATTCATACGACCATGATGGGATGTAAAAAAATCGTAATAACACATTAGTAAGCCACATACACACATGCTTGCAAACTTTCAGTCAGCATGTTCAGTTACACATTATATCTCTACGTAAAAGCACATGTCTTTCTGCCTGTTTGAAACAGATGCGTACAGATTCTTTGTTAAGACCCTGACTGGTAAGACCATCACCGTTGGTTGATCGAGGCTGAGAATTCAGACACCGTCGACAATGTTAAAGCCAAGATCGAGGACAAGGAGGAGGGCATCCCCTCAGACCGGCAGAGGCTCATCTTTGCTGGCAAGCAGGCAAGCAGCAGCCAGAGGGCACGGGTGCACCTTGGTTGACTGCAACATCGTCCAGAAGGAATCCAGTCTTTCATCTTGTCCTGCGTCTTAGCGGGGGCATGCAAACATTTTGTCAAGACGCTGACTGCTGGCTAGACCATCACGCATTGGAAGTGGATAGCTCTGACAAGATTGGCAATGTGAGAAGGCCAAGATCCAGGACAAGGAAAGGGATTCCTGCAGATCAGCAGAGTCTCATCTTCGCCGGAAAAGCAGGGCGCACCTTGGCAGATCACAACATCCAGAAGGAATTAATCCACTCTTCGTCTCGTCGTGCGCGGCTGCGCCTCCGTGGTGGCCGTGTTAACTGAGGGAGTAGGGATGTTTCTTGTGTGGACAAACATATCCACTTGTACAAGTGCTTAAAGCAGACGTCTAGGGTAGATCCATTCATTCATCTGCCGTGCCCCGGTTCGTTCGCGCTGCGCGTGGCAGTGTTCTGGTCTGGAAATGTTCGCTGGAGAGCCTGACATTTTGACGATCTGTATTATTGCATGTACTGGGCATGCCTTCCCTAGCTAGACAGGTGATAAGCGACGACTTAATTCTATGGCATATAGAGAGAGAGTATCTTTGACGTCTTTACCATATCTCTGTGATGCGCAGCGCGCGTGGTTTGGTTTCCCGTGGACGCAAGGAATGCTCCTCCTTTGAAAGCAGGACAGACTACTTGTCGTTAGTGTCACTGTCATGCATGTGCGGAGATCGAATGAGAATGGCGCTGGACTGGACTGGCTTGAAAATTGGAAACTAGCAACCCTAACTGTACTAGGGTGATTACTGATTAGGCAAGCAGACGTACGTGTGTCAGTGTCACACCAGCCGATACAGACAGACACTCGCTCCCGAGATCGCAACTTGGCCGGGGGTTGACCGTTGACGCGTACGTGCTGTGAAGATCTGTGATAAAATCGTACTAAAATAGTTAGTTAGGTCTCGTTTGGTTAGAGGGACTAATCTTTAGTCTCTGATTTTTAGTCTCGTTTAATCTCTATTTTGCCAAACGAAAAGACTAAAGTAGGGATTAATTGACTTTAGTCTCTAGCCCCTTACATGGATGCTAAAAGGGACTAAAGAGCAACATTTACTTCAATTACCCTTACTAGAAAACTGATTTCAAATAAAAAAGGACATTTTGATCTTTTATGTGTTTTTATGTGTTGTATTTAATGTATTTAGAATTTGTTTAGTCTCTATAACCAAACAAAATAGGGACTAAAATTTAGTTCTTAAATTAAATTTTAGTCCTAAGACTAATGAAATCAAACGGGCCGGGCCTTACATTACATGAACGACCAAAGATAGACGAGCGACCTGTATGGCTGTATGGCCTTTGACCTCGGCGCGGCGCTCGCTTGCAACCGAGATACAGCTCGCAAGTTGCCGCAGATACTGCGCGCTGCCTTGCATATCCGGCCAACGCCAACCGGCCTACATGCATGCCAGGCCGATTTTTCTGTATTTTGGCCCTTTAATAAGAATAAAATCACGTTTAGACCCTAGGAAATTTTAATCTCAATTTTGGACCCTTAGCTCGGCGCCACCGCCTATGGCCGAGCTATGACGTGGTGTAGCTGATGTGGCAGGCCGCGTGGCACCTAGCTCGGCGCCACAGATCTTAGCGCCGAGCTAGGATGAAGTCGTGCGGCTCTCTTCTCGCCGCGGTTTTCTGCACACTCTGTTTTCAGCCTCCGCAGCCGCGCCGCCGCCGTGATCGCCGAGCGCCGCCGCGCCACCGCCCGAGCGCCCCGCCCCTCTACTGCGCCGCCCGAGCGCCCCTCGCCGGCGGCTCCCAGGCACGGCCGCTCCCTCGCCGCCACGCCCGAGCCGCTCCCTCGCCGCCCCTCTGCCGCCACGCCCGAGCCGCTCCCTCGCCGCCCCTCTGCCGCCACGCCCGAGCCGCCCGAGCGCCGCCACGTCCGAGCCGCTCCCTCGCCGCGCCGCTCGAGCGCCGCCACGCCCGAGCCGCCCGGCCCGCCGTCCTCTGCTGCTGGCCACGCCGCCCGCCCCGCCACCCTCTGCTCAAGGTAATGTATTTACTAATTTTAAAATATTTTATATGTATTTTTGTGTTAATGTTTAGTTTGTTTTTAGTTATTTATAATTAGTTCTCATGTCATGTGCCATTTATTTGATATATGTATTTATTGGTTAGTAATGAGTTAGGTTTAGGTATTAGTTATTAGTTAGTCGTTAGTGAGTAGTCATTTATTTTGTAGCATAGTTTAGGGTTTGTGGTTTACTTGTAAGGTAGTAGCTAGTGTTTATTAACATTGTTTAGCATTTATTTACCCTAGGGTTTATTTAGTACTTTTATATGTTCAGCCATCGCGCTGAAGGTTTATCTGCAGGTTTTAGAAACCTGACCATATAGGGGAGGTGCTGCCCAATTTTTTTTACTATATAGTGTTAGTCAGGTACCATATTAAATGGATATTGAGTTAGTAATATATTTTTGCAATAGATGGACACCCTAGTGACACTATATCATGGAGGAAGCGTGGGGATAGATGCGTATGGGAATGTTACTTTTGATGGTATGAAGATCGTGACCATGTTGTTCGATGAAAGACCATCTTTTGACAAGATTTTCGCTCGAGCTTGTGAGGAGATTAGTTGCGACATAAACGACCCTAGAATATCAATTCAGGGTTTGTTGTCCCATATTACATATGGAACAGTTGTCCGACGGTTGATCTCCATTGCCTCAGAAGATGATTGGGTGAGATATGTAAGAATCGTGAAGACCATGCTTCCACCATGTTTGGATGTGGTTGTTCAGCCGTTATCTGTTACTCATTGTGATGCTCCAGTCGGGTTGACTCCACAAATTCCCAATGCATCTCGTATTGAAGCTCCTTTAGTAGAGCTTCCGGAAGAAGTGGTTGTTGTGCCCGATGCTCAATCAGGGCCGCACGAGTATGGGATTTCTCGTCCTCTTCCTGGCGTTTATGGGGCTTCTAATCCGGTGGTACCCCCTAAGAGATCCCATTGACCCAGGATCCAGTTCAGGATCATCCTAGTAAGTGTCTTTGACACGTTGTTCATATCCATCGTTGTTTCGTTTGATTAGACTTTTTAATGTGGTATTTCTTGCTTCCACCCGATGCAGGATCTCCACAAATCGATAATGGTGCTTATCTTGATGTGCCTGTGTCATATAATATGGACAACATATGCAGGGCATCTAATAGTGTTGATGTTCAGATTGAGGATGAGGAGGAGCCATATGAGGCTGCACGGGCCTTAGATTCTGATGATGACCGTCCGGTTCAAGAAATGACCGAGCAAGAAATTGAACTCATAAGACATTTGTGTCCGGAGCGTGACCCTGCAGTACATGAATTTAGCAGTCTAAGTCATTCCACCCGTGCATATGCTGAAGGACGTGATGATGAACTGCTAGAGGCTCCGGATAACGTCGACAGCATTGAGATTAAGGTAGGCTTACTTTTCAAGGACCTGCCTACATTGAGACGATGGCTACAGAAATATTCTGTGAACCGCAAGAGGCTGTTCAAGGTGAGACATTCGTATGCACAGCGTCGTTACACTGTTGTGTGCGAGGTGTCGGAATGTAATTGGAGGGTATGTGCCCGAAGGCAGAAGGACACCGGAAAGTTTAAGATCACCAAAATTGTAGGTCCACACACTTGTGCCCAGACAGAGCTGAGCTCTAAGCATCGTCAGTTGACATCTACCCTGATTGCGAAAAGGATATTGGGGATATTGAAGGGTCAGCCAAACTTGAAGGTGAAGTCAATTATGACCATGACTTCGGAGCTGTTTGGTTACATGATCAAATATGGGAAAGCATGGAGGGCAAAGCAGCGACCATGGAAGATGATATACGAGGATTGGGAGGAGGGTTATGAGAAGTTACCAGCATTGTTCAATGCAATCAAAGCAAAAAACCCAGGCATGCATTACGAGTACATCTCCAAACCTAATGAATGGAGGAACGGCAGAGAGATATTTTTTTCGTGCTTTCTGGTGTTTCTCGCAGTGCGTATAGGCCTTCAGGCATTGTCGTCCCGTGCTCTCTATTGATGGTACTTTTCTGCTTGGGAAGTATAAGGGCACATTGTTGGTTGCCATATCATGCAACGCAGACAACGCACTGGTTCCTTTGGCATTTGCTTTGGTGGAGAGGGAGAACAGAGATAGTTGGTCTTGGTTCTTGCGGCTTGTACGCATCCATGTTGTAGGCCCTGTACACGAGGTTGGTGTCATATCTGACAGACACCAAGGTATTCTTAATGCAGTGCAAGAGCAGATTTCTGGCTACGCACCCATGCACCACAGATGGTGCACTCGACATCTAGCAGAAAATCTTCTTCGAAAGGATCATAAGGATGGTTGGTTGCTAACTTAAGGCTAACTTCCCCCTTTTTGAGGAGGTATCACTACACGACGGTTCACTTACAGCGACCTACGGTTGGTTGCTAAAACGGCCTTCAACGACCTACAGTTGGTCGCTAAAAACTTTTAGCGACCCATAAGGATGGTCGCTGTAAGTGCCGCCGCTAAAGGCTTTAGCGACCGACATCTTTTTAGCGACCGACCGACCGTTGGTAATATTATATATTTAGCGACTAACCGTGGGTTGTTGTACTATAGATTTAGCAACCAACCGTAAGTCGGCATACTATACATTTAGCAACCAACAGAAAGTCGCCCTTTTTACAGTTGTTATTAATAATAACATACATTTAATTAAGCACCACAAATCACAGATTTTTATACATTAATCATAAAGACATACACAGTTAATCAGTATACCATAGTCATAGATCCATCACATAAACACAAAAGCACCACAATTATATATTCACAAAAGCATCACAATTATAATATCATTCACAACTAGATCATTTACAGATAGCTAGCTAGATCATTCACAAAAGCTCTAAAGATGATCAGTCACAAAAGCACCACATCGACATCAATCCAGCTTGAAGTTTTTTCTTATCCATAAGAAGTTTGCCTTCTGCTGATATACCAGTAACACATGAGTTCTTGTCATCAAGGTATTCTGCTCTAGATAGTCTTGTGTCTTGATTCAACAGCCTCCTGCGTTTTGATGGCATGTCAACCTCTGACAAATCATCAACAATGGATGATGTTGCAACAACTTTGTTTCTACCAGTTACAGATACAAAGCATGATCTGAGGTTGCACTAAACTCATCATCGTTAACAGGTGCCAGACTCTGCCTTGACACGAGTGTTGTTGCTTGATATCAATCTTTTCCTTACCAGAGTCTTGTCCTAGAAATATAAAACAATATATCAGTCTTAAAATTGCTACTCATGCACAACAAAAATAAGCATAAAGAATGAAAGGCACAACCGCACAAGTAGCACTCTTAGCTAACATTACATGTATGTCAAGAACTCAAGATATGGATACAACAGGAAGAATAGTCTCGTGAACAATTTAAAACAAATTAGGTTTACTTGAAAAACAGCAATGTGTCATAATATCATAAAAATAAACATGTAATGAAATGACCATAAAAGCAGCTTCCATTTTCGAAGTGACAATGGCTCATAAAAAAACAGGACATGCAGAAATCATGGTAACATATTCTTTTTCTACAGCATTATGGGATCGGAATCACACTCCACCACAACAAAACTGGAGGCATATAAACAAGCGAAGAGGAACAATCTATAAGGAACTTGCTTCTGAGCATCAGATGATCAAAGAGCAACAAGTATTCTAATCTAATGAAATTCAAGGACCAAAATATTTCGATGCATATGCAAGGAAATACACATGCCTCCAATGCTCACCTCCATCTTAGAGGCCAGTGCCCGTTGCTCCCATCCCTCCGTGCATCCTCCACCACACCCTTCCACTGATTCCTACACTGCAGAAACAATACACATCAATCACCAAACCAAACTGCAGCATCGACTGTAAAATCACATTAAAAACACATGAAATCTTCTAGATTGGAGACTGAAATTCGATTCAGAGGAATTGATATGTTCAAAAGGGAAACCTAAATCAAACTAAAACTGACGTACATATTCGATCAAATTCGATTCGACTGTCATCTTACAAAAGACAGTGAGAAAACCTGAATCAAATTTGGCTGTTGGTGAACACCTCCATGGCTCAAGTTTGAGTCATCGTCTTCATCTCAAATTTGGAAGCCTAATTTTCTTCTTGGTTATGATGCCATTGCCAGTTCCTCCAATGCTGATCAAGTTTTTTACACGCTCCATCCAGTTCAAACAAATGATCGACAAGCCATTCATTGAATCATTAGTAATCTCTACAGAACTAGGCAGATCGAGATTGCATACACAGTAAAATTCTTCTTTTAAAAAAAAATTATGTCCACTGAGAACTTCTTTGCATAAAATAGATGTTCATGTTTCAGTAAATAATCAGCATCAATCTGTACCAAATGATCAACATTACACTACTGAACTGCTATTGTCTAGTCAGCTTTTTTTTTACATGAAAATTTGCATACAGGTGACAGCTAGCGCTTTCTCAATGAACCACACCAATAATGCCTCGATGGCTCAATGAACAACACAATGTGTGAATGGCTGATTGCACCACCGGTTGCAGCAGAAGTTAAAATATTCCCTGCAAATCACAAATTATACTAGGGGCATTAATTCCACGCTGCTCATTATTCCTCTTTGCGGCATTGATAGAAAAACAAGATCAGAAGTGTCACGACAGTCAGATCTATTTATCCTCGACAACAAAAAAACACGATAAAAGTGACGGATTATGATGCACATACCATAGGAGGATCCAACCGGAAATGGCGGAGGAAGAACCGACCAGAGAAGCTAGGAGCGCGTGGCAAAGGGAGCGACCGAGCGCCTGATGGGAAAGCTAGGGCGTGAGGGGCTGACCGGAAATGGCAGAGAAGCTAGGGCGTGAGGGACTGAGGGCCGGACGACGGGACGAAGGGTGGCTCCACCGTGGCTGGGTGGGCGCGGCGCTGAGGAGATCGAGCGCCTGACGGGAGCGACCGAGCGGCGAGCGGGACTCGGCGGGCGGTGGCTCTCAGGAGACAGGAGATTGACTGAACTCCTGGCGGGCGGATGGCAGCTTCTGGCGGCTCCTGAACTCCTGGTGGCGCGGCTTGGGGAGAGGAGGTGGAGAGAGGTGGGCGGTAGAGAGAGAAGAGAGAGAAAGGGGGAGGGAGAAGGAGTGGCGGCGGCTTGGGAGAGGGAGCAGGGTAGTGGCGGCTAGGGTTGGGGCATGGTCGGTTTCATGGGCTTAGGTTAGGTTAGTTTTTTTATTTCTTTTCTAATTCCTTTCTAATTTCAAAATATAATTTTAAATAACCATAAAATTTATAACAATTAACTCAAAACTATTTATAAATAAAATATTTATTTTTGGGACTAATAATTATATTATTAATTTACTAGGATTTTCATTTAACAAGAAATGTTTATTAAATATCCAAAAAATTAATTATAAGCAATCAAAAATCATTCCAAAGGTAAATAAATAACAAGCACTTTTTTAAAAATTACTCAAAAATTCATAAAAAACTAGAAAATCATTCACCCCTTGTTTATAAACCTTTGTCTCCCTAAAAACCATTCACTTGTGATCCATGATTTATCCATACTCTTTATGTAGGATTTGAAACGACTTTCAACTCGAATCTAATATCATATAAGCACAAAGAACATAGTTGCATACTATAGTCATGTCCATACATAAACAAACCATGAAATAAACATACAAGCAATATAAAAAAGAAATAAATCACCACGCAATTTAGCGATCAATGTTTACTTGTTTTAATTAATTTTTAGTCACTAACATCTATAGGTACGTTCAGGCTATAAGATTTGATAGTTATCCTTGCTCTATAGCGACCCACCGCTAGTCCCCGACGACATCTATAGTGACCAACCATAAGTTGTTAAATTTCTAAACTTTTAGCGACCAACCGACCGTTGCTACAAAAGGATTTAGCGACTGACCGTCGGTCCCTAACCTTTAGCAACCAACAGTTGGTACCTAATAAGGGTCGCTAAAGATCAACCGTCGTGTAGTGTATGTCGACAGTTGGAGGTTTCGTTTTTCGAGGATAAGTTGAAGGAACTAAAAGATGCAACAAATGGTGAAGGTAAGAACTGGATTGCTGGATTGCTGAGGGAACCGCAGAAATGGACAAGGGCCTACGACGAAGGTGGCTGGCGGTTCGAGTTTCAGACTAGCAACATGGCCGAGTCATTTAACAGTGTGCTCAAGGGTATACGGGGCATGCCAGTCAATGCTATAGTAACATTCACTTTTTATAGGCTTGTGGCATGGTTTAATGATAGACACGCGCAGGCCAAGGAAATGCAGACGCGGGGGCAGAGATGGGCACCTAAACCAACATCACACCTTAATAATGCAAAGGAACGTGCCCATAGACATGAGGTACAATGCTTTGATGAGGAGTTGGGTAAATACGAGGTAACAACACTAGGCGACATAACTTCCGACGATGAGGTGCGACCTTCGAGGACACATGTCGTGTTACTTGATGCATTCTCGTGCGGTTGTGGTAAACCTAGACAATACCATTTTCCATGTTCTCATTATGTTGCGGCCGCACGTCATCGTAACTTTGCATTTGAGAGCAGAATACCTTCTGAGTTCAGTGTAGAGAGCTTAGTACGTACCTGGAGCCCTCGTTTTGAACCATTTCTTGATGAGTCACAATGGCCAACGTACACCGGTCCGGTATACGTTGCTGATCCAGCGCATCGATGGGACAAACGTGGTAGTAGGAAAAGGAGCCGGTGCAACATGGTTATGGATCAGGTTTCCGGTCGCAGTAGGAGAGGTCGAGCGTCCCCCTTTCTCGTGGACCCAGAGCAGAATGAATGCGGAAAATGCGGTAGACTTGGCCACAACTCACGTACATGCATTTGGTCACTTAGTCAGGTGTGATACATTTAAATATTTTATTGTACACAACTTTTATTCTAATATGTCGATATTTTTGTTACACTTTGTACACAACTTATATTCTAATATGTTGATATCTTAATTTGCAGGATGGCGTAGTTTCACTTGCTGGACCCTCACTACGACGAGCACTACAGGGGCCGCCTCACCGCAGAGGGAGAGGTAATATTTTGCACATATATTAAATTTTCGAATTAACATATGCGACATATATTTGACTAATGAAATTCTTTTGATTGCTAGATGTTGCCCGTTCTGCGGGTCCGGACCCACGACCGGTTTCTGGAGGAGATGAGGTACGATGAGAGGTACACTCCTCTCCTATAGAGGGCTGGCTTGGACGTCGTATCGTACCAGGTTCGCCGTTGGCTGCCCACTTTCAACCCAGCGGCGTTGACGGCTATGGTCGACAGGTAAAGACTTCTCTAGTTGTTTAATATTTACAATTATCAAATCTACTTTGCATACTAATGATTTTGTATTCGTTTGTCTTCCAATAGGTGGTGGCCAGAGACTCACACTTTCCACCTTCCCTGCGGTGAGATGACCGTGACGCTTGAAGATTGCCAGAAGATTCTTGGTCTCAGCATTACTGGTCGTCCAGTGACTGGTCAGGCATCACCAGGCGGATGGAGGCACAGGGTGGAGGCCTTTCTTGGGAGACTGCTTCCGGATGACCTACGAGGTAGCCACAACACCAGAGTCCCACTGACCTGGCTTAGGCAGGCTTTTGGGCAGTGTCCACCTGGTGCAGACGAGCAGACGGTGTGATACCATTGTCGAGCTTGGATTCTCCACCTATTTGGTTCAGTTCTTTTTCCAGACGCGACAGGCGACATCGCGTCATGGATGTTTCTGCCCTGCCTGACTGACTGGGATACGACAGGAGGTTACAGCTGGGCTTCTGCAATGTTGGCCTTCCTGTACAGGCAACTTTGCGAGGCTTGTCGTCATTCGTCGAGGACCGCTAGCTTAGGTGGATGTGTCTACCTACTACAGCTGTGGATGTGGGCACACATACCCGTCGGGCGGCCCAAAGAGTTTGCTCCTCGTGAGTGGTTCATGGTAGCCGGACATCGGCTTAAGCCCACGACTGCTTACCGTTGGGACCAGGTCGAGGAGCTATTCGCACGACACCAGCGTGCTTACGTGGAGTACTCAAACGAGCTCGACGCACTTACGCCTTCGATGGTGAGTTGTCTACTTTTATCTTTTTCCTTAAACAGTTGGTAAAATGACTATAAACTTACATGTGCTTTCTAAAACTTTTGCAGGTGACCTGGCAACCGTATCTTGATCCATATTTCGCCAGCATACAGTTGAGCAGCATGTGCTCAATAGACGAGGACCTCTACCTAATGAGGTGTCCCCTCATCTGTTTTTATGCTGTTGAGTACCACTTGCCCCACAGAGTTGCTCGACAGTTCGGATTGCGACAGGAGTTTCCGGCGGAGCCATTCTCGACTTCAATAGAACTTCATAAGTGAGTGACTACATGCACTTGTTATTCTAACTAATAATTCAAATATTGAATGAGTTACTAATATATGTTTCTAACTTTTGTAGGTTCGACAGACAGAGACAGAAGAAGGTCACGGACTTCGAGACCCACCACCGTGATTACATTGATGAATGGGAACAGCAGGGGGATCTTAACTATGAGAACGAACAGGCGCACACAAACTACAACTTCAGAGGTATTTGATTTGGTATGCTGGTGTGACTAGGTGCAAGCTGAAGGGACAGTGGACAGCTGCAGACTATGCCGAGCAAGAATCGTTAGACGACGAAGACACAGCTTTCGACATAGCTGCTCGGCACGGGTCCCAAATTGAGGCTGCTCCAATCCTTGACAGAGTGGTAACTATTTCTTTACTATAATTAGAGATTTCAATTCAATGCTTTATGCCTAGTTTTGAGCATCCTAATGTTTTAACTTGTGAATAGGGAAACTCTATGCTCGTATCTATTGTTGAACTTGAGCGTATCTCACAGAGAACTTCAGATAGTACTACGCTTTCGTTACTATCAGTGAGTATCAATGTTTAAAAGAAAACTTGTTTATTTGTATGTTGTAACATATGTCTGTAACTAATATTTCGATTACAGAGAGTATCATGTCGTCTTCGTCGTGCAACGACTCGGTGTGGATGCCGGTCTCTAGCGAGCGTTGACGTGCAACTGCCTGTGCCTCGTATGCAGCAGGACGTTCAGCCTCCCATTTGTGCAGTTGGACCATCTACAGCAGGACTGAGCTCCTCGCGATCGACACGGGACACGTTTGAGGACGTGGCCCACGACGACGAGGACGACGACGACGACGACACTGGCCGCCTCAGCCTCATCAGACTTCTTCTTGTAATAAGCCGCCTCTACCTCTTCGGCGGCCTGAGACATAAACTCATCCTCTTCCTCTTGAGCACGTAATCCTGCCTCAGCTAGCGCGATGAGCTCACTCAACCTTGATGTGTCGTCCTCCTCTTCTTCATGTAATCCTTCCTCTGCGAGAGCGATAAGCTCACTCAATCTAGATGTGTCGTCCTCCTCCTCCTCCATCAGTTCAACCGTCGCCATTTTATCCTGAACATATCTTGCATGCGCCTCATCGGCCAAATAGTTTACGCCACATCCAATCTCTGCAAATATAATGAGCAAAATAAGTTAGCAAAGTCAAGATAAATAAATTGTACTAACATAATTATAGTATCATTTTTCTCACTCACTTCCATTGAGGCGATCAGCAAGATTATCCAACATTTGTTTCTCGGCTTGAGCCGCTTCCCATTCCCTTGCATCCTGTGCTCTCTTCTCATCTGCCGCCTTCAACCTCCTATACTCTGCACGCGTCGGGCTATCATAAAAGGCAGATTTTGCTTCCCTACGCATGTCACGTATGCGATCGTTAATGTACGAATCGACGAGCTGAGATCCACAACGCATCTTCTGTCCCATTAGTCTCTTGGACTCTATTGTGCGCATCACCTCTCCTTTGTCGTCGTAACTCTTCCAACTGCATTTCCTCGTCTCCTACAAAAAAAAGTAAGTACCGCTATAACATTACAGCTGGTGCCAAAAAAATACCAACCTCATCGTAATCGACCATATGTCCACAAAAATATCCAACACCAAGCTCGGAAGGAACTAATCCATACTTAGCTTCAATACCATATTTGCAGAGTACTGGATCAAATTTCAACTCTTCTTCCGCCCACTGATTGTATCTCTTTTCCTTTACCTCTGGCTCTGGCCAATGGGACAAAGGACCATACAACCACTCTCTGAAACGACACTTACACCACCCGTATGGCTACAGGAGAAAAAATTAGTAATTTATTGTAAAAAATAACTAGTTCATACATTTAGCGTATCGATGGGCTCACATAATCAATGTTCGGACAACAGAACTGCTTCTCATAGTCTTCGTCGATGACAACACGGTCTCCACAATCGCATCGAGGCGGTGAGTCCATCCGTCTTTCTGTTGCTACCTCCTTCTCCGCATTCGTCATTGGTGGAGGATTCGGGGGGAGGAGGTACCCAACGCTTAAAACGGTCATGACTAGTCCTTCCACTCAACCAATTAACGAAAATAAGATATCGAGGGTCAAATTTATCAGGACCGTCGATCCATTGGAAAAAGAAACACCTCTGATGCCCCTAAAATAATGGAAAGAAGCACCATTACACATCTACAAAATAATGAATGCGAACAAAATTAAGTGACATGTTATAAGCTACGTACGTCCAAACCGCCACAAAGGTAGTAGCAGCGAGCAGTCGTGTCTGGATGTTGTGATTGATGTACCCAAGCCAGTCTGCCACAGTCACAGTTAGGCACGGGGAGTTCAGGAGGAACAGGAGCATCCTTACTAGATACGTCCGGATATAACTCCCGAGGACGACCTCTCTTCTGCCACAACACCTCTCGGTACATGTCTTTCATCTAATAAACGATTATAATTATCACTTGTACCTAATATGCTTTATAACAGGTTTACACAAACTATCAAATAAAATATACTCATCATATTAATGATACTATATATATTATGAGCAACTATGAAACTAATAATCGAAATGATAATATAATAAGTTTACACAAACTATCAAACATGAAACTATGAGCAACTATGAAACTAACAACCCAATATACAAAACAAATCAGTTGGGCACCATACCTTGGTCTACGAAGTAAACCACCTCGAATCTTTGAATCCAAATAAATTTGATGAAGTTTTGAAATGAGAGGAATTGTGCTGCTCTCGGCCAGCAGCGCGACTGTTTTATAGGCGTCCGTAGCTCGGCGCCAAGATCTGTGGCGCCGAGCTACGAGGCCGCGTCGCCGCCACGTCAGCCCTGGGCGCAGGTAGCCGTTGCTGCCACGTCAGACCTCGGCGCCATAGGCTGTGGCGCCGAGCTGTGTTACCTCGGCGCCACAGGCTATGGCGCCGAGCATCGGGTCCAAAATTGCAAATAAAATTTCTGGGGGTCCAAACGTAAATATTTTTCAAAAGTAGGGTTAAAATACAAAAAATTCGGCATGCCAGGCCGAGAGAGATGCATGTACAGGCATGACTAGTGTTGGGAATTAGGTCGGGCCGGGCCAGCCTGACCCAACCATCGTGCTAAACGGCTTTAAGCCAGAAAAGCTTAAAAAACTTTTGGCTTCTGCCGTGCTAGCCCGAAGTGCAAAAACAGAGGCCCAACTCGGCTCTAAACCATGTTGGGCCGTGCCGGCTCAAGCTCGGCCCGTATATTTGACCGCTTAATAGCAAAACACTACAACCACATAAAGTCCATAGCTTACTAAATTAAAGATATTAAACAACCCTATCATCATTCGATCACATAAACTCCAAATACCACAACAATATAAAGTCGATATCTTACTAAATTGAAGAAATTATACAAATTGGGCTTAATTGGGCCGCGTCGGCCCAAGCCTGACTCATCTGTGCAGGCTGTGTTGGGGCCCGACGGGTCGGAATTTGAGGCCCAGCCCAAGTACGACTTCGGGCCGTGCTAGCCCAGCCTATCAGTGCGGGCTATGTTGGGGCCCGACGGGGTCAGAATTTAAGGCCCGGCTCATGTCAGACTTCGGACCGTGCTAGCCCGAACTCATATTATTTCAGATCGGACCGTACTTTGAACTCCTATTTTTAGGCCCCCTTTGGCAGGGCTCTCTCGGTGGCTCTTTTTCTGGCTCTTCGTGAATCCGTACCAAACGGTCTTAAAAAAACGGCTCCTCACCGAGAGCCATCAAAGAGCCAAAGCCGTTTTGCTATTAGGAGCCGAAGCACGAGAAAACAAGCTTCTACCGGCTCCTTCTATCCGGCACACAATAATGTTTCACGAAATTACAGTCTTTGCCACTGTCTCCTCGTGAGAAGCTGTTTTGCCAAATGAATTATAAAACGACTCTGGCTCCTCTAGAGAAGCCAAAAAGTCAGAGGAGCCAGAGCCGAAGCCGTTAGGAGCCCTGCCAAAGGGGCCCTTAAAAAGCATGACGTTAAAAAGCCTTAAAAAGCCCTGCCAAAAACTTAAAAAGCCGAGCCCATATTCCGGCACTAGGCATGACGTCCTCCACCAGCCCGCTGCGAACGCTGAACGTCGTTCCCAACTCCGGAAGCTCGTACGTACAGTTCGTGAAGGATGAAGATGCAGCTCCATCTACAAGTCAAGCACACCCAATGTGAAGCGAGCGCGCCGCGGAAGTCCAGGGCCGCGGCTCCTCCAAATCTGTGTACGTGGTTCCCCATTTCCAGGCTGTAAACAAACATGCTGCGTCAACGTCAGTGGGCGAGGGAAACGGAAAGGAGATGGCGAGTGCTTTGTCTGCAACCCTGTTGAAGGAGAGGGGATAATTGACTGTTCGTGGCAGCGCCAGCGTCCGTTGGTGAGTCCTTCCGTTTCGCTTCCCCCTTCTCGTCAGTCGTCAACTTGTCTGCCCCTGGACAGTTAGTTAATTACATTGTCCACGATGCATATGTGTGATGTGGCACGTGGTAGCTAGGGGAGAGAAGGAGAATGGCCAGTCGGCCGCTGCGGCGCTGCCGCAAGTGCGTTGCTCCCCTCTGAGGTACTATTTGTTTCAAATGCCACAAGTTAAACATACACTACTACTACTAGTCTAGTAATCTAATAATTTTGATTGCAGTTCAAAACGTGCCACACCCACACTACTGCATCAGCGTACGTAAGGCTATCTGCACTCATACAACTCTAAATTTCTACTCTAAAAAGAATATTCTGTTCTTGTCAGCAAGATTCTCTACTCTATACCATAAACCTCCGCAGTCATATTTACTTCATATCTCAACCCTATACCAACTACTACGTATTATATCATTTTTTAATTCTCTCCTATGTACACGTGACCGCGTTTTTGCTGGCCAACCTCACGGCACAGTGGATAGCGCACTGCATCCGTACAACGTTTGATATACCGCTCCTCCACTGCCACTGCAAAATAGCGCACTCCATGCAGTCTCCGCTGCAGAAGTTGTTTTACGCTATAGTGGATAGCGCAGGCCATGCAGTCTTCGACTGCGTACAGCCTAACCGCATCAAGTGCTCTCCCATCAGTAGGGCTGGAAACGAGCCGAGCCGAGCCGAGCTCGGCTCGGCTCGGCTCGGTGCGGCTCGGTGACTGTACGAGCTCGGTCGGCTCGGCTCGTCCATTTTACGAGCTGGCGAAGGAGGCTCGGCTCGGCTCGACCTTGGCTCGCGAGCCGGCTCGGCTCGACTCGCGAGCCATATTCTGGTACTTATCGTTGCATTATTTGGTGAATTAACATTATATATTCATCATCAAAGACTAAAAAATGAGGTATTATCCATAAAATTATCTAATATTCATTATTATTCCATAAATTGATCATTTTTGCAAGGCTCGCGAGCCGGCTCGCGAGCTGGCTCGGCTCGGCTCGCTACAAAAACGAGCTCGAATAAGAGGCTCGGCTCGGCTCGTTCGAGGCTCGCGAGGCGCTCCGAGCCGAGCCGAGCCGCTCCGAGCTCGAGCCGGCTCGCGAGCCTCGTGCTAATTTTCCAGCCCTACCCATCAGCGTGGCTTCAGTATTCCGTGCCACAGCTGCTAGCTTCACACGGCCGCACTCCTACAGTTTCCTTGACTGTATCCGTATCCATATCCTGACGGAGTTGCAGATTTGAAGGGATTCTCTCGGACCGCAAAATTCATAGGGGTATGCCTCGGTCCGGACTCTGGAGCCATGGTCAGAGACCCAGCGCCAATGGAAACATGCATGGAATCAAGCTAGAACAAGAACAGTGTAGACAAACCGGATATCAATCCTACTATATTAGTTTATTCCCAGCCAATCATGGGGGGCGCCTTACACTACATCTCCCCCATCTTGGGAACTACGTCCCCGTTCCCGTCGGCGATCTGGATCCAGGCTGCTGCTAGCTTGCCGCTCGTGTGCGATTAATGCGGTGCGAGTGCGAGTGTGCGACTGCGACGTACAACGTCATTCCCGCGCGGTCGTCGTCCCGAAGTATACGTAGATAGAGACGATGACTGTGAGCGCGATTCGGTATCACGGAACCCAAAGCCAACGGAACAGCAGAACCGTAGCAGTGCATTTTTTCTCGCCGAGAATTGGCACGCCATGCATTCACATGAGGGCAAAGCGAGAGAACCAAGAGTCCTGGGATTTGGAGTTCTAGACGAGTCAAGTTTCAAACAGCAACAAATTGTGCAGTATGTCGGACCTACGCCGCCGATGCGGATACAGGGCTGGACAATCGGCTTTTCTCGGCCTGGTTTTTCCATGTATGGGAACCTCAGTTTTGCGACGCTAACACCGGATCGGTGCTGCAGAGCGTGAAATGTAAAATAATATTCCCTCTGTCCTAAATTAAAATTCGTTTTGTGTTTTAAATGGATTCATACAGTACTTAATACGTATGTGTTTCGTATACATGTCTAGATTTATCCTTGCATATTTGAATATAGGAAAAAAATCAAGAGCTAAAACTAGTACTAATTTGTGAATGGAGGAGTTAAACTTAGGTTTTAATTACACATATTCCTTTTTTTTGTATAAACACGATCGCCTGTACTTTATAAAAGTAAAATATATATTTATTTTGGTTTAGATAAACATAGAAAGATGTAACAGCCAAACCAAACCTTTCTTATCTTTAAACTTGTAAAAATGATGACCACTTATTGTCACCCCCTATATAAACACATAGATGCGCTGGCTTCAGGAACTCACGACGTTTCAATCTATTTGCCCTCTAATTTCTTTTCACGGTATTCAGAGCCAACACATAACTTATTCTAGGGACATATCTTGTGCAGTCCATTCATCTCTTATGTAGTGAGTCCCTCTATGCCCATCATCAATACTCTCACACTCGCCAAGTTGTTTCTTGAAGTTCAACAAAAGCAATCATGCTCTCTAGAGTGCTTGGGATCATCCGAAAAGTTAGGCTAAAAATTCTACCTCACCGATAGTGCAACAACCCCTACTTCCGCCCTTTCACGCATAGTATATAATAGACCAGCAAGTTCTCACGTTTATGATTCCATTATAACCAGAAATATCCTCTCCCAAGTCACGATATATCGAACCGCCATAGAAATCTAGAAAGTTGTCGAAGGAAACTACACCTCCACAACAAGGGCATGCTCCGTGAATTCAAGGATTTCCCTTGCTACTACTAAGAAAGGAGATCTTTCCGTCACCAAACACGTCTAGGCGACAAGCTGACATCCATGGGCAAGCCAACCGACCGTCTACATCCTTATCGGCCTTGGCTACGAGTACAACCTAGTCATCACCACCCTCATTACAAGGGATGATCTCACCCTCAACGAGGTGTATTCATAGCTATTGAGCTCTGAGCAACGCATGAAACTGATGCCACTCACCAACTACCATGCAATAACCAATGCAACTAAGTACGAGTGAGAAGGTGCACGTGTCAAAGAAACACTCAAGGAGGCATCCACGGTCTAAGAGGTCACGGGCGCAGTGGTGGACGTGTCCCAAGAAGTGACATACAATAAGAGAAAATACCCCAATGCCAAGTTTGCGACAAAATGGATCATATTGCAATAGAATATCATTTTTATGAAAATTATGTTCCAGATGATAGATATGCAGGGGCGACTACCACGTCCTATGGTATAGACTTCAATTGGTACACAGATATCGAGGCTATAAATCACATCTCATGCAAACTTGATAAAATGGTGTAGGATCGACAAGCAGAAGGGACATGATCAAATCTGCACTATTGATAGAGCATGTATGAATATTAGTCACATCAGTGAATCAGTTGTTAATACCTGTAGTCATAGTCTTAATATAGACAACATTCTTTATATTCCTGAAGCCACAAAAATTGTCTCTATTCATAAATTGGTTTCTGATAATTCAACTTTTCTTGAATACCATATTAACTATTTTATTATCAAGGATCGGGCCATGAGGAATGATTACACTAAGTGTTGCTTTTGTAGCTCTTAGGAAATTGTTCAACATCACTTTTTGATTGTCATGTCGCAAGGTCCTTTTGGAGTTCAATTTTTGTTGTCTTCAGTATTCAACCACCTACTATGGTAGCTCATATGTTTGGCTATTGGTTGATGACTTTCTCTTCTAAGCTTACAGATCATATTTTAATAAGGGTTGCAACTCTATATTAGACAATTTGGTTGGATAGAAATGACATTGTTTTGAAAAGGCCGCTTCTATCTATGTCATTCTTGCAGGTCATTTTCAAAAGGGTATACACCGGATCAAGCAATGGTTTGAACTATCCAAAGAGGAAGATATAACTCCACTAAAGGATGGATGTCGATGTTTTCAACAAGTTTGGATGGAGAAATAGATACCAAATAAAAGCTGGAGGCTTTAGGCTAAGTAGTTGCTCTTTAGCTGCCCGAGTCGAACGGGTGACGCGAGCGAGATAAAAAAATTAGGCGGTTGTTTGGTTCTATACCTATGATGTCAAAAATTGCCACACAATTTCATGCCACACTTGTCTAAGATGTCTAAGGTTAGACGCTTAAATTATGCGCCACAATTTGTCACGTCTAAAGGAATCTTGCCACATTTTTACCGGTCATCGATGAGTGAGACCTACGTAGAAGGAGAAAATTTTTACCACAACTGTGAAAAGTTAGACAGCAAACCAAACAACACCTAGATAGGTCAATTGTTGCTCGTGTGCGCCCTAAGAGTTTAGGGACTGACATAACACAACTGGACAAGTTACTCATTAGCAATGTAGCCCAACGTAGTACCAGTATCTTCCAAGCGGATAGGAAAGGGGTGGATCTCCTACATTTGCCAGAGAGCGGTGTGGATTTTAAATAGTTAATTTGGATGGGAATATTATATTACGAGTAATAATTTGTGTGGAGTAACTACAAGCCTGCCCCGGTCCCGCGTGAGCCTGTCGAACCACTGCGCGCCGTTACGTCTCGTGATCTAGCGCGCGGCAAGCTCGCTGGCACACTGTGGCTTCACATGGAGAAAAGGCTGAAGGATCTGGATATCGACAAGTAAAGATTCAATCAGTACGAGATTCCATGGATTTCCCATTCAGTGAACAATACGGCCGGAGTACAGCACTTTCTTTTTCGCCGTCATAAATGGCGGCCAGATAGCACGGGCTAGGAAGCACGGCATGACGCCCCTCCCGGTCCCAGTCGTCGATCAAAATTGTTAGCGATAACTCAGCGTCACCGTGCTCAAACTCAAAGCCTCGATATATACGCTCGAGACAGCGCGCGCCTCTCTCCTTATTGCTCACCCCAAAGCAAAGCAATCACGAGCAATGGGCGAGATAGGCACGGACCACCGCGGCCTAGCCGAGGCCGAGGCCGGCGTCGGCGGCAAGGAGGAGGGCATCGTCCTCGGCGGCCACGAGGAGGAGGAGGAGACTTCGCCGGTGGAGCAGGTGCGGCTGACGGTGCCGTCGACGGACGACCCGTCGCTGCCGGTGTGGACGTTCCGGATGTGGAGCATCGGGCTGCTGTCGTGCGCGCTCATGAGCTTCCTCAACCAGTTCTTCTCGTACCGGACGGAGCCGCTGATCGTGACGCAGATCACGGTGCAGGTGGCGTCGCTGCCGCTGGGCCACTTCATGGCCCGCGCGCTGCCGCGCGCCAGGTTCCGGGCGCCCGCGCTGCTGGGCGGCGGGGAGTGGAGCCTCAACCCGGGGCCCTTCAACGTCAAGGAGCACGTGCTCATCTCCATCTTCGCCAACGCCGGCTTCGCGTTCGGCAACGGCAGCGCCTACGCCGTCGCCATCATCGACATCATCCGCGCCTTCTACCACCGCCACATCTCCTTCTTCACCGCCTGGCTCCTCGTCGTCACCACGCAGGTTGATGCTACGACCAGGCCAGCTCTATTATCGTTCTCATCCCCCCCATATATATCAGCTAGCTGACAGTTAATTAACTGCATGGAATTTCTCACTCTCGCTTCAATGGCTCGCTGGCTTCAAGGTGCTCGGGTACGGGTGGGCAGGGCTGCTGCGCAAGTACGTGGTGCAGCCGGCGCACATGTGGTGGCCGGGCACGCTCGTCCAGGTCTCCCTCTTCCGGTGAGCCACCACACTTTTTAATCCTTATTACGCTATTTTACTTGGGTTCCAGTAAAATTTCACTGCCGCGTTCTTCAGCTGGGTTTTGGTTAACGTTAGTGGTTGGATTTTCGGAAGGCGCGCGCCGCGAGACCACCAACGCGTTATTTGGCATTTTTAAATTTTACTGTTCTTCACCTCTGGTTGCGGTTGGTAAATCCTACAGCTGCACACGCATTGGCGCCTCGTGCGCATCCGTAGGTTTGCACAGCGCATCTAGTCTAACAGTACCTGTAAATATATTTTTTTTAGCTTTGCACAGAGCATGAGTATTATTAGTATTTATTAACCTATAACTAAGTACTAAAATAAGATCATCTCTAATAGTTCGTATATAAAATCAATCCAAACAACAACAAATTAAGAGTGAAGTGGCTTTGTTCTAGTGCACTCTGGAAGACTGGAACCAAACACATGCTACTCCCTCCCGTTTGCGGCTGTGCTTCAGTGATGGGTTATGGATTGGCTGCCCAAGCGCTGATACATGCTAGATCATCATGGAATCCCCGACTATTACACCGTTCAGTGGCTGGAAAGAAAATTTTGACCTGTGACCACATGTCCCCACCGCCCCCACGCGCCAATGATTAAAGTCCCCATGACAAGGACCGCAGTGGAGGAGGCCAAAGCAGCCTTCTGGCTCCATGCATGCCCCACGCACGCGCGTAGCGTTCGTTCCCTCGCTGGATTCCTTCTTCCATGGACTCCCAAGTCCACGGGGACAGCGATTGGGCGTCTTTTTCCGCCTCGTTTTTTTTTTCTGACAGTTCTTGACAACACTCTGCATGGTTTCTGCGCGAATACGACCCTGTACGTTACCCTCTGCGAGTTCTGACCGAGAGGAGGAGACTGGAGGGGCAGGCCAGGGGCGGAGACCTTGCGTACTGTAGCTGCGTTGCATGTCTGTCACGAACCTGTGTGTGTGCGATCGAGTCGGCAAGTGGGTGGATTGGATTTCAGAAGCTCACTGCTCGTGCCTTGGGAAGGCGCAGAGGTGCCTTGCACAGTTGCACTTGCACATGCTTACAGCCTTCCTGATCCTGCCCATACGCGCGCGCGATGGGCTCCAACTTGGATTTGCTTTACATACTGACAGCAAATAAAAAAAGAGAGAAGATGCTGTGGGTTTGGATGGGAATCGGAACTAAACAAACCATGTAGGTTAGTGGTTACGTTATGCCGTTGCGAAGGGATCCGAGATCATATATGCTAGGTTGCTAGCTGATCAGTTCAGAGACTGTCGGCTGCACACACATACAGTATAATGCGAGGCAGAGAAAACTGAAACGTGCTACCTCTGACCCAAAGATAATCTAATCCTATATGTTTAGATCAACTCATTTTTTTAGATTTATAAAAAAAATAGCATTAACATTTATATGAAATAGATAATTATAAAAGACACATTTTTTTATCATTCTAATTTTTTGTTAAGTGATTTCAAAATGGATGATCGTTAGTAACAGTACCACTGATCACGTGTCTTCGTTTTTTTTGTTTTTTTTTGAACTAGGGCATTGCACGAGAAGGACGAATCCGCCAAAGCCTCGCGCCAGATCTCTCGCTCCAAGTTCTTCCTGGTGGTGCTGGCGTGCAGCTTCGCCTGGTACGCCGTGCCGGGCTACCTCTTCCCGACGCTGACGTCCATCTCGTGGGTGTGCTGGGTCTTCTCCAGGTCCGTGACGGCGCAGCAGCTGGGGTCGGGCATGAGCGGCCTCGGCCTCGGCGCCTTCACGCTCGACTGGTCCACCGTCTCCTCCTTCCTCTTCAGCCCCCTCATCTCGCCCTTCTTCGCTACCGCCAACATCTTCTTTGGCTACGTGTTCTTCGTCTACGTCATCATGCCTGCAGCGTACTGGGGGTTTGACTTGTACAGCGCCAAGACGTTCCCCATCTTTTCCTCGCACCTGTTCATGTCGAACGGCAGCAGCTACGACGTCCAATCGATCGTGAACAACCGGTTTGAGCTTGACCTGGACGCTTATGGTAAGAACGGCAAAGTCAGCCTCAGCGTGTTCTTTGCACTCAGTTACGGCTTCAGCTTCGCCACCATTGCCGCCACCATCACTCATGTCGGGCTCTTCTATGGAAAGTACGTATGGCATCTCCAGTTGATCCACGAGCAGATAAAAAATGAGTCTTAGCTATAGCTACATGTGGTGTGTATGAATTGAAATGCATGATTAATTCTAATAAGTTCCTTTTTTTGTTTGGAATTGGGTGCTGCCAAATGTCCAGGGAAATCTACTACCGTTTCAGATCGTCGCAGAAGGAGAAGCCTGACATCCACACGAAGCTGATGGAGAGGTACAGCGAAATCCCAGCATGGTGGTTCTACTCGTTGATGGCGCTATCAATTGTAGTGTCCCTTCTCCTCTGTACCGTGCTGAAGCGTGAGGTACAGCTCCCATGGTGGGGCCTCATCTTCGCATGTGGCATGGCATTCGTCTTCACACTTCCCATCAGCATCATCACTGCGACGACCAACCAGGCAAGTAATAACAGGCTCGCATCGCATGTTCTATATATATGTTCTATATATATTGAAATGCATGCATGGTCACAATCTATGTACAGAATGGCTGACAGACCCTCCAAAATAAATGTCTTCTGCTTCTGCAGACGCCAGGTCTGAATGTGATCACTGAGTATGCTATGGGTCTAATTATGCCGGGCTCTCCTATCGCCGTCGTCTGCTTCAAAGTCTATGGCTACATGAGCATGGCACAGGCTGTTGCCTTCCTCTCGGACTTCAAACTTGGCCACTACATGAAGATCCCTCCCAAGTCCATGTTCCTTGTCCAGGTAATTAATAAATAAAGAACCCCCTCAATGTAGTGTTCTTGTAAATGAATGAAGGGGGTGGCTTGCATAAAAAAGTACTGCTAATTAATATCCACTTACTGTATTTAAATAGTTTGTCGGTACCATTGTGGCTGGCACGGTGAACATCGGGACGGCATGGTGGCTGCTGGGCTCCATCGACGGCATCTGCTCCGACTCACTCCCACCAGACAGCCCCTGGACATGTCCTAACGACCGCGTCTTCTTCGACGCGTCAGTCATCTGGGGCCTCGTGGGTCCACGGCGCATCTTCGGGCCAGACGGGAACTACGGCGCCCTCAACTGGTTCTTCCTCATCGGCGCGGCGGGCCCGGTCATCGTGTACGCCCTCCACAGGACGTTTCCCGGCCAGAGGTGGATACCGCTGATCAACCTCCCGGTGCTCTTCGGCGCGACGGCCTACATGCCCCCGGCGACGGCTGTCAACTACAACTCGTGGCTGCTCGTCGGCACCGTCTTCAACTTCTTCGTCTTCCGGTACCGGAAGAAGTGGTGGACGCGGTACAACTACATCCTCTCCGCCGCTCTCGACGCCGGCGTCGCGTTCATGGGGGTGGTGCTGTACTTCTCGTTGACCATGCAGAACAAGAGCATCGACTGGTGGGGCACCGCAGGAGAGCACTGCCCTCTCGCCAGGTGCCCCACCGCGAAAGGGGTGGACTTGGGTGACGGCGTCTGCCCAGTGTTCTGATCGAGCTTGGAGTTTGATGTCTTCACTTCAGGTACATCGACAGGTTAAGCAGTGATCGGTTTGCAGTTATGCTGCCATTAGATTTGTGGTGTATATGTGGAGGGTAATGCGACACTTCTCTTATGTGTAAAAAAGGTCATATTCTCATGTATTTATCAGCTGCAGAAAACAATGGGAATAGGTTGATCCTTTTGGGCAATGCAAAGCAGCAGGCTAGTCCCTCCTGAAATGCTACAAATTTCTCGTCCTATGATAATACCATCCAAACCACGCGCCTCACACTATTTGGTTTGCAACTAGTACTGAATTAAGGGCACAGACTGCATGTGTTCATGACAGTATATTTCGCGTACAGAAAATGTTGCAAACAACCGATTATAGGCGAGCCAGGGAGATGCAGGAGATGACGAGAAGGAAGATATGGCAAGAACTAAACACTAGTGCAAACTACAAAGATTCGAGGCTCCAGTTATTTAGATGTTACACAAAAAAGCATGCTATCAATACTATTCCATTCCTGACCGCTACAATTTACTGAATCTCTAAAGAACACCTACCTCCAAAGACCATGCATCGTCATCTACCTCCGCAATTCTTCTAAACGGCATCCCCCGCTCCTATTTAGGCTAGGTCTTCGGCAAGGCCATATCCTCTACCACCACTCCCTATTTGTGCTAGCAATGACCCCCCTGCATCACCTTCTTGATGCGGCAACCGAGAGAGGCGTTCTCAATCGCATCAGTTGCAGAGCAGCCCGCCTCATAATATCTATGTATGCGGGTGATGCAGTAATCTTTGTCAAACCAGTTTGTAGCGACATTTGTACTGTCAAAAGATATTCTAGACAAATTCGGAGCGTCCGACAGGCCTGCAGACTAACATAGCCAAAACCAGTGTTACTCCGATCGCTTCCTCAAATATCGACCTTGCAAAGCTACTCTGTGATTTGCCGACGAAACGTCAACCTTTTCCAATCAAATACCTTATGCTACCCTTATCAACTGCGAGGCTAAGAAGAGTTGATTTTCAACCCTTAATCGATAAGGTTGCCGGAAAGTTGTCCACATGGAACGCCAAAAATCTCACACAAGCGAGAAGGGTTTGCCTTACCAACAAGAAAAGTTATAGAGAAGGTTGACAGAATTCGGACAACGCTTCCTGTGGGTAGGAAATGTTATAAATGAATGCGACACAAATAGGATCAATCACAGAGAAGACACGGATTTAACGTGGAAAACCCCTCCAAAGTGAAGGGGGAAAAACCACGGGCGCCGGCCGGCAACTTCTCACTATTTTTGGGTGGTTACAGATCGCAGGAGATTTACAATTGAGATGGGTATCTCCTGCGGCTTACAAAAATATTTATAGAGGTGAAACCCAAGCCTCCCGGCGACGGGCCTCCGCTTCGCTCGCCAACTTGGCCGCCTTCTTCAGAATTTGGATCACAAACTCAACAGGAAACAATACAATATCGGGAGGAAAGCGCGAAGTTAACTGGGAAAGGACAACACTGCCTAAGGGCCTGTTCGTTTACTCCGAAACGATTCCATTGCAACCGTTCTGATTGGAATAATAAGTTTATTTATACTAGTATTGATTAGATGGAATAGTTTCTAGCCACAATCCGATCTAACCGAATAGGGCGTAAGAGTTGTGGAGGGATGGTCGGCTGGTTGTGTTGAACCTCGAATAACGATCCAGAGTGGTGGGATTGAGATGGCTGTCATGAATCTGTATCTATAGGAAAGTCCTGGTTGGGTACACGTACACCGGTTCCCGCGACAGAAACAGGAATGTACAACCCTCTTCTTCGCGGCATGTACAAACAACCATCAAAATAGAAAATGACCGAACCATAAGGTTCTGGACTGCCGCATGGGCATAGGGGCGAGACACCCAAAAGACATTACACCACATCTAGGACTGGAAACGAGTTGAGCCAAGTTCGGCTTGGCCTGGTCATATTACGAGCCGGGAGATTAGACTCGGATCAGTTTCATTCAGACTCACGAGCTGCCACACCAAGTCTCATTTGGAGCATCTCCAACAAGATGACTTAAAATAGTGCATCAAAAATTAAAATATTACACCATTTAAAGTATTTAGGGCACTAAAACAAATTGCGCTCCAAACAATTAAGCTCTAAATCATGTATTTTAGAAAGTAGGGCACTGAAACAAATTGCGCTTCAACAGTTAAGCGCTAAATCATGTATTTTAGAAAGTATATTATATTTATAGGAAAGAAAATAATGAGAATGGTGTATAAAACAAGGATAGAGCACTAGTCTAGGTGTAGTACATTTGTGTCACTTCATGGTGTGCCCTATATTTTCGTGATAAATATTTGTAAAATAGGACATTATTGAAACTGTTTTTTATATGTTGAGCTCTATATTTTAAGACATGACACTGATTTGAAGATGCTCCTAGAGCACAAAATGTATATTTTCATTATATACAAAATAGAAAATATGTACCAAAAATCTAGGAACATATTTTAGACTATATCTAGCATTAGGTTGGGTCCATAAAAAATCAATAACTTAATGACGTAAAAATAAAAAAACAAAACACCGTATCATTAAGCTGGCTCGAGCTCGCTCAGGCTTGACTCGACTCGTTGTTTGAACGATCTATTTTTATCTTGGGCTCGTTTAGACTCGTGAGCTTTTTTTCGACCCTAACCGTATCTATTCGCGTGATCTATGAAGACGTGGATCCGTGACATCAACCCAAGACGTGGGTTGACCATACACTAGAGGAAATCGTTGCCTTATGAAGCATGGCGCAAACTATTGAACTGCAACCTAGTCAGAAGGGCAAAGTCACGTGGAAACTAACAGCAAATAGCAAGTACATGACATCATCGGCATACAAGGCCCAGTTGTTAGGAACATGCAATACCAAATCTAGATTCTATTGGAAGGCGTGAGCTCAATCGAAATGCAAGTTTTTCGCGTGGTTCATCATACGGAAGCGAGTGTGGACGACGGACAGGCTGGCAAGAAGATGATGACAACATAGTTCGATATGCCATTTGTGTCATAGATATCCGGAAACGGCACATCACCTGATGGCGGAGTGCACATACACGAGAAGAGTATGGGCTCAAATCGCAATTTATACAAAGCAGTAGGAACTGCACCCGATAACGCGACGGTTATGGACATCGACACCTTTAGAATGGTGGACATCCTACGTCCACAACGCACGATGTAAAAGCAATTTGATCTGTTGCCCTAATGGTATCCCGAGAAACTTAGAATGAAAGGAACGACCGAATACTTAGAAATAAGGAAACTTCAGTCATGAGCACAACAACGAAACTATGCCAGCAGATGAGCTCCTAGATTAGTTTCGGGAAGAGTTTAGATAGCTTATCTACACATGATTAGCTGTAACAGATTATTGTAAGACGTTGTTCGGTTACAAGGGAAAAATCCTATCATGGATTTAATCCGGGTTTGGATTGGGTGAATTCCATACATCACACTCAATTCCTATAGTGAGATTAAATCGATTATTTAATCCATTTATCTCTCAAAACTAGTTATTCTTTTGAACCATAGATTTTAATATAATCTTGTGCAATATCTTTATGGATTTGTTCTATACCTAATAAGCTACGGATAAAATCTATGCACTTTATAGTTTAAAAAATTTCTAAACCCTTGAGTTATAATCTATAATAGTTTTAATCGAATAAAAAAATTTAAGTAAATTTAAATTATTTTAGGGTATGAATTGTGACATGGATTTAATTCTAATCCATACTAATCTAAAGCTAGATTGTGGCCGGCTGCATGGATGTAACGAACCTCCTATTTCAATGAAATAGGCACACTCTCGTGCCTCTTTTCTTTAAAAAAATTAAGAAGACCACCAGCAACTTTTCAATAATTCAAGTGGCAGTTCATACACACTGAAAAACTTCTCTTTCAATTAGCTAGTTCCAGTATATCTGTTCTGCAGTCCGCATAGAGAAACAAGTCAGACATAGTATAGAGTAACAGCTTAGTAGAACAGACGACGCCCATTTAGCCATTGCCAACATGCAGCGGAGAGCGGACCTAATGAAAGGAATCTGAGGTACGAGATACCAATGATGATTCGAAACAGCTAGGCCTAGGCTCGCGAGACTCTTCGTTCCTCTGTCCTCTCACTGCCAGCGCCGCCTTCGCCATCCTTGCGCCGCTGTGCTCACCTCGTCGCACCGCCGACTGCGACGAGGGAGGGTTTCCAAGCCGTGGGTGGGGGTCCAATGCGGAAGGAAGATGGCCCCCTGGCCTCTGAGAAAATGGGCTTGGCTGATACCGGCCCATGACTAGGCTACGGCCTAGGAGCATCTGTTCCCTGACGTAGCCACGTCATAGCTCTCCAGAATTAGGCACCATCCTTCCTTGCTCCAACCAGCCCTAGGAAACCGGCAGCAAAATGCGCGCGAGGCGGTTCCATTTCTGCCACCCCATTTCGATCGCGTTCCCAGACACAGGGCGAGGCCGTGGGGATCGCGTCCGTGGAGGTGAGAGCGTAGATTTTGAAATCGCTGGCTCCCTGCGAAAATTCCCGATCCGTAGCAAAACTAATTCAGCGTGTTATTCTCTTTGTCTGTCTCGTGGTTAATGTCGCATTTTGGGGATTAGCTTGGTCGCAGATTGGTATGTGTAGCTGATCGATGCTCTAGGGGGATCCTGGCGCACTTGTCTGAATCTTGTTCATTTGTCTTGTTTGCCAATGCGTTGATTTTTCAACCTTGTACATTGGTAGATTCAGTCAGTTTATATTTCCTAAAAACTGTGTCATTTTAGAAATTCCTTGTGTATTCATCCCGCTTACTACTTTACTAGGCATGGTCGATCAAAGTGCCGATTAATTCTTGTCATCCAACATTTTTTTAAGGCGACCATGGCAGGCACAGGCACGGTAAAGGTCCACAACGTCTCACTTAAAGCATCAGAGCAAGATATTAGTGAGTTCTTCTCATTTTCTGGTGAGATTGTGCATGTAGAATTGAAAAGGTTAGTGCCAATATCATCTCCATGATATATTTCGGTAGCATAAGCGCATGCATGATTTGACCTGGAATGCTTTTGCAGTTGTGATGAGCGGTCACAATTTGCCTACATCACGTTCAGAGATAATCAAGGAGCAGAGAGGGCTATGCTTCTTACGGTATAGGTTTTTGCGTTGGTTTCTACTGTCTGCTACAAATTATTTATGACGATGATCATCTTCATACACTTTGCCAATGAAATAAGGGCCTGCAAATTTAGTATTATATCCACTGATTTTGTTGAATGAGAGATGGTTACTACTACTACTTCTCTTTTTCTAGATTTGAGAGTCCTGAACTTAATATGAATATGCAGTTTGCATACATGGTTTCTTCCATGAAACTGCCGTGTATGATGTGTTCTTGTTATTGGTCTTTAACTACTATATTTTCCATCTCATTTTATTTTCTTGTCTTTTACCTAACATTGTGTTAAAGGTAACCTTTCTACACTTATGAACTCTATTACGTAAATCCGTGCTTTAATGCAGGGAGCGACTATAGAAGATATGGCTGTCATCATCACACCAGCCACCGATTACAAGCTACCGGCGTTTGTTTTAGCTGATCTAGAGGTAGAACCATGTTACATTCAAATCCCCCATTAGCAAAATTTCTTTTAACAAGCTCAGACTCCTAATGCCACCAACTGCATTATCAGTCAAAAAACACTGGTGGCATGGAATCTGCTCTTCAGAAGGCTGAGGATATTGCAGTTTCTATGTTAGCCAAAGGGTTTGTTCTCGGCATGGACGCCGTTGAAAAAGCAAAGGCTTTCGATGAAAAGCATCAGCTCACATCAACTGCAACTGCCAAAGTCGCTTCCCTTGACAGGACAATGGGCTTAAGCCAGAAGTTCAGCACCGGGACCTTAGTGGTGAATGAGAAAATGAAGGAGATGGATGAGAAGTACCAGGTTGCAGAGAAGACCAAGTCAGCATTAGCTGCGGCCGAACAGACTGTCTCTACTGCTAGTTCTGCCATCATGAGTAACAGGTATATCCTTACAGGTGCAGCATGGGTAACTGATGCCTACAACAAGGTTGCAACCACTACAACTGATGCTAGCAAGTCGATAAAGGAAAGGATGATGGCTGAGCAGGAGGGAGCCAATCAGAGCGGTGAAACCGCAAAAGTTGATTTGCTTGAAATCTCTGAAGCGGATGAGCAAGAGTGGAAGCGCCATGAAGATGACTCTGCAAAGAACGCTGTTCAAGAAAGTCCTGAAATGACTTGTCAGGAGAGTGAGCATCAGGCGGGTGAACGTCAAATGACTAATGTAGCAGGTAACTCTAAAACGGGTATAGAGGAGCATAAAAATCACGAGGGTGAAATAGCAGTAGTAGCTCACATGCAAGAAAACATGGATACAGCTGAGAAGAATCCTAGCTGCCACGAGAGTGAAGTATCCAAGGCCAATGTTCATGATAGCGTTCTAATGACAGAGCAAAGTGAGCGAGAGCATAATCAATGCGAAGGTGAATTTGCAAACAGTCATGTCCCAGGAAGCCCTGTCACTATTCCGGTCACCGTGTCCACTATTGACGGGAACTCTAGCAACAGTCCCAAGAAGCCTGATTCTGCTGAGGGTTTTCTATGATATGTTATTGTAAATCTAGATTGGGGGTGATGATGATAGTTCATTTCAGCTCTTTCTATTGGATCTGTCATCCTTCTTGCATAAATAGTTTTGTTCAGCTCTTCAGCTAAATTTTTCACCCTTTAGTGTTGCTTTCGGGCAATAGTTTATTCAGCTCTTGCTGTTGATTTTGATATCCTTCAATGTCGTTTCTGAGCATAATAGAGGTTATAAAGTTGTAGTAGCAACATTTTATTGTTCTTTGAATATTATTTCCATGAAGCTACAACTTGAGCTGTCTTCTATATTTCTTAACACAAATTGTTTTACCATCTGTGCTGGAAGTATCATCTTAGTTATTTTTTTTCAACTTTGCTCCTATCTTGTTTAGGGAAAAGAAGTATGGGAGGGTGAAGCACCGATCAGGCAACTAGAGTCTAGAGGGGTGTAACACCTAAATTTGGAAATCGTATGAAGAGAGAATATTTCCTTTATCTATATGTGTGTACCATCTCTACTTAATATCACATGTGAATAAACACCATCAAAAGGGGGATTTAATAACCAATGACATCTAAATAAACCTGGCATCATGCGGAGTTTTACTTGATTGTGCATCTGTGGCTAATAAAATAAAGGTATTGTTAATATATTAATAGACGCATGGATTTAAATTCTATTGTTGGAAAGCAAAAATTCTAAAGAAATGTGGAGAAGGGGAAAAGCATTAGCCATCACCAAATAAAATTTCTTAAAAATAGATTAATTTATCTCATGTCATATTCAAGTGGGATATTTAATTTGGAGACAAGTTGTCACAGAAATCAAATTTAAATTCAAATTGGAGTTTGAATTGTGAAAGGAGAAGAAAGAGAAAGAATATAGAAATTTTTATATATATATATATATATAAATAATATGTATCTTCAAAGTCAGTATTTTAATGGCACAATATAGACCTAAGTATAAAATGGCCACAAGAATGGAATTTAAATTTTAAATGAGTTTGAAATTGAAAATGAAGAAAAGAAGGTGGGAAAATAAAAAGAAAAAGGTCAAAATGTTGTTTGGGCCGGTTCCTAACCAATTCGGCCCACTACCCGTGCTCTCCCCGCTAGCCCATCGCCACCGCGCCCGGACTCACTGGCGCGTGGGGCCCACATGTCGGTTTCCCGGGCAACTACGTACTCATCCGCGCGTGCTCCACGCTGACTCGTGGGACCGCCGCGTCAGGTCAACTCATCCCTATCCGCGCGCTCGGGCGAAACAGAAATCGCCGTCTTCCTCGCGGACGCGGGCTCCCTGGTGCCAGCTTGCGTGACCACTTCCCCGTCAGCCTCCGCGTGGTGGCCGCCAGGTGGGACCCGTAGGTCGGATTCATCCCAACCTAGCGCACGGACTCCGTCAGCTCTATCCTTCCTCCCCTCAACAACTTCTACGGCGCGCTCGGCTGGAAATCCGCCGGTGATTTTGGCATGGCGGAAGGCGGTACCTGCCGTGCCGAAAATCTCGGCCCTAGCTGACTCGGCCATCCGCGCCCACGTCTATAAGGACCCGCGCCGTGCCCTGTGTCATCCAACTCGTGAATCCACCGGGTGCTCAAGCCGTGCGCGAATACGAGGGACACAGCGACTCGGCATCTCGACGGACCGCGCCGTCGCCAGACGCGGGGAGGTAGAGAGGACACCTTTGTGGATTCCCGTCAGCGGCGAGAGTCGGGCTTCAACTGAGCTATACGGTGGTGGTTCGTACCTTAGCGGAGTTGTGTGTGAGGTTAATTGAAGATTGACCCGCTGTGGTGCTCGGAATTGCTCGGTGGTCGTGCAGCTCCTCCGTGGACCGCAAGGCGTCGTGGCCAGACCTGTTGTCGCCGTGAAACGAGGTGAGTGCCCCTCCATCGTGTCCGTCGTACCTCCCACGTTGTGTAACACTTGTCGCGTTCGGATTTATACAGAGATGTGGGATTGTGGGGTAGCCGGAGGGAGCACATCGACGCTTCGCTGCCGTGCGCGTGTTCTTGGGTGCTCGGCTGTTCGCGTGGGAGAGAAGAAGGGTGCGGACCGTCTGATGGGTCTTGGACGGCCTAGATTGGTTTTTGCCATGCGACGTCTGTAGCCGTAGGATCGCTGGCTTACGGTCCCGATCTGATCCAGTGTATCCCTTCAACCAGCGGAATTAGGGCCGTAGATCGCTGATCCTGTGGCTCTAGTGCCTACCGGGGCTCGGATCTAATCTGGGCCACAGAACCGGAATCCAACGGCTGAGATCCAAGAATACCCCTTCGCGACGCATTTTGAAAGGGAATTAGGCTTACACCTAGTTCCTAAATAATTTTGGTGGTTGAATTGCCCAACACAAATCTTTGGACTAACTAGTTTGCCCAAGTGTATAGATTATACAGGTGTAAAAGGTTCACACTCAGCCAATAAAAAGACCAAGTTTTGGATTCAATAAAGGAGCAAAGGGGCAACCGAGGGCACCCCTGGTCTGGCGCACCGGACTGTCCGGTGTGCCACCGGACAGTGAACAGTACCTGTCCGGTGCACCAGGGGACTCAGACTCAAACTCTTCACCCTCGGGATTTCTCGGAAGCCGGCGCGCTATAATTCACCGGACTGTCCGGTGTGCACCGGACATGTCCGGTGCTCCAAGGAAGCGCGGCCTCCGGAACTCGCCAGCCTCGGTTTCGCGTGGCAGCCGCTCCGCTAAAATTCACCGGACTGTCCGGTGTGCACCGGACTGTCCGGTGTGCCAGCGGAGCAACGGCTCTCTTCGGCGCCAACGGCTCTCTGCGGTGCATTTAATGCGCGCGCAGCGCGCGCAGACGTCAGACTTGCCCATACCGGTGCACCGGACATCAAACAGTACATGTCCGGTGTGCACCGGACACCCAGGCGGGCCCACAAGTCAGAAGCTCCAACGGCTAGAATCCAACGGCAGTGATGACGTGGCAGGGGCACCGGACTGTCCGGTGTGCACCGGACTGTCCGGTGCGCCATCGAGCAGACGCCTCCAGCCAACGGTCAAGTTTGGTGGTTGGGGCTATAAATACCCCAACCACCCCACCATTCATAGGATCCAAGTTTTTCCACTTCCCAACTACTACAAGAGCTCTAGCATTCAATTCTAGACACACCAAAGAGATCAAATCCTCTCCAAATTCCACATACGCCATAGTGACTAGAGAGAGTGATTTGCTTGTGTTCTTTCGAGCTCTTGCACTTGGATTGCTTCTTTTCTTTCTCACTTGTTCTTGTGATCAAAACTCCATTGTAATCAAGGCAAGAGGCACCAATTGTGTGGTGGCCCTTGCGGGGAAGTTTTGTTCCCGGCTTTGATTTGAGAAGAGAAGCTCACTCGGTCCAAGGGACCGTTTGAGAGAGGGAAGGGTTGAAAGAGACCCGGCCTTTGTGGCCTCCTCAACGGGGAGTAGGTTTGAGAGAACCGAACCTCGGTAAAACAAATCCGTGTGTCACCCTTCATTATTTGCTCGCGACTTGTTTTGCACCCTCTCTTGCGGACTCGTTTATATTTCTAACGCTAACCCGGCTTGTAGTTGTGTTTATATTTGTAAATTTCAGTTTCGCCCTATTCACCCCCCCTCTAGGCGACTTTCAATTGGTATCAGAGCCCGGTGCTTCATTAGAGCCTAACCGCTCGAAGTGATGTCGGGAGATCACGCCAAGAAGGAGATGGAGACCGGCGAAAAGCCCACTACAAGCCACGGGAGCACTTCATCGGAAGAGTCCCACACCAAAAGGAGGGAGAAGAAGAAGAGCTCCTCCAACAAAGGGAAGGAGAAGAAATCTTCTTCTCACCACAAAGAGAAGAAGGAAAAATCTTCTTCCCACAAGCCGCATCGGAAAGGCGACAAGCACAAGAGGATGAGGAAGGTGGTCTACTACGAGACCGACACTTCATCAACATCGACCTCCGACTCCGATGCGCCCTCCGTCACTTCTAAGCGCCAAGAGCGCAAGAAGTATAGTAAGATCCCCCTACGCTACCCTCGCATTTCCAAACATACACCTTTACTTTCCGTCCCATTAGGCAAACCACCAACTTTTGATGGTGAAGATTACGCTAGGTGGAGCGATTTAATGCGATTTCATCTAATCTCGCTCCACAAAAGCATATGGGATGTTGTTGAGTTTGGTGCACAGGTACCATCCGTAGGGGATGAGAACTATGATGAGGATGAGGTAGCCCAAATCGAGCACTTCAACTCACAAGCCACAACAATTCTCCTCGCCTCACTAAGTAAAGAGGAATATAACAAAGTACAAGGGTTGAAGAACGCCAAGGAGGTTTGGGATGTACTCAAAACCGCGCACGAGGGAGACGAGCTCACCAAGATCACCAAGCGGGAAACGATCGAGGGGGAGCTCGGTCGGTTTCGGCTTCACAAAGGGGAGGAGCCACAACACATGTACAACCGGCTCAAGACTTTGGTGAACCAAGTGCGCAACCTCGGGAGCAAGAAGTGGGACGATCACGAAGTGGTAAATGTTATTTTGAGATCTCTCATTTTTCTAAATCCCACTCAAGTTCAATTAATTCGTGGTAATCCTAGATATACTAAAATGACCCCCGAGGAAGTTATCGGGCATTTTGTAAGTTTTGAGTGCATGATAGAAGGCTCGAGGAAAATCAACGAGCTTGGCGACACATCCGAAGCTCAACCCGTTGCATTCAAGGCGACGGAAGAAAAGAAGGAGGAGTCTACACCAAGTCGACAACCAATAGACGCCTCCAAGCTTGACAATGAGGAGATGGCGCTCGTCATCAAGAGCTTCCGCCAAATCCTCAAACAAAGGAGGGGGAAAGACTACAAGTCCCGCTCCAAGAAGGTTTGCTACAAATGTGGTAAGCCCGGTCATTTTATTGCTAAATGTCCTATGTCTAGTGACAGTGACCGAGGCGACGACAAGAAGGGGAGAAGAAAGGAGAAGAAGAGGTACTACAGGAAGAAGGGCGGCGATGCCCATGTTTGTCGCGAGTGGGACTCCGACGAGAGCTCAAGCGACTCCTCCGACGACGAGGACGCCGCCAACATCGCCGTCACCAAGGGACTCCTCTTCCCCAACGTCGGCCACAAGTGCCTCATGGCAAAGGACGGCAAAAAGAAGAAGGTTAAATCCAACTCCTCCACTAAATATGAATCATCTAGTGATGATAATGCTAGTGATGAGGAGGATAATTTGCGTATTCTCTTTGCCAATCTTAACATGGAGCAAAAAGAAAAACTAAATGAATTGATTAGTGCTATTCATGAAAAGGATGACCTTTTGGACTCCCAAGAGGATTGTCTAATTAAAGAAAACAAGAAACATGTTAAGGTTAAAAAGGCTTATGCTCTAGAAATAGAAAAATGTGAAAAATTGTCTAGTGAGCTAAGCGCATGCCGTGAGATGATTGACGACCTTAGAAATGAAAGTGCTATTTTAAATGCTAAGGTTGATTCACATGTTTGTAATGTTTCAATTCCCAATCTTAGAGATGATAATATTGACTTGCTTGCTAAGATTGATGAATTGAATGTATCTCTTGCTTGCCTTAGATTAGAGAATGAAAATTTAATTGCTAAGGCTAAAGATCTTGATGTTTGCAAAGTTACAATTTCCAATCTTAAAGATAAAAATGATATTCTTCATGCTAAGATTGTGGAACTTGATTCTTGCAAATCCTCTACATCTACCATTGAGCATGTCACTATTTGTGCTAGATGTAGAGATATTGATGTTAATGCTATTCATGATCACATGACCTTAATTAAGCAACAAAATGATCATATAGCTAAACTTGATGCTAAAATTGCCGAGCACAACTTAGAAAATGAGAAATTTAAATTTGCTCGTAGCATGCTCTATAATGGGAGACGCCCGGGCATTAAGGATGGCATTGGCTTCCAAAGGGGAGACAATGTCAAAATTAGTGCCCCTCCTAAGAGATTGTCCAACTTTGTTAAGGGCAAGGCTCCCATGCCTCAGGATAACGAGGGTTACATTTTATACCCTGCCGGTTATCCCGAGAGCAAGATTAGGAGAATTCACTCTAGGAAGTCTCACTCTGGCCCTAATCATGCTTTTATATATAAGGGTGAGACATCTAGTTCTAGGCAACCAACCCGTGCTAAGTTGCCTAAGAAAACTCCTACTGCATCAAATGAACATAATCTTTCATTTAAAACTTTTGATGCATCTTATGTGTTAACTAACAAATCCGGCAAGATAGTTGCCAAATATGTTGGGGGCAAGCACAAGGGTTCAAAGACTTGTGTTTGGGTACCCAGAGTTCTTGTGTCTAATGCCAAAGGACCCAAAACCATTTGGGTACCTAAAGTCAAGAACTAAACTTGTTTTGTAGGTTTATGCATCCGGGGGCTCAAGTTGGATACTCGACAGCGGGTGCACAAACCACATGACAGGGGAGAAAAGGATGTTCTCCTCATATGAGAAAAACCAAGATCCCCAAAGAGCAATCACATTCGGGGATGGAAATCAAGGTTTGGTCAAAGGTTTGGGTAAAATTGCTATATCTCCTGACCATTCTATTTCCAATGTTTTTGTTGTAGATTCTTTAGATTACAATTTGCTTTCTGTATCTCAATTATGTCAAATGGGCTACAACTGTCTTTTTACTGATATAGGTGTCACTGTCTTTAGAAGAAGTGATGATTCAATAGCATTTAAGGGTGTGTTAGAGGGTCAGCTATACTTAGTAGATTTTGATAGAGCTGAGCTCGACACATGTTTAATTGCTAAGACTAACATGGGTTGGCTCTGGCACCGCCGACTAGCCCATGTTGGGATGAAGAATCTTCATAAGCTTCTAAAGGGAGAGCACATTTTAGGACTAACCAATGTTCATTTTGAGAAAGACAGGATTTGTAGCGCATGCCAAGCAGGGAAGCAAGTTGGCACTCATCATCCACACAAGAACATAATGACGACTGACAGGCCACTGGAGCTCCTACACATGGATCTATTCGGCCCGATCGCTTACATAAGCATCGGCGGGAGTAAGTACTGTCTAGTTATTGTGGATGATTATTCTCGCTTCACTTGGGTATTCTTTTTACAGGAAAAATCTCAAACCCAAGAGACCTTAAAGGGATTCTTGAGACGGGCTCAAAATGAGTTCGCCTTAAGGATCAAGAAAATAAGAAGCGACAACGGAACGGAGTTCAAGAACTCTCAAATTGAAGGCTTCCTTGAGGAGGAGGGCATCAAGCATGAGTTCTCTTCTCCCTACACACCTCAGCAAAATGGTGTAGTGGAGAGGAAGAATCGAACTCTATTGGACATGGCAAGAACCATGCTTGATGAGTACAAAACATCGGATCGGTTTTGGGCCGAGGCGGTCAACACCGCCTGCTACGCCATCAACCGGTTATATCTACACCGAATCCTCAAGAGGACATCATATGAACTCCTAATCGGTAAAAAGCCCAATATTTCATATTTTAGAGTTTTTGGTAGCAAATGCTTTATACTTGTTAAAAGAGGTAAAAAATCTAAATTTGCTCCTAAGACTGTAGAAGGCTTTTTACTTGGTTATGACTCAAACACAAGGGCATATAGGGTCTTTAACAAGTCCACTGGACTAGTTGAAGTCTCATGTGACGTTGTGTTTGATGAGACTAACGGCTCTCAAGTAGAGCAAGTTGATCTTGATGAGATAGGTGAAGAAGAGGCTCCGTGCATCGCGCTAAGGAACATGTCTATTGGGGATGTGTGTCCTAAGGAATCCGAAGAGCCTCCAAATGAACAAGATCAACCATCCTCCTCCTTACAAGCATCTCCACCAACACAAAATGAGGATGAAGCTCAAGTTGATGAAGAAGAAGATCAATCAAATGAGCCACCTCAAGATGAAGGCAATGATCAAGGGGGAGATGCAAATGATCAAGACAAGGAGGATGAAGAACAAAGGCCGCCACACCCAAGAGTCCACCAAGCAATCCAACGAGATCACCCCGTCGACACCATCCTCGGCGACATTCATAAGGGGGTAACTACTCGATCTCGGGTTGCTCATTTTTGTGAACATTACTCTTTTGTTTCCTCTATTGAGCCACACAGGGTAGAGGAAGCTCTCCAAGATTCGGATTGGGTGGTGGCGATGCAAGAGGAGCTCAACAATTTCACGAGGAATGAGGTCTGGCATTTAGTTCCACGTCCTAACCAAAATGTTGTAGGAACCAAATGGGTCTTCCGCAACAAGCAAGATGAACATGGTGTGGTGACAAGGAACAAAGCTCGACTCGTAGCCAAAGGGTATTCACAAGTCGAAGGTTTGGATTTCGGTGAAACCTATGCACCCGTAGCTAGGCTTGAGTCAATTCGCATATTATTGGCCTATGCTACTTACCATGGCTTTAAGCTCTATCAAATGGACGTGAAAAGTGCCTTCCTCAATGGACCGATCAAGGAAGAGGTCTATGTTGAGCAACCTCCCGGCTTTGAAGACAGTGAGTATCCTAATCATGTCTATAGGCTCTCTAAGGCGCTTTATGGGCTCAAGCAAGCCCCAAGAGCATGGTATGAATGCCTTAGAGATTTCCTTATTGCTAATGGCTTCAAAGTCGGCAAGGCCGATCCTACACTCTTTACTAAAACTCTTGAAAATGACTTGTTTGTATGCCAAATTTATGTTGATGATATTATATTTGGGTCTACTAACGAGTCTACATGTGAAGAGTTTAGTAGGATCATGACACAGAAATTCGAGATGTCGATGATGGGGGAGTTGAAGTATTTTCTAGGATTCCAAGTCAAGCAACTCCAAGAGGGCACCTTCATTAGCCAAACGAAGTACACTCAAGACATTCTTGCTAAGTTTGGGATGAAGGATGCCAAACCCATCAAGACACCCATGGGAACTAATGGGCATCTCGATCTCGACACGGGAGGTAAGTCCGTGGATCAAAAGGTATACCGGTCGATGATTGGTTCATTGCTTTATTTATGTGCATCTCGACCGGACATTATGCTTTCCGTTTGCATGTGTGCAAGATTCCAATCCGACCCTAAGGAATCCCACCTTACGGCCGTAAAACGAATCCTGAGATATTTGGCTTATACCCCTAAGTTTGGGCTTTGGTACCCTCGGGGATCCACATTTGATTTACTTGGTTATTCGGATGCCGATTGGGCGGGGTGCAAAATCAATAGGAAGAGCACATCGGGGACTTGCCAGTTCTTGGGAAGATCCTTGGTGTCTTGGGCTTCAAAGAAGCAAAATTCGGTCGCTCTTTCCACCGCCGAAGCCGAGTACATTGCCGCAGGACATTGTTGCGCGCAATTGCTTTGGATGAGGCAAACCCTGCGGGACTACGGTTACAAATTAACCAAAGTCCCTTTGCTATGTGATAATGAGAGTGCAATTAAAATGGCCGACAATCCCGTCGAGCATAGCCGCACTAAGCACATAGCCATTCGGTATCATTTTCTTAGGGATCACCAACAAAAGGGGGATATCGAGATTTCTTACATTAATACTAAAGATCAATTAGCCGATATCTTTACCAAGCCACTTGATGAACAATCTTTTACCAGACTTAGGCATGAGCTCAATATTCTTGATTCTAGAAATTTCTTTTGCTAAGCTTGCACACATAGCTCATTTGAATACCTTTGATCATATCTCCTTTATATGCTATGACTAATGTGTTTTCAAGTCTATTTCAAACCAAGTCATAGGTATATTGAAAGGGAATTGGAGTCTTCGGCGAAGACAAAGGCTTCCACTCCGTAACTCATGCTTCGCCATCACTCCGAGCAACTCTCTATTCCTTGGGGAGAAATGAGCATCAAAGAAAAGGACTTCATCCTTGGAGGAGAGAGTAAAAGCTCAAAAGCAAAAGGACCGGATTTCGTCTTTGGTATAATCTTAACTCATTTACTTTTGACCAAAGGGGAAGAAATTACTTTAAGGGCTCTACTGATTCCGTTTTTGGCGATTCATGCCAAAAAGGGGGAGAAATGAGCCCAAAGCAAAAGGACCGCACCACCACCAATTTCAAAAACTTAGTATTTTCAAAGAAGTATTTATCAATTGGTATCCTATTGTGTTCAAAGGGGGAGCAAGTAGCATTTCAAAATGATATATCAAAACCCTCTTGAACACTAAGAGGTGGATATCTTTTAGGGGGAGTTTTGTTTAGTCAAAGGAAAAGCATTTGATTCAGGGGGAGAAAATTTCAAATCCTAAAAATGCTTTGCAAACTCTTATTCATTTACCTTTGACTATTTGCAAAAGATCTTTGAAATGGATTTACAAAAGGACTTGCAAAAACAAAACATGTGGTGCAAACGTGGTCCAAAATGCTAAATAAGAAAGAAACATTCCATGCATATCTTGTAAGTAGTTTTATTGGCTCAATTCCAAGCAACCTTTTACAAACTAGTTCAATTATGCACTTCTCTATTTGCTTTGGTTTGTGTTGGCATCAATCACCAAAAAGGGGGAGATTGAAAGGGAATTAGGCTTACACCTAGTTCCTAAATAATTTTGGTGGTTGAATTGCCCAACACAAATCTTTGGACTAACTAGTTTGCCCAAGTGTATAGATTATACAGGTGTAAAAGGTTCACACTCAGCCAATAAAAAGACCAAGTTTTGGATTCAATAAAGGAGCAAAGGGGCAACCGAGGGCACCCCTGGTCTGGCGCACCGGACTGTCCGGTGTGCCACCGGACAGTGAACAGTACCTGTCCGGTGCACCAGGGGACTCAGACTCAAACTCTTCACCCTCGGGATTTCTCGGAAGCCGGCGCGCTATAATTCACCGGACTGTCCGGTGTGCACCGGACATGTCCGGTGCTCCAAGGAAGCGCGGCCTCCGGAACTCGCCAGCCTCGGTTTCGCGTGGCAGCCGCTCCGCTAAAATTCACCGGACTGTCCGGTGTGCCAGCGGAGCAACGGCTCTCTTCGGCGCCAACGGCTCTCTGCGGTGCATTTAATGCGCGCGCAGCGCGCGCAGACGTCAGACTTGCCCATACCGGTGCACCGGACATCAAACAGTACATGTCCGGTGTGCACCGGACACCCAGGCGGGCCCACAAGTCAGAAGCTCCAACGGCTAGAATCCAACGGCAGTGATGACGTGGCAGGGGCACCGGACTGTCCGGTGTGCACCGGACTGTCCGGTGCGCCATCGAGCAGACGCCTCCAGCCAACGGTCAAGTTTGGTGGTTGGGGCTATAAATACCCCAACCACCCCACCATTCATAGGATCCAAGTTTTTCCACTTCCCAACTACTACAAGAGCTCTAGCATTCAATTCTAGACACACCAAAGAGATCAAATCCTCTCCAAATTCCACATACGCCATAGTGACTAGAGAGAGTGATTTGCTTGTGTTCTTTCGAGCTCTTGCACTTGGATTGCTTCTTTTCTTTCTCACTTGTTCTTGTGATCAAAACTCCATTGTAATCAAGGCAAGAGGCACCAATTGTGTGGTGGCCCTTGCGGGGAAGTTTTGTTCCCGGCTTTGATTTGAGAAGAGAAGCTCACTCGGTCCAAGGGACCGTTTGAGAGAGGGAAGGGTTGAAAGAGACCCGGCCTTTGTGGCCTCCTCAACGGGGAGTAGGTTTGAGAGAACCGAACCTCGGTAAAACAAATCCGTGTGTCACCCTTCATTATTTGCTCGCGACTTGTTTTGCACCCTCTCTTGCGGACTCGTTTATATTTCTAACGCTAACCCGGCTTGTAGTTGTGTTTATATTTGTAAATTTCAGTTTCGCCCTATTCACCCCCCCTCTAGGCGACTTTCACATTTTTATTAAAGAGCCCTTATGTTTCCCCGAAAACAACCCGCAATCCTCGGGTGCTGTTCTTTGAGTCTAGGAAGCATTGCGCAGAGCCCCCTGCAGTCCTCCGGTTTTGTGCGCCCAGTCCAAGGAGTTAATAAATCAGATAAAAGGAATTAGAAAATGATTTTTATGCAAAAATAAATGCTAGAATTTGTTTAATTCATAGAAAATGCATACTAAGTCCAAATTAATCCATTTCAGTTTCTATAATTTTGTAATAATGTTGTTTATCACCCTGTGTCTCTGTTTTAACATGAAAATGGTATTAAAATTGATTTCTTAATTAACCTCGTATCAAATACATAAAACCTTAGGAAATTCGTATCTCCTCCGATTTGATCCGTTCAAGTTCCGTTAGTCTTGTAGCAACGCGTAGATTATTATTATTCAGTTGTTCTAATGTTTGGTGTGATGTTAATTTTTCCTATACCATGTATGTTTGTATTACTACGACTAGCAGTGAGGTCACGAGAATTTGAAGATCATCCTGGTACCTGGAATCTCAAGTCCCAGGCAAGTTGTGCCCTTGATCACTTCTTTTTACCCACTCATGTTCTAATTAATCATAATGATCTGCATAGGTTAATTTTGATGGGACCCAATAGGTTACCCTAGTTTGTCTATCTTTATACCTTGTTTACCACTGAACTTTTTGGGTAGTACTTGCTAGTGCTTTATGTGGTTTTGGGTATGAAGATACATTATTCATGATCATACTTTTATTATTTGTTTATTATTACTGTTCATGATAAGATCATTATGTTAATTGGAACATGGAGCGACCACCCGGGAAAACAGTGCTACCACAAGGGTTTAATGGGACGCCCTTGGCCGATTAATTAGGAAAGCTAGTGGAAGACTACCTTACCTGAAAGGGGCAAGGGCAGTAGGGGAGTGGTCAGTGTAGGGAGGCCCTCGGGAGGATTTTGCTGCGATGGCGATCCTGCAAGGGATTCCTGCATTGGAGCTTCCTATAAACTGTAGCGGGTTTTCTGAAGCTAGTGGAACTTTGTAAAGGCCTCGTAGTGTTACCCTGCCTCGCCTCCTCGGTAGAGGTGTATGGGAAGTCGCGATCCCTTGGCATATGGGTAACATGACTTGTGGGTAAAGATGCGCAACCTCTGCAGAGTGTAAAACTAGTATACTAGCCGTGCTCATGGTCATGAGCAGCTCGGACCCTCACATGATTAATTTATGGAACTAAATTCAATTTGTCATATGCATTGCATCGCAGGTGATGTTGTTACTTTTGTTCTACTACTTAATTGGGTTTGGTATTTACTTATACTTAGTAACTGCTAATAAAATTTTGACCAACTTTAAAAGCAATGCTCAGCTCTAACCATCCTCTTTGGTAAGCCTTACACTTCACATGAGCTCCCACCTTTGGCGAGTTCATTCACATTATTCCCCACAACTTGCTGAGCGATGAACGTATGTGAGCTCACTCTTGCTGTCTCACCCCCCCCACAGGTCAAGAACAGGTACCACAGGATGAGGCGCATGAAGGATGCTGTGACGAGTTCGTGAGAGGTCTAGGTCGTCGTCTCCCAGTCAACTTTGGGTTGCTGGACCGTTTTCTCCTTATAATGTAATTATTTATTTTGTATAGAACTCTGATTATATATCAAGATGTGACATTCGATCCTGTGCCATGATTCATCATATGTGTGAGACTTGGTCCCAGCACACCTGGTGATTATGTTTGCGCCCGGGTCTTGGTGCCCCGAAATCCGGGTGTGACAGAAGTGGTATCAGAGGGATGTTGACTGTAGGACGAAACCTAGATAGAACTGGACAACCATTGTCTACTTACCTCTGCTACTCCGATTCTTTCTAAACTCTTCTTAATCTTTTCTCATCTATTTCCGCTTTACTCTGATTATTCTTACCTTTTCCTTCTAAAGACAAAAGTGGATTTCACACTTTGAAATCCTGTGCCTAAAGTGACTTTAGGAATAGGAGACCTACTCTTAGGAACAAAATCAAAACTATTTTTTTTGTATCTATATGCTTGAATGTTTGTTCTTATGATACTTGTTTGATTTGGATCTTTGATTGAGTGTGATTAGTTGTGGAGTAATGTCCACAATCACATCTGCATATACATATAAAAAAATGTTTACAAAAGTAACTAGATAAACTAGATTATTCCCCTAAATATATATATATATATATAATATCTAGTATTCCGTATCTATCTCATCTTATCTTAAAAAAAAATTTATCTCATCTTAATAGATCTAACTGATCTCAAAAGATACTACCTTATCCTTATGGATTCATCTTGCCCTAATAAGCATATATATCCCACTCTAGAGTAACAACCATGATCTAGTCCAAAATAAATTAATTAGATTTTAACTAGTCTAATCTAGTTATATCCAATCTAATCTAGATCCTACCTAATATAATATGATTTAATCTAAAAGGAGTTACTTAAACAATTTCGTTAATACTAGTAACATAGATTAGACCATATTCCTATAAATGGGTTTTAAACCTAAATTGGTGTCTTAGACCAACTCGTCCGTGAAATCACGACCTAACCTATGTTATAGGTTTCCCAACCCATTTATCTCAAAAGCAAAGCAAAACTCTGTTTAACCTACCTACCCCATGTACCCACAATTGTTATCCCAACTCGGATGATAGTATCTAACACCAAGACCGATGGTTCCTAAATCAGACTCCAGAAGAAGGAGATCCACATCGACAAGAAGGATGGAGTCTTTCTTACACCTAGTCTTTCTTATCATAACCATCTCTCATCTTGCCAAGTAGAGGGCTAGACATAAGAGATACCCATTAAAGAACTTGAAAAAAAAGGAAATTGGTACTGTAACCAATTTGAAGCAAACCCAACTAACTATGTTCCTCTTCTTAGTAATCTCGGGGACGAGATTATTTTTAAGGGGGTAGGATTTGTAACACCTAAATTTAGAAATCGTATGAAGAGAGAATATTTCCTTTATCTATATGTGTGTACCATCTCTACTTAATATCACATGTGAATAAACACCATCAAAAGGGGGATTTAATAACCAATGACATCTAAATAAACCTGGCATCATGCGGAGTTTTACTTGATTGTGCATCTGTGGCTAATAAAATAAAGGTATTGTTAATATATTAATAGACGCATGGATTTAAATTCTATTGTTGGAAAGCAAAAATTCTAAAGAAATGTGGAGAAGGGGAAAAGCATTAGCCATCACCAAATAAAATTTCTTAAAAATAGATTAATTTATCTCATGTCATATTCAAGTGGGATATTTAATTTGGAGACAAGTTGTCATAGAAATCAAATTTAAATTCAAATTGGAGTTTGAATTGTGAAAGGAGAAGAAAGAGAAAGAATATAGAAATTTATATATATATATATAAATAATATGTATCTTCAAAGTCAGTATTTTAATGGCACAATATAGACCTAAGTATAAAATGGCCACAAGAATGGAATTTAAATTTTAAATGAGTTTGAAATTGAAAATGAAGAAAAGAAGGTGGGAAAATAAAAAGAAAAAGGTCAAAATGCTGTTTGGGCCGGTTCCTAACCAATTCGGCCCACTACCCGTGCTCTCCCCGCTAGCCCATCGCCACCGCGCCCGGACTCACTGGCGCGTGGGGCCCACATGTCGGTTTCCCGGGCAACTACGTACTCATCCGCGCGTGCTCCACGCTGACTCGTGGGACCGCCGCGTCAGGTCAACTCATCCCTATCCGCGCGCTCGGGCGAAACAGAAATCGCCGTCTTCCTCGCGGACGCGGGCTCCCTGGTGCCAGCTTGCGTGACCACTTCCCCGTCAGCCTCCGCGTGGTGGCCGCCAGGTGGGACCCGTAGGTCGGATTCATCCCAACCTAGCGCACGGACTCCGTCAGCTCTATCCTTCCTCCCCTCAACAACTTCTACGGCGCGCTCGGCTGGAAATCCGCCGGTGATTTTGGCATGGCGGAAGGCGGTACCTGCCGTGCCGAAAATCTCGGCCCTGGCTGACTCGGCCATCCGCGCCCACGTCTATAAGGACCCGCGCCGTGCCCTGTGTCATCCAACTCGTGAATCCACCGGGTGCTCAAGCCGTGCGCGAATACGAGGGACACAGCGACTCGGCATCTCGACGGACCGCGCCGTCGCCAGACGCGGGGAGGTAGAGAGGACACCTTTGCGGATTCCCGTCAGCGGCGAGAGTCGGGCTTCAACTGAGCTATACGGTGGTGGTTCGTACCTTAGCGGAGTTGTGTGTGAGGTTAATTGAAGATTGACCCGCTGTGGTGCTCGGAATTGCTCGGTGGTCGTGCAGCTCCTCCGTGGACCGCAAGGCGTCGTGGCCAGACCTGTTGTCGCCGTGAAACGAGGTGAGTGCCCCTCCATCGTGTCCGTCGTACCTCCCACGTTGTGTAACACTTGTCGCGTTCGGATTTATACAGAGATGTGGGATTGTGGGGTAGCCGGAGGGAGCACATCGACGCTTCGCTGCCGTGCGCGTGTTCTTGGGTGCTCGGCTGTTCGCGTGGGAGAGAAGAAGGGTGCGGACCGTCTGATGGGTCTTGGACGGCCTAGATTGGTTTTTGCCATGCGACGTCTGTAGCCGTAGGATCGCTGACTTACGGTCCCGATCTGATCCAGTGTATCCCTTCACCCAGCGGAATTAGGGCCGTAGATCGCTGATCCTGTGGCTCTAGTGCCTACCGGGGCTCGGATCTAATCTGGGCCACAGAACCGGAATCCAACGGCTGAGATCCAAGAATACCCCTTCGCGACGCATTTTTATTAAAGAGCCCTTATGTTTCCCCGAAAACAACCCGCAATCCTCGGGTGCTGTTCTTTGAGTCTAGGAAGCATTGCGCAGAGCCCCCTGCAGTCCTCCGGTTTTGTGCGCCCAGTCCAAGGAGTTAATAAATCAGATAAAAGGAATTAGAAAATGATTTTTATGCAAAAATAAATGCTAGAATTTGTTTAATTCATAGAAAATGCATACTAAGTCCAAATTAATCCATTTCAGTTTCTATAATTTTGTAATAATGTTGTTTATCACCCTGTGTCTCTGTTTTAACATGAAAATGGTATTAAAATTGATTTCTTAATTAACCTCGTATCAAATACATAAAACCTTAGGAAATTCGTATCTCCTCCGTTTTAACTCTGATTTGATCCGTTCAAGTTCCGTTAGTCTCGTAGCAACGCGTAGATTATTATTATTCAGTTGTTCTTATGTTTGGTGTGATGTTAATTTTGCCTATACCATGTATGTTTGTATTACTACGACTAGCAGTGAGGTCACGAGAATTTGAAGATCATCCTGGTACCTGGAATCTCAAGTCCCAGGCAAGTTGTGCCCTTGATCACTTCTTTTTACCCACTCATGTTCTAATTAATCATAATGATATGCATAGGTTAATTTTGATGGGACCCAATAGGTTACCCTAGTTTGTCTATCTTTATACCTTGTTTACCACTGAACTTTTTGGGTAGTACTTGCTAGTGCTTTATGTGGTTTTGGGTATGAAGATACATTATTCATGATCATACTTTTATTATTTGTTTATTATTACTGTTCATGATAAGATCATTATGTTAATTGGAACATGGAGCGACCACCCAGGAAAACAGTGCTACCACAAGGGTTTAATGGGACGCCCTTGGCCGATTAATTAGGAAAGCTAGTGGAAGACTACCTTACCTAAAAGGGGCAAGGGCAGTAGGGGAGTGGTCAGTGTAGGGAGGCCCTCGGGAGGATTTTGCTGCGATGGCGATCCTGCAAGGGATTCCTGCATTGGAGCTTCCTATAAACTGTAGCGGGTTTTCTGAAGCTAGTGGAACTTTGTAAAGGCCTCGTAGTGTTACCCTGCCTCGCCTCCTCGGTAGAGGTGTATGGGAAGTCGCGATCCCTTGGCAGATGGGTAACATGACTTGTGGGTAAAGATGCGCAACCTCTGTAGAGTGTAAAACTGGTATACTAGCCGTGCTCACGGTCATGAGCAGCTCGGACCCTCACATGATTAATTTATGGAACTAAATTCAATTTGTCATATGCATTGCATCGCAGGTGATGTTGTTACTTTTGTTCTACTACTTAATTGGGTTTGGTATTTACTTATACTTAGTAACTGCTAATAAAATTTTGACCAACTTTAAAAGCAATGCTCAGCTCTAACCATCCTCTTTGGTAAGCCTTACACTTCACATGAGCTCCCACCTTTGGCGAGTTCATTCACATTATTCCCCACAACTTGCTGAGCGATGAACGTATGTGAGCTCACTCTTGCTGTCTCACACCCCCCCACAGGTCAAGAACAGGTACCACAGGATGAGGCGCATGAAGGATGCTGTGACGAGTTCGTGAGAGGTCTAGGTCGTCGTCTCCCAGTCAACTTTGGGTTGCTGGACCGTTTTCTCCTTATAATGTAATTATTTATTTTGTATAGAACTCCGGTTATATATCAAGATGTGACATTCGATCCTGTGCCATGATTCATCATATGTGTGAGACTTGGTCCCAGCACACCTGGTGATTATGTTTGCGCCCGGGTCTTGGTGCCCCGAAATCCGGGTGTGACAAGGGGTGTGTGAATGTGAGCTGATTCAAAATTTTCCGATGAGAAATCAGCCTACTGCACATTAAACAACTATTCACTTTGAAGGCACTTGTTATGTTTGTCCAAGTTCAGAATTTCCAACTCGCCTTGATCCTTTAGATGACACAAAATGTTCTACCCCTTCGTCCTAAAATATAATTTATTTTAAGTTTAGACTAAATATTTATTTGTTAGTTAATATATGGATGTAGTTTATATGTATGTTTATATTCATTGTCATTCATTCGAGTGTGGATGGAAAAAAGAGAGCTAGAAAAAACTCTATTTTGGGACGAAAGGAGTATTTAACTAAACAATGTTTCTTTTTATGTTGGTCATTTTACCATAAAAACCTTGATCCATACAACTATACAAGATAGGATCCATCTACTTTTTTTGAAAGTTGCAAGTCGTAGGTTGTCGGCCCAAGTATACAATCGACCAGAAAGTTCTAACTGTCTCAAATTAAAGGCATCACAGATTAAACAAAAAAAGGCCATTGATCATTGTAATTAGCATTGTTCTTCTCATGAGGTGCACGTATGATATTAAAGTCATCACCTATAAAAACAGGTAAGGTTTCTTTGTACATAGTTGGACTAGTTAAGGAAGACATTCTCAGATTGCGATTGGCCGCTCCATACACAGACACCAAGACCCACTAAAAACCAATTGTTTTATTTTTTATTTTAAATTTAACAAAGTAATTTCTTTCCTCTATTTCTCCAATATTGAAGGAGAGAAGATTAACCCCCAACAAGCATGCCACCAGATCTGTCACGAGTAGAATTACAATGCCACAAAAAGTCCTTCCCACCATAAAGGTTCTCACACAGATTCTGATATTTGGCATTACCACGAAAGATAAAGTCACGAAATCTAAATCCTTTTCATTCACAAGATTAGACAAAAACTTAAATCAATTTACCGAGCAGTGACCTCCATTAACCTTTTCTGGTTTATGGTCTTTCCATAGGAAACTCCTCCTACATCGGTCATTTTTCTTGATTAGCCATTTCTGAGATGGGAATACAATGAGATGATAGATTGGTTGCGACGAAAGAATTTATTTCACCGAAGTCTCACGACCTTTCCTTTCCAACTTTGCAGTCAGCATCCAATTTTATCGATTAGAGGTTGGACATCAATCCTTCTAAGCTTGCGGGTGTGCAAAGGCAAACCCAAATACTTACCTGGAAAACTTGCAATTTTACCAGGGAAGCTTTACCCGATTTCAGCTACCATATTTTCTGTGCAGCGGATTGGGAAGATCTCTATTTTACTCAAAGATATGGAGTAGCCTCGTAATATGGGTTAGCTCTTGTTGACTTGGATTTGCAAATAGAGAAGCATCATCACCATACAGAGAGCATCGCAAAGCCGCTGCTTTTGGGAGAATTGAGTGAACATGGCCTTTCTGCGCCGCTAGTTCTATGATTTCGTGTAGCGGGTCGATAGCCAAGATGAAGAGCATAGGGGATAAAGGGTCTTCTTGGCGAAGGTCTCTTGCATGTCGAAAAAATTGTGGGTATCCCATTTAGTAGAACCTTGGAGGATGTCGTTGCAAGGAGAGTTGCCATCCAATTACGCCATTTTTTTATCAAAACCGAGTGCCGCCTGAGAGCACCTAGAGGGGGGTGAATAGGTGCTCCTGTAAAACTTGAAACTTAATCCACAAAAACTTGATTAGGCGTTAGCACAATAATTGCCAAGTGGCTAGAGAGGAGTCTCAACAAAACACAATAACCACAAGAGATCAATCACAGAGATGGCACAGTGGTTTATTATATCCCGGTGTTTTGCTTGCTTTACTATATCCCGTTTGCGAGGAATCTCCACACTTTGGAGCCTCTCGCCCTTACACTTAGATGATCACAAAGAAACACGGAGTAAGGGAGGGATAAGCAACACACTCAAGACAAGAAATCACAGCAACACCACGCACACAAGTCGCAACAAGAGCTCACAACACAATTCAATGAGTTCACAACTCAACTAGAGCTCTAATTGCTATCGCAAGGAATCAAAAGCGCGGAATCGATGTCTTAGTGCTTAGGAATGCTTAGAGAATGCTTGGTGTACTCCTCAATGCGCCTAGGGGTCCCTTTTATAGCCCCAAGGCAGCTAGGAGCCGTTAAGAGCATTCCAGGAAGGCAAATCTTGCCTTCTGTCGCCTGGCGCACCGGACAGTCCGGTGCGGATTTCTTTCCTTCTGTGGCGTAGCCGACCGTTGGCGCCTGAGAGCCGTTGGCGCACCGGACAGTCCGGTGCCCCCTCCCGACCGTTGGATCGGCCACGTGTCTTGCGCAGATCGCGCAGCCGACCGTTGGCCCGGCCGACCGTTGGCTCACCGGACAGTCCGGTGCACACCGGACAGTCCGGTGAATTATAGCCGTACGCCACCGATGAAATCCCGAGAGCAGCGAGTTCGCACGAGCCAGCCTGGCGCACCGAACACTGTCCGGTGCACCACCTGACACTGTCCGATGCACCACCGGACAGTCCGGTGCTCCCAGACTGAGCAGAGTCTTGGCTGCTCGAGCCAAGACATTTCCAATTGTTCTTTACCTGTTTCCAGCACTTATACACAATACATTAGTCCTTAAAACCAAGTACTAAGTCTGGAAACATACCTTTTGACATGATTTGCACTTTGTCCACCACATTGCATAGATGAACACTAAAACACTTGCGTTGGCACTCAATCACCAAAATACTTAGAAATGGCCCAAGGGCACATTTCCCTTTCAATCTCCCCCTTTTTGGTGATTTATGCCAACACAACATAAAGCAACTAGAACAAGTGCAAAATCAATTCAAATAAGAACTCAAATTTATTTTGAATCAAATTTGGCATATATGGATTATTCTTTGCCACCACTTGGTTTGTTTTTGCAAATCGACCTCAATTTCCTAACTCTAAGGCAAACACACTTGTAGAGACATAAAGAGAGTTGTTCCGATAGAAAGTGATCACAGTATCAAAAACTCCCCCTATTTCCCATAATCAACCATTCTCCCCACAAGAGACTAACTTTTGATAATAAGAAGCAAACAAGAGTATTTTGACAAACAAAAACTCTAACTCTACTTTTTCAAAATTCTCAAGTGGTAGCTGATCCATTTATTGCTTTAGCCTTATTTTCTCCCCCTTTGGCATCAAGCACCAAAACGGGATCAATTTTGGCCCTTTAACCCCATTGCCTCACCAAAATCTTCAACTAAGAGTAAAAAGCAATAAGATCATAAAGATGAACTTGGAATAAGTTACCCTCTCATCGGAGTGCAGTGGAAGTCTTGCATGGTCCAAGTCCACCTTTTCCTTTTCAATCCTCCTTCGAGACTAAATCAAGCAAACTCAAGCACATGGTTAGTCTCAAAGGGTCAAGTTGTAACACATCTCCCCCTAAACATGTGCATCACTTTGCAACGGACTTGTGAGGTCCAGGGAGTGCTTGTACAACTTGAGCACCATAACTAAGCAACAAAATGCATAAGGAACATGATCAAAGGCATAAACACATGTATGCTATAAATCAATCCAAGTTCCGCGAATCTAGGACATTTAGCTCACTACGTAACCTGCAAAAAGTCTTCTCATCTAGAGGTTTGGTAAAGATATCGGCTAGCTGGTTCTCGGTGCTAACATGAAACACTTCGATATCTCCCTTTTGCTGGTGGTCTCTCAAAAAGTGATGCCGGATGTCAATGTGCTTTGTGCGGCTGTGTTCAACAGGATTTTCCGCCATGCGGATGGCACTCTCATTATCACATAGGAGTGGGACTTTGCTCAGATTGTAGCCAAAGTCCCTGAGGGTTTGCCTCATCCAAAGTAGTTGCGCGAAACACTGTCCCACGACAACATACTCGGCCTCAGCGGTAGATAGGGCAACGGAGGTTTGTTTCTTAGAATTCCATGACACCAGGGACCTTCCTAAGAATTGGCACGTCCCCGATGTACTCTTCCTATCGACCTTACATCCAGCATAGTCAGAATCTGAATATCCAATCAAGTCAAAGGTAGACCCCTTGGGATACCAGAGCCCGAAGCAAGGCGTAGCAACTAAATATCTAAGGATTCGCTTCACCGCCACTAAGTGACACTCCTTAGGCTCGGATTGAAATCTAGCACACATGCATACGCTAAGCATAATATCCGGTCTACTAGCACATAAGTAAAGTAACGACCCTATCATTGACCGGTATGCCTTTTGATCAACGGACTTACCTCCTTTGTTGAGGTCGGTGTGTCCGTCGGTCCCCATAGGAGTCTTTGCGGGCTTGGCGTCCTTCATCCCAAACCGCTTCAGCAAGTCTTGCGTGTACTTCGTTTGAGAGATGAAGGTGCTGTCCTTGAGTTGCTTCACTTGGAACCCAAGGAAGTAGTTCAACTCGCCCATCATCGACATCTCGAATTTCTGCGTCATCACCCTGCTAAACTCTTCACAAGACTTTTTATTAGTAGAACCAAATATTATGTCATCGACATAAATTTGGCACACAAAAAGATCACCGTCACAAGTCTTAGTGAACAGAGTTGGATCGGCTTTCCCAACCTTGAAAGCATTAGCAATTAGAAAGTCTCTAAGGCATTCATACCATGCTCTTGGGGCTTGCTTAAGTCCATAGAGCGCCTTAGAGAGCTTACACACGTGGTCGGGGTACCGTTCATCCTCGAAGCCAGGGGGTTGCTCTACGTACACCTCCTCCTTGATTGGCCCGTTGAGGAAAGCGCTCTTCACATCCATTTGGAACAACCTGAAAGAATGGTGAGCGGCATATGCTAGCAAAATACGAATGGACTCTAGCCTAGCCACAGGAGCAAAAGTCTCCTCAAAGTCCAAACCTGCGACTTGGGCATAACCTTTTGCCACAAGTCGAGCCTTATTCCTTGTCACCACTCCGTGCTCGTCTTGTTTGTTGCGAAACACCCACTTGGTTCCCACAACATTTTGCTTAGGACAAGGCACCAGTGTCCAAACTTCATTCCTCTTGAAGTTGTTGAGCTCCTCTTGCATGGCCAACACCCAGTCCGGATCTAGCAGGGCCTCCTCTACCCTGAAAGGCTCAATAGAAGAGACAAAGGAGTAATGCTCACAAAAATTAACTAATCGAGACTGAGTAGTTACTCCCTTGCTTATGTCACCCAAAATTTGGTCGACGGGATGATCCCTTTGAATCGTCGCTCGGACATGAGTTGGAGGTGCCGGTTGTGCTTCTTCCTCCATTGCTTGATCATCTTGTGCTCCCCCTTGATCATTCGCCTCCTTTTGATGAACCTGTTCATCTTCTTGAGTTGGGGGATGCACCATTGTTGAGGAAGACGGTTGATCTTGCTCCTTTTGTTCCTGTGGTCGTACATTACCAATCGCCATGGTTCGTATAGCGACCGTCGGAACATCTTCTTCATCTACATCATCAAGATCAACAACTTGCTCTCTTGGAGAGCCATTAGTCTCATCAAATACAACGTCGCTAGAGACTTCAACCAAACCTGATGATTTGTTGAAGACCCTATACGCCTTTGTATTTGAATCATAACCTAACAAAAACCCTTCTACAACTTTGGGAGCAAACTTAGAATTTCTACCCTTCTTCACTAGAATGTAGCATTTGCTCCCAAATACACGAAAGCAAGATACATTGGGTTTGTTACCGGTTAGAAGCTCATACGAAGTCTTCTTGAGGAGGCGGTGAAGGTAGACCCGGTTGATGGCGTGGCAAGCCGTATTCACGGCTTCCGACCAAAAGCGCTCGGGGGTCTTGAACTCTCCAAGCATCGTCCTCGCCATATCGATTAGCGTCCTGTTCTTCCTCTCTACCACACCATTTTGCTGTGGTGTGTAGGGAGCGGAGAACTCGTGCTTGATCCCTTCCTCCTCAAGATACTCCTCCACTTGAAGGTTCTTGAACTCGGACCCATTGTCGCTCCTTATCTTCTTCACCTTGAGCTCAAACTCGTTTTGAGCTCTCCTTAGAAAGCGCTTGAGGGTTCCTTGGGTTTTAGACTTATCCTGCAGAAAGAATACCCAAGTGAAGCGGGAAAAGTCATCAACAATAACTAAACCATACATACTTCCTCCAATGCTTAGATAGGCGACAGGTCCGAAGAGGTCCATATGTAGCAGCTCCAGGGGTCTTGATGTGGTCATCACATTCTTGTTGTGATGTGCTCCTCCCACTTGTTTACCTGCTTGACAAGCTGCACAAGGTCTATCTTTTTCGAATTGCACGTTAGTTAAACCTATCACGTGTTCTCCCTTTAGAAGCTTGTGAAGGTTCTTCATCCCCACATGTGCTAAGCGACGATGCCATAGCCAGCCCATGCTAGTCTTAGCAATTAAGCATGCATCTAGACCGGCCTCTTCTTTTGCAAAATCAACTAAGTAAAGTTTGTCGTCTAGTACACCCTTAAAAGCTAGTGAACCATCATACCTTTTAAAGACGGACACATCTATATTAGTGAATAGACAATTATATCCCATATTGCATAATTGACTAACAGATAGTAAATTATATCCAAGAGACTCAACTAAAAACACATTAGAAATAGAGTGCTCATTTGAGATTGCAATTTTACCTAACCCTTTTACCTTGCCTTGATTCCCATCACCGAATATTATTGAATCTTGGGAATCCTTGTTTTTGACGTAGGAGGTGAACATCTTCTTCTCCCCCGTCATATGGTTTGTGCATCCGCTGTCGATAATCCAGCTTGAACCCCCGGATGCATAAACCTGCAAGACAAATTAGGCTTGGGTCTTAGGTACCCAACTCATGTTGGGTCCTACAAGGTTAGCACAAATATCCTTAGGGACCCAAATGCAAGTTTTGTCTCCCTTGCATTTTGCCCCTAATTTTCTAGCAACTATCTTCCTATCCTTTCTACAAATAGCAAAGGAAGCATTTAAAGCATGATATATTGTAGAAGGTTCATTAACTTTCCTAGGAATATGATTAATAGCATTTCTCCTAACTACATTTCTACCATGCATATAGGAAGAACTAGAAGCAAACATAGCATATGAATCATAAACATGTGAATCAAAAGCATCATAACTTCTATTTGAATTTCTAGCATGTCTCCTATCATGATACATAAAAGCATGGTTCTTTTTAGCACTACTAGCCATAGGAGCCTTCCCTTTCTCCTTGGTGGAGATGGGAGCCTTATGGCTTGTTAAGTTCTTGGCTTCTCTCTTGAAGCCAAGACCATCCTTAATTGAGGGGTGTCTACCAATCGTGTAGGCATCCCTTGCAAATTTTAGCTTGTCAAATTCACTCTTGCTAGTCTTAAGTTGGGCATTAAGACTAGCCACTTCATCATTTAATTTAGAAATGCAAACTAGGTGTTCACTACAAGCATCAATGTCAAAATCTTTACACCTAGTGCAAATCATAACATGTTCTACACAAGAGTTAGATTTATTTGCTACTTCTAGTTTAGCATTTAAATCATTGTTAATTCTCTTTAAGCTAGAGATAGAGTCATGACAGGTAGACAATTCACTAGAAAGCATTTCATTCCTTTTAATTTCTAGAGCAAGAGAATTTTGTGCACTAACAAATTTATCATGCTCCTCATATAAAAGATCCTCTTGTTTTTCTAGTAATCTATTCTTGTCATTCAAAGCATCGATCAACTCATTAATCTTATCAATTTTAGATCTATCTAATCCCTTGAATAAGCATGAGTAATCTATCTCATCATCATCACTAGACTCATCCTCACTTGAAGAAGCATAAGTACTAGTATCATGAGTGCTTACCTTCTTCTCCCTTGCCATGAGACAAGTGTGATGCTCGTTGGGGAAGAGGGATGACTTGTTGAAGGCGGTGGCGGCGAGTCCTTCGTTGTCGGAGTCGGACGTGGAGCAACCCGAATCCCACTCCTTTCCAATATGTGCCTCGCCCTTTGCCTTCTTGTAATTCTTCTTCTTTTCCCATTTTCCACTCTTCTTTTCCTGGTCACTATCATTATCGGTACAATTAGCGATAAAGTGACCAATCTTACCACATTTGAAGCATGAGCGCTTCCCCTTCGTCTTGGTCTTGTTGGGATGCTCCTTGCGACCCCTTAGTGCCGTCTTGAAGCGCTTGATGATGAGGGCCATTTCTTCATCACTAAGCCCGGCCGCCTCAATTTGCGCCACCTTGCTCGGTAGCGCCTCCTTGCTTCTTGTTTCTTTGAGGCTCTTGGATTGGGCCATTTAATGCATCATCCACGTATCTAGCCTCCTTGATCATCATCCGCCCGCTTACGAACTTTCCAAGTATCTCTTCAGGCGTCATCTTGGTGTACCTAGGATTCTCACGAATATTGTTCACAAGATGAGGATCAAGAACAATAAAGGACCTTAGCATTAGGCGGACGACATCGTGGTCCGTCCATCGCGTGCTTCCATAGCTTCTTATCTTGTTGACAAGGGTCTTGAGCCGGTTGTGCGTTTGGGTTGGCTCTTCTCCCCTTATCATTGCAAATCTCCCGAGTTCGCCCTCCACCAACTCCATCTTGGTGAGCATTGTGACGTCGTTCCCCTCATGAGAGATTTTGAGGGTGTCCCAAATTTGCTTGGCGTTATCCAAGCCGATCACTTTGTGGTATTCATCCCTGCATAATGAAGCTAGAAGAACAGTAGTAGCTTGTGCATTTTTATGAATTTGCTCATTAATGAACATGGGACTATCCGTACTATCAAAGTGCATTCCACTCTCTACAATCTCCCATATACTAGGATGGAGAGAGAACAAGTGACTACGCATTTTGTGACTCCAAAATCCGTAGTCCTCTCCATCAAAATGAGGAGGTTTACCAAGTGGAATAGATAACAAATGAGCATTTGTACTTTGAGGAATACGAGAGTAATCAAAAGAAAAGTTTGAATTGACCGTTTTCTTTTTCTCGTAGTCGTCGTCGTCCTTTTGGGAAGAAGAAGATTCGTCGCTGTCGTAGTAGACTATCTCCTTGATGCGCCTTGTCTTCTTCTTCCTCCCGTCTTTTCTTTTGTGGCCCGAGCCTGAGTTGGTGGGCTTGTCATCTTTCGATTCATTGAAGATAGACTCCTTCTCGTTGTTGACCACCATCCCCTTTCCCTTAGGATCCATCTCTTCGGGCGATTAGTCCCTTCTTGAAGAGAACGACTCTGATACCAATTGAGAGCACCTAGAGGGGGGTGAATAGGTGCTCCTGTAAAACTTGAAACTTAATCCACAAAAACTTGATTAGGCGTTAGCACAATAATTGCCAAGTGGCTATAGAGTAGTCTCAACAAAACACAATAACCACAAGAGATCAATCACAGAGATGGCACAGTGGTTTATCCCGTGGTTCGGCCAAGACCAACGCTTGCCTACTCCACGTTGTGGCGTCCCAACGGACGAGGGTTGCAATCAACCCCTCTCAAGCGGTCCAAAGACCCACTTGAATACCATGGTGTTTTGCTTGCTTTACTATATCCCGTTTGCGAGGAATCTCCACACTTTGGAGCCTCTCGCCCTTACACTTAGATGATCACAAAGAAACACAGAGTAAGGGAGGGATAAGCAACACACTCAAGACAAGAAATCATAGCAACACCACGCACACAAGTCGCAACAAGAGCTCACAACACAATTCAATGAGTTCACAACTCAACTAGAGCTCTAATTGCTATCGCAAGGAATCAAAAGCGCGGAATCGATGTCTTAGTGCTTAGGAATGCTTAGAGAATGCTTGGTGTACTCCTCCATGCGCCTAAGGGTCCCTTTTATAGCCCCAAGGCAGCTAGGAGCCGTTGAGAGCATTCCAGGAAGGCAAATCTTGCCTTCTGTCGCCTGGCGCACCGGACAGTCCGGTGCACACCGGACAGTCCAGTGCACACCGGACACTGTCCGGTGCGGATTTCTTTCCTTCTGTGGCGTAGCCGACCGTTGGCGCCTGAGAGCCGTTGGCGCACCGAACACTGTCCGGTGCACACCGGACAGTCCGGTGCCCCCTCCCGACCGTTGGATCGACCACGTGTCTTGGGCAGATCGCGCGGCCGACCGTTGGCTCACCGGACAGTCCGGTGCACACCGGACAGTCCGGTGAATTATAGTCGTACGCCACCGATGAAATCCCGAGAGCAGCGAGTTCGCACGAGCCAGCCTGGCGCACCGGACACTGTCCGGTGCACCATCGGACAGTCCGGTGCTCCCAGACTGAGCAGAGTCTTGGCTGCTCGAGCCAAGACATTTCCAATTGTTCTTTACCTGTTTCCAGCACTTAGACACAATACATTAGTCCTTAAAACCAAGTACTAAGTCTGGAAACATACCTTTTGACATGATTTGCACTTTGTCCACCACATTGCATAGATGAACACTAAAACACTTGCGTTGGCACTCAATCACCAAAATACTTAGAAATGGCCCAAGGGCACATTTCCCTTTCACCGCCATTACCTCTAGAAGAAAAGGACAGGTAATTGAGTCAAAACCCCGAGATATGTCCAATTTGACGAAAAGGGAAGGACGCTTGGACTTGTGCAATGCCCTTATGATGTTCTGTACATACAAAAAATTATCATAAATACACCTCTTCTTTATGAAAGCATTTTGGCTCATTGACACTAGGTCATTCAATCATGGGGCTAGTCTTTCCGCTAAAACCTTAGTGATAATTTTTGCAAAGCTATTAACCAGACTCATTGCCTGAAAGAAGTAATATATGAAGCTTCTGCATTTTTCGGTAGTAACAGGACGTCCGGTGCTGGCCTAGTCGGCTGGCCTCAACTGGATGCTCTCGGGTTTTTCTCAAGCGCGTTGGCTATAATTCAATGGACAGTCCGGTGTGCACCGAACATGTCTAGTGGGCCAGACGTCCATCGGCTCTTTGCACACGGCAACGGTCGGCTTCGCAACAGCCGCTAGCCACATCAGCACGACAATGGTCGGGAGGGTCACCGGACATGTCCAGTGCGCCACCGGACAGTCCAATGCCCACCCAAAAAGGAAGGCAACCAATTATACGATTCGATGGCCGTTATAGACAGGGTGTCAGGTGCACCACCAGACTATCCGATGCACCCATAGACATAAGGCAATCTGCGCTTTCCAAAGGAAGGAGCAACGATTCATTGGCCCCTTGGGATTATAAAAGAGACCCCTAGGCGCCTCTACCAGTACATCAAACATTTTAAGAGCACACTACAACTCCGCGACCACGCTTTCGAAGTTTTTGAGAGAGATTTGAGCACGTTTCTGAGATATTACTTTGTTGATTTGTTCTTGTGCTCTCTTCTTTGCTTATGTGTGTGTTGTTGCTGCGATTGTGCTCTTGTGTGCGTGTTCATACTCCCCCTTACTCCGTTTTGATTGTGATCACATTGTGTAAGTCGTGAGAGACTCCAACTTGTGGAGATTCCTCACAAACGAGATATTGTGAGATATAAGGAAGATCTGTGGTACCGAACATGTCTAGTGGGCCAGACGTCCATCGGCTCTTTGCACACGGCAACGGTTGGCTTCGGAACAGCCGCCAGCCACATCAGCACGACAATGGTCGGGAGGGTCACCGGACAGTCCAATGCCCACCCAAAAAGGAAGGCAACCAATCAGACGATTCGATGGCTCCGGTGCACCTGTAGACATAAGGCAATCTGCGCTTTCCAAAGGAAGGAGCAACGATTCATTGGCCCCTTGGGACTATAAAAGAGACCCCTAGGCGCCTCTACCAGTACATCAAACATTTTAAGAGCACACTACAACTCCGAGACTCCGCGACTGTGGGGGACAGATATCCCCCGGGTCCACTAGAAGGATAAAAGACCTCACGAAAGGCCAAAGGCCCCATAATTCGTAAGGTCCTCCCCCTCGTGGGCCTGGGAGGAACGACCAGTGAGATAGATCAGCACAAGGCCGGGTCGGTGCAAGCCCAGACGGCCCAACAACGTCCGAGCAGTAATCACAGCAGTGACCCGACCTTCCCGAACGGGAGCCTCGTACATCGGAACTGGGCGAGGATGAGTCGGCTGAATTATAGGGAGACAGACTCAGTTAGTTCACTATTATTTTGGCTCACGTTGTTATCATATCCACATGTAATGCCCCACGGTCGAGTATATAAGGCCTAGGGGGCACCCCTTCGAGACGATCGATCGAGAGAGACATCATTCATCACTTAGCCATCCACCCCGCTCTCTACGTTTTCCAGCACTAGAGAGCTCCCTTGTAACCCATCGCATAAAGCACTCTAGCCAGGACGTAGGGTGTTACGCATCTCAAAGCGGCCCGAACCTGTACATCATTGTCTACTATTTCTCGTGCGTTCAGCATGAACCATCGAGCTACAGTCGGTAACACCGTCCTACTTCTAAAAAGCACCTTGGGGGTAACCCTGGGTGCGCGGTCGGACCCGAAACACCGACAGCTGGCGCGCCAGGTAGGGGGTGTGTCATCGATCCAAGCTAGCTCAATGGCCGTCACCTTCCAGCACAAGATCATCCTCCGCCCCGGATCCATATTCTGATTCGGTACTATCTCATCTATAGCGGATGAGGAGGGAACTCTGCATCGCCTCGCGGATCCGCCTGAGAGAAAGCCTTCCTCAGAAATCTCCGAGAAAATCGGGGCGAGGCAGGAAAAAGTGCAACCTCCGGCGCTCCTAAAAAAGATCACCTCCAGCAAGATAGGAGCTGAGGGTCCCTCAGCCCGGAGAACTCCGTTGTCCACCTCTCCGACGAAAGAATGGACACGAATCACAAAGAGAAAAGAAGCAAAAGATCATCAAACTAATCTTTCTGCACATCCGCCCTCAAAGGAGAGCAGAAAGAAGATCGCTGTGACAGCTACTCCATTCTACCCCGATGTCCTCTTCATCGGGAGAGTGGAGTCGCCCCCCATCTCCGACGACGAGCCGACTGCACCCGGAGAGGAACCTCTTCAGCGGGAATCCCGTCGACGAAGGAATCGACGCTGAAATATCCGGTGACATCACGAGGCCGGAGAGCGGGACCCGGCGTAGCCTGTATCGCGAGACGAGGTCTCGGAGATAGGAGAAACTCCGGAGGAACGTGTCTTCAGGGAACGAAGGAATTCCCGACGGCGTGATCGTCGACGGGCTCAAGAACAGGCCGAGCAGGAGACAAGGCAACATCGAGAAAATCCACTCTTCGGGCACAACCTGAACCCCAACTTCACCCGAGCCATAAACACGCCGAGTGAAGTCGGAGGGGTGCTGGCTCGGATAGCTGATGGCCTCCCTCGGACTCCCGACGCCGAGGGCTATCGGCGGCTGTTCACTCAAGCAGCCAATCACCTTCTACCTCTCGCTCACTCGCCGAACGATCTACGACACGCCATCAACAGTCGCCGGGACGCGCGAAGCTCCATCAATGCTTCGCGTGAACGACGACACGAGAACGAAATCCGTCGCCGGGAAGAGTACGACCGGGACCATGGCATCCCAGCACGGAGTCAGGCTACCAGGACTGAGTCGGACACGGCTTCAACTGGAGGCACCACCCGGGGACGGTCGAGGCACCACGACGATCACTCCCCTCCCCGGGACAGACAACACCGTCGACGATAGAAGGACACATGTGGAGTATCGGCGCTTACTCCGCGCCTCAGGGCCATTCAATGGCCCCCTAACTTCAAGGTATCCTACGTCGACAAATATGAACCTAAGCAGGATCCAGGAGGTTAGCTGGCCATCTACACCACCGCTGCCTGGGCTGCTAGGGCAACCGAGGACGTAATGACCGCGTACTTGCCTATCGTCCTCGGGCAAGACGCGTTGCAATGGCTGCGACACCTACCCCGACACTGCATCGATGACTGGAGCGACTTCAGTCGGCGCTTCACCGCCAACTTTCAGTCTCTCTCCGATAAGCCGGCGCAACCATGGGACCTCAAATCCATCAAACGCCGAGGGGAAGAAACTCTCCGGTCATACCTCAAAAGGTTCCAGACCATGAGAAATCGTATCCCCGAGGTCGCCGAGGCGGCAATGATCGAGGACTTCTACAGAGGATCCAATGACTCGGCCTTCGTCCGAACCATCACTACACGACGGTTGATCTTTAGCGACCCTTATTTGGGACCGACGGTTGGTCGCTAAAAGGTATGGACCGACGGTTGGTCGCTAAATGTGTTTATAGCGACGGTCTGTGGGTCGCTAAAAGTCTAGAAATTTAACGACTTATGGTCGGTCGCTATAGAGGTAACTGTGTGACTGATGGTGGGTCGCTATAGGGGTATGTGATTTTTATGTTTCTTATTTACTCACCAAAGCCCATCTAAAGGCCTACTAAACAAACAAACGAACCCTATTCCACGCGCGCAGCCGCCGTCACTTCTCCCATGGCCGCCCCTCCCTCAGCCGTGGAGGGTGCCGCCGCCACCTCACCCTTGGTGCTCGCCGAGCTCGCCCTTAGCCCTTTCGTGCCCCTGCGCTCGGTCCTCATTGGTTCCGGGAGAGGTGACAGAGCGGCGGCGGAAGAATTATCCCCGTCACCGTCTATCTCCTCTCGGCTCTCGCCGTCTCGCGCCATCGAACACCCGCCTTCCAGGGCGAGCAGACGTTGTCGGGCTCGTCTCCGGTGTTCGGCGTTGGAGTGGTACCGATCTTGATTCCCACTAGAAATTTTGTCTTACCCACCGCTCAAGCTACTATCAGCCTTATCCCCACTAAAAATAATTTTGGTTTAATTATTATGAATTTTAGGGTTATTTAAAATATGATTTTGAATTTAGAAAAAAATAGAAAAAAAGAAAAAAAACTAACCTAACTAACCCTTGGCCCATTAGGCCCATGAGCCGGCCGCCCCCTGCCCCTTCCCTAACCCTAAGCCGCCGCCCCTGGCTCCTAGCAGCCGCCGCCATCCCTTCTCCCTCTCCCTCTCCCTCCTCTCCTCTAGCTTCTCTCCCTCGCTTCCCTCCCCTGCAGCTTCCTCACGCCATGCTTCCGGACCTCTAGCTTCTCTCCCTCGCTTCCCTCCCCTGCAGCTTCCTCAGCTTGAGGCAATTCAAAACCTTATCTGCTATTGCACTGATTGCAGGGTGCTGACTGTCTGATATGCAGCTCACAGCGTTTCCTTGCGGATCACAAAGGGAGTTGCTAAAATTTGTAACTCCGGACCATTCGAGTGTAAGACTTTTAATCCGCGGCTTGTTCCAAAGGTTGGCGATTTTAGCTTGTGCACCATCCAGGTTATTTAAACCTGTGATGTGAAGATGTCCTTCGAGGTTTACCAGTTCGTTGAGGTCTGCTATGGTGCATCCAGCAGGCTCATTCCCGATGGCGAAAAAAGGTAGTCTCTGCAGCCTAGTCAACTCTCCAATCCCAGAAGGCATCTTTATGCCTGAATGTGGAATCTCTAAGCACCTTAGGTTCAATAGGAGCTTGATGCCCTGAGGCAACTGAGTAAGGGAAGAACAATAGTTAAGCTTTATTGTCTGCAAGTGGAGAAGAGCACAAATTGACTCAGGCAGCATCTGAATTGCGGTGTTGTCCAGACCAAGGAACCTTAGGTGTATCAGACTTCCAATGGATTTCGGTAGCTCCATGATATTGGAGTTGCTCAAATCTAAAGCCCTTAAGCATTCAAAACCTGTGATCAGCTCAGATGGAATCTTTGTTCTGAAGGTCATCTCCTCGGGGTTCTGTTCTGTTCTTGCAATGAACATGAAGGTCCGGAGATCACGATGACCACAGAACCAGCTCAGGTTTATTTCTTCTGTTGAAGTCCGTGGAAGTCTGTAGAATATGGGTTGAGGTCGGTTCAGACTTCCTGAACACACCTCCCCCTCTCTCTTCGTTGCCGTCACCCCATCCAGCCAGCGCCCTTGCCAGCCGTGCCACCACAGCCAGCGCCCTCCGCCTCCGCCTGGCGGCCGGTCACAATCGGCCAGCCGGTTAGCGCGCCTGCGCCCGAACGCCTCGCTCCAGCCACTAGCCCACGCCCGTCGCCCGCCGCCCATGTCATGGCGGCGCCAGTCGCTGCCCCACTGTGTTCTAGCAGATGGTAGTCTCTTCTCCCTGCGTTTGCTTCCATCTTGCTTTTCTGAAGCTGATAGCCACATCCTTGTCAGTTTGTAGAAACTGTAAGATGTCGTGGAAACTGTAGGATGTCGTGGAAACTGTAGGATGCAATAGGATGCTTATTTCATATGTTTATCATCCACGTGTACAATTTTTATATCTCTTTTGTTGGTAGTTCGTTAGGCTTGCAACATATTATTATGACACTAGCAGATCATTAAATTAGATATCTATACTAGAGCCTAAAATCCATTGAAATTTTAAATTCTATACTTTGACGTATGGATGGTGTTTAGAGTGCAAATATGCATGTTTATGTTCATTTCCTTTTGCAGGTTCATAAAGCATGGTTGCCACCTTGGCTAGCGGCACAATATGCTCATTACGTGGTAAGAGCAGAACCACAAATATTTATCACTTCAATTTCCATTCTTATGTTCTCCCATCACTGACCACAAATATTTACTACTGCAATTTCCATGTTCTTGTTCTCTCATTGCTATAGACGTCATCATTTGTAAGAGAGGTTGTCTCAGATCACTGGAGTTAACATGGGAAACCTGCTATGCAGAATTTTTTCGTGCCTTTTTCATACTACTTTCTTTTATTTCCAATTTCAAAATGCATTACACAAATAAAATGACCATTTATATGTCTACGTATCTAACATTTCAGGCATCAGAAAAATTAGCACATGCAAAGAAATGGGTTGAAACTCACATTGAGGCTACTAAGATGGTAATGCCCATTTGTTCATGTAGTTGATTTTCTTTTGTTTTATATTGGACTGACAGTTGGCTGACATTATTACCTCCTATGATTGAAGAATGGATTTCTGTTAAGGAGAAATTGGTTGCCCTAAAAATGCAGAACCTTATGTACAAAAGGTATCAACAAGATGTTAATGGGAGAATATGCAGAAAGCTGATGGATGTACTTGCCTTTTTGTACTTGCTTTTTTGTACTTGCTTTTTTGTACTAGCTGTAACACATTTACCTTGTTCTCTCAAACACTAATGGATGTACTTGCTTTTTTGTATAAAGGATTGAGGGAGAGGAAGCAAAAATGACTGTATGGGAGAATATGCAGAAAGTTGAAGCAGAAGCAGCCATACAAAAGTTTTTATTGTGCTAGGGGAACATAAGAAAGTATGTAGAGCAAAATGAGAGGAGCTGTTGTTACCCTCAATTCTTTGTGATTATTGTGCTAGAGTGATGTAGTTGTTGGCTTTTGAACAATAGCTGGAGTGATATGAAACATTAGTGATCTAGTTGTGAATGATACTATAATTGTGATGCTTTTGTGAATATATAATTGTGGTGCTTTTGTGTTTATGTGATGGATCTATGACTGTGGTATACTGATTAACTGTGTATTTCTTTATGATTTGTGTATAAAAAACTATGATTTATGGTGCTTAATTAAATGTATATTATTAATAATAAAAACTGTAAAAAGGGTGACTTTCTGTTGGTTGCTAAATGTATAGTATGGCAACTTACGGTTGGTTGCTAAATCTATAGTACAACAACCCACGATTGGTCGCTAAATATACAATATTAGCAACGGACGGTCGGTCGCTAAAGCCTTTAGCGACGGCACTTACAGCGACCATCCTTATGGGTCGCTAAAGGTTTTTAGCGACCAACCGTAGGTCGCTGAAGGCCGTTTTAGCAACCAACCGTAGGTCGCTGTAGGTGAACCGTCGTGTAGTGCATATTACAGAAGGCGCCAACTACCTCCGAGCAACTATTCCGGGAAGCCGACCTCTACATCACCGCCGACGAGCGAGCTCAGGACCTCATCGGAGGAGCGAAGCCAGCACCAGTGGCACCGCGACGCGACACGAACCAACAGCCCGACAAGCGTTGGGAGAAGAGGCCTCGCGAAGAAGTTCACGCCGCCGGACCACCTGCCTCACTCTCCCTAGGAGGACCTCGTGGAGGCGAACGCACGCTGGACGACATCCTCGACGCCCAGTGCCCGTACCACAAGGACATGCGCCACACCCTTTGGAACTGCAGAGACTTCAAGCACTCCGTCGGGCACGGCCGACCCTTCCAACCTCTACCTCCTCCCCCGCCGCGAGGAGGACCAGGAGAACCGCGACAACCCCAGCAGCAGGAGGAGGGAGGAGGTGGAGCCTTCCCGCGTGAGAGGTCAATATCATCTTCGGCGGACACGGATCGCAGGAGAACAAGAGATAACAAAAGCTCAACGATCGCCAGATACTGGTGGCAACTACCGGTCCTCCCGCCCCATACCGATGGTCGGAGCACCCGGTCACCTTCACTCAGGCGGATCAGTGGCTCAACTTTGATCACCCAGGCAAGTACCCGCTCCTCGTCGATCCGGTGTTCCGAGAGAGCAGGGTGAAGAAGGTATTGGTGGACGGGGGGAGCAGCATCAACGTCACCTTCCCCCGAACACTCCAAGGCTTGGGAGTTCACCTCAAAGAACTCCACGAGTCAGACCCTCCTTTCTTCGGCATCGTGCCGACTGAAGGAGAATACCCGCTGGGCCACATCTACATGCCGGTCACCTTCGGAACTCCGGAGAACTACAGAACCGAGTTCCTGAGGTTCGAAGTGGCAAACTTTGACTGCGGGTACAACGCCATCATCGGGAGGCCTGGATTGGCGAAATTCATGGCCATTCCGCATTATACATACATGATATTGAAGATGCTAGGGCCGCAAGGGATCATAATTGTGCGCGCTGACTTCCAAGGCCCCGTAGAATGTTTCCGAGTGGCCATTCAGGCTGCCCTCACCACCAAACAGTCGGCGACTTCTTCTGCGCAGGCGAACTCTAAGCCTGAGGAAGACCTTGCGGTACCCGCGAACGAAGCTCAAGCCGCGACCTCTATGCGGCCGACTGAAGAAACCAAAAGAGTCAACCTTGGGTTCACTGATGAACGCAAAACCGCCATCATCAGCTCCAGCCTAGATGACAAATAGGAAGGCACGCTCGTCCAGTTCCTGCAAGATAACTGAGACGTATTCGCATGGCAACCTACGGATATGCCGGGAGTCCCGAGAGAACTGGCCGAGCACAAATTGAAGGTCTACCCCCAGGCGAGGCCGATTCGGCAAAAATTACGTCGTTTCACGCCCGACAAGAGAGAGGCCATCCGCGCTGAGCTAGCTCGCTTGGTCGCGGCTGGATTTATTAGGGAGGTATTACATCCCGAGTGGTTAGCCAACCCTATTCTTGTACTAAAAAAGAATAAAGTGGATTGGCGCATGTGCGTCGACTATACAGATCTCAACAAACACTGTCCAAAGGATCCCTTCGGGCTTCCTAGGATAGATCAGGTGGTAGATTCCACCGTTGGATGTTCTGTGCTGTCCTTCTTGGATTGCTACTCTGAGTATCATCAGATTAGCCTGGCAAAAGAAGACGAGGAAAAAACAGCGTTCATCACTCCATTCGGTGCTTTATGCTACACCTCCATTGTCACACCCGGGTTTTAGGGGTCCAAAGCCCGGGCGCGAACATAATCACCAGGTGTGCTGGGACCAAGTCTCACACATATGATGAATCATGGCACATGATCGAATGTCACAACTTTACTATATAATAGGAGTTCTATACAAAATAAATAATTACATATAAGGAGACAACGGTCCAGCAACCCAAAGTTGACTGGGAGACGACGACCTAGATCTCTCACGAACTCATCGCAGCATCCTCCTTGAGCCTCATCCTGCGGTACCTGTTCTTGACCTGTGGGGGGTGTGAGACAGCAAGAGTGAGCTCACATACGTTAATCGCTCAACAAGTTGTGGGGAATAATGTGCATGAACTCGCCAAAGATGGGAGCTCACGTGAAGTGTAAGGCTTACCAAAGAGGATAGTTAGAGCTAAGCATTGCTTTTAAAGTTGGTCAAAATTTTATTAGCAATTACTAAGTATAAGTAAATACCAACCCAATTAAGTAGTAGAGCAAAAGTAACAACATCACCTGCGATGCAATGCATATGACAAATTGAATTTAGTTCCATAAGTTAATCATCAGAGAGTCCTGAGCTGCTCATGACCGTGAGCTCGGCTAGTATACTAGTTTTACACTCTGCAGAGGTTGTACCCTTTACCCAAAAGTCAGGTTACTCGTCTGCCAAGGGATCGCGACTTCCCATACACCTCTACCGAGGAGGCGAGGCAGGGTAACACTACGAGGCCTTTACAAAGTTCCACTAGCTTCAGAAAACCCGCTACAGTTTATAGGAAGCTCCAATGCAGGGTTCTTGCCTGACCGCCATCGCAGCAAAATCAACCAAGGACCTCCCTACACTGACCACTCTCCTACTGCCCTTGCCCCTTTCGGATAAGGTAGTCCTCCACTAGCTTTCCTAATTAATCAGCCAAGGGCGTCCATAAACCCTTGTGGTGGCACATGTTTCTCAAGTTAAGCTCTATGTTCCAATTAACATTAATGATCTTGATATGAACATAAATAGAATAACAAAATAACTGGAACATAGATATGATAAATAACTATCCCAAATCCATGTAAAGCAATAGCAAACTACCCAAGTAATTCAGGGGTAAACAAGGTAATGAGATAAACAATCTAGGGAGACCTATTGGGTCCCATCAAAATTAAACCTATGCATTGAATAGTGATAATAACGAATATTATTGGGTAACAGAAGTGATCAAGGGCACAACTTGCCTGGCACTTGAGATTCCAGGTAACAACTTGCTTTTCAGATGACACGTGTCCCTGTGCTAGTCGCAGCAATACAAACAAACATGGTATAGATAAAATTAACATCACACCAAATATAAGAACAAAATACATAATAAAAATCTACACATTAAAATAAAATCCTGAGAACAGGAATCATAATTTTTGGAGTTATAGATTTTAAGATATGAATTTCCAAAGGTTTTATGTGCTTGAAATAAGATTAAGTGAGGAATAAATTTTATTATTGTTTTCATGTAAAAATAGAGAATCTAAGTGATAGAGAATAATATTACAAAATTTTAGAAATTGGAATGAATTAATTTGGACTATATATGAATTTTCTATGAATTTTATAATTTCTAGCACTTATTTATATATTAAAAATTCATTTATAATTTAAATTTTCTGGTTTTATACTGTTCTGGACTGGGCGTCAATTACTGTGAAGCGCAGGGGCTTATACATGAAATATACAATGACTCAGAGCGCCACATCGCAGGACTGCGGGTTCATTCTGAAATAATCGGGGGGTTCATTTGCGAAACGTCCGGGCCGAAGGGGTATTCTCAAATCTGGGCGTCCGATCAAAATCCTAGGGCTCAGATTAGATCGCCGATATCCTAAACCAGCGCGCGGAAATAGCCATCAGATTTTCGATCAACGGACTGGATCAAACTAACCGAGGCGCTCGAACACCCGTCTGATCCCCATCTGACGGCATTGATCAACTTCACGAAGCGGTACGCTGTCATCTAATCACAACCGTCGACCAGAGATCAACGGCTGACAACCCCTCCCCAACCTAACATACGCGCGCAACAGCGCCGCCCACCCGCACGGCGGCCACCATGGTCGGAGTAACCCGACCCGGCGATTCAGGGCCCCAGACTCCAATTGGATGTAAGCTACAAGAATGCAGGGTTACGGCGAGGCATGGGGGGAGTTATTACCGACGATTAGGACCGTGTTGCGGCCGGTCGACGGTGTTGAGCGGAACCGAGGCGGAGCTCCGACTTCGGTGAGCAATCGATGGCATCAGAGGCCGTAATTCCTTGCGGCAACCGGTCCGAGAGCACCCCCAAACACTGGCTTCAATCCCCAATCCCCCAATTTCTTGGAGTGATGGTGTTAATGGGGCAATCGAGGTGGCTGCGCGAATGGCTCCCTCGCGGTGGTAATGGCGGCGCAAATTCCTTGCGGAGTGGTGAAGTACGAACACAGGGGTAAGGGGGGTCTGTGTCCATGCCTTATAGTCCGGTGAGTCCGCGCAACGTCCGTGGGCGAGGTGGTTGAGGGAGCCCGCCATCACCGGCGACGGACTCGGTCCGCGCGGTCGTGGCGAGGTGGGCGGTCCTGGCCAAAGGGGCCCACAAGGCAGCGATGGAGAGTTACGGATGGAAGAGTTGAGATCTCGGGTCCACTCGCCAGCGACGACTCACACGCACGAGAGACTGGCAGCCGGGCCCAGGGTGTCGGCGCCACTTCTCCAGGGGTTGGGCTGCACGGAGGAGTTGGCCAAATGGGCCGAAGTAGGGTTAGTCGGCCCATGCGCCATGTCTTCTTTTTTTCTGCTTTCTATTTTCCAAATTCATTTGAAATTACCATTTCAAATTTGAATTCTTCAAATTTGAAATTACAATACACAATCCAGCATGGATGCAAAATTTAAGTTTTATTCTTTATTCTTTATTTCTTTACTTACATAAACAAGTGCTCATAATTATAAAGAGTAAGAGAATGATTCACACATCCAAATAGTTAAAAATCCAATCATATCATATTTAAAAATCTAATGTTTTCTATTCATGTGAAACATAACTTTAATTGTTATTATTATATTTTTTTATTAAATATGAACTTCAACCAAAGAGTTGTTTTTTTTCTAAAAGGGAATCTTGTTTCTAATCTATTGTTAGATAATAGGTTTGTCTAAAACATAGGAGAATTCCCCATATTCTTAAAGTTAGTATTTTGGGTATTACATCCATGTCGTTCGGCCTCAAAAACGCTGGAGCGACTTATCAGAGAGCTATTCAAACATGCTTAGCCGATCACTGGGGCAAGCGTGTCGAAGCTTATGTGGACGATGTGGTGATCAAAACAGAAAATTCGGAAAATTTCATTGAAGATTTACAGCTGGTTTCAACAGTCTACGGCGATATCGATGGAAGCTTAATCCCGAAAAATGTGTTTTCTGGGTACCAGCAAAAAAGTTGCTCGGGTTTATTGTCAGCCACCGGAGAATTGAAGCTAATATAGAAAAGATCGAAGCTATCATGAGGATGGAGGCACCGTGATCACAGAAGAAAGTTCAAAGACTTACCGGATGTATGGCAGCCCTGAGCAGATTCATATCCAGGCTGGGAGAAAAAGGCTTACCATTTTACAAGTTACTCAAGAAGGTGGACAAGTTTCAGTGGACTTCAGAAGCACAGGAAGCCCTAGACGCATTGAAACAGTTCTTGATGACACCACCAATGCTGAAACCACCACGTCGAGCCACACCGACTCAACCAGCTGAAGATCTGCTGCTATATATCTCTTGCACGACTCACGTGGTGAGCACCGCGATGGTAGTCGAGCGAGCAGAAGAAGGACACGCATACCCAGTACATCATCCTGTTTATTTCATCAGTGAAGTTTTGGGTCCCTCGAAGAAGAAATATCCTCAAGTTCAGAAGCTATTATATGCAGTACTTCTAACTGCACGCAAGCTCCGTCACTACTTCGACGACCACAAAGTCATAGTAGTCACTGGATTTCCGATAAGAGATATTCTTCATAAAAAAGAAGCCATCGGGAGAATAGCCAAGTGGGCCTACGAGCTAGGATCTCATGACATTGAATTTCGACCTCGCACTGCCATCAAAACTCAAGCACTGGTTGACTTCGTATCAGAGTGGACCGAACAACAAGTACCAGATAACCCAGAAACTGCAGAAGTATGGTGAATGTATTTTGATGGCTCGTTAAAGCTGCAGGGAGCAGGCGCAGGGATCCTCTTTACTGCACCTGGAGGCGAGCACCTCAGATATGCCCTTCAGCTGTTATTTCCAGCCTCTAACAATGCAGCAGAATATGAAGCTCTGATTCATGGACTGAACATTGCTATATCACTAGGCATCAAGAGACTGATGGTATATGGAGATTCTCTGGTAGTCATAAGTCAGATAAACAAAGAATGGGATTGTTCGAGCGATTCCATGGGAAAATACTGCACTGCCGTCCGGAAACTAGAAGACAAGTTTGAAGGTCAGGAATTTCACTATGTGGAGAGAGATCGAAACACGACAGCTGATGTATTATCCAAGCTAGGATCCAGTCGAACTCAGGTCCCACCTGGAGTCTTTGTTCAAGAAATATCACACCCAAACATCTCACTGGATCAGGCAGAAGAATGTAATACTTTGAGCCAACCAGAGTTAGATTCTGGTAACTGGAGGAGGCCAATCATCAAATATATAAAAAATGAGGAGGAGCCAGATGACAAGAATACAACCGAGCGCATCGCAAGACAATCAGCTCACTATACACTCATTGGGGAAACACTATACAGAAGGGGCGCATCCGGAGTCCTCATGAAATGTGTTCTCTTAGCTACTGGAAAGCAACGTCTAAATGAGATCCATGCTGGGCAATGTGGAATACACGCAGCATCTAGGACCCTGGTTGGGAAGGTCTTCAGGTCAGGTTTTTACTGGCCAACGGCGAAGAATGATGCGGTCGAGTTAGTCCCGAGGTGCGAAGCCTGCCAGTAAAACAACAGCATCTACCAGCACAACAGCTGCAGACTATACCCATAACCTGGTCGTTCGCATGTTGGGGATTGGATATGATTGGACCTTTCAAGAAAGCTCCAAGAGGATACACTCATGTACTGGTGGCCATCGACAAATTCACTAAATGGATAGAGTTCAAACCCATTGCTTCTCTAACTTCAGCTAAGGCAGTGGAATTCATACAAGATATAATATTCAGGTTCGGGATATCGAATAGCATCATAACCGACCTAGGATCCAACTTCACCAGTTCATAATTCTTCGATTTCTGCAAGCAAAAGAGCATTCAGATCAAATATGCCTCGGTGGCACATCCAAGAGCCAACGGGCAAGTAGAAAGAGCCAACATGATGATATTAGAAGCACTCAGAAAGAAAGTCTTCGACAAAAATGAGAAGTTTGCAGGAAAGTGGATCAGAGAATTGCCATATGTAGTCTGGAGCCTGAGAACTCAACCCAGCCGAGCTCTGCATGGAAATACCCCCTTCTTTATGGTCTATGGTTCAAAGGCAGTGCTACCTGCCGATCTCAAGTTCAGGGCACCAAGGTTAATCTTCGATAACATAGCAGAAGCTGAAGCTACTAGGCTAGAAGACGTTGATGTACTCGAAGAAGAGCGACTGAATACGGTGATTCAATCAACGCGATACCAGCAAACTCTGAGGCGCTATCATGATAAGGCCATACGGCATCGATCCTTCACAGTGGGAGATCTCGTCCTCCGCCGAATTCTAACGGGGGAGGGACGACATAAATTGTCACCTCTATGGGAAGGACCATTCATAGTAGCAGAAGTCACTCGACCGGGATCATATCGCCTCACTCAGATGGACGGAACAGAAATTGGGAACTCATGGAACATAGAACATCTCAGGAAGTTCTACCCGTAGCTACATCACGGAGGCTCTCGGAACGACGATGTATTCTGTAAATTGAGAAAAATATCATCAATAAAAAGGTTTCAAAGGCACTCAGATTGTTCACTGTCAATTGGCACGCATACTTAACTCGGGGTGACCACTATGCCCTACTAACGGAGCAATCGACTTAAGTCGACAATGACTTAAGGCGGTGCGACATGCTCACGCATACTTAACTCAGGGTGACCACTATGCCCTACTAACGAAGCAATCGACTTAAGTCGACAATGACTTAAGGCGGTGCAACATGCTCACGCATACTTAACTCGGGGTGGCCACTATGCCCTACTAACGGAGCAATCGACTTAAGTCGGCAATGACTTAAGGTGGTGCGACATGCTCATGCATACTTAACTCAGGGTGACCACTATGCCCTGCTAACGGAGCAATCGGCTTAAGTCAGCAATGACTTAAGGCGGTGTGACATGCTCACGCTTATCTAAACTCGGGGTGGCTACTATGCCCTACTAACGGAGCAATCGGCTTAAGTCGGCAATGACTTAAGGTGGTGCGACATGCTCATGCATACTTAACTCAGGGTGACCACTATGCCCTACTAACGGAGCAATCGGCTTAAGTCGGCAATGACTTAAGGCGGTGCGACATGCTCACGCTTATCTAAACTCGGGGTGACCATTACGCCCTACTAGCGGAGTAGGCGGTTTAAATTAACGCTGATTTAAATTGGCACTGCACGCTTGACACGTTCGCAATCACCCATCTTAGGGCAACTTCTGCGCCCCATGATGAAATTTCGAAACCATCACACTGCATTTACTTCTACAAATGTAGATATTGTTGAATTCTAAACAATAGGAAAACAACAGTAGCATTCAGTACTAAAAGGTGTCCTCTAACAAAACATCCAAGCACGTTAACCACGCGTTCAAAGCATGCAATGTTTTTCTATTTGGCAATGTTCTTCTCAGGAGCAACCGACGAAGAGGGGCGACTTGAGGAATCAGGAGCAGCGTTCACATCAGCCCTTATGTCGTCAGGAACAACCACACCAGGCCTCCTCATCAGGATCCGCCCCGCGCGAATAGCTTTATCCATAGCTTTATCGCGCTGGGTCCTCAGAGTAGCAGAAGTCTCTTCAGCAACCTTGACAGCCAACCGAGCGGTTTCTAACTCCTGGGCGACGGATTTCTTGGACGCACGTAGATCCTTGATGACAGTATCTTTGGTCGACACCAACTGCCTGAGGCGAATCACATCATCCAAGGATTCTTGCAGCTTATAACGATGATTGTCTAACTCCTCCCTGGTGAAGCGATGAGTCCTCTCCAAGATGGTCAACGAGTTGCTGGCGTCACGATATAGCCTGTCAAGGTTGTCACGAGAAGTAACGAGGACACGTTTTTCTTCCTACAGACAAGAATCAGTTTCTTCAAACGTCAAGCAAGCAATAAGAACACAGCAAACAAAGCCAAGATTAACATGTCACCTTTTCAGAGTTGAGCTGAGCGCGGAGAGTAGAGTTCAGCGTGTTAGCATCATTCAGAGAAGCAAAAACCCGGGCCAGTTCAGTCTGACCTTGAGAATACTTTTCTTCAAGATCAGAGCACCGCCGGGTCAGTTCAGCTTGACCTTGAGAATGTTTTTCTTCAAGATCAGAATACTGCCGAGCCATATCTGTCAAGAAACAGTCAAGCAAAGGTGTTAAAATAAGAAGCAGTTTAATCAGGTAGCCAAAAAGAAGCAAAAGAGCACTGACCGGCATTTGCCGCCTCTAAGTCAGATACACGCCGCTGAAGCAGCACTGGATTCCAACGCGCTAGAGACAAAGCTCCTTCAGGGATAGAAGCACCATGCAACTTCAGCCGACTAGACATCTCATCGACCAACGCCTGGCATTAAAAGCAGACAAGCATGAGAACAATTATCTGCCTGGGTAAAGTCAGACCAGAAGAAACCAAAATACCTGGAGGTTGGAGAAGAATGAGGGAACCCCCAAGTCGTGAGAGATCAACTGATGGCTCGGCGAAGGATCACCAACCGGAGCAACTCGCAATGAATCAGCAGGAACCAACTCAATATCATCAGCAGAACCCAGAACTCTGTCGTCGGGTGCGCTGGCCTCTAAAGCGACTCCTTGACCGAAGGCTTGGGCTACCACCATGCAACCAGAGTGTGGAGGAGAAGACCCTACGTGAACATCCATGGAAGTGTGGGAGGGAGAACCCACTCGGACACCCTCGGGGGCTGGGTCACAGCTTGTGCTACCCATCCAAGCCGGATCATCTCCGGCAACACCCTCGGGGGCTAGGTCACAGCTTGCGCTACCCATCCGAGCCGAATCATCTCCAGCAACACCCTCGGGGGCTGGGTAAGCGCCAGCACCATCCTTGAGGGCTGAGTTCTCTGCAGCAGCCACCTCTAAGGCTGAAGATGTGGGGGATAGATATCCCCCGGGTCCACTAAAGGAGTAAAAGACCTCACGAAAGGCCCAAGGGCCCAATAAATCATGAGGTCATTCCTTCATGGGCCTGGGGAGAAACAACCAACAAGGCAGAGCGATGTGATACCAGATTGGTGCAAGCCCGGATGGCCCACAACGTCGAGCGAGTAAATCGCAACAGAGACCCGACTTTCCCGCACTGAAGCCCCCATGCAACGGAGCCATGCGAGGATAAGTCGGCGAGGGTTACGTAGGGATAAACTCAAGAGGTTCACTACCTTTTAGCTACTTGTTGTTATCATATCCACATGTACTGCCCCACGGTCGAGTATATAAGGCCTAGGGGGCACCCCTTCAGAACGATCGACCCTATCTTACTTAGTCACCCACATCAACTCTCTGTGTTTTCAATCCAGAGAGCCCTCTTGTAACCACGCCCACATACTCACCAGGACGTAGGGTATTACGCATCTCTAAGCGGCCCGAACCTGTAAATCTTGTCCACTGTCCCTCGTGCGATCGGCACGAACCATTTTGCTACAGTCGTCGACACCGTCCTACTCCTAGAAACACCTTGAGGGGCAACCCCGGGTGTGCGGTCGGACCCAAAACACCGACAGCTGGCGCGCCAGGTAGGGGGTGTGTCGACGATCCAAGCTAGCTCAATGGTCGTCACCTTCAACAGCAAGATCACCATGCGTCTCGGATCCGTATTCTGCTTTGGGACAATCTCATCTGTAGCGGATGAAGAGGGAATTCTACACCGTATCGCGGATCCGCCGGAAAAGAAGTCTCCTCCAACAAACCCCGAAAATGCCGGAGACGCGCAACCTCCAGCTCTTCGGAAAAAGATCGTCTTCGGAAAGTCGGGGGCCGAGAGTTCGCTGACCCGGAAGACTCCGCTGTCTACTTCCCCGACAAAAGAATGGACACGGATCGCGAGGAAGAAGGAGACCAGGGAAAAGCAAGTCGTTCTTTCCGTTCCTCTGGCCTCAAAAGAGAACGGAAAGAAAGTCGCCACGACAGCAGCACCATTCTACCCTGACGTCCTCTTTATCGGGAGAGTGGAGTCGCCCACCGTCTCTGACGATGAACCGACCGCGCCCGGAGAAGAACCGCCTCAACGAGAATCCCGCCGACGGAGGAACCGGCGCAGGAACGTTCGACGACATCACGCGACCGGAGAACGGGATCCGGAGCAGCCTGTCTTGCGAGACGAGGTCTCGGAGATAGGAGAAACTCCGGAAGAACGCGTCTTCAGAGAACGAAGGAACTCCCGACGACGTGATCGTCGGCGGGCTCAGGAACAAGCCGAGCAAGACGCAAGACAGCGCCGGGAGAATCCGCTCTTCGGGCGCAACCTGAATCCCGACTTCGCCCGAGCTATGAACACGCCAAGCGAAGTCGGAGGGGTACTAGCTCGGATAGCTGATGGACTTCCACGGACTCCCGACGCCGAGGGATACCGACGCCTGTTCACCCAGGCAGCCAACCATCTTCTACCGCTCGCTCACACGCCGAACGATCTACGACACGCCATCAACAGTCGCCGAGACGCGCGGAGCTCCATCAATGCTTCGCGTGAACGGCGGCATGAGAACAAGATTCGCCGTCAGGAGGAGTACGACCGGGATCATGGCATCCCGACTCAGAGCCAGGCCACCAGGACTGAGTCGGCAACGGCCTCAACTGGCGGTACCACTCGGGGAAGGTCGAGGAACCACAATCACAACTCCCCTCCCCGGGACAGACATCGTCCCCGACGACAGGAGGACACGTGCGGAGTGTCCGCTCTTACTCCGCGCCTCAGGGCCATCCAATGGCCCCCCAACTTTAAGGTATCCAATGTCGACAAATATGAACCTAAGCAGGATCCAGGGGGTTGGCTAGCCGTCTACACCACCGCTGCTCGAGCTGCCGGGGCATCTGAGGACGTTATGACCGCGTATTTGCCCATCGTCCTTGGGCAAGACGCGCTACAGTGGCTACAACATTTACCCCGACACTGCATCGACGACTGGGGAGACTTCAGTCGACGTTTCACCGCCAACTTCCAGTCCCTCTCCGACAAGCCAGCGCAACCGTGGGACCTCAAATCCATCAAGCGCCGGGGGGATGAGACTCTCCGGTCGTACCTCAAAAGGTTCCAGACCATGAGAAATCGCATCCTCGAGGTCACGGAGGCGGCCGTGATCGAGGACTTCTACAGAGGATCCAACGACTCGGCTTTTGTCCGAGCCATACTGCAGAAGGCACCGACTACTTTCGAGGAGCTGTTCCGGGAAGCCGACCTCTACATCACCGCCGACGAGCGAGCTCAAGACCTCATCGGAGGAGCAAAGCCTGCACCGGCAGCCCCACGACGCGACGCGAACCAGCCACCCGACAAACGCTAGGAGAAGAGGCCTCGCGAAGAAGTACACGCCGCCGGACCACCCGCCTCTCGTGCCCGAGGAGGACCTCGCGGAGGCGAGCGCATGCTGGACGACATCCTCGACGCCCAGTGCCCGTACCACAAGGACATGCGCCACACTCTCCGCAACTGCCGGGACTTCAAGCACTCCGTTGGGCATGGTCGACCCTTCCAACCTCTACCTCCTCCTCCGCCGAGGGGAGGACCGGATGAACCACGACAACCTCATCAGCCGGAGGAGGGGGGAGAAGGAGCTTTCCCACGCGTCGACAGGGAGGTCAACGTCATCTTCGGCGGACATGGGTCACAGGAGAACAAGAGACAACAAAAGCTCAACGACCGCCAGATACTGGTGGCGACCACCGGTCCTCCCGCCCCATACCGGTGGTCAGAACACCCGATCACTTTCACTCGGGGAGATCAATGGCTCAACTTCGACCATCCGGGCAAATACCCACTCCTCGTCGATCCGGTGATCCGAGAGAGCCGGGTGAAGAAGGTGCTAGTGGACGGGGGGAGCAGCATCAACATCACCTTCCCTTGGACACTCCAAGGCTTGGGGGCTCACCTCAAAGAGCTCCACAAGTCGGACACTCCTTTCTTCGGCATCGTGCCGACGGAGGGGGAATACCCGCTGGGCCACATCTACATGCCAGTCACCTTCGGAACTCCGGAGAACTACAGAACCGAGTTCCTGAGGTTTGAAGTGGCAAACTTCGACTGCGGGTACAACGCCATCATTGGAAGGCCGGGATTGGCCAAATTCATGGCCATTCCGCACTATACATACATGATACTGAAGATGCCAGGACCGCGAGGGATCATAACTGTGCGCGCCGACTTCCAAGGCGCCGCAGAATGTTTCCGAGTGGCCATCCAAGCAGCCCTCACCACCAAGCCGTCAACGGTCCCTTCTACACTGGCGAATTCTAAGCCTGAGGAGGACCTCGCCGTACCGGCAAACGAAGCTCAGGCCGCGATCTCTATGCGGCCGACTGAAGAAACCAAGCGAATTAACCTGGGGTTCGCTGATGAGCGCAAGACAGCCATCATCAGCTCCAGCTTGGACGACAAATAGGAAAGCGCGCTCGTCCAGTTCCTGCAAGATAACCGAGATGTATTCGCATGGCAACCTACGGATATGCCGGGAGTCCCAAGAGAACTGGCCGATCACAAGTTGAAGGTTTATCCCCAGGCGAGGCCGATCCGGCAAAAGCTACGTCGTTTCACGCCCGACAAGAGAGAGGCCATTCGCGTCGAGTTAGCTCGCTTGGTTGCGGCCGGATTTATTAGAGAAGTATTGCACCCCGAGTGGTTAGCCAACCCTGTTCTTGTACTCAAAAAGAATAAAGTGGATTGGCGCATGTGCGTCGACTATACTGATCTCAACAAACACTGTCCGAAGGATCCCTTCGGGCTCCCGAGGATAGATCAGGTGGTGGACTCCACCGCTGGATGTTCTGTGCTATCTTTCTTAGATTGTTATTCCGGGTATCATCAGATTAGTTTGGCAAAAGAAGACGAGGAAAAAACGGCGTTCATCACTCCGTTTGGTGCTTTCTGTTATACCTCCATGTCGTTCGGCCTCAAAAACGCTGGAGCGACTTATCAGAGAGCCATTCAAACATGCTTAGCCGATCACTGGGGCAAGCGTGTGGAGGCTTACGTAGATGATGTGGTAATCAAAACAGAGAATTCAGAAAACTTCATCGAAGACTTACAGCTGGTTTTCAACAGCCTGAGAAGATATAGATGGAAGCTCAATCCTGAAAAATGTGTTTTCGGGGTACCAGCAGGAAAGTTGCTTGGGTTTATCGTCAGCCACCGGGGAATTGAGGCTAATCCAGATAAGATTGAAGCTATCATGAAGATGGAAGCTCCTCGGTCACAGAAGAAGGTTCAGCGACTTACTGGATGTATGGCAGCTCTGAGCAGATTTATATCCAGGCTGGGAGAAAAAGGTTTGCCATTTTACAAGCTACTCAAGAAGGTGGATAAGTTTCAATGGTCTTCAGAAGCACAAGAAGCTCTAGAAGCACTGAAGAAATTCTTAACAACACCACCAGTACTGAAACCACCTCGGCGAGCTACGTCGACTCAACCGGCTGAAGATTTGCTACTGTATATCTCTTGCACGACTCACGTGGTAAGCACCGCGTTGGTAGTCGAGCGAGTAGAAGAAGGACATGCCAATCCAGTACAACATCCCGTTTACTTCATCAGTGAAGTTCTAGGCCCCTCGGAGAAAAAGTATCCTCAGGTTCAGAAGCTATTATACGCAGTACTTCTAACTGCCCGCAAGCTACGTCACTACTTTGACGACCACAAAGTCATAGTAGTCACTGGTTTTCCAATAGGGGATATTCTTCACAACAAGGAAGCCATTGGCCGAATAGCCAAGTGGGCTTGCGAGCTGGGATCCCACGACATCGAGTTCCGACCTCGCACTGCCATCAAAACTCAAGCACTGGTAGATTTCGTATCAGAGTGGACAGAACAGCAAGTACCGGGTAATCCAGAAACTGCAGAAGTATGGCGAATGTATTTCGATGGCTCGCTGAAGCTGCAGGGAGCAGGAGCAGGGATTCTCTTCACCGCACCTGGAGGCGAACACCTCAAGTACGCCCTCTAGTTGTTATTCCTGGCCTCTAACAATGCAGCCGAGTATGAAGCTTTGATACACGGATTGAACATCGCCATATCACTGGGCGTCAAGAGATTGATGGTATACGGGGATTCTCTGGTAGTCATCAGCCAGATAAACAAGGAATGGGATTGTTCAAGTGATTCAATGGGAAAATACTGCGCTGCCGTCCGAAAGCTGGAAGATAAATTCGAGGGTTTGGAATTTCATCATATAGAAAGAGATCGGAACACAACAGCCGATGTACTGTCCAAGCTCGGATCCAGTCGAACTCAGGTCCCACCCGGAGTCTTCGTGCAAGAAATTCTGCAGCCGAGTATCTCGATGGATCAAACAGAAGAGTGCAACATCATAAATCAACCCGAGTCAGACTCTGATGACTGGAGAAGGCTGATTATTAAGTATATAAAGAATGAAGAAGAACCAGATGACAAGAACTCGGCAGAACGCATTGCCAGGCAGTCAGCTCACTATACACTCATTGGGGAGGTATTGTACAGAAGGGGCGCGTCAGGCATCCTCATGAAGTGCGTTCTCCCGTCCACTGGGAAGCAACTTCTGGAGGAGGTCCATGCAGGGCAATGTGGAATACATGCAGCATCCAGAACACTAGTCGGGAAGGTTTTTCAGGTCAGGATTCTATTGGCCGACGGCGAAGAACAATGCAGCCGAGTTAGTACAGAGATGCGAAGCTTGCCAATACTTGTCAAAGCAACAGCACATGCCAGCACAGCAACTACAGACCATACCAGTAACCTGGCCTTTCGCATGCTGGGGACTGGATATGATTGGACCTTTCAAGAAAGCTCAAGGGGGATATACTCATGTATTGGTGGCGATTGACAAATTCACTAAATGGATAGAGTTCAAGCCCATTGCTTCTTTAACCTCTGCTAAGGCCGTGGAATTCATACAAGACATAATATTCAGATTCGGGATACCAAACGGTATCATCACTGACTTAGGATCCAACTTCACCAGTTCAGAATTCTTCGACTTCTGCGAGCAAAAGAGCATTCAGATCAAGTACGCATCTGTAGCACATCCAAGAGCCAACAGGCAGGTTGAGCGAGCCAACAGAATGATATTGGAGGCACTCAGGAAAAAGGTCTTCGATAAGAATGAAAAATTTGCAGGAAAGTGGATAAGAGAATTGCCTTATGTTGTTTGGAGCCTAAGAACCCAACCTAGCCGAGCCCTGCATGGAAACACTCCTTTCTTCATGGTCTATGGGTCGGAGGCAGTGCTACCTGCTGATCTCAAGTTTGGGGCGCCAAGGTTGATCTTCGAAAGCATAGCAGAAGCTGAGGCCACCAGGCTGGAGGACCTTGATGTACTTGAGGAAGAACGGCTGAATGCGGTAATCCAATCAGCACGGTACCAGCAGACTCTAAGGCGCTATCACGACAAGGCTGTGCGGCAACGGTTCTTTTCAGTAGGGGACCTCGTCCTCCGCCGAATTCTAACGGGGGAGGGACGGCACAAGTTATCACCCTTATGGGAAGGACCCTTCATAGTAGCAGAAGTCACTCGGCCTGGATCGTATCGCCTCACTCAGATGAATGGCACAGAAGTTGGGAACTCCTGGAACATAGAGCACCTCAGAAAATTTTATCCCTAGCTGTATTTCAAAACTGCTGGGGCGACAATGTATTCTGTAAAGTGGAAATATGTCATCAATAAAGAGAGATTTCAAAGATACTCGGCTCGTTTACGATTGACTTGCATTCTTACTTAACTCGGGGTGACCACTATGCCCTACAAACGGAGCAATCGACTTAAGTCGGCAACGACTTAAGGCGGTGCAACATGCTCACGCTTACTTAACTCGGGGTGACCACTATGCCCTACAAACGGAGCAATCGACTTAAGTCGGCAACGACTTAAGGCGGTGCAACATGCTCACGCTTACTTAACTCGGGGTGACCACTATGCCCTACAAACGGAGCAATCGACTTAAGTCGGCAACGACTTAAGGCGGTGCAACATGCTCACGCTTACTTAACTCGGGGTGACCACTATGCCCTACAAACGGAGCAATCGACTTAAATCGGCAACGACTTAAGGCGGTGCAACATGCTCACGCTTACTTAACTCGGGGTGACCACTATGCCCTACTAACGGAGCTATCGGCTAAAGTCAGTGGTGGCTTAAGCCGGCGCAACATACTCGCGCCTATGTAATTCAGGGGATGACTTCCATATCCCGCAAATAAATTTCATAATCATCATGCGTCATTACCACAAATTTACGAACCAATAAATTCTGATATAATAAGAGAGTAGTTATGTCATTCGAATGATAAACTGATGTCTTCTAACAAATACTCGATCATGCTAACCGCGCGCTCAGAGCACGCAAAATGTTTCTCTATTTCGCAATGTCTTTTTCAGGAGCGACCGACGAAGTAGGACGACTCGAGGAATCGGGGGCAGCATTCACATCAGCCTTTATGTCTTCAGGAACAACCACGCCGGGTCTCCACATTAAGATTCGTCCAGCACGAATAGCCTTGTCCATGGCTTTATCGCGCTGGGCTTTGAGAGTAACCGCAGTTTCTTCGGCAACTTTAGCAGCCAGCCGAGCAGCCTCTAACTCCTGGGCAATGGATTTCTTGGAAGCTCGGAGTTCTTTGATGGTGGCATCCTTCGCTGATATCAATTGCTTAAGGCGGGTCACTTCGTCCGCAGATTCTTGCAGCCTACGACGCTGATTGTCCAGTTCCTCCATTGTAAAGCGGTGACTCCTCTCCAAGATTGACAGCGAGCTACTAGAATCATGATACAATCTGTCTAGATTGTCACGAGAAGCAGCAAGGATATGTTTTTCTTCCTGCAAACAAAAAATCAACTCCTTCAGAAACCAAGCAAGTAATAAGAGCATAGCAAGGCAAGGCACGGTTTTGTAAGTTACCTTTTCAGAGTCAAGCCGAGCATGAAGAGAAGAACTCAGGGCATTGGCGTCATCCAAGGCAGCGGAGACCTGATTTAATTCGGTTTGGCTCTGAGAGTACTTCTCCTCGAAGTCAGCGCACCGTTGAACCATTTCAGCCTGATCTCGGGAATGTTTTTGCTCAAGAATTGCAATCTGCCGAGTCATTCCTAGCAAGAGGTAATCAAACAAAACGAGGTTAGAAGGTAAAACAGTCCACAACAAAGGCGAAGAGAAGAAAAAGGGCACTAACCAGCGTTAGTTGCCTCCAGCTCGGATACACGACGATGAAGTGACACTGGATTCCAACACGCAAGAGACGAAGCCACTTCTGGGACGGAAGCACCCTGCAATCTCAGCTGGCTGGCCATCCCATCTACCAAAGCCTGATGAGAAGAACAGATGAACATAATGACAAAAGTTCATGCAACATAAAGAACAAGCTAAAATACAGCACAGTACCTAGAGGTTGGAAAAGAACGAAGGGATCCCCAAATCAGGAGAAATCAGCTGATAACCAGGCGCAAGGCCACCACCCGAAGCAGCTTGCAACGGACCAGTAGGAATCAGCTCAGTGCCTTCAACAGAGCCAAACGCCAGATCAGCGGGGACGCTGCCCTCTAAAGCGACTCCCTGGTCCAAAGTTTGGGCTACCACCATGCAACCAGAGTGTGGAGGTGAACCCGCGTGAACGTCCATGGAAGTGCAGGAAGGAGACCCTGCTTGGGCACCCTCGGGGGCTGGGTCATAGTTGGCACTGCCCACTTGAGCCGGATCATCCCCGGCAGCACCCTCGGGGGCTGGGCAGTGGCTTACATTCTTCACCCGAGCTAAGTCATCCCCGGCGACATCCTCAGGGGCTGGGCATGTGTCAGCACCATTCTTGAGGTCCAAGCTCTCCGCAGTAACCACCTCTAAGGTTGACGGACCTTCAGCCACTTCCATGGAACCAGGACAATCCAAGTCAGCATCCCGACCCTCGGGATCGCGCTCTAAGGTCGACGAGGCACGGGATGACCTCAACCCAGCATCAGGCACGGCAGCGCAAGCCTCCGTTGCATCATCACCCACTGGCTCTGATAACAAGTCCTCTGGGACCATATCCTCAAGAGTTTGATCAAAGTTGGCTAGGGACAGTTCTTGCAGACCAATGAGGGCAGACAAAGCAGGAGAAGGAACTCCACTACTTCCACCGCTGGCGATGAACTGCCGACTGTTTTTCCGAGTTAAAGGAGCTTCATTTTCTTCCTCCTCATCTTCCACAGTGACAACACAAGCAGCACCCCCATTGGGATCAGCAACAGATGGAGCACCCCCATTGGGATCAGCAACAGATGGAGCACCCACATTGGGATCAGCAGCAGTTTGGGTACACCCATTGGGGTCAGCGTCAGTAAGGCCAGTTGCAGGCACTTCTTCAGCAGCAGGAACTAAGGTACTGGCGTCCTCATCAAAACTGGATACTCGCCGGAGGCGTCTTCTCTTCTTCTTTTGCTCATCAGCAGAAGGCTCAGGCTGACTGGTTCGGCTAGGGCGTTTCGGGCGAGTACTGACTGGTTTTTGGACATCCAAAGTTATACCAACCTCTAGAAGGGGCACCACTGCCAACGTACCAGTAGGAGCAGCGTCGGAGGAATCCTCAGCTAGCAGATCAAGCATGGCATTTATATCCGCATCACTAGGGTTCAGGGGCACCTCAAAATGAACCTACCGTTCGTCATCAGGAATCTCCCCAAGCGAAGCAACCAAAGTACTGACTTCTTCAGCAGAGGGTCGCACTCTAAGGCCCAAATTGCCATCAGTCACAAGCGGATTTGACACAAAAAGGGTGAAAGCTTTGGGAGGAGGCAGGTTCCAGGCCGAGTATGCCACTGGAGCACCAACATTTGAAACCTTACCCCTGAGGATCATTTCAAGTCGGCCTACCAAGTCTACAGAAGGAATTCTCCTATTGGTAACCCGAGTTGAGTCGGCTAGCCCTCGATACAGATATGCTGGATAGGCCCTGTCTTTCAGTGGCTGAATGTTCTTGAAAACAAAGTCAGCAACCACAGCTTCAGCAGTTAGGCCTCTCTCTTTCAGCAGTCCCACCTCAGTTAGCAACACACTTGCCTCATCCACTTCCTGATCTGTGGGAGACTCGGTCCAGCTCGGAGTGCGAACGTCTGGCTGTCTTCCCGACCGGGAGGGAAGAGAATTTCCATAATTATCAACTATGAACCACTCTAAACGCCACCCCTTAATACTGTCCTTGAGGGGAATCTCAAGATACTCAGTTTTCCGCCCGCGACGCATCTCTAAACTGGCACCTCCGACCAACTGATGTTGTCCCCCGGCCATCCCAGGGCGACAATGATACAAATACTTCCATAAACCGAAATGCGGCAGCACGCCAAGAAAGGCTTCGCATAAGTGGACGAAAATGGAGATTTGCAGAATGGAATTAGGGTTCAAATGGGTCAAGTTAATGTGGTAGAAATCAAGGAGGCCACGGAAAAAGGGAGAGATGGGAAGGCCGAGGCCGCGGAGAAGAAAAGGAGCGTAGACTACAGACTCGTGGGTATCCTCTGTCGGGACAGTAGTCCCGTGGCAAATCCGCCAAGAACAGAGTTCCCGCGGAGGAAGAACCCCGATGGATAAAAGGTGGAGAAGTTCAGTGAAGCGTCCCCAATCCTCTGGGACTCAAATGTGATACAATTACTAGTCCCAGGAGGCTAGTAAACACATTTATACATCAGATGATATCAAATCTGCTTAAACGAGACAAACCTACAAAGGTGGCGAACAACTTTAAGAGTTGGTCCACAACTCGGGACATATCATCAGAGTGGGGCTGAAGCAGCCCGATATACGCAGCGAAGCAAATCAGCGGTCCAACAGCCACAGGCAAGGTTGGGAACAGTCGTAACTCTTACCCGATCTCCTTTTTCTGAAAAAACAACAAATAAGCAAGGGTGAGTACAAACGTACTCAGCAGCCCACCTTCACCCGCGGAATGGGGAAATCAGATATAATGCATGGAATATGTAGAGCTCAGGATATTTGCAGAAACAGCAATATTTTATGCAGGGTTGTTTTGAAAAACATTTTGTATTTTGCAAAGTGCATCCTCTCCAAAAGGAGCAGGAAGTTTTTCAGTATTATAACAAAATCCCCTGGACTAAACCATCCAGGTATCTCAGCAGTTTCCCACTGGTTTTCATTTTCAAAAACAGCTATTGGACTTCCCGTCCACCATAGCTCACGGCTCGACCGTCGGTCCTTTTAAAAACCACTTTTCTCAAACACACCCTTTTTTTTGGAAAAACCAAACACTAATTGCCATACCACACCCGACTCGTCCATTCCTGTGGACACAGACTATTCGAATAGGTTCTCAAACTCTGCGCAGAGGTGTACACTTTACCCACTAGTCCGGCTCTGCGATCTCATGATCAATGAGATCCGAATCCGAATCTCTTTCTTTCCTCGCACGTCCTAACCTTAACGGTTATCCGGAAGGAGTCAGGCCACCACCATGTCCAAACCGGACAAAACTTTCCCCCTCCTTATCCTCCCGGTGCTCCCCAGCCTTCATAACCCTGGGGTTGGACCGTACGAGTTCAGATTGAGTGACTGCCCACACAGTCTCGAGTGGTTGTACTATTAAAGAGTACAGGTAGTGAAGATGACAAACCGGTCCTTATATGAGGGGACAATCCTTCTGCTCACGCCTAAACCAGCTGAGCCAACACCTTAGGCCCTCCCCTAAACCAGGGAGTCCTTGATCATCCCTACTCAAAGGTGATAAGGGTGAAAACCCTTCATCAAACACATTTTGAAAAGCATTTTCTTTTGAAAACTCACACCTTTCCTCAAATCATTTGTAACAATTATATCAGGGATTGATTGCGGCAAGCGGCTGGGTGGCCATAATAACTTGTCTCAAAATCATATTATGCATAAAATAATAGGCTGAGGGTTGTGGTTGTAAAACATAGGTAATTTATGCATCAAAGGGATCCAGTGAGCTTGCCGTGCTTATTCGGCGAAGGGGGAAGGGGAGCTCGCGGAACTGGCTTCTGGCTCCACCGCCTAGCGTAGACTTGCAGATCTGGCCTCCATGAGACGGCACGAACGCTCTGATAACTATGCAACATGAACAAGCAAACATACAAACCAGCAAGTATACCAACAAATATTTAGTATAGTGGTCAGAATAGCGATATATGGATGGGTAGGGTCTTGAGTAGAATCTGTGTCATGTGGTGTTGTGATATTACTGGTGGTGGAGCGGAGGTGCTTACCAGGAAAGTGGACTGGAGGCGAAGCGACACTATGTGTGTAGCCGGCAGAGTAGAGTAACTGAGTGGGTGGGGTGTTTGCCTTGGCTGAGGGTGTTGAGTGTGTGTGGAGAGGGAGAGGGTAGCTGGGTGTATTTATAGCTGGGTGTATGTGGTGTAGCACAGTGAAGTTCACTGTTGGTGAGAATAGTGACGAATGAATCGTCTGACTTAGTATGAACAGGAGAGTTATAGGCAGAATATGGGACAAGAGTATTTTGGGAGTTTTCTGGAATATGGACCATGCTTAAGGGATGACATGGTTGGGTAGGGAATAGTTTGATAAGAATTTAGAAACGAGATTTATTGGAATCTGAGTTTGGGAGCCTGGTTCGAAGGATTCTCAAAGTTAAGCGTGCTCAACTTGGAGAAACCTAGGATGGGTGACCAGATGGGAAGTTCCCTACTGGAAGGAAAATCACAGTCACCGGAGTTCGTATGACTGGAATATGGGTCTGGCTGGTCTTAGGTGGACTAGACAGCATGATGTATGAGTAGTTGAAATTTGGGGTGATCGGCTAATCGATGAATAGTAACGATGAATAGTGGCGATGGAAAAGTAATTATAGATATCATCGATGAATAGTAACGATGATGAATAGTAACGATAAATAGTAACGATGATGAATAGTGTATGTGAATAGTAACGATGAATAGTAACGGTGAATGGTAATGGTGAATAGTGACAGTGAATAGTTCGTATGAACGAACGATGAACGATGAATAGGAACTATGAACGAACGGACGAACGATCGAATGATCGGACGAACGAACGATTGGAATTTCGGCAGCATAACGACAGGAAAAGATTATTTGGACGAACGAACGGACGAACTATCGAATGATCGGACGAACGAACGATCAGAATTTCGGCAGCATAACGGCAGGATAAAGATTATCTGGAAGAACGATGAATAGGGACTATGAACGAACGATGAACGATGAATAGGGAACTACGAACGAACGATGAACGATCGAATGATCGAACGAACGAACGATCGGAATCTCGGCAGCATAACGGCAGGACAAAGATTATCTGGAAGAACGATGAATAGGGACTATGAACGAACGATGAATAGGGACTATGAACGAATGATGAACGATGAATAGGAACTATGAACGAACGATGAACGATCGAATGATCGAACGAACGAACGATCGGAATTTCGGCAGCATAACGGTAGGAAAAAGATTATTTGGACGAACGAACGGACGAACGATCGAACGATCGGACGAACGGACGAACGAACCATGAACGATCGGACGAACGATCGAACGATCGGACGAACGAACGAACAAACTAAGAACAGGGGGACGAACGATCGAAGAACGATCGAACGATCCTTGTGCTAGTGTGTGCTTGTGTGGAACATGGAGTGGGTGTGTGTGGGGGGGGGGGGGGAAGAGAGTTGCCATGAAATGGCTTGGGGTGGGATGAGAGGAGGCCCTTGCCCCTCTATTTATAGCCATGGTGGGGGGATTAGGGGGAGGGATGAGAGGATTAGTGGGAGGATGAGAGGATTAGTGGGAGATTAGCATGTATTTGTCTTGTATAAGTGAGATTTGCTTGTAGAGCTCACCGTATGACACTGGAGGCATACGTATACGTATGAGCATGAGGAAAGTTATGAAGAAAATATTTATAGGGACTTGAAAAATGATTCTGAAGGTATTTCTCAGGAGGAAAATATCTGGAGATATATCGGTGGAATATTTGGGCAGTATTTCTGGAAAGAACTTGAAGAGGATCACTAGGGAAATATCTGGGCAGTATTTCTGTAAACAATTTGAGGGGGATCACTGAGGAAATATTTGTAGGGTATTTTGAGGAGGATTTTAGAGAGAATATAGACCACTATACTTTATTTGTTGATATCAACTCGCAAACAAACATTTTGAAATGAAATTTGAAATTCATTTTGAATTTAGGGCGAGTTTGAGAAAATTTCAGAATTTGAATTTTTGGGATGCTACAAATCTACCCCACTTAAAAGGAATCTCGTCCTCGAGATTCGGCTTAGAAGGGTTATGGGTATAGCTTTACTTCAGCTACATATCTTCACTTTGCAACTCTTCGAGGAGATGGAACTTCAACAAGATCTGGTCTGGCGGAGCATCTGGTTGCTGATTGCAAACGCTGATTCTGGCTACTCAAAGATCATCTTTAGGCTTCTGGCTTTCGCTTGGCAGCTTGCTTATTGAAGGAGCATAGATGCCAACACGCAAACCTTTCTCTTGCAAACTCCCACATGGATTCCTTTCTTGATTGGTCTTCTGGTGCTTCATCAATAAAATTTGGGTGACCACTTCTCATCCAGAAACTTATATGCTTTGATGATCTGGTCCTCCACAAGCTTGCTACAAGTCTTCTCCTTTTTCTCCATAGCAGAAACCTTACTGGAATACTACCCCATTTAAAAAGAATGAGGGTAGAACTCTTGAATCTTGGGGATTTGAACTCCTTGAAATACCACATAACAAGAGTGTTACGGGTCCTTCTGCTGCTGTTGCTGCTTGAGCTGGCTGCAGAGGGATGACTGGCACAGGGTTGATTCTGGGAGAACCTTTTTCTTATCTTCTCTTCACTATCTTCTTTTCTCTTCTCACTTTTCACTTTTCACTGCCTCTTTCTTTCTCTTTGCTCTTCCCACTGGAGGATTCTATCAAAGAGTATTACCATCATACAGAGGAGGAAACCGAAGATGTTGAACCATATACAACAGTCTTCAACCCAAGAATCACCAAGCATTGTGATCTTAGGGGCGAGGGAGTGGAAAAATGGAGTTGCTTGCGATTTGGCAGAGGGGATTTATCTGGAGTGTGCTTTTGCTTTGAGCGAGATGGGAGTTGAGGGAGATGGTGGGGGGGTTTTATAGGCGAGCGGGGGTGTTCGGTTGCGGAGCAGTGGTGATGGAGTAGGTGCTACGCGGCAGCGGGTGCGATAAGGGGAGGGGGGCCTGGTGTTGCCGGCGATGATGGTGGCGGTGGGTGCGCTGCAAAGGTGGCGTGGGCGGCGGTAGTGCGCTGCAAAGGGGGGCGTGGGGCGGTGGTAGTGCGCATGGAGGCGGGCACGCGTGGGGGGGGCACGGGTGAGTGGTGGGGTCGATGACCCTGATGTTTGTGGTCTCTGGTTCCAAGAATCTTTGCCTCTGTGTATGGTAATAACTCCTTCTGTCCTCTTTTCCTGTTTACTTTGACTCAGGGGCAGTGCTTTGATTCTCACGGTCGGTCCTTTTGACTGAGCGGCTGGACTGGCTTCTTCTGTAGCTTGTTCCAGGCTTCAAGGGTAAGCTTCCCGGTATCTTCTTGGGTAAGGCACTTTTCTCTTGAGATGGGTTAAGATGAGAATGGAAGCATAAGGTGAGGATTAGATCTAATATGTGATCTATGTTTTTTTAGAGAAAACCTTTCTTAAAAAAACACACAAGCTCAGCAATGATAAGCACAAACAAATCGAATGTTTTGAATAAGGGAAGAATAGAGTTTTTCCAAAGCACGGACTACTCAGATTCGGGGGCTAAGCATAACTACTATTGCTTGGCTCTTGAATTGAGAACTATGCTAAATGCAACTTATGAGCACTAACGTTAAGGCATCACATATGCACATGAAAGGGGAGAAAACATCAAGCAAAATTCATTTTGAAATGCCCTAGGGGGCCACACAATTAGAGTTTTGCAAAACACGAGTCTACACGATTACCTCTCATACATGCAGGGCTCTAGCCAAAGTGAAGAAAAACTTCACTACCCAATGCATGCAGAGGACTGGGCATACTAACTTCAGACCAGGCAACTTCTCTTCTGGCAAGGCTGGCGCACAACTTCAATCTGAGACATCTCCTGGATGGGTCAAGAGGGAGCTGACGTTGATGACTTCTTCTGGCGGCGACTGAGATGGCAGGACAGGGTCGAACTCTTCTTCAAGCGGGACTGGCTCTTGTAGCTCCTCTGAGGGCGGCGGTGCTGGCGGGGTGCTTGCAGCTTCTTCCTTGACCTCAAGGGATGGTGCTGGAATCTTCTTCATGGTGAGGGGCTCAAACAACTCTGGCGGGGGATCTTAGGAGGATTCAGGGTGCTCTTGCTTATCCATAGCCTGAGGGGAGACTGGAATTCCTTCCAAGACTATGGTTCCTTCCGGGAGTTCCCAAGCCTTCTTCTCTCCTCTGATAGAGACCGGGTGACCTTCAAGAATCTGGGGGTCTTCAGCTTTGATGGGTTCAACAGGGTTGGATGGAGTGGGCTCTTGGATCCGCAGGGCTCTACGTTGGTTATGGGTTACCAAGTAGGCCTCCATCAACTTCTGGACGTGCTCATCCTTGGCTTGCTTCATGGCTTCAACAACAGTGACTTCACGACTTTCCAATGCAGTTGCAAGGGCTTGAGATGTGGTGAGATCCACATGGAGCTTACGGTTGAGCTTCTCTGCATCTTCTGCTCGAGCAATCATCTGACGGTGGTGCCGAGCCAAGAAATCATATTGTGCATCCAGGGTGAGCAGGTATGCAGTGAGGTACACGACTGTGGGGTCATCCTCAAGCAGCTGCTGCCCTTCCAATGCACGCATCCTGGCCATCCAAGCGGGACGGTTTCTCTGAAAGGGCGGAAAGAATCTGAGCGGAGTGTCAGCCACTTCTTCTTCATAGATCTGACACAGGGCCCTCAATGCCTTGCGAGCGACGACTTGGCAGGTGTCTTTGAATCTGTGCCCAGCAGCAGTGACACTCCATTCCACATGGTGTGGACTGGATCCAATGTATAAAGTCACGACACACTTCTCTGTGCCATGCTCGACGAACTCACGACCATCATACTCTGGCTGGCTCCTGATTCCGAGGCGGACTGTGCATGCTCTCAGCAACTTGGGGAAACCATCTTCATTCTGGTAGAAGCTGGTTTGGCACTGAACCTCCATCTGACTTCTGAGAGAAGGAAAGGGGGAAAACATTTTTGAAATGAAGGGATGCGAGCAAGAATTTTTTTAAGAAAATAGTTTGGACTCAAAAACTTTTGGATCAGGCTAAGGGTTACGTCCTGCGGCCAACCTAACAGCTCTGATACCACCTGAAGCGTCCCCAATCCTCTGGGACTCAAATGTGATACAATTACTAGTCCCAGGAGGCTAGTAAACACATTTATACATCAGATGATACCAAATCTGCTTAAACGAGACAAACCTACAAAGGTGGCGAACAACTTTAAGAGTTGGTCCACAACTCGGGACATATCATCAGAGTGGGGCTGAAGCAGCCCGATATACGCAGCGAAGCAAATCAGCGGTCCAACAGCCACAGGCAAGGTTGGGAACAGTCGTAACTCTTACCCGATCTCCTTTTTCTGAAAAAACAACAAATAAGCAAGGGTGAGTACAAACGTACTCAGCAGCCCACCTTCACCCGCGGAATGGGGAAATCAGATATAATGCATGGAATATGTAGAGCTCAGGATATTTGCAGAAACAGCAATATTTTATGCAGGGTTGTTTTGAAAAACATTTTGTATTTTGCAAAGTGCATCCTCTCCAAAAGGAGCAGGAAGTTTTTCAGTATTATAACAAAATCCCCTGGACTAAACCATCCAGGTATCTCAGCAGTTTCCCACTGGTTTTCATTTTCAAAAACAGCTATTGGACTTCCCGTCCACCATAGCTCACGGCTCGACCGCCGGTCCTTTTAAAAACCACTTTTCTCAAACACACCCTTTTTTTTGGAAAAACCAAACACTAATTGCCATACCACACCCGACTCGTCCATTCCTATGGACACAGACTATTCGAATAGGTTCTCAAACTCTGCGCAGAGGTGTACACTTTACCCACTAGTCCGGCTCTGCGATCTCATGATCAATGAGATCCGAATCCGAATCTCTTTCTTTCCTCGCACGTCCTAACCTTAACGGTTATCCGGAAGGAGTCAGGCCACCACCATGTCCAAACCGGACAAAACTTTCCCCCTCCTTATCCTCCCGGTGCTCCCCAGCCTTCATAACCCTGGGGTTGGACCGTACGAGTTCAGATTGAGTGACTGCCCACACAGTCTCGAGTGGTTGTACTATTAAAGAGTACAGGTAGTGAAGGTGACAAACCGGTCCTTATATGAGGGGACAATCCTTCTGCTCACGCCTAAACCAGCTGAGCCAACACCTTAGGCCCTCCCCTAAACCAGGGAGTCCTTGATCATCCCTACTCAAAGGTGATAAGGGTGAAAACCCTTCATCAAACACATTTTGAAAAGCATTTTCTTTTGAAAACTCACACCTTTCCTCAAATCATTTGTAACAATTATATCAGGGATTGATTGCGGCAAGCGGCTGGGTGGCCATAATAACTTGTCTCAAAATCATATTATGCATAAAATAATAGGCTGAGGGTTGTGGTTGTAAAACATAGGTAATTTATGCATCAAAGGGATCCAGTGAGCTTGCCGTGCTTATTCGGCGAAGGGGGAAGGGGAGCTCGCGGAACTGGCTTCTGGCTCCACCGCCTAGCGTAGACTTGCAGATCTGGCCTCCACGAGACGGCACGAACGCTCCGATAACTATGCAACATGAACAAGCAAACATACAAACCAGCAAGTATACCAACAAATATTTAGTATAGTGGTCAGAATAGCGATATATGGATGGGTAGGGTCTTGAGTAGAATCTGTGTCATGTGGTGTTGTGATATTACTGGTGGTGGAGCGGAGGTGCTTACCAGGAAAGTGGACTGGAGGCGAAGCGACACTATGTGTGTAGTCGGCAGAGTAGAGTAACTGAGTGGGTGGGGTGTTTGCCTTGGCTGAGGGTGTTGAGTGTGTGTGGAGAGGGAGAGGGTAGCTGGGTGTATTTATAGCTGGGTGTATGTGGTGTAGCACAGTGAAGTTCACTGTTGGTGAGAATAGTGACGAATGAATCGTCTGACTTAGTATGAACAGGAGAGTTATAGGCAGAATATGGGACAAGAGTATTTTGGGAGTTTTCTGGAATATGGACCATGCTTAAGGGATGACATGGTTGGGTAGGGAATAGTTTGATAAGAATTTAGAAACGAGATTTATTGGAATCTGAGTTTGGGAGCCTGGTTCGAAGGATTCTCAAAGTTAAGCGTGCTCAACTTGGAGAAACCTAGGATGGGTGACCAGATGGGAAGTTCCCTACTGGAAGGAAAATCACAGTCACCGGAGTTCGTATGACTGGAATATGGGTCTGGCTGGTCTTAGGTGGACTGGACAGCATGATGTATGAGTAGTTGAAATTTGGGGTGATCGGCTAATCGATGAATAGTAACGATGAATAGTGGCGATGGAAAAGTAATTATAGATATCATCGATGAATAGTAACGATGATGAATAGTAATGATAAATAGTAACGATGATGAATAGTGTATGTGAATAGTAACGATGAATAGTAACGGTGAATAGTAATGGTGAATAGTGACAGTGAATAGTTCGTATGAACGAACGATGAACGATGAATAGGAACTATGGACGAACGGACGAACGATCGAATGATCGGACGAACGAACGATTGGAATTTCGGCAGCATAACGACAGGAAAAGATTATTTGGACGAACGAACGGACGAACGATCGAATGATCGGACGAACGAACGATCGGAATTTCGGCAGCATAACGGCAGGATAAAGATTATCTGGAAGAACGATGAATAGGGACTATGAACGAACGATGAACGATGAATAGGGAACTACGAACGAACGATGAACGATCGAATGATCGAACGAACGAACGATCGGAATCTCGGCAGCATAACGGCAGGACAAAGATTATCTGGAAGAACGACGAATAGGGACTATGAACGAACGATGAATAGGGACTATGAACGAACGATGAACGATGAATAGGAACTATGAACGAACGATGAACGATCGAATGATCGAACGAACGAACGATCGGAATTTCGGCAGCATAACGGTAGGAAAAAGATTATTTGGACGAACGAACGGACGAACGATCAAACGATCGGACGAACGGACGAACGAACCATGAACGATCGGACGAACGAACGAACAAACTAAGAACAGGGGGACGAACGATCGAAGAACGATCGAACGATCCTTGTGCTAGTGTGTGCTTGTGTGGAACATGGAGTGGGTGTGTGGGGGGGGAAGAGAGTTGCCATGAAATGGCTTGGGGTGGGATGAGAGGAGGCCCTTGCCCCTCTATTTATAGCCATGGTGGGGGGATTAGGGGGAGGGATGAGAGGATTAGTGGGAGGATGAGAGGATTAGTGGGAGATTAGCATGTATTTGTCTTGTATAAGTGAGATTTGCTTGTAGAGCTCACCGTATGACACTGGAGGCATACGTATACGTATGAGCATGAGGAAAGTTATGAAGAAAATATTTATAGGGACTTGAAAAATGATTCTGAAGGTATTTCTCAGGAGGAAAATATCTGGAGATATATCGGTGGAATATTTGGGCAGTATTTCTGGAAAGAACTTGAAGAGGATCACTAGGGAAATATCTGGGCAGTATTTCTGTAAACAATTTGAGGGGGATCACTGAGGAAATATTTGTAGGGTATTTTGAGGAGGATTTTAGAGAGAATATAGACCACTATACTTTATTTGTTGATATCAACTCGCAAACAAACATTTTGAAATGAAATTTGAAATTCATTTTGAATTTAGGGCGAGTTTGAGAAAATTTCAGAATTTGAATTTTTGGGATGCTACATTCAGCTTCGGAAATAATGGACATATGGTTACCTGCGAAAGGCAACTGGCTGTTGGGGTCGATCGGAGGGATCACCGCAGCAGACGAGCTCGCAGTTTTTCTCTTGGGCGCCATCTCGATTTTCACCAACGAACAGAGTAGGAGACGAATGGCAGAGAGGATTCAGAAGCGGGAATGCAAGAACTAGGGCACGGAAAGCAAAGGCGGCTAAAAGCGCAGCTCTTATGGGATATTCTCGAGCCAGATACCGTTTCAAAAAGTGCCCAGTCATCACCCGGTGGTTATTTCCGAAACCCCAGCATGCCACGTGGTCATCCGGCAGTTATTTCCAAAAAGCCGATGCGCCACCTCATCACTCGGTTATCATCCTCGAAATAACTCATGCGGCCGGCAATCACTCGGCGTTGACTCTAAAACGCTGATTTCATATTCAGTCGCTCGGCATTACCTCTAAAATGCCGACGTCACCATCCAGTCACTCGGCGTTGCCTCTAAAACGCTGATCTCATGTTCGATCGCTCGACATTACTTCTAAAATGCCGACGTCGGCCTTCAACCACTCGGCGTTGCCTCTAAAACGCTGATCTCGTGTTCGATCGCTCGGCATTACCTCTAAAATGCCGACATCGACCTTCAGTCATTCGGCGTTGCCTCTAAAACGCTGATCTCGTATTCAATCGCTCGGCATTACTTCTAAAATGCCGACGTCGGCTTTCAACCACTCGGCGTTGCCTCTAAAACGCTGATCTCGTATTCGATCGCTCGGCATTACCTCTAAAATGCCGACGTCGACCTTCAATCACTCGGTGTTGCCTCTAAAATGCTAATCTCGTGTTCAATCGCTCGGCATTACTTCTAAAATGCTGATGTCGACCTTCAATCACTCGGCGTTGCCTCTAAAATGCTGATCTCGTGTTCAATCGCTCGGCATTACTTCTAAAATGCCGACGTCGACCTTCAATCACTCGGCGTTACCTCTAAAACGCTGATCTCGCGTTCGATCGCTTGGTATTACTTCTAAAATGCCGATGTCGACCTTTAATCGCTCGGCGCTGCCTCTAAAACGCCTATACCGACTACAAGATTACTCGGCAGCTACTTCTGGAAGCGTTAGTGTGATGCCCAAGTTATTCATCTACTGTCTCAAAAGAATCAGTTTTATAATCAAGCAAAGCGAGACATCAAGAAGGAGCCAACGTCATTCTTTCATTAAGGGAAGACAATAAGCTTACAAATCAACTCTTTGCGAGTTGATGCTTCCCTACTATTACTACATTACATTACTACTACTACTATACTACACTATACTACTCTACATTACTACTACATTATTCTAACTACACTATACTAATATCTAAAGACCAGTGGCGTTTAGCCACTGGCCTTGCTGCTGCTGCCACCGCCGCCGCCCCTGGTGCTGCCCTTGCTGCTGCCGCCTCTGGTGCTGCCCGTGCTGCTGCCGCCTCTGGTGCTGCCCTTGCTCCCGTCGCCGCCACCGCTGCCCCTGCCGCTGCCGTCACCGTCGCTGTCGCCACCGTCGTCGTCGTCGCCGTCGTCGTCGTCATCCTCGTCCTCGCTGCCGTCCGAGTCCTCCTCATCCGAGGAGAACTCCGACTCATCCGAGCCCTCGAGCCCGGAGCGCTCGACGGCCCGGATGTACGTCCAGACTTCCGCGGCAATCCCCTGGGAGTCGTCTGAATCATCAGACGACGCCGGGGGAGAGACGGGAGCCGGAGACCCCTCGGACTCGGAGGAGAACTCCTCCTCTGAGTATTCCGAGTCGCCGAAGTCCTCCGACGGAGGAGTCGGCTCACGCTTGCGTTTGTTACTCTTGCCCATGGCGGAAGCAGACGGAAGGGAAGAGAAGGATGCAGTAAAGAACAGCGAAGAGATGTGAAAAAACCAGAGGAGCAACGGCGTTATTTATAGAAGGGAAAGGCAACCGCTCACCTCCAACCGTGGTCACTGAACAGTCGCAAAGCATTCAATAAGCACTTCCACCCGTCTGAAGACACATCAGACGGCTGACGCCGTTTCATGCAACACTACACCCATTGGGACTCCAGTCAACAGCGCAAAGGATATGATTACACTCGCCGTCCCATCACATTACTACTCAGAAGCAGCCGGCTAAAACACTCAGCGTACCAAGCCGTCCCTTGCCCACACCCATTGGGGGGGACGCCCAGGAATTATCAGTATATTTTTCAAAACGGTCACATCCGTGTAGGGCACACAGTGAATACCTCAAGAAAAAAATGAGATATCAGTAAGGATCAGAGGAAAGCCAAATATAGCCAGCGAAGTACAAGATATGGCCGACAGAAGCGACGTGAAGACTAGACAGAGAACGTCCATCAAACGTCCAATCAGTCGCAGAAGCAAATAAATTGCACTACCTAGCAAGATATGGATGGATTGCAAACTCGGCTGCTAAAGACAAAATATATGCTGACCTCTGCAGCAAAATATCGATGACATAATGCTGACCTCCAAAGCATAATGCAAATAACTTCATGCCAATTTCTACAAACGAAAGGGATGAATTTCAGCAAAGAGGCACGAAAGGAAGACCTTCGAATGGATTATCCTTAAAAAATCCATTTGAAGGTCGGGGGCTACACCCATTGGGTGCACCTCCGGTGCACCCCATGGATTATCATTTCAAGCCAAGATAGTGCCGACTTCTAAGGCGAGGGACAAGATTAAAAAACCAACCCTCAACCAAGATGCAGGAGCACAAATGGAGATAATTTCTGGGGAAGACCTTTGAGTAGATTGTTTTCTAAAATCTACTCAAAGCTCGGGGGCTACACCCATTGGGTGCACCTCCGGTGCACCCAATGAAGTTCAGAATCCTACAAAATTGAAATGCCGACCTCTAAGGCACAAGCATGAAACCAAGCTTCGGTCAAATGAGTGATCGGAGCAAGAGAAGACAGCAGGAAGACGTTCTTCTTCAAAACACCCGCAAGTTGGACCTGGGATCTTCGGGCTGATTACTTCTAAATTAACCCAAAGATCGGGGGCTTGTGGGGGATAGATATCCCCCGGGTCCACTAAAGGAGTAAAAGACCTCACGAAAGGCCCAAGGGCCCAATAAATCATGAGGTCATTCCTTCGTGGGCCTGGGGAGAAACAACCAACAAAGCAGAGCGATGTGATACCAGATTGGTGCAAGCCCGGATGGCCCACAACGTCGAGCGAGTAAATCGCAACAGAGACCCGACTTTCCCGCACTGAAGCCCCCATGCAACGGAGCCATGCGAGGATAAGTCGGCGAGGGTTACGTAGGGATAAACTCAAGAGGTTCACTACCTTTTAGCTACTTGTTGTTATCATATCCACATGTACTGCCCCACGGTCGAGTATATAAGGCCTAGGGGGCACCCCTTCAGAACGATCGACCCTATCTTACTTAGCCACCCACATCAACTCTCTGTGTTTTCAATCCAGAGAGCCCTCTTGTAACCACGCCCACATACTCACCAGGACATAGGGTATTACGCATCTCTAAGCGGCCCGAACCTGTAAATCTTGTCCACTGTCCCTCGTGCGATCGGCATGAACCATTTTGCTACAGTCGTCGACACCGTCCTACTCCTAGAAACACCTTGAGGGGCAACCCCGGGTGTGCGGTCGGACCCAAAACACTGACAGAAGGTCCCTCAGTCACTTCCATGGGAGCAGTGCAATCTAGACCAGCTTCCTGACCCTCAAGTTCGCGCTCGAAGGTCGATGAGGCGCGGGACGCTGCCCGGGATGACCCCAACCCGGCATCGAGCACATTAGCACAAACATCCATCGCGCCACCATCTGCCGACTCTGACAACAGATCTTCTGGAACCATGTCTTCAAGAGTTTGATCAAAGTTCACCATAGATAATTCTTGCAGACCAATGAGAGCAGACAAGGCAGGAGAAGGAACACCACTACTTTCCCCACTAGCTATGTAACGCCGGCTGTTCTTCCGAATCAGAGGGATTTCGTCCTCTTCTTCATCATCCTCATCAACAACACGGACATCACACCCATTGGGGTCAGCTTCAGCAGGGTCACACCCATTGGGGTCAGCTTCAGCAAATTCAAGCACCGGCACTTCCTCAGCAGCAGGAACAGAAGGACCGGCACCCTGATCCAAGCTAGACACCCGACGAAGACGTCTCTTCTTCTTTTTCTCCCCCTCAGCAGGAAAAGAGGCTTGATCGGCTCGGCGAGAACGTTTCGGGCGAACATTGACAGACCTCTAAGCGTCCAAAGCTTTGTCAGCCTCAGGGATGGGCGCCACCACCAATGTTTCAGCAAGAGCGGCATCAGAAGAATCCTCAGCTAACATATCCAGCATAGCACTTATCTCTGCATCACTTGGATTCAAAGCCACCTCAAAATGAACCTGCCTCTCGTTGTCAGGAATTTCTCCGAGCGAGGCAACCAAAGTACTAACTTCTTCGGGAGAGGGTCGCACTCTAAGACCCAAACCGCTATCACCAGCAGGAGGATCTGACACGAAACTAGTAAAAGCCAGGGAAGGAGGCAAATTCCAAGCCGAGTATGCAACAGGAGCGCCAACGTTCGACACCTTGCCTCTGAGTATCATCTCGAGCCGGCTCACCAAGTCCACAGCAGGAATTCTTCTGTTGGTTACCTAGGTTGAATCAGCCAAGCCTCGGTATAGATAAGTCGGATATGCCCTGTCTTTCAGCGGCTGAATGTTCTTGAAAACAAAGTCAGCGACCACAACTTCTGCAGTCAGACCCCTTTCTTTCAACAAGCCAACTTCTGCTAACAAAACCCCTGCCTCAGCCACTTCCTGGTCCGTGGGGGATTCGGTCCAGCTCGGAGTGCGAACATCCGGCTGTCTCCCTGACCGTGGGGGGAGGGAATTCCCATGATTCTCCACGATGAACCATTCCAGGCGCCATCCCTTGATGCTGTCCTTGAGTGGGATGTCGAGGTAATCAGTCTTCCTTCCACGACGCATCTCCAAGCTCGCGCCCCCACCAGCTTGTGCTGCCCCCCGGCCATCCCAAGCCGACAGTGGTACAGATACTTCTAGAGGCCAAAGTGGGGCAAAACTCCAAGAAAGGCTTCGCATAAATGAACAAATACAGAAACTTGCAGAATGGAATTGGGATTCAGATGGGTCAGATTCAAGCGATAGAAATCAAGGAGACTGAAAGGGAATTAGGCTTACACCTAGTTCCTAAATAATTTTGGTGGTTGAATTGCCCAACACAAATAATTGGACTAACTAGTTTGCCCAAGTGTGTAGATTATACAGGTGTAAAAGGTTCACCCTCAGCCAATAAAAAGACCAAGTTTTGGATTCAATAAAGGAGCAAAGGGGCAACCGAAGGCACCCCTGGTCTGGCGCACCGGACTGTCCGGTGTGCCACCGGACAGTGAACAGTACCTGTCCGGTGCACCAGGGGACTCAGACTCAAACTCGCCACCTTCGGGAATTTCCAGGGCGACTCGGCTATAATTCACCGGACTGTCCGGTGTACACCGGACAGTGTCCGGTGCGCCAAGGGAGGTCAGCCTCAGGAACTCGCTAGCTTCGGGAAACGCCAACGGATAGCCCGCTAAAATTCACCGGACTGTCCGGTGTGCACCGGACTGTCCGGTGCGCCTCCGAAGCAACGGTCATCTCCGCGCCAACGGCTCTCTGCCGCGCATTTAATGCGCCCTCTGCGCGCGCAGAAGTCAGAATCGCCCATGCTGGCACACCGGACATCAAACAGTACCTGTCCGGTGTGCACCGGACACCCAGGCGGGCCCACAAGTCAGAAGCTCCAACGGTCAGAATCCATCGGCAGTGATGACGTGGCAGGGGGCACCGGACTGTCCGGTGTGCACCGGACTGTCCGGTGCGCCATCGAACAGACAGCCTCCCAACGGCCACATTTGGTGGTTGGGGCTATAAATACCACAACCACCCCACCATTCATTGCATCCAAGTTTTCCACTTCTCAACTACTACAAGAGCTCTAGCATTCAATTCTAGACACACTAAAGAGATCAAATCCTCTCCAATTCCACACAAAGCCCTAGTGACTAGTGAGAGTGATTTGTCGTGTTCATTTGAGCTCTTGCGCTTGGATTGCTTCTTTTCTTTCTCACTTGTTCTTGAGATCACAACTCCATTGTAATCAAGGCAAGAGGCACCAATTGTGTGGTGGCCCTTGCGGGGAAGTTTTGTTCCCGGCTTTGATTTGAGAAAAGAAGCTCACTCGGTCCGAGGGACCGTTTGAGAGAGGGAAGGGTTGAAAGAGACCCGGCCTTTGTGGCCTCCTCAACGGGGAGTAGGTTTGCAAGAACCGAACCTCGGCAAAACAAATCTCCGTGTCTCACTTGCTTATTCGCTTGGGATTTGTTTTTGCGCCCTCTCTCGCGGACTCGTTTATATTTCTAACGCTAACCCGGCTTGTAGTTGTGTTTATATTTGTAAATTTCAGTTTCGCCCTATTCACCCCCCCTCTAGGCGACTATCAATTGGTATCAAAGCCCGGTGCTTCATTAGAGCCTAACCGCTCGAAGTGATGTCGGGAGATCACGCCAAGAAGGAGATGGAGACCGGCGAAAAGCCCACTACAAGCCAAGGGAGCACTTCATCGGAAGAGTCCCGCACCAAGAGGAAGGAGAAGAAGAAGATCTCCTCCAACAAAGGGAAGGAGAAGAAATCTTCTTCTCATCACAAAGAGAAGAAAGAAAAATCTTCTTCCCACAAGCCGCATCGGAGCGATGACAAGCACAAGAGGATGAGGAAGGTGGTCTACTACGAGACCGACACTTCATCACCATCCACCTCCGGCTCCGACGCGGCATCCGTCACTTCTAAGCGCCAAGAGCGCAAGAAGTATAGTAAGATCCCCCTACGCTACTCTCGCATTTCAAAGCATACACCTTTACTTTCCGTCCCATTAGGCAAACCACCAACTTTTGATGGTGAAGATTATGCTAGGTGGAGCGATTTAATGCGATTTCATCTAACCTCGCTCCACAAAGGTATATGGGATGTTGTTGAGTTTGGTACGCAGGTACCGTCAATAGGGGATCAAGACTATGATGAGGATGAGGTGGCTCAAATCAAGCACTTCAACTCACAAGCCACAACAATTCTCCTCGCCTCACTAAGTAGAGAGGAATATAACAAAGTACAAGGGTTGAAGAACGCCAAGGAGGTTTGGGATGTACTCAAAACCGCGCACGAGGGAGACGAGCTCACCAAGATCACCAAGCGGGAAACGATCGAGGGGGAGCTCGGTCGGTTCCGGCTTCAAAAAGGGGAGGAGCCACAACACATGTACAACCGGCTCAAGACTTTGGTGAACCAAGTGCGCAACCTCGGGAGCAAGAAGTGGGACGATCACGAAGTGGTAAATGTTATTTTAAGATCTCTCATTTTTCTTAATCCCACTCAAGTTCAATTGATTCGTGGTAATCCTAGATATACTAAAATGACCCCCGAGGAAGTTATCGGGCATTTTGTAAGTTTTGAGTGCATGATAGAAGGCTCGAGGAAAATCAACGAGCTTGGCGACTCATCCGAAGCCCAACCCGTTGCATTCAAGGCAACGGAGGAGAAGAAGGAGGAGTCTACACCAAGTCGACAACCAATAGACGCCTCCAAGCTTGACAATGAGGAGATGGCGCTCGTCATCAAGAGCTTCCGCCAAATCCTCAAACAAAGGAGGGGGAAAGACTACAAGTCCCGCTCCAAGAAGGTTTGCTACAAATGTGGTAAGCCCGGTCATTTTATTGCTAAATGTCCTATATCTAGTGACAGTGATCGAGGCGACGACAAGAAGGGGAGAAGAAAGGAGAAGAAAAGGTACTACAAGAAGAAGGGCGGCGATGCCCATGTTTGTCGGGAATGGGATTCCGACGAGAGCTCAAGCGACTCCTCCGACGACGAGGACGCCGCCAACATCGCCGTCACCAAGGGACTTCTCTTCCCCAACGTCGGCCACAAGTGCCTCATGGCAAAGGACGGCAAAAAGAAGGTTAAATCTAAATCCTCCACTAAATATGAATCCTCTAGTGATGACAATGCTAGTGATGAGGAAGATAATTTGCGTTCCCTTTTTGCCAACCTTAACATAGCTCAAAAAGAAAAATTAAATGAATTGGTTAGTGCTATTCATGAAAAGGATGATCTTTTGGATTCCCAAGAGGACCTCCTTATTAAGGAAAACAAGAAACATGTTAAGGTTAAAAAGGCTTATGCTCTTGAAATTGAGAAATGTGAAAAATTATCTAGTGAGCTAAGCACTTGCCGTGAGATGATTGACAACCTTAGAAATGAAAATGCTAGTTTAAATGCTAAGGTTGATTCTCATGTTTGTGATGTTTCAATTCCCAATCCTAGAGATAATAATGATGATTTGCTTACTAGGATTGAAGAATTAAACATTTCTCTTGCTAGCCTTAGAATAGAGAATGAAAATTTGATTGCTAAGGCTAAAGATTTTGATGTTTGCAAAGTTACAATTGCCGATCTTAGAGATAAAAATGATATTCTTCATGCTAAGATTGTTGAACTTAATTCCTGCAAACCGTCTACATCTACTATTGAGCATGTGTCTATTTGTGATAGATGTAGAGATATTGATGTTAATGCTATTCATGATCACATGGCTTTAATTAAACAACAAAATGATCATATAGCAAAACTAGATGCTAAAATTGCCGAGCACAACTTAGAAAATGAGAAATTTAAATTTGCTCGTAGCATGCTTTATAATGGTAGACGCCCTGGCATTAAGGATGGCATTGGCTTCCAAAGGGGAGACAATGTCAAAATTAATGCCCCTCCTAAGAACTTGTCTAACTTTGTTAAGGGCAAGGCTCCCATGCCTCAGGATAACGAGGGCTACATTTTATACCCTGCCGGCTATCCTGAGAGCAAAATTAGGAGAATTCATTCTAGGAAGTCTCACTCTGGCCCTAATCATGCTTTTATGTATAAGGGTGAGACATCTAGCTCTAGGCAACCAACCCGTGCCAAGTTGCCTAAAAGGAAAACTCCTAATGCATCAAATGATCATGCCATTTCATTTAAAACTTTTGATGCTTCTTATGTGCTTACTAACAAATCCGGCAAAGTGGTTGCCAAGTTTGTTGGGGGCAAACACAAGGGTTCCAAGACTTGTGTTTGGGTACCCAAAGTTCTTGTGTCTAATGCCAAAGGACCCAAAACCGTTTGGGTACCTAAAGTCAAGAACTAAAATTGTTTTGTAGGTTTATGCATCCGGGGGCTCAAGTTGGATACTCGACAGCGGGTGCACAAACCACATGACCGGGGAGAAAAGGATGTTCTCCTCATATGAGAAAAACCAAGATCCCCAACGAGCTATCACATTCGGGGATGGAAATCAAGGTTTGGTCAAAGGACTTGGTAAAATTGCTATATCTCCTGACCATTCTATTTCCAATGTTTTTCTTGTTGATTCTTTAGATTACAACTTGCTTTCTGTTTCCCAATTATGTCAAATGGGCTACAACTGTCTTTTTACTGATGTAGGTGTCACTGTCTTTAGAAGAAGTGATGATTCAATAGCATTTAAGGGTGTGTTAGAGGGTCAGCTATACTTAGTAGATTTTGATAGAGCTGAACTTGACACATGCTTAATTGCTAAGACTAACATGGGTTGGCTCTGGCACCGCCGACTAGCCCATGTTGGGATGAAGAATCTTCATAAGCTTCTAAAGGGAGAGCACATTTTAGGATTAACAAATGTTCATTTTGAGAAAGACAGGATTTGTAGCGCATGCCAGGCAGGGAAGCAAGTTGGAGTCCATCATCCACACAAGAACATCATGACGACCGACAGGCCGCTTGAGCTACTCCACATGGATCTATTCGGCCCGATTGCTTACATAAGCATCGGCGGGAGTAAGTATTGTCTTGTTATTGTGGATGATTATTCTCGCTTCACTTGGGTATTCTTTTTACAGGAAAAATCTCAAACCCAAGAGACCTTAAAGGGATTCTTGAGACGGGCTCAAAATGAGTTCGCCTTAAGGATCAAGAAAATAAGAAGCGACAACGGGACGGAGTTCAAGAACTCACAAATTGAAGGCTTCCTTGAGGAGGAGGGCATCAAGCATGAGTTCTCCTCTCCCTACACGCCACAACAAAATGGTGTAGTGGAGAGAAAGAATCGAACTCTATTGGACATGGCAAGAACCATGCTTGATGAGTACAAGACACCGGACCGGTTTTGGGCCGAAGCGGTCAACACCGCCTGCTACGCCATCAACCGGTTATATCTTCACCGAATCCTCAAGAAGACATCATATGAACTCCTAACCGGTAAAAAGCCCAACATTTCATACTTTAGAGTTTTTGGTAGCAAATGCTTTATTCTTGTTAAAAGAGGTAGAAAATCTAAATTTGCTCCTAAAACTGTAGAAGGCTTTTTACTTGGTTATGACTCATACACAAGGGCATATAGGGTCTTTAACAAGTCCACTGGACTAGTTGAAGTCTCATGTGACGTTGTGTTTGATGAAACTAACGGCTCTCAAGTAGAGCAAGTTGATCTTGATGAGATAGGTAATGAAGAGGCTCCATGCATAGCGCTAAGGAACATGTCCATTGGGGATGTGTGCCCTAAGGAATCCGAAGAGCCTCCAAGTGCACAAGATCAACCATCCTCCTCCACGCAAGCATCTCCACCAACTCAAAATGAGGATGAGACTCAAGTTGATGAAGGGCAAAATCAAGAAGATGAGCCACCTCAAGATGATGGCAATGATCAAGGGGGAGATGCAAATGATCAAGAAAAGGAGGATGAGGAAGAACCAAGACCGCCACACCCAAGAGTCCACCAAGCAATCCAACGAGATCACCCCGTCGACACCATCCTCGGCGACATTCATAAGGGGGTAACCACTCGATCTCGTGTTGCACATTTTTGTGAACATTACTCTTTTGTTTCCTCTATTGAGCCACACAGGATAGAGGAAGCACTTCAAGATTCGGATTGGGTGGTGGCAATGCAAGAGGAGCTCAACAATTTCACAAGGAACGAGGTATGGCATTTAGTTCCACGTCCTAACCAAAATGTTGTAGGAACCAAATGGGTCTTCCGCAACAAGCAAGATGAGCATGGTGTGGTGACAAGGAACAAAGCTCGACTCGTGGCCAAAGGGTATTCACAAGTCGAAGGTTTGGATTTCGGTGAAACCTTTGCACCCGTAGCTAGGCTTGAGTCAATTCGCATATTATTGGCCTATGCTACTTACCATGGCTTTAAGCTCTATCAAATGGACGTGAAAAGTGCCTTCCTCAACGGACCAATCAAGGAAGAAGTCTATGTTGAGCAACCTCCCGGCTTTGAAGACAGTAAGTATCCTAACCATGTCTATAGGCTCTCTAAGGCGCTTTATGGGCTTAAGCAAGCCCCAAGAGCATGGTATGAATGCCTAAGAGATTTCCTTATTGCAAATGGCTTCAAAGTCGGAAAGGCCGATCCTACACTCTTTTCTAAAACTCTTGAAAATGACTTGTTTGTATGCCAAATCTATGTCGATGATATTATATTTGGGTCTACTAACGAGTCTACATGTGAAGAATTTAGTAGGATCATGACACAGAAATTCGAGATGTCTATGATGGGGGAGTTGAAGTATTTCTTAGGATTTCAAGTGAAGCAACTCCAAGAAGGCACCTTCATTAGCCAAACGAAGTACACTCAAGACATTCTTGCTAAGTTTGGGATGAAGGATGCCAAACCCATCAAGACACCCATGGGAACTAATGGGCATCTCGACCTCGACACGGGAGGTAAGTCCGTGGATCAAAAGGTATACCGGTCGATGATTGGTTCATTGCTTTATTTATGTGCATCTCGACCGGACATTATGCTTTCCGTTTGCATGTGTGCAAGATTCCAATCCGACCCTAAGGAATCCCACCTTACGGCCGTAAAACGAATCTTGAGATATTTAGCTTATACTCCTAAGTTTGGGCTTTGGTACCCTCGGGGATCCACTTTTGATTTGATTGGTTATTCGGATGCCGATTGGGCAGGGTGTAAGATTAATAGGAAGAGCACATCAGGGACTTGCCAGTTCTTGGGAAGATCCTTGGTGTCTTGGGCTTCAAAGAAGCAAAATTCGGTCGCTCTTTCCACCGCCGAAGCCGAGTATATTGCCGCAGGCCATTGTTGCGCGCAATTGCTTTGGATGAGGCAAACCCTGCGGGACTACGGTTACAAATTAACCAAAGTTCCTTTACTATGTGATAATGAGAGTGCAATCAAAATGGCCGACAATCCCGTCGAGCATAGCCGCACTAAGCACATAGCCATTCGGTATCATTTTCTTAGGGATCACCAACAAAAGGGAGATATCGAGATTTCTTACATTAACACTAAAGATCAATTAGCCGATATCTTTACCAAGCCTCTTGATGAACAATCTTTTACCAGACTTAGGCATGAGCTCAATATTCTTGATTCTAGAAATTTCTTTTGCTAGCTTGCACATAGCTCATTTGAATACCTTTGATTATATCTCTTTTATATGCTATGACTAATGTGTCTTCAAGTCTATTTCAAACCAAGTCATAGGTATATTGAAAGGGAATTGGAGTCTTCGGCAAAGACAAAGGCTTCCACTCCGTAACTCATTCTTCGCCATCACTCCAAGCATCTCTCTATTCTTTGGGGAGAAATGAGAATTCAAAGCAAAAGGACTTCGTCTTTGGTATAATCTTAACTCATTTACTTATGACCAAAGGGGAAGATAGTACCTAAGGGCTCTAATGATTCCGTTTTTGGCGATTCATGCCAAAAAGGGGGAGGAATGAGCCCAAAGCAAAAGGACCGCACCACCACCACCAAATTCAAAAACTTAGTGTTTTCCAAAAGTATTTATCAATTGATATCCTATTATGTTCAAAAGGGGGATTTCAAAAATCTTACATCAAAACCCTCTTGAACACTAAGAGGAGGATTTAATTTAGGGGGAGTTTTGTTTAGTCAAAGGAAAAGCATTTGAAACAAGGGGAGAAAATTTCAAATCTTGAAAATGCTTTGCAAACTTTTATTCATTCACCTTTGACTATTTGCAAAAGATCTTTGAAATGGATTTACAAAAGGATTTGCAAAAACAAAACATGTGGTGCAAACGTGGTCCAAAATACTAAATAAGAAAGAAACATTCCATGCATATCTTGTAAGTAGTTATATTGGCTCAATTCCAAGCAACCTTTATACTTACATTATGCAAACTAGTTCAATTATGCACATCTCTGTTTGCTTTGGTTTGTGTTGGCATCAATCACCAAAAAGGGGGAGATTGAAAGGGAATTAGGCTTACACCTAGTTCCTAAATAATTTTGGTGGTTGAATTGCCCAACACAAATAATTGGACTAACTAGTTTGCCCAAGTGTGTAGATTATACAGGTGTAAAAGGTTCACCCTCAGCCAATAAAAAGACCAAGTTTTGGATTCAATAAAGGAGCAAAGGGGCAACCGAAGGCACCCCTGGTCTGGCGCACCGGACTGTCCGGTGTGCCACCGGACAGTGAACAGTACCTGTCCGGTGCACCAGGGGACTCAGACTCAAACTCGCCACCTTCGGGAATTTCCAGGGCGACTCGGCTATAATTCACCGGACTGTCCGGTGTACACCGGACAGTGTCCGGTGCGCCAAGGGAGGTCAGCCTCAGGAACTCGCCAGCTTCGGGAAACGCCAACGGATAGCCCGCTAAAATTCACCGGACTGTCCGGTGTGCACCGGACTGTCCGGTGCGCCTCCGAAGCAACGGTCATCTCCGCGCCAACGGCTCTCTGCCGCGCATTTAATGCGCCCTCTGCGCGCGCAGAAGTCAGAATCGCCCATGCTGGCACACCGGACATCAAACAGTACATGTCCGGTGTGCACCGGACACCTAGGCGGGCCCACAAGTCAGAAGCTCCAACGGTCAGAATCCATCGGCAGTGATGACGTGGCAGGGGGCACCGGACTGTCCGGTGTGCACCGGACTGTCCGGTGCGCCATCGAACAGACAGCCTCCCAACGGCCACATTTGGTGGTTGGGGCTATAAATACCACAACCACCCCACCATTCATTGCATCCAAGTTTTCCACTTCTCAACTACTACAAGAGCTCTAGCATTCAATTCTAGACACACTAAAGAGATCAAATCCTCTCCAATTCCACACAAAGCCCTAGTGACTAGTGAGAGTGATTTGCCGTGTTCATTTGAGCTCTTGCGCTTGGATTGCTTCTTTTCTTTCTCACTTGTTCTTGAGATCACAACTCCATTGTAATCAAGGCAAGAGGCACCAATTGTGTGGTGGCCCTTGCGGGGAAGTTTTGTTCCCGGCTTTGATTTGAGAAAAGAAGCTCACTCGGTCCGAGGGACCGTTTGAGAGAGGGAAGGGTTGAAAGAGACCCGGCCTTTGTGGCCTCCTCAACGGGGAGTAGGTTTGCAAGAACCGAACCTCGGTAAAACAAATCTCCGTGTCTCACTTGCTTATTCGCTTGGGATTTGTTTTTGCGCCCTCTCTCGCGGACTCGTTTATATTTCTAACGCTAACCCGGCTTGTAGTTGTGTTTATATTTGTAAATTTCAGTTTCGCCCTATTCACCCCCCCTCTAGGCGACTATCAGAGACCGCGGAAGAAAGGAGAAATGGGCAGAGCAAGTCTGCGGATAAGAAAAGGAACGTAAATGACGGATTCGTGGGTGTCTTCTGTCGGAACAGTGACCCCACGACAAATCCACCACGAGCAGAGCTCCTTCGGAGGAAGAACCCCGATGGAAACGAGATGAAGAAGGTCGGAATCGGAGACAACAGACATATGGTTACCTGCGAAGGGCAACTGACTGTTGGGATCGATGGGAGGAATGATTGTGACAGACGAACTCGAAGCTTTCCGCTTGGGCGCCATCTCAACCTCGCTAGCGAGCGGAGCGGAAGCGATATTGCAGAAAGCAGAGAAAGTCTGGATGCAAAAAAGCAAAACTAGGGCACGGAGCGTGGAGGCGTGCGACCGTTGTTGGAACTTGCTAGCGGTCGCAAGAAAGCCAACAGGGGTGAACGGTGTGGACAGTAGGGTTACGCGTGAGATGGCAAACAGCTCTATTTTCTCAGGCCTCTCACGGGCACAGTGCGGGGGTATTTATAGGTACCTGAACGCCCAGCGCCCTGTGTTAAGGACGCATGTGCCCTCAGCTACCTAGGTTATCCCCAGAATATTCCCATAAAGCAGGGTTACAGACTGTAATTACAGGGATGCCTTTACAAATTAGGCCCGTAACACGCGGCGGCCACGCAGGGCCCGTTACAATGGGCCGGATCGCACCTGGGCCTCTGAGCTGGCCGAGGCCGCACTGTGGGATGCCTTCGTCGCCGGTCTTCGTCTGGTGCCGATCAAGCGAAGGGTGTCCCTGCCTGCTTTGTCTGTCAGAGCAGCGGCTAAGCAGCGGAGACTTCGAGCGAAGGGTGGCGTTTCTGCCTTCGCTCCAACATCTGCCCTCTGAGGGACCAGTTCGACAAAGTCACCTAGTGCCGAAGACGTCGCTAGATGGCGGAGACGTTGCCCTCGCTCGAAGTGGTTCCGCGGGGGTTTTTGATGTGACCGTTGATTGACCGCGTACTGTTGGATTGCGAGTTTCCCGAAGCGCCGCGCTCTGTTGGATTGCGGGTTTCCCGAAGAGCCGCGCCCTGCCTATAAAAGGGGGCGGGGGCCGGCGCTTTTTGAACTTTACTTTTGTGCGCTCCGCGAAAATCCTAGCCGCCCGTCGTCTTGCTGCTCGTCTGCCCGCCGTGCTCTTGTTCGCCGGAGATCTGGCGCGAGTGAAGCAGACTGCCCGCCGCCGCCGACGGTACGTAGCGATGCCGTCTTCCTCTTCTTCCGCTGCCGCTACGCCACCGGCCAGTTCCTCGCCGCCGGCCGCCGCCTCGTCGGAGGAGACGCTGAGAAGTTTGATGCCGGAGGAGTTGCGCGCCGGCGATTCCGTTGATTTCGGCGTGTCACGAATGTCATCGGCCCGCGTGGAGGACATGCAGCGTTTGGGCTACTTCGGCGGCGGAGTTGCCCGTGCCCCGGGGACGGAGAAAGTCCCCGAGCCGGAGGGCGAGTTGGTTGTTTTCGAGGCGTTTTTCGCCGCTGGTCTCCGCTTGCCTGCGCATCGGTTTGTTGGCGAAGTCCTGCGCAGGTTCAACGTGCAAATACATCAGCTGACGCCGAATGCTGTGGTGGCCCTGTCGAAGTATGTATGGGCGACGACTTCGTACGGCGGACAGCCATCGGTCGAAGTTTTTGCGAAGCATTATTGTTTACACTGGCAGAAGAGGATGATCGGGGACGAAGTTGCTCAGTTTGTGTCCTGCACATTCACGCCGAAGACCGGCAAGACCATGATGCCAGTAGTCGAGTTGGTCCCTTGCGCCCGCAACAAGTGGGGCAACTGGAACGAATTTTGGTTTTACGTTGCTGAGGGTACCGTCGAAGGCCACGAGGGACTTCCCGTGTCCGAGATGTGCTCTCATTTTTACTCGGCGTACCCGCCCTTTGAAGTGGCGGAGGATGATGTGGACGAAGGGGCCCTTCGGAGTGCCGCCGGCCAGAGCAGTGGGCGCAACTTGGTTGAAGAGTTTGTGGCGTACGGGGTATAGCCCTTGGCGCATGGTTGGGCGTTGGGCGAAGTATGCCCTCGCCAGATGCCTTTCCGTGGTGGAGAGATGGTGCGGAGTCCCGCCTTCGCGCTTAATCTGCGAAACTGTGATTCGGCCGCCTTCGTGCGTGAAGCTGAGGATGAGGCGGTGCGGCTTGTTGGGCGTTATGTGCCGAGGACCGAGGGCCAGCGCAGCTGGGAGATCCGCGGGTCGAATGACCGTTTGAATAGGGTCTTCGAATTGAACCAACTGCCATATGACGGCTATCCTGGTCAAGACGACGCGGACCGCCGGGGGAAGAAACCGGTGGTGGAGACTAAAGACGACCCTGCGCCGGCGGCCGCCCCATCCTCTAAGAAGAGGAGACTAGGTACTGCCATGGGAGGACTTGGGGTTTCCGATGGGTTTGCTAGAGAGTTGATGAGGACATGCGTGGCCCCGGGGGAAAGGATGTCTTCGCCCGAGCTCCGGGAGTCTTCGGCGCGGATGCTGAAGGTTACCGGGGGTTGCTGGCCTAGGAATGTTCCTATCCCCCGCGCGGCCAGCGGGGACGTTTTTACATCTCGCATGGTTCGCAAATGGAGAGTTTTTCCTTACGGGCGGAATATCGGTGCTGTTGTGTGGGCAGTGATGGACAAGGATCGCCAAGGGGCGGCGCAAAAACGCCAGGCGGCTGTCAGGCTGCATGAAGCTAGGCCGAAGAGGCAGCGGGGGGCTGCGAAGGCTGCGGCCTCCGGCGGAGGCAAGCCGCCGCTGGCGGCGAAGTCGGGCGCCTCTGCACCTAGCAAGGCGCCGGAGGCAACGGCGGGCGCCGGAGGCTCCAAATCAACGAAGGTGGTGCCGCCGGCTAGCGGAGTGGCGGAGGCTTCGAAGGCGGCCCGAGCGTTGCCGTTGTCGGGCAAACATGTTGCCGACTTTGGCACCGATATTTCTGTGGACGACTATCTTGGTGGTAAGTCGTTGGCTTATTATTATTATTATTGTTATTATTGTTTGTTTGTTTTTTTTGTTTTTTTTTAATCCGTTGATGCGTTGCAGGGTCGGACGAGGGCCAGCTTGCTATAGTTGCGCCTGGCGCGGCGATCGCGACGGCTGCCATAGTGCCGAAGGCGAGGGGCGAGGCTCTTGGCGCCGGAGGCGAGGTGTCGGCCCTCGCGGTGGTCAGGGACGAGGCGGGCGCAGCGACCCTCCGGCTGAAGGGAGTGATGGAGGCGCTGAGTCAGGCGACGGAGGCGCTGAGTCAGGTCCGCTGAGCTATACTCTCTCCCCCACCTCTTTCTTTTGGGGCAACGGCCTTACGTGTGCTCTGCAGGTGGCTGACTTCGCCAGCCGTACTGCGTCGGGGGCCCTCACGGCGGCTGTGTCTGCCGAAGTCGAGAGACTTCGGACGCAACATGCTGACGCTGTCCGTGAGAAATCGGCCTCCGACAGTAAGTGCCGTAAGCTGACGGACAAGGTGGCCGCCCTGGAGAGGGAGAAGGCTGACCTCCGGCGCCAACTGGCGGCGGAGAGGAGGGAGGCTAACGAGGCCATTGCCAAGGAGCAGGCTGCAGGCGGAAGCCAAACTGGCGCGGGCGGAGGGCAATCTTGCCAAGGAGCTCGCCGAACATCTGCAGGAGCGGCTCACCGCCCTGGAGAGCCGCGCGAAGGGGGCCGAGGGCGCGATGCGTGCGGAGGCTGAACGGACGCGCACGCAGCTTATGGATACATATCGTGAGCTGGGTGCGCGGACCGGTGACTTCGAGGTGCCGGACCGAGAGCCGGGCTTCGTTGTCTGCAATGGGTGCAGGAGGAGCTGCAGGAACTCCCCACTGTCGTGGGGGGTTTATGTCGTATGCCTCCCTGGTCACCTGCGAGGGGGCGATGAACGCACTCTCCCGCGAAGGGTGCCGGCACTTCGAGGTCTTCGACCAGGCAGATGATGATTTTGAGCGAGATGTCTACAAGGTCGAAGACCCCGTCGTGAAGGAGTCCGCCGGGGCCCTCTATGACCGGATGTGGGGTCCGCACGGTCGGGAGGTGGTCAGGGAGCGGGCCGAGACTGCGAGGGCTCAGGTAAGGTTGTTGTTTGTTTGGCGTTTGCTGTATGAGGGTTGTGCGTGTGTTTGCTGAATTTTGCGTGTTTTGTCTTAGGCGGCGCGTGGCGAGCGGGTGGACGACTTCGGGGCGCTGAACTGCGCGCTGCCTGACCCGGAGCCGACCCCTGCGGAGGCCGTGTCTGGGGTCGCCCTGGAGCCAACCCCGGAGACCGCGGCGATCGCGACGGCTGCCCCTACATCTGCTGCGGCCGGCGAGGACCTGCCCCCAAAGGTGGCCGAAGGTGCCCCTGATGCCCCCGCGACTGCTGTGCCGAGTGCTGAAGGTCCCGCGGCGGAGGCGGCGGAAACAACGGCGGAAGCGGCGGCGGAGGCAACGGCGAAGGCTCCCGCAGCGTCAGGGCCTTCGCAGGTGGCGTAGAGGGTGTATAGGGTTGGGGAATTTTGGATATTTTGTTGAATTTTGGTTGTTGCGTAGGTTCAAGATTTTGGGCCTGCGCACGCAACCGCTACTACTGAATTTTTGGCGGCTTCGACCGCGGAAGGTGGTAATGGATATGGTGAATCTGCATCTGAGTTTTTTGATTTTACTGACTCTGGGAGCTCGGTTGAGTGGACTGAGGAGTCGTCGGAGGAGGACTTGGATTATTTTGCGGCCTTGGATGTGGCTGCGGCGGAGGCTACGCCATACGCCGCGGACACGCCAGACGTGCCAGGCACTAGCACCGGGCGCCGACGACGAAGGGCGGTTGCAAAGCGTAGGGTTAGCACGGAGGAAGGGGCTCGGCTTCGTGTGAGTAGGGCTGGTCGGCAAGAACTGCTGTCTTTGCCGGCCGCCGCGAGTACAGGGGAAGGGGAACTGCGAAGTCTTTTTGCGGGTGAGGAGCTTAGGATAATGTTATTTAATTATAGGGAGATGGGAATTATTCCTAAGGTTGAGCCGATGTAGAGTGTGGTGCCCTCGCTTGTATATGTGTAAAGGCTTGTACGATGAAGTTGTGTGCCCTCGCTTGCCTGTGTTTGCGAAGGCGTTGTGTACTTTGTCTGGTATGTTTTGTTATGCTGTCCTGGTGTGGTTATAGTCGGTCTTAACGCGGACGGTTTGATGTTGTCGTTTCTGCTTTTGTTGTACTAGTTCGGCTGCGCCTTTTAGGCGGCTTCTGCGTGGATAGTCTTCGCGATAGACTTCATGTTTTTTCGCACTTGTTGTGCTATTCCGGCTGCACCCTTAGGCGACTTCTGCGTGGATGGTCTTCGCGATAGACTTCGTGTTTTTTCGCACTTGTTGTGCTATTCCGGCTGCACCCTTAGGCGACTTTTGCGCGGATAGTCTTCGTGATAGACTTCGTGTTTTTTCGCACTTGTTGTGCTATTCCGGCTGCACCCTTAGGCGACTTTTGCGCGGATAATCTTCGCGATAGACTTCGTGTTTTTTCGCACTTGTTGTGCTATTCCGGCTGCACCCTTAGGCGACTTCTGCGCGGATGGTCTTCTCGATAGACTTCGTGTTTTTTCGCACTTGTTGTGCTATTCCGGCTGCACCCTTAGGCGACTTCTGCGCGGATGGTCTTCACGATAGACTTCGTGTTTTTTCGCACTTGTTGTGCTATTCTGGCTGCACCCTTAGGCGACTTCTGCACGGATTTGTCGCAAGCGAGGGTGGCTAGCGCTTAGCCTCGCGGTGACCTCGAATTGGTCGAATGTCGAAGACCGTCGTCGCGGTCTTTTTTCGACGCATGTTTTTGCGGGGGATTTTTCACACATATATTACATGGCTCCGCCTCGTTAAAAACCTCACCCCCCGGGAGGAAAAGAGTGCGGGCCGGTACAAGATTGTTTTTTGGCGAGTTACAAGGGCGAAATCAGCCCTAATGAGTCAAACAAAAAATTTGCGAAGGTTGTCGATGTTCCAGGAGTGCTCCAGGTCCTCGCTGTTTGGCGTTGTGAGCCTGTAAGCGCTGGGGGAGGCTTTTGTCTTGACTATAAAGGGGCCCTCCCACTTGGGCTCCAGCTTGCCCCTGGACTCCGTCCGAGCTGTTCGGACGAGTACGAGGTCCCCCTCGCTGAACTCCCTCGGGATGACTGCGTGGTCGCGCCATGCTTTGGTCTGGGCTTGGTATTTGTTTAGGGCGTGTAGGGCGAAGACCCGGTCTCCGTCAATGAGATCTTTTGAAGTTGGCTCGTCCACATCGGGGACGGCTGACGGAACTGTACACGGGGACCCATGCTTTATTTCTTGCGGGGTCATGGCCTCCGATCCGTAAAGAAGGCGGAAAGGAGTGAACCCAGTCGCCCTGCACTCAGTTGTGTTTAGCGCCCAGACTGCCTCCGGTAGCAATTCGGTCCATCTGCCTTTTTTTCATCGAGGAGCATCTTCTTGACAGCTGTGAAGATTTTCCCATTGGCGCGCTCCACGACCCCGTTGGATTGCGGATGATAGACTAAAGCGAAGGCAAGCTTGGTGCCGATGGAGAAACAAAAATCCTTGAAATCTTGGCTGCCAAACTGCTTGCCGTTGTCAACTGTTAGCTCGGACGGTACTCCGAAGCGGCAAACAATGTTTTGCCAGAAGAATTTCTGGGCAGTCTTTGATGTTATTGTAGAAACAGCCCTCACTTCGATCCATTTGGTGAAGTATTCGACGGCTACGAAGGCGAACTTGAGGTTCCCCTGAGCGGTGGGCAGGGGCCCGACGATGTCCAGGCCCCAGCGCTGGAGAGGCCATGTATGGGCAATCAGCTTTGTATACTGCGAGGGGCTGCCTGACCGAGGAGAGAACTTCTGGCAGGCTTCGCAGGACCTTGTGACCCGATTTGCGGCGCAGATCATTGCGGGCCAGTAAAACCCTTGGCGGATCACCTTGGCAGCTAGGGCCCTTGGCCCTGCGTGCGAACCGCACGTGCCACTGTGGACTTCACGTAGGATCTGCATGCCTTCGGTTTCGGTGACGCACTTAAGCATTGGCTGACTGACCCCTTTCTTGTAGAGTTGGCCCTCAATCAGTGCGAAGTCCCGGCTTCGATGTCTGAGGCGCTTTGCCTCACTGACGTCGGTTGGGTGATAGTACCCCTGTAGGAACAGGGTTATTGGTGCCCGCCAGTCTTCGGTCATGATTAGGTTGACTATGCGGTGGCCCTCGTTGTCATTAGTTATTTGGAGCCCTTCGGGGCTCCGGACAGCTGGCGTGCCGATGGTGTGAAAGAACACGTCGGAGGGCAAGGGCTCGCCCCTGGCGGCAGCCTTGGCCAGTGCATCGGCCTCCTCGTTCTTGGCCCTATCCACATGCTGCAAGGTGAATCCCTTGAACTGTCTCTCGAGACTTCGGATGGCCGCGAGGTATTGCATGAGCGCGGGGTCTTTCGCTGCATAGTCCTTCTCGACCTGGCCGGCAACTATCTTGGAGTCTGTTTTGATGATACATGTGGTGACTCCGAGGGCCCTTAGCTTGCGGAGGCCCAGGATAACCGCTTCATACTCTGCTATATTGTTTGTGCATCTGTCGGATTCCAGAGCGAAGCTGAGGCGTGCTGCATATCTGTGTTTGACTCCGGCTGGTGAGGTGACGACTGCAGCGACGCCTGCCCCCGCATGGCACCATGCGCCGTCGCAATGGATGGTCCAAACCTTCTCTGTGGACGGGTCCGGCTGTGTTATTGGCCCAGTCCAGTCGACGACGAAGTCTGCCAGGACTTGTGACTTGATGGCTGTCCTGGGCTCGAAGCTGATGTGGTAGTCGGAGAGTTTGGCTGCCCACTTGGCAATCCTCACCGATGCCTCCGGGTTTCTGAATAGTTCGCCGAGCCCCCTGTCTGAGGTGACTCGGACCTTGAATGCTTCGAAGTAATGGCGCAGCTTGCGCGAAGACATAACAACTGCGTAGGCGATCTTCTCCAGCTCTGTCATGTTGCATTTGGACGGTGTCAGGACCTCGGAGACATAGTAAACAGGGCACTGCCTGACCGCGCCCTCAACTGTCTGCTCCTGCACTAGTGCCGCGCTGACCGCGTGCGGCGAAGCCGTGACATAGAGCAATAGGGGGAGCGAGGAGTCGGGGCTCGTGAGGATGGCCAGCTCCGACAGGTACTGTTTTAGTGAGGCGAAGGCCACTGCTTGCTCCGGTCCCCAGGCGAAGTCTTTTGCACCGCGGAGTGTTTTGAGGAAGGGGAGGCTTCGCTCGGCGGACCTGGAGATGAATCTGTTGAGAGCGGCCAATCTGCCTGTCAGACGCTGGACGTCCCTGGCGGACTGCGGAGGCGACATGTCGACGATGGCCTGGATCTTGGTTGGGTTGGCCTCGATGCCGCGGCGTGACACTAGGTAGCCCAATATCTTGCCCTGGCGAACACCGAAGACGCACTTTTCCGGGTTTAGGTGGAGTCGTGCATCTCGCATGTTCGCGAATGTCTCGGTGAGGTCGGCGAGATGGTCTTCCTTATTCTTGCTGGCGACGACGATGTCGTCCACATATGTAAATATGTTTCTGCCAACCTGCCCTTCGAGTACTGTTTTGGTGAGTCTGGAGAAGGTGGACCCGGCATTCTTGAGTCCCTCCGGCATTCTGATGAAGCAATAAGTGCCGAAGGGTGTTATAAAGCTGGTGCTAGCCTTGTCTTCCTCCTTCATGTATATCTGGTGATAGTCGGAGAAGCAGTCGAGGAGTGACATGACCTCGCATCCGGCCGCGCTATCGACTATTTTGTCGATCCGCGGCAACGGGAAATTGTCCTTTGGGCAGGCCTTATTGAGACTGGTGAAGTCTATGCACATTCGCCATTTCCCGCTTTTTTTCTGCACCATTACGACATTGGAGAGCCACGTGGGGTAAGCCACTGGCTCGATGAATTTAGCTTCTAGGAGGCGGTGCACCTCCGCCTTGGTGGCCTCTGTCTTTTCGTCGGACATTTTGCGAAGCCTTTGCTTTTTTGGTCGCACCGAAGGGTCAATTCCCAAGCTGTGCTCAATTATGGATCGGCTGACTCCGACCAGGTCGAGGGCGGACCAGGCGAAGACATCTTTATTCTTGGCCAGGCAGCAGAGAAGCTTCTCCTCTTCATGTGAGGTAAGGTCTTCGCTGACAGTGACTGTCTGCTTGGGCATGGCCTGATCGAGGGGGACAATCTTGGTCCCGTCTTGGCTCTGCAACTGTGCCTTGTCATGCAGCTTATCGGTTGGGCTGGCAGGCGCAGGGACCTCGCGCTGGGTCGTGAGGCAGTGCACGTTCCTCTGACCAGGCACGAAGTCCCGCTCTATGTTGCGCGTTGTCTGCTGGTTGCCATAGATCGTAATAGCGCCTAGCGGACCTGGTATCTTCATACATAGGTACAGTCCGTGGATGGCAGCTTCGAACTTATTGATGGAGCCCCGGCCCATGATGGCGTTGTATGGATATACCATGTCGACAATGTCGAAGGTTACTTGCTCACTTCGGGCATTGGGTGCTACACCGAAGGAGAGGGGCAACTCTATTTTGCCAACGGGAAAGGTGCCCTTGCCGCCGAAGCCATACAACGGGTTGTCCAAAGGCTTGAGCAGGCTGTGGCTTATACCCATGCGGTCGAAGGCGTGGAGGAAGATGATGTCCGCCTGACTGCCGTTGTCGACTAGAACTTTGTGTAAGTCCCAGCCTGCCACGCTGCAATTGATGACCATGGCGTCGATGTGGGGGGCGCTGCGCAGGTCGACGTCTCGTGCGTCGAAGGTTAGCGGTATGTGGGACCACTTTGTCTGCACGACTGGGCCAGTGACGGCGACATGGTTGATGCTGCGGTAGTGGTCCCGCTTCTGCCGCTTGGTGTCGAAGTCAGTGCTTGACCCCCCTGTTATCATGTGAATGACTCCGCGATATGGTTGATCGGCGAAGTCTTCCTGCTTTGGGGCGTGGGGGATGTTTTGATGTTGCTGGTGTGGAGGTGGGAGTGGAGGAGGTACGATTTGTACTTCCTGATGGTGTTGGTAAGCGTGGTGCGGTGGATGCGGAGCGGGGGCGTGGATATATGGTGGAGGGGGTTGCTGGTAGTTGTGCGCGACAATTCTGGGGTTGTCGACTGGCTGCGCCCGTGCCATTCTGTCTCTGGTGGCCTTCGTTTCGGGGCAATCTTTGGTTTGGTGGGCGCAGTCTTCGCCGTGAAAAAGGCAGTAGAATCGGCGCGGCGGCTGCGCGCGCCCTCGGCCCCTGCCACGAGTTCCATTTCCGCGGCCTTGGGGGGGATATTCCTGGCGGCGATGAGGGTCAGCAGCGGGATGCTGGTTGGCGATGTTGTGTACTTGCTGCTGACTGCGGCCGTCTCGACCGGAGTCTGGCTGCGGAGTCCTCGTCCATGTGCGGCTGGACTGCGGGGCATCTTTGGGCTTCCGCTGTGACTCAACCTTGCGCTGGTGGATTTCTTCGGATTTGGCATATTTTTCAAAGAGCTGATACAGCTCCTGGAGGTTTTTGGGTGGATCTCTCATACAATGACTGTAGAGGACGCCGGCACGAAGGCCACTGATGGCGTAGTGGATAGCGATCTGATCATCGACGGAGGGCAGCTGTGACTTGAGTGTTAAGAATTTGCGGTAATACTCCCGCAGAGTCTCCTTTTCCAGCTGCTTGCAAAGCGAGAGCTCGGCCAAGGCATCGGTGTCTGGGCGGTACCCTTGGAAGTTGAGCAGGAACTTGTCCCTAAGACTTCTCCATGAATCAATGGACAGCGGAGGCAATCTGGTGAACCAGGTGAGTGCTGGGCTCTCCAGAGCGATGATGAAAGACTTCGCCATTGTGGCGTCGTCCCCTCCGGCGAACGCAACGGCGACCTGATAACTCATTATGTATTGCGCCGGGTCGGTGCTGCCGTTGTACTTGGGATAGGTCCCTGCTCGGAAGTTAGCTGGCCAAGGCGTCACTTGCAGGTGTGGCGCCAGGGGACTTCGCTCGTCGAGGTAGTTGACCCCTTGGAATGGCGCGCCGTGCTGGAAGGCGTAGTCATGCTGGGGGAAACGTGGGTTCTCCGGCTGCGCCCGGTGTTGCAGGGGTGGGCCATGCTGCAGGCCGAGGTGGCCTTCGCGCGTGTCTTCCGGTTGTGCGCGCTGCTGGAGGGGTGGCTCTTGCTGTAGACCGAGGTGGCCTTCGCTCTGCATCAGCGCGATCTCGCGCTCGAGGTCTTGGGCCTTCTGCTCCTCGTCGCGTATCATTTGCCGCACCTTGGCTAGTGCGGACACACGCTGGCGCTTGGCCTCCAGTATCTCTTTCTGCCTCTGGAGATTGCGGTTCTTGAGGCGCAGGGCGCGCAGTTGTTCTTCTGTTGAGACGCCGAGGACCTCGCCGTCCTCGGTGAGATCCGCGCCTTCCAGTGGGGCGAAGCCTGGGGGCGGCTGCGATTGTCCTTCGGGCCCGCAGGTGCGGAAGGTGTCGTCTTCGCAGGTGCGGGGAACATTGTCTTCAGTGGGCTCTTGGTGGGTGGATTGGGTGAGGACGAGGGCCTTGCCCTTTCTTGCGGCAAGCAGTGCTGCCTTCGCAGCCTCGTCAGCCTTCGGGTTAGCTCTCTTGGGTGCCATCGCGGGTGGTTTTGTCGTAGCACGAACGGTGGGCGCCAAATGTTGGAACTTGCTATCGGTCGCAAGAAAGCCAACAGGGGTGAACGGTGTGGACAGTAGGGTTACGCGTGAGATGGCAAACAGCTCTATTTTCTCAGGCCTCTCACGGGCACAGTGCGGGGGTATTTATAGGTACCTGAACGCCCAGCGCCCTGTGTTAAGGACGCATGTGCCCTCAGCTACCTAGGTTATCCCCAGAATATTCCCATAAAGCAGGGTTACAGACTGTAATTACAGGGATGCCTTTACAAATTAGGCCCGTAACACGCGGCGGCCACGCAGGGCCCGTTACAATGGGCCGGATCGCACGTGGGCCTCTGAGCTGGCCGAGGCCGCACTGTGGGATGCCTTCGTCGCCGGTCTTCGTCTGGTGCCGATCAAGCGAAGGGTGTCCCTGCCTGCTCTGTCTGTCAGAGCAGCGGCTAAGCAGCGGAGACTTCGAGCGAAGGGTGGCGTTTCTGCCTTCGCTCCGACAACCGTGCAGTACATATGGGGTTTTTCCGGGCCAGATGCCGTTTCTAAAAAGTGCCCAGTCATCACCCAGCGGTTATTTCTAAAACGCTGGCGTGCCATGTCATCACCCAGCTGTTATTTCTAAGACGCTGGCGTGCCATGTCATCACTCGGCCGTTATTTCCAAAACGGCCGACGCGGCTCAAATTGACTCAGCTGTTGTTTCTAAAAACGATGACACTATCTGACTTCACTCGGCCATTACTTTCAAAGCGGCTGACGCGGTCTGTTATCACTCGGCTGTTACCTCTAAAACACGAACGTCACCAGTAATCGTTCGGCTGTTACCTCTAAAACGCCGATGTCGCCAGTAACCGCTTGGTCGTTATTTCTAAAACACCGACGCGGCCCGTTACCACTCGGCCATCACCTCTAAAAGGCCCCGACATCGCTGATAATCACTCGGCCACCACTACTAAAGTGCTGGCATCGTGAAAAAGACAGTCTGAAGCACGGCTCAACGATCCTAAGTTGCTACTCAAGCATTACGTTCAGAAACAACCTCTGCAGTAGGCATCAACACAAGCAACGATCAACAAGAAGGCGGAATGATACGCACAAGAGGGATCAAAATCATTCTTCATAATACGAGAAGTACTGCCGAACTTACAAATCAACTCATTATGAGCTGATGCTTTCCCTTCTACTACATTACATTTAACTAACTATACTACTAGCTACTACTACATTATTTCGCTAATACTATTTCTACTACTAATCTACACTAACATCTAAAACCAGTGGCGTCTAGCCACTGGCCTTGTTGCTGCCCTTGCTGCTGCCGCCGCCGTCGCCACTGCCACCCTTGTCGCTGTCGTCACCGCCCTTGCCGCTGCCGCCGCCGTTGTCACCGTCGCCTCCGTCGCCGTCGCCGTCACCGCCGTCGCCACCGCTGCCCTCCTCAGACGAGTCGGAGGAATTCTCCTCGTCCGAGGAGTACTCCGACTCATCCAAGACCTCGAGCCTAGAGCGCTCGACGGCCCGGATGTAGGTCCATACCTCTGTGGTGATTCCCTGGGAGTCGTCTGAATCATCAGACGACGCCGGGGAAGAGGCAGGAGCCGGAGAGCCCTCAGACTCAGAGGAGAACTCCTTCTCCGAGTATTCTGAGTCGCCGAAGTCCTCCGAGGGAGGAGTTGGCTCGCGCTTGCGCTTGTCGCCCGAGTGATGCGAAGAGCTGCCACCTTTCTTGCTCTTGCCTATGGCGGAAGTGGAAGGAAGAAGAGGATAAGAAACAACAAGCAGTAGCAAGAAGCGTGAAAACGCTAGAGAAACAAGAGCACTATTTATAGAAGAAGAAGGCAACCGCTCACCTCCTACCACGCCCACCGAACAGTCACAAAAATTCAATATGCAATTCAAACCGTCTGAAGACACGTCAGGCGGTTGACGCCGTTTCACGTAACAAGACACCCATTGGGACTCCAGTCAACTGCGCGGGCGGTATGATTACACCCGTGGTCACATCAAGTTACTACTCAGAAGCAGTTTGCTAAACGCTCAGCGTACCAAGCCGTCCCTTGCCTACACCCATTGGGGGGGACGCACAGAAATTATCAGTATATTTTCCAAACCTATCACATCCGTACAGTATATGCAATGAATACTCCAAGACAGAAGAGAGATACCAGCAAGGATCAAAGGAAAGCCAAATATAGCCGAGAAGGTACAAGTCCAATCGACGGAAGCATCAAAGCACGAAGTGACATGAAGACTAGTCAAGAGCCACTTATCGAACGTCCAATCAGTCGCAGATCAAATAAATTGCCAGACCTAGCAAGATATGGGCAGATCGTGTACTCGGCTTCAAAAACAAAAATGTATGTTGACCTCTTAAGCATAACGTTGATGACATAATGCTGACCTCCAAGGCATTCGACGAAAGAAAAGGATGATTCCTAGAAAAAGGCACGAAATGAAGACCTTCGAGTGGATTATTTTCAAAAATCCACTCGAAGCTCGGGGGCTACACCCATTGGGTGCACCTTCGGCGCACCCAATGAATCATCATCCCCGAAGAAGCAAAATGCTGACCTCTAAAGCACAAGGCAAAGCTAAGGCAAGGCTGACCTCTAAAAAAGCACGAGTGGAAGATGAAAGTGATTTCTGATAATACCTAAAGTGAAGACCTTCGAGTGGATTGTCTGCAAAAATCCACTCGAAGCTCGGGGGCTACACCCATTGGGTGCACCTTCGGTGCACCCAATGGACTTCACAGTTTGACAGTGCAAAATGCTGACCTTCGAAGCACAAACCCGAGACAAAACACCAGATTTTGAGGAATAATAGCAGGAGAAGACAATAAAAAGAAGACGTGTTAACCGGATCGCTCAGAATTCTGAAGCAGTGGCCCGGCAGACTTATTTCCAAAGCATTCCCTGGTAAAATCAAATACTGTAAGCTGGACCTAGGATCTTTGGGCCGTTTATTTCAAAATCAGCCCGAAGATCGGGGGCTTGTGGGGGACAGATATCCCCCGGGTCCACTAGAAGGATAAAAGCCTCACGAAAGGCCCAAAGGCCCCATAATTCGTAAGGTCCTTCCCCTCGTGGGCCTGGGAGGAACGACTAGTGAGACAGATCAGCACAAGGCCGGGTCGGTGCAAGCCCAGACGGCCCAACAACATCCGAGCAGTAATCACAGCAGTGACCCGACCTTCCCGCATTGGAGCCCCGTACATCGGAACTGGGTGAGGATGAGTCGGCTGAATTATAGGGAGACAGACTCAGTTAGTTCACTATTATTCTGGCTCACGTTGTTATCATATCCACATGTAATGCCCCACGATCGAGTATATAAGGCCTAGGGGGCACCCCTTCGAGACGATCGATCGAGAGAGACATCATTCATCACTTAGCCATCCACCCCGCTCTCTATGTTTTCCAGCACTAGAGAGCTCCCTTGTAACCCATCGTATAAAGCACTCCAGCCAGGACGTAGGGTGTTACGCATCTCAAAGCGGCCCGAACTTGTACATCATTGTCTACTATTTCTCGTGCGTTCAACACGAACCATCAAGCTACAGTCGGTAACACCGTCCTACTCCTAAAAAGCACCTTGGGGGGTTACCCTGGGTGCGCGGTCGGACCCGAAACACCGACAGCGACCACGCTTTCGAAGTGTTTGAGAGAGATTTGAGCACGTTTCTGAGATATTACTTTGTTGATTTGTTCTTGTGCTCTCTTCTTTGCTTATGTGTGTGTTGTTGCTGCGATTGTGCTCTTGTGTGCGTGTTCATACTCCCCCTTACTCTGTTTTGATTGTGATCACATTGTGTAAGTCATGAGAGACTCCAACTTGTGGAGATTCCTCACAAACGAGATATTGTGAGATATAAGGAAGATCTGTGGTACTCATGTTTGATCTTTGGATCACTTGGGATGGGTTGATTGCAACCCTCGTGCATTGGGACACCACAACATGGAGTATGCAAGCATATTACACTTGACTGAACAACGTGATAAAAATCGTCGTGTCTCTTGTCTCTTTACTTTACTGCGATTTATGTCTTCCTTTGAGATTTCACTTCACTTACATATTGCTCCTAGTTTAATACACATCATAAGAGAGCAATCAAGTGAAGAGTATATGTTTCTCTCATCTTCTCATCCGAACTTGGTTTTTGTTCACTCTAACCCATTTATTGGACCAAGTTTGTGTTGTTTGGAGCAAGTTTTGCAGGATCACCTATTCACCCCCTCTGGGTGCTCTTAGTTGGTGTAGTAGTTAATATAGATTTAGGTGTGAGGGGTGGGTAAGGAGTTGTCACTTTTCTTACTACTGGTTTCCTAGGCAGCTTGTTCATGGGGCTAACATATCAGTAATGATGTACTCCTGTAGAAAGCAGTGGCCACGCAAGCTTTTGAATTTTCATGAAGCCGAGTCGATTGTTGGGCCACCAAGGCTTTACCATCATCCACACAATTATTTCGATTAAATTCAATGCTAGCCAAAATTACTCAGTGCATCAATTAGATTAACATCCTCGTCTGAATTATTCCTCTCGTCAGTTTTCTTTTGTTCTAAGGGCTAGTTTGGCAACTCCATTTTTCCAAGGTGGAAAAATCTAATTTCCTTTGGGGAAATGTAAATCCCTTAGAAAAATGGGGTTGCCAAACTAGTCCTTTTATATTTCCCCCCTTCATTGTTCACTTCTCCTTCATTGTTTCCTTGTTTTCCTTCTTTATTGTTTCCTTGTTTTTTTGTGCCTTCCTCTCCAGCTGCAACTACATCTTGGCCGATACATCAACTCGACATAGAGCATTCCTTCACGGTAACCTCTCCGAAACCATTTATTGTGAGCAACCATTCGGCTTTGTTGATTCATCTAACCCTAATCATGTCCACAAGCTTCACAAATCTCTTTATGACAGAAACAAGCGCCACATACTTGGGTGTTGTTTGGTTCACATATTTGTAACATGATGGGTAACTGATAACGTTAAACCATGTTTGTTTTAGTCCAACCGTATTCGAATAACTAGTAATTAATATTGTCCATGTTACCGCTGGTACTCGAGTGTGATCATTACTCTACCATTTACATTACATTTCTTGAACCAAACAACACCTTGGTTTCTTCGCTTCACTTATTTTCTGCAAGCCGTTGTGTTCCAAGCATCACATGTTGATACAACTCTGTTTTTTCTCCACTCCCACAACCACACATCATATCTGCTGCTATATATCGATGACTAGGGCGGACCTGAGGGGGCTCCAGTCCCCCTATGCCTGTGCAGACATTGGAAGAGGAAGGGAAGGCAAAGAAAGGAAGAAAAGGGACAGTGGTGGGGAAATGGTGAGGAAGGAAGAAACGGAGGAAGAGAAAAAAAGAGTAAGAATAGGAGAAACAAGGGAGATAATCGGCCATCATCCCCTCTTGCAATGGATCTTGATCCACCACTGTCGATAACATTATTCTCATAGCTAGCTCCACCCCCACAATTTATTTTATCAATTGTGCTGTGAGTTCCACATGACAAATTTTGGACCCTTGGAACATTTTCTAGGCGTTCATGTTTCTACCACGCGTCAAGGCCTCTTTCTTAGCCAAGAACACTATGCCTTTTGAACTTCTGCAGCGAGCACACATGGCTAACTGTAATCCAGCACATGGTCTATTTGACATTAAGTGCAAGTTTTCAACATCAGCAAGTGATTTGGTGTCCAACCCTACCAAGTACAGAAGGGCTCCGGTTAATGAATGGTTTGGGTTGGTGACATAGGCTTTCATAGTATTAGGTCTTTGTTTATCTATGACTAAGGGCTTGTTTGGTTTACATTCTCCTAGGCAACATCAACGCGAGGCAACGATCTCAGCCCCAGGCATTCAAAATCAGACACCTGGAGACGCTGCCTGGTCTAGGCAAATTTTGCACGCACCAAACCAAACAAGCCCTAAGTCATCCTGACTAAATAAAAATACATTAGATTTAATATAGTTGGCCCCCGTGATCTCAGAAAGAGATAAACACAACTTATAAAAATAGAAACAAAATCGCTCTATTTCACTTTCTCTACTCTTAAAGCACGAGTTTCCATCGTCATGCGTCACGTGCGAAGCACGTAGGTCTGTTTCTCTCCCCTTGTCTCGCCTAAGAACATAAAAATATGATACTTTCTCTACTCTTAAAAGCCTTCCCCTCACCTCCTCCCATCATTCATCTCCCGTCTTGTCCTCTGCCCTTCTCGCGGATGTCAACATTGCCCTCGCCCCCAAGGACTTCCTCAACCACACCGCCATGCTCGCGTTGTCGGGATAGAGGAGTGTCGATGTCGCCGACTCGCCGCCGTTGCACAGGTGGGCATCGTGCATTGACATACGCGACCGGTTTTCTAGCTGCGACTTGTTGTGACGAACTATGAATAGGATGCGTTCTTTTTCTTTAATTTCTTTGTCTTTCCATGGTGTGCGTTGAACGTTGATACCCGAATGTGACAAATTCGTCTTTCCAGATTGAGATCGGTGTTTGTTGTGCAGTTGTGTTTGTTGTGCATTTGTCTCTCGCAGCTCCTCCTATCTGGCTTATGGTACTTAGCAACAACGACAGTCCGTCGTTGACCCGGAGGAGACTAGGAGCTCTACCCTCCCTCCGAATAATTTATTTGCCGTCGTAACAAACATTGGACTATTTTTTTTACATGAACGTATATTTGAATTTTAGGGTCGCTGAGTATATCTAAAGCAAAGGTAGGATCCTTCCCTATCAAAAAGTTTATGAAACAACGACAAATCCGCCTTTAGAGGCGTGTGAGTGTGACGCGTGACGACAAGCCCACCGCGCCTATTCATTCCAAGCGTCGCGCTCCGTCCTGTCCTCCAAGGCCCGGTTTCGTCAGTACCTACGATCGTCTGACAGCAGCGAAGGCAAAAGTGTCTGCACCGGCAGGCGTAGGCCACACAGAGAAGTGGGAACCCTACCAAATTCCTCAACAGCGACTGGTGCTTTGGACTTAACCGATTCCAGATCCCAGCAGGTTTACCAAATTCCGACAATACTAATTGCGGTGGTTGATATAGAATGGGGGCGGGGCTAGTAGTGTTCAGAACTTCAGATGCGACAGGTACGAGCGAGATGTGTGGTACACTAGTAATACTGTACTAGTACCGAGACGTTCAAATGGGCGGGCCATTGCCGGCCCGGATTAGCTAGCGGACTATGCCGTGTCGATCCACATGCCCTTAAACGAGACTTAGGCACGATCCGCTAGGTTAATAATCGTGTTGGGTCGGTCTGTGGCCCAACGGGTTTAACGTGTCCATAACAATATATGACGTTTAAATGATAAAAATATCCTAAAAATATGTATATTTAAGGATTTAAACCATATTTATTAGCTCTAAACAATTATTTACACCCACATAACCAACAAAAACACATGTTTCTTGTGGTTTATACTCTATATTCAAGTATAATATATGTATTTATATTTATATGAAAAATAGAAAAAATAAAACTGAGTCGTGTCGGATCTAACCCGCCGTGCCACGCTTTCGGTTTAGGCACGGTCCGGTGACCAGACTGGACCGACACGGGCTCTAGTTCACTACGTGTCGTGTCGTGCCAGGTCCGGCCCGTATGAACTTGTATACTAATACACATCTTGTAAGCCTCCTTTTTTAGTTTCTTTTGAGTCAAGTAAAACGAGCAGTTGATGACTTGTGTTGTGGGGAACACTAGCATGCGGTACCACTCGTTCATTTAGCATGCTCGTGTCATATATAGGTTGCAAATTCACAGGCGCACAGTACATGGCGTGCATTTACAGGTGTGGCCTCCCTGTCTAGGGCTTGTTCGGTTAGCTCTCAATGCATATGGAATGAGTGTGATTTGGTGGGTTTAAATCTCAAGCAAGTTAAAGTTTTTCTAATTTTTTTTCAATTCTATACAATCCATATATTATAGGAATAACCGAACAAGGTTCTAGGCCATGTAGCTGCAGATGGACCGTGATCTGGTCCCACACGTCAGTGGTAACTATAGAGAAATCGGTTCCCTCTCGTATAGTATTTCCTTTTCCCATATATACACCTAGTTGGAGAGTAGGCGGATCTTTTTTCCCCATATATACATGAAAAGGTTCTTCAGTTTGGCGGCTTTTCTCCTTTTTTATTATTCAGAATCCAACTTTTCAGAAATGTCGCAAAGTTCTAAACTTCCAGCGACCTTCAGCTTTTCGGTGCAAATTAGACAGCTAAGGCACATATACTAAACCAGGCGCCTTATCTAGCAGAGGCAAATGCCAAGAACTGCATCATAAGGATAATATAATATAAGGTCTCTTGAAAGATCTTTAGGTGTTATTTGAAAAACAAAAGTAGAAGAAACGATGCACTTTGCGAAAAGCACGTCTCTACATGACTCTATATACTTATTGTCGCTTAACTACACATTTATGATTTAGGAGTCGTCGATGTTTGTGACCCGACCGCGTACCACGGGGTTCCTCACGTGATGTTTTTGGGTAGGACGGTGTTGATTGCGACTCCATGGTACGTGTGAAAGCACGTCGGTATTGCTCGAAGGTTTATACAGGTTCGGACTATTTTGCTTTGAATTGCGTAACACCCTATTTCATGTTATGGCTATGTATTGGTTTTCTAGGGTATGAGCATTACAAATGAGCTTTGCGATTGCTCGATTGTTGTTGATGAGGATGGAGTGAGATGAGGTGATTTTGTAGGGGTCCCCTCTCGGCCTTATATACCTGACTAGAGAGTTATCCCTTTACAAGTTGTGATCACTATCTACTTCACTTATCTCCTTTGTCGCAACTTGCAGTCTTGATCACCTTCTCATCCGAGTTATCGCCGAATGTTTGGCTCCTCAGATTCTTACAACTGCGCCACCTGAGATATCAGTGCTTCGGTAACATATAAATGGGAGGTTCGTCTTTGTCTTCGTGGACCAGACTCGCCTAACCTGGCTATAACCTGCTGGCTCATCCCATAGGACGACCCAATGAGAAGCCCATCGGGCGGCCTGTGATACGTTTTAGTGCTCATGAGGACCCAGGGGATATCTACCCCTTCAGGAGTTGTATCGTGAAATCTTTTAGTTGTCTGTTGTCTCTTTTACTAAACCGATCCAAAAACTCACGATTGTACATGCCCTAATATTATGATCATGGCTATTCGGTTTCTTTTGCCTTGCACGGTTTACCATATATCGGCATTATGGAAATTAAATTTAAGCTCTTTCTACAAAAAGTCAAGACAAGCTTTAACGTTTTCGCAAAGTCAATAACTAGATTGAAAGCTGGGTCAATATTTCAACGTCAACTGGCTAGACTTTTGGTATCTCACGAAGAAAAAGGAGCTAGCTTAAGCTGTTCTTTGGGTTTGATTATTCTCATTTGAAGCTATATATCTTCAACAGAGAAGTAGAACTGCAGTACGGATCAAACATTGCGGTTATGCAAACAGTGTGGCCTCTACAATATAGGAATTTTCATGTGAAATAATTGGTTCTCACGGGAGCTTTGAACCACTAGCCCAAAATATTGACGTAGTATTCCTGCTGGTTGTGCTGGAGCTGATAGTGATTATCACTATTGGATAGCCTAAGATCCAAAAAATTAGCGGAAAGCCAGCCATAAAGTTCTGAGGAGGTTTCATCGTATTATTGTATTTATAAAACACGAGATATTTTTATCATGACACATTGGGTATATTTTAAATAAATCCACTTGGATGGTTAGTTTTTATAGCTTATGAAATCCATTCTATACAAAGAGTCAACATCCACAGCAAAATTTCGCATGATTGTTCACACTCACTTGCTTGTCTTTTGATTTTAGGCTAAAAACTGGTACCAGTTATTCAACTTTCGCTTTCAATTCCATCTCTCTATTTCGCCGAGAGTAGCACTCGGCAAAGGATTATTTGTCGAGTGTCCGATAAATTACACTTGATAAATCTAAGAGCACTCGGCAAAGAGCCAGATTTCTGTAGTGATGTGTTGCGGCGGCACACAATTATATTTGATAACCATTAAAAGTAGGCCGACCTTTTTTTATAGGCCACTCGTCCTCCTTCAACTAGTAAGGTGACATTTTGTGGGAGTGTTGCACTATGTATGACTTCCTGTTGTGTTAGGCTCAAATGATTTCTCATGGCCCATATGTGGTGTAATCGGCCATGTTAAGCGAGAAGCATGAAAGAGAAATAGACCCACATGTTTCGCACGCGACGCACGACTCATAAAACTGGTGCTTTAATATATTATAGATATTTATATTTAATATGATTTAGTTCAAAGCAAACTAATTGTTTTATCATAATATATATTTTAAAAACAGATGTAGCATGGAAACATGCACACATTTTATAAGTTCTCAAATAGTCATTCTTAAACTAGCACTCTAAATTATTATTTAAAGAGCCATTTGAATAAAAATCTCTATATTGTTTTTACCCCCGATAACATTTTAATACCTTACAAGTACTCTAGAGGCACAACGACCCCTCTCCGTTTTAGGCTAGTGAGATATACGAAATATAGGATTACTATATTGGAGATCAAATTAAAGAATATATGGGGCAATTTTCACCAAAATCTTGATTTTTACCAATTAGAAAGCATATAAAGAGTCTCTTAGAGATGATCTTATCATAATAGAATAGACAATAATGTGATGGTTATTATCAAGAGTCCCAAAAATGTTAGGTTGATTAATTATAGACTTGTTGAGGAAGTAGACAATTTAGAGTAAAAATTGAAAATATAAATTTTGACAATCTCAGCTACTAGTACGTGCAACTCTAATATACTAGTTAGATTGGGCATCATGAACAACATGATCAAAATAGCAGACGTACAACAAGGCATACAAGAGTAATAGATCAGATCATGGTGCGTGCACCTTTTATTTGTAGAAAGAAACACCATTGATGATGGTGGAAATGTTGTTGCTAGTGGCGGTATGAAGTGGCTGATGAGTAGTAGAGGAAGAGCTTAGATTAGCTAACGACAAATATGCAGAGGCATGGCACTGCCTAACTTGGATGGAAGTCAACCCGTTGTGGAGGTTGGAGCAATCACGTGAAGAGAGCTTCCCCTAAACCTTATTCCTTGTCTCTCACTCTTTGCACATATGAATGGGTCTTTGATATTTTTATAGGATTTTAAGAATTATTATTGGGACTAGCACATATATATTCCAACAATCCCCCACTAGATCATAAATGTTCATTTAGAGATTTGCATGTTCTCGCTACTATTTAATATACTAGTGTTTCAGTAGAGATTGTTAAGTTGAACTTCCATCTAGAGCTTCAAGCTACACCCATCCACAACTTGAATAAATCAACTACGCATTGCATTACAAGTTTTATGTGAATGAGTCTCACCGAAAGTCAAACTAGTACTTGAATGCTTGTAGCCTTCCCTATTTGTGGAGCATATGTGTCATATTCCCTCGTCTTTTCATGAGCTTACTATATATTACCCAAGTCTCATAGACTACAACATTATACAAACTCATATAGGTATGTTCTTTCAATACCACTATGTAGGATTGTACCTTCGCGCGTTAAAGCCAATAGAGCATACTAAGGCATTCGCCAACCTACCTTACATCACCTCACAACCCTTACAATATTGCATCTTCACTTAGAGAGGGTTACATATTACTCTCATTAGTTTACCAATAACTTGTTTTTCCCATGTACTTAGTCACAAGATCTTTGATCAAAAAGGTCGAGTCACTACTATTGTAAAGTCACATGGATCTAATACCCATCTCCCTCAATGCATTTTCTATCACATTTTTGTGATAACCCTTCTATAAAGGGATATGTCAGGTTTTGGTCTGTTTGAACATAAACAACAACTATTACTCTGGAGTTTTTCTATTTCCTGATAGACTTCAAGCGTCTTTTGATGCATCTTATTAACTCCGCATTATCATTATACCTTAGTAATTATTGTTTCCTTATCGTAGTTCATAAGAACAGACAATATTAGTTTTTCAACTATTAGTAAGTCCAACAAGAGCTCACATGGCCATTTTACGTCTATAGAAGTTGTATATATTAAGTTCTGTTTCCACAGTTGACCTCATCAAAATGGTATGTTTGCAAGACCTCCATGACGCTACGTCACATGAAAGAGCAAGCACATAGACAGTAATGGCATAGAGCTCACCAACATCGGTTATCTAGTTAGAGTCACTATATCCCTCAAGCATAGTTGGTTGCCCAGAATAGTGAATCCCATAACCATTATACCTTTAAGATATCACACAACTCTTCCAAGTGCATTGCGACGACCATCACCCAGGTTGGACATGCATTTACTCAATTTGCTCAAAGCAAAATAGATACTGGTCTTATTATGCTAACTAAGTACATGAGTGAACTAATAATCTAAGAGTATCTGAATAGGTATGTAGCTATCCTTGTGTTCCTTTTCAAAGTCACACTAGAAAGATAAATTAGTATTATAATCATGTTGGCATATTGTTGTTCTTTCATAATTGGGACAGGTCCCCAATAGAGGACTACCCCCAAAAACTTCTTTGGGTGTTAGATACATCAGTGTCCTACCATCAACCTTCATGTGGCTAGGTGGATCCGCTATGACTACTTTTGATAATGATGAATGGTACCGTTTGTGTTTCCATTAAACTTTAAAAAAATACATGTACTAATATACACGTTATTCGTTTATTTATACATTATATTTGGTTTACCATTAATGGCATTGTTGCATGTATGAAATTTAATCCTGTCAGACATATAATATGTACCTGATTGTCTCCTTTAAAATAGCCAAATAGGGTGTTACATATAGTAATTGAAAGATCAAGATATCTAAGGGGGAGATGGATTGGACTAGTCTACTATTTAGCATATTTCACTCTAGTGTCTAAATAAGTGTTTCTAGCCTACTGCATAAAGTTTTGCAATTCAGTTTCAAACTTATTGTAGCGTGATAACTCTAGGAAACGTAGATTGTTTTTTTTTAAAAGGTAGGATCACGTCAATACACATTATTGAATATAGTATACCATAGTACCGGACTTGTCAAATTTGGTGGTTGAGCAACAAGAAAGGATCGGATGCCAATTTGAGCACGAAATTAATTGCCTAAAACAACTCATTTTAAGCTGAGAGTTTACAATCGAGTGCGTAAACCGTAAAGCAGTCGTTGCCACCGGCGCGCTCAAACTCAAGCATCCCTTTTCAATGCTAAAATCAGTAGGATCTGCCAAATGTCCAGAATTCTGCTGGAGTAGGATACCTATCCTTGAAAACTTATCATATGCATGGAAGCAGAGGCGACAACGAGACTTTGATATGCTGGCAAACGAAACCGGTCAAACGGAGAAACGGATGCCTGATAGCTACTGCTACCTGCATGAAAAGATGCAGTTTAAGCTTTGTTCTTAGTCTTTTTTAAATTTTGACGAGTATATCAATATCTTTTTGGAATATTTTTTAAATTTTAATACACAAAATATAGGTATATACTGTAAAAAATACATTTCATGAGGAAACCGATGTCAATAATTTAGTATCATAAACATTCGTAATTGTATATAAAAATAACTAAATGTAAAATGGTTTGACTAATTATTATATTAGAATCATATTCATTTGTGAGCGGGTCGGAGCGCTTACAATTACCAATGCAAGTGATTTAGTACATCTTTCTTGAAATGTAATTCGCGCTAAAATCAACACCGGTTCCAGAAAATTTTTGTGGTAGATGTTCACACGTGATGGCCATGAAAAACGCTGTCTGTGAGTGGCAGAAGAAACGGAGTCGGCGGATACGATAAATCCAATGGCCATGCTTCAGTCAGTGGAAACAGATACGTGGTTTGGCAGTCTCGGCCGCTGCCTCCAGAAGGCAGAATCTGGAGATGCACCGAACCAAGACGAGATGCATGCTCGCGCGTACAGCAGGACGGACGTCCGAGCAGCGGAGCAGTTGGATTTATGACTATGACTATCCATGTTGAAAACAGACGTCCCAGTCTGTGACTATTCTCACACAGTCAGCAGCCTCTCTCTCAATTTGCAGCCAGATACACATCAGTAGTAATGTTCCTAAAACATCAAAAAAATATAATATTTTAATATATATACATACCTCTAGTAGGAATGTTCCTAAAACATCGAAAAATATAATATTTTAATATATAAACATACCTCGTTGATGACCGAAAGAAGCTTACGAGTGATTATCTCACAACACAACATCCACGTAGCAGCAAAATATGTGTGGATGTACCAGTAAAATGCACCTATCTTATGACGACACATAAATATTCAATTAGATATAAGGCACAACGATTAGACGAAAACAAGCAATATGTCTTAATATATTAGAATGTTTTTGCCAACAACCAATACCAAACTAAACTCGGAATCCAGAACACCTTCTCCTCTCCCTCGGCTATCCAGCCACATATCACCGCAGCGGCGGCGCCTTCTCCTCCTCCTCTCCCTCGTATTGTAGAGGTATATGACAATGTAGAGTCGAGTTAAAGGTGGCACCATAGATAGGGCACGACTGCCGCGGCTGGCAAGTCAGAGCCAACAGAATATTGTCTATGGTGGTACAAAGAATATGACGTTAGGAAAGAATCTGTGTGAGAAAGACGAAGACGTGGAAAGAGATATGATGTTGGGGTTAATATAGATGTCAACAACAAAGAGGAGGAGGAACACTAATTATCTGGTTTTTAATTAGGCAAGATGTGGAGGAGAAAATCAATCTACGCGCACGACGAGGAACTCGGGCTTAAAAAGAGTAGAGAATGTCGAGAGGAGCGCACGAGCCGTGAGAGGCCTGAATGCAATTCTGCCCTCTTTTTTTTGCAACTCGAGCAGGACCAAATTAACGCACCTGACAGCCGACAAGAACGTCAATACACTTGTACGGTCACGGTCGTTCCAACTTTCGATTCCCGATCGAGGCCGGCCGTCTTCGAAATAGTAAAAGGGGGCAGCGCGTGTATAAATCATAGACGAATAGATCATCATCGGCTTTACGTTGAACTACAAAAGGAGCATCTTATATATTTGTGCATTACTAGTCAGTAGTGTGTAGGCAGTACAACGTACTACAAAGTTATTAAGAGGCAGCGTGGCGATGCAAAAATGTCTCGCATCCTCCTTGTCCATTCAGATCAGACACGACGCATGGCTAGCGGCCTGATACGCTTCCAAACAGCGACAGCTTAATTGATTTTGCGATTTACATCATTTTTTGGGCGCCGTCGTCGTCGGAAGCGTCATCTACTTCCCTGCTAGTGCTACGTATGATTATTATGCATATGACCAAATGTACTACTACTACTTACTACTGCATGCAAACGCATTAGACCGCAGACCGTATCTCAATTGCTTTAATTTAGTACTGGAATCATTTGAGCATTCTCTATCAGACGACAGGTTAATTATACGTCGTCGCCCGCCTATTGACCTTTAATAATATGCACGCTCCAGAATACTAATACCAAGGTTGACAGGCAACAGCTTCTCCCTGCGTGTGTACGCATGTGTGTTCTTCCGTTTACCTTCCAAGTAAAACTGATCGTTTATTATTACCGGGGACGTAGATATGCCGACGCATACACAATTACCGCCCAATTGGTTAGGCGTATGAGCCGATGCAAGTAAATGGTCAAATAATTTGTTTTGCATCCACTCAAGCAACACGGGTTTTCCATGTGTATGCAACTAAATAAACACTTAAGTAAAGTCAATGCACACGGTAGTCTAGTGGCGGAGGACAGAATAATAATTAGGTATGGCCGAAGAAGGATAAAAAAAAAATATGATGCAACATGTAAGACTCAAACTTGGAACCTATTGATTGCAAGCAGTATCCACTTACCACTACACTAAACATAATTTTTAGGTATGTCTCTAGCCATAATAAGCTATAATGGATGCTTCATCACTGCGGTAGTCTAGGACATGATGGTACGGTCAACCAATCGGATGGTAAGTCTACACGACGTAGACCAATTCTGTGCGCGGGACGGACGGCGTCTCTTTCGTTGCTACGGTCGAGTTCATCCATCGCGACCACATGCCTGTCCTGTTCAGGCGTACAATGCGGTTAGCTAGAACGTCAGTCAGGTGCGTGGTACACAAGTGGTGGGGGTAGGGCAACCTGAACCGAGCTAGCTTACCAGGGATACTTCTTCAGTTAAAAGCCAGCATCTGATCCGCGCGCGCCACACACTGACCCGGCCTCTGCAACTGTGCAAGTTGCTGAGCGCACAGTGGCCTACGGCATCCCTAATTCACCACATGCATGACGAACTCCTCCTACATATATAGGTGCCAAATCAATTGGAAACATGTCAAGGGTTAGGTGCGATCGGTAAAACAGCAACAGGTACTAGTCGAGTACTGGTCACCCCAACTCCAAGACTTGAGAGCTTCTGCTGCTGTGGCTTGGAAAGGGATATATAGGTGGTGGCTCTTTCAGAGACCATATATATAAACACACACACACACTCTCAATCAGTACACACCAGGGAGCTAGCTAGTACGCGGCAAAGTCCACAGGTGTGAAGGGATGGAGTCCCGCGGTGGCTATACGGAGAATCCGGCATGATGCTATCACTGCTTACTATAGTATAAATTACAGTTGCGTGGTGACGGTAAATGTGGGACTTTTGCTTGATGACCACTGCTAATTCATTCGTGGGCGCGCGTGCTCTCTCTTGGAGTCTTGGTCGTCTTTACCGCGCGCTGTTGTCGGATTTACTATAGGAATCTCTCGGGTACGGTCCAGTTGATACGTCTTCTTTCTTTTGATTTGTGATTTGGAAATGTGGGGGCTAGCTTATTAGCTTGCGACGTAAACTTTTGAAATGGGGCTTAATACGACAGTCAACTGGGCTAGAGTAATAGATTAGGTTTACACTCGCCACAACGTACGGTGGTATTCAAATAGTTCATGACATGCCTAACAGCGTTGTTATTGACCATTGAAAGAAGTAGTTAAATATTTGGTCAGTTATTAGTTGCTTATGTTGACTCAATGACACGAGTACGTAGTTTGTTTACTTCCACTTGTTTGCTTACACTGACTTAATGTTGATCATTAGCTGTGTTATTACTTGAACAATATCTACCCTCCTATACAAACGAGATACGACTTAGGCCCCTTATGCCATAGCGAGCATATCGTGCATGTGACCGTATAAAACAATGAGAGATGAGGATGATAGCTCGTTCTATATTGGGTTGTTTGTTTTATTTATTTTTCTTGATTCTAGCCGCTAGAAGGTACTGCAGACTGTCAAACGTTCAACTTTACGTCCCGCTTACATGAGAATCGCTTTGGTGAAAATCGTACGAATCAACGTGAACACATAATCAGTCGAGTTGTCGTGATAGAAGGAATCTGTCACTTTTTAGATCCTAAACCCTATAGACTCCTTCATCTTTCTCCTCAAGTAATTCCCATAATACTTAGATTTTTCCCGCAGCTAGATTCTCAAAAAAAATCGTCAGAAAAAAGCCGAAAAAACAGGCACATTTTTTGCATCATCCCACATCGTACCAGTGAGCAAAATGATTTTGGTTTCACAACCTTTTGCATAGTGTAACTGTAACACCTATGCCCAGTTTGGATCATTAGAATTGAATTCTATTTTAATAAACCTAATTTATGCACAAATCAATTAATCTAATATAATTTTATGTGGAATATATTTGTATACTACTGATGACTATATAGGGGAGGCATTTATGTGCTACATTTCTACTATATAGGAGAGTGAGTCGAAGAGCATGTTATAAATTGTAGAGTATAAACATAGCCTGGTAATACATAAAATCAATTTCCATCCTTCACTCTAAGAATTTGAGATAAACTTATATTTGAACTTTATAAACATAGCCTGTTGTCGGATGTATTACTATAGGAATCTCTCGGGTCCAGTTGATACGTCTTCATTCTTTTGATTTGTGATTTGGAAATGTGGGGGCTAGCTTATTAGAGCTTGCGACGTAAAGTTTTGAAATGGGGCTTCATACGACAGTCAACTGGGCTAGAGTAATAGATTAGCTAGGTTTACACTCGCCACAACGTACGGTGGTATTCAAATAGTTGTCATGACATGCCTAACAGCGTTGTTATTGACCATTGAAAGAAGTAGTTAAATATTTGGTCAGTTATTAGTTGCTTATGTTGACTCAATGACACGAGTACGTAGTTTGTTTACTTCCACTTGTTTGCTTACACGTACTTAATGTTGATCATTAGCTGTTACTTAAACAATATCTACCCTCCTATAGAAACGAGATACGACTTAGGCCCCTTATGCCATAGCCAGCATAATCGGTCGAGTTGTCGTGATAGAAGGAATTCGTCACTTTCTATATTCTAAACCCTATAGACTCTTTCATCTTTCTCCTCAAGTAATTCTCATAATACTTAGATTTTTCCCACAGCTAGATTCTTATAAAAAAAATCGTCAGAAAAAACCAAAAAAGAGGCACATTGTTTTGCATCATCCCACATCGTACCAGCGAGCAAAATGATTTTGGCTTCACAACCTTTTGCATAGTGTAAGGACTGTAACACCTAGGCCCAGTTTGAATCCTTAGAATTGAACTCCATTCTAATAAACCTAATTTAGGCACAAATCAATTAATCTAATATAATTTTATGTGTAATATATTTGTATACTACTGATGACTATATAGGGGAGACATTTATGTGCTATATTTTTACTATATAGGAGAGCGAGTCGAAGAGCATGTTATACATTGTAGAGTATAAACATAGCCTGGTAATACATAAAATCAATTTCCATCATTCACTCTAAGAATTTGAGATAAACTTATATTTGAAATTTAGAAAGTGATGGAATGTCAAATTTTAATCCAAACACTACAACACAAACCCCCCTATAGCAACGCATCCGTAGCAACACATGTTTTTATGCGTTGTAAGAAATTAGTGGGCAACACTTAATATACGTTGCAAGCATCATCTGTTAAGTTATTAGGGTGGTGGCAACGCTTAATATGTGTTGCTAGCACCATTCGTTGATTTACTAGGATGTGACAACACATAATATGTGTTGCTAGCGGCATCCATTATTTAATCATGATACGACAACACTTAATATGCATTGCTAGCGGAATGCATTGATTAACTAGGATGTGGCAACAGTTAATCACTATAAAACAAACCAAATCAATGTCGGCACTAATTTATGTTGATCTAAACCTGACATAAATAAGTTAACTTATGTCAGTTAAATTTAGCCATCGTATCTCGTAAATAAGAAACTTATTTTCGTCGACACAAAAGAAACATACGTAAATAATTTAATTTACGGCCGTTAATTTATTCAGAGCTGAGGTAAAATTATATATATATATATACAATTTATTATTCTATATATTAGAGCAGGGAGAAAAAGTCGCGCAACGGGGCTATCCACGTCGCCATTTTTCATCTCCTCCACCAGATCTATATTTAACGGGCATAATTAAGTCTCAGATCTTTCAGCAGCTCTAAAGACGCGAAAGTTCGAGACGAAGGCGAACGGGCGAACAAAAAAAAAGAATACGCCTCTTCATCCGTTGGCATCTCCGTCCCTGCCTCTCTCGCACCCTCATCATGCCTCCTTCCTCTCGTCATCGCCATCTCCGTCGGGCCCTACTTTATCCGTGGCAACGCAAACTCTACCAGATGCGAGGCGAGTTCGCGCGGTTCGTGCGCCTGCACTGGAGCCAAAGCGACACGTGGGCTGGACCTGGACTGTTGCTGGCTATGGCACGGGTGTGCCAAGACAGGGTGCGCGCGAGGGCTCACTACTTGCGGACTCGCGGGCACTCGACGATGAGGCATTGAGGTGAGGATAGTGTCGAATATCTGCTCGGAGGTAAGAGTAAAATTTATAGGTTTTATGAAACAGCTACAATAATCCCTGTGACCTACTTTATATGGTTTGTAGCGTTGTTAATCATGAGTATGAGACCATTGAATGCGGCATTTGACAATGCTTTGAGAAGACTTTCCACGAGTGGAATCTGTTGGCTGTAATTGTGGACTTGATCGCTACTCTCTATATGATTGACTATAATGTTGAACTTGATCGATACTCTGTATATGATATGTAAACCAAAACGCAAATCAGATCGGGCTAGACAACAAATTTTTACCAGCAAGCATTGTCCATGCTCTGAGCAGTAACCAGCAAGCTCAGCGTTATGATAATTTAGACTTGAAATGTTTGCAACTAACTCAACAAACAAATCTGAACGATGGCTTGAAAATGCAGATACAATTATTTTCTTTACAACCATGACCTGAAATTTACCATATAGAAAGTGATTGCTATCGCAATAGTTTTGACCATAGTTTGAAAAATCGTGAATCTAAAATGAAGCATATCATCTAGATATAATAATCTAATTAATGGTTTGACATGTAAGAATTGGCGATATACATTCTGATCAACAAGTTTCACTTTGTAAACACGTACGTCCTAACGAAATCTCACACATAAGACTATCAGGACTAAAGGCCCGTTTGGTTTGTGGCTAAATGTGCCCCACTTTGCTTAATGTTAGTCGTTCGAATTGAATAACTAACCTTAGGCAGAAAAGTTAGGCAAAGTGTGGCAACTGAGGTAGTGAACCAAACATGCCATAAAATTGCCTGCTGTCACCTGAGCTAGGGTCTGCCAAAGATGAAATTGAATTCAGCCCGTCACCCAGTTCAATTCACTTGACCAATTTTCAAGGAAAGTGAAAGAAGTTTCAGAACTTCCTCTAGAAATTACTCTGAGCGCCTTTTGGGGCTTGGGCCTGGAGGAGGCTGTCATCCACTGCCTCCCGATGGCCACCAGCTTGGAGGATTCAGGATCTCCTCTGTCGCTGCGCTGCCGTCAGCCGCCCTTCCTTCTCCACCACTCACTCACTCATCCATCTCCACTCTGTGTTGGACGCACAACATTTCACTTCCTTTGAAACATAAATATTTGGTGGGAGACGAGAGGAAATGCCCTTACTGATTTCGATTGAATACAATACATACACAAAGCATAGCTTGTACAGTACAGACCAAGGCACAAAGAATGTAACAAAGAAAATAAAAAATATATATACACAAAGGCTCCTACCTATTGGCTAATTACTATGGTTCATTCATAACCTTTCTTTGCTGCAAGGATAACCTGACCAGACTCCTTTCTGAAAAGTATGTTGATAAAAATTTTTGATGCTGAAAATGAGTCTGAACTGAACACTGCCCATATGTCCATCAGAAAAAAAAACTACGTACCACTGAAACCTATCAAGAATTTGAAAAGGTTGAGAGCGCCCAACCCAACATAATTTGAAAATGAGTCATGTTACATAGAACGACTCTGGATTTCTAAAATGTTTTAATTCCTTAACGAAATTCGATTGTTTTTGCTAATTTCTTTGGAGGGAAACATATAACCAATGCCCAGGTATCCTATTCCTAGTAGGAAGTAGTAATAGGCTGTCAAAACGCTGACAAAGAAGGTAATGGAGAAAACAAACCAAGTTACACAAAAGCTCCTAGTCGTTGGCTAATTAATGTGGTTCATTCATAACCCTTCTTTGTTGTGCTGTAAGAATAACCTGTGCTGCGCAAGGCACGCGCGACACTTACTAGTTTTTTATTAAAGACAGGAGCAAACCTGGAAGCAGGTGCGTTCACGTCATCCTTTTCTTTCTCGGCCGCACGATCCTCATCCGACGTTCACAAGCCGGCCTCCATTTACTCCACAAAACGAGAGCCTTCCAGATGAAGAGTCCGCCCCTTCATGTCCGCGCCGTAGGAGGGGTTCAATCGCCAACATCCAGATGCGGCGGAGGAGACTCGCCGGCACGCTCCCGCTCGCCCTCCCGTGGCTTCGCCCCTAATCGGCCTGTACCTCCACCCAGTATTGCGTCGTCTTCGTGGGGACGAGGCGGCGCTGGTCGTCGACAACGACGGCGACTACAGTCCTCGCTCCACAGCCTCCCTCTCTGCACCGCGTCGCTGCTTCTCATAGGTAACCAATCTCATTCATCACGCTTAGTCAGATCAGTTGATTTTCCTTCGTTAGGGTTATTCCGTTGCTTTCTTCTTCGTGCGCACATCTGCCGTTGTCTTCTTCGTGCCCCTCCCCCGCCCTAACATGAGTATGGTATGGATGACCCAGTTCTTCTTTAACCACACTGTTACTGTCTTCTTGGCGACGACAACATTCATGCCTGTTCCCGTCCTTGCTTGCAGAGATGCAACAGTTCCACTGGCACATTACTTACTGCTATTACTGCATTCGGTTTTATTTTGTTTTTAGCTCAGTTGTGCGATTCGCGCGTGCTAACAACACAAAATTATCTTTTTTATTTAGTGTAAAAATAGTAAGTAGATTAAAAGTCTCGCAAATTCAAGAGGCTTATAGCAAAGTGGATTTAGTTGCTTATACAAATTACTCTTACCAACTGAATCCCCTCCCCCAAACCCTGTCGTCTGCCTCTCTACTTCCCAGTTCCTCTGCTCCATTAACTAATGGCAATCCCTGTGTAATCTGACCATCCATAGTTGCTATTAAATCTTTTTATCTCATTGCCCTGATGGGGTTCAGAGCAACCTCTACATAGAGTAGTTGCCCACTATGCGGCTATAGAGCAAGCTTCTGAATCATTCCAAACTAAGTATGTTGCCTATAGCAATATTACTGCTCCTAGCGGCCCATTCAATCAGCTAATGACCACAATTGACCTATTAAATATTTGTAGCTGTTTATTATAACCCTTCGATGCTGCAATCTTCAACAAAGATGCTCTCAATGAATATTTGATGCCTTGTTTTATATAGTCTCTAACTATCGGTAACTTTTTAGGTATCTGTTTCTGCTGCATTTGAAGGACAACTTTAGGACTGCAATGGCGCTTCAATATAACCAAAGATTTAGATAAAACAGGTGAGGTTATATGGTTTCTTTATTACTTTTTTTTAAAAAAAATGTTTGCCACCTACATTAGTGGTTTTTATTGCAACGAGTTGAATACTAATGTTTTCCCTTACCTCTTTATCACATAAACATTTTATTACTCCCCCGATCATTCTATTTACTCTAAAGAAAACAAAAACAGGACAACGCTGCAAGATAGGTATGTATTTCAATCTTCTAAAATTATGTTTCTTTCTCCATCAGGGCTTTTTAGGTTATATTCATTTTCTTTGTTCCTTTTAAAGTCATACACATATCTTAAGTAAATCGAGGCACGCCGCTCCATGTTTCATCAGCTCTAAACTACTTTTTTACTTCTATAGCCGTGCTCAAATAATTCCATGTTTGCTATTATTTTGTAGGCTAGTCTCCCCGAGAACAAGGAATTGCTAGAATCCCTTAACTCGGAACAAAAAGACAGTGGATGTTACGTTTATGAAGAATGGTCCTTTTATTTTCTTGCAAGGAAACAAGTTTAAGCACTTAAAAAGGCTGGAAGGAAATCTGAAATGGATCACCACTTTGGCTTTTCAGATGGTGATGGAATAAGGGAAAAACACAGTGGCAAAGAGAGTCAAGTACAGTTTATTTGATGATCATCAAGGTAGCCACAATAGAATTTGACTTCCTTCTATATTTTTGAATCATAATGTGTAATATTTCTTATTTGTAGGAGGAAGAGATTAATATTTCTTATTTGTAGGAGGAAGAGATTTTAAAAAGGACACCATGACAAGCAGGAGGTACATTGTTTTTTATTTTTTAATCTATAAATCCAATTTTTTGGCTAAATCTTTCAGATGTACATAACTTGCTTTTATCATTTTAATATTTATAGTCTTGCTGCCAAATTAAGACAGAAAATAAAGTACTACACTTTGATTCTATCCAAAATTCTCATGTATGATCCTTTTTTCCTCTCCTGATCACAGGCAAGCAGCTTATTGAAGCATGTAACTGGCACCGCAAGTTTGCAAGGCTATGCGGATAGCTTGTTGGATGCGACAGTCAGACATTTTGGTTCAGCACCGTCTGCTCAGCCTGAAGAAAATGGGTACACAGTCCTTTCCTCTTGTCTGGAACCAGAATAATTGGGCTCAAGGGCCATGTCACCACTGTCTATTTCTGATCTACAAGGTGATTCTTCCAGGTTCAAGGGCCACGGCATGCTGGCGCCTTTTACAGCTGGCTGGCAGGGCAATGATTTACACCCTCTGATCATTGAGAGATCTGAGGTTGTCGCTCTGAATCTGAACTTTACACCATAGTTTCTGTTACATCTCTTGAAATGCAGTGTTCAGTTGTGGAGAAGTAGATTTTAGTCTTTACATTTACATAATATATTTCACAGTCTAGCTTATCACCATTTTGATTATGCAGGGTTCCTATGTCTATGACATTAATGGGAACAAGTATCTGGACTCTCTTGCAGGATTATGGTGCACAACTTTAGGTATGTGCACGCGACTTTTGTGTTTGTTTCTGGGCTTTAGCGATGTCTTTGCACCTGTCACTTCTGCATCATCTGTGTTCGTTATGTCTTTAGGTGGTAGCGAGCCTCGATTAGTCAAAGCAGCAACTGAGGGTGCATGGTTATGTTGTGCGATTAGATCCATCTATGAATTGTTTGTGCTTCTACATTTAGGAACAATGGGCAATTAGGATTTTTTATGTATGTTTTGAATGATTCTTAATTGTTGCAGTAACAGGGACAAGATAGGTTGTTTAATTATGTCCTCATTGCAATATCATTGGTAAAGTAGGCAGTAGTGATAGGATATTCTGTACCAAGGTTGCTTTTTATATGAATTACTTGAACTAAATAACAACAATGTATGATCTGTCTAGGAATAAGATTGTTTATATCATATTGTATACATGATGAAAGTAGCAGCAAGCAGCAGATTTCCTAAACTATGTTCCCAAGTAGTTCACATGTAATTGTGTGTTCTTGAAGTGCAGAGCAATCCACCACAACCACGACGTGAAGGACTCCAAGCTACAATTTCTGCATCACTAAAACAAAAAAACAACAGTAATGCATCCAAGGTGCTCACTCAGGTCCTTCTGTTCTCTTAAAATTTTATATGTGTAAAATATCATGCTGACTGTAGTTAATAATCAAGTGCATTAGTCCTAGGAAAGCTTTGGGCATTTGGTGAGGAGCGCAAGGCAAAATACGGCAAAAACATCATGGCTGGTGTCTAAATTTATTTCCAATCTTCCTATCACTAATGCGTTGCCCTTGCACTATTGGGCTCACCTTGCCATGCCATGCTGGGGCAGTGCAGTTGTGCAGGCTTGGAGCTGAAGTTTGGGAGCTGAAGGCAAAGAGGCAGGGACTATGTGCAGAAATAAGAAATAATGATTAGATCAGTCTAGGCTATACATGCTTCCCATTGTATGAATTTTTGTGCTATAATATTTTTCCTTCCCCTTCTTTGAAATGCGATATTTGCACATCTCTTCTCAACTTTGCATTACTTATTCCTGTCATTTTGTATATATTAACCTGTTATATTTTCTATGCTTCATTTTTTCAGTTCTGAACCTGGAACACTATGAAGATGCAAGGGCTTTCTGCATATGGATATTTGTTTTGCCTATTGGTTTATTTAGGATCTAGATCACCGATGACTATGAGTCATATGTAAATATATTTTTATCATACCAAAAGTGTCTCGAACATATATTATATATGAAACCATGGATCAACTTCTTGTAATGCAATTATTGATTTTTAATATATATTATTTTTTCTTCTTTGCCATGTGTGTCTGGATGATTCTAGAAATATCAAATGTATATTGTTCAACATGTTATACTCCTAACCTCAAAATAAAATATTCAAATATTTATTTATTGGTTTATTGTTTGCAACGCATAAAAATGTTACCACAACACGAATCTAAACGTTGTAGTATCCTATGATGACGAGATAGTCACGGGCGGCACCAACACATGTAAGCGTTGTTGTATCTTATAAAAATCTGTTGCAGTTTACCAACACTTATTTATATGACTTACCAACATATGTATAAGTGTTGCAGTAGCCCACAGCAACGGCAGTATAGGCAACACATAATTATGTGTTGGTATAGACCATATCAACGCTTATATATATTTGTACCAACACATATATGCATTGCTAAAGGGGGGGTCATTTTGTAGTGAAATAGCCTACTCTATTAAGTACATTATAATTCATGTAAAATGAACAGATCGAAACGGCACCTAAGAGAAAAGCTAAATTAGGTAATATATTTCGCAAACTAAGGTATCTAACTTTTTATAGTAAAATCCTATGTAAAAAATAAATTATCCATGTCCACTTACAATTTTGACTAAGTGTGTTGGTATAGCTATTCAATCTAGGTTCTAACACTATCGACTAAACTACAAAGGTCAAACACACAACCAACATACACAATAAAGCTAAAACACGATAGAGATACAAACTCTCATTGACGGCTCTGATATTTTTACTAAGGTATCAAGAAACGTATAAGCTTTCCCTAATCCTCGCTTTACAAGCATATAAGATTTGTGAAGTGCTTATATTAGTTAAACCACTTTATGCCCCTGTTTTTTAACTTCTGGAAGCCAAACATTTGCTTCTCAACATACTTATATGATGATTGTTTTTATGAAAATCGTCTAAATCAACGTGAATGTAGAATTCGTCAAGCCATTGCAACGAGAGGAATATGTCGTTTCCTAAACCCTAAATCGTATAGACCTCTTCATCTTCCTCCGCACGCAAGCCACGTGATATTCAGCTTCTCACGACAGCTAGATTATGCAGGAATCCAAATTCTCATAAAAGCTCTTCAGGAAAAAGTTGTCTCAAACAAACCCTATATAATGCTTGCTTAAGGTTTTTCTAGTGATATGAGTGAGCATTAGACACATCTTACCTCTTGGTGCTTGTACACACCATTGTATTAGTTATACAGGAGGGGCTAATAACCTTGTGAGATCACACCAACTATATTTTTAATGTACATGTCACCATGTGCTTACAGGAATGAGGCCCATAGTGATTCAACCAAAAAATCGATAGTGAAGATGATGGAGAGCTTGGCCCTCGAGTGAGCTTTTCTTGCGTGGGGCTGCAACAAAGATTAGGAAGAAGGTTACATATTTTTCAACACCTTAGTAAAAATATCAGTCATCGATGGAAGTTTGTATCTCTATTGCTCTTGATCTTTCATATTTGTATTGTGTATCTTGGTTGTATGTTTACCTTCCTAGCTTAGTTGATAAACCGGTGGTTAGGTTTGAGCCTAGGCTCCTAAAAAACCAGCAAAATTGATGATATTGGTTTACTAGGCATCATTACGACACAACCAAATGGCACAAAACATTGTTGCCACTTTGAATCTTTTTCTAACTATTAGCTCTATTAGGAGTTCAAACGTGACCTTAGACTGTCACAAATAGATTGTCTAATTTATCTCCCTTCTAGACGTCATCGTTTCTGTCAAGTTTTATGCATGATTACACTATAGAAGGTGATGATTAAGATTTCCTCCAAAGAAGTCACGCAGAAAACGTGGATGTGCCATGTATGACTATAATCCCATGTTTTTCTGTATTAGAAGCTCTCAAGTAGCCAATATTTGAGCAATAATTAACTAAAATAACATCTTGTATTTGTGTGCTAGCACGAAGATTTGCAAAGCAACTTTAAGCACGGTGAAACTCAACCATGGCCAATCAAAGATAGGGTGTGTTTGGTTCAGCTTCAATAACATTCGTTAAAAAAAATCTGAAACCTCAATCAAACAGGTACACCAATAGAATATATTTATAAAAATCTACATATTTCTTTATTTTAATTTAGAATCACCTTCTACCCTAGATTTTTTATATTTTTGTCATCTATGTTACAAGTTGTCATACTCTTATAGAATCTATAATTGACAGTTATTTCAACCAAACAAATTCTAGTTTTTCATAATTGTCAGCTTACAGTTAGAATTAGATTTTCAGAAATGTACAGCTGAACCAAACAGACTCATAGTCGTCTAAAGAAATAATAGTTCACAAAAATAATATTACTCATTCACAATAATAAGATGAAGAAGAATAGCACCTAATAGATATATTTTAAAGCCAATTTATAAGACCTAGCTTCCTAGGTATTCCCACTGTCTTAGAGCATCTCCAAGAGAATCTTTACTTTTGACTATCTATTTGACTCTGTATTTATCTCTCCATAAAGATTAAACTCTATATATAATATCTCATTCCAACAGATTCTCCAACATGCAATTTAGCTTGACTAGCGAGAGTTGCTAGCCAAATTTGGCTAGTAAGAGAGTCAATTTAGAGAGCCGGATAATTTGACAAGTTAAATAACTAGTCTGTTGGAGAGCTATTTTGTTATTAAATAGCTAAAATTTAGCTTGATAAACTATTTAGCTAGTCTCTTAGAGATGCTCTTATTATGTAATGTGTGTAACGATATGTGGTTAAAAAACCAAGAACTATCAACACTAGTACTACTGTATTGATGTGCACATATCTAGAGAAAACATGTCTTATATTATGATACTTGAATAAAAAGTTATATATTAGGACAGATGGAGTACTGTTTAAGTGAAACTGTTCTCTTTAAATTTATTTCCTTTTAAAGCTTTTAAGGGAACAATTAATATGCAAGCATGTACTAGGTACAAGTGTGCAATCAAACTTTTTATTCCGTTAGATCTATATTCAACGGTAGATACAATTGTGGTTTGTTAGATGATTTTTATAAACTATATCATGTGGTGGTGGAAGGGTTTAAGTGCTAACTATGATATTATGTTGGATCTAGATCTGACGAAATAAAAAAACTACTTGCACGCTTGCACATAGTACCTACTTGCATATTAGTTGTTGCCAGCTTTTAAATGAAACATATTTAGATTTGTTGTGATTAATAGAATTACTTTACATGTAAAATAAAGCATTAACATTCCTAAAGGAAATTTCACAAGAAAACTCTGCGGCACCTAAACATGTCGATATGGCGCATTTAGGAGTTATAGGCTCTAAATTTTACACAATTTTATAGATCAGACTGAATTAGGACTAAGCTTTATTTCTATTTATTTTCAAAACTAGAAATAATTTAGAACCCTAACAAATTATAAAAAAACATTTAGATCGCGGTTCATTACCACATCTAGCCGTACAAGAGATTCTACTCAAATGCACGTTAGAGGCCCAGCTGTTCGAAAAAGAGCAGAAGATAGCCGAGGCCACACCACGAGAACATGGCACGACATTTCAGCCAAAATATTACCCAGATAAAGTATCATCAGTTTGATCATCCTCGTGAGTCGTGAGTCCTGAATTAACCAGACCCGATCTTGCAGCAATGCTGACGACATTGACATTAAAATGAGGACGGTTGATGCTACTTGTGTTACTAGTTGTTATACAGGCCTCACCGTTCCATAAACTAACCATTCTACTAGCCCTTCTCAGCTCAAAATAAAATTAATTCCGCTAATTATTAATTGATAGAGTTCCAAATACAATAGTAGCAGATATGATTGAATATATACACAACAACCAAAAACAGAAAACAAAAGGCTAGCTTTTTTCACCTTTTTCTCCAAAAAGTTCTCACACCACAATTTGTTTACAAGCATTAGCAAGACTATCCTTAGCTTGTACACGTGTAAGATCACCAAGGCTACCAACTCCAAAATGAGGGCATGTCCATGTCCTGATTAACAACAGTGCCTGTAGGCCCTCGCTGAGTAATCTGAGCCACGAACGGCGTCACTCCCTCAAAGCTCCCGGTCCATACTCCACAAGGCGTTGCTTTCCTGAGACAGGGGTTTGGTAAGCGCAATAGTCTCAAAGGTAAGAGAGGTAGGAGACGGACACGGAGGGGCGGAGGGCAACGACTGCTGAGCCTGTCACCTCAGCTGTTGTCTCCGCCTGCACTGCGCATATATACCCCTGCTGCCCCGCCCAAGCCGTGCTCTCAGACTGCATCATCCAACCAGAACCCGGGAGCAGAGCAGTGACAGGCGAACCAAGACACGCAGGGACAGGGAGACATGGGGCGAGGGCGAGCGCCGTGCTGCGCCAAGGTGGGGCTCAACAGGGGCTCCTGGACGCCGCAGGAGGACATGCGCCTCATCGCCTACATCCAGAAGCACGGCCACACCAACTGGCGCGCGCTGCCCAAGCAAGCAGGTAGGCTAGCTAGCTGCGCATGGCAAATGTGCACGGCGAGTTGCTGGAAGCAGAGGAGAGATGTGCAGTCACTCTCGGGGCGTTTGCTGACCATTCATGTTCATGTTGTCTGGATAGGTTTGCTGCGCTGTGGGAAGAGCTGCAGGCTGCGCTGGATCAACTACCTGCGGCCGGACCTCAAGCGCGGCAACTTCACCGACGAGGAGGAGGAGGCCATCATAAGGCTGCACGGGTTGCTCGGGAATAAGTAAGCGTTAAGCCGTCGATCGCTGCGACAGGATATCTGGCGATGGCCATCTGGGGTTCTTGCGTCGTAGGGGGTATTATAAAAGAGGCTGATGTCTGGAATAAATAAATTTGATCTATTTCAGATGGTCTAAGATCGCTGCCTGCCTGCCGGGGAGGACGGACAACGAGATCAAGAACGTGTGGAACACGCACCTGAAGAAGAAGGTGGCGCAGCGGGAGAAGAAGAAGGCCGGCGCGGGGAGCGGCGACGCCGGCACGCCCGCCACTGCGCCCTTGTCCTCGGCGACCTCCTCGACGACGACCCACAACAGCTCCGGGGGCAGCGACTCCGGCGACCAGTGCGGCACGAGCAGGGAGCCTGACGCGACCGACGTGTGCCCCCTCCAGCTAGAGGACATGGACGTCTCGGACATGCTGGTGGACGGCGCGCCCCCGGCGGCGCAGCCAATGCCGTCGCCGTCCTCCTCGTCCTCCCTGACGACGTGCGTCGGCGGCGTGGAGGAGCTGATCGAGCTGCCGGTGATCGACATCGAGCCGGAAATCTGGAGCATCATCGACGGCGAGAGCGCTGTGGCGCGCCATGGTGGCGATGCAGCCGCGCCATGTACGGGCACCGGCACCGCCGTCAGCACCAGCGAAGCAGAGGAAGCGGCGGCGAACGATTGGTGGCTGGAGAATTTGGAGAAGGAGCTGGGCCTGTGGGGCTACGCGGAGGAGGATACTCAGGCCCACCCTGACCTACTGGACCACTACACAGGTTTGAGCCCACTCTGCGCCCTGGAGGGGGACCCAGTCTCCACCTACTTCCAGACCGGGCCCGCCGCCGCGGAACCTGAGCTCCTGGTGGTCGTCGAACCATCTGCCGTTCTGCTATGACTATGAGCAACATGACGGACGGTCACAGCAACGAACATCCTGGTTCTTGGAGATGTTCGGTGGATCAAATTCGAGTAGTTTGTTTGATGCAGTGGCAGATTAATATCTCTACAGGCCAATTAGAATGCACATTCAGAACAGAACCGTCCAAAGAAAGCCTGTAGAGTGAAGGCTAGTACTCTCTTATTCTTAACAGTGTTTAACGCAGATACATACATACAGGCAGCTAGCTAGATGCTAGGGTTTGATTGGTAACCCTGCACTCCGGTCTCAAGACGGAGGAGGGCAACGAGGGAGTGCCGTCCGCCGTCGTGCTCGTGTTGCTTGGTTCGTGGCTTTGTGTGCAGTGTGCATATATAGAACATGACGTCACCGCGACGTAAGCGTGTGCTCACCTGAGAAGTCCTACCACTACCGACCATGTATGATGTCCTTTGTGAATCATCACCGGGCTCTGATTACGCTTTGGAAACCCTTTTGCTTTTGATAATGCGATGTAACCTTTTTTTTCTTCATCTCCTTTTCGTTCTTTGTTTGTTTTCTTCTTCATGTAGATTTGCCGGTCTAGCTTCTTTTTCGTTCTTGTGCAGTGTTAGTTACGTATAGCTAGGACAGTGAAAAGAAACCACATGTTACTCGATGATAGTGAATTGCCGAACTAAACTACCTAATCACACTACTCCCTGTCTCTATCCGTCCATGTGATTTAGTTGTTTTAGATTTATTGTAAATTAAACTATTTTAACTTTGACGAATAATATATACTAGGTATATGCCCGTGCGTTGCAACGGGTAATACTTATGCAGGCATAGGTCATTATTTAATGAGGTAATCAACCGGCAGGGTGACACTTGTGTATGTATAGATCATTGTTTAGTGACGTTATCAACCAAACTTCACGCGTCGGGTCGACATGCGAGGGAGGTGACATTGGGAGGTGGGCTCGGGGGGCGGGACATCGGGTATGTGGGACCGCGAATTGCGTCGGGAGGCAGATTGGAGGGCGTTAGGTGGATGGAGGCCGCGACATGTGGAACGTGGCGCGGTTAGAGCGAGAAGCAGGAAGAGGTGGAGGAGGCCGGGTGCGGACAGTTCTGCCAAAGTGGCCTTAGGCGAGTCGTGACTGCGTCTGCTACCCGGGATTGGCCTCGGATGAGTCATGATTGCGTCTGCTGCCCGGGCTTGGCCTCAGACGAGTCATGATTATGTCTCCCGCTCGAGGGTGGCCTCAGGCGAGTCGTGACTGCGTCTCCCGTGCGGGCTTGGCCTTGGGTGATTCGTGACAGCCTCTCCCGCCCGAGAGTGGTCTCGAGCGAGTCATGACTACGTATCCCACCGGAGGATGACCTCAAGCGAGTTGTGACTGATAGTCGCCTAGAGGGGGGGGGGTGAATAGGGCGAAACTGAAATTTACAAATATAAACACAACTACAAGCCGGGTTAGCGTTAGAAATATAAATGAGTCCGAGAGAGAGGGCGCAAAACAAATCCCAAGCGAATAAGCAAGAGAGACACGGAGATTTGTTTTACCGAGGTTCGGTTCTTGCAAACCTACTCCCCGTTGAGGAGGCCACAAAGGCCGGGTCTCTTTCAACCCTTCCCTCTCTCAAACGGTCCCTCGGACCGAGTGAGCTTCTCTTCTCTAATCAAAGCCGGGAACAAAAACTTCCCCGCAAGGGCCACCACACAATTGGTGCCTCTTGCCTTGATTACAATAGAGTGTGATCTCAAGAACAAGTGAGAAAGAAAAGAAGCAATCCAAGCGCAAGAGCTCAAATGAACACGGCAAATCACTCTCACTAGTCACTAGGGTTTTGTGTGGAATTGGAGAGGATTTGATCTCTTTGAATGTGTCTAGAATTGAATGCCTAGCTCTTGTAAGTGGTTGTGAAGTGGAAAACTTGGATGCAATGAATGGTGGGGTGGTTGGGGTATTTATAGCCCCAACCACCAAATGTGGCCGTTGCTGGGAGCTCTCTGTTCGATGGCGCACCGGACAGTCCGGTGCACACCGGACAGTCCGGTGCCCCCTGCCACGTCATCGTTGCCGTTGGATTCTGACCGTTGGAGCTCTGACATGTGGCCCCGCCTGGATGTCCGGTGTACACCGGACATGAACTGTTCATTGTCCGGTGCATCGGTATGGGCGCGCCTGCCGACTGCGCGCGCAGAGCGCGCATTAAATGCGCTTGCAGGTGACCGTTGGCGCGGAAGTAGCCGTTGCTCCGTGGTTCACCGGACAGTCCGGTGCACACCGGACAGTCCGGTGAATTTTAGCGGAGCGGCTGCCGCGCGAACCCGAGGCTGGCGAGTTCCGGAGGCCGCGGTTCGTTGGCGCACCGGACATGTCCGGTGCACACCGGACAGTCCGGTGAATTATAGCGCGCCGTCCTCCGCGAATTCCCGAGGGCGAAGGGTTGAAGTCGAAGTCCTCTGGCGAAGGGTAGAAGACGAAGTCTACGGGCGCACCGGACACTGTCCGGTGCACACCGGACAGTCCGGTGCCTCCAGCCAGAGGTGCCCTCGGTTGCCTTATTGCTCCTTTGTTGAATCCAACACTTGGTCTTTTTATTGGCTAGATGTGAACCTTTTGCACCTGTATAACTTATACACTAGAGCAAACTAGTCAGTCCAATATTTGTGTTGGGCAATTCAACCACCAAAATTATTTAGGAACTAGGTGTAAGCCTAATTCCCTTTCAATCTCCCCCTTTTTGGTGATTGATGCCAACACAAACCAAAGCAAATATAGAAGTGCATAATTGAACTAGTTTTCATAATGTAAGTGCAAAGGTTACTTGGAATTGAGCCAATATAACTACTTACAAGATATGCAAGGAATGTTTCTTTCTTATATAACATTTTGGACCACGTTTGCACCACATGTTTTGTTTTTGCAAATTCTTTTTGTAAATCCATTTCAAAGATCTTTTGCAAATAGTCAAAGGTACATGAATAAGAGTTTGCAAAGCATTTTCAAGATTTGAAATTGTCTCCCCCTATTTCAAATGCTTTTCCTTTGACTAAACAAAACTCCCCCTAAAAGAGATCCACCTCTTAGTGTTCAAGAGGGTTTTGATATACCATTTTTGAAATACTACTTTCTCCCCCTTTTGAACACAATAGGATACCAAATGATAAAGACTTTTGGAAAGCACTAAGTTTTTGAATTTGGTGGTGGTGGTGCGGTCCTTTTGCTTTGGGCTCATTTCTCCCCCTTTTTGGCATGAATCGCCAAAAACGGAATCATTAGAGCCCTCGAAGTAAGTTCCTCCCCTTTGGTCATAAGTAAATGAGTTAAGATTATACCAAAGACGAGGTCCGGTCCTTTTGCTTTTGAGCTTTTACTCTCTCCCCCAAGGATGAAGTCCTTTTCCTTGATGCTCATTTCTCCCCCAAAGAAGAGAGAGTTGCTCGGAGTGGTGGCGAAGTATGAGTTACGGAGTGGAAGCCTTTTTCTTCGCCGAAGACTCCAATTCCCTTTCAATATACCTATGACTTGGTTTGAAATAGACTTGAAAACACATTAGTCATAGCATATAAAAGAGATATGATCAAAGGTATTCAAATGAGCTATGTGTGCAAGCTTAGCAAAAGAAATTTCTAGAATCAAGAATATTGAGCTCATGCCTAAGTCTGGTAAAAGATTGTTCATCAAGTGGCTTGGTAAAGATATCGGCTAATTGATCTTTAGTATTAATGTAAGAAATCTCGATATCCCCCTTTTGTTGGTGATCCCTAAGAAAATGATACCGAATGGCTATGTGCTTAGTGCGGCTATGCTCGACGGGATTGTCGGCCATTTTGATTGCACTCTCATTATCACATAGCAAAGGGACTTTGGTTAATTTGTAACCGTAGTCCCGCAGGGTTTGCCTCATCCAAAGCAATTGCGCGCAACAATGTCCTGCGGCAATGTACTCGGCTTCGGCGGTGGAAAGAGCGACCGAATTTTGCTTCTTTGAAGCCCAAGACACCAAGGATCTTCCCAAGAACTGGCAAGTCCCTGATGTGCTCTTCCTATTAATTTTGCACCCCGCCCAATCGGCATCCGAATAACCAATCAAATCAAATGTGGATCCCCGAGGGTACCAAAGCCCAAACTTAGGGGTATAAGCCAAATATCTCAAGATTCGTTTTACGGCCGTAAGGTGGGATTCCTTAGGGTCGGATTGGAATCTTGCACACATGCAAACGGAAAGCATAATGTCCGGTCGAGATGCACATAAATAAAGCAATGAACCAATCATCGACCGGTATACCTTTTGATCCACGGACTTACCTCCCGTGTCGAGGTCGAGATGCCCATTTGTTCCCATGGGTGTCTTGATGGGCTTGGCATCCTTCATCCCAAACTTAGCGAGAATGTCTTGAGTGTACTTCGTTTGGCTAATGAAGGTGCCCTCTTGGAGTTGCTTGACTTGGAATCCTAGAAAATATTTCAACTCCCCCATCATCGACATCTCGAATTTCTGTGTCATGATCCTACTAAACTCTTCACATGTAGACTCGTTAGTAGACCCAAATATAATATCATCAACATAAATTTGGCATACAAACAAGTCATTTTCAAGAGTTTTAGTAAAGAGTGTAGGATCGGCCTTGCCGACTTTGAAGCCATTAGCAATAAGGAAATCTCTAAGGCATTCATACCATGCTCTTGGGGCTTGCTTGAGCCCATAAAGCGCCTTAGAGAGCCTATAGACATGATTAGGATACTCACTGTCTTCAAAGCCGGGAGGTTGCTCAACATAGACCTCTTCCTTGATCGGTCCATTGAGGAAGGCACTTTTCACGTCCATTTGATAGAGCTTAAAGCCATGGTGAGTAGCATAGGCCAATAATATGCGAATTGACTCAAGCCTAGCTACGGGTGCATAGGTTTCACCAAAATCCAAACCTTCGACTTGTGAATACCCTTTGGCCACGAGTCGAGCTTTGTTCCTTGTCACCACACCATGCTCATCTTGCTTGTTGCGGAAGACCCATTTGGTTCCTACAACATTTTGGTTAGGACGTGGAACTAAATGCCAGACCTCATTCCTCGTGAAATTGTTGAGCTCCTCTTGCATCGCCACCACCCAATCCGAATCTTGGAGAGCTTCCTCTACCTTGTGTGGCTCAATAGAGGAAACAAAAGAGTAATGTTCACAAAAATGAGCAACCCGAGATCGAGTAGTTACCCCCTTATGAATGTCGCCGAGGATGGTGTCGACGGGGTGATCTCGTTGGATTGCTTGGTGGACTCTTGGGTGTGGCGGTCTTGGTTCTTCCTCATCTTCCTTTTCTTGATTATTTTCATCTCCCCCTTGATTATTGCCATTATCTTGAGGTGGCTCATCTTCTTGATTTTGCCCTTCATCAACTTGAGCCTCATCCTCATTTTGAGTTGGTGGAGATGCTTGCATGGAGGAGGATGGTTGATCTTGTGTACTTGGAGGCTCTTCGGATTCCTTAGGACACACATCCCCGATGGACATGTTCCTTAGCGCGATGCATGGAGCCTGTTCTTCTCCTATCTCATCAAGATCAACTTGCTCTACTTGAGAGCCGTTAGTTTCATCAAACACAACGTCACATGAGACTTCAACTAGTCCAGTGGACTTGTTAAAGACCCTATATGCCCTTGTGTTTGAGTCATAACCAAGTAAAAAGCCTTCTACAGTTTTAGGAGCAAATTTAGATTTTCTACCTCTTTTAACAAGAATAAAGCATTTGCTACCAAAAACTCTAAAGTATGAAATGTTGGGCTTTTTACCGGTTAGGAGTTCATATGATGTCTTCTTGAGGATTCGGTGAAGATATAACCGGTTGATGGCGTAGCAGGCGGTGTTGACCGCTTCGGCCCAAAACCGGTCCGGTGTCTTGTACTCATTAAGCATGGTTCTTGCCATGTCCAAAAGAGTTCGATTCTTCCTCTCCACTACACCATTTTGTTGTGGCGTGTAGGGAGAAGAGAACTCATGCTTGATGCCCTCCTCCTCAAGGAAGCTTTCAATTTGAGAGTTCTTGAACTCCGTCCCGTTGTCGCTTCTTATTTTCTTGATCCTTAAGCCGAACTCATTTTGAGCTCGTCTCAAGAATCCCTTTAAGGTCTCTTGGGTTTGAGATTTTTCCTGTAAAAAGAATACCCAAGTGAAGCGAGAATAATCATCCACAATAACAAGACAATACTTACTCCCGCCGATGCTTATGTAAGCAATCGGGCCGAATAGATCCATGTGGAGTAGCTCAAGCGGCCTGTCGGTAGTCATGATGTTCTTGTGTGGATGATTGACTCCAACTTGCTTCCCTGCCTGGCATGCGCTACAAATCCTGTCTTTCTCAAAATGAACATTTGTTAATCCTAAAATGTGCTCTCCCTTTAGAAGCTTGTGAAGATTCTTCATCCCAACATGGGCTAGTCGACGATGCCAGAGCCAACCCATGTTAGTCTTAGCAATTAAGCAAGTGTCGAGTTTAGCTCTATCAAAATCTACCAAGTATAGCTGACCCTCTAACACTCCCTTAAATGCTATTGAATCATCACTTCTTCTAAAGACAGTGACACCAACATCAGTGAATAGACAGTTGTAGCCCATTTGACATAATTGAGAAACGGAAAGCAAGTTGTAATCTAAGGAATCTACAAGAAAAACATTGGAAATGGAATGGTCAGGAGATATAGCAATTTTACCAAGACCTTTGACCAAACCTTGATTTCCATCCCCGAATGTGATAGCTCGTTGGGGATCTTGGTTTTTCTCATATGAGGAGAACATTCTTTTCTCCCCGGTCATGTGGTTTGTGCACCCGCTGTCGAGTATCCAACTTGAGCCCCCGGATGCATAAACCTACAAAACAAATTTAGTTCTTGACTTTTGGTACCCAAACTGTTTTGGGTCCTTTGGCATTAGAAACAAGAACTTTGGGTACCCAAACACAAGTCTTGGAACCCTTGTGTTTGCCCCCAACAAATTTGGCAACTACCTTGCCGGATTTGCTAGTAAGCACATAAGATGCATCAAAAGTTTTAAATGAAATGGCATGATCATTTGATGCATCAGGAGTTTTCTTTCTAGGCAACTTGGCACGGGTTGGTTGCCTAGAGCTAGATGTCTCACCCTTATACATAAAAGCATGGTTAGGGCCAGAGTGAGACTTCCTAGAGTGAATTTTCCTAATTTTGCTCTCGGGATAACCGGCAGGGTACAAAATGTAACCTTCGTTATCCTGAGGCATGGGAGCCTTGCCCTTAACAAAGTTAGATAAGTTCTTTGGAGGGGCATTAAGTTTGACATTGTCTCCCCTTTGGAAGCCAATGCCATCCTTGATGCCAGGGCGTCTCCCATTATGGAGCATGCTTCTAGCCAATTTAAATTTTTCATTTTCTAAGTCATGCTCTCTAATCTTAGCATTTAGTTGAGCTATGTGATCATTTTGTTTTTTAATTAAGGCTAGGTGATCATGGATAGCATCAACATTAATATCTCTACATCTAGTACAAATGGAAATATGCTCAACATTAGATGTAGAGGGTTTGCAAGATTTTAGTTCAACAACCTTAGCATGCAACATATCATTTTTAGTTCTAAGGTCGGAAATAGTAGCATTGCAAACATCAAAATCCTTAGCCTTAGCAATTAGTTTCTCATTCTCATTTCTAAGGCTAGCAATGGAAACATTTAACTCATCAATCCTAGCAAGCAAATCAACATTATCATTTCTAGGATCAATGCAAACATGAGAATCTACCTTAGTAATTAATTTAGCATTTTCATTTCTAAGGTTGGCAATAGTGTCATGGCACATGCTTAGCTCACTAGATAATTTGTTACATTTTTCTACTTCTAGAGCATAAGCATTTTTAACCTTAACATGTTTCTTATTCTCCTTGATTAGGAAGTCCTCTTGGGAGTCCAAGAGATCATCCTTTTCATGGATGGCACTAATTAGTTCATTTAATTTTTCCTTTTGTTCCATGTTAAGGTTAGCAAAAAGAATGCGCAAGTTATCCTCCTCATTTTTATCATCATCCTCATCACTAGATGTTTCATATTTAGTGGAGGACCTTGATTTTACCTTCTTTTTGCCGTCCTTGGCCATGAGACACTTGTGGCCGACGTTGGGGAAGAGAAGGCCCTTGGTGACGGCGATGTTGGCGGCGTCCTCGTCGTCGGAGGAGTCGCTTGAGCTTTCGTCGGAGTCCCACTCCCGACAAACATGGGCATCGCCGCCCTTCTTCTTGTAATACTTCTTCTTCTCCTTTCTTCTTCCCTTCTTGTCGTCGCCCCTGTCACTGTCACTAGACATAGGACATTTTGCAATAAAGTGACCGGGCTTACCACACTTGTAGCAAACCTTCTTGGAACGGGGTTTGTAGTCCTTCCCCTTCCGTTGCTTGAGAATTTGCCGAAAGCTTTTGATGATTAGGGCCATCTCCTCGTTGTCGAGCTTGGAGGCGTCAATTGGTTGTCTACTTGGTGTAGACTCCTCCTTCTTCTCCTCCGTTGCCTTGAAGGCCACCGGTTGCACCTCGGAGGTGGAAGGCTCGTCAAGCTCGTTGATCTTCTTGGAGCCCTTAATCATGCATTCAAAACTCACAAAATTCCCGATAACTTCCTCGGGGGTCATTAGTGGATATCTAGGATTCCCACGAATTAATTGTACTTGAGTGGGGTTAAGGAAAATAAGAGCTCTTAGAATAACCTTAACCACTTCGTGGTCATCCCATTTTGTGCTCCCGAGGTTGCGCACTTGGTTCACCAAGGTCTTGAGCCGGTTGTACATGTCTTGTGGCTCCTCCCCTTGGCGAAGACGGAAGCGACCGAGCTCCCCCTCGATCATTTCCCGCTTGGTGATCTTGGTGAGTTCATCACCCTCGTGCGCCGTCTTGAGTAGGTCCCAAATCTCCTTGGCGTTCTTCAATCCTTGTACTTTGTTGTATTCCTCCTTGCTTAGGGAGGCAAGGAGGATGGTTGCGGCTTGGGAGTTGAAGTGCTCGATTTGGGCCACTTCGTCCGTGTCATAGTCCTCATCCCCTATTGATGGTACCTGTACACCATACTCAACAACATCCCATATTCTTTTGTGGAGAGAGGTTAGATGAAATCGCATCAAATTACTCCACATAGCATAATCTTCACCATTAAAAGTTGGTGGTTTGCCTAATGGGACGGAAAGTAAAGGTGTATGTTTAGGAATGCGAGGGTAGCGTAGGGGGATCTTACTATACTTCTTACGCTCTTGGCGTTTAGAAGTGACGGAGGGCGCATCGGAGTCGGAGGTTGATGTTGATGAAGTGTCGGTCTCGTAGTAGACCACCTTCCTCATCCTCTTGTGCTTGTCGCCTTTCCGATGCGGCTTGTGGGAAGAAGATTTTTCCTTCTTCTCTTTGTGGTGAGAAGAAGATTTCTTCTCCTTCCCTTTGTTGGAGGAGCTCTTCTTCTTCTCCCTCCTTTTGGTGCGGGACTCTTCCGATGAAGTGCTCCCGTAGCTTGTAGTGGGCTTTTCGCCGGTCTCCATCTCCTTCTTGGCGTGATCTCCCGACATCACTTCGAGCGGTTAGGCTCTAATGAAGCACCGGGTTCTGATACCAATTGATAGTCGCCTAGAGGGGGGGGGGGTGAATAGGGCGAAACTGAAATTTACAAATATAAACACAACTACAAGCCGGGTTAGCGTTAGAAATATAAATGAGTCCGAGAGAGAGGGCGCAAAACAAATCCCAAGCGAATAAGCAAGAGAGACACGGAGATTTGTTTTACCGAGGTTCGGTTCTTGCAAACCTACTCCCCGTTGAGGAGGCCACAAAGGCCGGGTCTCTTTCAACCCTTCCCTCTCTCAAACGGTCCCTCGGACCGAGTGAGCTTCTCTTCTCTAATCAAAGCCGGGAACAAAAACTTCCCCGCAAGGGCCACCACACAATTGGTGCCTCTTGCCTTGATTACAATAGAGTGTGATCTCAAGAACAAGTGAGAAAGAAAAGAAGCAATCCAAGCGCAAGAGCTCAAATGAACACGGCAAATCACTCTCACTAGTCACTAGGGTTTTGTGTGGAATTGGAGAGGATTTGATCTCTTTGAATGTGTCTAGAATTGAATGCCTAGCTCTTGTAAGTGGTTGTGAAGTGGAAAACTTGGATGCAATGAATGGTGGGGTGGTTGGGGTATTTATAGCCCCAACCACCAAATGTGGCCGTTGCTGGGAGCTCTCTGTTCGATGGCGCACCGGACAGTCCGGTGCACACCGGACAGTCCGGTGCCCCCTGCCACGTCATCGTTGCCGTTGGATTCTGACCGTTGGAGCTCTGACATGTGGCCCCGCCTGGATGTCCGGTGTACACCGGACATGAACTGTTCATTGTCCGGTGCATCGGTATGGGCGCGCCTGCCGACTGCGCGCGCAGAGCGCGCATTAAATGCGCTTGCAGGTGACCGTTGGCGCGGAAGTAGCCGTTGCTCCGTGGTTCACCGGACAGTCCGGTGCACACCGGACAGTCCGGTGAATTTTAGCGGAGCGGCTGCCGCGCGAACCCGAGGCTGGCGAGTTCCGGAGGCCGCGGTTCGTTGGCGCACCGGACATGTCCGGTGCACACCGGACAGTCCGGTGAATTATAGCGCGCCGTCCTCCGCGAATTCCCGAGGGCGAAGGGTTGAAGTCGAAGTCCTCTGGCGAAGGGTAGAAGACGAAGTCTACGGGCGCACCGGACACTGTCCGGTGCACACCGGACAGTCCGGTGCCTCCAGCCAGAGGTGCCCTCGGTTGCCTTATTGCTCCTTTGTTGAATCCAACACTTGGTCTTTTTATTGGCTAGATGTGAACCTTTTGCACCTGTATAACTTATACACTAGAGCAAACTAGTCAGTCCAATATTTGTGTTGGGCAATTCAACCACCAAAATTATTTAGGAACTAGGTGTAAGCCTAATTCCCTTTCAGTGACTACCTGTCTTGCCGGAGGTTGGCCTTGGGCCAGTCGTGACTGTCTATCCCACTCGCGGATGGCCTCGGGCGAGTCATTACTGCTTGTCCCACCCGCGGATGGCCTCAGGCGAGTTGTGACTATCTGTCCCACCTGAGGATGGCCACGGACGAGTCGTGACTACGTCTCCCGCTCGGGGTTGCCCTTGGGCGAGTCATGACTGTCTGTCCCACCCGAGGGTGGCCTCAGGCGAGTCGTGACTGACTGTCCAACCAGGGCTTGACCTCGGTTGAGTCGTGACTGCGTCTCCCGCTGGGGGTTAGCCTCGGGCGAGTCGTGACTGCCTGTCTCGCCCGAGAATGGCCTCAGGTGAGTCATGGCTGCCTGTCCCGCTCAGGCTTGGGCTCGGACGAGTCGTGATTGTGTCACCCGTCTGAGGGTGGCCTCGGGCGAGTTGTGACTGCCTCTCCCACCGGAGGATGGCCTTGGGCGAGTCGTGATTGCCTCTCCCTCCGAGGATGGCCTCGAGTGAATCGTAACCGCCTCTCCCACCCAGGGTTGCCCTCGAGCAAATCATTACTGCCTTTCCCGCCTGAGGTTGCCTCGGGCGAGTCGTTACTGCCAGTACCGCCCGGGGTTGTCCTCGGGCAAGTCGTGTCTGCTTGTCCCGCTCGAGGGTGGCCACGGGAGAGTCGTGGCTGCTTGTCCCACCTGGGCATGGTCTCGGGTGACTCGTGCCTATGTCTCCTGCCCAAGAGTGTCCTAGGACATGTCGTGACTGTTTGTCCCGTGTAGGCTTGGTCTCAAGCGAGTCGTCACTGCCTCTCCCACCAGAGAGTGGCCTCGGGCAAGTCGTGATTGCGTCTCTCGCCTGGGCTTGGCCTCGGGTGACTCGTGACTGCCTGTCCCATCTGGGCATGGCCTTGAGCAATTCATGACTGCGCCTCACGCCCAAAGGTGGCCTCGGGTGAGTCATGACTACGTCTCCTGCCCGGGCTTGGCCTCGGACGAGTCATGATTGTGTCTCCGGCCCGAGAGTGGCCTAGGAAGAGTCGTGACTGCCTGTCCTATTTTGGCTTTGCCTCGGGCGAGTCATAACTGCCCCCCGGGGGGTTGGCCTCAGGCGAGTTGTTACTGCCTCTCCCACACGATGGTGGTGGTGCACGCGGGGCCAGCGGAGGTAGGCCGATCGTGGGGGCGACGCGCTCATCTCCTCGAGGAAGCTATCACCGCAGGAGGAGAGGGAGACAAGGAGGCACTACATATTTGTGACATGTCTTTAATTGGATACACCAACAAAACAATTATAAATATTGCATAAAAAATAAAATACATGCAAACAATAACCGTGTAAATTTCAAACTCATATTTACCGTGTCATGGTCTAGGTTAAGTAAAACCCTTCATTCAACACTACATATTTGTGACATGTCTTTAATTGGATATAGCTCATCTATTTTAGTTTCAACATCACCGTCTCGCTTTAGAAAGTTGAACTGAAAAGCATTTTCTATGTGGACACGACCTCCAGATCGGCACTTTAGATGATCTTGAGATTTTATTAAATTTATGCAATAGTCTATCACATGTAAGTGTGTAAGTTGTTAAAAATACCAGAGTGGGTAAAAAAATTATACATACCAGGGTCACCAAATGAAAAACTAAGCATGAATTATCTCATCACCTAGATATCGTAGTTGAGGTTGAATGGAAACCAAAATGAGTTGAGTTGGCTAGTGGGTGGGAGCCTAGACATTCTGCTCAACATTCTGCTCAAGTCATCCAGGGTTCGATCCCTGAGCCTGGTTGCAATTTTTTTGCTGCGTACGGACAAATAACGGACGGGGGAGGGCAGAACGGGGTGGCAGCCTACCCCTTACATTCTTCATAGTAGTAGAGATATAAAGCACTGAATATTCATAAATGCAAACATGAAAGCGTATAACCTTGCATTTTATTATTTGAGAATGTAACCATGTTTTGAACAATAAATCTCTACAAGTTGGTGTTTCCAAACTCCCAAGTCTAGAAAGTTGCTAAAATGATATTACATCAGTAACGTACCAGATGATTCAATACACCTTGATCGGACTATCTTTCACATGCTTCATTACCCTGCAAGAAACCATTCCAGAACAAGGCTTATCAGGCACGCAAATCCACTTACCAAGCCGTCACTATATTGTACAATTACAGCATTCCAGTTTCCACTGGTCAGAGATTCCAGCTGCCATAATTCCACATCATTATATTGCAGAAACCATCCTGTTTGCTAATTACTTTGCTCTGCTGGGCACAATTTCAGCTACATATGCTAGGCATTACCAGACAGTACGACAAATTGATCGTATACTCTAGAAAGCTCTAATTTTGATTTCGGATTCTTTGTGCACATCTGAAAGTCGCCTAGAGGGGGGGTGAATAGGGCGAAACTGAAATTTACAAATATAAACACAACTACAAGCCGGGTTAGCGTTAGAAATAAAGAAACGAGTCCGAGAGAGAGGGCGCAAAACAAATCGCAAGCAAATGAAGAGTGTGACACGCGGATTTGTTTTACCGAGGTTCGGTTCTTGCAAACCTACTCCCCGTTGAGGAGGCCACAAAGGCCGGGTCTCTTTCAACCCTTCCCTCTCTCAAACGATCCCACAGATCGAGTGAGCTTTCTCTTCTCAATCACTTGGAACACAAAGTTCCCACAAGGACCACCACAAGTTTGGTGTCTCTTGCCTCAATTACAAGTGAGTTTGATTGCAATGAAAGAATCAAGAAGGAAGAAAGCAATCCAAGCGCAAGAGCTCGAAAGAACACAAGCAAATCACTCTCTCTAATCACTATGGCGTTGTGTGGAATTTGGAGAGGATTTGATCTCTTTGGTGTGTCTAGAATTGAATGCTAGAGCTCTTGTAGTAGTTGGGAAGTGGAAAACTTGGATGCAATGAATGGTGGGGTGGTTGGGGTATTTATAGCCCCAACCACCAAAAGTGGCCGTTGGGAGGCTGTCTGTTCGATGGCGCACCGGACAGTCCGGTGCACACCGGACATGTCCGGTGCCCCCGCCACGTCATCACTGCCATTGGATTCTGACCGTTGGAGCTTCTGACTTCTGGGCCCGCCTTGATGTCCGGTGCGCCAGTATGGGCGCGCGCTGCGCGCGCATTTAATGCGCCGCAGGTAGCCGTTGGCGCGGAGATAGCCGTTGGCGCGGAGACAGTCCGGTGCACACCGGACATGTCCGGTGAATTATAGCGGACTAGCCGTTGGAGATTCCCGAAGCTGGCGAGTTCCTGAGGCCGCTCCTCCTTTGCGCACCGGACACTGTCCAGTGTACACCGGACAGTCCGGTGAATTATAGCGCGAGTGCCTCTGGAAATTCCCGAAGGTGGCGAGTTCGAGTTGGAGTCCTCTGGTGCACCGGACACTGTCCGGTGGTGCACCGGACACTGTCCGGTGTACACCGGACAGTCCGGTGCTCCCAGACCAGAGGGCCTTCGGTTGCCACTTTGCCCCTTTGTTGAATCCAAAACTTGATCTTTTTATTGGCTGAGTGTGAACCTTTTACACCTGTATAATCTACACACTTGGGCAAACTAGTTAGTCCAATTATTTGTGTTGGGCAATTCAATCACCAAAATTAATTAGGGACTAGGTGTAAGCCTAATTCCCTTTCAATCTCCCCCTTTTTGGTGATTGATGCCAACACAAACCAAAGCAAATATAGAAGTGCATAATTGAACTAGTTTGCATAATGTAAGTGTAAAGGTTGCTTGAAATTGAGCCAATATAAATACTTACAAGATATGCATGGATCGTTTCTTTCTTATTTAACATTTTGGACCACGTTTGCACCATATGTTTTGTTTTTGCAAACTCTTTTGTAAATCCTTTTCAAAGTTCTTTTGCAAATAGTCAAAGGCAAATGAATAAGATTTTGCAAAGCATTTTCAAGATTTGAGATTTTCTCCCCCTGTTTCAAATGCTTCTCCTTTGACTAAACAAAACTCCCCCTAAATGAGATCCTCCTCTTAGTGTTCAAGAGGGTTTTGATATATCCTTTTTGAAATACTACTTTCTCCCCCTTTTGAACACAATAGGATATCAATTGATAATATTTTTTTTGAAGACACAAAGTTTTTGAAATAGGTGGTGGTGCGGTCCTTTTGCTTTGGGCTCTTACTCTCTCCCCCTTTGGCATGAATCGCCAAAAACGGAATCATTAGAGCCCTCGAAGCACTATCTTCCCCTTTGGTCATAAATAAATGAGTTAAGATTATACCAAAGACGAAGTCCTTTTGCTCTCTCCCCCAAGGATGGAGAGTCTCTTGGAGCGACGGTGAAGGATGAGTTACGGAGTGGAAGCCTTTGTCTTCGCCGAAGACTCCAATTCCCTTTCAATACACCTATGACTTGGTTTGAAATAGACTTGAAGACACATTAGTCATAGCATATGAAAGAGATATGATCAAAGGTATATAAATGAGCGATGTGTGCAAATTAGCAAAAGAAATTGCGCGAATCAAGAATATTGAGCTCATGCCTAAGTTTGTTAAAAGTTTGTTCATCAAGAGGCTTGGTAAAGATATCGGCTAATTGATCTTTAGTATTAATGTAAGAAATCTCGATATCTCCCTTTTGTTGGTGATCCCTAAGAAAATGATACCGAATGGCTATGTGCTTAGTGCGACTATGCTCGACGGGATTGTCGGCCATTTTGATTGCACTCTCATTATCACATAGCAAAGGGACTTTGGTTAATTTGTAACCGCAGTCCCGCAGGGTTTGCCTCATCCAAAGCAATTGCGCGCAACAATGGCCTGCGGCAATGTACTCGGCTTCGGCGGTAGAAAGAGCGACCGAATTTTGCTTCTTTGAAGCCCAAGACACCAAGGATCTTCCCAAGAACTGGCAAGTCCCCGATGTGCTCTTCCTATTGATTTTGCACCCCGCCCAATCGGCATCCGAATAACCAATTAAATCAAACGTGGATCCCCTAGGATACCAAAGCCCAAACTTAGGAGTATAAGCCAAATATCTCAAGATTCGTTTTACGGTCGTAAGGTGAGCTTCCTTAGGGTCGGCTTGGAATCTTGCACACATGCATACGGAAAGCATAATATCCGGTCGAGATGCACATAAATAGAGTAAAGAACCTATCATCGACCGGTATACCTTTTGATCCACGGACTTACCTCCCGTGTCGAGATCGAGATGCCCATTAGTTCCCATGGGTGTCTTGATGGGCTTGGCATCCTTCATCCCAAACTTGTTGAGAATGTCTTGTGTATACTTCGTTTGGCTAATGAAGGTGCCCTCTTGGAGTTGCTTCACTTGAAATCCTAGAAAATACTTCAACTCCCCCATCATTGACATCTCGAATTTCTGTGTCATGATCCTACTAAATTCCTCACAAGTAGATTCATTAGTAGACCCAAATATGATATCATCAACATAAATTTGGCATACAAACAAATCATTCTCAAGAGTTTTAGTGAATAGAGTAGGATCGGCTTTACCGACTTTGAAGCCATTAGCAATAAGGAAATCTCTAAGGCATTCATACCATGCTCTTGGGGCTTGCTTAAGCCCATAAAGCGCCTTAGAGAGCTTATAGACATGATTAGGGTACTCACTGTCTTCAAAGCCGGGAGGTTGCTCAACATAGACCTCTTCCTTGATTGGTCCATTGAAGAAGGCACTTTTCACGTCCATTTGATAAAGCTTAAAGCCATGGTAAGTAGCATAGGCTAATAATATGCGAATTGACTCAAGCCTAGCTACGGGTGCATAGGTTTCACCGAAATCCAAACCTTCGACTTGGGAGTATCCCTTGGCCACAAGTCGAGCTTTGTTCCTTGTCACCACACCATGCTCATCTTGCTTGTTACGGAAGACCCATTTGGTTCCTACAACATTTTGATTAGGACGTGGAACTAAATGCCATACCTCATTCCTGGTGAAGTTGTTGAGCTCCTCTTGCATCGCCACCACCCAATCCGAATCTAGGAGTGCTTCCTCTACCCTGTGTGGCTCAATAGAGGAAACAAACGAGTAATGTTCACAAAAATGGGCAACACGAGATCGAGTAGTTACCCCCTTATGAATGTCGCCGAGGATGGTGTCGACGGGGTGATCTCGTTGAATTGCTTGGTGGACTCTTGGGTGTGGCGGCCTTTGTTCCTCATCCTCCTTGTCTTCCTCATTTGTATCTCCCTCTTGATCAATGCCATCATCTTGAGGTGGCTCATTTGCTTGATCTTCTACTTCATCAACTTGAGCTTCATCCTCATTTTGAGTCGGTGGAGATGCTTGCATGGAGGAGGATGGTTGATCTTGTGCATTTGGAGGCTCTTCGGATTCCTTAGGACATACATCCCCAATGGACATGTTCCTTAGCGCGATGCATGGAGCCTCTTCTTCACCTATCTCATCAAGATCAACTTGCTCTACTTGAGAGCCGTTAGTCTCATCAAACACAACGTCACATGAGACTTCAACTAGTCCAGTGGACTTGTTAAAGACCCTATATGCCCTTGTGTTTGAATCATAACCAAGTAAAAAGCCTTCTACAGTCTTAGGAGCAAATTTAGATTTTCTACCTCTTTTAACGAGTATAAAGCATTTGCTACCAAAGACTCTAAAATATGAAATATTGGGCTTTTTACCGGTTAGGAGTTCATATGATGTCTTCTTGAGGATTCGGTGTAGATACAACCGGTTGATGGCGTAGCAAGCGGTGTTGACCGCCTCAGCCCAAAACCGATCCGAAGTCTTGTATTCATCAAGCATGGTTCTTGCCATGTCCAATAGAGTTCTATTCTTCCTCTCCACTACACCATTTTGTTGAGGTGTGTAGGGAGAAGAGAACTCATGCTTGATGCCCTCTTCCTCAAGGAAGCCTTCGATTTGAGAGTTCTTAAACTCTGTTCCGTTGTCGCTTCTTATTTTCTTGATCCTTAAGCCGAACTCATTTTGAGCCCGTCTCAAGAATCCCTTTAAGGTTTCTTGGGTTTGAGATTTTTCCTGTAAAAAGAATACCCAAGTGAAGCGAGAATAATCATCCACAATAACTAGACAGTACTTACTCCCGCCGATGCTTATGTAAGCGATCGGGCCGAAAAGATCCATGTGTAGGAGCTCCAGTGGCCTGTCGGTCGTCATTATGTTCTTATGCGGATGATGAGTGCCAACTTGCTTTCCTGCTTGGCATGCGCTACAAATCCTGTCTTTCTCAAAATGAACATTTGTTAGTCCTAAAATGTGTTCTCCCTTTAGAAGCTTATGAAGATTCTTCATCCCAACATGAGCTAGTCGGCGGTGCCAGAGCCAACCCATGTTAGTCTTAGCAATTAAGCAAGTGTCGAGTTCAGCTCTATTAAAATCTACCAAGTATAGCTGACCCTCTAACACTCCCTTAAATGCTATTGAATCATCACTTCTTCTAAAGACAGTGACACCTACATCAGTAAATAGACAGTTGTAGCCCATTTGACATAATTGGGAAACAGAAAGCAAGTTGTAATCTAATGAGTCTACAAGAAAAACATTGGAAATGGAATGGTCAGGAGATATAGCTATTTTACCAAGACCTTTGACCAAACCTTGATTTCCATCCCCGAATGTGATAGCTCGTTGGGGATCTTGGTTTTTCTCGTAGGAGGAGAACATCTTCTTCTCCCCTGTCATGTGGTTCGTGCACCCGCTGTCGAGTATCCAACTTGAGCCCCCGGATGCATAAACCTACAAAACAAGTTTAGTTCTTGACTTTAGGTACCCAAATGGTTTTAGGTCCTTTGGCATTAGACACAAGAACTTTGGGTACCCAAACACAAGTCTTTGAACCCTTGTGCTTGCCCCCAACATATTTGGCAACTACTTTGCCGGATTTGTTAGTCAACACATAAGATGCATCAAAGGTTTTAAATGAAATGCTTTGTTCATTTGATGCACTAGGAATTTTCTTCTTAGGCAACTTAGCACGGGTTGGTTACCTAGAGCTAGATGTCTCACTCTTATACATAAAAGCATGGTTAGAACCAGAGTGAGACTTCCTAGAATGAATTTTCTTAATTTTGTCCTCGGGATAACCGGCAGGGTATAAAATGTAACCCTCGTTATCCTGAGGCATGGGAGCCTTGCCCTTAACAAAGTTGGACAATCTTTTAGGAGGGGCACTAATTTTGACATTGTCTCCCCTTTGGAAGCCAATGCCATCCTTGATGCCCGGGCGTCTCCCATTATAAAGCATGCTACGAGCAAATTTAAATTTCTCATTTTCTAAGTTGTGCTCGGCAATTTTAGCATCTAGTTTTGCTATATGATCATTTTGTTGTTTAATTAAAGCCATATGATCATGAATAGCATTAACATCAACATCTCTACATCTAGTACAAATAGTGACATGCTCAATGGTAGATGTAGATGGTTTGCAAGAATTGAGTTCAACAATCTTAGCATGAAGAATATCATTTTTATCTCTAAGATCGGAAATTGTAACTTTGCAAACATCAAAATCTTTAGCCTTAGCAATTAAATTTTCATTTTCTACTCTAAGGCTAGCAAGAGAGATGTTTAATTCTTCAATCCTAGCAAGCAACTCATCATTATTATCTCTAGGATTGGAAGTTGAAACATTGCAAACATGTGAATCAACCTTAGCATTTAAACTAGCATTTTCATTCCTAAGGTTGTCAATCATCTTACGGCAAGTGCTTAGCTCACTAGATAATTTTTCACATTTTTCTACTTCTAGAGCATAAGCATTTTTAACCTTAACATGTTTCTTGTTTTCTTTAATTAGACAGTCCTCTTGGGAATCCAAAAGGTCATCCTTTTCATGAATAGCACTAATTAGTTCATTTAATTTTTCTTTTTGTTCCATGTTAAGATTGGCAAAAAGGGTACGCAAGTTATCCTCCTCATCACTAGCATTTTCATCACTAGAGGTTTCATATTTAGTGGAGGATCTTGATTTTACCTTCTTCCTTTTGCCGTCCTTTGCCATGAGGCACTTGTGGCCGACGTTGGGGAAGAGAAGTCCCTTGGTGACGGCGATGTTGGCGGCGTCCTCGTCGTCGGAGGGGTCGCTAGAGCTTTCGTCGGAGTCCCACTCCCGACAAACATGGGCATCGCCGCCCTTCTTTTTGTAGTACCTCTTCTTCTCCTTTCTTCTCCCTTTCTTGTCGTCGCCCCTGTCACTGTCACTTGATAATGGACATTTAGCAATGAAGTGACCGGGCTTACCACACTTGTAGCAAACTTTCTTGGAGCGGGACTTGTAGTCTTTCCCTCTCCTTTGCTTGAGGATTTGGCGGAAGCTCTTGATGACGAGCGCCATTTCCTCATTGTCAAGCTTGGAGGCATCTATTGGTTGTCAACTTGGTGTAGACTCCTCCTTCTTGTCCTCTGTTGCCTTGAATGCGACGGGTTGAGCTTCGGATGTGGAGGGATCATCAAGCTCGTTGATCTTCCTCGAGCCTTCGATCATGCACTCAAAACTTACAAAATGCCCGATTACTTCCTCGGGGGTCATTTTAGTATATCTAGGATTACCACGAATTAATTGAACTTGAGTAGGGTTAAGGAAAATAAGAGATCTTAGAATAACCTTAACCACTTCGTGGTCATCCCACTTTACGCTCCCGAGGTTGCGCACTTGGTTCACCAAGGTCTTGAGCCGGTTGTACATGTGTTGTGGCTCCTCCCCTTTGCGAAGCCGGAACCGACCGAGCTCCCCCTCGATCGTTTCCCGCTTGGTGATCTTGGTGAGCTCGTCTCCCTCGTGCGCGGTTTTGAGCACATCCCAAACCTCCTTGGCACTCTTCAACCCTTGTACTTTGTTATACTCCTCTCTACTTAGTGAGGCGAGGAGTATCGTTGTCGCTTGAGAGTTGAAGTGCTCGATTTGGGCCACCTCATCCTCATCATAGTCTTTATCCCCTACCGACGGTACCTGTGCACCAAACTCAACAACATCCCATATACTTTTGTGGAGTGAGGTTAGATGAAATCGCATTAAATCACTCCACCTAGCATAATCTTCACCATCAAAAGTTGGTGGTTTGCCTAATGGGACGGAAAGTAGAGGTGCATGTTTAGAAATGCGAGAATAGTGTAGGGGGATCTTACTAAACTTCTTACGCTCTTGGCGTTTAGAAGTTACGGAGGGCGCATCGGAGTCGGAGGTCGATGTTGATGAAGTGTCGGTCTCGTAGTAGACCACTTTCCTCATCCTCTTTTGCTTGTCCCCGCTTCGATGCGGCTTGTGGGAAGAAGATTTTTCCTTCTTCTCTTTGTGGTGAGAAGAAGATTTCTTCTCCTTCCCTTTGTTGGAGGAGCTCTTCTTCTTCTCCCTCCTTTTGGTGCGGGACTCTTCCGATGAAGTGCTCCCGTGGCTTGTAGTGGGCTTTTCGCCGGTCTCCATCTCCTTCTTGGCGTGATCTCCCGACATCACTTCGAGCGGTTAGGCTCTAATGAAGCACCGGGCTCTGATACCAATTGAAAGTCGCCTAGAGGGGGGGTGAATAGGGCGAAACTGAAATTTACAAATATAAACACAACTACAAGCCGGGTTAGCGTTAGAAATAAAGAAACGAGTCCGAGAGAGAGGGCGCAAAACAAATCGCAAGCAAATGAAGAGTGTGACACGCGGATTTGTTTTACCGAGGTTCGGTTCTTGCAAACCTACTCCCCGTTGAGGAGGCCACAAAGGCCGGGTCTCTTTCAACCCTTCCCTCTCTCAAACGATCCCACGGATCGAGTGAGCTTTCTCTTCTCAATCACTTGGAACACAAAGTTCCCACAAGGACCACCACAAGTTTGGTGTCTCTTGCCTCAATTACAAGTGAGTTTGATTACAATGAAAGAATCAAGAAGGAAGAAAGCAATCCAAGCGCAAGAGCTCGAAAGAACACAAGCAAATCACTCTCTCTAATCACTATGGCGTTGTGTGGAATTTGGAGAGGATTTGATCTCTTTGGTGTGTCTAGAATTGAATGCTAGAGCTCTTGTAGTAGTTGGGAAGTGGAAAACTTGGATGCAATGAATGGTGGGGTGGTTGGGGTATTTATAGCCCCAACCACCAAAAGTGGCCGTTGGGAGGCTGTCTGTTCGATGGCGTACCGGACAGTCCGGTGCACACCGGACATGTCCGGTGCCCCCGTCACGTCATCACTGCCGTTGGATTCTGACCGTTGGAGCTTCTGACTTCTGGGCCCGCCTTGATGTCCGGTGCACACCGGACATGTACTGTTCCTTGTCCGGTGCGCCAGTATGGGCGCGCCTGACTTCTGCGCGCGCTGCGCGCGCATTTAATGCGTCGCAGGTAGCCGTTGGCGCGGAGACAGTCCGGTGCACACCGGACATGTCCGGTGAATTATAGCGGACTAGCCGTTGGAGATTCCCGAAGCTGGCGAGTTCCTGAGGCCGCTCCTCCTTGGCGCACCGGACACTGTCCGGTGTACACCGGACAGTCCGGTGAATTATAGCGCGAGTGCCTCTGGAAATTCCCGAAGGTGGCGAGTTCGAGTTGGAGTCCTCTGGTGCACCGGACACTGTCCGGTGGTGCACCGGACACTGTCCGGTGTACACCGGACAGTCCGGTGCTCCCAGACCAGAGGGCCTTCGGTTGCCACTTTGCCCCTTTGTTGAATCCAAAACTTGATCTTTTTATTGGCTGAGTGTGAACCTTTTACACCTGTATAATCTACACACTTGGGCAAACTAGTTAGTCCAATTATTTGTGTTGGGCAATTCAATCACCAAAATTAATTAGGGACTAGGTGTAAGCCTAATTCCCTTTCAACATCCAAGATTGCATAGCATCTTTGCGTCACTTCTGCATTATTTCATTGAATAGGAGCTTGAAGTTTGCACGACTCTCCACCTCCTCCCCCAATTCACCCCGCACAAAGTTATTTACACCAGCATGAAGCACCCAGAGAATAGAAACTCCAGTCATAATACCTCCGCCAACGAAGACAAAGAAACAGGAAAGAATAATAGCGACTTACCGACGCTCGTGCCCCGTCGCCTCGGGCCTGGCGGCGGTCTTGCTCCCGGTGGATGGCATCGAGTGTGGCGAGCAGCTTCTTGCCGCGGTCAGGGAGGCGTTCGGACATGCCTCCGGTGAGCATGACCTGGATGCGCTGCGCCTTCTCCCGCAGCGGCTCATCCGAGAGCTGCGGCGACATAACCTCGGCATCATCCCTCCCCGCCACCTCCTTTTCTTTGTCACCTGACCCCGCCTCGCCGCAGTGGAGCTTCTCTGGCGAGGCCGCAACCATCGGCATTCACCTGCTGCGCGGGGGCGGAGGCGAAGAGACGAAAGGGGCAGGACCGCAAGAGTCCTTTGGCGGGGGTAGTTAGCCGTGCGTGCGCAAGGAGCGGCATGACAGTGGGTTGTGCGAGCGGCAACCGCGCGCGTAGGGAGCGGCAATAGCGGCGGGAGGCCGGGCGGGCGCGACGTGCGCAACGTGCGCGACCCACGGGAGGTGGGCGGGGAATCGCGGCTGGGTGGGGGCGGGCGTGCGCGAGGTCCGCGGGAGGTAGCGATAGGGATCCGCGGCGGCGGTTGTTTGCCGGGAGGCCGGGCGGGCGCGACGTGCGCGAGGCGGCTGGAACCTCGGCGGGGCAGTTAGCCGTGCGCGCGCAGGATTCGCGGGAGGCAGGGGCGAGCGGGGGCAGTCTACACATGGCTCTTAATATTTGTAGAGATATATATATATATGGTTAAATTATTTTTGAACTAAAAGAATTATATATTATTGTAGTTTAAGTGATGATTAATTTAGTAACTTTACTTTTATGCTATAAAATCTTATGAAAACATTCAGTATAACCGATTAAAGTTAACGATGATTGACTTAGGATAAATATAATGATTAAATCATGTGGATGGAGTGACTACGAGACAATTGACCTGAACGTATATGGTTTCGTATATTTTCAGACTAATCTCTACTAACTATTAAGAAGTTAACGTAGACCACGCCGTGCCCCTGCCTCCCCTTATCTCGCGTCGCATGCACCAACCTCCCGCTGCATGCCAGCCACACAAGCTGCTGCATACAAGCATGCAAGCCGCCGCAAAACCTGCTGCATGCAAGCATCTGCATGGTTGTTGCATGCAACTATGCAAGCCGCAGAACCTGCTGCATGCAAGCATCGTGTCTCCCTCCACTCATGAAGCGTCGTGGAAATTGAGGGGATGTCCTGGTGGCTGGCTGTTGTCCGTCTGTCCCTCTGTTGCAAGCCTGCAGTGCTGCTGTCCGCATGTCCCTCTGCTGCAAGCCTGCAGTGCTGCTCAGTTGTTGTCGGCTCGATCGGTTCCCCTACCTGGGCAGGGCTAGCCAGCTAGCCCTATGGACTCGAGGCCCGGTTCGCAATCTTACTCTTACCCGCTGGGCGCAGCCGCTGGTAGCATCGTACAATCTACAATTTCCTGTTCGAGAATAAAATTAGCTAGACAAAAACCACAAATCCAACAACATCTAATATGTACTCGCAGAAAAACAATTAGCCATATATACTTTTTAATTTAGGTCATCAACCACTATGCACTAAGGAACACTATGCAAGCACTGACGGGGCTGGACGGGAGGAACCTACGAGGCGCCACCCATCGTGTTTTCTCTGAGGCTCTGCGATCGTCGTTGTCTTGTTGCATGCACTAAGGCTGAACGCGTTGCTGCTCCTTTGCCTGTGCGTGTTCCCCTCCCCGGCGCGGTCGCAGAACACGACCATGGCCACAGCCGCACCGGCGTCCGTCGAGGGGTTCAACTGCACCGCCAACCGCACGTATCCATGATAGGCGTACGCGCTCTACCGCGCCGGCTTCGCGGGTATGCCGCTCGATCTCGCAGCCATCGGTGACTCGTCACCTACGTCATGCAGCCCGGGGACACATACGTGTCCGTTGCCGCCGCCTTCTCCGTCGCCTATCCACGGTGAAAGACACGATGCGGCGGCCGCCTGTGCATGCACTGAGGCTGAGCGCGCTGCTGCTGCTCCTCTGCCTGTGCGCGTTCCCTGCCCCAGCGTGGTCGTAGAACACGACTACGGCCAAATTTATTCAACTAGATGGAGCCGAAGGCTGAAGGTACGACTGATGATAAAACAATATATGATTTATGCATGAATATGTGCTTCAGCTTGTGCAACATAAGACAAGTTAGAAATTTAACTATCTACGTGCGGTTATTAATGTCTTAGAAATTTTAACTCTCGTGGCAACGCAGGGCACATATCTAGTTAAAATTTAAGAGGTGTGCTAAGGTGGACGCCAATCAATAATGAGCTAGTGTTCACTTTCCCTCAGATGTTTACATGATGTCTGCTGTCTGCACAGTACAAGACTGTCACGGCATAGTATGTACTATATCAACTACAGTAATAAAACTAATACCTTTATTTTAAATTATAAAATATTTTAGCCTTTTCAGATATACTATATTTATTATATATCTAAGTATAGTGTATATTTAATTGCATGTTGTATTTAGGAAGAAAATAGAACGTGTTAGACTGTGTCCAGCTCTCCATCATATTCACTATTTTAAACTTTATTATATAAATAATATAGCTTAAAATGCAAAAAAAATGTTTTGTATTTATATGTACACTAGCTGAACACGACCTTGCACTTTAGAATAAAGGGTGCAATATATATAGTGTGTATTTGGTTTAATTTTTGGTTTAGGTTTTTACCACTAAAAGTCAAAAGTCAAAGCAAAGAGTTGAATTCAGAAAACAACTTTTTTATAAAAGTCAATTTTCTCGTGGTGTAAAATTAAAACCACCTCTAGGTTTGTTTTGATGAAACTATAAAAATATATATGTAAGGTTTCTACCAATTGATTTTTACCTTTTTAACAACTCACAATTCACAATAGTTTTTTTTCACGGCTTACCGGCTACGACAGTTTTTTTATCACCACAGTTCAACTAAACAAACCTACCGTGCTAATCCTCACCCTGAGCCCAGCCACAAGGCACACAATAGAGATAGAGTGCGGCGCAACAGCAACACCGCTTGCTATTTTCTTCTGTTGAGTCGGCTACAGCGCTGATAGGGTTCTTTAATAAGGGGGTGTTTGAATGCACTAAAGCTAATAGTTAGTGGCTAAAATTAGTTGAGACATTTAAACACCCTAGCTAATAGTTTAGATATTAGCTATTTTTGGTAAATTTAGTTAATAGTTAGGTAGCTATTTGTTAGCTAGCTAATTCCACTAGCAATTTTTAGTCAACTAAGTATTAGTTTTAGTGTATTCAAACGCCCCCTAAATCAGGACTTCATGTGATTGGACAGGCGTGCGTGGTCAAATAATATAGCAGTAGAGAAGTCTCGAAGGGCATAGAGCTAACTAAATTATCATTTAAAGTGTCATTTATATAAATTACTTTATATTAATTGTATTCCAGAGAGCCATCTCTAGCGCGAAACGCAGAATAAAAAATGTCTGTATTTAGATAACCATTTGAATAAACTGTTAAAACGTGTTTTTTATAAAAACCTCTATTTATATAAATTAGGAATAATAAGAGAGCTTATTGGGGTTGCTCTTATAGGTCTTATTTGCATTATTTGTTGGCCCGAATGATCTCTAAGGCCTACTTTGGCACCAACATAGCGATGACGTGGATGGTTCGATAGCATATCGGATTGTATGACTGTTCATTTGATTCATCAGAGGTAACTTACGAGAACAAACTAAAAAGGTCTAATTGTGCACCGAACCGTCAATGTAGGAGGTTTGGTACACCCACAGTCTGTGCAGATTTTCCCCATTTTACTCTAACGGTTATGTGGGGTGGTTTGGGCTACAAATACACTCAATCAGCATTCAAGATACACAAAAGCTACATCAAAAATCCATACACTTATTGTAACTACTCTAAAACATTCAAAGCCTCTCAAGTGCTACATTGAGTGGAATTGAGCTAGAAAATCTTAGTGCCTTGCAGAGAGTTTGTGATTGAGTTTGTTGCTATGTTCTTGTGCTCTTCATTTTCATTCTCTCATTCGTGTAAAGCTAGCAAGAAACTGTGTTGATTGTATAGAGATCCTCACATAGACTTCAGTCTCTTGATTTGAAGAAGGAATAATCAAACGGTCTAAGCGGTCGTTTGAGAGAGCGAAATGGTTGAAAAGACCCGTCCTAAGTGGAATCCTCAACAAGGACGTAGGTTCTTCGGAGCCGAACCTCGGAAAACAATTCACCCGCTGAAAGTTGCCTAGAGGGGGGTGAATAGGCGAAACCTAAAATTTTCAAACTTTAAACACGCACTAAGGTCGGGGTTAGCGTTAGAATTAAATCAGAGTATAGAAGATAGTTCTCCTTGCTTAGAGTTGCTCAATCAATGCGGATAATGTTTGGGAGCAAACTCAAATCAATGAGCAAGGGAACTTTTAGAAAGAGGAAAGACGGGAAACAAATCAAGTAAAGATCAACAAGTGAACACGGTGATTTGTTTACCGAGGTTCGTGAAAGAGAAATAGGGTTTAACCTTTTCCTTTAAATAATTTTGGTGGTTGAATGCCCAACACAAATATTGGACTAACTAATTTGCTCTAGATTTTATATTCTACAGGTGCATAAAGGTTCAACACAAACCAATAAAAGAACAAAATTAGGGTTCAAAATCAAAGGAGCAAAGGAACCAAGGGTGTCGTGGTCTGGTGCACCGGACTGTCCGGTGCACCAGGACCGTACAACTCCAAACTCGCCACCCTCGGGTTTCTTTGGGCGTGCTCCGCTATAATTCACCGAACTGTCCGGTGCACCAGTGGAGCAACGACTCCTTCGCGCAACGGTCGACTGCAAAAGCCGTTGACTCAGTGAACAGTGAAGAATAGTACACGCAGAAGTCAGAGCAGTCGCCATAGGCGCACCGGACAGTGAGCTGGATCTATCCGGTGCGGCACCAGACTATCCAGTGCCACTAGAAGACAAAGCTCCAACGGTCGACTGCGCCCGAACCCTAACGGTTGGGTGACGTGGCTGGCGCACCAGACAGTGTCCGGTGGCGCACCGGATTGTCCGGTGCGCCCATCGACAGCATCCCTCCCCAACGGTTGTTTGGTGGTTGAGGGCTATAAATACCCCTCATCCACCTCCACTCCAACCATCCAAGCATTCATCACACTTCATTCAATACAAGAGCAAAGTGCAACACTCCAAGACACAAATCAAAGCCACCGATACAATCAAAGTCCCCAATTCAATTCTAGTGCCTTAAGACTTGTGAGAGGATCGTTCTTGTGTTTCTTTGTTGCTCTTGTTGCTTGGTTGACTTTCTTCTTTCTCTCATTCTTATTCTCAAAGCCTTGTAAGCAAAGCAAGAGACACCAATCGTGTGGTGGTCCTTGCAGGGTCTAAGTGACCAAGGAAATCAAGGAAGAAAGCTCACTCGGTCTAAGTGACTATTTGAGAGAGGGCAAGGGTTGAAAGAGACACGGTCTTTATGACCACCTCAATGGGGACTAGGTTCTTTAGAACCGAACCTCGGTAAAATAAATCATCGTGTTCATTTGCATTATTTCTTGGTTGATTTGTTTTCCCCTCTCTCCCGGACTTAATATTCGTTCTAACGCTAACCCCAGCTTGTAGTGTGTGCTTAAGTTTTTAATTTTTAGATTCCGCCTATTCACCCCCTCTAGGCGACTTTCAGTTCGGTTCCAAAGAACCTACTCCCCGTTGAGGAGGCCACAAAGGCTGGGTCTGTTCCAACCCTTTCCCTCTCTCAATCGGTCACACAGACCGGTCGATGCTTCTCCTTAATCACTTAGGTCACTAAGACCCCGCAAGGATCACCACACACTTAGGTGTCTCTTGCTAGCTTTACAAAGCACTTAGAGAATAAGAATGAGAAGAAGAAAGCAATCCAAGCAACAAAAGAACACAAAACACCCCCTATCAAGTCACTAAGCAATTGAGTTGATTTGGAGGTTTAGAGAGGATTTGATCTATTGATTGTGTCTTGGAGTGTAGTCTTTTGCTCTTGCAATGAATGTGAAGTTCAGAAAATTTGGATGACTTGAATGAAGGTGGTTGGGGGTATTTATAGCCCCAACCACTATTCTAGTCGTTGCTGTCGAAGGCACACCGGACAGTCCGGTGATGCACCGGACATGACACTATTCAGTGTCCGGTGCGTGCCACGTCAGCTGCCTGTTGGGGTTTGGAGCGGTTGACTGTTGAAGTCCTTTGTCTTCTAGCTGCACCGGACAGTCCGGTGGTACACCGGACATATCCGGTGCGTCCTGACATCGCTGCTCTGACTTCTGACTGCCCACTGTTCACTTTTTCAATCGATCGTTGCGCGCAGGTGACCGTTGTTCCGGACACTCCGGTGAATTATAGCGGAGCGCCCCTAAACCCTAGAGTGACTAGTTCGTTGGTGCCTTGACCTGGGCACCGGACAGTGTCCGGTGCGCCACTGACAGCACCAATACTAGTATTTGCTCCAAACTTGATTGAGTTCCCAAACTTAATTTCTTTCTTGGTTTATGTTGAACCTTATGCACCTGAGATAAATGACATCTAAGCAAACTAGTTAGTCCACGTGGTTTGTGATGGACGTCAAACACTAAAATCGATTATAGGAAATGTTTTAAGCTCATTTCTCTTTCACCCCGCGCCTTTTGTGTTGAGTTTGATTGTGATTTGTTTTTTTGTCTCCCTCCCTCTTAAGTTCTCTTGTTTGCGTTTGATTCTAAATCAACTGTGCTGCTTCTAAGTAAATCCCACAATTATATTGAGCAACACTTGCAAGAAGAACTTTTCTCCTTTACTTTGATTGATTTGCTTCTCGTTCTAACGTCTAATTGATGCTTAAGTTTTTGTATTTAGCGATAAAATCCAGGTGTCACCTATTCAACAACTCAGCTCTAGGCAACTTTTACATTGCCATATCTACAAGTAATCTACTCATATAGTATAAAATAAATATTATTTTATTATATAAAACATATTTTAGTAAATTTATTTAAATATAAAAATATATTATTTTTATAATTTTAACCAAAATTTAAACCTTCTAGGAAAACTAAAAGCGCCATTTTTAACGGAGGGTGTGACTCATTTCAAAGGGCAAACGACAGAAATGCAGTCTGTGGCTGAGATGGCTTCTAATGCCTATCGCAAACCCAGTGTCAGTCCATCAGCTACGATGCTGAAAGCTCTGCCTATGCGGTTCCTCGCCTCGCCGGAGCCCGGTGGGTGGAGCCGGCGACTACCACGACGATCGCTGCGGTCGGTTTCGGCAGCGCTCATGACCAACCCCGCTTACTTCGAGGTGGGAAGATTCTTGGGTGGCTATGGCTTCATGAACATCACAAGGTCAACTTTTTTCCTGAAAAAGTCTTGAACACTTTTCCATTTTGATTTTATCAGAGAAATAGTTGCGGGCGATGCCGTTACATTCTAATAATTTTGTTCACAAATTGGAGTCGTCTCTTATGGTAATTAGATTATTTCCGATTGAAATCCGTCCAAGATGAGCAGCGTGTGGGTGAGAGGGGACCTTGGAGTGACGAAGTCAGCCCAATCCCGAGAAATGTTTGGGACATGGCTATTGATTAACAGTATCCCCTCCATTTTTATAAGGCAAATTAGGATATGGGGGTCTTTGGAAGATCATTACCTTCTCTTAGAATATATATTCCGATTGTTACGAAACTAAATCTTATAAGACATTTGAAATACAAATATATTTATAATATTTTTGTATGCTGCATAATTTGATTAATTATTGGTCAGTGATAATTTTTTACTCTTAAGATCCTAAGTGCATCCTATATTGGGATGGAGTATGGCTTGAGCATCCATCGGAGCTGGATTCTCTTAATCAAAGAGAGGATCATTCCACATATTTTACTATCATGATGTAGTGGTAGTGATAGTGATATTGCATCTAATGCTACAATTGCAATTTTTGAAGAGCTTTTAAAAGAGCCATCAGATGTTTTGTGGCCTAGTTCACATCATTGTGGATTGCCATTTTTTTGAAGTAAATTGTGGATTGCCATTATACTATATAGTATAAACAAAGGGCCCTGCTCCCTTACTTCGCATTTAAAAAAATACAAACCGTTTCTTCAATATTCACAGACCTTTTCCTTTTCTTTGTGTAGTACAGCGTTTCTTGAATAATCACCTTTTCTGACTTCCTGTCATGTGAATCAGTTACTCATCATCTCAATTTGGAGAGCCTTCAAATGTTGCCGGTATTCAAGACCTTGGTCTTGGATATTCACCAGAAGAGATCGAACGGTTGAGGGTCCAAGATATTGGAGAAGGAGAAGTGACAATTAGGTTATTTTCTGACTGATACTGACTTTTTACTATAGTGAAGTAAAGGAGTACCCATCATTCATTGATCATCCTGTTTTCCAGACTTTATGAGGGAAGAGTTGTTCAAGGTCCATTCAGGGGCACACGGGCTGTATTTAAGGTATGTGTAGATTTGTTACTTTGCTAAGTTTAGTTGCATAGTGTCCTTTAGTAATCAGCAGAATGCCATGCCTTGAAATTTGGTTCTACAGTGCCTTGAAAAGATTATTTGTAGTAGGATATACACTTTTGACCTTTCAATTTGTCTTCATTTTATTATGGTACCTTTCTCTGCCATAGGTACATGAATATATTAACAGTCTTAATATGCTAAGACATAGGATTTGAAACAAAGGTATACCCTGGAGCCCGTGCTGATGCTTCTGAAGCTGATTTGATGGCACTGAATGAGTTAAGGACTCATGCGTTTCTTCAGGTTACGTAAACCATAAACTGCTAATAGAAACTGCAAGCCTGAACTATTATCTTACACATGATATTTACGCACACAAAACTATTCCTTGGCCTCTATTTACAGAGTGATGCTAGTGACATATGCGAGAACATCCAGTTTCTTTTAGGGGCCTTCGAGACAGCAACTGGAGAACAGGTATATTACTCATAACTACCTCGTTGCCAGGCTCCCCACAGAATGCATGCAAGACTGACTTAGCTTTATGACAGTGGCTCGCCTTCCGTGATGACGGGAGATATAGTGCTGCAGACTATGCAAATGTAACTAGTGCAAGGCAATTGAAGGAAAAATCTGGAGGGACGCCATTCTGGAACCCTTTCGATCGAGCATACAAATTGGAGTTAAGGAGATACTTTGTTCTTAAGTTGCTGAACGGTGCTATGAGTGGCCTTGTTCACATGCACAATCATGATAGACTGCATCAAAGCCTTGGACCTTCTTCTGTAATTCTCAAGTATGCTGAATATTTTCTTTAGTTTCCTTTCTGCATTGTATTCCCTATGTTCAACTAGCTACTTAGATATTTTCTTTAGTTTTTTTTAGATACATAGCTTTTGCTATGTACTTAGTTATACAATATGTCTTATGATTTAGAATGGATGGAGTACTGAAGATTGTGAAATTCTCATCTGTAGTACGGCATTGGATAAAGAGGGACGCTACTTGGTTCCAAGGCTGAGAGATTTGGCATTTTCTGTAGATATTGGGTATATTTCCATCCCCTTCCTAACTTTATTATATATCGGGATAGAATCATCTTTAAAAAAAAAACTGTTGGCAATTATAGGTACTCATCTATTGGGGCTGGAGTGCTGTCGGACGGACTATGGCGTCGAGCCTCTGCTGCTGGGGCTTCCACTCCTTTGGAGAAGCGAGCCTTTGGAATAGCTGATGACATGCAAGTATTTTTTTTTCCCCCTTCAACAAAAAATGAACACCACAGTTTACATGCACTTTACTAAACAGTTATGGAGCTGGGCTGCTTCTTGCATACATGTCATTCATTCCATTCTGCAAAGCGGGCGTTATGGATGGTATCTCCTTGCAGGTGATTCAGGATATTTTAACATCGTGTCCATGTAAGAGGAATATTGTTTTCTAATTTTCCACTATGGCACTTAACATAGTTCCGATTGGTTGTGCAGAGACTTTTAGAGAGCACCTTTCGGCTTGACATTTACGCTGCAAGAGAGTACGAGCCGCTAACACAAAATAAACCTCCTGTTACTTAGTCGTAGAAAGTTTTTTTCTTTTTGTTATTAGGATAAAAAAATCAGTTCAGTGGATAAGCTCATTGGTGCTAATTTCTCTATCAGATGATCAGTCATGATATTCAGACACACATGCTTATCAACTTTCAAATCTCGTATAGGTATTGTCTGGCAGATGACCAGCTGTCGGAAGCAGTAAGTTTTCTAGATTTAGGGGATGGTGCTGGCTGGGAGTTATTGCAGGTTTTGCCTCTATCATACTAAACTCTATCTCCCTTATTTTCTGGTCACTAAACTTTTGCAGTTATATATCTTCAGTGAAAATGCTAACTCTGGCTTATGCTTCGACAGGCAATGCTTAATCCGGATTACCGCAAGCGACCAATTGCAGAGGCTGTACTGAACCACAGGTTTATAACTGGAGCAGTTTTACGAAACTACTAATCAGCATTTTTTTTACTTGTATAAAGTTGCTACGTGGAAATTGTAAAAGTACAATAATTTTAGTGGGTGAAGAGGTGATACGTTTCTTGGATGAACAGTGCGTGTTCTCTGTCTGTCGCTTCCCATTGCATGGCTATGGCTATGGCGAGCAAATAGCCGATGAGCATACCCACTTTCAGCTGCGCTGCAGGCAATCACCTGAGGGACCGTAGTGCTGGGAGTAGAGATGGCAATGGGTACCCGAAACCCGATGGGTTTTTACCCCATTAGGGTACGGGTTTGGGTCAATTTTCATACCCATGGGTTTGTTAACGGGCATAAATCTGTACCCAGCGGGTTTATGGGTACGGGTTTGTTCCTATAGTATCTGAACCCGTGAACCCGTGGGTTTTTTAAACCCGACCAAACCTAGTGCATATTGTCATTTTATTTTATAAACGAACAACAAACTTGTTATTCCTTATTTACTTCATATTTTTTATCAATTGGTGAATGTATCAGTAGTCAGTGAGAGTGTTGCTTGCTTGATATTATAGTTTTTACTAGCGTTATATATGTGGTGGATGGATAACTTAGTGCAAGGTCACTTAATTATACAACTTATTATTTATATTTCATTCTCTCTACTAATAATTTTTATACCAAATCATGAACTCGTTGTTCATTACATAGATTTTGGATCATGATATCATTAATCATTACGATACTTATTGATTATGAGAAGAACAAGTATATTGGAGATGAAACCCGCAGGTAACCCATGGGTACCCGTTAACCCGATGGGTACGGGTTTGGGCAAAATCTCAAACCCGTCATGGGTACGGGTTTTTTAATGGGCATAGATATTTTTCACGGGTACGGGTTTGGGACGGTAAAACCCAGCGGGTTTGTACCCGTTGCCATCTCTAGCTGGGAGACCTCCCAGACTCCCAGCACAGCGCGCAGCATCGTGTCTGCCACGACCGGCACACCAGGAGGTTGCTATGGTAGCTTGATCAGCGTGCTCCAAAACCGGAGTACTAGCAATGGTGGACCGGAGATGTCGCTGCTCGTCACCTTGGATCCAAACAGGGGCCCTAAATACTACTATAATTTAAAAACTAAGCTACCAAAAGGCGCTGCAGGCAATCACCTGAAGGGAAATATCTGTATCATTTTGAACTGGAGGCGTTAATGCCTGTCAGAAATGACTTCGGAGCCAGCAAGGACCTATAAAGTCTCCTCTACAGTAAATATAGAGGATTAAATAGTTATCTATACACTCCAGCAGCGTTTTCTAAATAGTCCTCTAAATTTAAAGAATGCTGTTGGATTCTCTGTATATAGAGTTTCTCTAAATGGTCTCCTATCTATTTGAATACTTTAAATAACCGGTTTAGCAAAACTAAAATATGTATAATACATTTGAAAGTATGACAAATACGTATGTACAAAAAAATAAAAAAATTGTCTCTAATATAGATTTTTGCGTATAGATGACGTGATTTAGAGGACGTTGTTGGATAGAAAATAAAAATAGAGAATGAAATATTTTAGAAAAAACTGTAAATGACAGATATAAAAAATAGATATAAAGTATGTTGCCGGAGACATCCTCAAAACTCAAAGGAAATATCTATAGCCTATTGAAACCGGAGGCGTTAATACATGTCAGGATTACTTCGACCATAAAGTAACCGCACCTTTTACCCTCTGCCGCCAAATTGACTACGTACACGATTTATCGAATCTTCTGCGCGCTGTAAAAACAGTATCGACAATTTATATTTCAACTACTATTATATTAATTACTAGCTGGATGCCCGTGTGTTGCAACGGGAATATATAATACCAGTATATTACGATAACTTATATACAAAATCTGTGTTATATTGTTATGAGAAAATGTTTCATAATCAATTTATGATCCTAGCCATACATAAATTTTGTTATTTTAATCTAGTTATTTCACCACTACATTGCAACCATCAGTATCATGCAGACTTCGATATATGCCACGATTTATATGGTCTCATCATTGGAGAGCACGTTCCACACATGCAGAAAAAATTCCCTCGTACATCGTTAGTCATCAGACACACACCACCATATGCTCTTGCTTAAATAAAAATGTAAGTGTGTATGTGTTTGCGAAGAGAATTAAAGGCAGGCCGGCACAAAAGCTACCCTGACGGTGGCGAGGATGACGAACTGGTCACTTTTGTCGATCCTCCTCTGTGTCACCTCCGGCGCCAAGATGACGCCACAATCTTCGATATAGTAGTCGTCGAACGCACGCGACATGACGAGTACCGATGACTCTTGGTTGGGCTACCAAACGAAGTGCACCCCGGGCTCATCAGCGAGGTAGTACCCCTGGCCGTTGCACCACCGGATGCGCTATTCCACTACATACATCATGTTCGAGGACACTCACACAACGTCAGCAACGTCCATCGTCCCAGCGCACAAGAATTCATGTCCAGTCAGTAGCGACTTACGTGGCAGGTTAGGCTTCAGGTGGACGATGAGCTGGATGGCGTGATGGCGTCGTCGTCGGATGCGGTGTCCAGAATAACCCGAAAGTCGTCGACGTTGGCGACAACCATGAGGCCCCCCTGCTTAACGATGGACAGCGCGGTGCAGCTGCTCTGGACCGCGTCCAAGCGGCGGCTTCGCGGGAGCTTGTCGTACACAGCGGCGCATGCGACCACGTAAGACTGCTTTTAGAGGTCGAACTGACAGTCGCCAAGCTTCTTCTCGTCATCGATGAGCGACGACAACGCGAGTGCCTCCTGCTCATGGAGTTTGTTCGGGGTTTGAAGTAGGAAACATGGATTAATGCTTGGCGTTAGTTTATGAAAATGACTCACAAGTCTGATCCATGGAAAAAAATATTACGAAGAAAAAATTTCACACGTGCAAAAAAGAGAATTTAAGTATAATGCATTATTCAAACAAAAGAAATAGCATGCAAAGCTCTTCTTTAAATAATATTACTGAAAGGGAAATGTGCCCTTGGGCCATTTCTAAGTATTTTGGTGATTTAGTGTCCAACACAAGTGTCTAAGTGTTAAATGGTGGACAAAGTACAAATCAAGTATAAAGGTATGTTTCTAAGACTTAGTATATTGTTTTGGAGACTAATGTATTATGTCTAAGTGCTGGAAACAGGAAAAATTTGGTTGGAATTAAAGATGGCTTTGTTCAGTCGAAGTCAGCTCAGTCTGGGTGCACCGGACTGTCCGGTGTTGCACCGGACAGTGTCCGGTGGTGCACCGGACAGTGTCCGGTGCGCCAGGCTGACTCAGGCGAACTTGCTGCTCTCGGGAAATCGTCGGCGACGTACGGCTATAAATCACCGGACTGTCCGGTGAGCCAACGGTCAGCCAGGCCAACGGTCGGCCGCGGAATCCGCGCGCGACGCGTGGCATGTGCCTACGGTCGGAAGGGGCACCGGACTATCCGGTGTGCACCGGACAGTGTCCGGTGCGCCAACGGCTCCAAGACTGCAACGGTCGGCTTCGCCAAATAAGGAAAGCGATCCGCACCGGACAGTGTTCGGTGCGCCAGGCGACAGAAGGCAAGAATTGCCTTCCTAGAATGCTCTCAACGGCTCCTAGCTGCCTTGGGGCTATAAAAGGGACCCCTAAGCGCATGAAGGAGTACACCAAGCATTCTCTAAGCATTTCTAAGCACCAAGACTTCGATTCCGCGCATTTGATTCTTTGTGATAGCAACTAGAGCTCCATTTGAGTTGTGAACTTGTCGGGTTGTGTTGTGAGCTCTTGTTGTGACTTGTGTGCGTGTTGGTACTCTGATTTCGTGTCTTGTGTGCGTTGCTCATCCCTCCCTTACTCCGTGCTTCTTTGTGAACATCAAAGTGTAAGGGCGAGAGGCTCCAAGTTGTGGAGATTCCTCGCAAGTGGGATATAGTAAAGTGAAAGCAAAACACCATGGTATTCAAGTGGGTCTTTGGACCGCTTGAAAGGGGTTGATTGCAACCCTCGTCCGTTGGGACGCCACAACGTGGAGTAGGCAAGTGTTGGACTTGGCCGAACCATGGGATAAACCAGTGCGTCATCTCTGTGTTGATCTCTTTGTGGTTATCGTGTTGTGCAAGCTCTCCTCTCTAGCCACTTGGCTTAATTGTGCTAACTCCTAATCAAGTTTTGTGGATTAAGTTTCAAGTTTTTACAGGATCACCTATTCACCCCCCCCCTCTAGGTGCTCTCAATTGGTATCGGAGCCATTCTCTTCAAGAAAGGGACTAATCGCCCGAAGAGATGGATCCTAAGGGCAAGGGGATGGTGGTCAATGATAAGGAGAAGGAGTCCTTTGTCAATGATCCAAAGGATGACAAGCCTACTAATTCAGGCTTGGGCCACAAAAGAAAAGATGGGAGGAAGAAGAAAACAAGGCGCATCAAGGAGATAGTCTACTACGACAGCGACGAATCTTTCTCCTCCCAAAAGGATGACGACAACGACTACGAGAAAAAGAAGACGGTTAATTCTAACTTCTCTTTTGATTACTCTCGTATTCCTCAAAGTACCAATGCTCATTTACTCTCCATTCCACTTGGTAAACCTCCTCATTTTGATGGAGAGGACTACGGATTTTGGAGTCACAAAATGCGTAGTCACTTGTTCTCTCTCCATCCAAGCATATGGGAGATAGTCGAGAGTGGAATGCAATTTGATAGTAATGATAGTCCTATGTTTATTAATGAGCAAATTCACAAAAATGCATAAGCTACTACTGTTCTTCTAGCATCATTGTGCAGGGATGAATACCATAAGGTGAGCGGCTTGGATAACGCCAAGCAGATTTGGGATACCCTCAAGATCTCACATGAGGGGAACGACGTTACCATGCTCACCAAGATGGAGTTGGTGGAGGGCGAACTCGGGAGATTCGCGATGATCAGGGGGAGGAGCCAACCCAAACGTACAACAGGCTCAAGACCCTCGTCAATAAGATAAGGAGCTATGGAAGCACGCGATGGACGGACCACGACGTCGTCCGCCTAATGCTAAGGTCCTTTACTGTCCTTGATCCACATCTTGTAAACAATATTCGTGAGAATCCTAGGTACACCAAGATGTCGCCCGAAGAAATTCTTGGGAAATTTGTAAGCGGGCGGATGATGATCAAGGAGGCAAGATACGTGGATGATGCGTTGAATGGCCCAATCCACGAGCCTCAAACCGTTGCTCTCAAAGCAACAAGGGGCAGGGAGGCGCTACCTAGCAAGGTGGCGCAAGTTGAGGCGGCCGGGCTTAATGAGGAAGAAATGGCCCTCATTATCAAGCGGTTCAAGACAGCGCTAAAGGGTCGCAAGGAGCACCCCAACAAGAACAAGACGAAGGGGAAGCGCTCCTTCTTCAAATGTGGTAAGATTGATCATTTTATCGCTAATTGCCCCGATAATGATAGTGACCAGGAAAAGAAGAGTGGAAAGTGGGAAAAGAAGAAGAACTATAAGAAGGCAAAGGGCGAGGCACATCTTGGAAAGGAGTTGTCACACCCGGATTTCGGGGGCACCAAGACCCGGGCGCGAACATAATCACCAGGTGTGCTAGGACCAAGTCTCACACATATGATGAATCATGGCACATGATCGAATGTCACATCTTTACTACATAACAGGAGTTCTATACAAAATAAATAGATAATTACATTATAAGGAGACAACGGTCCAGCAACCCAAAGTTGACTGGGAGACGACGACCTAGACCTCTCACGAACACATCGCAGCATCCTCCATGCGCCTCATCCTGTGGTACCTGTTCTTGACCTGTGGGGGGGTGTGAGACAGCAAGAGTGAGCTCACATACGTTCATCGCTCAACAAGTTGTGGGGAATAATGTGCATGAACTCGCCAAAGGTGGGAGCTCACATGAAGTGTAAGGCTTACCAAAGAGGATGGTTAGAGCTGAGCATTGCTTTTAAAGTTGGACAAAATTTTATTAGCAATTACTAAGTATAAGTAAATACCAACCCAATTAAGCAGTAGAACAAAAGTAACAACATCATCTGCGATGCAATGCATATGACAAATTGAATTTAAGTTCCATAAATTAATCATGTGAGGGTCCGAGCTGCTCATGACCGTGAGCACGGCTAGTATACCCGTTTTACACTCTGCAGAGGTTGCACATCTTTACCCACAAGTCATGTTACCCATCTGCCAAGGGATCACGACTTCCCATACACCTCTACCGAGAAGGCGAGGCAGGGTAACACTACGAGGCCTTTACAAAGTTCCACTAGCTTCAGAAAACCCGCTACTGTTTATAGGAAGCTCCAATGCAGGGATCCCTCGCATGATCGCCATCGTAGCAAAATCATCCCAAGGACATCCCTACACTGACCACTCCCCTACTGCCCTTGCCCCTTTCGGGTAAGGTAGTCTTCCACTAGCTTTCCTAATTAATCAGCCAAGGGCGTCCCATTAAACCCTTGTGGTAGCACTGTTTTCCCGGGTGGTCGCTCCATGTTCCAATTAACATAATGATCTTATCATGAACAATAATAATAAATAGATAATATAAGTGTGATCATGAATAATGTATCTTCATACCCAAAACCACATAAAGCACTAGCAAGTACTACCCAAAAAGTTCAGTGGTAAACAAGGTATAAAGATAATCAAACTAGGGTAACCTATTGGGTCCCATCAAAATTAACCTATGCAGATCATTATGATTAATTAGAACATGAGTGGGTAAAAAGAAGTGATCAAGGGCACAACTTGCCTGGCACTTGAGATTCTAGGTACCAACTTGCTCTTCAGATTCTCGTGACCTCACCGTTATTCGTAGCAATACATGCAAATAGACAAGAATCATATAAAAATAACAGTACACCAAACATGAGAACAAATAGCGTAAGAATATTCTACGCGATGCTACAAGGTCGTGGGATCGAGAACCACTAAAATCAGAGTTATGGTTTATAGAAGATCTATGTGAAAAATATTAAACTATATTATAAATTGGTTAGTGTAAATCATATGAGAGATTATTTTATAAATAATTATCTCAACTTTAATCTAAGTCATTATTTGATTAAAGATCATCTTTTAGTCAAATTATAACCATAAGATCGGAATACTATATTAACAAGGTTAATTCCAATAAACATAGTTTAATCCAATTAGTTACTTAATTATAGAGATACGTGATATCATATAATTAGTGTTGCTACTGCGTAGTAAATATCTCTCTGAGGCTAATGCAATTCGAATGGACCAAATTGGAGTTAAAACGAATTAGTTATGATTTTTCGAAGTTATTAAATGCATGGTATAGAATAAATCAAGTGGATAATTTTGATCAATGTTTCATGACGAAACAGGGTTACTAGATGATAGACAATTTAAAAACAAAATTATTGCAACTGGAATGGATCAATTTGGAGCTAAAATGAATTAAATATGAATTTCACAAGTTTCTGGAATTATTTTTGTATTAAAAATCAGTTTCTAATATTAATTAACTGATTTTCCTCGGTTTACTGGACTGGGCGCCAATAACAGAAGAACACAGGGTCTAAATCACAATTTCTCTTAAGACTCAGATTCCCTCCGCACTGGACGAAGGCTTAATAAAGCAAAGCCCCAGGGACTCATCTGCAAAATTTCGTGGCGGCATAAACACGAGCTCGATCTGGCCATTGGATCTGATATCTAAGGTCAGAAACAGACCGTGAACCGGTATGCTCCCACAGCTGTTGGATCCGGGATCTACGGCCACAGATGCATCAGCCGAATTGTTATGTTATGTTAATTGCGACCGTCTATAACTGGATCAACGGTTCACAGCTCTCCTCCTACCTCCAGCCTGACCGTGCGGCGGCGTACAGCCGCGACGACGCAGGTCCGTCGGAGTTACCCACACTCATGCACCAATGACTGCTCCACCACTACGAACGACTCTAGACACGACGGGAAGGAAAGGGAAGCGATGGGAGACAGCCATACCAGAGATGGGCAGCGACAAGAGCTGACCAGGACGCACAATGACTCCACGGCGGGAACGAAGCCCGGCGAGCGATTGGCGCAGCACCGGTCACCAACCACGCATGCCACCACACCAATCGCCTTCCAGAATACCAGGCCATCAACCCTGCCCCCGGCCCTGAATTGCTGGTGCAGATGCGATCCGATGATGGCGACGAGCCGACGACGTCGAACTCTCTTCCTCTCACTGCCCACGGTCCACGATGAGAGGTGCTTCTGGCTCAGAGTTTCTCCGTCGAGGGCATGGGTATGTGGTGCTGCTGGTATATACGGTGGATGTGGAGGGGCATGCCATAGCATTGCTTTTATACCCGAGCGAGCGCCACAGCCATCCGATGATTACGGAGTCTGGCAGTTATACCGCTAAGTCCGTGGCATGAATGTAGGACAGGAGAAGTTGATCCATGCGGCAGCAACACCAAAAAAATTGGGTTGACGTCAATCTGGCGTCCAGTGACATATGCACGGAAGAAACACATAAAAAAATGGACATGGCATGGCTTCATGCGGGACATAGGCTGAGCAATCACGAGAATGTTGGGTCGATTTCTATGTTATGGTAAGCTTCTTATTTCTTTTTTTATCGGTTCCCATTTTAGTTTACCCAATTCAGATTCCAATCAAAGTTCAAGTTTAAATTCAGATTAAATGTACAATCAAACTCCAGCATGAAATTCAAACGAAAGTTTTATTTATTTATTATTTTATTTATTTTTTAAAAAAAATTCTTTTAAATGGACCACTTATGCACACAAATAATTATTTCTTTTAAGAAAACTAATTTCTAGTGCATATCCTTTTTATTGAGATATTCTTTTTAACCTAAATCATTTAGTGAATACTAATATGAATATGGTTCTATAGAGGGATAACTTGATTTATATAGGAATCTTTTTGTTTAATCTTTTATTAGAAACACATTTATTTAAGGAGAGGTAATTTTGTTTAAAAGTGAGTAAATTCTTATTAAAAGATATTTTAGTTTAAATCTTTTGGAGAAACTTTTATAAATCCTAAAATAGAAATTTGGGGCGCTACAGGAGTGGGATTCGGATTGCTCCTCGTCCGACTCCGACAACGAAGGACTCGCCGCCACCGCCTTCAACAAATCATTCCTCTTCCCAAACGAGCATCATACATGCCTCATGGCAAAGGAGAAGAAGGTATGTACTCGAAACAATACTACTTATGCTTCTTCAAGTGGGGATGAGTCTAGTGATGATAATGAAATAGACTATTCATGTTTATTCAAGGGCCTAGATAGAACTAAGGTTGATAAGATTAATGAATTAATTGATGCCTTGAATGATAAGAATAGGTTGTTAGAAAAGCAAGAGGATCTTTTGTATGAAGAGCATGATAAATTTGTAGAGGCACAAAATTCTCTTGTATTAGAAATTAAAAGGAATGAAATGCTTTCTTGTGAATTATTGTCTACGTGCCATGACTCTATTTCTAGCTTAAAGAGCATAAATGATGATTTGAATGCTAAGTTAGAAATAGCCAATAAATCAACATCTTGTGTAGAACATGTTGCAATTTGCAATAGGTGTAAAGATTTTAATATTGATGCTTGTAGTGAACACCTAGTTTCAATTTCTAAATTGAATGATGAAGTGGCTAGTCTTAATGCCCAACTTAAGACTAGCAAAAATGATTTTGATAAACTAAAATTTGCAAGGGATGCCTACACGGTTGGTAGACACCCCTCAATTAAGGATGGTCTTGGCTTCAAGAGGGAAGTTAAGAACTTAACAAGCCATAAGGCTTCCATCTCCATCAAGGAGAAAGGGAAGGCCCCTATGACAAATAGTATCCAAAAGAACCATGCTTTCTTATACCATGATAGGAGATATTCTAGGAATGTTCATCATGATAGGAGTTGCAATGATGTTGTTTCACATGCTTATGATTCAAATGCAATGTTTGCTTCTAGTTCTTCTATGCATCATAGAAATTTGGCTAGGAAAAATGCTATGCCTAGAAGAAATATTGTTCATGTTCCTAGGAAAGTAATGAATGGACTTTCTACAATTTATTATGCTTGCAATGCTTCCTTTGCTATTTGTAGAAAGGATAAGAAAGTAATCGCTAGGAAATTAGGGGCCAAATGTAAGGGAGACAAGACTTCCATTTGGGTCCCTAAGACTATTGTAACTAACCTTGTAGGACCCAACATGAGTTGGGTACCTAAGACCCAAGCCTAAATTTGCCTTGCAGGTTTATGCATCCGGAGGCTCAAGCTGGATTATCGACAGCGGATGCACAAACCACATGACGGGGGAAAAGAGGATGTTCTCTTCCTACGTCAAGAACAAGGATCCCCAAGATTCAATCATATTCGGTGATAGGAACCAAGGCAAGGTGAAAGGGTTAGGAAAAATTGCTATTTCATCCGAGCACTCTATTTCCAATGTGTTCTTAGTTGAGTCGCTTGGATATAACTTGTTATCCGTAAGTCAATTATGTAATATGGGATATAATTGTCTATTCACAAATGTAGATGTGTCTGTCTTTAGAAGAAGTGATGGTTCATTAGCTTTTAAGGGTGTATTAGACGGCAAACTCTATTTAGTTGACTTTGCAAAAGAGGAGGCCGGTCTAGATGCATGCTTAATTGCTAAGACTAGCATGGGCTGGCTGTGGCATCGTCGCTTAGCACATGTGGGGATGAAGAACCTTCACAAGCTTTTAAAGGGAGGACACGTGATAGGTCTAACTAATGTTACTTTCGAAAAAGATAGACCTTGTGCAGCTTGTCAAGCAGGGAAACAGGTGGGAAGCTCTCATCATGCCAAAAATGTGATGACAACATCAAGACCCCTGGAGTTACTTCACATGGACCTCTTCGGACCCGTTGCCTATCTAAGTATAGGAGGAAGTAAGTATGGTCTTGTTCTAGTTGATGATTTTTCCCGCTTCACTTGGGTATTCTTTTTGCAGGATAAATCTGAAACCCAAGGGACCCTCAAGCACTTCCTAAAGAGAGCTCAAAATGAGTTTGAGCTTAAGGTGAAGAAAATAAGGAGCGACAATGGGTCCGAGTTCAAGAACCTTCAAGTAGAGGAATATCTTGAGGAGGAAGGAATCAAGCACGAGTTCTCCGCTCCCTACACACCACAACAAAATGGTGTGGTAGAGAGGAAGAACAGGACGCTTATAGACATGGCGAGGACGATGCTTGGAGAGTTCAAGACCCCCGAGCGCTTTTGGTCGGAAGCCGTGAACACGGCTTGCCACGCCATCAACTGGGTCTACCTTCATCGCCTCCTCAAGAAGACTTCGTATGAGCTTCTAACCGGTAACAAACCCAATGTGTCTTACTTTCGTGTATTTGGGAGCAAGTGTTATATTCTAGTAAAGAAAGGTAGAAATTCTAAGTTTGCTCCCAAAGTTGTAGAAGGGTTTTTGTTAGGTTATGAATCAAATACAAAGGCGTATAGGGTCTTCAACAAATCATCGGGGTTGGTTGAAGTCTCTAGCGACGTTGTATTTGATGAGACTAATGGCTCTCCAAGAGAGCAAGTTGTTGATCTTGATGATGTAGATGAAGAAGATGTTCCGACGGCCGCAATACGCACCATGGCGATTGGAGATGTGAGGCCACTGGAACAAAAGGAGCAAGATCAACCTTCTTCCTCAACAATGGTGCATCCCCCAACTCAAGACGATGAACAGGTTAATCAAGAAGAGACGTATAATCAAGGGGGAGCACAAGATGATCATGTAATGGAGGAAGAAGCGCAACCGGCACCTCCAACCCAAGTTCGAGCGACGATTCAAAGGAATCATCCCGTCGACCAAATATTGGGTGACATAAGCAAGGGAGTAACTACTCGTTCTAGATTAGTTAATTTTTGTGAGCATTACTCCTTTGTCTCTTCTATTGAGCCTTTCAGGGTAGAAGAGGCCTTGCTAGATCCGGACTGGGTGTTGGCCATGCAAGAGGAGCTCAACAACTTCAAGAGAAATGAAGTTTGGACACTGGTGCCTCGTCCCAAGCAAAACGTTGTGGGAACCAAGTGGGTGTTCCGCAACAAACAAGACGAGCACGGGGTGGTGACAAGGAACAAGGCACGACTTATGGCAAAAGGTTATGCCCAAGTCGCAGGTTTGGACTTTGAGGAGACTTTTGCTCCTGTGGCTAGGCTAGAGTCAATTCGCATATTGTTAGCCTATGCTACTCACCATTCTTTCAGGTTGTTCCAGATGGATGTGAAGAGCGCTTTCCTCAACGGGCCAATCAAGGAGGAGGTGTACGTGGAGCAACCCCCTGGCTTCGAAGATGAACGGTACCCCGATCATGTGTGTAAGCTCTCTAAGGCGCTCTATGGACTTAAGCAAGCCCCAAGAGCATGGTATGAATGCGTTAGAGACTTTTTAATTGCTAATGCTTTCAAGGTTGGGAAAGCCGATCCAACTCTTTTCACTAAGACATGTGATGGAGATTTATTTGTGTGCCAAATTTATGTCGACGACATAATATTTGGTTCTACTAACCAAAAGTCTTGTGAAGAGTTTAGCAGGGTGATGACTCAAAAGTTCGAGATGTCGATGATGGGCGAGTTGAACTACTTCCTTGGGTTCCAAGTGAAGCAACTCAAGGATGGGACCTTCATCTCCCAAACGAAGTACACGCAAGACTTGATCAAGCAGTTTGGGATGAAGGACGCCAAGCCCGCAAAAACTCCAATGGGAACCGACGGACACACCGACCTCAACAAAGGAGGTAAGTCTGTTGATCAAAAGGCATACCGGTCTATGATAGGGTCTTTGCTTTATTTATGTGCAAGTAGACCGGATATTATGCTTAGTGTATGCATGTGTGTTAGATTTCAATCCGATCCAAGGGAGTGTCACTTAGTGGTCGTGAAGTGAATCCTTAGATATTTAGTCGCTACGCCTTGCTTCGGGATCTGGTATCCAAAGGGGTCTACCTTTGACTTGATTGGATATTCAGACTCCGACTATGCTGGATGTAAGGTCGATAGGAAGAGTACATCGGGGATGTGCCAATTCTTAGGAAGGTCCCTGGTGTCATGGAGTTCTAAGAAACAAACTTTTGTTGCCCTATCCACCGCTGAGGCCGAGTACGTTGTCGCAGGACAATGTTGCGCGCAACTACTTTGGATGAGGCAAACCCTCAGGGACTTTGGCTACAATCTGAGCAAAGTCCCACTCCTATGTGATAATGAGAGTGCTATCCACATGGCGGATAATCCTGTTGAACACAGCCGCACAAAGCACATAGACATCCGGCATCACTTTTTGAGAGACCACCAGCAAAAGGGAGATATCGAAGTGTTTCATGTTAGCACCGAGAACCAGCTAGCCGATATCTTTACCAAGCCTTTAGATGAGCAGACCTTTTGCAAGCTGCGTAGTGAGCTAAATGTCTTAGATTCGCGGAACTTGGATTGATTTATAGCATACATATGTTTTATGCCTTAATCATGTTCCTTAATGCATTTCGTTGTTTATTTATGGTGCTCAAGTTGTACAAGAACTCCCCGGACCTCACAAGTCCATTTGCAAATTATGCACATATTTAGGGGAGATGTGCTACAACTTGACCCTTTGAGACTAACTGTGTACTTGAGTTTGCTTACTTTAGTCTCAAAGGAGGTTTGAAAGGGAAAAGTGGACTTGGACCATGCAAGACTTCCACTGTACTCTGATGAAAGAGTAAATAATTCCAGGTTCATCTTTGCACTCTTATTGCCTTTTTACTCTTAGTTGAAGATTTTGGTGAGGCAATGGGGTTAAAGGGCCAAAATTGATCCCGTTTTGGTGCTTGATGCCAAAGGGGGAGAAAATAAGGCCAAAGCAAGAAATGGATCAGCTACCACTTAAGAATTTTGAAAATAGTAGAGTTAGAGTTTTTGTTTGTCAAAATACTCTTGTTTGGCTCTGATTGTCAAAAGTTGGTCTCTTGTGGGGAGAATGGTTGATTATGGGAAATAGGGGGAGTTTTTGAATCAGTGATCAATTTCTCTTGGAATATCTTTCTCTATGCCTCAACAAGTGAATTTGACTTAGAGATAGGAAATTGAGTTTGATTTGCAAAAACAAACCAAGTGGTGGCAAAGAATGATCCAGATATGCCAAAGTTGAATCAAACTAATCTTGAGTTCTTATTTGAATTGATTTTGCACTTGTTCTACTTGCTTTGTGTTGTGTTGGCATAAATCACCAAAAAGGGGGAGATTGAAAGGGAAATGTGCCCTTGGGCCATTTCTAAGTATTTTGGTGATTTAGTGTCCAACACAAGTGCCTAAGTGTTAAATGGTGGACAAAGTACAAATCAAGAATAAAGGTATGTTTCTAAGACTTAGTATATTGTTTTGGAGACTAATGTATTATGTCTAAGTGCTGGAAACAGGAAAAATCTGGTTGGAATTAAAGATGGCTTTGTTCAGTCGAAGTCAGCTCAGTCTGGGTGCACCGGACTGTCCGGTGCGCCAGGCTGACTCAGGCGAACTTGCTGCTCTCGGGAAATCATCGGTGACGTACGGCTATAAATCACCGGACTGTCCGGTGGTGCACCGGACTGTCCGGTGAGCCAACGGTCAGCCAGGCCAACGGTCGGCCGCGGAATCCGCGCGCGACGCGTGGCATGTGCCAACGGTCGGAAGGGGCACCGGACTGTCCGGTGCGCCAACGGCTCCAAGACTGCAACGGTCGGCTTCGCCAAATAAGGAAAGAGATCCGCACCGGACAGTGTCCGGTGGTGCACCGGACTGTCCGGTGCGCCAGGCGACAGAAGGCAAGAATTGCCTTCCTGGAATGCTCTCAACGGCTCCTAGTTGCCTTGGGGCTATAAAAGAGACCCCTAAGCGCATGGAGGAGTACACCAAGCATTCTCTAAGCATTTCTAAGCACCAAGACTTCGATTCCGCACATTTGATTCTTTGTGATAGCAACTAGAGCTCCATTTGAGTTGTGAACTCGTCGGGTTGTGTTGTGAGCTCTTGTTGTGACTTGTGTGCGTGTTGGTACTCTGATTTCGTGTCTTGTGTGCGTTGCTCATCCCTCCCTTACTCCGTGCTTCTTTGTGAACATCAAAGTGTAAGGGCGAGAGGCTCCAAGTTGTGGAGATTCCTCGCAAGTGGGATATAGTAAAGTGAAAGCAAAACACCGTGGTATTCAAGTGGGTCTTTGGACCGCTTGAAAGGGGTTGATTGCAACCCTCGTCCGTTGGGACGCCACAACGTGGAGTAGGCAAGTGTTGGACTTGGCCGAACCACGGGATAAACCACTGCGTCATCTCTGTGTTGATCTCTTTGTGGTTATCGTGTTGTGCAAGCTCTCCTCTCTAGCCACTTGGCTTAATTGTGCTAACTCCTAATCAAGTTTTGTGGATTAAGTTTCAAGTTTTTACAAGATCACATATTCACCCCCCCTCTAGGTGCTCTCAATTACCTCCATCCAAAAATATAATTCAAGAATATCGGTGATACTTATCTACTACTACGCATTGTGCAATGGTAGCAAGTGAGCTTGGAGAGAGATGTAGTAGATGTGTTTCCTGTCATAGATGTAGACATAAACACATATAGGTGGGTGCCCGTGCGTTGCAACGGAAACATTTAATATCATGATAACTTATGAACAAATGTGTGTTATACTGTTATGTGAAAATATTTCGTAATTAATTTGTGATCCTAGCCATACATAAATTTTGTTACTTCAATCTAACTATTTCATCACTACATTGCAACCAACAGTACCGTGCAGACTTCTATACATGATAGTTGAATGCTCGTGCGTTGCAACGGGAATATATAATACCAGTATACTACGATAACTTATATACAAAATATGTGTTATACCGTTATGAGAAAATGTTTCATAATCAATTTGTGATTCTGGCCATACATAAATTTTGTTATTTATAATCTATCTGTTTCACCACTACATTGCAACCATCAGTATCATGCAGACTTTGATATATATCACGATTTGCATGGTCTCATTATTGGAGAGCACGTTTCACACATACCGGAAGAAATTCTCTCGTACATCGTTAGTCATCGGACACGTACCACCATACACTTTTGCTTAAACAAAAAGGTGAGTGTGTGTTTGCAAGACTAATGGTCAAACATCGTATAACCATAAAGTTAGAATACTATATTAATATATTAAATAAATTAATCCAATAGACATAGATTAACCCAATTAACATAGGATAAATAAATATCTAATTATAAAAGTATGAAACATGGTATAATCAATGTTGTTACTGCGTAGTAAATATTCATACGAGACTAACACAACTGGAACGATTCAATTTGGAATTAAAATGGGGAAGTTACGAATTTCCAAAGTTTCTATGTATTTGATATAGGATTAATTAGGAAATCAATTTTATTGTTGTTTTCATGACAAAACAGAGGTATTATGTGATAAAAATAATATTATAGAATTATAGAAATTGGAATGAACTCATTTGGATTTAATATGAAATTTCCATGAATTAAATGGGTTTCTGCAATTATTTTTAAACTAAAAATCAATTTCTAAACTTCTTTTCCCTGTTTTCTTTATTTTCTGGACTGCGTCCCAAATTCCAGAAAGATCAAGGGCCAAGCTATAAATGTTTTTCTAGACTCAGTGAGCATACAGAGTGGACGGTGGGTTAAACACAAAAGACGTCTTAGTTGAAGTTGTACACAATACAACATGAGCCATGTTGTTTAGAGGGTGGAAGGCTAGGCATTCTGCTCAATAGATCCAAGGTTCGATCCCTAGGCAGCCACGGTTTGATTTTTTTTCTGCGCGCGGAACGGGGGAGGGCAGAACGATGGTTACCGTGCGTTGTGACGGCTCACAACAATACCCACGCAAATTATCCACAAAAAGATCTTAAGATTTTTTATTAATTGTCTCCACGCTTTGCATAATATTTTTTATAAACGCACGGGTACCATAGACAGCAAATCAAAGATCCCCATCCATTGTCTTCCCTACTTTCAAGGTTTCGTAGAGCAGGAGGGAAAGGTAAGAGGCGGACATACCTGTTCATTACCGGAGAAGGACACGACGAAGACCTGGGCACCTGGAGGCGACATAGTATACCGCTAGATATATAGGGAGAGAGCACGCAAGTGGAGAAAGAAGACTAGCCAGAGCAGCTCTAAATCGAGAGGCACTCGCACCAAGCGTCAGTCCAAGAAGGGCGAGAGAATGTGAATGTCTTCCCAGCCCTGAACCCGCCGAAACGACACAAGACCACCACCAACTCCATAGCATATGTCGACTGCTGCCACGCTACGAGCCTTATTTGTCCAATATCTCAGACCTGGACTCCTCATCGCTAAGATAACCTAAGCGTGGCAGGCGTCACCATGTCCTCCTCGACGGCACGCACTGAGAAAGGCCAAGAGCATGCCCGACTCGCCCCGTACCCGTGTCGACAAGCGTCGATCGGCTCGTGGCTGCGACCATGGGCGAGGGCAGCAGGTTGGGGAGGAAAAACAGGGCGAAGGTTGGGAAGACGAATGAGACGTCCAACGACGGCGAAAACGATGGTGTGTGGATGATGTGAAACATCCTCGTGGACGTGCAATAGCCACTGCGCGAGTCGGTGTTGGGGCTGGTGTCAGACGAATACGGGGAGGAGGTGCCTGCTCCTACGCCCTCTGCCGAGAATGGGGTGGCGTGGAGGTGGAGGCATGAGGGGAGAGAGAAAAGAAGTAGAATGACGAACTAGGTGGTGGCAACTAAGGCGAGAACCATTATTATCGTGCGGAGGTATAGATGGCCAAATGGGTCGTGTCTAGCGAGCCGGCCCGAGGCACGACCCATTTAATAGTGTTTGGGCCAACTCGGTACCAGCGTCATGCGGTGATTGAGCCGTAGCCTCGACCCGTAGTGCTGGCCCGGCCCGGCACGATTATTTTTTATTTTACAAAAAATCATATATACATATGTACAATTTATATTCAATATTATAAATACCCGAGCATGATGTTCTACTGGTTATACTGCTTCGCCCAGTGTCTTCCATTCTTCTTCCATCAGTTTGTGGGTTCAAATTCCACCTCCTGCACCACTTTTTAATATTTTACGCTGAGTTGATTTGGAAGAAATGTATGAACTTTTTTGTAAAAAGATGACACACCGTTGGAACTGGTGCTTTAAGTATAGTAGAGAAGAGAAAATGCATTGCATGTTTAATTTAATAATACTTATCATATCACATAATTATTGATACTTTTTTTACATGTATTTGGTTAAATTTAGATTGTTTGAATTATATCAAGAAACAAGAACTTTATTTTTCTTGGGACGGACGAATTGAAAGAGACACGAATGTTACTCCGGTCCCTTCGGGCCAAAGTATTTAGTTGCAGTTGCGTAACATAGAAAAATCCAAATATAACTCTATATTGTTAAAGTGGTACTACAAGACAATACCTTAGGTCTATATTTATGTATATATAGGGGTACACAGGATATATAGAAGGGTGATTCATATAGAATATAACAGTGTTGTTGAGATTAGAGCATACAGCTTCAAGCCTTTACATGACGGATAACAACACTTATAAGGTTAACGAGCACAGTACCAAACACAACAGAATCAAAGAGTATGACTTTTTGCTATTATATATAACTTTAGCCTTTTTGGCGTTGATTGGCACCAAACACCCAAGGGTGTATCGCCTCGCGATGTCCTCTTTGGCGGTACAGACAATCCACTGCTCTAGGACAGACGTTCAGTGACCCCGCTGCAAGAGCCAACGACCAACTCGAAAGATGTGAGCAAAGTAAAGGAGGCCAAAAGCCTTTCCAAGGAGATGCGTGCAAAGTAAAGGGACGATAGGCGTCAACGACCAATTCGGAAGGATAGATCAAGAGATATCAACAGGAGGCAAGCCACAATCTTTGCCCAGGAACTAGATAAACCCTCAACGGGTTACTCGGGGGCTCGAGGGCTACATCATACTGATGCGCTTGCGCGCATTTAGGCCACTCTCCGGCAGGCATCACCTCTGGGCGACTCCGTACGGGTCATCTAAAATGTCGGGTCAAGAGCCACGACATCAAGCAGGAGTACATCTGACACAACCAGGAGGTCGAGAGAGGTTGGCGAAAAGCAGACCTATGGCTTCACCAGGAACTAAACAAACCCCTAAGAAATCCTCAACGAATTACTCATGGGATCGATAGCTACATCATACTGATGCGCTTGCGTGCACTCAGGGCTTCTGACCCTGGCAAGGAAGCCTCCAACCGACTCCAAGGAGTCACACGAAGGCTCGGGGGCAGCTGTCGGGTATCCAGGAACGGGGTACCAAGGCAAGGCACACAAACCTCGACCAAGTCTCCGTCGGGTGAGAAGGAGGCCGACCCCGGGCGGGAGACGCAATCACGACTCACCCGAGGCCAACCTCGGACGGGAGACGCAATCATTACTCATCCGAGGACAACCTCGGGCGAGAGATGCAGTCATGACTCGCCCGAGACCAACCTCGGGCGACAGACGCACTCACACTCGCCTCAGGCCAAACCCAGACGAGAGACGCAGCCACGGCTTGCCCGAGGCCAACCTCGGACGAGTAGCGCATTTCCGACTCACCCGAGTTCTTTGCTCGGATCTCTGTGATCCACCATTCGTAGTGAGTCCACGTCTGCATCCCCATCGAACACAAATCTTATTGTCCCCCAGTTTCCGAAACCATGATAGTTTCGTGAGCGAAAACGTTTAGACCCCAAACCTTGGAATTGAATTCCATTCTAATAATCCTAATTAAGGCATTAATCAATTAAGTTGATATAATTTTATACCAAATATATTTATATACTACTGTTTAGGGCTGGAAACGAGCCGAACCGAGCTCGGCTCGGCTCGCCCATTGCACGAGCTTGAGAATGAGGCTCGGCTCGATGTTGGCTCACGAGCTAGATCGGCTCGGCTGTAACACCCAAAAGTGTAAATCCTGTAAATGGAGTTGAGTTAGTTATATGCCTTGTCTTTGTCTAATTGAGCATGTGACTAACTCCATTTAAATGGTTAATTAACCCATGATCCACAAATAAATTATGCATCATGCTGGTGTTTAATTGTTTGCGCATTTGTCTATAAAGGTAATGACAGTAGGAATAAACAAATGGTGAAATAGACATTTAAACCTAAATTTGGAAATTTGAAACGTGGAGAAAAGGAAGGAAGAATACTAAACAAAAATAAAGAAAATAAATATAAAACTAATTAGACCTTCCATATTACTGGGCTCAATTTGTACATTTAAAATGTGTACAAGTTCACAACATTGTTTAAATTCAAATTTGAATTTTGAATAAAGAGAGAAGAAAAGAAAAAACAGGAAAAAATAATAAAGAAAAGAATAAAAAACCCGCAATTGGGCCCAATCTGTTGAGTTGGCCCACCTATCCGTTTTCCCCCGTGCACACACGACCCAATTTCCTCCACCGTGCGCCGAGACACCGACCCCACTTGTCAGTCCCGAGCAACCTAGCTTGTCTCACGGCATCGCTTCCACGCGGGGCCCACACGTCATCACCCACCTCGTGCACGATCTTCGGTGCCTCACCGGGAAAACTGGATCGCCACGCGTTGACCCAACTCACCCCCACTCGACCCCAGCTGCCGCTAGCGCCGACACCTCGGCCCCATTCGCCAGCATCGCTCCGTAAGTCTGTGTCCCGCTACGAACGAAGTGTGGGACCCAACTGTCACCACGATCTCGCCACGTCACAACGGACTGCGCTTCCGTCGGGTCCGCGGCGCACTCCGCGCGTGGGATCTAGGTTAACCCAATCGTGACCCCGACTGCACGTGCGGAAACCATATAGTTGCGCCGTGATTTCCCTGTCGTTTCTCTCCTCCCCATCACCTCTAGCTTCTCACGCAATCGGAGTGCTGCGCCGCCGCGGTGAACATCGCCAATACCGTCGTGTTTCCTTCAGAGAGTTGCCCTGGGTCATCGGGGTGAAGCCACTGACGGTGCTCGAGCTTGGGGGCGCGTTTGACGGAGACACCGGGAACCAATTTCTCGTCGTCGACTGTCACACCCGGGTTTTAGGGGTCCAAAGCCCGGGCGCGAACATAATCACCAGGTGTGCTGGGACCAAGTCTCACACATATGATGAATCATGGCACAGGATCAAATGTCACATCTTTACTACATAATAGGAGTTCTATACAAAATAAATAATTACATTATAAGGAGACAACGGTCCAGCAACCCAAAGTTGACTGGGAGACGGCGGCCTAGACCTCTCACGAATACATCACAGCATCCTCCATGCGCCTCATCCTGTGGTACCTGTTCTTGACCTGTGGGGGGTGTGAGACAGCAAGAGTGAGCTCACATACGTTCATCGCTCAACAAGTTTTGGGGAATAATGTGCATGAACTCGCCAAAGGTGGGAGCTCACATGAAGTGTAAGGCTTACCAAAGAGGATGGTTGAAGCTGAGCATTGCTTTTAAAGTTGGTCAAAATTTTATTAGCAGTTACTAAGTATAAATAAATACCAACCCAATTAAATAGTAGAACAAAAGTACCAACCTCACCTGCGATGCAATGCATATGACAAATTGAGTTTAAGTTCCATAATTTAATCATGTGAGTGTCCGAGCTGCTCATGACCGTGAGCACGGCTAGTATACCAGTTTTACACTCTGCAGAGGTTGCACATCTTTACCCACAAGTCATGTTACCCCTCTGCCAAGAGACGGCCAATCCCATACACCTCTACCGAGGAGGCGAGGCAGGGTAACATTACGAGGCCTTTACAAAGTTCCACTAGCTTCAAAAAACCCGCTACAGTTTATAGGAAGCTCCAATGCAGGAATCCCTCGCATGACCGCCATCGCAGCAAAATCATCCCAAGGGCCTCCCTACACTGACCACTCCCCTACTGCCCTTGCCCCTTTCGGGTAAGGTAGTCATCCACTAGCTTTCCTAATTAATCAGCCAAGAGCGTCCCATTAAACCCTTGTGGTAGCACTGTTTTCTCGGGTGGTTCTCCATGTTCCAATTAACATAATGATCTTATCATGAACAGTAAATAACAACTGATAACAAAAGTGTAATCATGAATAATGTATCTCCATACCCAAAACCACATATAGCACTAGCAAGTACTACCCAGAAAGTTCATTGGTAAACAAGGTATAAAGATAGACAAACTAGGGTATCCTATTGGGTCCCATCAAAATTAACCTATGCAGATTATTATGATTAATTAGAACATGAGTGGGTAAAAAGAAGTGATCAAGGGCACAACTTGCGTGGGACTTGAGATTCCAGGTACCAGGATGATCTTCAGGTGACTCGTGACCTCACGCTAGTCGTAGCAGTACAGACAAACATAGTATAGGCAAAATTAACATCACACCACACATAAGAATACACTGCATAATAATAATAATAATCTATGCATCGATACGAAACTGTGGGTTCGCGAATCACTAGAATCGGAGTTAGGGTTGAAGAGAGGTGGTTTTCGGAAGATCTATGTGATTAACCAATTAGATCTAGATCTTTATGTTGATTTTGTAAGTCATGTGATAAAGATATTCAAGGGGTCACTTTGATCTATATCATACTAGAGTGTAAATAATATTTTAGCTACATTATAATTATATACAAACTAACTTTGATTAGTAGGAACAATCTACTAAACATAGGTTAAATGAATATTTATTTTTGGAAATATGCTATTTGCTAAGATAATGTGACAGAAGCGTAGGCACAATTATTATGAAGCTAACGCAACTGGAACGGGTCAAATTGGAATTAAAACGAAGAGTTATGAATTTCTGAAGTTTTAAGTGTTGGATTAAAAGAAACTACGTGCATAATTTTTAATCTAAGTTTCATGGATAAACAGAGGTACTAGGTGATGAACAATATTAAAACAAAATTATTGCAACTGGAATGACTCAATTTGGAGTTAAAATGAATTAGTTATAAATTAAATAAGTCATTGCCAAACCAGGGACGGCGGCGGACAAGTTCCCAACGGCAGAGCCATTGCCGAACCCCCTAGAATTCGAACCCCGTGCACGAATCGTTGATTCCAATGTCACTACTCGGAGTCAGGAACATGGCGAAGCAATGGGGAACGTCCTTACCAGAGATCATCGCAGGTAAATCTCCAGCCACGGTGGTGAGTAGTAGTGAAGCATCGGCGAAGGATTCTGGCCGCCTGAAGCGCGGCAACGAGGCCTCCCAGACACACAGCAAGCCCTAATACGCACTTCCAATAAATTTCGACCACGACGGCAACACTCTGTTCCTCTCCAGTCCGTGAGCACCCCGGTTGCTCACCCACTCGGTTTTGACGATAGTATGTCGAGCACCTGAACCAGGAAAAACTTGGTCGAGGCGACGACACTTTTATAGGCATGATGCAAAGCATCGGTTTGCAACAGGGCAACAGCCAGATCGCCGGATCTCAACAGCCACGCATGGATCTTAACAACCCCAGCTCAGGTTTAGATGCGCGCGAGGAATACGATGGTTTCGTTAGGAGTTTGTTGCAGACTAGAGAATAAGCAGCTGACATTTGTGGCCTACACATCTGTGACACTAACGGGCTGGTTCACGTCAACATAATCCACCGTGGGAGAATTAAGGGGACAAAAAAAAGAAGAGGAACGTGGGCTGCTTTTGGCTTGGAAAAAATATGGGCCCAAAGGGCATAGTAGAAAGGTCGTAACTTTTTTCCTTTTATTTTCGTTTTATTAGTTTTCTATTTCCCTTTTTTCCTATTTTGTTTTCAAACGTCAATTCCAAATTCATTTTTTTATTTTGTTTTCTATCTCAAATATCCATATTATAATTTAAATTCATGTCTGAGTTTCATCTTTAAAAACAAATGCACAAACAAAACTTCAACATGTATGCATAAATTTATATTTATTTATTTGTTTATTATCCTATTCATTTAGATGAATGCTTCTAAACACGTAATTCATAAAAGATCAATTACCTTAAATAAAGAAGGAAGAATCTTTCCATCATATTTCAAGAACCCAAATTCTAGTTTTCATACTTTAGAGACTGTTCTAAATATTTTATCCTATAAGGGTATGATTTTACCTACATAAGGACCTTTTCATTTAACTTTATAAATTGGTCTTTAATTGATTTATAAAAGAAAATACTTAAAATTATAATTCATGATTCTAAACTACTCAAATATTACCGAATTAAACTAGATCTTAGTACATTTTGTTGGTTTCAAAAATTAGGGTATTACATCGACATCGCACCGTCGTAACTCCGCCTAACACCGCGACCAGGATCACCCAAGCGACAATCCTCGATATGGAGCATTCAATTGAGTTCACCTTTTCCCCCTCTTTCTTACGATGTAAGGGACGCTATGGTTAGAGCGGTAGAACATCGGGGAGGGTACTTCGGTGATGGCGCTGCCGCCCTGGCCGTCGGCTGCCGCACGGTACTTGAGCGCATAGGAAGACGACACATCGTCCGTAGATCGGGGAAACGACGGCTGAGATCTGGCGCGCAGATCGTTTGGGTGTGATTAAATCCGTGCCGTAGATATCTGATCGGGTGGTCGTTGGCTCAAGTCGCTCAAGATTCACTTTAAACCGTAGGATCGGGATCCAATGACCCCGATTGTGTACCGGTTCACAACCGCGCCAGTCTAATCTAGCTCGTTCATATCTGATCCAATGGCTCAGATCGCACCATATCCCTTCGTGAGCACATTTTTCATAAGAGCCCCCATGGTTTTTATGAATAAACCCTCAGTCCTGGCGGATGTAATCCGAGTCTTAGGAATTCTTACACTGAGACCCCTGTACTATTCTGTTTTTATGCGCGTAAACCAGAGAACCAAGAAATTAAATAAATAAATATAGAAATTGATTTTAATGTAAAAATAATTGCTAGAACCTATTTAATCCCTAGAAAATTCATACTTAGTCCAAATTGATCCATTCCAGTTACTATAATTTTGTATTAATATTGTCTATAACTCTGTAACACTATTTTAACATTAAAATTGTATTAAAATTGATCTCTTAATTAATCTTGTGCCAAACACATAAAACCTTTAGAAATTCATAACTTAAAATCCATAACTCCAAAATTAATGTTTCTTTTTCCTATGATCTTATTTTAATATGTAGATTATTAATATGTATTTTGTATGCATGTTTAGTGTGATGTTAAGTTCCTCTTTGTAATATGCTTGTTTGTATTGTGGCGAGTAGCCAAGCCAGTGGCTGAGGATCCGGGTGTTCAGCAGGTAGAAGTTCCTGAGCAGGAGCTCATTGAAGGCAAGTTGTGCCCTTGACCACTTTTACCCAATAATGTTCGTTATAATCATTTATTCCTGCATAGGTTTAATTTTGATGGGACCCAATAGGTCACCCTAGTCTGCTTATCTTGTTACCTTGTTTGCCCTGAATTATTTGGCTAGTTTTTGCTATTGCTCTATATGGTTTTGGGTTTAGTATTACATTACGATTCATGTTCCAATTATACTGTTACTTTATTTAATATTCATGTCAAGAACATTGTTTTTAATTGGAACATGGAGCTTAACTTGAGAAACACGTGCCACCACAAGTGTGGAATGGGACGCCCTTGGCTGACTAACTAGGAAAGCTAGTGGAGGACTACCTTACGCGATAGGAGCAAGGGCAGTAGGGGAGTAGGCTTGTAGGGAGGTTCCCGGGTTGATTCTGCTGCGATGGCGGTCAGACGGGGGATTTCTGCATTGCTCTTCCTAGAAACTTTAGCGGATTTTCTGAAGCTAGTAGAACTTTGTAAAGGCCTCGTAGTGTTACCCTGCCTCGCTTCCTTGGTAGAGGTGTATGGGGTTCGATCAACCCCGTGGCACATGGGTAACATGACTTGTGGGTACAGGGTACAACCTCTGCAGAGTGTAAAACTGGTATACTAGCCGTGCTCGCGGTCATGAGCAATTCAAGACTCTTGCATGATTAAATTATGAAACTAAATTCATTTGTCATATGCATTGCATGGGATTTATTATTAATTTTGTTCTATTATTTATTATGGTTTGGTATTTACTTACATCTAGTAATTGCTAATAAAATTTGACCAACTTATTAAAAGCAATGCTCAGCTTTAAACCCTATTGTTGATCAACTTTACACATCACATGAACTCCCACCTTTGGTGAGTTCATGCACATTATTCCCCACGACTTGTTGAACTATGATCTTTTGTGACCTCACACTTACGATATATAAACCCCCATAGGAGAAGAACAGGTGGCCTAGGAGGAGCCGCACGACGAGAAGACAACTTGATCTAGGTGGCATCTCCCAGTCGACTTTATGGCGCCAAGGATGGACATTAGTGTTGGAACTTGCTCTGAGCAGCAAGGAGGCCAACAAGGATGAACGGTGGTGACAACAGGGTTACGTGCTCGGGGGCAAATAGCTCTGTTGATCTAGCCTCTCACGGGCACTGTGCGGGGGTATTTATAGGTATCTGAGTGCCCAGCGCCTTGTGTTAAGGACGCATGTGCCCTCAGACACCTAGTTTATCCCCAGAATATTCCCATAAAGCGGGGTTACAAGCTGTAATTACAAGCATGCCTTTACAGATTAGGCCCGTAACACAAAGGCGGCCACGCAGGGCCCGTTACAATGGGCCAGATCACGCGTGGGCCTCAGAGCTGAACGAGGCCGCGCTGCGGGATGACTTCGTCGCTGGTCTTCGTCTGGTGCCGAATGGAGCGAAGGGTGTCCCTGCCTGTTCTGTCTCTGTCTGACCAGCGGTTATCAACGAAGGCCTCGAGCGAAGGGTGGCGTCTTTGCCTTCGCCCCAACATTTGCCCTCCGAGGGACCAGTTCGACAAAGTCACCTGGTGCCGAAGACGTCGCTAGATGGCGGAGACGCTGCCCTCGCTCGAAGTGGTTCCGCGGGGGTTTTTGATGTGACCGCTGATGGACGGCGTACTGTTGGATTGCGGGTTTCCCGAAGCGTCGCGCCCTGTCGGATTGCGGGTTTCCCGAAGAGCCGCGCCCTGCCTATAAAAGGGGGGCGGTGTCGGCGCTGTTCGAACTTTGCCTTCCGCGCTCCGTGAAAACCCTAGCCGCCCGCCGTCTTGCTGCTCCTCTTCCTCCGCTGCTCCTTTTGCTCACCGGAGTTCTGGCTCGAGTGAAGCAGACCGCCCGTCGCCGCCGACGGTACGTAGCAATGCCGTCCTCCTCTTCTTCCGCCGATACCACGCCGCCGGCGGCCGCCTCATCTGAGGAGACGTTGAGTAGCTTGATGGTGGAGGAGTTGCGCGCCGGCGACTCGATCTGTTGATTTTGGTGTGTCACGGATGACGTCAGCCCGCGTTGAAGATATGCAGCGGTTGGGCTACTTTGGCGGCGGAGTTGCTCGTGCTCCGGGGACGGAGGAAGTCCCCGAGCCGGAGGGTGAGTTGGTCGTTTTCGAGGCGTTCTTCGCCGCCGGTCTCCGCTTGCCTGCGCACCGGTTTGTTGGCGAAGTCCTGCGTAGATTCAACGTTCAAATACATCAGCTGACACCGAATGCCATGGTGGCGCTGGCGAAGTATGTCTGGGCGACGACTTCGTACGGCGGACAGCCGTCGGTTGAAGTTTTTGCGAAGAATTATTGTTTGCATTGGCAGAAGAGGATGGTTGGGGACGGAGTTGCCCAGTTCGGGTCATGCACATTCACGCCGAAGACCGGCAAGACCACAATGCCAGTAGTGGAGTTGGTTCCGTGCGCCCGCAACAAGTGGGGCAATTGGAATGAATTTTGGTTTTACGTTGCTGAGGGTGCCGTCAAAGACCATGAGGGACTCCCCGTGTCTGAGATGTGCTCTCATTATTACTCTGCGTATCCGCCCTTTGAAGTGGCAGAAGAGGATGCAGACGAAGGGGCCCTTCGGTGCGCCGCCGGTCAGAGTAGTGGGCGTGATTTAGTTGAAGAGTTCGTGGCGTACGGGGTCTGGCCCTTGGCGCACGGCTGGGCGTTGGGCGAGGTGTGCCCTCGCCAGATGCCTTTTCACGGAGGAAGGGTGGTGCGAAGTCCTGCCTTCGCACTGAATTTGCGGAACCGTGACCCGACCGCCTTTGTGCGTGATGCGGAGGACTTGGCGGTGCGGCTCGTGGGACGTTACGTGCCGAGGACGGAAGGCCAGCGCAGCTTTGATATCCGCGGGTCAAATGACCGTTTGAACAGGGTCTTCGAATTAAATCAACTGCCGTACGACGGCTATCCCGGTCAAGACGAAGCGGACCGCCGTGGGAAGAAATCGGCGGTGGAGACTAGAGACGACCCTGCGCCGGCGGCCGCCCCTTCCTCGAAAAAGAGAAAATTAGGTACTGCGATGGGAGGACTTGGGGTGTCTGACGGTTTTGCTAGAGAGTTGATGAGGACGTGTGCGGCCCCGGGGGAAAGGATGTCTTCGCCCGAGCTCCGGGAGTCTTCGGCTCGGATGCTGAGGGTTACCTGGGGCTGCTGACCTAGAAATGTTCCTATCCCCTGCGCGGCTGAGGAGGACTGTTTTACATCTCGTATGGTTCACCAGTGGAGAGTTTTTCCTTACGGGCGAAATATCGATGCTGTTGTGTGGGCAGTGATGGACAAGGATCGCCAAGGGGCGGCGCAAAAACGCCAGGCGGCGGTCAGGCTGCATGAAGCTAGGCCGAAGCGGCAGCGGGGGGCTGTGAAGGCTGCGGCCCCCGGCGGAGGCAAGCCGCCGCTGGCGGCGAAGGCGGGCGCCGCTGCCCCTAGCAAGGCGCCGGAGGCGACGGCGGGCGCCGGAGGCTCCAAGTCGACGAAGGTGGTGCCGCCGGCCAGCGGAGTGGCGGAGGCTTCGAAGGCGGCCCGAGCGTTGCCGTTGTCGGGCAAGCGCGTTGCCGACTTCGGCACCGATATTACTGTAGACGACTATCTTGGTGGTAAGTCGTTGGCCTATTATTTTTTTTTTAATTCGAAGATGCGTTGCAGGGTCGGACGAGGGCCAGCTTGCTATGGTTGCGCCTGGCGCGGAGATCGCGACGGCGGCCATAGTGCCGAAGGCGAGGGGGGAGGCCCTTGACGCCGGAGGCGAGGTGTCGGCCCTCGCCGTGGTCAGGGACGAGGCGAGCGCAGCGACCCGCCAGCTGAAGGGAGTGACAGAGGCGCTGAGTCAGGCGACGGAGGCGCTGAGTCAGGTCCGCTGAGTTATACTCTCTCCCCCACCTCTTTTGGGGCAACGGCCTTACGTACTGCGCCGCGGCTCTGCAGGTGGCTGACTTCGCCAGCCGTACTGCGTCGGGGGCCCTCACGGCAGCTGTGTCTGCCGAAGTCGAGAGACTTCGGACACAACATGCTGACGCTGTCCGTGAGAAGTCGGCCTCCGACAGCAAGTGCCGTAAGCTGACGGACAGGGTGGCCGCCCTGGAGAGGGAGAAGGCTGACCTCCGGCGCCAACTGGCGGCGGAGAGGAGGGAAGCCAACGAGGCCGTCGCCAAGGGACAGGCTGCGCAGGCGGAGGCCAAGCTGGCGCGGGCGGAGGGCAATATTGCCAAGGAGCTCGCCAAACATCTGCAAGAGCGGCTCACCGCCCTGGAGAGCCGCGCGAAGGAGGCCGAGGCCGCGATGCATGCGGAGGCCGATCGGACGCGCACGCAGCTTATGGATACATATCGTGAGCTGGGTGCGTGGACCGGTGACTTCGAGGTGCCGGACCGAGAGCCCGGCCTTCGCTGTCTGCAGTGGGTGCAGGAGGAGCTGCTGGAACTTCCAGCCGTCGTGGGGGGTTGATGTCGTACGCCTCCCTGGTCACCTGCGAGGGGGCGATGAACGCGCTCTCCCGCGAAGGGTGCCGGCACTATGAGGCCTTCGACCAGGCGGATGAAGATTTTGAGCGAGATATCTATAAGGTCGAAGACCCCGTAGTGAAGGAATCCGCCGGGGCCCTGTATGACCGGATGTGGGGTCTGTACGGTCGTGAGGTGGTCAGGGAGCGGGCCGAGGCTGCGAGGGCTCAGGTAACGTTGTTGTTTGTTTGGCGTTTGTTGTATGCGGGCTGTGCGTGTGTTTGCTGAATCTGTGTGTCTTGTCCTAGGCGGAGCGCGGCGAGCGGGTGGACGACTTCGGGGCTCTGAACAGCGCGCTGCCAGACCCGGAGCCGACCCTTGCGGAGGCTGTGACTGGGGTCGCCCTGGAGCCAACCCCGGAGACCGCAGCGATCGCGACGGCTGCCTCCTCATCCGCTGCGGCCGGCGAAGGCCTGCCCCCGAAGGTGGCCGAAGGCGCCCCTGATGCCCCCGCAGCTGCTGTGCTGAGTGCTGAAGATCCCGCGGCAGAAACAATGGCGGAGGCAGCGGCGGAGGCTCCCACAGCGTCAGGGCCTTCGCAGGTGGCGTAGTGGTTGTTTAGGGTTGGGGAATTTTTGGATGCTGTGCTGAATTTTGGTTGCTGCGCAGGTTCAAGATTTTGGGCCTGCGCACGCAACCGCTGCTACTGAGTTTCTGGCGGCTTCGACCGCGGAAAGTGGGAATGAATATGGTGGGTTTGCATCTGAGTTTTTTGATTTTACCGACTCCGGGAGCTCGGTTGAGTGGACTGAGGAGTCGTCGGAGGACTTGGATTATTTTGCAGCCTTGGACGTGGCTGCGGCGGAGGCTTCGCCACACGCCGCGGACGCGCCAGACGTGCCAGGCCCTAGCACCGGGCGCCGCCGACGAAGGGCAGTTGCAAAACGTAGGGTTAGCGCGGAGGAGGAGGCTCGGCTTCGTGTGGGTAGGGCTGGTCGGCAGGAACTGTTGTCTTTGCCGGCTGCTGCGAGTACAGGGGAAGGGGAACTGCGAAGTCTTTTTGCGGGTGAGGAGCTTAGGATAATGTTATTTAATTATAGAGAGATGGGAATTATTCCTAAGGTTGAGCCGATGTAAAGTGTGGTGCCCTCGCTTGTATATGTGTAGAGGTTTGTACGATGAAGCTAAGTGCCCTCGCGTGCCTGTGCCCGCGAGGACGTTGTGTGCCTTTGTGATTATAGTCGTTCTTAGCACGGATGGTTTGATGCTATCGTTTCTGCTTTTGTTGTGCTAGTTCGGCTGTGCCCTTAGGCGGCTGCTGCGCGGAGTCTTTGCGATAGACTTCGGGTTTGTTTCGCACTTGTTGTGCTAGTCCGGCTGCACCCTTAGGCGACTTCTGCGCGGATAGTCTTCGTGATAGATATCGGATTTTTTCGCACTTGTTGTGCTTAGTCCGGCTGCACCCTTAGGCGACTTCTGCGTGGATAGTCTTCGCGATAGACATCGGATTTTTTCGCACTTGTTGTGCTTAGTCCGGCTGCACCCTTAGGCGACTTCTGCGCGGATAGTCTTCGCGATAGACATCGGATTTTTTGGCACTTGTTGTGCTTAGTCCGGCTGCACCCTTAGGCGACTTCTGCGCGGATAGTCTTCGCGATAGACATCGGATTTTTTGGCACTTGTTGTGCTTAGTCCGGCTGCACCCTTAGGCGACTTCTGCGCGGATAGTCTTCGCGATAGACATCGGATTTTTTCGCACTTGTTGTGCTTAGTCCGGCTGCACCCTTAGGCGACTTCTGCGCGGATAGTCTTCGCGATAGACATCGGATTTTTTCGCACTTGTTGTGCTTAGTCCGGCTGCACCCTTAGGCGACTTCTGCGCGGATTTGTCGCACGCGAGGGTGGCTAGCGCTTAGCCTCGCGGCGACTTCGAATTGGTCGAATGCCGAAGACCGTTGTCGCGGTCTTTTTTCGACACATGTTTTTGCGGGGGATTTTTTTCACATATATTACATGGCTCCGCCTCGTTAAAAACCTCACCCCCCGGGAGGAAAAGAGTGCGGGCCGGTACAAGATTGTTTGTGGCGAATTACAAGGGCGAAATCAGCCCTAAATGGGTCAAACAAAAAATTTGCGAAGGTTGTCGATGTTCCAGGAGTGCTCCAGGTCCTCGCCATTTGGCGTTGTGAGCCTGTAAGCGCTGGGGGAAGCTTTTGACTTGACTATGAAGGGGCCCTCCCATTTGGGCTCCAACTTGCCCTTGGACTTCGTCCGAGCTGTTCGGACGAGTACGAGGTCCCCCTCGCTGAACTCCCTCGGGATGACTGCGTGGTCGCGCCATGCTTTGGTCTGGGCTTGGTATTTGTTTAGGGCCTGTAGGGCGAAGACCCGGTCTCCGTCAATGAGGTCTTTTGAAGTTGGCTCATCCACGTCGGGGACGGCTGACGGAACTGTACGCGGGGACCCATGCTTTATTTCTTGCGGGGTCATTGCCTCCGATCCGTATAGAAGGCGGAAAGGAGTGAACCCGGTCGCCCTGCACTCGGTTGTGTTTAGCGCCCAGACTGCCTCCGGCAATAAATCGGTCCATCTGCCTTTTTTTCATCGAGGAGCATCTTTTTGACAGCTGTGAAGATTTTCCCATTGGCACGCTCCACGACCCCGTTGGACTGCGGATGATAGACCGAAGCGAAGGCAAGCTTGGTGCCGATGGAGAAACAAAAATCCTTGAAATCTTGGTTGTCGAACTGCTTGCCGTTGTCAACTGTTAGCTCGGACGGTACTCCGAAGCGGCAAACGATGTTCTGCTAGAAGAATTTTTGGGCAGTCTTTGATGTGATTATGGAAACAGCCCTCGCTTCAATCCATTTGGTGAAGTATTCGACGGCTACGAAGGCGAACTTAAGGTTCCCCTGAGCGGTGGGAAGGGGCCCGACAATGTCCAGGCCCCAGCGCTGGAGAGGCCATGTATGGGCAATCAGCTTTGTATATTGCGAGGGGTTGCCTGACCGAGGAGAGAACTTCTGGCAGGCTTCGCAGGACCTTGTGACCCGATTTGCGGCGCAGATCATTGCAGGCCAGTAAAACCCTTGTCGGATCACCTTGGCAGCCAGGGCCCTTGGCCCTGCGTGCGAGCCGCACGTGCCACTGTGGACTTCGCGTAGGATCTGCATGCCTTCGGTTTCGGTGACGCATTTAAGCATTGGCTGACTGACCCCTTTCTTGTATAATTGGCCCTCAATCAGTGCAAAGTCCCGGCTTCGATGTCTGAGGCGCTTTGCCTCACTGACGTCAGTTGGATGATAGTACCCCTGTAGGAACAGGGTTATTGGTGCCCGCCAGTCTTCGGTCATGATTAGGTTGACTATACGGCGGCCCTCGCTATCATTAGTTATTTGGAGCCCTTCGGGGCTCCGGACGGCTGGCGTGCCGATGGTGTGAAAGAACACGTCGGAGGGCAGGGGCTCGCCCCTGGCGGCGGCCTTGGCTAATGCATCGGCCTCCTCGTTCTTGGCCCTATCCACATGCTGCAGGGTGAATCCCTTGAACTGTCTCTCGAGACTTCGGATAGCCGCGAGGTATTGCATGAGCGCGGGGTCTTTTGCTGCATAGTCTTTCTCGACCTGGCCGGCAACTATCTTGGAGTCTGTCTTGATGATACATGTGGTGACTCCGAGGGCCCTTAGCTTGCGGAGGCCGAGGATAACCGCTTCATACTCTGCTATATTGTTTGTGCATTTGTCGGATTCCAGAGCGAAGTTGAGGCGTGCTGCATATCTGTGTTTGACTCCGGTTGGTGAGGTGACGACTGCAGCGACGCCTGCCCCCGCGTGGCACCATGCGCCGTCGCAATGGATGGTCCAGACCTTTTCTGTGGACGGGTCCGGCTGTGCTACTGGCCCAGTCCAGTCGACGACGAAGTCTGCCAGGACTTGCGACTTGATGGCTGTCCTGGGCTCGAAGCTGATGTGGTAGCCGGAGAGTTCGGCTGCCCACTTGGCAATCCTCACCGATGCCTCCGGGTTTCTGAATAGTTCGCCGAGCCCCCTGTCAGAGGTGACTCGGACCTTGAATGCTTCAAAGTAATGGCGCAGTTTGCGCGAGGACATAACAACTGCGTAGGCGATCTTCTCCAGCTCTGTCATGTTGCATTTGGACGGTGTTAGGACTTCGGAGACATAGTAAATAGGGCACTGTCTGACTGTGCCTTCAACAGTCTGCTCCTGCACTAGTGCCGCGCTGACCGCGTGCGGCGAAGCCGCGACATAGAGCAATAGGGGGAGCGAGGAGTCGGGGCTTGTGAGGATGGCCAGCTCCGATAAGTACTGTTTTAATGAGGCGAAGGCCGCTGCTTGCTCCGGCCCCCAGGCGAAGTCTTTCGCACCGCGAAGCCGCGGACCTGGAGATGAATCTGTTGAGAGCGGCCAATCTGCCTGTCAGACGCTGGACGTCCCTGACGGACTGCGGAGGCGACATGTCGACGATGGCCTGGATCTTGGTTGGGTTGGCCTCGATGCCGCGGTGTGACACCAGGTAACCCAATATCTTGCCCTGGCGAACACCGAAGACACACTTTTCCGGGTTCAGGCGGAGTCGTGCATCTCGCATGTTCGCGAATGTCTCGGCGAGGTCGGCGAGGTGGTCCTCCTTATTCTTGCTGGCGACGACGATGTCGTCCACATATGTAAATATGTTTCTACCGACCTGTCCTTCGAGTACTGTTTTGGTGAGTCTGGAGAAGGTGGACCCCGCATTCTTGAGTCCCTCCGGCATCCTGATGAAGCAATAAGTGCCGAAGGGTGTTATAAAGCTAGTGCTAGCCTTGTCTTCCACCTTCATGTATATCTGGTGATAGCCGGAGAAGCAGTCGAGGAGTGACATGACCTCGCATCCGGCCGCTCTATCGACTATTTTGTCGATCCGCGGCAACGGGAAATTGTCCTTCGGGCAGGCCTTATTGAGACTGGTGAAGTCTATGCACATTCGCCATTTCCCGCTTTTTTTCTGCACCATTACGACATTGGAGAGCCACGTGGGGTAAGCCACTGGCTCGATGAATTTAGCTTCTAGGAGGCGGTGCACTTCCGCCTTGGCGGCCTCTGTCTTTTCGTCGGACATTTTGCGGAGCCTTTGCTTTTTTGGTCACACCGAAGGGTCAATTCCCAAGCTGTGCTCAATTATGGATCGGCTGACTCCGACCAGGTCTAGGGCGGACAAGGCGAAGACATCTTTATTCTTGGCCAGGCAGCAGAGAAGCTTCTCTTCTTCATGTGACGTAAGGTCTTCGCTGATAGTGACTGTCTGCTTGGGCGTGGCCTGATCAAGGGGAACAGTCTTGGTTCCGTCTTGGCTCTGCAACTGTGCCTTCTCGAGCTGCTTGTCGGTTGGGCTGGCGGGCGCAGGGGCTTCGCGCTGGGTCGTGAGGCAGTGTACGTTCCTCTGACCAGGCACGAAGTCCCGCTCTATGTTGCGCGCTGTCTGCTGGTTGCCGTAGATCGTGATAGCGCCTAGCGGACCTGGTATCTTCATACATAGGTACAGTCCGTGGATGGCAGCTTCGAACTTATTGATGGAGCCCCGGCCCATGATGGCGTTGTACGGATATACCATGTCGACAATGTCGAAGGTTACTTGCTCACTTCGGGCATTGGGTGCTACACCGAAGGAGAGGGGAAGCTCTATTTTGCCGACGGGAAAGGTGCCTTTGCCGCCGAAGCCATACAACGGATTGTCCGAAGGCTTGAGCAGGCTGTGGCTTATACCCATGCGGTCGAAGGCGTGGAGGAAAATGATGTCCGCCTGACTGCCGTTGTCGACTAGGACTTTGTGTAGGTCCCAGCCTGCCACGCTGCAATTGATGACCATAGCGTCGATGTGGGGGGCGCTGCGCAGGTCGACGTCTCGTGCATCGAAGGTGAGCGGTATGTGGGACCACTTCGTCTGCACGACTGGGCCGGTGACCGCGACATGGTTGATGCTGCGGTAATGGTCCCGCTTCTGCCGCTTGGTGTCGAAGTCAGTGCTGGACCCCCCTGTTATCATGTGAATGACTCCGCGATATGGTTGATCGGCGAAGTCTTCCTGCTTTGGGGCATGGGAGATGTTTTGGTGTTGCTGGTGTGGTGGTGGGGGTGGAGGAGGTATGATTTGTACTTCCTGATGGTGTTGGTAAGCGTGGTGCGGTGGATGCGGTAGATGCGGGGCGGGAGCGTGGATATATGGTGGAGGGGGTGGCTGGTAGTTATGCGCGACAATTCTAGGATTGTCGGCTGGCTGCGCCCGCGCCATTCTGTCTCTGGTGGCCTTCGTTTCGGGGCAGTCTTTGGTTTGGTGGGCGCAGTCTTCGCCGTGGAAAAGGCAGTAGAACCGGCGCGGCGGCTGCGCGCGCCCTCGGCCCCTGCCACGAGTTCCGTTTCCGCGGCCCTGGGGGGGATATTCCTGGCGACGAGGGGGGTCAGCAGCAGGCTGCTGGTTGGCGATGTTGTGCACTTGCTGTTGACTGCGGCCATCTCGACCGGAGTCTGGTTGCGGAGTCCTCGTCCACGTGCGGCTGGACTGCGGGGCATCTTTGGGCTTCCGCTGTGACTCAACCTTGCGCTGGTGGAGCTCTTCGGATTTGGCATATTTTTCAAAGAGCTGATATAGCTCCTGGAGGTTCTTGGGTGGATCTCTGATACAGTGGCTGTAGAGGACGCCGGCCCGAAGGCCACTGATGGCGTAGTGGATAGCGATCTGATCATCGACGGAGGGCAGCTGTGACTTGAGTGTTAAGAATTTACGGTAATACTCCCGCAGAGTCTCCTTTTCCAGCTGTTTGCAAAGCGAGAGCTCGGCCAAAGCGTCGGTGTCTAGGCGGTACCCTTGGAAGTTGAGAAGGAACTTGTCCCTGAGACTTCTCCACGAATCAATGGACAGCGGAGGCAATCTGGTGAACCAGGTGAGTGCTGGGCCCTCTAGGGCGATGATGAAAGACTTCGCCATTGTGGCGTCGTCCCCTCCGGCGGATGCAACGGCGACTTGATAACTCATTATGTATTGCGCCGGATCGGTGCTGCCATTGTACTTGGGATATGCCCCTGCTCGGAAGTTAGCTGGCCAAGGCGTCACTTGGAGGTGTGGCGCCAGGGGACTTCGCTCGTCGAGGTAGTTGACCCCTTGGAATGGCGCGCCGTGCTGGAAGGCGTAGTCATGCTGGGGGAAACACGGGTTCTCCGGCTGCGCCCGGTGTTGCAGGGGTGGGCCATGCTGCAGGCCGCGGTGGCCTTCGCGCGTGTCTTCCGGTTGCGCGCGCTGCTGGAGGGGTGGCTCTTGCTGTAGACCGAGGTGGCCTTCGCGCTGCATCAGCGCGATCTCGCGCTCGAGGTCTTGGGCCTTCTGCTCCTCGTCGCGTATCATTTGCCGCACCTTGGCTAGTGCGGACACACGCTGGCGCTTGGCTTCGAGTATCTCTTTCTGCCTCTGGAGATTGCGGTTCTTGAGGCGCAGGGCGCGCAACTGTAACTGTTCTTCTGTTGAGACGCCGAGGACTTCGCCGTCCTCGGTGAGATCCGCGCCCTCCAGTGGGGCGAAGCCTGGGGGCGGCTGCGATTGTCCTTCGGGCCCGCAGGTGCGGAAGGTGTCGTCTTCGCAGGTGCGGGGAATGTTGTCTTCAGTGGGCTCTTGGTGGGTGGATTGGGTGAGGGCGAGGGCCTTGCCCTTTCTCGCGGCCAGCAGTGCTGCCTTTGCAGCCTCGTCAGCCTTCGGGTTAGCTCTCTTGGGTGCCATCGCGGGTGGTCTTGTCGTAGCACGAACGGTGGGCGCCAAATGTTGGAACTTGCTCTCAGCAGCAAGGAGGCCAACAAGGATGAACGGTGGTGACAACAGGGTTACGTGCTCGGGGGCAAATAGCTCTGTTGATCTAGCCTCTCACGGGCACTGTGCGGGGGTATTTATAGGTATCTGAGTGCCCAGCGCCTTGTGTTAAGGACGCATGTGCCCTCAGACACCTAGTTTATCCCCAGAATATTCCCATAAAGCGGGGTTACAAGCTGTAATTACAAGCATGCCTTTACAGATTAGGCCCGTAACACAAAGGCGGCCACGCAGGGCCCGTTACAATGGGCCAGATCACGCGTGGGCCTCAGAGCTGAACGAGGCCGCGCTGCGGGATGACTTCGTCGCCGGTCTTCGTCTGGTGCCGAATGGAGCGAAGGGTGTCCCTGCCTTCGCGCTGCATCAGAGCTGAGCGATCTTCATACTTTAGAGACTGTTCTAAATATTTTATCCTATAAGGGTATGATTTTACCTACATAAGGACCTTTTCATTTAACTTTATAAATTGGTCTTTAATTGATTTATAAAAGAAAATACTTAAAATTATAATTCATGATTCTAAACTACTCAAATATTACCGAATTAAACTAGATCTTAGTACATTTTGTTGGTTTCAAAAATTAGGGTATTACATCGACATCGCACCGTCGTAACTCCGCCTAACACCGCGACCAGGATCACCCAAGCGACAATCCTCGATATGGAGCATTCAATTGAGTTCACCTTTTCCCCCTCTTTCTTACGATGTAAGGGACGCTATGGTTAGAGCGGTAGAACATCGGGGAGGGTACTTCGGTGATGGCGCTGCCGCCCTGGCCGTCGGCTGCCGCACGGTACTTGAGCGCATAGGAAGACGACACATCGTCCGTAGATCGGGGAAACGACGGCTGAGATCTGGCGCGCAGATCGTTTGGGTGTGATTAAATCCGTGCCGTAGATATCTGATCGGGTGGTTGTTGGCTCAAGTCGCTCAAGATTCACTTTAAACCGTAGGATCGGGATCCAATGACCCCGATTGCGTACCGGTTCACAACCGCGCCAGTCTAATCTGGCTCGTTCATATCTGATCCAATGGCTCAGATCGCACCATATCCCTTCGTGAGCACATTTTTCATAAGAGCCCCCATGGTTTTTATGAATAAACCCGCAGTCCTGGCGGATGTAATCCGAGTCTTAGGAATTCTTACACTGAGACCCCTGTACTATTCTGTTTTTATGCGCGTAAACCAGAGAACCAAGAAATTAAATAAATAAATATAGAAATTGATTTTAATGTAAAAATAATTGCTAGAACCTATTTAATCCCTAGAAAATTCATACTTAGTCCAAATTGATCCATTCCAGTTACTATAATTTTGTATTAATATTGTCTATAACTCTGTAACACTATTTTAACATAAAAATTGTATTAAAATTGATCTCTTAATTAATCTTGTGCCAAACACATAAAACCTTTAGAAATTCATAACTTAAAATCCATAACTCCAAAATTAATGTTTCTTTTTCCTATGATCTTATTTTAATATGTAGATTATTAATATGTATTTTGTATGCATGTTTAGTGTGATGTTAAGTTCCTCTTTGTAATATGCTTGTTTGTATATGGCGAGTAGCCGAGCTAGTGGCTGAGGATCCGGGTGTTCAGCAGGTAGAAGTTCCTGAGCAGGAGCTCATTGAAGGCAAGTTGTGCCCTTGACCACTTTTACCCAATAATGTTCGTTATAATCATTTATTCCTGCATAGGTTTAATTTTGATGGGACCCAATAGGTCACCCTAGTCTGCTTATCTTGTTACCTTGTTTGCCCTGAATTATTTGGCTAGTTTTTGCTATTGCTCTATATGGTTTTGGGTTTAGTATTACATTACGATTCATGTTCCAATTATACTGTTACTTTATTTAATATTCATGTCAAGAACATTGTTTTTAATTGGAACATGGAGCTTAACTTGAGAAACACGTGCCACCACAAGTGTGGAATGGGACGCCCTTGGCTGACTAACTAGGAAAGCTAGTGGAGGACTACCTTACGCGATAGGAGCAAGGGCAGTAGGGGAGTAGGCTTGTAGGGAGGTTCCCGGGTTGATTCTGCTGCGATGGCGGTCAGACGGGGGATTTCTGCATTGCTCTTCCTAGAAACTTTAGCGGATTTTCTGAAGCTAGTAGAACTTTGTAAAGGCCTCGTAGTGTTACCCTGCCTCGCTTCCTTGGTAGAGGTGTATGGGGTTCGATCAACCCCATGGCACATGGGTAACATGACTTGTGGGTACAGGGTACAACCTCTGCAGAGTGTAAAACTGGTATACTAGCCGTGCTCGCGGTCATGAGCAATTCAAGACTCTTGCATGATTAAATTATGAAACTAAATTCATTTGTCATATGCATTGCATGGGATTTATTATTAATTTTGTTCTATTATTTATTATGGTTTGGTATTTACTTACATCTAGTAATTGCTAATAAAATTTGACCAACTTATTAAAAGCAATGCTCAGCTTTAAACCCTATTGTTGATCAACTTTACACATCACATGAACTCCCACCTTTGGTGAGTTCATGCACATTATTCCCCACGACTTGTTGAACTATGATCTTTTGTGACCTCACACTTACGATATATAAACCCCCATAGGAGAAGAACAGGTGGCCTAGGAGGAGCCGCACGACGAGAAGACAACTTGATCTAGGTGGCATCTCCCAGTCGACTTTATGGCGCCAAGGATGGACATTAGTTCGCCTTATATTTATCTTTTATTTTCATAAGTCTTCCGTTATGTAATAATTACTTTTATGATATTGTGACATTTATCTCTATACACTATGTTATTATATGTGTTGTTCTTCTTTGGCGTACATATGAGATGCACCAGGCTTTATCTCTTAAATCTGGGTGTGACATCGGCTCATGAGCCGCACTCTGATAAATATTATTGCATTTTAAAATAATTAAAAATACATAAATATGTAATATACAATCATCATTCAATATTATGAGTAATCTAAATTACGATATGTCATAAATTCATTAACAAAAGCTAAGAAATAATCCTATTATCCATAGAATAATCCAATATCCATTGCTATTTTGTAGATTAATTAATTTTGCACAGCTCGCGAGCCTTGAGCTTTTTTCAAACTGAGAGCACCTAGAGAGGGGTGAATAGGTGATCCTGTAAAATTCAACACTAATAGCCACAAAACTTAGTTATGAAAGTTAGAACAGCTAAGTAGCTTGAAGCGAGTTCTTGTGAACACAGACAATCAAAGAGAAAGCACACAAGAGACACGCCATTTTTATCCCGTGGTTCGGCCAAGTAGCACTTGCCTACTTCCACGTTGTGGCGGTTTTTCCTTTAGATGATTATTCCCGTTTGCGAGGAATCTCCACAAGATTGGAGTCTCTCGCCCTTACAACAAAGATCACAATGAAAGCACGAAGTAAGGTTGGGATGAGCAACACACACAAGACACAAATCGTAGCACACCCACGCACACAAGAGAGGACTTGAGCTCAAAAGACAACATAGGGAGTCCTCGACTCGAATAGAGCTCAAATCACTAACACGATGAACGAATGCGCGGGAAAAAAGTCTGGATGCCTTAGGATGCTTAGTGAATGATTGTGTATCTCCTCCATGCGCCTAGGGGTCCCTTTTATAGCCCCAAGGTAGCTAGGAGCCGTTGGAGGCCAACAAGGAAGGCCATCCTTGCCTTCTGTCGAGTGGCGCACCGGACAGTCACTGTAGATGGTCCGGTGCTGATATCCTTCCTTTTCTGGCGCAGACGACCGTTGCACCTCCGGGCCAGTTGGCGCACCGGACAGTCCGGTGCCCCCTGCCGACTGTTGGCGCGGGCCACGTGTCGCCCGTGGATTGCGCGGCCGACCGTTGTGCTGGCGACCGTTGGCTGACCGGACAGTCCGGTGCACCACTGGACAGTCCGGTGAATTATAGTCGTACGCCGTCGAACTTTTCCCGAGAGTGGCCTTTTCACAGGAGACTTGCCTAGCGCACCGGACACTGTCCTGTGCACCACCGGACAGTCCGGTGTGCCAGACTGAGCTGGAATTCAGCTGCACACAGCCAAATCCCTTGCAATTCTTTTCTTTTCTTCTTTTCTCTGTTTCTAACACTTAGACAAATATATTAGTATACAAAAACAAATGTACTAAGTCTAGAAACATACCTCATGCCTTGATTTGCACTTTTTCAATCTTGGGCACATTTAGAACTTAGAGAATATGTGTTGGGCACTTAATCACCAAAACATTATAGAAATGGCCCAAAGGCACATTTCCCTTTCAATCTCCCCCTTTTTGGTGATTTATGCCTGATAGTCGCCTAGAGGGGGGTGAATAGGGCGAAACTGAAATACTTACAAATAATCACAACTACAAGCCGGGTTAGCGTTAGAAATATAAACGAGTCCGCAAGAGGGCGTAAAACAAATCTCAAGCAAGTAAAGCGGTGAGACACAAGGATTTGTTTTACCGAGGTTCGGTTCTCGCAAACCTACTCCCCGTTGAGGTGGTCACAAAGACCGGGTCTCTTTCAACCCTTTCCCTCTCTCAAACGGTCCCTCGGACCGAGTGAGCTTCTTCTTCTCAATCAAACGGGAACAAAACTTCCCCGCAAGGGCCACCACACAATTGGTGCCTCTTGCCTTGGTTACAATTGAGTTTTGATCACAAGAACAAGTGAGAAAGAAAAGAAGCAATCCAAGTGCAAGAGCTCAAAAGAACACGGCAAATCTCTCTCGCTAATCACTAAAGCCTTGTGTGGAATTGGAGAGGATTTGATCACTTGGGTGTGTCTAGAATTGAATGCCTAGCTCTTGTAAGTGGTTGAGAAGTGGAAAACTTGGATGCAATGAATGGTGGGTGGTTGGGGGTATTTATAGCCCCAACCACCAAACTAGCCGTTTGGTGGGGCTGACTGTCGAATGGTGCACCGGACAGTCCGGTGCACACCGGACATGTCCGGTGCGCCAGCCACGTCACCAAAGCCGTTGGGATTCGACCGTTGGAGCACTGTCTTCTGGGCCCGCCTGGATGTCCGGTGGCGCACCGGACATGTACTGTAGAGTGTCCGGTGCGCCAGCATGGGCGTGCCTGACTTCTGCGCGCGCTGGCGCGTATTTAATGCGCTGCAGGTAGTCGTTGGCGCCGAAGTATCCGTTGCTTCGATGGCTCACCGGACAGTCCGGTGTACACCGGACATGTCCGGTGAATTATAGCGGACTAGCCGTTGCGAATTCCCGAAGCTGGCGAGTTCTAGAGCCACTCTTCCTTGGAGCATCGGACACTATCCGGTGTACACCGGACAGTCCGGTGAATTATAGCGAAGCGCCTCTGGATTTTCCCGAAGGTGACGAGTTCGACTTGGAGTCCTCTGGTGCACCGGACACTGTCTGGTGGCACACCGGACAGTCCGGTGCGCCAGACCAGAGGTGCCTTTGGTTATCCCTTGCTCTCTTTGTTGAACCCAATTCTTGGTCTTTTTATTGGCTAAGTGTGAACCTTTGACACCTGTATAACTTATACACTAGAGCAAACTAGTTAGTCCAATTATTTGTGTTGGACAATTCAACCACCAAAATCAATTAGGAACTAGGTGTAAGCCTAATTCCCTTTCAATGCCAACACAACCAAAAGCAACCAAAAGAAGTGCAATATCAATGCAATTGAATACCAAATTGTTTTTGACTATAATTTGGCATTTTTGGATCGCTCTTTGCCACCACTTGGTTTGTTTTTGCAAATCAAATTCATTTTCCTATCTCTAAGTCAAACTCACTTGTTTGGGCATAATGAGAGATAATCCAAGAGTGAAATTGATCAAGTGCCAAAAACTCCCCCTTTTCCCATAATCATAAATTCTCCCCCACAAGAGACCAAATTTTGCAATAAGAGTATTTTGGACAAATCACAAGCTCTAACTCTATTGTTTTCAAAATTCACAAGTGGTAGCTGATCCATTTGCTTTGGCCTTAATTTCTCCCCCTTTGGCATTAAGCACCAAAACGAGATCGTTCTTGGCCCTTTAACCCCATTGCATCACCAAAAATGTCAATTAAGAGCAAAAAGGCAATAAGAGCATAAGAATGAACATGGAAATAAGTACACTAATACCGGAGTGCAGTGGAAGTCTTTTCATTGTCCAAGATCACATTTCCCTTTCAATGCACCTTTGAGACTACATCAAGTATACTCAAACAAATAGATTAGTCTCAAAGGGTCAAGTTGTAGCACATCTCCCCCCTAAATATGTGCATCATTCACACATGGACTTGTGAGGTCTGGGGATCCCTTGCACAACTTGAGCACCATAAATAAGCAACAAATTACATAAATGCATAAAGTAACATGATCAAAGGCATAGAACACATGTATGCTATAGATCAATCCAAGTTACGCGAATCTAAGACATTTAGCTCACTACGCAGCCTGCAAAAGGTTTTCTCATCTAATGGCTTGGTAAAGATATCGGCTAGCTGGTTCTCGGTGTTAATATGGTACACCTCGATATCTCCCTTTTGATGGTGGTCTCTCAGAAAGTGATGCTGGATGTCTATGTGCTTAGTGCGGTTGTGTTCAACAGGATTATCCACCATGCGGATTGCACTCTCATTGTCACATAGGAGTGGGACTTTGCTCAGATTGTAGCCAAAGTCCTGGAGGGTTTGCCTCATCCAAAGTAGTTGCGCGCAACACTGTCCTGCGGCAACATACTTGGCCTCAGCGGTGGATAGGGCAACAGAGGTTTCTTTCTTTGAACTCCAAGACACCAGGGACCTTCCTAGGAATTGGCACGTCCTTGATGTACTCTTCCTATCAACCTTGCATCCAGCATAATCGGAATTTGAATATCCAATCAAGTTAAAGGTAGACCCCTTTGGATACCAGATCCCGAAGCAAAGTGTAGCAACTAAATACCTTAGAATTCGCTTAACGGCCACAAGGTGACATTCCTTGGGGTCGGATTGAAATCTAGCACACATGCATACACTAAGCATAATGTTCGGTCTACTAGCACATAAATAAAGCAAGGAACCTATCATAGACCAGTATGCCCTTTGATCAACGAACTTACCTCCTTTGTTGAGGTCGACATGCCCATCGGTTCCCATTGGTGTCTTAGCGGGCTTGGCGTCCTTCATCCCAAACCTCTTGAGAAGATCTTGAGTGTACTTCGTTTGGGAGAGGAAGGTACTGTCCTTTAGTTGCTTCACTTGGAACCCAAGGAAGTAGGTCAACTCGCCCATCATCGACATCTCGAATTTTTGTGTCATCACCCTGCTAAACTCCTCACAAGACTTTTGATTAGTAGGACCAAATATTATGTCATCTACATAAATTTGGCACACAAAAAGGTCACCATCACAAGTCTTAGTGAAAAGAGTGGGATCGGCTTTCCCAACCTTGAAACCATTAGCAATTAAGAAATCTCTAAGGCATTCATACCATGCTCTTGGGGCTTGCTTAAGTCCATAGAGCGCCTTAGAGAGCTTAAACACATGGTCGGGATACCTGTCATCCTCAAAGCCAGGGGGTTGTTCCACATACACCTCCTCCTTGATTGGCCCGTTTAGGAAAGCGCTCTTCACATCCATTTGAAACAGCCTGAAAGAATGGTGAGCGGCATAGGCTAATAATATTCGAATAGACTCTAGCCTAGCCACAGGAGCAAAAGTCTCCTCGAAATCCAAACCTGCGACTTGGGCATAACCTTTTGCCACAAGTCGAGCCTTGTTTCGTGTCACCACTCCGTGCTCATCTTGCTTGTTGCGGAACACCCACTTGGTTCCCACAACATTTTGCTTTGGACGTGGCACCAGGCTCCAAACTTCATTCCTCTTGAAGTTGTTGAGCTCTTCCTGCATGGCCAACACCCAGTCCGGATCCTGCAAGGCCTCTTCTACCCTAAAAGGCTCAATAGAAGAGACAAACGAGTAATGCTTACAGAAATTAGCTAAACATGAGCGAGTTGTTACTCCCTTGCTTATGTCACCCAGAATTTGATCGACGGGGTGATTTCTTTAAATCGTCGCTCGGACTTGAGTTGGAGGGACCAGTGGTGCTTCTTCCTCCATAGCTTGTTCTTCTTGTGCTCCCCCTTGATCATGTGCTTCTTCTTGAGGAACCTGTCCATCATCTTGAGTTGGGGGATGCACCATTGTAGAAGAAGAAGGTTGATCTTGCTCCTGTTGTTCCTGAGGTCGCACATCTCCAATCGCCATTGTGTGCATTGCGGCCGTTGGAACATCATCTTCATCTATGTCATCAAGATCAACTTGCTCTCTTGGAGAGCCATTAGTCTCATCAAATACAACGTCGCTAGAGACTTCAACCAAACCCGATGATTTGTTGAAGACCCTATACGCCTTTGTATTTGAGTCATACCCTAGTAAAAACCCTTCTACAACTTTGGGAGCAAATTTAGAATGTCTACCTTTCTTCACCAAAATGTAGCATTTGCTCTCAAATACACGAAAGTAAGAAACATTGGGTTTGTTACTGGTAAGGAGTTCGTAGGAGGTCTTCTTGAGGAGGCGATGCAGATATAGCCGGTTTATGGCGTGGCAGGCTGTGTTCACAGCTTCTGACCAAAACCGCTCGGGTGTCTTGAACTCTCCAAGCATCGTCCTCGCCATGTCGATAAGCGTCCTGTTCTTCCTCTCTACCACACCGTTTTGCTGTGGTGTGTAGGAAGCGGAGAACTCGTGCTTGACGCCTTCCTCCTCAAGATACTCCTCCACTTGCAGATTCTTGAACTCGGACCCGTTGTCGCTTCTTATCTTTTTCACCTTGAGCTCAAATTCGTTTTGAGCCCTCCTTAGAAAGCGCTTTAGGGTCCCTTGGGTTTCTGATTTATCCTGCAAAAAGAACACCCAAGTGAAGCGGGAAAAATCATCAATAATTACTAGACCATACTTACTTCCCCCGATGCTAAGGTAGGCGACGGGTCCGAAGAGGTCCATGTGAAGAAGCTCCAGTGGTCTTGATGTTGTCATCACATTCTTGTTATGATGAGTGCTTCCCACCTATTTCCCTGCTTGACAAGCTACACAAGGTCTATCTTTTTCGAAACATACATTGGTTAGTCCTAACACATGTTCTCCCTTTAGAAGTTTATGAAGGTTCTTCATCCCAACATGTGCTAGACGGCGATGCCACAGCTAGCCTATACTAGTCTTAGCTATTAGGCATGCGTCTAGATCGGCCTCCTCTTTCGAAAAATCAACTAAATAGAGTTTGCCATCCAATACACCCTTAAACGCTAATGAACCATCACTCATTCTAAAGACAGAAACATCAACACTTGTAAACAAACAATTGTAGTCCATGTGGCACAATTCACTTACAGACAGGAGGTTGTATCCTAATGACTCTACTAAAAATACATTTGAAATAGAGTGGTCGCTTGTGATGGCTATCTTTCCCAAACCTTTGACCTTGCCTTGGTTCCCATCTCCAAAAATAATCGTATCCTGGGAATCCTTGTTCTTGACGTAGGAGGTGAACATCTTCTTCTCCCCCGTCATGTGGTTTGTGCATCCGCTATCGATTATCCAGCTAGATCCCCCGGATGCATAAACCTGCAAGGCAATTTAAGCTTGGGTTTTAGGTACCCAACTCTTGTTAGGTCCTACAAGGTTAGTCACAATAGCCTTTGGAACCCAAATACAAGTCTTGTCCCCCTTGCATTTGAATCCCAACTTTCTAGCAACTACTTTTTCATTCTTACATAAAAGCGTAAATGAAGTATTGCAAGCATGGTAGATGGTAGAAGGTTCATTGCACATTCTCCTCGGCATAGGAGGCACAACATTACTTCTCCTAGGCCTACTTCTACCATGCACAAAAGTAGGGCTAGAAGCAACCATAGCATGTGAATCATTATAAGCAACATGATCATAACTCCTGTTATAATGAGCATTCCTAGAAAATTTTCTATCATAAATGTAGGCATGACATTTTTTAGAACTACTAGCCATAGGAGTCTTCCCTTTCTCCTTGTTGAGAACGGGAGCCTTTTGGCTTGTTAAGTTCTTGGTTTCCTTTCGAAAACCAAGTCCATCCTTAATAGAGGGGTGTGTACCAATAGTGTAGGCATCCCTAGCAAATTTTAATTTATCAAAATCAATTTTGCAAGTCTTAAGTTGAGCATTAAGACTTGTCGCCTCATCATTTAGTTTAGCAATAGAATTAAGGTGTTCATTACAAGAATTCACATCAAAGTCCTTGCATCTATTGCAAATAACAACATGCTATATACATGAACTAGATTTATTATATTTCTCTAGCTTAGCATTTAAATCATCATTCAAAATTTTTAAACTAGAGACAGATTCCTGACAGGCAGACAACTCAGAAGACATCATTTCATTTCTTTTAAGTTCTAAGGCAAGAGACTTTTGAACACTAACAAATTTGTCATGTTCCTCATACAAAATGTCCTCTTGCCTTTCTAGAAATCTATCTTTTTCATTTAGAGCATCAATTAACTCATTGATTTTATCTACTTTAGCTCTATCTAAGCCCTTAAATAAATCAGTATAATCTACTTCATCATCACTAGAATCATCATCGCTAGAAGTAGTGTACTTAGAGGTATCTCGAACACTTACCTTCTTATCCTTGGCCATGAGGCAAGTGTGACGTTCGTTGGGGAAGAGGGAAGACTTGTTGAAGGCCGAGGCGGCGAGTCCTTCGTCGTCGGAGTCGGAAGAAGAGCAGTCCGAGTCCCATTCCTTTCCGAGGTGTGCCTCGCCCTTTGCCTTCCTGTAGCTCTTTTTCTTCTCCTTCTTCTCGCTCTTTTCTTGTCCCTGGTCACTATCATTATCAGGACAATTTGCTATAAAGTGACCAGTCTTACCGCATTTGAAGCAGGAGCGCTTTCCCCTTGTTTTATTCTTGTTTGGGGTACTCCTTGCGTCCTTTTAGTGCGGTCTTGAAATGCTTGATGATTAGGGCCATCTCATCTTTGTTAAGCCCGGCAACCTCAACTTGTGCTACTTTGCTTGGTAGCGCCTCCTTGCTGCTTGTTGCTTTGAGAGCAACGGGCTACGACTCGTAGATGGGTAGTGGACCGTTCAAGGCGTCGTCCACGTATCATGCCTCCTTTACCATCATGCGCCCGCTCACGAATTTTCCAAGGATCTTCTCGAGCGTCATCTTGGTGTACCTAGGGTTTTCACGAATGAGGTTGACAAGATGGGGGTCAATTACAGTAAATGACCTTAGCATGAGTCGGACGACATCATGATCCGTCCATATTGTGCTTCCATAGCTTCGTATTTTGTTGACCAGGGTCTTGAGCCTTTTGTAGGTTTGCGTTGGCTCCTCTCCCCTGATCATCGCAAATCTCCCCAGCTCACCTTCCACCAACTCCATTTTGGTGATCATGGTGGCGCCGTTTCCCTCATGAGATATCTTGAGGGTGTCCCAGATTTGCTTGGTGTTGTCCAAGCCGCTCACCTTGTTGTATTCATCCCTGCACAAAGATGCTAGCAAAACAGTGGTAGCTTGTGCATTCTTATGAATTTGTTCATTTATCATCATAGGGTTATCCGTACTATCGAAATGCATTCCATTTTCTACCATTTCCCAAATGCTAGGATGGAGAGAAAATAGATGACTACGCATTTTATGACTCCAAAATGAGTAGTCCTCTCCATCAAAGTGTGGAGGTTTTCCTAGTGGAATAGAAAGTAAATGTGCATTCAAATTGTAAGGCATGCGAGAATAGTCAAAAGAGTAATTTTGATTAGCCGTCTTTTTCTTTGACGAAGAATCGTCATCATCGTCGTCTCTTGGTGAAGAAGAAGATTCATCGCTGTCGTAGTAGACGATCTTCTTGATGTGCCTCTTCTTCTTCCCGTCCTTCTTCTTGTGACTCGAGCCAGAGTCAATGGGCTTGTCATCTCTTGGCTCGTTGAAGATGGACTCCTTCTCCTTGTCGTTGACCACCATCCCCTTTCCCTTAGGATCCATCTCTTCGGGCGATTAGTCCCTTAAGTGAAGAGTACTGCTCTGATACCAATTGAGAGCACCTAGAGGGGGGTGAATAGGTGATCCTGTAAAATTCTACACTAATAGCCACAAAACTTAGTTATGAAAGTTAGAACGGCTAAGTAGCTTGAAGCGAGTTCTTGTGAACACATACAATCAAAGATAAAGCACACAAGAGACACACGATTTTTATCTTGTGGTTCGGCCAAGTAGCACTTGCCTACTTCCACGTTGTGGCGTCCCAATGGACGAGGGTTGCACTCAACCCCTTTCAAGTGATCCGATGATAAACTTGAATACCATGGTTTTTCATTTAGATGATTATTCCCGTTTGCGAGGAATCTCCACAAGATTGGAGTCTCTCGCCCTTACAACAAAGATCACAATGAAAGCATGGAGTAAGGTTGGGATGAGCAACACACACAAGACACAAATCGCAGCACACCCACGCACACAAGAGAGGACTTGAGCTCAAATGACAACACAGGGAGTCCTCGTATCGAATAGAGCTCAAATCACTAACACGATGAAATGAATGTGCGGGAACAAAGTCTTGATGCCTTAGGATGCTTAGTGAATGCTTGTGTATCTCCTCCATGCGCCTAGGGGTCCCTTTTATAGCCCCAAGGCAGCTAAGAGCCGTTGGAGGCCAACAAGGAAGGCCATCCTTGCCTTCTGTCGAGTGGCGCACCGGACAGTCCGGTGCGCCACCGAACAATCACTGTAGATGGTCTGGTGCTGATCTCCTTCCTTTTCTGGCGCAGACGACCGTTGCAGCTCCGGGCCAGTTGGCGCACCGGACACTGTCCGATGCACACCGGATAGTCCGGTGCCCCCTGCCGACCGTTGGCGCGGGCCACGCGTCGCCCGCGGATTGCGTGGCCGACCGTTGGCTCACCGGATAGTCTGGTGCACCACCAGACAGTCCGGTGAATTATAGTCGTACGCCGCCGAACTTTTCCCGAGAGTGGCCTTTTCACCGGAGACTTGCCTGGCGCACCGGACAGTCCGGTATGCCAGACTGAGCTGGACTTCGGCTGCACACAGCCAAGTCCCTTGCAATTCTTTTTTTCTTCTTTTCTCTGTTTCTAACACTTAGACAAATATATTAGTATACAAAAACAAATGTACTAAGTCTAGAAACATACCTCATGCCTTGATTTGCACTTTTTCAATCTTGGGCACATTTAGAACTTAGAGAATATGTGTTGGGCACTTAATCACCAAAATATTATAGAAATGGCCCAAAGGCACATTTCCCTTTCACAAACCCCACTACTGTTGGCCATATGAGAGCGATATTTATGTGCTATATTTCTACTACAGGAGAGTGAGCTGGAGAGCGTGCTATAAGTTGCAGAGTTGAAACATAGACTAGTGATACATAAAATCAATTTCCACCCCTCATCCTATGGATTTGGGATAATCTTATATCCAAACTTTGGAAAGTAGTGGAATGTCAAATTTTAAACCAAATAACTACTCTATAAAGTAAATTCCAGTTCCTTTAAAATGAAGGGATGCAAACGACCTCTTAGGGCTTATTTGAGAGCAAAGGGATCAGAGGGAATTGAAAAAGATAAAATCCTATTGCAAGGAGATTTTAGCCCCTTTAGAGCTTGTTTGATTAGGAGTGGATTGAAAGGATTGGAAGCTGATTAAATTTCTTATATTTAAAATTGAATAGAAGGATTTAATACAATCAATCCACTACAATCCACTTGCGAACGAACAAATCCTTAAAGCTTGTTTGGGAGCTAGAGGAATGAAGGGATTGGAGCGGGGCTAAAATCTCCCTTGTTATTCAACTTTGAATAGGAAGAGAAATTTTAGCACATCTAATTCCCTCCAATTTTTTATCCTAAACAAGCCTTTAATCTCCTCCAATTTTATTGGTCTCAAACAAGATCTTATGGTTTTCTAATGATTCACCATATTTGAGAAATGTTGTTTTTAAAGCACCAGCTCGATTGCAGGAGCGTCGCCAACCTTTCCGCACGGCAGACCCTATCCACTAGGGTTGAAAATAGATGGATAATTAATGTCGACCCGTATTGTTTTCGCATTTGACTCGTATATTTTTGTGAGATCCTATTTTTATTCAGATTGAATCTATATCTATTCTATATTTGAGAATTCCACGATGAACCCAACAGAAATAAGAGCATAAACTAAAGCATTGTGTCCTTAATTATAACAAGTATCCATTCTAGCCACTGGTTATCCTTAAGACAAGTGACCTAAATCAGTTGTAGTTATATGTACACCACTATGGAGCAAACAACAATAAATTGTTATCTCTATGTATCTATTTATTCATGTTACTGTCTTATCAGTCAGTTAGCCATCAACTATGTTTATATTACATTGCGAGTTTTCATTTAAAATTTATGTTCATGTTCGTTTTCGTACAACCATTTAACATGTTTCTATTTTTGTTCTCGACTATTGTAAAATCGGTTCAATTTCCGCTAATAAAATACAGAAACGGAAAAAAGAGAGTTTTTTCAATCTTTATTCCAGCAGTTTTCATCTATATATCCACAGTATCGTGTTGCTAGACTTGTTGAAGATCCATTTCTGAAAACGAAGACCATCGGAGAAGTCCAAGGCAGAGCCACCCGACCCAACCGGGAGCCCCCCATTCGAGCAAAACCCCCTGTGGCGGTCTTGTGATCACTTCTGTCGGACAGAGGGGCTGGCAGAGGGCTGCGTTGTGGGCTTGGGGGCGCTCCATGCAAGGGGAGGGATGGCCGCGCGGCGAGCGATGCAGACAACCTCAAGCCCAGCCCCTTTCGGCGGCAACGGCGAGCGGGAACGGGGGCGCGGTTGAGCCATCGTTGTGCCGCTGGATGCTGGGCCAAATGTCGCGAGCGGCTCCGAAGATGCGACGAAATGCCGGGTAAATTTGATCTCTCTGAGTTTTTTCTAGTTATCTCATTTGGTAGGTGCTCCTTGCGCCTGAACGCAGAGTCAGTGGGGTTTCTCCTTCAATCCTTCATTGGTGGAGCACCGGACTTATTCAGGATTTCTCTTCTGTCGGATCGGGTCTTTCATTTCTCGCTTTCTTACAAGAATGTGGGTTTCGCAGTTTATCAGCTTCGATCTTATGTTTGTCCATCGTTCAAAGCTTATCTGCACTTGTGGAATTCTGGTGGCCCGAACTAGATCAGAGAATGGCAACTGTTTTCTGAAGAAGAATCAAAGTCTTGGAAAGTGGTTTCCCGTCATTGTAATAAGTTTGTTTCCTTTGCTGATATTGTTCGTAAGCCCGCTCTGACGGGTGCAAACTCTGTACCCTTAGGACGTCCGGCTATTTCTGGACCATCGTTTTCAAGTATGCGGTAGAGGTCTTCGGTTTTCAATCGGATTTCATATATGAAGTATCCCTCCAATGATCGGATGGAGTTCCTGCCAAATTATTCTTCTAGTTCTTCGATGAACACGACGATGATTCCGCGCTAGGGTGGCAGAGGGTTTTCTGGATGCTCTCAAATTCAAAATTATTCAAAAAACAGTAACGGACGCATTGAGAGCCTTAACAATCGGACATCTTTACGTGACTCCTGCGCTCGTTCATGGGCTCCCCAAAAGTTCATTTGGTGGCCCAAGAAGATATTGGGCCAGCACCCTTTGCCTCTGGAGGCTGCTAGGCAGGTTTCTGGCACCAACAAAGTTATTCCCATTAGCTCAGGGGCGCGAGGTTTTCGTCATAACTTGGGTCTTTCTATTTCGTCCAATAATCAACAATTTTTTGGGATTTATGGTTAGAATTGCAGGCGGTCTTTTGATTCCTTCCTTAGTAAGTTTGAAAATGCAATTTGGGTATCTTCTCAGCGATTGTGGTTTAGGTCCCCCTCGCTCTCACTTGCTAGTGGGCCTTCATCCCCGCCTTGTTATAATTGTTTTGGTGAGTTCGCGCAGGCGGTTCTCTCAAGAAGTGCCTCTTCTCCCTCCACGGAACTTGCACTGTTCACAAAACCCTCTCCCATTTCGCTTCTGTGGAAGAGCCCGTCGCACCCTCGCTCGCTGCTTCGCGTGAAACGATTGTCGCCTCTGCGGGTTGCTCGCCAGGAAGTTTGTGAGGAAATGGTGTTTCATAGAGTTGATCTTGTGTCGTTTCTTCCTCACGATTTCGTGGCACAACAGGTTGATCATTGGGAAATCATGGTTCGTACAGTGACCCGCCCTCAGCCCACCACTCATGATTGGGGCATCGTCCTTGTGCAGCCGCTGCTGGAGCATGAGGTTAATTTTCACATTTTTGATGATATTATCCGAGAATATCTAGTGGGGTTCAGAAATGTTCAAGTCAGGAGCATTCAGCGCTCCCATTTGGGTCAAGCTCTAGTGAGGTTCAGATTCGCATCCGATAGAGATAATTCGGTGGCAATGGGTCCGCAACAAGCTCTTGGATTTTCTTTTACAGTTATTAGGCATAATGAAGCCTAGAATCAGCGTGCCCTAAACTTTAACGATGAATGCTGGCTCCTCCTCCTTGGTTTCCCTCTGGATTTCTGGACTCATGAGCATATTCAAAATGCGGTCGGATCCTTTGGTAGGGTTCTCATGTGGGACCCTGATCCGTCAAATGTGACTAGGTTGCTTGTTCGTGCCAGAGTTACGTCCCACCAAGAAGTTCCCTAATTTATAGTTTTTTCGGTTGCTGAGGGATTTTAGGGAGTCTCTTGGACAGTTCAATGTGATATTGTGCATCAGTTTATGCTTGGAGCTCCACCTCAAGATGAAGACCCTATACCACCTTACCTGAATGATGGTCAACAGCTCCCAGCAGAGTTTTTTTGGGATGGGACAGCCAATAGTTAATATGCAGTAAGATCTTAATATTCCTCCTCCCATGGGAGGGATTGACAAGGAAGAAAATATTGTTAATAATGATGATGATGGCTGGGATGCTTGGCCAGTTCAGCAAGCTCAGCCTCCCGAGCCGGTGGTGAATGCAAACAATGTGGAGGAACAATTCAGTTATCAGCTCTCGGACCTTGAGGATCTGCCTTCTGATGAGTCGGTGGGATTCTTCAATGACATCATAATCCCTCAGGAGATTCACTTCCCCCAGGTGGAAGCCCTGAACCTGTTGAAGCAGTGCTAGCCTTGTCGGCTTCCCCCAGAGGGCATGCATTTGGAGGGAAACAACGACCAGGGGGGTGAAAACATGCAAATAGAAGAAAACATCAATGTGGGCCTTATGCAGCACCTGGAGCAATCCATCCCTGACCCTGCATATGAGGACTACTTGGCTAGAAAGTGTCTCAACTCCTGGGCTGATATTTTCCCCTGCAACTCAGACCTTGTCACTGTTCCAAAGGTGTGGGCTGCTTTTTTCATGGGCCTGTTGTTGAGGTCGAATTCCTTTGACTGGGCCAAAAAATTCTTAACGTCAGGTGCTATCTCTGCTCTTGTGGAGCCCAGCATGGAAACTGTCTCGCTTAAGATTCCCCCAAAGTGTCTGCCTCCTCCTAGCCAGGAGCTGCATGTGGAACCACAGTCCCCCACTGCTGCAGAAGCCGTATCCAAGCATAAGCAACCAATTATGGTTGAACTGAAGTTAGAAGGAGTGCCAGACTTCGGGAGAAGGCTAGGGGCTTCAAGAACTGCTCAAGGATTGGAAAAATGTTCTTGATGTGCTCATGTCTCGCCACCTTCCATTTCTCACAAAATCATTAAGAAGCTTGGCGCTGAGTTCTGCAAAGTGGACCCATCGTCCCTTATCCTTGACTCCCTGAACAGCTCTAAGACTACAAGCAATACTATTGAGAGGCCAAGTGATTCACCAGCAGCAGAAATGAAGAACCCAGGTCACTAGAAGAGCAGTTGGAAGATACCAATGTTGATGATGATGCGGGGTCTAGTGCCCCAGCTGGGAAGTAAGGATTTTTGCTCTTCCCTTGGGTTGTGCAGTTTAATATGTGCCCCTTTTGTTGTGATCTTTTGGAGGTTATCTATGTATAAATACAAGATGGCCGTTCTTGGTGGTGCGCATGTTGCGCAAATTTTGTTTGTCACAACGAACTTTGGAAGAGTCTATGACTCTTCGGTTATTGGCATGAAAACTTGTGATGTTTGGATAATATGTCGCTTGTTATTATTATGGTCTCTTTGGACTTCTACTTGTATGTATATAATGTTGAATTACTCCATGCAACCTCTGAAGCTTTTATGGTCTTCTAGATATATCTGTTTTAGGACTATCTACTTTATAAAATTCTATCGGAATATGTTATGCATACCCATGATTTTTAGAATAATGATTATTGTTTCTTTATGGATAATTCACATCAGAATATGCATCGGAACTTGAAAATTCTGTCACATAACATCCGAGGAATTAATTCTGACATCAAATGGAACTCTATGCGGAATAGTATTATGGAAACCAATTGTGACATTCTATGCATCCAGGAGACAAGAAAGATTCCTTTGAAGATTCCTATATTCGTTATTGGTGCATCTGGGGGTTTTATAACAATTTGGAAAAGTTCTCATTTTGATGTTGAGGTGATACAATAGAATTCGTTCGGACATACGATCTTATTCCGCACAAAGTTAACAAAACAGGTTTGGTGGCTCACCAATATCTACGCCCCATGTTCCCCCCAGGGTCGAAAGGCCTTTCTTTCTTGGTTCTCTAACTCGAGATTGATGATGATAAGCTCTGGATATTTCTTGGCGACTTCAATATGATTAGAACACCTGAAAACAGTAACAAATCAGGGGGAGACACTCATAGAATGCTGGACTTTAATTTGGCAATCAGCCAACTGGGCACTCAAGAAATCCCCCTTAAGGGACAAGCTTACACATGGTCAAATATGCAACGCCATCCTTTATTAGAAAAGCTTGACTGGTGTTTTGTCTTGCAGGCTTGGTCTACCCAATTCCCTGCTACTTCTGCTCACTCCCTAGCAAGAGGCGCCTCGGACCATGTCCCTTGGATTATCAATGTCCAAATTAACGTCCCAAAACCGCCCATTTTCAGGTTTGAGAATTTTTGGCTTCAACATGAAGACTTTCATACAATCTTTCAAGACTCTTGGGCTCAGCCCTTGTTTCAACCAGACCCTGCGAAAAGACTCACGGCTAAGCTCAAGAGGGCAAGGAAAGCGATTCAAGTTTGGCAAAAAATCCTCCCAAACCTAGCAAAGGTGATCGACAAAGTCAAAATGGTTATTCATCTACTGGACTTCATTGAGGAGAGCATATATTTAACGATCCAAGAATGGAACTTTAAAGATATCCTTGTTCAACATCTACAAGACTTGTTGTCTAAACAGCGAACTTACTGGAAACAAAGAGGCCAAATCAAATGGGCCACCTTGGGCGATGTTGGAACAAAAAAATTTCATGCAAATTCCACTATCAGACATCGCCATAAGCTCATTTCATTATTAAAGGATTCCAACGGCAATGTCGCCATCTCTCATGAGGAAAAAGCATCTGCGCTTTTCCAAACCTTCAAGGAAAGATTAGGTTCATCTCAGCAAACGGCTATGGTTCTTAATTTATCTTCTTTGATTCAACCGATGGATAACCTATCAGAGCTTGAGGTGCCTTTCTCCCATCAAGAGATTGATCTGGTCATCAAAAACCTACCAACAAATAAATCGCCAGGCCCGGATGGATTTAACATAGATTTTGTTAAGAAATGTTGGTCAGTGATTGCTCCAGAATTCTATGATCTACGTGACAAGTTCTATGAGGGCTCAATTTGCATGCAAAGCATCAATGACTCCTACGTGACTCTCATCCCCAAAAACAGCTCACCTGTCTCAGTTGGAGACTACAGGTCGATCTCCCTTCTCAACACAAGTGTTAAAGTGATGACAAAACTTCTCGCCAACCGATTGCAACGTGTTATTACCAACCTAGTTCATCAGAATCAATATGTATTCATCAAGGCAAGGTCTATTCAGGATTATCTAGCTTGGGCGTTTGAATATATCTCTCTTTGTCATATATCAAGAAAAGAAATGGTCATTTTAAAACTGGATTTTGAAAAAACTTTTGATAAACTAGAGCATGAGGCTATTATTGACATACTGAGGCACAAGGGGTTTGGTGACAAATGGCTTCATTGGATTTCAATTATTCTGAGCTCTAGTACTTCAGAAGTGCTTCTAAATGGTGTCCCAGGGTAATGTTTTCACTGTAAGCGTGGAGACAGACAAGGGAACCCTCTGTCACCCCTTCTTTTTGTTCTTGCGGCAGATCTTCTGCAGTCGATCGTTAACAAGGCTTCTAAATGTGGTATCCTCAGGCTTCCTCTACCGAACACATGTGGTGCTGACTTTCCTATAATCCAATATGAGAACACCTAGAGGGGGGGTGAATAGGTGATCCTGTAAAAACTTAAAACTTAAAGCCACAAAACTTGATTAAGAGTTAGCACAATGAAATCAAGTGGCTAAGGACCGAGCTCTTGTGAAACACAATAGGCACAACGAGAACAAGCACAGGAGACACGATGGTTTATCCCGTGGTTCGGTCAAGTATAACACTTGCCTACTCCACGTTGTGGCATCCCAATGGACGAGAGTTGCACTCAACTCCTTTCAAGTGATCCAATGATCAACTTGAATACCATGACGTTCTTCTTTCTTTACTCTTTCCCGTTTGCGAGGAATCTCCACAACTTGGAGTCTCTCGCCCTTACAATAAGGATCAAAGTGAAAGCACTAGAGTAAGGGAGGGAAGCAACACACACAAATCCACAGCAATACACACACACACACACACAGCCAAGACTTGAGCTCAAATGAATAGCACAAAGTTCACCACTAGAACGGAGCTCAAATCACTAAGAATGTCAATCGAGTGCGCAAAGACGGAGTGTGAATGATTAAGAATGCTCAAAGTATGCTTGGGTGACTCCTCCATGCGCCTAGGGGTCCCTTTTATAGCCCCAAGGCAGCTAGGAGCCGTTGGAGGCATTCTTGGCAGGCAATACTTGCCTTCTGTCGGGTGGTGCATCGGACAGTCCGGTGCACCACCGGACAGGCACTGTTCAGTGTCCGGTGCTGATTGCTTTCCTAATCTGGCGCAGCCGACCGTTGAAGAATTGGAGCCGTTGGCGCACCGGACAGTCCGGTGCCCCCATCAGACCGTTGGCCCGACCACGCGTCACGCGCGGATTGAGCGGCCGACCGTTGGCTCATCGGACAGTCCGGTGCACCACCGGACAGTCCGGTGAATTATAGCCGTACGCCGCCGTTGAGTTCCCGAGAGCGGCCAGTTGACCAGCGCCAGCCTGGCGCACCGGACACTGTCCGGTGCACCACTGGACAGTTCGGTGCACCCAGACTGAGCAGAGTCTTGGCTGCTTCAGCCAAGTCATTTTCCTTTTGTCTTTTCTCTGATTCTAGCACTTAGACAAATATGTTAGTACACAAAAACCAATGTACTAAGTCTAGAATTATACCTTTGTGTTGATTTGCACTTCATCCACCATTTGGTACAGTTTAACACTTAAATCATTTTGTGTTGGCACTTAATCACCAAAATACTTAGAAATGGCCCAAGGGCACATTTCCCTTTCAATCTCCCCCTTTTTGGTGATTTATGCCAACACAACAAAAAGCAACACATAGAAGTGCAACATCAAAGCAAATAAGAACAAGAATTGTTTTTGATTCAAATTTGGCATATTTGGATCATTCTTTGCCGCCACTTGGTTTGTTTTTGCAAATCAACTTCAATTTCCTATCTCTAAGTCAAACACATTTGTTGAGGCATAAAGAGAGGTGTTCCAAGAGAAATTGAGCAAAGATTCAAAAACTCCCCCTTTTTCACATAATCAAACATTCTCCCCACAAGAGACCAACTTTTGACAATAAGAGTATTTTGACAAATCAAAAGTACTAACTCTACTATTTTCAAAATTCTCAAGTGGTAGCTGATCCATTTGCTTGCTTTGGCCTTAATTTCTCCCCCTTTGGCATCAAGCACCAAAACTGGATCATTTTTGGCCCTATTAACCTCATTGCCTCACCAAAATTGTCAATTAAGAGCAAAAGGCAATAAGAGACATAGAGATGAACTTGGAGTAAGTTACCCTCTCATCGGAGTGCAGTGGAAGTCTTTTATGGTCCAAGTCCACCTTTCCCTTTCAATACACCTTTGAGACTAATTTAAGAAAACTCAAGCACATGGTTAGTCTTAAAGGATCAAGTTGTAGCACATCTCCCCCTAAATATGTGCATCACTCACACATGGACTTTTGAGGTCCGGGGATTGCTTTGTACAACTTGATCACCATAATTAAGCAACAAAATGCATAAAGGAACATGATCAAAGGCATAAAACACATGTATGCTATAAATCAATCCATGTTCCGCGAATCTAAGACATTTAGCTCACTACGCAGCCTGCAAAAGGTTGACTCATCTAGAGGCTTGGTAAAGATATCGGCTAGCTGGTTCTCGGTGCTAACATAAAACACTTCGATATCTCCCTTTTGCTGGTGGTCTCTCAAAAAGTGATGTCGGATGCCTATGTGCTTAGTGCGGCCGTGTTCAACAGGATTATCCGCCATGCGGATTGCACCCTCATTATCACATAGGAGTGGGACTTTGCTCAGATTGTAGCCAAAGTCCCGGAGGGTTTGCCTCATCCAAAGTAGTTGCACGCAACACTGTCCTATGGCAACATACTCGGCCTCAGCGGTGGATAGGGCAACGGAAGTTTGTTTCTTAGAACTCCAAGACACCAGGGACCTTCCTAGAAATTGGCACGTCCCTGATGTACTCTTCCTATCAACCTTGCACCCGGCATAGTCAGAGTCTGAGTATCCAATCAAGTCAAAGGTAGACCCCTTTGGATACCAGATCCTGAAGCAAGGCGTAGCAACTAAATATCTAAGAATTCGCTTAACGGCCACAAGGTGACACTCCCTTGGATCGGATTGAAATCTAGCACACATGCATACGCTTAGCATAATATCCGGTCTACTAGCACATAAGTAAAGCAAGGAACCTATCATAGACCGGTATGCCTTTTGATCAACGGACTTACCTCCTTTGTTGAGGTCGACATGTCCGTCAGTTCCCATTGGAGTCTTTGCGAGCTTGGCGTCCTTCATCCCAAACCGCTTGATCAGATCTTGCATGTACTTTGTTTGCGAGATGAAGGTGTCGTCCTTGAGTTGCTTCACTTGGAACCCAAGGAAGTAGTTCAACTCGCCCATCATTGACATCTCAAATTTTTGAGTCTTCACCCTACTAAACTCTTCACAAGACTTTTGGTTAGTAGAACCAAATATTATGTCATCGACATAAATTTGGCACACAAATAAGTCACCATCACAAGTCTTAGTGAATAAAGTTGGATCGGCTTTTCCAACCTTGAAAGCATTAGCAATTAGAAAGTCTCTAAGGCATTCATACCATGCTCTTGGGGCTTGCTTAAGTCCATAGAGCGCCTTAGAGAGCTTACACACGTGGTCGGGGTACCGTTCATCCTCAAAGCCAGGGGGTTGCTCTACGTACACCTCCTCCTTGATTGGCCCGTTGAGGAAAGCGCTCTTCACATCCATTTGGAACAACCTGAAAGAATGGTGAGCGGCATAGGCTAACAAAATGCGAATAGACTCTAGCCTAGCCACAGGAGCAAAAGTCTCCTGAAAGTCCAAACCTGCGACTTGGGCATAACCTTTTGCCACAAGTCTAGCCTTGTTCCTTGTCACCACTCCGTGTTTGTCTTGTTTTTTGCGGAACACCCACTTGGTTCCCACAACGTTTTGCTTTGGACGTGGCACCAGGGTCCAAACTTCATTTCGCTTGAAGTTATTGAGCTCTTCCTGCATGGCCAATACCCAGTCTGGATCTAGCAAGGCCTCTTCTACCCTGAAAGGCTCAATAGAAGAGACAAAAGAGTAGTGCTCACAAAAATTAACTAATCTAGAGTGAGTAGTTACTCCCTTGCTTATATCACCCAAAATCTGGTCAACGGGATGATTCCTTTGAATCGTCGTTCGGACTTGAGTTGGAGGATCCTGAGGTGCTTCTTCCTCCATAACATGATCATCTTGTGCTCCCCCTTGATCACACGCCTCCTCTTGACGAACCTGTTCATCAGTTTGAGTTGGGGGATACACCATTGTTGAGGAAGAAGGTTGATCTTGTTCCTTTTGTTCATGTGGTCGCACATCTCCAATCGCCATGGTGCGTATTGCGGCCGTTGGAACATCTTCTTCATCTACATCATCAAGATCAACTTGCTCTCTTGGAGAGCCATTAGTCTCATCAAATACAACGTCGCTAGAGACTTCAACTAAACCCGATGATTTGTTGAAGACTCTATACGCCTTTGTATTTGAATCATAACCTAACAAAAACCCTTCTACAGCTTTGGGAGCAAATTTGGAATTCCTACCTTTCTTCACTAGAATGTAGCATTTACTCCCAAATACACAAAAATATGAAACGTTGGGTTTGTTACCGGTTAGAAGCTCATATGAAGTCTTCTTGAGGAGGCGATGAAGGTAGACCCGGTTTATGGCGTGGCAGGCCGTGTTCACGGCTTCCGACCAAAACCGCTCGGGCGTCTTGAACTCTCCAAGCATCGTCCTCGCCATGTCTATGAGTGTCCTGTTCTTCCTCTCTACCACACCATTTTGTTGTGGTGTGTAGGGAGCGGAGAACTCATGCTTGATTCCTTCCTCCTCAAGGTACTCCTCCACTTGAAGGTTCTTGAACTCGGACCCGTTGTCGCTCCTTATCTTCTTCACCTTGAGCTCAAATTCATTTTGAGCTCTCCTTAGGAAGCGTTTAAGGGTCCCTTGGGTTTCTGTTTTATCCTGCAAGAAGAATACCCAAGTGAAGCGGGAAAAATCATCAACTATAACAAGACCATACTTACTTCCCCCGATGCTGAGGTAGGCGACGGGTCCGAAGAGGTCCATATGCAGCAGCTCTAGGGGTCTTGATGTGGTCATCACGTTCTTGCTGTGATGAGCATTTCCCACTTGTTTACCTGCTTGACAAGCTGCACAAGGTCTATCTTTTTTGAAAGGCACATTTGTTAGACCTAACACATGTTCTCCCTTTAGAAGTTTGTGAAGGTTCTTCATCCCCACATGTGCTAGACGGCGATGCCACAGCCAGCCCATGCTAGTCTTAGCAATTAAGCATGCATCTAGACCAGCCTCTTCTTTTGCAAAATCAACTAAATAGAGTTTGCCGTCTAGTACACCCTTAAAAGCTAATGAACCATCACTCCTTCTAAAGACAGACACATCTACATTTGTAAATAAGCAATTATAACCCATATTACATAATTGACTAACGGACAACAAGTTATACCCGAGCGATTCAACTAAAAACACATTAGAGATGGAATGCTCGGATGAAATAGCTATTTTTCCTAGTCCTTTAACCTTGCCTTGATTCCCGTCACCGAATATGATTGAATCTTGGGAATCTTTGTTCTTGACGTAGGAGGTGAACATCTTCTTCTCCCTCGTCATGTGGTTTGTGCATCCGCTGTCGATAATCCAGCTTGAGCCCCCGGATGCATAAACCTGCAAGGCAAATTAGGCTTGGGTTTTAGGTACCCAACTCTTGTTGGATCCTACAAGGTTAGTAACAATAGCCTTAGGGACCCAAATGCAAGTTTTGTCTTCCTTGCATTTTGCCCCTAATTTCCTAGCAACCACTTTCTTATTTTTACATGTGAGTACAAAATTAGTGTTGCAGGCATGTATAACAGTAGCATTTTCATTATGCATTTTCCTAGGCACATGAACAGTATTTCTCCTAGGCATATGATGAATAACATTTTTCCTAGACATATCTCTACCATGCATAAAGGAAGAACTTGAAGCAATCATGGCATTTGAATCATAAGCATTACAACTCCTATCATGATGAACATTTCTAGAAAATTTCCTATCATAAATAAATGCATGATTCTTTTGAGCACTATTAGCCATAGGGGCCTTCCCTTTCTCCTTTGTGAAAATGGAAGCCCTTTGGCTTGTTAAGTTCTTGGCTTCCTCTTAAGGCCAAGCCCATCCTTAATTGAGGGGTATCTACCGATAGTGTAGGCATCCCTTGCAAATTTTAGTTTGTCAAAGTCATTCTTGCTAGTCTTAAGTTGGGCATTAAGACTAGCCACTTCATCATTTAATTTGGAAATGGAAATTAAGTGTTCACTACAAGCATCAACATTAAAATCCTTACACCTATTGCAAATTACAACATGTTCTACACAAGAGCTTGATTTATTAGCTATTTCTAACTTAGTATTTAAATCATCAGTAATACTCTTTAAGCTAGAAATAGATTCATGGCATGTAGATAATTCACATGAAAGCATTTCATTTCTTTTAACTTCTAAAGCAAGAGAATTTTGCGCACTAACAAATTTATCATGCTCTTCATATAAAAGATCCTCTTGCTTCTCTAACAATCTATTCTTCTCATTCAAAGCATCAATTAATTCATTGATCTTATCAATTTTAGTTCTATCTAAACCTTTGAATAAGCTTGCGTAGTCTACTTCATCATCACTAGACTCATCATCACTTGAAGAAGCATACGTAATAGTACTTCGAGTACTTACCTTCTTCTCCTTTGCCATGAGGCAGGTGTGACGCTTGTTGGGGAAGAGAGACGATTTGTTGAAGGCCGTGGCGGCGAGTCCTTCGTCGTCGGAGTCGGATGAGGAACAATCCAAGTCCCACACTTTTCCAAGATGTGCCTCACCCTTAGCTTCTTGTAAACCTTCCTATTCTCTCTCTTCCCATTCTTTCCTTGTTCCTGGTCACTATCATTATCGGGACAATTAGCAATAAAGTGACCAATCTTACCACACTTGAAGCAGGAGCGCTTTCCTTTCGTCTTGCTCTTGTTGGGATGCTCCTTGCGACCTTTGAGCGTCGTCTTGAAGCGCTTGATGATGAGGGCCATTTCATTCTCATTTAGCCCGGCCGCCTCAACTTGCGCCACCTTGCTAGGTAGCGTCTCCCTGCTACTTGTTGCTTTGAGAGCAATGGTTTGAGGCTCGTGGATCGGCATTGGGCCATTCAACGCCTCATCAACATATCTTGCCTCCTTGATCACCATTCGCCCGCTTACGAACTTTCCGAGTATTTCCTCGGGCGTCATCTTGATGTACCTAGGATTCTCACGAATAGAGTTTACAAGATGAGGATCAAGGACAGTGAAGGACCTTAGCATAAGTCGGACGACATCGTGGTCCATCCATCTCGTGCTCCCATAGCTCCTTATCTTGTTGACCAGGGTCTTGAGGCTATTGTACGTTTGAGTTGGCTCCTCTCCCCTGATCATCGCGAACCTTCCTAGTTCGCCTTTCACCAACTCCATCTTGGTGAGCATGGTGGCGTCGTTCCCCTCATGCGAGATCTTGAGGGTGTCCCAAATTTGCTTGGCGTTATCCAAGCCGCTCACCTTATTGTACTCTTCCCTGCACAAGGATGCTAAAAGAACAGTAGTAGCTTGTGCATTTTTATGGATTTGTTCATTGATAAACATGGAGTTATCCGAACTATCAAATTGCATCCCATTTTCTACTATCTCCCATATACTTGGATGAAGAGAGAACAAGTGGCTACGCATTTTGTGACTCCAAAATCCGTAGTCCTCTCCATCAAAGTGTGGGGGTTTACCAAGTGGAATGGAAAGCAAATGAGCATTGGAATTATGCAGAATACGAGAATAATCGAAAGAAAAGTTTGAGTTAACCGTTTTCTTTTTCTCCTCGTATTCATCGTCCTTTTGAGAAGAGGAAGATTCATCGCTGTTGTAGTAGACAATCTTCTTGATGCGCCTCTTCTTCTTTCCATCCTTCTTCTTTTGACTCGAGCCGTAGTCAGTGGACTTGTCGTCTTTTGGCTCATTGAAGAAGGACTCCTTCTCCTTGTCGTCGATCACCATCCCCTTTCCCTTAGAACCCATCTCTTCGGGCGATTAGTCCCTTTCTTGAAGAGAACGGCTCTGATACCAATTGAGAACACCTAGAGGGGGGTGAACAGGTGATCCTGTAAAAACTTAAAACTTAAAGCCACAAAACTTGATTAAGAGTTAGCACAATGAAATCAAGTGGCTAAGGACCGAGCTCTTGTGAAACACAATAGACACAGTGAGAACAAGCACAAGAGACACGATGGTTTATCTCGTGGTTCAGCCAAGTATAACACTTGCCTACTCCACGTTGTGGCGTCCCAATGGACGAGAGTTGCACTCAACTCCTTTCAAGTGATCCAATGATCAACTTGAATATCATGACGTTCTTCTTTCTTTACTCTTTCCCATATGCGAGGAATCTCCACAACTTGGAGTCTCTCGCCCTTACAATAAGGATCAAAGTGAAAGCACTAGAGTAAGGGAGGGAAGCAACACACACAAATCCACAGCAATACGCACACACACAACCAAGACTTGAGCTCAAATGAATAGCACAAAGTTCACCACTAGAACGGAGCTCAAATCACTAAGAATGTCAATCGAGTGCGCAAAGACGGAGTGTGAATGATTAAGAATGCTCAAAGTATGCTTGGGTGACTCCTCCATGCGCCTAGGGGTCCCTTTTATAGCCCCAAGGCAGCTAGGAGCCGTTGGAGGCATTCTTGGCAGGCAATACTTGCCTTCTGTCGGGTGGTGCACCGGACAGTCCGGTGCACCACCGGACAGGCACTGTTCAGTGTCCGGTGCTGATTGCTTTCCTAATCTGGCGCAGCCGACCGTTGAAGAATTGGAGCCGTTGGCGCACCGGACACTGTCCGGTGCACACCGGACAGTCCGGTGCCCCCATCAGACCGTTGGCCCGGCCACGTGTCACGCGCGGATTGCGCGGCCGACCGTTGGCTCACCGGACAGTCCGGTGAATTATAGCCGTACGCCGCCGTCGAGTTCCCGAGAGCGGCTAGTTGACCAGCGCTAGCCTGGCGCACCGGACACTGTCCGGTGCACCACCGGACAGTCCGGTGCACCCAGACTGAGCAGAGTCTTGGCTGCTTCAGCCAAGTCATTTTCCTTTTGTCTTTTCTCTGATTCTAGCACTTAGACAAATATGTTAGTACACAAAAACCAATGTACTAAGTCTAGAATCATACCTTTGTGTTGATTTGCACTTCATCCACCATTTGGCGCAGTTTAACACTTAAATCATTTTGTGTTGGCACTTAATCACCAAAATACTTAGAAATGGCCCAAGGGCACATTTCCCTTTCACAATATGCGGATGACACTATTTTAGTAATGGAGGCTTGTCCTAAACAGATTTTCTTCCTAAAGGCGATGCTTAATTCCTTTGTTGAATCAACTGGTCTCCATGTCAACTATCACAAATCCAATATATACCCCCATCAATGTTTCAGACCAGAAAATGGAAATTTTAGCAAACACGTTTCATTGCAAGATTGGTTCAATGTCGTTCACCTACTTAGGGCTTCCTTTGGGATTAAAAAAGCACAACCTGGGAGCTTTCCTTCTACTCATTCAGAAGATAGAGAAAAGACTTGCGACAACTTCTGTTTTTCTATCTTAGTCTGGCAGACTGCAAATGGTCAACGCGGTATTTTCCTCCCTACCAATGTATTACATGTGCATCCTCAAGCTCCCGAAATCAGTGATTAAGCATACTGATAAATTCAGAAGGCACTGTTTATGGAGAGGAGCAGATATAAATGCAAAGAAACCTCCCCATGTAGCATGGAAAACAGTTTGTAAACCAAAAGCTCAGGGGGGCTTGGAGTTATAAATCTAGAATTGCAAAACAAAGCCCTCCTAATGAAAAACCACCACAAATTTTATAACAGAGTTGATACTCCGTGGATCAACATAATCTGGGCCAACCACTACAGCAGCACACTACCTTCAGCGAAATTAGTAGGCTCATTCTGGTGGAGGGACATTCTAAAAATTCAAGAATCTTACAAAGAATTAGCTCGGGTGGAGATAGGGGACGGAAAAACAACTCTATTGTGGCATGACAATTGGGACGACATGTGCAAATCTGCAAGCTAATAAGCTATGCAGAACTTTGGTCTTTTGCTTCCAACAAAGACATCACTATACACTAGGCAAGAACGACAGCCTCACATGAGATGTTTCACACTCCTCTGTCTGTTGAAGCATTCGAGCAGTTTCATGCCCTACAAGACTCGTTGGCAAATCTTCCTCAACATGACCAAGGAGACAAATGGTACTGCAATGGTTCCTCTAGCCTGTTTTCTTCACATAAGGCCTATGTTTATATGACTGGTAATGAGTGGACTCGCCCCATCTTTTTCTGGTTATGGAAAACAAAATGTCAACCTAAACACAAGGTTTTCTTTTGGTTACTGCTTAAGACAGATTAAATACTCGTTCATTCCTCAGACATCGATCTATGCAACTGGACTCTTACACTTGCGGCAACTGTATTCTACAACTCAAAGAGACGGTACTCCAATTATTTTTTAGATGCAACTATGCTAGAAGATATTGGCTTTTAATACGCATCACATCGCCAAGAACAGTGGACCTAATCAATACTCTATTGAGGATTAGAATGAGATGGAAAGTACCATGGAGAATGGAAATTATCATTATCATGTTCTGGTGCATTTAAAAAAGCAGGAACAACTGGATATTCAACGAGATCCCGGTCACTGTAGATGCGTGTCGGGAAATGTTCAAAAGAGAAATGAGTCTTGCTTGCCACCGAGTTAAGCCAGAGATAGGTGATAAAATTAGAAGTTGGATTCAAAACTCTGTACCTAGTGGTTCTGTCCTACCCTGTGAATTGTTCATACTTTGCGATGAAGTAATAAAAATAATGTAGTTACTCTACAGTAACTTATCATAAAAAAAAGGTATCGCGTTGCTTGCGGCGCCGCATACCGCGGGCCCGTCGATTCGCTTCGTCTCCGCTGCTTTGCACTTGCGCTGTACTCCTACTTAAACTTCCAATTCCAGTCCTTTAAAAAAACTTCCAATTCCAGTCCTTTAAAAAAACTTCCAATTTCAGTTTCGGAGGAGTTGGTTCTTGGATCGAGGCGCCGGGAGCCATGCGCACCAAACACCTCATCCCTAACAACGCCGCCGGACTCACCTACGCGGCGCGCGACTACTCCGCCGGCGAGGATCACGGCGGGGGCGACGGAGTCGGCGGCGACCCGTTTGAGGGTTTTCCCGACGCGGTGCTGGGGCTGATCGTGTCCAAGCTGCCGTTACGGTCCGCTGTCGCGGCCTCGGCTATCTCGCGCCGGTGGCGCGGCGCTGTCGCCGCTGCGCCCGCGCTGGACCTCGACTTCGCCGCGGCGTTCCCCGCCGCGCCGCGCCGCAGGGCGGCGTTCGCGGCCGCCGTCACTGCCGCGCTTGGGTCCTCCGCTCCGCCGCATCGACACCCGCTCCGTCGCCTCCGCCTCGCGCTCGAGGGTTTCTTTGACCAGGCGTTTGCTGCCTCCGCCGCCGACCACCTCGCCTCGTGGCTCACCGCGGCGGCGGCACGCGGCGTCGAGCGGTTAGAGCTCCACCTCCCGCGCTCCCGCCTCGCCGTTCTTCCGCCCTCCCTCCTGGCCTGCACCAGCCTCACGTCCCTGACACTTCGGCTCGACCGCTACGCACTTCCGCTCCCTTCTTTCACCACATTCACCCGCCTATCCCGCCTCCACATCGCTTGTGTCTCGCTCAATGCGGAGGATGACTTCTTCGGGGACCTCTTCTTGCACTGCAAAGAGGTCCGCTACCTGATTCTTGAAAAATGCCGCGTCGGTGCTCTTCGCCTTACCGGTCCGTCGCGGCTTTGCTCGCTCGCCATCACGGACTGTTCTTGGACGGAGGAGTCGGCTCTTGCTGTTTTTGAGATGCCGGAGCTGCGGATACTCCACTACTCCGGCGCAATAGCAGCTAGGCACATTATTGATGGGGAAGTTTCTTTGGAGGACGTCCTCCTTAACATCGAGAAGCCATTGGTCAAGCCTCGGGAGGCTGCTCTCAGAGAGCTTCTTACTTTGGTTGGCAATGCACGAAGACTTGCTCTTTCACCCTGGTGCATCGAGGTATACCGCATATCTCAACTTCTCTTTGATAGGTAATGTATTTACTATTTAGTGATTGATGAATCTAATTACCAAACCGTGAAAAAAAAAACTCGGAAGCAATTTGCACGTCCAGAGGAATGGTCGAAGTTGCAGTTAGACAAGGTAAGGTGGTTGACATGTATAGTTGAGAGGAGGGAAGAAGGTGCATTATCCATTGTGCCACTGCTATCAAACTGCAGAAATGTGGAAGAGCTCTGCGTGTCTGTTGTGGTGAGATAAGCTTCCTTTTTGTTTTATTAGTTCAGTGCTCTAGTATTTCTTTCAGATTGTCGTGGCAATGACCAACGATGTTCGTTGCTGCAGCCATCGCAGGGCAAATGGAGGCGGAATAGTGGCGATGGAGGAAGTCATGGTGTGCTTGGTGGTAAGAGGGTATCGGTGAAACATCTAAAGGTCGTTAGGATGAAGTACATTGATGAAAGCAGAAGTGGATTTAAACTGGTAAAGGTCCTGCTCAAGAACGCCTCTGCACTGGAGACCATGACAATTGTTCCTTCCATGGATGGCCTTGAGCAGGCCAAGTTTAGGCGTAGGGTGTTGAAGCTGAGGAAGTCCTCTCAAAATGCTAGCGTCCAGTTTTGCACAGCTGGATGATATGATGTGTATGAGTAGAGTAGGTCCATTAGCAAAAGCTCAATGTTGCAGCCCAGGAAGAAAGGCCTGTCCATGAAGGTCTTCCTTTTTCGTCGGGTTACTTTTAGCCTGTGTATGTAGCTGCTAACTGTTGATGAATTCCTTACAGAATTAATGGAACCATTGTCAGTATTCATTTAGTTTAAGCCATCAATTTTCAGTTCTTTGATGAAGTTTCTTTAAACTTAACAGAAATTCTATATTTGTTGAATGTTTACATTTTAAGTATTTTGTACGATGTCAACCAGCAAAAATCTTCTCTGACAATCATGAAAATAGGTTGACCATTTCTCTGGAAGCGAAACAAACGGGCCCATGTATACTTTATGGCCCATTTATGCCTATAAATGGGCTTGCTTTATGCTATGTATATTGTATAGACAACCTATAGTCTCGTTGTGAACTAATTGGCGCAGAAGCAGGCAATGTAAGCCACCTACAACCATCATACTGATCTATATCTAAGAGGATGTAAAGGATGTTGTTTGGCTCAAACTCTAATTTGACTAGTCCTAATTGATCATGGCATGTACGCTTTATAAGAAATTTTGCTCCTTAACATGAGCTAGTTTCCGAGGAGGCTAGAACTGCATCATAGGGCATTCTGAAGTCAATTTAGCTCATCGTTTTGGGATTTACACCATGGTTGTTTTTTCATCCGTAACGCAAAACGAATTCTCCTAGAATGGTTTCAGTAGTCTGCCAGAGTGTTTGGGTATTTTGATGTCTCCCTTTTTTTGGATGAATAGAATTTAAAGAAATTTTTCATGACTAGCCATTTGAGAATCACCTATATCCTTTTTTTTTATTTACATCTCCAGCTTATCTTAAGTCCTAGAAATTAAATATAAGGATCAAAAGATGGACATGCCAATTTCAAGCTTTGATACACTGAGACAACTGCAGATAGAAATTGGAGTAGGAGTTTTAGTTGATAAGAGTCTCAAGAACACTGTGGTGGATGTGAGGAGGCAAGAAGATAGGATTATCTTATTGAATGAGCACTCCTCTACTGCCAATGTCACTCGCATCACACTCAAAGCTCTAGTAGGACAACATTTGAGGTCCTCCACCTCGACACTTTAGCATGCAGCATTGCTTAACACTGATGTGTGTCATCCCAGTGAGCTAAATAGGTGGTTGAATGAAAGACAGCTTCTGAATCGAGTCATCCAGCACCAGTTAAATCTGGCTAGCCACAGAATGAAGCCCCGAGAGAGAATGAAGCACCAGTTAAAAATTGTATAGGATTATCTTATTGAATGAGCACTCCTCTAATACCAACTCGCATCACACTCAAGCTCTAGGTAAAGCTTTGAATGAAAGACAGCTTCTGAATCGAGTCATCCATCCAGCCACAGAATGAAGCCCCGAGAGGGAATTTAAGGTGGTGGAGCTTGAGCCTTCCATTCAGGCTTCTTTTGCAGCAAGATGAAACCAGAAGCGCTTGTACAGATATTTTGGCCCGTTTAAGAGGATTGGCGGATCGGCCTATAAGTTGGATCTTCCACCGACAACTGAGATCCACCCAGCCATTCATGTTTTGGCAGTGGCAGCTTCAAAGGCATGTGCCGCCAAACCGTTATAGCAACCCAGGCCAGGACCTTGTTGATCCGGCCTTGTACGTCTTGCTTCCTCTTCGTACCACCGAATGCAGGTACACCGACACATACTCAACTGCAGGTACAGTGATCTTGGTTACGTACCTGCGTATCAAATACTCAACTGCAGGTAAGTTGGAGCCAAGCTGGATTTGAGCAGGGTCGGCAATGTCAGGTGCGGAATGAAGGACTAGGAAGATAGATGAACTAGAAGAGCTCCGCTGGGCCGTGCGAAATGATGGTACGCGCTATTGGACCGTGAAGTCGGCGGGCTGGGCTTGTGCCGAAGCAACTGGTTACAAGGCGGGTAGACCAGGGCTGGAAATGAGCCGAGCTCGGCTCGGCTCGTCCATTGTATGAGTTGACGAAAGAGGCTCGCCTCGACTTTGGCTCACGAGCCGTCACTAGCCGACTCGGCTCATGAGCCATATTCTAGTACTTATCATTATATTATTTGGTAAATTAACATTATATAAATTTGAAATATAGAATCATCATTTAACATTATGAGTAATTTAAATTATAAATTATAATATATTCATCATTAAAGACTAAAAAAGGAGCTCTTGTCTATAAAATTATCTAATATTCATTACTATTCTGCTCCTCCTGAGCTGGAACAAACCGGCTCGGCTCGCTGCAAAAACAAGCTTAAAGAATCGGCTCAGCTTGTTCGAGGCTCGCGAGCCGCTCCGAGCCGAGCTCGAGCTCGAGCCGGCTCGCGAGTCTCGAGTTTATTTTCTAGCCCTAAGAGCAACTTCAAAAATAACCCCAAAACTACCCGAAAACATGCTTTCAGGGGGAACACCGTTTTTTCCTCTTCCAACAGAAACCGCAAAGTCTCCCCAACTTTTCGCAGTCACGCATCGGCGGCGTTCCCGCGTATATGCGTGAGGCAAGATCCTCCCCCAATCCCCTCGCGCGCGCCATCACACTCCTTTGCCATATCAATTTTTCGTCCTCGCGCGCAATTTGGTTGGGGTGGTGCCATGGCGGGAGGCGGCTGCGGTAGAGGTTTCAACTGTCCTAGAGGTAGCGGCAACGGGAGAGCTTTCAACGGTTCTGGAGGCGGCGGCGATGAGAGAGCTTTCAACGGTGTCGTACCAGGCGGCGGCAGAGATGCTAGGGAGTGTGAAAGTGTGCAGTCGTTGGCATCTCCTGAACCGGATCTGCAGCCTCACGTTCGCCGCGACGGCTAGAGGATGCAGGAGGTTGAGGCCGACAGCGGGAGGTTCCTCCAATGGCAGATGGGCGGCGCTGCAGATCAAGCTCTCGACGATTGAGTGTCCCTGCGAGGTGCATTCAAAGGTGGAGGAGCACCCGGGACTCCCTGCGTAGGACGTGATGGAGTCGACGACGGACCACTTACGGCGTCCATGTTCGGATGCAGCGGCAGCCTCCTGCGTCCTTCAAACTCACGACGACAGGTACAAACCAGAGAGAGTGGTGTTCAGTACTGCATCCCGTGAATCCGTTTAGCGGTATACACAAAGGAATCTTGTCCAAATAAGGCCTTGTTCGGTTACATAGGATGAAATCCCACCTTGGATTTAATCCGGATATGGATTGGGTGAATCCATATCTCACACCCAATCCCATGGTGGGATTAAATCCATCAACTAATCCATGTGTCTTTTAAAGCTAGTTATTCTTTTGATCCATAGATTCTAATGTAAACTTGTGCAATATGTCATGGATTTGTTCCATACCTAATGAGCTATGGATAGAATCCATGTCTTCCATAGTTTAAAAAATTCCCAAACCTTTGGGTTATATTCCATGATGGGTTTAACCGAATAAAAAAATTTAAGTAGTCATGGATTATTTTGGGGCATGGATTGTGGCATGGATTTAATTCCAATCCATGATAATCCAGAGCTGGATTGGTGTAAACGAACAAAGCCTAAGCAAGACATGGCCCACTGGTTTGGTTTCAAAAAATTTAGGGGATACTTATTAGCAGTGATGTGAACTTAGATTGTTTTCAAGGAAAATATTTTTTTCAACAGCCCCAATATAACGTTTTGGGGAACAAAATTTTAGCGCTCATTTGGAGGTGCTCTCTAAGGGTAGTAACAAATGAAGTTGTTAACCGTTCTCCAACTCCAACTAAATTCTGTCGTGGTGCCTGCACGTATCTCCAACTTTGCGTGCGTGTGTTTTCGTGTTTGTCTGCGCCCATATTCAATGCCTCAGCCTCTCAACTGCTAGCAAGATCAGATAAGACTTTTTATGCGCCCTCCCATCGGTCTCACTGGCACGCTCGTCCGCGTTTCTTTTTTCCTTTTAACAACAACAACAAATCGTTTCATATTGCGTCCGGTATCCTTCTACAGCCATTTGTCGTTGGCGATGGCCCCCCAGCCTCGTGCCAGCTAAAAAAATTCGTCTGGAGAAGATGGGAGAACGTTGAATCTATTATGAAACAGACCATTGTGTGACACACACCTCTGTTGCTGTGTCAGCCTCGCGTCGCTGATGCAGCCGTGGAAGGATAGAAGCGAGGAAGAAGAACGGATAGAAACTATGAAACTGGGAAAGATGGGAAAACTTTGTTCATTTTCTTCCTGTGCGAAATATCAAATCAGCTAGTATTTATTACACGCCTGCCTCATCAGGCGGCCCACTCTTTCCCTGTCACACGGATATTGGGCCTACGCACCCGTCGGCCCAATGGCTGCCTTGATTCCTGAAGCGCTGCCTCATCTTCAGTCGAGCGACGAACAGGGTCGCTGACAGTCCCCCTCCCTTGAGAGGCCGCTTGACCCCAAGCGGCAGCTGCTGGAAAACGAGCATGCAAGGAGTCTTCATCTTCCCAAGTGGCCAAAGCTTCATCAGACTGTGACCAGCGGACGTGAACTTGTGGTACTTGTCGCCCACCGCGGAACACCACACGCCGATTTAAAATCTGCACAGGCACCTGGAGATGGCCCAGATCATCAGGAAGAGTACCACTGACCAAAGGTGGAGGCACCCCCAAAGCACGCTTGAGTTGAGACACATGAAAAACTGGATGTATCGCAGCAGTAGCAGGCAGCTGCAACTTGTAGGCCACCTTGCCAATGTGTTGAACGACAGTATAGGGACCAAAATACTTGAAGCTCAATTTATGGTTAGCCCTTGTTGCCACCGAGGTTTGGACATAAGGCTGAAGTTTCAAGAAAACTGAATCACCCACTTGAAACTCGCGTTCGGACCTGCCCTTATCAGCCTGATGTTTGATACGTTGTTGCGCCCGCAGCAGATGCTGGCGAATGACCTTAACCATAAGCTCTCTGTCTGTCAGCCAAGTCTGGAGATCAACCGACACTGAAGCATCTGCCACTGTAATTCCAAAGTGGCGTGGAGGATGGCCATAAAGCACTTCAAATGGAGAACGTCCCAATGAAGAGTGGAAGCTAGTATTATACCAATATTCCGCCAAAGATAACCACGATGACCACTTGGATGGGCAAGCATGGACGAAACTGCGAAGAAATGTCTCAAGGCATTGATTAATACGCTCAGTCTGTCCATCTGTTTGTGGATGGTAGGAGGAGCTCATCTTCAAAGTGGTGCCTGAAAGCCTGAACAAATCTTGCCACAAATGACTTGTAAACACCCTGTCCCGATCCGAAATAATGGATGTGGGCATGCCATGAAGTTTGTAAACTGAATCCAAGAATAATTGTGCCACCTTAAAGGCTGTGAAGGGATGGGACAATGGTAGAAAGTGGGCATATTTGGAAAAGGTGTCAATCACCACCAGTATCGTATCAACATTAGCTGATTTGGGAAGTCCTTCAATAAAGTCGAGACCAATGACTTGCCAAGACTGCTCCGGCACCGGAAGGGGTTGCAACAGCCCCGGGTATCGACTCCTGTCAGCCTTAGCTTGTTGGCACACTGAGCAACAAGCAACATATGACTTAATCTGAGCTTTCATCCCAGACCAGGCGAACAACTGCTTGATTCTTCTGTAGGTTACTGGAAATCCAGAATGGCCCCCCATTGGACTGTCATGCAGCGACGAAACGATTGTAGTCTGTAGACGTGAATCAGCACCAATCCACACTCTCCCTTTATAACGAAGGAGGCCGGAATGTAAGGTGTATGGCCCTGTGCTGGACTTGTGAAGAGCAAGCTGAGCAAGTAATTTCTGTGCCTGGTCATCATTTGTGTAGCTGTCGACCACTTGGAGCAGCCATTGAGGCTTGCAGGACGACAGGCTGAACAGAATATCGTCCGAAGCAGGTGGTCTTCGTGATAAAGCATCTGCTGCCCCATTTTCCACCCCCTTTTTGTACACCACGCGGTATTGAAGACCAAGCAACTTTGAAAACATTCTCTGTTGCCATGGAGTACTCAGCTTCTGCTCTGTGAGATGTGACAGGCTACGGTGGTCTGAATATATAACAAATTCAGAATGCTGAAGATACTGCCGCCACTGATCCACAGCTAAAATGATAGCTAAATACTCTTTTTCGTAGGTGGACAGACCTTGATTTCGAGGACCCAATGCTTTGCTGACAAAGGCCAAGGGATGTTCTTGCTGTAACAACACAGCTCCAATGCCTGTTCCCGACGCATCTGCCTCGATGGCAAAAGGCTTATCAAAATTGGGTAATGCCAAAACTGGTGCCGTCGTTAGGGACTGTTTCAACGCAGAGAATGCCTGCTCATGAATATGGGTCCAAACAAATAATTCCCCTTTTTTCAGAAGATTGGTCAATGGCTTGGCAATAAGGCCAAAATTCCTTACGAATTTTCTGTAATATCCCGCGAGACCTAAAAATCCTCGAAGCTCTTTGCAATTAGTAGGTACTGGCCATGCTTGAACCGCCTTCACCTTTGCTGGATCAGTAGCAACACCTTGAGTACTGATAACATGACCAAGGTAAGATATCTGTTGCTGGGCGAAGGCACACTTAGAGAGCTTAATATGCCACTGGTCCTTTTGCAGCAGCTGTAATACCTGGGACAAATGAAGGAGATGGTCTGTCCAAGTCCGACTGTACACTAATATATCATCGAAAAAGACTAGTGCACATTTCCTCAATAGTGGTGCCAATGTGGAATTCATTGCCCCTTGAAACGTTGCCGGAGCTCCAGACAACCCAAACGCCATGACTCTAAATTCAAAATGGCCATGGTGAGTTTGAAAAGCCGTCTTATGTTGATCTCGAGGGTTCATGCGGATTTGGTGGAATCCAGCTCGCAAGTCCAATGTCGAAAACCAGGTTGCTCCATGTAGCTCATCCAGAAACTCATCAATAACTGGTACAGGAAACTTGGTTTTGACTGTAAGAGCATTCAAATGTCGATAGTCCACACAAAACCGGTAAGTGTTATCTTTTTTCTTGACAAGAATAACAGATGAAGCGAATGCACTCTTGCTGGGCTGCACAATACCAGATTGTAACATCTCTGAAATCTGTTTTTCTATTTCATCCTTCAAGGCTGGGGCATATCGATAAGGTCGCATCTGGACCGGACTAGCGCCTGGTAACAACTCAATCTGGTGGTCACAATCTCTGGCAGGAGGCATGCCAGTGGGTAATTCAAAGACTGGCGCATAGTGCTGAATAAGGTCCTGAATATCTGCAGGAAGGCCCTGAAGAATCAATTGTTCTTTGTCTGGTAACTCCAACAAACTGCAGACCTGAATAACTGAGCTGTGGAGCACTGATGAAGCCAAACCACTCAGTGTTACCATAGATGTTGGCAAGGATATGCGAAGCCACTTCTGTGACCAATGCACTACCATAGGGCTATGAGCCTCTAACCAATCCATGCCTATAATGAGATCATAAGTAGGTAATGGCAACACCTTCAATGTCGAAGAAAATGATACTCCACTGATTGACCATTTGGCATTCACCAATTCATAAGCACAAGATAACTTTGAGCCATTGGCTACCTGTACGTTGACAGGTTTGTCCATCAGTGTAACGCCAGCCAACTGTGCTGCCACTGCTTCACTGAGGAAAGAATGAGAACTCCCTGAGTCCAACAAGGCTAAAATCTCCATTCCTGCTATATGACCCATGAATCGCATGGTGCGAGGAGAGTTGCCATTCTCGACTGCTGTTTGAGACAGGGTCAGCATGCACAACTTAGCCTCTTGTTCATCATCTGAGGTAATCAATTCTGGTTCGGCTACAGGCACCATGTTCCACAATTCTTCCACTAGATGCAGTTGTACTGTGTCAGCACATTTATGTCCTCTTGAATACTGCAGCCCACACTTGTAACAAAGACCCTGTGCCTTGCGATATGCATATAGCGAAGCCAATTTGGCCTCAGTGCTGGTGTTACCAGGTTTCTGATCCTCCTGCTTGCTGTTCAAGGGTGGTTTAGAGTCTCTAGCAGCAGACGAAACTCCAGAGTATGCACGCCGTGAGTCCCTCTTTCTTAATAAATCCGCAGCCTCCTCCTGTAACTGTGCCAACACTGCAGCAGAATCAAAATCCTGAGGTCTTTGTAACATCACCACTGCCTTGATGTCGTCCTTAAGACCATCAATAAACTTCAATGTATAGTACAATGGGTCTGATTGATTCTGATAGGCAGTCAATTGGTCGACCAGTTGTGAAAATTCTTCAACATAAGCTGAAACCGAGGACAACTGTCTGATATGAAATAGTTGCCTCAAAAGAAACTGGTGTTGATTCTTGGCGAAACGTTCCTGAATCAAGGTGCCAAATTCTTCCCAAGACAGATAAGGCAGCTTGGGTTCAATAGACTGCAACCACCTGGCCGCAGGCCCTGTAAACTGCATGGATGACACCTTGATCCACATGCTATAATCCACATCATACATGCGAAAATAAGCCTGACAGCGCGACTGCCACAATTTGGGATGTTCACCATCAAATGATGGAACCTGGAGCTTTGGTAGATTTCCCAAATACTGACTGGATGATGACTCAAAGGATCGACCCACATCTCTAGGTGGAGGGTGATTGTGAGCAGCAAATGTGTCGAACGATGGATGATCATGAGAAGAAATCCAATCGTTCATACCAGGAGCCTGATGATGGTTAGGCCCGATCGAAGTTCCTCCACCTTGATCTCGATGCCGATGGGCCTCGCCATGCGTCCCCACCTGCTGAACTGGAGGAGGACGATCTTGTGTAGACGAGTAGTGGCCGAGAATCCCTGGCTTGGTGCCGCGATCCTCGAACGCCCCTCGCTCCAGAAGACGGGTGAGTTTGGTGAGCTCCGACCGCATAGCATCGACAGAAGATTCGATGCGTGGTTTCCATGATTCAAACGCCTGTGTGGCGTTCTCCAAAGCCGTAACCCTGGTGGAAGCCGCCGCTGCCATCGCATCCAAGCGCTCCATCGCCACTGTCTCAATCGCCGCCACCTGAGCGTCGACCTGCGTGGTGAGAAAACTTGGGTGGCCTTCGCTGGTGTCCAACTTCGTCGATATAGCCGAGATGTTGTTGGTGTTCGCGCTGACCGCTTTCTCCAGCTGGGTCCAACGGGCATCCTGTGTCTCCAGGCGATCGCATAGCTGCTGAAGCAACTTGGATTGAGTCGCGATCGTCTTCGATTGGGTCTCGATAGATTTGGATTGCGCTGCAATCGCCGCGGCCACGCTCGGATCCTCCGCTCCTGCCATCCTCGCGCGCCGGGTGAAGTGCGGATGCGCCGCCAGGACAGAACTAGAATCTGATACCACTTGTCAGCCTCGCGTCGCTGATGCAGCCGTGGAAGGATAGAAGCGAGGAAGAAGAACGGATAGAAACTATGAAACTGGGAAAGATGGGAAAACTTTGTTCATTTTCTTCCTGTGCGAAATATCAAATCAGCTAGTATTTATTACACGCCTGCCTCATCAGGCGGCCCACTCTTTCCCTGTCACACGGATATTGGGCCTACGCACCCGTCGGCCCAATGGCTGCCTTGATTCCTGAAGCGCTGCCTCATCTTCAGTCGAGCGACGAACAGGGTCGCTGACATGCTGTATCGCCGCCGCTTTCAGATCTCCCGGCACAACCTGCCGTGGTTTTGTTTTGCCAGTCGCGCGACTGATTGAACCTGCGACGTCGAGCACGATGAATTGCAGTCGAACGACCCGAGCGATTGATCTATAAAGGTGGGTGATTTGGACTGCAAACCCGTCGCCGTCTGGCGTCCCAGTTGAGCCATCGCGTCGCGTCTAGTTGAAAGCAATCGTGCCCAACTGCCCGCCTCATGCCAGCCAGCAAAGCGGCCATGTCACGCCGTAGAATCTCAAACTGGAGCCGCTGTCCAGATATAATCCTATCCGGACTGCTGCTGGTGTGACATGCGTGCGTGCGCTAGTTGTGGCCGGTTTGCCTGACTGCCCTTGAGCCTCTTGAACCCGGGGAAGAACGACAAGAGCAGCTCCGATTCCCATGCACATGGGAGGGAGATGTCACCGCCACCGCCACCGGCTCACCGCACGCCGCAAGCTCCACTCCAGATCAGCTTCGTTTCCGGCAGCAACCACAAACCAGCAGCCCCCTGAAACATGCAAACTTCCACACCACATCTCCGTGCGTAGGCGCGTAGCGTGCGCGCAGAGCGCTTCCAGAACCACCACCACCCTCACTCCTCCGTGCAGGCGCACAGCGTGTTTGGAGAAGAAACGGCAAGCGGATCCACGGCTTTCCGCGTCAACCAACACCAACGGGGACAGGCGTTCCTCAAACCGGCAAGGCAACTGCGCGTACGCCCGACCGAGCCCCGTTTTTTTTTTATCAGAGCAAAGAAAGTAGAGCGACAGAAGAAAAAGAAAAAAAAAGTTGAAGATAGTGACAAATCGTGGCCTCTCCGGGGAAGTTGGGCGCGTCGCCGTCGCTGTCGCTGAGCCCACCCCGGCGCCTATCCTATCTGGCTATGTGCACTGCTGCTGCTCCTTGTGAACAGTGACCTACGGCTACGGACCTGTGTCACCTATCCCGCGCCCCAACCGTTTTTTCATTCCACATTAAATTTCTCCCCCCTTTTTTTCCCCCTTCTCCGTTTTACGTCACCCAAGTACTCCACCAAACTTTTTAGCATGTCGCTCTTTAAATTTGTCAATTCAGCAAAAGGGGGTACTCCTGGCTGTGTTTGGTTATCTAGAGATTATTGCGTTTGGGTTATCTAGAGATTATTGTGATCAGATAAACTTTATCTGGTATAGTTGCAACCATTTTGCTTTCTCTATCTTCGACAATCTGAATCCCAGTTATCATTATCATCCTTAGGTTAAACTTTCTTAGATAACATGCACAATTTAGATTCTAAAAATGTGTTGGTTCCCAAACGCCGTCTATATTTTGAGCATGTTAGCAGACACTAAGGTAGTGTCTCCTCCATCAGATTACACATCCCCATACTCATATTCAAACTCCACTCTATGAACAGTGCAATCTACAGTACAAAACTGTGTTTTGGATGACCATATGAGTGAACTGTTCGACACGTTCTAATGGCAAATATACATGTTATCGATGCTCTGAGCGGATTAATGTTAGAATGTATGCAACCATTCCCCTTATATATCTTGCCTCATATGTACTTTCAAATTTATTTTATTATATTCTATTAAAAGATTCTCCCTACTACATAGATTACGTCTCCAACCATTCTCCATATGAGGAATGGCAACCGGGAATTCCTTGTCAAGCAATAGCTCACCAACCTCGTCCCCCGCGACGAAACAAATTTTTTGCGTAGATCCCCACGAACACCTGTGGGAGATATTTCTTCCTCATCCTTATTCCCCACGAGAATCCCATGCTCGCTTAGATTATAATTAGGACGTACGTTCTTTGTTATTAATACAAAATATTGTCACATATATAATTCTAGCATAATATTAAGTTAAATATGTTCAATTTGACTAATTATATATATAAGCTATCAATAAATATGGTATCAAATCAGTGTTACTAGACTTTTGATTGAGTGTATTTTTATATTTATATATATCTAATGTCATAAACATTAATATCCTTTGTCTAAGTATGTGATTAAATATTAAATATTTTTAATGGAGAATGCATCTAGATTTTTTTTTGCCATGGCATCAAGCTAAGTTAGTTAGGTGTTTTGAGTACCACACCTTAGATCCTGTGTTCGCCTTCTTGTACTACCCCTACAAGCTGAGTTTTTAGAATTATAATTTTTGGACGTATGAAATAGATTATAGATAGGTTAGCAACTACGATATTTTTGGACGTATGGAGCCATTGGACGGATGGAATAGATTATAAATATGTTGATAATTACCTCTGGGCTACGATATCGTTGTGTATAAGTGAAACAAGAGTTTGGGTGTTTTATTGACCTTCATAAGAATGTCTTATTCTTAGGTGCTTTTTGTTTCGGCATTTTTGCCCCGTGATCGATTCACATCGCAATCCGCTACCGTTACTTCGTGTTCGGTTGGACTGAGCTATAACAGATCAGAGTGGGATCCAATATCAGGCAGTGGAACGTCAATACCGCTATCATTCCTATGTTATCAGATTCCACGTTCCGCTTCTCTCAGCAACCAAACAATCGCTGTTAATGATTCTATCATAACTGATGGCACCCGCAATCGTTTCTATTACCATTGTCATTCCCGAGCTAAACCAAACAACACCTTAGTGTAATACTCTGTACTTGGGGCTACCTTACCCTTGCAGGCCGAGTTTTTAGAATCAATTTTGTTTTGGACGGATGAAATCTATTACACCTCATTTGGATCATTGGAATTGAATTCCATTCTAATAATAGTAATTTAGGCATATATCAATTAAGTTAATTCGGTTTTATGCAAAATATATTTGTATACTATTATTAGTAAGATGTCGGAGATATTTATGTGCTACATTTTTACTATAGAGGAGTGAGACGAAGAGTGTTATGTAAGTTATAGATTAGAAACCAATTCTACTAATACATAAAATCATTTCCCACCCTCCACCCCATGAATTTAAGATAGGCTTATATCTGAACTTTGGAAAGTGGTGGAATGTCAAATTCCAAACTAAATAAGTTAATTTATTTAGTGAATTCCAATTTCTCTAAAATAAAGAGATCCAAACGCCCCGTTATAGATATTTTCACAACTACCTCTGGGTCTGCATTCTTGACCATACTCAGATTAAGCTGTACCTTTTCGCTAATCCTACACGTAATTGGAAAAGATTGTAGATTGGGCAACTGTGTACAACTACACCAATGTCCTACGGTACGGCGGGATACGAGCACTTATACTACTACAGTAGTGTACTGTGCATCCTTCATTGCATTGCATCGCTGTGGATGTGTTTGAAAGCCTCTTCAAGGAGAGACAAAAAAAAATAGCAAAAGGTTATGGACTACATCATCGCTCAAGCGTCTACCACTCCTTGACCAAATTGAAACTACAACAAATACCGAATCACGTATTGTCAATCACTTTTCCGGTGTGTTTGTAAGCACAGAGATCATTAATTTGACATATTTTTTAAAAAATAAAATTAAGGGATTAAGCTGTCAATGAACAGTAGAGTAGACAAACACGCGTATGCACACCCTCTGCACCAATCTCATGTGCACCGGAATACCGGATACGTTCTGCCCACTTGAGCAGCATCAAGCAAAATCTACAGAAATCCATGTCACTCCTGCACACCTACTTGTTGCCCTGCCCCCCCCCCCCCCCCCCCCCCCCCCCCCAGTTAACTGCCGCTTCAAAGCAGCAGGCCAGAAGGCATTGCCGGCTGATGGCCTGACCCACTACAACGAGCGAAACCTATCGCCTCCTCCGATCGCCATTAACGGGTCGGTGGCTCTGCGCCACCACGGCACCACCTGTGCCCGCGCGGACGAGACGCTGCTGGCAAGCTCACCGCCCCTACAGTCGACAGCGAGCACGGCAGCTAGCAGGCTAGCGCACACCGAACCAACTCCCTTTTGGCCGTTTCAAACTCTTTTAAAGCCCCACCAGCTGGTGCAGGCACCGTCATCACTCCTAGGCTCGACCGCTCGAGGCCGAAAGGCACGACCTTCGGCCAGTCGAGCAGCTGGGCGCGTGGCGCGGCCAGGGACGAGGGCGCCATGAGCTCGCCGGAGAATGGCGCCGCCCCGGAGGCCAGCGGGAAGAAGAAGAAGAAGGCGGAAGAGGAGGAGGTGGTGGCCAAGGTGCCGTTCCTGAAGCTGTTCTCGTTCGCGGACCGGTGGGACTGCGTGCTGATGGCGGTGGGCTCGCTGGGCGCGTGCGCGCACGGCGCCTCCGTCCCGGTCTTCTTCATCTTCTTCGGCAAGCTCATCAACATCATCGGCCTCGCCTACCTCTTCCCCACCACCGTCTCCGGCCGCGTCGCCAAGGTACGTACGTGACGTAACTAGCTCGCTCGCCCCAGACGGCGCCGGCACGCGCATCTACTACTACTAGCAGGTCCGGCCGTTTTGGATCGAGGAGATCTCGGGCCACGTCACGTATCTGCTTGGCAAGCGAGCTAGCTAGCTAGCTACCGTCGACGGAGCAACGACATGAGCTGATCTGTTTTCGCTTCGCGTGCACGCAGTACTCGCTGGACTTCGTGTACCTCGGCATCGTCATATTCTTCTCGTCGTGGACCGGTGCGTGCGCGCGCGTGCAACGAGACACTGCTGCTGCTTCTACGTACTACTACGCAATGCGGCCAGCGAGCAGATAGGATGATGACTCGCGCCCGTCGTGCATGTTGCAGAGGTGGCGTGCTGGATGCACACGGGCGAGCGGCAGGCGGCGAAGATGCGGCTGGCCTACCTGCGCGCGATGCTGGACCAGGACATCGCCGTCTTCGACACGGAGGCGTCCACCGGCGAGGTCATCAACGCCATCACCAGCGACATCCTCGTCGTCCAGGACGCCATCTCCGAGAAGGTACGTACGCCCACCGCCCACGTGGCAGTACACCCTTTTACCTCTGCGCGCGTTGCCATTCTCGCTGTAGCGCCGACCGCCGCTCAGGCGGGGCGGGCGGAAGGGGGAAAGGACGAGAGGAATTAACGCCGCCTCACCAGGCAGCTGGCCGGTGCGCTGATCTGATCGGGGCCGGCGTGCAGTTACTAGGGGACGGGGTTGGTGAGGGGCATTGAAGGCGTGCGCGGGCGCGGGCGCGGCACAGCAGCAGGACGCTTCTCTGTTTGAATTTCATTTCTGCAGGAACCGATTTAAAAATCAAGCAGTGGATGTTTGAACAGTTCGCCCCATATGTCTAGTACTGGTAGATCGGAGAGTAACCTTGGTCCTTCATTTTATGCTTATTTACTTCGTACGTGTTCACCAGCCAATCGGAAATATATAGGTGGATCGGGTAAAGTGTACTATTACTATACACTCTCTTGCTGCTAATTCATCTTTACTTTTAGCCACCCAAGAATAGCTAGGAAATGTAATGTTCTTTTGACTGTATCTAAGCACGTTTTTTTATTGAAAAGGCGGTTACAACGTGCCAAGTACTTATAAACTTGACTAATAAACGACGTCATCCAAAAACGTTTGAAAAAGATAACTACTTTATAGTTTATATTTGTGTAACAAACAACTAATCTATCCATGTCGAGAAGAGGTGTTTTCTTTTTCTCCCAATAGCATAGCACGTGCGCATTAATGGCGTCATATCTCTCAACATATTGGCACATAAAGCACAATCAATGGCTTGCCAGGGTGCACCGTCTGTCTAGATGGATCGTACGCGTAACTAGACATGTTGTACACTGTTCCTGCGGTCTGATTCATGATCATGTTCCGTTCCAACAGTTCCCCCACACACATATGGCTTTTACGCATCACTTCCACAAGATTCTTGGTCCACCAAATTGAGTATCTCGCAGAGTGTCTTTCGAGTTCACACGAAAGTCACCTGTGGCTTGTTTAGATAAAAAAAAATTTATTCATACACGATGCATATTGATCCGAAAAAGAAATTAAATTGAATTACGTACTCCCGGCCATCTCAAATCAAATTATTTTAAGTTTGATTTTTTAAAAAAAAACAAGTTTATGACACTAAATTAGTACCACTAGTTACAGTCGTCGTCATATTTCTTTTCATTGTATACTTATTCGGTGCCGTAAATAGTATAGTTCTTCACTATAAAATTGCCTAAACTCAACATAATTTGAATTAGAGTGGTTCGAGGATTTGATTTATCTGGGACGAGGAGGGTGTAATTTTTATATCAAACTTTCGCGCCCAAATACTGTGCATATAAACTAGCAGAGAGAATTATGCTATATCAAATCAAAGATAGTTGATAACGAAAAAAAATATAGATTATTTGGGCTCTAATGAAATATATTGATGTTGATGAGTGAGTTTAAAAAATAAACTATAGGTATCTAGAATAGCTGGACGATATGATTTTTTTTCTCCTTAATAAAAATATGGGCGTTTTTTTTTTTTTTGCTTGCCATAGTTTGATAACTAAAAACAAGGTTAACTCTTTGCCATCATTAAAATATATCAGTGTTGATGATCGGCTTTGATAAATAAGGTATTGGGAGTTCACAAGGACAAATATGGGTTCTTTGTTTAACAAAAATATCTAAAACATCGCCACGTTTTAAAGAAAACAGGAACGGTTCAGCAATGGCAGCATAGCCAGCTTCTAGACCGTTCAAATCAGAACTCTCTCTCCTAATAACTGCTAGGGTCCTAGTCCTAGCAAGTCAGTCAGCCTTCAAATTTCCACACGTGGAATCCGCTCCCACTTGCACTGGCTATCCAGTATTCCAGTTGGCCTGTTTGGGGGCAGAGCCCGATCTGACACCGTCAGATCTTCATCGTACATTCGTACTACTTGCTTATGTGTCTGACTGAGCTAGGGCATAGCGGTTCATGTGACTTCGTTTTTCCACGTACTTCCGTTCTTTTTTATTTATCACAGTTTAATTTAAAAATAAAATAGCATAAAATGAAATAAAATATTACGTAAATTAAGTATATTTTCATTTTGTGCATGAAATGAAATTGTGTGACTAAAAGTATAGAAATAAAGTTACTTCCTTCGTTCTTTGTAATTTATCATTATTTAGTTTAAAAATAAACTAACGAGCGATAAATATTGGAGAAATAATGTAGTACGTTGTAACATATTGGGCATTTAGAAATTTTGTTTTCGGGGAGAGGAAATAACACATTGGTTGAAGAAGTTAGAAGCATCGTCGACTGTGGTAGCTAGTTGGGCCGCAAAGATGGGAGAGTTGCACTCTTTTGCTGCATCATTTGCGCTTCGGCCCATAGCTACATAAAATCAGGCCCATAAAACTCATTCCTCCGTCCCATTTGCGGATTAGCCGTTGCTGTTCAAACAGTCGAAGGATTAACCTGTGTTTATGTGCATGTTCTGACAACCTGAAGATGGTGTTTTCCGTGGCTCGCTGCAGGTGGGCAACTTCATGCACTACATCAGCCGGTTCCTGGCCGGCTTCGCCATCGGCTTCTCGCAGGTGTGGCAGATCAGCCTCGTCACCCTCGCCATCGTTCCGCTCATCGCCATCGCCGGCGGCACCTACGCCTACGTCACCATCGGCCTCATGGCCCGCGTGCGCAAGTCCTACGTCAAGGCTGGCGAGATCGCCGAGGAGGTCGATCGCCTCACATTCCCTCCATGTGTGCTTTGTATTGTAATCGACCACGGACGCGCGTACTGACGCTGCCGTAGGTTCGTGCGCCTGCCCGCAGGTGATCGGCAACGTGCGGACGGTGCAGGCGTTCGTCGGCGAGGAGAAGGCCGTGAGGTCGTACCGGGAGGCGCTTCTGAGGACGTACAAGTACGGCAAGAGGGGCGGCCTCGCCAAGGGCCTCGGCCTCGGCTCCATGCACTCTGTGCTTTTCCTCTCGTGGGCGCTGCTCATCTGGTTCACCAGCGTCGTCGTCCACAAGCGGATATCCAATGGCGGCGAGTCCTTCACCACCATGCTCAACGTCGTCATCGCTGGCCTGTGAGTTCACAGATTTTAATTCCTTGTCCTTCATGCCGGTCTGCGTCGGCGTCGCCAAGCGATTAATTGGAAAATTCCGTATGCGCGCGTGACTGCTGCTGGTAGGTCGCTCGGCCAGGCGGCGCCGAACATTTCGACGTTCCTGCGGGCGAGGACGGCGGCGTACCCCATCTTCCAGATGATCGAGAGGAGCACCGTGAACACGGCGAGCTCCAGGACGGGCCGCACGCTGCCGGTGGTCGACGGGCACATCCAGTTCCGCAACGTCGACTTCAGCTACCCGTCACGGCCGGACGTTGTCATCCTCGATAGGTTCAGCCTGAACTTCCCTGCCGGCAAGATCGTCGCTCTCGTCGGCGGCAGCGGGTCCGGCAAGAGCACCGTTGTCTCGCTCATCGAGCGCTTCTATGAGCCGCTGTCCGGCTCCATTCTGCTCGATGGGCACGACATCAAAGAGCTCGACGTCAAGTGGCTCCGCCGCCAGATCGGGCTGGTCAACCAGGAGCCGGCCCTGTTCGCGACGAGCATCCGGGAGAACATACTCTACGGCAAAGGCGACGCTACCGCGGAGGAGATCAACCACGCGGCGAAGCTGTCGGAGGCGATCACGTTCATCAACCACCTCCCTGATCGGTACGAGACGCAGGTCGGCGAGCGCGGGATACAGCTGTCCGGCGGCCAGAAGCAGCGCATCGCGATCTCGAGGGCGATACTGAAGAACCCGTCGATACTGCTCCTAGACGAGGCGACGAGCGCGCTGGACGCCGAGTCCGAGAAGAGCGTGCAGGAGGCGCTGGACCGCGTCATGGTCGGCCGCACCACCGTGGTGATCGCGCACCGCCTGTCGACCATCCGGAACGCCGATACGATCGCGGTCGTCGACGGAGGCAGGATCGTCGAGACAGGCACGCACGAGCAGCTCATGGCGAACCCGTACAGTGCCTACTCCTCGCTGATCCAACTCCAAGAGGCTGCCCAGCTCCAACACAAGCCTTCTTTGTCTGACAGCGCAAGCATTACCAGGCCACTAAGGTATCTCTGTTCTCTGCTCTATTGCGCGTAGTAGAACTGTAGAAGAAGGTCAAACGTGATAAACTTAAGGGACCATTCCCTTGCAGTTTCAAGTATTCAAGGGAGTTGTCCGGGAGGACGAGCATGGGCGCCAGCTTCCGCTCCGACAAGGACTCAATCAGCCGGTACGGCGGCGCCGGAGAGGCGCATGACGAGGTGCGCAAGGGGAAGCCCGTGTCCATGAAGAAGCTCTACTCCATGGTGCGCCCGGACTGGTTCTTCGGCCTGTCGGGCACCATCAGTGCCTTCGTGGCCGGCTCCCAGATGCCGCTCTTCGCGCTTGGCGTCACGCAGGCACTGGTGTCCTACTACATGGGCTGGGAGACCACGAAGCTGGAGGTGCGAAAGATTGCCGTGCTCTTCTGCTGCGGCGCGGTGCTGACGGTCGTGTTCCACGTGATCGAGCATCTCAGCTTCGGCATCATGGGCGAGCGGCTCACCCTGCGCGTCCGGGAGAAGATGTTCTCGGCGATACTGCGGAACGAGATCGGCTGGTTCGATGATACCAGCAACACGAGCGCCATGCTGTCGTCGCGGCTCGAGGCTGACGCGACGCTTGTGCGCACCATCGTCGTCGACCGCTCCACCATCCTGCTCCAGAACGTCGGTATGATCGTGACGTCGCTCATCATCGCTTTCATACTCAACTGGAGAATCACGCTGGTCGTCCTTGCCACCTATCCCCTCATGGTCAGCGGCCACATCAGCGAGGTACTAGATGTTTCTGTGTGCCTAATCGTCATACAGTGTCCGATCAACTAAGAATCCCCTATGGTCGTATATGGAACAGAAAATGTTCATGAAAGGCTACGGCGGCAACCTCGGCAAGTCCTATCTGAAGGCCAACATGCTCGCCGCGGAGGCAGTGAGCAACATCCGGACGGTGGCTGCCTTCTGCTCCGAGGAGAAGGTGATAAAGCTCTACGCGGACGAGCTCAGGGAGCCTTCTAAGAGGTCCTTCCGGCGAGGCCAGGGCGCCGGCCTCTTTTACGGAGTCTCCCAGTTCTTCCTCTTCTCATCCTACGCACTGGCGTTATGGTAAAGTGTTATACTATATTTGATGGAACACGTACGATGAGTTTTGCTTCTGCACTCCAGAAGTAAAATGTTCAGAACGCATGCAGGTATGGTTCAGTGCTGATGAGCAAGGAATTGGCCAGCTTCAAGTCCGTGATGAAGTCCTTCATGGTGCTCATAGTGACGGCGCTGGCCATGGGGGAGACACTGGCAATGGCACCTGATATCATCAAAGGGAACCAGATGGCGTCCTCGGTGTTCGAGATCCTGGACCGTAAGACCGACGTCCGGATCGACACAGGTGAGGACATCAAGAGGGTCGAGGGGCTGATCGAGCTGCGCGGCATCGAGTTCCGGTACCCGTCGAGGCCCGACGTGACCGTGTTCAAGGGACTTGACCTGCTGATGAAGGCTGGCAAGAGCATGGCGCTTGTCGGCATGAGCGGCTCCGGCAAGAGTACCGTGCTGTCGCTCATCCTCCGCTTCTACGACCCGATCGCCGGAAGAGTCTTGATCGATGGTACCTTACCTCGTCCAAAGATAATATAAAGCTCCAGTTTTTTATGACAAAAATGCTAAGTGTGTGGATGATGCAATTTGCAGGGAAGGACGTCAAGAAGCTTAAGCTCAAGTGTCTCAGGAAACACATCGGCCTGGTCCAGCAAGAGCCGGCGCTGTTCGCGACGACGATCTACGACAACATCCTGTATGGCAAGGACGGGGCCACGGAGGCCGAGGTCGTCGAGGCGGCCAAGCTGGCGAACGCGCACTCGTTCATCAGCTCGCTGCCGGAGGGGTACAAGACCAAGGTCGGGGAGCGCGGCGTGCAGCTGTCGGGCGGGCAGAAGCAGCGCATCGCGATCGCGCGCGCCATCGTGAAGGACCCGGCCATCCTGCTGCTGGACGAGGCGACGAGCGCGCTGGACGTGGAGTCGGAGCGCGTCGTGCAGCAGGCGCTGAACAGGGTGATGAGGAACCGGACCACCGTGATGGTGGCGCACCGGCTGTCCACGGTCAAGAACGCCGACGTCATCTCGGTGCTGCAGGACGGCAAGATCATAGAGCAGGGGGCGCACCAGCACCTGATCGAGGACAAGAACGGCGCCTACCACAAGCTCGTCAGCTTGCAGCAGCAGCAACAGATGCAGACGCAGCAGAGCTCATCAGAAGACATTTGAATAAGATCGTGCGTTTCTGTATCTTGCTGTGGCTTTGTCTTTCTTGGGCTTTTGTAAAAGATCTGCGCTGGTTATCTTTTCAATGAAAGGGAGTGTTCAGAATTACAGGATGAAGCATTATTGGGTTCTTATTCCTGACTCCCGTAAAAAAATATATATATTGTACATAGAATCTTGCAATGTAATTCTGCTCCATGGATCTCAATGTTTAGTGCCTACTTCTGATTCTATTCGTGTGTTTGATAGAGTCCGTAAGCTATGAGCCATCTAGATGGTGGCTGATAGAATGGCGCAAAGGCTCATTGCCGTCTAAGCGTTGTATTCTCATGCTTAAATAGGGCGTGTTCATTTTATTTCTAATCCATATGGATTGGACGAGATTTGATGGGTTAAATCTCTAACAAGTCAAAAATCCTTCTTAACTTTTTTCTAATCTTTCAATCCATATGGGATGAAAATAACCAAATAAGGTCATAGATGGATTACAGAGATGTGTTACATGCAAGAGAAAATTAATGGCTTGCCACTATAGCTGTGTCAACTTCTCCTGAAGTCAAAGTTGGAGATGCGTAGGTAAGTTCTAACCGCTCTGCGATGTCCGCCGATGCAGAGATGGTTGTGGAGGCAACACGTGCATCCGCCTCTGATGTGGGCTCTTTTAGCCTTCGCACTGGTAGGGGAACCCTTCGTTTCATCCCCAAATACACTCGCTTCTCCCCCTCACCTCCTTCATTTTTTCACCTGGAGACCGAGTAAAAACTCATACTCTATCCTCAACTATTCAAAGACTATATTCAGATGAATGTTTCCCTGGCAGATGTCATGGCTCCTCAAAGTTTTAGCCTCTGTGTACTTCCCAACAAGTTTGGCGGCCTTCTCGATCTCAGTGACAAAGTTTTTCCTACATCACCTATATGTTGACCTCGAAGATGAGGCTCCACACTTTCACCTTCACCAATGGCATCATGCGTCGAACCAAACCAACTGTCCAACTACGGCTCAAGAGCCATATGACGCAGACCACGAACTCCACCAATTCTCGACCACTGTTGTAGACCGCTGCCTATCAAAAAACGGCCTCGTCCTAATCTCCCTCCGCAGCCTCGAACCATGGAAATGATGTATATTGAAAAGGTAGCATCTCGCTTGCCTTCGACCAGTCGGCGGCGTCTTCGCCCTCCCCACCAACCTTCACATAAAACCAACCCTCACTCCAGTTGGTTCCCTATCGATTCTTGGAGCAAGGCACTAGCTCGAAAATCGCTTCTGAAGTCTTTCTAATCTTTGGGGTAAAAGTGTAGCTACCAAACTAGCTAGGCAACCCACCTATTGACGGTCTTCTCTTGCCAGTGCAAACAATAATGTTTGACAAATATGTTGACCAAAGGCTCCCCTTGAATGTCACCACAACCCACATGTACTTGTCGAGGGCCACAGTTGCATTTGGAGTCATCTGATAGATTTTTACATTGAACCTTGACAAAACATATGTCAAGAACTATTGCATGACACACGAAGACCAATCATAAAAATGCCTCGAAGACCATGACCTCTCTTGAGGATCTGGTGTGGCCTCCGACCTAGGGTGTGCCTAGTCCTCGCAGTAAAATAGCATAGTTGCTCCATCTCCATGACTCACACCAATTTGTGATTGTACAAACTCATAGGTTCCACCCCCCTCCACCGTCGCCACCACCGCTTTGCCTTCCCGAGACACCCTTAACCGATGACAGCGTGGTAGATGGCATGGAGTCTAAGGACAGCGATCCAGTTACCTAAATTGTGTCGGCTTGTGGCGGGGATCCGACATCGCGCCACTAATGCGCGGTGGCAAGTTGTAGCTAGAACTTGATGAGGAAGAGGGTGGTGTCATCTATAGGTGACAAGGTCGGGCAGTCTGCTTCACAAGTGCTAGCTTGGGAAAAGCCTAGAGGTGGAGTTTGATGGCGCTCTTGTGCACAAACCGCGGAGCACGAGCAACTAAAATGAAGTATCGTAAACAAATGGCACAACCCAAACCAAGCAGTGCCTTATATAAGAGACAAATATATAGGGACGAAATATTAGGAGCCTAAGGCTTCAAATAGTTACATGAAGCCTCAATCAGTGCACACTTTGGATTTGCACCACCCACACCAAACCCCACCAAGAGCACCACACCAATGCGTGATTTGGTTCGATCGGGTGGGGATGGACCCAATCATGACACGGGTGGGCGCGCCGCCAGGTCTGAGCCTAAAATCCTCAAGTTTGAGCATAAAGAATGTCAGATATAGCATAAATGTTGTTATAATTATCAACATGATGTCACATAAGACCTCGTGTAATAGACGTGCGCAAATCTAGGTGGTCATGATAAATACCAAGTCAACGTGAGATACATGGATATCTCTGTGATGTCATATTCATGATCATAAATCCTCAGGTTTGAGCGTAAATAGTGTCAGATATAGCGTAAATATTGTTACGATGGTCAGCGCGGTTTCACATACGACACCCCGTAACAGACGTGCGCGAATCCAGGTGGTTACCATAAATACCACCATTGTGAGAGACTTGGATATTTCTAAGTTTGAGTGTAAATAGTGTCTGATATAGCGTAAATAGTGTCTAATATTTCTAGGATATGTCACATACGACCCCCCGTGTAACAATGTGTGCACGAATCCAGGTAGTTACGATAAATATCGAAGCAACGTGAGATACTTGATATCTTTGGGACGTTATATTCATGATCGTAAAATCATCAATTTTGATCATAGATAATGTAGGATATAGTAGATAATGTTAGATATAACGTAAATGTTTTTACCATGGTCAACTCTAACTCCAACATCAGCATGTCTTTGTCTCTCTAGTCGTAAAAGGTGAGGAGGTGGCCGATGTGGGGGACACGTCAAGCTATGTCACACCCGGGTTTTAGGGGTCCAAAACCCGGGCGCGAAATAATCACCAGGTGTGCTAGGACCACGTCTCACACAAATGATGAATCATGGCATAGGATCGAATGTCACATCTTTACTATATAATAGGAGTTCTGTACAAAATAAGTAAATAACTATATTATAAGGAGACAACGGTCCAGCAACCCATAGTTGACTGGGAGACGACGGCCTAGACCTCTCACGAACTTGTCACCGTATCCTCCATGCTCCTCATCCTGCGGTACCTGTTCTTGACCTGTGGGGGTGTGAGACAGCAAGAATGAGCTCACATACGTTTATAGCTCAACAAGTTGTGGGGAATAATGTGCACGAACTCGCCAAAGTGGGAGCTCACGTGAAGTGTAAGGCTTACCAAAGAGGATGGTTGAAGCTGAGAATTGCTTTTAAAGTTGGTCAAAATTTTATTAGCAATTACTAAGTATAAGTAAATACCAAACCCAATTAAGTAGTAGAACAAAAGTAATAACAACACCTGCGATGCAATGCATATGACAAATTGAATTTAGTTCCATAAATTAATCATGTGAGGGTCCGAGCTGCTCATGACCGTGAGCACTGCTGATATACCAGTTTTACACTCTGCAGAGGTTGCACATCTTTACCCACAAGTCATGTTACCCATCTGCCATGGGGTTGTACGGGCCCCATACACCTCTACCAAGGAAGTGAGGCAGGGTAACACTACGAGGCCTTTACAAAGTTCCACTAGCTTCAAAAAACCCGCTACAGTTTATAGGAAGCTCCAATGCAGGGATCCCTCGCCTGACCGCCATCGCAGCAAAATCAACCAAAGGACCTCCCTACACTGACCACTCCCCTACTGCCCTTGCCCCTTTTGGGTAAGGTAGTTATCCACTAGCTTTCCTAGTTAATCAGCCAAGTGCATCCCATACTACCCTTGTGGCAGCACTGTTTTCTCGGGTGGTCGCTCCATGTTCCAATTAACATAATGATCTTATCATGAACAGTAAATAACAACTGATAACAAAAGTATGAATAATGTGTATCTCAATGCCCAAATCCACATATAGCACTAGCAAGTACTACCCAAAAAGTTCAGTGGTAAACAAGGCATAAAGATAGTCAAACTAGGGTGACCTATTGGGTCCCATCAAAATTAACCTACGCAGATCATTATGATTAATCAAAACATGACTGGGTAAAAAGAAGTGACCAAGGGCACAACTTGACTAGCACTTGAGATTCTAGGTACCAACTTGCTTTTCAGATGACTCGTGACCTCGCGCTAGTCGTAGCAATACAAACAAACATGGTATAGGCAAAATTAACATCACACCAAACATGTAAACAAAATATATAATAATAATCTACACATTTAAATAAGATTCTAGGAACAGGAATCATTAATTTTGGAGTTATATATTTTAGGTTATGAATTTCCAAAGGTTTTATGTATTTGATGCAAGATTAACTAAGAAATAAATTTTATTACTATTTTCATGCCAAAACAGAGACACTAGGTTATAAACAATAATATTACAAAATTATAGGAACTAGAATGGATTAATTTGGACTTCATATGAATTTTCTATGAATTATACAAGTTTCTATTATTGTTTTTGTATTAAAAATCATTTTCCAAAATTTATTATCTAGATTCACTGCTCACTGGACTGGGCGCATTATTATCAGAAACTGCACGTGCTAACTCGCAGATCTCCCCAAGACTTAGGATTGCCCCACAGAGGACGGCGGGTTGGTTTCATGAAAACAGAGGGTTTCTTTTATAAAATGTAAACTGAAAGGGAAATAGGGTTAACGTTTTCCCACAATTAATTTTGGTGGTTGAATGCCCAACAGAAATATATGGACTAACTAGTTTGCTCTAGAATATATGTTCTACAGGTGCATAAATGATCAACACAAACCAATAAATATTCAAGTTAGGGATCCAAATTCAAAGGATCAAAGAAACCAAGTATGTTGTGGTCTGGCGCACCGGACTGTCCGGTGTGCCACCGGACAGTGTCCGGTGCACCAGGTCCGTACAGGACTGAACGAGACACTCTCGGGTTTCAGAAGGCGCTCTCCGCTATAATTCACCGTACTGTCCGGTGTGCCAACGGAGCAACGACTATCCAGCGCAACGGCCGACTGCAAAAGCCGCTGACTCAGATGAACAGTGAAGAACAGTGTGCGCAGAGTCAGAGGCGCACCGGACAGTGCACAGGACCTGTCCGGTGTGGCACCAGACAGTCCAGTGCCGCAAGAGGACAAAAGCCTCCAACGGTCGACTGCTCTCGAACCCTAACGGTTGGGTGACGTGGCAGCACACCAGACAGTGTCCGGTGGCGCACTGGACTGTCCGGTGCGCCCAGCGACAGCAGACATCCCCAACGGCCATTTGGTGGTTAGTGGCTATAAATACCCCCCCCCATCCACCACAACACCAAGCATCCAAGCATTCTGAACATCGCATTCAATACAAGAGCAATAGACTCCACTCCAAGACACAATCAAAGCGATCGATCCACTCAAAGTCCCCAAATCAACTCTAGTGCATTAGGACTTGTGAGAGGATCTCTTGTGTTCCTTTGTTGCTCTTGTTTGCTTGGCTTGGCCTTCTTTTTCTTTTCAATTCTTACTCTCAAGTGCTTTGTAAGCAAGACAAGAGACACCAATTGTGTGGTGGTCCTTGCGGGGTCTAAGTGACCTGTGAGATTAAGGAAGAAGGCTCACTCGGTCTAAGTGACCGTTTGAGAGAGGGAAAGTGTTGAAAGAGACCCGGTCTTTGTGACCACCTCAACGGGGACTAGGTTCTTTAGAATCGAACCTCGGTAAAATAAATCACTATGTTCATCCGCTTTATTTCTTGGTTGATTTGTTTCCCCCCTCTCTACCGGACTCGGATTTGATTCTAACGCTAACCCCGGCTCGTAGCTTGTGTTTTAAGTTGTAAATTTCAGATTACGCCTATTCACCCCCCCTCTAGGCGACTTTCAATTGGTATCGGAGCCGGTGATTCATTAGAGTCTAACAACTCGAAGTGATGTCGGGAGATCACGCCAAGAGGGAGTTCGAAACCGACGACAAGCCCGCAAGCCTTGGGAAGGCTCCATCAAGGGAGTCAGGCAACAAAGCCAAGGAGGGATCCCCTCCCTCCATCAAGTCGCATCAGAGTGGCGACAAGAAAAAGAAGATGAAGAAGGTGGTCTACTACGAGACCGACTCATCGTCGCCCTCCACATCAAGCTCTGAGGCATCCGTCGCTTCTAAGCGCCATGAGCACAAGAAGTATAGTAAGATGCCCCTTCGCTATCCTCGTATTTCTAAGCGCACTCCTCTACTTTCCGTTCCCTTAGGCAAACCACCATATTTTGATGGTGATGTTTATTGTATGTGGAGTGATAAAATGAGGCATCACCTAACCTCACACCACGCAAACATTTGGGACATTGTTGAGTTTGGAGCGCAGGTACCTAAGGTGGGGGACGAAGGCTACGACTTGGACGAGGTCGCCCAAATTAGGCACTTTAACTCCCAAGCCACAACTATACTCCTCGCCTCCTTGTGTCGAGAGGAGTATAATAAGGTGAAAGGGTTAAAGAGTGCCAAAGAAATTTGGGACGTCCTCAAAACGGCGCATGAAGGAGACGAGGTGACCAAGATCACCAAGCGCGAAATGATCGAGAGAGAACTCGGTCGATTCGTCCTCAACAAGGGAGAGGAGCCACAAGCAATGTACAACCGGCTCAAGACCTTGGTGAACCAAGTGCGCAACCTCGGGAGCACCAAATGGGATGACCATGAGATGGTCAAGGTTATTCTAAGATCCCTTGTTTTTTGCAATCCTACTCAAGTACAATTAATTCGTGGGGATCATAGATACAAATTAATGCCTCCCGAGGAAGTGATAGGAAAGTTTGTGAGCTTTGAACTAATGATCAAATACTCCAAACACATCGTCAACTTGGAGCAACGCGCCACCTCCACACCCAAGGTGCAACCCATCGCATTCAAGGCGACGGAAGAAGAAAAGAAAGAGTCTACCTCAAGTAGGCTTCCAATCGACGCCTCAAAGCTCGACAACGAGGAGATGTCACTCATCATCAAGAGCTTCCGCCAAATCTTCAAGCAAAGAAGGGGGAAAGACTACAAACCCCGCTCCAAAAGGGTGTGCTACAAATGTGGTAAGCCCGGTCATTTTATCGCTAAATGCCCAATGTCTAGTTATAGTGACAGGGGTGAAGACAAGACGGTGAAGAAGAAGGAAAAGAAGAGGTACTACAAGAAGAAGGGCGGTGATGCCCACGTGTGTCGGGAATGGGACTCCGACGAGAGCTCCACCGACTCCTCCTCCGACGAGGACGCCGCTAACATCGCCATCAACAAGGGCCTCCTCTTCCCAACGTCGGCCACAAATGTTTCATGGCCAAGGATGGCAAAAAGAAGAAGGTACAATCTAGAACCACCCCCAAGTATACAACATCTAGTGATGAGGGTAGTTCTAGTGAAGACGAAGATGATTTACTTACTCTTTTTGCCGACCTCAACATGAAACAAAATAAAAAATTAAATGAATTAATAGAAGCTATTCGAGAAGGCACAGTCATTGGCGTAAGTGGTGGTGCAGTTTTTCGCACGCAGTAACCGGCGCGCCGGTTACATGACGTGTGGGCCCGGGACTCCATGCTGGACGTGTCGAAGTCGAAAGGGTGCATCCCTGTGGTGCGGTTGCATGCCGTCTGCATGGCAGTCCGCCCTTTCACCCGCTGGTTTAGGCGAAGACGGAGGAGTGCTTGTAACCGCTGGGCAGTTACACGCTCCGCGCGCGGCGGTTTGGCTTCTTCTGTCCTGGGCCAGCTTGCACGTCGTGTGGGACCTAGCCCCCGTGTCGTAGGGGGAGGACCTTTGAGCGCGTTGGTGAAGACTTAGCCCGCAACGCCTGAGGACGCGAGTGGGGTGAGTCGCCTTTAAAAAGGGGTCAACCACCTGGGTGGTAGCCATGCCTTCGCACTTTCCTCGTGATGGGGAGCGCCCGCGTTGTCTTCGTCTCGTTGCGGGAGGAGCGCAACCTCGTGGTGGTTGGTACCTTTCAGCCATCGCTCGGCTTCAAGGATTTTCATCAGGCAGCCTGGCTGCATCCCCTCAACGATGGTCACCCAAGATGGTGACCACTAGTTCAATGGTGGGGAGAAGCAAGCCAGGCTGCGGCCTCTGCCCCGCCCTCAGCTTCAAGGATCTTCATCATCCTTGCTTGGGAGGAGGGCGAGGCGAGCCGGGGCCTGCCTTCGCGTGGGCTAGCGTCCCGCTTCTTCCTCCGGCTTCTGGGGGTGGAAACCATCCTCCAGCTCTGCGGAGGAGGCGCCCTCCAGCCATGCCGGGGAAGGCGAACTGCTGCTGCCCAGTCCAGGGTGCAGCATTCCGTCTTCCGTCCGGGCGACGGTGGCCAGCCGCACCGGGGGGTCTCACAACACGTCGTACGCTGCGAGGGCGGTACTCGTGTTCTGGGACGGTCCCATTCTCGTTTTTGTGGCGAGGACAGGAGTGAGGACCTGCCGATGCGCTTTGGGGCGCCCCGCGCCCGCTGGTGCTGTGTTGGTGGGTAGGTGGACGCCGCCGCCGGTGCTGAGGTGGTGGCAGCTGGAGAAAGCTTCTCCGCCGACGAGACCATCAGCGCCACCCGCGGACCTACCTCTGGCTCTTTGGCTTTAATGTCTGGTTCTCGTCCCTCGAGTGGGGACGCGAACGAGAGCCTTCCAGCGGTAGCGTCCGCCCTGGGACCATCGCTGCTGCTGCAGAGGTCGCTGGCGGCGATGGCTCAGGCGCAGTGTTGACATCTTCCTTTGAGGTGGAGATCTTCCGACCGTGTTGCTGTCCGAGGTCGGGTCGGATTCCGCCGAAGGTGGAGTCGATGCCGAGGGTGCTGCTGCTCCCCTCACTGATGTCTGAACCTGCAGGAATGGTTTATCTGTAGTGTGCATATGTTTTTTGCGGCCGCCGAGGCCCAAACATATCATCGTCGTGTTGTAAAGCTGCGTTTCTTTTCCCCTTGTTTCGAGTATCAGGACTTGTTTGTCGGTAGCAGAATTACTTGTGCGAGCGAGAGTTACTTTTCACGGAAGGTGATGAGTGAGGTATCCGTATCCCGGAGGCGTAGGAGTTCCTCGGCTCGGTCGGCCTTGCCGCTTATGTGTACTCTTACTCGTCTGCAGGATTCTGTTATCGATATATTCGAGAAGGCACGAAAAATCATTTCGGCAGAAAAGTTTTCGAGCGTCAAGACTTGTCCGGTCAGCGGAATCGCTTATCCGAGCGTGAGTTACTTATCACAGAAGGTGATGAGTGAGGTATCCGTATCCCGGAGGCGTAGGAGTCCCTCGGCTCGGTCGGCCTTGCTGCTTACGTGTACTCTGTCGTTTTCAGGATCCCACTATCGAAGTAGTCGAAAAGCGTGTAAGACGTTCTGACAGAAAGACTTTTTCCGAGGAAAATTTTGACACAGAGGGGGTTCCCCCCTTCTAGCCCCCGAGGGAGGGTCGGGCTTTGCCGAGGCAAGGCTGACCCTTCCTTGATGGTTAGACTTTATTTGTGTATGTAAACGAGGTATATGAACGACTTGAAAACATCTTAAGGGTAGAAGCGATGTAGCTGTCGGATGTTCCAAGCGTTGCTGTAGACCTCGCCTTGACAGTTGGCCAGCTTGTATGTTCCGGGCTTCAAAATCTTGGCGATGACGAACGGCCCTTCCCAGGGAGGTGTGAGCTTGTGGCACCCTCGGGCGTCTTGTCGTAGCCGAAGCACCAAGTCGCCCACCTGGAGGTCTCGTGACCGAACCCCTCGGGCGTGGTAGCGTCGCAGGGACTGCTGATACCGCGCTGAGTGTAGTAAGGCCATGTCCTGAACCTCTTCCAGCTGGTCTAGTGAGTCTTCTCGGCTTGTCTGGTTGCTTCGGTCGTCGTACGCTCTCGTCCTCGGGGAACCGTATTCTAAGTCTGTGGGCAAGATAGCCTCGGCCCCATAGACTAGAAAAAACGGCGTGAAGCCTGTGGCTCGACTTGGCGTCGTCCTCAGACTCCAGACCACCGAGGGGAGTTCCCTCATCCATCGCCTGTCGAACTTGTTGAGGTTGTTGTAGATCCTCGGCTTGAGTCCCTGTAGAATCATGCCGTTGGCACGCTCTTCCTACCCATTCGTCATGGGGTGAGCTACGGCGGCCCAGTCCACCCGGATGTGGTGGTCCTTGCAGAAGTCCAGGAACTTCCTGCCAGTGAACTGGGTGCCGTTGTCAGTGATGATGAAGCTTGGGACTCCAAAGCGTTGGATGATGTTGGTGAAGAACACCACCGCCTGTTCGGACCTGATGCTGTTTAGGGGTCGGACCTCAATCCACTTGGAGAATTTGTCGATAGCGACCAGCAAGTGCGTGAAGCCCCTGGGTGCCTTATGCAAGGGACCGATGAGGTCCAGACCCCACACAGCAAACGGCCAGGTGATGGGTATTGTTTGCAGAGCCTGAGCGGGCAGGTGGGTCTGCCTTGCGTAGAATTGACACCCTTGGCAGGTGCGTACAATCCTAGTGGCGTCGGCCACCGCGGTTGGCCAGTAGAAACCTTGTCGGAAGGCGTTTCCAACAAGGGCTCGAGGCGCTGCGTGGTGACCACAAGCCCCCGAGTGTATTTCTTGCAATAACTCCTGACCTTCGGCGATGGATATGCATCGCTGGAGGATGCCTGAGGGGCTGCGGTGGTAGAGCTCCTTTCCGTCCCCCAGCAAGACGAACGACTTGGCGCGCCGCGCCAATCGCCGAGCCTCGGTTCTGTCGAGGGGTAGCTCTCCTCGGTGGAGATATTGTAGGTACGAGGTCTGCCAGTTTCGATTAGGTAGGACCCCATTCTGCTCTTCCTCGACGCGCAGTGTCTCACCCTCGGCGGCCGAGGGTGCCTCGGGCTGAGCCGAGGGTGCCTCGGGCAGGGCCGAGGCCTTCTCGGGCTCGGGCGTGTCGTCGGTCTTGACGGAGGGTTGATTTAGGTCTCGGGAGAAGACGTCCGGGGGGACCGTTGTCCGCCTCGAGGCTATTTTAGCTAGCTCGTCCGCAGTCTCATTGTACCGTCAGGCGACGTGGTTAAGCTCGAGCCCGTAGAACTTGTCTTCCAGGCGTTGAACCTCGTCGCAGTCGGCTTCCATCTTCGGGTCATGGCAGTGGGAGTTCTTCATGACTTGGTCGATGACAAGCTGCGAGTCGCCACGAGCGTCGAGGCACCGAACCCCTAGCTCGATGGCGATGCACGACCCGTTAACCAGGGCCTCATACTTGGCCACGTTGTTGGACGCCGGGAAATGGAGGCGCATCATGTAGCGGAGGTGCTTCCTGAGGGGTGAGATGAAGAGCAGGCCCGCGCCCGCTCCTGTTTTCATCAGCGACCCGTCGAAAAACATGGTCCAGAGTTCCGGTTGGATCGGAGCTACTGGAAGCTGGGTGTCGACCCATTCAGCCACAAAGTTCGCCAAGACTTGGGACTTGATGGCCTTCCGAGGGGCGAACGAGATTGTCTCGCCCATGATCTCCACCGCCCACTTTGCAATCCTACCCGAGGCCTCTCGGCACTGGATGATCTCCCCCAGGGGGAAGGATGACACCACAGTCACCGGATGAGACTCGAAGTAGTGTCGCAACTTTCGCCGCGTCAGAATTACCGCGTACAGTAGCTTCTGAATTTGCGGGTAGCGGATTTTGGTCTCGAACAGTACCTCACTGATGAAGTAGACCAGCCTCTGGACGAGCAATGCATGCCCTTCTTCTTGTCTCTCGACTATGATCGCGGCGCTGACCACCTGAGTGGTTGTGGCTACGTAGATCAAGAGGGCTTCTCCCGCAGCGGGGGCACCAGGATGGGCGCGCTTGTAAGGAGCGCCTTTAAGTTCCCGAGGGCTTCCTCGGCCTCGGGGGTCCAAGTGAAGCGCTCGGTCTTCCTTAAGAGGCGGTACAAGGGTAGGCCTCTTTCGCCGAGGCGCGAGATGAAGCGGCTCAGAGCCGCAAGGCATCCCATGACCCTCTGTACTCCTTTCAAGTCCTTGATGGTCCCCATGTTGGTGATGGCCGCGATTTTCTCCGGGTTGGCCTCGATGCCCCGCTCGGAGACGATGAACCCCAGGAGCATGCCTCGGGGGACTCCGAAGACACACTTCTTAGGATTAAGTTTTACGCCTTTCGCCTTGAGACACTTGAATGTCGTTTCATGGTCAGAGAGGAGGTCGGAGGCTTTCCTCGTCTTGACTACGATGTCATCGACGTAAGCCTCGACCGTTCGGCCAATGTGCTGTCCGAACACGTGGTTCATGCACCTTTGGTATGTCGCGCCTGCATTCCTTAAATCGAATGGAATAGTAATATAGCAGTACATGCCAAAGAGTGTGATGAAAGAAGTCGCGAGCTGGTCGGACTCTTTCATCCTGATTTGGTGATACCCTAAGTAGGCATCAAGGAATGACAGGGTTTCGCACCCAGCAGTGGAATCCACGATTTGATCGATGCGAGGCAGAGGGTAGGGAACCTTCGGACATGCTTTGTTTAGACCAGTGTAGTCTACACAGATCCGCCATTTCCCACCTTTCTTTTTCACAAGCACAGGGTTGGCTAGACATTTGGGATGAAATACCTCTTTGATGAACCCTGCAACCATCAGCTTGTGGATCTCCTCGCCTATGGCTCTGCGCTTTTCTTTGTCGAATCGGCGCAGAGGCTGCTTCACGGGTCGGGCTCCAGCTCGGATATCCAGCGAGTGCTCGGCGACATTCCTCGGTATGCCAGGCATGTTCGAGGGACTCCACGCAAAAACCTCTGCGTTCGCGTGGAGAAAGTCGACGAGCACTGCTTCCTATTTGGGGTCGAGCTCGGTGCCGATCCGGACTTGCTTGGAGGCGTCGTTGCTGGGGTCGAGAGGGACGGACTTAACCGCCTCTGCTGACTCGAAGTTGCCAGCATGGCGCTTCGCGTCTGGCACTTCCTTGGAGAGGCTCTCGAGGTCGGCGATGAGGGCCTCGGATTCGGCGAGGGCCTCCGCGTACTCCACGCACTCCACGTCGCATTCGTACGCGTGTCGGTATGTGGAGCCGACGGTGATGACCCCGTTGGGGCCTGACATCTTGAGCTTGAGGTAGGTGTAGTTGTGGACAGCCATGAACTTGGCATAGCATGGTCTCCCCAGCACTACATGGTAGGTTCCTCGGAACCCGACCACCTCGAACGTGAGGGTTTCCTTTCGGAAGTTGGAGGGAGTCCCGAAGTAGACGGGCAGATCGAGTTGCCCAAGGGGTTGGACGCGCTTCCCGGAGATGATCCCGTGAAAGGGCGCCGCGCCGGCCCGGATCGCGGACAGATCGATCTGCAAGAGCCCGAGGGTCTCGGCGTAGATGATGTTGAGGCTGCTGCCTCCGTCCATGAGGACCTTGGTAAGCCTGACGTTGCTGATGACGGGATCGACAACGAGCGGGTACTTCCCCGGGCTCGGCACGCGGTCGGGGTGGTCGCCTTGGTCGAAGGTGATGGGCTTGTCGGACCAGTCTAGGTAGACTGGCGCCGCCACCTTCACCGAGCAGACCTCCCGGCGCTCCTGCTTGCGGTGCCAAGCCGACGCGTTCGCCACCTGCCCACCGTAGATCATGAAGCAGTCATGGACCTCGGGGAACTCTTCTGCCTTGTGGCCCTCCTTATTGTCGATGTCCATCAGCTCGCTCGCCCTGGTGGGAGTCTTGCGACCCAGCTTGCTCACCAGGTCGCGGCAAGTGGTACCGGCGAGGAACGCGCCGATGACATCTGAGTCGGTGATGTTGAGCAGCTCAGTGCGCTGCTTCGAAAATCACCGGATGTAGTTCCACAGGGATTCTCCCGGCTGCTGGCGGCAGCTTCGGAGATCCCAGGAGTTCCCAGGGCGCACGTATGTGCCTTGGAAGTTGCCGGCGAAGGCTTTGACCAGGTCGTCCCAGTTGGAGATCTGCGCAGGAGGCAGATGCTCCAGCCAGGCTCGGGCGGCGTCGGAGAGGAACAGGGGGAGGTTGCGGATGATGAGGTTGTCATCGTCCGTTCCACCCAGCTGGTAGGCCAGCCGGTAGTCCAGGAGCCACAGTTCCGACCTTGTCTCCCCCGAGTACTTGGTGATGGTAGTCGGGGTTCGGAACCGGGTCGGGAACGGCGCCCGTCGTATGGCTCGGCTGAAAGCCTGCGGACCGGGTGGTTCGGGCGAAGGGCTCCAATCCTCCCCGTTGTCGTAGCATCCCCCACGCCTAGGGTGGTAGCCTCGGCGCACCTTCTCGTCGAGGTGGGCTCGACGGTTGCGGTGGTGGTGCTCGTTGCCGAGGCGACCCGGGGCTGCAGGCGCTGTGTCCCGCGTGCGCCCGGTGTGGACCGAGGCTTCCCGCATGAATTGGGAAGTCGCGGCGCGATGCTCCGGGAGGCACCCCTGCCTTCGGGAGGCAGAGCTTTCGGCCCGTCGGACCGCGGCATCCTCCAGGAGATTCTTGAGCTCTCCCTGGATACGTCGCCCCTCGGTGGTGGATGGTTCCGGCATCGCTCGGAGTAGTATTGCTACTGCAGCCAGGTTCTGGCCGACCCCACTGGAAGCCGGGGGCAGCCTTGCCCTGGCATCGTCGGCGATGCGGTGCTGGACGTCCTGGGCCAGATGACGCGCTTCTCCGGCCGGAGCTCGGCCTGCCCACTCCTACCCGATGTTCTGCCGGAGCTGCACAAGTTGTCCTGCTTCCTCGTCGAGCCTGGCCTGCATCTCGCGGATTTGCTCGAGTTGTGCGTCCTGACCCCCCGCAGGGACTGGGACCACAGCTAGCTCCCGAAGGATGTCAACGCGAGGCGCAGGCCTAGGGGGATCGCCGTCCTCCGGCATACCAAGGTGGTTGCCTTCGTCGAGACCCCCTAGATCGACGTGGAAACATTCGCGACTTGGGCCACAGTCCTCGTCGTCAAGGCTGTGGCTACCATCGGAGCAATCGGAGAGGCAGTAGTCACATGCGGTCATAAAGTCCCACATGGCACTGGGGTTACCGAGCCTGGAGAAATCCCAACCATAGTTGGGCTCGTCATCTTCCTCGAAACTCGGGGGCCCGTAGGTCGAGACGGCCGTCAGTTGGTCCCAGGTTGACCACATATGGTACCCCGGAAGGTTTGGGTATGCCTTTATGAAAGCGTCCACCGAAGCGGGGTCGCTTGGTGGGTCGAAGCTGAATCTAAAAGGTACAGGATGGAAAACGGACGGTACCTCTTGATCGACGGATGGTGACGAAGTCACGTCAAGGATGGACTGCACCGTTATCTCGGGTACGAGGCTAACGCCCAGCAAGTCCTTCGCGAGCGTGCTGGCGTCATCCGTCCGCTTGGGGTTGGCGTGTTGCGGGGAAACGACGCCCGTCTTCGTCTCAGACGCGAGGTCGACGCCCGACGTGTCCCCCGCTGGGGCGCCGGTGTCGTCGACTCGCTCGACAGCCAACGAGGTGCCGCCTCCTGCTTGGCCATGGTTGCCCCGCCTCCTCCTCCGTCGGCGGGGAAGGTGACGGGACAGACCCGGATGCTGCTCTTCCGCTACGCGGGGAAGACATCGTCGATTCCGCTGCCGTCGGGCGGGCTGAAGGCCGCTAATGTCGATGTCGCGTGGCGGAGGAAGGAGTACCATGTCGTAGCTGCCGTCGAGGGACATGAACTCGAGACTCCCGAAATGGAGCAGCGTCCCGGGTTGGAGAGGTTGATGGAGACTACCCATCTGGAGCTTGACGGGAAGCTGTTCGTCAACACGCAGCAGTCCCCTACCTGGCGCGCCAACTGTCGGCGTTTCGACCCCGGGGGGTCCCTAGACCGACGAGTAAATTGTCGTTGCGTGTCCCAGCCCAGATGGGTCGGCACGAGACAGAACACAAGGGGGAACGATAAGGGGAACCACGGCTCGTGTTGTCCTGCGCCCAGGGCGGATGCACTTGCAGTAGGGGGTTACAAGCGTTCGCGAGGGAGAGAGTGAGAGCCTATCCGTCAGCCCGTTCTCCCGCGCGGACACCTTTTTGTACGAGGGCCCTGGACCTTCCTTTTATAGACGTAAGGAGAGTGGCCAGGTGTACAATGGTGGGTGTAGCAGTGTGCTAACGTGTCCGGCAGAGAGGAGCCAGAGTCCAATGTACATGCCGACGTGGCTGTCGGAGAGGCGTTGGTGCCCTGTTCATGTGATGTCGTGGCCGTCGGAGGAGCGCTTAAACCCTGTAGAAGCACAGCTGTCAGGACTGTCGGGACCTTGCTGACGTCTCCTTGCTTCCGTAGGGGGCTGAGAACCGCCGTCGTCATGGATCACACGGGGTGTCATCATTACTTGTTTTACCGGGGCAAGCCAGATGGGACACCAGTCTTGTTCCCCGTAGCCTGAGCTAGCTAGGGGTAGGGTAATGATGTACCCCCTGCGACGTGGTCGGTCCGAGCCCAAGGTTGAGCGAGGCGGAGGCTCCTCCGAGGTCGAGGCTGAGTCCGAGCCCTGGGGTCGGGCGAGGCGGAGACCGTCGTCCGAGGTCGAGGTTGAGTCCGAGCCCTGGGGTCGGGCGAGGCGGAGACCGTCATTCGAGGTCGAGGTTGAGTCCGAGCCCTGGGGTCGGGCAAGGCGGAGTCCGAGCCCTGGGGTCGGGCGAGGCGGAGACCGTCGTCCGAGGTCGAGGTTGAGTCCGAGCCCTGGGGTCGGGCGAGGCGGAGACCGTCTTCCGGGGTCGAGGTTGAGTCCGAGCCCTGGGGTCGGGCGAGGCGGAGACCGTCGTCCGAGGTCGAGGTTGAGTCCGAGCCCTGGGGTCGGGCGAGGCGGAGACCGTCGTCCGAGGTCGAGGTTGAGTCCAAGCCCTAGGGTCGGGCGAGGCGGAGCTTCCTATGGCGCCCGAGGCTGGACTTGGCTACTGTCAGCCTCACCCTGGCGGGTGGCACAGCAGTCGGAGCAGCGCAGGCGGTGTTGTTTTCCTGTCAGGTCGGTCAGTGGAGGGGCGAAGTGACGGCGGTCACTTCAGCCCTATCGACTGAAGAGCACGCGTCAGGATAAGGTGTCAGGCGATCCTTGCATTGAATGCTCCTGCGGTCCAGTCGGCTGGTGAGGCAATCTTGGCCAAGGTTGCTTCTCTGCGAAGCCTGCCCGAGCTGGGCCTCGGGCGAGTCGAAGGTGCGCTCGTTGCTTGAGGAGGCCCTCGGGCGAGGTGTGAATCTGCCTGGGTCTACTGTTCCTGCCCGAGGCTGGGCTCGGGCGAGGCAAGATCGTGTCCCTTGAGTGGACGGAGCCTTGACCTGAATTGCGCCCATCAGGCCTTTGCAGCTTTGTGCTGATGGTGTTTACCAGCCGAGTTTAGGAGTCTTGGGGGTACCCCTAATTATGGTCCCCGACAGGACTAACCAATGTTCATTTTGAGAAATACATGGTTTGTAGCGCATGTCAAGAAGGAAAGCAAGTTGGCGTCCATCATCCACACAAGAACATCATGACGACCGACAGGCCGCTTGAGCTACTCCACATGGATTTATTTGGACCGATCGCTTACATAGGCATCGAGGGGAGTAAGTATTGTCTTGTAGTTGTGGATGATTATTCTCGCTTCACTTGGGTATTCTTTTTGCAGGAAAAATCACAAACCCAAGAGACCTTAAAGGGATTCTTGAGATGGGCTCAAAATGAGTTCGAATTAAGGATCAAGAAAATAAGAAGCGATAATGGGATGGAGTTCAAGAATTCTCAAATAGAAGGATTTCTTGAGGATGAGGGCATCAAGCATGAGTTCTCTTCTCCCAACACATCTCAACAAAATGGTGTAGTGGAGAGGAAGAATAGAACTCTACTGGACATGGCAAGAACCATGCTTGATGAGTACAAGACACCGGACCAGTTTTGGGCTGAGGCGATTAACACCGCCTGCTACTCCATCAACTGGATCTACCTTCACTGAATCCTCAAGAAGACATCATATGAACTCCTCACTGGTAAAAAGCCCAATGTTTCATATTTTAGAGTCTTTGGAAGAAAATGTTTTATTCTTGTTAAAAGAGGTAGAAAATCCAAATTTGCTCCTAAGGATGTAGAAGGCTTTTTACTAGGATATGACTCAAACACAAGGGCATATAGAGTCTTCAACAAATCCACTAGATTAGTTGAGGTTTCTTGTGACATTGTGTTTGATGAGACTAACGGCTACCAAGTGGAGCAAGTTGATCTTGATGAGCTAGATGATGAAGAGGCTCCGTGCGTCGCGCTAAGGAACATGTCCATTGGGGATGTGCGTCCTAAGGAATCCGAAGAGCCCACACAAGCACAAGATCAACAGTCATCTTCCAACCAAGCATCTCCACCAACTCAAGATGAGGATCAGGATCAAGATGCGGATAATCCAGTTGAACGCAGCCGCACTAAGCACATAGACATTCGGTATCACTTTTGAGAGATCACCAACAAAGGGGGGATATCAAAATTGCTTATGTTAGCACCAAAGAACACTTAGTCGATATCTTTACCAAGCCTTTAGATGAGAAAACCTTCAGCAAACTTAGGAATGAGCTAAATATTCTTGATTCTCGAAAATTTGATTGAAACATTGCACACAAAGCTATTTTATATACCTTTGATCATGTCTCTTTCATTTGGCACATATCCGTATTTCTTATTCCTCTTGTGCCTAAGCTAAGACTAATATGGTTCAATGAGCATCTTTTGTATTAAGTCTTAGATTGAAAGGGAAATGGAGTATTCGGCAAAGACATCGCTTCCACTCAACTCCATCGGTATTGTCTACCCTTTGTCGGTATTCCGTCATCTCTCCGATTGGTATACCCTTTCACTCACATTTCTTTTATCAATGGGGGAGAAAATATAAAAGAGGGGCTCTCAAAGTCTCCGTTTTTGGCGATTAATGCCAATGGGGGAGAAAGTATTAAGCCCAAAGCAAAGGACCGCACCACCACCTAATTTTAATTGTGTTTCGAAAAAATTTTAAATTGGTATATTTTAAAATGGTATCTAATTGATATATTTAAAAGAAGATTTTCAAAATTAGTATCTATCAAAACCCTCTTGAAAACTAAGAGGAGAATCTCATTCAGGGGGGTTTTGTTTAGTCAAAGGAAAAGCATTCGAAACAAGGCGAGAAAATTTCAAATCTTGAAAATGCTTTTTACAATCTTATTTCTATACCTTTGACTATTTGCAAAAGATTTTAAAAAGATTTTCCGAAAGAATTTGCAAAAACAAAACAAGTGGTGCAAACGTGGTCCAAAATGTTAAATAAAAGAAAACAATCCATTTATATCTAGTGAAAGTATCAAATTGGTTTAATTCTAAGTAACCTATGCACTTACCTTATGCAAATTAGTTCACTTCTGCACTTTATATATTTGCTTTGGTTTGTGTTGGCATCAATCACCAAAAAGGGGGAGATTGAAAGGGAAATAGGGTTAACCTTTTCACACAATTAATTTTGGTGGTTGAATGCCCAACACAAATATATGGATTAACTAGTTTGCTCTAGAATATATGTTCTACAGGTGCATAAAGGATCAACACAAACCAATAAATATTCAAGTTAGGGATCCAAATTCAAAGGAGCAAAGAAACCAAGTGTGGTGTGGTCTGGCGCACCAGACTGTCCGGTGTGCCACCGGACAGTGTCCGGTGCACCAGGTCCGTACAGGACTGAACCAGCCACTCTTGGGTTTCAGAAGGCGCTCTCCACTATAATTCACTGGATTGTCCAGTGTGCCACCGGACTATCCGGTGTGCCAACGGAGCAACGGCTATCCAGCGCAACGGTCGACTGCAAAAGCCGCTAACTCAGATGAACATTGAAGAACAGTGCGCGTAGAGTCAGAGCGCAGAGTCAGTGGCTGAGAGCACCTAGAGGGGGATGAATAGGTGATCCTGTAAAATCAAACACTAAATAGCCACAAAGGTTAGTTTTGAAAGAGTTAGTGCGACTAAGTAGCTTTGAGGCGAGTTCTTGTGAACAAAACAGTTACAAAGAAAGTAACACAAGAGACACGCGATTTTTATCTCGTGGTTTGGCCAAGTAACACTTGCCTACTTCCACGTTGTGGCGTCCCAATGGACGAGGGTTGCACTGAACCCCTTTCAAGTGATCCAATGATTGACTTAAATACCACAGCTTTCTTCCTTATAGTTTTCTTCCCGTTTGCGAGGAATCTCCACAAGTTGGAGCCTCTCGCCCTTACAATATTGATCGCAAAGAATGCACAAGAGTAAGGTTGGAGATCAACACACACAAATCAGCAGCACACACACGCACACAAGCCAAGACTTGAGCTCGAAACGTAGCACAAAGAGTTCACAACTAGAACGAAGCTCAAATCACTAACACTGAGAGCACCTAGAGGGGGGTGAATAGGTGATTCTGTAAAAACTTGAAACTTAAAGCCACAAACTTGATTAAGTGTTAGCACAATGAAATCAAGTGGCTAAGGAGAGCTCTTATGAACCAAAATTGACACGGTGAGAACAAGCACAAGAGACACAAGGATTTATCTCGTGGTTCGGCCAAGTACAATACTTGCCTAGTCCACGTTGTGGCGTCCCAATGGACGAGAGTTGCACTCAACTCCTTTCAAGTGATCCAATGATCAACTTGAATACCACAGTGTTCTTCTTTCTTTACTCTTTCCCGTTTGCGAGGAATCTCCACAACTTGGAGCCTCTCACCCTTACAATGAGATGATCACAAAGAAGCACAGATGTAAAGGTGGTAAGAGCAACACACACAAGCCTCAAAGCACGAGCACAAACACGCACACAAGTCACAACTTGAGCTCTAAGATCACACACGGAGTTCTCAACTCAAGAGAAGCTCAAATTGCTATCACAACGAATCAAATGCGCTAGAGAGATGTCTTGGTGCTAAGAGATGATCAAAGAATGCTTGGTTTTCTCCTTCATGCGCCTAGGGGTCCCTTTTATAGCCCCAAGGAAGCTAGGAGCCGTTGAGAGCAATCCAGGAAGGCAATTCTTGCCTTCTGTCGACTGGTGCACCGGACAGTCCGGTGCACCACCGGACACTATCCGGTGCAGATTTCTTTCCTATTCTGGCGCAGCCGACCATTGAAGATTTGGAGCAGTTGGCGCACCGGACACTGTCTGGTGCCCCCTTCTGACCGTTGGCTTGGCCACGCGTCACGCACAGATTGCGCAACCGACCGTTGGCCCAGCCGACCATTGGCTCACCGGACAGTCCGGTGCACCACCAGACACTCCGGTGATTTATAGTCGTACGCCGTCGTCGAGACCCGAGAGCAGGCAGTTCACCAGACGCCAGCCTGGCGCACTGGACACTGTCCGGTGCACCACCGGACAGTCCGGTGCACCCAGACTGAGCAGAGTCTTGGCTGCTCGAGCCAAGTCTTTTCCATTTGTCTTTTCTCTGATTCTGGCACTTAGACAAATATGTTAGTACACAAAAACCAATGTACTAAGTCTAGAATCATACATTTGTATTGATTTGCACTTTGTCCACCATTTGGCATAGTTTAACACATAACCATTTGTGTTGGACACTTAATCACCAAAATACTTAGAAATGGCCCAAGGGCACATTTCCCTTTCAATCTCCCCCTTTTTGGTGATTTATGCCAACACAACAAAAAGCAATATATAGAAGTGCAACATCAATGCAAATGAGAACAAGAATTTGTTTTGATTCAAATTTGGCATATTTGGATCATTCTTTGCCACCACTTGGTTTGTTTTTGCAAATCAAACTCAATTTCCTATCTCTAAGTCAAATTCACTTGTTGAGGCATAGAGAAAGGTATTCCAAGAGAAATTGATCAAAGATTCAAAAACTCCCCCCTTTTCCCATAATCAAACATTCTCCCCACAAGAGACCAACTTTTGACAAAAAGAGACACTTAGAGTATTTTTGACAAAACAAAAGTTCTAACTCTGCTATTTTCAAAATTCTCAAGTGGTAGCTGATCCATTTGCTTTAGCCTTAATTTCTCCCCTTTGGCATCAAGCACCAAAACGGGATCATTTTTGGCCCTTAAACCCCATTACCTCACCAAAATCTTCAACTTAGAGTAAAGAGGCAATAAGAGCATGGAAATGAACTTGGAGTTAGTTACCCTCTCATCGGAGTGCAGTGGAAGTCTTTCATGGTCCAAGTCCATCTTTCCCTTTCAATCCACCTTTGAGACTAAATCAGGCAAGCTCAAACACATGGTTAGTCTCAAAGGGTCAAGTTGTAGCACATCTCCCCCTAAATATGTGCATCACTTGCAAATGGACTTGTGAGATCCGGGGAGTGCTTGTACAACTTGAGCACCATAAATAAACAACAAAATGCATAAGGAACATGATCAAGGCATAAAACACATGTATGTTATAAATCAATCCAAGTTCCACGAATCTAAGACATTTAGCTCACTACGCAGCTTGCAAAAGGTTGTCTCATCGAGAGGCTTGGTAAAGATATCGGCTAGCTGGTTCTCGGTGCTCACATAAAACACTTCGATATCTCCCTTTTGCTGGTGGTCTCTCAAAAAGTGATGCCGGATGTCTATGTGCTTTGTGCGGCTGTGTTCAACAGGATTATCCGCCATGTGGATAGCACTCTCATTATCACATAGGAGTGGGACTTTGCTCAGATTGTAGCCAAAGTCCCTGAGGGTTTGCCTCATCCAAAGTAGTTGCGCGCAACACTGTCCTACGGCAACATACTCGGCCTCAACGGTGGATAGGGCAACAGAGGTTTGTTTCTTAGAACTCCAAGACACCAGGGACCTTCCTAAGAATTGGCACGTCCCTGATGTACTCTTCCTATCAACCTTACATCCAGCATAATCGGAGTCTGAATATCCAATTAAGTAAAAGGTAGACCCCTTTGGATACCAGATCCTGAAGCAAGGTGTAGCGACTAAATATCTAAGAATTCGCTTCACGGCCACTAAATGACACTCCCTTGGATCGGATTGAAATCTAGCACACATGCATACACTAAGCATAATATCCGGTCTACTAGCACATAAGTAAAGCAAGGAACCTATCATAGACCGGTATGCTTTTTGATCAACGGATTTACCTCCTTTGTTGAGGTCAACGTGTCCGTCAGTTCCCATTGGAGTCTTTGCGGGCTTGGCGTCCTTCATCCCAAACCACTTGATCAAGTCTTGCGTGTACTTCGTTTGGGAGATGAAAGTGTCGTCCTTGAGTTGCTTCACTTGGAACCCAAGGAAGTAGTTCAACTCACCCATCATCGACATTTCAAACTTTTGAGTCATCACCCTGCTAAACTCTTCACAAGACTTTTGGTTAGTAGAACCAAATATTATGTCATCGACATAAATTTGGCACACAAATAAGTCACCATCACAGGTCTTAGTGAATAAAGTTGGATCGGCTTTCCCAACCTTGAAAGCATTAGCAATTAAAAAGTCTCTAAGGCATTCATACCATGCTCTTGGGGCTTGCTTAAGTCCATAGAGCGCCTTAGAGAGCTTACACACGTGGTCGGGGTACCGTTCATCCTCAAAGCCATAGGGTTGCTCTACGTACACCTCCTCCTTGATTGGCCCGTTGAGGAAAGCGCTCTTCACATCCATTTGGAACATTCTGAAAGAATGGTGAGCGGCATAGGCTAACAATATGCGAATTGACTCTAGCTTAGCCACAGGAGCAAAAGTCTCCTCAAAGTCCAAACCTACGACTTGGGCATAACCTTTTGCCACAAGTCGTGCTTTGTTCCTTGTCACCACCCCGTGCTCGTCCTGTTTGTTGCGGAACACCCACTTGGTTCCCACAACGTTTTGCTTGGGACGTGGCACCAGTGTCCAAACTTCATTTCTCTTGAAATTGTTGAGCTCCTCCTGCATGGCCAACACCCAGTCCGGATCTAGCAAGGCCTCTTCTACCCTAAAAGGCTCAATAGAAGAGACAAAAGAGTAATGCTCACAAAAATTAACTAATCTAGAGCGAGTAGTTACTCCCTTGCTAATATCACCCAATATCTGGTCGACGGGATGATTCCTTTGAATCGTCGCTCGAACTTGAGTTGGAGGGGCATGTTGTGATTCTTCCTCCATAATATGATCATCTTGTGCTCCCCCTTGATCACACGCCGCTTCTTGATGAACCTGTTCATCGTCTTGAGTTGGGGGTTGCACCATTGTTGAGGAAGAAGGTTGATCTTGCTCCTTTTGTTCCTGTGGCCGCACATCTCCAATTGCCATGGTGCGTATTGCGGTCGTTGGAACGTTTTCTTCATCTACATCATCAAGATCAACAACTTGCTCTCTCGGAGAGCCATTAGTCTCATCAAATACGACGTCGCTAGAGACTTCAACCAAACCCGATGATTGTTGAAGACCCTATACGCCTTTGTATTTGAGTCATAACCTAACAAAAACCCTTCTACAGCTTTGGGAGTAAACTTAGAATTTCTACCTTTCTTCACTAGAATATAACATTTGCTCCCAAAAACACGAAAGTATGACACATTGGGTTTGTTACTGGTTAGGAGTTTGTACGACGTCTTCTTGAGGAGGCGATGAAGGTAGACCCGGTTTTTATGGCGTGGCAAGTCGTGTTCACGGCTTCCGACCAAAACCGCTCAGGGGTCTTGAACTCTCCAAGCATCGTCCTCGCCATGTCAATGAGCGTCCTGTTCTTCCTCTCTACCACACCATTTTGCTGTGGTGTGTAGGGAGCGGAGAACTCGTGCTTGATTCCTTCCTCCTCAAGGTACTCCTCCACTTGAAGGTTCTTGAACTCGGACCCGTTGTCGCTCCTTATCTTCTTCACCTTGAGCTCAAACTCATTTTGAGCTCTCCTTAGGAAGCGCTTGAGGGTCCCTTGGGTTTCTGTTTTATCCTGCAAAAAGAATACCCAAGTGAAGCGGGAAAACTCATCAACTATAACAAGACCATACTTACTTCCTCCTATGCTTAGGTAGGCGACGGGTCCGAAGAGGTCCATATGAAGTAACTCTAGAGGTCTTGATGTGGTCATTACATTCTTGCTATGATGAGCACTTCCCACTTGTTTACCTGCTTGACAAGCTGCACAAGGTCTATCTTTTTCGAAAGTCACATTTGTTAGTCCTAACACATGTTCTCCCTTTAGAAGTTTGTGAAGGTTCTTCATCCCCACATGTGCTAGACGGCGATGCCACAGCCAGCCCATGCTAGTCTTAGCAATTAAACATGCATCTAGACCGGCCTCCTCCTATGCAAAATCAACTAAATAGAGTTTGTCGTCTAGTACACCCTTAAAAGCTAATGAACCATCACTCCTTCTAAAGACAGACACATCTACATTTGTAAATAAGCAATTATACCCCATATTACATAATTGACTAACAGACAACAAGTTATATCCGAGCGATTCTACTAAAACACATTAGAAATGGAATGCTCGGATGAAATTGCTATTTTTCCTAGTCCGTTAACCTTGCCTTGGTTCTCATCACCGAATATGATTGAATCTTGGGAATCCTTGTTCTTGACGTAGGAGGTGAACATCTTCTTCTCCCCCGTCATGTGGTTTGTGCATCCGCTGTCGATAATCCAGCTTGAGCCCCCGGATGCATAAACCTGCAAGGCAAATTTAGGCTTGGGTCTTAGGTACCCAACTCTTGGTGGGTCCTGCAAGGTTAGTGACAATAGCCTTAGGGACCCAAATGCAAGTTTTATCTTCCTTGCATTTTGCCCCTAATTTTCTAGCAATCACTTTCTTATCCTTTCTACAAATTGCAAAGGAAGCATTGCAAGCATGATAAATTGTAGAAGGTTCATTACTTGCTTTCCTAGGTACATGAACAACATTTCTCCTAGGCATATGATGAATAACATTTTTCCTAGGCATATCATGCACAATAGAAGAACTAGAAGCAGGCATAGCATATGAATCATAAGAATAATTCCTATAAGCATTTCTAGAGAATTTTCTATCACTATAAATGAAAGCATGATTTTTTTAACACTATTAGCCATAGGGGCCTTCCCTTTCTCCTTGGCGGAGATGGGAGCCTTATGACTTGTTAAGTTCTTGGCTTCCCTCTTAAAGCCAAGCCCATCCTTAATTGAGGAGTGTCTACCAACAGTGTAGGCATCCCTTGCAAATTTTAGTTTATCAAATTCATTTTTGCTAGTCTTAAGTTGGGCATTGAGACTAGCCACTTCACCATTTAGTTTTGCAATAGAAGTAAGGTGCTCAACACATGCATCAACATTAAAGTCCTTACACCTATTGCAAATCACTACATGTTCTACACAAGAACTAGATCTATTTGCTACTTCTAGCTTAGCATTTAAATCATCATTAACACTTTTTAAACTAGAAATAGTCTCATGGCAAGTAGATATTTCACAAGAAAGCACTTCATTCCTTTTAACTTCTAAAGCAAGAGATTTTTGGAAATCTACAAATTTATCATGCTCTTCATACAAAAGATCCTCTTGCTTTTCTAACAATCTATTCTTGTCATTCAAAGCATCAATTAATTCATTGATTTTATCAATTTTAGTTCTATCTAAACCTTTGAATAAACTTGCATAGTCTATTTCATCGTCGCTAGATTCATCATCACTTGAAGAAGCATGTGTAATAGTATCCCTAGTGCATACCTTCTTTTCTTTTGCCATGAGGCAGGTGTGATGCTCGTTGGGGAAGAGGGATGATTTGTTGAAGGCCGAGGCGGCAAGTCCTTCGTCGTCGGATGAAGAGCAATTCGAGTCCCACTCTTTACCAAGGTGTGCCTCGCCCTTTGCTTTCTTGTAAGTCTTCTTCTTTTCCCTCTTCTTTTCTTGATCCTGGTCACTATCATTATCAGGACAGTTAGCAATAAAGTGACCAACCTTACCACACTTGAAGCAGGAGCGCTTCCCCTTCGTCTTGCTCTTGTTGGGATGCTCCTTGCGACCTTTGAGCGCCGTCTTGAAGCGCTTGATGATGAGGACCATTTCATCTTCATTTAGCCCGGTTGCCTCAACTTGCGCCACCTTGCTAGGTAGCGCCTCCCTGCTACTTGTTGCTTTTAGAGCAATGGTTTGAGGCTCGTGGATTGGGCCATTTAACGCCTCATCAACATATCTCGCCTCCTTGATCATCATTCACCCACTTACGAACTTTCGAAGTATCTCCTCGGGCGTCATCTTATTGTACCTAGGATTTTCACGAATAGAGTTTACAAGATGCGGATCAAGGATGGTGAAGGACCTTAGCATAAGCCTGACGACATCGTGGTCCATCCATCTCGTGCTTCCATAGCTTCTTATTTTGTTGACCATGGTCTTGAGCCTGTTGTAAGTTTGAGTTGGCTCCTCCCCCTGATCATCACGAACCTTCCTAGTTCGCCTTCCACCAACTCCATCTTGGTGAGCATGGTGACGTCGTTCCCCTCATGCGAGATCTTGAGGGTGTCCCAAATCTGCTTGGCGTTATCCAGGCCGCTCACCTTATGATATTCTTCCCTGCACAATGATGCTAACAAAACAGTAGTAGCTTGTGCATTTTTGTAAATTTGTTCATTGATAAATATGGGACTATCCGTACTATCAAATTGCATTCCATTTTCTACTATCTCCCATATACTTGGATGGAGAGAGAACAAGTGACTATGCATTTTGTGACTCCAAAATCCGTAGTCCTCTACATCAAAGTGAGGAGGTTTACCAAGTGGAATGGAAAGCAAATGAGCATTGGAACTTTGAGGAATATGAGAATAATCGAAAGAAAAGTTCGAGTTAACTGTTTTCTTTTTCTCCTCGTATTCGTTGTCCTTTTGGGAAGAGGAAGACTCATCGCTGTCGTAGTAGACTATCTTCTTGATCCGCCTCTTCTTCTTCCCGTCCTTCTTCTTTTGACTCGAGCCGGAGTTAGTGGCTTTGTCGTCCCTCGGCTCATTGAAGATGGACTCCTTCTCCTTATCGTTGACCATCATCCCCTTTCCCTTAGGATCCATCTCTTCGGGCGATTAGTCCCTTTCGTGAAGAGAACGGCTCTGATACCAATTGAGAGCACCTAGAGGGGGTGAATAGGTGATCCTGTAAAAACTTGAAACTTAAAGCCACAAACTTGATTAAGTGTTAGCACAATGAAATCAAGTGGCTAAGGAGAGCTCTTGTGAACCAAAATTGACACAGTGAGAACAAGCACAAGAGACACAAGGATTTATCCCGTGGTTCGGCCAAGTACAATACTTGCCTAGTCCACGTTGTGGCGTCCCAATGGACGAGAGTTGCACTCAACTCCTTTCAAGTGATCCAGTGATCAACTTGAATACCACGGTGTTCTTCTTTCTTTACTCTTTCCCGTTTGCGAGGAATCTCCACAACTTGGAGCCTCTCACCCTTACAATGAGATGATCACAAAGAAGCACAGATGTAAAGGTGCGAAGAGCAACACACACAAGCCTCAAAGCACGAGAACAATCACGCACACAAGTCACAACTTGAGCTCTAAGATCACACACGGAGTTCTCAACTCAAGAGGAGCTCAAAGTGCTATCACAACGAATCAAATGCGCTAGAGAGATGTCTTGGTGCTAAGAGATGATCAAAGAATGCTTGGTTTTCTCCTTCATGCGCCTAGGGGTCCCTTTTATAGCCCTAAGGCAGCTAGGAGCCGTTGAGAGCAATCCAGGAAGGCAATTCTTGCCTTCTGTCGACTGGTGCACCAGACAGTCCGGTGCACCACCGAACATTGTCCGGTGCAGATTTCTTTCCTATTCTGGCGCAGCCGACCGTTGAAGATTTGGAGCCGTTGGCGCACCGGACACTGTCTGGTGCACACCAGACAGTTCGGTGCCCCCTTCTGACTGTTGGCTTGGCCACGCGTCACGCACAGATTGTGCAGACGACCGTTGGCCCAGCCGACCGTTGGCTCACTAGACAGTCCGGTGCACCACCGGATAGTCCGGTGATTTATAGCCGTACGCCGCCGTCGAGACCCGAGAGCAGGCAGTTCACCAGACGCCAGCCTGGCGCACCGGACACTGTCCGGTGCACCCAGACTGAGCAGAGTCTTGGCTGCTCGAGCCAAGTCTTTTCCATTTGTCTTTTCTCTGATTCTGGCACTTAGACAAATATGTTAGTACACAAAAACCAATGTACTAAGTCTAGAATCATACCTTTGTATTGATTTGCACTTTGTACACCATTTGGCATAGTTTAACGCATAACCATTTGTGTTGGACACTTAATCACCAAAATACTTAGAAATGGCCCATGGGCACATTTCCCTTTCAAACACAATCGATCAAATGTGCGGAGGCGGAGTGTGAGAGTCTTAGAATGCTTAGTGAATGCTTAGATACCTCCTCCATACGCCTAGGGTCCCTTTTATAGCCCCAAGACAGCTAGGAGCCGTTGGAGGCCAACTTGGAAGGCAATTTCTGCCTTCTGTCGAGTGGCGCACCGGACAGTCCGGTGCGCCACCGGACAGGTCCTGTAGACGGTCCGGTGCGCGATCTCCTTCCAAATTTGGCATATCCGACTGCTGCTCCTCTGGGCTGATTGGCGCACCGGACACTGTCTGGTGCACACCGGACAGTCCGGTGCACCAGCTGATCGTTGGAGCAGTCCACGTGTCGCGTGAAGATTGCGCGGTCGACCGTTGGCCCTAGCGACCGTTGGCTCACCGGATAGTCCGGTGCACCACCGGATAGTCCGGTGAATTATAGCCATACGCCGTCGTCGAATCCCGAGAGCGACGAGTTCACCGTGGACCAGCCTGGCGCACTGGATAGTCCGGTGTGCCAGACTGAGTTGAAGTTTGGCTGCTCACAGCCAAATCTTTTGCAATCTGATTCCTCTCTTTTCGGCAATGTTTCTAGCACTTAGACAAACAATGTAAGTTCACAAAAATAATGTACTAAGTCTAGAAACGTACCTTTTACTTTGATTTGCACCTTTCACATATTTAGCACATATGTACTCAAATAATGTGTTGGACATCTAATCACCAAAATACTTATAGAAATTGCTCAATGGCACATTTCCCTTTCAATCTCCCCCTTTTTGGTGATTTTTGCCAACACATCGAAAAGCAACAAAAGAAGTGCAATATTGAATCAAATTGAAGACCAAATTGTTTTTGCTTATGATTTGGCGTATTTGGATCACTCTTTGCCACCACTTGGTTTGTTTTTGTAAATCAAATCATTTTTCCTATCTCTAAGTCAAACACACTTGTTTGGGCAAATCAAGAGATGTTCCAAGAGAAAAATTGATCAAGTACCAAAAACTCCCCCTTTCCCATAATCAAAAATTCTCCCCCACAAGAGACCAAATTTTGCAATTTGAGTATTTTGACAAAATCAAATTCTAACTCTACTATTTTCAAAATTCTCAAGTGGTTGGCTGATCCATTTGCTTTGGCCTTAATTTCTCCCCCTTTGGCATGAAGCACCAAAACGGGATCATTTTTTGCCCTTCCAACCCCATTGCCTCACCAAAAATGTCAATAAAGAGCAAAAGGCAATGAAATTGCAAGTATGAACTTGGAAGTAAGTACACGAATACCGGAGTGTAGTGGAAGTCTTTTCATCGTCCAAGTTCATTTTTCCCTTTCAATGCACCTTTGAGACTACATCAAGTATACTCAAACAAACAGGTTAGTCTCAAAGGGTCAAGTTGTAGCACATCTCCCCCTAAATATGTGCACCATTTGCATATGGACTTGTAAGGTCCGAGGAGATCTTGTTCAACTTGAGCACCACAAGTAGATAGCACATGTAGTAAATGCATAAAGTAACATGATCAAAGGCATAGAACATAAGTATGCTATAGATCAATCCAAGTTACGCGAATCTAAGACATTTAGCTCACTACACAACTTGCAAAAAGTTTTCCCATCCAACGGCTTGGTAAAGATATCGGCTAGCTGGTTCTCGGTGCTAATATGGTACACCTCAATATCTCCCTTTTGCTGGTGGTCTCTCAGGAAGTGATGTCGGATGTCTATGTGCTTAGTGCAGCTGTGTTCAACAGGATTATCCGCCATGCGGATAGCACTCTCATTGTCACATAGGAGTGGGATTTTGCTCAGATTGTAGCCAAAGTCCCGGAGGGTTTGCCTCATCCAAAGTAGTTGCACGCAACACTGTCCTGCGGCAACATACTCAGCCTCAGCGGTGGATAGGGCAACGGATGTTTGTTTCTTTGAACTCCAGGACACCAGGGACCTTCCTAGAAATTGGCACGTCCCTGATGTGCTCTTCCTATCAACCTTGCACCCGGCATAATCGGAGTCTGAGTATCCAATCAAGTCAAAGGTAGACCCCTTTGGATACCAGAACCCAAAGCAAGCCGTAGAAACTAAATATCTAAGAATTCGCTTAATGGCCACAAGGTGACATTCCTTGGGGTCGGATTGATATCTAGCACACATGCATACACTTAGCATAATGTCCGGTCTACTAGCACATAAATAAAGCAATGAACCTATCATGGACCGGTATGCCTTTTGATCAACGGACTTACCTCCTTTGTTGAGGTCAACATGCCCGTCGGTTCCCATCGGTGTCTTTGCGGGCTTGGTGTCCTTCATCCCAAACCGCTTGAGAAGATCTTGTGTGTACTTTGTTTAGGAGATGAAGGTGTCGTCCTTGAGTTGCTTCACTTGGAACCCAAGGAAGTAGGTCAACTCGCCCATCATCAACATCTCGAACTTTTGTGTCATCACCCTGCTAAACTCCTCACAAGACTTTTGATTAGTAGAACCAAATATTATATCATCGACATAAATTTGGCACACAAAAAGATCACCATCACAAGTCTTTGTAAAAAGAGTGGGATCGAATTTCCCAACCTTGAAGGCATTAGCAATTAAGAAATCTCTAAGGCATTCATACCATGCTCTTGGGGCTTGCTTAAGTCCATAGAGTGCCTTAGACAGCTTGAACACATGGTCGGGGTACCTGTCATCCTCGAAGCCAGGGAGTTGTTCCACGTAGACCTCCTCCTTTATTGGCCCATTGAGGAAAGCACTCTTCACATCCATTTGAAATAGCCTGAAAGAGTGGTGAGCGGCATAGGCTAATAAAATTCGAATAGACTCTAGCCTAGCCACAGGAGCAAAAGTCTCCTCGAAATCCAAACCTGCGACTTGGGCATAACCTTTTGCCACAAGTCGAGCCTTGTTTCTTGTCACCACCCCGTGCTCGTCTTGCTTGTTGCGGAACACCCACTTGGTTCCCACAACATTTTGCTTTGGACATGGCACCAGACTCCAAACTTCATTTCTCTTGAAGTTGTTGAGCTCTTCCTACATGGCCAACACCCAATCCGGATCCTGCAAGACCTCTTCTACCCTCAAAGGCTCAATAGAAGAGACAAACGAGTAATGCTCACAAAAGTTAGCTAATTTTGAGCAAGTAGTTACTCTCTTGCTTATGTCACCCAGAATCTAGTCAATGGGGTGATGTTGTTGGATCGTTGCTCGGACTTGAGTTGGAGGGGCACGTGGTGCTTCTTCCTATGCTCCCCCTTGATCTTGTCCCTCTTCTTGAGGTACCTGTTCATTGTCTTGAGTTGGAGGATGCACCATTGTGGAGGAAGATGGTTGATCTTATTTCTATTGTTCCTATGGTCGCACATCACCAATCGCCATTGTGCGCATTGCGGCCGTTGGAACATCATCTTCATCTATGTCATCAAGATCAACTTGCTCTCTTGGAGAGCCATTAGTCTCATCAAATACAACGTCGCTAGAGACTTCAACCAAACCCGATGATTTGTTGAAGACTCTATACGCCTTTGTATTTGAGTCATACCCCAGTAAAAACCATTCTACTGCCTTGGGAGCAAATTTAGAATGTCTATCTTTCTTCACCAGAATGTAACATTTGCTACCAAATACACGAAAGTAGGAGACGTTGGGTTTGTTACCGGTAAGGAGTTCGTAGGAGTTCTTCTTGAGAAGGCGATGCAGATAGAGCCGGTTTATGGCATGGCAAGCTGTGTTCACAGCTTCCGACCAAAACCGCTCGGGCGTCTTGAACTCTCCAAGCATCGTTCTTGCCATGTCAATAAGCATCCTGTTCTTCCTCTCTACCACACCGTTTTACAGTGGTGTGTAGGGAGCGGAGAACTCATGCTTGACGCCTTCCTCCTCAAGATACTCCTCAACTTGCAGATTCTTGAACTCGGACCCATTGTTGCTCCTTATCTTTTTCACCTTTAGCTCAAATTCATTTTGATCCCTCCTTAGAAAGCGCTTTAGGGTCCCTTGGATTTCTTATTTATCCTGCAAAAAGAACACCCAAGTGAAGCGAGAAAAATCATCAACAATTACAAGACCATACTTACTTCCCCCCATGCTAAGGTAGGCAACGGGTCCGAAGAGGTCTATGTGAAGAAGCTCCAGTGGTCTTGATGTTGTCATCCCATTCTTGCTATGATGAGTGCTTCCCACCTGTTTCCCTGCCTGACATGCTGCACAAGGCCTATCTTTCTCGAAACAAACATTGGTTAGTCCTAACACATGTTCTCCCTTTAGAAGTTTATGAAGGTTCTTCATCCCAACATGTGCTAGACGGCGATGCCATAGCCAGCCCATACTAGTCTTAGCTATTAAGCATGCATCTAGATCGGCCTCCTCTTTTGAAAAATCAACTAAGTAGAGTTTGTCGTCTAATACACCCTTAAAAGCTAATGAACCATCACTCCTTCTAAAGACAGATACATCAACGTTTGTAAAAAGACAATTATAACCCATGTGACACAATTGACTTACAGACAGAAGGTTGTAACCAAGTGACTCTACTAGAAATACATTCGATATGGAGTGCTCGTTGGTGATGGCTATCTTGCCTAAGCCTTTGACCTTGTCTTGGTTCCCATCTCCAAAGATGATCGTATCCTGGGAATCCTTGTTCTTGACGTAGGAGGTGAACATCTTCTTCTCCCCCATCATGTGGTTTATGCATCCGCTGTCTATTATCCAGCTAGAGCCCCCGGATGCATAAACCTGCAAGGCAATTTAAGCTTGGGTTTCAGGTACCCAACTCTTGTTGGGTCCTACAAGGTTAGTCAAAATAACTTTTGGAACCCATATGCAAGTTTTATCTCCCTTGCATTTGGATCCCAACTTCTTAGCAACTACTTTTGCATTTCTACATGAAAGAACAAAAGAAGCATTACAAGCATGGTAAATAGTAGAAGGTCCATTGCACATTTTTCTAGGAGTATGAGACACAACATGATTTCTCCTAGGCCTACTTCTACCATGAACAAAAGTAGAACTAGAGGCAAACATAGCATGTGAGTTATAAGCTACATGATCATAACTCCTATTGTAATGAGTGTGACTAGCAATTTTTCTATCATAAATAAAGGCATGGTTCCTTTGAGGACTACAAGCCATAGGGGCCTTCCCTTTCTCCTTGTTGAGAATGGGAGTCCTTTGGCTCATTAAGTTCTTGGCTTCCTTTCGAAAACCAAGCCTATCCTTAATTGAGGGGTGTCTACCAATAGTGTAGGCATCCCTAGCAAACTTTAATTTATCAAAATCACTTTTGCAAGTCTTAAGTTGAGCATTAAGACTTGCCACCTCATCGTTCAATTTAGTAATAGCAATAATATGTTCATCACAGACATCAAAATCCTTGCATCTATTACAAATAACAACATGCTCTACACATGAACTAGTTTCATTTGCTTTCTCTAGCTTAGCATTTAATTCATCATTTAAACTCTTTAAACTAGAGATAGATTCATGGCAAGCAGATAACTCAGAAGATAGCATTTCATTTCTCTTAGTTTCTAAAGCAAGGGATTTTTGCACACTAACAAATTTGTCATGTTCCTCATACAATATGTCCTCTTGCTTTTCTAGCAGTCTATCTTTTTCATTTAGAGCATCAATTAATTTATTATTTTTCTCTATTTTGGCTCTATCTAAACCTTTAAATAAACTAGAGTAATCTACTTCATCATCGGATGATTCTTCATCACTAGATGAAGTGTACTTGGGTGTGTCCCGAACACGTACCTTTTTCTCCTTGGCCATAAGACATGTATGGTGTTCGTTGGGGAAGAGTGAGGATTTGTTGAAGGCAGAGGCAGCAAGTCCTTCATCGTTAGAGTCGGAAGAGGAGCAGTCCGAGTCCCATTCCATTCCAAGGTGCGCCTCGCCCTTTGCCTTCATGTAGTTCTTCTTTTTCTCCTTCTTCCCGCTCTTTTCTTGTCCCTGGTCACTATCATTATCGGGACAATTTGCAATAAAGTGTCCAGTCTTACCGCATTTAAAGCAAGAGCGCTTTCCCCTTGTTTTGTTCTTGTTGGGGTACTCCTTTCGTCCTTTAAGTGCGGTCTTGAAGCGCTTGATGATAAGCGCCATCTCATCCTCGTTGAGGCCAGCAGCCTCCACTTGTGCCACCTTGCTTGGAAGCGCCTCCCTGCTACTGATTGCCTTAAGAGCAACGGGTTGAGGCTCGTAGACGGGTAGTGGACCATTTAGAGCATCGTCCACGTATTGAGCCTCCTTCACCATCATGCGCCCGCTCACAAATTTTCCAAGAATCTCCTCGGGCGTCATCTTGGTGTACCTGGAATTCTCACGAATAAGATTGACAAGATGGGGGTCAATTACAATAAATGACCTTAGCATGAGTTGGACGACATCATGATCTGTTCATCTTGTGCTTCCATAGCTTCGGATCTTGTTGACCAGGGTCTTAAGCCTGTTGTAAGTCTGAGTTGGCTCTTCTCCCCTGATCATGGTGAATCTTTCCAACTCGCCTTCCACCAGTTCCATTTTGGTGATCATTGTAGCATCATTTCCCTCATGTGAGATCTTGAGGGTGTCCCAGATTTGCTTGGCGTTGTCCAAGCCGCTAACCTTGTTGTATTCATCCCTGCACAAAGATGCTAGCAAAACAGTGGAAGCTTGTGCATTCTTATGAATTTGTTCATTTATCATCACAGGGTTATCCGTACTATCGAAATGCATTCCATTTTCCACTATTTCCCAAATGCTAGGATGGAGAGAAAATATATGACTACACATTTTATGACTCCAAAATGAGTAATCCTCTCCATCAAAGTGTGGTGGTTTTCCAAGAGGAATAGAAAGTAAATGGGCATTTGAATTGTACGGAATACGGGAATAATCAAAGGAATAGTTTTGATTAACCGTCTTTTTCTTTGACGAAGAATCATTGTTGTCGTCTCTTGGTGAAGAAGAAGATGCATCGTTGTTGTAGTAGATGATCTTCTTGATGCGCCTCTTCTTCTTCTCGTCCTTCTTCTTGTGACTTGAGCCTGAGTCAGTGGGCTTGTCATCTCTTGGCTCGTTGAAGATGGACTCCTTCTCCTTGTCGTTGACCACCATCCCCTTTCCCTTAGGATCCATCTCTTCGGGCGATTAGTCCCTTAGATGAAGAGTATGGCTCCGATACCAATTGAGAGCACCTAGAGGGGGGTGAATAGGTGATCCTATAAAATCAAACACTAAATAGCCACAAAACTTAGTTTTGAAAGAGTTAGTGCGACTAAGTAGCTTTGAGGCGAGTTCTTGTGAACAAAACAATCACAGAGAAAGTAACACAAGAGACACGCGATTTTTATCTCGTGGTTCGGCCAAGTAACACTTGCCTACTTCCACGTTGTGGCGTCCCAATGGACGAGGGTGGCACTCAACCCCTTTCAAGTGATCCAATGATCAACTTGAATACCACGGCTTTCTTCCTTATAGTTTTCTTCCCGTTTGTGAGGAATCTCCACAAATTGGAGCCTCTCGCCCTTACAATATTGATCACAAAGAATGCACAAGAGTAAGGTTGGAGATCAACACACACAAATCCGCAGCACACACACGCACACAAGCCAAGACTTGAGCTCGAAACGTAGCACAAAGAGTTCACAACTAGAACGGAGCTCAAATCACTAACACAATCGATCAAATGTGCAGAGGCGGAGTGTGAGAGTCTTAGAATGCTTAGTGAATGCTTAGATACCTCCTCCATACGCCTAGGGGTCCCTTTTATAGCCCCAAGACAGCTAGGAGCCGTTAGAGGCCAACTTCAAAGGCAATTCTTGCCTTCTATCAAGTGGCGCACCGGACAGTCCGGTGCGCCACCAGACAGGTCCTGTAGACGGTCCGGTGCGCGATCTTCTTCCAAATTTGGCATATCCGACCGTTGCTCCTCTAGGCTGATTGGCGCACCGGACACTGTCCGGTACACACCGGACAGTCCGGTGCACCAGCTGACCGTTGGAGCAATCCATGTGTCGCGTGAAGATTGCGCGGCCGAACGTTGGTCCTGGCGACTGTTGGCTCACCGGACAGTCCGGTGCACCACCGGACAGTCCGGTGAATTATAGTCGTACGTCGTCGTTGAATCCCGAGAGCGGGGAGTTCACCGCGGACCAGCCTGGCGCACTGGACATTGTCCGGTGCACCACCGGACAGTCCAGTGTGCCAGACTGAGCTGAAGTTTGGCTGCTCACAGCCAAGTCTTTTGCAATCTGATTCCTCTCTTTTTGGAACTGTTTCTAGCACTTAGACAAACAATGTTAGTTCACAAAAACAATGTACTAAGTCTAGAAACGTACCTTTTACTTTGATTTGTGCCTTTCATATATTTAGCACATAAGTACTCAAATAATATGTTGGACATCTAATCACCAAAATACTTATAGAAATTGCCCAAGGGCACATTTCCGTTTCATTGGCGCACCGGATAGTGAACAGGACATGTCCGGTGTGGCACTGGACAGTGAACAGGACCTGTCCGGTGTGGCACCGGACAGTCCGGTGTCGCAAGAGGACAAAAGCCTCTAACGGTCGACTGCTCCCGAACCCTAACGGTTGGGTGACGTGGCAGCGCACCGGACAGTGTCTGGTGCGCCCAGCGACAGCAGCCATCCCCAACGGCCATTTGGTGGTTGGGGGCTTAAAATACCCCCCAACCACCACAACACCAAGCATCCAAGCATTCTGAACATCGCATTCAATACAAGAGCAATAGACTCCACTCCAAGACACAATCAAAGCGATCGATCCACTCAAAGTCCCCAAATCAACTCTAGTGCATTAGGACTTGTGAGAGGATCTCTTGTGTTCCTTTGTTGCTCTTGTTTGCTTGGCTTGGCCTTCTTTTTCTTTACAATTCTTACTCTCAAGTGCTTTGTAAGCAAGGCAAGAGACACCAATTGTGTGGTGGTCCTTGCAGGGTCTAAGTGACCCGTGAGGTTAAGGAAGAAGGCTCACTCGGTCTAAGTGACCGTTTGAGAGAGGGAAAGTGTTGAAAGAGACCCGGTCTTTGTGATCACCTCAACGGGGACTAGGTTCTTTAGAACTGAACCTCGGTAAAATAAATCAATGTGTTCATCTGCTTTATTTCTTGGTTGATTTGTTTTCCCCCCTCTCTACCGGACTCAGATTTGATTCTAACTCTAACCCCGGTTCGTAGCTTGTGTTTTAAGTTGTAACTTTCAGATTACGCCTATTCACCCCCCCCCTCTAGGCGACTTTCATAAACGGTGAAGGGGCATCGGGCCACGACAGCCACCCGATCGAAATATGGCGGCCCAGATTAGATCTCCATTTGAATGAAGCGGTAATCAACCATGGTCATTGGATCATAGATCCACGACCCGAATTTTATGCAGCGAAGGAGTATGTACGGTATGATCTTGGCCATCAACATTAGGATCAACGGTTCACACCAACCCCACCTAATTGCCATCGCCGATAAAATCTCAAACGTACACCCACGATCCAATGGTCCTTGATCGCCGCCCCCTTCCAACCACAACACATGACGGCGCCGATGATCTGCACGGCGGAGGACTCGCCGGCGACAACCATAATCGCACGCCGACGCGCTAGTGTGACTAAAAGGTAGTGAAAAACGTACCCCGAGTTCACACGAACACGATGGAAGGTACTTTACCATGTTAGGGGTAGAGACGATCCACGACGATGGTGGCTGGCGGCTCCGCCGTGGATATGCGACACCGGTGAGAAATTACTGGTCCCCTGGTCACCAAACGCGCACCAGAAGGCCTCCGCTATGCTCAGTGTGTGTCGGTGATGGAGCCTGAACCCCCAAAAATCCCGACTGGCGGCGAAGATGATAACCCCACGGCGGCGGCACTGGTAAGGCTCTGCTTGCCTACCTCTTCCTAGCACAACGATGAACTTGGTACCAGGCGCACGCCCCCGAGACCTTTATAAGAAGCAAGGGAGTCCGAGCGGGGACATCACAACTGCCCGACGAGTTCGGCGAGAGATCCGGCCATGGCGCGCGCGGGATTTCCGCTGGTGAGTTGTGCATGTGCGTAGGCATGGCAATTTCACCCACGGGCTCGGGTACCCGTCGGGTACCCGACCCGACGGGTGCGGGCGCGGGTGCGTTTTTTCACCCACGGGTGTGACCCAAACCCGACCCGCACCTTTTCGGGTTCGGGTCCGGGTTTCTCACTTCACCCACGGGTGGCCCACGGGTACCCGAACATGAACGCCAACCCAATGTCTCCCCAGTCTGGTAGTCCCTAGTCTCGAACTGCTGGCCCAAGCTCAACTGACCAACAGTCCAACACCAGTACACCACCGAGACCTAAACCTAATCCCTTCCCAGGCTCCCAGCAGCCGCTCTCTTGCAGTCTTGCTCGCAGCCGCCGCCCACCGGCCACCGTAAGTTCCCATCCAACCGAAATCCGGCGCAGCGAGGGAAGCTTTGACCCGCGGCGAGAGCACCTGCCGCGACCGGCGGCCAGCAGGGCGCGGCGGCGCGCACAAGCACAAGGCTTCGCACGAAGCGCAACGCGTCGCCACCCACCCACAGCCCAGCACGCTGACCTCGTCGCGCGCTGGAGCTTCTGCTGACCTCACCGCGCGCTTCTGCTTCTGTTGACCTCGTCGGTCGCCGCGCACTTCTGCTTCTGCTGCCCAGCCGCGCGCTGGTCGCTGGAGGTCGCCCGTCAGCCACTCCGCCGCTCGCCACTTCGCCAGGTGCTCGCCCGTCAGTCACTCAGCCGCTCGCCAGGTGCTTCTGCTGCCCAGGCGCCCAGCCGCGCGTTGGAGATTGGCAAACACAAGTGACCAGTCCCTCATGGCGAACACCGGTGGTTCTAATTCACAAGCACCACGGAACCCTCCTCCAACGCTGCAAGATTCAAGATCACGAAGGCCCTCCTCAAACAGGTCAAGTGCTACACCGACCAATGTTGCAGCTTCTTCAAATGTTGTTGCAGCTGCTACACCTACACCGAATGCCCATTCGTCAAGTGCTGCTAACGCTACTCCATGCTCAAGTGCACAAGCTCAACCTCCAACAGAAGAAGGTAATGAAAATGTAGTCATAGATGATGATGATAATCCTCAAGTTGGGGTCAAAAGAAAGCTCAAGTCAGATGTATGGTTAGAATTCAAACAAGTTACAGTGGCTGGCAAATTGAAAGCTGAGTGTAATTGGTGTAAGAAGGCACTAGTCGGAGACAGTAGAGCTGGTACAAATCATCTGCGTGGTCATCTGAGAACTTGTCAATCTAGGCAGGTTAGAAAAGGACTAAAGTAATCAACTTTGAAGTTGGGCAAAAATACGGATGGGTCAGTAGTAGTGGAAAAATATGTGTTTGATCAGGAAATTGCTAGGAAAGAGCTAGCTTTAATGATATGTTTACATGAGTATCCATTATCTATGGTTGACCATGTTTGCTTTAGAAAATTTTGTGCAGCACTACAACCTTTGTTCAAAGCAGTGTCCAGAAACACAATCAAAAAAGACATATTGGATATGTATGAGATACACAAGAATTCTTTGCTGAATGTTTTTCAACATTGTTGTAACACCATAAAAATCATCAAATAAAAATAATACATTTATTTATTTATGGTAATTAAATTTTTTTAAGTGTTTGTTATTTATTTGCCTTTGGAATGATTTTTGATTTCTCATTGCGCATGATTGATTTTTGGTTATTGAATAACATTTCTTCTTGAAAGAAAATTCACAAAAATAATATTAGTCCAAGAATTAATATTTTATTTATAAATAATTTTGGTTTAGTTATTATGATTTTTAGGGTTACTAAATAATATATTTCGAATTTGGAAAAAGGAATAGAAAAAACAAAAAAACCTAACCTAACCGGCCCAACAAGGCCCAGCCGCGCGGCCACCCCTTGACCTAGCCGCTGCTCCCCTGTGGCCGCCGCTCCCTGTTCCTCCTCCCAGCCGCCGCCGCCAGGGGAAAATCCCCCTTCTCCCATTTCTGCGCGCGGGCCCCACCTTTCCATCTCTCCCTCTCCCCTGCTCTCTCCGCGACAACCTCCCCGTGCGAGCCGCTGCTCCCAACACCGCCCGCCAGGACGCGCGACCCGCCCTAGCACCGAGCGCAACCCGCGCCCTTCCCTCTTCCCTTCCCAGACCCGCGCCGCCAGCAGCTCCGTGCCAGGACTGAAGCCGCCAAGCCGCCGAGCACACCCGACCGGCGCCCAGCCGCGCGACCTCGACCTTCTCCAGCCGCGCAGCTGCCCCGGGACGGCCGAGCCCCGCCCACGCCCAGGACCCGTCGAGCGGACGCCGGCAGCCGAGCGCGCCCTGCCCGTGCCAGCCCCGACGCACAGCCGCCAGGCGACCGGCCGGACCCGAGCGCCCCTACACGCACCCTGTAGCCTGTGCACGTGCCGCGCCCGTGGAGCGACCACGCGACCCGCCCGTGGAGCGACCGCGCGACCCGCTCGCGACTAGGACCGACGCAGAGGACCCGCGCGCCTACTCTGTGCGCCCGTGACTGTTTCCTTCCTCGCGAGTTCATGAAGCTTTAGTGCGTCCGTTTCTTCCCTCATTGAAGCTCCCTCACGCCATCAATGGTGCCTTAAACCCGTCGGCCGCCCTTTACTCTCCCTTCCCGGCGACCTCTCCCCTCCGCTCCCTCTCTCTATAAAAGCGCAGCCGAGTCCTTGTCCCTCTCGCTGCCCAAGTTCGCTCCTCGTCCTCGCTCTCTCTCGTGTTCACGTCGTGCCACAACCACCGCGCCCGGACCACCTCGACGGAGCCCCACCCGCTGTCAAACCTCTGTCCACGCGGTGCCCAGCTCGTCGCCGGACAGTCCGCATCCATCTACTGTTCACTGGAGCTCCGCCCGTGCTTGCACGCCGTTGCAGTCCGCCCCGTCGTCCGTGGACTCGCTGGAGTTCGTGCTTGCCGTCCACGCAGCACCCCGGCTGGACCTCGCGCCTGTTCCCTACTCGCCAAGATCACCGAACCCACCGACCTTCGTCCCGACACATGAGCGAGAATCTAAGGTTGAAACAACCCCAACCCGTTAATGTATTTTCTAAATCATGTTTTAAATTACTTTATGGATCTTGTAAATTATTGTTGTAATATTGATGTGATTTGATGATTCACGTGTACGATTTTAGAGAGTTGCGATGTATACGTGTAACCAAAATCGAACCCCGTGACAATGCCTTGAATATGCGTAGAATTTTATAATTCTAAAAATGAATACGGTCACTATGCACTACTTCAGTGGTTTTCATACTAGAAAACGTTTAGAGATTTGATTTTACTTTTGTGGGTGGAACGATAATTGTTAGTAGTATGTTAAGTATAAACTTATTTGCATGAAGAAATAGAAGAAATACTAGGCCACGTATTTTCGGTCAAATGAGGATATAGTTTACTATTCATAATAAATGAATTCATAAGTATGGCACCTAATTACTTAGAATAGTAAAATGTTTATTTATATCATAATAACCATGAATAGGTTATTAAAAGTCCCCTTTAGTAATTTACAATTAATTCTTAGTATATTAATGTTAGAAGAATTATAAATAAATAATTTTTAGATATACGTATAAATTCTATTTAGAAAAGAAAGGAGAAATCAAAAGAGTCGAATTTATAATAATGTTAAAATGACTTAACTAGACACTTATACTTTCCTAATAAAGAAATTGATAGTATGTTCTTACTAATGAGATAGATAATTTGTTCTAATTTAAAAATGACCTTTTTAATAGATATCATATTTAACAAGATTCATTATAGATGTTTAAGTATAGCCGTATTAAATAGAAACTTAAAAGTAATATGTCATATAACTTTTCTAATAATTATATAATGGCTTAATTAAGTGCTCATATCGTCATAACTAAAACAAGAGTTAATAACATACCAATGAATATAATATTCATTTTAAATATTTAGGTCATATGTTTCTAAACTAAATGTAAAGATAAATAATAGAGTAATTATATCCTCTCATAACCTAGTTAATTAGATTTATATTTATCTACAACTGGTTATATAGGCTTAATTAATCATTTAATCAAAATTAGTTCATATTATTTATATATATGTCACTTAGTTTTTCCTAAAGAATAAACTAAGGAAATTAGTGTTCATGTTCTTTAATAATAATGTTAGTTTGTATATTGTTTTGTATATAGCTTTCTTAATAAAATATAGGACATGTACTTTCTAATAAAAATAAAATATAATTGTTGTTCATTGTCTTTTACATAAAAGTTCATTAAAGCATATATCATAACTTTCCATAAATAGGTGTTTAATAATAATGATCTTTTCACATAAAACCTATTTAGACCTATATCTTAATTTATCACAAGTGATGGGTTTAACAATGAATTATATGTTCCATAATGCTTCATAAATTAACAATGTATTTCATAACGCATTAATCCTAGATATATAACTTATATCTTTTCTAAAAAGGTTAAAAATGTTTAATATCGTTATTACGTATTTTTAACCCTTAATCTAGACGTATCACGTATGACGTTTTATAAAAGATTAAAATTGATGAACCCAATATTTGTATATTTTAATTAAGATATTTTTAAGCTCATGTCTTGTTTTATAAAGTATAGATCACACATTTTTGAAAAAATACCCTCTTATTATAACCATTACTTGTGATGTTCCTTAAAAGTGAACGCTCTTTACGATAGGCTTTCTTTTAGCTTTACATATGGTGAATGTTGTATGTTATTGAGTGGTGTTTGTTCTTCTTGTTTGTTTGTGTGATATTCAGTGGTTGATCTAGTAGTTAAGAATCAAGATCTATTCAGATCCGTGGAAGAGTCTCAAGATTTCTATAAGCAAGGCAAGTGGACTTCTCCCTCTGCATACTCTATTTGATCCCAAACAATACATTTAATAAAGTTTATTCTTTTTGGATATATATGCATAATTTGACGGGTTACCTATTTAGATAACCTTTCCAACCTTATTCCTTGTTAACCTGGGATTATGATCTAAGCAAGTAGCTATGCTATTGCTACAACTCTAAATTTATGCAGTCACTCCCGCTTATGATATTGATGTTCCAAGTGGTAAGTTTACTTTATTGTTGTTAACCCGATGGTTAAACAAGATTATTGCATATTAATTGGAACATGGAGTGACCACCCGGGAAAACAGTGCTACCATGAGAACTATCATGGCTCTAGTCTTGGCTAAATAACTAGGGAAGTCTTATGTTGGGTGCTGGTCGTGGTCGACAGGAACGGGGGCATCTGGCAAGCGCTTATAGTTCCGGCTCAGGTAGATTGGATACGGGCATAGTTCCCAAAGCTTTACCCTGTAGTCTGGACTATAAGTTGGTTACGGTAGGTGTGCCTTATGCAGTTTGACCATTTCCAGCATTTGCGTAATGAGGACTCTAGGGAGAAGCCTCGTAGTGAGACCCTGGCCATTCACCTTGGAAGTGAATACGGGTCTAGCTAACCCGGGCTAGAAGGGAATCGCGACTCATGGGTAAAGATGCGCCACCTCTGCAGAGTGTAAAACTGATATATCAGCCGTGCTCACGGTTATGAGCAGCCTGGACTCCTCACATGATAATTGAACTTGAAGATGGAAATAAATCGAGATCCGATGATCTACCAATGGTTTGCTTAAGTGGTTTCACTTAAGTGTTTTTGAAATACTCTTGTACCTTTGCTTAGGGCTTGTTCGTTTTGCTCTCAATCCATGTGGATTGGGTGGGATTGGATGGGTTTCAATCCCAAACAAGTCAAAATCTTTCACAATTTTTTCCAATCCCATCCAATCCACATGGGATAGGAATAACCGAACAAGCCCTTAATGGGAATACTTGGGATTTACACTTATTAGTAAGACAGGTGTTGTTAATAAAATGTTGACCAACTAAAATGCTTACTGCTCAACCTCAGCCTCACCTTGTTAGACCTTGCATTAGTTTTTCCCCCACTTGCTGAGCCCCGACCATAAGTGAGCTCACCCTTGCTTAATTTTGATCAGAAGTTGCAGATGAAGATATGATGCTGAACTCCATGGATGCTAGTCTAGTGATACCCCCGGTCATCTTCCTGTGGATGGATGTCCTTGTTTCGCTGTACTTTGATGAATAAAGGTTAAGACATTTTGTTTGTTCGAAGTGTAATATGTTAATATAATCGTTATTTACGCTCTTATGCATTGTTCTTTTGATATATTACACTTGTGACGTCAACATATGTGTGGAAATAGATCCTAGCACACATATGATATGCACCCGGCTCTGCCCTTTAGAAACGGGTGTGACAATTGCCAATCTCGTATAGCTATAACTACGGATATGTGGACAGCAAATCATCAAAAGAAAGGTTATATGTCTGTAACGGTACATTTTATTGATGATGATTGGAAGCTGAAAAGTTTTTTACTGAGGTAATAATAATAACCGAAATGTTCTTTTTGTTCTTAACTATTTACACATAACTGAAATGTTCTTTTGTTCTTAACTATTTACACATAACTGAACTTTTTTGTTGTTCTTAACTATTTGTAGGTTCATATATGTACCTGCTCCACATACTGGTGAAGTTATAAGTGATGTTCTTCATGATGTACTACAAGATTAGCAAATTGAAAAGAAGGTGTCAACGGTGACTCTTGATAACTGCAGCACAAATGACAATTTAATGGGTGCTATGCAAGATAAGCTGTCTCTTTCCTTTCTCATGCTAGGTGGTAAATTGTTACATATGCATTGTGCAGCACACATCATAAATCTAATTGTGAAAGATGGGATGTCTGTTATGGATGAGGGTATTCAAAGGGTACATGATAGTGTTGGTTTTTGGTGTGCCACACCAAAAAGACATGAACGCTTTGAACGCACAGCAGCCCAAATGAACATTAAGTATGAAAAGAGGATAGCTCTAGATTGTAAGACAAGATGGAATTCAACTTATCTTATGCTTAGCACTGCACTACAGTACATAACAGTTTTTTATCGTCTTGCAAGTAAAGAAAAGCTATGTGCATCATTTAAGCCAACGCAAGATGATTGGGTATTTGCTAGAGAACTTTGTGCTAGATTAAAAATGTTCTATGATGCAACCGAGATTTTGTCAGACACTAATTATGTTACAGCGAATCATTTTTTCCCTAAGATCTGTGGCATCTATTTGGCTATTGAGAAATGGCAAACTAGTGATATTCCTAAGGTAGAAGAGATGTCGGATCTGATGAAATATAAGTTTAATAAGTACTGAACAGATGTGCATGGGCTTATGGAAATAGCTATTATTTTAGATCCTAGGTACAAACTGAAATTCATGAAAGCTTTTTATAACACCATATATGGGGAAGACAGTCCAAGTATAGATATTGAAGTTTCTAGAGTTAGAAGCTTGTTGTATGATCTAGTTATGGAATACCAAGGATCTATGGAAGGCATGGCAACAACTGATGGAGTAGGTGCAACCAATAGGAATGTTGTCCTCAATGAAGGAGATGATCTTGTCTTTGGCATGTTTGACAAATATTTGTCAGAGGAAACTGAAGAAAGTTCAACCTTTGTGCGTACTGAACTAGATTTGTATTTGGAGGAACCAACAATGCCAAGAACTCAAGAACTTGACATCATTCATAGGTGGCAATATGTCGGGGTTAAGTACCCAACTTTGAGAAATATAGCTCGAGATATCATGGCAATTCCTGTTACAACTGTGGCATCTGAGTCAGTCTTTAGCACTGGGGGAAGGGTAATTAGTCCACATCGTAGTAGGGTTGCTCCATAAACAGTTGAAGGATTGATGTGCATGCAAGCGTGGTCACGTGCTGACATGCTAGGTGATAAATCTTGCTTTATTAATGCATTGATGACTTGTTTGGAAGATGAGGAGGATGAAATGGTAAGAACAAACACTTACTCTTTAGCATCTTTTATTGTTACATTTGTTTGTTAAATATTAACATGGATTTATCTATTTTCACTCTTTTTACTGTTAGGATGATCCTAATAGTATGATAACTGACTGAAAATTGGAAAGCAAGCAACAAGTCAGCAATCTACATTCAGGTCAGTTTTCCCTAGTTTTTTGTTCATTTAATCATTTGTTGCAGGTTATTAAATTATGCAACATATTTTCTTTGTTGCAGGTCACATAGAGCTGGAGTGTATTGTGGAATGTTGTTGCTGCTATGCTTGAAGTATGGGTGTATCTGTGTTGTCCTGGCGACATGAGCGAGTGTCTATCACTCTATCTGGATAATCACGGTGCTGGAGTGTATTTGCTGCTGTGCTATGTAGTTACTTGCACTGCGGAGTTACTCGTCAGTTTGTGTCGTGTGATGTAGCTATATGGTTCTATGGATAATCACGATGTTCCCTTCTTTATTCTCTCTGTTTGTGCTCACTGTTGGTTTGCTGAAGTGAAGTGATCTGGTTCCAGGTTGGAATCTACAAATTCTTCGAGTGCCGAACTGTCTCGTAAAGTTCAGTCTGTGTTTAATTGTTTTATTAGTGGACTCGCCTATTGTCTTCGGTCTGTGTTTAATTGTTTATTAGTGCAGTGGACTACTGGGCTTCCTTAATCCTTATGCCCTTATGTATTTGTGTGCGCTTGTATTCTCGCGGGGTGCTTTATATATTTGTAATTTGTGGACTATTGTCAGTACTAGCCTGTGTATTGCTGTTTTTTTCTGACTTCCGATTATATTTTTGCTGAACATGCTATATTGCTATGTAATGGAAAACCCGACGGGGACCCGAAACCCACCCAAAACCCGATGGGTGCGGGTGCGAGATTCCACCCGCGGGTGCGGTCGCGGGCGGGTTTGGTCACATTTCGCGGGTGCGGTCGCGAGCGGATTTTTGCTCCACCCGACCCGAACCTGACCCATTGCCATCCCTACATGTGCGCGTGAGGTCTGTTACGCAGCAAAGGGGAGAGGAGCTGACAGCCTGGGCCCGCCAGGCAGAGACATAAGGCAACCGGGCTGGCGCTAGTCTGTTCGTCCGGGCCCATCGGTTAGTGTCACACGCGAGAAGGGAAAGGCTGGTTTGTGGGCCGCGAGCTTGTGACTAACATGTGGGCCCTAGTTGTCAGCGCATCAGTACGCGCGTGAGGCTAGCGCGAGGGCCCGACCTATCAGCGAGAACAGGCGCGGCACGGGGGAAGAAGTTGGGCCGAGAGTGGAAGGGAGTTGGTGCGGCTGAGGGAGAATCGACCCAGGCGCCATTTTTTCCTCTTTTCTTTTCTTTTCCTTTCTATTTTCTTTTTATGATTTCTATTTAAAATTCAAACCTAATTCAACTTTGAATTTCAAGCACAATTCTAATGTGGACAGAAATCCCATCATCATATTTATTATTATTATTGTTATTATTTTTATTATTTATCTTCTTCCTCACCATTTAGTTCTAAAAGGAATAGATAATTATCATAATTACCTTTCTCAACTCTTTTCAAATCCATGTTTGATCTTCAAATTTCCAAGTGTCCAAATTATTACTAATGTGAATATAACTTTTATTGTTTACAATGTCATTATTTATTCTTCTCCTTGTTATTTATTTCATGAGAGGTATAAATGGTTTCCTTTAAAAGAAAAATTCCTTTCTCATATTTTTTTCATTCCCTAATTCCCAAAGCATTATAATACTATATTTGTTGATTTATTTTATAATTATATTTTTTTTCTCTACTAATTTTGGGCCTTACAAGCTACTAGCGGAACACGTGGTGGAGGTGCTCGTTGTTGTGGTGGACATTTACAACTTTGAGGGAGCCAGTGAGGCAGGCGAGGTAGATGGTCCTGAAGCCACCCTCACCGATGATAGTCGAAGTGAAGCCCCGGTCGTGGCCTACATGTGCGGCCACAAAAGCTACCTTGTGCTTGCTGTCGCGACGATGGTGGCAAAGACACTAGTACTTGTACCAGTCATGATCTTGGCGTCGAGCAACTAGCCATTGATGGCACCATCGTCTCTCGGAACACAACCACTAATGGCCACAGTTGTGGCTCTGGCACTACACCTGCAGCAAAGGAGGTCGTTGTGTCTTTGCAGCAGCATTAATCGATCATTCCCTTGTTGTGGTGGAGCGGTACAAAAGGTGGGTGATTGGGCGAGACGGCTAGGGTTGAGGGCAATTGGCGGCGTCACGGGCAGTAGAGTAGGTTTTATGGGCGCCTAGGGCCTGGGTCCACCACTAATTGAGGTGGTGCAACTAAACTGAAAGGTATCAATGGACTAGGGCTTCCTCTAGTTAACTGAAAACCCAAGGCTCCTAATATATATATATATATATATATATATATATATATATATATATATATATATATATATATATATCGATAAATAGTCGGGAAGTTGTCGCCTCCCAAAACCGCTCAACCGATGGTCGAGGGCAACACTCAATCCATCCTCTATTCTTCGGGATCTGCTCATTAGGTTGATTGGTTGAGCCTTACCCACTACTAAGGAGAAGGTTGAACAGGACCCCGGTCGTCAATTTGGATGACACTGTTTGATCAATCATCAGACTCCGCTCTTAAGAACACATGATTTGTCAAATGTCATAAAGGACACAATGAAGATCCAGACGATCAGAACCTTGGTCGCACGGTCCGCCATAGGCCCCAAAGACTACAACGAGGACTTCGCTTGGACGGCAAGGCGAGGTAAGATCTTGATAGGTAGACTCCACTATCTGTGTAGAGCACGCGGGGCCCAATAAATGATCGCGGGCGTGCTACCGAGGACCTCGTCAATCCAAGGACGACCCAAAGGGCACTAAAGACTTCGACCCTATCACTTAGCTAGCGTGTAGAGTCCTTGATAGAGGCTTCAAAGGCCTACCTCACTCAAAGAGACCAAGGAATAGTGTTGACGCTACTATATGGAACCCCCCATAGTTGGTGGGAGGCCAACTAGTTAGAAATGGGAGTGCACTAGTGTTTGTGCGGGTATGCAACTGAGTGTTAGTGTTTCAAACTAGCACCGACAAGTAAATTTGTATATGTGTGTTTTAGGCCCGGGTGGTGTGCTCAGTGGGCACAAGGGTTATACTGGTTCGGGCAGGATGTCCCTACTTCCATTTTTTGGTTGCTCGCACTACCGACATTTGATTGCTTGTAGTAGAGATTACAAGCAAGCGAGAGCGGGAAGGACTCCAAGTCTCTATATGTTGTTTTTCTAATGGCTACCCGATCTTCATAGCAATTATATGCCTTCTCATGTTCTTCTCTCTCAGGGCTCTCCTTTTTTAGGCCGGCCCTCCCCTTTTATAGATCAAGGGGGAGGTGATTACATATAGCTTCTCCCAGAAGGGAGTGTAACGTTAGGGTAAAAAGGAATGGTTCACCCCTGGTAAAACATTGTCGTGCATCAATATCCTTTCCCACGTGGGTCTTCTGACGCGTTTCTGAGATTTGTCGGGGGAGCGCGCAATCCGTGTGGGCTTTCGAACTTTTGGAGAGTCTTTCCGCTGCTCCTGCGGCCTTGGACACTGTCGATGTCAAGACGGGTCATCTCCAAGACCGGTTCGTCTAGTCCGAGTAGAGATGTCAATGGGGACCCGATACCCGATAACCCATGGGGAATTCCCCTATTAGGGTACGGGTATGGGACAAAAGTTGTCCCCATGGGTATGGATATGGGACAAAATCTCCACCCATTGGGTAAACGGGTATGGGTTTGGGAAGCAATAATCCGAACCCGATTACCCATGGGTATTTCATACGTGTACACATGTCCTGTTTGTATGAATGAGTTGAGGCCGAGTCGGCCATCAAACCCGGCAGACTCCATTTCTTATATTGGTCCCAAGTACTGATTTCTTTTCTGATGGATGGATGAATAGATAATGGTTCATGGATGAGTGCTTACCGATGTAGTGATGTATGAAATCTGGATAGTTTGTGCTAGATATTAGTACCTAGTTATTCCTTAATTGGGGATGGGGACCCATTGGGGACCCGAAACCCGAATGGGGATGGGTATGGGATGAGTTTTGTACCCATGATGGGTATGGGTATGGGTATGGGGATGTATCAAACATGATGGGGATGGGTCTGGGATGCTATAACCCGATGGGGAATTACCCATTGACATCTCTAAGTCCGAGAGTCGCGTGGCGGGTAATGTCCTATTTAATATCTTCCATGTATTTCGCTGGACTAATCTCCCCTTTTTCGTGCATCTTTTCCAACTTTGAAGGCCAGACTGCAAGAGCTCCATCACCTGACGGGCCAAGGTATTACGGAGCGTGTCGGTGCTCGCGGTTCATCCCTTTAGGAGCGTCTAGATGGTATCTCGGGACACGTCTAAGATGGTGTAGAGTTCGACGTTCATCTAGGAGCGGTCGTCGCTTTGATTGTTGGGGGAGCTCTGCTAGGGCTGGATATCGAGCCAGCTTGGCTCAGGTCGTTCGAGTTTGAGTTGGCTCGTTAAGCTGACGAGCTGGCTTGGCTCGGCTCGTTAAGATAGCGAGCCATAGAGTCAGCTCGGCTTGGCTCGTTTACGAGCTCCAGCTGACTCGTTTAGGTTTCGAGCCAGAGCAAAAAAATAATATGTATATAATAATCAACTTCTAGTTAATTTCAAACTAATTTAACAACATAAAATAGTAATTGAACTCATAGTTTCACAGACCACATCAATATAACATCAAATTAACATAACTCATCACTCATCAATTCACTATTCACACACATGTTCAGCAGTTTAACCCACACTTATATTCACATAGACCAATTTAACACGTAGACATAATTCATCAATTATTAGTTTAACTCATAGGTCATAGACACCACACATAGTCACATACATATAACATATTCATCAATTGTTACGTAAATAATATGCATATAGTTTTGTTTTAATGAAATGAGATAGATCGTTCAGCTCGCAAGCTGGCTCGTTAACAAATCGAGTTGGCTCGTTAACGAACCGAGATAGGATGTCAGCTCAGCTCGTGAAAAAATTCAAATGAGCTGGTCCAAGTTGACCACGAACCGAGCGAGCCGTGATCATTTCATACAGCCCTGATCTCCGCTCTAGTCGCAGCCTTCGAGACATTGTTGGCCTTCCGTTTCCGTATGACCTATGGGACGATGTGATGGAGGAGATGCTGGAGTGTTAAGATGAGGCGCCTGATCGTGTTGTGGTCGCACTGTCTGCGGATGACATCATTCGTAGAGCTTGGTGACCCAGTCTGTTTCCATTTCTGGGAAACTAGATGGAGGTGTTCATTGGTTACACACGTTAACCACATTTTGATCAGTACAGACGATTCAGTGATTCGTTCACGAACGTTTGCTGTGCTGACGTATACTACATGCGAAATGTCTCTTCAGTTCGGTGCATCTGGTGCGTTGCGTGTGGTCTGGTGGAGGGATTTTGCGTTTGTTCGGACGCGACACGGGACGGGATGCGAATGGCCCGTCGTTCATTCTCGAAGTAGTGCGGTGGTTGGTGACGCTGACGCATATGTTCGCTCGCCTCTTTGTGGGACCCCTCTTGAGCCGTGCCCGTGGAATGGCGTGGACGAAGACGACGTGTCATGATACCGTCGACCTCATGCTTGGTTGATCTCGGTGACGCTCCGAAGGCAAGAATAACTTTATAGGGATAAGTTTATAAGTGTTTGGCAAGATCATATGATTCTCACCACCATCGCCGTTAAAAAAGCAGAAGTAAACAGTGCCTAAGTGTTATTACGAGCCTTGTGTCTGAATACGTTGAAATTTAGCCGAGCGCATGCCGGGAGAATGCAATTTAGCATCGCCTACTGCTATTGCGTTAGTGTTATTACGAGCCTTGTAAGGGAATGGGAAAAACAAACAGTTTAACATGAGCGCTAAAATATTTGGGTTTTTAAATATGTACCTTTAGGCTTTAGTTCCGCACCACTACACAATTTTACTCTCAAATAGTAATGGATGAGACATTTCTACTGCTAGCGAAAAACAAAACGGAGCAGTGGTGCTAAACTAGGAACAAAACTGAGTGGTGCTAAACTAGGGACACAAATATAAAATTACCTAAAATATTCTCGGTCGCAGACTGTGGAGAGCAAGTTAATTGCAGCATTCAGCCATGCAGACTTCTAGTGGTTACGCAGAGCAAAGGCCAAGGGCCGAGGACGGCCCTAACGTAGCTCCGCCTATGACCCACATGCTTGCTGTGCCCTTAATCCATGCCGGCTTACCCTCATCAGCGTGAGCCACCTCCACGGCGTATTCACCACCCACGCTCACCGGGTTTTTTTTTCTAGACCATTTTATCAATTTTTCACGTTTACATAGTATTGAAGAACCGGCTTTCTTTTCTTTTTGTCCAGAGGGTCACTTGCAGGGTATCTGCTAGACTCGTGCTTTGCAGTTTGCTGTGCTATGCAGTCCATTAAACCTTTTCTTCGTGTCGATGTCATGCCCCTCATCAAACGTACTGCGTTCTGATCAATGCAAGGACCCTTCTCAGCTTTAGATGCAGATGCAGCCTTAGCTTTCTTGGCCTTCGGTGTAAGTTTCAAATTTGGAAATAAAGTTTCATCTTCCTCACCTATGAATGAAACAAGGAGAGACATCAGCCCTTAAAAAGATGAATGAGTAGTGTTTTACACAGCATGTAACATTCAACTGCGTGAAAAAAACATTAAACAGATCAAAGAGTAGTATAGTAGAAGTCTGATGTCTAGATCTGAAAGGATGAGGTGATTAGAATGATATTTAAGGATTAGGGTAGGTATTAATCATAAAGTAGAGTTAACTGCATAATAAATTTGAGTGGGAATTCAAAAAGGGAAATAAGGTAGATGCATTATGAAAACAAAACCAGATGTTCATAAATATGGTTGAAAATGCATCCTTACCAAAGTCCTCAAACTCAAACACACTAAACTCGTTATCAAAGGCAAGTCGTTTGGAGCGCGGTGGGGTAGAGGGCTTATCCAGATTGGTAGTTTCTACACAGCGGAGACATGTAGCCACATCATTTTGGAGAGAAGCCCTGGGTGGATTGTTTTCATCGATTGTATTATTGCTGTTGGAAGCGCCAAGGGAACTTCTCGTAGATGGCTCCTCAGGAAGGAATGATGGTTTGTACCGACCCATTTCATCTTTCTCCGTCTCCTCTAATTGGCTGGCTTCATTTTTCTCTAACTTATCACCAGAACTACTGCCACTGCCTCCTGCAAAAGACGTTGAACAGTTTGCATCTATATTTTCCAAAACTGACACAGGAGATGAGCCACAGGTATTTTCAGCTTGCAGGGCATCCTTGCCTTCTAGCAAACTCGAGAACCATGGAAATTTGCCCTGCCTAACATAGAACAAAATATATGCTTCCTGGTTTAATGCACTTGAATCAGTACAAGAATCAACCTGCAAAACGAGTTGCCTATTACAATGGTGAAAAGATTCATATCAGCAAAGCATTAGCAACTGACTGGTGGCACATACTTTGGAGTCATTCATGAAGTACCATGTGCTTGGTGAAGAACGAATGGTGCAGGTATAATGGCCATAGTTGGGTAATCCAGAATGCTCAACAACACCATAAAGATCATATTTCAGTCCCCCCTGCTTGTGGAGGTATAAGAACATTAAAAATCTCCTATATAATGCATTGTTCGGTTGTTCCAGACAATATGAATTGGACAGGATTGAGAAGGATTAGGAGAAATTTTGATTTCCTATAGCTTTAAACCGACTCAATCACTTCCAATCCACATGAATTGAGATTTAAACGAACAGGCCCTAAGTGGAAATAATACTGTTTGTGCAGAAAGACTGGAATCCAAATCCTTAGCCTAGATATTCCTATAGCAGCATGTCTTCCAAACAGGCATTTAGCAAGTTACTATTGTAAGGAAAAACTCACCACTGTGTCTGGATTGCTATGAAATGGCTTCAAATCAACCTCCAGAGGGTACACCACATGTTTGTCAATCTTTTCAACAGAATTGTCAAGGGTTGTAAAACGCTTGAGATGAAATGCAATAACATCTGGTGCTCTATGAAGTGTAAGCTGCTTGTTCTTAGAAACTTGAGCATTGCAACTTTCGCAGGTGAGCTTGTTTTCAGAGTCCCCAATCTGTTCTACCTTGGTAAAAGATTGCAAAGCATCTACCAGATGATCAACCTGATCAATCTCCAAGCTTAGATCCAGGAAGGGCTCAAACGTCTCTGAGCTGTGACCACACTCGCAGCAAGATAACTAGAGATATAAAGAGTAGCATTAGTTGTGATTCTATTACCAAGAGAACAAACAGGTGATGAAGAAACTAAACATTACATGGCTTTTCAGTTGTCCTCCAAAAATCTCGTTGACTATACTTTCTTCGTCAAAGGATGAGCCCTTGCCCTTTGACATGGGATCAAGAGTACACTTGTGCAAGTTATCAAGCAAGCAACGTAGAAATTCATGTGCATCTTCTTGCTGTCCTGGCCAAAAATCCGAAGATAACTCTAGAAAATATTGTTAAGAAATCTCATGTCACATTGGACTATAGCAGGCTGGCAACAATTGAGAAGGATGCAGTAGCACAATAATTAAGTGAAGAGTAAGGTGAACTGAATGCCAAAAGGGGGTGGAAGGACATGAATTAACAGGAAAACATATATGCAAACAGCAGTTATAATGTTGAAAATTGAACAGACTCAGCAAAAGTTCAACATGAAAGGATACTTCTTAAATTATCTCTGAACTTTGCTGGTGCTATAACAGATCCAGACCTTTGAATTGATTCATCAACATGTTCTTTAAGGGCACAGAAAGAACAAAACCCATCCTTATTATCTGCAGGTTAACGGCAGTCCAGATCATCAGAATGTGTGAAAAAAACATATTTCGAACAATGATTAGTTGTACGAATTATCCATACATGAGCATGGGGTGGAATGATCAGTTGAGCGAAGCTTGAGAAAAAGCGGTACAGTGTGAGTGATGCACTGAAGAGTTGCGTTCAGGAAGCATGTGTTCCCCATATTGCTAAGACCAGCTCCCTGCACATGGGTGAATTTTACAACATGATAGACTTGTGATCACTCCTTAAGGATGTCTACAATGTATAGAACTTAGCACAGAAGATATTACATACCACAGATTTAGGCTGACTTCTGTAAGAAAAGGACAAAGGAGAATGCATATCTTCAGCATCACAAGTTTCGTCGATCTATTGAACAAAGACAAGCAATAAAAATGACTTGATGTAAGGAAGATTCAGACAAATAATGTTAATATGTTTTGAGCAGCACCCCTCTAACAGAAGTGATCATGTTAATATATCTTCATAATGGTAGAAAATTTCAGCTATTGTTTTCTAGTATACACATTCCCCGTTCACAGCAAATCGTGCAAAGCGGTTCAGAGCGAACGCAGATCAGAACTATAACCATTCTAATTTTGCTTTGACATAGGTTGACCGTTGCATTAATAATTGAAAAAAAACGAATCGAACAAAGAAAACGACAACCGCATTACTACCCTCTTTCTATATTAGAAGTGTTAGTAGCGATCGCTCCTGCAGCTAGCAGCAACTGAGGCGCCGGTCACGAATTAACGGGTCCACCAGCATAAACTCCTCAGGACCCGAATTAACGAGATCCGAGCTAAAACCACTGCAAATCCCTGACGCAAGTATCATACTGCAAGTCAATCGCCCGAGAAAAACCACACCCTTTGGTAAACCCTGAGGCTCCACGCCTGATGCCCAAGCGTACCTCGCAAGCTTCCGCATCAAGCGGGGTCTGAAACTCGGAGAATTCAACCCAACCCAAGCAAAAGGTAACGGGTCTTACCGGAACGGAGTCGAGCGGGCTCTGCCCCGCGGCGTCGTCCTGCTCCGCCATGGAGATGGAGGCGGGCGCCGATTAGGGTTTCGCGCCCACGGAATAGGTGCCGGTTGGTGTGGGCGGAAATTTCTGGGATTCCGGGGGAGAGGAAGGTTGGTTTGGGCGGCAGGCAGGCAAGCAAAATAGAAGGCGATTTGTTAGTTGGGCGGAGGCAAAGGCAAGGGAAATTTTTTGGGGATGGCGGAAAATTTCGCGTTTGAAACGAAGGCGGGCGCGCGGCGCGTTTCGATTAACCGATGACACTGCCGCGCCGGAGGGAGATGGTATCGACTACAAAATGGGACGAAGGCGGCAACCCGCAATGTAGTGGATTTCGCGTTTCCCGCTCGCGGCCGTGGGGTCGTGGCTACTTGCGCGCGCGATCTTTTTGCCACGGAGCCTGTGCGTGGAAGTGGAAGTGTGGAACAGGATTGAAGTGTGGAACAGGATTGTGGCTAGAGATGGCAATGGGGACCCGATCCCCGATTCCCCGCGGGGAATTCCTCTATTAGGGGATGGGGATGGGGAAGTTTCTTCCCCCACGGGGATGTAAATGGGGAAAAGTTCTCCCCCGATGGGTAAACGGGGACGGGGATGGGGAAGCATTCCCCATCCCCGTTCCCCGCGGGGACCCGTTAAACTTACATGTGACAATGTTTTCATGTAATAGTTAATGATAAAAGTAAAGAATTACCTTGTTAAGAGATCACCCGTTGTACAAATACATTGATTTTAATGTGCACATAATGAATTTTACATCTAACAATGTGTATAAGTGACAATATTTTACATTAATAACAAATGAAGTACGATTTAATTATAATTTAAGCGGGGATGGGGATCCCCGACGGGGATTTATCCCCGTGGGGAACGGGGATGGGGAAGAAATGTCCCCCGTAAGCGTTCGTGGGGATCCCCGCGGGGAAATTTTTTTGTCGCGGGGACGGGTTTGGGGAGCTAAAACCCGACGGGGAATTCCCCGTTGCCATCCCTAATTGTGGCCTTGTGGAGTTGTGGGTCAAAGTCAGACCCTGCAGGCCGCTATTTAACTTCATATATCGGTTATCTCTAAAAAAATTATATATCTCACTTTTATGTCACGTCATCAAAATTATACTCTCTTTTATTCTACTTTCCTTCTCTAAATTTTGTCATATACCTCACTATATCTATAAAATATTATTTTACATTACTATTCATCACCTTTTACCAATTTTTCCTTCTACTCAAAATCACTATCGTGCACTACGTTCGAGGGCAGGGGGCCGGCGGCCGCTCCCCAAAATCTGGTGTAGCACTGTGCAATCCTCTTTGATTGTAGCCAGTAGGGGAGGTTTTAGGCGCAAGCGCTGCAGCACTTGGCGGGCAAATGTAGCCCCTACAGGAGCTATTGTGTAAGGCTGGCCGCAACGGTCTCCGCGCGCCAGCCTGAAAGTCGCCTAGAGAGGGGGTGAATAGAGCGAATCTGAAATTTACAAAATTTAAGCACAACTACAAGTCGGGGTTAGCTTTAGAAATATAAACGAGTCCGAAAGAAAGGGTGAAAAACAAATCACAAGCAAATAAGGTGGATGACACGGTGATTTGTTTTACCGAGGTTCGGTTCTTGCAAACCTACTCCCTGTTCAGGTGGTCACAAAAGACCGGGTCTCTTTCAACCCTTTCCCTCTCTCAAACGGTCACCTAGACCGAGTGAGCTTCTCTTCTCAATCAAACGGGACACTAAGTCCCCACAAGGACCACCACACAATTGTTGTCTCTTGCCTTGGTTACAATTGAGTTGGAATCAAGAAAGAATGAAGAAGAAAAGCAATCCAAGCGCAAGAGCTCAAAAGAACACAATTGTCTCTCTCACTAGTCACTATTTGATTGAAATGATCTTTGGACTTGGGAGAGGATTTGATCTCTTGTTTGTGTCTTTGTATTGAATGCTATAGCTCTTGTATGAGGTGTGAATGTTGAAAACTTGGATGCAATGAATGGTGGGTGGTTGGGGGTATTTATAGCCCCAGCCACCAAAGGAGTCGTTGATGGAGGCTGTTGTCGCATGGCACACCGGACAGTCCGGTGCGCCATCGGACACTATCCGGTGCGCCAGCCACGTCACCCGGTCGTTGGGTTCTGACCGTTGGAGCTTCTGACAGCTGGGCCACCGGACAGTCCAGTGGTGCACCGGACAGTCACTGTTCACTGTCCGGTGCGCCTTCTGGCTCTGCTCTGACTTCTGCGCGTACTGTAGCGCATTAACTGCTCGTTGCAGACGACCGTTGGCGTTGTGTAGCCGTTACTCCTCTGGTGCACCAGACAGTCCGGTGCTACACCGAGCAGTGCAGTGAATTATAGCGAAGCGGCTCCCGGAATTTCCGAAAGTGGCAAGTTCGGAGTTGGGTTCTCTGGTGCACCGAACACTGTCCGGTGGTGCACCGGACAGTACGGTGCGCCAGACCAGGGCACACACTACACCAAAATAGTAAACTTACTAGAGCCTAAACTCTAGGAAGTTAGGCCTAAACTCTAGGAAGTTAGCTAAACTCTCGGAAGTTAAGCCATCCCGTCGGAAGTTTGGCTCTCGGAATTTTTTTGTCGGAAGTTAGCTTAACTTCCTAGAGGCCTCTAGGAAGTTAGCTAACTTCCTACAGCCAAAAAAGCCTCTCGGAAGTTAGTAGATTCTCGAAAGTTAGTAGCTTCACGCCGTCAGCTGACTAACTTCCTACGGCTGACTGTAGCCCCTAGGAAGTTAGCTGGCTAACTTCCTACGGCTTAATAAGCCTTTAGGAAGTTAATTTGATCAACATTACAAATGTTGTTTATTTTTATTTTACACCACATTCCACAACATAACAAATATATCAACAGCTATATAGCACAACATATTTTCTCATAAAACATCTCACACACAATCACATAACAATATTTAAATCCATAGTCTCATCAATTACATCACAAAAGTCTCATCCATAGTCTCATCAATTACATCATAAAAGTCTCATCCATAGTCTCATCAATTACATCACAAAAGTCTCATCCATAGTCATAATAAGACACATCTCATCATCCAGTACTAATAAGAGACAATATCTCATATATAGTCATAATAAAAGTCTCATTACAAATGCAGTTTGTACCGGGATTCACTTTCAGAGTATCTCCCTACAAAGGAGGATGAGCGCTAACGTCAGTGGAACCAAACTAAAATGAAAGAGAGGATTGGAACTAGAGTATAAACCTTTTAAAAATTTCAGAACATAGTACCTTTGAAAAGATTCATTCTTGCATCTGGTGGACCACAGTTATCAGATAAGTGATACTTTCCTGAAAGTATACCCATTGCCATTGGGCTGTAAGCCAGCAAGCTGATTCTGCAAATGCCATAGTTCAACAATGGAAGTTCAGAAGAAAAACAATTGTATAAATTGAGTCAAAACAGAATACAATTTGGAAAATATCTTAACCAAGAGCAAATACGATATGACAATGCCATTCTTCTTTAAACTAAACAGATGTCAATATTTTTTCGAACATGCAGGAGAGCTATGTATCGTTGTATCATAGTCATAGAGAGTAAAAAAAGCCAATATGCATTACCAACTCATGCCAGGACCATACACGAGAAGATTAGAGACACTGAAGACAACAGGCAGGCCTTCTGACCATGTCAAGCATACCTCTCATGATGGCAGCATTTTGCCAATCCAGAATCAAAATTTCGGAAAATACAGGTGAAGAAATATGGAGAGCGATTACAGTACTACAGATTAGATCAAACTATGCTACTTACCTGCAGTGTCAGTATCTTTGGAAGCAACTGAGAATCCTTACTACGGGTCCGCTTAACAATTCAACACAGATATTATGACTGTTCCAAGTAACAAGCTTAACATATATTTCTTGAAGACATCACAGCATGAGCAAAGTACATTTGCATGATTGTTAAATTGCAAACTAAACAAGGTGAAACATATTAAAATTAAAAGAGTTGAACTATCATCCTAAACAGAAACATTACACTCAAACAACAAAAACTAAATTGTTTGAGCTAGTCAAGGGCATGATGGGCATACCCAAGTCACCGAGTGATAATCCCTCAGAGATAAGGGGACCAACCTGCGTGCACTGCTTTGCATTGTGCCCAAACAACCCACAAACAAAGCAAGGCTTCTTTCGCTTTTCCAATGGACAGTTTGCAGCTACATGCCCTTCCTCGCTACAATTAAAACAAGTCTCCAACAGTGTTTCCTAGGATCAAAGTATCTCGGTACGCGCTGTTCACGAGTAGAAGTAACACAATGGTAAGCTTACATTAGCACTTAGCAGCACAAACACAATAAATTTACATGTAACTTACAAGGAGTTTCCGCAGAACCATATTGTCAGATGCAGGGGCATCAGCCCCATTTTCAGTTAGCATCGATTGTGCTGTCCCAATGGGCCCCTCCTCGGTGCTACAACCCTGAAGCCAAAAAGAATAAAGCCACTAATTATTGCCTCTAAAGGAGATAAACTTGGCATTTTGTTCCCAAGGAAGGAACACTGAGCTCAAAAGGTTTTTAACTTAATCCCCAGCAAAAGAAGGCGCTCGGGATATCAGCCTTCAGATAATCTTCAATTATATATGAAATCAGCTAACTCTGACCAGCAACAGCAGGACGAGCAAAGATGCTACTTTGCACTACTAATCAGCGTAATTCAGAAGCTTCCCCTAAGCTCACAATAGAGGGGGAGTAGGCACTATCGCCACTATGCAATAAAATCACTCGATTCTATATGGGATTCCTTAGCTATAAACATTGAACCACGAATTCCACTGTTGAACTGGACACAACACCCAGGCTAGAGGGGTAGTAGGCTCTAGATAGAGATTGCTTAGTTATAGGCACTGAACCTTCAACGTGGATTTGAACACAACAGCCATAAGAAAGGAGCTAGGGGAAGGAGAATGTTCAAGCCTCAAGCTTACCGCCTTATCATCCACCTTTACGGCGGCCGCCGCCGCAGCCTCTGTAGTCTCCTTCTGATGCTTCTTCCTTTGCTTCCGGCGCTGCTTCTTCTTCTGCTTCCTCCGGGTCTCATCCGCCTCATCGAGCTCCACCACGGCGCCCTCCTCGTCGGTGGAGGAAACCGAAAGAAGGTCGGCGAACATGGGCACTCCGCCAGCGGATTCCCCGCGCCGCTTTCGCTGTGCGCGCGCGATGATCTCTAGGCTGAGATCCTCGTTCCCCAGCTCATCGTCCTCCTCGTCGCCCCCGCTGTGGTGCGGCTGTCGGGATGGCGGGGAAGCATCTTCGTCCAGGTTTGGGTCCCGCCACACCCTCGAGCGCCAGCGCTCGGCCATCGGCGGCTGCGGCGGCGGGCGAGGGGCAGAGAAAACCCTAGCGCACTCGATGTGGAGGAGGCGCCGACAAGTAGGATGGGAAAGCCTTCCCAGCGGGTCTCGCCGTCTGCTCGTGCCGGTGTGCGGGCCCGATGCTGACGGCTGTGAGGGTAGCTGGCGGGGCCGGAGGCGGGCCTAGGCGGGGGCGGCCGCAGTGGATGGGGGCGAGGGCGGTGGCGTCCGCGATGGACGGGGCCGGGCCAGGGGCGTCCGCGGCGGGGGCGGCCGCGGCGGGGCGGCCGGTGGCGGGGGCGGCTGGCGGGGGGCGACTCCATGGAAGAGACAAACACGAGAGAGATGGAGTTGAGAAATGTGAGACAAGAGATAAGGTTGAGGAGAGGTTTAAAATAAAAAATAACTTTCTAGAGTAAAGTCGTAGGAAGTTACGTAACTTCCTAGAGTTTACATTTACTTTAGGAAGTTAAGTAACTTCCTAGAACTGGCCGTAGTAAGTTAGCTTTTCGTTTGACTGGTCAAAAGCTGAAATCTAACTTTCTAGAGCTGGCCGTAGGAAGTTAGCTTTTCGTTTGACTGGTCAACATCTGAAACCTAACTTCCTAGATGAGGTCGTAGAAAGTTAGCTGGGCAGCTAACTTCCTAGAGCCAGTCGTAGGAAGTTAGCTTTTCATTTGACCGGTCAACAGCTGAAACCTAACTTCTTAGAAGAGGCCGTAGGAAGTTAGCTAACTTCCTACGGTTTTTTAACTTCCGACATCTTTTATAAAAGACCGTAGGAATGTATATTTATTTCCTAGAGCTACCAGTTGCCTCTCGAAAGTTATTTATTTCCTACGGTTTGTTACAAAAGCTGTAGGAAGATAAAAAACCGTAGGAAATGTATGATTTTGGTGTAGTGACACTTCGGTAGTCTTTTGCTCTCTTTGTTTGAACCCTTTCTTGGTCTTTTTATTGGTTTGTTATGAACCTTTGGCACCTGTAAAACTTATAATCTAGAGCAAACTAGTTAGTCCAATTATTTGTGTTGGGCAATTCAACCACCAAAATCAATAAGGAAAAGGTGTAAGCCTATTTCCCTTTCAATCTCCCCCTTTTTGGTGATTGATGCCAACACAAACCAAAGCAAATATAAAAGTGCAGAATTGAACTAGTTTGCATAAGGTAAGTGCAAAGGTTGCTTGGAATGAAACCAATAATTATTTCTACTAGATATGCATGGATGGCTTTCTTCTAATTTAAAATTTTGGACCACGCTTGCACCACTTGTTTTGTTTTGCAATGTTTTGGAAATTCTTTTACAAAAATCTTTTGCAAATAGTCAAAGGTATATGAATAAGATTTTGAGAAGCATTTTCAAGATTTGAAATTTTCTCCCCTGTTTCAAATGCTTTTCCTTTGACTAAACAAAACTCCCCCTTAATAAAATCCTCCTCTTAGTGTTCAAGAGGGTTTTAGATATTAATTTTGAAGAGGGTATACCAATTTGAAATTATATCACAAATAAGATACCAATTGAAAAATCTTCTCTTAACACAAACTTGAAATACTATATTTTAAAATTGGTGGTGGTGCGGTCCTTTTGCTTTGGGCTAATACTTTCTCCCCCTTTGGCATGAATCGCCAAAAACGGATACTTGTGAGTGAAATATAAGTCCTTACTTTCTCTCCCTTTGGTAAATAATATGTGAGTGAAGATTATACCAATTTGAAGAGCGTTGCGAAGCAACAACGAAGGATGAATAATTCGATGGAGTGGAGTGGAAGCCTTGTCTTCGCCGAAGACTCCAACTCCCTTTCAATCTATGACTTAGCATGAAATGCACTTGAAACCACATTAGTCATAGCACATGAAAGAGATATGATCAAATGTATATATATGACCTATGTGTGCAAAACATCAATCAAAATTCCTAGAATCGACAATGTTTAGCTCATGCCTAAGTTCGGTAAATGATTTCTCATCTAATGGCTTGGTAAAGATATCGGCTAATTTTTCTTTGGTGTTAATATATGCAATATCGATATCCCCCCGTTGTTGGTGATCCCTCAAAAAGTGATTCCGAATGGCTATGTGTTTAGTGCGGCTATGCTCAACGGGATTATCCGCCATGCAGGTTGCACTCTCATTATCACATAGAAGAGGAACTTTGGTTAATTTGTAACCATAGTCCCTAAGGGTTTGCCTCATCCAAAGCAATTGCGCGCAACAATGGCCTGCAGCAATATACTTGGCTTCGGCGGTAGAAAGAGCTACAGAATTTTGCTTCTTTGAAGCCCAAGACACCAGAGATCTTCCCAAGAACTGACAAGTCCCTGATGTGCTCTTTCTATCAATTTTACACCCTGTCCAATCAGCATCTGAATAACCAATTAAATCAAAAGTGGATCCCCTGGGGTACCAAAGGCCAAACTTAGGAGTATAAACTAAATATCTCAAGATTCGTTTTACGGCTGTAAGGTGAACTTCCTTAGGATCGACTTGGAATCTTGCACACATGCATACGGAAAGCATAATATCCGGTCGAGATGCACACAAATAGAGTAAAGATCTTATCATCGACCGGTATACCTTTTGATCTACGGATTTACCTCCCGTGTCGGGGTCGAGATGCCCATTAGTTCCCATGGGTGTCTTGATGGGCTTGGCATCCTTCATCCCAAACTTTGTGAGTATGTCTTGAATGTACTTCGTTTGGCTAATGAAGGTGCCCTCTTGGAGTTGCTTCACTTGAAATCCTAAGAAATACTTCAACTCCCACATCATAGACATCTCGAATTTTTGAGTCATGATCCTACTAAACTCTTCACATGTAGATTCGTTAGTAGACCCAAATATGATATCATCAACATAAATTTGGCATACAAACAAATCATTTGCAAGTGTTTTTGTAAAGAGAGTAGGGTCGGCTTTTCCGACTTTGAAGCCATTAGCGATAAGAAAATCTCTTAGGCATTCATACCATGCTCTTGGGGCTTGTTTGAGCCCATAAAGCGCCTTAGAGAGTTTGTAAACATGGTTAGGGTACTCACTATCTTCAAAGCCAGGAGGTTGCTCAACATAGACTTCCTCCTTGACTGGTCCATTGAGGAAGGCACTCTTCACGTCCATTTGATAAAGCTTGAAGTCATGGTAAGTAGCATAGGCAAGTAATATACGAATTGACTCAAGCCTAGCTACGGGTGCATAGGTTTCACCGAAATCCAAACCTTCGAATTGTGAATATCCCTTGGCCACAAGTCGAGCTTTGTTCCTTGTCACCACACCATGCTCATCTTGCTTGTTGTGGAAGACCCATTTGGTTCCTACAACATTTTGGTTAGGACGTGGAACTAAATGTCATACCTCATTCCTCGTGAAGTTGTTGAGCTCCTCTTGCATCGCCAGCACCCAATCCGAATCTTGAAGTGCTTCCTCTACCCTGTGTGGCTCAATAGAGGAAACAAAAGAGTAATGTTCACAAAAATGAGCAACACGAGATCGAGTGGTTACCCCCTTATGAATATCGTTGAGGATGGTGTTCACGGGGTGATCTCGTTGGATTGCTTGGTGGACTCTTGGGTGTGGCGGTCTTGGACCCTCATCATCTTCCTTGTCTTGATCATTAGCATCTCCCCCTTGATCATTTTCCTCCTCTTGAGGTGGCTCCTCTTGATCTTTATCATTATCTAGAGCTTGATCCTCATCTTGAGTTGGTGGAGATGCTTGCATTGAGGAAGATGGTTGATCTTGTGCATGTGGAGGCTCTTCGAATTCCTTAGGACACACATCCCCAATGGACATGTTCCTTAGTGCGATCCATGGAGCCTCTTCATCATCTAGCTCATCAAGATCAACTTGCTCTACTTGAGAGCCGTTAGTCTCATCAAACACAATGTCACAAGAAACTTCAACTACTCCAGTGGACTTGTTAAAGACTCTATATGCCCTTGTGTTTGAATCATAACCAAGTAAAAAGCTTTCTACAGCCTTAGGAGCAAATTTAGATTTTCTACCTCTTTTAACAAGAATAAAACATTTGCTACCAAAGACTCTAAAATATGAAACATTGGGCTTTTTACCGGTGAGGAGTTCATACGATGTCTTCTTGAGGATTCGGTGAAGATATAACTGGTTGATGGCGTAGCAAGCGATGTTGACCGCCTCGGCCCAAAACCGATCCGAAGTCTTGTACTCATCAAGCATGGTCCTTGCCATGTCCAATAGAGTTCTATTCTTCCTCTCCACTACACCATTTTGTTGTGGTGTGTAGGGAGAAGAGAACTCATGCTTGATGCCCTCCTCCTCAAGAAAGCCTTCTATTTATGAGTTCTTGAACTCCGTCCCGTTGTCGCTTCTAATCTTTTTTATCCTTAAGTCGAACTCATTTTGAGCCCGTCTCAAGAATCCCTTTAAGGTCTCTTGGGTTTGAGATTTATCCTGCAAAAAGAACACCCAAGTGAAGCAAGAATAATCATCCATAATTACAAGACAATACTTACTCCTGCCGATGCTTACGTAAGCTATCGGGCCGAATAGGTCCATGTGGAGTAGCTCAAGCGGCCTGTCGGTCGTCATGATGTTCTTGTGTGGATGATGAACACCAACTTGCTTTCCTGCTTGACATGCGCTACATACCCTGTCTTTCTTAAAATGAACATTGGTTAGTCCCAAAATGTGCTCTCCCTTTAGAAGCTTATGAAGATTCTTCATCCCAACATGGGCTAGTTGGCGGTGCCAGAGCCAACCCATGTTAGTCTTAGCAATTAAGCAAGTGTCGAGTTTAGCTCTATCAAAATCTACCAAGTATAGCTGACCCTCTAACACTCCCTTAAATGCTACTGAATCATCACTTCTTCTAAAGACAGTGACACCTATATCCGTAAAAATACAGTTGTAGCCCATTTTGCATAATTGAGAAACAGAAAGCAAATTGTAATCTAAAGAATCTTCAAGAAAAACATTGGAAATAGAATGGTCAGGAGATATAGCGATTTTACCCAATCCTTTGACCAAACCTTGATTTCCATCCCTGAATGTGATAGCTCTTTGGGGATCATGGTTTTTCTCGTAGGAGGAGAACATCTTCTTCTCCCCTGTCATGTGGTTTGTGCACCCGCTATCGATGATCCAACTTGAGCCCCCGGATGCATAAACCTACAAAACAAGTTTAGGCCTTGTTCTTAGGTACCCAAATGGTCTTGGGTCCTTTGACATTATAAACAAGCACCTTGGGTACCCAAACACAAGTCTTTGACCCCTTGTGTTTGCCCCCAACATATTTGGCAACTACTTTGCCTGATTTGTTAGTTAGCACATAGGAAGCATCAAAAGTCTTAAATGAACTACCAGGTTCATTTGATGCAATAGGAGTTTTCTTCTTAGGCAATTAAGCATGGGTTGATTGCCTAGAACTAGACGCCTCACTCTTATATAAATAAAAGCATGATGTGAGCCAGAGTGAGACTTCCTAGAGTGAATTCTCCTAATTTTGTATTCGGGATAGCCGGTAGGGTATAAAATGTAACCCTCGTTATCCTGAACCATGGGAGCTTTGCCCTTAACAAGATTAGACAATCTTTTAGGAGGGGCATTAAGCTTGACATTGTCTCCCTGTTGGAAGCCAATGCCATCCTTAATGCCAGGGTGTCTCCCACTACAGAGCATACTACGAGCAAATTTAAAATTTTCATTTTCTAACTCATGCTCGGCAATTTTAGCATCTAATTTTGCTATATGATCATTTTGTTGTTTAATCATAGCAATGTGATCATGAATAGCATCAATCTTAACATCTCTACATCTAGTGCAAATAGTAACATGCTCAACGGTAGATGTAGAGGGTTTGCAAGAATTTAGTTCAACAATCTTAGCATGTAAAATGTCATTCTCATCTCTAAGATTGGAAATAAAAACATTGCAAACATCGAATTCCTTAGCCTTAGCAATTAATTTTTCATTCTCATTTCTAAGGCTAGCAAGAGAGGCATTCAATTTTTTAATCTTAGTAATTGAACTACCATTATCATTTCTAAGATTGGCAATTGAATCATCACAAATATTTGACTTCTCAACCTTAGCAATTAGTTTGGCATTTTCATTTCTAAGGTTGGAAATAACATCATGGTAAGTGCTTAGCTCACTAGACAATTTTCACATTTTTATACTTCGAGAGCATAAGCATTTTTAGTCTTAACATGCTTTTTGTTTTCCTTAATAAGGAAGCCCTCTTGGCTATCCAAGAGTTCATCCTTCTCATGAATAGCACTAATCAATTCATTTAATTTCTCCTTTTGTTGCATGTTAAGATTGGCAAAAAGAGTGAGCAAGTTATCCTCATCATCACTAGAATTATCCTCATCACTAGAGGTTGCATACTTAGTGGAGGATCTTGATTTTACCTTCTTCTTCTTGCCATCCTTTGCCATGAGGCACTTGTGACCGACGTTGGGGAAGAGGAGTCCTTTGTTGACGGCGATGTTGGCGGCGTCCTCGTCGGAGGAGGAGTCGATGGAGCTCTCGTCGGAGTCCCACTCCCGGCAAACATGGGCATCACCGCCCTTCTTCTTGTAATATCTCTTCTTCTCCTTCTTCTTCCCCCTCTTTGTCGTTATCCCTGTCACTATCACTAGACAAAGGACATTAAGCGATAAATTGACCGGGCTTACCACACTTGTAGCACACCTTCTTGGAACGGGGCTTGTAATCTCTCCCCTTCCTTTGCTTGAGGATTTGCGAAAGCTTTTAATGATTAAAGCCATCTCCTCGTTGTCGAGCTTTGAGGCGTCGATGGGAAGCCTACTTGGTGTAGACTCTTCCTTCTTCTCCTCCGTCGCTTTGAAGGCGACGGGTTGCACCTCGGGTGTGGAGGTGGCGCCTCGCTCAATGATTTGTTTCGAGCCTTTGATCATGAGTTCAAAGCTCACAAACTTTCCTATTACTTCCTCGGGAGACATTAGTTTATATCTTGGATCACCATGAATTAATTGTACTTGAGTAGGGTTAAGAAAAACAAGTGATCTAAAAATAACCTTGACCATTTCATGGTCATCCCATTTGGTGCTCCTGAGGTTGCGCACTTGGTTCACCAAGGTCTTTAGCCGGTTGTACATGGCTTGCGGGTCTTCTCCTTGGTTGAGCATGAATCGACCGAGCTCCCCCTCGATCGTTTCCATTTTGGTGATCTTGGTCACCTCGTCTCCTTCGTGCGCGGTCTTTAGTACGTCCCAAATCTCTTTTGCACTTTTCAACCCTTGCACCTTATTATACTCCTCCGGACTTAGAGAGGCAAGGAGTATAGTAGTTGCTTGGGAATTAATGTGTTGGATTTGGACGACTTCATCTACATCATAATCTTCATCCCTTACAGAAGGTACCTGTACTCCAAATTCAACAATGTCCCATATACTTTTGTGGAGAGAGGTTAGGTGATATCTCATCAAATCACTCCACCTAGAATAATCTTCACCGTTAAACATCGGTGGTTTGCCTAATGGGGCGGAAAGCAATGGAGTATGTTTGGAAATACGAGGATAGCGTAGAGGGATTTTACTAAACTTCTTGCGCTCATGGCGCTTAGAAGTTATGGATGGCGTGTCAGAGCCGGAGGTGGATGGCGATGAAGAGTCGGTCTCGTAGTAGACCACTTTCTTCATCTTCTTTTTCTTCTCACCGCTCCGACGCGACTTGTCGTGTGAAGGGGATCCCTTCACCTTGTTGTCGGACTCCCCGGATGGAGCCTTCCCATGGCTTGTGGCGGGCTTCTCGCCGGTCACCATCTCCTTCTTGGCATGATCTCCCGACATCACTTCGAGCGGTTAGGCTCTAATGAATCACCAGGCTCTGATACCAATTGAAAGCCGCCTAGAGGGGGGGTGAATAGGGCGAATCTAAAATTTACAAACTTTAAGCACAACTACAAGCCGGGGTTAGTGTTAGAAATATAAACGAGTCCGAAAGAGAGGGCGAAAAACAAATCACAAGCAAATAAGGCGGATGACACGGTGATTTATTTTACCGAGGTTCAGTTCTTGCAAACCTACTCCCCGTTGAGGTGGTCACAAAAAGATCGGGTCTCTTTCAACCCTTTCCCTCTCTCAAACGGTCACCTAGACCGAGCGAGCTTCTCTTCTCAATCAATCAGGACACTAAGTCCCCACAAGGACCACCACACAATTGGTGTCTCTTGCCTTGGTTACAATTGAGTTGGAATCAAGAAAGAATGAAGAAGAACACAATTGTCTCTCTCACTAGTCACTGTTTGATTGGAATGATCTTTGGACTTGGGAGAGGATTTGATCTCTTGTTTGTGTCTTGTATTGAATGCTATAGCTCTTGTATGAGGTGTGAATGCTGAAAACTTGGATGCAATGAATGGTGGGTGGTTGGGGGTATTTATAGCCCCAACCACCAAAGGAGCCGTTGATGGAGGCTGCTGTCGCATGGCGCACCGGACAGTCTGGTGCGCCAGCCACGTCACCCAGCCGTTGGGTTCTGACCATTGGAGCTTCTGACAGCTGGGCCACTGGACAGTCCAGTGGTGCACCGGATAGCCACTGTTCACTGTCCGGTGCGCCTTCTGGCTCTGCTCTGACTTCTGCGCGCACTGTAGCGCAGACGATCGTTGGCGCTGTGTAGCCGTTACTCTGCTGGTGTACCGGACAGTCCGGTGCTACACCGGACAGTCCGGTGAATTATAGCGGAGCGGCTCCCAGAATTCCCGAAGGTGGCAAGTTCGGAGTTGGGTTCCCTGGTGCACCAGACACTGTCCGGTGGTGCACCGGACATTGTCCGGTGGCACACCGGACAGTCCGGTGCGCCAGACCAGGGCACACTTCGGTAGTCTTTTGCTTTCTTTGTTTGAACCCTTTCTTGGTCTTTTTATTGGTTTGTTGTGAACCTTTGGCACATGTAAAACTTATAATCTAGAGCAAACCAGTTAGTCCAATTATTTGTGTTGGGCAATTCAACCACCATCAATTTGGAAAAGGTGTAAGCCTATTTTCCTTTCACAACCCCCTCCCCTTTCCCTTGCATGCGGCTAAGGGGGCGCCCCTAAGCCCGCAGGTTTCCCTCTGGTCAGCCCTCTAAGCCTCGGCCCCCTTATCTCTCCCTCTGTATGTGGTGGTTCACTGTTTATCCCCTACATCACTGTTCGTTCCTGTAGTAGTGGGCCAACGAGTAATTGTTAGTAGATGAAAATTTGATATTAGATGAAAATTAGGTATAAAAAATGATATTTTTATGGTTGTAGTGGGGTATAGGGGGAGTATTTAGGGGGAACCGCTGCGGGAGATGAAAAAATAGAGGATAAATTGTTGATGATGGACGCAAAAAAATGATATAGGAGGAGAAATTTAGAGTAAATCGTTGTGAATAGTCTAAGGGGAGGGAGCTGCGATGCCGTCAGTCTGCGGTTGTCCGCATCGCATACCGACCTACGGCTCCCTCCCCTTGCATACCGGCGAAAGGTATGCCCCTACCAACTACATCGTTGTCCTCTACACGTAACTCTACGAAGAGGACACCCTCTCTCTCACTTTGGATTCAGAGGTCCACTGTAGCGCCCCTCGAGTTTGGTGCTAGTCAATATTTAATAGTTGAAGAACAAATACTAATATATGATGAATAGGGTTGGATAATGATATTTTAGGGTTGTAGTGGGTGTATATAGGAGAATATAGGGGGGACTGCTGCGGTAGATGAAAAAAAGTGTGGTTGAATATGGGTGAGGTGGCACAAAAGTGGGGTATAAGGGGAGAATTTTTGGTGAGACGTTGCAGATATCATGAGGAGGGTTGGAAATGGGTCGAGTGAATGACTCAGACAAGCCAGAGTGGAGAATGACAAACAATACACTATAAGTAGGGCTAGATATCGAGTCAGCTCGGCTCGGCTCGTTTAGTTCACGAGCTAGAGCAGAAAAAACAATATTATAATATCCAATTACTAATTAATTTTAAACTAATTTAACAATTGTAAATAGTAATTATACTCATAGTTCCACATACAATATAAATTTATACCAAATTAACACAGCTCATCACTCGTCAGTTCACAATTCACACACATGTTCATCAGTTTAAACCACAATTATATTCACATAAACCAATTTAACACATAGTCATAGTTCATCAATCATTAGTTTAACTCATATGCCATAGACACCATACATACATATAACATGTTCATCCAGTATTACATAAATGATAAACATATAGTTTTTATTTGTGAAATGTGGTAGCTCGTCTAACTCACGAGATGGCTCATTAACAAACTGAGTTAGGTTGTCAGCTCAGCTCGTGAAATAATTCAAATGAGTCGATCTGGGTCGAGCTAAGCTAACCACGAACCGAGCGAGCCGACGAGCTACGAGCATTTCGTATAGCCCTAGCTATAAGGCCGACTCCAGCAAATTAGCCAAAGTTATATTTGAAAGTGAAATAGGGTTAACCTTTTCCCAGTATTAATTTTGGTGGTTGAATGCCCAACACAAAAATTGGATTAACTAGTTTTCTCTAGAATATATGATCTACAGGTGCATAAAGGTTCAACACAAACCAATAAAAGATTGAAGATAGGGTTCAAATACAAAGGAGCAAAGAAACCAAGAGTACCCTGGTCTGGCGCACCGGACTGTTCGGTGTGCCACCGGACAGTGTCCGGTGCACCACCGGACTGTGTCCGGTGCACCAGGACCATACAATCTCAAACTGGCCACTCTCGGGTTTCTCCAGGCGCACTCCGCTAAAAATCACCGGACTGTCCGGTGCACCAGTGGAGTAATGGTTATCCAGCGCAACGGTCGACTGCAACGGCTCCTGACGAACGCTACAGTGCGCAACAGTGTGCGGCAGAGTAAAAGCGCAGAGTCAGAACGCATCGTCATTGAACAGTGCATGTCCGGTGCGGCACCGGACTATCCGGTGCCACTAGAAGACAAAGCCTCCAACGGTCCACAGCTCCCAAACCCTAACGGTTGGGTAACGTGGCTGGCGCACTGGACAGTGTCCGGTGGCTCATCGGACTGTTCGGTGCGCCCATCGACAGCAGCCTGCCCCAACGGTTGTTTGGTGGTTGAGGGCTATAAATATCCCCCAACCACCACCACTCCAAGCATCCAAGTTTTATGAGGTTCTCATTCAATACAAGAGCTAGTGCATTCACTCCTAGACACAAATCAAAAGAATCAAAGCCTCTCCAAGTGCCAAATCCACTCCAACCATTTAGTGACTTGAGAGAGTGTTTGTTCGTGTTCTCTGTGCTCTTGTTGCTTGGATCACTTTCTTCCCTCCTCATTCTTGTTCCCAAGTGAATTGTAATCAAATCAAGAGACACCAAGTGTGTGGTGATCCTTGTGGGGTCCAAGTGACCCGTTTGATTAAGGAGAAAGCTCACTCGGTCTAGGTGACCGTTTGAGAGAGGGAAAGGGTTGACAGAGACTCGGTCTTTGTGACCACCTCAACGGGGACTAGGTTCTTTAGAACCGAACCTCGGTAAAACAAATCACCGAGTTCATTCGCTTTATTTCTTGGTTGATTTGTTTTCCCCTCTCTTTCGGACTCGAATTCATTTCTAACGCTAACCCCGGCTTGTAGTGTGTACTTAAGTTTATAATTTTCAGATCCCGCTTATTCACCCCCTCTCTAGGCGACTTTCAATTGGTGCTTCATTAGAGTCTAACAACTCGAAGTGATATCGGGAGGATCCGCCAAGAGGGAGATGGAAACCGGCGACAAAGCCACAAGCCACGGGAAGGCTCCATCAAGGGAGTCCGGCCAACTTTTTTGCAAATTGGCCCTTTTTAGGTTTTTTTGTACAACTATGCCCTTTGCGGTTTCATTTCAAAAAATGGACCCTTTGCTCGGCGCCATCATCATTGGCGCCGAGGCAACGCATAGTGGCGCCACCTTCTTTGCCGCCATCATTTTCATACGTGGCAGCTGACGTGTCGAGTTCCAGGGGGTCGGCGCCATAGATCTTGGCGCCGACCCCCTATCGGCGGCGAAAATCCTGTCAGGGGGGGTCGGCGCCACAGATCTTAGCGCCGACCCCCTTTATACCGGCCAAACTGCTCCCTTAGTTTTTTCACGTCGCCGCCAAACTCCTCTTGCCCGCCGCCGCACTCACCCGAGCTCGCCGCCGCCGCGCCCATCGCCCCCGCGCCCGGCGCGCCCGCCCTCGCGGCGGCCGCCGCCGCCCCTGCCCCGAGCTCACCACGCTGACGCCCACCGCCCCGAGCCCGCCACGCCCGGCGCGCCCGCCCCCGCGACCGCCGCCCCCTGCCCCGCGTCGGCTCCCGCCCCTCGCCCCGTGGCTGTCGGCCCCTGCCCCGGCGCTCGGCGCACCCCGCGGACGCCGCCCCCTGCCCCGCCAGCCTCTCGCTTGCCGGCCCCCGTGCCCGGCGACGCCCCCGCTGTCCGCGCCGTCGTTGCCCCGAGCCGTCCTCGTCCTACCCTGTCCCGATCGTTTAGGTAATTTTTTAAGCATTTAGTTATTGTTTTTAGTTATTGTGATAGCAGTTTTGTTAGGTTAGTTAGTTTTGTTGCTAAAAAAGTTGTTTGTTGAATGTGATTGTCGTGAAAATGATTTTGATAAATGCTAATTTGATCGAATATGATGAATGTGCGGGTTTTTATATCCTCCCCGCGCAGGGGAGGTGCTGTTAAAATTTATAATTAGTTATTTAGTAGTTAGTTATAAGGTGGTTAGTATTTTAGTGGGTTGTGGTTATATTTATAGTTATGTAGCTAGTAATTAGTGGGTTGTGGTTAGGCAATAACCATCCACGGTGTATATTGAATGTTTAATTCGTGTTTCAAATAGATGGACAATTTTTTGAGCTTATATCATGGAGGCAATGTGGAACAAGATCCGTATGGAAATGCCAAGTTCATTGACATGTGACACGTGCCGATACTATTCAATGGTAGACCCTCCTTGAGTGATGTGTTTACAAAGGCTAAACAAAAGCTAGGTTACCATGAAGATGATGACATTGCGGTTGACGGAGTGCTTAACATTGGTCATCCACCAAATGTCATAAGACGAGTCATCCCAATTGACTGTCAACTGGATTGGGATAATTATGTTACTTCGGCTATGAAGACCCATTTGCAACTCATGCAGGTTGTGGTACGTCCGGTTGTAGTAGACCGTCCCCCTGAAGACTTTGATCGTGCTATCGATGACGTGCCAACTGTTCTTGATGCTCAATCTGGCCCCAATTTGATCCCATTAAGTCAGCCAGGAGATGGCCTGCAGACAGATTCTGCTGCGTGTATCCCTTTGGCACAAACCAATTGCAGTAAGTTTTATTGGCATTACATCTTCATTTTGGACCATGAGCACTTTGCTCATTCCATTTGACGTGGGACTGATCATCTTGTACATGTTGCAGGAGAGACCCCTGCTCTTGTGGTTGATCCTCAGACCGAGGCACGTGGCTGCTTCGGTGATGGTTTTATTGCCTCCAACAGTCCTGAGTTTAGGAATGAAGAGGAGCCATATGCCTTTGCTATGGCTACTGATTCAGATGATGATCGCCCGGTTGGTGAACTCACAGAGAGTGACATTGAGATGTTGCAACGTGTTTTTCCAGACGGTCGGGATCCTAAAGTGCATGAGTTCAGCGATCTTAGTCTTTCTCATCAGGCAAATGCAGAAGGAAGGGATGATGAGCTGCTAGATGCTCCTGAGGCCGGTCCTAGCATGATGATTGAAAAGGGTAGGGTCTTCAAGGACCTAACTGCCTTGAAGATGTGGTTGCAGCATTACGCAATCTTACGTAAGAGGCCGTATAGAGTACTTCATTCGTACGAGAAACGTCGTTACACGGTTGTATGCGACAATGATATATATACACGATCCTTTGTACATTTGCTTCATTGTGCAATACAATGACTTCAGGGTCTTCTAGGGGCAAGGGTGCGGGAAATGAGAGACGAAAGGATGGAGGGAAGTTAACTCCAATGTGTTTCGATGTCCCTCTTGGTCCAGATTTTTTTGAAGAGACGGTTTTTAACTTTCCAGTTCAAAGTAAAAAAGATTTCAACAAAGAGGTTAGACTTAGGTCCTACGATAATAGGAGAGAAGATTGGCCGAAGTGCATGCATGGTGAGGATTGCTTCGTGTAGATGTTCGTTGAGGGTGGAATTGATGGAGGCCGGCGTTTCTTCATATGTCCTTATGCATATGTAAAAATTAATTTCTAATCCTTTGTTCTAAATACTTTTGTTGTTCAGTGAAACTAACTATAAACATTTATGCAGCATTCATTGGTCAAGGAGAATTGTGGGTTCACTCGTTGGGTAGATCCTCGTCCGATTTTTCCTCATGAGGAATACATATCCTACCTACAGAATAGGATATTTGATCTAGAGACGGAAGTAAGCAATAGAAATGACGACGAAGAAAGAGACAACAACAATGGTGATGCTTCACAGGTGCAAGTATGCCCAGATCCATATTGTTGCTGCCCTTGTCACAACAAGAATGTTGGTCCTCCGACGTCTCCACCGCACCCACAGCAGACAACAACAATGGGAGGATACTATGGAGAAGGGTCCACACAAATTGGAATGTGGGAGCACTACTAGAAAACTCTTCTGTATCAATTGCTTTCAGCGTGCTGATTATCTTTATCAAATGCTTGAAGTCGCCTTCAACAATTGCTTTTAATGTAGTTTTCATCAGTTGCGTATTTATGTCGTTTTCATCAATTTGAAGGTAATTCATTACCAAATATCATTGTACGACAATACATAATACCGAATAATAAGTTCATTATTACATAAATTCAAATAAAACACCTAGACTACTGAGTGCAACGGGGCCATTTGCCCTTGCGAAATGCATCAAGGTTCTCCTCCATTGCTTCCTTTGCACGACGTGCACGCTCAAGCTTCTTCTCCTTCTCTTCCATGCATTCAGCAACACGCCTCATTTCCTGCTCGTCTTCACGTTGTTGCTCGGCAGGAAGCTCCTATCGTCTTTTCTCCATCCTCTCTTTGTCCTCTGCATCCCACTTTTTAAGATTCTCCAACCACTTCTTGCCTTTCCCTGATATTTCTGTGTCAATCCACTGCTCAAAATCACATAGCAGTGGAGGAGTCTACAAAACATACAATTATTAGTAGGCAAAAAAACATTCACCACTCCAAGTCTTCAAATTGTTAACATATTACAAGACTATTCTCACCATTAAATTCATCCAACATTGAACAATAGTTGGCTCAAATGCAAAGTTAGCACACATCCAATACCTCTACCGATAGGTGTCATGATCCTCAGACTTATCAACCTTACAAGGATCACCACAAAAACACATAGGCACTGGAACACCACTTGGCAAAGGCAGCGGGTCGAAGGCAGTTTCGGTCAAAGGACCCTTCCTAAATTTCCATAAGCTCTATAACAATCACAAATATAATAGACTCACAAAATAAGAGGCGGATACAACACTTACCTTTGTTTAGCAGATTTACCATGCCTAGACATCCTATAAATCGGGTCTTCAAATTTTTAACATATTACATACCTGTCGGGGACCATAATTAGGGGTACCCCCAAGACTCCTAAACTCGGCTGGTAACCACCATCAGCATAAGCTGCAAAGGCCTAATGGGCTCAATACATGTCAAAGCTCCGTCCACTCCAGGGGCACGATCTCGCCTCGCTCGAGCCCAGCCTCGGGCAGGAACAGTAGACCCAGGTGGATTCACGCCTCGCCCGAGGGCCTCCTCAAGCAACGGGCGCACCTTCGACTCGCCCGAGGCCCAGCTCGGGCAGGCTTCGCGGAGAAGCAACCTTGGCCAGATCGCCTCGCCAACCGACCATATCGCAGGAGCATTCAATGCAAGGATCGCCTAACACCTTATCCTGACGCGCGTTCCTCAGTCGACAGGGCCGAAGTGACCGCAGTCACTTCACCCCTCCACTAACTGACCTAACAGGAAAACAGCGCTGCCTGCCCTGCTCCGACTGTTGTGCCACCCGCCAGGGTGAGGCGGACTGCAGCCGAGTCCAGCCTCAGGCGCCATAGGAAGCTCCGCCTCGCCCGACCCCAGGGCTCGGACTCAGCCTCGACCTTGGAAGACGGTCTCCGCCTCGCCCGACCCCAGGGCTCAGACTCAGCCTCGACCTCGGAAGACGATCTCCGCCTCGCCCGACCCCAGGGCTCGGACTCAGCCTCGACCTCGGAGGAGTCACCACCTCGCCCGGCCTTGGGCTCGGACCGACCAGGCTACAGGGGGGTACATCATTACCCTACCCCTAGCTAGCTCAGGCTACGGGGAACAAGACCGGCGTCCCATCTGGCTCGCCCCGGTAAACATGTAATGATGGCACCCCGCGTGCTCCATGACGACGGCGGTTCTCAGCCCCCTACGGAAGCAAGGAGACGTCAGCAAGGACCCGACAGCCCCGACAGCTATGCTTCTACAGGGCTCGAGTGCTCCTCCGACGGCCACGACATCACATGAACAGGGCACCAACACCTCTCCGACAGCCACGTCGGCATGTACATAGGGCTCTAGCTCCTCTCTGCTAGACACGTTAGCACATTGCTACACCCCCCATTGTACACCTAGGCCTTCTCCTTACATCTATAAAAGGAAGGTCCAGGGCCCTCGTACGAGAAGGTGGCCGCGCGGGAGGACGGGCTGACGGACAGTCTCTCTCTCTCCCTCTCCCTCGCGAACGCTTGTAACCCCCTACTGCAAGTGCATCCGCCCTAGGCGCAGGACAACACGAGTCGCGGTTCCCTTTTTTGTTCCCCCTTGTGTTCCATCTCGCGCCGACCCATCTGGGCTGGGACACGCAGCGACAATTTACTCGTCGATCTAGGGACCCCCCGGGGTCGAAACGCCGACAGTTGGCGCGCCAGGTAGGCGCCTACTGCATGTTGATGAACAACTTCCCGTCAAGCTCCAGATGGGTAGTCTCCAGCAACCTCTCCACCCCGGGACGCTACTCCGTTTCGGGAGTCTCGAGTTCATGTCCCTCGATGGCAGCTACGACATGGTACTCCTTCCTCCGCCGCGCGACAACGACAATGGCGGCCGTCAGCCCGCCCGACGGCGGCGGAATCGACGACGTCTTCCCCCCGTGGCGGAAGAGCAGCATCTGGGCCTATCCCGTCACCTTCCCCACCACATGAGGAGGAGGCGGGGCAACCATGGCCAAGCAGGAGGCGGCACCTCGTTGGCTGTCGAGCGAGTCGACGACGTTGGCGCCCCAGCGGGGGACACGTCGGGCGTTGACCTCGCGTCTGAGACGAAGACGAGCGTCGTTTCCCCGCAACACGCCAACCCCAAGCGGACGGAGGACGCCAGCACGCTCGCGAAGGACTTGCTGAGCGTTAGCCTCGTACTTGAGATAACGGTGCAGTCCATCCCCGACGCGACTTCGTCACCATCCGTCGATCAAGAGGTACCGTCCGTTTTCCACCCTATGCCTTTTAGATTCAGCTTCGACCCACCAAGCGACCCTTCTTCGGTGGACGCTTTCATAAAGGCATATCCTAACCTTCCGGGGTACCATATGTGGTCAACCTGGGACCGACTGGCGGCCGTCTCGACCTACGGGCCCCCGGGTTCTAAGGAAGATGACGAGCCCGACTCTGGTTGGGATGTCTCCGGACTCGATAACCCCAGTGCCATGCGAGACTTCATGACCGTATGTGATTACTGCCTCTCCAATTATTCCGATGGTGGCCACAGCCTTGACGACGAGGACTGTGGCCCAAGTCGCGAACGTTTCCACGTCGATCTAGGGGGTCTCGACGAAGGCAACCACCTTGGTATGCCGGAGGACGGTGATCCCCCTAGGCCTGCGCCTCGCATTGACATCCTTCGGGAGCTAGCTGTGGTCCCAGTCCCTGCGAGGGTCAGGACGCACAGCTCGAGCAAATCCACGAGATGCAGGCCAGGCTCGACGAGGAAGCAGGACAACTTGTGCAGCTTCGGCAGAACATCGGGCAGGAGTGGGCAGGCCGAGCACCGGCCGGAGAAGCGCGTCATCTGGCCTAGGACGTCCAGCACCGCATCACTGACGATGCTAGGGCAAGGCCGCCCCCGGCTTCCAATGGGGTCGGCTAGAACCTGGATGTGGCAGCAATACTACTCCGAGCGATGCTGGAGCCATCCACCCCCGAGGGGCGGCGTATCCAGGGAGAACTCAAGAATCTCCTGGAGGATGCCGCGGTCTGACAGGCCGAAAGCTCTGCCTCCTAAAGGCAGGGGTACCCCCGGAGCATCGCGCCGCGACTTCCCGATTCATGCGGGAAGCCTTGGTCCACACCGGGCGCACGTAGGACGCAACGCCTGCAGCCCCGGGCCGCCTCGGCAACGAGCACCGCCGCCGCGACCGTCGATCCCACCTCGACGAGAAGGTGCACCGAGGCTACCACCCCAGGCGTGGGGGATGCTACGACAGCGGGGAGGATCAGAGTCCCTCGCCCGAACCACCCGGTCCGCAAGCTTTCAGCCGGGCCAAACGACGGGCGTTGTTCCCGACCCGGTTCCGAACCCCGACTACCATCGCCAAGTACTCGGGGGAAACAAGGCCAGAACTGTGGCTCGCGGACTATCGGCTGGCCTGCCAGCTGGGTGGAACGGACGATGACAACCTCATCATCCACAACCTCCCCCTGTTCCTCTCCGACGCCGCCCGAGCCTAGCTGGAGCATCTGCCTCCTGCGCAGATCTCCAACTGGGACGACCTAGTCAAAGCCTTTACCAGAAACTTCCAGGGCACATACGTGCGCCATGGGAACTCCTGGGATCTCCGAAGCTGCCGCCAGCAGCCAGGAGAATCCTTGCGGGACTACATCCGATGATTTTCGAAGCAGCTCACCGAGCCGCCTAACATCACTGACTCAGATGTCATCGGCGCGTTCCTCGCTGGCACCACTTGCTGCGACCTGGTGAGCAAGCTGGGTCGCAAGACTCCCACTAGGGCGAGCGAGCTGATGGACATTGCCACCAAGTTCGCCTCTGGTCAAGAGGCGGTTGAGGCCATCTTCCGGAAGGACAAGCAGCCTCAGGGGCGCTAGCAGGAAGACGTCCCCGAGACGTCTGCTCAGCGCGGCGCAAAGAAGAAGGGCAAGAAGAAGTCGCAAGCGAAATGCGATGTCACCGACGCAGATCTTGTCGCCGTCGCCGAGCACAGGAACCCTCGGAAGCCTCCCGGAGGGGCCAACCTGTTCGACAAGATGCTCAAGGAGTCGTGCCCCTATCATCAGGGTCCCATCAAACACACCCTTGAGGAGTGCGTCATGCTCCGGCGCTACTTCCATAAGGCTGGGCCCCCGGCGGAAGGTGGCAAAGGCCACGTCAACGATAAGAAGGAGGGCCACAAAGCAGAGGGGTTCCCCGAGGTCCACGACTGCTTCATGATCTACGGTGGGCAAGTGGCGAACGCCTCGGCTCGGCACCACAAGCAAGAGCGCCGGGAGGTCTGTTAGGTGAAGGTGGCGGCGCCAGTCTACCTAGACTGGTCCGACAAGCCCATCACCTTCGACCAAGGCGACCACCCCGACCGCGTGCTGAGCCCGGGGAAGTACCCGCTCGTTGTCGATCCCGTCATCGGCAACGTCAGGCTTACCAAGGTCCTCATGGACGGAGGCAGCAACCTCAACATCATCTACGCCGAGACCCTCGGGCTCTTGCAGATCGATCTGTCCATGATCCGGGCTGGTGCGGCGCCCTTTCACGGGATCATCCTCGGGAAGCGCGTCCAACCCCTCGGGCAACTCGATCTGCCCGTCTACTTCGGGACTAACTCCAACTTCCGAAAGGAAACCCTCACGTTCGAGGTGGTCGGGTTCCGAGGAACCTACCACGCAGTGCTAGAGAGACCATGCTACGCCAAGTTCATGACCGTCCCCAACTACACCTACCTCAAGCTCAAGATGTCGGGCCCCAACGGGGTCATCACCGTCGTATCTGGGAACCTACACGCGTACGAATGCGACGTGGAGTGCGTGGAGCACGCTGAGGCCCTCACCGAATCCGAGGCCCTCATCGCCGACCTGGAGTGCCTCTCCAAGGAGGTGCCAGATGCGAAGCGCCACGCCGGCAACTTCGAGCCAGCAGAGGCGGTTAAGTCCGTCCCTCTCGACCCCAACAACGACGCCTCCAAGCAAGTCCGGATCGGCTCCGAGCTCGACCCCAAATAGGAAGCAGTGCTCGTCGACTTGCTCCGCGTGAACGCCGAGGTTTTTGCGTGGAGTCCCTCGGACATGCCTGGCATACCGAGGGATGTGTCGAGCACTCGCTTGATATCCGAGCTGGAGCCCAATCCGTGAAGCAGCCTCTGCGCCGATTCGACGAAGAAAAGCGCAGAGCCATAGGCGAGGAGATCCACAAGCTGATGGCTGCAGGGTTCATCAAAGAGGTATTCCATCCCGAATGGCTAGGCAACCCTGTGCTTGTGAAAAAGAAAGGTGGGAAATGGAGGATGTGTGTAGACTACACTAGTCTAAACAAAGCATGTCCGAAGGTTCCCTACCCTCTGCCTCGCATCGATCAAATCGTGGATTCCACTGCTGGGTGTGAAACCCTGTCATTCCTTGATGCCTACTCAGGGTATCACCAAATCAGGATGAAAGAGTCTGACCAGCTCGCGACCTCTTTCATCACACCCTTTGGCATGTACTGCTATATTACTATGCCATTCGGCTTAAGGAATGCAGGTGTGACATACCAAAGGTGCATGAACCACGTATTCGGAGAGCACATTGGCCGAACGGTCGAGGCTTACGTCGATGACATCGTAGTCAAGACGAGGAAAGCCTCTGACCTCCTCTTTGACCTTGAAGCGACATTCAAGTGTCTCAAGGCAAAAGGCGTAAAACTCAATCCTGAGAAGTGTGTCTTCGGAGTTGAAAGTCGCCTAGAGGGGGGGGTGAATAGGGCAAAACTGAATTTTACAAAGTTAATCACAACTACAAGTCGGGTTAGCGTTAGAAATATAATCGAGTCCACGAGAGAGGATGCAAAACAAATCGCAAGCAAATAAAGAGTGTGACACGCGGATTTGTTTTACCGAGGTTCGGTTCTCGCAAACCTACTCCCCGTTGAGGAGGCCACAAAGGCCGGGTCTTTTTCAACCCCTTCCCTCTCTCAAACGGTCCCTCGGACCGAGTGAGCTTTCTCTTCTCAAATCAACCGGGAACAAAACTTCTTCACAAGGACCACCACACAATTGGTGTCTCTTGCCTCAGTTACAAGTGAGTATTGATCTCAAGAAAGAATGAGAAAAAGAAGCAATCCAAGCGCAAGAGCTCAAAAGAACACAACAAATCTCTCTCACTTAACACTAAAGCTTTTGTGGAATTGGGAGAGGATTTGATCACTTGGGTGTGTCTTGTATTGAATGCCTAGCTCTTGTAAGTAGTTGGGAGGTGGAAAACTTGGATGACTTGAATGTGGGGTGGTTGGGGGTATTTATAACCCCAACCACCAAACTAGTCGTTTGGTGGAGGCTGCTGTCGCATGGCGCACCGGACAGTCCGGTGCGCCACCGAACACTGTCCGGTACGCCAGCCACGTCACCAGGCCGTTGGGTTCCGACCGTTGGAGCTTTGACGTGTGGGCCCGCCTGGCTGTCCGGTGGTGCACCGGACAAGTCCAGTAGACTGTCCGGTGTGCCACCCGCGCGTGCTCTGCTCCTCTGCGCGCGATGGCGCGCATTTAATGTGTTGCAGACGATCGTTGGCGCGAAGTAGCCGTTGCTCCGCTGGCTCACCGGACAGTCCGGTGTGCACCGGACATGTCCGGTGAATTATAGCGGAGTGGAAATCCGAAGCTGGCGAGTTCAGAGTCGCTCTCCTCTTGGAGCACCGGACACTGTCCCGTGTGCACCGGACATGTCCGGTGAATTATAGCGAAGCGCCTCTGAAAATTCCCGAAGGTGAAGAGTTTGGCTTGGAGTTCCCTGGTGCACCGGACACTGTCCGGTGGCACACCGGACAGTCCGGTGCGCCAGACCAGGGCAGCCTTCGGTTATCCCTTTGCTCTCTTTGTTGAACCCAATTCTTGGTCTTTTATTGGCTAAGTGTGAACCTTTGACACCTGTGTAACTTATACACTAGAGCAAACTAGTTAGTCCAATTATTTGTGTTGGGCAATTCAACCACCAAAATCAATTAGGAAAATAGGTGTAAGCCTAATTCCCTTTCAATCCCGCCCTTTTTGGTGATTGATGCCAACACAAATTAAAGCAAGTATAGAAGTACATAATTGAACTAGTTTGCATAATGTAAGTGCAAAGGTTGCTTGGAATTGAGCCAATATAAATACTTATAAGGTATGCATGGATTGTTTCTTCATTTTTAACATTTTGGACCACGCTTGCACCATATGTTTTGTTTTTGCAAATTCTTTTGTAAAACCTTTTCAAAGTTCTTTTGCAAATAGTCGAAGGTAAATAATAAGAGTTTGCGAAGCATTTTTCAAGATTTGAAATTTGCTCCCCCTGTTTCAAATGCTTTTCCTTTGACTAAACAAAAACTCCCCCTTGATAAATTCCTCCTCTTAGTGTTCAAGAGGGTTTTAGGATATCATTTTGAAAATACTAACTTCTTCCCCTTTTGAACTCAATAAGATACCAATTTGAAAATTACCAATTGAAAATCTCTTTTTTAAAAAAATAGGTGGTGGTGCGGTCCTTTTGCTTTGGGCTCATGCTTTCTCCCCCTTTGGCATAAATCGCCAAAAACGGAATTATTAGAGCCCTTTTTGTTACTCTCTCCCCCTTTGGTAAAAGATATAAGAGAAGATTATACCAAAGTTGGAGAGTTGCTCGGAGCGACAACGAAGGATGAGTTACGGAGTGGAAGCCTTTGTCTTCGCCGAAGACTCCAATTCCCTTTCAATACACCTATGACTTGGTTTGAAATTTACTTGAAAACACATTAGTCATAGCATGTATAAAAGAGACATGATCAAAGGTATATGAATGTACTATGTGTGCAAAACAACAAAAGAAGTTCCTAGAATCAATAATATTTAGCTCATGCCTAAGTTTGTTAAAGGTTTGTTCATCAAGTGGCTTGGTAAAGATATCGGCTAATTGATATTTAGTATTAATGTATGAAATCTCGATATCTCCCTTTTGTTGGTGATCCCTTAAAAAGTGATACCGAATGGCTATGTGTTTAGTGCGGCTATGCTCAACGGGATTATCCGCCATGCGAATTGCACTCTCATTATCACATAGAAGAGGAACTTTGGTTAATTTGTAACCATAGTCCCTAAGGGTTTGCCTCATCCAAAGTAGTTGCGCGCAACAATGGCCTGCGGCAATGTACTCGGCTTCAGCGATAGAAAGAGCTACAGAATTTTGCTTCTTTGAAGCCCAAGACACCAAGGACCTTCCCAAGAACTGGCAAGTCCCCGATGTGCTCTTTCTATTAATTTTACACCCCGCCCAATCGGCATCAGAATAACTAATCAAATCAAAAGTGGATCCCCTAGGATACCAAAGCCCAAACTTAGGAGTATAAACCAAATATCTCAAGATTCGTTTTACGGCCGTAAGGTGAGCTTCCTTAGGGTCGGCTTGAAATCTTGCACACATGCATACGGAAAGCATAATATCCGGTCGAGATGCACATAAATAGAGTAGAGAGCCTATCATCGACCGGTGTACCTTTTGATCCACGGACTTACCTTCCGTGTCGAGGTCGAGATGCCCATTTGTTCCCATGGGTGTCTTGATGGGTTTGGCGTCCTTCATTCCAAACTTGTTTAGAATGTCTTGAGTATACTTCGTTTGGCTAATGAAGGTGCCCTCTTGGAGTTGCTTTACTTGAAATCCTAAGAAATACTTCAACTCCCCCATCATAGACATCTCGATTTTTTTGTGTCATGATCCTACTAAACTCTTCACATGTAGACTCGTTAGTAGACCCAAATATTATATAATCAACATAAATTTGGCATACAAACAAGTCATTTTCAAGTGTTTTGGTAAAGAGCGTAGGATCGGCCTTTCCAACTCTGAATCCATTAGTGATAAGAAAATCTCTTAGGCATTCATACCATGCTCTTCCGGCTTGCTTGAGCCCATAAAGCGCCTTAGAGAGTTTATAAACATGGTTAGGGTACTCACTATCTTCAAAGCCGGGAGGTTGCTCAACATAGACCTCTTCCTTGATTGGTCCATTGAGGAAGGCACTCTTCATGTCCATTTGATAAAGCTTGAAGCCATGGTAAGTAGCATAGGCCAATAATATACAAATTGACTCAAGCCTAGCTACGGGTGCATAGGTTTCACCGAAAGCCAAACCTTCGACTTGGGAGTATCCCTTGGCCACAAGTCGAGCTTTGTTCCTTGTCACCACACCATGCTCGTCTTGCTTGTTGCAGAAAACCCACATGGTTCCTACAACATTTTGGTTAGGACGTGGAACTAAATGTCATACCTCATTCCTCGTGAAGTTGTTGAGCTCCTCTTGCATCGCCACCACCCAATCCGAATCTTGAAGTGCTTCCTCTACCTTGTGTGGCTCAATAGAGGAAACAAAAGAGTAATGTTCACAAAAATGTGCAACACGATATCTAGTGGTTACCCCCTTATGAATCTCGCTGAGGATGGTGTCGACGGGGTGATCTCGTTGGATTGCTTGGTGGACTCTTGGGTGTGGCGGCCTTGGTTCTTCACCCTCCTTGTCTTGATCATTTGCATCTCCCCCTTGATCATTGTCGTCATCTTGAGGTGGCTCATTTGCTTGATCTTCTCCTTCATCAACTTGAGCCTCATCCTCATTTTGGGTTGGTGGAGATGCTTGCGTGAAGGGGGATGGTTGATCTTGTGTATTTGAAGGCTCTTCGGATTCTTTAGGACACACATCCCCAATAGACATGTTCCTTAGCGCAATGCACAGAGCCTCTTCATCACCTATCTCATCAAGATCAACTTGCTCTACTTGAGAGCCGTTAGTCTCATCAAACACAACGTCACAAGAAACTTCAACTTGTCCAGAGGACTTGTTAAAGACTCTATATGCCCTTGTGTTTGAGTCATATCCTAGTAAAAAGCCTTCTACAGTCTTAGGAGCAAATTTAGATTTTCTACCTCTTTTAACAAGAATAAAGCATTTGCTACCAAAGACTCTAAAATATGAAATATTGGGCTTTTTACCGGTTAGAAGTTCGTATGATGTCTTCTTGAGGATTCGGTGTAGATACAATCGGTTGATGGCGTAGCAAGCGGTGTTGACCGCCTCGGCCCAAAACCGATCCGAAGTCTTGTACTCATCAAGCATGGTTCTTGCCATGTCCAATAGAGTTCTATTCTTCCTCTCCACTACACCATTTTGTTGTGGGGTGTAGGGAGAAGAGAACTCATGCTTGATGCCCTCCTCCTCAAGGAAGCCTTCAATTTGAGAGTTCTTGAACTCCGTCCCGTTATCGCTTCTAATCTTTTTTATTCTTAAGCCGAACTCATTTTGAGCCCGTCTCAAGAACCCCTTTAATGTCTCTTGGGTATGAGATTTTTCCTGCAAAAATAATACCCAAGTGAAACGAGAATAATCATCCACAGTAACTAGACAGTACTTACTCCCGCCGATGCTTATGTAAGCGATCGGGCCGAATAGATCCATGTGTAGGAGCTCCAGTGGTCTGTCGGTCGTCATGATGTTCTTGTTTGGATGGTGAGCACCAACTTGCTTCCCGGCTTGGCATGCGCTACAAACCCTGTCTTTCTCAAAATGAACATTGGTTAATCCTAAAATGTGCTCTCCCTTTAGAAGCTTATGAAGATTCTTCATCCCAGCATGGGCTAGTCGGCGGTGCCAGAGCCAACCCATGTTAGTCTTAGCAATTAAGCAAGTGTCGAGTTCAGCTCTATCAAAATCTACCAAGTATAGCTGACCCTCTAATACTCCCTTAAATGCTATTGAATCATCACTTCTTCTAAAGACAGTGACACCTATATCAGTAAAAAGACAGTTGTAGCCCATTTGACATAATTGCGAAACGGAAAGCAAATTGTAATCTAAAGAATCTACAAGAAAAACATTTGAAATGGAATGGTCAGGTGATATAGCAATTTTACCCAATCCTTTGACCAAACCTTGATTTCCATCCCCGAATGTGATAGCTCGTTGGGGATCTTGGTTTTTCTCGTAGGAGGAGAACATCTTCTTCTCCCCTGTCATGTGGTTTGTGCACCCGCTGTCGATGATCCAACTTGAGCCCCCGGATGCATAAACCTACAAAACAATTTTAGTTCTTGACTTTAGCTACCCAAATGGTTTTGGGTCCTTTGGCATTAGACACAAGAACTTTGGGTACCCAAACACAAGTTTTTGACCCCTTGTGCTTGCCCCCAACATATTTGGCAACTACCTTGCCGGATTTGTTAGTTAAGACATATGATGCATCAAAGGTTTTAAATGAAATGTCATGATCATTTGATGCATTAGGAGTTCTCTTCTTAGGCAACTTAGCACGGGTTGGTTGCCTAGAACTAGATGTCTCACCCTTATACATAAATGCATGGTTAGGGCCAGAGTGAGACTTCCTAGAATGAGTTCTCCTAATTTTGCTCTCAGGATAACCGGCAGGGTACAAAATGTAACCCTCGTTATCTTGAGGCATGAGAGCCTTGGCCTTAACAAAGTTAGACAATTTCTTAGGAGGGGCATTAAGTTTGACATTGTCCCCCTTTTGGAAGCCAATGCCATCCTTGATGCCAGGGCGTCTCCCTCTATAGAGCATGCTTCTAGCAAATTTAAATTTTTCGTTCTCTAAGTCATGCTCGGCAATTTTAGCATCCAATTTTGCTATATGATCATTTTGTTGTTTAATTAAAGCCATGTGATCATGAATAGCATCAATGTTAACATCTCTACATCTAGTGCAAATAGAGGTATGTTCAACGGTAGATGTAGAGGTTTTGCTAGATTTTAATTCTACAACCTTAGCATGCAATATATCATTTTTACTCTTAAGGTCGGAAATGGAAGCATTGCAAACATCATGTTCTTTAGCCTTAGCAAGCAATTTTTCATTCTCAATCCTAAGGCTAGCAAGAGAAATGTTTAATTCTTCAATCTTAGTAAGCAAATCGTCGTTATCATTTCTAAGATTGGGAATTGAAACATCACAAACATTTGAATCAACCTTAGCTAACAAATTAGAGTTCTCATTTCTAAGGTTGTCTATAGTCTCATGACAAGTGCTTAGCTCACTAGATAGTTTCTCACATTTCTCTACTTCTAGAGCATAAGCATTTTTCACCTTAACATGTTTTTTGTTTTCTTTAATAAGGAAGTCCTCTTGGGAGTCCAAGAGATCATCCTTCTCATGGATAGCACTAATCAATTCATTTAATTTTTCTTTTTGTTGCATGTTTAAGTTGGCAAAAAGAGTACATAAATTATCTTCCTCATCACTAGCATTATCATCGCTAGAGGACTCATATCTAGTGGAGGATTTGGATTTAACCTTCTTCTTTTTGTCGTCCTTTGCCATGAGGCACTTGTGGACGACGTTGGGGAAGAGAAGGCCTTTGTTGATGGCGATGTTGGCGGCGTCTTCGTCGTCGGAGGAGTCGGAGGAGCTCTCGTCCGAGTCCCACTCGTGGCATACATGAGCGTCGCCACCCTTCTTGTAGTATTTCTTCTTCTCCTTTCTTCTCCCCTTCTTGTCGTCGCCCCTGTCACTGTCACTAGAAATAGGACATTTTGCTATAAAGTGACCGGGCTTACCACACTTGAAGCAAACCTTCTTGGAGCGGGGCTTGTAATCTTTCCCCCTCCTTTGCTTGAGGATTTGGCGGAAGCTCTTGATGACGAGCGCCATTTCCTCGTTGTCGAGCTTTGAGGCGTCGATTGGTTGTCTACTTGGTGTAGACTCCTCCTTCTTCTCCTCCGTTGCCTTGAATGCAACCGGTTGTGCTTCGGATGTGGAGGGATCATCTAGCTCATTGATTTTCTTTGAGCCCTTGATCATGTACTCAAAGCTCACAAAATTCCCGATTACTTCCTCGGAAGTCATTAGTGTATATCTAGGATTACCACGAATTAATTGAACTTGAGTAGGGTTAAGGAAAATAAGCGATCTAAGAATAACCTTAACCATCTCGTGGTCATCCCATTTTTTGCTCCCGAGGTTGCGCACTTGGTTTACCAAGGTTTTGAGCCGGTTGTACATATCTTGTGGCTCTTCCCCTTTGCGAAGCCGGAAGCGACCGAGCTCCCCCTCGATCGTCTCCCTCTTGGTGATCTTGGTTAGCTCATCTCCTTCGTGCGTGGTCTTGAGCACGTCCCAAACTTCCTTGGCGCTCTTTAATCCTTGCACCTTGTTATACTCCTCTCGACATAGAGAGGCGAGGAGTATAGTTGTGGCTTGGGAGTTGAAGTGCTCGATTTGGGCCACCTCGTCCTCATCATAAACCTCATCCCCTACGGATGGTACCTGTGCTCCAAACTCAACAACATTCCATATACTTTTGTGGAGTGATGTTAGGTGAAATTTCATCAAATCACTCCACCTAGCATAATCTTCACCGTCAAAGGTTGGCGGTTTGCCTAATGGAATGGAAAGTAATGGAGTATGTCTAGAAGTGCGAGGATAGTGTAAGGGTATCTTACTAAACTTCTTGCGCTCATGGCGCTTAGAAGTTACGGAGGGCGCGTCGGAGCCGGAGGTGGAAGGTGATGAAGTATCGGTCTCGTAGTAGACCACCTTCCTCATCTTCTTTTTCTTGTCGCCACTCCGATGCGACTTGTGGGAGGAGGCTTTCTTCTCCTTCCCTTTCCCCTTTTTGCGGGACTCTTCCGATGAAGCCTTCCCATGGCTTGTAGTGGGCTTGTCGCCGGTCTCCATCTCCTTCTTGGCGTGTTCTCCCAACATCACTTCGAGCGGTTAGGCTCTAATGAAGCACCAGGCTCCGATACCAATTGAAAGTCGCCTAGAGGGGGGTGAATAGGGCGAAACTGAAATTTACAAAGTTAATCACAACTACAAGCCGAGTTAGCGTTAGAAATATAACCGAGTCCGCAAGAGAGGATGCAAAACAAATCGCAAGTGAATAAAGAGTGTGAGACGCGGATTTGTTTTACCGAGGTTCGCTTCTCGCAAACCTACTCCTCGTTGAGGAAGCCACAAAGGCCGGGTCTTTTTCAACCCCTTCCCTCTCTCAAACGGTCCCTCGGACCGAGTGAGCTTTCTCTTCTCAAATCAATCGGGAACAAAACTTCCCCGCAAGGACCACCACACAATTGGTGTCTCTTGCCTCGGTTACAAGTGAGTATTGATCTCAAGAAAGAATGAGAAAAAGAAGCAATCCAAGCGCAAGAGCTCAAAAGAACACATCAAATCTCTCTCACTTAACACTAAAGCTTTTGTGGAATTGGGAGAGGATTTGATCACTTGGGTGTGTCTTGTATTGAATGCCTAGCTCTTGTAAGTAGCTGGAAGGTGGAAAACTTGGATGACTTGAATGTGGGGTGGTTGGGGGTATTTATAACCCCAACCACCAAACTAGTCGTTTGGTGGAGGCTGCTGTCGCATGGCGCACCGGACAGTCCGGTGCGCCACCGGACACTGTCCGGTGCGCCAGCCACGTCACCAGGCCGTTGGGTTCCAACCGTTGGAGCTCTGACGTGTGGGCCCGCCTGGCTGTCCGGTGGTGCACCGGACAAGTCCTGTAGACTGTCCGGTGTACCACCCGCGCGTGCTCTGCTCCTCTGCGCGTGATGGCGCGCATTTAATGCGTTGCAGACGACCGTTGGCGTGAAGTAGTCGTTGCTCCGCTGGCTCACCGGACAGTCCGGTGTGCACCGGACATGTCCGGTGAATTATAGCGGAGTGGAAATCCGAAGCTGGCGAGTTCAGAGTCGCTCTCCTCTTGGAGCACCGGACACTGTCTGGTGAATTATAGCGAAGCGCCTCTGAAAATTCCCGAAGGTGAAGAGTTTGTCTTGGTGTTCCCTGGTGCACCGGACACTGTCCGGTGGTGCACCGGACAGTCCGGTGCGCCAGACCAGGGCAGCCTTCGGTTATCGCTTTGCTCTCTTTGTTGAACCCAATTCTTGGTCTTTTTATTGGCTAAGTGTGAACCTTTGGCACCTGTATAACTTATACACTAGAGCAAACTAGTTAGTCCAATTATTTGTGTTGGGCAATTCAACCACCAAAATCAATTAGGAAAATAGGTGTAAGCCTAATTCCCTTTCAGGAGTCCCCCGAGGCATGCTTGTGGGGTTCATCGTCTCCGAGCGGGGCATCGAGGCCAACCCGGAGAAAATCGCGGCCATCACCAACATGGGGCCTATCAAGGACTTGAAAGGATTACAGAGGGTCCTAGGATGCCTTGCGGCTCCGAGCCGCTTCATCTCGCGCCTCGGCGAAAGAGGCCTACCCCTGTACCGCCTCTTAAGGAAGATCGAGCTTTACTTGGACCCCCGAGGCCGAGGAAGCCCTCGGGAACTTAAAGGCGCTCCTTACAAGCGCGCCCATCTTGATGCCCCCCCGCTGCCGGAGAAGCCCTCTTGATCTACGTAGTCGCAACCACTCAGGTGGTCAGCGCCGCAATCGTAGTCGAGAGACGAGAAGAAGGGCATGCATTGCCCGTCCAGAGGCCGGTCTACTTCATCAGTGAAGTATTGTCCGAGACCAAAATCCGCTACCCGCAAATTCAGAAGCTACTGTACACGGTAATTCTGACGCTGCGAAAGTTGTGACACTACTTCGAGTCTCATCCGGTGACTGTGGTGTCATCCTTCCCCCTGGGGGAGATCATCCAATGCCGAGAGGCCTCGGGTAGGATTGCAAAGTGGGCAGTGGAGATCATGGGCGAGACAATCTCGTTCGCCCCTCAGAAGGCCATCAAGTCCCAAGTCTTGGCGGACTTTGTGGCTGAATGGGTCGACACCCAGCTTCCAGCAGCTCCGATCCAACCGGAACTCTGGACCATGTTTTTCGACGGGTCGCTAATGGAAACAGGAGCGGGCGTGGGCCTGCTCTTCATCTCACCCCTCGGGAAGCACCTCCGCTACGTGCTACGCCTCCATTTCCCGGCGTCAAACAACGTGGCCGAGTACGAGGCTCTGGTTAACGGGTTGCGCATCGCCATCGAGCTAGGGGTTCGGCGCCTCGACGCTCATGGCGACTCGTAGCTTGTCATCGACCGAGTCATGAAGAACTCCCATTGTCGCGACCCGAAGATGGAAGCCTACTGCGACGAGGTTCGGCGCCTGGAAGACAAGTTCTACGAGCTCGAGCTCAACCACGTTGCTCGATGATACAACGAGACTGCGGACGAGCTGGCTAAAATAGCCTCGGGGCGGACAACGGTTCCCCCGGACGTCTTCTCCCGAGACCTACATCAACCCTCCGTCAAGACCGACGACACGCCCGAGCCCGGGGAAGCCTCGACCCAGCCTGAGGCACCCTTGGCTCAGCCCGAGGCACTCTCGGCCCCCGAGGGTGAGGCACTGCGCGTCGAGGAAGAGCGGAATGGGGTCACGCCTAATCGGAACTGGCAGACCCCGTACCTGCAATATCTCCACCGAGGAGAGCTACCCCTCGACAGAGCTGAAGCTCGGCGACTGGCGTGGCGCGCCATGTCGTTCGTCTTGCTGGGTGACAAAAAGGAGCTCTACCACCGTAGCCCCTCAGGCATCCTCCAGCGATGCATATCCATCGCCGAAGGTCAGGAGCTATTACAAGAAATACACTCGGGGGCTTGCGGTCATCATGCAGCGCCTCGAGCCCTCGTTGGAAACGCCTTTCGACAAGGTTTCTACTGGCCAACCGCGGTGGCCGACGCCACTAGGATTGTATGCACCTGCCAAGGATGTCAATTCTACGCAAGGCAGACACACCTGCCCGCTCAGGCCCTGCAAACAATACCCATCACCTGGCCGTTTGTTGTGTGGGGTCTGGACCTCATCGGTCCCTTGCAGAAGGCACCCAGGGGCTACACGCACCTGCTAGTCGCTATCGACAAATTCTCCAAGTGGATTGAGGTCCGACCCCTAACCAGCATCAGGTCCGAGCAGGCGGTGGCGTTCTTCACCAACATCATCCATCACTTTGGGGTCCCGAACTCCATCATCACCGACAACGGCACCCAGTTCACTGGCAAGAAGTTCCTGGACTTCTGCGAGGACCACCACATCCGGGTGGACTGGGCCGCCGTAGCTCACCCCATGACGAATGGGCAGGTAGAGCGTGCCAACGACATGATTCTGCAGGGACTTAAGTCGAGAATCTACAACGACCTCAACAAGTTTGGCAAGCGATGGATGAAGGAACTCCCCTCGGTGGTCTGGAGTCTGAGGACGACGCCAAGCCGAGCCACGGGCTTCACAGCGTTTTTTCTAGTCTATGGGGTCGAGGCTATCTTGCCCACAGACTTAGAATACGGCTCCCCGAGGACAAGAGCGTACGACGACCAAAGCAACCAGGCCAGCCGAGAAGACTCACTGGACCAGCTGGAAGAGGCTCGGGACATGGCCTTACTACACTCGGCACGGTATCAGCAGTCTCTGCGACGCTACCACGCCCGAGGGGTTCGGTCCCGAGACCTCCAGGTGGGGGACTTAGTGCTTCGGCTACGACAAGACGCCCGAGGGTGCCACAAGCTCACACCTCCCTGGGAAGGGTCGTTCATCATCGCCAAGATTTTGAAGCCTAGAACATACAAGTTGGCCAACGGTCAAGGCGAGGTCTACAACAACGCTTGGAACATCCGACAGCTACGTCGCTTTTACCCTTAAGATGTTTTCAAGTCGTTCATATACCTCGTTCTCTTTACATACACAAATAAAGTCTAACCATCAAGGAAGGGTCAGCCTTGCCTCGGCAAAGCCCGACCCTCCCTCGGGGGCTAGAAGGGGGGAACCCCCTCTGCGTCAAAATTTTCCTCGGAAAAAGTCTTTCTGCCAGAACATCTTTTGCGCTTTTCGACTACTTCAATAGTGGGATCCTGAAAACGACGGAGTACACGTAAGCGGCAAGGCCGACCGAGCCGAGGGACTCCTACGCCTCCGGGATACGGATACCTCACTCATCACCTTTTGCGATAAGTAACTCACGCTCGGATAAGCGATTCCGCTGACCGAACAAGTCTTAACGCTCGAAAACTTTTCTGCCGAAACGATTTTTCGTGCCTTCTCGACTATATCGATAATAGAATCCTGCGAACGAGTAAGAGTACATGTAAGCGGCGAGGCCGACCGAGCCGAGGGACTCCTACGCCTCTGGGATACGGATACCTCACTCATCACCTCCCGTGATAAGTAACTCTCGCTCGGATAAACGATTCTGCTACCGACAAACAAGTCTTGATACTCGAAACAAGAGGAAAAGAAACACAGCTTTACAACGCGACAACGATATGTTTGGGCCCCAGCGGCCACAAAAAACATATGCGTACTACAGGCAAACTGTTCCTGCAAGTTCAGACACCAGTAGGGGGAGCAGCAGCACCCTCGGCATCGACCCCACCTTCGGCGGAATCCGACCCGGCCTCGGACAACGACACGGTCGGAGGATCTCCACCTCGAAGGAAGATGTCAGCACCGCGTCTGGGCCATCGCCGCTAGGGTCTCCTCTAGGAACCCGGCCCGAGCAGACGACTTGACCGATCGCTCCGTAGCCTCAACCAGCTGTCCCCCGAGGACATCAGCCCGGCTCATGGCTTCGGCAGCCCGACTCCAGGGTTGGTCCCGCCAGTGGACGACCTGGCTAGGTTTCAGCCGCCGCTGCTACACCTCCTCGGCCTGGGAAGTCACCTGCTCCCGGGCCGACGAAGTTTCTTCTCAAGCCAACTCCGCCTCTGTTCATGCTGACACTGCTGCCTCCGGCTCCGGCTCATCGCAGAGCAGCCGAGGTTTCCTTAACTTAGCAAGAGAAGCCTTGAGTGGCAAGGCCGACCGAGCCGAGGGACTCCTACGCCTCCGGGATACGGATACCTCACTCGTCACCTTCCACAGAGGGCAACTCACACTTGGTTAAGCGGTCCAGCTAGCCGACAGGCGAGTCCTGGTGCTCGAAATGAGGAAGAAACACGATATTGCACTCAAATACCAAGATGTTCAGGCCCCGACAGCCACAATGAACAGACACCGGCACTCAAGATGCCATTACAAACGGAACCCCGGTTCCACTCCCGCGGGTATGAACAACCTCCACATCGGAGAGCCTGCGGGACGACAAACTCCGGGTGGCTCGCCGCCGACCACTGCAGCAGCGACAACGACCTCCGCTCCGGGTGGCCAAACAGCAGCAGCGATGACCTCAGGGCAGACACTGTTGCAACAAGGCCCTCGCCCGCGTCCCCACTCGAGGGGCGAGGACAAGCAATCAAAGCCAAAGAGCCGGAGGCCCGGAGCGCAGATGGCGCCGACGATCTCGTCGGCGGAGAAGCCTTCTCCGGCGGCCACCACCTCAGCACCGACGACGACAGCCACCTGCCCACCGGCAGATCCCCACTCAAGTCCTCCCGGACGGGCGGGCACCGACCTCCACGCAGAGGCGTCGTGCCGGAGCAAGGGCAGGACAACCCAAGAACACGAACGCCGCCCTAGCGGCTTGCGACGTCTTGGGCGGTCCCCGGGTGCGCGCGGCGCAACAGCTACCCGTACGGCGAGCAGATAGCCACACTCCGCCCAGCGGTGGGAGGTGGCACCGGAAGCTATGCCAGAGCCAGCTGAGCCAGCAAACCAGGCATGCTGGAGCTGACGACGCTTGCGGCCAATCGGCCCCGCGTTGTCGAAGTCCGCCCCCTCCGCTAGGCCGGTGAGCGCCCTCTCCCCTGAATGCTAAAGGAGGAGGTGGCCTGTCGGCCCGTACGGGAGGTAGAGCTCCGGCTCAGCTCGCCCTCCGCCCCAGCAAGGATGATGAAGATCCTTGAAGCTGAGGGCGGGGCGGAGGCCGCAGCCTGGCTTGCTTCTCCCCACCATCGAACTGATGGTCACCGTCTTGGGTGACCATTGGTGAGGGGATGCAGCCGGGCTGCCTGATGAAAATCCTTGAAGCCGAGCGATGGCTGAAAGGTGCCAACCTCCACGAGGTTGCGCTCCTCCCACAACGAGACGAAGGCAACGCGGGCGCTCCCCATCCAGGGGCTCGGAAGGCGGAAGGACACAATGCATGAGGAGAGTGCGAAGGCATGGCTACCACTCGGGGGGTCGATCCCTTTTTAAAGGCGACTCTCCCCGCTCGCGTCCTCAGGCGTCGCAGACTAAGTCTTCACCAACGCACTCCAGGGTCCTCCCCCTACGACACGGGGGTTGGGTCCCACACGACATGCAAGCTGGCCTGGGACAGAAGAAGCCAAACCGCCGCGCGCGGAGCGTGTAACCGCCCAGCGGTTACAAGCACTCCTCCATCTTCACCTAAACCAGCGGGTGAAAGGGCGGACCGCCATGCAGACGCCATGCAACTGCACCATGGGGATGCACCCTTTTGACTTCGATGCATCCAGCATGAAGGCCCAGACCCACACATCATGTAACCGGCGCGTCGGTTACTACGTGCGAAAAACTCCACCGCCACTTGCGCCAGTACCGCGCCTTCTCGACTGCGGAACTGGTGCCGCGACTCGAGGCAACCCTGCGCTCAGCCCAACAGTACCAACCAAGCGCATCGGTCACGGGTCAGTCAGCCGTGGGAGAAGGCGCGACGATCGATATGGCCAGAAGTGGACCGGCAGTAATGACGGCGGCAGGCGGGCGGAAGCAGCAGTCAAATCGTCCGCAGGCTCACGTCCCCTCCCGGAGCAGCAGGGGAGCTCTCTCCCACGGTGTGAAGACGACGCGCCCGTGTTCCGTCCCTCGAACGGCTCGCGCACGCACAACGGCTGCCCCACGGACCACCCGTCCCATCGCATTAACTCCACGGCAGGGCAGGCGACACCTTTAGCAGGCGAAGCGGGCGACGCTTCACCTCCGCCATGATGACCGCGTCAAAAAAGGTGCGCCACTTCGTTCAATTTTGTATCCTTTTCCTCTTCCCCTTTCTCTCTCTTGCTACAGGGACCGGGAAAGGGGATACTACGAAAGGGATCCTTCTCTGCGAAGGAAGCGGGCCCCGAGCCCTCCTACTGATCAGAGGTTCGAAGGCTGGCCCCTCGGAAGGGTTCGACAGCCGCCTCAGAGCACTCGGGCTCCGCGCCCACTACTGGTCAGAGGTTCGAAGGCTGGCCCCTCGAAAGGGTTCGACAGCCGCCTCAGGCCACTCGGGCTCCGCGCCCACTACTGATCAGGGGTTCGAAGGCTGGCCCCCGAAGGGTTCGATAGTCGCCTCAGAACACGCAGAGCGAGGGATGACTCTGGGTACGTCCAATACATGGCCGAGGCTCGGGCTACGCTCTCGAGGTACCCTAGGACATTTCCGAGACCAGCAGGAGCGATTCTGTAACGGAATCCCATCAGAGGGAGGTATCGAGCCCGCGGACCCTGTCAAACGGGACCGGGTCCGGCAAATCACCTGCAGGTACTTTTGGAGCGCGCCTCTGGGCCACTAGCCGACCCTTATCGAACGGGGCACGGGCGTCCACTCGGATCACCCGTTAGCAACTCACTGGAGACACCATGTTCGACGCCCTCCGAGGGCAACATGGCGCTTTCCCCTCCTCCTCCTTGCGGAAAGGCGACGAAGGGGCGTATGATAAAAGCCAAGTCAGCCCTTGACCGTCCTCTCGCTCTATGCAGAGGCTCGGGGGCTGTTCTCGCAAAACCCGGCTCCGGCCAAACCGTTGATAGCGTCAACATACCAGCCCGAGAACTCGGAACCTGACCATGCACCCGGGCTACGATCAGATCGCATGAGGGAACAACCAGACCGGCCGAGGCATCACGCAAGGCACTAAGACCTCGGAGGAGTCAAACCACTCCTCCGAGGCCTCGGGGGCTACACCCGGCGGGTGCGTTCGCGCGCACCCACCGGAACAGAATGTAACCGAGAAAGGCCGGTCCCCTTGCAAAAAAGTGCGATAAATCCTCCAAGCGAGTACCGACACTCCCTTTGAGGCTCGGGAGCTACTGTCGGGGACCATAATTAGGGGTACCCCCAAGACTCCTAAACTCGGCTGGTAACCACCATCAGCATAAGCTGCAAAGGCCTAGTGGGCGCAATACAGGTCAAAGCTCCGTCCACTCCAGGGGCACGATCTCGCCTCGCCCGAGCCCAGCCTCGGGCAGAAACAATGGACCCAGGTGGATTCACGCCTCGCCCGAGGGCCTCCTCAAGCAACGGGCGCACCTTCGACTCGCCCGAGGCCCAGCTCGGGCAGGCTTCGCGGAGAAGCAACCTTGGCCAGATCGCCTCGCCAACCGACCGTATCGCAGGAGCATTCAATGCAAGGATCGCCTGACACCTTATCCTGACGCGCGTTCCTCAGTCGACAGGGTCGAAGTGACTGCAGTCACTTCACCCCTCCACTGACTGACCAGACAGGAAAACAGCGCCGACTGCCCTGCTCCGACTGCTGTGCCATCCGCCAAGGTGAGGCAGACAGTAGCCGAGTCCAGCCTCAGGCGCCATAGGAAGCTCCGCCTCGCCCGACCCCGGGGCTCGGCCCCCGCCTCGAACTCGGAAGACGGTCTCCGCCTCGCCCGACCCCAGGGCTCGGACTCAGCCTCGACCTCGGAAGACGGTCTCCGCCTCGCCTGACCCCAGGGCTCGGACTCAACCTCGACCTCGGAGGAGTCACCACCTCACCCGGCCTTGGGCTCGAACCGACCACGCTACAGGGGGTACATCATTACCCTACCCCTAGCTAGCTCAGGCTACGGGGAACAAGACCGGCGTCCCATCTGGCTCGCCCCGGTAAACATGTAATGATGGCACCCCGCGTGCTCCATGACGACAGCGGTTCTCAGCCCCCTACGGAAGTAAGGAGACGTCAGCAAGGACCCGACAGCCCCAACAACTGTGCTTCTACAGGGCTCGAGCGCTCCTCCGACGGCCACGACATCACATGAACAGGGCACCAACACCTCTCCGACAGCCACGTCGGCATGTACATAGGGCTCTGGCTCCTCTCTGCTAGACACGTTAGCACATTGCTACACCCCCCATTGTACACCTGGGCCTTCTCCTTACATCTATAAAAGGAAGGTCCAGGGCCCTCGTACGAGAAGGTGGCCGCGTGGGAGGACGGGCTGACGGACAGTCTCTCTCTCCCTCTCCCTCGCGAACGCTTGTAACCCCCTACTGCAAGCGCATCCGCCCTGGGCGCAGGACAACACGAGCCGCGATTCCCTTTTTTGTTCCCCCTCGTGTTCCGTCTCGCGCCGACCCATCTGGGCTGGGACACGCAGCGACAATTTACTCGTCGGTCCAGGGACCCCGGGGTCGAAGCGCCGACAATACCACATCAATGTAATATAACATTTAGACTGATCATTCTATTATATTTTTAGTGTGAACTATCCTGATACTATAAACAATTATATATTTAGAAATTTTAGCGCTTCTATGTGTATATATGTACACATACATGTTTGAAACTACACAATTCTATATCTTTTATAAACATATCAAGCAACACCTTGCGCGGAGGGCGAGCAATTTACTAGTTATATATATCCGTACAGACTAATGTTGCAGATGACTAGCACTAATTGTAAATTTTGCAGGTCGCTTATACACCTAATCAACATTGTCATTGAAAATAATCAGTACAGCCTCATACAAGTACATATTAAATTGCATGATCAAATATGTATTTTTTTATACTTGTCTTTACGTGAACTGAATTAATTATATGGATGCTCATATGTTTTTTTATTTCTAAATATACAAACAATTTATGAGGAACTACACACAACCATTTCCAAACTTCTGACTGTACTATGCACTTCTTCCTTTGGTAAGTTTGGAAATAATTTTTAATTTTCCACAAAATTTATGATTGCATTCTCCTTTTACATAAACTACTAAGGTTATCTTCAGCAACGTACTCTAAATTCCATCATATAAAGAAATATTCTCTGTCCTTTACAGTTCTCTCTAAAAGATTTCATCCTTTATATGTTCACCGTCTCCAGCAACGTTCTCTAATTTTTATCCTCTATAGCATACCGACTATAAAAATAGATTGTATTATCTTACCAAACAACAAGTAAATAATATTTGTACTGCTGTTTTTGCTTGCTTTGTAGTGGATCCGTATTGCCTTTGCTTGGTTCTAGGTGGTTTCACACCCCTACTAGCAGTGCACAACACCAGTCCTACGCTGGATAGAGGAGCCTCCACGGATAGCGGACACTTTGCTGCTCCTCTACTTTCGAGACTTTGCTGCTCCTCTACTTTCGAGTTCCATTTAGCGTTTGCTGCTAGACACAAAAGAAGTTTACAAATGCTATATTTCGAATTCAGAACCATGTACAGGTTGTTGCTGGAGCTAGCCTAACATAATAACATTCCTACTGCAATAGTCGTTCTACAGACCAGTTGAGTTTTGGTTGGAAAAAGATATATTGTGTCAGAAACAAAATTCTTACTTCCACCTATATTACGTTGTTCGCAAAACGTGTTTATATTAGTAGTCCAATATTCTTATTTATCGTGACCATGAAACCGCTTGCATGTATATTAAAGCTAGCATATCTCCAGAAACTGGACCGCGTATCCAGCAACCAAAGATTATTATTCAGCACCGGCAGATCGCCAACAGTTCGTGTGCACCGTTTTTTTTCGTGGTGAAAACCTGGACCCAGGCTATCAGAACCTCGGGGTGATGCAAGGCGCATCATGCATGTGCCGTGATTCCCCGATGAGCAACGACGCAGGCGGGCAGGCATCTCAAACAGTACAGCGCGTCGCGCTCAGCTGCACCACGGCACATGTACAGGGGCGAGCGACACAACCTTTGCTTGCCTACTTCCTTACTTCTGCTACCGGCGGGCGGGGACCTGCTAGTCGTGTCAACAAGCACTGTTTGTGCTGTGTGTGTTGTAATCCCGTCCGCTCACGGGCCGGTGAGTGCATCAAAACCGGTGGTCGCTGTCGCCCGGCCGGACCCAGAAGCGACTACTACTACTAGTCTACTACGGCCGGTTAATTTCTTCTACGGCGACGATGCGACGTATAACCGCTGCCGGACTTTAACCCATGCATACGGATCAGGTTAGGCGCAGCTGCAGAACAACGGGGAAACGGAATTTGGCAAGGCCCGACCAATGGAGCCCCGTCGCTCACGCTCGCAGTCACAGTACGACAGGACAAGGCCGGGCCGTGACTGAGTCACGCACGGCCAAGAAAACGAGCTCAGCCACTACCGGAAAGGGGCCCTGCTGGCCTGCTTCCAGAAGCGCGCGTGGCACCTCGTCGAACAAAAAGGCGCGGTAGTTTATTTATGGTATAGCCGTATAGTGTGTGGAACCGTGGATGCACGGCTGAGGACGCATCTAGGCTAATGGGTGCCAAAGGTGGCACACATTACCGCGGTAATGGCGTGTTAGTGGCGCCTTTTTTTTTCTTCTGAGCTTTTCTGCTGCCCCCTTTTCCGCCTTTTTCTGAGAAGAAAACGTTGGGGGGTGCCGTGCCTCGCTGTTCTTTTTACTTTTTTTTTTTTGCCCCTTTTGCAGTTGCGGTAGAATCTCCTGGAGGAGAAATGGTGCGGCACCGCATGTGATGGAGATGTTCACGTACCCTTACCTTCTTTGTTCAACACAGTTACGCAGAGCACTCGGAATGTCTGAAACAGATAGATTGCGAGGCGGATAGACAACGCAGTGCAGAATATAATGTGAGTATATAAGAAGTACGTACACTACGCGGATATTTTGTTTGTCTAGGGGAAAAAAGAGGGAGAGAGAAGACATTTCGTTTCGTGGGGATTTCGGAGATGGACTACATACTGCTGCTCATCACGCGTGCATGCATGATACATCCCAGTCGCGATTGAAATCAACCGATGATGGCGTGTAGACTTCACTACATGACAAAGACAAGGGCAGCACGACAGGAAAACAGTTTGAACTGTGATGTAGTAGATTTTGTAACTCCATCGTGTCCAATTATTCAGGTGTTATTACGCATGCACAGTAGATTTTGAAATGTGATGTTATTACGGCTTATCGGGTTCAGGCCTTCAGCGACAGCCCGGATTCGCAACGAGGCGATAAGAACGGACCAGAGCTCTCTCTCTCTCTCTCTCGCTATCAAGCACCAGCATCAAGCACCCCCGTCCGTGTCTCCCTGACTCCCTCCCTCTAGAATTTTACAGTATTCTACTCGCTGCCTGCGTTCCAAAACCTTTCGTCTTTTCCCCCGCCGTCTACAAAGACTTCACACTCGCAGCCGCAGGCTGCTCCGGCAGACTCCTACACCGGGAAGACTTCTCCTCTCCTCTCTCCTCTCTCCTCTCTCCCTTCCACTCGCGCTCTCCTGGATACCGCGCGCGGCGACGAGATGGCGATAGATCACGCGACCCCTCTCGGGCTGAAGCGGAGAGGCGCCATGGTAACTGATTCCTCCTCGCGCTCTTGCGCCGCTCTGTTTCGTGGTTCTTGGTCGGTTCCGGTGGCGACGTTGGACTGAAAACGTGTACGCGTGCAGGGCGGAGGCGGCGAGTGCGACGACGGCAGTGATACCCGGCGGTGGCCGCCGTGGCTGAGGCCGCTGCTGTCCGCGAGCTTCTTCGTCCAATGCAGGGTCCACGCCGACGCGCACAAGAGCGAGTGCAACATGTACTGCCTCGACTGCATGGGCGGCGCGCTCTGCGCGCTCTGCCTCGCCGCGCGCCACCGCGACCACCACTCCATCCAGGTCAGTGGAGAGCCTAGCGCTGTGCGCAGACTGGTGCAGTTCGGCAGTTCAGGCGGCTGCGTTCTCGTTCCCCAGTGCCTCTGCCTCCAGCACATTTCATTCCCCTCCGTCGCCTTCTCCATCCGTCTCTCTCTTTGCGTGTTCGTGTTTCGTTTTTGTTTCTCTCTTCATGACAACCAACTGACTAGCTCATGGGCATGCGCTGCCGTCACGGGCTGTCCGTTCTTCCATCAGATACGGAGGTCGTCGTACCACGACGTGATCCGGGTGTCGGAGATACAGAAGGTGCTGGACATCGCCGGCGTGCAGACGTACATCATCAACAGCGCGCGCGTGGTGTTCCTCAACGAGCGGCCGCAGCCCCGCCCGGGCAAGGGCGTCACCAACACCTGCGAGGTCTGCGAGCGCAGCCTCCTCGACTGCTTCCGCTTCTGCTCCCTTGGGTGCAAGGTACGTACGACGAGCTCTGTCGCATTGCGCGTTTCTATACGCGTCGTTGTCAACGTCCCCTTCTCTTCTTGTTTTGTTGGTACGCGCGCGCGCAGATAGTGGGCACGGCCCGTGGCTACCGTCCTGGGAAGAAGAAGCACGGCGGCGGCGGCGGTAACAAGAAGAGGGCGTCGCCGGCGCCGGCGCTTAAGGACGTGCGGTCTGACTCGGAGGACTCGTGCACCAGCACCAGCGGCGCCAGCAGCGACAAGAGCAGCGTCGTGCAGAGCTCCCCTCCGCCGCCGACCTCTGCCAGCCACCGCCCCCCCGGGAACAAGCGCCGGAAGGGCATCCCGCACCGGTCGCCCTTGGGCAGCCTCATCGTCGAGCTCTAGGACTCTTCGTCAGCGCCAAGGCAAGGCAACGCACTCTGTATACATGACATAGCCCCCCGAAGAGAAGGGAATAACAAACAGTAAGCCTCTGGACGTGGAGGGCGAAGGGCGACAGCGGTAAGCCGTAAGATCGGACAATCCTTAGTTTTGCTTCTTCTCAGGTTTTGTTTTGCTTTTACAGTTACTAGCAGTGGTACCATCAGTAAGATAACCGCGACTAAGTTTTGCAGCCTTGTACATTGTAATATTATTACTATAGACCATGACTCTCCGATGCTTAGATGTATATAGTAATAGTATCAGAACGTGGGGGTAGCAGTCGATCGGCAGCGAGGTGTTCGTCGTATGTGCATCATAAGCTGTATGTAATAAAAATAAGAAACGCTGCTCCAGATCCTACTGTTGCTCGCTGCCCCCCCCCCCCTCACAGCATTGGCTGCTGCTATTGCTATTGATATTGCGGGACAAGATCGGTTTTGATCGAGTGGCACAGTCATTCAGTGCGGTGCTCGTGTCCGGTGCCCCCGCCTAGCAGCACAGCTTCTGACATCCTGTGGTGACTGACTGACCCAACCCAACCCCCCTCTCCTCTCCCAGATGCCGCCGCGGCATTGCCCCTGCGTGGCCGCTGGTACGAGCGGGCAGCCTATGGTGGACACTCCAACGGCACGTCCAATGCGGTTCGGCCACGGCCAGAGCGCGCGCACATGCGCCGGGGTCGCGACATGCCGGCGCGTCTGGCCCCCCCCCCCCCCCCCCCCCCCCCCCCCCCCCCCCGCCCTGCGGCCGCGCGCCAGAGGATGGGAATCGGGATCGGCGGCCGGGGGAGGCACGTGTGTGGCCGCCCCGCGCGCGGTCGGTGTCCTCTGGATGCACCCATGGGTCACGCGGTCACGCCACGCGGCGCTGGGCGGCCCCGGCTCCGTCCACCCGGCGTGGACTGGACGCCGAGCTGAGCCGTGCCGTGCGACGGCGCCTAACTTGCTTGACCCGCCCAGTCGTCCCCAGACCAGAAGCAGCCGTGCCCGCGGTCGACGTCGACTTATCGGCGCATATCCAGTGGTGTAACATCAGCAAAACGCACGCCCAGATTTTTACCTTCCCCGCAGCAAAAACTGAGTTCCCATTCCCACCGGCGGCTCCGGCGAAAGCTTCTGCTGCTGCTTCGACAGCGCTCTGCCCCATCTCGGAAGATGCTCGGCGTCCGCGTCTCCACCACCACCACCGGCGCTGCTGTTCACTCGCATCGCTCTGCAGCCCGCACGGACCGAGTCGGCGTCTGCCTTCAACGGCAGTCCGTAAACGTGCAGGCTCATCAGTGTCAGTGGGCTGCCTACATGGGAGCCAGGCAAGGCATGGACAGAGTTTCGTGCGCGCGCCGGCACCATTATTCCTGCACAGGACCAGGTGAAGGCCGTGAACCGCCGCCTCACCGCCTCCACCAGCACGCCACCGCCATGACATGTTTGACGTTGCCGTCCACCCACTGCACTATCCACCCCACCCCCATGCTATGCTCCTCTATGCTGCCGTCGTCGTCCACCATTCCGGGCCCGCGAGCTCTGGCCGATCGGTCGCCGCCGTGACGTAGACCGGCCGGGTAGACCGACCTCGCTCGCGCGCCTTTCCGTGTGCTTCCACTCCCACCTCGTGGCCCATGACCACTCGTGAAGTCAGTCTGTCAGTCGCGACGCGTCGTGCAAGCGGGGGTGGATCGATCGGTTGCTTGCTTTGCTTCACATTGATCGGACGGCCGATCATTCGTTGGAGGCTTGGAGGAGAGTGTGCTGTGACTAGACTATGCATTGCACCCCGCTCTGTCCATTACTCCACTACAGGAAAACGACCAGTTTCCGACGGCCTACACTGTTTCCGACGGTTCTTAGGGTACCGTCGGAAATAGCCTTATTTCCGACGGCCTTCGGCCAGCCGTCGGAAATAAGTCTATTTCCGACGGCCCACCACCTTGGCCGTCGGAAATAATTCAATTTCCCTAACGTCGTCCGTTACCCCGCGCACGGACGCACACAACGCACACACGCCCGCACAGCCGCGCGCCCACACACCCACCGCGCCGCCGCCGCCCGTCCGCCGCCGTCGCCCGCACAGCGCGCCCACGTCCCTCGTCGACGTCCGCGCCGCCGCCCGCACACCCACGTCCGCGCCGCCGCCCGCGTCCGCGCCGCCGCCCGCGTCCGCGCTGCCGCCCGCGTCCGTGCCGCCGCCCGCACAGCGCGCCGCCGCCGCCCCGGAGGCTCGCCGGAGACGCCAGAGACGCCACACGAGCCCCGACAGCGCCTCGAAGGTGGTGCAGCGGCCGAGGGCGCCGTCGGCAAGCGTCAGCCCGCGGACGCGCTCCAGCCGGTCCGGGTCGAAGCAGAAGGAGCGGTACTGCAGCTCCTGCGCGCCGTAGAGCGCCGCCGTGTCGGAGACGTCGGGGATCTCGGCGAACTCGTGGTGCGGGAAGGTGTGCACCGGCGGGTCGCCAGAGCCGCGCACCGCCGCCCGGGGGGCTCGCCAGACCCTTGGACAGCGCCGCCCGTGGCCGCCGCCGCCCGGGGGGCTCGCGCGCCAGAGCCGCCGCCGCCGCCCCTGGCCAGAGCGCCGCGGTGGACGCCGCGGCCTCCCCGCCCCTGGCCAGCGCCGCCCGTGGCCGCCGGGACCTCCCCGCCTTGGCCGCCGCGTTACCCGAGGCCGCAGCCGTCCCCAAGCCCGAGGCCGTCGTCGAGTCTTGTCACGTGAGCGCGCGCACGTGGCCGTTCGCACGGGCCCGAACGTGGCCGCACGTGAGCGCGCGCACGCAGCTTCACACCGGTCGCCAGTCGTCACTCCTGTGGGCAATTCAGGTAATTTTTAACTTTATTAATGTCATGTTGTAGTATAATGTGATGCTGTAGTATAATTTGATGTGATGTTGTAGTATAATGCGATACTATACTAAAATAGGTTTAAACTTATGCGTCACCCGTTTCGGTCCAACACATTGCTTAATAAAGTAGTGTGTTGTACCGAAATTGTCCCTTTTTGGACAGCCTTAGAGTGAACGACATATCAAATATGATTTATGATTAGTCAATGAGTTTGAGCGAGATTTCGACAGCATAACCCTCTTGTTCTCCGTTGCACCATTACGGGCGTGCAATGGAGAACAACAGGGTTATGCTGCCGAAATTTCGTTCAAACTCATTGACTTATCATAAATCTGTGATATGTCGTTCACCCTTAGGTGGGTTTAGGACCTATCCTTTCCTATAATTGTAGGACCACCGGCTCATAATATATCTAGAAATTAATGAACTTGTCTTGATCTTTAATTAGTCGAACGATGGGTGATAGTCGTCGCTGGATGTATGAAGGCTGGCGAAAAAATGATCCTTCGCTTGAGTGGATACAGAAAACCGAAGATTTTATCAATCGTGTTTTTTCTTCGTCAAGAAATGGTCGAGTGTGGTGCCCATGCAGTGTTTGCAAAAATTATCAACGTCAAACCAAGAAAGAGATGTCTGGTCATCTTTGCAAAAATGGCTACGTGCCAAATTATGAAGTTTGGGTGCATCATGGTGAGGAGCTTCCCCGTGGATATGCTCCAGAAGGTCAAGACGATTTTGACCCGGATTTAGACCGAATGGAGGAGATGGTTCAGGATTTAAGAGAGGATCCCGATTTAGTGTTTCCAGATAATCCTGAGGATCCTCAACCGCCGGAAGTTAAAAAATTCTTTGAACTTCTCAAGGCAGCAGAAGAGCCGTTGCACGAACACACGAGAGTAACCATTCTTGCTTTTGTGACGCGACTTATGGCTATCAAGTCTAAGTTCGCATTCTCCATCAACTGCTTAAATGAACTTTTGAATTTGATTAGCGACGTATTACCACCAGATCACAAAATGCCCAAAGACGTGTATCAGTCAAGAAAGTTACTCTCTGGCTTAGGTATGGAGTATCAAAAAATTGATGTTTGTCCAGATAACTGTATGCTTTTCTGGAAGGAAAATGAAAAATTAGACAAATGTTTGAGATGCAGCAAATCAAGGTTCGTTGAGGTCGTAAATGAAGATGGAGATAAATTGACAACAGAAGTAGCAAAGAAGCAACTTCGTTACATGCCTCTCACGCCTCGTGTAAAACGGTTGTTTCTCTCAAAAAACACCGCTAAGCAGATGAGATGGCACAAAGAACGTGACCGCGAGAACCCTCAAGTTATGATGCACCCATCTGATAGTGATGCGTGGAAGGCGCTTGATGATTTTGATTCGGATTTTGCTAGTGAAGCTAGAAATATTCGAATCGGGTTGGCGACGGACGGGTTCTCACCTTTCAATATGACCGCATCGCCGTATTCTTGTTGGCCTGTATTTGCAGTTCCATACAATCTTCCACCTCACCTTTGCATGAAATACGATTACATGTTTCTGTGTCTAATCATTCCTGGACCAGAACACCCTGGAAAACATCTCAATGTAATGTTGGAACCTTTAGTCGATGAGTTGAAAAAATTGTGGGAAGGAGTCGAAGCTTACGATTGCTACAAGAAAGAGAGATTCAATCTTCGAGTTGCGTACTTGTGGTCGATTCATGATTTCATGGCCTACGGTATTTTTGCTGGATGGAGTTGTCATGGAAAGTTGACATGTCCAATATGTGGTAAGGATACAGATTGTTTTCGTCTTGAGTTTGGTGGGAAGATCTGTTACTTTGATTGCCACAGATGTTTCTTGCCTCTCGATCACCCGTTCAGATTTGAGGCAAATCAATTTCGAAAAGACACCATTGTTACCAAAGGCCCACCGAAGCGTTTGAGTGGCGCAGAGATTCATGCTGCGCTCGATAATTTGAAACCAGACGGTACTGGTTACCTGGGATTTGGAATAGAACATAATTGGACACATAAATGTTCTTTGTGGGAACTCCCTTATACGGAGGCCTTGATTCTGATGCACAACATTGATGTCATGCACCAAGAGCGGAATGTTGCTGAAAGCATTATTAGTACATGTATGGATTTTCCCGATAAAACCAAAGATAATATAAAGGCCAGAAAAGATTTACAGAAAATTTGTAACCGACCAAGCCTAGTCTTGCTTCAGAGTGGTGCTAAGCCACGTGCGTCATTTTGTCTAAAATCTAAGCAAAAGAAAGAGGTGATGGTGTGGTTGAAAAACTTAAAATTTCCAGATGGGTATGCCGCGGGATTCAGAAGGTCCGTGAATTTGAGGACAGGAAAAATGAATGGATTGAAGAGTCATGATTATCACATTATTATGGAAAGATTACTTCCTGTAATGTTTCGGGGTTACTTGAATAATGATGTGTGGACGGCGTTAGCTGAGTTAAGCTACTTCTATAGACAACTTTGTGCTAAAGAAATTAAAAAAGATGTGATGGAGAAATTAGAGAAGGAGATTCCGGTCCTTATTTGCAAATTGGAAAAAATATTTCCCCCTGGATTCTTCAATCCGATGCAACATCTACTTGTACACCTTCCATATGAAGCTAAGATTGGGGGTCCTGTGCAGTATAGATGGATGTATCACATAGAAAGGGCACTTAAGAAGCTTAGTGCAATGGTTGGCAACAAGGGAAGAGTTGAAGGGTGTATTGCTGAAGAATTTAAATATAAAGAGATATCAGCCTTCACGAGTGTATACTTTGCAGAAGAACACAATGTAAATGCACCTACATTAAGGTATAATGTTGATCAAGCTGGTCCATGCAGTAAACTCAAAATTTTGTCATTCGAGGGAAAGACAGTTGGAGCATCAACTGAATATCACATTGGACGTGAAGAAAAGTTGGATGCATTACTCTACATGTATGAAAACATGGAAGAGATGACTCCATACTTCAAGTAAGCATAGATCTTCAAAATTGAAGAGCAACATGTGCTCATTACTCCTCGTAACTCTTTTATTTACTTTTTTTCAACAGAGAGTACGAACGACAGAATAAGGGTAAACTGTCGACGAGGCTGTATGAAATCATGCTTCGCGAAGGAAAAGAAGGCACTCCCAATTTCATTAATTGGTTTCGAGTTCATGTAAATATCACATCCGTTTTCTTATGTGTTCATATAGTTTATCTTTTTAATAGTTCCTCCTATTGATCTATATTCGTAACTGACAGTGCGAAAAAACTTCCAACGTTGACGAGGACTTACGTCAGATGTCACGTGCACTTGTCAAAGTCAGAAGCTATGGTCGTTATGATGTCAAGGGATATCGTTTTCGTTCAACCAAATTTGAATGTACTCGACCGTTAGCTGCGACAACAAATACTGGTGTGGTATGTTGGTCTTTTGATGAGCAAGGAAGGGAGATGAATTATTATGGAACTATCAAAGATATATTGGAATTCGACTTCGCTGGGGGAAAAAATCTGAAAGTTATGTTCTTCAAATGTGATTGGATCGATCCTAAACATGGGATACGAAAAAACCAATTTGGTATGGTAGAAGTCAAACACGAGCGTATAATGACTCGTGGTTGTAGTAAATTTGTTCTTGGTTTTCAAGTGGACCAAGTGTATTATATGTCATATCCCTGTATCGATCTTAAAGACTGGTGGGTAGTGTACAACGTAAATCCCCGTGAAAGATTATATTTAAAGGGTGATACAAGTTATCGACAAAATGAGGTGGAAGCTGATGTTGAAGAAATTTATCAAGAAATTGAAGTTCCACCCGTTTTTAATATAGAAACAACAATGGAGCCAGATTCAGTAGCGGGCGATCTTAATGATGTAATAGTTCCTCCAAAAAGGAAACGAAAGTCGAAGAAGAAAAAGACGCCCGAGAGAAAGTCGACGCGCTTGAGGAGACAACAAATTAATCCTGATTTCGAATATGATTAAGAAGTAAATATTTATTTTGATGAATTAAAATTTAATTTATTGTTATACTATGTTGTTATCTCTTTATTGTTATACTAATATAATTTTCAATATGCAGGATGGCGGCTCGAAAGTTGAAGAATTTTGTGAAGGGCATGACGAAGGGCTCTTCTTCTTCTTCAGGAAGAAGCAAAGCACAGGAGTGTTTGTTCCAGGGTACCGAGTCGCTCTCGAGCAACAGACGACAGGCTTTGATGGAACATCTTCCACCTGATATGCATGGACAGGTGTGATTACTCTAAATTATTATTTTATTTCAATATAGTAATGTTTATATGAATCTAATGATTAAAGTGTTTCATGTGCAGGATGTTAACGAGACTCGAGAGGAGGAGGCAAGGGGTGAGGATGCGGCCGATTACGATGCGGCCGATGCAGACTATGAGCAGGAAGATGATGCTGGAGGTGGAGGTGGAGATGGGTGGTCTTCCGGTGGTGGTCAGTTTGAGGGTGGATGGTCAGCAGGCGGATGGGACTCATGGCCTAGCAGTGATGCTGGAGCTTCTAGTGGTGGAGGGTCTTCTCGGGCACGGAAGTCGAGGAAAACACATTGGGTGCCTCCTCCTAAAGTTCCTGCTCGTGAGGAGGATAAGATTTTGATCGTACCGTGTGGCGACGAGTGAGTTGATTCTAATGTTAAATATTTGTTCATGCATTATATGAAATTTGTTAATGCTTCTTTTGTACAATGTGGTTGCAGGTCTTGGATTGATGCATCTTTTCAAGGTCAAGGACGTCGCACACAGGTGAATAAAGTTTTGGGAAGTATATGCAAATATCTCTGGCCTGGTGTAGTGATGGAGAAAGGCGTTGAGGTGCCTTGTATGTCTTGGGATCAGTACGGGCTCGCGTTCAATGCGGAACATAGGAATGCCCAAGGTGCTGTGTGGCATGAGTTCTGGGTATGTTCTCTAGCCCAACTTGAATTGATTCAACTATACAATGTGCTAAAAATCTTGTTTCTTGTTTTTTTCAGAAACGTTACAAGTTGCCTGAAGATGGAAGTATGAACGATCGTGCACGGATCGTTTTTAACAAGAGCGCGACTACCTTGGTTAGGGATCAGATGTATTATGCTCGGATCCAGGTCACTTCTGATTACATATTAAGGCAGGAAGGACGTCGGCCACGTTCCAAAAGTGAGGCATCAAACAAATACTTAACCGAAGAAGAATATCTTGAGGTAAATTGTTTTTATCCTAATTCATGTCCAAGTGTTAGTACTAACAATACATTGGATCGAAATAAAGTTTTCAGACTCGGTGCCATGGATGGCATCAAATGAGGCTGGTTGGCGGGCTGTATGCAAATATTGGGCAACAGATGGATTTAAAGGTGTTTCAATGAGAAACAGCTCAAATCGTGGGCATGATGTTCACCACAGATATGGTGGTGATGGCCACGTTCGTTTGGCAAAGCGCATGGTAAGTGTAATTTATGGTCGTGCATATCATGAATCTTCTATGTGTTTATGTTATTTTCTCTTGCCTGTAGGAAGCTAGTTCTGGTGTTACGCCGAGTGATGTTCAGGTTTACCTTAGAGGTCACAGGGGGTCGGATCCTACAAATCCAGAACAGTTGTGTTCTCAGTCAGCTGCTGAGCGTGTGGTGAGACTTTCGCAACTAGTTACAATGCACTTCTATTCTAAGAGTCGAGAAAAATATAACTGCATTGTTTATTATTTGTCAGGCCTCATATGGTGCTTCCATGATGTCGGAGCATGGGCAAGACTATGATTGGATGAATCAGCCTATCGATCCTCAGGTTGTGTATGCTAGTGGAGGCGGAAAACCTCATGGACGGTGAGTTTGCTATTATTAATTCGTCGATTTGATCTTTTCTAACATGATGTGTTGCGTGTTTAACTTCTTTCTATTTTTTCTAGTTACCCCATGTTTGGTAGTGTTATCGACTCGACTCAGGTGAGGCCTGAAAGGTCTCGTCCATCGAGGTCGTCTAGCCGTGGTCCTCGCTCTAGTACCCAAGGAAACGCCGAGCTGATCCGGATGCAGGAAGCTTTGAGGCGGCAGGAGGAGTATAACAAGCAACAACAAGAGTACTGGGCTGCTCAATTTGCACGACAACAGGAGATGATGCAGGTAATTAGATCCTCGTGAGCCTCTACTATAATTGGAGCACATATTTTCTAATATATCCTCGTAACATAGCTTTCAATTTCTTTCAGCAAATAGCACTAGGGCAACGTCCAGATTTTTCAGCGATGACTATGCCACCTCCTCCACCTATCCCGCAGTTTGTACCGACTCCACAATTTAGTTGGGCCACACCTGCACCTCAGGTTATATTACTTGACTTTTTCTTTTGACGTTGCATAACAAGAATTTAACTACTAACATTTTTTTGAATGTTGTAGGTCCCTCCAGGAAACTTGCTAACTCCGGGAAATGAGGACTCTGAAGATGCGGTCGCTTCTTTTGTGGACGGTCTTCTAAACAGTGGAGGAGCTAGCGGATCAAATCAACCACATCCATTTGATCAACCTCCTCCATTTTGAGTAGCCTGTCTGCTTGTGTTTTTCTCGTACTATGGACTTGTGAACTTGTGGTATTGGGAACTTGTGTTATTGTGAACTTCTGAACATGTGAACTTGTGAACTTGTGAACATTGTGAATTTGTGCTTTAACTTGTGAACTTGTGCTTTAACTTGTGAACTTGTGTTATTGTGTGTTTCATGTGGTATTGTATGTGATTCTGGATGAAAACTGGATATTGTGTACAGATTGAATCTGTGTGATTGTTTGTAAAACAAAAAGCAGACAAATTCTGTTTCTCTGTTTTTTAATTATTTCCGACGGCCGCTTATTTCCGACGGCCCCGTCGGAACTAAGCTGTGACGGCGTCAGGCGCCGGCGGCCGGCCGTCTGCGGGGCCCACCTCGCTTTATTTCCGACGGCGCTACCCTGGCCGTCGGAAATAAGTTTACTTCCGACGGCCCCGTCGGAAACGCTGACACTTCCGACTGGGTATCCCCTACGGCATTACTTCCGACGGGACCCGTCTTAAGCCGTCGGAAGTAACTATTTCCGACGGTTCAGAACTTATTTCCGACGGTTTAGGCCGTCGGAAACTGGTCATTTTCCTGTAGTGCTCCTCCATTCCATTCCCATGCTTGCTTTGGATAGCGAAAGCGACCGGGATTCAGTGTACTTGCGCACCGCGTACGTCGCGAGACAACGGGAGGACCGGAGGAGTTCATGGTAGCACCATCACGTCACGTGAGAGATGATCGGAGTCGAGGATCACAAATTCCAAATGCTGAGATCACGGCTGGTCGGCTGCGGTATACCACGTCATGTGGATATATGTATAGGACATGAATAATATGTACTCCACGCGCGCTGTCTAATCTCTAGTGGGGGCCTGGGGGTAGGTTGCTTGCTTGATCATCAGCAGGTACGTACATTCGAAAACGACGATGGCATACTTTATTCGCGGGATAATATACATCTCCGTACAATAATATGGTGTATACCGACGAACGAAACGGATCGTTCGCAACAAATTTGGTCGGAGTTGTAGATTTCTTGAGGACCATTGAACGCCTTCCACGAGGGAAGAATACCGGAAGAGAATGACCTGAGTATGGAACATTGCACACGGTCCTGTCCAATGGAGAACGCGGGACAAAAAATCATCGGGACAAAAATTCATCGGGGGTCAAGAAAACCGCATATGACAAAAACCGATCAATAAACTGATGGTGCAATTTGTTTGAGTAAGGAGGAGAGGGTAATCAAGCGTTCTGAACCGTTGTTTTTGATGATGTGTTAAGTCTGGATACAATTTGTTTGGACATTTAGTGAAAGTTGAGTATATGAATAATTTGGCTGGGTGGATTTTACAAAATTTAAACTGACGGATTATATAGTTGTATATATGGAGGAGAATTATGTAGCTCTTTACAGTAATATGATATATGATATTAAGACACTCTTTGGTGAGATAATTGGATTTTTGCCACTCACAATATTGTCTTCTTGTTATAATTATCACTGTGTCTATGAATTGTGGGTGTAGCTGGGTCTATGAAATGTGGGTCCGATGGCAATTTTATAAACTTGTTTCTTGTTGATGGCAAATATCAGAGTCTCTCCTCTTTGGTAGGGCTCTTGATCAATATCTCCAGCTCTAGTTCACGTGAGAAAACAACTTCTTCCTTTTTTTAGGAGGATGCCCTAAAGAAGCATCTCATTTGGTTGAAAGTGTAGGTCCTCCAATTTTCACGAGGGAAGAGGGGACAAAATAGAGCTGAAGAAACCTCTTTTGGGGGCTCCTACCTCCACTTGGTGTCGGTGTTAGAGACGACTCATTCCTATTTTTAGGGAGAAATCGGTCAAGGAGCCCACTATTTGGTAGAGGAGCCCGCTGTTTTTGGAAGATTTATTTTTTTTTGGGGAAAAAACTGTTGGGAGAGCATTTGAAGGCGCCCTATCAAGGGAACCCTGCACTTGCTTTTACCTCCACTTGTGGGCTCTCAAAGATCGACGCCCATTAAAAAACACAGATAATGGATGCCAGAGATTTTGTATAGCAAGTTTAGCAACCGCATATCCTTCAAAAAAGTTTAGCAACCGCATCACGGTGCGTCCGTCAAGGTCACGATATAACATTCCATGCAGGACGCTGCTGCATCACATCTGTCCCTAATGTTAAAAAAATCTGGATATGTTCTTACGATATGTTAGTCTTTTAGTGCTTGTTCGGTTAGCTCTCAATCCTTATAGATTGAGCGGGATTGGATGTGTTTTAATTTCAAATAAGTTAATTTTTTTCTTAATTTTTTCCCATCTCTTTAATCAATATGTATTGGAAATTGTCAAGTAGAGACGGGTTCTCTACAGCTTCTCGCGCCCAATCTGCTGACGGGAGGGAAGGGTGCGGATCTGGTGATCCATGGTAACGTAGTTCTCAACACGTTATCAGCACGCTCTACCTCGACATTGCTACGGATCCAATCGGCACCGACTCTCCATCAAGCTGGCAGGTCCTCCGGCCTAGCCGAACTGTCCTACGCGACAGGCTTCAATTTTCCTCTACGCAATCGAGTGGGGCATATGACGGTATGAATTTTCTAGTTAATCTGTTGTTTGGGGAAAGAGAAGGTGGTCGATTGCTTGCCCTCCAACTGTCCTCAAACGGCGCTGGTAGATGAGTGTCGTGCATAAACGACTCGCTCTGAGGCGGCAGAGACGACCTTTGCCAAGCAGTCTACCATGGCGGTTGTAGGCCAGAGTTTTGCCGTCATCAGCTGTCACGACGGCGATGACCGGGATGCACCTGAACACGACAATGGTGCAGAGGCCAGGTTGTGGATCATCGAAGCCTGCAGCTCCAGTGACTTCACAGCCTCACCCGTTGTGACGGAGTTTCATCCTTCGCTCCCTGTGCTCGAGTGGGCCAGCCATCTCGGATCGAGAGCGGGTCATGCGGCATACGTTGCGGCAAGGTATTAGTTTATCCTTGAGAACGATCAATCGCTGCATGTTTGACCGGATTGATCGGACCGCGCACCCACGCATGAGGTGCAGTGCTAAGGCTGTCCGCAGTCACAAACTCTATTAGAGATGGCAATGGGTAAAAACCCGCTGGGTATTACTTGCCCAAACCCATACCCGTGAAGAAAAAATACACCCACTAAAAAACCCATACCCATGACGGGTATAAAATTTTGCCCAAACCCATACCCATGCGGGTTTCGGGTACCCAACGGGTTTCCCATACTCACTAACATCAACATAAAAAATAATTCATCATGTGAATGACAATCAATACATTAATAAGCTAGCATAAAAGGACCAAGTGATAACTAATTTTAGCCTAAAATTTGTTACATGAAGTTTATTTTAATTAGAACATATTCAATTAATAATATTATGAGACATATTTATAAGGAATGTTGATTTTAAGGCGGGTTTTAAAAACCCATGGGTTTGCGGGTATGGGTAGTGGAAGAGCAAACCCATGCCCACGTACCCGTTGGGTTTCCATTTGAACCCATTAGTAAACCCGTGGGTAGAAAAATTGACCCAAACCCATACCCTAATAGAGCAAAAACCCACCGGGTTTCGGGTAGCGGGTACCCATTGACATCTCTAAACTCTATGCAATACTCTACACAGTTGGAGTCAAGCTTGCAGTAGGAAAAGCGGTGCAGCGGAAAGCGCTAAAGGCTACAGTAAAATAGGACGGCCAAGGAAAACGCTAAGGATAGAGTGCGTACATCTTTACTCTATGTCCACGCGGCAGCACATGCGGCAGCCCACGTGATGAGGTAGTTGTGTGTGGGAATAGATAATAATTGTAAAAAATTAATATAATATATGGTAGTAGGTATAGAGTTGAGATATAGAGTAAATATGACTGCGGAAGATTGTAAGATAGAGTAGAGAATCTCGCTGACCAGGATAGAATATTCTTTTTAGAGTAAAAATTTAGAGTTGTATTAGTGCGGTTAGCCTAAGCACCTCCACCATGCATGGCTGCATGCAGCACGTGCTGCTAGCCATACACGGGTCGATCAAAGACTGTACCATGCATGCGAAGCTCCTTTACACGCACAAATTACGGTTCAAATTGTTGGGTGATTAAACACGACACAATATATATATAAGTTTCTGTTGAATTTATATAAATTTATATGCATACTACATATTATTTGTTCTATATTTCCCGTTGCAAATAACAAAAAGACTAAACATGTTGCAGTTTCTAGCGTAATTAATTATTTCTGGCAGTAAATAATTAGTACAAAATACACGTTTAATAATGGGGAAATGCCTTTTGCTCCTTAGGTGGCAATGCTCATGCATTAATTTTGGTATTTAATTTTTCTGTATTAATAATTATTTCTAGCTGCAAATAATTAATAGAAAATAATTAAATTGCATGTGAAGGCTATGTTGCGTATTTTTAAATCGCTCTAAATATTTGTGGTGCGTTGAGTTTCTGATTCACGCCGAGCGATTAAATATTATAGTGGGTACTCGAACATATTGATCAAGCTATGTTATTATCGGCTGAGTTATGGCATTAGCTGAATATTGACTGCGCCGTGGCAACACGACACAATATTTGTGCCGTTCGAACTTGGCTACGTCATGTGATTGCTATATCACGCTCTCGCTTAATCGGATCGCTCCCGTTGAGTCAGACCGCCATCCTCGAGTCACATTTTTCGTGGGCCCTGAAGGCATTGCATGTGTGTCGCAACAATTCAGCCACAATTGCGCTTGTTGCGCACGTTGCGTGGATTTATCGTGTACCCAATTACCGAGCCATAATTGTGCCTGTTGCACTTATTATGAAGGCTTGTTGTGTTGTCCTAGCCCTAATGGCTGCACACGCATTAACGCCGGATACGCTTGAGCTTGTATTCGTATGGATTATGGTGGATTGTTCAAGGTCCTGAAGTCACATTATGTGGAACCTTCGTAAACATTTTTGTTTTCGCTCTATATTTTGTTTGATTGTGTTGTGTGGCATCGTATATTTATATATATCGCCAAGTGGCCATAACAACTATATTAAATCTGGGAAATTAAATCGAAATAAAATGAAACACAGATAAGTTAAATCTCTGTTCTCTCCTCGTGCATAAAGTTTTACCTGAAGTAGCCTGAAGAAATTCAATATTAATGCATGAAAGCCTTTTTGGCACAGAAAACATCACAAATTGGGATTCTATTAGTAAGCAAAAGGCATTACCAAATAATTTAAGACTATAAATCTCAGCATACATTGCTCAACTAGATGTTAGCACATTGCTCTCTTTGTCGCTAAATGACATGAAGCAAACTATGAGATAAAAGGACATGTAATTGCCAGCAACACGAAGTTGCAAGTATACCGAGAGGTTATTCTGATAAATTTTTCACTATGTTGGTGTGAAAACCATAGTGTGTTCCCGTCGAACCATTTTACTCGTTTTATCTAGAACCTCTATGCTTGTGTCGCATACATCTCTCAGAATTGTAAATACTTATTGTCACTAAATTGACTCGGGATAGTCCTTTGACAAGTTTGGTATACATTGTAAGCTAAATGGTAAAGGTCGGTCCTGAATGGACACATACCTGGGGTTTATGTAGCCGAACTACATTGAATTCCACCATTTGGCATGCTTACCATTATCTACCTCCGATCTACTAGCAGTGAGAAGAGTAGACAAATAACTATGAAATCCCACATCACAACAGAACTTGAAGCCAAATTAGACATTAACATGTCCTTGGTCCTCGAAGCCAGAAGAGTCATATGTCTTGACCACTAGCTAGACTACTAGTGATGATAATTTGTGATAGAAATATGAAGATCTTATAGAGACCTGTTGTATCCTCTCTAGTCCTGATGATTTCTTCGTATGAGAGCGGTAATATCTGTTGTTGAAGATGGAACCTAGGCGGATACCAGTATTGTTTCATTCTTGCCAAGCAATTATCATCATTTGCTTCATCAAAAGCTAGTTATATGGTGATTTTTTCCAGATAAAATGAATTCTTGGCCTTGTCTGTTCTATTCCAAAGCTTCTCTTTTTACTGAACAATGAAGAGATCGAAATAATGCTATATAGAACAATTTGGTATATAATATGAGGAGAAATGTTTGCCCTGCTGGCAACACCACAAATAATTAACTATTGTTATAAGTTCTCTCTCAAAATTATTATACCTAAAAAAAGTTGCATAAATCGATACCCAATTTCATAACAGTATGAGTAATTGGGTAAACCATGGACAGTGATAAAAATGAGCTGGACTATACATCTCTGCATATAAAAATCTTTGCTTGGCAGCATTGGCCTGATGCTGTGCACTTCACTACCAATATAAACACACACATTTTTCCTATGTGCTTAAAAGTACAATGCAACCAGTGAATGTCTTTGTGAGCGTTAGACCCTGATGGTCATTTTACTTGTTGATCTGAAGTCAACTAATGGCTCCAAATGACGAATGGTATGCATGAGCCCCTGAAGGACCCTTATGGATAAAATAGTGTTGCGCATATCAGTCTAAATCTTAATGATTTTCTATGCATTTGGTAGTAATAACAATAAGTTTGCAGAATTGTAACCATGAAGCAACTTGTTGTTGCGTGTCTCGCTGGATGTTGAGACTAACCGTTCACGTTGAAGGACAAATATGTAGTATTCATGCCACTACATTAATCTAAGTCCAAAGCTCACTGCATAAAACCTCTATCTGTAATGTGCGTAAGATTTCCCAAATAAATCACCACAATAGCATACATTGCCCACATCTGAATGATTGTGGTTGGGGATTTTATCTGTATGCTTTTAGAACATCTCGGCATTAGAGGGAGGAATGCCCATATAATGTAATGCCTTAATATTCTATTAAACGCACAAAAGCCAAACTGAACTTGTCGTTCGGTGTGTACTCCTGTGTATATGGAGTTTGCCAGAAATCGTCGAGGAGTAACCATATTGGTCTGAATGCTTCTACCTGATGTAGATGTGGATATACCCGGGATTAATATAATATTCCACATTTGACTTATTGGCATTTGATCTATTCTCGGGGACGCCTGCGAATATGATCCGTTGGTCTTAGTCAGAGCATATGTTCTAATTGCATATTCACGTGGTCTGTAAATAACTCTCCTTCGATGAACTCGCCCTGCTGGTGATTTGCCTCACGAAGAGGTTCATCTTGATGATGAAGTTCCTAGCAATGCGCGCAATATCATTGTGCTGGGAATACAGAACAATGAATCTTTCGTTTTGGGAAATGATGGAGATCATTATTAAATATGGGAGACAAATATGTCGACACCTATCTTGCCTCTCTAGATTGCAAAAGGATCCAAAACAAAGTCCTAGGCATGAGTGCTTTAAGCTATCTTATCGGGTCATTGATAAAAGCAATCGAGGTTGAACCAAGAATCGCAAAATAAAAGTCGCGAGCTTGAAGTTCGGACATTTATGGGCACTATTGAAATAATGTGTGGTGAATGCGATGGTTCAAGTGGTCTAGTGAGAGACCCATCCCACATATGTGTTGAATAAACACAGTTCCACTATGTAATATATCTGGCAAATGGCATGAATTATAATATGCAGTTAATAGGATTCTGAAGATCCGTCATGAGATCCTAGGAGGACTCATATCTTTGAATTATAAATATGCAACATATAAATCTCGTACCGAATAATACATTCCTGACGAATGAGCACTCTCATATATAGAGAGAGAATATCTCCTAGATGAGATTATAGTTCCTTGATGGAACCTTTCCAGAAGAAACAATGTCTGTGTTAAACACCAAAGTTTGATGATCCCTATAAAGGGATAAAGACCCATACATACCCGAAAAGGAATAAGATGAGGTACCAAAGGACTTGAAGTTCACCGAATAAGCACATGTGCACTCCATGAGTTTTACTCATGGTAATTTCCACTAGATGTGGAATTACGGTATCCTCTAAAGCCCTGATGGCAGAAACCTATAAGGTTTAGGTGTTACTGGCAAAATATCCCCATCATGCTAGAATGACAGAATATAACGATGTATCTGATCGATGAAAAATCCCTGATGGATTACGATTTTTGATGAACTTTTGTTACACCATCATAGATGTTGCAATGGATGAACGCCTCGAGCGATGTGTCATATTTAGAATATGTACTATTGCAACTATATTATCCCCTAAGTCCTATTGAAGGACATGTTATTTGCTTTGCACAACTATGTATAAATTGTGGTGTAAGATAGAAAATGATAGCACCCCAACCTCATCCATTCTCGTTATTCCAGATGAACAATGAGACATATATCTTGAAGAATATGCTTGAGTTATGAGGGATAACGACTTTGACAGATGTCATCGTCAGGGGGAGCGAATGCTTATATTGATCACAACCGTGAGACAATAAATGTCATATTCTATGCCCTGAAGGCGTGAGCTTGATGATCAATATGTGAACCTTTATGGAACTTTATATCAAATATATAGATCTAGTCGATCAAACACCATTAGTCAAAGTGGCTTATTTATATTGATGCGTGCACTTACCTCGTATATCCTAGAAGTGAGTAGAGGTAAAGTCCCTGAAATAGTCCTTACAAGGATATGCAATCTGTTTGTTAAATCTTTATGTGCATATACTTCTAGAAGAAGATGTTTTGCCTTATTGATATAGTTTTACAAGAATCAGGGGAGCACATTTCTAAAGTTAGCCCTTGTAGAAGATTCGACAGAATCTAGATCCCAAAGGATCGAAATCTGTCCTGATGACAGTTGTTGTACTCTTTTTTCCCTTGGTGAGTTTTCTTGAAGTTTCTCACATGAGGTTTTTAACGAGGCAACAAAGTGCAAATGCAATTTGTATCACAATGCACTCTTTCTCCATATTTTTCCCACTGGGTTTTTCGGAGTTTTAACGAGACATGTGTTGGTCGCGGTATTCGCCCAAGGGGGAGTGTTAAGTAACCCTAGTTAGGGTTATGTGGGCAAATACCTGCTTTGCCCCTGAGGGGTCTTACATCTCTATATAAGGAACCTGTACACCACCTCATAATAGAGAGATCAGAAAGAGGCCAGAGGCCCAACCCTATATCTTGTGTCTCGTGTGTTTCCTCTGTCGTGCTTCTGGGAAGGGAGACGGGTTCTCTACAGCTTCTCGCGCCTAATCTGCTGACGGGAGGGAAGGGTGCGGATCTGGTGATCCGTGGTAACGTAGTTCTTGACAGAAATAACCGAACAAAATCTTATATGGCGATGATCTTGATTTCACTGACTTACCGTTGACGGTCCGGCCCATGTGTGCATCACGCACATTAATTGGGCCTGAGCACAGTTGTGTTGCTTTGTCAAACAAAAGCAAAAGGATAATTTAAGGGCCGCTCTAAATTTCCATCGTCTCTAGCCCGACACAACCGCGTCATGTCATCAATGGCCGATCGAGGTGAGGCTAGACCACCAAACTCTAACCCGTCTAGATAACCCAGAGTGTATTTTGTACGTATTATACGGTGATGCGTTCATGGCCGTGTGCCTCACCAAATCAATGAAGAAACGTCCTGAGAATCTGACATCATCTACTGCCTTAAACTAAGGGGGTGTTTGGTTTTAAAGACTAATTTTTAGTCCCTCCAATTTATTCCACTTTAATCACTAAATTGTCAAATATGGAAACTAAAATAGAGTTATAGTTTCTATATTTTGCAATTTATAGACTAAAGTGGAATAAAATGGAGGGACTAAAAATTAGTCCCTAGTAACCAAACACTACCTAAACATAGTTAGAGTTTACTGCTAATTGTCAGCTGCTAGATGAGGGAATCAAGCTAAAAGTAACTTTAAGACTTTCTCTATATACTTTTTTATTGATAAGTATACGTAGTTTAGCAGAAAAAATCCTACAATAATCTCCTTCCTTAGACAATCTTAAAGGGTCGTTTGTTTCTCTTTATTTTAAGCTTTTTACTAATTCTTGTTGGATCCTCTACGCAAAGGGCAACCCATGTGAAAGTCAAGATACCGGTCAAGTAACTTTGTAGATAGTCATGAACCTTCTCCACACGCAAGTGGTGTTCCGCTTCTAATCTCTCTCGAATGCTCCCAATCATCTCCATTGTTGACCTTCCGGCTCAAACGTCATAGTCCTCATTCTATTTAATATAGTGTGCTCTCACTCCTCGTTAAGGACCAATGAAGTCTATTAGCGAAGTTAATTAAGAGAATGAACTAACTAAAAATATCTATGGGCATTCATGTAAGAAAAAATGAGAAACTAAGGTGTGTTTGTGACTATTCGAGGTTCGAGCTCTAACGTAGAGCTATAGTTTATAATATAAATGTAAATTATTAAAAAATATTTTTAAATATAAATAATAAACAAATTTATTTATCTAAATGTTTTTTAAATGTTCACAATTCTAGCTAGCTCCACAATTTTCTGAAAAATTTTATATCCTGCTCCACTAGTTTTACTTTTTTTTTTGACATGGAATAGTCCGTCTAGCCTAGCCTTATTCGTTTGTCCTAGAATCGTTTCAACTGACCAAAATTTATATAAATTAGAGAAACAATTTGGCTATGTTTTTTTTCGAACCCACTATGTGAAAACCGAAGGGGGCCTAAGAAACTAACATGCGACGAGAGAAGAGATATTCATGAAAGGAAAGAAAAAGTTTTATATAGAAAAACTTATACTCCCTCCATTCCATGATAGCAGACGTAACTACTTTTTTCATCTGTCTCTGGATATAAATATTGTGTATGGATTAAAACCAAGCGATCAGGCTTGCGCTAGCATTTAGGTCCTGTTTGGAACTCCTAGAGCTAATAATTAGCCAGCTAAAAATTATTAGCTAGGTTGAGGCAGCTAGCGAACTAATTGATAGATATGAGGTAGCTAACAATTAGCAGCGGTATTAGCTGAGACTATTTGGAACCTAACAACTAATTTTTAGTAAGTAACTATTAGTTTTAGAGGTTTCAAAGAGAACCTAAGCTAAGCCTTGAACATCGTGGTGGCTCGCGCCTTGGTTCCGCCCTCCGGGTCTTCTCGTCTCGTCGAGTGTGTATGTTCTTCTTCCGTCCTCCTCGTCTTCTGGCCGACCTCCTCCTTTTATAAACTAAGGTGAGAGTCGGCCACCGGTGAGAAGGAGCTACTGTGATGTGGTAAAACTCAACGTTCTACCCTAGTAAGGTTGTGTTTGTCCGTATATATCTTAGCTATCCATGTGTCCATAATCGTGCTTTTTATGGCGGGCGGCGAAGAGTCTCGACACCATCATTATTGTCTCTGTGTCGCATCGAACCCGGGCCGCCATAACCTGATTAGTGGGCCCCAGAAGGCCCTGGGATCATTTTTACAACACTAGCTAACATTAGGGGTGGTAATAAAGCGTGATCCAAATGCTTCTTTATAAAATAGTTAGATCCCTAAATAAATTTTAGTTTAAAAATAAATAGAAATATAACCCGATTCTAATTCGATTCGATCATTAAATCTTATAGTATAAAATTTAGAGTCGATTATCACCCTAACTAACATTAAATCTTTAGGTCGTCCACTCACGATCAAGGCCGATGTCGACGATGGCATCAACTTCGACAGTGTTCGGTACATACCTGACTCACTGGCCAGCGACACGTATATGTTCGGTACATACCTAACGTTAAATATTTTTTTTGGTGGCGGCCGCCTACACGTCCTTGAACAAAAATCTGTAGAGTTGCTTGCCGAAAAGACGCTTACACATGCATGTACTAGTAACAAGTACTACGAAAAGAAAAAAAACAGCCAAAAAGACAGAGATGAAACTACAAAATTACACCGAAGCGTTTGAACGGAGCCTTGAAGACGCCTATGCCTGTACATGGCCTTTTCAGCCACGTCGCATCTACGCTCGCCTCCTCGATGGACCCGGGGACGACGTCGGTCGGCCCTATTGCGGCCGCGCTGCCGCGAGCAGCTGCTGGTCGGTGGCCTCGGCGTCGACGATGCAAAGCACGTGGTGCACAGCGGCCGCGACGTCGTCCGCCGTCGCCAGGCCGCACCCTTCCTCCACCTGCACTGCACAGACGAGGTCATGAGAACAGGGAGGGGTGGGTGGGAATCTGCGGGTACACATGAGCCTCCGATCCACCACTGCCCGTGTGGTCGTAAACTACGCCACAGTGTCCAACTGCCGATGCCGTGTCCAAAAATACTACTACTACTACACAGTTGGTACTACTACTACCGGCGGGGAGCAAGAAAAGACTCAGGTGTACAGTGTTCGTGTCAGGCCCGCCCATTGGATTCTCATCAGAGCTAGATTTGGGCGAGAAAATGTCGATTCGCCTCCAACATCGCAACAATAATGCATGCATGCACTGCTTCCAGTTCCAGTTTGGTGGTGCAGGAAAGGTGGAAAGGACCTCTCCTGCCAGCCGGACCGCAGCGATGTGATCACTCATGTCATGACCCCTGGATGTTTGTTTTGGTCTACACATCCAGCAGCAGGAGAATAATATATGGCACGCTTTTGTTCCAGGCCTACAAGTACTACTTAAAGATGGATTCTGCCGAAGCATCAATGGACGACGCAAACGCAAACTTCTTTGCTGCTCGCTCTAGTTTTCGAGCTGTGTGTGCATCGGTTTGTGTTCAAAGCTTAATTTTTCATTGGGAAAAACTTATTAGAGCAGCAGCGAACGCGCGCACCTTGACGCTGATGGAGTAGAGGACAAGGGCGTCCAGCGTGGTGACGCTGAGGTGGAGCACGGCGAGGCGGAGCGCCTGGAGCGCGGTGACCAGGCAGACGAGCTGCCCGGGCCTCCGCGCCGTCATCACGCGGATGCTACCGTGCGCCTCCACCAAGGCCACCTCGACGTCGGCCACCCCCAACCGCCGGCCGTCCTCCTCCTCCTCCGCTGCCGCCGCCGCAGCAGCACCGCGCGCCGAGTGGCACCACAGGTACTGCGGGTACGTGAAGAACCGCGCGAACGGGGCCGGCCGCGCGTGGCCCGCCGCGTCCTCCGTCACGCTGCTGCTGCTGCTGCAGTTGCTCGTCGACGCCGCCGCGGAATCCACGCGGATCTTGGTGCTGCTGCTGCTGGCGTGCGCTGGCGTCGCGTCAGGCTTCGCCGCCGCCGGAACGTGCAGCAGCTTCCGCTTCTGCGCCTCGAGGCACTGCAGCTGCTGCTCCAGCTCCCTCACGAACACGATTGCCCCTCCCACGATGGAAGCTTGGTCCCCCTGCGAACGTTTTCGAAACCGTTAGTTTTGCCAGGATTTGCCGATTTATTATCTGGACTATGGACAGACATGCAGTGACATTATTTGCCGATTTAATTAACTACTACACTAGTACTAGTCACTAATGCAAGGAGCATTGAGCTAACCCTCTGCAAGAACTAGTGTAGAAGTTAATGACGGAGGGGGACACATTAATCAATCCTTAGTAATGCATGGTTTGTTTTGTGCCCGGCAGACTGAACAAAGAAATCCAACAGTCAAGGGAATTAAAGGATTAAAGCTAGGACCTGAATGCCAGGCGTAAAATAGCCACGTTTGACCTAGAAAAAAAGGGGGCTCTTACGCAGAAGAAACATTCCCCGCCACCATCGCGCTTTCTTCCTCTGACGAGCACTAGCTAGAAGAACAGGTAGAGAGGACTGACGAAGAAAGGCACACGCTCGACACGAGAGACGGTGTCCGTTTGCTACGCCTACGCCTACGCGCCGCGTACGTACCCTCTGGACGTAGGCCTCCGGCATGGTGGAGCGGAGCGCGGCGAGGTACTCGTTCATCTGGCGGCGGCGGTTGCGCTCGACGGCGATGTGCGTCATCCGCTGGGTCTCGGCCTCCTCCCTGGACTTGCAGTTCCGCGCCCGCCGCCGCCGCTTCCTGGCCCTAGTCGGCGCCTCCCGCTCCGGCGGCGCATGCTGCTGCTGGTTCGCGGACGCCGGGGCGACGGCAATAATGCCGGCGCCGTCGCAGAACGCGGCAGTGTCCAAGAGGAAGCTGGCGGCGTTGAAGGTGTCGTAGACGAGCACGGTGGCGTCGCCGGGCGGCGCGCCCACTAGAGCCGGCATGACGGCGCGTGCGTGTCTTCTTCTCGTGTGGTAACTCGTAAGCTCTTTGCGACACTCTGGGTATCGTTTGCTTGCGGGGTGACTCCGCCGCGCCGCCCGCCGTCTACTACTTATGGCTCTTCCCCGCGCTGCGTCGGCTGCTGCTGGCAACTGATGCGTATCTGAGGTTTCTGCGTTGGGGCACGCGTATGTTTCTCTCTCCCTAGCTAGTGGTGTAGGCTAGAGATGGTAACGGATCTGATCCACGATTACTCCCAGAGAATTCTTCCATTAAAAATGTTGATGTAAAAGTTTCTTCCCCTCTACGGGTAAAGAACGTGGAAGCATTCTCGTATCTGTTTCCCACGAGTATATGTTTCTCAGGAAGACCCATTAAACTTATATGGGATTATAATTTCATTTATTAATTAATTGCAGAAATAAATAATTACATTGTTAAAAAATCACTTATTATACAAAAGTGTTTATTTTGATGTTCACATAATGATTTTTTCACATCTACAAGTGATAGTGTTTTGCATTAATAACATACAAAATATGTTCTAAATATAATTTAAGCGGAGACAGTGATTCCTGACGGATATTTATCCAGTGGAGAACGAGGATGAGAAAGAAATGTCTCCTGCGAACATTTGTGGAGATTTCTAGAGATTTCTGTGGAGAATTTTTTTTTGTTACGGGAATAGGGATGTGAAGGTAAAACCCGACCGGGAATTCCGTTGCCATCCCTAGTATAGCCTAAGCATAGAGGGAGGATATCTGGATATAGGGATTCTGCCGAGGAACAGTGTGGATGCATCAGATATGGCCAAATTAAGCTGCGTTCTTTTTATGTATACGTACTAATAAGCCCTACGCCGCGCCGCGGTGTGTAGCAGAGCTCAGACAGAAAAGTTGGGAGGGTACTCCGGAGTAGCATGGAATATGGTGGTGCTGTTGTCTCAGCTGGTATTAATGACGAGTAGGACAATTAGAACCCGAGTTAATGAGGTGCCTGCACGTACGTACGTAGGAGTACAACGCAAGAAGAGCTCGTTTCTCCGGATGCCTCTGAGAACCAGACCGGCTATATGCCCGTGAAGAGGATCGGAGGACCAGCTGTCCATCACACACGGGATGCACAGTTGGAGACAGCGGCAAGTGCCACGGACACATGGATTCACAGTGGAGTGGAGGCCCTGGAGGGAGTAGCAACGAGACAAGCAGCAGCATATTCACATGAGTAAAAAAATAACACTACTATTGTGCTACTCGATCGAGGAGGGTAACGTAAGTCCTAGAGCGGTCAATCATCGACACGACACAGCTGAAGAAGCTCATCTATGGAAACGTCGGGTGCGTGGCCGAAAAGCATGAAGAATTTGCCTCTTGGTGTAACTCCTTTTCTATTTTTATGTAGCCTTGTGTGCAACATGTTCTCTGGCAAAACTATGCTCCTCCCCTGTAAAAAACTGAAGAAATCTCCTTTTCGTTTACTCACGATGCATGCGACGGATTCGAGACGGTACATGCGAACACACATGGCAAAAAAGGTCCAGCTAGCACAGCCACGGGATGTGCACAGCCCCAAATGACAGTATGCCGGATTAGTATAATCTCCTACGGGAATCTGAGCAGCTTTTCAGCTAATCTTGCGTGCATCATAACCGAACATGGTAGCGAACAAACCGTCGAACCGGCAAGTGCAGTGCAGTTAGTTAACTTTTGAAGCTTAGGTGTATGAATTGTATGGAAATTAACCATGCTAGCTCTAAAAACTAATTAATGTAAAACAGCGAAACACTCTTAGCAAGAGTTATCTTGCTAGCTCATTTAAATAAAAACTAAATAACCTACCATGACAGTAGAGAGAAAAAAAATATATACATGTAAGCATAGATACATGAATTACAGTAAAGTGTGTGGATATATTTTGGCTCTTCATAAAAAAATAGCCTATATATCGTCCTCTCAAGTCTCATCTCCTTATTAACTGAAATGATCTGACGTTGATTTCTGGAGTTGTGCTCGTTGGGATGCAAACTGTTAGGGACGCTATTGTTTGGTTTTTAAATACAAGTGGATCATTCATGGTTCATTCGACGTATAGTCATATCTACTAACTGATAGTGGCGTCAAAATCACTCACGGAGAGTTTGGATCCCTTCATTTTAGAGGAATTGGAATTCACTCAATAAAATAACTTATTTAGTTTGGAATTTGGCATTCCACCACTTTTCAAAGTTCAGATATAAGCATATCTCAAATTTATTGGATGGAGGATGAGAAATGATTTTATGCATTAGTAGAATTTGTTTATACGCTGTAACTTACATATCACTCTTCATCTCACTCCTCTATAGTAAAAATGTAGCACATAAATATCTCTGACATCTTGCTAATAATAGTATACAAATATATTTTATATAAAACCAAATTATCTTAATTGATATATGCCTAAATTACTATTATTAGAATGAAATTCAATTCCAATGATCCAAACGGGGCGTCAGTAAATTTGGCATGCAAAGCTACCTCAAGATAAGCATTTTCCTATGTTTTTTTGGAAAGGTAGTGATCCTAACAAAGGTTAACCTAACTAAGAGGTACTATATAGATTGGGAGTAAATTACGCTACTGAAAACTAAAAAAAATTTTGTCGATAGACGCACGACCGACAGAAAATTACTAACTCTTCTGTCGGTTTTAAAACACACGCAGGAAACAACGTAAAACATGGGTAAATTGATTTATCTGCCTGCAGAAAAAAATCATATTTTTTGTCAGTTAGTAATTTCCCTGTCCTTTTCTTTATCCGACAAAAGTTTGGGCTTCCATCCACCGCGGAAAACATACTGAGCAGTTAACCTGGGCCTGGGCTGCACCTGCCTTTCAAGCCCACCCGAGAGGCGCTACGCTGTGCTTGCACGCATATAAAAGGTGAGGCCATAGGGTCAGAGGGTGCACAGTTGCACACCTGCTTGGGTTTGGCACCCGCACCAGTCGGCACGAGGCACGTGCTCTCTCGACACCCGCGCCGCCGGCCTCCTTGGTCCTCTGTGCGTGAGCTGTAGCGGCGCAGATCCGGCGGCGGCGACTAGACGGCCGCGCGGGCTGGGGACGCGAGAATGCGATGCAATCATGCAGTAAATTGCTCTAAATTGTTGAGAGCAAGTATAATGAGCTGTCGTGGATGGCTTACAAAAAGATGTCATGTTAAATTTATAATAGTGATGTGAAAAAAAAGAATTAGAGAGGGAAAGAAAATGTGTTACTCATTATTAGCCAGTTTAAAATAGGCTGCTTACAGACTCGAAAACACTTTGTAAGATGAATATATGAAGCTAGTATTGAATATGTATCTTATATTATGATAAAGTATTATATGAATAAACTTTTTGTTGGTTATATATGTTATGACAACTTATAAAATTCACTATAGACTATATTATTAAACTTGCTCTATTAGAACTGTTTGTTCAATACGCAAGCATGCAGTAGATTTTGGCAAGAGACCTATCTGAAATTTTTGTTATCGGTTTTGATAAGAGACCTATCTGAACTTTTTTGTTCATTTTTTGTATTTTCTTTCTTTTTAAACTTATCCTTCACATACGCATCTCTTTCCTCCTCGTCACCTTGGCATCTGATCGTTTTGCCGTGAACGACCCGTCTGGCCAACACCGCTTCTGTGCGAGACATGGCGGCACCCACGCTGGTCGCCCCGGCCCCTCTCGCCTGCCCCTCAGCCATGGCCAGTGACTCCCACGGCTGCATGGCCATGGTCAGCACTCAGCACCTCGCCTGTCCATCTGGCGCGCACTTTAAATCAGACGATGTCAGCGTGGCAACGGGCGAGGCGAGGCGAGGCCGGCAACAGGCATGCCTAGGACGGTGGCGGACGAGGCCAACTGGCGACAACCGCACATAGGTCATAGGGCGAGCTCGTCTATGGTCTATCTGCAGCGTGAGAAGCCAACTGTTCTCTGCGTAGAAGGGTAACAATGTCCCTCAAGTAGGACTGGACGAAATGCTCGCTGGCTCGCTCGGTTCATGGTCAGCTCGGCTCGGCTCAGATCGGCTCGTTTGAATTTTTTCACGAGCTGAGCTGACATCCTAGCTCGGTTCGTTAACGAGTCAGCTCGCGAGCTAAACGAGCTACCATATTCCAGCAAAACGAAACTATATGTATATCATTTACAGAATAATTGATTAACATGTTATATATATATATGTGAGGTGTCTATGACCTATAAATTAAACTAATGATTAATGAACTATGTCTATGTGTTAATTTGGTCTATGCAAATATAATTATGGGTTAAACTGATGAACATGTATGTGAATTGTGAATTAATAAGTGATGAATTGTGCTAATTTGGTGTTATATTGACGTGGTTTGTGAAACTATGAGTATAATTATTATTTTCTATTATTAAATTAGTTTGGAATTAACTAAAAAATAATTAATATGTATATTTTTTTATGCTCTGTCTCGCGAGCTAAACGAGCCAGCTCGAGCTCGTAAACGAGCCGAGCCGAGCCGAGCTGGCTCGTTATCCACCCATACCCTCAAGTGCCAAATACAAAGGAGGAAGAATAGAAAAGAAAGAAAATACATGAAATGGTATTGAAATCATTTGGAAGATCTTTTAAGTCTTATTTTTGCCAAACAAACAATTTGAATGGCAAAACTGCGAAACAGGTTGTTTGGAGTTCCAGGATGTTGTGCTACGTGCCACGTTTAGTTTAATTCCATGTTCGGAAACTGCGCCTTCAATTCCTTCCTTCCATGTTGAATGCTACATCACATGGTGTCACATCTCGATTAGAAACTAGCCTTTACTGTACTGATGTCAGGTGCTATGCCGTTGATGCACCAGACATGTTCGATGAGTATAAGACTCGAGATACAAATGTCCGGTGCCACATCAAACATGTCTAGTAAGTACTCGACCACCTACACTTATTTACAATATCTTGAGTTACCTTGTCCGGTATTGTATCTGGTTATACACCAAACACATATGACCAAACACATATAATGAGTGTAGTGCCTCTCACACTTATTATTATATATTGAGGTACCTTGTCCAGTATTGTATCTTAAGGTAACAATAATAATAATAATAATAATAATAATAATAATAATAATAATAATAATAATAATAATAATAATAATATTATTATTATTATTATTATTATTATTACTACTACTACTACGTAACTCGGTTTATTTCTGCAAAGTACTCGTTAGTCACAATAATCTAGTGTGGTCATTAATTATTGAAACCCAAATAAAAATCTAGATACTTCGAGGCTCATCGAAACAATGAAAAAACACGTGAGTCAGTGACTCACGACAACGTGGATAGCTTAATTATTTTGCTGTTGACCATCCGCATGTTGAATTTTTTGATAATTGTGGGAATCTCGCTAGTATGGCCTTTTGTGTCTATGATACATTATTTTAGAAAGATATAGTAGATAGTGATGAGTGATCGCTATGTGGCTATTTTTTCATGGATAGATGGGCACATATATCATATGGATAATCTCTTCTCCCTTGTATGGATAATAAATGTCTTATTTCAAACCTCTAAAACTAATAGTTAATAGATAAAATTAGTTAAGAGATTTAGAACGGTCAACTAATAGATAAACTAATTATTAGTTATATCTGTTAAATATTTATTAGTGGTTAATTAGCTGTCTCAACCTAGTTAAAAATTTATTAACTGACTAACAATTAGCTCTAGAAGTTGGACCGGCGCCAAGATGAGGCTAACAACCGTACGTGGGCGAAAGATGCTCTTTTGTAGTAATATACTCGATTTGATGAGATAGAAGTAATAAATCGCATGCGCATTTGTCTGAGCGTGTAGCGCTGTGCCTTCATTTTGCTGCCCTCATTTCAGCGTGTATCTGATCCGAGCCCCTCTTTGGTGCTAGCTAGCTCCAAGCCAGATGAAGTTTGGTTGTTGAGTGAGAAAGAATAAAATGGTTCCATTCCAATTTTCTGGATGTTTAGTTTCTAATATATTGATACCACGTATGACGTATGAGTATGATCAAGGGGATTTTCAACACAAGCACATCAACAAAGAAAGCCTATAAAAAGCACTTCAATAAACATGGTTTCTCTTTGAAAGCAAATCAACAAGTCTGCAAAAGGAGGGGCCGGTACTACTAGCTACAACTATTCATTCATGAGGTCATACACTAGTAGCAAACAGACGTGACAGTGTTGCCTGCACAGGTCGGCGTCAGTATATGCTTCCATCATCAATAACGCATGAGCCACAGAAGCAACACAGCGTCAATTATCGAGTCATTATTTTATTGCAGCATCCGTATGCGTCCACCGTGTCCGTGATGGGACGAACAGCATCAAACCGCCAACAGTACGTGTGCGTCTCTGAAACGATAAGCAGACAACCAACAGATTGCATCGATCGATCTATGCGTACAGTTGGAGTTGCAACCACAAAACGCATATGGTCTGCCGTCTGCCGGCCGGCGCTGGCCCATGCATGCATTTCATACGTTGGAAGGACACGCGCGCAGGTGTGTCGCGGCGCCATCATCATATCCCCGGTTGAAACCTTGTGCACATACGCGGGCGTCGTCTAGTATTTGCCACTGCGCCAGCCATGCATACTGATCTGCCGGACGGATTGCATGGTGCATTGCCCGCCCCTCGGCCGGCAACAGATCGCCGTACGGAGACGCCGCTGCACACTGCCCGTGGTTTGAAGGCGCCCTGCTACTACCCGGCTACCCTTACATGCATGAACATGCTAGCTGTGGTGCTGGCAGCAAAAGCTGGTGCCGTCTTGCTCACTGCCTACAAGACAAGCTTGCAGTACTCTCGGCGTTAATTGGACAAAAATGAGCAGAGGCGACTGATCTGAAGCAGGATGTGTGCCGACCATCGTACCAGTTTATGTGTCTTCATCTACGTACGTGAGTGAATAAAGTGAGATCAATAAACGTACGCAGGCTCTGTAGCTAAGCGCACCCGAGGCGCGGTGCATGCATATAACACTGTCTTCGTCGGGTAGAGTAAAATAGGGACGTGGAACTATAGACAATACTGTTTAACAATGTTTGCAAAGTAAAGTTTAAAACATAGGATGCGATATAGAATGTGATAGAGGATCTAAGTGCATTGCGTATATGGCTATATATCAGCAAATCTAGCTATAGCGAATTAGAGAGGACTATAATTTGTGTTATGGATGCATATATTTGTATCATAGAGCATATGCATATATAGTGAAATTTTAGTTATACCAATTGCTGAATGAAACTTGGAGGATGGACTCTACTGAATGAAAAATTATATCCCTATAAGTAATGCACTTTGTAATCAGTAACTACAATATCATAGGCTCCTGGGCAATCTACATACAGAGAAATAGTTTCGTCGATTACTTACCAGTTCATCAAACTTTTTTTTAAATTTTTTTGTGTAGTTTGATACACTCAATGAGCTGAGAAAATTGCTTATTATGAACGATGAAGATTGTAGGAGCTTTCGAAGATGCTGTCAACAGACAGAATAGTAAGATTTGCTCAAATTTCAGGATATTGCTACACTGATCAAGTGAACAGAAAACTTTGTTATGTTTTTCCTTGAGCACACAGGGTTATTCAAAACTGCTAGAGATATGGCTGAAATAAGATAGGAATCGTATTTATTTAGACCTCTTATCGTAACACAAAGATAGATAGGTATGGTTCTATCCAGACTAGATTTAGACCTCGTTTGGTTTAAGAGACTAAAGATTAGATCCTCTATTTTAGTCTCATTTAGTTTCTAGTCTCTCGAGGGGTGACTAAAAGAGATTAAACCATATAAATTTCATCTTTTGCCCTCATTTATTTCAGTTGCACTAATGACAGGAGAATGTTAAGGGGTATTTTAGTCCTCTTTTGGTTCATTTAATGCATTTTTAAATACTTTTAGTCCATAGAACCAAACAAGGTAGGGACTAAACTTTAGTCTTCTAACTGAACTTTAGTCCCTGGACTAAAGTAACCAAACGGGCTCTTAGGCCCCATTTGGTTACATGGACTAATCTTTAGAACCGTTTAGTCTCTTTTTTGCCAAACGGAAGGACTAAAGTAGGGAGTAATTGACTTTAATCTCTAGTCCCTCACATGGGTGCTAAAAGGGACTAAAGAGCACCATTTACTCTAATTACCATTGCATAGAGAATCTGCATCATACACAAACAATAAAGAGAGGGACATTTCAGTCTTTGTATACTTCATTTAATATGTTTACAATCTATTTAGTCACTAAAATCAAATAGGATAGGAACTAAACTTTAGTTCCTAAACTAAACTTTAGTCCTATGACTAATGGAACCAAACAGAGCCTTAGCTATACCTCTGCCTATATATATGTAAACCGTTGTATACATACATCACTGAGATATACGAAAACGAAAACATAGGGTCTCTCAGCTTTGAAGGCTGCTCTCATTCTTCTAGCACCTCTCTACTGTTTTACAGAAGAAAAAAACAAATAAGAAGTGTTGTGGATGGATCACTAGCTGCGTGATAGATAAGCCATCTGTGAAAGTAAATATGACATGACAAAGCAAATTGTTTGCCAGAAGATTTGGACCGGTTACGCTAAAGATGATAGAGTGAAAGATCATCAAGCCTATTCTCTGCACAATGCAGTGCTTTTTCAGTACAGCAGTACAAGCTACCCTTTATTCAAAGATATGTTGTATGGCAACAGAATTTGCAATAGTTGTCTGGGAACATATCATGTGCAAATTGACACATTGGTAGAGGCAGGAGATGCGGAAGGATCGTGTTAAAAGGTGATGTTGCATTAATACACCTCGGTGGTGCAAAAATAAAATGGTATCTGAACTTAAACCTCGGTCTTTCAGTTGATCAATCCAAAATTAGGCAGTCGCTGCATTACGACTGTGCAATCACGCTGCAACATAGCAATAAAACCTTTCGGGCCTTTTGGTGCGATCCTCTCAACACAAGGTCTATCACAAACTTGACACGGGAACAAAGAGGTTGTCCGAGCATGAGTGCATGACAGCATGTTCAGACAAACCGGTTCCTCATCAACAAGTCAGGAAACTTGTACAGTATATTTCCACCCGTTCCCCTGAATATTTATTTATCAAATAAAAACGACCAGTAATAACATAAGCCATAAGGACGTCCAGTTTAAAGCACGACAGCCAAATGTCCAGTTCAGAGGATCGGCAAGCACTGATACATCGTGTCCGCAAGTCGAGCAGAGAATCACACGATTGATTAAGCAGCGACATCCTCGGGAGGGCACTGCGCAGGTTGGGCATCAGAAGACAGGTCTGTGATGGACATCAGCTTCGATCTGAACTTGTCCGCCCCATCGCCCGGCTTCCCGTTCTCTGCGCTGGAGATCGGCGGTGTCCTCACCGTCTGCGGTGAAGGTGTCTCCGGAGTGGACTCGGAGATCGCGATCAGAGACTGACGAGCTGCTTCCCTGCTGAACTCTTCGGTTGGTGAAGGTGAGGCCATCAATCGTAGGCTGCATTTCAAGCAAGTGTCGATTGAAGGTCATCAGAACTCAGAGACTCGCAGTATAAGTACATAACGAATTACTCCTACAAAGGGCATATGCGATGCATGCAAGGCATGGCAAAAAGTAAGGCAACCAAGGAACAGAGGGGGGGGGGGGGGGGGGGGGGGGGGGGGGGGGACGGTAATATTTCTTTAGTAACAGGGTCCCTGAAGGCCCGCCAGAGAGAACATTTTGGAAATAGGGAAAACATCATTTGGCGAGTAAGTTGGTTGTTGAAAGCCCTGGGCTTGGCATGCTGCTTCTGACTAACTGATTCTCATCGTAGAGAAAGATCCCAGCTGAATCATGTCTCCATTCACTACTTCCAAGGGAACAAGAAAATGAATCAATCAACTAGCTGCACCTATATTAGGGTTAATAGCTAAATCAACCAGCCAATTAAATTAAATCTTCAAATAGCTAAACACAAGTGCATCACGTTCAATTGCCAAATCGCTGGAGTGAAGAAACAAAATTCAAGGTATGAACCATTGAGAGCCACACTAATTACTTCTTTTTTTTTGAAATTGGCAAGAGAGTTGCCTTTCATATTAAAAAGGGGGATGGGCGCTCAGAGGGGCTACAAATAGTAAATCCCAACAAAAAGCGGAAAAGGCACTAAAAACTGAGGCATGGTCGCCATGCATCAAAAACACAAAGTTATAGCAGATTAGCTAAATGTTTTGCCCCTCCTTGAATCCACCAACGGGCCTCCTTTTTGATCTTTGCCAGAGTCTATTGTAGGTATGTCCCTTTTTGTTCAAAAATTCGCGAGTTTCTCTCACACCAAATCCTCCAACATACGAGAATGATGAGGGTACGCAAGCCCTTCTTGTCTCTCACTGCAGATACCACGAGATTCGACCACCACTGGTGCACAGAGTCTACAGGTTGCCAGGCGGAATGGTGGATCTCAGTACTTGAAGCCCACAGGCTCAACTCAGCCCAAATGTGTTTGGTGAAGCAACATTCAACAAAGAGATGAAATCCAGATTCCTCGTTTAGGTAGCACAACACGCAACACGAATTGTGAGGCCATCCCCTCCTTGCCAACCTGTCTGCTGTCCAGAGTCTGTTTTGAACAGCAAGCCAACTAAAGAATTTGCACTTTGGAGGTGCCCAGACTCTCCAAATTATGTTGTTAAAGTTAGTGAGTGTGGAGCCAACGAATTGCGCCTGGTAGGCAGACCGAGCTGTGTACTGGCCACTCGGGGTAAGCTTCCATTGGGTAAGATCAGGGGTATTTTCCAATAAGCGAACCCGATTCACCTCTACCCATAAGTGACAGTATTCATGGAGGTGCGTAGATGAAAAATCATCATGATGAAAATTTAGGTCATGTATCCATGAGTTATTTGAGAGAGCCTCTTGAATGGATCTATTTTTCCCCTGGAAATAGAGAATAGCAGAGGATAGGCGTCTCTCAGTGTCATACCCTTAAGCCAGGCGCTTTCCCAGAACAAAGAAGACTTTCCATCCCCCACCGTGACTGAGGTTGCTGCTGTAAACAGTCGCTTGTCTATTGTAGTGCAAGGTAGGTCTTTTACCATCCTTTGGCTAGTCAACATTTTGGCTTCCTGCCACAACCATCTAAGACGCAAGGCCCATGAGAAGTTGCCAAGTTGGAGGATGACTAACCCACCATGCTTCTTTGGTCTTGTTGCACGATTCCAGCTGACTTTGCACTTTCCACCAGTCAACCTCTCTGAGCCAGCCCACAAAAAATGTTTACGTTTTGAGTCAATCAGGTCCATCACCTCTTTAGGCGGTTTGAGGGCTAGGAGCGGATAGATGACCTGCGAGGTTAGGACCGCATTAACCAATGTGAGACGGCCTCAGCACTTGGGCAACAACACCTCAGCATAATTTGCCTTCTCTTTTCCGTGAGTGCCTAAGCAATGTTTCACCATTCAAACAGGTTATATTCTTCTGATCTCAGGACAAAGCAATGTCCTAATATCTCACACAGAAAAGAAAAGAGAAGGCAAAAGTTTGAGGAAAATTCTAACTACATCATAAGCTTCCAGTTTTCACCTCACATGACTGGGAAAAGGGCGAAAAGAAAGGCGGTGAAAGCTGAAGGATAAGAATATCTCAAACTTCATGTAATTATTACCATTTTCTTCTTATAATCAAATCAAACAACTATAGACGGCCTGTTGATGTACTGATTTTCATGCTACCAGATAAATTCCTAGTTATCCAACAAAAATCGAGAACCAACAGTTCAGTTTGCTGTGTTCATGAAATTCAAAGGCATCTAGCAAGGCTAAAGATTTGCATAACAACTTACCCGGAACAAGTTTAAATTCTTGAAACAACTATGCTAGAGAACTAGAAATAACAGCGACGACATGTAATCCATGTCTGATCTCCAGAACCAACCTTTAGCCTCGTTAGAGTTTAGTTCCTCGATGAACTAATTGATCTCTAACGAGATAATAGTTGGTTCTTCCCACAGCCTCCAAAGCTAGGGAGGTTTGCCTAAGCTTTATTAATACCATCCCGTCAAGCTATAATTAATTCAATAATCCATTTAGCTTGGCTCGATCTGTTTTTCCACAACCACCACTCACATGCAACCAGCAATAGCAAAGCTTTCGGCCAGCTTGCCTATCCTGCCGTCCGTTGACCTCAACTTGGACCAACTGCACAGTCTAAGAATAGATGACCCTTCTACGGTTAGTCGAAGATGTAAGACAGCACGAGTTTCACAGCCAATTAAACTCAAATCCAGGCATCATTCCCCTGCTCGGAGCATCCATCCAAGGAAGATTCGGATCCGATTACCCAGAGCCATATGGCAAAAGAAATATGATATCTACCCTGCACAACTCAAAGCTCGTTCTTAGAGCAATCCGTTCAAGCAAGGTAGGGCTTCCTTACCAGCGAGCGAAGAAGTCGGACTATGTCGGCACGGATCTCCACTCCGCCGCAGTCCCCTATACAAGAGGAGGAACAAGGCCACGAGGACGAGTTGTAGAGAAGATGATCCCTTCGAGGCCGGTGGTCGGTGGCGTGCTTCGCTTCTGTTGGGCTAGGAATGGAAGCACGCGTCTTGGGTGGTTTCGTCTGGAGGTCGGTGCAACTGAAGGGAAAGGCAATGCGAAGAAGAGGGAGAGGAGGACGGCGGGCGCAAGGTGAAAAGGCTGGACTGAGAGGAAAACGGACAAACGTTACCCCGAAATCGAGGATTCTGTACTGCTAATTGATATTATTTTTTGAAAAAAATTAAACATCAAATTTAACTTAATTTATGTAACATTTATAATACCAAATAAGTACTATTAAATACTTCATTAAATACATTGTTATGGTATATCTATTTGGTATCATAGTTTTTGTAATATTTATAATTTTAATCAAACTTGAGATGTTTCAACTCTTAAAAATACAATAGTTTATAATTTAGAATAAAGGAAATTTATTTTATTTATATAAAAAATGACCCTTTACTTTCAAATTAGACCAAATTTAATGGTGGGATTTTACTACATTGTTTATAAGATTATCACATCAGCTTTTATAAAAACTAGTTGATAAATAAAATTGAAAGTGAAATGTGCTATATAACTATTTCTATCTGTTTTGGTGATTAAGTGTCCAACACATTAACATGAAATAACTAGTTTGATATGAGTATGAGCACAGGTCCATTTGAAGACAATTTGAAGGTACTAAATCCTGAAGAGTTAAAATGGAGGCTATAAAGTGCAAACCATGATGTTTGAGCACTTAGATAAGTTGCATATGCCTAAAACTATGTGTCATGGTTTCGAAAACCGGGGATACATTAGAATTTGTGTTTGGTGGGGGGGGGGGGGCTAACGTGGACTCACTCCGAATGGTGAATCGAGGGATTCGAACATGGAGTTTATACTGATTTAGGCTTTCGCCCTAGTCCAGTGTAGTTTTGATTTTAGTATTCTTAGAGGAACGAGTTACAATGGATGCAAGTGTTAGAATGAGGGAGTGGAGAACTCAGGCAGAATGCTCCTCTTCTTGTTGCTTGGCCATCCCCTTTTATATTTCAAAGAACTGGGCCTTACAGGGGACTTGTTATATGAAGACGAGCACCTCGTGCAGTCTACGATAGTCGTGATAATGTAGCCTGCTTGACATCGTCTCTTGGTTTCGTGCATAATCGTGTGCCTTATATGTCGGATCACTCCATCTACTAGGTATGCGGGTCACTGTAGCGATTACGGTTCTGAGGTTCTGAAGGAAACGAGTGACGCCTAAGAGGGGGTGAATTAGGACTTCTAAAACTTTCTCTAAACTAGGCCACAAATAAATCCCTAGTGCAAAATCTATGCAATTAATCAAACTAGAATGTACAAACTAGGTTTTGTCTAAGTGTTGCTATCTCTACCACAATGTCTAAGTTTCAATCCTAAACAATATAAGTATAAAGACGAGATTGAAACTTAAATGCTTGATATAAATGCGGAAGCTAAAGAGCAAGGTAGAGAAACAAACTCTCATGGACGACACCGGTATTATTACCGAGGTATCCGAAACCACGCAAGGACCTGACTAACCCTTGTTGGTGCCCCTACGCAAAGGGAAGCTCACGTGAGGGCCAAGCACCAGGGTCGAGTAACTCCGTAGAGAGTCGCGGGCCTTATCCACGCGTAAGTGGTGCTCCGCTTCCGGCTCCTCTCGGACGCTCTCCGCCGTCTCCACTATCGAGCTTTATGCCGAAACATCGCGGGCCTCGTTCCCTCTGGTACACGGTGGCGGTTGTGACACAAACGCGATTGTCACGGTCTTGCAAGACTCTTGCCCCACTCGCTACTCACGCAAGAGTCGAGGGTTGTGTGGTTTTTCTAAACTCACTCAACTAACTAGGGTTCACCTAGAGCAAGCGCTGATGCGGTCTAACTAACCTAAGCACTTCGCGAAGCACCTACGATAATCACCGAGTGATTCTATTAAGCACTTGGGTGTATGAGCACTTGGAAATGTCTACTATATGCCTTGGTATGTTGCTTGGGCTCCCACACCTTGGAATGGCCGGTTGGGGTGGTATTTATAGGCCCGAACACAATTCTAGTCATTGGAGAAAAGTTGTTTCTATGGCACACCGGACAGTCCGGTGGGTCACCGGACAGTCCGGTGCGCTTAGCCATTGGATCTGACACTACAGGTGACCGTTGGCGTTGCAAGGTTTTACATCAGACAGTCCAGACGTCACACTGGATAGTCCGGTGGCTTTTTTCCACCAGTGCCACCTGGAACTAGCCGTTGGGGTATTGTTCCCTAGTGCACTGGACAGTTCGGTGCTCTTAGCCGGACAGTCCGCTAGTGGCAACACTTGTCTTCGTTTCTTGGACTTTGCTTGATACTTGTTGATCTTCACTTGTGATCTTCATAATGTCTTCTTTTGAGGTGTTGCTTTCCTCAATGCCTTAGTCCAGGTAACTTTAGCATCCTGTGAACTACAAATATAAACACTAGCAAACACATTAGTTCACAGGTTATGTTGATCATCAAACACCAAAACCTATTAAGCCAAATGGCCTGGTGTCCATTTTCCTTACAATCTCTCCCTTTTTGGTGATTGATGACAACACAACCAAAGCAAGCAAATGTAACAAATATTTGAGTGAAAATATGCAATCTACTTGCTATGATGCATGATTGTCCCCACAATGTGAGATTATGGACTTAAGCCTCCCCCTAACTCCATAATTCACTTACTTCCTTTTTAGGCCAAAGAACCAAAACCACTTGAAGGAACAAAGATTAAGAAATTTTAATTTGGTGGTGTTTGGTGTTTGATACAGTTTTCATTGCTTTGGTCCCTAAAACTTCTCCCCCTTTAGCATCAACCACCGAAAAGGATGACATTAAAAGCATATAGGAAGCAAATAAGACTTGCCCTCATAGAAGATTTATCAATGATACCGATTGAAGCAGTAAAAATTATTACTCCCCCTAAATGAGCGTTCTCCTTTAGAAAGAATTTCTCCCCCTTTAGAGACGAAGAAATACTACCCCTAGAGATCTTCTATTTAGGAAAAAGCATGTGAGAAATAGAGGTGCAAGACATGATTTGATTAGACTAACTTCCCTTATGCATAGGTAACAGATAGGAGTTAACAACTTATGCATGTATAGCAACATGGGAAGTATAAGATATGAAATATAGTCTAACCAAATGTAGTCTCAAAGATATCAATTGAAAGTCAATTGTGGCCCAATTGAAGACCAATGGAAGGCTTGAGATACATAAGAGTTCTTGTAGATTTGTAGTGGAAGTTTGTTGTATTTCTCCGGGGACTTCATTTTCCTTACAATGAGACTACTACATGAAATAAACTTGAAAACATGTGTTAGTCTCAAAGTCTTAGATTATAGAGTAACCTCCCCCTGAAGGTGTGCATACAAGTTTTGAATAGTTGTAGGAGACATGCACTTTGATTTGATATCAAGAGGGGCAAATTATCTATAATTCGAGCTTTGGCACATATAAGTTAAAATATACCAATTGAAGCATAATCGAAGTGTTATACCACTTGAAGTATTTCACAATATCAATTGATGTGTCATTTTCTTAGGAATATTAAATAAGCTATGTGTTGTGCTTAACGTTTTAAACCATGTAGGTTTGCTCAAGAGTACGAATTGAAAGTGAGCAATCCTATCATATGATTTACCTAGTATGCATGCATTTTTAAACAAAAGTAAATACCATTTGCAGCACTAGATATGAAAGGTAAAAACTAAATGCAAGAAAGTAGATACACATATCTAAAACATGAAATGCACTAAATCTAGTTACCTTAGTCATGGGTGGTGAATTTGGGTCCAAAGTAGACACTAACCCACTTGGCAATAGACTTGATCCAATATGATGCATCCCATGATATACATTGTAATTTTGCCAAGTCTCCAAATTCTCCGCAGTTCTTCAGACTCCTCACTTCACTCTTAGTATCCAAACCTTCTTGGTGCTTTTCATGGTTGAAATAATTTCCTTTGGCACCCAGATGCGTTTGGCCCCCTTTCCTTTGGTGGCTTGCTTGTCGGCCTTGATTGCTATCACCTTTCCATTCTTTTTCTTTTTGATCAAGTATGGTGTAGCAGCCTTTTTGTCCACCTTGTTGATGTAGGTGTTGGAGATTTTTCTTGTTGGCTTTTGCTTGAGCTTTTGCTTATCCCCGGTCTTCGCCTTGCATTGGAAAGACTTGTGGCCTTCTTTGTGACATAGCCTACAAATCACAGTTTCTCACTTCACAAGCTTGTTCACTCCTGTAGTGGTGTTATTTTGAGGAGGTTGTATTTGTTTGGCTTTGCCTTTCTTGTCATACAAAGCCTACCCAAGGGCGAGCCACCTCTTGCTTTAATTTCTCATTCTCCATTGCAATCTCATTCGAACATGTTTCTATAACAACATTCTTAGCAAGAACTTAATTGCAGGGGTTAGAATCATTAATTAAATCAAAGCAAGAGGTAGAAGCATCTTTCTTAATAATTTTAGGTATTTCAACAAAAGATACTTCTTGGGTGCTACCAACGTTTTCTAGCTTAGTAGTTAGCTCATTATTGTGTATGCTAAGAATTTCTATTTTGCCTAGCAAATTTTCAATAGCTTCTTGGGAGCTAGCTACCTTAGCCTTAAGTTTCTCATTCTTTTTAATAAGGCCATCATCGGTAGCAGTGGATGGAGCACTAGACTCTAATTGCTCAATTTTAGTTGATAGCTCACAATTTAAATTTGCAAAAAAATTAATTTTTTAGCAAACCTTTATAACCATTTTGAGAGCTAATCGACTTATTTTTCAAAGTTTTAAGTTGAGCCTTTTGCTTAATGCAAACATTATGGGAAAATTTAACGGCTTCTGCAAGCTCATCTATGGAGGGCTTTCTCTCACCTTCATCATCACTACTGCTATCTTCACTAGAGGATGAACTACTCATTTTACCTCTTGCCATAAGACACTTGCGTGATGACCATGATGATCGTGATGAGGATCGGTGGCTGCGCGTCCTTAGAGGTTCATCTTCGCTTGAAGAGTCATCCTAAGTTTTGACACTTGTAAGTGCCTTGCCCTTGTTCCTCCCTTTTGTGGGTTCTGCCATAGTTGGATAGTTGTCCCTGAAGTGGCCCTTCTCCTTGCATGCGAAGCATCCTCTCTTTCATTGCCTTTTCCTGTCAATGTTAAAGAGAAGATTCTTGACCTACAGGGGCACACCCATTAGATTAATCTTGCGGATCATCCCCAATACCTTTCTAACGCGTCGGATTGTTTCTTTGTCCTCAGAGGATGATGTTGATGGTTGATTATCTTCATCATCATCACTTTCTTCTTCCTCCTCTTCTTCACTTGAGGAACTTGGAGTGGGAGCCTTCCTTTTACCCTTCCTTTCATCACATGCAAAAGAATATGGCCTTGAGGAAGTTGACTCCTCTCCCCGACACATTTTTCGCGACATCTCAAAGGCCGCGATTTTCCCAATCACAATGGTCGGGGTCATTGTACTCAAGTCCTTCGTGTTGTGAAGAATAGTGATGATGCTCCCATATCTTTGTTGTGGTAGTAGGTAGATAATCTTCCTCACAATGTCTGCATCACCTAGCTTATTGATGCCAATAGAATTGAGCTCATTGATGATTAGATTCAAACGAGAATACATATCTCTAACAAGCTCATTATCTTTCATAGCAAAAGAATTATACTCATTTAAGACTAGGCAATGTTTTTGCTCACGGACATTGGATGTGCCATCATGGAGCTCATGCAGTTTTAGCCAGATCTCATTAGCAGTTTTAATGTAAAAATCTGATTAAAAATATCCATGCTAAGAGATTCATACACACAATTTTTGGCTCTAGCATTTAAATGAATTTCTTTTTCCTCACTCGTGGGGGGTCTCTCGAGATTTTTGGGTGGTTTCATCCCTTCATGAGTGACTCTCCTAACACCTAGATCAACAGCCTCTTGGTAACAAGCCATTCTAGCACTATAATATGGGAAGTTAGTGCCGTCGAAGTGTGGTGGCTTATGGGTATCCATCCCCTTTCTCTAAAAAGCGTCGGCTCTTTTAGCAGTGAAGCTAAAGCATTTTAAATGAGCCAAACCAGACTTTGATACCAATTGATGGAAACAGGTGACGCCTAAGAGGGGGTAAATTAGGACTTCTAAAACTTTCTCTAAACTAGGCCACAAATAAATCCCTAGTGCAAAACCTATGCAACTAATCAAACTAGAATGTGCAAACTAGGTTTTGTCTAAGTGTTGCTATCTCTACCGCAATGTCTAAGTTTCAATCCTAAACAATATAAGTATAAAGACAAGATTGAATCTTAAATGCTTAATATAAATGTGTAAGCTAAAGAGCAAGGTAGAGATGGAAACTCTCGTGGATGACACCGGTATTTTTATCGAGGTATCCGGAACCACGCAAGGTTCAGACTAATCCTCGTTGGTGCCCCTACGCAAAGGGAAGCCCACGCGAGGGCCAAGCACCACGGTCGAGTAACTCCGTAGAGAGCTGTGGACCTTCTCCACGCGCAAGTGGTGCTCAACTTCTAGCTCCACTATCGAGCTTTCGGCTGAAATGTCACGGGCCTCGTTCCCTTTGGTACACGGTGGCGGCCGTGACACAAACGCGGTTGTCACGGTCTCGCAAGACTCTCGCCCCACTCGGTACAATTACAACGGCTCGCGCAAGAGCCGAGGGGTTGTGTGTTTTTTCTAAACTCACTCAACTAACTAGGATTCACCTAGAACAAGCACTAGTGCGGTTTAACTAACCTAAGAACTTCGCAAAGCACTTACGCTAATCACCGAGTGATTCTATTAAGCACTTGGGTGTATGAGCACTTGGAAATATGTACTATATGCCTTGGTATGTTGCTTGGGCTCCTACACCTTGAAATAGCCGATTGAGGTGGTATTTATAGGCTCCAACACAATGCTAGCCGTTGGAGAAAAGCTGCTGCTCGCTGTGGCACATCGGACGGTCTGGTGGGGTCATCGGACAGTCTGGTGCACCTAGCCATTGGATCTGACACCGCAGGTGATCGTTGGCGATGCAGGCTTTTACATCGGACAGTCCGAATGGCACACCGGACAGTCCGATGGCTTCTTTCCACCAGTGCCACTTGGAACTAACCGTTGGGCTACTGTTCCCTAGTGTACTGGATAGTCCAGCGGGTGTCACTGGAGAGTCCGGTGCTCTCAGCCGGACAGTCCATAATGGCACACTTGTCTTCGTTTCTTGGACTTTGCTTGATACTTGTTGATCTTCACTTGTGATCTTCATAATGTCTTCTTTTGAGGTGTTTCTTTCCTCAATGCCTTAGTCCAAGTAACTTTAGCATCCTGTGAACTACAAACATAAACACTAGCAATCACATTATCCACAGGTTATGTTGATCATTAAACACCAAAACCTATTGAGCAAAATGGCCCAGGGTCCATTTTCCTTATAGGTTCCTTGTAATGACGCTCGGTTGGACCCATGGGGTAGAGTCAGGGGTCACTTAGGGTCGTACGTGGCGACACCCTGCCCCGTTTGTTAGAGATCTTCTGTCATCCTTTCACTGTGGCGTGGCATCATCCGAGACGGTGTGCGGTGGCAACATGGCTTACTGTGGATGTTGTGGGGTAACAGTGCCTTCCTCGCCTCCATGTTAGGTTGGTACAAGCGTGCTCCTACAACACGTGTGACAAGAGGGCATGGCGCTGGGGCCCATAGGTGTATGGGCGCCTATCGTGGGCCTTTTGATTTTCCGCCTCGCAGAGTTGCTCGGCGATACCTGGTCGGCCAAGATGGGTCGGCATGAGTTATGGGCTTACTTTGGGTACACCATTCCCGGGTACCTGTCAGCAACCCTCAAGCCTTCATACAACTCCTTGGAGTTGTTCGATGAGCCCCCGAGTAATCCGTGAGGATTGCTTGGGGGTTATCTGGTTAGAAACTAGAGACTCGGGTGGGCGTGAGCGCATCTGCTAGATGCAGTCCTCGAGTAACCCGTGAGGATTGCTTGGTGATTTATTGAAATTCGCCTAGAGGGGGTGAACAGGCGAAACTTGAAATTTAAAAACTTGAACACAAAACTTCACACAGGGTTAGCGTTAGAATGAGTATAGATGAATATGGAGTGTGAAAGAGTAGTTCTTCTTGCTTAGAGTTTCTAAATCAATTATAGATTATTTTGGGCGCCAACTCAAATCAATCGCAAGTAAGAGAACTAGAGAGAGGGTGAAAGTCGCCTAGAGGGGGGGGGGGTGAATAGGGCGAATCTAAAATTTATAAAGTTAAGCACAACTACAAGTAGGGTTACCGTTAGAAATATAAACGAGTCCGAGAGAGAGGGCGAAAAACAAACTGCAAGCAAATAAAGAGTGAGACACAAGGATTTGTTTTACCGAGGTTCGGTTCTTGCAAACCTACTCCCCGTTGAGGTGGTCACAAAGACCGGGTCTCTTTCAACCCTTTCCCTCTCTCAAACGGTCACTTAGACCGAGTGAGCTTCTCTTCTCAATCAAACGGGACACAAAGTTCCCACAAGGACCACCACACAATTGGTGTCTCTTGCCTCGGTTATAATTGAGTTGATCACAAGAAGAATGAGAAAGAAAAGAAGCAATCCAAGCGCAAGATCTCAAATGAACACAAGTCACTCTCTCACTAGTCCCTATTTGATTTGGAATGAACTAAGGACTTGGGAGAGGATTTGATCTCTTTGGTGTGTCTTGTATTGAATGCTATAGCTCTTGTAAGGTGTAGGAAGTTGGAAAACTTGGATACAATTGAATGTGGGGTGGTTGGGGTATTTATAGCCCCAACCACCAAAAGTGGCAGTTGGGAGACTGTATGTCGCATGGCGCACCGGACAGTCCGGTGCGCCACCGGACACTGTCCGGTGCGCCAGCGACGTCAGCAGGCCGTTGGGTTCTGACCGTTGGAGCTATGACTGGTGGGGCCTCTGGGCTGTCCGGTGGTGCACCGGACAGGTCCTGTAGACTGTCCGGTGCGCCTTCTGCGCGTGCTCTGTCCTCTGCGCGCGTAGGCGCACATTAAATGGTTGCAGTCGACCGTTGCGTGCGAAGTAGCCGTTGCTCCGCTGGCACACCGGACAGTCCGGTGAATTATAGCGGAGCGGCCTCCCATTTTCCCAAAGGTAGCAAGTTCAGCGTCGAGTGCCCTAGTGCACCGGACACTGTCCGGTGGCACACCGGACAGTCCGATGCGCCAGACCAGGGTGCCTTTGGGATGTCTTTAGCTCTCTTTATTTGAACCCATCTTTGGTATTTTTATTGGATTGTTGTGAACCTTTGGCACCTGTAAAACTTATAGACTAGAGCAAACTAGTTAGTCCAATTATTTGTGTTGGGCAATTCAACCACCAAAATCAATTTAGGAAAAGGTGTAAGCCTATTTCCCTTTCAATCTCCCCCTTTTTGGTGATTGATGCCAACACAAACCAAAGCAAATATAGAAATGCATAATTGAACTGGTTTGCATAATTGTAAGTGCAAAGGTTACTTAGTATTGAACCAATATAAATTCTCTTAAGATATGCATGGATTGTTTCTTTATATTTTTAACATTTTGGACCACGCTTGCACCACATGTTTTGTTTTTGCAAATTCTTTTGTAAGTTCTTTTTCAAAGTTCTTTTGCAAATAGTCAAGAAACACATGAGTAAGATTTTGAGAAGCATTTTTCAAGATTTGAAATTTTCTCCCCCTGTTTCAAATGCCTTTTCTTTTGACTAAACAAAACTCCCCCTCAAAGAAATCCTCCTCTTAGTGTTCAAGAGGGTTTTATATATTAATTTTGAAGATACTATTTTCTCCCACTTTTGAACACAATAAGATATCAATTTGAGAATCTTTATTTTAAAATTAGGTGGTGGTGCGGTCCTTTTGCTTTGGGCTAATACTTTCTCCCCCTTTGGCATGAATCGCCAAAAACAGATACTTGAGTGAAATATAAGCCCTTTTATCTACTTTCTCCCCCTTTGGCGAACAAAATATAAGCGAAGATTATACCAAAGTTGGAGAGCTGCTCGAAGCGACGGTGAAGGATGAGTAATTTGATGGAGTGGAGTGGAAGCCTTGTCTTCGCCAAAGACTCCAATTCCCTTTCAATCTATGACTTGGTTTGAAATATACTTGAAAACACATTAGTCATAGCATGTAAAAGAGATATGATCAAAGATATATTGATGAGATATGTGTGCAAAACATCAAAAGAAATTCCGAGAATCAAGGATATTTAGCTCATGCCTAAGTTTGTTAAAAGTTTGTTCATCTAGTGGCTTGGTAAAGATATCGGCTAATTGTTCTTTAGTGTTGATATAAGCAATCTTGATATCCCCCTTTTGTTGGTGATCCCTTAGAAAATGATACCGAATGGCTATGTGTTTAGTGCGGCTATGCTCAACGGGATTATCCGCCATGCGGATTGCACTCTCATTATCACATAGGAGAGGAACTTTGGTTAATTTGTAACCATAGTCCCTAAGGGTTTGCCTCATCCAAAGTAATTGCGCGCAACAATGGCCTGCGGCAATATACTCGGCTTTGGCGGTAGAAAGAGCGATGGAATTTTGCTTCTTTGAAGCCCAAGACACCAGAGACCTTCCCAAGAACTGGCAAGTCCCCGATGTGCTCTTTCTATTAATTTTACACCCCGCCCAATCGGCATCCGAACAACCAATTAAATCAAATATGGATCCCCGAGGGTACCAAAGCCCAAACTTAGGAGTATAAACTAAATATCTCAAGATTCGTTTTACGGCCGTAAGGTGAGCTTCCTTAGGGTCGGCTTGGAATCTTGCACACATGCATACGGAAAGCATAATGTCCGGTCGAGATGCACATAAATAGAGTAGAGAACCTATCATCAACTGGTATACCTTTTGATCTGCGGATTTACCTCCCGTGTCGAGGTCGAGATGCCCATTGGTTCCCATGGGTGTCTTGATGGGCTTGGCATCCTTCATCCCAAACTTGTTTAGAATGTCTTGAATATACTTCGTTTGGCTAATGAAGGTGCCCTCTTAGAGTTGCTTCACTTGAAATCCTAAGAAGTACTTCAACTCCCCCCATCATAGACATCTCGAATTTTTGTGTCATGATCCTACTAAATTCGTCACATGTAGATTCGTTAGTAGACCCAAATATAATATCATCAACATAAATTTGGCATACAAACAAATCATTGTCAAGAGTTTTAGTAAATAAAGTAGGATCGGCCTTTCCGACTTTGAAGCCATTAGTGATAAGGAAATCTCTAAGGCATTCATACCATGCTCTTGGGGCTTGATTGAGCCCATAAAGCGCCTTAGAGAGTTTATAAACATAGTTAGGGTACTCACTATCTTCAAAGCCGGGAGGTTGCTCAACATAGACCTCTTCCTTGATTGGTCCATTGAGGAAGGCACTTTTCACGTCCATTTGATAAAGCTTGAAGCCATGGTAAGTAGCATAGGCAAGTAAAATGCGAATTGACTCAAGCCTAGCTACGGGTGCATAGGTTTCACCGAAATCCAAACCTTCGACTTGTGAATACCCCTTGGCTACAAGTCGGGCTTTGTTCCTTGTCACCACACCATGCTCATCTTGTTTGTTGCGGAAAACCCACTTGGTTCCTACAACATTTTGGTTAGGACGTGGAACTAAATGCCATACCTCGTTCCTAGTGAAGTTGTTGAGCTCCTCTTGCATCGCCACCACCCAATCCGAATCTTGTAGTGCTTCCTCTACCCTATGTGGCTCAATAGAGGAAACAAAAGAGTAATGTTCAAAAAAATGAGCAACACGAGATCGAGTAATTACCCCCTTTTGAATATCGCCGAGGATGGTGTTCACGGGGTGATCTCGTTGGATTGCTTGGTGGACTCTTGGGTGTGGCGGTCTTGGAACTTGTTCATCTTCCTCATCTTGATCATGAGCATCTCCCCCTTGATCATTGCTCTCTTCTTGAGGTGGCTCAACATCTTGATCTTCTCCTTCATCATTTTGAGCCTCATCCTCATCTTGAGTTGGTGGAGATGCTTGTGTGGAGGAAGATGGTTGATCTTGTGCATGTGGTGGCTCTTCGGATTCCTTAGGACACGCATCCCCAATGGACATGTTCCGTAGCGCGACGCACGGAGCCTCTTCATCACCTATCTCATCAAGATCAACTTGCTCTACTTGAGAGCCGTTAGTCTCATCAAACACAATGTCACAAGAAACTTCAACTTGTCCAGAGGACTTGTTAAAGATTCTATATGCCCTTGTGTTTGAATCATATCCTAGTAAAAAGCCTTCTACAGCCTTAGGAGCAAATTTAGTTTTTGTACCTCTTTTAACAAGAATAAAGCATTTGCTACCAAAGACTCTAAAATATGAAACATTGGGCTTTTTACCGGCCAGGAGTTCATATGATGTCTTCTTGAGGATTCAGTGTAGATACAACCGGTTGATGGCGTAGCACGCGGTGTTGACCGCCTCCGCCCAAAACCAATCCGAAGTCTTGTACTCATCAAGCATGGTCCTTGCCATGTCCAATAGAGTTCTATTCTTCCTCTCCACTACACCATTTTGTTGTGGGGTGTAGGGAGAAGAGAACTCATGCTTGATTCCCTCCTCCTCAAGGAAGCCTTCGATTTGTGAGTTCTTGAACTCCGTCCTGTTATCGCTTCTTATTTTCTTGATCCTTAAGCCGAACTCATTTTGAGCTCGTCTCAAGAATCCTTTCAAGGTCTCTTGGGTATGAGATTTTTCTTGCAAAAAGAACACCCAAGTGAAGCGAGAATAATCATCCACAATAACTAGACAGTACTTACTCCCGCCGATGCTTATATAAGCTATCGGGCCGAATAGGTCCATGTGTAGGAGCTCGAGTGGCCTGTCAGTCGTCATGATGTTCTTGTGTGGATGATGAACACCAACTTGCTTCCCTGCCTGACATGCGCTACAAATCCTATCTTTCTCAAAATGAACATTTGTTAGTCCCAAAATGTGTTCTCCCTTTAGAAGCTTGTGAAGATTCTTCATTCCAACATGTGCTAGTCGGCGATGCCAGAGCCAGCCCATGTTAGTCTTAGCAATTAAGCAAGTGTCGAGTTCAGCTCTATCAAAATCAACTAAGTATAGCTGACCCTCTAACACTCCCTTAAATGCTATTGAATCATCACTCCTTCTAAAGACAGTAACACCTGTATCTGTAAAAAGACAATTGTAGCCCATTTTACATAATTGTGAAACTGAAAGCAAGTTGTAATCTAAAGAATCTACAAGAAAAACATTGGAAATGGAATGGTCAGGTGATATAGCTATTTTACCCAAACCTTTGACCAAACCTTGATTTCCATCCCCGAATGTGATAGCTCGTTGGGGATCTTGGTTTTTCTCGTAGGAGGAGAACATCTTCTTCTCCCCTGTCATATGGTTTGTGCACCTGCTGTCGATGATCCAACTTGAGCCCCCGGATGCATAAACCTACAAAACAAATTTAGTTTAGGTACCCAAACGGTTTTGGGTCCTTTGACATTAGATACAAGAACTTTGGGTACCCAAACACAAGTCTTTGACCCCTTGTGCTTGCCCCCAACATACTTGGCAACTACTTTGCCAGATTTGTTAGTTAAAACATAAGATGCATCAAAAGTTTTAAATGAAATGTTAGAATCATTTGATGCAACAGGAGTTTTCTTCTTAGGCAATTTTGCACGGGTTGATTGCCTAGAACTAGATGTCTCACCCTTATACATAAAAGCATGGTTAGGGCCAGAGTGAGAATTCCTAGAGTGAATTCTCCTGTTGGGGACTTGTTCTCAAATGCTATGAATCAAGAACAAGGCAATATAAAATGTTAAATGTCAAAGCCCTTCGTCCTTCGGGTCATTATTTCCCTTCGGATATAATGAATCTAGGACGAAGGTTATGAAAGACGTGCCTTCATGACCATGATGAGAAGTGAAGAACATTCATATAAAGTACAGAAAGTAATATGATCTTTCATAAACATTATTATTAATATATTTCCATTTATCTTATTTATACAGACAATATTAAATTACAAATGTACCTTCGGCTTGAAGGAGTGAAAACACAAGTGTGACGCCAAAAGCGAATGCCAAGTCAGCGTGAACAGTACGGGAGTACTGTTCATCTATTTATAGGCACGGGACGCAGCCCGTGTAAAATTACATTAGTGCCCTTTATATTTATCAACAACTCTACAGTAATTCTTCAGGGTCTGATTCGGCTTTTCATCTTTAAGTCGGTTCCCCTTTTCTACTGTCATGCCGAAGCTTATCTGCGCATAGCTTCGTAATGATCTTTTCCTTCGTCACAATCGTCTTCCGTCCCACTCAAGCTTCGTCTTGACCATAATCTTATATACTCGTAATCCAATTCCAAAGATACCTGCTCACACATTTCACTTGGAAAACATTGTTAAATCATGTTTTTGAGGACCTTCGAAAGCCGAAGGCCCCCAACAGTAGCCCCTCGCAATATTAATTTGCTGTACTGATAAATTCATATTGCGATATGGACGAAGGCCTTAAGCCGAAGGTCCGAAAAACACCTTCCCTTTGCTAGAATAGCAATCAGTCTTTGACAAGCGGGACCCTCCAGTTTTCAATGCTCTGGGTGTATAAATAAGAACTCATCCCGAGTTATTTGGCACGCTCTCTTGCCAACCGTTTTTACTCACCCAACCTTTGGCCTACACGCAACAACACTTGCTTGGCCTTTTAGATTTTAGAGCTTCGGTTTAGAGAGTGCTTTTCAGCGTTTGCAAAGATGTCTGAAGGTAAAAAAGTTGTTGGTGATTCGGGTGATTCAAAGCTAAGTCTTTCTGAGGAGATGCATCTGGGTTTTCTTCAATCAATGTCGAAGACTAATACAGAGAAGATTACTAAAGAAATCTTGGAGGGTTTATCTGAAGATACTGGCGACAGTGACAGCTATGATGTGGATAGTGGAGGTGAAGACTCCGAAGATCGACCCTGGCGACCAAGCCATGCGGTTTTCGGCAAATCAAGTATTAAAGAAAATCATCTTGTCAACATGAGGGGAAGATATTTCCGGGACTTGTCCGTTGTGAGGGCCGACGAAGGAGAGAAGACTTGTCCAACTCCTGAGGAAAATGAAGTCGTAATATTTCGAAGCTTCTTGAAAGCTGGACTACGATTTCCCCTGAGCAGCTTTGTTGTAGAGGTGCTAAAGATATTTGAAATCTACCTACACCAGCTTACCCCCGAAGCAATCATAAGGATGAATATCTTCGTGTGGGCCGTTAGAAGCCAAGGCCTGGAACCTGATGCAAAAAGTTTCTGCAACATACACGAATTGATATACGAGACAAAACCCTGGGGTAAAGAACAGTATCACAACAATTTTGGGTGCTACAGCTTCGGCTCCCGGTCTGGGTCAAGCTGCCCAGTGCCGACCTTTCGAAAGAGGTGGCCTAGCGACTGGATGACGGAATGGTTTTACGTGAAGAATGACTTGATATCACGAGAAGATATAAAGAAGATCATTATGCGTCCTATCTGGCAACGCTTCGGCCTGCGGAGGCCGAAGGTGGAAATGAATGAATTAGCCGAAGAATGCCAGAGAGTCTTCGGAGTTGTTTGCTCTTTTATTGGGACGAGGGACTTGGTCCAGGAACATATTGCCTTCAGAGTATGGCCGCTTGCGGAAAAATGGGAAATGCCGCAAGAGACCATAAAAGAGACTGACGAAGGTGGACTAGTCAGGCTGAAGTACACATTTAAGTTTGGAGATAAATTCATTGAGCCTGATGATGACTGGCTAAAAAGCATTGAAACTGTAAGTGATGAACTGCTTGGAGTATATTCAAAGGCCGAAGACACTGCATTGTCAGCAGCCTTTGGAGGCCGAAAAAAGAAAAGACTGAACCGAGTATTTGACGCAATTGGGTTCGTGTACCCCGACTACCATTATCCAGTGCGGGGTCAAAAAAGAAAGAAAACTTCTTCTGCGAAAGGACCTGCTTCAGCCGCTCCTAGTGAGCCAGTGCCGAAGAGAAAAAGGGTAAAGGTTCTCACACACCGGCCACGTTACATTGAACTGGCCACAGTGCCTGAGTTCACCGGTGAGACCTCTTCGGCCATCGAAGCGAAAGAACGGACCCTATTGTCAGAGGTCAAGGAGTTAGCCGAAGTGCCAACAATAGGAAAATTGGAAGAACCAAAAACTCTGCTGCCAGAAATCAAAGGGGTGGCCGAAGTGCCAGCAATAGAGAAGATGGAAGGACCAGGGACTGAAAAAGCAAAAACATCAGAGGTTTTAACTCCTTCAGCAAAAATTGAGGCAGGAAAAAGCCAGAAAGGTCCAACCGTAACCCCAAAAGAAAAAGAATGGTTATTGTATTAGATGTTTTAGAGACAATTAAATCTTCGAGCATAACTTCAAAGAAAACTGTTGAAACTTCTGAAGTGTCTACTGAAGCTATTGGTGCTGAAGCTTCGAAGCAACAATTTGAAACTGAAGCCGGGCCTTCAGAGGCAGCCAAGGTAAAACCTTTTGAAACCGAAGAAACGAACATTGCAGAGGCAACCGAAGAAATAAAAATACCAGAACCAATTTTGGTTGAAGAAACTGACACTGGTGCCCCCGAAGCACCTTCCAAAATATACGATTATATTGTGCGGCACGCTTCGGGGAAAAAATTATCCGAAGAAGAAATTTTTGAAGCTAATCACTATGCCAGAGAGTTGAAATATCCGAAGGGGGCACTTGTGTTCAATGGAACAGACGAAGATAACTTCCTATACTGCCTCCCGGACAACAAAGAATTATCCGTCTGCCGGGAGATGGGTAGAAGCATGGGGTTTCCAAAGCTTGAAGCTGGATTATGCGCTATGACGAAGGAGGATCTTGCGGATAGCCTTGCATATAATAGCCTTAAGGTATGAGAACTGCGCGTTTGGAAATTTTATAATTTGCAACTCATTCTTTTATTCTTATACCAACTCTTTTACATACAAGGTTTAATACTAAGCAACGCATTAAGGGCGCAAAAGAATGCCGAAGACGAGAGCTATGAAATTGCTTTCAACAACCTACGATCAGAGGTTATTAAACTGAGAAACGAAGCTCTGAAAAAGGATAAAATTCTGGTTACATTGGTGGACAAGATAAAAGAAGACGAAGCTGCCTCAAAGGCCCAAGCTGAAGCCCAAAGGCGGGAAATTAAAGATCTCCAGAAACAGCTAACTAGAGCTAAAGAAGAACGTATGCTTGAAGAGACAAAATGAGAGCTTAGTGATCAATGGGCCGATCATTTGGAAATAAATGTTAAAGAGCTTCGTGCATCCCAGAGAAAATGCTATGTTGAATCCATAGAATGTGTTAAGAAGATAAAATCCAGCTTCGCCAGCGTTGGCGCATTTTCTAGCGAAGAGAATTTCTCAAGGGGAAATCCTGAAGGTCCAATTAAATGGATCAGCCACGAAGCTGAAGCCTTCGAGGAAATTCTGAATGGCTGGAGTGACATATGTGCTTTTTCAGGTGCTAGAGGAATTGCTACTGTTTTGGAGAAAAAAGATTGTGAGCATGTAAAATCCTTAGCGCAGTCCGAAGCTACCTTGTCCTCCGAAGACATTAAAGACCCCTCAGCCGAAGCAAGCATGGTCGGCGGAAAATTCTTCACTGACATCTGGGACAACGACGGCCGAGAAATGGCGCAAGAGATTATTCAAAAGAGTGAAAAAGGCATCCACGATGCTAGAAAGGTAGCAGAAGCTGCCGAGAAAAGTACAGAGCCCGAAGGGCAAATAGATATTAATTAGTGGTTTTTTATTATATTGTAATTTTTAATTCCAGACGTTGTTCGCGGTTTGCAATAGTAATATAGCCGTATCTTCTCTTTCCTCAGAACCTGCTGAGGCATCTCCGGGCCCCCACCCGAAGGGGGACGATGAAATTAGAAAAATGGCCGAAGCCATTATGGACAAGGTTGTCGACCAGCTATTGAATGAAGCTGCAGAAATAGTGCTTAAGGAGGATTGAATGCTATTGTAGAAACATTTGGAACGTAACATGTGTAATATATTGTAACTTTGAATGTAATATATAATCTATTTATAGTTTAATTCTTTACGATGCATAAAATTTTGCATACATACCATTTTTTGAGCCTTCGGCGAAAAAACACCTTCCCTTCTTTTCATGCTTCGTGAAGAAAATCTTTTCTATATCTCAAGAATTTGCTTACTTCTCTGATGAAGAATATCCAAGCTTCGTACAATATTCTCCGAAGCTATAAAAAAGTTTTGTGTTGCTTCTCTAATGAAGCTGCACTTCGTGTCGATTTATCTTGTGCCTTAGCACGATTTTCTTTTTTCCGAAATATTCTCCGAAGATCAACACTGTATCTCTTTTCCAAAAGGCTTTGTGTTCCTCATGCAGTATGCTGTATGATGCTTATGTTATGCGAAATGATGTGATGATGCTATGTTATGCAAAATGATATTTGTGCCACAGATACATATCCCTGTAATAAAGCACACACACTTTTTATATCAGCGCTGACTTTTCGCTGTAAGCCTCCCTTAGGAGCTTCTTCGCCTTTTACTTTCAGCGGAATTAGCGTTTATTTTTCGTTGTAAGCCTCCCTTAGGAGCTTCTTCGCCTTTTACTTTCAGCGGAATCAGCGTTTATTTTTTGCTGTAAGCCTCCCTTAGGAGCTTCTTCGCCTTTTACTTTCAGCGGAATCAGCGTTTATTTTTCGCTGTAAGCCTCCCTTAGGAGCTTCTTCGCCTTTTACTTTCAGCGGAATCAGCGTTTATTTTTCGCTGTAAGCCTCCCTTAGGAGCTTCTTCGCCTTTTACTTTCAGCGGAATCAGCGTTTATTTTTCGCTGTAGGTTTAGAAAACTTACACTGCGCTCCCTTAGGAACGACTTTTTACTGTTTCGAACGATTTGTACTGTGTCCGTTAAATCAAATTTTTGATAATACAAAGGTCCTTCAAGCCACCATAAATTCGTATGCTTCGGCAACTCAAGCCTATGGAAAAGACATATTTTTATTATGGTAAAAGACGAAAGTGTTATAAGAAATTGAAATTCGATAAAAGACACTTAAACTCTTCATAATTGTTCCTTATTAACAAAAAGGTAATACTGAATGTAAAGATGCGAAAGAACTGCTGTTGAGGTAGGATATTTGTCAATAAATGTGCTTCGACTCTGGCATAGTACTATTGACTGTGCAAGCTTCAGACTCCTCTCTGAAATCCCTCTGAAGGTGATTGTGTTGACTCCCTTCTGGCTGCTGCCCTCGCTGGGTCGGCGGTGGCGGTGGAGGCTGCTGCCAAGATGCTTGGGGTTGGCTCGCTGAAGCAACAGAAGCTGTAGAGTGGTTGCCTACGTATTCTGGAATATAAGGCGAGTGATACGAAGTAGTATGCATGACCTGCTTCGGCTGACTTTGTTGCACTGCTGCTTCTGCTATTTCCTTCTGTTTTTGGATGGTAACGTGGCACATCCTGGTGGTATGGCCCTTGTCTTCACCACAGAATAGGCAGTAAATTTTTCTTGGCTGGTCGCCAAACCTTCCCCTGAAGCCCCTGGCGCCTTTGCCCCTTGGCGCTGGCGGCCGAAAAGAACTTTGCTGCTGGCCCGAAGCTTGTGAAGAGTATTGTGGCCTTTGCTGCTGACTCCCTCGATCATCAGTTTGAGCAGAGTTATGAATTGACCTAACGTGCCTCGGGTGAAATCTTCCTCCGAAGCCCCTGGTCATTTCAGAGAACCTGAATGCTTCCTCCCTTCTTTGTCGGAAGTCGTTGTCAGCTCAAATGTATTCGTCCATCTTCTGGAGCAGCTTCTCCAACGTTTGTGGTGGCTTCCTGGCAAAGTACTGCGCTGAAGGTCCCGGCCGAAGCCCTTTAATCATGGCCTCAATGACAATTTCATTGGGCACTGTTGGCGCTTCTGCCCTCAGACGCAGAAACCTTCAGACGTACGCCTGGAGGTATTCTTCGTGGTCCTGGGTACACTGAAATAAAGCTTGAGCAGTGACTGGCTTCGTCTGAAACCCTTGGAAGCTAGTTATCAGCATATCCTTCAACTTCTGCCAAGAAGTGATTGTCCCTGGCCGAAGAGAAGAGTACCAGGTCTGAGCAACGCTCTTGACAGCCATGACAAAAGATTTTGCCATGACTGCAGTATTGCCACCATACGAAGATATGGTTGCCTCATAGCTCATCAAGAATTGCTTCGGGTCTGTATGACCGTCATACATGGGGAGCTGGGGTGGCTTGTAAGACTGGGGTCATGGTGTAGCCTGCAATTCTGTTGAGAGGGGAGAAGCATCATCGAAAGCAAAGTTTCCATGATGGAAATCTTCATACCAGTCGTCCTCATTGTGGAAGCCTTCCTGATGGAGCTCTCTGTGTGGAGGCCTTCGGCTCTGATCATCTTGAACAAGATGACGAACCTCTTCAGAAGCTTCGTCTATCTGTCTCTGAAGGTCGGCCAGGCGAGCCATCTTCTCCTTCTTGCGCTGCACCTGTTGCTGAAGGATCTCCAGGTTTTGGATCTCTTGATCCAAGTCATCCTCCGGAGGTGTTTGACTAACAGCCTTCCTCTTCTGGCTTCGGGCCTCTCTGAGGGAAAGGACGTCCTGATTAGGGTCCAGCGGCTGTAGAGTGGTAGCCCCTGTTGCTGAAACTTTTTTCGGCGGCATGACGAAGGTGATGCTTGCCGAAGATATTCAAAGCTCAAGAAATGGAAGTGAGTTCACCGGAGGTGGGCGCCAATGTTGGGGACTTGTTCTCAAATGCTATGAATCAAGAACAAGGCAACATAAAATGTTAAATGTCAAAGCCCTTTGTCCTTCGGGTCATTATTTCCCTTCGGATATAATGAATCTAGGACGAAGGTTATGAAAGACGTGCCTTCATGACCATGATGAGAAGTGAAGAACATTCATATAAAGTACAGAAAGTAATATGATCTTTCATAAACATTATTATTAATATATTTCCATTTATCTTATTTATACAGACAATATTAAATTACAAATGTACCTTCGGCTTGAAGGAGTGAAAACACAAGTGTGACGCCAAAAGCGAATGCCAAGTCAGCGTGAACAGTACGGGAGTACTGTTCATCTATTTATAGGCACGGGACGCAGCCCGTGTAAAATTACATTAGTGCCCTTTATATTTATCAACAACTCTACAGTAATTCTTCAGGGTCTGATTCGACTTTTCATCTTTAAGTCGGTTCCCCTTTTCTACTGTCATGCCGAAGCTTATCTGCGCATAGCTTCGTAATGATCTTTTCCTTCGTCACAATCGTCTTCCGTCCCACTCAAGCTTCGTCTTGACCATAATCTTATATACTCGTAATCCAATTCCAAAGATACCTGCTCACACATTTCACTTGGAAAACATTGTTAAATCATGTTTTTGAGGACCTTCGGAAGCCGAAGGCCCCCAACATCTCCTAATTTTATGCTCGGGATAACCGGCAGGGTACAAAATGTAACCCTCGTTATCCTGAGGCATGGGAGCCTTGCCCTTAACAAAGTTAGACAATCTTTTAGGAGGGGCTTTAAGTTTGACATTGTCTCCCTTTTGGAAGCCAATGCCATCCTTGATGCAGGGCGTCTCCCACTATAGAGCATGCTTCTAGCAAATTTAAATTTTTCATTTTCTAAGTCATGCTCATTAATTTTTGCATTAAGTTGAGCTATGTGATCATTTTGTTTCTTAATTAAATCTAGGCGATTATGGATAGCATCAACATTAATGTCTCTACATCTAGTACAAATGGAAACATGCTCAATGGTAGATGTAGAGGGTTTGCAAGAGTTAAGTTCAACAATCTTAGCACGTAATATGTCATTCTTATCTCTAAGATCGGATATGGAAGCATTGCAAACATCTAATTCTTTAGCCTTAGCAATCAAATTTTCATTTTCATTTCTAAGGCTAGTAAGAGAATCATTCAATTTTTCAATCCTAGCAAGCAAATTAGCATTATCATCTCTAAGATTGGAAATTGAATCATCACATACATTTGAATCAACCTTAGCTATTAAACTAGCATTCTCATTTCTAAGGTTGATAATAATATCATGGCACTTGCTTAGCTCACTAGACAATCTTTCACATTTTTCTACTTCTAGAGCATAAGCATCCTTAACCTTAACATGCTTCTTATTTTCCTTAATTAGGAAGTCCTCTTGAGAGTCCAAGAGTTCATCTTTCTCATGAATAGCACTAATTAATTCATTTAATTTTTCTTTTTGTTGCATGTTAAGGTTGGCAAAAAGAATACGCAAGTTATCTTACTCATCACTAAAATGATCTTCATCACTAGAGGATGCATATTTAGTGGAGGATCTTGATTTTACCTTCTTTCTTTTGCCGTCCTTTGCCATGAGGCACTTGTGGCCGACGTTGGGGAAGAGGAGTCCCTTGGTGACGGCGATGTGGGCGGCGTCCTCGTCGGAGGAGGAGTCGGAGGAGCTCTCGTCGGAGTCCCACTAGCGGCACACATGGGCATTGCCGCCCTTCTTCTTGTAGTACCTCTTCTTTTCTCTCCTCTTGCCTTTCTTGTCGTCGCCCCTGTCACTGTCACTAGATAGTGGACATTTTGCAATAAAATGACCGGGCTTACCACACTTGTAGCAAACTTTCTTGGAGCGGGGCTTGTAATCCTTCCCTCTCCTTTGCTTGAGGATTTGGCGGAAGCTCTTGATGATGAGCGCCATTTCCTCATTGTCGAGCTTGGAGGCGTCGATGGGTAGTCTACTTGAGGTAGACTCCTCCTTCTTCTCCTCCGTTGCCTTGAATGCGACCGGTTGTGCTTCGGGCGTGGAGGGGCTGTCTTGCTCGATGATTTTCTTTGAGCCTTTGATCATCAACTCAAAGCTCACAAATTTGCCTATTACTTCCTCGGGAGACATTAGCATGTATCTAGGATCACCTCGAATTAATTGAACTTGTGTAGGGTTAAGGAAAACGAGGGATCTTAGAATAACCTTGACCATCTCATGGTCATCCCATTTGGTGCTCCCGAGGTTGCGCACTTGGTTCACCAAGGTCTTCAAGCGGTTGTACATGTCTTGTGGCTCCTCCCCTTGGCGAAGCAGGAAGCGACCGAGCTCCCCCTCGATCGTCTCTCGCTTGGTGATCTTGGTCACCTCGTCTCCTTCGTGCGCGGTCTTTAGTACATCCCAAATCTCCTTGGCGCTCTTCCATCCTTGCACCTTGTTATACTCCTCTCGACTTAGAGAGGTGAGGAGTATAGTGGTGGCTTGAGAGTTGAAGTGCACGATTTGGGCCACCTCGTCCTCATCATAATCTTCATCCCCTACGGATGGCACCTGTACACCAAACTCAACAACATCCCCATATACTTTTGTGGAGTGAGGTTAGGTGATATCTCATCATATCACTCCACCTAGAATAATCTTCACCGTCAAATGTCGATGGTTTGCCTAATGGGACGGAAAGTAATGGAGTAGGTTTAGGAATGCGAGGATAGCGTAGGGGGATCCTACTATACTTCATGCGCTCTTGGCGCTTAGAAGTGACGGATGCGGCATCGGATCCGGATGTAGAGGGTGAGGAAGAGTCGGTCTCGTAGTAGACCACTTTCTTCATTTTCTTCTTCTTCTCACCACTCTTGTGCGATCGAATGCGTGAAGGGGATCCATCCTTCTTCTTGTTGGCGGACTCCCTTGATGGAGCCTTCCTGTGGCTTGTAGCGGACTTCTCACCGCCGATCACCATCTTCTTGGCGTGATCTCCCAACATCACTTCGAGCGGTTAAGCTCTAATGAAGCACCGGGCTCTGATACCAATTGAAAGTTGCCTAGGGGGGGGGGGTGAATAGGGCGAATCTGAAATTTATAAACTTAAGCACAACTACAAGCCGGGTTACTGTTAGAAATATAAACGAGTCCGAGAGAGAGGGTGAAAAACAAATTGCAAGCAAATAAAGAGTGAGACACAAGGATTTGTTTTACCGAGGTTCGGTTCTTGCAAACCTACTCCCCGTTGAGGTGGTCACAAAGACCGGGTCTCTTTCAACCCTTTCCCTCTCTCAAACGGTCACTTAGACCGAATGATCTTCTCTTCTCAATCAAACGGGACACAAAGTCCCCGCAAGGACCACCACACAATTGGTGTCTCTTGCCTCGATTACAATTGAGTTGATCACAAGAAGAATGTGAAAGAAAAGAAGCAATCCAAGCGCAAGAGCTCAAATGAACACAAGTCACTCTCTCACTAGTCCCTATTTGATTTGGAATGAACTAAGGACATGGGAGAGGATTTGATCTCTTTGGTGTGTCTTGTATTGAATGCTATAGCTTTTGTAAGGTGTAGGAAGTTGGAAAACTTGGATACAATTGAATGTGGGGTGGTTGGGGTATTTATAGCCCCAACCACCAAAAGTGGCCGTTGAGAGACTGTCTGTCGCATGGCGCGTTGGACAGTCCGGTGCGCCACCGGACACTGTCCGGTGCGCCAGCCACGTCAGCAGGCCGTTGGGTTCTGACTGTTGGAGCTCTGATTGGTGGGGCCTCTGAGCTGTTCGGTGGTGCACCGGACAGGTCCTGTAGACTGTCTGGTGCGCCTTCTACGCGTGCTCTGTCCTCTGCGCGCGCAGGCGCGCATTAAATGCGTTGCAGTCGACCGTTGCGTGCGAAGTAGCCGTTGCTCCGCTGGCACACCGGACACTGTCCGGTGCTTCACCAGACAGTCCGGTGAATTATAGCGGAGCGGCCTCCCATTTTCCCGAAGGTAGCAAGTTCAGCGTCGAGTGCCCTAGTGCACCGGACACTGTCCGGTGGCACACCGGACAATCCGGTGCGCCAGACCAGGGTGCCTTTGGGATGTCTTTAGCTCTCTTTATTTGAACCCATCTTTGGTCTTTTTATTAGATTGTTGTGAACCTTTGGCACCTGTAAAACTTATAGACTAGAGCAAACTACTTAGTCCAATTATTTGTGTTGGGCAATTCAACCACCAAAATCAATTTAGGAAAAGGTGTAAGCCTATTTCCCTTTCAGAGGGGAGAGGAAGAATCAAATCACAAAGAATGTGATCAACGCAAAGACATGGGCGATTTGTTTCTCGAGGTTCAACTCCAAAGAGTTATGTCCCCATTGAGGAGTTCACAAAGGACGGTTCTCTTTCAACCATTTCCCTCTCTCGCACAGTCACTGAGATCGGATCAGTTTTATTCACTATCTCAGGGACACCAAGTCACACATGGACCTCCACACAAAGAATGGAGTCTTTTGCCTCACTTTACAATCAAGAGAATGGTGAGGGAGTGAGAATGAAAGCTTGAATCAAGATCACAAGAACTCACAACTCTCAAATGTGGAAGCCGCTAAGTCCTTCAATCTCAAATTGATCAAATGCGGCGCGGGGTAGCTTTGGAAGCTTGGAGATGTTGTGCTTAATGTGTAGTAGGTTAGAGTGAGTCTTGTGTCTTCAATGTGGTGGTTGGGGGTATTTATAGCTCCCAACAACCAAAAGTGACGTTGGAGAAAAGTTGCATTTACTGCACAGTCTGCGGGTGCACCAGATCGCTTATAGTGCCGATCCGGTGCACCAGTAGACCGTGCCAGTCTGCCACCGCAGGTTACCATTGAGTTTGCCAGTCGACCCTTGGCTTTTTGTCAGACAATCTCATGCGCCACTGGTGTGCTACTGGTGCGCCAACCCAAAAATGGTTAAACCTATTTTCTTTTCAATCTCCTCCTTTTTAGTTATTGATGCTAACTCAAACCAAATCAAATATGAAATGTAAACTTGTAACTAGATTGAAATTCAGACAAGTGTTCATAAGTTACTGAAATGAAACAGTTCTAAGTACATTATGTAATTTTTGACTACATTTGCACCCCTTAACTTGTTTTTGCAAATCTTTTGATAAAAGATTTTTAAATTCATTTGCATTTGGCCGATGGTATAAGGATGAAATTTAGGTGTTACCTCTCTTCTCCTCTCTCTATCTAGTTTCCTTTTTCTCATTCTCTTAGTAGAGGATTGGATATTTTATTTGCAAATGTAATAGAACTTTAGTAGATCAAACCCTAAGGGAGTATGAATTGTTGCATCCTGCTGAACTCCAAACTTTGATTTTGTTTGATGCATATGCTTGAGGTGTTCAAATTTGAATTTATGGCATGCTTGATTTTGAATTCAAAAGAGTAAATAAAAATAAAAGGAAAGCTTAATTCGGAATAAAAGGAAAAGGGAAATGAAGCTCACATCCCCTTCTTTCTCTGACCGGTGGGACCGGCCTATCGGCGCGCCGGCCTCACCCGCGAGCTCGTCCTAGCTCTCTCTACCCCCGAGCCCCACCTATCGACGCGCCCTCGCTTGCATGTTGCGCGCGCCGACGCTGACTCGCTGATGCCCTGGCCCCAACTAACAGTCCCCTCCCCTTCCTCCAACCGCCCGTCCGCGCGAGTGAGAGCACCTAGCGGGGGGGGGGGGGTGAATAGGTGATCCTGTAAAATTCAACACTACTAGCCACAAAACTTGATTATGAAGGTTAGAACGGCTAAGTAGCTTGAAGGTAGTTCTTGTGAACACAAATAATCAAATAGAAGGCACACAAGAGACCCGTGATTTTATCCCGTGGTTTGGCCAAGTAACACTTGCCTACTTCCACATTGTGGCGTCCCAATGGACGAGGGTTGCACTCAACCCCTTTCAAGTGATCCAATGATCAACTTGAATACCATGGCTTTTCTTCCTTTTCTCTTTTCCCGTTTGCAAGGAATCTCCACAAGTTAGAGTCTCTTGCCCTTACAACAAAGGTCACAATGAAAACACAAGAGTAAGGTTGGGGAGCAACACACACAAATCCTTAGCACACACATGCACACAAGCCAAGACTTGAGCTCAAAATGAAGCACAAAGAGTTCACAACTAGAACGGAGCTCAAATCACTAACACGATCGATCAAGTGCGCGGAGACGGAGTGTGGGAGACTTAGAATGCTTAGTGAATGCTTGGGTGACTCCTCCATGCGCCTAGGGGTCCCTTTTATAGCCCCAAGGCAGCTAGGAGCCATTGGAGGCCGACAAGGAAGGCTATCCTTGCCTTCTGTCGGGTGGCGCACCGGATAGTCCGGGGCACCACCGGACAGCCACTATTCATCTCCGGTGCACGATCTCCTTCCTATTCTGGCGCAGACGACTGTTGCAGATTCGTGGCAGTTGGCGCACCGGATAGTCCGGTGCCTCCTGCAACCGTTGGCGCGGGCCACGCGTCGCCCGTGGATTGCGCGGCCGACCGTTGCGCTGGCGGCCATTAGCTCACCGGACAGTCCGGTGCACCACCGGACAGTCCGGTGAATTATAGCCGTACGCCGCCAAATTCTCCCGAGAGCGGCCTGTTCACCGGAGTCTGGCCTGGCGCACCGGACACTATCCGGTGTGCCAAGCCGAGCTAAACTTTGGTTGTACCAAGCCAAGTCTTTTGCAATTCTTTCTTTTCCTGTTTCTAGCACTTAGACACAATATGTTAGTACTCAAAACAATGTACTAAGTCTAGAAACGTACCTTGTCACATGATTTGCACTTTTTGCTTGTTTGGCACATAACAACTTAAAGATTATATGTTGGCACTTAATCACCAAAACATTATAGAAATGGCCCAAAGGCACATTTCCCTTTCAATCTCCCCCTTTTTGGTGATTTATGCCAACACATCAAAAAGCAATCAAAATAAGTGCAATATCAATGCAAATGAGGATCAAATTGTTTTTGACTCTAATTTGGCATATTTGGATCATTCTTTGCCACCACTTGGTTTGTTTTTGCAAATCAAATTCATTTTCCTATCTCTAAGTCAAACTCACTTTTTGGGCATAAAGAGAGATATTCCAAGAGTGAAGTTGATCAAGATTCAAAAACTCTCCCTTTTTCCCATAATCATAGAATCTCCCCACAAGAGACCAACTTTTGCAATAATAGTATTTTGACAAATCAAAAGTTCTAACTCTATTATTTTCAAAATACACAAGTGATAGCTGATCCGTTTTCTTTGGCCTTAATTTCTCCCCCTTTGGCATCAAGCACCAAAACGGGATCATTTGTGGCCCTTTAACCCCATTGCCTCACCAAAAATGTCAATTAAGATAAAAAAGGCAATAAGAGCATAAGAATGAACTTGGAGGTGAGTACACTAATACCGAAGTGCAGTGGAAGTCTTTGCATGGTCCAAGTTCACCTTTCCCTTTCAATTCACCTTTGAGACTACATCAAGTACACTTAAACACAAATGTTAGTCTCAAAGGGTCAAGTTGTAGCACTTCTCCCCCATAATATGTGCATCATTCACACATGAACTTGTGAGGTCCGGGGATTCCTTGCACAACTTGAGCACCATAAATAATCGACAAAGTTCAAAATTGCATAGAGTAACTTGATCAAAGGCATAAAACACATGTATGCTATAAATCAATCCAAGTTACGCGAATCTAAGACATTTAGCTCACTACGCAGCCTACAAAAGGTTTTCTCATCTAATGGCTTGGTAAAGATATCGGCTAGCTGGTTCTCGGTGCTAATATGGAACACCTCGATATCTCCCTTTTGCTAGTGGTCTCTCAGAAAGTGATGCCGGATGTCTATGTGCTTAGTGCGGCTGTGTTCAACAGGATTATCCGCCATGCGGATTGCACTCTCATTGTCACATAGGAGTGGGACTTTGCTCAGATTGTAGCCAAAGTCCTGGAGGGTTTGCCTCATCCAAAGTAGTTGCGCGCAACACTGTCATACGACAACATACTTGGCCTCAGCGGTGGATAGGGCAACTGATAGTCGCCTAGAGGGGGGGGGGGGGGTGGATAGGCGAAACCTGAAAATTAAAACTTTATCCCCCAACTAGATCCTTTGATTAGTGGTTAGAACAAGATGAACAATTATCGGAGTATAAAAACTAAGTTCTTGCTAGTAAAGAGTATAGCTTTCAAATAATGCGGAAGTGATAAATCAATACAACTAATAGTTCTATGATAACAAAGCAAGAAAGCTTAGATGAAAAAGAGCACTAACTCAAGTTCTTTTCTTGCGGAGTGTTGCTTCACTTAAATAAGATTTTAACTTGATGCAACACCAAATGATATGAGCAAAGAATAGTGCAAGAGAACTTAGAGTAAGGGAAAGCAAACAAATCACAAGCAAAAGCACAATGAACACGGGTGATTTGTTTTACCGAGGTTCGGCCCTCGAAGGCCTAGTCCCCGTTGAGGAGTCCACTTAAGGACGGGTCTTTTTCAACCCTTTCCCTCTCTCCCGATCACACAAGGATCGGCGAGCTCTTCTTCTTCTCAAGGATCACTCTCGATCCCACAAGGACCACCACAATCTTTGGTGTCTCTTGCTATCTTTTACAAGCCTCCAACACTTTGGAGGAAGTTCGAATGGGAGTCAAAAACTCCACGCGCAAATGAACACAAAGATGTAGCACACACTATCTCTCAATGAATCTCACAAGGCGCTAGGGCTAAACTCAATTGAGTAGCTCTCAATTGCTTGCTCTCTCTTTTGTGGCACTTGTGTTGGTTGTAGTGGACTAAATCTTGTGTATAGGATGGATCAATGAATATAGGTGGTTGGGAGGGCTTGAGTATGTCAACTAGATGACTTGGAATGTTGCTTGGACTCCCACACCTTGAAGTGGCCGGTTGGGGTGGTATTTATAGCCACCATCCAAAAACTAGCCGTTGGAGAAGTCTGCTGGCGATGGGCGCACCGGACAGTCCGGTGCACACCGGACATGTCCGGTGCGCCAGCCACGTCATCCTAGCCGTTGAGATTGGAGCTGGTCGACCGTTGGAGGCTTTGTCCTCATGTGGCACCGGACAGTCCGGTGTACACCGGACAGTCCGGTGCCTCTCTGATCCTCTGCTCTAACTCCTGCCGCGTGTACTGTTCTGCACTGTTTACTGTCAGAGTCGACCGTTGGCGCGAAGATGACCGTTGCTCCGCTGGCACACCGGACAGTCCGGTGCACACCGGACTGTCCGGTGAATTTTAGCGGAGCAGTCTTCGTGAAATCCCGAGGCTGCCGAGTTCCTGAGGCCGCGTTCCGTTGGAGCACCGGACACTGTCCGGTGTACACCGGACAGTCCGGTGAATTATAGCGCGCCGGCCCAGGACTTTCCCGAAGGTGTCGAGTTTGAGTCTGCGTTTCCTGGTGCACCGGACAGGTACTGTTCACTGTCCGGTGGCACACCGGACAGTCCGGTGCGCCAGACCAGGGGTGCCTTCGGTTGCCCCTTTGCTCCTTTATCTTGACTCTTGTCTTGTTCTTTTTATTGGTTTTTTGTTGAATCTTTGGCACCTGTAGAACATATAATCTAGAGCAAACTAATTAGTCCAATTGTTTGTGTTGGACATTCAATCACCAAAATCATTTAGGAAAAGGTTTAAAGCCTATTTCCCTTTCAATCTCCCCCTTTTTGGTGATTGATGCCAACACAAACCAAAGCAAATATATAAGAGAATAATTGAACTAGTTTGCATAGAATAGGTGCAAAGATTACTTGGAATTAAACCAATATTCATTTCATAAAATATGCACGGATGCTTTCTTTCTTTATTTTATTTAGTATTTTGGACCACGCTTGCACCACATGCTTTGTTTTTGCAAATTCTTTTTGTAAATCCATTTCAAAGATCTTTTGCAAATAGTCAAAGGTAAATGAATAAGAGTTTGCAAAGCATTTTCAAGATTTGAAATTTTCTCCCCTTGTTTAAAAAGCTTTTCCTTTGACTTCAACAAAACTCCCCCTAAAAGAGATCCACCTCTTAGTGTTCAAGAGGGTTTTGATATACCATTTTTGAAATACTACTTTCTCCCCCTTTTGAACACAATAAGATACCAAATGATAAATACTTTTGGAAAGCACTAAGTTTTTGAATTTGGTGGTGGTGGTGGTGCGGTCCTTTTGCTTTGGGCTCATTTCTCCCCCTTTTTGGCATAAATCGCCAAAAACGGAATCATTAGAGCCCTTGAAGTGCTATCTTCCCCTTTGGGCATAAATAAATGAGTTAAGATTATACCAAAGGCGAAGTCCGGTCTTTTAGCTTTGGGCTCTTACTCTCTTCCAGAGACGAAGTCCTTTTCTTTGATGCTCATTTCTCCCCCAAAGAATAGAGAGTTGCTTGGAGTGATGGCGAAGTATGATATACGGAGTGGAAGCCTTTGTTTTCGCCGAAGACTCCATTTCCCTTTCAATCTACGACTTAGCATAGTAATATACTTGGAAACATATTAGTCGTAGTCATGGTACGGGAATAATAGGATATATGCATTTGTACCAAAATGAAAAGAGATATGATCAAGAGATATGTCAATTAAGCATGATCATAGTTCTATATAACATAGATTTCTCCCCCTAAGTATGTGCATGGAGAGGAATACATATTATGGCCTTAAATGCCAATTGCACATAATTAGGTTAATGAGAACATATCTATATTATACAGAATGTGAAGTGCATTGTGTCATAGTATGTGAGTGATGCTCAAGACAGTTTATGCACTTATGAAAGCATGTTGCAAACATTTTAAGCATTTTCCTTTAAGGATTTCAAAGAGACTTAAGGACCATCCACCTTTGGAACAAAGGTAGCTTATCCTCGTTACAAGGTTAAGCTTTAAGCTCTTTGACAATAGAATCACTTCATCTAGTTTTAGCAAAGATGCAATAATGCATGAGTGAAATTTTAAGAGGTTAAACTAGGTATGAAGCAGGGATAAATGCAAAGGACATGCTTTCTCTTCCTTATATATAAGATATGCAAAGAATGTTTATAAGAGGAAGATTTAGGTACAAGTTTAAATGAAAGGAAGTGGTTTTACCCTTTTGTACCTTCTCATAGAGACGCTTTCTTCATTGTGCTTTGTCCTTAGTCTTAGTTGCTTAAGACCTATACTCAATGACAATATATGGAAATACTTTGCACAAGAGAGAGATCTACAACTAGTGATCTTTTTCAAGTTATTGTTAGCATATATCAAAAGGATCACAAGTTGCATAAATGAATCATGAATTCTCCTTTTTCCTTAGTGCATACCAATTGAAATCAAATTCAAATTACATGAGGCACTAAGAAGCATAAGTGATAATTGAAGTTGTTCAATGATCAACCAATATGCGATCAAGAAAACAACAAAGTCATTAAATTTTCAATCAGGCTTAAAAATAGGAGAATCCAATAAGCATGCTACTTTTAGAAATGAAAGCAACAAACCTTGATAAAAGCGATATTACTTTAACAAGTTTGATTTGATGAGAAGTAGCATACTATATGAGAAACATTATTCTCATGCAAGAGACTATATGAAATTACTAAGATAAAGCAATAGTCTCATAATCAAAATATAATAATGGACTCCCCCTAAAGATATGTATCAAGTAATTTAAAGAAATGATTTCGATGCATTCATTTTTAAGGACATAAAGGGGGAAGCATTATATATCTTTGATCAAGTCTCATAAATTTAGCAACACATAACTTAAGCCTGGTAACCTCATAATGAAAAAAGGATTTAGAATGCTTACAACCACACCATTGATTGTTTGTGAAAACTTTATTGTCCAAGTAGGTGTTGTTTTTCTTGATGTCCTTTCTTTTTCATTTGAGGTCCTCCCTTTGTAGTTGTCTCTTTTTCCTTCCAAACTTATTGAAAATACTCAAGAGAGATGTCAATAGTGCAAGGGAGTATATGGTGAAGGATGATTACTTTAGATAATTAGCATACATAATTTATCATCCACAAGTCACATAGACATGAAGTAAAATCCTTAACAATAGTGCATTTTACTGAGAATAATGAGTGAGCACCTTTTAAGAATTTTAATAATCACCAATTTTACTTTATCATATTAAAGTGAGTTAATCATTACTTGGAAGCAAATCAATATGATAACATATAAATAAATATCGCAAAGGCATTAAATAGATTCTAATGGACATGAGCAATAAGAAAATGATATTTGAATGCACACTTAGTTAATTTCGGTCCAATAAAGAATCTATTCCTCACAAGGGTAGAATATGATAATTTAGATTAAATACCCATTGAGATGGGAACTAAACTTAATTAAGAAGATGAGTTCCCATACCTTTGCTTTTACCTTTCTTATTTTGGGTGAAGATCAACCCATGAGGCTTGTGTACTTTCCCTTCTATGCATATTTATAAGTAAGCTCAAGAGATACGTTAGCAACACAAGCACTAGTTTCCATTTAGTAATCATTTTGATAAAGAATGAGAAGTTAGATTAACAAAACATGGAAACTCCATAGCATGAACTAGATTATTCATAGATGATGTTATGCTCAATTTTAACTCATAAAACAAGCATAACTAATCCTTTGAGATTATAGGAATAAATCTAAATCATGATTTGGAAAGCGATAAATGTGAAAGAATCATATCCAATTGAGCAATAAGAGATACAACATGAATTATTGGATAGAATTTCCTAGACATGATGAGATACGCATTTCCATAGAGAAACTTATTCTCTACAAGTGAGACTACTTAAATTACTTAGATAAAAACATTAGTCTCACTTTTCTAGCTATAGAGAGAATTTTCCTTTTATAAGAGTCCTAAGTATTTGAAATTCCTTACATGACACCTTATTCTTTTAAGAACATGAAGTATCTCTCTATATCTAGAACATGGCAATAATCGAATAATTAATGTAAAGACATGCCATGTGAATTTGCAACAATTTAAAAACATGTAGATTGTCATAATATAGAATTGATAAATACACAATCTACCATATGAGAGGAATTCCTTCAAAGAATGATGACATAATTTTAAAACATGCTTAAGTGCTTTCTATTTCTATGTGACTACACAAGACACATGACAATTTAAGATAATTGCACTTAAGAGTATAAATGTTACCATCCTTTGACTTTCCTCCATGTTGTAGGCTTTGATATTCCGCACATGATCATTCTTTAATTCCTACAACATCAATATCTTCCCCGAGATGATATGGGTTTTGAATGACATATTGAAATAACCTTGGGTCAATCTTGAATATGTAGATTATTTGAAGATTGATAGCTTGAGTTGATAAGAATTGAATTAACTCCCTCAAGCACCCCAAAGGTTCATACCATCTCCTTCTCCTACAAATCTTGTCAAGCACATTTTGGTACCCATCGCTTGATGGGTCCGTTAAGGTTAGTAAACAAAGATCTAGGAACCCAAGTGTCCTTTGTGCTAGCGCTTGGTAAACTTGTTACCTTTCTAGCACAAGTTGCAATCTTGGGTTGCCTAGTTATATATGAATCAAATGACAAGTTAGGAGTGAGATTTTTACCAATGGGACAATCTTTGCATTGATGTCCCTTCTTTCGGCATGTGTAGCATAGGCGTTTTCCAAATTTTGAAGATTTCTTCTTTCCTTGTTTGTTGCCTGCTACATGGTTAGTAAAAACCTTCTTTTCTAACCCTATGCCTTTTTGTTTTAAATGGGGACAAGATCTAAGCAAGTGTCCCTTCTTGGAGCATTTAAAACAAAGTCTATCATCCTTGTTAATAATCAAGCCATTTTTAATGTAGGGACATGACCTAATCAAGTGCCCCTCTTTAAAGCATTCACTACACCTCTTAATGTGAAGTGTGGCTTGATCATTACCTTGGATGTTACCTTTTGTGGAGGCGTGGTTGAGGCTTTTGGAGGAGGTGTTGAATTTCTTCTTTTGTTTGTTCCTCTTGGCAGTCCTCAAATCCTTGACATTTTCTTCAAGGGAGGTAGTGCATGCCACGGTTGTTCTCGTCTCAAGCTTCTTCACCATGTGATCACGGTTATCTTGAGAAGGTTGGGCAATGCACTTCCCTTTAAGTTGTGTCAAGCTCTTCTTTAGCCTCACATTTTCTTCTTTGAGCTTTTGATATGAATTATCATTTGTTCCTGCAGATTCTAGCTCAAAGGAAGATTTGCTTGTTGACAAACAACAAGCATTAGCACATGGTAATATAGTATCAATTTGAATACATGTGCATGAGTGAGGTTGTTGGGATTTTAAGTTTTCTATCACAACCTCATGAGCAATATTTAATATGATATGATCATCCATAAGATTTTCATGAGAACATAGAAGCATATCATATTTATTTTGAAAAGCTAGATTTTCAACTTTTAGCTTTTCTATTTGGTCCTTAAGCAAGGTATTCCTATTTACTAATTGAGCGATACAATGTAAAGCGTTATCTTGCTCAATTGAAATAGTTTCATACCTTTGGACCAAATCAACATGAGAGCACTTTAGCTCCTCATGTTCTTTAGTCAACTCGTCAAAGTGTTGCATCTTTATGGAGAGAATATCTTCTAGCCTTTGACGAGCTTCGCTTTGTTCTCTCGCTCTTTCCAGAAGTTTGAGCATGACCGCCTTATCTTCTTGGCTTAGGCGAGCGTAGAGATGCACAAAGCTTCTTTCTTCCTCCTCATCCTCATTTGTGCTTCCGCTATCATTTTCATTAGCCACACAACACATGTGGGAATCGAAATGGGAAGACAAACCTTTTGGAGAGGTGGATTCATCGTTTGGTCTCCATCGTTCATTTTCTTCTTCTTCCTTGCAAGGGTTAGTATCACAAATACCAAGGGAAGTAGAGGCACAAAATGAACTATCATGTTTGGACTTATCAAACTTGATTTTAATTCTAGTCCAAATATCATGCGCATCGGGAATGGATTCGTCATAGTTTGATATGAAGGCACGATAATCTTCTTTGCTAAGAGAATTGTTTAAGATGTCAAAAGCTAGGTAGTTTAAGCGATAACATCTTTGATCCTCCTCGGAATTAATTTTTCCATTAAAACTAGAGGGGAAAATACTCTTGTCAATAATTTGTTCTAATTGAGGATGTATGGTTCTAAAGGCATTTATCACACTAGTAGACCATGAATCATAATTAGAACAATCATCAAATAATATCTCAAGAGTTACCTCCTTTTGAGTTGCGTTCGTTGGAGGAGTCTTCTTGTTCTTTTGGGATCTTCTACGAGCCATCACTTCGAGTTGTTAGACTCAAGATGAAGTGCCTACCTCTGATACCAATTGATAGTCGCCTAGAGGGGGGGGGGGGTGGATAGGCGAAACCTGAAAATTAAAACTTTATCCCCCAACTAGATCCTTTGATTAGTGGTTAGAACAAGATGAACAATTATCGGAGTATAAAAACTAAGTTCTTGCTAGTAAAGAGTATAGCTTTCAAATAATGCGGAAGTGATAAATCAATACAACTAATAGTTCTATGATAACAAAGCAAGAAAGCTTAGATGAAAAAGAGCACTAACTCAAGTTCTTTTCTTGCGGAGTGTTGCTTCACTTAAATAAAATTTTAACTTGATGCAACACCAAATGATATGAGCAAAGAATAGTGCAAGAGAACTTAGAGTAAGGGAAAGCAAACAAATCACAAGCAAAAGCACAATGAACACGGGTGATTTGTTTTACCGAGGTTCGGCCCTCGAAGGCCTAGTCCCCGTTGAGGAGTCCACTTAAGGACGGGTCTTTTTCAACCCTTTCCCTCTCTCCCGATCACACAAGGATCGGCGAGCTCTTCTTCTTCTCAAGGATCACTCTCGATCCCACAAGGACCACCACAATCTTTGGTGTCTCTTGCTAGCTTTTACAAGCCTCCAACACTTTGGAGGAAGTTCGAATGGGAGTCAAAAACTCCACGCGCAAATGAACACAAAGATGTAGCACACACTATCTCTCAATGAATCTCACAAGGCGCTAGGGCTAAACTCAATTGAGTAGCTCTCAATTGCTTGCTCTCTCTTTTGTGGCACTTGTGTTGGTTGTAGTGGACTAAATCTTGTGTATAGGATGGATCAATGAATATAGGTGGTTGGGAGGGCTTGAGTATGTCAACTAGATGACTTGGAATGTTGCTTGGACTCCCACACCTTGAAGTGGCCGGTTGGGGTGATATTTATAGCCACCATCCAAAAACTAGCCGTTGGAGAAGTCTGCTGGCGATGGGCGCACCGGACAGTCCGGTGCACACCGGACATGTCCGGTGCGCCAGCCACGTCATCCTAGCCGTTGAGATTGGAGGTGGTCGACCGTTGGAGGCTTTGTCCTCATGTGGCACCGGACAGTCCGGTGTACACCGGACAGTCCGGTGCCTCTCTGATCCTCTGCTCTAACTCCTGCCGCGTGTACTGTTCTGCACTGTTTACTGTCAGAGTCGACCGTTGGCGCGAAGATGACCGTTGCTCCGCTGGCACACCGGACAGTCCGGTGCACACCGGACTGTCCGGTGAATTTTAGCGGAGCAGTCTTCGTGAAATCCCGAGGCTGCCGAGTTCCTGAGGCCGCGTTCCGTTGGAGCACCGGACACTGTCCGGTGTACACCGGACAGTCCGGTGAATTATAGCGCGCCGGCCCAGGACTTTCCCGAAGGTGTCGAGTTTGAGTCTGCGTTTCCTGGTGCACCGGACAGGTACTGTTCACTGTCCGGTGGCACACCGGACAGTCCGGTGCGCCAGACCAGGGGTGCCTTCGGTTGCCCCTTTGCTCCTTTATCTTGACTCTTGTCTTGTTCTTTTTATTGGTTTTTTGTTGAATCTTTGGCACCTGTAGAACATATAATCTAGAGCAAACTAATTAGTCCAATTGTTTGTGTTGGACATTCAATCACCAAAATCATTTAGGAAAAGGTTTAAAGCCTATTTCCCTTTCAGCAACGAAGGTTTGTTTCTTTGAACTCCAAGACACCAGGGACCTTCCTAGGAATTGGCACGTCCCTGATATACTCTTCCTATCAACCTTGCACCCAGCATAATCGGAGTCTGAGTATCCAATCAAGTCAAAGGTAGACCCCTTTGGATACCAGATCTCGAAGCAAGGCATAGCAACTAAATATCTAAGAATACGCTTAACGGCCACAAGGTGACATTCCCTTGGATCGGATTGAAATCTAGCACACATGCATACGCTAAGCATAATATCCGGTCTACTAGCACATAAATAAAGTAAGGATCCTATCATAGACCGGTATGCCTTTTGATCAACGGACTTACCTCCTTTGTTGAGGTCGACATGTCCGTCAGTTCCCATAGGTGTCTTCGTGGGCTTGGCGTCCTTCATCCCAAACCGCTTGAGAAGATCTTGAGTATACTTCGTTTGGGAGATGAAGGTGCCGTCCTTGAGTTGCTTCACTTGGAACCCAAGGAAGTAGTTCAACTCGCCCATCATTGACATCTCAAACTTTTGAGTCATCACCCTGCTAAACTCCTCACAAGACTTTTGGTTAGTGGAACCAAATATTATGTCATCGACATAAATTTGGCACACAAAAAGATCACCATCACAATTCCCAACCTTGAAAGAATTAGCAATTAAGAAATCTCTAAGGCATTCATACCATGCTCTTGGGGCTTGCTTAAGTCCATAGAGCGCCTTAGAGAGCTTACACACATGATCGGGGTACCTGTCATTCTCAAAGCCAGGGGGTTGTTCCACGTACACCTCCTCCTTTATTGGCCCGTTGAGGAAAGCGCTCTTCACATCCATTTGAAACAACCTGAAAGAGTGGTGAGCGGCATAGGCTAATAATGTTCTAATTGACTCTAGCCTAGCCACAGGAGCAAAAGTCTCCTCTAAATCCAAACCTGCGACTTGGGCATAACCTTTTGCCACAAGTCGAGCCTTGTTTCTTGTCACCACCCCGTGCTCGTCTTGTTTGTTGCGGAACACCCACTTGGTTCCCACAATATTTTGCTTTGGACGTGGCACCAGGCTCCAAACTTCATTCCTCTTGAAGTTGTTGAGCTCTTCCTGCATGGCCAACACCCAGTCCGGATCTAGCAAGGTCTCTTCTATCCTAAAAGGCTCAATAGAGGAGACAAACGAGTGATGCTCACAAAAATTAGCTAATCTTGAGCGAGTAGTTACTCCCTTGCTTATGTCACCCAGAATCTGATCGGCGGGGTGATTTCTTTGAATCGTCGCTCGGACTTGAGTTGGAGGGGCCGGTGGTGGTTCTTCCTCCATAGCTTGTTCTTCTTGTGCTCCCCCTTGATCACATGCCTCTTCTTGATGAACCTGTCCATCATCTTGAGTTGTGGGATGCGCCATCGTTGAGGAAGAAGGTTGATCTTGCTCTTGTTGTTCCTATGGTTGCACATCTCCAATTGTCATAGTGCATATTGCGACCGTTGGAACATCATCTTTATCTATATCATCAAGATCAACTTGCTCTCTTGGAGAGCCATTAGTCTCATCAAATACAACGTCGCTAGAGACTTCAACCAAACTCGATGATTTGTTGAAGACCCTATACGCCTTTGTATTTGAGTTGTACCCTAGTAAAAACCCTTCTACTGCTTTGGGAGCAAATTTGGAATGTCTACCTTTCTTCACCAAAATGTAGCATTTGCTCCCAAATACACGAAAGTAAGAAACATTGGGTTTGTTACCGGTAAGGAGTTCGTAGGAGGTCTTCTTGAGGAGACGATGCAGATAGAGCCGGTTTATGGCGTGGCAAGCTGTGTTCAAAGCTTCCGACCAAAACCGCTCGGACGTCTTAAACTCTCCAAGCATCATCCTCGCCATGTCGATGAGTGTCCTGTTCTTCCTCTCTACCACACCATTTTGCTGTGGTGTGTAGGGAGCGGAGAACTCGTGCTTGATGCCCTCCTCCTCAAGATACTCCTCAACTTGTAAGTTCTTGAACTCGGACCCGTTGTCGCTTCTTATCTTTTTCACCTTGAGCTCAAATTCGTTTTGAGCCCTTTTTAGAAAGCGCTTTAGGGTCCCTTAGGTTTCTGATTTATCCTGCAAAAAGAACACCCAAGTGAAGCGGGAAAAGTCATCAACAATTACAAGACCATACTTATTTCCCCCGATGCTGAGGTAGGCGACGGGTCCAAAAAGATCCATATGAAGGAGCTCCAGTGGTCTTGATGTTGTCATCACATTCTTGCTGTGATGAGTGCTTCCTACCTGTTTCCCTGCCTGACAAGCTGCACAAGGTCTGTCTTTCTCGAAGCAGACATTGGTTAGTCCTAACACATGCTCTCCCTTTAGAAGTTTATGAAGGTTCTTCTTCCCAACATGTGCTAGACGGCGATGCCACAGCCAGCCCATGCTAGTCTTAGCTATTAAGCATGCATCTAGATCAGCCTCCTCTTTCGAAAAATCAACTAAGTAGAGTTTGCCGTCTAATACACCCTTAAACGCTAATGAACCATCACTCCTTCTAAAGATAGAAACATCAACATTTGTAAACAAACAATTATAGCCCATGTGGCATAATTGACTTACAGACAGGAGGTTGTAACCAAGCGACTCTACTAGAAATACATTTGAAATGGAGTGCTCGTTGGTGATGGCTATCTTGCCCAAACCTTTGACCTTACCTTGCTTCCCATCTCCAAAGATAATCGTATCGTGGGAATCCTTGTTTTGACGTAGGAGGTGAACATCTTCTTCTCCCCCGTCATGTGGTTTGTGCATCCGCTGTCGATAATCCAGCTTGAGCCCCCAGATGCATAAACCTGCAAGACAATTTACGCTTGGGTTTTAGGTACCCAACTCTTGTTGGGTCCTACAAGGTTAGTTATAATAGCCTTTGGAATCCAAATACAAGTCATGTATCCCTTGCATTTGGATCCCAACTTTCTAGCAACTACTTTTTCATTTTTACATACAAGTGCAAATGAAGTGTTGCAAGCATGGTAAATGGTAGAAGGTTCATTACATGTTCTCCTAGGCACATGAGGCACAACATTATTTCTCCTAGGCTTACTTCTACCATGCACAAACGTAGAGCTAGAAGCAAACATAGCATGGAAATTAAAGGCATCATGATCATAACTCCTATTGTAATGAGCATTCCTAGAAAATTTTCTATCATTATAAATGAAAGCATGATTCCTTTGAGTACTACTAGCCATAGGGGCCTTCCCTTTTTCTTTGTTGAGAATGGGAGTCTTATGGCTTGTTAAGTTCTTGGTTTCCTTTCGAAAACCAAGCCCATCCTTAATAGAGGGGTGTCTACCAACGGTGTAGGCATCCCTAGCAAACTTTAATTGATCAAAATTAGTTTTGCAAGTCTTAAGTTGAGCATTAAGACTTGCCACCTCATCATTTAATTTGGTAATAGACATAAGGTGTTCATCACAAGCATCAACATCAAAATCCTTACATCTATTACAAATACTTACATGCTCTACACATGAACTAGATTTATTTGCTTCCTCTAGTTTAGCATTTAAATCATCATTTACACTTTTTAAACTAGACACAATTTCATGGCAAGCAGATAATTCAGAAGATAGAATTTCATTCCTTTTAATCTCTAAAGCAAGAGATTTTTGCACACTAACAAACTTATCATGCTCTTCATACAAAATATCCTCTTGCTTTTCTAAAAGTCTATCCTTTTCATTTAAAGCAACAATTAGCTCATTAATCTTTTCTACTTTAGCTCTATCTAATCCTTTGAACAAGCTAGAGTAATCTACTTCATCATCACTAGAATCCTCATCACTAGAAGTAGAGTACTTGGGGGAATCTCGAACACTCACCTTCTTTTCCTTGGCCATGAGGCAAGTGTGGCGTTTGTTGGGGAAGAGGGAGGACTTGTTGAAGGCCAAGGCTGCCAGTCCTTCATCGTCGGAGTTGGATGAAGAGCAGTCCGAATCCCATTCTTTGCCAAGGTGAGCCTCACCTTTCGCCTTCCTATAGTTTTTCTTCTTCTCCTTCTTCCCATGTCTTTTTCCCTTGGTCATTTTCATTATTGGGACATTGAGCAATAAAATGACCTGTCTTACCACATTTGAAGCAGGAGCGCTTTCCCCTTGTTTTGTTCTTGTTGGGGTACTCCTTGCGTCCTTTAAATGCGGTCTTGAAGCGCTTGATGATAAGCGCCATCTCATCCTCGTTGAGGCCAACAACCTCTACTTGCGCCACCCTGCTTGGAAGCGCCTCCCTGCTGCTGGTAGCCTTAAGAGCCACATGTTGAGGCTCGTAGACGGGTAGTGGACCGTTTAGTGCGTCGTCCACATATCGAGCCTCCTTCACCATCATGCGCCCGCTTACAAACTTCCCAAGAATCTCCTCGGGCGTCATCTTGGTGTACCTGGGATTCTCACGAATAAGGTTGACAAGATGGGGGTCAATTACGGTAAATGACCTTAGCATTAGTCGGACGACGTCATGGTTCGTCCATCTTGTGCTTCCATAGCTCCTGATTTTGTTGACCAGGGTCTTGAGCCTGTTGTATGTTTGTGTTGGCTCCTCTCCGCTGATCATTGCGAATCTTCCCAATTCGCCTTCCACCAACTCCATCTTGGTGATCATGGTGGCGTCGTTTCCCTCGTGTGATATCTTGAGGGTATCCCAAATCTGCTTGGCGTTGTCCAAGCCGCTCACCTTGTTGTATTCATCCCTGCACAAAGATGCTAGCAAAACAGTGGTAGCTTGTGCATTCTTATGAATTTGTTCATTAATAAACATCGGGTTATCCGTACTATCAAAATGCATTCCATTTTCAACTATCTCCCAAATACTAGGATGGAGAGAAAATAAGTGACTACGCATTTTGTGACTCCAAAAAGAGTAGTCTTCTCCATCAAAGTGTGGAGGTTTACCAAGAGGAATTGAAAGCAAATGAGCATTGGAATTGAACGGAATACGAGAGTAATCAAAATAATAGTTTTGATTAACCGGTTTCTTTTTAGACGAGTCATCATCATCGTCGTCTCTTGGTGAAGAAGAGGAGGCATCACTGTCGTAGTAAATGATCTTCTTGATCCGCCTCTTCTTCTTCCCGTCCCTCTTCTTGTGACTCGATCCTGAGTCAGTGGTCTTGTCATCCCTTGGCTCGTTGAAGAGGGACTCCTTCTCCTTGTCGTTGACCACCATCCCCTTTCTTTTAGGATCCATCTCTTCGGGCGATTAGTCCCTTAAATGAAGAGAACGACTCTGATACCAATTGAGAGCACCTAGAGGGGGGGTGAAGAGGTGATCCTGTAAAATTCAACACTACTAGCCACAAAACTTGATTATGAAGGTTAGAACGACTAAGTAGCTTGAAGGTAGTTCTTATGAACACTAATAATCAAATAGAAGGCACACAAGAGACACGCGCTTTTATCCCGTGGTTCGGCCAAGTAACACTTGCCTGCTTCCACGTTGTGGCGTCCCAATGGACGAGGGTTGCACTCAACCCCTTTCAAGTGATCCAATGATCAACTTGAATACCACAACTTTTCTTCCTTTTCTCTTTTCCCGTTTGCGAGGAATCTCCACAAGTTGAAGTCTCTCGCCCTTACATCAAAGGCCACAATGAAAACACAAGAGTAAGGTTGGGGAGCAACACACACAAATCCTCAGCACACACACGCACACAAGCCAAGACTTGAGCTCAAAATGAAGCACAAAGAGTTCACAACTAGAACGGAGCTCAAATCACTAACACGATCGATCAAGTGCGCATAGACGGAGTGTGGGAGACTTAGAATGCTTAGTGAATGCTTGGGTGACTCCTCCATGCGCCTAGGGGTCCCTTTTATAGCCCCAAGGCAGCTAGGAGCCGTTGAAGGCCAACAAGGAAGGCTATCCTTGTCTTATGTCGGGTGGCGCACCGGACAGTTCGGTGCACCACCGGACAGCCACTGTTCATGTCCGGTGCGTGATCTCCTTCCTATTCTGGCGCAGACGACCGTTGTAGATTTGTGGCAGTTGGCGCACCGGACACTGTCCGGTGCACACTATACAGTCCGGTGCCCCCTTCTGACCGTTGGCGCGGGCCACGCGTCGCCCGCGGATTGCGTGGCCGACCGTTGCGCTGGCGGCCGTTGGCTCACCGGACAGTCTGGTGCACCACCGGACAGTCCGATGAATTATAGCCGTACGCCGCCAAATTCTCCCGAGAGCGGCCTGTTCACCGGAGTCTGGCCTAGCGCACCGGACACTATCCGGAGCACCACTAGACTGTCCGGTGTGCCAAGCCAAGCTGGACTTTGGTTGTACCAAGCCAAGTCTTTTGCCATTCTTTCTTTTCCTGTTTCTAGCACTTAGACACAATATGTTAGTACTCAAAACAATATACTAAGTCTAGAAATGTACCTTGTCACATGATTTGCACTTTTTGCTTGTTTGGCACATAACAACTGAAAGATTATATGTTGGCACTTAATCACCAAAACATTATAGAAATGGCCCAAAGGCACATTTCCCTTTCAGCGAGCCATGCGCATGCACACCGATACGGTGAGAGCACCTAGAGGGGGGGGGGGGGGGGTGAATAGGTGATCCTGTAAAACTTGAAACTTAAGCCACAAAAATTTGGTTAAGCGTTAGCACAATAATCGCCAAGTGGCTAGAGAGGAGTCTCAACAAAACACAATAACCACAAGAGATCAATCACAGAGATGGCACGGTGGTTATCCCGTGGTTCGGCCAAGACCAACGCTTGCCTACTCCACGTTGTGGCGTCCCAACGGACGAGGGTTGCAATCAACCCCTCTCAAGCGGTCCAAAGACCCACTTGAATACCATGATGTTTTGCTTTGCTTTTCTTAATCCCGTTCGCGAGGAATCTCCACAACTTGGAGCCTCTCGCCCTTACACTTGAAGTTCACAAAGAAGCACGGAGTAAGGGAGGGATGAGCAACGCACACAAGACACAAGAATCAGAATGTCAACATGCACACAAGTAGCAACAAGAGCTCGCAACACAACCCGACGAGTTCACAACTCAACAAGAGCTCTAGATGCTATCACGAAGAAACAAATGCGTGGAATCGAAGTCTTGGTGCTTAGGAATTCTTTGAGTATGCTTGGTGTACTCCTCCATGCACCTAGGGGTCCCTTTTATAGCCCCAAGGTAGCTAGGAGCCGTTGAGAACATTCCTGGAAGGCAGATCTTGCCTTCTGTCGACTGGCGCACCGGACAGTCCGGTGCAGATATCCTTCCTTATTTGGCAAAGCCGACCGTTGGAGTCTGAGAGCCGTTGGCGCACCGGACACTGTCCGGTGCACACCGGACAGTCCGGTGCACCAATGTGACTGTTGGCTCGGCCATGCGTCACGCGCGGAATCCTTGGCCGACCGTTGCCCCGGCTGACCGTTGACTCACCGGACAGTCCGGTGCACCACCGGACAGACCGGTGAATTTTAGCCGTACGCCGTTGATGGTTTCCCGAGAGCGACGAGTTCGCCTATGAATGGCCCACCGGACAGTCCGGTGATTTATAGTCGTACACCGCCGTCGAACTCCCGAGAGCAGCAAGTTCGCCAGAGCCAGTCTGGCGCACCGGACACTGTCCGGTGCACCACCGGACAGTCCGGTGAACCCAGACTGAGCAGACTTTGGCTGAACAAAGCCATCTCATTTCCAATTCAATTTTTCCTATTTCCAGCACTTAGACACAATACATTAGTCCATAAAACAATGTACTAAGTCTAGAAACATACCTTTTGACATGATTTGTACTTTGTCCACCACTTTACATATATTAACACAAAAGCACTTGTGTTGGCACTCAATCACCAAAATACTTAGAAATGGCCCAAGGGCGCATTTCCCTTTCATACGGTCACGCCCACGTCGTGCCCCCACGCGAGACCGCCGCCCTAACCCCCTTTGAAGTCGTTGTGCACGTCCACTTCCCCCCCGCCTCATTTCCTTCGTCCCAGCGCACCCACCCAAGCTACACTCACCCACGTCCGAGCACTCTAGAGTTCTCCTGGCCGCTGAGCCATTTGCGCCTCGGATTCTCCATAGCGAGGCCGCTCCACCGTCCCTGACCGTGGCCCGCCCCCGATCGAGCCTCACCCAAGGTGAATTTCCCCGTCGGACTTCCTTTTCTCTCTCTCATCTGCCCTCCATTCCTCCCTCTACTCTCGCCAGTGAACCGTCACGATGGCACCGAGTCATCACGGTGGGCCCTGCCCAGTCATCCGTCGTCGCCCGAAGCCTTGCCCTGCACCGCCCCGGTCACGACGCCACTGCACCTCGCTCGGTGAGCACACGACCGAGGTAGACAACGTCCCTGGCTAGTGGGCCCTACCTGGTAGCCTCCCTGCGCCCATCCCCTCTCTCCCCCTCTTTGTGTCTCTGACCAGCGGGTCCCGCCCGTTACGGCGCGCCCGTGCTCGCGTCGCCCACGGGGTTCACCCTGGGCCGTTGGCCCATGGGCCCCGCCGGTCAGCCTCCGCGCCCATTCCCGCACGCCTCGCTTCTAGTCTCGACCGTCCGTTCCTGACCCGACAACCAAGATGCCCGATATCCCTTCGCCTTGGGCATTTTGCTTAAGAGGCCCCCCAACTTCCTGGATTTCAACCCGCCGTCCTCTGCCCTTGCATCCGAGCCCCTGGGATCTTGTAGAGAGACCCCTAGGCTTTTATTTAATTAGATAAATGTGTTTGAAATAGGGTTTTTGAATTCTAAAGCTTCCCAAATTCATAACTTTGTCATATGAACTCTAAATTAGGTGGTTCAAATTGCAAAATGTTCATTATGTCATTGTTTATCTATTAAAATCAGGTTCATCCACTGTTTTCATATCCTAATATATAGTTCATCTCTATGTTAGAGTTGATGCTACAGGAACTCTATTAGGGATAAAATGAAGATAGAACCCCCTAATGAATGTTCAAATGCATAACTTTATAGACCAAACCCTATTTAATGTATAATCCCCTCCTTGGGCTAACTATATTTGAACAAGTGATTGTAGCAAGATATACTTGATTAGGGAACAATAGACCACTTGGTAAAATGACCCACCCCAAACTTAGGAAACACCTTGTTGTCTTTACTTTTCTGTTGAACCTATGTTTACTCTGTTGCATATGTTTGGTGTGTTGTTCTTTTCTTAATCCCCAAGTTTGTTGAATGAATGATTTCCTTGCGTAGACAACGAGCAGTCCGTGGTTCTCGAGGGAGTTGCAAGAGATTTCCCTGAGCAACAACATGGTGAAGGCAAGTGTCCTCTAACCCATTTTGTGCTACTTAATTTGTAATTCATTGTCCCGCATACCATGATCAATCTAAGGATTGACTAGTGTCATGTTTTCCCTGTCCTTGTTTATCATTTGGAAATCAGCTACTATGATTAATATCATGCTGGTGCTTTACTTTAATCAATGAAATGATGAGAATATTTATGATACGATGATGTTATTCTGGATATGATGATGAACTTGTGACACTTTAGGGACTCGGGTTGTTTCCCGAGTACCTCTTGAAAGGGAAATAGCCTTAAACCATTTCTTATATTTTGGTGCTTGATGACCTTCACAACCATTCGGACTAACTAGTTTGCCTAGTCTCTGATTTACAGGTTCATAAGATCAACAGTTTAGTTTCTACGTCACAATCAACTCAGTTCCAACCAAATAGGGGTAAAACATGGAATAGATGAACTACCAATAGTTCTACTCTTTGGATAAGTTCTAAATACCTTGGGGAATCTATTCAACACAGCCTGTGGACCAATGTGTTTGCCAGTGTTTATGTTTGTAGTTTACAGAATGGAAAGAGGATTGGACTAAGGTAGTGAGGATGCAACACCTCAAAAGAAGACATAAAAAGAAGCAGAGAAGTCCAAGACTCAAGAACAAAATAAGCCCAAAAGAATTGGCGAAGAAATCTAAGAAATTGGAAGTTAGCCAGCGCACTGGTGGTGCACCGGACAGTGAACAGTCACATGTTCAGTGTGCACCAGACTTTTTGGTGGGACACTGGGCAGTCTGCGCAGAGAGACCTATTGGAACTCGCTAACTCGTGGTCAATCAAGCTCAAATAGTGGAAAAACAGGAAGAGGTTTGATGCCTGGTTACACATAGTATTAGGGAAATAGTGATTATTCTCGTCCCCGCAATGGTGTTGTATGGGGGTATTTATAGGTAACCGAGGGTCGGCCCTGCCCTGTCAGACGATTATACCCTCGGTTACCTATGTTATCCCCGGAATATTCTCCCTTGTGGGGTTATGGCGAGTCATTACATTGTAATTAATTACAAACATGGACTGACCCACTAACAGCTCTGCCCGCGTAGCGGCCTACAGGTGGGATCCTGTAGCATGGGCCGACTATGCATGAGCCCCTTATTACAATTAGTAGTAGGTTGCAACACATGGTCTTCGCAGTCTAGATGCTCAGTCTTCAGAATTCTCGATGGTCTTCGCTCTGGCCCGTCCAGGCGGAAGGAGCGTCCGAGTCTTCGCCCGCGCCCTCTCCGTGCACTTCCTTCGTAGTGTAGTTCACTCTTCAGGCCTTCGTGCCCTTCGATCTTCTCTTGAATCCTCTGACATTGTAGCTTCTCAAGCGAGGGGGCGTTGCGCCTTCACCCCAATATTTGCCCTCTAAGGGACCAGTTCGACTAAGTCAGCTGGTGCGGAAGTCTGTTTTAAGATGGCGAAAATGCTACCCTCGCTCGAAGTGGTCCCACATGGGTTTTTAAAATGTGACTGTTGACGGGACGTTTTACTATGGGACTGTTGAGTTCCCGAGGCGCTATCCCTGGCCTATAAAAAGCTGGGTGTGTGCTGGAACTTTCCACCCGTTTGAGCGCGCGCTGAAGAAACCCTAGCTACTTCCTCTGTTTGCTTGCCCTCTTCTGCTCTCACTGTGCCGGAGATCTGCCCTGCGTCAAGCAGACTGCCCACCATCGTTGACGGTACGTTACCATGTCGTCTTATTCCTCGTCGTCGTCTACCGAGACCGCGTCCTCGACTGCGACGTCGTCTGAGAAGACGATTAGCGATTCGGCGATGGTGGTGGACCTGCAGCCCAGGCATACAGTCGAATTTGGGACCTCGAGGATTTACTCGGGCCACGTGGTGGAGATGCAACGGCTGGGTTATTTTGGAAACGGAGTTGGGCAGGCTCCAAGGGCTAAAGATGTCCCTAAGCCAGAAGGGGAGTTGGTTATGTTCGAGGCTTTTTTGTTGTTGGTCTTCGTTTGCTGGCACATCGTTTCGTAGTTGAAGTTCTACAGAGGTTTGAGGTGCAAATTCATCAATTGACCCCGAATGCTATGGATGCACTCGCAAAGTATGTGTGGGTCGTGTCCTCATATGGTGGAGAACCGTCTATTGAGGTCTTCGCAAAAAATTGTTGTCTGCACTGGTAGAAAAGGAAGATAGGTGGCTTGATTGCTCAATTCGGGTCCTGCACCTTCACACCGAGGACTGGAAAGACTTTGGCTGAAGTGATCAAGATTGTTCCGTGTGCGAAGAATAAATGGGGTAACTGGTGGGAGTTTTGGTTTTATGTGGCGCCTAGCGACGTCGAAGGGTTGCCTAATTTCCCCCCTGCTATCTTGTGCTCTCATTGTTATATGGCGTTTCCATAGTTTAAGGTGATGAAAGGGGATCAGGACGAGCAGGCCCTTCACTACGCAGCCCGTCTGAGCAGTAGCCATGATTTGGTGGAAGAGTTCGTCGCTTGCAGAGTGTAACCTTTGGCGCACGGGTGGGTTTTGGGCGAAATTATACCTCTGTAATACCCAATTTGTAAAAGTATAATAAAGGAGATGATTTCCCTTATATGTTGTGCCCTCCATATATTAGGACATGTGAACAACCACATTCAAAGTGATTAAGTATCTAATGACACCTAAATAATATATGCATCATGCTGGGATTTATTTGTGTATGCATTTAATAATAAAAGTAATCATATTGACAGAAATAAATTAATATCCAAATTGGGAGGACATGTGAACAACCACATTCAAAGTGATTAAGTATCTAATGACACCTAAATAATATATGCATCATGCTGGGATTTATTTGTGTGTGCATTTAATAATAAAAGTAATCATATTGACAGAAATAAATTAATATCCAAATTGGGATTGTAAGACCTAAATTGAAAATTTAGAAATGGGGACTAACAAAGAGAAGAGGAAGAGAAAGAAAATACTATATAAAGAAAATAAATATATATTCTTCTTATACTAGGATTTGAAGTTGTGCAATTAGCCTAAATGTGAAACCCACAACGAAATTCAAATTAAAATTTGAAATTCAAAAAATAAGAAGAAAATAAAATAGAAAAAAGAAAAAGAAAAGGAAAAAACCCTACCTGGGCCACGGATCCCCATTTCGGCCCACTAACTCCCTCCTCCGCGTGGCCCAGTGACGTTATTGCGTCGTCAGGTGGGCCTAGCGTGTCAAGCTCTCATCCGCACGCGCCTAACTGAAGCCTTGTCACTGTCCAGTGGTTCCCCTTGGCCAGCTGCCACTTGCGCGCTTGACGACTCACTGTCATGTGGGCCCTAGTGGCCAACTGCGCCGTCCCCTTCCTCAGAATCCCATCGTGTGGACTTATCGCGGCGACGCAACAACCCGCACGCAATCCGAGGGTGCGTAGTCTAGGAGCTACTCTGGCGCATAAAAGGTCGCACGGTTATCTTCCTCGCCCACCTTGCCACTTATCGCAGACCCGCCGTCGTGCAAGCCAAACAACCGGAAGTGAGAGAGGGATAGAGGAAAGTCGACGTGAGGAATCACCACTGGTGTTCTTCTTTGGGGATAGGTGCGCGGTCAGGAGGCTCCTATCGAGCATCTGGATCGCATCGGGGGTGGTGGCAGGGAGGAAGGGCGATCTCGGTGACCGCAATTCTTCGTCGTCGTTGTGGCTTCGCCGTGCACCGTGGGTAGGGCAGCACACCGCTTGAATACTGGTACGAACCTCACCCATACATTCACAGTTGCATCCTAGTCGTGTAGACCTAGCCCGATCGAAGTTTGAGCGCGTAGAGATGGGTTTTGGGTGGTGCTGGCGATGGCGCCTGTGGGGGACAGATATCCCTCGGGTCCACTAGAAGGCGAAAACCCTTGCGTGGGGCCACAAACCAGTCACCCCACAAGGTCATCTCATCGTGGGTCGGGCAAGGACTATAGTGGAAATGGGCCAATCCAAGAAGGCGATGGGCTCACGCCCGGATCGTTCGTGGATTAGGCATAATCTCGAGGGAGCCATTTGTCTTTCCCGCGCCCGACGCCCTCAAACGCCGAAGATAGATCGCAACGAAGCCACTGGGTTTTCCTTAAGATAAGAAAAGTCTGTTCATTATTAGCTAGGAGATAAGCTAGAAGAGTGTGATTAGCGTGTGCGTAGGGAGTGCCCCATGATCGTGTATATAAGGCCTAGGGGAACCCCATCATTTTCATCTCATTAGCACCTCTCCGCTCAGAAAACACCACTTGTAAACACACACACATACAAAGCCATCTCAGGAAGTACGGTTTTACGCCTCTCAAAACGGCCCGAACCTGCAGAAAATCGCCCGACTCTCTTTCTCATGCATCCGACATGAACCATCGAGCTACAATCAGCGACACCGTCCTACCCAAAAGCACCGTGAGGGTACCCCTGGGTGTGCGGTCGGACTCTAGACACCGACAGTTAGTGCGCCAGGTAGGGGGTGTGTTGATGATCAAAGTTATCTCCATGACCGTCATCTTCAAGAACAAGATCACTCTCAGTCCAGGAGCTATGTTCTGCTTTGGAACCATCACATGCATAGCAGACGTAGAGGGGACTCTACACCGCGTAGCGGACCCACCTGAGAAGATACCCTCCTTGGAAATCTCAAGAGGAGCCGAAGCAAGTCTGTGGGGCGCCCCCCCGCTCACAGCCCAAAAGAAGATGACCCCTCGCTGACCATGACTCAGGAGCCCTCGGAAGAAGGAAGACCAATCAGTCGGGGTTTCACTAACCTGAAGAACTCCGTTGTCCACCTCGCCCACTAAGGAGTGGACGTGGATCCCTCGAAAGAAGGAAGTAAAAATCCCGTACCAGGGAAGGAGAACACATTGAGCTATCCTCCCGATACCTCCGCCCTCAAAGGGGGATGGGAAGAAGAACACCACCATACCTGCTCCTTTCTGCCCTGATGTCCTGTTCATCCAGGGGAGATTGGAGTCAGTGCCCATCTCCGACGATTAGCCTACCATGCAGGGGGAGGAACCTCCCCAGCGTGAAGCCCGACGACGAAGAAATAGACGCCGAAATGTGCGGCGACATCATGAAGCCGGAGAACGGGATCCAACACAACCCGTGTCCCAGGACGAAGCCTCGGAAGTTGTCACACCCGGTTCTGGGGGCAAAACCGAATGCATAGCATATGTGTGCCAAGATCTATTTTCCACACATATGTTGACGTCACAAGTGTAATATATCAAAAGACAATGCAAAAAGGCGTAAAGAGAGTAGAGTAACTTTATTACATCATCCAGACATAAGTATCTTAAACAGTATCATCAAAGTATAGTGGAAATAACATTGGTAATCTCCCACAGGAAGATGACTGGCGCATCGTTAGACACAATATTCATTGAAATCTCCATCAAGGTCTTCTTCATTACCCTCTGATCAAAATATTAGGAAGGGTGAGCTCACTTATGGTCGGTTCTCAGTAAGTGGGGGAAATTATGCAAGTTTAACAAGATAAGGCTAAGGTTAAGCGGTAAGCATTTTAGTTGGTCAATATTTTATTAGCAACACCTGTCTTACTAATAAGTGTGTCCCAAATATCCCAATTACTCAAAAACATAAGATTATACCAAAAACACTTAAGTGAAATCACTTAAGCAAACCATTTGTGAATCTTCGGATCCCGATTTATTTTCCATCTTTATGTTCAATTATCATGTGAGGGTCCAGGTTGCTCTTAACCGTGAGCACGGCTGACATATCAGTTTTACACTCTGCAGAGGTGGTACAACTTTACCCACAAGCCATGTATCCCATTTAGCCTGGGTTGTACGGACCCTTAAACACTGCCGAGGTAAATGGCTAGGGATCCACTATGAGGTTTTCATAAAATACACTTAACGCAAAGCAACCTGCTAAGGTTTCTAAGTCGGTGTGGAGGCCCTCTGGGCGAGGTACCTTAGCCAAGAATACGTCCCCATGTTAACATGAGCTGCCACCACTGCCGCTCCCCCTCTTGCCCATATTTCAGGTAAGGTTGCTAGGTACTAAGCGTATTAAGCTAATTACCAAAGCTAGAGCCATTATAGCACTCGTGGTTGCACTGTTATCCTGGGTGGTCACTCCATGTTCCATTTAATACAAAATGTTCTTATTTAACCATCGAGTTAACATCATAATAAAAACTTTATTTCCGGAACATAGTATCATTGAAAAAGTGACATCGTGTTTATCAAGTTGAGCGATAGCAACAATTGCAAAGCGTAGTATTTTTCCCAGGATAATCAAGGAATAAAGTTGGTAATTCTAGGAAATCCTTAATTAGGCAAAACCCATCAAATTATGCAGTATATCCAAAAAGTAAACATTATTATATGCATTACTTGGGTACAAATAGAATATGCAGAGGGAGAATCCACTTGCCTTGCTCAAAAGTGTCTTGCGGGTCGTCCTCAAACGAATTTGGTTCTTCTACCACACAGTCAGCTTATAATATAGATTCACATATCGTACATACAAAATAAAACACTCACCAAATAAATAAACATACACCATTACATGAATAACAGTCACCACTACATGAACAAGCATATACCACACAAACTATACGTATAATAGTGCTTAGAATAAAACCTAATTTGTATTCATAACATTAGTCTACATGTATTGACATATATGAATTTTAACTCCTACATTGAATTATTACTGGTGGAAGTTACATGGACATGCGACTATGAAAGTATTTTACATAACATAGCTTAAATGTAATGACTTAACTAATTCTACATAAATAAATTAATTACCAATTAATTATTTCTATTATGAATAACGATATACTTTCAATCTTATCCTTTCTAAAAGAAAGTGTCATTATAAAAATCAGAGGTCCAAACATTTAATAATAAATTAAACCACTATAATACTTGCATTATTATGAAATCTATATCACTTAGCCTAAATGAACATATGATAATCCATTTCTAGATACCTTCTAAAATCCATCACAAACTAAATTAACTATGAAATTAATTATCTAATGTTCTTACTACTAACACCTGACTACCAAAATTTGTCATACTTCTCTCTAATCCAACATTCTAAAAGTCATTGTAGACAAGTAACATGACAAATAACGATGCACTAATTTATCGCATATATACCCAAAAATCAATAATTCACATACACATGAATTCCAAATCACGACATTCCCATATTACAACACAATAATTATAAAATTCCTAAACTAAATCAAAAAGTGATTTCGAAAATTAATAAAATTATTCCGAGTTGTCTTCAACCTCGCGACCAACGGATGACACGATCGGGCAGGGGCTTCGTGGGGCGAGGCTCGGACGGGGAACTATGGCATGGGCGCGGCTTCGTGGACGCAGGGGCTCAGCACGGTGGTGACGCGGCGGAGGAGGGCTCCGGCGAGCTTCCGCGGACGGCGGCGAAGCGACGCTCCGGTGGCTCGACATGGGCGCATCGATGAGGTGAGGGAGAGCTTGGGGGTAGGGGAGGAAGGGAGGAGGCTCGACTGCCCCTTTATAGAGGAGGAGAGGGCGCTAGGGAGAGGGAGAGGTGGTCGGCGGCTCTTTAAGCGCCATTAATGGCGACGACAGTTTCACACAGCATCAATGGTGCGAGGAGGAATGGGGGAGAAAGAAAAATGGAGGCCATCACTGCTCCATCACGTAGGGAGACGAATCGGTGACGGAGTAATTGGGCACGGACGCCCAGGCGCCCTGGCGGCCTGGCCAGCCCGGCAGCGGCGCGGAGCGACAGCGCGCCCACGTGCGGCCTTGCGCGAGGAGGCGAGGCACCGCGGGTGGGGCCCGCGCGTCAGGGTGAGGGGGAGAAAATCCCCTGGCGGCGACTATTGGGCCTCGACTGGGCTGTTTTGGCCTGGTCGAGCGGCTAGGGTTAGCTATTTTTTCTAAATATAAGTATACTTTATAATATTTAAAAGATTCTAATAAATCCAATAATAGTTTCTAACACTAAATATTTATATTATATATGTAAGTTAATTGTGTTTTGAAATAATTAAATACTACTAAAACAATCCTCAATCATTATTTCAATAAAAAATCATCCTCTGAAAAATGAATAAAAAAAATCAAGCACTTGATTTAAAACTTAAAATTGTATCTTCTACTAAGTTTAGCAACTAGTAACAAATTGTTTTACTTGATGGATTTGAGGTGTTACAGAAGTGGGGGAAACTCCTGATGAACGAGTACACCGAGAAAGACGTAACTCCCGCCACCGCGGTCACCGACAGGCTCAAGAGTGAGAACGAGAACTAGCTGAACAAGATGCTAGGCTCCGATGAGAGAACCCTCTTCTCGCTCAAAACCTATACCCCGACTTCGCCCGAGTGTTGAACACGTCAAGTGAAGTTGGAGGAGTGCTGGTGCAGATGGCCGACAGCCTTCCGCGAACTCCAGACGCGGAGGGCTACCGGCGGCTGCTTACACAGGCGGCCAATCATCTTCTACCCCTCACACATCCCGCGAACGACCTACGTCATGCCATCAACAGTCGACGAGACGCATGAAGCACCATCAGCGCTTCACACGACCGACGTCATGAAAATGAAATAAGGCGCCGGGAGGAGTACGATCGAGATCATGGTGTACCGGCGCGAAGTCGTGCGACACAAATTGAGTCGGCGGCAGCTTCGACCAGTAGTCCGTTCCAGGGATGGTGGAGACGACCTAGTACCGACTCCCCTCCCTGGGACTGATGGCACGAACATCGGTGGGAGGATACGTGCGGAGTCTCTGCGCTTACTCCTCGTCTCTGGGCCATTCAATGGCCTCCTAACTTCAAGGTCTCCAACATCGACAAATATGAGCCTAACCAGGACCCAGGAGGCTGGTTGACTGTCTATACGACCGCGGCCCGGGCTGCTGGGGCAACGGAGGACGTCATGACGGCGTACTTGCCCATTGTCCTGGGGTAGGACGCGCTGCAGTGGCTCTAACACTGTCGGTACCCTGAAACAGGGGTACCCCTTACTACAGTATGAAGGCGTGGAGTCCATGCGGCTATCTCTAGTCGCGTGGCAAACAACGCCTGACCCCACCACGTGGGCGGCTTCGGGGCCGCCACGTGGCCGGAGGATACGATATACTCCAAGGTGTCAACAGTGGGTCCGGACCCCACGGGAAAGTGCTGGACCCCTGGATACACAGCCCGGACCTCCGGGCGAGGTCCAGGACCTCCGCGGGTATAGACCGGACCCCCGGGACGGGTTCCGGACCCCCCTGTGTGGGGTCCAGGTCACTCACAACAAGGTCCCGAGATTCTAGGGGAAGGAGTACCCGGACCTTAATCAAGGCCAGGCGGGGGTCCGGAGCCGACACGTGTCCGGACCATATCGCGTACGCCTCTGCTCCCCGCTTAGGCGGAGACCCGATGCTGCCACGTGGCCAGCAGCCCGTGACGTAAGCCAATGGGCGGAGCCTGACATAAGGCCTCTGAGCCGTGCGTCCTCCGCATTTATTGCGGATGAGGCGCACCGCCTGTCAAACTGGCAGGTGATGTGCCGCCTCAGCATTAAATGCGCCCTGTCTACTCCACTGACAAGCGATGTGCCGCCTCAGCATTAAATGTGCCCTGTCCACTCTGCTGACGGGTGGCAACCAGGCCATCCTGCAGGCATCGTGCCCATCCATTCCAATGGCATGCAGTACGCCCGTGCTGCGGCATACGCTGTGCTCATCATCACTCGTACGTTGCCAGGGAAGCTTCCGCTGCACGCCAATGCTACGCAGACGACGGATATCAGGACACAAGGAGATTGCACTGGTGACTAGCATTAGTGGCTCCAAGTATTACATCCGTTATGTCCCTGGGCCCGCATGTCGGGCTTAGTGTCCTTGTACGTGCCCCCCTTGAGCTATAAAAGGGAGGGCATACGACGTTACAAGGGAGGCTCACCTAGACACACTTAGACTCTCAGACTCACAAGTTCATACAAGCTCTCAAGCTCAATACATCACACAGTGGAGTAGGGTATTATGCTCCGGCGGCCCGAACCACTCTAAATCCTTGTGTGTTCTTGTGTTCTTCCCATTTCCACCTAACAGGCAAAACACTTAGGCCCCTCCTCATCTTAGGATTTAGGGCGGGTGCATTCCGCCACCCGGCCGGAGATTTCCTCTCCGACATTTGGCGCGCCAGGTAGGGGGCTAGGCTTTAGATTGTTGCTTATTTTCTTGCTCAGCATGATGGTGCAAATCGTTGAGCACTGCACCGAGACTTCAGAGGATTTCCTTGTGGAGGAGGAAGCTGCTTCTTCCACGCCACGGGTTCCCAACCGCCCAGTGCCGAGCACTGCTGCTGTGCACGCTGCGCAGCAGCATACAACTACGCAGACATCTCGAACTCCGTCGAGGGCAGCTCCGGGAGCGTTGTCTGCGGATAGGGAGTTGCTGCGCCACCCTCTAAGCTCCACGGCCTCACTGGGGGCCATGAAGCAGTGGTGTGACGACGTCGACCGACTGCTCGGCATGGCGCACTCCGGCTCGACCAGGTCTAGGTCGCGGTCATCCCGGCGCCAACATGAGGTGACAGCGTCTGTGCGCTCACCCTCGGTGAGGGGTGCAGAGACCGACAACCTCCGGGCAGACCTCGATCAAGACTTTGCTGCGGTAGCTCCGCAAACCCCAATAGGTGCCCAGTTCCAGGCGGGTGTCCCTTTGGTCGGCGTGGGCTGCGCCGCACTCGCGGATCATCTCCGCGCGGCGACCTGACCATCCAAGTTCCGGCTGCACCTGCCAGAAAAGTATGACGGTACGTCCAACCCATCGGAATTCCTGCTGGTGTACGTCACCGCCATTACGGCAGCAGGCGGAGACACCGCTGTAATTGCAACATATTTTCATGTTGCCTTGTCCGGGCCTGCCCGGACTTGGCTCATGAACCTTACCCCAGGATCAATCTACTCGTGGGAAGAGCTCTGTGCGCGGTTCGCAGCGAACTTCGCCAGTGCTTATCAGCGGCATGGCGTGGAGGCTCACCTCCATGCAGTGAGGCAGGAGCCCAGGGAAACTCTCCGGACCTTCATCTCCCGCTTCACCAGGGTACGAGGAACTATACCCCGTATCTCCGACGCTTCCATCATCACCGCTTTCCGCCAGGGGGTGCGTGATGAAAAGATGCTGGAGAAGCTGGCCACGCATGACGTGGAAACTGTCACCACGCTCTTCGCTCTGGCCGACAAGTGCGCCGGGGCCGCCGAGGGCCGTGCATGGCACTCGGCACCACAGAACGGGGTTGCCCAGACGGGTGGCTCCGGTGCCGTCGCTCAAGACGGCAAAAAGAAGAAGAAGAACCGTGGCTCCGAGAGGCCACCGTCTGCCACTCCGATCATCGCAGCTGCGACTGGGGGCCGGAATGAGCACAACAAACGCCCACGGCCGCAGAGGGGTAACAGCGGCCCATGCCCTGTACACCCCAACAGTCGCCATAGCGCCACGGAGTGTCACGAGATCATCGAACTCGCGAAGCGCGTCAGCGAACGGCGCGAGCAGACAACCAAGGACAACTCCCCTCCTCGTCGCTGGCCTGGCAAGGAAAGGGTCGACAGTGGCGAGGTGGCTGCAGGAGAACCGGACCTCGGGTATCAGTCACCCGAGGGGGTCCTGAAGGATGTTTTCACCGGAGACTCCGACTCCGGTGATGACAACTAGTCGGGCCACCGGGGAGACCCTGTCCTTCCTGGTCTACGGGGCTGAAGCCTGCCTTCCCCCGGAAACCTTTATGGGCTCCTCATGGGTCCAGTATTTTAACGAGTCTATGCAGGAATAGCTGCGGCATGAGGACGTGGACTTCATCAACGAACGTAGATGGCAAGCGGTAACCTAAAATGCACGATACAACCAAGCGCTCGGGCGCCACCGCCAGCGGATCATGCATAGTAGGGAGCTCGGGGTCCGGGACCTAGTCCTACGGCGAGTACTGAACCAAGAAGGGCTCCACTAACTCTCCCCCAGTTGGGAAGGACCCTTCAAGGTGAAGGAAGCATGCCGACCCGGGAGTGCCCGCCCCGCCACAACTGAAGGGGTGCCTCTTCCCAATCCCTGAAACACAGAGCATTCCTGTAAGTCCTACCCACAGAAGCAAGTCCGAGGGGTTATGATTCCTTCTTGTAACTAGGTTGTGCATACATGTACGCCAGCCCGGTGAGGTCTGCCCTCATAAGCCCGGCCTGTTGGTCTGCACTCATGCATGTCAAGTTATAAGGAAAAATTTTTACCCCCCTCAGATGTGCCCCTGTGATGGTTTTATTCTGCTACGGATTCCAGATATTATCATTTTTAATCTAACCCACCCATACGGTCTCCCACCCTTGCTGGTATGATGACATCCGAATTGAGTAGCCAGGCTTGCAGTTTAGGACCCCTCTACGAAAGCAGGGGGTCCGGCAGCGTGGGGGCCGGCTCTGGAGAATGGGAGCTCGTTCCATGGAGTGGTCCGGAGCTGCGTAGCCGCTTAGCCTAGTTCTGTACCCTAGGCCTGCACACTCCACCACTCTATGATGGGTACCCTAGTATTTGGAGCTATAGTCCTATGGGTCCGGTAACCTAGGGTCCGGTTCTAGAGAATGGACGCTTGTCTCCTAGGGTGGTCCAGAGCCGTGTAGCCGCTTAGCCTGGTCCAGTACCGTAAGCCTGCACACTCCACCACTCTGCAACGGGTGTCCTATTATCTAGAACCGCGATCTAGGGGGTCCGGACACACAACTTGGCTTCCCAGACTAAACCCTGCAGGTCCCGTGCCTGTATCAAAGGATGGCTAGTATCAGGCGATGGGTCCTATGGGTGTGCTACTAACGCTCCCTAGCCGAAGCTGTGTTCAGGTCTAGGTCCCAGTCGAGGCTGCCTCCTAGGGGCCGTTACCAACTCTTTTAGGTATGCTAGTATCCAGCCTCGACACGTCGAGCCTACATCCCAGGGGGGCCAGGTACCAGGGAGGAGTCGGCAACGCCACACACAACAGGGACAAATAGTATGCAGATAAGTGCTAATACTGCTCGATAAGTAGTACTCAAAAGTACCTTACAAAAACAAAAATTATTACATCTACCTTCCAACGAAGTCCTAGCACCATTTCTACAGGTATGAACTACTCGACACCAGCAAGGTCGCGCCGAAAGCGCGCGGCCACCATCTTCATGGCGCCCTGTACGACCTTCTGGGTGGCTTGCCGGCGGTGGTGGCCTCCTCGTCACGTGCGCCAAGACAAAGGAGCCCTCATCATTAGAGGTGATGTCGGGGCTATTAAAGCCAAAGAGTTGGAAGCACGGCGGCACGCGACGCTCGGTGGCCTGGCCACTAGAACGGAGCCAGAGCTCGACCAGTTCATGGAGGCGTACCACGAGGCCGCTGCAGGAGGCGATGAAGTTCATGCAGAAGATGGAGCCACAGCTCAGCTCGCTTTCCACCTCCACAAGGCTGATGAACATCCTTGAAACTAAGCACTGGCCGAAGAGCGCCACCCCCACGAGGCCGTGCTCCTCCAGCAGCAGCACGAAGAAAGACGAGATCGGCAGTGCCAACCCGCAGGGGAGGTTGCAGACGAAGAGCATGAACTCCCCGACGGCGAGATCGCCGGGGGGAGAGGCACCGACACAGATCCTTCTGTTGAACGCCGGCACACCCCATCCGAGCTGGAAGCGCTCGGGAGGGTCTAGCAAGGCCATGGCGGCTACGGCGGCAGAAGAGCGTGGAGAACTCGAGGGCGAAAGGGCACTGCGAGTGAGGAGAATGGCTACCGCACTCAAGAATCCCCTTTTTAAAGAAAGATTCCCCCGCTGACGCCCTGAGATGCCACAGAAGATCTCGCCCGACGCGCGCCAAGGTGACCCAGCCTCTGGCATGGGGGCACGGGCCCACGAGTCATACTCCTTGGGCACCGGTCTCCGTGTGCGAAGAAGGTGAACCGCCACGCGAGGAGCAAACCGCCGCGCCTCTTCATCTCCGCTGAAAGCAGCGGACTAGCTTCTGGCACGGGGGCCCGGGCCCACGAGTCATCCTCCTTGGGCGCCGGTTCCTGGGTGCAGAGAAGTCAAACCGTGGCTCGCGCCAGTACCGCGCCTCCTCGGGGCCGCCGCAGAAGACAGAAAGGGTGAATTTTCAAAACCAATGCAGCGATATCAAGGCCCTCCGCGCGTGGCCTGACAAAACCATCAAGTGCGGAGGCCACGGGTCAGTCAGCCGCGGGGACATGCGTGGCAGTTGGCGTGACCGAAGGCGGACTGGCAGTGGTTACGTCAGCAAGTGCACGGAAGCAGCGCGCCAATCGCCAATCAAGCTTTGGCCCCACCTGCAGGCTCGTATCCTCCCCTGAGGCGGGGGCCACTATCGGTACCCTGAAACAGGGGTACCCCTTACTACAGTATGAAGGCACGGAGAACATGCGGCTATCTCTAGTCGCGTGGCAAACAGCGCCTGACCCCACCATGTGGGCGGCTCCAGGGCCGCCACGTGGCCAGAGGAGACGATATATTCCAAGGTGTCAATAGTGGGTCCGGACCCCCACGGGAAAGTGTCGGACCCTTGGATACACAGCCCGGACCTCCGGGCGAGGTCTAGGACCTCCGCAGGTACAGACTGGACCCCCGGGACGGGTCCCGGACCTCCCTGTGTGGGGTCCGGGTCACTCACAACAAGGTTCCGGGATTCTAGGGGAAGGAGTACCCGGACCTTAATCAAGGTCAGGCGGGGGTCCGGAGCCGACACGTGTCCGAACCATATCGCGTATGCCTCTACTCCCTGCTCAGGCGGAGACCCGATGCTGCCATCTGGCCAGCTGCCCGTGACGTAAGCCAACGGGCGAAGCCTGACGTAAGGCCTCTGAGCCGCGCGTCCTTCGCATTTATTGTGGATGAGGCGCGCTGCCTATCAAACTGGCAGGTGATGTGCCGCCTCAGCATTAAATGCACCCTATCTACTCCACTGACAAGCGATGTGCCGCCTTAGCATTAAATGTGCCCTGTCCACTCTGCTGACGGGCGGCGACCAGGCCATCTTGCAGGCGGCGTGCCCGTCCATTCCGGTGGCAGGCAGTACACCCGTGCTGTGGCATACGATGTGATCATCATCACTCGTACGTTGCTAGGGAAGCTTCCGCTGCACGCTAATGCTACGCAGACAACGGATATAAGGACACAAGGAGATTGCACTGGCGACTAGCATTAGTGGCTCCAAGTATTACATCCGCTATGTCCCTGGGCCCGCATGTCGGGGCTCAGTGTCCTTGTACGTGCCCCCCTTGAGCTATAAAAGGGAGGGCACACGGCGTTACAAGGGAGGCTCACTCAGACACACTTAGACTCTCAGACTCACAAGTTCATACAAGCTCTCAAGCTCAATACATCACACAGTGGAGTAGGGTATTATGCTCCGGCGGCCCGAACCACTCTAAATCCTTGTGTGTTCTTGTGTTCTTCCCATTTCCACCTAACAGGCAAAACGCTTAGGCCCCTCCTCATCTTAGGATTTAGGGCGGGTGCATTCTGCCACCCGCCGGAGAACTATAGAACTGATTTCTTGAGGTTTGAGGTGGCACGCTTTGACTGCGGATATAACGCCATCATTGGAAGAACAGAACTGGCGAAATTCATGGCTATCCCACACTACTCGTACATGATACTCAAGATGTTAGGGCCTCAGGGGATTATCACCGTGCGTGCCGACTTCCAAGGCGCCGCAGAATGCTTTCGGGGCGCCATCCAAACGGCTCTCACTGCCGAGCCCTCGATAGCCCTTCCCTCACAGGCCAATAGTAGACTGGAGGATGAAAATTTCATGATGCCCTCGAATGAAGCCCAGGCTGCAACCTCTAAGCGGCCGACTAAAGAAACTAAAAGGATCAATCTGGGATTCTCTAATGAACGCAAGACTGCAATCATCAGCTCTAGCCTCGAGGACAAATAGGAAAGCACGCTCGTCCAGTTCCTGCAAGACAATCGGGATGTGTTCACATGGCAACCTGCGGACATGCCGGGAGTCCCAAGAGAACTGGCCGAGCACAAACTCAAAATATATCATCAGGCAAGACCAATCCGACAGAAGCTGTGTCGTTTTCACGCCTGACAAGAGAGAAGCCATTCATGTAGAGTTAGCTCGCCTAGTGTCGGCGGGGTTCATTAGAGAAGTATTGCATCCAGAGTGGCTGGCAAACCCCGTTCTTGTACTCAAAAAGAATAAAATTGATTGGTGCATGTGCGTCGACTATACCGATCTCAATAAGCACTACCCGAAGGATCCCTTCGGACTCCCTAGATTAGATCAGGTAGTCAACTCGACTGTTGGCTGCTCTATGCTCTCCTTCCTAGATTGCTACTCCAGATATCATCAAATCAGTCTAGCAAAGGAAGACGAGGAGAAGACTGCATTCATCACACCGTTCGGAGCGTTTTGCTATACCTACATGTCGTTCGGCCTCAAGAACGCTAGAGCGACTTATCTGAGGGCCATGCAGACATGCTTAGTCGACCACTGGGGCAAGCGAGTGCAAGCTTATGTTGATGATGTGGTCATCAAGACAGAAAACTCAAACAACTTCATTGAGGATTTGCAACAGGTCTTCAACAGCTTGAGACGCTATCGATGGAAGCTGAACCCAGAGAAATGCGTATTCGGAGTGCCGGCTAGAAAGCTGCTTGGGTTTATCGTCAGCCATCGGGGAATAGAAGCAAATCCAGAGAATATTGAAGCCATTATGAGGATGGAGCCACCACGATCACAGAAGAAGGTATAAAGGTTCACTAGATGCATGGCAGCGCTAAGCAGATTCATATCAAGGCTAGGAAAGAAAGGAATGTCGTTCCATAAGTTGCTCAAGAAGGTGGACAAATTTCAGTGGACCATGGAAGCGCAGGAAGCCTTGGATGCACTAAAGAAGTTTCTGACCACACCACCAGTGCTCAAGCCACCACACCAAGTTACAACCGATCAGCCGGTCGAGGATCTGCTGCTATATATTTGCTCCACGACTCACATGGTAAGCACCACGTTGGTAGTCGAGTGGGTAGAAGAAGGGCACACATACCCAGTGCAGCATCTGATTTACTTTATCAGTGAAGTCCTCGGTACCCAAAGATAAGGTATTCTCAAGTTTACAAGCTATTATACGTAGTACTTCTAACTGCTCGCAAGCTTCGGCACTACTTTGACGACCACAAAGTCATAGTAGTCACAAGATTTCCAATAGGCGATATACTTCACAACAAGGAAGTCGTTGGGAGAACAACCAAGTGGGCATGCGAACTCGGAGCTCATGATATAGAGTTCCGACCTCGTATGACGATAAATACTCAAGCACTCGTTGATTTCGTATAAGAGTGGACTGAGCACCAGGTCCTAGAAATCCCAGAAGTTGCTGAAGTCTAGAGAATGTATTTCGATGGCCCGCTGCGACTGCAAGGAGCAGGGGCAGGGATTCTCTTCATCGCCCCTAGAGGTGAACAACTCAAGTATGCACTTCAGCTCCTATTTCCGGCATCCAACGACGTTGTAGAATACGAGGCCCTAGTTTATGGACTAAGCATCACTGTTTCACTCGGCATCAAGAGACTAATGGTGTACGATGACTCACTGGTGGTCATAAGCCAAGTGAACAAAGACTGGGATTGCTCAACCGACTCAATGAACAGATACTGCGCAGCGGTACGGAAGCTAGAGGACAAGTTTGAAGGATTGGAGTTCCATCACGTAGAAAGAGATCGCAACGCAGCAGCGGATGCGCTATCCAAACTAGGGTCCAGTCGGGCCTAGGCTCCACCTAGGGTTTTCGTCCAGGAGATACATCAACCAAGTGTCACCATAGATCAGATGGAGGAATGCCACGTTCTGGGTCAGGCAGAAGTAGATCCCAATGACTGGAGGGAGCCAAACATCAGATACATAAGAAACGAAGAAGAACTAGATGATAAGGCTGCGACGGAGCGCATCACGAGACAGTCAGCCCACTATACCATTATAGGGGGTCTACTATATAGAAGAGGTGCAAGAGGAGTCCTCATGAAGTGTATTCACTCGGCTACTGGGAAGCAGCTGTTGGACAAGATCCATACTGGGCAGTGTGGCGTGCACGCAGCGTCACAGACTCTAGTAGGGAAAGCTTTCAGGTCCAGGTTCTGCTGGCCAACAGCGAAGAACGATGCAACAGAGTTAGTTCATTAGTGCGAGGCATGCCAATTCTTATCAAAGCAGCAGCATCTACCCACGCAACAGTTGCAGACTATTCCTGTAACATGGTCGTTTGCATGCTGGGGGCTGGACATGATTGGGCTCTTCAAGAAAGCTCAAGGGGGATATACACACATACTAGTTGCCATTGTTAAATTTGCAAAGTTGATAGAATACAAACCTATTGCCTCTTTGACCTCAGCAAAGGTAGTGGAGTTCATTCAAGAAATAATATTCAGTTTTGGAATAAATAACAGCATTATTACAGACCTGGGATCTAACTTCACTAGCTCAGAGTTCTTTGACTTCTGCGAGCAGAGGAGCATCTAGATCAAGTATGCATCAGTGGCACACCCAAGAGCTAATGGACAAGTAGAAAGAGCCAACGGGAGGATACTCGATGCACTCATGAAAAAGGTGTTTGACAAGAGTGAGAAACTCGCAGGAAAATGGATCAGGGAACTACCATATGTTGTATGGAGCCTACGAACCCAGCCGAGCCGAGCGTTACACAGAAACACCCCATTCTTCATGGTATATGGGTCGGAGGCAGTATTGCCAACAGATTTGATCTTTGGAGCACCCAATTGACATTCAAAAGCATAGCTGAAGTAGAAGCAACCAGGCTGGAGGACATTGACACACTAGAGGAAGAATGGTTGAATGTGGTCATTCAGTCGGCCAGATACTAGCAGACCCTGAGGCGCTATCATGACAAAGCAGTGCGGCATCAATCCTTCGTAGTGGGGGATTTGGTCCTCCACCGATTACTGATGGGAGAAGGACGGCACAAACTGTCACCACCATGGGAAGGACCTTTCATCGTTGCAGAGGTTACCAGCCACGATCCTACCGACTCACTCAAATGGATGGCACCGAAGTGGGGAATTCGTGGAATATTGAGCACCTCAAGAAGTTCTATCCGTAACAATGTCTCAAAACTCTTGGGGATGAGTCGTACTTTGTAAGCAGAGGGTTTTATTATCAATAAAGCTTTCATGTTCTAAGGCATACAAGTTCTTGATCAACAACTGACTTAGGTCGGACACAACATGAAATCGGCACAGCATATCTACTCAGGGTGATCACTATACCCTACTAACGGAGCAATCGACTTAAGTCAGAAACGCCTTAAGTCAGTGTGATATGCTCACGCTTACATGACTTAGGGTGATCACTATACCCTACAAAGCAGAGCAATCGGCTTAAGTCGGAAACGCCTTAAGTCGGTGCTACATGCTCACGCTTACACGACTTAGGGTGATCACTATACCCTACCAACGGAGCAATCGACTTTAGTCGGAAACGCCTTAAGTCGGTGCGACATGCTCACGCTTACACGACTTAGGGTGATCACTATACCCTACTAACAGAGCAATTGGCTTAAGTCGGAAACACATTAAGTCGGTGCGACATGCCCACGCTTACACGACTTAGGGTGATCATTGTACCCTACTAACGGAGCAATCTGCTTAAGTCAAACACGCCTTAAGTCGGTGCAACATGCTCATGCTTACATGACTAGGGGTGATTACTATACCCTACTTACAAAATAGTCAGCTCAAGTCAGGAATACCTCAAAGTAATACAACATGCTCACATATTCGAGGGTGATCTCGACGCCCTGCTAATGGAACAATCAGTTCAAGCATAGCGTGATCACACGCACATGAAATCCATGATACATTGTCTCGCTAAGAATACTAACTCAATGAAAAATATTTTCTCATCCGAACAAATCACTATGCAGGAGCATTTTTGCAGGGAGCCTCGCCAGTGGGATTACCAGACGAAGAAGGTTTGCTCACGCCAGCGGATGCAGCAAGAACGTCAGCAATGATGTCCTCAGGCACCACAACGCCAGGTCTTCTCATCAGGATTCGCCCGGCGCGGACATCCTTGTCCATTGCTTTGTCACACATTGCTTTTCATAACAACATGGTCATCCTCTAAGGCCTTAATGTTGTGATGAGCAGCCTCCAACTCTTGCGCAACGAGCTTCTTCGAGGCGCGAAATTCCCTGATGACGGAATCCTTCGAAGACAGTAGCTTACCAGGTCGTAACACTTCAGTCTGCGAAGCCCTTAACTCATCCCTGTGATGGTCCAGTTCCGACATAGTAAAGCGATGGCTCCTCTCTAGGATAGTGAGGGAATTGCTAGCATCACGATACAACCTATCCAGATTATCATGAGAATCAAGAAGCGCTCGCCTCTCCTCCTACAGGAAAGAAGAGCACTGAGCATCGAAGAAAAGGGGTAAAACAGAAGCAATTAGGAAAATCTACCTCGTGAGCCATCTTCTCTGAATCGAGTTGGGCATTCAAGGAAGAGTTCAGAGTCCGAGCACTGTCCAAGAATGCAGAAATTTGGCTCAGATCAGCTTGACTCTGGGTATACCATTCCTCATCATCGAAGCACCGTTGAGTCAGAGCTGGTGAAGCAACAGGAAAAAAATACAAGATTTAAAACAAGAGAAGCAATAAACAACAAAAGGAAGTTGCAGACCCACTAACCAAAGTTGGAGACCGTTAGATCATCTATTTGCCTTTGAAGCAGAAGAGGATTCCACTGCATCAAAGACAAAACTTGATAGGGGACAAGAGCGCCACAAGATTTCAACTGGGCCGATACATAATTGAGGACATTCTGCAAGCTCAAAAGTTAGCAAGAGAACTCATTTGTCAACATAAATAATGCAAGGCAAAGATCAGCTCACCTGGAGGTTAGAAAGAAATAAGGGAATTCCAGAGCTGGAGGCATCGACACACTGTCTGATGATGGAGCGTTGACAGGGACAATGTTGAGAGCATCACTTGGGAGGACCACAGCTCCAACAGCAGGCAACATATTCCCAGCATCCGGGTCACTTACCTCTAAGGTAACCGGATCGATAAGAGCAGTAGGCAAACTCATCACCACAGGTTCCTCAGATTGAACCGATGGCGATCCGATGTGAACATCCATGGAGGCAGCCAAAGAGGAACCAAGCTTGACAACCTTAGGGACTGGGTCATTGTGACAGAATCTCCCAAGTCATTAGGCCCACCTACAGTTGTCCTTGTCCAATAGACCTCAGACAACCCTGTAGATGTTCCTGAATCACTTGACAAGTTCGGTATCTTTTCTCTTACCTTTCCAGGAACGTTTCACCCGTCTGACAGACAGTATGTTCATCGGAGATGCGGAAATGTGGAAGTGATTACATAAACTTACATTTATTTAAAAAGTAAGAGTAAGTCATTTAATACAGACCAGAGTGTAAAGCGAGTGCTGAAAAGTATTATTACAATAGCTGGGAGGCAAAAACTCCTCCCATTAAGTTCCTTACATAAAAGTTTTTAAGGAGGACTCGGTCCTCCAGCAGCTTCATTCTTGATTGTCTTCATTTTTCACCACCTTGGTACAAAAACAACAAAAGTTTGTTGTCTCCTCACCTAAAAACAACGGGGGAATAAACCTTGAGTATGGAATTACTCAGCAAGTCTTACCCGACTAAAGAAAAGACTCTCAAGGGTATGCTGGTTATATGGGAGTCAAGGTAAGGCCTTTCAATAATCAAAGACTCTGTTTGCAGAATTGCTTACTAAAGTGGATCCTTAAAATCCAGTTTTATTGTTAGGTTAGTAAATTACCTGTGTCTAGAGTTCTTTCTACTCTAGTTCAAACACTTGTCCTACACTAGCCAGTTTCTCATCAATCCTTCATCTTCACTGGATTGCTACGTGTAAGTCAGTGACCAAGTCTCCATAACCGCGGAGGTACGGCGATCCGAATCGATTATACTCAGCTGAGGATCTCCAATCACACGACATATGTAGAACTTAACCCTTGCATATGTCAACCCGCCACTGGGGTTCTTAAGACCAGATCAGGTTCATGTCAACTGAGAGCACAGATACACCACCGTCCAGCCTCTTGCCATGGAGGGTACACGCTACTCCCGCCACCGCTCCACGCCCATTTCGTGTTATCTTATTCTGGCGTTAGTCTGCCCGAGGCAAAGCTTACCCATGACGAGGCATGTGACCAGTTAAAGGGTCCTCGGTTAGCAGGCCTACATCGACAGGGTCCTTAATCGACTCAGACGGAGACACTACACCGAGACTCTCTTCTCGTGCAAGTCACCTGCCCGGTCTCAGCTTAATCATTTAACCCCAAAGGTTGGTACCTGGCAGAGGTACATCTTTTCCGATGTTGGACCCATCATGGCCATGATGGATCCACCATCAAGTTTTATTTTCGAAAACATCCCACCCACTTTTGCCACATCATAATTTTGTAAAAACAAAACATTTTGTTTTTCTAAAGCAAGGTTAAGCACCAAAATCTTTTGTAAAACGAGTGATCAAGGAAGGTAATCAAATTCAAGGAAGGTATTGCAGGAATTGTTTTAATAATCAACTCCTATCACCTAATGCATCAAGCAAGTGAAAAAGGTTTTTAAAACACAAGGAGGTGGCAAATGCACCGGGGCTTGCCTTTGTGTACGGGTGAGTCAGGCTCGGATCCACAAATATCGAAGTAGAAACAATTCTCAGCCTGAGTTTCCAAAGGTGTTGGTACTTGCTCTTCAGTGGCTTCCACTTCTTCCTCGTGTTCTAGTCATAACCATACATATGTATAAGAATGAATGCCATGTAATGCTCATGAGAGTGCAAAGATGATATAAACTTATTATCTAAGTCTTGAATACAACTTTCCTTCATGGAACTCCGAGAACTTAGGGTTTCCGGAGTCAGTAAAGGAGTTCACAGGGCAGGGGGTTTTGGGGTTTAGGTGTCAAACAAGGTCCAAATCAAGTCAATCTCTACCCAAGGTTTCTAAATAATATGAGGAACTCATATAAAAAGTTTGAGCATTTTTGGGATTACCATTTATCTTTTAAAAATCCAGAACCACTACCTTAATTTATTTTAAATACCTTAAAATTCCTAATTTAACCTAAAAATCATGAAACTATTTTTATTAAATACTAGGGAAAATAAGGAGTCTAGGAAAATTGGTTTCACAATTTTAGGATTTTTCTACAATTTTTAACAAATTTCCAAAGCTCTACTGAAAAAGAAAAAGAGAAAGATTGAAACAGTGATGGGCTGGTTTCAGCCCAGCGGCCCAGTCCAGAGGGGAAAGGCGCGTGCGCGCCCGCGCCCACGGGGCAGATTTGCGCGGAGGCCCTCAACGTCTTGGATATCTGCTAAGAATCTCTGGCTACTGTTCAACGTTTCACTAACATCAACAAAAACAACCCCGCGTTTCTATCCTTTCTCCGTTCGAAGTCCCCGGCGGCGAACTGCACCGGGACGTACTCCAGCGAGCTAGCAGACCGGCCGAGTGGGACCATGACCGGCACTCCCGAGCAGTGGGCATGGAATTGAACCACCCCAGATCACTTCCCCTAACCTAATTTCATCAACGACTAACTAATAAGCTCTAGCCACGGCGGCCGAGAGCATCGCGGCTTGGCGATCGTGTTCCCGACGATCCCTGGCGGCACGGTTCAATTGGGTGGGTCGGTAAGCATCACCATCATGTAAGGATGCTTGAACAGGAACAAGAAGGGAATGAGCAGACCTGGGGAAGGCTGGCCACGGCAGGGTGTAGTTCTCGGCGGTAGAGAGAGATTTGGGGCGAATTCAAAATTCGCGAGCTCTGGCGAAGGACTGCTAGCGATTAGCGGTGGCTGAGTGGAGGATGACCTTGCGGAGTTAGCGGGGGCTTCAATTTATAGGGCTCTTCGGCGGTGACCGTGAATTTGGGCGTTGATGTGCGGCGGTCGGAAGTGAGGAAGAACGCTGGTGCAGTGAACACGTGTTCACCATCGTGGCAGTAACTCCGGTGGTCGACGGGGAGTTTAGAGGGAGTCACGGCGATGCGGTGGCGCGGTTAGGACACGCGGCACAAGGCCGAGACACGGCGGTTCACCGGCGAGCTTATCTGCTCCGCCGCAAAGTAGAGGAGAAAGCCACGGTGAGTCACCGGAGTGACCTCCAGCTCACCGTCGACGAAGATCCTTACCCCGCGACGTTATCAATCCACCCCACACGCGAATCTTAAGGCCGGCGACACAAATCGCGGCGGAGGGGTGATCGACGGCGGTGAAGTGCTCTGAATTCCCCCCGATAGCACTGTACCATGGCAATGATGTTCAGGCACTCTGAGAGACCATTTTGGAGCTTGGTTTTCTCTCAATTTCCAATGACAACTCTTCCCAGGCTCTGCAGCAAAATTGTAGAGCTATAAACCAGCAATAATTCGACTATAGGGCTTGAACTCATTTGAGCACTAGATCAAGGTTGAATTCATACTCAAAGTTGGCTCAGTACCACTATTATTCTGAATTTCATACTTCAGACAGCCTGAAAGTTCAACTTTGAGTGCACTTTTCTCCAAATTCTTCACAACAACCATGCTTACTCTCTTAAGCAAAGTTTTTCACCTAAGATAGATCTACATAGTTGATGTGGTGACCTAGGGCAAAAACCCTATATTTTGAAAGATACAAGGCTCCAAATTTGAGCAAACTACACTGAAATCTAGACTTAGGCTGAATTCACAACTAGGGACCTTTTTGCAAATGAGCCCAATTCTTAGGGTTTGGCTTCCAAAATCACACCTTAGTGAACCAAATGACTTAAGATACTTATTTAACTTAATTTTTGCACTTAAGTCCAAATGTGCACCCATTTTGCACATAAGCCCCTAGGTTTTAGTTTTAGGGTTTTCCAGGGTTCAAATGGGGATTTTTGGTATCCCAGGGGTATAAAAGTGATTCAAGTTCATTCTTGGGAACATTTTATGACTATTCCCCTAAAGCCTTTAGGTTTTCTCAACTTGGGTTATGTTTTCCCCCTTTAATCCCGATTTAGGGTTAAGTTCCCTATCCAGGGTTCTATTTGCAAAATACCAAAACAATACAACTTGTTTGAAATTTTTACCTCGTAAATGCACTCTAGGTGTGTCAAACATATGTAATGCTAATGTTTATGATGCCATGCTCAAGTTTTAGTTACAGTAACACCAGGGGTGTTACAGTCATCCTCAGCACCACCCTCAGGGGCTGGGTTATCCTTAGCGGCACCTTCAGAAGCTGAGGCACCCTCGGTCGTACCCACAGGAGCTGGGTGACCCTGGCCGACAATGTCAAGAGCCAATGTATCCCCATGATCTAGACCGCCCTCCAAGGTCGAAGAAACGTGAGAAACTGTTTGGGTTATTTCTTGCCCGACAGGATTACCAGCTAAAGGGACGTCATCTGGGACCTCTGTACGGACGACATAACTTTTAGTCTCAGGAGGCTCCAATAACCGGAGGCAAGCCAACCATGCAGAAGTAGAAGCTGAACCTGGTGAACCTGAAAACCAAGAAGAAGTGCTGGTTGAAGATGAAGAAGTTGGTGAAGAAGTCAACGAGCAGCAAGATTAGAGCATATAAATATATAAACATAAATCTAGATATATATATATACTTTTATACTATTTGTAAGACCTAAATATTAATATTTTAGGAATAATAATAAGGTCTAGTTGACCTTAGGTTTTTCTAATGAGTTATGTATTATGCCGAGATTTTTGTTTGCGCATATGTTTTTCTAATCTTGAGGACGAGATTTCTTGTAAGGGGTAGGATTTGTAAACCCTAAAAATGTGTTAGGGATCCATGTGTTCTTCCTGTGCCTTTTATAGGAAGTAATACTAAGAAATTGAGTAAACATAAGATAAAATAGAAATATCTTCAATCTAGTAGGATAAGTTATTCTCCTCACGAAATTTAAAAAATGCTCTTAAACAAAAATATATTCAAGATTAAGTGACTATCGGTAAAAGAGAATACATTATTTCCCCCGAAATAAGTGAAATAAAAGATATTATTTTTTTATTGGTAAATTAGAGTTTAACCACATACTCAAAGTAATAATTCTATAAAAATAAAATTACAGTTGGCATGGCACATTTTGAGCCTTTAGCTAAACAAGGGAATAAAATATTTAATATAAAAATATAAGTTATAAAAATATAGACCTTGCATACATGCTGGGAATTTATTAATTGTGCATTTAAAAAATGTGAATTTGGAAATCCCAAAACTGGTTTGAATCCAAAATTTGAATAGAGGAATTAAAATTAGAATTCAAAAGGTAAAAGAGAAAACATAAATTCGGAGACCAGTAAAAAAATCTTTGGGCCGATTTCCTCAGCCGCGACCCACTTCCTTTTCCTCTCCCACTCCGACCCACCGCTATCCCTTCTTGAATCCCGTGCGGGCTGAGCTCTGGGAATGACTCGTGGGCCCCACTAGGCAGCCACTCTACCAGGTTTATCCAAACGTGCGCGGACTCCTGACGCCGACATGCGGGCCGACTTAACCTGTGACTTACCGCACGCATATCACCTCAGCATTGACGGCTGGGCCCCACATGACAGGCGTCGCCTCTCCTATGGCTCAAGCGCTGTTGCCGCCAGGTGGGCCGCCTCCGTCAGTTTTTCTCCTCACCGGATCGCGGCACGCGCAGCCGAGATCGCCGCGCCGGGCGTCACCCGCGGACTTGCTGTCGCGTATATCGTCAACCGTTAGGCGCCTGAGACTGAACACCGCACCCTAGCCTTGGGTGTAAGTACGTGAGCGTGGCCTGGTTATCGCCATAAACAAATCGAGTTGGGGAGATCTCGGGCAAGCGCGCCTTGCAACCCGAAGCTCGCACCACGCTCGGGGGGGAGAGCTGCTCTGCGTCTCCAAAATCCATCGCACGCCAGCCTAGAGCGCGTCAACGAACAAGCCGGGACCTCGCTCCACCGGACTTCGTAGTCAACCATCCCCTCCGTCAAGCTTTGTAAAGGTCACACAACATGAGCATGCATACAACCTGTTCCCTCGGTGAGATCTTGTCTAGGGCCTCGGCCAGGCAACCATAGCCGGCGCTGCGCCTAACTCTCACGTAGGGCGAACCCATGGCCATGCCCCTCCTCAGCTCGGCCATGGCGGCTCTCACCCTGCGCAGCCATGGCGCTCGTCGGGAGGAAGATTGTACCGAAACCATGGATTTAGGGTTGAACGGTGGAGATGAGGCGCGTGCAGAGCTGTTGGAAGAATGGATCTGAGTCGTATATTGGATCGAACGGATAGAGTTAGATCTTGATTCATTAAAAAATCTGGCCATCAAAATTTAATCCGATGGACACTATTTCGTATCGGTTCGTTTTTAATAAAGCCTAATCCTGGCCGACGGGGTCTGATCGTGCGGCCGATCCCACTTCATACCCCTTCGCGTGGCATATTATCTAAAGAGATCCTATTGTTTCAATGATTCAACCCGCTGTCCGGGTTAATAATAAAAGCATTATAGTATGGTCCTGCAATTTATGTTTGGGACCGTCCACTTTTTGATAATTATGCGCCCAGTCCAGAAGCTTAGGAAATTAGGGGAAATAATATAGAAAATGGTTTTTGTATATAAAAAATATATCCAGAACTTATTTTTCATAGAAATTCCATTTTAACTTCTTTTTAATTCGTTCTAGTTGCATTAATATTGTTTCAATATTGTCTATCATATAGTAACTATGTTTAGTCATGAAACCTAGATCAAAATTATCCACCTGATTTATTCTATACTAGGTATTTAACAACTTCGTAAAATCGTAACTCGATAACCGTAACTCCAAATTTAGTGATTCTCGTTCTCACAATCTCGTAGCAATGCGTAGATTATTTTTATATAGTTTGCTCTTATGTTTGGTGTAATGTCACCTGAAGAGCAAGTTGGTACCTGGATTCTTGAGTCCCACACAAGTTGTGCCCTTGATCACTTTTATTTACCCATTAATGTTCTCTATAATCATTTTGGCATGCATAGGCTTAATTATGATGGGACCCAATAGGTCGCCCTAGTTTGGTTATCTTTACACCTTGTTTACCTCTAAACTATTTGGGTAGTTTTTCTATCGCTCTATATGGTTTTGGTATTAATATTACATTATGATTATGTTCCAATTATATTGTTGTTTTACTTATTGTTCATCAAAAGATCATTATATTAATTGGAACATCGAGCTTAACTTGAGAAACACGTGCCACCACAAGGGTGGAATGGGACACCCTTGGCTGACTAATTAGGAAAACTAGCGGAAGACTACATTACCCGAAAGGGGCAAGGGGAGTAGGCGTGTAGGGAGGTTCTCGGGTTGATTTTGCTGCGATGGCGGTCAGACAAGGAATACATGCATTGCTCTTCCTAGAAACTGTAGCGGATTTTCGGAAGCTAGTGGAACTTTGCAAATGCCTCGTAGTGTTACCCTGACTCGCTTCCTTGGTACAGGTGTATGGGGCCCGTACAACCCCGTGGCAGATGGGTAACATGACTTGTGGGTAAAGGGTACCACCTCTGCAGAGTGTAAAACTGGTATACTAGCCGAGCTCGCGGTCATGAGTAGCTCAGGACTCTCGCATGATTAATTTATGGAACTAAATTCAATTTGTCATTTGCATTGCATTATGGTTTATTATTAATTTTGATCTATTATTACTTTGGTTTGGTATCTACTTATACTTAATAACTGCTAATAAAATTGTGAACTTTAAAAGCGATGCTCAGCTTTAACCATCCTCTTTGGTAAGCCTTACACTTCACATGAGCTCCCACCTTTGGCGAGTCCATGCACATTATTCCCCACAACTTGTTGAACGATGAACGTATGTGAGCTCACCCTTGCTGTCTCACACCCCCACAGGTCAAGAACAGGTACCGCAGGATGAGGCACATGGAGGATGTTGTGATGAGTTCGTGAGAGCTCTAGGTCGTCGTCTCCCAGTCAACTTTGGGTTGCTAGATCATTGTCTTCGTATGATGTAATTATTTAATTATTTTGTACAGAACTTCTATTATATAGTAAAGATGTGACATTAGTTTCTGTACCATGATTCATCATATGTGTAAGACTTGGTCCTAGCACACTTGGTGATTATGTTCACGTCCGGGTCTTGGATCCGAGTGTGACACCCGGATCATTCGCGGCTTAGGCATAATCTCGAGGGAGTCGTTCGTCTTTCCTGCGCCCGACGCCCTCAAACGCCGGAGATAGATCGAAAAAAGCTACTAGGTTTTCCTTAAGATAAGCAAAGTATGTTCATTATTAGCTAGGAGATAAACTGGAAGAGTGTGATCAGCGTGTGCGTAGGGAGTGCCCCACAGTCGTGTATATAAGTTCTAGGGGGAACCCCATCATTTTAATCTCATTAGCACCTCTCCACTTAAGAAACACCACTTGTAAACACACATACACACATACAAAAGCCACCCCAGGAAGTAGGGTATTATGCCTCTCAAAGCGGTCCGAACCTGTAGAAAAAATCGACCGACTCTCTTTCTCGTGCATCTGGCACGAACCATCGAGCTACAATCAGCGACACTGAAAGCTCTCTTGTGAGTTTTGGTGTTTGGATGACAACTCAATTAAAGGACTAACAAGTGTACTAAGTGTTGAACAGGTGCTTAAGGTAAAGCCTACAGGGTTCAACACAAGTGAACAAGTGTGATGGTCCAAGGACTAGATGATGATAGATAATGGGCATCACAAGTAAGATGGACATTGCAAAAGTGATACTCGGGTGCGTAGCTCGGAGACAACTGATCAAGCCAAGGATGGAGGCAAGAAGAGCTTCGAGGTACCAAGTGCACGGGAGAAGGTCAAGGAGGCTGAGGAACCCAAAGCCAAGGGTGAAGAAGAAGGCATGCAAAGTCAAGGGTGATCGAGTTGAGAACAGCTACGGCACATCAAGGATCACTACATAAGGACGTGACTTACAACCAATGAGGTAACAGCTACAGTTATGTGGGTAAGTCATAAGGCTCAAGATCAAGCTCTAAGAAGGAGATAAAGGTCACTAGAAGGAGAACAAGTGTCAAAACCATAACTGGAAGCAGCCCAAAAGAGCTAAGTTCACCTTGATCTTTAGTTTGGGTTGTTCCTATGTTTGGAGATGTTCTATGTGACCTTTGCAGGATGTTGGAGCTAAGAAATGTCAATCTAGATCAAGTCAAGCTGACTTGATGATTTATGAGTCCAACATCAAAGCTCAAGCATGTCAAATGCTATAGATGTAATAATTAAGAGAAGGTATGTTTCTAGACTTAGTACATTGGTTTTGTGGACTAATATACTTGTCTAAGTGTTAGAAACAGAAAGAAGAAGAAAAGGAAAGAGGTGCAAAAGGCTTGGCTGTGTACAGCCAAGACTCAGCTCAGTCTGGCACACCGGACAGTGTCCGGTGCGCCAGGTTGAACTCCGGTGAACAGGCCGCTCTCGGGAGAAGTCTGGCGACGTACGGCTATAATTCACCGGACTGTCCGGTGGTGCACCGGACTGTCTGGTGAGCCAACGGTCGGCTTGGGCAACGGTCGGCCGCGCGATCTGTGCGTGACGCGTGGCCGAGCCAACGGTCAAATAGGGGCACCGGACTGTCCGGTGTGCACCGGACAGTGTCTGGTGCGCCAACGGCTCCAGGACTGCAATGGTCGACTGCTCCATTTATGGAAGGAAATCAGGCACCGGACAGTGTCCGGTGGTGCACCGGACTGTCCGGTGCGCCACCCGACAGAAGGCAAGATTTGCCTTCCTGGATTGCTTCCAACGGCTCCTAGGCCCCTTGTGCCTATAAAAGGGACCCCTAGGCGCCTCAAGCAAGATACAAGTGCAGCCAACAAGTGTAGACATCACTCGAATCAATTCTCACTCTCCCTCTTGTGTGTAACTCTATAGTTTGTGTAGAAGGCACAGCTATAAGCCTTTAGAGAGAGGAGAAGTGCTGCTAAGAGCTAGAGCAAGGTCTTGAGCGTATCGTTACTCTACCGAGGTGCTGTCGAGAAGTTTGTAAGCAGTCACGGTGTTGTAACCCAACTCAATAGTGAAAGGCTCTATCTGTCATACTGACAGATCTGAGCAAACGGAGGAAGGAGTTGAAATAGACTCCAAGCCCAGGTGTGGCTAACTCCAACGAGGACTAGGCAAGCATTTCAGGCTTGGCCGAACCTCAGGATAAATCCTTGCGTCTGTGTGCTCTGTTCTGTATTGTACTCTGACTCTCTGTCTTACTCGCTTTTATATCTGCACTTCACTACTTACTTGTGGTACTAGCTTTCCTTGAAGTGCAGGATATTCTTAAGACAGGAACTTCAATTCCACTGCAACCTACTCGAAGGGTTCTTCACTCCACTGCGATCCTGTCTTCAAGTAGAGTAAGATTTAAGTTTTAAAGTGATAATTTTTATTCGCCTATTCACCCCCCCTCTAGGCGACATCCAGATCTTGTTCCCGGGTCAAAGGGAACTTTCAGACACCATCCTACCCAAAAGCACCGCGAGGGTACCCTCGGGTGTGCGGTCGGACACTAGACATCGACAGCGCCGCCGTGTTCGCGTTTGCACCACCGCGCGCGGCCGTGTGACAGTGGGTTGGGGAGTCGCCCCGTTGCCGATGAATTCTGGTCGTCCGATCGTGATGAGTGGCTACGATTAGAAGTTGCACCTGTCGTCTGATTAGAATCAGGACCATTGATTTCATATTCAGTGAGCGGGATTGCGTACCGGTTCACCAGGTTCCGATCTAGTCTGGGTCGTAGATCTTGGATTGTGCGAACGAGATTCAATCGTATTCTTTTAAATCCAGATCGTTGGTGTTCGATCCAGTAGGCGTTCGGGCGTACCAATTCGACCTTGGACAGGAGTAATCGGAGCCGTAGAATTCTAACCTGATGGCCGGATATCGCTCATACCCCTTCGTGATGCACTGTTTTACAAAAGAACCCCTGACCTCTATCGATATAAACCCGCAGTCCACGACATACACAAAGTAATCACATCCGTGCCCCGCAAATATATAAATAAACCCCTATGCTCTCTTGAATTCATGGTCGCAGTCCAATCAATTATTAATTAAGTGAAAATATAATCAAAATGAATTTCCTATATAAAAATAATTCCAGAACTTGTTTAATTCCTAGAAAATTTATTTTAGCTCCTTTTTAACCCATTCTAGTTTCTATAATTTTTAATAATACTATTTATTACTTAGTACCTCTGTTTTAGCATGATTCTTGTTCCTTCGATCTCGTATCGATGCATAGATTATTAATATGTGTTCTATATTCATGTTTGGTGTGATGATTAATTTCCCTTGTACCATGTTTGTTTGTATTGTGGCGAATAGATGAGCAAGTGATTGAGGATCCAGGTGTTCAGCACGTAGAAGTTGCTGAGCAGGAGCTCATTGAAGGCAAGTTGTGCCCTTGACCACTTTTACTTACCTAATAATGTTATCTATAATCATTTGGCATGCATAGGCTTAATTTTGATTGGACTCAGTAGATCACGCTAGTTTGGTCATCTTTACACCTTATTTATCCCTGAACTTTTGGGTAGTCTTTGCTATTGCCATATATGATTTTGGGTGTTGAGATAACTATTACACATGGTCATTCTTTATTATTATTGTTCTATTTCTGTTCATGACAATACTATTATGTTAAATGGAACATGGAGCTTAACTTGAGAAACATGTGCCACCACAAGGGTGGAATGGGACGCCCTTGGCTGACTAATTAGGAAAGCTAGTGGAGGACTACCTACCCGAAAGGGGCAAGGGCAGTAGGGGAGTAGGCGTGTAGGGAGGTTCTCGGGTTGATTTTGCCGCGATGGCGGACAGACGGGGGATTCCAGCATTGCGCTCCCTAGAAACTGTAGCGGGTTTTCTGAAGCTACTGGAACTTTGTAAAGGCCTTGTAGTGTTACCCTGCTACAATTTGGGTAACATGACTTGTGGGTACAGGGTACAACCTCTGTAGAGTGTAAAATTGGTATACTAGCTGTGCTCGCGGTCATGAGCAGATCAGGGCTCTCGCATGATTAATTTATGGAATCAAACTCAATTTGTCATTTGCATCGCATTGTTGTTTATTATTAATTTTGATATATTATTACTCTGGTTTGGTATCTACTTACATTTAGTAACTTTTAATAAAACTTGACCAACTTATTAAAAGCAATGCTCAGCTTTAACCCTTATTTGTTGATCAACCTTACACTTCACATGAACTCCCACCTTTGGTGAGTTCATGCACATAATTCCCCACAACTTGTTGAGCTATGATCTTTTGTGAGCTCACCCTTGCGATATCTAAACCCCCACAGGAGAAGAATAGGTGGTCCAGGAGGAGCCTTACAACAAGGAGTACGAGCTCATCTAGGTGGCGTCTCCCAGTCAGCTTATTGGCACCAAGGATTAATGTTTAGTTCGCTTTATCGTTCTCACTTATTTTTGTAAGACTTCCGCTATGTAATAACGATACTTGTGACATTTATCTCTATGCACTTTGTCATTATATGTGATGTTCTTCTTTGGCGCACATATGAGACGCACTCGACTTTATCCCTTAAATTCGGGTGTGACAACCTCGTCGGATGCCAACCCTGGGGGATAAACTGGTGCGAAGCCCAACCTTCGCTGTTGCGTGGGCGGGATGCGACCGCTTTTGTGCGGGAAGTGGAGTCAGAGGCTGTTAAAATTGTCGGAAAATATGCGCCAAAGACTGAAATGTTAAAAAGCTGGGATATCCGCGGTTCCAACGTGAGGTTGAACCGTGTCTTTGAGTTGAATATATAGTTTGCCATATGGTCCCTACCCGGAGGGGGACTCCACTGACGTCGGTGATGATCGCGGCAAGCAAGTGAAGCCTCGGGCTGAAGAGGGCACCTCAAAGGGGAAGGCTCTGGTTGCAGCCACTCGAAAAAGGAAATTAGGTATGGGGGACGATGAGACTGGGCCAAGGGCCTATGGGATTTTTGTTGAGGAGTTAATGGGGATATGCGCGGTTCCCGGGGAAGTGATGTCTTTGCCCGAGCTCCGGGAAACTTCTTCGCGCATGCTGAAGGTGGGTTCATGGCATAGTAATGATCCTATTACCCCAGGCCACTGGCGATGATTTTTTACATCCCGGTTGGCTCGTGATCTGAGAATTTTTCCTAACGGAAGAAATATTGGTGTTGTTGTGTCTGCAGCGATGGAGAAAGATCACCAGGACGCTTAGCGGAAGAAGCGTAAGGCCCCCTTCGGCTAGTGGACCCACGCCGAGAAGCTAAGCTGGCGCGAGCCAGCGTGAAGGTTGTCGCCCCGTCTACGGCGATGCCTCCCCCGCGATGCCTGCTATCGTTGCAAGACTGCCCTCGCCGCTGTGCGTGACTGAAACGGCAGTGTCGAGGACCGATGGGGCAAGCCAGGAGTTGTCAGTGGACGACTACCTGGTGGGAGGTGTTACTATGTTTGATGCCCAGACTGGGTTGCCACCTACTGGTGAGTTGGATTACTTGATTCTTCTTAGCCAGGTGATTCCATTTTTCTAACTTAGTTGTGATGTAGGGGCAGAGGCTGGGCAGCTGGTGATGGTACCGTCGACTAGGGATGTAATCAGATCGAATACGAACGGATATCACTGAAACCATATTTGTTTTCATATTTTTATTCGGATTCGAATTCAAATACGGATAGCTTCGGATACGAATACAAATACGAATATTCTCGAATACAAATATGAAATACGGATAACTATGTGTCGAATACGGAACTAGTCGGACACGGATATTGTCGGTAATGAATTTTTTGTCGGATATCATGTAAGACATCATTCCACACATATTATGGTTGTAATCATGTATCCACTCCTTGAGTCCAAACATTTTTTAGTATTATATGTGTACAAATGTCACATTTTTTTAAAAAAAAATCATGAATTTTTAGCCTATATGCGTGTTATTAATTTATTTTCAATAAAATCATCAAAATGCAAATAAGTTACCAAAACTAATAAACATTCTATAAGAATATAACCTCAAGTCTCGACATGACATGATAAAGTGAACTTGGATATTTAGAGTGATTTCACGTGTAATTCACATAACAAGTGAAAGTGAAATGAAAGAAACACTATCATATTGTGGATTTTATGGTCCAAATATTTTGGAGGATTATATGTGGACATATGGTATGCCTCCATAAATTTTCATGAATTTCTGAGGTAATTTGTGTATTATTAATTTCTTTCTACAAAAATCAACAAAATGCACATAGCTATCCGGATATCCGAGAAGATTTATCCGAGAAAATATCTGGATATTCGATATCCAATAGATATCAGACATATTGTATTCGAATTCGATATCCGAACAAAATATCCGTATTCGTATCCGTTATTCGAAAAAAAGTCCGGATACCCGAAAATTCCATCCGAACCAGTGTTCACCATCTTCGAATCCAGATCCGGACAGATATTTTCCGAACCATATTACATCCCTACCGTCGACTGTGTCTGCCGGCCTGATGGGTATAGTGAAGGGCGACTCAGGGATCTCGCAGAACCCGTGGTCAAAATTTTGCGTCGTCCCTGGAGGCGGAGGCAAACTTTCCTCGGTCATCGCCGCTGCTAGCGTAGCTGCATCTATTGTACATCGATTTGTGTGTTTGTGTATTTATTTATTCATATATATATATATATGTATAGTTTTGTTTTGTTGTACTGAGTTTGGATATTTGATGTCAGGTGACGGCCTTCGCCGAGTAGGTTGCTTCAGGTGCGCTGACCTCGCAGTTTGTTTTCGAGAGGAAACGATTCGAGGGTAGGATTGAGCGCCTTCGAATGCAGCACACTAAGGCGATTAGGGATAAGTCGGCGACCAAAAATAAGAACCGGAACCTCCTCGAGAAAGTGATAGCACTGGAGAAGGAAAAGGAGGACCTTAGCCACCGACTTAATGATGAAAAAAGAGGATGCGGAGAACGCTCGTGCAAAGGCTCAGGCTACCCGCAAGCATGCTGCTGACTTGGAGCTGGTGCTGAAGAATATGTGTGGCCACCGCGAGAGGACAGAATCTTCCACCCGTGCTGGGGTTGACCGGGCGCACAGGCTTTTCGTGGATGCGTACCGTGACCTTGGTGCGCAAACCGCCCCTTTTGACAAATTGGGGGAGGAGGCGGGGACCCACTTTCTGGGGTGGTTGCAAGATGAGCTAGAGTCGCTCCCATCTATTATGACGGGTCTCATGTCCTATGCGTCTCTCGTCACTTGCGAAGGGGCTGCGAATGCTTTGTCCCGAGAGGGATGCAGACATTTCGAGGTCTTCCACCGAGCGAACAAGGACTTCGATCGTGGCGTGTTCCAGATTGAAGATGACGTGCTGAAGCGCTCTGCTGGGGCGCTAGATGATAGGATGTGGGCCCTCACGGCCGTGGCGTCGTCCAGGAGAGGGCAGACCGAGCGCTGGTGCAGGTATGTTATGGGTTTGGCGAGGGGTGTTGTGTGTGTTTGTTGTTTGAAATGTTATTGTGTTGTCTTTGCAGGCGATGAACGAAGAAGATGTGGAGGACCTCACCAGCCTAAAAAGCTCAGTGACCCGGAGGGATGCTTCGACGGAGGCAGGAGCCAAAGAGCAAACCATGCTCCAAGGAGGTGGCATTGGGGGTCCTGTGACGGCAGACGCTTCGTTGTAGGTTGAGAAAGTGTAATAGGGAATAGATTGGCATTGTTCGTTTTGTGTGATACTGAAGATCGATTGATGCGCAGGTTCCGGCGTCTGGGCCTGCGCAAGCAAACCCTGATGATGACACAAATGATGATATTTTGATGCATGGAAATGCGGTGTTTCTTAGTAGTAATGCGTCTAGGGAATATGATGTTGGGTCGTGGTCTTTGGAGGGTGGAAAGTTGGGGAGCACTTTTTCTTGGATAGATGACGAATCCTCGGAGGATGATTTAGATTATTTTGCAGCATTGGATTTAGCTGTAGTGGAGTCTCCGTTGAGGTCGCCCCCTGTGAAGCGTCGGTGACTTCGATCGGTGCATTCCCAAGTGACCCGTGGGGCGAAAAAGATGGGGGTATCGAAACAAAATGTCGGAGAGTCTTCGCAGGGTGTTAGAAGGCATCGTCGAATGGGCATGGAGAGGTCGTGTCTTTGGATCGGACCAAGGCTGGATATGGGGGCCCATCGTGACTTACTGGCGTCGACGTCCGGGTCATGTATCGGGGAAGGGGATCTGCGAGACCTTTTTGATGGGGAAGAGTTGAGGTTGATGCTGTTTAATTTTTGAAAAGCTGGTCTTATCCTGAAAGAAGAACCAATGTAATAATGAGTGTTGCCATCACCGTTCTTTGAAGACGATGAGCGAAAATGCTGCCCTCGCCCCCCCTTCGCCAAAGGACGGCTATGGGGACATCTATGAGGGGTGAATATCTTGTGTATAGTGTACACCATGTAGTTGTAACATAATGTGTCTTTCAATTGTGTTTTGCGCTGAATTGCACCTGGTGGCGTCTTTGTGCGCTTTATATTGATCTGTTGGTAGTCTTTTGTGACGACTTCGCTTTTTATGTTGCGCCTAGTGTGAATCCAGCTGCACCTTTAGGTGACTTTTGCATGGATAGAAATATGCACGTCGTAGACGACTTCGCACCCTTTTGGTGTTGTTACGCACTTGTTGTGCTTATGCGGCTGCACCCTTATGCGGCTTTTGCTCAGATGAGAATGTGTGTCTTATAGACGACTTCGCACCCTTTGGGTGTTGTTACGCACTTGTTGTGCTGATCCGGCTGCACCCTTAGGCGACTTTTGCTCGGATGAAAGTATGGTGTCCTGTAGACGACTTCGTACATATGATAACCCAGCTGCGCTCATAGGCAACTTCTTCCTAGACTTTGCTTATCGCACGTAATGGCTGCCGATAGGGCTGGAAACGAGCCGATAGGTGCGGCTTGGAGGTGAAAAAGGCTTGAGCCTGGCTTGGCTCGCCGGTACACCGAGCTTCCAAAATAGGCTTGGCTCGGCTCGGGTCCGACTCGCGAGCCTGTCCTGCCATCACACACACCAGCTGACATTCATCTCATCTGAATAGATAAGCCACTCACTCTTTGATGGGTTTGCTTCAGTGGACTACAAGTTCTATCATTAGCCTAAGATATCTAGCACTATATTTGTTCACCGATGGATCATGAACCGAGGAGCAAGGAGAGCAGGATCGGCGACCACTGGTCGTGCAGGCGTGCTGCCGAGCGAACGAGCGGTGGATGAGCAGCCGAGTGAGGAGGGCAGGATCGATGGCCACTGGGCGACTGGCGGCAGCCACCGGCCAGGGCGCCAGGCAGAGGTAGAGGCTTTTGGTGGCGGCCACTAGCGGCGGCACAGGTCACAGCAGGTCAGCAGTAGGCCAGCAGCCAGCAGTGGCGGTCATCGGTCGAGGTCACCGGTCGATGGCATCAGCCGTCACTCCGTCAGGACTAGAGCACCGAGCACGAGCAGTTAGGGTTAGGGACTAGGGTTATGTTTGGGGCGGCTTGCTGGCTTGGGCTTTGGGCAGTTGCACTTTCTTGTTGGCCTATTCATATTGGGTTGCTCCGCTGTTGGTACTTACGTGTGCAGCACGCTGCTGGGCTTGGCTCGCGAGCTTGTGTGAACTGGCTCGGCTCGTGAATTTTTGAGCCTATGAAATTGGCTTGGCTCAGCTCGCCGGCAGCTCGCGAGCCAGCTCGAGCCTACCCGAGCCACAACGAGCTCGATCCGGCTCACCGAGCCCGAGCTTTTTTCCCAGCCCTAGCTGCCGAGACTTACCATTGTGTTGACTGTTTTGGCATCGAATGCCGAAGACCGACTCTGCAGTATTTTTTGACATTCACGGTCGTGGTGCCGCTTTCATTTTTGGGGGGATTTTGCGGTGATTTATTACATGGCTCCGCCTCATTAAAAACCTCACCCCCTGCGAGGAAAAGAGTGCGGGCCCGATTGAAATAGTGTCTAAAAATTACAAAGGCACGAAGGCCTTGGGACTAGACAAAGAATTTTCGTAAGTTGTCTACATTCCATGAGTACTCTAGGTCTTCGTTGGATGGTGATTTGAGTCTGTAGGCATTGTTGGATGTTTTTGTCTTGACGATGAATGGCCCTCCCATTTGGGCTCGAGTTTGCCCGGGGACTCCATTCTGGTGGTTTTGATGAGGACTAGGTCCCCCTCCTCGAACTCTTTGGGGATGAAAGTGTTGTCATGCCATGCCTTCGTTTGCGCTTGGTATTTGTTCAATGCTTCCAGGGCCAGAACACGGTCTCCCTCGATAAGGTCCTTGGAGGTTGACTCATCGACATCGGGAGTAGCTGTGGAGTTTGCTCGTGGAGATCCATGCTTCAGCTCTTGCGGCGTCATTGCTTTGGATCCGTACATCAAGCGAAAAGGTGTGGATCCGGTAGCTATGGATTTTGTTGTGTTCAGTGCCCACATGACTTCGGGAAGCTGGTTTGCCCATTTGCCTTTCTTGTCTTCAAGTAGCTTTTTCTTGATGGCGCTAAAAATCTTGCCATTGGCACGTTCACCTACTCCATTGGATTGCAGGTGGTAGACAGATGCGAACACAGTCTTCGTGCTGATAGAGTTGCAAAATTCCTAGAAATCTTGGCTGTCGAATTGCTTTCCATTTTCGACTGTTAGCTCTGATGGGACTCCAAACCGACAAATGATGTTTTGCCAGAAGAATTTTTGCGCTTTCTTGGACGTTATTATCGATACAGCTCTAGCTTTAATCCACTTGGTGAAGTATTCAGCGACAACGAAGGTGAATTTTAGGTTGCCTTGCGCTGTGGCAGTGGCCCGATGATGTCTAGTCCCCAACGTTGTAGTGGCCAGGTATGTGCAATAAGCTTTGTGAGCTGTGAAGGGGCGCCCATTCGAGGTGAGAATTTCTGGCATGCTTCGCACGAACGAGTCACCCGGTTGGCCATGCACACAATTGCCAGCAAATAGAAACCTTGACGTATGACTTTGGTAGGCAGGGCCCTTGGTCCTGAATGTGATCCGCATATACCCCTTGGACTTCGCGGAGAAGTTCTATGCCTTCGGCTTGAGTTATGCATTTCAACATGGGTTGGCTTATCCCCTTATAGAGATGTCCGTCGACTATAGCGAAGTCTCTGCTTCTGTGTTTTAATCTTTTGGCTTCGCTTTGGTCGGAGGGATGGTAGTGGCCATGGAGATAAAGGGTGATTGGTGCCCGCCAGTCTTCGGTCATTATCAGATTTACTATCTGGTGCCCGTCGGCGTCTTTTGTTATTTGCATACCCTCAGGGTTTCTTACGGCTGGTGTGCCGATTATATGAAAAAATACATCACATGGAAAGGGTTCGCCCTTCGCTGCTAGTGTGCTAGCTTCTTCATTCTTGTTTTGCTCAATATGTTGTAATGTGAAACCTTTGAATTGTTTTTCTGGGCTTCGAATAGCAGCAAGATATTGCATTAGTACATGCTCTTTGGCGGAGTAGTCTTTTTCGATCTGGCCAGCGATCACCTTGGGATCAATTTTTATGATGCAGGTGTTCACTTCGAGGCCTCGCACCTTGCAAAGTCCTAAGATGACTGCTTTATATTCAGCGATGTTGTTTGTGCACTTATCTGATTCCAGTGCAAAGCGAAGACACGCGTCGTATCTGTATTTGATTCCTGCAGGTGATGTGAAGATTGCTGCAGCGCCAGCGCCTACGTGACACCATGCCCCATCACAGTGGATGGTCCGGACAGTTTCTACATGACACTACAGTGGTTCCGAAGGCCCTGTCCAAGCTACTATGAAATCAGCCAAAACCTGGGATTTGATTGTTGTTCTAGGCTCGAAGGTGATGTTGTAACCGGAGAGTTCTACGACCCATTTGGCTATTCTGGCGGACACCTCTGGATTCCTGAGCAACTCTTCGAGACCCCGATCTAAAGTGACTCGTACTTTGTGTGCCTTGAAATAATGTCTCAGCTTGCATGAAACCATGATGACGGTGTATGCTATCTTTTCTAGCTCTATCATGTTGCACTTGGACCTTGTAAGTACTTCGGAGGCAAAATATACTGGGCATTTGTGAGTCTTGCCCTCTCTAGTCTTCACTTGGACCAAGGTTGCGCTGACCACACCGAGTGAAGCTGTGATGTAGAGTAGCAGGGGTAACCCTGGGTCTGGACTTGTTAATGTTGCTAGGTCGGACCGATATTGCTTCAAAGACTCGAAGGCAATAGCTTGTTCTGGGCCCCAAGTGAAGTCATTTGCACCGCGTAACATTTTGAGGAAGGGAAGGCTTCGCTCGGTGGATCGCGAGATAAATTTGTTCAGCGCAACCAATCTGCCTGTCAACCTTTAGATGTCTTTTATTGATTATGGCGGTTGCATGTCCATGATAGCCTGAGTTTTACTCGAATTGACTTCAATTCCTCTGTGCGATACGAGGTAGCCAAGTATTTTGCCTTAGCGTACACCAAAGATGCATTTTTTCGGATTCAGCCAGAGTCGTGCTTCGCGCATGTTGGCGAATGTTTCTGTGAGGTCTGAAAGGTGGTCATCTTTGTTTTTACTCGCAACGACTTTGTCATCAACATATGTGAAGACGTTGCGGCCCATCTGGTCCTCAAGAAATTTTTGGTGAGTCGGGAGAAGGTTGAGCCAGCGTTCTTGAGCCGTTCGGCCATCCGCACAAAACAATATGCGCCAAAGGGTGTGATGAAACTTGTGCTAGCCTTGTCATATTCTTTCATGTAGATTTGATGATAACCTGAGAAGCAATCTTGGAGAGACATGACTTCGTAGCCAGCTGTGGAATCAACTATCTTGTCGATTCGTGGTAGAGGAAAATTATCCTTGGGACAGGCTTTGTTGAGGTTGGTGAATCAATGCACATTCGCCATTTCCCATTTTTCTTTTGTACCATGACAATGTTGGCGAGCCAGGTGGGGTAGGCTATTGGCTCGATAAACTTCACTTCTAATAAATGGTGCACTTCAGCCTTCGCTGCTTCTGTTTTCTCGTCGAACATTTTCCGTAACTGCTGCTTCCTTGGGCACACAGAGGGGTCGATGCCCAGACTGTGTTCGATGATGGTGTGGCTGACCCCAACTAGGTCTAAAGAATACCATGCGAAGACGTCCTTGTAGCGGTTGAGGCAGGAGAGAAGTCTTGCTTCTTTGTTTGGTGAAAGGTCTTCGCTGATTAAGACGATTTGCTTGGGAGTTGCGAGGTCAAGGGGGGCCATCTTGGTTCCCTCGTTGCTCTGCAATTGTTCATTGACTTTTTTGTGTTTAGTTGGGCGAGGACTATCGTTGTCTTCGTGTTCTGTTGTTAGGCAATGCCCATTGCGCTGTCCTGGTACAAAGTCTCTTTCTATGTTTCTGGCTGCTTGTTGGTCTCCATATACTGTAATTACACCTTGAGGGCCTGGTATTTTCTTGCATAGATAGAGTTCGTGTATTGTTGCCTCAAACTTATTGATGCACCCGCGCCCCATTATGGCGTTGTAAGGGTAGACCATGTCGACAATGTCGAAGGTGACTTGTTCGCTTCGCGCATTGGGCGCCGCGCCAAAGGACAGCGGCAGTTCTATTTTGTTGATGGGAAAGGTGCCTTTGCTTCCAAAACCGTATAAGGGATTATCTGCAGGCTTGATGAGGTTATGGCTGATGCCCGTGCAGTCGAAGGCATGTAAGAACATGATATCAGCATGGCTGCCATTATCGACTAGTACTTTATGTAGATCCCAACCTGCAACACGACAGTTGACCACCATGGCATCTGTGTGTGGTGCGCTGCGTAGATCGACGTCTCTTGCGTCGAAGGTGATTGGTATGTGAGACCATATTTTGTCTGAACCACTGGCCTAGTGAGGGCTACGTGATTGACTCTACGGTAGTGATCTTTCTTCTACCGTTTGGTGTCGAGGTCTGCAATGATCCTCCAGTAATCATGTGGTGCTGGTGGTGGTGGTGGAGGATTTTGGTGGTGTGGAGGTGGAGGGAGAACTTGGATCTCTTGGTGCTGCTGGTACATATGGTTGGGCTGGTTGGGATGGATTGGTTCGTTGTGGAATTATCGTTGGTGGTATTGCTAGGGATGATAGGTGTGCGCAACAACTCGTTGATTGTCGACTGGCTGATTTCTGGCCATTCTATCTTTGGTGGCCTTGGTCTTGGGGCTGTCCCTAGTGGGATGTGCAGAGTCTTCGCCATGAAAGAGGCAGTAGAACCTTCGTGGCTGCAGGGCTCGGCCTCTTCCTCTACCTCTGGTGTTGGTGCTCCGGCCCTGTTGTGTGGGGTACTCCTAGTGACGAGTTATGTCTCCGGTGGGGTGCTAGTTGGCGATGGTGTTCACTTGCTGCTGGTTGCGGTTTGGCCTGTCAGATTTGGACTGCGCCAGTCTGACCCATGTTCTGCTAGACTACGGGGTGTCCTTCGGTTTTTGTTGCGATTCTATCTTGCGCTGGTGTAGCTCTTCGGACCAAGCATACTTTTTGAATAGCTGATACAACTCTTGCAAGTTTTTGGGTGCGTCTCTTATTCAATGGTTGTACAAAACGCTGGCGTGGAAACCGATGGTTGCATAGTGGATGGCTATGTGGTCATCGACAGATGGCAGTTGAGATTTCAGGAGGAGGAACTTTTTGTAATACTCCTGGAGGGATTCTTTCTCCTATTGTCTGCAAAGTGATAATTCTACAGAGCATCTGTGTTCGGCCTGTATCCTTACAAATTCAGCAAGAACTTGTTGCAGAGTGCTTTCCATGACTCGATGGATAGTGGCGGTAGTCTGGTGTACCATGTCAAGGCTGGGCCCTCGAGTGCTATGATGAATGATTTGGCCATGGTGGCGTCGTCCCCTCCGGATGATGCAATCGCAACCTGGTAGCTCATGATATATTGTGTTGGGTCTGTGCTACCGTTGTACTTGAGGTAAGCACCTGCTCTAAACTTGTTGGCCCAGGGTGATGCCTGGAGTTGTGGTGCAAGTAGGCTTCGCTCATCAAGGTAATTAATCCCCTAGAAGGTGGTTGGTGTGGGGGACAGATATCCCCCGGGTCCACTAGAAGGCTAGAAGACCTCGCGAAAGACTTTGGGCCCATTACTTCGCAAGGCCATCCCTTCATGGGCCAGGGGAGGAATCACTGGCGGAATGGATCGACACAAGATTGGATAGACTTGAGCCCAGACGGCTCATTGGGTTTAAGCATTATCCATAGTGTTGATCCGATTCTCCCACTCAATGCCCTCAGACATCGGAACTGAATGAGGATAAGTCGGCATGATTATAGGAAGATAAGTTCAGTCGGTTCACTATTACTTAGGAGCACATAGTTATCATACTCGCATGTAATGCCCCACGGTCGAGTATATAAGGCCTAGGGGGCACCCCATCAAAAGACGGGTCAGTCATTAGCCATCTACTCCATTCTCTGGCATCCTTCGAACTAGAGAATCTCCCTGTAAACCCACCACATAAAGATCCACACCAGGAAGTAGGGTGTTACGCCTCTCTAAGCGGCCCGAACCTGTATAAAATTGTCTATCGTCTCACGTGCGCCTAGCACGAACCATTGAGCTATAGTCGGTAACACCGTCCTACCCAAAAGCACCTCGAGGGGTAACCCCGAGTGCGCGGTCGTGTCCCAAACACCGACAGCTGGCACGTCAGGTAGGGGGTGTGACGCTGATCCAAGCTAGCTCAATGGCCATCGTTTTCCAACACAAGATCGTCCTCCGACCTGGATTCGTGTTCTACTTCGGGACCAACTCGTCCGTAGCAGACGAAGAAGGAATTTTGCATCGTATAGCGGATCCACCGAAAAAGAAGCCTTCCTTGAAAATCTCTGAAAAAGCCGGAACGGAGCAGGAAAAAGCACAACTTCCAGCGCCCCAAGCGAAGACTACCTCCTGCAAGCCAGAAGCAGAGAATTCGTTTACTCAGAGAACCCCGTTGTCCACCTCATCCACAGAAAGATGGACACGGATTACAAGGAAAAAAAAGAAGCAAACGAGATAAAGGCCTGTCAAGCTGCTCTTCTGGCACCTCCGCCTAAGAAGGAGAATAGAGAGAAGCTTGTCGTCACGGCAACTCCATTCTACCCCGACGTCCTCTTCATCGGGGGAAGAATGGAACCATCCCCCATCTCCGACGACGAGCCAACCGTGCCTGGGGAAGAACCTCCTCAGTGAGAAGCTCGCCGACGAAGGAACCGACGCTGGAATGCTCGGTGACATCATGAAGCCGGAGAACGAGACCCGGCGCAACCCATATCACGAGACGAGATCTCGGAGGTGGGAGAAACTCCTGATGAACGAGTCTTCAGGGAAAGGAGGAATTCCCGCCGATGTGATCGTCGGCAGGCTCAAGAGCAAGCCGAGCAGGAGGCGAGACAACACCGAGAGAACCCTCTCTTCGGAAGAAACTTGAACCCCAACTTCGCCCGAGCCATGAACACGCTGAGCGAGGTCGGTGGAGTGTTGGCCCGGATAGCTGATGGCCTCCCCCGGACTCCAGACGCTGAGGGCTATCGGCGGCTACTCACTCGGGCAGCTAATCATCTTCTATCTCTCGCCCATCCTCCGAGCGATCTACGACACAACATCAATAGTCGGCGGGATGCGCGGAGCTCCATCAATGCTTCGCGCGAACGACGACATGAGAACGAGATCCGGCGCCGAGAAGAGTATGATCGGGATCATGGCATCCCTGCATGAAGTCAGGCCACTAGGGTTGAGTCGGCAACGGCTTCAACTGGCGGCACAACTCGGGGACGGTCGAGGCAGCACATCGGCAACTCCCCTCCCTGGGACCGACACCACAATCATCGACGGGAGGACACATGTGGAGTATCTGCGCTCACTCCATGTCTCAGGGCCATTCAGTGGCCCCCCAAACTTCAAAGTCTCCAACGTCGACAAGTACGAGCCTAAGTAGGACCCGGGAGGCTGGTTGGCTGTCTATACCACTGCTGCCCGGGCCGCTGGGGCAACTGAAGACTTGATGACTACATACTTGCCCATTGTCCTCGGGAAAGATGCACTGCAATGGCTACTTCACCTACCCTGACACTGCATCGACGATTGGAGCGACTTCAGTCGGCGTTTTATCGCCAACTTCCAATCCCTCTCTGACAAGCCGGCGCAGCCATGGGACCTCAAATCCATCAGGCGCCGAGGGGATGAGACTCTTCGGTTGTACCTCAAAAGGTTTTAGACCATGAGAAATCGTATTCCCGAGGTTGCTGAAGCAACAGTGATCGAGGACTTCTACCGAGGATCTAATGACTCGGCCTTCGTCCGAGCCATACTACAAAAGGCGCTGACCACTTCCAAATAGCTGTTAAGGGAGGAGAACCTCTACATCATCACTGATGAACGTGCCCATGACCTCATCGGGGGAACGAAGCCCGCTCCATCTGCACCATGACACAACGAGAACTAGCAAACTGACAAGCGCTGGGAGAAGAGGCCTCGTGAAGAAGTCCATGCCGCTGGACCACCCATCTCTCGTGCCCGAGGGGCACCCCGCGGAGGCGAACGAATATTGGACGACATCCTTGACACCCAGTGCACGTACCACAAGGATATGCGTCATACCCTATGGAACTGCAGAGACTTCAAGCACTCCATCGGGAATGGCCAACCCTTCCAACCTCTACCACCTCCCCCACCACGAGGAGGACCCGGAGAACCTCGACAACCTCAGCAGCAGGAAGGGGGAGGAGGCAGAGCGTTCCCGCACGTCAATGGAGAAGTCAATGTCATCTTCGGCGGACATGGGTCATAAGAGAACAAAAGGCAGTAGAAGCTCAACGATCGACAGATACGGGTGGCAGCCACCAGTGCTCCCGCCCCGTATCGATGGTCAGAACACCCGATCACCTCTACTCGGGTGGATCAATGGCTCAACTTCGATCATCCGGGCAAGTACCCGCTCCTCGTCGATCCGGTGATCCGAGAGAGCAGGGTAAAGAAGGTGTTGGTGAACGGTGGAAGCAGCATCAACGTCACCTTTCCCCGGACACTCTTAGGCTTGGGAGTCGCACTCAAAGAGCTCCACGAGTCAGACACTCCTTTTTTCGACATTGTGCCGACCGAAGGAGAATACCCGCTTGGGCACATCTACATGCCTGTCACCTTTGGAACTCCGGAAAACTACAGAACCGAGTTCCTGAGGTTCGAGGTAGCAAGCTTCGTTTGTGGATACAACGCCATCATCGGCGGGCCAGGGTTGGCAAAATTCATGGCCATTCCACACTATTCGTACATGATATTGAAGATGTTGGGACCACAAGGAATCATCACCGTGCGCGCTGACTTCCAAGGCATCGCGGATTGCTTCCGAGTGGCCATTCAGGCGGCCCTCACCACCAAACCACCGACGACTTCCTCCGCGTAGGCGAACTCAAAGCCTAATAAAGACCTCGCGATACCTGCGAATGAAGCTCAAGCCATGACCTCTATGCGGCCGACTGAGGAGACGAAGAGAATCAACCTCGGGTTCGCTGATGAACACAAGACTGCCATCATCAGCTCCAGCCTAGACGACAAATAGGAAGGCGCGCTCATCCAGTTTCTACAAGATAACCAAGACGTATTCGCATGGCAGCCTGCGGATATGCCGGGAGTCCTGAGAGAACTAGCCAAGCACAAACTGAAGGTCTATCCCCAGGCAAAGCCAATCCAACAAAAACTGCATTGTTTCACGCCTGACAAGAGAGAGGCTATTCGCGCCGAATTAGCTCGCTTAGTCGCAGCAAGGTTCATTAGAGAAGTACTGCATCCTGAGTGGCTAGCAAATCCTGTTCTTGTACTCAAAAAGAATAAAGTGGATTGGCGCATGTGCGTCGACTATACGGATCTCAACAAACATTGTCCGAAGGATCCCTTCGGACTTCCTAGAATAGATCAGGTGGTAGATTTGACCGCCGGATGCTCTATGTTGTCCTTCCTGGACTGCTACTCTGGATACCATCAGATCAGCCTAGCAAAAGAGGATGATGAAAAAACAGCATTCATTACCCCGTTTGGAGCTTTCTGCTATACCTCCATGTCGTTCGGCCTCAAGAATGCCGTAGCGACTTACCAGAGAGCTATTCAAACATGCTTAGCCGATCATTGGGGCAAGCAGGTAGAAGCTTATGTCGGTGATGTGGTGATCAAAACAGAAAACTCAGAAAACTTCATTGAAGATTTGTAGCTGGTCTTCAACAGCCTGAGGCGGTACCGGTGGAAGCTCAATCCAGAAAAATGTGTCTTTGGAGTACCGGTAGGGAAGTTGCTCGGATTCATTGTCAGCCACCGAGGAATTGAAGCTTACCCGGAAAAAATCGAGGCTATCATGAGAATGGAAGCACCACGATCACAGAAGAAAGTGCAAAGGCTTACTGGATGCATGGCAACCTTAAGCAGGTTCATATCAAGGCTAGGAGAAAAAGGCTTATCATTCTACAAATTGCTCAAGAAAGTGGACAAGTTCCAGTGGACCACAAAAGCACAGGAAGCTCTCGATGCACTAAAGAAGTTCTTGACCATGCCACCAGTACTAAAGCCGCCATGCCAAGCCATGTTAGATCAGCCGGCAGAAGATCTATTGTTATACATATCCTGCACGACTCACGTGGTGACCATCGCGTTAGTAATCGAGTGGGCAGAAGAAGGGCATGCATATCTGTACAACATCCGGTCTACTTCATCAGTGAAGTTCTAGGGCCCTCTAAAAAAAAGTATCCTCAAGTTCAAAAATTATTATACGCGGTACTTCTAACTTCTCGTAAACTCCGTCACTACTTTGACGACCATAAAGTCATAGTAGTCACCGGGTTTCCAATAGGGGATATTCTTCACAACAAAGAAGCCATCGGGAGAATAGCCAAGTGGGCCTGTGAGCTGGGAGCTCACGACATCGAGTTTCGGCCTTGCACAACAATAAAGACTCAAGCACTAGTTGACTTTGTATCAGAATAGACCGAGCAACAAGTATCTGACAACCTGGAGGCTACAGAAGTATGGCGAATATATTTCGATGGCTCACTAAAACTGCAGAGAGCAGGCGCTGGAATCCTCTTCATTGCCCCTGGAGGTGAACAACTCAAATATGATCTTCAGTTATCATTACCAGCATCAAATAATGCAGCGGGATATGAGGCTCTGATCCACAGATTGAACATTGCCATATCATTGGGCATTAAGAGGTTAATGGTATATGGAGATTCACTAGTGGTCATAAGTCAGATAAATAAAGACTGGGATTGTTCGACTGATTCTATGGGCAAGTACTGTACGGCCGTCCGAAAATTAGAAGACAAGTTTGAAGGGTTGGAATTCCACCACGTGGAAAGAGATCGCAACACAGCAGCAGACGCATTGTCGAAGCTAGGATCCAGTCGAGCCCAGGTACCACCCGGAGTTTTTGTCCAAGAAGTGTCCCGTCCAAGCATTCCCTCATATCAGGCGGAAGAATGCAATGCTTTGAGCCAGCCAGAGTCAGACTCTAATGACTAGAGAGAACCTATCATCAGGTATATAAAGAATGAAGAAGAACCGGATGATAAGGCCGCAGCAGAACGCATCGCAAGACAGTCGACCCACTACACCCTCATAGGGGACGCACTGTACAGAAGGGGTGCAACAGGAGTCCTCATGAAATGCATTTCCTCGATCACTGGGAGACAGCTACTAGATGAGATTCACGCCGGACAGTGTGGAATACACGCAACATCCAGAACTATGGTTGGGAAAGTCTTCAGGTCTGGTTTATATTGGCCAACAGCAAAGAGTGATGCAGCCGAGTTAGTCCAGAGATGTGAAGCTTGCCAATTCTTGTCAAAACAACAGCATTTACCAGCACAGCAACTGCAAACCATACCTATAACATGGCCATTTGTGTGCTGGGGACTGGACATGATTGGACCCTTCAAGAAAGCTCAGGGAGGCTATGCTCACGTGTTGGTCGTCATTGATAAACTCACCAAATGGATAGAATACATTTGGTTTACCGAATAGCTTCAGCCAAGGCAGTGGAATTCATACAAGATATAATATTCAGGTTTGGGATACCGAATAGCATCATAACTGGCCTGAGATCCAACTGCAATAGCTCTGAATTCTTTGATTTTTGTGAACAACGGAGCATCCAGATCAAATATGCATCAGTAGCACACCCAAGAGCCAATGGACAGGTGGAAAGAGCTAATGGAATGATACTGGAAGCACTCAGGAAGAAAGTCTTCGACAAGAATGAAAAGTTCACAGGGAAGTGGATAAGAGAGTTACCTTATGTGGTTTGGAGCCTAAGAACTCAACCCAGGCGAGCTCTGCATGGAAACACCCCCTTCTTCATGGTCTATGGTTCGGAGGCAGTGCTACCTGCCGACCTCAGGTTTGGGGCACCAAGGATGGTCTTCGAAAGCATAACTGAAGAAGAAGCTACCAGGCTAGAAGATATTGACGTGCTGGAAGAAGAGTGATTGAATACAGTAATTCAGTCAGCTAGATACCAGCATACTATGAGGCGCTATCATGATAAGGCTATACGACATCGATCCTTCGTAGTGGGAGACTTGGTCCTTCGCCGAATTCTAATGGGAGAAGGACGACACAAATTGTCACCGCTATGGGAAGGGCCATTCATGGTATCGGAGGTCACTCGGCCAGGATCATATCGGCTTACTCAAATGGATGGCACGGAAGTGGGGAACTCATGGAATATAGAGCACCTCAGGAAGTTTTATCCTTAGCAAGACTTCAAAAGCTATCAGAGCAATGTTGTACTCTGTAATTGGAAAATACGTCATCAATAAAAGATTTCATTCTCAAAGGCATTCAAACTATTGGTTATCAATTGACTTCGATTTGATTAGACTTCGAATCAACGCACTTACTTGACTTAGGATGACCACTATACCCTACTAACGGAGCAATCGGCTTAAGTCGGCGATGACTTAAGACGGTGCAACATGCTCGCGCTTACTCGACTTAGGGTGACCACTATACCCTACTGATAGAGCAATCGGCTTAAGTCGGCAATGACTTAAGATGGTGCAACATGCTCGCGCTTACTCGACTTAGGTTGACCACTATACCCTACTGATAGAGCAATCGGCTTAACTCGGCAATGACTTAAGACGGTGCAACATGCTCGCGCTTACTCGACCTAGGGTGACCACTATACCCTGCTAACAGAGCAATCGCCTTAAGTCGGTAATGACTTAAGATGGTGCAACATGCTCGCGCTTACTCGACTTAGGGTGACCACTATACCTTGCTAACAGAGCAATCGACTTAAGTCGGCAATGACTTAAGATGGTGCAACATGCTCGCGCTTACTCGACTTAGGGTGACCACTATACCCTGCTAACGGAGCAATCGGCCTAAGTTAGCAACGACTTAAGACGGTGCAACATGCTCGCGTCTACTCATCTTAGGGCAACCACTACACCTTACCAGCCAAGCGATTGGCATAAGTCAGGAAAAAACTCAAAAACCAGCACGCCGCATTTACTTCCGCAATCGTTCAAGATGATTGCTACACCCTGACAACAGAAACAAATGTTATAGTTGTCAGCGCCAGGGGCACATTCTAGTGCTCTATCCACCAAATATCCAAGCACAATGATCACACACACATATAATTTACAAATGCATTCAGTATCTTCTAAACACGTCACTACGGTGAAACATCTCTATTTGGCAATGTCTTTCGTAGGGGCGATTGAGGAAGAAGGGCGACTCGAGGCATCAGGCGCAGCCTTGACGTCGGCAACAATGTCATCAGGAACAACTACATCGGGCCTTCTCATCAAGATCCGCCCTGCGCGAATGGCTTTGTCCATAGCCTTGTCGCGCTGAGCTTTCAGAATGGCGCAGTTGTCCTCTGCAACTTTGGTTGTCAGTCGAGCGCCTCTAGCTCCTAGGCGACTGACTTCTTGGAGGCACGCAGATCTTTGACGATGGAGTCCTTGCTTGACACCAACTGTCTAAGCCGCAAGACCTCATCTTGGGACACTTGCAGTTCGCGACGATGATGATCCATATCTGACATAGTAAAGCGATGGCTTCTCTCCAAGATGGTTAAGGAATTGCTGGCATCATGATACAACCTATCCAGATTGTCACGAGAAGCTGCAAGTGCTCGTATCTCCTCCTACAAACAAGAATCAACTCTCAACCATCCAGTAAACAGTAAGCGTGGTAGAGCCAATTAAGTAAGTTTACCTCGTGAGCTACCCTTTTAGAGTCAAGCTGAGCATTGAGAGAAGAATTCAAAGAATGTGCATCGTCCAAAGAAGCAGAAACCCGAGCCAGGTCGATCTGACCTTGAGAATACTTCTCTTTAAGATCAGAGTACCGTCGGGTTGAGTCGGCTTGATGTTGAAGACGTTTTTCCTCAAGCTCAGAGCACCGCCGGGCCATATCTGACAAAAGCAGTCAAAGAAGGATACATGGTTAAAAAAAGATGATTAATCAGCCAAGGAAGAAACAAAGTTACCAACCAGCATTTGACGCCTTCAAATCAGCTATCTGTTTCTGAAGCAGCAATGGGTTCCACTGCGTCAGAGACAGAGCCCCTTCTGGGATAGTGGCACCATGTGATCTCAACTGAGCAGACATTCCATCGACCAAAGCCTATGATAAAAGCTAAATGAGTATAGGGAAGATGATTTACCAGGAGGAACAATAAAACGAAAAGAGCTGAGTTACCTGAAGATTGGAGAAGAATGAGGGTAATCCCAAGTCATGAGAAGCTGCGTTGTAGCTCGACGAAGGAAGATCCACCAGAACAATTTGAAGAGCATCGTTGGGGGTTGACTCAGCCCCACTAGCAGATATCAAAATTCTTGCATCTAGCTCGCCGACCTCCAAGGCGACTCGCTCGCTCGAAGTTAAAGAAGCATGCATCGCCATCACTCCATCAGATCGTGGTGGAGACGACCCGACATGAACATCCATGGAGGTGTGGAAAGGAGAGCTTACTTGGACACCCTCGGGGGCTGGGTTGTAGCTCGCGCCACCCACCAGAGCCAGATCATTACCGGCAACACCCTCGGGGGCTGGGTTGCAGCTCGCGCTACCCACCAGAGCTGGATCACTACCGACGACACCCTCGGGGGCTAGGTAACCGCCAACACCACCCTTGGGGGCTGGGTTTTCTGCAACAGCCGCCTCTAAGGCTGAAGGATCATCAGTCACCTCCATGGGAGTCGGGCAATCCTGACCAACTTCTTGACACCGAAGACTGCCTTCCAAAGTCGACGATGCGTGAGATACTGCTCGGGATACCTCTAATCCCACGTCTAGAATTTCAGAGCAAACATCCATCATGTCGCCAGCAGTCGGCTCCGACAGCATATCTTCAGGAACGACATCCTCAAGGGCCTGATCAAAATCTGTTATGGACAATTCTTGAAAGCTGACAAGAGCAGACAGAGCTGGAGAAGGAATATCAATATCCCCCTACTACCTCTGTAACGCTGGCTATTCTTACGAATTAGCTAAACTTCTTCTTCCTCTTCTTCGTCCTCATCAAAAATACGGACAATAGCCGGTGCACGGTCGCACCCATTGGGGTCAGCTTCTACACGGTCACACCCATTGGGTCCAGTTTCTACATGGTCACACCCATTGGGTTCAGTTTCTACACGGTCACACCCATTGGGTCCAGCCTCAACAAGGACACACCCATTGGGGTCAGCTTCAACATGTACACCACCATTGGGATCAACCTCAGGAAGGACTTCTGCTGGTACTTCTTCACAAACAAGAGCAGAAGGGCCAGCATCCTGGTCCAAGCATGATAGTCACCGAAGCTGCTTCTTCTTTTTCTTTTTCTCCTCAACAGGCGCAGTTGGACGGCTAACCTGGCGAGGACATTTTGGGCGAGTACCCTCAGGTTTTTAGGTGTCCACTATTTTGATAACCTCTTGTCCAACCGTAACAGCCATCGGTTCAGCAGGGGCCGAGTCAGAAGATTCTCCAGCCAACATATTGAGTACAACATCTATTTCTGCATCATCCGGACTTGCTGGCATCTCAAAATGAACTTGCCTCTCATCATTGGGAAGATCTTGAAGAGGAGTAACCAGAGCCTCAATGTCTTCAGGAGAGGGTCGCACTCTAAGACCCAGACCACTATCACTGGCAGGAGGGTTAGACACGAAATCAAAAAATGACCTAGGAGGTGGCAGATTCCAAGCAGAATAAGCAACAGGAGCACCAACATTTGATACCTTGCCCCTCAGGATCATGTCTATTCGTCTCACCACATCCTCAGTAGGAATTTTCTTGTCGGTAACCCGAGTGGAATCAGTAATACCACTATACAAGTAAGCTGGACACGCCCTATCTTTCAAAGGCTGAATATTCTTGAAAACGAAGTCAGCAACCACAGCTTCGGCAGTTAGACCTCTTTCCTTCAGCAGACATGTCTCAGCAAGCAGAACCCTAGATTCTATCACCTCCAAGGCAGTAGGAGACTCAACCCAACTCGGAGTATGTACATCTGGTTGTCTCCCCGATCGAGGGGGAAGGGACTTGCCGTGGTTTTCCACAATAAACCATTCAAGGCACCACCCTTAATGTTGTCCTTGAGAGGAATGTCAAGGTATTTTGTATTCCTCTTGTGGCGCATCTCCAGACTTGCACCACCCATGAGCTGGTGCTGCCCCCCAGCCATCTCAGGCCGACAGTGATACAAATACTTCCATAAACCGAAATGATGAAGAATTCTGAGGTAGGCCTCACACAGATGTACAAAGATGGAAATTTGCAAGATGGAATTGGGATTCAGATGGGTCAGTTTTAGATTATAAAAATCAAGGAGACCACGGAAGAAGGGAGAAATGAGAAGAGCGAGACCGCGGATGAGAAAAGGAACATAGACGACGGACTCGTGGGTATCTTCTGTCGGAACAGTGACCCCACGGCAAATCCGCCATGAACAGAGCTCTTGTGGAGGAAGAACACCAACATCGACAAGGCGGAGGAGATCTAATTATGAGACAACAGACATGTGGTTACCTGCGAACGACAACTGGCTGTTGGGGTCGATGGGAGGAATGACCACCGCAGCAGAATTTTGGTTCTTCCGCTTGGGCGCCATCGCAATCTCACCGGTGGATTGAACAGGGGCAAAATCAGAGGGAAGTAGAGGAGTGGTTTGAGGCAGAAATGTGAAGTTAGGGCTCAGAACTCGAGAGCGCACGATGACATGAGTATAAATGGGGTTTTCCCGGGTTGGGCACCATTTCTAAAAAGTGCCAAGTCATAACTCGGGAAAACGAGATTTCCGACATGGCTTGGTCGTTACCTCTAAAACGTCGACAGTGCCTGCCATAGCTTGGCCATTATCTCTAAAACGTTGACAGAGTCAAATACCACTCGGTCGTTACCTCTAAAACGTCGATAGTTTCTGCCATAACTCGGCTGTTACCTCTAAAACACCGACAATGTCTGTCATAACTCGGCCATTTTCTCTAAAAACGCCAAGACTCACCAAACATGGCACAACAGTTACCAGTTATGGCTTGGTAATTGCTCCTAATAACGTCAGCAGCGTTAGGCGTGAAGGCAAACTATCAATCGACTATAAAGGAAGAACGGCAGAAAAGCAAAAGGATGCTCAGAACAAGCTGAAATTTTCCTGGATACATAGAGGAGGGAAGTTCTTCCACAGACTTAAAGACCAACTCATTATGAGTCGGCCTTTTTTCCCTTTTTCACTACATTACATTACTACATCACTACACTACTCACACTACACTATACTAATAACTACTACTACATTATTCTGCTACTACTATTACTACTACTACTAATTACCTATACTAATATTTAAACCAGTGGCGCTTTGCCACTGGCCTTGCCATCACCGTCGCCTTGCCGCCGCTGTCGTCGCCCTTGCCGCTGTTGCCTCTGTAGCCCTTGCCGTCGCCGTCACCGTCATTGCCGCCGTCACCTCCATCGCAGTCGTCGCCCTTGCCGTCACCGTCGTCGTCGCCGTCATCGCCGCCGTCACCTCCATTGCTGTCGTCGCCCTCGCCGTCGCCATCACCACCGCTCTCCTCCTCGGACGAGTCGGAGGAGTTCTCCTCGTCCGAGGATATCTCCGACTCATCCGAGCCCTTGAGCCCAGAGCGCTCGACGGCCCGGATATACGTCCACACCTCGGCAGCGATCCCCTGGGAATCGTCCAACTCACCGGACGACACCGGGGGAGAGGCATAGACCGGCGACCCCTCGGACTCGAAGGAAAACTCCTCCTCCGAGTACTCGGAGTCACCAAAGTCCTCCGAGGGGAGACTTGGCTTGCACTTCCTCTTGTCATCGGAGTGGTGCGACGAACTTCCACCCTTCTTGTTCTTGCCCATGGTTGATTGGAAGAGAAGAGAAAAGTGAGAGAATAAGCAACAAACGGCCAGGAGATATGTGAAGACACCAGCGAGGCAGGCAGTCTATTTATAGAGGCCGGAAGCAACCGCTCATCTCCTACCACGGTCATCGAACAGTCGCAAATATTCAATAGGCAATTCAAATCGTCTGGAAGCAAGTCAGGCAGCAGGCGTCGTTTCACGTAACATGACACCATTTGGACTGAGGTCAACTGCTTGGGCGATATGATTACACCCCACGGTCATGTCAAGCTACTACTCGAGGACAGTCAGCTAAACGCTCGGCGTACCAAGACGTCCCTTGGTTACACCCATTGGGGAGGGGACGTCCATGAATTTTCAATAGATTTTCCCAAGCAGTCACATCCATACAGTACACGCAATGAATGTATCAAGACAGAAGAAAGATATCGATGGAGATCGGAGGAAAGCCAAATATAGCTACTGAAGTACAAGTCAATAGAAGCATTGAAGCACAAAGCAAAATGAAGACCAGCCAAGAGCCATCTACCAGACGTCTAATCTGTCGCCGATCAAATAAATTTCAAACCTAACAGGACATGGGCAGATCACGTTGTTATTCTCTAAAACAGGAAACGAAGACAACATGCTGATCTCTAAAGCATAAGCTGATGATATAATGTTGAGTTCTAAGGCACGAGACGAAGATAAGATAATAACTTCTGAAAGCATGAGATGAAGACCTTTGAGTGGATTATTTTCAGTAATCCACTCAAAGCTCGGGAGCTACACCCACCCAATGAATCCTCAACCCCTAAAGATAGAATGTTGATCTCTAAAGCATGTACCGACGACGAAATGCTGATTTCTAAGGCATAAGACGAAGATCAACCAATGATTTCTAAAAAAGCATAAGATAAAGACCTTTGAGTGGATTACTTTCAGTAATCCACTCAAAGCTCTGGGCTACACCCATTGGGTGCACCTCCGGTGCACCCAATGAGTCCTCAACCCCTAAGGACAAAATGTTGATCTCTAAAGCATAAGCTGGTAACCGATCACTAATTTCTGAAGTATAAAGTGAAGACCGTTGAAAGAGCTGAAGAAGGATAACAGAAGTTTGTTTTTACCGGATTGATTAGAGTTCAGAAGCAATAATTCGACATGTGCACTTTCAGAGCATCCACGATCTAAAATCAAAACTGCAAGCTAGACCTAAAATCTTTGGGCTGATTGTTTCAAAATCAAATCAAAGATTGGGGGCTTGTGGGGGACAGATATCCCTTGGGTCCACTAGAAGGCTAGAAGGCCTCGCGAAAGACTTTGGGCCCATTACTTCGCAAGGCCATCCCTTCGTGGGCCAGGGGAGGAATCACTGGCGGAATGGATCGACGCAAGATTGGATAGACTCGAGCCCAGACGGCTCATTGGGTTTAAGCATTATCCACAGTGTTGATCCGATTCTCCCACTCAATGCCCTCAGACGTCGGAATTGAATGTGGATAAGTCGGCATGATTATAGGAAGATAAGTTCAGTCAGTTCACTATTACTTAGGAGCACATAGTTATCATACTCGCATGTAACGCCCCACGGTCGAGTATATAAGGCCTAGGGGGCACCCCATCAAAAGACGGGTCAGTCATTAGCCATCTACTCCATTCTCTAGCATCCTTCGAACTAGAGAATCTCCCTGTAAACCCACCACATAAAGATCCACACCAGGAAGTAGGGTGTTACGCCTCTCTAAGCGGCTCGAACCTGTATAAAATTGTCTATCGTCTCTCGTGCGCCTAGCACGAACCATCGAGCTACAGTCGGCAACACCGTCCTACCCAAAAGCACCTCGAGGGGTAACCCCGGGTGTGCGGTCGGGTCCCAAACATTGACAGTTGGAGTGATGAGAGGGCTCCACTGCATGTGGTGTGAGCCTTCGCCTTGCATATCTGTAATTTGTTGTTCCAGCTCTCTGGCCTTTTGCTCCTCATCTACTATCATCTGCCTGAGTTTGGCTTGCATGTTGATGCGCTGGCGCTTGGCTGCGAGTATTTCTTTCTGTTTCTGTAAATGATTGTTCTTGATGCGCAGGGCTCGCAACTTGAGTTGGTCTTTGGCTGAAATGCCTATGATTTCGCTGTCTTTGATGGTTTCTTCTCCCTCTGAGTGGATGAAGCCTAGCGGGGGTGCCTGAGGTACCTCCTTAGAGCTGCAGGTGCGCGCAGTGCCCTCCGGCGTAGGCAGATTGTCTTGGTGTTGCCTTTTGTTGTTAACTGCCTCATCATCGAAGGCCTCCAGAGTGATGTCGTCTGCAATGGGAGCCTTATCTTTATTTTTAGCCAGAAGGGTCGCCTTCACTGCATCGTCGATGGAAGTGGCGGCCTTTGAATTTGCTCTCTTGGGGGCCATTGCGGGAATGGTTTGTCGTAGCACGAATGGTGTCCGCCAAATGTTGGAACTCGCTAACTCGTGGTCAATTGAGCTCAAACAGTGGAAAAATAGGATGAGGTTTGATGCCTAGTTACACAGATTATTAGGGCAATAGTGATTTTTCTCGTGCCTCGCTATGGTGTTGTACGGGGGTATTTATAGGTAACCGACGGTTGGCCCTGCCCCGTCAAAGATGATTATACCCTCGGCTACCTACGTTACCCCCGAAATATTCTCCATTAGGGGGTTATGGCGTGTCATTACAGCATAATTTATTACAAACATGGGCTGACCCACTAACAACTCTGCCCGTGTAGCGGCCTACAGGTGGGATCCTATAGCATGGGCCGACTATACACGGGCCCCTTATTACAATTAGTAGTAGGTTACAACAATTGGTCTTCATAGTCTAGATGCTCAATGTGACGGAACCTCCCAAGTAATTAGGCCCACCTACAGTTGTCCTTGTCCAACGGACTTCAGACAACCTTGTAGGTGCCCCTGAACTACTTGACAAGTTCGGTATCTTTCCTTACCTTACCAGGAACGATTCACCCGTCTTGCAGACATTATAGAACATCGGAGATAAAGAATTGCGGAAGCGATTACATAACTTACATTTATTTAAAAGCAAGCTCAAGTTGTTTTATTACAGACCAGAACTAAAAAGGCGAGTGATGAGTAGTAACATTATACAAACCAAGGGAGGCAAAAACTCCTCCCGATAAGTTTTAAGTAAAAGTTCTATATGGAGGACCAAGTCCTCCCGCACTTCAGTCTTGTTTTTCTTCCTTGGGAACCACCTTGGCATAGAAGCAGCAGAAATCTGCTACTTCCTCACCTAAAAACAACGAAGGGATAAACCCTGAGTATGGAATTACTCAGCAAGTCTTACCCGACTAAAGAAAAGACTCTCAAGGGTATGCTGGTTATATGGGAGTCAAGGTAAGGCTTTCCAATAATCAACGACTCTGTTTTGCAGAAATGCTTACTAAAGTGGATCCTTAAAAATCCAATTTTATTTGTCAGGTTATGTACAATTACCTGCAACTAGAGTTCTTTCTATCCTAGTTCAATCACTGGTCCTGTACTAGCCAATTTCTTAACAAAAACCCATCATCTTTAGTGGAATGCTACGTGTAGGGTAGTGACCAAGTCTTCATAACCGCGAAGGTACGGTGATCCGAATCGATTATACTCAGCTGAGGATCTCCAATCACACGACATATGTAGCACTTAACCCTTGCATATGTCAACCCGCCACCGGGGTTCTTAATACCAGATCAGGTTCACGCAAACCGAGAGCACAGATACACCACCGTCCAGCCTCTTGCCACGGAGGGTACACGCTACTCTCGCCACCGCTCCACGCCCATTTCGTGTTATCTTATTCTAGCCTTAGTCTGCCCGAGGCAAGGCTTACCCATGACGAGGCATGTGACCAGTTAAAGGGTCCCCGATCATCAAGCCTACATCGACAAGGTCCTTAATCGACTCAGACGGAGACACTACACCGAGACTCTCTTCTCGTGCAAGTCACCCGCCCGGTCTCAGCTTAATCTTTTAACCCAAAAAAAACTTGGTACCTGGCAGAGGTACATCTTTTCCGATGTTGAATCCATCACGGCCGTGATGGATTCACCATCAAGTTTTATTTTTGAAAACATCCCTCCCACTTTGCCAATCATCTTTTGTAAAACAAATCCTTTTGTTTTTCTAAAGCAATACTAAGCATAGTAAAACTTTTTTGTAAAAACAGGGTTTCTAGGAGGGTAATCAAGATCAAGGAAGGTAATGCAGGAATTGTTTAATCAATCAACTCCTATCACCTAATGCAGCAAGCAAGTGAGAAAGATTTTAAAAACATCAAGGGAGGTGGCAAATGCACCGGGGCTTGCCTTCGTTCACAGGTGAGTCGGGTTCGGATCCGCAAATATCGAAGTAGAAGCAATTGCCTGCTTGAGAATCCGAAGGTGGTGGTGTCCTTTCTTCGGTGACTTCTATCTCTTCTTCACGTTCTAATCATAACCATACATATGTATAAGAATGGATGCCATGGGATGCTCATGAGGATGCAAATATAATATAAACTTATTATCTATGTCTTGAATACAACTTTCCTTCACGGAACTCCGAGAACTTAGGGTTTCCGGAGTCGGTAAAGGAGTTCATAGGGCAGGGGGGTGGTTTGGGGTTTGGTGATCAAACAAGGTCCAAATCAATTCAAACTCTACCCAAGGCTTCTAAATATTGTTTTAAGTTCCCATAAAAAGTTTGGGCATTTTTGGACTTACCAATTATTTTCTAAAAATCCATAACTATTACTTTTAACCACTTTAAATACCCTAAAATTTCTTATTTCCACTAAAAATCACAAAATTATTTTTATTAAATTCTAGGGAAAATAACAAGCCTAGGAAAATTGGTTTCACAATTTTACCATTTTTCTACCATTTTTAACAGATTTCTAAAGCTCTGCTGAAAAAGAAAAAGGAAAAAACTTCAATAGTAATGGGCTGGTTTCAGCCCAGACGGCCCAGTCCAGAGGGGAAAGCACCCGCGCGCGCCCGCGCCCGCCGTGGAGTTTTTGCAACAGGGCCCTTGCAGTTTCGGTTATCCGTTAAGAACCCCAGGCGACTGTTTAACGTTTCACTGACAGTTTGCAGAAACATCCCCGTGCTTCTAACCTTTCTCAGTCTGAGTCCACAGCGACGAACCGTGCTGGGAGCTGAGCTCCGGCGAGCTAGACCGGCCGGACGACGCGACGGCTGGAGCTCCCGAGCGACAGAAACACAATTGAACTCCTACGGATCATTTCCCCCAAATCAATTTTATTGTTGGGACTACGAATCAATCGGTCCACGGTGACCGAGCGGATGGGTAAGAGGTTGAACGCATTCCGAGCAAACGACGGCGAGGACGATCGAATTAAGGCTGGGGAAAGGTTCATGGGTGCACTAGAGTCTACGAACATTCTTTGATTTGGGTAGAACAAGCCCCGAAGAACGGGTCGACGGTGGGGGGGGGGGGTTACGGCGGTGTTTGACAGCGCATAGGTGCGTTCCGGTAAGGAGCTTCGGCCAAACTCTAAATTGCCACATCTAAGGGCAATAGGAGATCAAGGATTAACTAAAACAGGGAGCAATTTGAGAGTTACTGACCAGAGGAACGCTGGCTACGAGGAAGTTCTTCACGGCGGAGCAAGAACGAAGAAGAGAGGGAATTGGGGCTGCGCGGGTATTTCTGGTGAGCTCGAGTCAAGTGCTTAGCTGCGGATTTTGCGGAATGCGGTGACGACGCAGTGCCCGCACTCAATTTATAGGCGACTGGCCGGCGACGGATGAGGATCGCGGATTTTAGACGGTGCAGGTGAGCTCGCCGCGCGGCAGAACCCGGTGATGGCACGGCGACCGCCGTTTAACCGGAGTCCGCCACCACAGAGAGTTACTGCCACATGACCAAGGATATTTACCGCAGCCTCCAGTCCATCCCGACCGCCGTGGCATCCTTATCGCCGGCGAGGTCCAAATCCTTATCCACCGCGCGATATTTTCTGAAGACGGTGATTAGTGCACTGGATTCAGTAAAAAGCTCGACTGACTGACCAAGTTGGAGTCCAGTTTTCTTCAAATTTTCATGTGAAACCTAAGCCAACTTTCTGTAGTAAAGTTGTAGAACTATAATCCCTCTATAACTTTGTTACAATGTGCTCTCACAAAAAGTCACTGGATCCCATTCAAAATCGAGCTCAAAGTTCATCTCATAACATTGTTACTCTGAATTTCAAATCTCAAGCAGTCTGACAGTCCAACTTCAGGCTCAATTATCTCTGGATTTTTCTTAACAAGTGAGCTTACCACCTGAAGCAAAGTTGTTCTTCTATAATCAGGTTACAATTTTGATGTGGTGACCTAGGGCAAAAACCCTATGCTTTGAAAGTTACAAAGCCCCAAAGTTGAGCCTTCAACACTGAATTTCAGACTTAGTATAGAACTCAAATGAGGTCCATTTTGCATTTAAGTCCAAAACTTAGGTTTTGGCTTTCAAGTCCACATATTTGTGAACCAAATGACTTAAAATACTTATTTGACTTGGTTTTTGCACTTTAGCCCAAAAGTGGACTAATTTTGCACATAAGCCCCTAGGGTTTGGTTTTAGGGTTTTCCAGGGTTCCAATTAGGGTTTTTAGTATCCCAGGGGTATAAATGAGATTCAACTTTGTTTTTGGGGATATTTTACAACTATTTCCCTAAAGCCTTTAGGTTTTCTCAATTTGGGTTAAGTTTTACCCCTTTACTCCCTATTTAGGGTTAAGTTTCCTATCCAGGGTTCTATTTGCAAAAAACACTTAAAACAATACAACTTGTTTGAAATTTTTGCCTAGTGAATGCACTCTAGGTGTGTCAAACATATGCAATGCCAATGCTATGATGTCATGCTTAAGTTTTAGTTACAGTAACACCAGGAGTGTTACATCCTTCCCCCCATAAAAGAATCTCGTCCCGAGATTAAAAGTCCTAGGGTAAGTAATGGAAAAGGAAACGCGGAATACTTTTATTTCCTTATTTCTGGTACAAGGCAGGGGTGATGTGGGGGTTCATTTCTTTATTGCAATAACTATATACACTTTACAAATTACATGAGGCTAGAAAGCCTGGGAAATTCTTATTCAAGAAGTCTTGAGTTTCCCAAGTAGCCTCATCTTCAGAATGCTGGTTCCACTGTATCTTATAAAACTTGAGAGTTTTTCTCCGGGTAACCCTGTCCTTTTGATCCAAGACTCGAATAGGATGCTCAGAATATGTCAAGTCCGGCTCAAGGACAACATCAGTTACTTCAATAGTTCGGTCGGGAATCCAAAGACACTTCTTCAATTGTGACACATGGAACACATTATGCACAGTAGACAAGGTTTCGGGTAGTTGGAGTCGGTATGCCACTGGTCCACATTGCTCAAGCACCAGGAATGGACCAATGTACCTGGGTGCAAGCTTCCCTTTAACCCCGAAACGCGATACACCCTTCATTGGTGACACTTTCAGGTAAACATAGTCTCCTTCCAGGAAATATAAGGGCATCTGGGTTAGAAACACAGGGTACGAAAGAAAGGAAGAATTATAGACAAGATGAGTAATTACGAGGAATGATACTACAGGGGATTTATTATCTAAGTAGATTAGTGTGTTATCCACTAAAGCTAATACATTACCTTATGGTGGTACATGCTAAGATGCCCAACTATAATGTTTCAATCAATCAAAGAAGCAAATCAAGCATTTATCATCAGAACAATCAACCAACATTTTTAAATAGAGAAAATAATTTTTAATTCCTTTTTTTTTTGGTCTCCTATCTCTTAAAAAGGTTATAAATGTAGGATTCCAAGGTGTGAAATCCTTCTTGTCTTAGAGTAGAGAAGGTAAGAGTAATCAGAGTAGGAAAGCAAAAGGTGAGACAAGATCAAGATGAGATAAGTATAGGATGAATCAGAGTAAGGTAAGTAGTGAAGGGTTTTGTCCATTTCTATCTAGGTTTCATCCTACAGTCAACATTTCCTCTGATACCACTTCTGTCACACCCGGCTTTAAGGAACAAAGCCAGGTGCATCTCATACATGCGCCAAGAAGACAACATATATAATAACAGAGTGTATAGAGATAAATGTCATAAAACATCAGAGTACTTATTACATAGCGGAAGACTTATTACAAAATAAAAGAATAAACATAAAACGAACTAAGGATCGTCGGCGCCAATGTCGACTGGGAAACGCCACCTAGATCAGATCGAACTCCTCAGTGTTAGGCGGCTCCTCCTGAACCACCTGCTCTTCTCCTGTGGGGGGGGGTGTGAGACAGCAAGGGTGAGCTCACACATGATCATCGCTCAACAAGTTGTGGGGAATAATGTGACATGAACTCACCAAAGGTGGGAGCTCATGGAGTGTAAGGCTTATCAAAGAGAATGGTTAAAGCTGAGCATTGCTTTTAATGTTGGTCAAACTTTTATTAGCAATTACTAGATGTAAGTAAATACCAAACCTTAAATAAAGTAATAGAACAAATTAATAATAAACCCATGCAAATGCAAATGACAAATTGAGTTTAGGTTCCATAATTTAATCATCAGAGAGTCCTGAGCTGCTCATGACCGTGAGCTCGGCTAGTATACCAGTTTTACACTCTGCAGAGGTTGTACCCTTTACCCACAAGTCATGTTACCCATCTGCCAAGGGGTCGCGAATCCCATACACCTCTACCTAGGAAGCGCGGCAGGGCAACACTACGAGGCCTTTACAAAGTTCCACTAGCTTCCGAAAACCCGCTACAGTTTATAGGAAGTTCCAATGCAGGGTTCCTGGCTGACCGCCATCGCAGCAAAATCAACCAGGGACCTCCCTACACTGACCACTCCCCTACTGCCCTTGCCCCTTTCGGGTAAGGTAGTCTTCCACTAGCTTTCCTAATTAGTCAGCCAAGGGCGTCCCATTAAACCCTTATGGTGGCACGTGGTTCTCAAGTTAAGCTCTATGTTCCAATTAACATTAATGATCTCAACATGAACATAAATAGAATAACAAAAATAATTGGAACATAGATATAATAAATGATTATCCCAAAACCATGTAAAGCAATAGCAAACTACCCAAGTGATTCAGGGTAAACAAGGTAATGAGATAAACAATCTAGGGTGACCTATTGGGTCCCATCAAAATTAACCTATGCATGGATAAATGATATTAAAGAACATTATTGGGTAAAATGTGGTCAAGGGCACAACTTGCCTGGCACTTGAGATTCCAGTACCAACTTGCTTTTCAGATGACACAAGTCCTCGCGCTAGTCGTAGCAATACAAACAAACATGGTATAGATAAAATTAACATCACACCAAACATAAGAACAAACTAAATAATTAATAATCTACACGTTGCTACGAGACTAACGCAACTTGAACGGATCAAATCGGAGTTAAAACGAAGAAATTATGAATTTCCGAAGTTATTAGGTACTTAGAATAGATTAATTCAAATGAACAATTTTAATTCAAGTTTCAAGGCTAAATAGTGTTACTAGTTGATAGACAATATTAAAACAAAATTATAGGAACTGGAATTATTAATTTTGGAGTTATAGATTTTAAGTTATGAATTTCCTAAGGTTTAATGTGATTAAAATAGGATTAGATGAGAAATTAATTTTATTACTGGTTTCATGACAAAACAGAGACACTAATGTATAGACAATAATATTACAAAAATTTAGGAACTGGAATGGACCAATTTGGAGTTCATATGCATTTTCTATGAATTATACAAATTCTAGGGTTTATTTTCATATTAAAATCCAATTTCCAATTCATTTAATCAATTTAACTCTGTACTGGACTGGGCCTCAATTCCTGGAAAGTCCAGGGGTCTCGGGGTAACATTTCATATGACTCGGGCACTACAGAGGTGGACGGCGGGTTTATTATTAAATTGTCCAGGGACTCTTATGCAAAGTGCGCAAGCGAAGGGGGTATAGTTAGGTCTCGGTCGTTGGATCACAAGCTGACGGTGCAGATTAGATCGGTTTTATCCCGAACCGGTACGCAAACGGGGCCCTCGGATTCAGAATCAAAGGCCCGGATTTAATTAACCCTAGATCTAGATCCTACCGCACGACGCGAGATCAACGGTGTGGATTTCTTCCGAGCGAAGGGGTACGCTGGACCTAATCGGGACTGTCCGTCAATGATCCAACGGTGCTCGATCCCCACCCCAACTAGGCAGGCACGCGCGGCGGCGCCGCCCACACCCACGGCGGTGCACCGCCGGCCGCAACCATTAACCCCGCTCGGAGCCCCGAAACTCTATTCCAAACACTACTGCTCGAACCTAGAGTTGCTTCGAACTTAATGAGGACGAGTTTACTGTGGATTATGCAACGGCGGCCACTGGCTCCACGTGAAGGCGGATGGTTAACTCCGACGAGCGATTGATGCCGACCTGAGGATCAATCCCGCCGGGGTCTGCTAGGGTCGTCTTTCTAGGAGCGCGGTGAAGCTTCACGGTTCCTCTCCAAGGCTTCAATGGTGACGAGGCCAGGAATCGGCCGCGGCGACGCTATCCACTCCGGGCTTCTCTGTGGGCGGCTAGAAGGGGGAAACGGGGGAAAGGGTGACTGCGGCGCGGTGAGGGGAGGTTAGGCAGTTGAGGGGGCCCGTGCCCGACCTTTATGGTCCCGTGAGTCCGCGCCGAGGTGGGGGAGTCGTTGGGAGTCAGCGCGGCAATGCGGGGAGGTGGCGCGCCGTTGAGAAGAAAGCGCTGACGACGAAAGTCCACCGGTCAGCCAAGACATGCGCGCACAACGGATACCGACATGTGGGCCCACCAAGCGCGGATCACGGGGAAGACGGAGCTCCTGGCGAGCGGATCACCCGGCGAGTTCTACGGTGGAAAAACTGCGCGGCCCGTGCAGAAGAAGGCACGCGAGGGGAAGAAGAGCGTGCTGACCCGGTGGGGCCGGTTGGTCATTGACCCAGTGGGCAGTGGAAGCGGGATGGGCTGAGGCGACGGGGAATAGCTGGGCCGGTTGAGAATAGGCCCAAGTGCGCTGGTTCTTTTATTTAATTATTTATTTTCCATCTTTAGATTTCAGATTTGAACTCCTTCCCAAATTTAAAAATCGATAATTTGAATTCCCGTTTATATTGGGGTTTCCACACAGTAATTGAGCACATAAAATGTACTAACATGTAGGAGTATACTTATTCATGTATATTTTTCTTTGCATATTCCTTTCCCCTTTCTATTTCATTTTTTTTCTTAGTTCTCTTTCTCATTTAAATTTCAAATTGAATTTGAATCTTGTTATGAGCTTCACCTTTGAGTCAATTACAAAAATTCAAACCCTATTTTAGGAATCATTTATCTTTGTTCATTTTTTTACATAATATTCATTTTCTTATCTTTTCTAGAATTTCTTTTGGATGTCAAATTCCACTTTGGTCTTTAATATATTTCCTGTCACATTATTTTTTTTATTGTCACAAAATGCACACAACATAAAATTCCAGCATGATGCATAATTTAGTGGCATATCATTTATTAATTATTTGTTTTTAAATGTGATATTCACATGTGATGATAAGTATAGATCACAAAATATTGGGCTCTCCTCTATTTTCACTATTTACATTTTTGGGTATTACACTCAAGCTATCAATCTTACAATGTTTCATATCTCTAATATTGACCCAAAGTTATTTTGAATTATTATATCTAAAACTCGTATCATCTCGGGCAATATATTGATGTTGTAGGGAATAAACGATTATCCTGTGTGGAAAATGAAAGCCTACAACATGGAGGAAAGCTAAAGGATGGTAACACTTATGTCTTTAAGTGCAAGTATCTTCAATTATCATTTCTCTTGTGTCTTGTGTAGTCACATAAAAAAATGTAGTACTTAAGAATATTATTAAATTATGTCACCATTCTTTGGAGAAAATTCCTCTCATATGGTAGATTGCATTTTCATCATTTCTATATTTTGGCAATCTACATGCTTTAAATTGTTGTAAGTACCTTATGGAATGTTTTACATTAGTGATCCTACTGTCGCCATGTTCTAGACATAGAGAGAAATATTCCATGTTCTTAAAAGAAATGGTTTAAAACGTTTTCAGAAAATAGGGTGGTGGTGCGATCCTTTTGCTTTGACCTAATACTTTCCCCCCATTGGCATTAAGCACAAAAAATGAAGAAATTTTGAGGCCTTTTCAATAGATATGGAATTGAAGTACAAGAGTTTGAGCAAGGGTGTTTGATACCGAACAAATGTGAAGTGGAAGTACTCCCTTTGCTAGAAACTCCATTTTCCTTTCAATTAGAGACTAAGCACAACATATACTTGAAGAATGGTTAGTCTGAAAGATTTAATGTGTAGAGAATTGCTCCCCCTAAACTTGTGCATACAAGTGATGAATACTTGTAGATCAATGCACTTTAGGACATGTGACGTCCGAGGATGCAAGTTCTACACATTGAACCTTGGTATAAGAAAAAATATAAATTAAGAGCAAGTACTAATTGAAAGAGATATATTAGATCAAAAGATATGTCAATTAAGCTTTATCATAGTTCTACAATATAGATTGCTCTCCCAACGTATGTGCATAGAGAGGAATACATATTTAGGCCTTAAATGCCAAATGCACATAATGAGGTCAAAGAGAACATATTTATATCATAGGAATTTTGAAGAGCAATATGTCATAATATCAACATGATGCTCATGATAGACTACGCACTTAAGAAAGCATGTTATAAACATTTGATGCATTTACCCTTAAGGATTCAAAGAAGCTTAAGGAACCTCCACCTTTGGAACAAAGGTAGCTTATCCTTATTAGAAGGGTAAGCTTTAAGCTCTTTGACAAGAATATTACTTCTCCCAGACTTAACAAAAACTGCAACATAGCAAAGTTGATATCTCGAAAGGTTAGACTGGGTATGAAGTTGGGTTATGCATAGACATGCTTTTTCTTACTCTTGTAACTTAAAGATATGCAATATATGTATAAGAGGGAAATCTAGGTACATGTATAAATGATAGGAAGTAGTTTACCCTTTTGTACCTTCACATAGAGATGCTCTCTTCATTGTGCTTTGTCCTTAGTATTGGTTAAGACAATATATAGAATTATTTTGCACAAGAGATAATTCTACAACTAGTGATCCTATTCTTTAAACAAATCATTATTATCGCATATCAAGTAGACCACAAGTTGCATAAATTTAACCTAAACTATCCTTTTAACTTAGTGCATATATAAGAGAGACATCAATTGATGGTACATGAAGCACTAAGTAACATGAGTATATCAGTTGAAGCTATTCAATGATCAAAAAATATAACAGATGTGATCAAATGAACAACATATGTGCACTAGTTAATTAGAATCTAATTCATGCCTTTGCTATATATGTTCTCATATTGATATGCTTCTAAGTTATGTTAATCAATTATGTGTGAAGAAACATCAATATGAAGAAGTCAAATTCCTATGATTGATTATAAATATTAAAAGGTGCATATTCCTCTTTTCTAACACTATGCACTAATATTAGGGATTTTACCTCATGTCTGTGTGACTTGTGGAAGATGATTTGTCTGTATCTCCTATCTAAAGAAATCATCATTTATCATATACTCCCTTGTGCTGCTAAAATCTCTTCTTCGAGTATTTTCAATAAGTTTGAAAGGAAAAAGAGACAACTATATTTTCTGAAAAGAAAATATTAAGCCAAAGCAAAAGGATCGCACCACCACACTATTTTCTGAAAACATTTTAAACTATTTCTTCAGGGGGAGTTTTTAAATGGCCAAAGGAAAACATTTGAAAAAGGGGAGAATCTTTAAATATTAGAAATGCTCTTAAAATTTCATTCTTGTTCCTTAGGCCATATGCAAATAACTTTGAAAAGATATTACCAAAGTTTGCAAAAACCATTACATGTGGTGCAAATGTGGTCCATCATTACAATCATGTAAATATCACCCATATTCACTTAGAATTGCTTTCATTTCAGTAGCTTATGAACAGTTGACCAATTGCAAACTAGTTACAATTTCATACTTCCTATTTGCTTTGGTTTGTGTTGGCATCAATCACCAAAAAGGGGAGATTGAAAGGGAAATGGCCTTAAACCATTTATTATATTTTAGTGCTTGATGACCTTCACAATCATTCAGACTAACTAGTTTTCCAAGTATCTTATTCACAGGTTCATAAGATCAATAGTTTAGTTTCTAAGTCACAATCAGCTCAGTTCCAACCAAATAGGTGTAAAACATGGAATAGATGAACTACCAATATTTCTACTTTTTGGATAAGTTCAAAATATCCTAGGGAAACTATTCAAAAAAGCTTGTGGACCAATGTGGTTGCTAGTGTTTATGTTTGTAATTCACAGGATGGAAAGAGTATTAGACTAAGGCAATGAGGATGCAACACCTCTCTAAGTTCTCTTGCACTATTCTTTGTTGATATTGCTTTGTGTTGCTTCGGGTTAAATTCTCATATATAGAAGCAATGCCTTGCAAGAAAGAACTTGTGATTTTTCTCTTCTTATCAAATCCCTCTTGCTTCATTCTCCATAAACATTTTTGTTGAGTTGCCTTTTGTTAATTCCGCATTCTTTGAAAGTAATACTCTTTGCAAGCAAAGGACTTAGTTTTATACTCTGATAATTGTTCATCTTTTTCTAGCCGCTAATCGAGGGATGAAGTCCGTGTTTAAAGATTATAGTTTTAAGGTTTCGCCTATTCACCCCCCTCTAGGCGACTTTCACCTCTCCGTAAGTACCTGTTCGTTGGATGACCACTCGGGAAAACAGTACAACTATGAGGGTGGTATGGGACGCCCTTAGCTGATTAATTAGAAGAACTTGAGGTGTAGTCGGCTTCGCCGTTGTGCCGTCAATGGGGTTCTGGCACAGTACTTGCTCTACCAAGGCTGGGTGTCGAGATTCGTTCGTTTTGCTTTTGTTAGTCACCCCTCCTATGGGGAGAGGTACTGTGTTTATCAAAGTGGAGAAACCTAACGGGTGACTACGGCCTCTAGGGAATCTCTGTAAAGGCTTCATAGTGAAACCTTGCCGACTCACCTTGGTAGTATTTGAGGGTTTGATCGACCCGAGGCAAAAAAAGAGATCACGACTCATGGGTAAAGTGTGCAACCTCTGTAGAGGGTTAGAAATTGGTATATCAGTCGTGCTCACAGTTATGAGCAGCCTTGGGAGCTCCTTTGATTAGAGATATTCTGGATACATTTATGATGATGACTTTATGACAATGGTTATAATGATGGATTCTGGTATTTCCTCTTGGAGGGAGTACTTTTTGGGTAAATAACTTGGGGTTATTGCTAAAACTTGGCTCTATACTAGTAAAAAAATACCTGACCAACTAAAAGCAACTGCTTTGAGCTTCACCCCACATATAGCTAGTCCACTTCAGCCAAACGGGACATTTGATGAGTACGTTTATGTGTACTCACCCTTGCTTAAAACACCAAATACCAGGTTGTCCCCATTACATCATGATGGAGGACTTCCAGGAGTTTTAGGACTTTGACGAGTTCTAGAGTAGATTAGCAGCAAACCTTGAGTCAGCTGCCTATGAAAGCTTTATCGTACTACGTTTTGTTTAGCACTTTGATTATGGTTGAGGTTAATGACTTTGAGGATATTTCGTACATCATGATGTAATAAAGTACTTATTTACGTTGTTATTTTGAGCATTGTGTGATGATGTCCAATTATGTAATCGTTGTGTATGTGAATTTCTGATTCTGGCACGTACATGGTTTGCATTCGATTTGCCTTCTAAAATCGGGTGTGACAGTATCTCAAGATTCTTTTCACGGTCCTTAGGTGGCATTCCTTAGGGTCGACTTGAAATCTTGCACACATGCATATTGAAAGCATAATATTCGGTCTAGAAGCACATAAGTAGATCAAAGAACCTATCATGTACCAGTATACCTTTTGATCTACCGAGTTACCTCTGGTGTCGAGGTTGAGATGTCCATTTGTCCCCATAGGAGTCTTCATGGGGTTGGCATCCTTCGTCCTGAACTTCTTGAATATGTCTTTAGAGTACTTCATTTGGCTTATGAAGCTGCCATCTTGGAATTGTTTAATTGAAATTTGAAGAAATACTTCAACTCCCCGATCATGGACATATCAAATTTTTGTATCATAATCCTATTAAACTCTTCACAAGATGACTTGCTAGTAGACCCAAAGATAATATCATCAACATAAATGTGGCTTATAAACAAGTCTTTGTAAAATGTTTTAGTGAAGAGAGTAGGATCTGCTTTTCTGTTTTGAAATCATTTGCAATAAGAAAGTCTCTTAGGCATTCATACCATGCTTTTGCGGCTTGCTTGAGCCCATAAAGCACATTTGAGAGCTTAAAGACATGAGAAGGATACTCACAGTCTTCAAAGCTAGAAGTTTGCTCAACATACACCTCTTTGAAAGGGAAATGTGCCCTTGGGCCATTTCTATATTGTTTTGGTGATTAAATGCACAACACATTATGTCTAGACTAACATGATGTATGAGCAAAGGTATATGAAGCAAATTGAGCTCGAAACAGGACATAATGCAAATCTATATGGACTGAGTAAAAAGGTAAGCTCTGGACACTTAGTAAACTGTTTTGTGTGCTAATCATATTTGTTTAAGTGCCAGGGACTTCATGAAGTCAAGTCAAAATGTGCAAAAGAAAACAAGAAAGCAAAAGGAGAAAGTGGGTTGGACTGTGTAGCATCGGACGGTCCGGTGCACGGTCCGGCCAACAGCCTGCTCTCGGGAATTCTAGCCTGTGTCGGCTATAATTCACTAGACCATCCGCATGAGGCGCCGGACAGTCTGGTGTGCCAGCCGCCAATGGCTAGCTGCCACGTTGGTCATGGGCCAACAGTCAAGTGGAGCACTAGACAGTCTGGTGCCCCCCCCCAGAATAGGAAATTAGCCAATCTAGGATTTCGTAATCGTTGAACTGTTCACTGTCCGGTGTGCACCGGATAGTCCGGTGCCCCCGCGGACAGAAGGCAACCATGGCCTTCCAAATGGAGCTCCAACGGCTCCTAGGTCCCTTGGGGCTATAAAAGCGACACCTAGGCATATGGAGCTCCACCCCAAGTACCTATTGAACATTCTACAATGCTGAGACTTCACAAGCACGCAATTTGAGCACTTATTTTAGCTGTGACTCCGGTGTGTTGTTTCGTGTGCGCTTTTCTTGACTTGTGCGTGTGTTGTTGCTGCAGCTCTAGTTCTTGTGTGTGTTTCTACTCCCCTTACTCTTGTGTTCATTTGAGATCATTTGTGTAAGGCGTGAGAGGCTCCAAATTGTGGAGATTCCTCACAACGGGATATTGTTGAGATAAAGAGAGAACTGTGGTATTGACGTTGATCTTTGGATCACTTGAAAGGGGTTGAGTGCAACCTTCATCCATTGGGACGCCAGAACGTAGAGAAGGCAAGTATATTATACTTGATTGATTCATGGGATAAAACTCGTCATGTCACTTGTCTCTATTTTATTGCGATCCCTCTCTCTCACTTCACTTATATAATTGCTATAAGTTCAATACTCACTTTGTGAAAGCAATTAAGTGAAGAAGTCTTCTCCTTGCTCTCCCTTCATTTGGACTTGGCTCTTGTTATATCTAATCTAATATTAGACCATGTTTGTTTTGTTGAGCTATTTTTATAGGATCACCTATTCACCCCCCTCTAGGTGCTCTCAAATGGTATCAGAGTCGTTCTCTTCATCAAGGGATTAAACGCCCAAAGAGATGAATCATAAGGGCAAGGGGATGGTGATTAATGATAAGGAGAAGGAAACCCTCAACATCGATGAGCCGAAAGGTGACAAGCCCACCGACTCAGGCTCAAATAACAAGAGAAAGGATGGGAAGAAGAAAAGGCGCATCAAGAAGATTATCTACTACAATAGCAACACCTCCTCTTCTTCACCAAGGAACGACGACGATGAAGACTCCTCATCGAAAAAGAAAACGGATAATCAAAACTATTCTTTTGATTACTCTTATATTCCCTACAATTCAAATGCACATTTGATGTCTATTCCACTTGGTAACCCCCCCCCCCCCCCCCCACTTTGATGGAGACAACTACTCTTTTTGGAGTCATAAAATGCATAGTCATTTATTTTCTCCCCATCCTGACATCTGAGAAATAATGGAAAATGGAATGCATTTTGATAGTAGCGATAATCTTGTATTTATTAACGAGCAAATTCATAAGAATGCCCAAGCTACTACTGTGTTGTTAGCATCTATATGCAGGGATGAGTACAATAAAGTCAGTGGCTTGGATAATGCCAAGCAAATATGGGATACCCTCAAAATCTCTCATGAGGGTAACGACGCCACCTTGATCACAAAGATGGAACTGGTGGAAGGAGAACTGAGACGGTTCGCCATGAATCGGGGAGAGGAGCCAATTGAAACCTACAACAGGCACAAGATCCTGCTGAACAAGATACGGAGCTATGGGAGTACAAGATGGATAGATCATGATGTCGTTCGACTCATACTAAGGTAATTTACCATTATTGATATTTATTTTGTAAACCTTATTCGTGAGAATCCTAGGTACACCAAGATGATGCCCGAGGAAATTATTGGAAAATTCATAAGCGGGCGCATGATGGTCAAAGAGGCAAGGTATGTTGATGATATTGCCAACGGACCACTTCCTCGGCCCATTGCTCTCAAAGCAACAAACAACAAGGAGGCGCTACCTAATAAGGTGGCACAAGTGGGGCTGACGGGCTCAACGAGGAAGAAATGGCACTTGTGATTTAGCATTTCAAGACCGCAATAAAAGGACGCAAAGAGTACCCCCAACAAGAATAAATCAAGGGGAAAACATTCATGCTTCAAGTGTGGTAAGTCTAATCATTTTATTGCACAATATCTCGATAATGAAAATGACCAGGGACAACAAAAGAAATGGAAGAAGGACAATAAAAAGAACTACCGGAAGGCAAAGGGTGAGGCTCACATTGGCAAGGAGTGGGACTCGGACTGCTCTTCATCTGACTTTGACGATGAGGGACTTGCTGCCTCAGCCTTCGACAAGTCCTCCCTCTTCCCCAACGAGCATCACACATGCCTCATGGCTAAGGAGAAGAAGGTACGTACATGAGATATACCTAAGTACGCTTCTTCCAGTGATGAGGAATATAATGATGATGTAGACTATAGTGATCTCTTTAAGGGTTTAGATAGATCTAAAGTAGATAAAATCAATGAATTAATTGATGCCCTTAATGAGAAGGATAGTTTGTTAGAAAAACAAGAAGATATTCTTTATGAAGAACATGATAAACTTCTAAATGTTGAAAAATATCTTGCTTCACAGACTAAGAAAAATGAAATATTGTCTTCTGAATTGTCTTCTTGCCATGAGTCTATTTGTGGCCTTAAGAGATCAAATGCTGATTTAAATGCTAGAATAGAAAAAATAGATATTGCTAGTTCATATGTGGAGCAAGTTTCTATTTGTAATATATGTAAAGATTTTGATGTTGATGCTTGCAATAATCATGCTTCCACTATCTCTAAGTTGAATGATGAAATTGCAAATCTTAATGCTCAACTTAAAACTTGCAAGAATGAGTGTGATAAAATAAAATTTGCAAGGGATGTCTACACCATTGGTAGACATCCCTCCATTAAGGATGGACTTTGTTTCCAAAAGCGAATCAAGAACTTAATAAGCCAAAGGACTTCTAATCTCATCAAGGATAAAGGGAAGGCACCTATGGCTAGTAGCTCTCATTCTTTTCATCACAAAAAGAACCAAGCTTATTTGTACGCTCATGTTAAGAATGCCACTAATGTTGCTCATCATGGTGACTGCTATGATCGTGTTGTTTTTTCTATACGTCATGATGATGTCTTTAATTCTCATGCCATGTTTGCATCTTTCAGTTTTTCGCAGGTTTGAGAGCACCTAGAGGGGGTGAATAGGTGATCCTGTGAAATCAAAACACTAAATAGCCACAAACTTGATTATAAAAGTGTTAGTGCGAGTTAATCAAGTTGCTATGAAGCGAGCTCTATCAAACAAAACAATCATAGAGGAAAGCTGCACAACAGACACGGTGTTTTATCCCATGGTTCGACCAAGTATAACACTTGCCTACTTCCATGTTGTGGTGTCCCAATGGACGAGGGTTGCACTCAACCCCTTTCAAGTGATCCAATGATCAACTTGAATACCACGGTCTTTTTATTTGGTGTTCTTCTCCCGTTTGCGAGGAATCTCCACAAGTTGGAGCCTCTCGCCTTCACAATATAGATCACAGAGAAGCACAAGAGTAAGGGAGGGAAAGCAACGCACACAAGACTCGAATCCACAGTACATGCACGCACACAAGCCAAGACTTGAGCTCGAAACACAACACATGGAGTTCACAACTCGAACGGAGCTCAAATCACTAACACAACGAATCAAATGCGTGGAGGCGGAGTCTGGGAGTCTTAGGATGCTTAGTGAATGCTTGGTGTACTGCTCCATGTGCCTAGGGGTCCCTTTTATAGCCCCAAGGCAGCTAGGAGCCGTTGGAGATCAACTTGGGAGGCAAATCCTGTCTTCTGTCGAGTGGTGCACCGGACAGTCTGGTGCACCACCGGATAGGTCTTGTAGCAGTTCGGTGCTCGATATCCTTCCTTATCTAGCGCATCCGACCGTTGGGCCGGTGGTCCCGTTGGCGCACCGGATAGTCCGGTGTGCCTAGCCGACCGTTGGCACGGGCCACGCGTCGCCCATTGATTGCGCAGGCGATCGTTGCCTCGGGCGGCTCTGACTCACCGGACAGTCCGGTGCATCACCGGACAGTCCGGTGATTTTAGCCACGGCGCTTTCTCCTTTTCCCGAGAGCGACGAGTTCGTTGCCGACGTACTTGGGCGCGGGCGCTGAAGACTCACCGGACAGTCCGGTGCACCACCGGACAGTCCAGTGATTTTTAGCCACGTCGCCCCGCCGATTCCTGAGAGCAGCCAGTTCGCCGCCGAGCCAGCCTGGGGCACCAGACACTGTCTGGTGTGCCAGGCTGGTGCTGGTTTTGGCTGTCCTGAGCCATATCTTCTCTAATTCTTTTCTTCTTTTCTTGGCACTGTTTCTAGCACTTAGATAAACATGTTAGCATTCAAAAACAATTTACTAAGTCTAGACACATACATTGTTCTTCGATGTGCACTTTTCACCTACTTAGCACATATGAGTTCCAAACAATGTGTTGGACATATAATCACCAAAACAATAATAGAAATGGCCCAAGGGCACAATTCCCTTTCAATTTCCCCCTTTTTGGTGACTTATGCCAACACATTAAAAAGCAACTAAGAAGTGCAAATTTGAGACCAACTTTACTCACATAGGATTTGGCACATATGGATCACTCTTGCCACCACTTGGTTTGTTTTTGCAAATCAAATCCTTTTTCCTATCTCTAAGTCAAACACACTTGTTTGGGCAAATAGAGATATTCCAAGAATAAAATTGTCGGCGTTTCGACCCCAGGGGGTCCCTAGACCGACGAGTAAATTGTCGCCGCGTGTCCCAGCCCAGATGGGTCGGCGCGAGATGGAGCACAAAGGGGGGAGAAAGCAGCAAAGGGGAAACCCGCGGACTTCGTGTTGTCCTGCGCCCAGGTTGGGTGCGCTGGTATTAGGGGGTTACAAGCGTCCGCGAGGGAGAGAGAGAGACTGTCCCCTAGCCCGTTCTCCCGCACGGCCAACCTTCTCATACGAGAGCCCTGAGCCTTCCTTTTATAGGCGTAAGGAGAGGGCCCAGGTATACAATGGGGGTGTAGCAGTGTGCTAATGTGTCTAGCAGAGAGGAGCTAGAGCCCTAAGTACATGCCGTCGTGGCAGTCGGAGAGGTTTTGGCACCCTGTTCATGTGATGTCGTGGCCGTCGGAGGAGTGCTTGAGCCTTGTGGAAGTACAGCTGTCGGGGCTGTCGGATCCTTGCTGATGTCTCCTTGCTTCCGTAAGGGGCTGAGAGCCACCGTCGTCATGGCGCACGTGGGGTGCCATCATTACTTGTTTACCGGGGCGAGCCGGATGGGAAGCCGGTCTTGTTCCCCGTAGCCTGAGCTAGCTAGGGGTAGGGTAATGATGGCCTTCCCTGTGACGTGGCGGGTCCGAGCCCTGGGGTCGGGCGAGGCGGAGTCCGTCGTCCGAGGTCGAGGCTGAGTCCGAGCCCTGGGGTTGGGCAAGGCGGAGTTCGTATTCCGATGACGAGGCTGAGTCCGAGCCCTAGGGTCGGGCGAGGCGGAGTTCGTCTTCCGATGTCGAGGCTGAGTCCGAGCCCTGGGGTCGGGTGAGGCGGAGACCGTCTTTTGATGTCGAGAATGAGTCCGAGCCCTGGGGTCGGGCAAGGCGGAGACCGTCTTCCGAGGCCGAGGCTGAGTTCGAGCCCTGGGGTCGGGCGAGGCGGAGTCCATCGTCCGAGGTCGAGGCTGAGTCCGAGCCCTAGGGTCGGGCGAGGCGGAGTCCGTCGTCCAAGGTCGAGGCTGAGTCCGAGCCCTGGGGTCGGGCGAGGCGGAGCTTCCCATGGCGCCCGAGGTTGGACTTAGCTGCTGTCAGCCTCACTCTGTCGAGTGGCACAACAGTCGGAGCGGGGCAGGCGGCGCTGTTTTCCTGTCAGGTCGGTCAGTGGAGCAGCGAAGTGACTGCGGTCACTTCGGCTCTGTCGACTGAGGAGCGCGCGTCAGGATAAGGTGTCAGTCGATCCTTGCATTAAATGCTCCTGCGATACGGTCGGTTGGCGTGGCGATCTGGCCAAGGTTGCTTCTCCGCGAAGACTGGGCCTCGGGCGAGCCGAAGGTGTGTCCGTCGCTTGAGGGGACCCTCGGGCGAGACGTGAATCCTCCGGGGTCGGCTGCCTTTGCCCGAGGCTGGGCTCGGGCGAGGCGAGATCGTGTCCCTTGAGTGGACTGAGCCTTGACCTTAATCGTGCCCATCAGGCCTTTGCGGCTTTGTGCTGATGGGGGTTACCAGCTGAGATTAGGAGTCTTGGGGGTACCCCTGATTATGGTCCCCGACAGTAGCCCTCGAGCCTCAAAGGGAGTGTTGATACTCGCTTGGAGGCTTTTGTCGCACTTTTTTGCAAGGGGACCGGCCTTTCTCGGTTGTGTTTCGTTCCGGTGGGTGCGCTGGTGGGTGCGCACGAGCGCACCCGCCGGGTGTAGCCCCCGAGGCCTCGGAGGAGTGGTTTGACTCCTTCGAGGTCTTAGCGCGTTTCGTGATGCTTCGGCCGGTTTGGTTGTTCCCTCATGCGAACTGGTCGTAGCCCGGGTGCATAGTCAGGTTCCAAGTTCTCGGGCTGGTATGTTGATGCTGTCAACGGTTTGGCCGGAGCCGGGTTTGCGAGAGCAGCCCCTGAGCCTCCGCACAGAGCGAGAGGACGGTCAAGGACAGACTCGGCTTTTTTCATACGCCCCTGCGTCGCCTTTCCGCAAGGAGGAGGGGGGGAAAGCGCCATGTTGCCCACGGAGGGCGCCGAACATGGTGTCTCCAGTGAGTTGCTAACGGGTGATCCAAGTGGACGCCCGTGCCCCATTCGATAAGGGTTGGCTAGTGGCCCAGAGGCGCGCTCCAAAAGTACCTGCAGGTGATTTGCCAGACCCGGTCCCGTTTGATAGGGTCCAAGGGCTCGATGCCTCCCTCTGATGGGATTCCGTTACAAAATCGCTCCCGCTGGTCTCGGAAATGTCCTAGGGTACCTCGGGAGCGTAGCCCGAGCCTTGGTTGTGTATCGAACGTACCTAGAGTCATCCCACGCTCTGCATGCTCTGAGGCGGTTGTCGAACCATTCGGGGGCCAGCCTACGAACCCCTGATCAGTAGTGGGCGCGGAGCCCGAGTGGCTTGAGGCGGCTGTCGAACCCATCCGAGGGGCCAGCCTTCGAACCTCTGACCAGTGGTGGGCGCGGAGCCCGAGTGCTCTGAGGCGGCTGTCGAACCCTTCCGAGGGGCCAGCCTTCGAACCTCTGATCAGTAGTAGGCGCGGAGCCTGAGTGCTCTGAGGCGGCTATCGAACCCTTCCGAGGGGCCAGCCTTCGAACCTCTGATCAGTAGGAGGGCTCGGGGCCCGCTTCCTTCGCGGAGAAGGATCCCTTTCGGAGTATCCCCTTTCCCGGTCCCTGTAGCAAGAGAGAGAGAAAGAGGAAGAGGAAAAGGATACGAAATCGAACGACGTGGCACACCTTTTTTGACGCGGTCATTATGGCGGAGGTGAAGCGTCGCCTGCCAAAGGTGCCGCCTGTCCTGCCGCAGAGTTAATGCGACGGGACGAGTGGTTCACGGGGCAGCCGTTGTGCGTGCGCGAGCCGTTCGAGGAACAGAACACGGGCACGTCGTCTTCACGCCGTGGGAGAGGGCTCTCGCGCTGTCCCAGGAGGGGACGTGAGCCTGCAGATGACTCGACCGCTGCTTCCGCCCACCTGCCGCCGCCATTACTGACGGCCCACTTTTGGCCATATTGACCGTCGCGCCTTCTCCTGTGGCTGACTGACCCGTAATCGATGTGCTCGGTTGGCACTATTGGGTCATGCGCAGGGTTACCTCGAGTCGCGGCACTGGTTCCGCAGTCGAGAAGGCGTGGTACTGGCGCAAGTGGCGGTGCAGCTTCTCGCACGTAGTAACCGGCGCGTCGGTTACATGACGTGTGGGCCTGGGTCCCCATGCTAGACACGTCGGAGTCGAAAGGGTGTGCCCCCTTGGTACGGTTGCATGCCGCCTGCATGGCGGTCCGCCCTTTCACCCGCTGGTCTGGGCGAAAGTGGAGGAGTGCTTGTAACCGCTGGGCAGTTGTGCGCTCCGCGCGCGGCGGTTTGGCTCCTTCTGTCCTGGGCCAGCTTGCATGACGCGTGGGACCCAGCCCCCGTGTCATAGGGGGAGGATCTTGGAGCGTGTTGGTGAAGACTCAGTCCGCGACGGCAGAGGATGCAAGTGGGGAGAGTCGCCTTTAAAAGGGGGGTGACCCCCTTGGATGGCAACCATGTCTTTGTACTCCCTTCATGCATCGCGTCCTTCCACCTTCCGAGCCCCCAGATGGGGAGCGCCCGCGGTTCTTCTGTCTTGTCATCGTTGGAGGAACGCAACTTCGTGGAAGTTGGTACCTTTCAGCCATCGCTCGGCTTCAAGGATTTTCATCAGGCAGCCCGGCTGCATCCCCTCGCCGGTGGTCACCCAAGACGGTGACCACCAGTTCGATGGTGGGGAGAAGCGAGCCGGGCTACGGCCTCCGCCCCTCCCTCAGCTTCAAGGATGTTCATCATCAGTGCTGGGGAGGGGAGTGTGCCGAGTTGGGGCCCGTCTCCGCGCGGGCAGCGGCCCACTCCTTCCCTCAGTGATCGGGGGGAAGGGCATTCGCCGTCCATGGCGCTGGCAGCTGCCGCGTGTCTGGCTCTCCGGCCTGGGCGGCTTTGGCGCTGCTTCCGGTGCCACCTCCCACCGAGGCAGCCGGAAGAGGTTTCTCTGTCGACGAGATAGTCGGCGCCACCCGCGGACTGACCTTCGACTCCATGGCCTTGGTAGCTTGTCCTCGCCCCTCGAGTGGGGTCGTGGGCGAGGGCCTTGCCGCAACAGCGTCTACCCTGAGGTCATCGCTGCTGCTGTTTGGCCGCCTGGGGCGGAGATCGTTGTCGCTGCTGCCGGAGCGGGCGTCGGCGAACCACCTGGGGTTTCGTCGCCCCGCAGGCCCTCCAATGTGGGGGGTTGTTCGTACCTACGGGGGCGGAACCGGAGTTCCGTTTGTAATGGCACCTTGAGTGCTGGTGTCTGTTCATTGTGGCTGTCGGGGCCTGAACATGTATGAATTTTTGGCGTGAAGCCGTGTTTTTTCCTCATTTCGAGCACTAGGACTCGCCTGTTGGCTAGCTGAACCGCTTAACCAAGTGTGAGTTGCCTCGTGCGAAGGTGACGAGTGAGGTATCCGTATCCCAAAGGCGTAGGAGTCCCTCGGCTCAGTCGGCCTTGCCGCCCGAGGCTTCTCTCGCTTAGTTAAAGAAACCCTCGGCCGCTCTACGATGAGCCAGAGGCAGCGGTGCCAGCACGGACAGAGGCAGAGATGGCTCAAAAGGAAGCTTCGTCGGCCGGAGCCTGGCCGGGCCGTCCACTAGCGGGACCGACGCCGGAGTCGGGTTGCCGAGGCCACGAGCCGGGCTGATGTCCTTGGGGGACAACTGGCTGAGGCTACGAAGCAGCCGGTCGAGCCGTCTGCTCGGGCCGGGTTCCCGAAGGAGACCCCTGCGACGATGGTCCAGGCGTGGTGCCGACAGGTTCCTTCGAGGTGGAGATCCTACGATCGTGTTCCCGTTCGAGGCTGGGTCGGATTCCGCCGAAGGTGGAGTCGACGCCGAGGGTGCTGCTGCTCCCCCACTGATGTCTGATCCTGCAGGAACAGTTTATTTGTAGTGTGTGTATTTTTTTGCGGCCGCCAAGGCCCAAACATGTCGTCGTCGTGTTGTAAAGCTGCATTTCTTTTCCCCTTGTTTCAAGTATCTGGACTTATTTGTCGGTAACAGAATTGTTTGTCCAAGCGAGAGTTACTTTTCGCGGAAGGTGATGAGTGAGGTATCCGTATCCTGGAGGCATAGGAGTCCCTCGGCTCGGTCGGCCTTTCCGCTTACGTGTGCTCTTACTCGTCCATAGGATTCTGTTATCGATATAGTCGAGAAGGCACGAAAAATCGTTTCGACAGAAAAGTTTTCGAGCATTAAGACTTGTTCGGTCAGCGGAATCGCTTATCCGAGCGTGAGTTACTTAACGCAGAAGGTGATGAGTGAGGTATCCGTATCCCGGAGGCGTAGGAGTCCCTCGGCTCGGTCGGCCTTGGCTGCTTACGTGTACTCCGTCGTTTTCAGGATCCCACTTTCGAAGTAGTCGAAAACCACGAAAGACGTTCTAGCAGAAAGACCTTTTCCGAGGAAAATTTTGACGCAGAGGGGGGTTCGCCCCTTCTAGCCCCCGAGGGAGGGTCGGGCCTTGCCGAGGTAAGGCTGGCCCTTCCTTGATGGTTAGACTTTATTGGCGTATGTAAACGAGGTGTATGAACGACTTGAAAACATCTTAAGGGTAGAAGCGACGTAGCTGTCGGATGTTCCAAGCGTTGTTGTATACCTCGCCTTGACTGTTGCCAGCTTGTATGTTCCGAGCTTCAAAATCTTGGCGATGATGAATGGCCCTTCCCAGGGAGGCGTGAGCTTGTGACGCCCTCGAGCGTCTTGTCGTAGCCGAAGCACCAAGTCGCCCACCTGGAGGTCTCGGGACCGAACCCCTCGGGCGTGGTAGCGTCGCAGGGACTGCTAATACCGCGCCGAGTGTAGTAAGGCCATGTCCCGAGCCTCTTCCAGCTCGTCCAGTGAGTCTTCTCGGTTGGTTCGATTGCTTTGGTCGTCGTACGCCCTCGTCCTCGGGGAACCGTATTCTAAGTCTGTGGGCAAGATGGCTTCGGCCCCATAGACTAGAAAGAACGGCGTGAAGCCCGTGGCTCGGCTCGGCGTTGTCCTCAGACTCCAGACCACCGAGGGGAGTTCCTTCATCCATCGCCTGCCGAACTTGTTGAGGTCGTTGTAGATCCGTGGCTTGAGTCCTTGCAGAATCATGCCATTGGCACGCTCTACTTGCCCATTCATCATGGGGTGAGCTACGGCGGCCCAGTCCATCCGGATGTGGTGATCCTCGCAGAAGTCCAGGAACTTTCTGCCGGTGAACTGGGTGCCGTTGTCGGTGATGATGGAGTTTGGGACCCCAAAGCGATGGATGATGTTGGTGAAGAACGCCACCGCCTGTTCGGACCTGATGTTGTTTAGGGGTCGGACCTCGATCCACTTGGAGAATTTGTCGATGGCGACCAGCAGGTGCGTGTAGCCCCCGGGTGCCTTCTGCAAGGGACCGACGAGGTCCAAACCCCACACAGCAACGACCAGGTGATGGGTATTGTCTACAGAGCCTAAGCGGGCAGGTGGGTCTGCTTCGTGTAGAATTGACACCCTTGGCAGGTGCGTACAATCCTAGTGGCATCAGCTACCGCGGTTGGCCAGTAAAAACCCTTTCGGAAGGCATTCCCAACGAGGGCTCGAGGTGCTGCATGGTGACCGCAAGCCCCCGAGTGTATTTCTTGTAATAACTCCTGACCTTCGGCGATGGATATGCATCACTGGAGGATGCCTGAGGGGCTGCGGTGGTAGAGCTCCTTCTCGTCCTCCAGCAAGACGAACGACTTGGCGCGCCGCGCCAGTCGCCGAGCTTCGGCTCGGTCGAGGGGTAGCTCTCCTTGGTGGAGATATTGCAGGTATGGGGTCTGCCAGTCTCAATTAGGCGGGACACCACTCCGCTCTTCCTCGACGCGCAGTGCCTCACCCTCGGGGGCCGAGGGTGCCTCGGGTTGAGCCGAGGGTGCCTCGGGCTGAGCCGAGGGCGCCTTGGGCTGAGCCGAGGGCGCCTCGGGCAGGGCCGAGACCTTCTCGGGCTCGGGCGTGTCGTCGGTCTTGACTGAGGGTTGATGTAGGTCTCGGGAGAAGACGTCCGGGGGAACCGTTGTCCGCCCCGAGGCTATCTTAGCTAGCTCGTCCGCAGTCTCGTTGTATCATCGGGCGATGTGGTTGAGCTCGAGCCCGTAGAACTTGTCCTCTAGGCGTCGAACCTCATCGTAGTAGGCTTCCATCTTCGGGTCGCGGCAATAAGAGTTCTTCATGACTTGGTCGATGACAAGCTGCGAGTCGCCACGAGCGTCGAGGCGTCGGACCCCTAGCTCGATGGCGATGCGCAACCCGTTAACCAGAGCCTTGTACTCGGCCACATTGTTGGACGCCGGGAAATGGAGGCGTAGCATGTAGCGGAGGTGCTTCCCGAGGGGTGAGATGAAGAGCAGGCCCGCGCCCGCTCCTGTTTTCATCAGTGACCCGTCGAAAAACATGGTCCAGAGTTTCGGATGGATCGGAGCCGCTGGAAGCTGGGTGTCGACCCATTCAGCCACAAAGTCCGCCAAGACTTGGGACTTGATGGCCTTTCGAGGGGCGAACGAGATTGTCTCGCCCATGATCTCCACTGCCCACTTTGCAATCCTACCCGAGGCCTCTCGGCACTGGATGATCTCCCCCAGGGGGAAGGATGACACCACAGTCACCGGATGAGACTCGAAGTAGTGTCGCAACTTTCGTCGTGTCAGAATTACCGCATACAGTAGCTTCTGGATTTGTGGGTAGCGGATTTTGGTCTTGGACAGTACTTCACTGATGAAGTAGACCGGCCTCTGGACGGGCAATGCATGCCCCTCTTCTCGTCTCTCAACCATGATCGCGGCGCTGACCACCTGAGTGGTAGCGGTGACGTAGATCAAGAGGGCTTCTCCGGCAGCGGGGGGCACCAAGATGGGCACGCTGGTAAGGAGCGCCTTTAGGTTCCCAAGGGCTTCCTCGGCATCGGGGGTCCAAGTGAAGCGCTCGGTCTTCCTCAAGAGGCGGTATAGAGGTAGGCCTCTTTCGCCGAGGCGCGAGATGAAACGGCTCAGGGCCACAAGACATCCCATGACCCTCTATACTCCTTTCAAGTCCTCGATGGGGCCCATGTTGGTGATGGCCGCGATTTTCTCCGGGTTGGCCTCGATGCCCCGCTCGGAGACGATGAACCCCAAGAGCATGCCTCGGGGGACTCCGAAGACACACTTCTCGGGGTTGAGTTTTGCGCCTTTCGCCTTGAGACACCGGAATGTCGTTTCAAGGTCGGAAAGGAGGTCGGAGGCTTTCCTCGTCTTGACTACGATGTCATCGACGTAAGCCTCGACCGTTCGACCAATGTGCTCACCAAACACGTGGTTCATGCACCTTTGGTATGTCGCACCTGCATTCCTCAAACCGAATGACATAGTAACGTAGTAGTACATGCCAAAGGGTGTGATGAAAGAAGTCGCGAGCTGGTCGGACTCTTTCATCCTGATTTGGTGATACCCTGAGTAGGCATTGAGGAAAGACAGGGTTTCGCACCCAGCAGTGGAATCCACGATTTGATCGATGCGAGGCAGAGGGTAGGGAACCTTCGGACATGCTTTGTTTAGACCAGTGTAGTCTACACACATCCGCCATTTCCCTTCTTTCTTTCTCACAAGCACAGGGTTGGCAAGCCATTCAGGATGGAATACCTCTTTGATGAACCCTGCGGCCATCAGCTTGTGGATCTCCTCGCCTATGGCTCTGCGCTTTTCTTCGTCGAATCGGCACAGAGGCTGCTTCACGGGTCGGGCTCCAGCTCGGATATCCAGCGAGTGCTCGGCGACATCCCTCGGTATGTCAGGCATGTCCGAGGGACTCCACGCAAAAACTTCGGCGTTCGCGTGGAGAAAGTCGACGAGCACTGCTTCCTATTTGGGGTCGAGCTTGGAGCCAATCCGTATCTACTTGGAGGCGTCGTTGCTAGGGTCGAGAGGGACGGACTTGACCGTCTCAACTGGCTCGAAGTTGCCGGTGTGGCGCTTCGCATCTGGCGCCTCCTTAGAGAGGCTCTCCAGGTCGGCGATGAGGGCCTCGGATTCGGCGAGGGCCTCGGCGTACTCCACGCACTCCACATCGCATTCGTACGCGTGTCGATATGTGGAGCCGACGGTGATGACCCCGTTGGGGCCCAGCATCTTGAGCTTGAGGTAGGTGTAGTTGGGGACGGCCATGAACTTGGCGTAGCATGGCCTCCCCAGCACTGCGTGATAGGTTCCTCGGAACCCGACCACCTCGAACGTGAGGGTTTCCTTTCGGAAGTTGGAGGGAGTCCCGAAGCAGACGGGCAGATCGAATTGCCCAAGGGGTTGGACGCATTTCTCGGGGATGATCCCATGAAAAGGCGCCACGCCGGCCTAGATCGAGGACAGTTCGATCTGCAGGAGCCCAAGGGTCTCGGCGTAGATGATGTTGAGGCTGCTGCCTCTGTCCATGAGGACCTTGGTGAGCCTGATGTTGCCGATGATGGGGTTGACAACGAGCGGGTACTTCCCTGGGCTCGGCACGCGGTCGGGGTGGTTGCCCTGGTCGAAGGTGATGGGCTTGTTGGACCAGTCTAGGTAGACTGGCGCCGCCACCTTTACCGAGCAGACCTCCCGGCGCTCTTGCTTGTGGTGCCGAGCCGAGGCGTTCGCCACATGCCCACCGTAGATCATGAAGCAGTCATGGACCTTGGGGAACTCCTCTGCCTTGTGATCCTCCTTCTTGTCGTTGTTGTGGGCTCGGCCACCTTCCGCCGGTGGCCCGGCCCTATGGAAGTAGCGCCGAAGCATGACGCACTCCTCAAGGGTGTGCTTGACGGGACCCTGATGATAGGGGCACGACTCCTTGAGCATCTTGTCGAACAGGTTGGCGCCTCCGGGAGGCTTCTGAGGGTTCCTATGCTCGGCGGCGGCGACAAGGTCCGCGTCGGCGGCGTTGCGCTTCGCTTGCGACTTCTTCTTGCCCTTCTTCCTCGCGCCGCGCTGAGCAGACGCCTCGGGGACGTCTTCCGGCTGGCGCCCCTGAGGCTGCTTGTCCTTCCGGAAGATGGCCTCGACTGCCTCCTGCCCAGAGGCGAACTTGGTGGCGATGTCCATCAGCTCGCTCGCCCTGGTGGGAGTCTTGCGACCCAGCTTGCTCACCAGGTCACGGCAAGTGGTGCCGGCGAGGAACGCACCGATGACATCCGAGTCGGTGATGTTGGGCAGCTCGGTGCGCTGCTTCAAAAATCGCCGGATGTAGTCCCAGAGGGATTCTCTCAGCTGCTGGCGGCAGCTTCGGAGATCCCAGGAGTTCCCAGGTGCACGTATGTGCCCTGGAAGTTGCCGGCGAAGGCTTTGACCAGGTCATCCCAGTTGGAGATCTGCGCAGGAGGCAGATGCTCCAGCCAGGCTCGGGCAGTGTCGGAGAGGAACAGGGGAAGGTTGTGGATGATGAGGTTGTCATCGTCCGTGCCACCCAGCTGGCAGGCCAGCCGATAGTCCGCGAGCCACAGCTCCGGCTTTGACTCCCCCGAGTACTTGGTGATGGTAGTCGGGGTTCGGAACCGGGTCGGGAACGGCGCCCGTCGTATGGCCCGGCTGAAAGCCCGCGGACTGGGTGGTTCGGGCGAGGGGCTACGATCCTCCCCGCTGTCGTAGCGTCCCCCATGCCTTGGGTGGTAGCCTCGGCGCACCTTCTCGTCGAGGTGGGCTCGACGGTCGCGGCGGTGGTGCTCGTTGCCGAGGCGACCCGGGGCCGCAGGCACGGTGTTCCGCGTGTGCCCGGTGTAGACCGAGGCTTCCCGCATGAACCGGGAAATCGCGGTGCGATGCTCCGGGGGGTACTCCTGCCTTCGGGAGGCAGAGCTTTCAGCCCATCGGACCGCGGCATCTTCAAGGAGATTCTTGAGCTCTCCCTGGATACACCGCCCCTCGGTGGTGGATGGTTCCGGCATCGCTCGGAGTAGTATTGCTGCTGCAGCCAGGTTCTGGCTGACCCCACTGGAAGCCGGAGCAGCCTTGCTCTGGCATCGTCGGCGATGCGGTGCTGGACGTCCTGGGCCAGGTGACGCGCTTCTCCGGCCGGTGCTCGGCCTACCCACTCCTGTCCGATATTTTGCTGAAGCTGCACAAGTTGTCCTGCTTCCCCATCGAGCCTGGCCTGTACCTCGCGGATTTGCTCGAGCTGTGCGTCCTGACCCCCCGCAGGGACTGGGACCACAGCTAGCTCCCGAAGAATGTCAACATGAGGTGCAGGCCTAGGGGGATCACCGTCCTCCGGCATACCAAGATGGTTGCCTTCGTCGAGACCCCCTAGATCGACGTGGAAGCATTCGTGACTTGGGCCACAGTCCTCGTCGCCGAGGTTGTGGCTGCTATCGGAGCAATCAGAGAGGCAGTAGTCACATGCGGTCATGAAGTCCCGCATGGCACTAGGGTTATCGAGCTCAGAGAAATCCCAACCAGAGTCGGGCTCGTCATCTTCCATGGAACCCAGAGGCCTGTAGGTCGAGACGATCGTCAGCCAGTCCTAGGGTGACCGCATATGATACCCCGGAGGGTTTGGACACGCCTTTATGAAAGCGTCCACCGAAGCGGGGTCGCTTGGTGGGTCGCAGCTGGATCTAAAAGGCATGGAACGGGAAACGGACGGTACCTCTTGATCGACGGGTGGTGACGAAGTCACGTCAGGGGCGGACTGCACCGTTGTCTCAGGTACGAGGCTAACGCCCAGCATGTCCTTCGTGAGCGTGCTGGCGTCGTCCGTCTGCTTGGAGTTGGCGTGTCGTGGGGAAACGGCGCTCGTCTTCGTCTCAGACGCGAGGTCGACGCCCGACATGTCCCCCGCTGGGGCGCCGGCACCGTCGACTCGCTCGACATCCGACGAGGTGCCGCCTCCTGCTTGGCCATGCCTGCCCCGCCTCCTCCTCCGTCAGCGGGGAAGGTGATGGGACAGACCCGGATGTTGCTCTTCCGCCACGAGGGGAAGACGTCGTCGATTCCGCCGCCGGCGGGCGGGCTGGCGGTCGCCATTGTCGTTGTCGCGCGGCGGAGGAAGGAGTATCATGTCGTAGCTGCCGTCGAGGGACATGAACTCCAGACTTCCGAAATGAAGCATCGTCCTGGGTTGAAGAGGTTGCTGGAGACTACCCATCTGGAGCTTGACGGGAAGCTGTTTGTCGGCGTTTCGAGACAGGGGGGTCCCTAAGCCGACGAGTGAGTGTGCTGCGTGCCCCAGCCCAGATGGGTCGAGCGCGTGGGCGAGCGCGAAGGGGGGAGAGGCGAGGTGGCCGGAGCCGAGCGTGAGAGAGGTGGAAGTCCCGCGGCCTTCGTGTTCGTCCCGCGCCCAGGTCAGGTGCGCTTGCAGTAGGGGGGTTACAAGCGTCCACGCGGGTGAGGGAAGCGAGCGGCCCCAAGAGAGCGCCTGTCCCGTCCTCGGTCCCGCGCGGCCAACCTTCTCTGAGAAGGCCCTGGTCCTTCCTTTTATAGTCGTAAGGAGAGGATCCAGGTGTACAATGGGGTGGTGTAGCAGAGTGCTACGTGTCTAGCGGAGGGAGAGCTAGCGCCCTAGGTACATGCCAATGTGGCAGCCGGAGAGATCTGGGCACCCTGCTGGCGTGATGTCGTGGCTGTCGGAGGTGCGGCGGAGCCTGATGGAGGGACAGCTGTTGGAGCGGTCGAGTCCCTGCTGACGTTGTCCTGCTTCCGTAAGAGAGCTGGGGGCCGCCGTCGTCATAGAGCTTGTGGAGCGCCATCATTGCCTCTCTGGCGGAGCTGGCCGGATGAGACGTCGGTCTTGTTCTCCGTGACCCGAGTCGATTCGGGGTGGGATGATGATGGCGCCTCCTGTTGACGTGGCGGTCTGTGCCCTAGGCAGGGCGACGTGGGGTTTCCTCCGAAGCCGAGGTTGAGTCTGCCTTCTGTTGCCGTGGCCGAGCCCGAGCCAAGGGGTCGGGCGAGGCGGAAGTTGTTCGGCCGAGGCCAGGGCGGAGTCCGAGCCCTGGGGTCGGGCGAGGCGGAGTTTCGTCGTCTTCCGGGTCTTAGCCCGAGTCCGAGCCCTGGGGTCGGGCGGAGCGGAGTTCGCCGTCTTCCGGGTCTTAGCCCGAGTCCGAGCCCTGGGGTCGGGCGGAGCGGAGTTCGCCGTCTTCCGGGTCTTAGCCCGAGTCCGAGCCCTGGGGTCGGGCGGAGCGGAGTTCGCCGTCTTCCGGGTCTTAGCCCGAGTCCGAGCCCTGGGGTCGGGCGGAGCGGAGTTCGCCGTCTTCCGGGTCTTAGCCCGAGTCCGAGCCCTGGGGTCGGGCGGAGCGGAGTTCGCCGTGGCGCCTTTGGCAAGGCCTGACTGCCTGTCAGACTCACTCTGTCGAGTGGCACTGCAGTCGGAGTGGCGCAGGCGGCGCTGTCCTTCTGTCAGACTGGCCAGTGGAGCGGTGGAGTGACGGAGGTCACCTCGGCTCTGCCGGGGGCGCGTGTCAGGATAGAGGTGTCAGGCCACCTTTGCGTTAAATGCCCCTGCAATTTGGTCAGTCGGTGTGGTGATTTAGTCAAGGTTGCTTCTGAGCGAAGCCAAGGCCTTGGGCGAGCCGGTGATGTGTCCGCCATAAAAAGGGGGCCTCGGGCGAGACGGAAGTCTCTCGAGGTCGGCTGCCTTTGGCCGAGGCTAGGCTCGGGTGAAGCGTGATCGAGTCACTCGTGTGGACTGATCCCTGACTTAATCGTGCCCATCAGGCCTTTGCAGCTTTATGCTGATGGGGGTTACCAGCTGAGAATTAGGCGCCTTGAGGGTACCCCTAATTATGGTCCCTGACAGTAGCCCCCGAGCCTCGAAGGGAGTGTTAGCACTCGCTTGGAGGCTTTTGTCGCACTTTTTTGCAAGGGGACCAGCCTTTCTCGGTTGCATTTCGTTCCGGTGGGTGCGCGCGAGCGCACCCGCCGGGTGTAGCCCCCGAGGCCTCGGAGGAGTGGTTACATTCCTTCGAGGTCTTAATACTTCGCTTAACGCTTCGGCTGGTCTGGTCGTTCCCTCATGCGAACTGGCCGTAGCCCAGGTGCACGGTCGGGGCCCAAGCTCTCGGGCTGGTATGTTGACGCTGTCAACGATTTGGCCGGAGCCGGTTTTTGCGAGAGCAGCCCCCGAGCCTCTGCACAGGGCGAGAGGACGATCAGGGACAGACTCGGCTTTTTACATACGCCCCTACGTCGCCTTTCCGCAAGGAGGAGGGGGGAGTGCGCCATGTTACCCTCGATGGGCACCGAACATGGTGTCTCCGGTGAGCTGCAAGCGGGTAATCCGAGTGGACGTCCGTGCCCCGTTCGTTGGGGTCGGCTAGGGGCCCGGAGGCACGCCCAAAAGTACCTGCGGGTGATTTGCCGGACCCGGTCCCCTGGCGACGGGGTCCGAGGGCTCGATGCCTCCCTCCGATGGGATTCCGTTACAAGATCGTTCCCGCTGGTCTCGGAAATGTCCTAGGGTACCTCGGGAGCGCAGCCCGAGCCTCGGTTATGTATCGAACGTACCCCTGGTCATCCCTCGCTCGGTGTCTGAGGCGACTGTGAACCCTTCGGGGGCCAGCCTTCGAACCCCTGATCAGTAATGGGCGCGGAGCCCGAGTAGCCTGAGGCGGCCATGGAGCCCTTCGGGGGGCTGGCCTTCGAACCCCTGACCAGTAGTGGGTGTCGGGCCCACGCGATCTGAGGCGACTGTTGAACCCTCGAGGGGCCAGCCTTCGAACCCCTGATCAGTAATGGGGGGCTCGGAGCCCGGTTCCTTCGCGGAGAAGGATCCCTTTCGGGGTATCCCCCTTTCCCGGTCCCTGTTGCAAGAGATAGAGAAAGAGGAAAACGGAAAAGGATACGAAATCGGACGACGTGGCGTACCTTTTCTGAAGCGGTCATTACGGCGAAGGTGAAGCGCCGCGCGCTCCTCCTGCCAGAAGCGCCGCGTGTCCTGTCGCGGAGTTAATGCGACGGGGCGAGTGGTTGGCGGGGCGGCCGTTGCGCGCGTGCGATCCGTTCGAGGAACGGGTCACGGGTGCACCGTCTTCACGCCGTGAGAGGAGGCTCTCTTGCTGTCTCAGGATGGGGCGTGAGCCTGGCTGACGACGTGACCGCTGCGCCCGCCCGCCTGCCACCGCTATTACTGCCGGCCCACTTTCGGTCGCTTTGACCGATGCGCCAGTCTGGCGCTATTGGGTCGCCTCGAGTGGTGGCATAGGCTTCGCAACCGAAGAGGCGCGATGGTGGCACAAGTGGCGGTGCGGTTGCTTGCATGCAGCAACTGGCGCGCCGATTGCTCGACGCGTGGGCCTGGGTTCCAAGCTGGCGTGTCAGAAGTCGGAGAAGCGCGTCCATCTGGCGCGGTTGCATGCCGCCTGCATGGCTGCCCGCCCCTTCTGCCCGTTGGTCTGGGCGAAAATGGGGGGTCGCCTGTAACCGCTGGACGGTCGTGCACACCACGCGCGGCGGTTTGGCTTCTTCTGCCCTGAGCCGGCTTGCATGACATGCGGGACCCAGCCCCCGAGTCGCAGGGGAAGGCCTTGGAGCGTGTTGGAGAAGACTCAGCCCACGGCGCCTGGGGGCGCATGTAGGGAGAGTTGCCTTTAAAAGGGGGGAGACTCCTTTCGTAAGGCAACCATGTCTTCTTCCTCCCTTAAGCGTCGTGTCTTCCCATCTTCCAAGCCCCCGGATGGGGGGTATCCGCCGCCTTTTCGCCTCCTCGTTGGAGGAACGCAACTCCATGGGAGTTGGTACCTCTCAGCCATTGTTCGGCTTCAAGGATTTTCATCAACCGGCCCGGCCGTACCCCCATGCCGACGATCACCCAGGATGGTGACCGTTGGTTTCTGGGTGGGGAAGAGCAAGCCAGGCTGCGATCTTGGTCCCACCCTCAGCTTCAAGGATGTTCATCATCCCCGCTGGGGCGGGAGCCACGCTGAGCCGGCGCTCTACCTTCCGCGCGGGTCCGCGGGTCGCCCTTTCCCGTGGCGTTTGGGGGTGGAGGCGTTCGCTGGCCCTGCGGACGGCGCGGACTTCGATAACGTGGGGCTGAACGACGGCGAGCGTCGTCACCTCCAGCGTGTCGGAGTCGTCGGCCGGGCTTCCGGCGGCCCCTCCTGCCGGAGGGCGGCCGCCGCATCGTGTGCACGGGAGGACCACCCAGGATTCCGCGCGCCGTTAGGGCGGCGTTCGTGTTCTGGGGTGGTCCTGCTTTTGCACTGGGACGGCGCCCTTGCGCAGAGGCCGGCGCCCCACTCATCTGGGAGGATATGAGTGGGGATCTGCCGGGGGGCTGGTGTCCCCTGCCATCGGCGCTGATGCGGAGGCGGCTTGAGAAGTCCTCGTCACCAACGGGATCACTGCCACCACCCGCGCCTCGGGCTACCGCGCCGGCGTGCTTGTCCTCGCCCCTCGAGCGTCGGCGGGGGCGAGGGCAAGATCGCAGCAGCGCCGACCCACTGTTGCCGTAGTCAGGACGGGCGGCGGTGAGCCGGCCGTCGGTCTTCTGTGGTTCCGCAGGCCTTCCCCATGGAGTGGGGTCGTTCGTACCTGCGGAGGGGGGAACCGGAGTTCCATTGGTAGTGGCATCTCGTATGCCAGTGGTCCTCGTTCATTGCGGCTGTCGAGGCCTGAACGTGTATGTAATTTCGGCACTGAGCCGTGTTTTTTCCTCATTTTCGAGCACTAAGTCTCGCCCGTTGATTATCTGAACCGCTTTACCAAGCATGAGTTGCCCCGTGTCAAGGTGACGGGTGAGGTATCCGTATCCCGGAGGCGTAGGAATCCCTCGGCCCGTTCGGCCTTGTTGTCTGGGGCTCCTCTAGCTTAGTTGAAGAGACCCCTCGGCCGCCCTTCGGTGGACCGAGGCCAGGGGTAGCGATATCAGTATGAACAGAGGCGGTTGGCCGGAGCCTAGCCGTGTTGTCCGTCAGCGGGGCCGACGCCAAAGTCGATCAGTCGAGGCCTCGGGTCGGGCTGGCGCCCTTGGAAGCCGGTTGACCGAGGCCCTAGGGGTAACCGGTTGAGCCGCCTGCTCGGCCCGGATTCCCGGAGGAGCCCCTGGACCGCGGCGCCGCCCGAGGCTGGGTCGGGCTTTGCTGAAGACGTCGTCGATGCCGAGGGTGCTACGGCTCCCTTCGGCGTGAAGACCCGAGCCTGCAGGATCAGATCATCTTGTAGCGTGTGCTTTCTGCGGCCGCCGAGGCCAGAAGAACACGCCCTCGCCGCGCTCGCGAAGCTGCGTCTTTTTTCCTCCTGTTCCGAGCATCTGGACTCTGTCGGTAACAGGGATGTTTGTGTGAGCGAGAGTTGCTTTTCGCGGAAGGGACGAGTGAGGTATCCGTATCCCAGAGGCGTGGGAATCCCTCGGCTCGGTCGGCCTTGCCGCTTACGCGTACTTTCATCCGTCCATGAGGCCCTGTCCCCGACTTAGCCGAGAAAGCTTGAAGGACTGCTTCGGCAGGAGAGCTTCCGAACGTGATGACTCGTTCGGTCCACGGAGTCGCCTTACCCGAGCGCAAGTTACTTATCGCAGAAAGGGACGAGTGAGGTATCCGTATCCCGGAGGCGTAGGAGTCCCTCGGCTCGGTCAGCCTTGGCTGCTTACGTGTACCTCGTCGTTTCCAGGATCCGCTTTCCGAAGTAGTCAAGAAGCACGAAAGAAATCCTGCTAAAAAGAGATCCTTTTTCGAGGAAAGATTCGACGCAGAGGGGGTCTCCCCCCTTTTAGCCCCCGAGGGAGGGTCGGGCTTTGCCGAGGCTAGGCCGACCCTTCCTTGACAACTAAACTTTGCGTAGGTGCGAGGTATATGAACAACTTGAAAACATCTTAAGGGTAGAAGCGACGTAGCTGTTTGATGTTCCAAGCGTTGCCGTAGATCTCGCCTTGATTGCTGGCCAGCTTGTATGTTCCGGGCTTCAGAACTTTGGCGATGACGAATGGCCCTTCCCAGGGGGCGTGAGCTTGTGCCTCCCTCGGGCGTCTTGTCGCAGCCGAAGCACCAGGTCGCCCACCTGGAGTTCTCGGGACCGGACCCCTCGGGCGTGGTAGCGTCGCAGGGACTGTTGGTACCGCGCCGAGTGTAGCAAGGCCCTGTCCCGAGCTTCCTCCAGCTGGTCCAGCGATTCCTCTCGGCTGGCTTGGTTGCTTTGTTCGGTGTAGGCCCTCGCCCTCGGGGAGCCGTATTCCAGGTCAGTGGGCAAGATAGCTTCAGCCCCGTAGACCAGGAAAAACGGCGTGAAGCCCGTGGCACGACTCGGCGTCGTCCTTAGGCTCCAGACCACCGAGGGGAGTTCCTTCATCCATCGCCTGCCGAACTTGTTGAGGTCGTTGTAGATCCGAGGCTTGAGCCCTTGTAGAATCATGCCGTTGGCACGCTCTACCTGCCCATTCGACATGGGATGAGCCACGGCGGCCCAGTCCACCCGGATATGGTGATCTTCGCAAAAATCCAAGAATTTTTTGCCGGTGAACTGGGTGCCGTTGTCGGTGATGATGGAGTTCGGGACCCCGAAGCGATGGATGATGTTGGTGAAGAATGCCACCGCCTGCTCGGACCTGATGCTGTTCAGAGGTCGGACCTCGATCCACTTGGAGAATTTGTCGATGGCGACCAGCAGGTGCGTGTAGCCCCCGGGCGCCTTCTGCAAGGGACCGACGAGGTCCAGACCCCATACAGCGAAGGGCCAGGTGATGGGTATTGTCTGCAGAGCCTGAGCGGGCAGGTGTGTCCGCTTCGCATAGAATTGGCACCCTTCGCAGGTGCGGACAATTCTAGTGGCGTCAGCCACCGCCGTTGGCCAGTAGAAGCCTTGCCGGAAAGCATTTCCAACAAGGGCTCGGGGTGCTGCGTGGTGGCCGCAAGCCCCCGAGTGTACTTCTCGCAGCAGTTCCCGACCTTCGGCGATGGAGATGCATCGCTGGAGGATGCCCGAGGGGCTGCGATGGTAGAGCTCCTCTTCGTCGCCCAGCAAGATGAATGACTTGGCGCGTCGCGCTACCCGCCGAGCCTCGACTTGGTCGAGGGGTAGCTCTCCTCGACGGAGATATTGCAGGTACGGGGCCTGCCAATCTTGGTCTGGCGTGGCCCCGCTCTGCCCTTCCTCGACGTTCAATGCCCCGCCCTCGGGGGCCGAGGGTACCTCGGGCTGGGCCGAGGGTGCCTCGGGCTGAACCGAGGGTACCTCGGGCTGAGCCGAGGGTACCTCGGGCTGAGCCGAGGGTACCTCGGGCTCGGGCGCGTCGTCGAGCTTGACGGAGGGTTGATGCAGATCCCGGGAGAAGACGTCCGGGGGGACTGTCGTTCACCCCGAGGCTATCTTAGCCAGCTCGTCTGCGGTTTCGTTGTAGCGCCGAGCGATGTGGTTGAGCTCGAGCCCGAAGAACTTGTCTTCCAGGCGCCGAACCTCGTCGCAGTAGGCATCCATCTTCGGGTCGCGGCAGTGGGAGTTCTTCATGACTTGGTCGATGACGAGCTGCGAATCACCGCGGGCGTCGAGGCGTCTGACCCCTAGCTCGATGGCGATCCGCAATCCGTTGACCAGAGCTTCGTACTCGGCCACATTGTTGGACGCCGGGAAGTGGAGGCGCAGCACGTAGCGCAAGTGCTTACCGAGGGGCGAGATGAAGAGCAGGCCCGCGCCGGCCCCCGTCTTCATCAGCGACCCGTCGAAAAACATGGTCCAGAGCTCCGGTTGGATCGGAGTCGTTGGCAGTTGGGTGTCGACCCATTCGGCCACGAAATCCGCCAACACTTGGGACTTGATGGCCTTCCGAGGGGCGAACGAGATCGTTTCGCCCATGATCTCCACCGCCCACTTTGCGATCCTGCCCGAGGCCTCTCGGCACTGGATGATCTCCCCCAGGGGGAAGGATGACACCACAGTCACCGGATGGGACTCGAAGTAGTGTCGTAGCTTCCGCCTTGTCAGGATCACAGCATACAGCAGCTTTTGAACTTGTGGGTAGCGGATCTTAGTCTCGGACAGCACTTCGCTGATGAAGTAGACCGGCCTCTGAACGGGCAATGTATGCCCTTCCTCCTGCCTTTCGACCACAATCGCGGCGCTAACCACCTGAGTGGTCGCGGCGACGTAGACCAAGAGGGTTTCTCCGTCCGCCGGCGGCACCAAGACTGGCGCCTTTGTAAGGAGCGCCTTCAGTCTGCCGAGGGCTTCCTCGGCCTCAGGGGTCCAAGCGAAACATTCGGCCTTCCTTAAGAGGCGGTACAGAGGCAGACCTCTTTCGCCGAGGCGTGAGATGAAGCGGCTCAGGGCCGCGAGGCATCCCATGAGCCTCTGTACCCCTTTTAAGTCCTTGATGGGTCCCATGCTGGTGATGGCCGCAATCTTCTCCGGGTTGGCTTCGATGCCTCGCTCAGAGACGATGAACCCTAGGAGCATGCCTCGGGGTACCCCGAAGACACACTTCTCAGGATTAAGCTTGACTCCTTTCGCCTTGAGACACCGGAATGTCACTTCAAGGTCGGAGAGGAGGTAGGAAGCCTTCCGTGTCTTGACTACGATGTCATCGACGTAGGCCTCGACTGTGCGACCGATGTGTTGGCCGAACACATGGTTCATGCACCGCTGGTACGTCGCGCCTGCATTCCTCAAGCCGAACGGCATGGTGACATAGCAGTACATGCCGAACGGCGTGATGAAAGAAGTCGCGAGCTGGTCGGACTCTTTCATCCGGATCTGGTGATACCCCGAGTAGGCATCGAGGAAGGACAGGGTTTCGCACCCAGCAGTGGAATCCACGATTTGGTCGATGCGAGGCAGAGGGTAGGGAACCTTCGGACATGCTTTGTTGAGACCAGTGTAGTCTACACACATCCGCCATTTCCCCCCTTTCTTCCTCACAAGCACAGGGTTGGCAAGCCATTCGGGATGGAATACCTCTTTGATGAACCCTGCCGCCATTAGCTTGTGGATCTCTTCGCCAATCGCTCTGCGCTTCTCCTCGTCGAATCGGCGCAGAGGCTGCCTGACGGGTCGGGCTCCGGCCCGAATATCCAGCGAGTGCTCGGCGACATCCCTCGGTATGCCGGGCATGTCCGAGGGACTCCACGCAAAGACGTCGGCGTTTGCGCGGAGAAAGTCGACGAGCACTGCTTCCTATTTGGGGTCGAGCCCGGAACCGATCCGGATCTGCTTGGTGGTGTCGCCACTGGGGTCGAGGGGGGCGGCCTTGACCGTCTCCGCTGGCTCGAAGTTGCCGGCATGGCGCTTCACGTCTGGGACCTCCTTGGAGAGGTTCTCCAGGTCGGCGATGAGGGCCTCGGACTCGGCGAGGGCCTCGGCGTACTCCATGCACTCCACGTCGCATTCGAACGCGTGTTTGTACGTGGGGCCGACGGTGATGACCCCGTTGGGGCCCGGCATCTTGAGCTTCAGGTAGGTGTAGTTGGGGACAGCCATGAACTTCGCGTAGCATGGCCTCCCTAGCACGGCGTGGTAGGTTCCTCGGAACCCGACCACTTCGAACGTCAGGGTCTCCCTTCGGAAGTTGGAGGGTGTTCCGAAGCAGACTGGGAGGTCGAGTCGCCCGAGGGGCTGGACGCGCTTCCCAGGGATGATCCCGTGGAAGGGCGCAGCGCCTGCTCGGACGGAGGACGGATCGACGCGCAGAAGCTTGAGGGTCTCGGCGTAGATGATGTTGAGGCAGCTGCCCCCGTCCATCAGGACCCTGGTGAGCCTGACATCGCCGACAACGGGGTCGACGACGAGCGGGTATTTCCCCGGGCTCGGCACATGGTCGGGGTGGTCGGCCCGGTCGAAAGTGATGGGCTTGTCGGACCAGTCTAGGTAGACTGGCGCCGCCACCTTCACCGAGCAGACCTCCCGGCGCTCTTGCTTGCGGTGCCGAGCCGAGGTATTCGCCGCATGCCCTCCATAGATCATGAAGCAGTCGCGGACCTCGGGGAACCCCCCTGCTGGGTGATCTTCGTTCTTGTCGTCGTCGTGGGCCCTGCCACCCTCGGCGGGTGGCCCGGCCCTGTGGAAATGACGCCGAAGCATAACGCACTCCTCGAGGGTGTGCTTGACGGGCCCCTGATGGTAGGGGCACGGCTCCTTGAGCATCTTGTCGAAGAGGTTTGCACCTCCGGGGGGCTTCCGAGGGTTCTTATACTCGGCGGCGGCGACAAGGTCCGCGTCGGCGGCGTCGCGTTTCGATTGCGACTTCTTCTTGCCTTTCTTCTTGGCGCCGCGCGGAGCAGACGCCTCGGGAGCTTCTTCCGATGGGCGGCCCTGGGGCTGCTTGTCCTCTCGGAAGATAGCCTCGACCGCCTCCTGGCCGGAGGCGAACTTGGTGGCGATGTCCATCAGCTCGCTCGCCCTGGTGGGGGTTTTGCGACCCAGCTTGCTCACCAGGTCGCGGCAAGTGGTGCCGGCGAGGAACGCGCCGATGACATCCGAGTCGGTGATGTTGGGCAGCTCGGTGCGCTGCTTCGAGAATCGCCGGGTGTAGTCCCGGAGCGACTCCCCCGGCTGTTGCCGGCAGCTTCGAAGGTCCCAGGAGTTCCCGGGGCGCACGTATGTGCCCTGGAAATTGCCAGCGAAGGCTTGGACCAAGTCGTCCCAGTTGGAAATCTGCCCCGGAGGCAGGTGCTCCAACCAGGCGCGAGCAGTGTCGGAGAGGAACAGGGGGAGGTTGCGGATGATGAGGTTGTCGTCGTCCGTTCCACCCAGTTGGCAGGCAAGGCGGTAGTCCGCGAGCCACAGTTCCGGTCTCGTTTCCCCCGAGTACTTTGTGATAGTAGTCGGGGGTCGGAACCGGGTCGGGAATGGCGCCCGTCGGATGGCCCGACTGAAGGCCTGCGGATCGGGTGGTTCGGGCGAGGGACTCCGATCCTCCCCACTGTCGTAGCGCCTCCCACGCCTGGGGTGGTAGCCTCGGCGCACCCTTTCGTCAAGGTGAGCCCGACGGTCGCGTCGATGGTGCTCGTTGCCGAGGTGGCCCGGGGCCGCAGGCGCGGTGTTGCGCGTGCGCCCGGTGTAGACCGAGGCTTCCCGCATGAATCGGGAAGTCGCGGCATGAGGTTCCGAGGGATATCCTTGCCTCCGGGATGCAGTGCTCTCGGCCCACCGGGCCGCAGCGCCTTCCAGGAGATTCTTGAGTTCTCCCTGGATTCGCCGACCCTCGGTGGTTGACGGCTCCGGCATCGCGCGGATGAGCATCGCTGTGGTTGCCAGGTTCTGACCGACCCCGCTGGATGCGGGCGGCGGCCTGATCCTGACATCGCAGGCGACGCGGTGCTGGAGACCTTGGGGCAGATGACGTATTTATCCGGCCAGGGGTTGGCCCACCCATGCCTGTCCGACGTCCCGACGGATCGGCTCAAGCGCTCCTGTTCCCTCGTTGAGCCTGGCCTGCGCCTCGCGGACTTGCTCGAGTTGTGGGTCGTAACCCCCCGCCGGAGCGGGGACCACAGCTAGCTCCCGTGGGATGTCGGCGCGAGGCACCGGCCTGGGGAGGTCACCATCCTCCGGCATGCCAAGATGGTTGCCTTCGGTGGGATCCCCTAGTTCGATGTGGAAACATTCGCGGCTTGGGCCGCAGCTCTCGTCGCCAAGGCTGCGGCTTCCATCGGAACAGTCGGATAGACAGTAGTCACATGCGGTCATGAAGTCCCGCACGGCACTGGGTTGCCAAGTCCGGAGAAATCCCAACCGATGCTGGGATCGTCATCTTCCTCGGACCTAGAGGGCCCGTAGGTCGAGACGTCCGTCAGTCGGTCCCAAGGCGACCGCATACAGAACCTCAGTGGGGTTGCACTCGCCTCAATGAGAGCGCCCGCCAAAACGAGGTCGTTTGGCGGGTTGAGGCCGAGTCGAAATGACGCAAGATGGGAGTTAGTCGTTACCTTTTGGTCGACGAGGAGCGACGTAGTCACACCGGGGACTGGTTGCGCCGTCATCCCTGGTTCGAGGGCGACGTCCTGCAGGCTTTCCGCGAGCGCGCCGGGGGCGTCGATTCGCTCGACGGCCGACGAAGCGCGGCCTCCCGTCTGGCCTTGACGGCTCCGCCTCCTCCTCCGTTGGCGGGGGAGAGAACGGAGCGAGCCCGAATATTGCTCTTCCACCACGTGGGGAAGACGTCGTCGATTCCGCCGCCGGCGGGCGGGTTGTCGGCCGCCGTTGTCGTAGTCGCGCGGCGGTGGAAGAAGTGTCATGTCGTAGCTGCCGTCGAAGGACATGAACTCGAGAGTCCCGAAACGAAGCACCGTCCCGGGCCGGAGAGGTTGCTGGAGACTGCCCATCTGGAGCTTGACGGGGAGCTGTTCGTCAGCACGCAGCAGGCCCCTACCTGGCGCGCCAACTGTCGGCGTTTCGAGACAGGGGGGTCCCTAAGCCGACGAGTGAGTGTGCTGCGTGCCCCAGCCCAGATGGGTCGAGCGCGTGGGCGAGCGCGAAGGGGGGAGAGGCGAGGTGGCCGGAGCCGAGCGTGAGAGAGGTGGAAGTCCCGCGGCCTTCGTGTTCGTCCCGCGCCCAGGTCAGGTGCGCTTGCAGTAGGGGGGTTACAAGCGTCCACGCGGGTGAGGGAAGCGAGCGGCCCCAAGAGAGCGCCTGTCCCGTCCTCGGTCCCGCGCGGCCAACCTTCTCTGAGAAGGCCCTGGTCCTTCCTTTTATAGTCGTAAGGAGAGGATCCAGGTGTACAATGGGGTGGTGTAGCAGAGTGCTACGTGTCTAGCGGAGGGAGAGCTAGCGCCCTAGGTACATGCCAATGTGGCAGCCGGAGAGATCTGGGCACCCTGCTGGCGTGATGTCGTGGCTGTTGGAGGTGCGGCGGAGCCTGATGGAGGGACAGCTGTTGGAGCGGTCGAGTCCCTGCTGACGTTGTCCTGCTTCCGTAAGAGAGCTGGGGGCCGCCGTCGTCATAGAGCTTGTGGAGCGCCATCATTGCCTCTCTGGCGGAGCTGGCCGGATGAGACGTCGGTCTTGTTCTCCGTGACCCGAGTCGATTCGGGGTGGGATGATGATGGCGCCTCCTGTTGACGTGGCGGTCTGTGCCCTAGGCAGGGCGACGTGGGGTTTCCTCCGAAGCCGAGGTTGAATCTGCCTTCTGTTGCCGTGGCCGAGCCCGAGCCAAGGGGTCGGGCGAGGCGGAAGTCGTTCGGCCGAGGCCAGGGCGGAGTCTGAGCCCTGGGGTCGGGCGAGGCGGAGTTTCGTCGTCTTCCGGGTCTTAGCCCGAGTCCGAGCCCTGGGGTCGGGCGGAGCGGAGTTCGCTGTCTTCCAGGTCTTAGCCCGAGTCCGAGCCCTGGGGTCGGGCGGAGCGGAGTTCGCCGTCTTCTGGGTCTTAGCCCGAGTCCGAGCCCTGGGGTCGGGCGGAGCGGAGTTCGCCGTCTTCCGGGTCTTAGCCCGAGTCCGAGCCCTGGGGTCGGGCGGAGCGGAGTTCGCCGTCTTCCGGGTCTTAGCCCGAGTCCGAGCCCTGGGGTCGGGCGGAGCGGAGTTCGCCGTGGCGCCTTTGACAAGGCCTGACTGCCTGTCAGACTCACTCTGTCGAGTGGCACTGCAGTCGGAGTGGCGCAGGCGGCGCTGTCCTTCTGTCAGACTGGCCAGTGGAGCGGTGGAGTGACGGCGGTCACCTCGGCTCTGCCGGGGGCGCGTGTCAGGATAGAGGTGTCAGGCCACCTTTGCGTTAAATGCCCCTGCAATTTGGTCAGTCGGTGTGGTGATTTAGTCAAGGTTGCTTCTGAGCGAAGCCAAGGCCTTGGGCGAGCCGGTGATGTGTCCGCCATAAAAAGGGGGCCTCGGGCGAGACGGAAGTCTCTCGAGGTCGGCTGCCTTTGGCCGAGGCTAGGCTCGGGTGAAGCGTGATCGAGTCACTCGTGTGGACTGATCCCTAACTTAATCGTGCCCATCAGGCCTTTGCAGCTTTATGCTGATGGGGGTTACCAGCTGAGAATTAGGCGCCTTGAGGGTACCCCTAATTATGGTCCCCGACACTGTTCGTCAACACGCAGCAGGCCCCTACCTGGCGCGCCAACTATCGGCGTTTCGACCCCGGGGGGGTCCCTGGACCGACAAGTAAATTGTCGCCGCGTGTCCCAGCCCAGATGGGTCGGCGCGAGACGGAGCACAAAGGGGGGAGAAAGCAGCAAAGGGGAAACCCGCGGCCTTCGTGTTGTCCTGCGCCCAGGTCGGGTGCGCTTGCAGTAGGGGGGTTACAAGCGTTCGCGAGGGAGAGAGAGAGACTGTCCGCCAGCCCATTCTCCCGCGCGGCCAACCTTCTCGTACGAGAGCCCTGGGCCTTCCTTTTATAGGCATAAGGAGAGGGCCCAGGTGTACAATGGGGGGTGTAGCAGTGTGCTAACGTGTCTAGCAGAGAGGAGCTAGAGCCCTAAGTACATGTCGTCGTGGCAGTCGGAGAGGTTTTGGCACCCTGTTCATGTGATGTCGTGGCCGTCGGAGGAGTGCTTGAGCCTTGTGGAAGTACAGCTGTCGGGGCTGTCGGATCCTTGCTGACGTCTCCTTGCTTCCGTAAGGTGCTGAGAGCCACCGTCGTCATGGCGCACGTGGGGTGCCATCATTACTTGTTTGCCAGGGCGAGCCGGATGGGACGCCAGTCTTGTTCCCCATAGCCTGAGCTAGCTAGGGGTAGGGTAATGATGGCCTTCCCTGTGATGTGGCGGGTCCGAGCCTGAGGTCGGGCGAGGCGAAGGCTCCTCCGAGGTCAAGGTCGAGTCTGAGCCCTAGGGTCGGGCGAGGCGGAGTTTGTCTTCCGATGACGAGGCTGAGTCCGAGCCCTGGGGTCGGGCGAGGCGGAGTTCGTCTTCCGATGTCGAGGCTGAGTCCGAGCCCTGGGGTCGGGCGAGGCGGAGACCGTCTTCTGATGTCGAGGCTGAGTTCGAGCCCTGGGGTCAGGTGAGGCGGAGACCGTCTTCCGAGGCCGAGGCTGAGTCCGAGCCCTGGGGTCGGGCGAGGCGGAGTCCGTCGTCCGAGGTCGAGGCTGAGTCCGAGCCCTGGGGTCGAGCGAGGCGGAGTCCGTCGTCCGAGGTCGAGGCTGAGTCCGAGCCCTGGGGTCAGGCGAGGCGGAGCTTCCCAAGGCGCCCGAGGTTGGACTTAGCTGCTGTCAGCCTCACTCTGTCGAGTGGCACAGCAGTCGGAGCGGGGCAGGCGGTGCTGTTTTCCTGTCAGGTCGGTCGGTGGAGCGGCGAAGTGACTGCGGTCACTTCGGCTCTGTCGACTGAGGAGCGCGCGTCAGGATAAGGTGTCAGTCGATCCTTGCATTAAATGCTCCTGCGATATGGTCGGTTGGCGTGGTGATCTGGCCAAGGTTGCTTCTCCACGAAGACTGGGCCTCGGGCGAGCCGAAGGTGTGTTCGTCGCTTGAGGGGACCCACGGGCGAGACGTGAATCCTCCGGGGTCGGCTGCCTTTGCCCGAGGCTGGGCTCGGGCGAGGCGAGATCGTGTCCCTTGAGTGGACTGAGCCTTGACCTTAATCGTGCCCATCAGGCCTTTGCAGCTTTGTGCTGATGGGGGTTACCAGCTGAGATTAGGAGTCTTGGGGTACCCCTAATTATGGTCCCCGACAAAAATTGATCAAGTGCCCAAAACTCTCCCTTTTCCCATAATCAAAATTCTCCCCCATAAGAGACCAAATTTTGCAAATAAGAGGATTTTGGACAATATACAAATTTCAACTCTACTATTTTTGAAATTCACAAGTGGTTGGCTGATCCAGTTGCTTTGGCCTTAATTTCTCCCCCTTTGGCATTAAGCACCAAACCGGGATAACTTTTGGCCCTTTAACCCCATTGCCTCACCAAAATGTCAAATAAGAGCAAAAAGGCAATGAGAGCATTAGTATGAACTTGGAAGTAAATACACTTATACCGGAGTGCAGTGGAAGTCTTTTTGTTGTCCAAGTTCATTTTCCCTTTCAATGGTCCTTCAAGACTACTTCAAGTGTACTCAAACAAACAAGTTAGTATCAAAGGAGTCAAGTTGTAGCTCATTTCCCCTAAACATGTGCATCATTTGCATATGGACTTGTGAGGTCCGGGGATGACTTGTACAACTTGAGCAACAATAAATGATGTAAATACTCAAAGTAACATGATCAAAGGCATAGAATACATGTAGGCTATAGATCAATCCAAGTTATGTAAATCTAAGACATTTAGCTCACTACGCAATCTGCAAAACCTTCTCTCATCTAAAGGCTTGGTGAAGATATCGGCTAGCTGGTTCTCGGCGCTAATGTGGTACACATCGATAGTTCCCTTTTGTTGGTGGTCTCTCAGGAAGTGATGTTGGATGTCAATGTGCTTAGTGTGGCTCTGTTCAACAGGATTATCCGCCAAGCAGATTGCACTCTCATTGTCACAAAGGAGTGGGACTTTGCTCAGATTGTAGCCAAAGTCCCGCAGGGTTAGCCTCATCCAAAGCAGTTGTGCTCAACACTGTCCTGTGGCAATGTACTCGGCCTTAGTGGTGGATAGGGCAACAAAAGTTTGTTTCTTGGAACTCCAGGACACCATGGACCTTCCTAGAAATTGGCACGTCCCTAATGTGCTCTTCCTATCAACCTTGCACCTGGCATAGTCGGAGTCTGAGTATCCAATTAAGTCAAAGGTAGATCCCTTTGGATACCAGATCCCGAAGCAAGGCGTAGAAACTAAATACCTAAGAATTCGCTTAACGGCCACAAGGTGACACTCCTTGGGGTCGGATTGAAATCGAGCACACATGCATACACTTAGCATAATGTCCGATCTACTAGCACAAAGATAAAGTAATGAACCTATCATTGACTGGTATGCCTTTTGATCAACGGACTTACCTCCTTTGTTGAGGTCGAGATGTTTGTCAGTTCCCATCGGTGTCTTTGTAGGCTTAGCATCCTTCATTCCAAACCTCTTGAGAAGATCTTGAGTGTACTTTGTTTGGGAGATGAAGGTGCCATCCTTGAGTTGCTTCACTTGGAATCCAAGGAAGTAGGTCAACTCGCCCATCATCGACATCTCGAACTTTTGCATCATCACCCTGCTAAACTCCTCACAAGACTTTTGGTTAGTAGAACCAAATATAATGTCATCGACATATATTTGGCAAACAAACATATCACCATCACAAGTCTTTATGAAAAGAGTGGGATCAGCTCTCCCAACCTTGAAAGCATTAGCAATAAGAAAATCTCTAAGGCATTCATATCATGCTTTTGGGGCTTGCTTAAGTCCATAGAGCGCCTTAGAGAGTTCGTACACATGGTTGGGATACCTGTCATCCTCAAAGCCAGGGGGTTGTTCCACGTATACCTCCTCCTTGAGTGGCCCATTGAGGAAAGCGCTCTTTACGTCCATTTGGAACAGCCTAAAGGAATGGTGAGCGGTATAGGCTAATAAATTCGAATTGACTCTAACCTAACCACAGGAGAAAAAGTCTCCTCAAAATCCAAACCTGCGACTTGGGCATAACCTTTTGCCACAAGTCGAGCCTTGTTTCTTGTCACCACTCCGTGCTCGTCTTGCTTGTTGCGGAACACCCACTTGGTTCCCACAATGTTTTGCTTTGGACGTGGCACCAGGCTCCAGACTTCATTCCTTTTGAAGTTGTTGAGCTCTTCCTACATGGCCAACACCCAGTCCGGATCCTGCAAGGCCTCTTCTACCCTAAAAGGCTCAATAGAAGAGACAAACGAGTAATGCTCACAAAAAGTAGCTAATCGTGAGTGAGTAGTTACTCCCTTGCTGATGTCACATAGAATCTGATCGACGGGGTGATGTCTTTGGATCGTCGCTCAGACTTGGGTTGGAGGGGCTCGTGGTGCTTCTTCCTCCATAACCTGTTCTTCCTGTGCTCCCCCTTGATCATGCTCCTTTTCTTGAGGTACCTGTACATCATCTTGAGTTGGAGGATGCACCAGTGTCAAGGAAGAAGGTTGATCTTGTTCATGTAGTTCCTGTGGTCGCACATCTCCTATCGCCATAGTTCGCATTACGGCCGTTGGAACCTCACCTCATCTATATCATCAAGATCAACTTGCTCTCTTGGAGAGTCATTAGTCTCATCAAATACAATGTCGCTAGAGACTTCAACTAATCCTGATGATTTGTTGAAGACCCTATACGCCTTTGTATTTGAGTCATATCCTAGTAAAAACCCTTCTGCTGCCTTAGGAGCAAATTTTGAATGTCTACCTTTCTTCACCAAAATGTAGCACTTGCTCCCAAAAACACGAAAATAAGAAACATTGGGTTTGTTACCAGTAAGGAGTTTGTAGGAAGTCTTCTTGAGGAGACGATGCAGATAGAGCCGGTTTATGGCGTGGCAAGCTCTGTTCACAGCTTTCGACCAAAACCGCTCAGGCGTCTTGTACTCTCCAAGCATCGTTCTTGCCATGTCGATTAGCGTCCTGTTCTTTCTCTCTACCACACCATTTTGTTGTGGCGTGTAGGGAGCGGAGAACTCGTGCTTGATGCCTTCCTCCTCAAGAAACTCTTCAACTTGTAGATTCTTGAACTCGGACCCATTGTCGCTTCTTATCTTCTTCACCTTAAGCTCAAACTCATTTTGAGCTCTCCTTAAGAAATGCTTTAGGGTCCCTTGGGTTTCGAATTTGTCCTGCAAAAAGAAAACCCAAGTGAAGCGAGAAAAATCATCAACTATAACAAGACCATACTTACTTCCCCCGATGCTGAGATAGGCAACGGGACCGAAGAGATCCATGTGAAGAAGTTCCAGTGGTCTTGATGTTGTCATCACATTCTTGCTGTGATGAGTGCTTCCCACCTGTTTCCCTGCTTGACATGCTGCACAAGGTCTGTCTTTCTCAAAACAGACATTGGTTAGTCCTAACACATGATCTCCCTTTAGAAGCTTATGAAGGTTCTTCATCCCAACATGTGCTAGACGGTGATGCCAAAGCCAGCCCATATTAGTCTTAGCTATTAAGCACGCATCTAGATTGGCATTCTCTTTCGAAAAATCAAACAAATAGAGCTTGCTATCTAATACACCCTTAAAAGCTAATGAACCATCACTCCTAAAGACAGATACATCAATATTTGTGAATAAACAATTATAACCCATGTTACATAATTGACTCATATACAACAAATTATACTCGAGCGATTCAACTAAAAACACATTAGAGATAGAATGCTCAGATGTGATGGCTATTTTTCCCAGCCCTTTGACCTTGCCTTGGTTCCCATCTCCAAAGATTATCGTATCCTGGGAATCCTTGTTCTTGACGTAGGAGGTGATCATCTTCTTCTCCCCCGTCATGTGGTTTGTGCATCCGCTGTCGATAATCCAGCTTGAGCCCCCGGATGCATAAACCTGCAAGGAATTTAAGCTTGGGTCTTAGGTACCCAACTCTTGTTGGGTCCTACAAGGTTAGTCACAACAGTTTTTGGGACCCATATGCAAGTTTTGTCTCCTTTGCATTTGGATCCCAACTTCCTAGCAACCACTTTTGCATTTTTACATAAAAGCACAAACGAAGTATTACAAGCATGATAGACAGTAGTAGATCCATTGCAGACTTTTCTAGGTGCATGAGAAGTAGCATAATTTCTCCTAGACCTACTTCTACCATGAACAAAGTGGAACTAGATGCGAACATAGCATGAGAATTAAGGTAAATAGGTAAAGCAGCATGATTATAGCACCTATCATTATAAGCATGACTAGTGAATTTCCTATCATAAATATAGGCATGGTTGTTTTGAGAACTACTAGCCATCGGGGCCTTCCCTTTCTCCTCGTTGAGAACGGAAGTCTTTTGGCTTGTTAAGTTCTTGGTTTCCATTCGAAAACCAAGTCCATCCTTAATTGAGGGGTGTCTACCAACGGTGTAGGCATCCCTAGCAAATTTTAATCTCTCATAATCATTTTTGCAAGTCTTAAGTTGATCATTAAGACTTGTAACATCTTTATTTAACTTAGCAATAGTAGCAACATGTTCATCAAAATTAACATCTTTACATCTATTGCAAATAACTACGTGTTCTACACATGAACTAGTTGTATTTGCTTTTTCTAACATAGTATTCAAATTATTATTTAGATCCTTTAAGTTAGCAATAGATTCATGACAGGAAGATAACTCAGATGACAGTATTTCATTTTTCTTAATTTCTAAAGCAAGAGATTTTTGAACACTAACAAACTTGTCATGTTCCTCATATAATATATCCTCTTGCTTTTCTAGCAGTTTATCTTTTTCATTAAGAGCATCTATTAATTCATTAATTTTGTCTACTTTAGCTCTATCTAATCCCTTAAACAAATCAGTGTAATCTACCTCATCATCAGAAGATTCCTCATCGCTAGAAGAAGAGTACTTAGGAGTGTCTCGAATACGTACCTTCTTCTCCTTAGCCATAAGGCATGTATGGCGTTCGTTGGGGAAGAGCGAAGATTTGTTGAAGGCCGAGGCAGCTAGTCCTTCATCCTTAGAGTCGGAGGAGGAGCACTCGAAGTCCCATTCCTTCCCGATGTGCGCCTCGCCCTTGGCCTTCCTGTAGTTCTTCTTCTTCTCCCTCTTCCTGTGCTTTTCTTGTCCCTGGTCATTATCATTATCAGGGCATTGAGCTATGAAATGACTAGTCTTACCACATTTGAAGCAGGAGCGCTTTCCCCTTATTTTGTTCTTGTTGGGGTACTCCTTGCGTCCTTTTAGCGTGGTCTTGAAACGCTTGATGATAAGCACCATCTCATCCTCATTGAGCCCGACAGCCTCTACTTGTTCTACCTTGCTTGGTAGCGCCTCCCTGCTCCTGTTGTTTTGAGAGCAACGGGCTGCGGCTCGTAGACGGGTAGTGGACCGTTTAGTGCATCGTCCGTGTATCGTGCCTCCTTCACCATCATGCGCCCGCTCACGAATTTTCCGAGGATTTCCTCGGGCGTCATCTTGGTGTACCTGGGGTTTTCATGAATAAGGTTGACAAGATGGGGGTCAATAACTATAAATGACCTGAGCATGAGTCGGACGACATCATGATTCGTCCATTGTCGGGGACCATAATTAGGGGTACCCTCAAGGCTCCTAATTCTCAGCTGGTAACCCCCATCAGCATAAAGCTGCAAAGGCCTGATGGGTGCGATTAAGTCAGGGATCGGTCCATACGAGGGACCCGATCATGCCTCGCCTGAGCCTAGCCTCGGACAAGGGCAGCCGACCCCGGAGGATCTCCGTCTCGCCCGAGGCCCCCCTCCAACGGCGAATGTGTTCCCGGCTCGCCCGAGGCCCTGTCTTCGCTAAGAAGCAACTCTGACCAAATCGCCGCACCGACCGACCAAGTCGCAGGAGCATTTAATGCAAAGGTGGCCTGACACCTTTATCCTGACACGCGCCCCCCAGAGCCGAAGTGACCGCCGTCACTTCGCCGCTCCACTAACCAGCCTGACAGAAAGACAGCGCCGCCTGCGCCGCTCCGACTGCGGTGCCACTCAACAGAGTGAGGCTGACAGGCAGTCAGGCCCGGTCGAAGGCACCATAGGAAGCTCCGCTTCGCCCGACCCAAGGCTCGGACTCGGGCTAAGTCCCGGAAGACGGTGAACTCCGCTTCGCCCGACCCAGGGCTCGGACACAGGCTAAGTCCCGGAAGACGACGAACTCTGCTCCGCCCGACCCAGGGCTCGGACACGGGCTAAGTCCCGGAAGACGGCGAACTCCGCTCCGCCCGACCCAGGGCTCGGACTCGGGCTAAGTCCCGGAAGACGGCGAACTCCACTCCGCCCGACCCAGGGCTCGGACTCGGGCTAAGTCCCGGAAGACGGCGAACTCCGCTCCGCTCCGCCCGACCCAGGGCTCGGACTCGGGCTAAGTCCCAGAAGACGGCGAACTCCGCTCCGCCCGACCCAGGGCTCGGACTTGGGCTCAGCCCTAGAAGACGACGAACTCCGCTTCGCCCGACCCCAGGGCTCGGACTCCGCCCCGGCATCAGCCGGCGATCTCTGCCTCGCCCGACCCGGGGGCTCGGACTCAACCTCGGCCACGGAAGACAGACTCGACCTCGGCTTCGGAGGAGCTTCCACATCGCCCAACCTAGGGCGCAGACCAGCCACGTCAACAGGAGGCGCCATCATCACCCTACCCCGAGCTGACTCGGGCCGCAGGGAACAAGACCGGCGTCCCATCTGGCTCGCTCCGCCAGATAGGCAATGATGGCGCCCTGCAAACTCTATGACGACGGTGGCTCTCAGCCCCCTTACGGAAGCAAGAGGACGTCAGCAAGGACTCAACCGCTCCGACAGTTGTCCCTCCGCCAAGCTCCATCGCTCCTCCAACGGCCACGACATCACACCAGCTGGGTGCCAAAATCTCTCCGGCTGCCACAATGGCATGTACTTAGGGCGCTAGCTCTCCTCCGCTAGACACATAGCACTCTGCTACACCCCCCATTGTACACTCGGATCCTCTCCTTACGCCTATAAAAGGAAGGACCAGGGCCCTCTTAGAGAGGGTTGGCCGCGCGGGGACGAGGACGAGACACGCGCTCGCTTGGGGCCGCTCGCTCCCTCTCCCGCGTGGACGCTTGTAACCCCCTACTCCAAGCGCACCCGACCTGGGCGCGGGACGAACACGAAGGCCGCGGGATTCCCACCTCTCTCACGCTGGTCTCCGGCCGCCTCGCTCTCCCCCCTTCATGCTCGGCCTCACGCTCGACCCATCTGGGCTGGGGCACGCGGCGACATTCACTCGTCGGCCTAGGGACCCCCCGGTCTCGAAACGCCGACAGTTGGCGCGCCAGGTAGGGGCCTGCTACGTGTTGACGAACAGCTTCCCGTCAAGCTCCAGATGGGCAGTCTCCAGCAACCTCTCCAACCCGGGACGGTGCTCCGTTTCGGGAGTCTTGAGTTCGTGTCCCTCGATGGCAGCTACAACATGATACTCCTTCCACCACCGTGCGACAACGACAATGGTGGCCGACAACCCGCCCGCCGGCGGCAGAATCGACGACGTCTTCCCCGCATGGTGGAAGAACAACCTTCGAGCTCACCCCGTCCTCTCCCCCGCCGACGGAGGAGGAGGCGGGGCAACCAAGGCCAAGCAGGAGGCAGTGCCTCGTCGGCTGTCGAGCGAGTCGACGGCCCCAGCGCCCCAACGGGGGGCGCACCGGGCGTCGACCTCGCATTTGAGACGAAGGCGAGCGCCGTCTCCCCACGACATGCTAATCTCGAGCAAGCGCACGACGCCGGCACGCTCGCGAAAAGCTTGCTGGACGTCAACCTTGTACCTGAGACGACGGCGCAGTCAGTCCACGACGTGACCTCATCGCCGCCCGTCGACCAGAAGGTACCGACCGATTCCCATCCCACGTCTTTCGGATTCAGCCTCGACCCGCCTAGCGGCTTCGCTTTGGCGGGTGCTCTCGTAGAGGCAAGTCCAAACCCTCTGGGGTTTCGTACGCGGTCACCTTGGGACCGGCTGACGGACGTCTCGACCTACAGGCCCTCTGGGTCCGAGGAAGACGACGAGCCCAGCATCTGTTGGGATTTCTCTAGACTTGGCAACCCCAGTGCCATGCGGGACTTCATGACCGCATGCGACTACTGCCTTTCCGACTGTTCCGACGGTAGCCGTAGCCTCGGCGACGAGGACTGCGGCCCAAGTCGCGAATGCCTCCACGTCGATCTAGGGGGTCCCTCCGAAGGCAACCATCTCGGCATGCCGGAGGACGGTGATCTCCCTAGGCCGGTGCCTCGCGTTGACATCCCACGGAAGCTAGCTGTGGTCCCCGTTCAGGCGGGGGGCCATGACCCACAGCTCGAGCAAATCCGCGGGGTGCAGGCCAGGCTCGACGAGGGAGCAGGAGCACTTGAGCCGATCCGTCGGGACGTCGGGCAGGCATGGGCGGGCCAACCCCCGGCCGGAGAAATACGTCATCTACCCCAGGGCTTCCAGCACCGCGTCGCTGACGACGTCAGGGTCAGGCCACCACCCGCATCTAGTGGGGTCAGCCGGAACCTGGCTGCAGCAGCGATGCTTCTCCGCGCGATGCCGGAGCCATCAACCACCGAGGGGCGGTGAATCCAGGGGGAGCTCAAGAATCTCCTGGAAGGCGCCACGGTCCGACGGGCCGAGAGCTCTGCCTCCCGAAGGCAGGGGTACCCCTCGGAACCTCATGCCGCGACTTCCTGATTCATGCGGGAAGCCTCGGTCTACACCGGACGCACGCGCAACACAGCGCCTGCGGCCCCGGGTCGCCTCGGCAACGAGCACCATCACCGCGACCGTCGGGCCCACCTCGACGAGAGGGTGCGCCGAGGCTACCACCCCAGGCGTGGGGGACGTTACGACAGTGGGAAGGATCAGAGTCCCTCGCCCGAACCACCCGGTCCGCAGGCCTTCAGCCGGGCCATCCAACGGGCGCCGTTCCCGACCTGGTTCCGACCCCCGACTACTATCACAAAGTACTCGGGGGAGACGAGACCGGAACTGTGGCTCACGGACTACCGTCTGGCCTATCAGCTGGGTGGAACGAACGATGACAACCTCATCATCCGCAACCTCCCCCTGTTCCTCTCCGACACCGCTCGCGCCTGGTTGGAGCACCTGCCTCCGGGGCAGATCTCCAACTGGGACGACCTGGTCCAAGCTTTCGCCGGCAATTTCCAGGGCATGTACGTGCGCCCTGAGAATTCCTGGGACCTCCGAAGCTGCCGACAGCAGCCGGGAGAGTCTCTCCGAGACTACATCCGGCGATTCTCGAAGCAGCGCACCGAGCTGCCCAACATCACCGACTCGGATGTCATCGGCGCGTTCCTCGCCGGCACCACCTGCCGCGACCTGGTGAGCAAGCTGGGTCGCAAGACCCCCACCAGGGCGAGCGAGCTGATGGACATCGCCACCAAGTTCGCCTCCGGCCAGGAGGCGGTCGAGGCTATCTTCCGGAAGGACAAGCAGCCCCAGGGCCGCCCTTCGAAAGATGCCCCCGAGGCGTCAACTCAGTGTGGTGCCAAGAAGAAGGGCAAGAAGAAGTCGCAAGCGAAACGCGATGCCGCCGACGCGGACCTTGTCGCCGCCGCCGAGTACAAGAACCCTCGGAAGCCCCCCGGAGGTGCCAACCTCTTCGACAAGATGCTCAAGGAGCCGTGCCCCTATCACCAGGGGCCCGTCAAGCACACCCTTGAGGAGTGCGTCATGCTTCGGCGCCACTTCCACAGGGCCGGGCCACCCGCGGAGGGTGGCAAGGCCCGCGACGACGACAAGAAGGAAGATCACCAGGCAGGAGAGTTCCCCGAGGTCCGCGACTGCTTCATGATCTATGGTGGGCAAGCGGCGAACGCCTCGGCTCGACACCGCAAGCAAGAGCGCCGGGAGGTCTGTTCGGTGAAGGTGGCGGCGCCAGTCTACCTAGACTGGTCCGACAAGCCCATCACCTTCGACCAAGCCAACCACCCCGACCATGTGCCGAGCCCGGGGAAATACCCGCTCGTCGTCGACCCCATCATCGGCGACGTCAGGCTCACCAAGGTCCTCATGGACGGAGGCAGCAGCCTCAACATCATCTACGCCGAGACCCTCGGGCTCCTGCGTGTCGATCTATCCTCTGTCCGGGCAGGCGCTGCGCCCTTCCATGGGATCATTCCCGGGAAGCGCGTCCAGCCCCTCGGACAGCTCGACCTTTCCGTCTGCTTCGGAACACCCTCCAACTTCCGAAGGGAGACCCTGACGTTCGAGGTGGTCGGGTTCTGAGGAACCTACCACGCGGTACTGGGGAGGCCATGCTACGCGAAGTTCATGGTCGTCGCCAACTACACCTACCTGAAGCTCAAGATGCCGGGCCCCAATGGGGTCATCACCGTCGGCCCCACGTACAAACACGCGTTCGAATGCGACGTGGAGTGCGTGGAGTACGCCGAGGCCCTCATCGCCGACCTGGAGAGCCTCTCGAAGGAGGTTCCAGACGTGAAGCGTCATGCCGGCAACATTGAGCCAGCGGAGACGGTTAAGTCCGTCCCCCTCGACCCCAGCAGTGACGCCTCCAAGCAAGTCCGGATCGGCTCCGAGCTTGGCCCCAAATAGGAAGCAGTGCTCGTCGACTTTCTCCGCGCGAACGCCGACGTCTTCGCGTGGAGTCCCTCGGACATGCCCGGCATACCGAGGGATGTCGCCGAGCACTCGCTGGACATCCGAGCCGGAGCCCGACCTGTCAAGAAGCCTCTGCGCCGATTCGACGGGGAGAAGCGCAGAGCCATAGGCGAGGAGATCCACAAGCTAGTGGTGGCGGGGTTCATCGAAGAGGCGAAAGGCGTCAAGCTCAATCCCAAAAAGTGGGTCTTCGGGATGCCCCAGGGCATGTTCTTGGGGTTCATCATCTCCAAGCGGGGCATCGAAGCCAACCCGGAGAAGATCGCGACCATCGCGCAGCGCCCCGAGCCCTTGTTGGGGGCACTCGGGGGCTACACGCACCCCTGGGAAGGGCCGCTTGTCATCGCCAAAGTTCTGAAGCCCGGAACGTACAAGCTGGCCAACCGTCAAGGCGAGGTCTACGGCAGCGCTTGGAACATCCAACAGCTACATCACTTCTACCCTTAAGATGTTTTCAAGTTGTTCGTATACCTCGCTCCCACGCAAGTCTTAGTCGTCAAGGAAGGGTCAGCCTCGCCTCGGCAGAGCCCGACCCTCCCTCGGGGGCTAAAAAGGGGGGAACCCCTCTGCTTCAAGATTGGGGAACCTCTCTACGTCCAAAATTTTCAATCAAAAAGGCTTTTGCGTTCCCCTGGCTATGTCGGAAGCAGGACCCCAAGGAGCGAACGCGGGTGCATGTAAGTGGCAAGGCCGACTGAGCCGAGGGACTCCTATGCCTCCGGGTTAGGGACACCTCACTCGTCACCCGCCACAAAAAGTGACCCCTACTTGGGGAAGCCACCCTGTTACTAATAGGCGAAGCCGGACACGCAAAATAAAAGGGAAAGGAGTACGACTTCATGCGACGGTAACAAAGTGTTCAGGCCTCAGCGGCCGCAGAAAGACACACGTGCATCCAACAGAAACTGTTCCAACAGATTTAGGCGTCGCCTTGGGAAGGAGTCGCGCCTTCAGCTTCGTCCCCACCTTCGGCAAAGTCCATCCCGGCTTCCGGCGACGGCGCAGGTGGGAGGATCTTTGCCTCAAAGATGGTCGCCAGCACTGCGCTCGGACCTACGGCGGCCGCATCGAGCCTCTGGACTTCTGCCAGGGCGGCTTCATCTTCGTCAGGAAGGCAATACGCCTCGCTAACCCGCTCCAGGTCCACAACGTAGTGGGAAGCGAGCACGGCGAAGGCCCACCTGACGCCGTGGTGTAGCGCCTCGCGGAGTCTGCCGCGCACATGATCGCCCAAGACTTGAAGGCGACTGTGAGGGGAGCTTCCTGAGGGGACGTCGCCGGAGCCAAGGACCCGGTAAACGTCCGAGACGGCCTCGGACATGGCCGCGTGGTCGGCCTCCCTCTGCTCGGCCGCCCCGGCAAGCGCCTCGGCAAGCGCCTTGGCGGACTCATCGAGGGCGGACTCGAGCTCTGCGAACAGCCAGAAGAAAGACCTCAAACACGAGCAGAGGAAACAAGCAGGAACGAAAACCGAAGATGGCCAAGGCGTACCTCCGGCTCGGGCACGTTGCTCCAAGGCTGCGACCTGGGCTACGGCTAGGTCGGCTGCAAGGGTTTCGGCCCGGCTTTCGGCCTCGGCAGCCCGGCCCCGAGATTGGTCCCGCTCCTTGACGACCCGGTCGAACTCCGACTGCTGTCGTCGCGCTTCTGCGCGCGCCACGGCCGCCTCCGCGCGCGCCGCTGCCGCCTCGGTTCTCAGATCGGTGCAGAGCAACCGAAGGTCCGCTACCTCGGCACCCTACTGAGAGAGGCATGCAGTAGCCCCGGCGAGCGAGGTCCTCAGGGATCACAACGAGCCCCAGACGTCGACCTCGCGCCGGATGAACGACGACTTGGCGGCGCTCTGATCCGTCAGATCCTGAGGGAAGGAAGCGGGGCGTCACGAAGGACGCCTTGGTCACAAAAGAGAAAAGGTATGCCTGAAACCGTTACCTGGAGGATTTTGGGGATGTCCCTGTAGAAAACCTCTAGCGACGACCGGAGCGACCCCACCGTTGCTTCGGCACACTCGCGGAGCTCGTCCCAGGACTGGTCCTCCCGTTCATCGTCAAGAACGAAGTCGGGATCCGAGGCCTCACGGGTCCGGAACCGGAGCAACTGGCGCCGGCCCTCGGAGCTCCGCCGCACAGCGACGAGACTGCCGCCCGGCGGGACGGATCGCGTCTCCACGCCCCCCTCTTCCGAGGCACCGAGCGCCGACGCCTCTGCCATCTCGACGTCGGCAGCAACCGGTCGCTCCCCGACCGGGACGGCGGCGACTTCAGTAGCGATAGGTGCCGACATCGCCGGCACGTCCGGTGGGCCCGGGGCCATGTCCGCGTCAGCCGCCTCCCCTATCACAATGACCGCCTCAGCAGAAGAGCCAGCCTCAGGAACCCGCTCCACGGCGGCTGGTGCCGCCTGAGCCCCCTGCTATGGAGCACCTTGCGAGAAGGTCAGCTGAACGGCAAGGCCCGGTGCGGCGCTGGCCACGCAAGCTGGCGCCGTCTTAAGGGCCTTCCGGGGTGCCAGGTCAGTCAGGCCATGGCTTCGCTTGCTGAGAGAAAAAAGAAAAATCACGACCGGGACATGCGAATGAAGAGCCAGGACGAAGACATTCCAAGATACTTACCCGCTCCGGGCCATGACCAACCGAGCCTGGGGGGAGGTCTCTCGGATCTCGACCCCTGGAGCCACCACCGAGGTCCGCTTCGCCGGCAGCTTCGGCACCACCCTTGCTTTGGGCGCCCTGAACGCCCGGGGGGCGGACTGCCCAGGCACCGCCACGGCGACCTGAGGGTCGCTCCCCTGCGCTGCCCGCGTGGGCGGCGGCTCTCGGGGAGCAGACGCCTCGGCCTGGCTCCCCGGGGTCGCCTCAACTCCTCCAGCCGAGGGGTCAAGTACCCCCTCGGATTGCCCCCGCCCCTCGGGTCGGGACCCCGGCGTCCCGACTCCAGGGACTGACGGCATCAGCCTGCTCGGGGGCTGGCTTGACGGCTCCTGGCCTGACCCCAAGCCTGGGCTGAGTCCAAGGCGGACACCCATGTCGTCTTCCTCGTCATCATCTTCATCATCGTCGTCGTCGTCGGGCGTTTCCGGCGACGGCTCCCTCGGGAGCCCCTCCCTCTCCTGCCGGCGACGAAGCTTTTCCAAAGCGTCTCGAGCCCGCCTCCGCTCGCGGGCCCGGGCCTTCTCCGCGTCCTTCTTCTTCTTCTTCTCCTCCGCGGCGACCCGCCGCGCTGCTCGGTCCGCCGCATCCTGCGGGACCCATGGCAGGGAAGGCTTGTGCCACCCTACCTCCTGAAGATGGATGGAAATCCCGACCGTAAAAACAGGCAACCCGACGCAAGAAGAAAGAAGGAGGGGACACTCACCAGGGTCACGCACCCTTGGTCAGGGCGCATCAAAGGCTAGGAGAAGGCGCCGGGGTCTGGCTTCCCCAACGCAACGGACACCCGCCCGTGGAGAACGTCGAAGGGAAGAGGATTAGAGGACATCCGTGAGCCCTCCAAGTCAGCCTCTGGTGTCATCTCCCAAAGCGGCAGCCGTCGCTCCGCCAAGGGAAGCACCCTCCGGCGGTGGATGGCAGCAATCACTCCCGCAGCGGTGAGTCCCCCCTTTCGCAACGCCTCCAAGGCCTTGAGAAGGGGTTCAAGGTTCTTCTGCCTTTCGTGCGGGGTCCCGTGGCGCCAAGCATCGGCGGCGGTGGTGACTACTCGCTGGGAGAACGGCGGGAGCAACTCGTCGTCATTCCGGAGATAGAACCACCGGCGCTGCCACCCCTTGTTCGAGGACGCAAGGACTGCGGGAATATACAGCGACGCCCGCGACTGCCTCAACAGGAGGGTGCAGCCGCCGGCCCGCACCACCGCGCGAACCTTCCTCTCCCTTGTCGGCGAAGCAAAAAGCTCCGCGAAAAAGAGATGGGTCCACAAATCCCAATGGGGGGCGATCCCCAAGTACCCCTCACACACCGCTATGAAGATGGCGGCCTGCGAGATGGAGTTGGGGCTGAGGTTGTGCAACTCCACCCCGTAGTGGTGCAGGATTGCCCGCATTAATCGGCTCGCCGGCACACCAAATCCCTGCTCGTGGAAGGAGATGAAGCTCACGATGTACCCCGGCGGTGGGGACGGAGCGGCTCCGCCCACGGGGGGAATCCATTCCGGTCGCTGCTCATCGGTGAGAGGGCGAAGTAAACCCTCGCCGACAAGATCCTCCAGATCACTCGCCGTCACCGTGGAAAAAGGCCATGGGTCGCGCGGCGAGATGATGGTCACCCGGTCAGCCATCACCGAGTGGAAGGGGTGGCGGCGCAAGGGACAGGGAGGGCAGTTTCCTCTTCTCTGGCTAAGTCTCTCGGGTTGCGAAAACCTGATAGGGAGGCAGAAAGAGGAGCAAAGAACCATCGCCAGACCCTCTCCCGAGTATATAAGGACTAAGGCGAGACCGGTCCAAACGTTCCGCCCGGACTGGACGCGGGATTCAAAAATGCAAAGCGAAACAGCCGTTCCCCGAACGGCTCGCGCACGCGCAACGGCCGCCCCGCCAACCACTCGCCCCGTCGCATTAACTCCGCGGCGGGACAGGCGGCGCCTCTGGCAGGAGAAGCGGGCGACGCTTCGCCTTCGCCATAATGACCGCGTCAAAAAAGGTACGTCGCGTCGTTCGATTTCGTATCCTTTTCCTTTTTTCCTCTTTCTCTCTCTTGCAACAGGGACCGGGAAAGGGGGATACCCCGAAAAGGATCCTTCCCCGAGAAGGAACTAGGCTCCGAGCCCCCCTACTGATCAGAGGTTCGAAGGCTGGCCCCTCGGAAGGGTTCGACAGTCGCCTCAGATCGCGTGGGTCCTACACCCACTACTGGTCAGAGGTTCGAAGGTCGGCCCCTCGGAAGGGTTCCACGGCCGCCTCGGGCTACTCGGGCTCCGCGCCCACTACTGATCAGGGGTTCGAAGGCTGGCCCCCGAAGGGTTCACAGCCGCCTCAGACGCCGAGCGAGGGATGACCATGGGTACGTTCGATACATAACCAAGGCTCGGGCTGCGCTCCCGAGGTACCCTAGGACATTTCCGAGACCAGCGGGAACGATCTTGTAACGGAATCCCATCAGAGGGAGGCATCGAGCCCTCGGACCCTGTCGCCAGGGGACCGGGTCCGGCAGATCACCCGCAGGTACTTTTGGGCGTGCCTCTGGGCCCCTAGCCGACCCCTAACGAACGGGGCACGGACGTCCACTCGGATTACCCGCTTGCAGCTCACCGGAGACACCATGTTCGGCGCCCATCGAGGGCAACATGGCGCTTTCCCCCTCCTCCTTGCGGAAAGGCGACGCAGGGGCGTATGTAAAAAAGCCGGGTCTGTCCCTGATCGCCCTCTCGCCCTGTGCAGAGGCTCAGGGGCTGCTCTCGCAAACCCGGCTCCGGCCGAACCGTTAACAACGTCAACATACCAGCCCGAGAACTTGGGACCCGACCGTACACCCGGGCTACGGCCAGCTCGCATGAGGGAACGACCAGACCAGCCGAAGCATTACGCGAGGCATTAAGACCTCGGAGGAGTGAAACCACTCCTCCGAGGCCTCGGGGGCTACACCCGGCGGGTGCGCTCGCGCGCACCCACCGGAACAAAACGCAACCGAGAAAGGCTGGTCCCCTTGCAAAAAAGTGCGACGAAAGCCTCCAAGCGAGTGCTAACACTCCCTTTGAGGCTCGGGGGCTACTGTCGGGGACCATAATTAGGGGTACCCTCAAGGCTCCTAATTCTCAGCTGGTAACCCCCATCAGCATAAAGCTGCAAAGGCCTGATGGGTGCGATTAAGTCAGGGATCGGTCCATACGAGGGACCCGATCACGCCTCGCCCGAGCCTAGCCTCAGACAAGGGCAGCCGACCCCGGAGGATCTCCGTCTCGCCCGAGGCCCCCCTCCAACGGTGAATGTGTTCCCGGCTCGCCCGAGGCCCTGTCTTCGCTAAGAAGCAACTCTGACCAAATCGCCGCACCGACCGACCAAGTCGCAGGAGCATTTAATGCAAAGGTGGCCTGACTCCTTTATCCTGACACGCGCCCCCCAGAGCCGAAGTGACCGCCGTCACTTCGCCGCTCCACTAACCAGCCTGACAGAAAGACAGCGCTGCCTGCGCCGCTCCGACTGCGGTGCCACTCAATAGAGTGAGGCTGACAGGCAGTCAGGCCCGGTCGAAGGCACCATAGGAAGCTCCACTTCGCCCGACCTAGGGCTCGGACTCGGGCTAAGTCCCGGAAGACGGCGAACTCCGCTTCGCCCGACCCAGGGCTCGGACACAGGCTAAGTCCTGGAAGACGACGAACTCTGCTCCGCCCGACCCAGGGCTCGCACACGGGCTAAGTCCCGGAAGACGGCGAACTCCGCTCCGCCCGACCCAGGTGTAATATCCCAAAAAAAAGTTGCCAAAGGTTGATCTTCGGTGCTTGGATGTGGGAAAAGGGTTGTGGGTCGTTGGATGCTAAGTCGGAGTCATCTGTGTTGTCGCTTCTTTTCTCCCGAAGAGAAAACCCTAGTGGTGGTCTTTTCCCCCTTTTGCCCCTACTTGGCCGCCACCCCTTTCCCCCCACCCTCCCACACTTGGCCGCCCCTCCCTCCTTTCCCCTTGGGCTGGCCGTCCTCTCCTCCCATGGCAGCCCCTCTCCACGGCTTCCTCCTCCCTCTAGATCTTCCCCCGCGCAGCAAGGATCGAGAAGAGGAGGAGCACGTTGAATTGAAGGGGAAGAGAGGATCAAGGAGATGTTCTTCCCCATCTCTTCTTGCAGAATTTCTTGGTGAAACCCTAGGTATGGATGAGATCCTTGTTCCTCCCTGTAATTATATGCTTTTGGAGGTTGTGGATCATGGGAATTAAAGGATTAGAGGTTGGATTTGATGTGGGGTTAGGTTTTGATCTCGAATTTAGTTTTCTGCAGAATGGCAGATTCGACAGTTTCTGTTCATGCCAGTTTTCCATGGTCTTAGTGGCCTCAAAAAAAATAAAAAGTCTATATATGAGTCGTAGATAATTTGTAGATCTTTCCGTGGCTGTGAAGAACATCTCAATCGGACATCAGAACAGAAAGTTATGGAAGTTTGATTATAGCAGTTTTTCAGTCTCGTAATTCTGTGCAGAATCTGTTCTCTTAAGCGTTAGGCAATTTTATCAATAGAATTAAACTGTGAGTTGGTAAAAGAAGTTGTAGATAATTTCATAAGCTTTCCAGATTGTTAAAGAGTGCATTCATACGATTTGTGAAACTCCAGTTATGTTTGTTTTACTGTGGCTGTTCCTGTTTACCTGACAAAAATGAGTGGGTCTGTTCACTGGTGGGTTTCATCTAGTAAATGGCCGAATTGGCTCTTCCAACTATGGAGACTTTTGTAGAGGGACAAAAGTTCTTACTTCCAGCAGAATTTCATAATTTTTGGTTCAGTAGTTTTGGAGATATCGAATTTTAAAGTTAACCATACTGCTGTCTAAAACAGATTCAGTCAGTTATCTTGTCAGATGTTTTAGAACTTGTAGATGGCAGAATTTAATTATCTATTGAATACTGAAGTTGTAGAGTATTTTGTGTAGATACTCCTAGAGTATTTGTTTGATATCACTGCTGTTTTAATTTTAAAGATACAAAATTAACAAACAGCGTTGCTGCTGTATGGCATGTGGTTCAGGGTGGGAGTCTTTCCACTGGGTATTGGTTTCAAGTGTAGGAGTGTTTTGTTGATTGATGGCAAATGTTTGTGAAATATTTGTACTAAGTTTTATGCCCGCTAGAAGGTGGCTACACTCCAGATCATGTCCAGTACATTTCTTCTTCTTCGATGAAGGCAAGTGAATGTAGCGGTGGTTGCTTCCGTTCTGACCTGTTATTTCTATTGCCTACACTCTAATATTCAGAAGTATTGGATTCTTTCATAATTGGACTCTATGGTGATGCTTTACTTGCTTGAATTATACTGATGCTCAATCATATATTGATGATGATTATGATTCGAGTATGTCTCATGAGATTAATTCACACCCCTGAAGGTAAATGAAGTATTATTTGAGGTTGGTATTGTATCTGAAGGTAAATGAAGTATTATTTGAGGTTTGTGTTGTATCTGAAGGAAGTGAAGTTTATTGATAAATGTAGCATGCCATATACATTGCATGACTCATTTGCATCTGAAGTTTTGTCGTGACCTATGGTCCGACCGTACCGGTACAATTTAGCATCGTACGTTGCCCGAGGAGGGGTACGATGCGGCTTCATACCCTTAGAGGTATGAAGGCAGAGGACATATGCATTGCATTCATATGCATTCATTGAAGTGATATTTGCAGATGATGTGGTTTTGTACCCCAGAGGTATGAAGATAGAGTACCTACACATTGCATTCCTATGCATACATTGAAGTGATATTTGCAGGTATTGTTGACGCAGGGAAGTGTTATAGAACCTATTGTGGTTGTTCGAGGAAATGAGATGGTATTGGTTATAGTGGGACTACTGAGTTCTATATCTACAAGTATTTCTGATTTTAATTGTGACTCTTTTAAAATGTTGATGAATTCAATTTGTGGTTTAAATATCTCGTCAAAATAATTTGCTTGCTGAGATGTTTCATCTCAATCTTGCATTACTCAATGCAGGTGCTTGTTGCTCATCAAGGGAAGTGGGAAGTAGCAGCACATCCACCTTCACTCTTATAATAACGCTGCTTAGGCGCAGTCATGATTTAATTAGAAGCTTCTTGTCAAAGGATGTTTGTTTCTAACTAGTTGTGCGCACTGGTTAATTTAGCTCATGCCGTTATGGTTGTCTTCCCATTGCTAGCAGACTATTAATGTCTATTATGTTTTCTTATCATGATATCTATTTATACTTTGTTGCTTCTCCGTTTATGTAATTTTCAAAGGAGATGCTGTCGAAATTTTATATACGAATGTTAGATGTGTAGTTTAGTAGCATTCTGGGGTGTTTGTGGACCCCGGGGTGTTACATTTGGTATCAAAGCATAGGCTTTAGATTCTTGGCAATTTGAAGATAAATTTGACACACTCGCACATATAGGAAGGGTATGGGTTTAAATATCTTTGATATATGTTAGTGTCTTTGAAGTGCAGATGACAATAACCTCACCCCTCCCTATTCTTTTACGGTGATGTGGTAAGTTGTTTATGGCTTAATGCTTGATATAATTTATTTCTGAAATTTTGATATTGTTTTATTAATGCGGTAGATATCGCTGGTCATTTGTGAGAATGAAGTTGTTATTATGCTTGTGATATACAAGTATGCCTATGTTGTTTTCACCATGTTTTTTCATGGTTGAGTTTTATTACAATAATATTGTTATATATGCTTGATTGTGGATGTTTCTAAGAGGGGTGTGAATTGCGTGTTTTGGGGTACAAGGTAATCATCAATTTGAATTTAAGTTGTTGAGCGGTTGGTGGATAGCTCCAACTATCATTGCAAAGAATGATTGTTTATGTTGAGAAACCAGTTCTGAAAGAAATGAATATTGGTACTTTATATGGATTTTTGGGGAAGTCTTTTCATAGCCAGAATGGCTTACATGTCTCTCTCCTATTGTGTGTTTTAGTTGCCACAAAGCCTAGATGTGGTTTAAAGTGGTTGCCTGTTAGTCATACTAATTGTAGAATAAATCTTTGATTCTCTTGATCCATTGATTATTTATTGATACATTGAGGATCTGATGGTTCCCTTTTCGATGCATGCTTGTGGAGCCATTTTTTTAGACCACCTATCTATTGGTTTGAAGGAAGTCATTGCCTAGCCTAGAGTTGGTTGGGTGTGGCTAGTCACCTACTCCTAGATGATGTGGTTTTTACATCAGCTTAATATGTTTGTCAAATGTGTGAAGGATTAGGGGTTATTATTGACTTTGTATGTCTGGTACTTTGAGTGCATCATATGATAGAATGAAATGTAAGTTTCTGAACTACAGTAGATGAAGACTTATGTTATGTGTAGGTTAACCTTACTAGTTTAGATATTTTTTCCTAGTTGAGTTGTTGGATGGAGTATAGTGACATTGGTTAACCAAGTATTGTGTTGTTGTGCTGTCAGTGCTCTTTATGGAGCTTTTGGCATTTCTTCGATGAAATGTGCCGCGCAGAATGTTATTGGCTTCTTGTTGGCTTTATTGCTCCATTAGTTCTATAGATTTTCTCCCTTTTGTGGGGTGCAAAGGATGTTAGATTACATGATTATCTTTTCATTATGGCAAGAACAAGGTTTAGGAAGATTAGGAGTTTTGTTTCAATAGAACTACTTGTTTCGTGGTGCTGTGAAGTGAGGCGTTTGATCTTCTTATACATTCATCTGGTGTGGATGTTTCACCATTAAATTAAAATGAATTGTTGAAGTTGGTAAAGGTTGTGCTTAGTGCATATTACCCCTTCATAAAAGAGAGTCGTTTTAAGACATTGATGCGGATGTATGGCTGCATCCAAATTCGATGTTGTGAAATCGTAGTGTTGATTGCATCTATGACTCGGTTTGAGCTTCATTACAAGGTGGTGTAGTTTCCATAGACATTTAGTCCGAGGTAGAAGTTATTGTGTTAATTAAGACCAATAATGACCCATGTTTTGGAATGGTGGTGCTATATGGGGTACCTTGGATGTTTTGTTTGGAGTGGACGAATTCGAGGACGAATTCTTTTTAAGGGGGGTAGAGTGTAATATCCCAAAAAAAAGTTGCCAAAGGTTGATCTTCGATGCTTGGATGTGGGAAAAGGGTTGTGGGTCGTTGGATGCTAAGTCAGAGTCATCTGTGGTGTCGCTTCTTTTCTCCCGAAGAGAAAACCCTAGTGGTGGCCTTTTCCCCCTTTTGCCCCTACTTGGCCGCCACCCCTTTCCCCCCCCCCCCCCTCCCACACTTGGCCACCCCTCCCTCCTTTCCCCTTGGGCTGGCCGTCCTCTCCTCCCATGGCAGCCCCTCTCCACGGCTTCCTCCTCCCTCTAGATCTTCCCCCGCGCAGCAAGGATCGAGAAGAGGAGGAGCACGTTGAATTGAAGGGGGAGAGAGGATCAAGGAGATGTTCTTCCCCATCTCTTCTTGCAGAATTTCTTGGTGAAACCCTAGGTATGGATGAGATCCTTGTTCCTCCCTGTAATTATATGCTTTTGGAGGTTGTGGATCATGGAAATTAAAGGATTAGAGGTTGGATTTGATGTGGGGTTAGGTTTTGATCTCGAATTTAGTTTTCTGCAGAATGGCAGATTCGACAGTTTTTGTTCATGCCAGTTTTCCATGGTCTTAGTGGCCTCAAAAAAATAAAAAGTCTATATATGAGTCGTAGATAATTTGTAGATCTTTCCGTGGCCGCGAAGAACATCTCAATCGGACATCAGAACAGAAAGTTATGTAAGTTTGATTATAGCAGTTTTTCAGTCTCATAATTCTGTGCAGAATCTGTTCTCTTAAGCGTTAGGCAATTTTATCAACAGAATTAAACTGTGAGTTGGTAAAAGAAGTTGTAGATAATCTCATAAGCTTTCCAGATTGTTAAAGAGTGCATTCATACGATTTGTGAAACTCCAGTTATGTTTGTTTTACTGTGGCTGTTCCTGTTTACCTGACAAAAATGAGTAGGTCTGTTCACTGGTGGGTTTCATCTAGTAAATGGCCGAATTGGCTCTTCCAACTATGGAGACTTTTGTAGAGGGATAAAAGTTCTTACTTCCAGCAGAATTTCATAATTTTTGGTTCAGTAGTTTTGGAGATATCGAATTTTAAAGTTAACCATACTGCTGTCTAAAACAGATTCAGTCAGTTATCTTGTCAGATGTTTTAGAACTTGTAGATGGCAGAATTTAATTATTTATTGAATACTGAAGTTGTAGAGTATTTTGTGTAGATACTCTTAGAGTATTTGTTTGATATCACCGCTGTTTTAATTTTAAAGATACAAAATTAACAAACAGCGTTGCTGCTGTATGGCATGTGGTTCAGGGTGGGAGTCTTTCCACTGGGTCTTGGTTTCAAGTGTAGGAGTGTTTTGTTGATTGATGGCAAATGTTTGTAAAATATTTGTACTAAGTTTTATGCCCGCTAGAAGGTGGCTACACTCCAGATCATGTCTAGTACATTTCTTCTTCTTCGATGAAGGCAAGTGAATGTAGCGGTGGTTGCTTCCGTTCTGACATGTTATTTCTATTGCCTACACTCTAATATTCAGAAGTATTGGATTCTTTCATAATTGGACTCTATGGTGATGCTTTACTTGCTTGCATTATACTGATGCTCAATCATATATTGATGATGATTATGATTCGAGTATGTCTCATGAGATTAATTCACACCCCTGAAGGTAAATGAAGTATTATTTGAGGTTGGTATTGTATCTGAAGGTAAATGAAGTATTATTTGAGGTTTGTGTTGTATCTGAAGGAAGTGAAGTTTATTGATAAATGTAGCATGCCATATACATTGCATGACTCATTTGCATCTGAAGTTTTGTCGTGACCTATGGTCCGACCGTACCGGTACAATTTAGCATCGTACGTTGCCCGAGGAGGGGTACGATGCGGCTTCATACCCTTAGAGGTATGAAGGCAGAGGACATATGCATTGCATTTATATGCATTCATTGAAGTGATATTTGCAGATGATGTGGTTTTGTACCCCAGAGGTATGAAGATAGAGTACCTACACATTGCATTCCTATGCATACATTGAAGTGATATTTGCAGGTATTGTTGACGCAGGGAAGTGTTATAGAACCTATTGTGGTTGTTCGAGGAAATGAGATGGTATTGGTTATAGTGGGACTACTGAGTTCTATATCTACAAGTATTTCTGATTTTAATTGTGACTCTTTTAAAATGTTGATGAATTCAATTTGTGGTTTAAATATCTCGTCAAAATAATTTGCTTGCTGAGATGTTTCATCTCACTCTTGCATTACTCAATGCAGGTGCTTGTTGCTCATCAAGGGAAGTGGGAAGTAGCAGCACATCCACCTTCACTCTTATAATAACGCTGCTTAGGCGCAGTCATGATTTAATTAGAAGCTTCTTGTCAAAGGATGTTTGTTTCTAACTAGTTGTGCGCACTGGTTAATTTAGCTCATGTCGTTATGGTTGTCTTCCCATTGCTAGCAGACTATTAATGTCTATTATGTTTTCTTATCATGATATCTATTTATACTTTGTTGCTTCTCCGTTTATGCAATTTTCAAAGGAGATGCTGTCGAAATTTTATATACGAATGTTAGATGTGTAGTTTAGTAGCATTCTGGGGTGTTTGTGGACCCTGGGGTGTTACACCAGGGCTCGGACTCGGGCTAAGTCCCGGAAGACGGCGAACTCCGCTCCGCCCGACCCAGGGCTCGGACTCGGGCTAAGTCCCGGAAGACGGCGAACTCCGCTCCGCCCGACCCAGGGCTCGGACTCGGGCTAAGTCCCGGAAGACGGCGAACTCCGCACCGCCCGACCCAGGGCTCGGACTTGGGCTCAGCCCCAGAAGATGACGAACTCCGCTTCGCCCGACCCTAGGGCTCGGTCTCCGCCCCGGCATCAGCCGGCGATCTCCGCCTCGCCCGGCCCGGGGGCTCGGACTCAACCTCGGCCACGGAAGACAGACTCGACCTCGGCTTCAGAGGAGCTTCCACATCGCCCAACCTAGGGCGCAGACCAGCCACGTCAACAGGAGGCGCCATCATCACCCTACCCCGAGCTGACTCGGGCCGCAGGGAACAAGACCGGCGTCCCATCTGGCTCGCTCCGCCAGATAGGCAATGATGGCGCCTTGCATACTCTGTGACGACGGCGGCTCTCAGCCCCCTTACGGAAGCAAGAGGACGTCAGCAAGGACTCAACCGCTCCGACAGCTGTCCCTCCGCCAGGCTCCATCGCTCCTCCAACGGCCACGACATCACACCAGCTGGGTGCCAAAATCTCTCTGGCTGCCACAATGGCATGTACTTAGGGCGCTAGCTCTCCTCCGCTAGACACGTAGCACTCTGCTACACCCCCCATTGTACACCCGGATCCTCTCCTTACGCCTATAAAAGGAAGGACCAGGGCCCTCTTAGAGAGGGTTGGCCGCGCGGGGACGAGGACGAGACACGCGCTCGCTTGGGGCTGCTCGCTCCCTCTCCCGCGTGGACGCTTGTAACCCCCTACTGCAAGCGCACCCGACCTGGGCGCGGGACGAACACGAAGGCCGCGGGATTCCCACCTCTCTCACGCCGGTCTTCGGCCGCCTCGCTCTCCCCCCTTCGCGCTCGGCCTCGCGCTCGACCCATCTGGGCTGGGGCACGCGGCGACATTCACTCGTCGGCCTAGGGACCCCCCGGTCTCGAAACGCCGACATCCATCTTGTGCTTTCGTAGCTTCGGATTTTGTTGACCAGGGTCTTGAGCCTATTGTAGGTTTGTGTTGGCTCCTCTCCCCTGATCATCGCGAACCTCCCCAGCTCGCCTTCCACCAGTTTTATTTTGGTAATCATGGTGGCATCATTTCCCTCATGAGATATCTTGAGGGTGTCCCAGATTTGTTTGGTGTTGTCCAAGCCGCTAACCTTGTTGTATTCATCCCTGCACAGAGATGCTAGCAAAACAGTAGTGGCTTGGGCATTTTTATGAATTTGCTCATTGATAAACACAAGATTATCAGAACTATCAAAATGCATCCCATTTCCTACAATTTCCCATATACTAGGATGGAGAGAGAATAAATGACTACGCATTTTATGACTCCAAAACGAATAGTCCTCTCCATCAAAATGTGGAGGTTTTCCAAGGGAATTGATAGTAAATGCGCATTTGAGTTGTAAGGAATGCGAGAATAGTCAAAAGAGTAATTCTGATTGACCATTTTCTTTTTTGACGAGGAGTCATCATCATCGTCATCCCTTGGTGAAGAAGAGGAGGCGTCGTTGTCATAGTAGATGATCTTCTTGATGGGCCTCTTCTTCTTCTCGTCCTTCTTCTTGTGACTCAATCCTGAGTCAGTGGGCTTGTCGTCTCTTGGCTCGTTGAAGAGGGACTCCTTCTCCTTGTCGTTGATCACCATTCCCTTACCCTTAGGATCCATCTCTTCGGGCAGTTAGTCCCATAGATGAAGAGTACGGCTTCGATACCAATTGAGAGCACCTAGAGGGGGTGAATAGGTGATCCTGTGAAATCAAAACACTAAATAGCCACAAACTTGATTATAAATTGTTAGTGTGAGTTAATCAAGTTGCTATGAAGCGAGCTCTTTCAAACAAAACAATCACAGAGGAAAGCAGCACAAGAGACATGGTGTTTTATCCCGTGGTTCGGCCAAGTATAACACTTGCCTACTTCCACGTTGTGGCGTCCCAATGGACGAGGGTTGCACTCAACCCCTTTCAAGTGATCCAATGATCAACTTGAATACCATGGTCTTTTTGTTTGATGTTCTTCTCCCGTTTGCGAGGAATCTCCACAAGTTGGAGCCTCTCGCCCTTACAATATAGATCACGGAGAAGCACAAGAGTAAGGGAGGGAAAGCAACGCACACAAGACTCAAATCCGCAGTACACACACGCACACAAGCCAAGACTTGAGCTCAAAACACAGCACAGGGAGTTCACAACTCGAACGAAGCTCAAATCACTAACACAACGAATCAAATGCATGGAGGCGGAGTCTAGGAGTCTTAGGATGCTTAGTGAATGCTTGGTGTACTGCTCCATGTGCCTAGGGGTCCCTTTTATAGCCCCAAGGCAGCTAGGAGCCGTTGGAGATCAACTTGGAAGGCAAATCCTGCCTTCTGTCGAGTGGTGCACCGGACAGTCCGGTGCACCACTGGACAGGTCCTGTAGCAGTCCGGTGCTCGATCTCCTTCCTTATCTGGTGCATCCAACCGTTGGGCCGGCGGTCCCGTTGGCGCACCGGACAGTTTAGTGTGCCCAGCCGACCGTTGGCGCAGGCCACGCGTCGCCCGCTGATTGCGCTGGCGACCGTTACCTCGGGCGGCTCTGACTCACCGGACAGTCCGGTGCACCACCGGACAGTCTGGTGATTTTAAGCTGCGGCGCTTTCTCCTTTTCTCGAGAGCGACGAGTTCGTCGCCGATGTACTTGGGCACAGGCGCTGAAGACTCACCGGACAGTTCGGTGTAGGGGTGGAAACGAGCCGAGCTCGGCTCGGCTCGCCCATCCGGCGAGCTCGATAAAACGGCTCGGCACGGCTCGCTCCTGGCTCGCGAGCCAGCTCATCGAGCCAACGAGCCTAGCCATAAACGTAAATCTGCTCTCTAAATTATAATATAAAATCTTAAAAATATTTTTAATAATATATTTTAAATTAGTAAAATAGATATAAAACTAATATAATATAGAAAATAGATTATTTTTGTATAGTAATCTCAAATAACATAAATTATTGTCTACTCGGTACTAATATTATATGCTAATTAAGATTTTATGTAACAAATTGTTGTTGGTTCGAGCCACGAGCCAGCTCGCGAGCTGCACCGAGCCGAGCTGGCTCGCTCTTTTCACGAGCCACAAAACAGGCTCGGCTCGGGCTTGTTCTGAGCGTCGAGCCGGTCCGAGCCGAGCCGAGCTACTGCGAGCCCGAGCCAGCTCGTCGAGCTCGAGCTTTTTTCCAGCCCTAGTCCGGTGCACCACCGGACAGTCCGGTGATTTTTAGCCACGTCGCCCCGCCGATTCCCGAGAGTAGGGCTGGGCAAAAAACCCGTAACCCAAAACCCGAACCTGGAATACCCGAACCCGAACCCAAAATACCCGAAATCCGAATTTTGTTCGGGAATTTTGGGTAGCAACTTGCAAAACCCGAATTTATTTCGGGTAATTCGGGTATCACAATCGGGTACCCGAAATACCCGAACTACCCGAACTTTCATGTATCATGCACTCATGTCATGCTTAATTATTAATTTGTGCATCTATAATTATGTGTAAGTGTGCATAACTTGTGATTGTAGATTGCTTGTGTTTTATATGTCCATGTATATCATTATTTAAACTATATTTTTATACTAATTTAATAGGGTGTATGTGTTATTATGAAGCCGACACAATAGTTCGGGTAGTTCGGGAATACCCGAACCCGAAATTTCGGGTACCCGAATTTCTGGGTATTGCAAAATCCGTTGTAATTTCGGGTATCGATTCTCAAAAATCAAAAATTTAAAAACCCGAAATACCCGACCCGAAATTTTCGGGTAACCCGAACGCCCACCCCTACCCGAGAGCAGCCAGTTCGCCACCGAGCCAGCCTGGGGCACCACTGGACAGTCCGGTGTGCCAGGCTGGTGCTGGTTTTGGCTGTCCTGAGCCATATCTTCTCTAATTCTTTTCTTCTTTTCTTGGCACTGTTTCTAGCACTTAGATAAACATGTTAGCATTCAAAAACAATTTACTAAGTCTAGACACATACCTTGTTTTTCGATGTGCACTTTTCACCTACTTAGCACATATGAGTTCCAAACAATGTGTTGGACATCTAATCACCAAAACAATAATAGAAATGGCCCAAGGGCACATTTCTCTTTCAAGGTTCATTGTATGAGTAGACCTAGGCGCCATGTTCATCATGTTGTTTCTAATGCGCCTAGAAATGCATCTAATGGCCCAACTATGCTTTATCAGACTTATGATGCTTCATATGTGCTCATTTGTAAAAATGATAAAGTAGTTGCTAGAAATTTGGGTCTAAGTGCAAGAGAGACAAGACCTGCATTTGTGTTCCAAAGTCTTATGTGACTAACCTTGTAGGACCCAACAAGAGTTGGGTACCTAAATCCCAAGGTTGAACTACCTTGCAGGTTTATGCATCCGGGGGCACAAGTTGGATTATTGACAGCGGATGTACAAATCACATGACGAGGGAGAAGAAGATGGTCACCTCCTATGTCAAGAACAAGGATTCCTAAGATACGATTATCTGTGGAGATGGGAATCATGGCAAGGTCAAAGGTTTGGGTAAAATAGCCATCACTACCGAGCATTCAATTTCCAATGTATTCTTAGTAGAATTGCTTGGTTACAATTTGCTTTCTGTAAGTCAATTATATCATATGGGCTATAATTGCTTGTTTACAAATATTGATGTATCTGTCTTTAGAAGAAGTGATGGTTCACTAGCTTTTAAAGGTGTATTAGACAACAAGCTTTGCTTAGTTGATTTCACTAAAGAGAATGCCGATCTAGATGCATGTTTAACTGCTAAGACTAATATGGGCTGGCTATGGCACCACTGTCTAGCACATGTTGGAATGAAGAATCTTCATAAGCTTCTAAAGGGAGAACATGCGTTAGGACTAACCGGTGTCTGTTTTGAGAAAGGCAGACCTTGTGCAGCGTGTTAGGCAGGGAAGCAAGTGGGAACTACTCATCTAAGCAACAATGTGATGACAACCTCAAGACCACTGAAACTTCTCCATATGGATCTCTTCGGGCCCGTTGCTTATCTTAGCATCGGGAGAAGTAAGTATGGTCTTATAATTGTTGATGATTTTTCCCGCTTCACTTGGGTATTGTTTTTGCAGGATAAATCAGAAACCCAAAGTACATTAATGTGCTTCCTAAGGAGAGCCCAAAATGAGTTTGAGCTTAAGGTAAAGAAAATCAGGAGCGATAATGGATCTGAGTTCAAGAATCTCCAAGTAGAAGAATATCTTGAGGAAGGCATCAAGCATGAGTTCTTCGCTCCTACACACCACAACAAAATGGTGTAGTAGAGAGAAAGAACAGGACACTAATTGACATGGCAAGAACGATGTTGGGTGAATACAAGACGCCGGAGCGGTTTTGGTCGGAAGCTGTCAATACGGCTTGCCACACCATAAACCGCCTCTATCTTCATCGCCTCCTCAAGAAGACATCATATGATCTTCTAACCGATAACAAACCCAATGTTTCATATTTTCGTGTATTTAGGAGCAAATGCTACATCTTAGTTAAGAGAGGTAGGCACTCAAAGTTTGCTCCCAAAGTTGTAGAAGGGGTTTTACTAGGTTATGAATCAAATACAAAGGCATATAGGGTCTTCAACAAATCTTCGGGTTTGGTTGAAGTCACTAGTGACGTTGTATTTGATGAGACTAATGGCTCTCCAAGAGAGCAAGTTGATCTTGATGCTATAAATGAAGATGAAGTTCCAACGACCACAGTGAGAACTATGGCAATAGGTGATGTGCGACCACACGAACAACAAGAACATGATCAACCATCTTCCTCAACACTGGTGCAACCCCCAACTCAAGATGAGGAACAAATACCCCCAAGAAGAATACATGAATCAAGGGGGAGCATATGAAGAAAAGGACCAAGAGGAAGAATTGCCACAGACACCTCCAACTCAAGTCTGGACCACCATCCAAAGGAATCATCCAGTGGATCAGATTTTGGTTGACATAAGTAAGGGAGTAACTACTCGCTCACGATTAGCTAATTTCCGTGAGCATTACTCATTTGTTTCTTCTATTGAGACTTTCAGGGTAGAAGAAGCCATGCAGGATCTGTACTAGGTGTTGGCCATGCAAGAAGAACTCAACAACTTCAAGAGAAATGAAGTGTGGAACCTGGTGCCACGTCCAAAGCAAAATGGACAGTCCGGTGCACTCGCGGACAGAAGGCAACCATGGCCTTCCAAATGGACCTCCAACGGCTCCTAGGTCCCTTAGGGCTATAAAAGGGACCATAGGCGCATGTAGCTCCAACCCAAGCATCTATTGAACATTCTACAACGCCGAGAATCCGCAAGCACGCAATTGTTTCATTGTGATAGAGATTTGAGCACTTCTTTAAGCTGTGACTCCGCTGTGTTGTTTCGTGTGCGCATTTATTGACTTGTGTGCATGTTGTTGCCTCAACTATAGTTCTTGTGTGTGTTTCTACTCCCCTTACTCTTGTGTTCATTTGAGATCATTTGTGTAAGGCGTGAGAGACTCCAAATTGTGGAGATTCCCCACAACGGGATATTGTTGAGATAAAGAGAGAACCATGGTATTCAAGTTGATCTTTGGATCACTTAAAAGGGGTTGAGTGCAACCTTCGTCCAATGGAACGCCACAACGTGGAGTAGGCAAGTATATTATACTTGACCGAACCACGGGATAAAAATCGTCGAGTCACTTGTCTCTATTTTATTGCGATCCCTCTCTATCACTTCACTTATATAATTGATATAAGTTCAATACTCACTTTGTGAAAGAAATTAAGTGAAGAAGTCTTCTCCTCGCTCTCCCTTCATCCGGACTTGGCTCTTGTTATATATAATCTAATATTAGACCAAGTTTGTTTTGTTGAGCTATTTTTTACAGGATCACCTATTCACCCCCTCTAGGTGCTCTCACTCTTCCTTGATCGGACCATTGATGAAGACACTATTCACGTCCATTTGAAATAGCTTGAATCCATGGTAAGTAGCATAGGCAAGTAAAATGCGAATTGACTCAATGTCACACCCGGATTTAAGGGCCAAACCCGGGCGCATCTCAAATATGTGCTAGGATCAAATCTCACACATATGATGACTCATGGTACAGAAACAAATGTCACATCTTTAATATATAATGGAGTTATGTACAAAATAGTTAAATAATTACATCATACGAAGACCATGATCCAACAACCATAGTTGACTGGGAGACGACGACCTATACCTCTCACGAACTCATCATGACATCCTTCATGCTCCTCATCCTACGATACATGTTCTTGACTGGGGGATGTGAGTACAACAAGGGTGAGCTCACATACGTTCATCGCTCAACAAGTTGTGGGGAATAACGTGCATGAGCTCACTTACAGTGGGGCTCATGTGAAGTGTAAGATTTACCAAAGGAGATGGTTAAAGCTGAGCATTGCTTTTAAAGTTGGTCAAAGTTTTATTAGCAGTTACTAAGTATAAGTAGATACCAACCCAAATAAATGATAGATCACAATTAACGATAACACCCACAATGCAATGCAAATGACAAATTAAGTTTAATTTCATAAGTTAATCATGTGAGTGTCTGAGCCGCTCATGACCGTGAGCACGGCTGATATACAAGTTTTACACACTGTAGAGGTTGTACATCTTTACCCACAAGTCGTGTTACCCATTTGCCACGAGGTTGTATGGACCCCATACACCTCTACCGAGGAAGTGAGGCAGGGTAGCACTATGAGGCCTTTCCAAAGTTCCACTAGTTCGAGAAAACCCACTACAGTTTTAGGAAGGAAGCATAAAAACCCCTCGTCCAAAAAGCCATTGTAGCAGTTCGACCCGAGGAACTCCCAATACTCTTCAGCGACGCCTCCCCACTTGCCCCTTTCGGGTAAGGTAATCTCTCCCTAGCTTTCCTTATTACTTAGCCAAGGGCGTCCCATTCCACCCTTTTGGTAGCACTGTTTTCTCGGGTGGATCTTATCATGAACAATAATTAAAACAAAAAAAATTGGAACATGATCATTGTTGGTCACTTGTTCTCAAATGCTATATCTCAAGAACAAGGCAACATAATCGTTAGTCATTACAGACCTTCGTCTAACCGAAGCGTTATCTCCTCGTGAGTATAAAGCTTTGCCAGACGAAGGTTAAGAAGGACATACCTTCATCATTTAATACACGAGTAGGAATGTAAATGGATAAATATGATATCTACATCCCATTAATTGATTTATTCTCATATTTCATAAAACAGAAATGAATATAAGCAATGTTAATATTACATTGATACCTTCGGCTTGCTCGAAGGTGTGGATGCGAGAGAGTGAATACAATCTAGCATGAACAGTACGGGGTTACTGTTCATCTATTTATAGGCACAGGACGCAGCTTGGGTAAAATTACATCTGTACCCTTAAACGCTTATTTACATGCAACTAAAGCTAATAAGGTCTATTTAGTCTTTTATTTCTTTGCTTGGTCCAAGCCGAAGCTATTAAGCTTCGGTATTCCGCAATGTTGCTTGCACACAAAGGCTTTATCTTGAGGAGCAAAGCCGAGGTTGATGATAGTTTTGGTTAGTCTTCGTATTATCTTGCCGAAGGTGTTTTTGCTTTGAGGACCTTCGGCAGAGAAGAAGGCCCCCAACAATCATAATATAACATTAATTTCCCGAAAACCAGGTAGATCAACAGCAAATCTACCCAATAGTTCTTTTATTTGCAAGGTGTGGGACAACAATACTAGGGATACCTATTAGTTCCCATCAAATTAACCTGATCATGTCACAATGATTAACAAAAACATTATTAGGTAGAGAAAAGTGATCAAGGGCACAACTTGCCTGTGACTTGAGACCCCAAGTGCTTCACCAAATTGGTCTTCGGGTGACTCGTAACCTCGCTGCTACTCGTAGCAATACATACAAATAAATAAGAAGTACATAAAATAATGGTACACCAAACATGAGACGTAAGAATATTCTACGCGCCGCTACGAGATCGTAGGTTCGAAAACCACTAAATTCGGAGTTATGGTTAAAGAGTTATGATTTTCTGATGATTTAGGTGTTAGACATAAAACAAATTAAGTGCATAATTTTGACTTATGTTTCATTACAAATAAGATTACCAGATGATAAACACTATTAATATGAATTTAATGCAACTAGAATGGATCAAAAAGGAGCTAAAATCATAAAGTTATGAATTTTCTAAGATTGGGACATTATTTTTGCACTAGAAATGATTTCTGCATTTATTTTAATTGATTTCTCGGTTGACTCGGCTGCAGCCATAAATATAAGAAAGTTCAGGGGCTAGATCGCATAAAATAGGACCTAGTTGTAATGTTTCTAATACTCCCCTGGACGGCGGGTTGTTTTTAAACAAAGGTGGGGTCTCTTTTGCAAAGTCTGTCGATCGAAGGGGTGTCGGTCAAATCTGGCCATCGGCTCAGCAACCAAAGCACTTGATTAGTGAAAGGGAAATAGGCTAAAACCTTTTCCTAATTGATTTTGGTGGTTTAATTGCCCAACACAAATTATTGGACTAACTAGTTTGCTCTAGATTATAAGTTCTACAGGTGCCAAAGGTTCAACACAAACCAATAAAAAGTCCAAGAAAGGGTTCAAATGAAAGGAGCAATGAAAACCGAAGGCTTCCCTGGTCTGGCGCACCGGACAGTGTCCGGTGCACCAGGGTGGATCAACTCCAACTTGCTAGCTTCGGGTTTTCGGGGAGCCTCTCCGCTATAATTCACCGGACTGTCCGGTGTAGCACCGGACTGTCCGATGTAGCACCGGACTGTCCGGTATGCCAAGCAGAGTAACAGCTACAGTGCCAACGGTCGTCTGCAAAAGCAACAGTGAACAGTGCGCGATTGCGCGCACAGAGTCAGAGCAGGCGCCAGAAGGCGCACCAGACAGTGAACAAGACCTGTCTGGTGCACCACCGGACTGTTCGGTGGCCCCACTTGTCAGAGCTCCAACGGTCGAACCCCAACGGTTGGGTGACGTGGCTGGCGCACCGGACTATCCGGTGCACCCGTCGACAGAAGCCTTCCCCAACGACCACTTTGGTGGTTCAGTCTATAAATACCCACCAACCACCACACTTCAAGGCATCCAAGTTTTCAGCCAACACATTCAATACAAGAGCTAGTGCATTCAATACAAGACACAAATAGAGTGAATCAAAATCTCTCCAAGTCCCAAATTCCACTCAAAGCAATAGTGACTAGAAGAGAGAGTTTTGTCGTGTTCTTTTGAGCTCTTGCGCTTGGATCGCTTTTCTTCTTCCCCATTTCTTGTTCTCAAATTCTTTGTAATCAAAGCAAGACACACCAATTGTGTGGTGGTCCTTGTGGGGACTTAGTGTCCCGTTTGATTGAGGAGAAAAGCTCACTCGGTCTAGATGACCGTTTGAGAGAGGGAAAGGGTTGAAAGAGACCCGGTCTTTGTGACCACCTCAACGGGGAGTAGGTTTGCAAGAACCGAACCTCGGTAAAACAAATCACCGTGTCACACTCTTCATTTGCTTGTGATTTGTTTTCGCCCTCTCTTTCGGACTCGACCTTATTTCTAACGCTAACCCCGGCTTGTAGTTGTGCTTAAACTTTATAAATTTCAGATTTGCCTATTCACCCCCCCCCCCCCCCCTCTAGGCGATTTTCAATTGGTATCAGAGCCCGATACTTCATTAGAGCCTAACCGCTCAAAGTTATATCGGGAGCTCACGCCAAGAAGGAGATGGTGACCGGCAAGAAGCCCGCCACAAGCCACGGGAAAGCTCCATCGGAGGAGTCCGGCAACAAGAAGAGGGAGGAATCACTTCCCCGCGTCAAGTCGCACCGGAGTGGCAACAAGAAGAAGAAAATGAAGAAAGTGGTCTACTACGAGACCGACTCTTCATCGCCATCCACCTTCGGCTCCGACACGCTGTCCGTCACTTCTAAGCGCCATGAGCGCAAGAAGTTTAGTAAGATCCCCCTACGCTATCCTCGCATTCCTAAACACACTCCTTTACTCTCCGTCCCACTAGGCAAACCACCGGTTTTTTACGGTGAAGATTATTGTATGTGGAGTGATAAAATGAGGCACCATCTAACCTCACTCCACGGTAGCATTTGGGACATTGTTGAGTTTGGTGCGTAGGAACCATCCGTGGGGGATGAAGGCTATGACTCGGACGAGGTAGCCCAAATCCGGCACTTCAACTCCCAAGCCACTACTATACTCCTCGCCTCTCTAAGTCGAGAGGAGTATTGTTGGGGACTTGTTCTCAAATGCTATGAGTTAAGAACAAGGCAACACAAAGAATGTTAAACGTTAAAGTCCTTCATCCTTCGAAGCATTATTTCCCTTGGGATATAATGATCTTCGGACAAAGGTTATGAAGGACATACCTTCATCAACTCAACATATAATAATGAAGAAAGAATCATATACAACATAAAAGATAATATAAGCAGTCATGTATTATTATCAGTTCATTTCTATTTTATTACTATGGAAAAATAGAAATGATATCAAATTACAAATGTACCTTCGACTTGAAAGAAGGTAAAAGTACAAGCGTGACGCAAAAGCAAATGACAAGTCAACGTGAACAGTACGGGAGCATTGTTCATCTATTTATAGGCACGGGACGCAACCCATGTAAAATTACACCCATGCCCTTTACATTTGCTAATAACTCTATAGCAATCCATCGAGGTCTAAATAGCCTTTTCATCTTTAAGTCGGTTTCCTTTTCTGCTATCATGCCGAAGCTCCCCTGCGCATAGGTTCGGCTCTGCGCCATCCTTCGTATTCCTTGTACTTCTTCGCACTGTTGTTTTGATCCAAATCCAAAGGATCCAAGTCCGAAGGTACCTGTTCATGTATTATACTCCAGAAACATTGTTAAATCATGTTTTTGAGGACCTTCGAAAGCCGAAGACCCCTAACAGTAGCCCCTCGCAATATTAATTTGTTAGAATGATAAGTTCAGATTGCGATATGGACGAAGGCCCTAAGCCGAAGGTCCGAAAAAACACCTTCCCTTTGCTAGAATAGCAACAGTCAATGACAAGCGGGGCCCTCCTGTTTTCAACGTACTAGGCGTATAAATAAGAGCACACCGCGAGCTCATTTGGCACGCTTTTTTGCCATCTGCTCTTGCTTGCTCAATTTTTAGCTCTTGCGCACCAACACTTGCTTGGTTTTTTAAATTTTCTAAGCTTCAGCCTTGAGAGCACTTTTTTAGCATTTCCGAAGATGTCTTAAGATAAAAAAGCTGTTGCTGAAACGAAGCTGAGCCTTTCTGAGGAGAAGAATCTTGGCTTTATTGAATCAATAGCAAAGACAAATACAGAGAAGATTACTAGGGAGATTTTAGAAGGTTTATTAGAAGACACCGGTGACAGCGACAGTTATGATGTGGAAAGTGGCGGGGAAGACTCTGAAGATCGACCCTGGCGATCAAGTCATGCAGTTTTCGGAAAATCAACTATTAAATAGAGTCATCTCGACAATATGAGGGGAAGATACTTTCGAGATGTGTCTATTGTGAGGGCTAACAACGGAGACAAAACTTCTACTACTCCTGAAGAAAATGAAGTCGTGATCTTCCGAAGCTTCTTCAAGGCTAGGCTTCGGTTCCCCCTAAGCAGCTTTGTGGTTGAGGTTTTAAAGATATTCCAGATTTTCTTCACCAGATTACTCCCGAAGCCATCATAAGAATGGGAATCTTCGTATGGGCTGTGAGGAGTCAGGGCTTGGAGCCAAGTGCAAAAAGTTTCTACAGTATGCACGAACTTTTATATGAGATGAAGCCCTGGGGTAAGGAGCAGTATCATAACAATTTTGGCTGCTATAGCTTCGTCGCTCGTTCAGGCTCAAGCTGCCTAGTGCCAACCTTTCGGAAGAGGTGGCCTGGAGACTGGATGAAGGAATGGTTCTACGTGAAAAACGATTTAAAGGTACGAGAAGACATTAAAGATATCATCATGCGTCCTATCTGGCAGTGCTTCGGCCTTCGGAAACTGAAGGTAGAGATTGATGATGCAGCCGAAGGATGCCGAAGGGCCTTCGGCACTGTTTGCTCTTTCATCGGGACAAGGGACCTAATCCAGGAGCACATAGCCTTCAGAATATGGCCACTTTTAGAGAAGTGGGAAATACCGAAGGAGACTGTCACTAAAACTGGCGAAGGAGAGCCGGTTCGACTGAAATACAGCTTCAAATATGGAGATAAATTTGATGAGCCAAATGATGACTGGCTAAAATGTATCGAAGCCACAAGTGATGAATTGCTTGGGCCGTACTCCAAGGCAGAGGATAATGTGTTATCTGCGGCCTTCGGAAGCCGAAAGAAGAAAAGGCTAAATAGAATTTTTGATGCTATTGGGTTCATGTACCCTGACTACCGCTACCCGTCACGGGGGCAAAAAAGAAAAAGTGCAACTTCCGAGAAAGATGATGCTTCAGCTGCTCCAAGCGAGCCCGCGCCGAAGAGGAAAAAGGTGAAAGTCCTTACTCACCGACCGCGCTTCATTGAACCGGCCATAGTGCCCGAATTTGGCGGTGAAACCTCTTCGGCTACTGAAGCCAAAGAACCTACAGTTACGCAGAAGACTGAAGAGCCGGCTGCAGTGCCGAAGGCATCATCAGCCAAATCAGGTGAGCCAAAGGCCATTAATATTGAAGAAGCAGAGGTCGAAAGAACAAAAATATTAGAAGTTATAAGCCCTTCGGCAAAGGTGACAGTCCCAAAGGCACAAAAGGATCTTACAACGACCCCCAAGAGGAAAAGGATGGTCAACGTACTATGTTGGGGACTTGTTCTCAAATGCTAAGAGCTAAGAACAAGGCAACATAAAAAGTGTTTAAATGTTAAATTCCTTCGTCCTTATAAACATTATCCCCCTTCGGATATAATGAATTTTGGACGAAGGTTACGAAGGAAAAGACCTTCGTAAGATTGATAAATGGTAAAAAAGAGCACATATATGAAGCACGAGTAATGATATGAATATTATCATCAACTTATTTTTATTACCAGATTCATAAAAACAAATTACAAATGTACCTTTAGATTGATGAAAAGTAAAGGTACAGACGTGATGCGAAAAAGCGTATGCCAAGTCAGCGTGAACAGTACGGGAGTATTGTTCATCTATTTATAGGCACGGGACGTAGCCCGTGTAAAATTACATTGATGCCCTTTACATTTATCAATAACTTTATAGCAATTCTTCGAGGTTTAATTTGACTTTTCATCTTTAAGTCGGTTCCTCTTTTCTGCCGTCATGCCGAAGCTTTTCTGCACATAGCTTCGTGATCGTCTTATCCTTTGTCGTGGTCGCTTTCCATCCCAGTCAAGCTTCGTCTTAACCATGCTCTTGTACACCCGCAACCTGACTCCGAAGATACCTGTTCACATGTTTCACTCAGAAAATATTGTCAAATCATGTTTTTGAGGACCTTCGGAAGCCAAAGGCCCCCAACATACTAGATGTACTGGAGACAATAAAGACTTCAAGCTCTACTCCAGGGAAAACAGCCGAAGTTTCAAAAACGCGAATTGAAACAAAACAAACTGAAGCCGAAGCTGCAAAGAGTCATGCTGAGACCGAAGCTGGGCCGTCAGAGCCCGCTAAGCAGAAATCCTTGGAAACTGGAGAAGAAGAAACGGAAAGAGAAGCTACAGAACAGATTCTGTCTGAACAAACTGTCACTCCTACTCCCGAAGCATCTTACGAAATTCTCGATTATATTGTACGACATGCTTCGGGAAAAAGGTTGTCTGAAAAAGAAAAGCGAGAAGCTCAATTCTATGCCCAAAAATTGAAATATCCAAAGCGGGCATTGATATTCAACGGCAGCGGAGAAGAAGATTTCTTGTATTGTCTCCCAGACAGCAAGGAGATTTCTATCTACCGGGAGATGAGCAGGAGCTTCAGATTCCCGACACTAGAAGACGGGCTCTCGGTGCTATCAAAAGATGAATTGGCCGACAGCTTAGCATACAATAGTTTAAAGGTGAGAGAATGAGATTTTTGTACTTAAAATAAAATTTTTCCATTTGCTTATACTTAATACCGCACTTCTTTTGCAGGGCCTTATTCTTAGCAATGCCCTCAGGGCGCAAAAAAGTGCTGAAGACGAAGGATGCACTATAGCTTTGAACAACCTTCGTTCTGAAGTAATTGAACTAAGGAACGAAGGTCTTGGAAAAGATAAAATATTAAACTCATTGGTGAATAAAATAAAAGAAGACGAAGCTACTTCCAAAGCCCAAGCTGAAGCCCAGAAGTGCGAAATTGAGGATCTTCGGAAACAGCTGGCTGAAGCAAAATTAAAATGTGCTATCGCCGAAGCTGATCGAGATGCCAGTGATTACTGGAAAAATTATTGGGAAAAAACGGTTGTAGAACTTTGCTCTTCGAAAGAGAAATGTTATGAAAAATCCATAGAATGCGTGGGAAAAATAAAAACTAGCTTCGTCAATGTTGGCGCATACTCCAGCGAAGACAACTTCGTAAGAGGCGATCCTGAGGGCCCAATTGACTGGATCAACAACGAAGCCGAAGCTTTTGAGGAAATTTTGAGTGGTCGTGGAGATGTCTGTGCCTTCTCAGGTGCCAGAGGAATAGCGGCTATTTTGGAGAAGTCAGGTTGTGATCATGTGAAAGCTTTGGCCCAAACCGAAGCTACTTTATCTATTGATGACACGAAGGACCCCTCGGCTGAAGCGAGCCTAGTTGGCGGAAAATTCTTTACTGACATTTGGGAGAATGGCGGCCGAGGGATGGCCCACGAGATAATAAAAAAGAGCGAAAAAGATTCTCACGATGCAAAAGAAGTAGCGGAGGCAGCTGAAAAGACTGCAGAACTCGAAAGGCGGATAGGTATTGCCTAATTGTTTTTAACTTTATGTTTTATTTTTGTAACTTCGAACTTATTTACGTTTTGTATCGCAGCTGAACTATCTCCTCCTCCAGAGCCCTTCGAGTCAATGGCCGACCCAGAAGCAGAGAAAAAAGATGAAATTACTAAAGTGGCCGAAGCTATTATGGACGAAGCTGTTACTCGACTGCTAAACGAAGCTGCGGAAACAGTTTTAAAAGAAGAATAGCTGTTATTGTGAAAACATTTGGAATGTAATATTTGCTGAACAAAGTGTGTAACATTTTATAATTTTGAATGTAATATATTAGCTGTTTGTAATTCAATTTTTTACGATGCATGAAACTTTACGTACATACTGTTTTTGAGCCTTCGGCGAAAAAACACCTTCCCTTCTTTTCATGCTTCGTGAAGAATATCCATATTCCGTAAAAACATCCAATCTCCGTAAAAACATTATACTTTGTAAGCAATAGATCTCCTTTCATATTAGAGTTGATGAAGTTGTACTTCTTCAAAATTTATTTTGTGCCTTGGCACAACTTCTTCGAAGCAATTTCCGAAGATCAGCATTGTATCCCCTTCTTATGCCATTAATGCAATATGATGTATGATGTTATGTTATACGAATGATGTGATGATGTTATGCTATGCAAAATAATATTTGTGCCGAAGATACACACACATTCCCACAATAGAATACACAATCTCTTTGTCGTTTATTTTTCGGCTTCACCGCTTATTTTTTGGTGTATCAGCGTTGACTTTTCGCTGTAAGTTCTGCATTTCCTTAGGAACGCCTTTTGAACTTCTTCGCCTTCTATTTCGGCGGTATTCGCGTTGACTTTTAGCGCTTCGCCTTATATTTCGGCGGAATCAGCGTTTATTTTTCGCTGTAAGCTCTGCATTCCCTTTGGAACGACTTTTGAGCAGAAAACTTACGCTGCGCTCCCTTAGGAACGAATTTTTGTTGCTTCGGCAAACTTACGCTGCGTTCCTTAGAACGTCTTTTTGTTGCTTCGGCAAAACTTGTAATATGATTGTGAACCCCACATTCTCTTGAGAACAACTTTCGTGCTTCACCGACTTTTGGAACTTCATGAGTCTGTGATGAAGGTATATTATATCATGACAATAACGAAGCTATTACAAGAAATTGAAAACAACAAAAGAACTAGGCTTTCAATGATTGCTCCTTATTAAAAAAAGAGAATGATGACGAATGCAAAAACTGTTTCAGAGGTAGGATATCTCTTAGTAGATATGCTTCAATTCTGGCACAGTACTGTTGACTGTGCGAGCTTCGGACTCCTCCCTGAAGTCTCGCTGCTGGTGAGTATGCTGACTCCCTTCTGGCTGCTGGCCTCGGGAGTATGCGGGTTGTATTGGTGGTGGAGGTGGTGGCTGTTGCCAAGATGCCTGTGGTTGGCTTGCCGAAGCAACAGAAGCTGCAGGATGGTTACCCACATACTCTGGTATGTAGGGCGAGTGATATGAAGCGGTATGCATGACCTGCTTCGTCTGGTTCTGCTGAGCTGCAGCTTCTGCTATTTCCTTCTGTTTCTGAATGGTGACATGGCACATCCTTGTAGTATGGCCCTTGTCCTCACCACAGAATAAGCAATAAATTTTCCTAGGCTGATCCCCAAACCTTCCTCCGAAGCCCCTGGCGCCTCTGCCCCTTGGAGCTGGCGGCCGAAGATAGCTTTGCTGCTGCCCCAAAGCTTGCGAGGAATACTGTGGCCTCTGTTGCTGACTTCCTCTGTCGTCATTCTGGGAGGAGTGGATTGATCTGACGTGCCTTGGGTGGACTCTCCCTCCGAAGCCCCTGGTCATCTCAGAGAACCTGTAGGCTTCCTCCCTTCTTTGACGAAAGTTGTTATCAGCGCGGATGTATTCATCCATCTTTTGAAGCAATTTCTCCAGGGTCTGAGGGAGTTTCCTGGCGAAGTATTGGGCCGTAGGTCCTAGCCAAAGCCCCTTGATCATGGCCTCAATGACAATTTCATTGGGCACCGTTGGCGCTTGTGCCCTCAGACGCAAGAATCTTTGGACATACGCTTGGAGGTATTCTTCGTGATCTTGAGTGCACTGGAACAAAGCTTGAGCAGTAACCGGCTTCGTCTGAAACCCTTGGAAACTGGTGATCAACATGTCCTTCAGCTTCTGCCATGATGTAATTGTTCCTGGCCGAAGAGAGGAGTACCAGGTTTGCGCAACATTCTTCACTGTCATGACGAAAGATTTCGCCATGACTGCGGTATTGCCTCCATATGAAGATATGGTTGCTTCGTAGCTCATCAGAAACTGCTTCGGGTCTGAGTGCCCGTCATACATGGGGAGCTGGGGTGGCTTGTAAGACGGGGGCCAAGGTGTAGCCTACAGTTCTGCTGACAGAGGAGAAGCATCATCAAAAGCAAAGTTTCCATGATGGAAATCCTCATACCATTCATTCTCATTGAAGAAGCCTTCTTGGTGAAGCTCCCTATGTTGGGGCCTTCGCTCTTGGTCATCCTGGGCGAGATGGTGTACTTCTTCAGTAGCTTTGTCAATCTGCCTCTGAAGATCAGCTAGTCAAGCCATCTTCTCCTTCTTCCTTTGTACTTGTTGATGAAGCATCTCTATGTTCCTGATTTCCTGGTCCAACTCGTCCTCCTGGGGTGTTGGACTAGTGGCCTTCCTCTTCTAGCTTCGGGCCTCTCGAAGAGAAAGGGTCTCCTGGTTCGGGTCCAGCGGCTGCAGAGCGGCAGCCCCTGTCGCTGAAGCTTTCTTCAGTGGCATGACGAATGTCAAATGCTTGCCGAAGGTGGTCGAAAAGGATTCACCGGAGGTGGGCGCCAATGTTGGGGACTTGTTCTGAAATGCTATGAGTTAAGAACAAGGCAGCACAAAGAATGTTAAACGTTAAAGTCCTTCGTCCTTCGAAGCATTATTTCCCTTGGGATATAATGATCTTCGGACGAAGGTTATGAAGGACATACCTTCATCAACTCAACATATAATAATGAAGAAAGAATCATATACAACATAAAAGATAATATAAGCAGTCATGTATTATTATCAGTTCATTTCTATTTTATTACTATGGAAAAATAGAAATGATATCAAATTACAAATGTACCTTCGACTTGAAAGAAGGTAAAAGTACAAGCGTGACGCAAAAGCAAATGCCAAGTCAACGTGAACAATACGGGAGCACTGTTCATCTATTTATAGGCACAGGACGCAGCCCATGTAAAATTACACCCATGCCCTTTACATTTGCTAATAACTCTATAGCAATCCATCGAGGTCTAAATAGCCTTTTCATCTTTAAGTCGGTTTCCTTTTCTGCTATCATGCCGAAGCTCCCCTGCGCATAGCTTCGGCTCTGCGCCATCCTTTGTATTCCTTGTACTTCTTCACACTGTGGTTTTGATCCAAGTCCAAAGGATCCAAGTCCGAAGGTACCTGTTCATGTATTATACTCCAGAAACATTGTTAAATCATGTTTTTGAGGACCTTCGGAAGCCGAAGGCCCCCAACAAGTATAATAAGGTGCAAGGGTTGAAGAGTGCCAAAGAGATTTGGGACGTGCTCAAGACCGTGCACGAAGGAGATGAGGTGACCAGATCACCAAGCGGGAAACGATCGAGGGGGACCTCGGTCGATTTATGCTCAACCAAGGAGAGGAGCCACAAGCCATGTACAACCAGCTCAAAACCTTGGTGAACCAAGTGCACAACTTCGGGAGCACCAAATGGGATGACCATGAAATGGTCAAGGTTATTCTTAGATCACTCGTTTTTCTTAACCCTACTCAAGTTCAATTAATTTGTGGTGATCCTAGATATAAACTAATGTCTACCGAGAAAGTGATAGGAAAGTTTGTGAGCTTTGAGCTAATGATCAAAGGCTCCAAACAAATCATTGAGCGAGGCACCACCTCCACACCCGAGGTGCAACCCGTCGCATTCAAAGCGACAGAAGAGAAGAAAGAAGAGTCTACACCAAGTAGGGTCCCCATCGATGCCTCCAAGCTCGACAATGAGGAGATGACTTTAATCATCTAAAGCTTTCGCCAAATCCTCAAGCAAAGGAAGGGGAGAGACTACAAGCCCCGTTCCAAGAAGGTTTGCTACAAGTGTGGTAAGCCCAGTCACTTTATAGCAAAATGTCCTATTTCTAGTGACAGTGACAGGGGCGACGACAAGAGGGGAAAGAAGGAGAAGAAGAGGTACTACAAGAAGAAGGGCGGCGATGTCCATGTTTGTCGGGAGTGGGACTCCGATAAGAGCTCCACCGACTCCTCTTCCAACGAGGACGCCGCCAACATCGCCGTCAACAAGGGACTCGTCTTCCCCAACGTCGGCCACAAATGCCTCATGGCAAAGGACGGCAAAAAGAAGGTAAAATCTAGAGCCTCCACTAAATATGCAACATCTAGTGATGAGGCTAGCTCTAGTGATGATGAGGATTATTTGCTCACCCTTTTGCCAACTTAAACATGCAACAAAAAGAAAAATTAAATGAATTGATTAGTGCTATTCAAGAGAAGGATGAACTCTTCGATAGCCAAGAGGACTTCCTTATTAAAGAAAATAAGAAGCATGTTAAGGTTAAAAATGCTTATGCTCAGGAGATAGAAAAATTGGAAAAATTAACTAGTGAGCTAAGCACTTGCCATGACACTATTTCCAACCTTAGATTTGAGAATGATAAATTAATTGCTAAGATTGAGAAATTAAATGTTAGTGATGATTCTCTTGTCAACCTTAAAAATGATAATGCTAGTTTAATTACTAAGATTGACAAGTTGAATGAATCACTTTCTAGCCTTAAAAATTGAGAATAATGAATTAATTACTAAGGCTAAGAATTTAAATGTTTGCAATGATATTGTTTCCAATCTTAGAAACGAAAATGAAATATTGCATGCTAAGATTGTTGAATTAAATGCTTGCAAACCCTCTACATCTACCGTTGAGCATGTTACTATTTGTACTAGATGTAGAGATATTAATGTTGATGCTATCCATGATCACCTAGCTTTAATTAAACAACAAAATGATCACATAGCTCAACTTAGTGCTAAGATTAATGAGCATGACTTAGAAAATGAAAAATTTAAATTTGCTAGAAGCATGCTCTATAATGGGAGACATCCTGGGATTAAGGATGGCATTGGCTTCCAACAGGGAGACAATGTCAAGCTTAATGCCCCTAAAAGATTGTCTAACTTTGTTAAGGGCAAAGCTCCCATGGTTCAGGATAACCAGGGTTACATATTATACCCTGCCGGTTATCCCGAACACAAATTAGGAGAATTCATTCTAGGAAGTCTCACTCTGGCTCTCATCATGCTTTCATGTATAAGAGTGAGGCATCTAGTTCTAGGCAATCCACACATGTTAAATTGCCTAAAAGGAAATCTCTTGTTGCATCAAATGAGCCTAACATTTCATTTAAGACTTTTGATGCTTCATATGTTTTAACTAACAAATCAGGCAAAGTAGTTGCCAAATATGTTGGGGCCAAACACAAGGGCTCAAAGACTTGTGTTTGGGTACCCAAGGTGCTTGTTTCTAATGTGAAAGGACCCAAGACCGTTTGGGTACCTAAGAACAAGGCCTAAATTTGTTTTGTAGGTTTATGCATCCAGTGGCTCAAGTTAGATAATTGATAGTGGGTGCACAAACCACATGACTGGGGAGAAAATGATGTTCTCCTCCTATGAGAAAAACCATGATCCCCAAAGAGCTATCACATTCGGGGATGGAAATCAAGGTTTGGTCAAAGGACTTGGTAAAATTGCTATATCACCTGACCATTCTATTTCCAATGTTTTTCTTGTAGATTCTTTAGACTATAACTTGTTTTCAGTTTCTCAATTATGTAAAATGGGCTACAATTGTCTTTTTACGGATATAGGTGCTACTGTCTTTAGAAGGAGTGATGATTCAGTAGCATTTAAGGGAGTGTTAGAGGGTCAGTTATACCTAGTTGATTTTAATAGAGCTGAACTCGACACTTGCTTAATTGCTAAGACTAACATGAGTTGGCTCTGGCATCGTCGACTAGCCCACGTTGGGATGAAGAATCTTCATAAGCTTCTAAAGGGAGAGCACATTTTGGGACTAACAAATGTTCATTTTGAGAAATACAGGGTGTGTAGCGCATGTCAAGCAGGGAAGCAAGTTGGTGTTCATCATCCACACAAGAACATCATGACGACTGACAGGCTGCTTGAGCTACTCCACATGGACCTATTCGGCCTGATAGCTTACATAAACATCGGCGGGAGTAAGTACTGTCTAGTTATTGTGGATGATTATTCTTGCTTCACTTGGGTGTTCTTTTTGCAGGAAAAATCTCAAACCCAAGAGACCCTAAAGGGATTCTTGAGACGGGCTCAAAATGAGTTTGGCTTAAGGATCAAAAAGATTAGAAGCGATAATGGGACGAAGTTCAAGAACTCACAAATAGAAGGCTTTCTTGAGGAGGAGGGCATCAAGCATGAGTTCTCTTCTCCCTACACGCCTCAACAAAATAATGTAGGGAGAGGAAGAATAGAACTCTACTTGACATGGCGAGGACCATGCTTGATGAGTACAAGACTTCGGACCAGTTTTGGGCAGAAGCAATCAACATCGCTTGCTACGCTATCAACCGTCTCTACCTTCACTGAATCCTCAAGAAGACATACTATGAACTCCTCACCGGTAAAAATCCCAATGTTTCATATTTTAGAGTCTTTGGTAGCAAATGTTTTATTCTTGTTAAAAGAGGTAGAAAATCTAAATTTGCTTCTAAGGTTGTAGAAGGCTTTTTACTTGGTTATGATTCAAACACAAAGGCATATAGAGTCTTTAACAAGTCCACTGGACTAGTTGAAGTTTCTTGTGACATTGTGTTTGATGAAACTAACGGCTCTCAAGTATAGCAAGTTGATCTTGATGAGCTAGATGATGAAGAGGCTCCATGCGTCGCATTAAGGAACATGTCCATTGGGGATGTGTGTCCTAAGGAATCCAAAGAGCCTCCACATGCACAAGATCAACCTTCATCTTTCACACAAGTATCTCCACCAACTCAAGATGAGGATCAAGCTCAAGATGATAAAAATGAAGATCAAGAAGAGCCACCTCAAGAGGAGGACAATGATCAAGGGGGAGATGCCGATGATCAAGACAAGGAAGATGATGAAGGTCCACAACCGCCACACCCAAGAGTCCACCAAGCAATACAAAGAGATCACCCCGTGAACTCCATCCTCGGCGATATTCATAAGGGGGTAACCACTCGATCTCGTGTTGCTCATTTTTGTGAACATTACTCTTTTGTGTCTTCTATTGAGCCATACAAGGTAGAAGATGCATTAAAAGATTCGGATTGGGTGTTGACGATGCAAGAGGAACTCAACAACTTCACGAGGAATGAGGTATGGCATTTAGTTCCATGTCCTAATCAAAATGTTGTAGGAACCAAGTGGGTCTTCCGCAACAAGCAAGATGAGCATGATGTGGTGACAAGGAACAAAGCCCGACTTGTGGCCAAGGGATATTCACAAGTCGAAGGTTTGGATTTCGGTGAAACCTATGCACCCGTAGCTAGGCTTGAGTCAATTCGTATATTACTTGCCTATGCTACTTACCATGGCTTTAAGCTCTATCAAATGGACGTGAAAAGTGTCTTCCTCAATGGACCAATCAAGGAGGAGGTCTATGTTGAGAAACCTCTCGGCTTTGAAGATAGTGAGTACCCTAATCATGTTTATAAACTCTTTAAGGCGCTTTATGGGCTCAAGGAAGCCCCAAGAGCATGGTATGAATGCCTAAGAGATTTTCTTATCTCTAATGGCTTCAAAGTCGAAAAAGCCGATCCTACTCTCTTTACTAAAACAATTGCAAATGATTTGTTTGTATGCCAAATTTATGTTGATGATATTATATTTGGGTCTACTAACAAATCTACTTGTGAAGAGTTTAGTAGGATCATGGTTCAAAAATTCGAGATGTCTATGATGGGGGAGTTGAAGTATTTCTTAGGATTTCAAGTCAAGCAACTCCAAGAGGGCACCTTCATCAGCCAAACGAAGTACATTCAAGACATACTCACTAAGTTTGGAATGAAGGATGCCAAGCCCATCAAGACACCCATGGGAACTAATGGGCATCTCGACCTCGACACGAGAGGTAAGTCCGTAGATCAAAAGGTATACCGGTCGATGATAGGATCTCTACTCTATTTATCTGCATCTCGACCGGACATTATGCTTTCCATATGCATGTGTGCAAGATTCCAAGCCGATCCTAAGGAAGTTCACCTTAGGGCCATAAAACGAATCTTGAGATATTTAGTTCATACACCTAAGTTTGGTCTTTGGTACCCCAAGGGATCCACTTTGGATTTAATAGGTTATTCAGATGCTGATTGGGCAGGGTGTAAAATTGATAGAAAGAGCACATCAGGGACTTGTCAGTTCTTGGGAAGATCCCTGGTGTCTTGGGCTTCAAAGAAACAAAACTCAGTAGCTCTTTCAACCGCCGAAGCCGAGTACATTGACGCAGGTCATTGTTGCGCGCAATTGTTTTGGATGAGGCAAACCCTTAGGGACTATGGTTACAAATTAACCAAAGTTCCTCTCCTATGTGATAATGAGAGTGCAATCCGCATGGCGGATAATCCCGTTGAGCACAGCCACACTAAGCACATAGCCATTCGGTATCACTTTTTGAGGGATCACCAACAAAGGGGGGATATCGAGATAGCCTATGTGAGCACCAAAGAACGATTAGCCGATATCTTTACCAAGCCATTAGATGAGAAAACTTTTACCAAACTTAGGCATGAGCTAAACATTCTTGATTCTAGGAATTTTGATTGATAGCTTACGCACATAACACATTTATGTACATTTGATCATCTCTCTTTCATTTGCTATGACTAATGTGGTTTTCAAGTGTATTTCATGCTAAGTCATAGATTGAAAGGGAAATTGGGTCTTCGGCGAAGACAAGGCTTCCACTCCACTCCATCGAATTATTCATCCTTCGCCGTCACTCCGCACCACTCTCTAAATTTGGTATAATCTTCAGTCATATATTGTTTGCCAAAGGGGAGAGAAAGTAAAAGGGCTTATATTTTTCAAAGGGGGAGAAAGTATTAGCCCAAAGCAAAAGGACCACACCACCACCAATTTCAAAAAAATGTAGTCTTTTCAATTTGTATTAAAGAAGTTTTTTCAATTGGTATCTTAATTTTGATATAATTTCAAATTGGTATGACCTTTTTCAAAATTAATATCTGAAACCCTCTTGAACACTAAGAGGAGAATTTCATTGAGGGGGAGTTTTGTTTAGTCAAAGGAAAAGCATTTGAAACAGGGGGAGAAAATTTCAAATCTTGAAAATGCTTCTCAAAATCTTATTCATATACCTTTGACTATTTGCAAAAGTCTTTAAAAAATTTTTTCCAAAACATTTGCAAAAACAAAACAAGTGGTGCAAGCGTGGTCCAAAATGTTAAAATAAATAAAGCAATCCATACATATCCTATGAATGTATAAATTGGTTTAATTCCAAGTAACCTTTGCACTTACCTTATGCAAACTAGTTCAATTCTGCACTTATATATTTGCTTTGATTTGTGTTGGCATCAATCACCAAAAAGGGGGAGATTGAAAGGGAAATATGCTAAAACCTTTTCCTAATTGATTTTGGTGGTTGAATTGCCCAACACAAATTATTGGACTAACTAGTTTGCTCTAGATTATAAGTTCTACAGGTGCCAAAGATTCAACACAAACCAATAAAAAGTCCAATAAAGGGTTCAAATGAAAGGAGCAATGAAAACCGAAGGCTGCCCTGGTCTGGCGCACCGGACAGTGTCCGGTGCACCAGGGTGGATCAACTTCAACTTGCTAGCTTCGGGTTTTCGGGGAGCCTCTCCGCTATAATTCACCGAACTGTCCGGTGTGCCAAGCGGAGTAACGGCTATAACACCAACGGTCGTCTGCAAAAGCAACAGTGAACAGTGAATAGTGCGCGACTGCGCGCGCAGAGTCAGAGCAGGCGCCAGAAGGCGCACTAGACAGTGAACAGGACCTGTCCGGTGCACCACCGGACTGTCCGGTGGCCCCACTTATCAGAGCTCCAACGGTCAAACCCCAATGGTTGGGTGACGTGGCTGGTGCACCGGACAGTGTCCGGTGGCGCAGCAGACTGTCCGGTGCGCCCGTCGACAGAAGCCTTCCCCAACGACCACTTTGGTGGTTGGGACTATAAATACCCCCCAACCACCACACTTCAAGGCATCCAAGTTTTCAGCCAACACATTCAATACAAGAGCTAGTGCATTCAATACAAGACACAAATAGAGTGAATCAAAATCTCTCCAAGTCCCAAATTCCACTCAAAGCAATAGTGACTAGAAGAGAGAGTTTTGCCGTGTTCTTTTGAGCTCTTGCGCTTGGATCACTTTTCTTCTTCCCCATTTCTTGTTCTCAAGTTCTTTGTAATTAAAGCAAGAGACACCAATTGTGTGGTGGTCCTTGTGGGGACTGAGTGTCCCGTTTGATTGAGGAGAAAAGCTCACTCGGTCTAGGTGACCGTTTGAGAGAGGGAAAGGGTTGAAAGAGACCCGGTCTTTGTGACCACCTCAACGGGGAGTAGGTTTGCAAGAACCGAACCTCGGTAAAACAAATCACCGTGTCACACTCTTCATTTGCTTGTGATTTGTTTTCGCCCTCTCTTTCGGACTCGACCTTATTTCTAACGCTAACCCCGGCTTGTAGTTGTGCTTAAACTTCATAAATTTCAGATTTTCCTATTCACCCCCCTCTAGGCGACTTTCAATTAGATCCCCAGGCTACCGAACGGGTAACCCATAACAACCATCGGATCAATAATCGCCATCCAGGATTCTATGAAGAGATATTTGATCTGTGCCGACCATTTCACAACCGACGGCACATATACCTACCCAAACCGACAACCCTACGATCTAATCACGGCCGCACATGCACGGATCAATGGCCACATGCGTTCTCTCCCACCAGGAGCCGAGCAGAGGCACCGCCACCCCTAGAGCCACGACGGAGGTCCGCCGGAGCAATACCATCTCGCGCCCCAGAGTACCAAGGTACACACGACTACTCGAGGAAGAGAGAGGAGGACATGGCAAACAAGATGAACAACGACATACCTACAAACGATGCTCAGATTACGCTTGTCGCGCCGCCCGCTGGCTCCACGGCGATGACGGCTTTCGGCGAGCAATTCCCCGTCCCAACCTCCTCCTATGCCAGGAACTGCCACCACTATGCACGATACACTCCGGCGATGATCTCTGACCACCACACGCGGACCAAATTACCACGCAGGCTAGACCGATCTCAGCCTCCGATCTCTCTCTATTTCCACATGGCTTGGCAACCCATAGCTTACGACTTGGAGGAGTGGAGAGTTGAACGCGGCCCCGATTTATACTGACGGGCTAGACAAGAAAGGTAGGGATGCGACCGGGGTGATCTCCGCCTCTCCGGTGATCACGATTGGGTTCATTGCAACAGACGCGCACGGGGTGGAGGGGAAGACAGCTGACAAGCGGGTCCCGCGTGGAAGGGCCAGACCGTAGGTGCTTCAGCTCAGAGATAGCTCTGGAGATTGGGGCCCGTCCGCAAATGGTTGAGGTGCGTGCGTTGTTGGGAAAAGAAGCAGTGGGCAGCGCAGTGGAAGAAGGGCGGCGTTGGTTGGGCCGCAGGCTAGGGTTTGGGCCCAAACTGAGGTTTGTTTTTTATCTTTTCTTTTTCTGTTTTATACTTTCTTTTCTATTTTGTGTTCCCAATTTCAAATTTTAAATCAAACTTAAGTTTGGATTTCAACCTTTAATTTTAGATGCACAAATAGAACTCCAGCATGATGTGCAATAATTATATTAATTTATTTATTTAGTTACTTTCTTATTCTTTATTATTATTATTATTTCATTTAGGTAGTGTTTTCAAGATGAAATACACACACCACATTTATTTCAATAGAATATTAATTTGAGTGTGTAGTCAAATTAAAGGTATATTCCGAAGTTCATATTCCTTTGTTTTGATATAAAACATTTTCCAATTGCATAATCTTTATTAAGATATGTTTTAACTAATATTATTTTATTATGACATTTACTTTAGAAAGGGGTGAATTCTAAAGTTTAATTATTTATCAATGGCAATTTAGTTTGATTATTTTTTTCTAAAGGATTTCCTTAAATCACAAGTTTAGGATTTTGGGTGTTACACTCAAACCTAGCTATGGGTACATAGGTTTCATCAAATTCTAAACCTTCGACTTGTGAATACCCCTTGGCCACAAGTTGGGCTTTGTTCCTGGTCACCACACCATACTCATCTTGTTTCTTGCGGAATACTAGGGATGTAATCGGATCGAATACAGATGGATATCACTGGAACCATATTTGTTTTTATATTTTTATTCGAATTCGAATTCAAATACGAATAGATTCAGATATGAATATGAATGTTCTCGGATACAAATACTGATAGCTATGTGTCGAATACGGAATTAGTCGGACACGGATTGTCGGCGTTTCGAGACAGGGGGGTCCCTAAGCCGACGAGTGAGTGTGCTGCGTGCCCCAGCCCAGATGGGTCGAGCGCGTGGGCGAGCGCGAAGGGGGGAGAGGCGAGGTGGCCGGAGTCGAGCGTGAGAGAGGTGGAAGTCCCGCGGCCTTCGTGTTCGTCCCGCGCCCAGGTCGGGTGCGCTTGCAGTAGGGGGGTTACAAGCGTCCACGCGGGTGAGGGAAGCGAGCGGCCCCAAGAGAGCGCCTGTCCCGTCCTCGGTCCCGCGCGGCCAACCTTCTCTGAGAAGGCCCTGGTCCTTCCTTTTATAGTCGTAAGGAGAGGATCCAGGTGTACAATGGGGGTGTAGCAGAGCGCTACGTGTCTAGCGGAGGGAGAGCTAGCGCCCTAGGTACATGCCAATGTGGTAGCCGGAGAGATCTGGGCACCCTGCTGGTGTGATGTCGTGGCTATCGGAGGTGCGGCGGAGCCTGGCGGAGGGACAGCTGTTGGAGCGGTCGAGTCCCTGCTGACGTTGTTCTGCTTCCGTAAGAGAGCTGGGGGCCGCCGTCGTCATAGAGCTTGTGGAGCGCCATCATTGCCCCTCTGGCGGAGCTGGCCGGATGGGACGCCGGTCTTGTTCTCCGTGACCCGAGTCGATTCGGGGTAGGATGATGATGGCGCTTCCTGTTGACGTGGCGGTCTGTGCCCTAGGCAGGGCGACGTGGGGGTTCCTCCGAAGCCGAGGTCGAGTCCGTCTTCTGTTGCCGTGGCCGAGCCCGAGCCATGGGGTCGGGCGAGGCGGAAGTCGTTCGGCCGAGGCGAAGCCCGAGCCCTGGGGTCGGGCGAGGCGGAGTTTCGTCGTCTTCCAGGTCTTAGCCCGAGTCCGAGCCCTGGGGTCGGGCGGAGCGGAGTTCGCCGTCTTCCGGGTCTTAGCCCGAGTCCGAGCCCTGGGGTCGGGCGGAGCGGAGTTCGTCGTCTTCCGGGTCTTAGCCCGAGTCCGAGCCCTGGGGTCGGGCGGAGCGGAGTTCGCCGTCTTCCGGGTCTTAGCCCGAGTCCGAGCCCTGGGGTCGGGCGGAGCGGAGTTCGTCGTCTTCCGGGTCTCAGCCCGAGTCCGAGCCCTGGGGTCGGGCGGAGCGGAGTTCGCCGTCTTCCGGGTCTTAGCCCGAGTCCGAGCCCTGGGGTCGGGCGGAGCGGAGTTCGCCGTCTTCCGGGTCTTAGCCCGAGTCCGAGCCCTGGGGTCGGGCGGAGCGGAGTTCGCCGTCTTCCGGGTCTTAGCCCGAGTCCGAGCCCTGGGGTCGGGCGGAGCGGAGTTCGCCGTCTTCCGGGTCTTAGCCCGAGTCCGAGCCCTGGGGTCGGGCGGAGCGGAGTTCGCCGTCTTCCGGGTCTTAGCCCGAGTCCGAGCCCTGGGGTTGGGCGGAGCGGAGTTCGCCGTCTTCCGGGTCTTAGCCCGAGTCCGAGCCCTGGGGTCGGGCGGAGCGGAGTTCGCCGTGGCGCCTTTGTCAAGACCTGACTGCCGGTCAGACTCACTCTGTCGAGTGGTGCTGCAGTCGGAGTGGCGCAGGCGGCGCTGTCCCTCTGCCAGACTGGTTAGTGGAGCGGTGGAGTGACGGCGGTCACTTCGGCTCTGCCGGGGGCGCGTGTCAGGATAAAGGTGTCAGGCCACCTTTGCGTTAAATGCCCCTGCAATTTGGTCAGTCGGTGTGGCGATTTAGTCAAGGTTGCTTCTGGGCGAAGCCAAGGCCTCGGGCGAGCCGGTGATGTGTCCGCCATAAAAAGGGGGCCTCGGGCGAGACGGAAGTCTCTCGAGGTCGGCTGCCCTTGGCCGAGGCTAGGCTTGGGTGAAGCATGATCGAGTCACTCGTGTGGACTGATCCCTGACTTAATCGTACCCATCAGGCCTTTGCAGCTTTATGCTGATGGGGGTTACCAGCTGAGAATTAGGCGTCTTGAGGGTACCCCTAATTATGGTCCCCGACAGTAGCCCCCGAGCCTCGAAGGGAGTGTTAGCACTCGCTTGGAGGCTTTTGTCGCACTTTTTTGCAAGGGGACCAGCCTTTCTCGGTTGCCTTTCGTTCCGGCGGGTGCGCGCGAGCGCACCCGCCGGGTGTAGCCCCCGAGGCCTCGGAGGAGTGGTTACACTCCTTCGAGGTCTTAATACCTCGCGTAACGTTTTGGCTGGCCTGGTCGTTCCCTCATGCGAACTGGCCGTAGCCCGGGTGCACGGTCGGGGCCCAAGCTCTCGGGCTGGTATGTTGACGCTGTCAACGATTTGGCCGGAGCCGGTTTTTGCGAGAGCAGCCCCCGAGCCTCCGCACAGGGCGAGAGGACGATCAGGGACAGACTCGACTTTTTACATACGCCCCTACGTCGCCTTTCCGCAAGGAGGAGGGGGGGAGTGCGCCATGTTACCCTCGATGGGCACCGAACATGGTGTCTCCGGTGAGCTGCAAGCGGGTAATCCGAGTGGACGTCTGTGCCCCGTTCGTTGGGGGTCGGCTAGGGGCCCAGAGGCACGCCCAAAAGTACCTGCGGGTGATTTGCCGGACCCGGTCCCCTGGCGACGGGGTCCGAGGGCTCGATGCCTCCCTCCGATGGGATTCCGTTGCAAGATCGTTCCCGCTGGTCTCGGAAATGTCCTAGGGTACCTCGGGAGCGCAGCCCGAGCCTCGGTTATGTATCGAACGTACCCCTGGTCATCCCTCGCTCGGTGTCTGAGGCGACTGTGAACCCTTCGGGGGCCAGCCTTCGAACCCCTGATCAGTAATGGGCGCGGAGCCCGAGTAGCCTGAGGCGGCCATGGAACCCTTCGGGGGGCTGGCCTTCGAACCCCTGACCAGTAGTGGGTGTCGGGCCCACGCGATCTGAGGCGGCTGTTGAACCCTTCGGAGGGCCAGCCTTCGAACCCCTGATCAGTAGTGGGGGGCTCGGAGCCCGGTTCCTTCGCGGAGAAGGATCCCTTTCGGGGCATCCCCCTTTCCCGGTCCCTGTTGCAAGAGATAGAGAAAGAGGAAAACGGAAAAGGATACGAAAATCGGACGACGTGGCGTACCTTTTCTGACGCGGTTATTATGGCGAAGGTGAAGCGTCGCGCGCTCCTCCCGTCAGAGACGCCGCCTGTCCCGCCGCGGAGTAAATGCGACGGGGCGAGTGGTTGGCGGGGCGGCCGTTGCGCGTGTGCGGTCCGTTCGAGGAACGGGTCACGGGTGCACTGTTTCCACGCCGTGAGAGGAGGCTCTCTTGCTGTCCCGGGATGGGACGTGAGCCTGGCTGACGACGTGACCGCTGCGCCCGCCCGCCTGCCACCGCTATTACTGCCGGCCCACTTTCGGTCGCTTTGACCGACGCGCCAGGCTGGCGCTGTTGGGTTACCTCGAGTCGCGGCATTGGCTCCGCAACCGAAGAGGCGCGATGGTGGCACAAGTAGCGGTGCGGTTGCTTGCATGCAGCAACTGGCGCGCCGGTTGCTCGACGCGTGGGCCTGGGTTCCCAAGCTGACGTGTCAGAAGTTGGAGAAGCGCGTCCACCTGGCGCGGTTGCATGCCGCCTGCATGGCTGCCCGCCCCTTCTGCCCGTTGGTCTGGGCGAAAATAGGGGGTCGCTTGTAACCGCTGGACGGTCGTGCGCACCACGCGCGGCGGTTTGGCTTCTTTTGCCCTGAGCCGGCTTGCATGACATGCGGGACCCAGCCCCCGAGTCGCAGGGGAGGGCCTTGGAGCGTGTTGGAGAAGACTCAGCCTGTGACGCCTGGGGGCGCACGTAGGGAGAGTTGCCTTTAAAAGGAGGGAGGCTCCTTTCGGAAGGCGACCATGTCTTCTTCCTCCCTTAAGCGTCGTGTCTTCCCATCTTCCAAGCCCCCGGATGGGGGGTATCCGCCGCCTTTCCGCCTCCTCGTTGGAGGAACGCAACTCCATGGGAGTTGGTACCTCTCAGCCATCGTTCGGCTTCAAGGATTTTCATCAGGCAGCCTGGTTGCTCCCTTCCGCCGGTGGCCACCCAAGACGGTGACCTCCAGCTCCTGGATGGGGAGAGGCAAACCAGGCTGTGATCCCGCCCTCAGCATCGGGTGTGTTCATCATCCTCGCTGGGGCGGGGGTCGAGGCGAGCCGGGGCTCTACCTCGCATGCGGGTCGGCGAACCACCTCCTCTTCCAGCTTCTGGTGGTGGCAATCGTCCTCCCGCGCTACGACGGTGTCGTCCTCCAGTCACGCCGGGGAAGGCGAACTGTTGCTGTCCAGCTAGGATGCAACATTCCGTCTTCCCCCTCGCATTCGGGGCGAGGACGGCAGCGAGGATCTACCGAAGCGCTTGGGAGTGGCCCGCTCTTTGGCTTTGATGGCTTGTTCGCATCCCTTGAGTGGGACCACGAACAAGAGCCTTCCGGTGACCGCGTTCACCTGGGGCCATGGCTGCCGCTGCAGAGGTCGCTGGCGAGCCTCCCGGCGTTCGTCGCCCCGCAGGCCCGAGGTCGCTTGTACCCTCGAGGACGGAACCGGAGTCCCGTTTGTGATGGCACTTCGAATGCCAGTGTTTTTTGTTCATTGCGGCTGTCGGGGCCTGAACATGTATGTAATTTCAGCACGGAGCCGTGTTTTTTCCTCATTTTCGAGCACTAAGTCTCGCCTGTCGGTTATCTGAACCGCTTTACCAAGCATGAGTCGCCCCATGTTAAGGTGACGGGTGAGGTATCCGTATCCCGGAGGCGTAGGAATCCTTCGGCCCGTTTGGCCTTGTTGTCTGGGGCTCCTCTAGCTTAGTTAAAGAGACCCCTCGGCCGCCCTTCGGTGGACCGAGGCCAGGGGTAGCGATATCAGTATGAACAGAGGCGGAGTTGGCTCGAGAATGGGAACCTGGTTGGCCGGAGCCTAGTCGTGTTGTCCATCAGCGGAGCCGACGCCAAAGTTGATCAGTTGAGGCCTCGGGTCGGGCTGGCGCCCTTGGAAGCCGGTTGACCGAGGCCCCGGGGGTAACCGGTTGAGCCGCCTGCTCGGACCGGATTGCCGGAGGAGTCCCTGGATCGCGTCGCCGCCCGAGGCTGGGTCGGACTTTGCTGAAGACGTCGTCGATGCCGAGGGTGCTATGGCTCCCTTCAGCGTGAAGACCCGAGCCTGTAGGATCAGATCATCTTGTAGCGTGTGCTTTCTGCGGCCGCCGAGGCCAGAAAAAACACACCCTCGCCGCGCTTGCGAAGCTGCGCCTTTTTTCCTCTTGTTTCGAGCATCTGGACTCTGTCGGTAACAGGGATGTTTGTGTGAGCGAGAGTTGTTTTTCGCGGAAGGGACGAGTGAGGTATCCGTATCCCAGAGGCGTGGGAATCCCTCGGCTCGGTCGGCCTTGCCGCTTACGCGTACTTTCACCCGTCCATGAGGCCCAGTCCCCGACTCAGTCGAGAAAGCTTGAAGGACTGCTTCGGCAGGAGAACTTCCGAACGTGAAGACTTGTTCGGTCCACGGGGTCGCTTTATCCGAGCGCAAGTTACTTATCGCAGAAGGTGATGAGTGAGGTATCCGTATCCCGGAGGCGTAGGAGTCCCTCGGCTCGGTCAGCCTTGGCTGCTTACGTGTACTCCGTCGTTTCCAGGATCCGCTTTTCGAAGTAGTCAAGAAGCACGAAAGAAATCCTGCTAAAAAGAGGTCCTTTTTCGAGGAAAAATTCGACGCAGAGGGGGTCTCCCCCCTTTTAGCCCCCGAGGGAGGGTCGGGCTTTGCCGAGGCTAGGCCGACCCTTCCTTGACGACTAAACTTTGCGTAGGTGCGAGGTATATGAACAACTTGAAAACATCTTAAGGGTAGAAGCGACGTAGCTGTTTGATGTTCCAAGCGTTGCCGTAGATTTCGCCTTGATTGTTGGCCAGCTTGTATGTTCCTTGCTTCAGAACTTTGGCGATGACGAATGGCCCTTCCCAGGGGGGCGTGAGCTTGTGCCTCCCTCGGGCGTCTTGCCGCAGCCGGAGCACCAGATCGCCCACCTGGAGTTCTCGGGACCGGACCCCTCGGGCGTGGTAGCGTCGTAGGGACTGTTGGTACCGCGCCGAGTGTAGTAAGGCCCTGTCCCGAGCTTCCTCCAGCTGGTCCAGCGATTCCTCTCGGCTAGCTTGGTTGCTTTGTTCGGTGTAGGCCCTCGCCCTCGGGGAGCCGTATTCCAGGTCAGTGGGCAAGATAGCTTCAGCCCCGTAGACCAGAAAGAACGGCGTGAAGCCCGTGGCACGACTCGGCGTCGTCCTTAGGCTCCAGACCACCGAGGGGAGTTCCTTCATCCATCGCTTGCCGAACTTGTTGAGGTCGTTGTAGATCCGAGGCTTGAGCCCTTGTAGAATCATGCCGTTGGCACGCTCTACTTGCCCATTCGACATGGGATGAGCCACGGCGGCCCAGTCCACCCGGATATGGTGATCCTCGCAAAAATCCAAGAATTTTTTGCCGGTGAACTGGGTGCCGTTGTCGGTGATGATGGAGTTCGGGACCCCGAAGCGATGGATGATGTTGGTGAAGAATGCCACCGCCTGCTCGGACCTGATGCTGTTCAGAGGTCGGACCTCGATCCACTTGGAGAATTTGTCGATGGCGACCAGCAGGTGCGTGTAGCCCCGGGGCGCCTTCTGCAAGGGGCCGACGAGGTCCAGACCCCATACAGCGAAGGGCCAGGTGATGGGTATTGTCTGCAGAGCCTGAGCGGGCGGGTGTGTCCGCTTTGCGTAGAATTGGCACCCTTCGCAGGTGCGGACAATTCTAGTGGCGTCAGCCACCGCCGTTGGCCAGTAGAAGCCTTGCCGAAAAGCATTTCCGACAAGGGTTCGGGGCGCTGCGTGGTGGCCGCAAGCCCCCGAGTGTATTTCTTGCAGCAGTTCCCGGCCTTCGGCGATGGAGATGCATCGCTGGAGGATGCCCGAGGGGCTGCGATGGTAGAGCTCCTCTTCGTCGCCCAGCAAGACGAATGACTTGGCGCGTCGCGCTACCCGCCGAGCCTCGGCTTGGTCGAGGGGTAGCTCTCCTCGGCGGAGATATTGCAGGTACGGGGCCTGCCAATCTTGATCTGGCGTGGCCCCGCTCTTCCCTTCCTCGATGTTCAGTGCCCCGCCCTCGGGGGCCGAGGGTACCTCGGGCTGTGCCGAGGGTACCTCGGGCCGAGCCGAGGGTACCTCGGGCTCGGGCGCGTCGTCGAGCTTGACGGAGGGTCGATGCAGATCCCGGGAGAAGACGTCCGGGGGGACTGTCGTTCGCCCCGAGGCTATCTTAGCCAGCTCGTCTGCGGTTTCGTTGTAGCGCCGAGCGATGTGGTTGAGCTCGAGCCCGAAGAACTTGTCTTCCAGGCGCCGAACCTCGTCGCAGTAGGCCTCCATCTTCGGGTCGCGGCAGTGGGAGTTCTTCATGACTTGGTCGATGACGAGCTGCGAATCACCGCGGGCGTCGAGGCGTCTGACCCCTAGCTCGATGGCGATCCGCAATCCGTTGACCAGAGCTTCGTACTCGGCCACATTGTTGGACGCCGGGAAATGGAGGCGCAACACGTAGCGCAAGTGCTTTCCGAGGGGCGAGACGAAGAGCAGGCCCGCGCCGGCCCCCGTCTTCATCAGCGACCCGTCGAAAAACATGGTCCAGAGCTCCGGTTGGATCGGAGTCGTTGGCAGCTGGGTGTCGACCCATTCGGCCACGAAATCCGCCAACACCTGGGACTTGATGGCCTTCCGAGGGGCGAACGAGATCGTTTCGCCCATGATTTCCACTGCCCACTTTGCGATCCTGCCCGAGGCCTCTCGGCACTGGATGATCTCCCCCAGGGGGAAGGATGACACCACAGTTACCGGATGAGACTCGAAGTAGTGTCGCAGCTTCCGCCTCGTCAGGATCACAGCATACAGCAGCTTTTGAACTTGTGGGTAGCGGATCTTAGTTTCGGACAGCACTTCGCTGACGAAGTAGACCGGCCTCTGAACGGGCAATGCATGCCCTTCCTCTTGCCTTTCGACCACAATCGCGGCGCTAACCACCTGAGTGGTCGCGGCGACGTAGACCAAGAGGGCTTCTCCGTCCGCCGGGGGCACCAAGACAGGCGCCTTTGTAAGGAGCGCCTTCAGGTTGCCGAGGGCTTCCTCGGCCTCAGGGGTCCAAGCGAAACACTCGGCCTTCCTTAAGAGGCGGTACAGAGGCAGACCTCTTTCGCCGAGGCGTGAGATGAAGCGGCTCAAGGCCGCGAGGCATCCCATGACCCTCTGTACCCCTTTTAAGTCCTTGATGGGTCCCATGCTGGTGATGGCCGCGATCTTCTCCGGGTTGGCTTCGATGCCTCGCTCGGAGACGATGAACCCTAGGAGCATGCCTCGGGGGACCCCGAAGACACACTTCTCAGGATTAAGCTTGACTCCTTTCGCCTTGAGACACCGGAATGTCACTTCAAGGTCGGAGAGGAGGTCGGAAGCCTTCCTTGTCTTGACTACGATGTCATCGACGTAGGCCTCGACTGTGCGACCGATGTGTTCGCCGAACACATGGTTCATGCACCGCTGGTACGTCGCGCCCGCATTCCTCAATCCGAACGGCATGGTGACATAGCAGTACATGCCGAACGGCATGATGAAAGAAGTCGCGAGCTGGTCGGACTCTTTCATCCGGATCTGGTGATACCCTGAGTAGGCATCGAGGAAGGACAGGGTTTCGCACCCAGCGGTGGAATCCACGATTTGGTCGATGCGAGGCAGAGGGTAGGGAACCTTCGGGCATGCTTTGTTGAGACCAGTGTAGTCTACACACATCCGCCATTTCCCCCCTTTCTTCCTCACAAGCACAGGGTTGGCAAGCCATTCGGGATGGAATACCTCTTTGATGAACCCTGCTGCCATCAGCTTGTGGATCTCTTCGCCAATCGCTCTGCGCTTCTCCTCGTCGAATCGGCGCAGGGGCTGCCTGACGGGTCGGGCTCCGGCCCGAATATCCAGCGAGTGCTCGGCGACATCCCTCGGTATGCCGGGCATGTCCGAGGGACTCCACGCAAAGACGTCGGCGTTTGCGCGGAGAAAGTCGACGAGCACTGCTTCCTATTTGGGGTCGAGCCCGGAACCGATCCGGACCTGCTTGGTGGTGTCGCCACCGGGGTCGAGAGGGACGGCCTTGACCGTCTCCGCTGTCTCGAAGTTGCCGGCGTGGCGCTTCACGTCTGGCACCTCCTTGGAGAGGTTCTCCAGGTCGGCGATGAGGGCCTCGGACTCGGCGAGGGCCTCGGCGTACTCCACGCACTCCACGTCGCATTCGAACGCGTGTTTGTACGTGGGGCCGACGGTGATGACCCCGTTGGGGCCCGGCATCTTGAGCTTCAGGTAGGTGTAGTTGGGGACGGCCATGAACTTCGCGTAGCATGGCCTCCCTAGCACGGCATGGTAGGTTCCTCGGAACCCGACCACCTCGAACGTCAGGGTCTCCCTTCGGAAGTTGGAGGGTGTCCCGAAGCAGACGGGGAGGTCGAGTCGCCCGAGGGGCTGGACGCGCTTCCCAGGGATGATCCCGTGGAAGGGCGCAGCGCCTGCTCGGACGGAGGACAGATCGACGCGCAGGAGCTTGAGGGTCTCGGCGTAGATGATGTTGAGGCAGCTGCCCCCATCCATCAGGACCTTGGTGAGCCTGACATCGCCGACAACGGGGTCGACGACGAGCGGGTATTTCCCCGGGCTCGGCACATGATCGGGGTGGTCGACCTGGTCGAAAGTGATGGGCTTGTCGGACCAGTCTAGGTAGACTGGCGCCGCCACCTTTACCAAGCAGACCTCCCGGCGCTCTTGCTTGCGGTGCCGAGCCGAGGTATTCGCCGCATGCCCTCCATAGATCATGAAGCAGTCGCGGACCTCGGGGAATTCTCCTGCTAGGTGTTCTTCGTTCTTGTCGTCGTCGCGGGCCCTGCCACCCTCGGCGGGTAGCCCGGCCCTGTGGAAGTGACGCCGAAGCATAACGCACTCCTCGAGGGTGTGCTTGACGGGCCCCTGATGGTAGGGGCACGGCTCCTTGAGCATCTTGTCGAAGAGGTTCGCACCTCCGGGGGGCTTCCGAGGGTTCTTATACTCGGCGGCGGCGACAAGGTCCGCGTCAGCGGCGTCGCGTTTCGATTGCGACTTCTTCTTGCCTTTCTTCTTGGCGCCGCGCGGAGCAGACGCCTCGGGAGCCTCTTCCGATGGGCGGCCCTAGGGCTGCTTGTCTTTTCGGAAGATAGCCTCGACCGCCTCCTGGCCAGAGGCGAACTTGGTGGCGATGTCCATTAGCTCGCTCGCCCTGGTGGGGGTTTTGCGACCCGGCTTGCTCACCAGGTCGCGGCAAGTGGTGCCGGCGAGGAACGTGCCGATGACATCCGAGTCGGTGATGTTGGGCAGCTCGGTGCGCTGCTTCGAGAATCGCCGGATATAGTCCCGGAGCGACTCTCCCGGCTGTTGCCGGCAGCTTCAAAGGTCCCAGGAATTCCCGGGGCGCACGTATGTGCCCTGGAAATTGCCAGCGAAGGCTTGGACCAAGTCGTCCCAGTTGGAGATCTGCCCCGGAGGCAGGTGCTCCAACCAGGCGCGAGCAGTGTCGGAGAGGAACAGGGGGAGGTTACGGATGATGAGGTTGTCGTCGTCCGTTCCACCTAGTTGGCAGGCAAGGCGGTAGTCCGCGAGCCACAGTTCCGGTCTCGTTTCCCCCGAGTACTTTGTGATAGTAGTCGGGGGTCGGAACCGGGTCGGGAATGGCGCCCGTCGGATGGCCCGACTGAAGGCCTGCGGACCGGGTGGTTCGGGCGAGGGACTCCGATCCTCCCCGCTGTCGTAGCGCCCCCCACGCCTGGGGTGGTAGCCTCGGCGCACCCTTTCGTCGAGGTGAGCCCGACGGTCGCGTCGATGGTGCTCGTTGCCGAGGTGGCCCGGGGCCGCAGGCGCGGTGTTGCGCGTGCGCCCGGTGTAGACCGAGGCTTCCCGCATGAATCAGGAAGTCGCGGCATGAGGTTCCGAGGGACAACCTTGCCTTCGGGAGGCAGTGCTCTTGGCCCGCCGGGCCGCAGCGCCTTCCAGGAGATTCTTGAGTTCTCCCTGGATTCGCCAACCCTCGGTGGTTGACGGCTCCGGCATCGCGCGGGTGAGCATTGCTGCGGCTGCCAGGTTCTGACCAACCCCGCTGGATGCGGGCGGCGGCCTGATCCTGACATCGTCGGCGACGCGGTGCTGGAGACCTCGGGGCAGGTGACGTATTTCTCCGGCCAGGGGTTGGCCCACCCATGCCTGTCCGACGTCCCGACGGATCGGCTCAAGCGCTCCCGTTCCCTCGTTGAGCCTGGCCTGCGCCTCGCGGACTTGCTCGAGTTGTGGGTCGTAACCCCCCGCCGGAGCGGGGACCACAGCTAGCTCCCGTGGGATGTCGGCGCGAGGCGCTGACCTAGGGAGATCACCGTCCTCCGGCATGCCAAGATGGTTGCCTTCGGAGGGATTCCCTAGCTCGATGTGGAAACATTCGCGGCTTGGGCCGCAGCTCTCGTCGCCAAGGCTGCGGCTTCCATCGGAATGGTCGGATAGGCAGTAGTCACATGCGGTCATGAAGTCCCGCACGGCACTGGGGTTGCCAAGTTCGGAGAAATCCCAACCGATGCTGGGATCGTCATCTTCCTCGGACCCAGAGGGCCCGTAGGTCGAGACGTCTGTCAGTCGGTCCCAAGGCGACCGCATGCGGAACCTCAGTGGGGTTGCACTCGCCTCAATGAGAGCGCCCGCCAAAATGAGGTCGTTTGGCGGGTTGAGGCCGAGTCGAAATGACGCAAGATGGGAGTTATTCGTTACCTTTTGGTCGACGAGGAGCGACGTAGTCACATCGGGGACTGGTTGCACCATCATCTCTGGTCCGAGGGCGACGTCCTGCAGGCTTTCCGCGAGCGCGCCGGCGCCGTCTTCTTGCTCGGGGTCGGCGTGCCGCGGGGGGACGGCGCTTGCCTCCGTCTTGAACGCGAGGTCGACGTCCGGCGTGCCTTCCGTCGGGGTGTCGGGGGCGTCGATTTGCTCGACGGCCGACGAAGCGCGGCCTCCCACCTGGCCTTGACGGCCCCGTCTCCTCCTCTGTTGGCGGGGGAGAGAACGGAGCGAGCCCGAATGTTGCCCTTCCACCACGCGGGGAAGACGTCGTCGATTCCGCCGCCGGCTGGCGGGTTGTCGGCCGCCATTGTCGTAGTCGCGCGGCGGTGGAAGGAGTATCATGTCGTAGCTGCCGTCGAAGGACATGAACTCAAGAGTCCCGAAACGAAGCACCGTCCCGGGGCGGAGAGGTTGCTGGAGACTGCCCATCTGGAGCTTGACGGGGAGCTGTTCGTCAGCACGCAGCAGGCCCCTACCTGGCGCGCCAACTGTCGGTGTTTCGAGACAGGGGGGTCCCTAAGCCGACGAGTGAGTGTGCTGCGTGCCCCAGCCCAGATGGGTCGAGCGCGTGGGCGAGCGCGAAGGGGGGAGAGGCGAGGTGGCCGGAGTCGAGCGTGAGAGAGGTGGAAGTCTCGCGGCCTTCGTGTTCGTCCCGCGCCCAGGTCGGGTGCGCTTGCAGTAGGGGGGTTACAAGCGTCCACGCGGGTGAGGGAAGCGAGCGGCCCCAAGAGAGCGCCTGTCCCGTCCTCGGTCCCGCGCGGCCAACCTTCTCTGAGAAGGCCCTGGTCCTTCCTTTTATAGTCGTAAGGAGAGGATCCAGGTGTACAATGGGGGGTGTAGCAGAGCGCTACGTGTCTAGTGGAGGGAGAGCTAGCGCCCTAGGTACATGCCAATGTGGCAGCCGGAGAGATCTGGGCACCCTGCTGGTGTGATGTCGTGGCTGTCGGAGGTGCGGCGGAGCCTGGCGGAGGGACAGCTGTTGGAGCGGTCGAGTCCCTGCTGACGTCGTTCTGCTTCCGTAAGAGAGCTGGGGGCCGCCGTCGTCATAGAGCTTGTGGAGCGCCATCATTGCCCCTCTGGCGGAGCTGGCCGGATGGGACGCCGGTCTTGTTCTCCGTGACCCGAGTCGATTCGGGGTAGGATGATGATGGCGCTTCCTGTTGACGTGGCGGTCTGTGCCCTAGGCAGGGCGACGTGGGGGTTCCTCCGAAGCCGAGGTCGAGTCCGTCTTCTGTTGCCGTGGCCGAGCCCGAGCCATGGGGTCGGGCGAGGCGGAAGTCGTTCGGCCGAGGCGAAGCCCGAGCCCTGGGGTCGGGCGAGGCGGAGTTTCGTCGTCTTCCGGGTCTTAGCCCGAGTCCGAGCCCTGGGGTCGGGCGGAGCGGAGTTCGTCGTCTTCCGGGTCTTAGCCCGAGTCTGAGCCCTGGGGTCGGGCAGAGCGGAGTTCGCCGTCTTCCAGGTCTTAGCCCGAGTCCGAGCCCTGGGGTCGGGCGGAGCGGAATTCGTCGTCTTCCGGGTCTCAGCCCGAGTCCGAGCCCTGGGGTCGGGCGGAGCGGAGTTCGCCGTCTTCCGGGTCTTAGCCCGAGTCCGAGCCCTGGGGTCGGGCGGAGCGGAGTTCGCCGTCTTCCGGGTCTTAGCCCGAGTCCGAGCCCTGGGGTCGGGCGGAGCGGAGTTCGCCGTCTTCCGGGTCTTAGCCCGAGTCCGAGCCCTGGGGTCGGGCGGAGCGGAGTTCGCCGTCTTCCGGGTCTTAGCCCGAGTCCGAGCCCTGGGGTCGGGCGGAGCGGAGTTCGCCGTGGCGCCTTTGTCAAGACCTGACTGCCGGTCAGACTCACTCTGTCGAGTGGTGCTGCAGTCGGAGTGGCGCAGGCGGCGCTGTCCCTCTGCCAGACTGGTTAGTGGAGCGGTGGAGTGACGGCGGTCACTTCGGCTCTGTCGGGGGCGCGTGTCAGGATAAAGGTGTCAGGCCACCTTTGCGTTAAATGCCCCTACAATTTGGTCAGTCGGTGTGGCGATTTAGTCAAGGTTGCTTCTGGGCGAAGCCAAGGCCTCGGGCGAGCCGGTGATGTGTCCGCCATAAAAAGGGGGCCTCGGGCGAGACGGAAGTCTCTCGAGGTCGGCTGCCCTTGGCCGAGGCTAGGCTTGGGTGAAGCATGATCGAGTCACTCGTGTGGACTGATCCCTGACTTAATCGTACCCATCAGGCCTTTGCAGCTTTATGCTGATGGGGGTTACCAGCTGAGAATTAGGCGTCTTGAGGGTACCCCTAATTATGGTCCCCGACACGGATATTGTCGGTAACGATTTTTTGTCGGATACCATGTAAGACATCATTCCACACATATCAAGTTTGTAATCATGTATCCACTCCTTGAGTCCAAACATTTTAAGCAGTATATGTGTACATATGTCGTGTTTTTGTAAAATTTCATGAATTTTTAAGCTATGTGTGTATTATTAATTTATTTTGCATAAAATCATCAAAATACAAATAAGTCACCAAGACTAATAAGCATTCTATAAGAATATAACCTCAAGTCTCCACATGAAAATGATAAAGTGAACTATTGATTGTGTTGAAACTTGGATACTTAGAGTGATTTCACGTGTAATTCACGCAACAAGTGAAAGTGAAATGAAAGAAAGACTAGCATATTGTGGATTTTATGGTCCAAATATTTTAGAGGATTATATGTACACATATGTTATGCCTCCATAAAATTTCATGAATTTCTGAGGCTATTTCTATATTATTAATTTCTTTCTACAAAAAAATCAATAAAATGCACAGAGCTATCAAGATAAGATATATGGATATCCAAGAAGATTTATCCAAGAAAATATCCAGATATTCGATATCCGACGGATATCAGACATATTGTATTCGAATTCGATATCCGAACAGAATATTCGTATTCGTACCCGTTATCCGGAAAGTCCCGATATCTGAAAATTCCATCTGAACCGGTGTTCACCATCTTTGAATATGGATCCGGACGAATATTTTCTGAACCATATTACATTCGAACGGAATACCCACTTGGTACCTACAACATTTTGGTTAGGACATGACACTAAGTGCCAAACCTCATTCCTCATTCTCTAAGTACGTCTCAATCCTGTAAGGCTCAACAGAAGACACAAAAGAGTAAAGTTTATATAAATGAGCAATACGAGAGCGAGTGGTTACCCCTTTTGAATGCCACCAAGAATGGAGTCGACGGGGTGGTCTCATTGAATTGCTTGATGAACCCTTAGGTGAGGTAGTCTTTGTGCCTGAATCTCTTGCTCATCCTTCTTCTCTTGCTCAACTTCATCTCCCCCTTGATCAATGCCATTATCTTGAGGTGGCTCGTTGTCTTGGATTTGATCCTCTTCTTCCTGAGCGTGTTCATTATCTTGTGTTGGTGGAGATGCTTGAATGGAGGATGGAGGTTGATCTTGAGTTGGTGTAGGCTCATCAGGCACTTGTTGGCACACATCTCTAATGGACATGTTACTTAGCATGGTGCACGGGGCCAAAGATGCATAATTCCTGTCCCGCCTAGGTCTGTAGGAAGAGACCACAAATTTCCCCTGAATGCAGGCACCAAGAACAACACTAGAGCGTACATGCATTGAGAAGAGACACAAGAATGAGATCCCTCACCTTCGTATCACTCTGCCTGCTCGGAAAGATACGCGACCTTCTTTCGCTTCTCCATCTCCTTTGCCATTGATCCCCCTCCCGTTGGCTCCTTCTCTCCCAACTTCTCGGCCCCCTCTCCTGACCTCGACTTCCTAAAACAGAATGACATTGGGGCATCGCACGCGGCGCCCTCGAATCCCACAGACGGGTGATAGTGTTTGAGGAGAGGGAGGAAGGTGGGGCGGGGATGGTGGGCGACGACGTTTGAGCGGAGTGGGGTTGGATCTCCCGGTGGGATGCCTCAAGGCATGTCTGGAAAGTTTCGGGAGGGGGAGCGATTTTGACGCTGGAAGCATCATGGTGCCTGGTGCGTCGCGTAATCATTGATGCGAGATCCGACGACCTATTTTTTTGCTGACATGCCACCCTAATCGAACGTCGGGGTGCCGTTTTTTTGCAATTTGGCCCCTTTATCGAAAAATTTCACATTTAGACCTTTGAACGACTTAATGTCGTTTTTAGACCCTTTGCTCGGCGCTATAAGTCATGGCGCCGAGGTAACACGACTCGGCGCCATAGCTTATGGCACCGAGATACCTCGTGCGCTGGCGTCTCGAGACATACTGACGGATGACGTGGTCTAGCTCGGCGCCATAGATCACGGCGCCGCCGAGCTAGACAATATCCGTGTAAGCTGTAGCAGAAGCCGCACTTGTCGCAGCACGCAACACGTCCATGAGTCTTTGTGCGAGCGCTGCTCCTTTTTGCTCCTTGCCTGCGACCACCAAAGATTGGTCATCCGTCATCCCACCCGGTTGAGCCAAACATCTCGCCTTTGATGAGTGGCAGAGCTCTCAGGACGGTTATAACGGAAACAATTGGCTGCAGCGGTCTGCAAAGCAACGTTTGTACAGGCTCGTTGGCTTCCTTCTGGCTTCGACATGGCGGTATGGAAGATAAGGCTAGGCAGTTGTCGTATTATGCGCCTGTGCGGTAAAACACAAAAAAGAAAGAAAAAACAAAAGGAAGTGGGCGGTTGGGTCTTACGCCCGTGAAAAATAAGAAAAGTTGAGAAAGATAAAGACAAAAAAGAGAAGGCGCTGGACCGCTGGTACTCCACGGCGCCTGCGAGGATGGGCGTGCATGATGCCTGATACGACGACTCGACGAGGCCTCGAGCAAACACCTTGGAGACGGCCTGGTGGACGTCGGTCGGAGATAACCCAGTCCCCGCCTGGAACCGTGTGATCGGTCGGAGACCACCTCTTGAAAACACTCTAGCTCATATAACGCTGGGAGCACATGGATATTTACTAGCTCCGCGCCGTGATATGTGGCATCGAGCTAGCCCACGTCAGCCGCCAGCATGTCCTAAGACACCAGTGCACTAGGTATCTCGGCACCATAAGCTATGGCGGCAAGCCGTGTTACCTCGGCGCCATGACTTATGTCGCCGAGAAAAGAATCCAAAAACGACATTAAATTGTTTAGGTGTGTAAACGTGATATTTTTTTAGAAAAGGGCTAAATTAAAAAAATTGCGTTGTGGTGCAGAGCTTTTACATATTTCCTATTTAACAAAGGCGGTTCAAACCAGGGACAACCACGGTGTCCACGTCAGCTAGTACATTTTCAGTCGTTGGATCTGTAATCAATGGTCAATACTTAGTCTTGGACTCTTGGCTTTTCCTGTATTGGTTTGACTGCATTTCTGGATCCTTCTGCCGACAGTACGCACCCCTGGTTTCTTTTGGGCCTAGCACGGGGCTGCTGCTCGCCATTGCTCCCTTCACCGCCTCAGTCCTCAGCCGGCCGTCTCCTTCACGTAAGCTCTTTGCTACTCGCCATTCCTCCCTCCGCTTCCTCATTCCTTTGCTGCTCTGTGCAATAGGTTTGTTCCGTCCGCTATTTCGTCATCGTGGTTCTAGGGTTCGTGTCCGCTGTCTCCGATTCGACGCTAAGGTTTGTTCCGTCCGCTTTTCCTCCGCTATTTTGTCATCGTGGTTCTAGGGTTCGTGTTCGCTGTCTCCGATTCGACGCCATTCTGCTCCTCAGTATGTGCACCCTGTCCGACTTAGTCATCCTAGGGTTTAGGGTTTCTACCGACAGCTGCGTGTTGTGCTCCATTGGTGTCCTCCGTTTGTGCAATCTTTGTCCGACTTCGTCGTCCTATGGTTTGGGGTTTGTACTGGCAGCTGCGTGATGTGCTCCATCGGTGAGTTCCGGTAGCGTTAATATGTGTTCAAATGTGTCCCCTTGTAGTGTTAAGATATGTTCCAACCTATAGATCAAGGCGTTGGCTGCCTCATAATCTTCAAGTACAGCTTGACTTATGAGATCTTTCCTGTCACACTTGAAACGACCAGATTGAATGGACTGAGAGATGTAGTGGAAGGCCTATGTGCTGTCAGTTGTTTTTCTTTGTCTAGTGTCAGTTCATTTAGCCAGATTCTAGCTCTCCTAAAGACATCTGTTTTTTGGTGACAGACTGTTTGATATTTTTAGTTGAGCTTAGAACAAGATACAATGGTTTCGTTGGATGACCGTATAGTCTAGTGTCAGTTCATTTAGCCAGGTTCTATCTCTCCTAAAGACAGCTTTTTTTGGTGGCAGACTGTTTGATATTTTTAGTTGAGCTTGGAACAAGATACAATGGTTTCATTGGATGACCGTATATATTTTTTGGAACTGAAAATGTCTCTTTCATATATATGTTGTCTAGTAACAATCTAGTAACAGCTTGACATTTCTTTGGGCAGATTGTTACTAGATTGATGATGTACTGTCCCTATTCCAGAACAGCTTGACTTATGAGATCTTTCATGTCACACTCGGTTATGGACAACATATACATAAGATGATTTAGTACCATGACCCGAAAGATGTAGTGGAATGCCTATGTGTTGTCAGTTTTTTTCTTTGTCTAGTGTCAGTTGATTTAGCCAAAATCTAGCTCTCCTAAAGACATTTTTTTGGGTGGCAGACTGTTTGATATTTTAATTAAGCTTGGAACAATAGACAATGACTTCATTGGATGATCGTACATTTTTTTGTAACTGATAGAGACATTCCTCTGGGCGTGTTATGCGTACAAAAGAAATAGATTGTTACTAGATTGAGAATATGTGATGTCTGTACATTAAACATATGTGCATTGTTTATGATCACAAATAAACTGGTTCCGACGCCGTGATTTTTTTTTTCATCGTCGATTTACATGTTATTTGGTTTGTAATTCAGTTTCTCTTCTTCACCTCAGTGAGGTTTTATTTATGGTTACAAATAAACTGGTTCCGACAACGTGTTTTTTTCGGTTTCACTTATTTACCTCAGTGAGGTTCGGAGACTCCGGAGAAACCCCTTAACACTGTCTGCCTTCAGGTGCCAAATGGCGATGCCTTCCACTATATACATATAGTGTTCATTATGTGTTGTAGGATATAAAGGTGTTCATTATTTGTCATAAGATATAAATGTTTTTGCCTGAACCTGGAATAAGTTTTTGGCTTTCATTTTTTCAAATCGAACAACATTGATCAAAGTTGCATTTGTTTCCTGCCTTTATAGAAAAAAAAGAATTTGCCCAGCTTCTAAATTCTCAATTTTCATCATGTAGATCATATTCGTCCTCCGCTGAAGACAAAGTTCGTGAGGAAGAAACGAGCTGTTGGAATTTCTCCATACATGGACGTAAGTCTTTTTATACCTTCTGCTTCGAAGTGCCTTGTATTCTATTACACTGCTGCGTGAATTATTCCATTTTATAGCATTTCATCCCAACCCACTTGGTTGATGTACTACTTTTGCTATGTACTGTGATCCCTTTCTAACAACAAATTTAATAGTTTTGTTCATACACTTTTTCTTAATTAGCGACGAAGGCATCAACCTATTCATACACTTTTTCTTAATTAGTGACCAAGGCATCTGATGTGTATATGATTTCTCTCTACTTCATCCTCTACCGAATTGACTAATTAGATGTGTACACCAAAAGCACCATGAATAGTTCGTTCGAAAAAAGGTACAGTTAACAATCAACATAGATGTATACATACGTATGTATGTGTCCAAATTAATCTTGCTTGGTTTGCATTTACCCTCGTGCTTTGTAAACTGTTAACACAACCATGTGGTTATACCTGTCTGATGATCACTATATAATTGATCTGTACAGACATGTACATATTATATATATATATATGTGTGTGTATAGAGAGAGATCATACGAACTATATATATATAGATGCATGTATGATCTTGGAGATCTATATAATACTATCCTATTCTCCATCTACAAGTTGCAGTGATATTGATTGACATATATAATTAAGAAAAATAGGTGCGAATTTATGGGAACTACTTTGACATGGACCCCTTAAATCCAAATAGCTACAGAAAGCGGAGTAAGTCCTTTAGTACAATCCTTAATAAACAACAACAGCCTAGCTTTTGATATGCTCATGACAAGTTTGTCGTGACAGATTATAACAATGCATGCTACGCCCCATCAACTTTATCTCATGCAGAAGCAAGGCGTATACGTAAGCGAGTGTTAGATCAGCGAAAACTAGCATCAGCAGGTAAGACAATGAACACACCTTTTTCCCCAATAGTTTTATCCAATATTGAGGAATGAGTACAACTGTACCAGGATCAAGCATGCCCTCTCATCATACTCCCACATTGCAATGCGGACACTTCGATCCAGATTTCGTAAAAACGATCAAAGGTAAATTGCAAACATTAATCAGTCCATTAATTACTTAAAGTTGCTAAGAAGATAATTACATAACAGATAATAATACTACTTAAGAATCGTAAGGTTAGAACGAAAGATTTTTTGTTAATAAATTCTTACTAACCTTTTCTAAATTTCCTTCATTATTTCTATACATGGTGACGAAATTTGCAGCTTCATACCATGATCGATCGTATTATGGAAGACCATCATACCAATGTATTCATTGCTCTGCACTTTTTTGGTACAATGAGAGAATAAGGTCATCTGTGGGAACACGATCCGTCATCTACAATAATTGTTGTAAGGGTGGTAAAGTCCGCATACCTGCTTATAGACCCAGGCCTGAACCATTATTGTCATTAGCAAGGTTTGATGGTGATGTGGTTTCAAAGACCTTCATGCAAAATATAAGGCAATACAATTGCTTATTTGCATTTACATCTATGGGCGCTCATATTGATAGATCATTGAATGATGGTCGCGGCCCACCAGTCTTCAAGGTATGTGGTCAGATCCATCATCGAATAGGCTCACTACTACCAATGACCGACCAGCCCCCCAAATTCCTTCAGCTTTATGTATATGATACATCACATGAGGTAAACAATCGAATACGGTCTTTATCAAGTGACGATGCTCCTGATTCTCCTATACAGCCACAGATTGTTCATGAACTATTACAAATGTTGGACACCCATAATCCTTTTGCTAAAAAATTTAGAATTGCTAAGGAAAGACTTACTGAACACGCAGATGAGGAATTTATCATCAGAATAATTGGAGCTAAAGAAGGAGATCCTGTGCAATATGACATGCCAACAACTGATGATTTAGCCATGCTTCTTATCGGTGATTTCTCCCTCGAAACCTTCAAACGGGACATTATCATAGAAACCAGAAATTCTGAATTGAAACGTATTTCAGCGTTACATCCGGCTTATATGGCCCTTCAATATCCACTCCTATTTCCATATGGAGAACGAGGTTTCCAAATTGGTGTTATGTATAGCGGGATACAAAATAGACAGGCAAATTCAAGAGTCCATATGACAATGCAAGACTACTATTGCTATCAATTTCATTATAAGCCTGGGCAACCCAATCAGTTTCTCTCTTATGGGATATTATCAAATCAGGCTAAGGTCGATGCTCGTGCCTGCATTGATGAAAATAGGCTTACTTACATTCTGAATAATCAGGACAAATTAAGGATAGAAAATTTACAAGGTATATCAGATGCTGTTAGTAAAGGTTGCATAAACAGTGAAGAGATGGGGAAAACAATTGTGCTTCCAGCATCACATATCGGTGGAAGACGATACATGATACAAAACTATCACGACAGCATAGTTATCTGCAGAGTTCATGGCCCACCTGACTTCTTCGTAACCTTCACATGTAATGCAAAGTGGCCTGAAATTATTGAGAGTCTTTACCACTGTGGACAAAAAAATTCTGACGCACCTGATATTGCGATAAGAATATTCCATATGAAATTACAAGAATTGTTACAAGATATAAAATCTGGAAACTTATTTGGACCATGCAAAGCAGGTGCGAATATTTTTTTGTTTCCAATTTTATAAAAAAATAAACTTCGCTTTAATTGTTGATTTAAAATTATTCGTAAACAAACTTTCCTGTACTCATTCGTTTTTTCTATTTTATCTACAGTAAAAAAACACATTACAAATCTTTATTCCAATATTGCTACTTTACCATCTATACTGCCAACCCACAATTTGAGTATAAAGGCTAAATTTACTTATTCATCGTTTATACACTAAGTTTAGATCACCTTGTCTAATATAACCTTCTTAGCTTCAGTACGAAGGTTAGATTTACTTATTAATCCATGATCCACTAAACATATATCACCTTGTCCAGTCCTTTTTTAAGAATACAATCCTCTGACCGAAAACATTTACATAATACATATTAAAACCTTGATTGTCCAAACATTTAATACAAATGCACAGAAATGTTGACAAGACCGTTAATAACATTGACCTAATACAAACGCAAAATTACTTACCAAGAGTTTTCCTACTATTTTCGTGCTTTCCCCGTATGCAACCTTCCGTACAATGCAATCCTATAAACAATGTTGCCATGTCTACTAATACCCTTGCTATATTATACATAGTCAACCTTATTTACCGAAAGTTTTGTGCTCCTTGTCTCTTTGCTCCATTTGCCATTTGTGTGAATAATATTTTTCATGGTTGTCAACATGAGTTGCACTATACACACTTTAACTTAATAAACAGAAAAAATTAGTAACCCCTTCTTTGTTTGGTTTGTTCTTTTCTTAGTAGACCTATCAGTGACACGAATCCATACATAATAGTGATAAGTCTGTTAATACCATTACTACAACAAATGTCAGAACTTAACTACTATAGTTTTTTTCTAATCATTTTATCTCTTTTTTACGCGGTGCAGTTCTATATACAGTACGATTCCAGAATCATAGAATACTTCATGCGTTTTTCTAATACTTTCATCTCTTTTTTTTACGCGATGCAGTCCTATATACAGTAGAATTCCAAAAACGTGGATTACCTCATGCACATATCATTCTCTGGGTGTCAACTGATACCTCACAGCCAAGTGCTAACCTTATAGACTCTTACATAACTGCTGAGATACCAGATCCAGCTACTGATCCATTAGGATATGCCTTACTTGCAGAACATATGGTCCATGGACCATGTGGATATCACAATCAAAATTCGCCTTGCATGAAAAGAAATCAATGCTCCAAGCACTATCCTAAGCTCTTTAACATTGAAACTGTAGTTGATATGAATGGATTTGCAGTTTACAAACGATCAAAGAATGATAGATTCGTCATGAAATCTAACATTAAGCTAGACAATAGATGGGTTGTTCCCTACAACATGACATTACTCAAAAAATATCAGGCCCACATCAATGTAGAATGGTGTAACAAAAGCATATTCATTAAGTACCTTTTCAAATATGTTACAAAGGGTCCAGATCGCAGCAAGTTGTATTTGAAACAGATTATAGATGGTCAGGACACTCCTATTGATGAGGAGACAAATACAAGGAATGAGGTCAAGGAATATTTAGATGCTAGATTTATATGTCCATATGATTCATGTTGGAGGATTTTTGGTTTTGAAATCCATCGGCATTTTCCTCCCGTGGAGAGATTGCCAGTTCACTTACCTAATGAAAATTACATTACATACCATGCTAATGCCAACATGTCGCAAATCCTATCACAAGAATTCTTACGTCGAACCATGTTGACTGAGTGGTTTGTTGCTAATCAAAGACATGAGAACGCTAGATCCCTAACTTACCCTGACTTCCCATCCGAGTGGAGATGGGATGAAAAGAAAAGATTATGGGAGCACAGGCAACGCCATGGTAAAATAGGCCGCATACATTTTGTGCATCCATCTGCAGGAGAAAGATATTATGTCAGAATGCTTCTAATGGTTGTAAAGGGAGCTCAGAGCTATGAATCATTACGAACATACAATCATATTTTACATCCAACATTCAAAGAAGCTTGTAGAGCACATGGACTCCTAGAAGATGACCAGGAATGGTACAACGCCTTCGATGAGGCCGCGTCTTGGGCCACATCAAATCAGCTTCGCCAACTTTTTGTCACGATGCTTCTTTTCTGTGAAGTAGGTGATGAATTGTCTTTCTTTGAGAAAGTTTGGAGATTATTAGCTGACGATATTCAATATAACACTCGACAAACGCTTAATCACCCAGAGTACCAGATGCCTGATGAAACACTTAAAAATCAGCTCATAGAGGAACTTGAAACTTTATTTAGCAAAAGAGGAAGTCGAATTCAGGATTTCAACTTACCATCTAGAACAAATTCTTCTTTTCAAGTGCCTACAAATCGCCTAATTGATGATGAACTTATATATGATATTAATGCTATGCAATCTGAATCAGAAATGCTTATCTCAAGGCTAAACAATGATCAGCTACATGCTTTCAAAACTATTACAGAAACTGTTCTAACAAAGAGACTAGGCTTCTACTTTGTCTCTGGTTACAGTGGTACAAGCAAAACGTATCTATGGAACTCCATCATAACATTTTTACGCAGCCGCAAACACATAGTGTTATCTGTCGCTTCTTCAGGTGTGGCTTCTTTACTCCTACCAGGTGGTCGAACAGCACATTCTCGTTTCAAAATACCATGTGAATTAGATGAAGGAACAATATGTGACATCAAACGTGGCATAATGTTGTGTGAACTAATTCAATCTACATCTTTAATAATATGGGATGAAGCTTTGATGACACATAAATTTGCATTTGAAGCATTAGACAGATCTTTACGAGATATCTTATCATCTTCATCTCCTATGGCTACCAATTTACCCTTTGGTGGAAAGGTTGTTGTTCTTGGAGGAGATTTACGGCAAATTTTGCCAGTAATTGAAGGGGGTAATCGTTCACAGATTGTAAATTCAGCAATAATCAACTCTTCTCTTTGGTCTCATGTTCATATCCTACGTCTTACCCATAATATGAGGCTTTCGTCAACATCATTGTCACAAGAAGATCAAGAAGAATTGTCTCAATTTAGTAAATGGATGCTCAACATTGGAGAGGGGAAGATACATGCTACATCACGAGAAGGCGAAGATGAGCCAACATGGATACAAATACCCGAAGAATTTCTTCTAATGCCTCAAGGTGACAAAACTGCATGTATTGTTGAAAAGGTCTATGAAGACCTGCAAACTAATTACATGGACCTTCAATATCTAAAAGCTCGTGCCATATTAACACCCACAAATGATGTTGTTGATTCCATAAATGATTATATTGTTTCCCTTATCCCTGAGCAAACAAAGGAGTACTTAAGCTGCGACAAAGTAATCAAAGCACCTAATACACATGACTCTTATGATCTTTTGTACCCCGTAGAATTTTTGAATACATTGAATGGAAATAATTTTCCACAACATCGGATAGTCTTGAAAAAGGGTACACCAGTAATGCTACTTCGAAATCTGAACCAATCTGAAGGCCTTTGTAATGGAACAAGATTGCTTCTAACTTCTTTAGGTGACAAGGTTATTGAAGGCCAGATAATGACAGGCACTCACAAGTCAAAAAATGTGCTCATTCCTCGTGTATCATTGACATTGAAAAATACAAAATGGCCATTTGTCCTTCAAAGACGCCAATACCCGATAAAAGTGTGCTATGCAATGACAATCAACAAGAGCCAAGGACAAACACTTTCAAAGGTTGGCATATATCTCAAAAAACCAATTTTTACACATGGTCAGCTCTACGTTGCCATATCAAGAGTTACATCAAAAAAGGGTCTTTCTATTCTCATTGAAGATGAATCAGGCAATTGCAGTTCTATAACCCGAAACATAGTATACAAAGAGGTTTTTGAACGTATTGCCGAACAAGATCCTCATGAATAGCGTTATGTATTTGCTCTCATGCTTATATACAAGAACATCAAACATGATATATAATATATATATATATATATATATATATATATATATATATATATATATATATATATATATATATAAAGCATACAAACTACCTCATATATGATAGGTAAGACATATATATTATATATTATTACTAATCTCCTTGTTCGTTTTGTACAATAAAACTTTATATTCGTTTTTTTGGTACCTTACCAACAACTTATTAAAATATCATGTTTCTTTATGTGCAGGTATAATAACTTTCAATAATGTTGTTCACGCCTATTGCAGAATTGGATCCTAAAAGTACAAATGCTGCAATAAGAGTGCGTATCATTAGAAAATGGGAATTCCGAGGCGCAACAAATGATGGGCCTTTGCGCCATGTCAACCTCATCTTAGCTGATGAACAGGTACTACATTAAACAATGTACACTGCACCACAACTTATTCTATACAATACAATTCTTTACATGTTTAACAACATTGTTTTCACCATAGAAATTATTTTCCACATGTAACAATAACACATGCACGCAGATAACATTCATAGTTCTAAGATGGTATGTGTATCACACCATGCGCATTTGTGAACTAAAATTCATATAACAATGCTTAAAAAAAATTAACCATCAGTCATACAATGTAATTATAAACATTGACTTCATATCATTTCCAGGTACTAAGTTGATTACACAAACTACAGATTTATAAATAAATATATTCAATTCACATTTAGCACACTATAGACTTCATGCATTATAGCTTTTTTTGTTAGTGTAGCTGCATTACTTACTATACTGGAACATCTTACATACTTATCCTAGCCTATTTTAATACCAGGGCACAGCCATCCACGCTGAGATTCAAGCCGCCCTAGTAGATGACAAAGGCTCACTAATCCAAATTGACAAAGTCTATGAGCTCAAACGCTTTCGTGTTACTCCATCCAGAAACTATTACAAACCTGTTGACAACAGTATGATGATACAATTCACTCTTTACACTCAAGCAAAGGTAGTCGAAGATCCGCCACCCACCTTTCCAAGATACGCCTACAAACTCACATCTTTCGAAAATATAGGCAACAATGTTGACAATAAAACATACTTGATTGGTAAGACACAATTCATAAATTTTTATGCCATTGTTCCCTATGCAAAGTTGTTTACTCTGTTAAATTCATATATTGCTTCTTTGGCAACTGAGCAGATGTTCTAGGAATCTTGACAGAAATTGGCTCTCTACACCATGTTGGTTACAACAACTCAAACATCATTAGAGACATATTTCTCAAGGACATAAAGTAAGAATAGCTTCACTGTATTCTTGCATTATTATCAAATCATGCAAAAAATAATTCTTTCATAGTAACGTTTTCATCAATGTGTTTTTTTGTTGCACAAACACTTTTTAATTTTATTGCACCAGCAATACCTCTACAAAAGTGACGCTTTGGGGACACCAAGCATCTAGCTTCTCTGTCGACAACATCTACGATGACAATGACAACAAACCTGTTGTCGTACTATTTGTTGGATGCCTTGCTAAGCGATTCAAAGGTAGTGTACTAAACACTTCTAAATTACAGTTACACTATCTACATTTACAGACACAATACAAGTGTGTTACTCCCAATGTAGGAGAAGCATATCTAAGTGCCACGGCAGCATGTACATGGTACTTCAACCCAGACATTCCTGAAGCCCAGGTGTATTACAGCAAGTAAGAGGAAAAAAAATCAAACATTACCTATCTTTGTAGCTATATTTTTATTCATAAACAGTTTCCACACCATTGCTCCTCGTATAAAAAATTATTGGTACGCCAAGACCTTGTAAGCTTTGACCTTTTTTATATTTTTTAATACACAACTGGTTGCATGCTCATTAAATACCCTTTAAATAGCATATAATACATGCAATTATTTATTAGTAGCTTCAAAACTGAACTATAACAACTCTTTAGTCTGAAGTTGTTAAAACATTTTTGTTGCTCAAAACACATACTTCAAATTAAATTATTCAAAATATGCTCATAATTTAAACAACAAAATGGATACTCATTAAATGATTATTTATCTTTACATTTAGTTTCACAAACCTTTTATAAAAAAAGGCTGGTAACATAGTATAAAACAAGTAATGTGTACTACAACCTAGTTAATTTTGCCAAAGCCATTCTCTTTTGTTATAAAACTCCATTATTTACTACCACAATTTTCTAGACAATTCTTCAAACTCTGTCTCTTCTCAGTACATATTTTAAAACTGGTGTACATTTCAGAATTATCTTAATTTTTCTTTCATCTTTTATAGACAATACACACTTTGCTGCTACATTATTCCAAGAAAAATAACAATGCTTCTCTAATCCATTCAATACCATTACAACAACAAATTTCTACACAATTCGTAAATAAAAACATAAATGTTTACTTTCCTTCCTAATTACACAATTCTTTGATAATATCTCATCATTCTTACTATATCCTTTAAAGGTTGCTAAACACTAAGCTTCAAATGATACGCCCTCAAGCAACTGAGAAAGAATTGCAGGCTTCTCAAACACTCAACATCGAAGACAAGACCATTGAAGAACTACTTCAGCTAGATCCGGATATGTTCCCTGTAATAACCACATATTTCTCTATTATTATATTTCATCAGTATATAAAGTGCAATATAATTATTGACAGCAGACTTCTTTTCCAAAATGCAGGAACACGGTTTCAAATGCACCGTCACTATATCACGCCTCGTACAAGATGGTAGATGGTGGTTCCCATCCTGTATCAAGTGCAACAAGTCTTCATCCCAGACATCTACTGGGTACCAATGCACATCGTGCAATGGGACAGAAACTGGGTTCAGGTAACCGTATGCACAGACACCAAACCAGTTATAATTTTGCGTGTAGACTTAGTTATCTAATAACTGCTATACAACACTAACAATTCCTAGCTCACAGATATAAACTCAACTTCATTGCCACTGATGGAACATCCGAAGCAGAATTCTTTTGCTTTGATAGTATAGCTAAACGAATAGTAGGAAAATCTTGTCAAACCCTTTTTAGCACATCAGATGTTTCTCGTGGTCCTCCTCCAGACCTAGCTGCCATTATCTCCCTCAAATTCACATTTGTTGTTACCATCAACATGTCTGCATTCTCTGTCACAAATCGAGTCTTTTCTATCCTTTCTGTCCTAACAAGTCATGGAAGACAAGCATCGATACCATGTGCCACACAAAACCTTTCCCAACAACAGATGTTAACACAAGACAACATAATTGATGTCACAACCACACAAGAATCTCCAGCAACATCGATTGCCAAACTATCCACATCTACCAAACAAGAAAGTGTGGTAAGATATTTCTTAATATTAACTACAATTATTCTGTATCAACTTATATATACCTATATGAACTCATCAACTGTATTTTGGCAGCCACGACGCAGACTTACGTATTCTGAGATGCTACAGGACACAAATGTAAGTATGTTATTTTCATACATTTGAATTGCACATATTCCTACAAACTCTCAAATAAAACATGTTTAAGCATTAGGATTACATATGTTCTTACACTAAAACAATTGTCTATTCTTATTGCAATAAAAACACATGTTACAATCCACTCTTGCTTAATACATATCTTTGAGGTTGCATATGATTCTTAATTTGAAATGAATGAATCTGTTCATAAGATTTGGATCGAAGAAATTGCCCTACCTTCTTCTTAACCTCGCCTTCGAAAGAAAGCGAGTTTCTACTTTCTCTATCCATACTCTATCCATATCTGCCACTAACATAACATTGTAACATAGCTGGATCCTTAGTAAGAAAAAACAAACTAGAAAACAGGACTAGATCCTAATGGCCAATCACCCTGGCAACACTTCTATTTTAGTTACCAATGCTGAATAAAGGAATATCTCCTCAGGATGGGAGGATATCCTCTTCTAAAAATAGTTTAGTTCCATCTGTTATTTATATGCACATGCTTCCTGCTATAAATTTGGTTTCCAAGAAACACTAAATACTTTAAAAATATGCTTGTGTAATTATACATGAATTAGGACCAATTTATCTAAGTCTGCAAAATAAATCCAGTGCTTTATATCCACCGCCATTTAGTTTCAAAAGGTATAACACAACAGGAAGTATTTTAAACACAACTTTTCTTGTCTTATCTTATCTTGCTACCTGAACTTTCAAGATAGCTTTTCTTATCTTATCTTGCTACTTGGACTCAACACAATCATTCATGAATGTGGGACTACATTCTAAAAAATTATTACAAATATTTTTGATGTGACCTTCATCTCTATTTTACATTTATTAGTCTCCCCGTGTTCTATCATACTCTCCAGAATTGTTGCCAAATATTTTTGATGTGACCTTCATCTCTATTTTACATTTATTAGTCTCCCCATGTTCTATCATGCTCTCCAGAATTGTTGCAGCTCAACAAATACCTTGATCTTGGCCATGTAACAAATAGGCAGACGACTGGGCCGCTGAAAGCCCCAGTCCGTCACCCCCCTCAGCGAATGCCACGAAATGAGGTTGCAAGCGCGATAGTATGTTTCCGACCACACAAAGAAATATGCTTCCGATCACACAAAGCCAAGAATCTAGACCAACAGTCTGACCAGAACCACAACAGCCAATGCAAAAAAAAAGGAACCGCCACCAGCCAATGCCAAAAAATAAAGAAATAGAGGAACAACAATCAAAGAACACGGATAACGAAATTCCAACCGGAACGGTGTTTTGAATTAAAGCAAATTAACTCTAGTACTGGTACATTCAACTCGAATATAATCCAAAAATACTCACGGCAATATCACTGCCCACACAAAGCAGACATATAGCTATGGTGTTTTTTGTTTGATGTCATCATATGAGTGGTCACTATCAATAGGAGTCCAGTACACTGTTTATTGGTAATTCATCTAGACTTTGTATAATACTTTGTATGATAACTCAGAGTTGCGATGCATCAGCCTTAAAGAATATTACCAAACATATGGGTGACTTTGATAGATAATCATCAAATAGACCAAAATGGACTCAGTGATCCGTTCGCTAAATCTGTTTAGTACACTATATGATTCCAAAGCAACTGTGTGACCCACCAATATATGCAAATTAATATCCTGTGTTTCTTAACCTATGGCAATCTTTTCCCTTTTTTAACTATCAAATATATGTATGTTATTCCATGTCAGTTTAGTGATGTACGACTGAAATAGGTTATGACAAAATACGCCATATAATAAGAAAGACAGTTTCATGCTGACACTTATTTTTTTGAAAGGTTACTTGACACTTCTTAGCCCTGAAAATAGAAAAGGTTATTTTCCGTAATCACCTACACATGTTGTATGGCCTTTTTGACAATGTTGTATGGCAATACCATAAAATAAGAAAGGCAAAGTATGCCATACAATAATAGTTTGAAAAACATTGCCAAAAAGGCCCCCAAAAAAGATTTCTTCACTTTTATTTTATACAGACAATATTACTTAACAATTCTTATCCACTTATTTACAGGTTGATGAACAGGTTTCAGCTGAGCTCAATGAAGACAGCCTCGCATCACCTCCTAAGAAGTATGTATCTACAAAAAAATTGAAGCCAAATCATAAACACTATTTAAATTCTGCAGGTATCAATCCTGATTTATACTAACGCTAACAAACATGTAGGATCAAGAGTACACAGCTAGGTTCTACATACCCTGACAACCTTAATCATTAGATCATCAACGATCTGATGATGTTCTCATGAAGGTATTACATCATCTACTCTCCTGTTGTATACATAATTTCTAATCAATATAATCAAAGTATTCTTCTCCTAGCCATACAAAAAAGACACAACAACTTAAAGACTCTTTAACAGCTTAAAGACTCTTTAACAACTGACGCTAACCTTTTTTTTTGCACAGGTACTATGACGAGAATAGTCACTTTTGGGCGAATCATGACTTTTGGAGCATGAATGCTTTTGTGTATATATAACCAAACTGCTAAAACTTTAGCGGCGTTGTATATATTTAACATATCTCTAGTCATCGAACCGCTAATGATGTAATATATAAGTTTGTACAAACCTACGAACAAGTCGGTTGACTATGCAACTACCATACCTGCTATAATTATCACCTCTGCACAATGTGCAACTCTTTTATACATTGATCCTGGTTTCCTTTGTCTTTACTCTTATATCCTAATTTACTTACTGTCAATCATATAATCATCAGATATTATACAATAACGCTAAACGGTTTGCCATGCGCGCATGTGCGCGCTTCATACACTAGTGTAAATGTAAATACGAGCAACTAATTCACCTATTCGGGTCCAAAAGATCTTGTGCTTTGCTTCCTGGGCCTCTGGTCCTCTTGACGCAGCCCATGTGGCACTGTTTCACTTCCGGCACGCCTGTGCTCCATCCGAGAATCGCCAACAAGCTGGTCCGGTCCATTAGCCCCAGGTAATACCCGGCCCATCCTTCCTGGTCCTCACTCCTCAGCCAATCTCCCATCCTCCCCGATGCGTCCTGCGACTCTGTCCCCCGAGGCCCCGGCGCTCGTCCGCCCGTCGCGTCGCTTCGATGCCCCCCTCGCAGTCGCGACTCACCTCCTCCTCCGTGTTCCCCATTCATCCTAAAAGGCCTAAACCCTAGCCTCCTTGCTCCCGCGCTCCGGCCGCTGGCGCCGGTGCAACCACGCGCCGCCGCCAGTGCATCTCGTCCAGGGCTGCACGTCCACCTGTAGTGGGTTGTGCGGCCCCAACGCGAGTTCGGCGCCGACCACCACCGAACCGAAGTGATCTGCCCGTCCCAACGCGCGGCAGCGCCGCCGGACGGTGCCCGCCACTTCGGCAGTGCGTGCTGCCTCCGGTATAGCGGCTGCCAGATCCCGCCGCGGGACCTGCAGGTTGGTACTTTGACTGGTACATAGTTTAATGCTTTAATTTCAACCTAGCTGGACTCTTAGACTGCCATACTTAGCTCCATTTCTGGGACCACCACTGCTGGACGTCATGACGTGGAGTGGAGATCTGATCCATCGGACTTGAGATGCTTCTTGTTTGGGCTATAGGGCCCCTAACTTGCTTGGTCGGATTTCCAATTTTGCTTTGAATAGTCACTTTCCCTTCCTTATGGCAATCCTTGAAATCTTTTTTCTTCTTCCCAGCCCGTCCAGACTGCTTGTGCAGTGCACGTGATTTGCTTTATTTCCCAAGCCTTTGGGCAAGTGAACCTCCACAACCCACGTGATGTCAGCTGCTGGCTGTAGACTGGAGCTCCTCCCCGTGGCTGTTTATCTCTGCTGCTCTACCTTGGGGTTCTATTATCCATTCCAGATGGGTTTGCATATGGGGATTGAAGTTTGCAATGTTTGGGTTTTGAGGTCCCCTTGTGTGTGATTGCAATGCTGTAGGCATTTGGAGTTTGAACAATGCTAATGTGGCTACAATGCATGATTTTAGGCGAACATAACATCAGTACATTTGACTAGTTCTGTCACAACAACAAAACCTTTTAGTCCCAAGCAAGTTGGGCTAGGCTAGAGTTGAAACGCAACAGAAACTACAAGTCAAGGTTCAGACATATAGATAGCTGTTTTCCATGCACTTCTATTGAAGGCTAAATCTTTGGGTATATTCTATTATTTTAAATCTTGTTTTACTGTCTCTTCACATGTCACCATTGTATCTCTTCCCATTGCTATCGTGCCTTACAATCCCACTACATACTACTGTCTTTGAAGGTCTATATTGGACATGTCTAAACTATCTCAATCGGTGTTAGACAAGCTTTTCTTCAATTGGTGATACCCTTAACTTATCGCATATCTCATTGTTCATGACTCGACCCCGTCTTGTATGGCTACACATCCAACATAATATACACATTTCCGCAACACTTACGTGTTGAACATGATGTCTTTTTGTAGGCCAACATTCTGCATTATACAACATAGCAAGTCTAATCACCGTACTATAAAATTTGCCTTTTAGCTTCTGTGGTACCCTCTTGTTACACAGAATGCCAGATGCTTGACACTACCATCCACACTGCTTCGATTCTATGGCTAACATCTTCATCAATATCCCTGTCTCTCTTTGTAGCATTGATCTTAAATAGTAAATACTGAAAGGTATCCTTTCTAGGCACTACTTGACCTTCTAAATTAATGTCTCCTTCCTCATGTGTAGTTGTCAAGGTTATTAAAGCGATAAAACGCTGAAGCGCTCATGAGAACTTTTTAACTTTAAAATGTTTAAGCGAGCTTTAAAACGTCTTTTTAAACAACATGGACAAAATATGAATATAACATAATTTCACATAATAATGTAACATGTCCATAACCACACTACCACAAATCCACAATAACACAAGTTCAAGTGTTCAACCAGGGCCGGGCCAGAGAAATTTGAGGCCCTGTGCCAAATCTAAAGCAGTGTAATGTATGTTTTTATTAAAAATCAGTAATAACAATCGGCAAGTTACAGTAATATATATTGCAATAGAATATCTAAAGAAACATTTCTATTTTATTTGAATAACATCGTTCTTTTGGTGGGTTTTAAAGAAAATATTGTACAATATGCTTATATTCGATCTTATCCAAAGCTTCACTCTGCTATTGTGGCTAAACAAGGTTCAGCTAGGCGCTAGGCGGAATCTAGGCGGTGACCCATTGCCTAGCGCCTAGTCGGGAGTACTCGGTCTTAGGCGCTTCTAGGCGCTTTTCTAGGCGTTTTGGCAATATAGCCATAAATTATATATATTATGTATATAACTATATATACGTATATAACTACTATATATGACTATATGAGTCACAGACTCACAGTAAGTATAAAAAGAAGGCCAGTAGACATATCTGATTCCTAGCTGAGCTTACTCTTGCTGTCTTGCATGTTCCTAGCTCCTGCAAGGCTGCAACACATTTTGACAGCTAGTAGTTAGTAAATTAGTCAATAGACAGCTAGCTGTTCCTGTTCATAAAAAATAGAAAACACTAAATTGTGACTTATCTGGATGATTTCAGCAGCCTCCCATTCATGAGCAGTTGAGCACACTGCACACCATATCAGCAGCTGGTAATTACAACACAAGTGGATAGGACAGTAATACAAGTGCAGAACACAATTTATAAATAAAGGACAACACAAGCACATAGTTCTTAGTTCAGGTCTCACACAAAAGAAGACACACAGACACAAAGTGACACAGCTGCAGTTCATAAGACCAGGGCATCACAAAAGGCTTCACTACTACATGGAGATGGTCCAGATCATATTTCATCTTCACTGTAGCACAAATCTTCATCTTCATACTCTTCTTCTTCAGACTCAAACTCTTCTCCTTCATAGAGCTCTCTCACTCTTGCACTTCTACGAGGCTCAAGCTGTTCTTCTGCCCCCACTGCCTCTCCAATAACAGACCAAGGTATCCCTGTACCTTCCATCTCATCTTCCTCCTCATCTCTAAAGACAACTTGTGCACAATCATCTCCACCGTCTTGGAGAAAACCTTGAGCTTCAGTTGTATCACTAGACAAGAGAACATCAGTGATTTTCTTTGACTTAATCTTTTCTCTGTTATTCATCAGCCTGTTATTGAACTGAATATAGACCAACTTGTTGAGGCGGGTTGTAGTCAGCCTATTTCTCTTCTTAGTGTGTATCTTTCCAACATGGGCAAGATGTTCCTTCAACCTATAAATCCCTCCCCTCATCTCCTTGTCACAGAACTTACACTTCACCTTGTCTTTGTTGTTAGCATCAACAAGAACACCATATTCCCATCCAACATCATCTGAATTTCTTTTTAGGAGATTCGCTCTAGCTGCTTCAGTTTCAGAAGGTGTAGCTGCATTTTCTGATGACATCCTTAAACCTTAATCCTTTGATTTCTTTCACTTGTACACTGCACAGGGGAGGAAAGCAGTTTCAGCAGGGGAGGAAAGCAGGGGAGGAAAGCAGGAAAGCAGGAAAGCAGGGGAGGAAAGCAGGGGAGGGGGATGAGCAGGGAGGGGAGCAGCCGACGGGGGAGGAGAACTCACCGGCGGGGGAGCAGGGCGCCGGCGGCGGAGCCGGGCGGTGGAGCAGGGAGCCGGGCGGTGGAGCAGGGGGCAGGGAGACTGCGCTAAAACTGCCCTGCGCGCTAAAACTCACGCGCGCTAAAAACTAACGCGCGCTGCGCGCGCTAAAACGCGCGCTCTCCCGCCTGCGCGCCCGCATGCGCGCCCGCGCGCCCGTCCTGCGCGCCCGTCCTGCGACGCCCGCCTGCGCGCCCGCTTAGGCGCTGCGCGCCGCCCACTCGCCGCCTAGGCGCGGCTGAGCGCCGCCTAGGCGCCGCGGCCGCCTAGAAGACGCACAGGGCGCTAGTCTACGCGGCAGGCTGCCGACTAGCGCCTAGGCGGGCCTAATCGCCGCCTAGGCGGCGCCTAGCTGAACACAGTGGCTAAATAATACGTCTTTTTTTTATCATAGTAGAACACAAATATGAATTTAGTAGCTTTAATTTAGAGAACTTTGTTCACGCGGACAGATATGTTAAGATTCTATGAAGATTTATTCTTTAGTGCAGCGCTCGGTAGTTTCGTTTCAGCGCAGAGGTATGGTAGAAAGAAAAATATGTGCTACATATTAACATGTGTAGAAGATCATAAAACTAGAATATATACATCTGCTAAATTTTGGGGCCCTCAATTTTTGAGGCCCTGTGCGAGCGCACGGCTTGCACATGCCCTAGGCCCGGCCCTGTGTTCAACTAATAGCAACTAGCAAGTAAACACTCACAAACAAAGTGGAATGAAATGTGCAATAGTCCACAAGCACAAGCATAACACAAAAACAACTAAAGTGAAATGCAATGTCCACAACCACAAAGGCACAAACATAGCACAAAAGCAACTAAAGTAGAATACAATGTCCACAATTGCAAGCACACAAGCGTTATTCAATCTCCCTCTATCATATCTCAATAACCATCATCCAAATCATCTATACCACCATCATTCTTGACTTTGTCTTGCTCATCATCATAGCCAACACTATTGTTTGTTGCTTCATCATCATAACCAAAATCAGAGGAGAATGTGAGCAGATCAATCGGGAAGGGGAGAAGGATGAGAGCAGGGGCAGGGGAAGCAAAGGGAGGCAGTGGCGAGCGTGAACGGCAAAGGGACAACGAGCAGAGACAACAAGCTAGAGCACTGGAGTGGCGAGCACGAGCGCTGAGCAGGGCTGTTAGCCAGATACGGAGCGATGGTGGCGAGCGCCGAGCAGCATAGGGAGGTAGCGGCGACGCCGAGCCTGAGCAGGACAAGAAGCGAGCATGGCCAACGCAGGGAGCAACGCAGGGAGGAGGGGAGGGAGGCAGCGAAGCCCAGGGACGCTTGAGGACGGAGCAAACTCGTGGTCCGTGATGGCTGGGGCGCGTCCGTGACGTTTGGAGAAGGACGTCATTGTTTTAGGTTAGGAGAAATTGGCTGGGTTGGAAATCTGAAAAGCGACAAAACGTGGCCTTTTTACGGTCTAGAGCGTTTTAACGCTAAAAAGTGGCGCTTTAGCGCTTAAAACGAGCGCTTTACGTCGATTCGTGAAACGTTACAACGCTTTACCACCTCAGTAGCGCTTTAGCACTTAAGCGCCTTTTTAATAACACTGGTAGTTGTGTCGAAGTCAACAACAACAAAGCCTCTTAGTCCCGAGCAAGTTGGGGGAGGGATGACAATGGGGAATTTCTCGTCGAGGAATACCTCCCCATCCCCGTCCTCGTGACGAAAAAAATTCCCACGGGGATCCCCACGAACACTTGCGGGGGAGGTTTCTTCCCCATCCCCGTTCCCCGCGGGGATAAATCTCCGGCGGGGATCCCCGTTCCCGCTTAAATTATAATTAGGATGTACATTCTTTGTTATCAATGTAAAACATTGTCACTTATACACATTGTCAGATAAATCATTATATGTACATCAAAATGAACACATCTGTACAATGAGTAATCTCTTGACAAGATAATTATTTATTTTTATCAATAACTATTTCATGAAAACATCGTCACATGCAAATTTAATGGGTCCTCATCCCCGTCCCCTATTAGATGAATTCTTCGCGGGGCATCGGGGATCGGGTCCCCATTGCCATCCCTAGCTGGGGCAGACTATAGTTAAAACCCAATGAAACCCACATGTCAATATTCAGGCACATGTATAGTTATTTTCCGCGCACTCCTATTCAAAGTTAAATTTTTGGGTGTAGTCCATCCTTTTAGGTCTCCTTTTATTACCTCTTCTCATGTCAACTTTGGTCTTCCACTTCCTCTCTTCCTATTGCTACCACGTCTTAGGATTCCACTACGCAACTGGTGTTTCTAGAGGTCTCTATTGGACATGTCCAAACCATATCGACCGATGTTGGACAAGCTTTTCTTCATGGTGCTACCCCTGTCCTTCCAAACTCGATCCCTTCTTATATGGCCACAAATCTAACACAACATACACATTTCCCCAATGCTTATTTGCTGAACATGTTGTCTTTTTGTAGGTCAACATTTTGCACCATACAATATAACACGTCTAATCGCCGTCATATAAAACTTGTCTTTTAGCTTCTGTGGTACCCTCTTGTCATATAGAATGTCAGATGCTTCATGCTTGATACCACTTCATCCACCCTGCTTGATTGTATGCCTAACATCTTCATCAAATCCCCTCTCTATAGCATTGATCCTAAATACTTAAAGGTTTCCTTCCTAGGCACTACTTGACCTTCCAAACTAATATCTTCTTCCTCATTTGTAGTAGTATCGAAATCATATCTCATATTTAGTTTGAGTTCCATTGAGTCTAAAACCTTTGGACTCTAGAGTCTCTCGCCACAACTCTAGTTTCCTATTTATTTTTGCCTGGCTTTCATCAATAAGCACTACATCATTCGAAAAAAGCATACACCAATGGATATCCTCTTGTATTTCTCTTGTGACCTTATTCATCACCAACGCAAAAGGTAGAGGCTCAAAGCTGACCCTTTGATGTAGTCCTATTCTAACGGGAAAGTCATCTGTATGCCCATTATTTGTTCAAATACTAGTCACAACGTTGTTGTACATGTTCTTAATGGGTCCAACGTACTTTGTTGGAACTCCAAAGTTCACGACATAACATCCCTTGGTATTTTGTCATAATCCTTCTCTAAGTCAATGAAAACCATGCGTAGATCCTTCTTCTGCTCCCTATACTACTCCATCACTTGTCTTATTAAGAGAATGGCTTCCATGGTTGACCTTTCGGGAACGAAACCAATTTGGGTTCAAAAGAGTTCGTCGTTATTCCTCTCAGATGATGCTGGATAACTCTGTCCCATAACCTCATATTATGGCTCATCAACTTAATTCTTGGGTAATTAGTATAACTTTGAATATGTCCCTTATTCTTATAGATTGGTACCAATATACTTCTCCACTCATCATGCATCTTGTTCGACCAGAATATATGGTTGAACAAATTGGTTAGCCATACTATTCTATGTCCTTGAGGCGTTTTCACACATCAATTGGGATACCATCAGGGACCATCACCTTACCCCTTTTCATTCTTCTCAATGCTTCTCTAACCCTAGATTCTTGGATCCTACACTTAGTGTCATCAAAAGAGTCATCCAACTGAAAGGTTGTGTCCCCATTTTTCCCATTGAACAATTTGTCAAAATACTATCGCCACCTATGTCTGATCTCACCCTCTTTCATCAAGAGGTGCTTCGTTCCATCTCTAATACACTTAACTTGGTTGACGCCCTACCCTTTCTCTCATGGACCCTAACCACCCTATATACGTCCTTCTCTTTTTTCTTCTTACTCAAACATTGGTAAAGATACGCCCTACCCTTTGCCACACTTATTGCTTGCTTCACAGTCTTCTTTGTTACCTTGTACTTCTCTATGTTGTCCACACTCCTATCATGGTACAAACGTATGTAACATTCTTTCTTCTTAGTAGTCATTTGGACTTTCTCATTCCACCACCAAATATCTTTAGCTTTGCCTTCGCTCCTTTTAATTGCTTCACGCACCTCTAAGGCCACCTTTTGAATGTCTCTCACATGTTGTTTGCATCTTCTTCCTTCTAAGGCTGAGTCCAATGGATGTCGCATGCGCCAACGCAACCACCGCACCGGAGCTCCAAATGTGCAGGCGAAAAAGCAAACCGTCCAATAGCTTGCGGATGCGAGTGCACATCCTCTCTTGCAGAGGAGATAGAAAGCGTGGATATGCACGATCATGTGGCTGACTACACATTTTATGCAACAACATCCGTGACGTGTTGGAAGTGTGAATAGTGCGTCTCGGCCGTGCAAAATGCGCATGCGAGAGCCGATTCACACTCCGCTGGACATAGCCTAAGTGTTCTCTTCGATGGCTCTTTCCTTAAAGACTCCTATGTTATTCCCTTTCAGTTTCCACCACTTTGTTCTCGCAATCTTGGTTTGTTTATCTCTACAGACACACATGAAATGGAAAGATCGCCACCACAAGCTTATGTTGAGAGACAACACACTCCCCATGTATCACCTTACAAACCAAGCTTACTAGTCTATCCTCTCTTCTTGTGAGGATAAAGTCAATCTAACTGGATTATTGACCACTACTGTAGGTTACTAAATGGGATTCTCTTCGTAAAGAAAGTGTTGGCTATCAACATGACAAAAGATGACGCGAAGTCCAAGACTTCTTATTCCTCTTGATTCCTACTACCATACCCAAAACCTCTATGAACCGCCTCGAAGTTTGCACTTGTTGTGTCTACATGCCATTGAGATCTTCTTTGAAAAGCTTCTCACTAATAGGTATAGTTCTAACCATGTCATCTACATCTTTCTAGAAAAGTCTCTTAGCACTCTTATTATGACCTACTAGGGGGATACATGCTAATTACACTCAAGACCAAATCACCGCCACCAAGATTGACTAAGACAATCCTATCTCCTTGCCTTCACACATCCACCACATCATTCTTAAGGCTCTTATCAATCAAAACTTCTACTTCATTTCTATTTGCAGTTGTCCCCGTGTACGGAGGCTTGAATCCTGTCTTGTCCACCTTCTTGGCCTTCTGACCTTTCTATTTAGTCTTTTGGACACATAAGATTTTTACACGTCTCCTAGTTGTCGTCTCAACAAACTCTATTAACTTACCTGTAAGCGACCCTCCATTCCAACTATCTAGACGAATCCTTGTTGGTTCGACTAGCTTCCTTACCATTCACACCCGTTGATGATGTGAAGGCCCTTGCACATTTTTTCACTACACCTGGGCGTCAATGTAGTGCGCCACTAAGTAGCGGCTTGATCCTTGCTCACTTGACACCATACCCAGATCGTGACACGACGTGTCACCAAGGGAGTGTCGATCGATCCTTACCCATTAACACCATACTTGGGTTCTGATACGGTACGTCGATAAGAGGGTTACGTCCTAACGAATTTCTTTTAGGTTTTATCTCCATTAGAATGGCTAGGTTTAATGTTGGCTCACCAACCCTATCACAACTCTCCTTTACCAGAGCTTAGGGCCTGCTATGTCAAGACAACATAGGCATAATAGTGTTGAAGTCACATCTCATATATCCGATCTTAGTTCTACTGAGTCTAAAACCTTTGGACTCGTCTTCCGCCACAACTCTATTTTCCTATTTAGTCTTGCCCGACTTTCATCAATAAGCACTACATCGTCTGCAAAAAGCATACACCAAGGGATATCCCCTTGTATGTCCCTTGTGACCTTATCCATCACCAAGGAAAAAAGGTAAATGTTCAAAGCCGATCCTTTGATATAGTCCTATTTTAGCTGGGAAGTCATTTGTATGCCCATCACTTGTTCAAACACTAGCCACAACATTTTGTAGATGTCCTTAATGAGTCCAACATACTTTGTTGGAACTTTATGTTGTCCAAAACCCACCACATAACATTTCTTGATATTTTTATATAAGCCCTCTCCAAGTCAATGAAGATCATGTATAATTCCTTCTTCTGCTCCCTATATTGCTCTATTAACTGTCTTATTAAGAAATTGGCTTCCATGGTTGACCTTCCTAACATGAAACCAAATTGGTTCATGGAGATCCTCGTTATTTTTCTCAGGCTGATATACTAGTTAAGGGTCAAAACTGATGTGCAATCAAGCTTACCGTGCAATTGTTGTGCAATGAAACTATCAAAATTATTGAAAAATCCTAAAAAAAGTCATAGTTGTACTTCGTCATATACCCTACCAATATATCAAATTTTAAGTTCTAATTCATCCTATGCTAAGAGAGATAAAAAAGAGAATCCTATGTCGCAGAGTAAACTCCAACCGGGTGGCGGAATGCACCCACCTAATCCTAGGAACAGGGGCAACCTAGGGTTTGCCTGATGAGATGGACGGACACGAAAACACACAAGGGTTTAGAGTGGTCCAGGCCACCGGAGCGTAATACCCTACTCCACTCTGAGTTGTATTGTTGAGAGCTTGAGAAAGCCTGTGTCTGGATGAAGATGTTCCCGAGGGAGTTCAAGTGAGCTTGTCCCGTCCCCGAGTCCTTGGATGGGCTCGAGAGCGGTCTCCTTGTAGCGTATGTGCCATCCCTTTTTTTAGCTCAAGGGTGGCACAATACAAGGGTACTGGGCCCCGACAGGTGGGCCCAGGAATATAATAATATGAAGCGTGGAGCAACAGATAGACCTGGGTGGACCAAGGTCTTCTCTTGCGGTGGGCAGATATTTTCACTTGGTCACCGTGTGGATTCTCTAACCAGATTCACCTTCGTCTTGTCTTGTTATCGTGTGGGCGAAGGCTCTAGTGTAGTTTTTTTTCGGAAAACGTAGGAGAACTGCGTCTCATTATATTAAGGAGAAAAGGTCTAAGAAGACCAGGTACAACAAGGTAGACTTCCTTACGGAGGACGAAAAACCAGAAAACCAAAATAATCCATCCGAGAACAGCAACCTACTACTGGTCTAAACCCCCTTCGAGACTAGCCCTCAAGGAGAGGGGCATATAGGTAGGAAAGGCCTTTAGCCCCGGCCATTTCCCACATTCATCTTTCCTCCAAAGCCATCCTAATGGATAAAGACACATTAGGGTTCCAGTTATCGAAGACACATTTGTTGCGATGGTTCCAAATAATGTATGCCCCCAAAGCAATCAGAGAATTGAGCCCCTTTCTAACAAGACTTCTGACCGAAGAAGAGGCTTCTTCCCACCAGCTCATGAAGAAGGACAAACCAAGTTGAGGGGCTCTGGTGTAGGTTGCGACGTAGATTGGTACATCGTCTTGTGTAGAGGGGTACATGGACGGTGTCGTCCTGTCCCCTCCGCCTGTCTTGCAGCGGGAATAGTAGAAGTCATGATGAGGGTTGTCCATGCGCGGCGCAGAGAGTCAATGGTCTCGCCTCGGTAACACGCCGGTTACTGGCGCGACCCATGCCTTGCGTACCGCACACGACTGTTGGAATATAATATAAGTAAATTGTCCACCTCTTCTTATCGGCTTAAGCTTTTGGTTTGAATTGGTTGGTGCATGCAACTTAATATGGTATCATAGCCAGAGGTCACGAGTTCGAATCCTGGTTAGCGCAATTAAAATAAAATAATTGTTGCTCGCTCCTATTCCACGTCTGAGACCCAAGAGAGGCTCGATGTGAGGGAGAGTGTTGGAATATAATATAAGTGACTTGTCCACCTCTTCCTATCGGCTTAAGCTTTTGGTTTGAATTGGTTGGTGCATGCAACTTAATAACACCTGTCACTTGTGTGAATAGGCGCGCATCTTGCCCGCATTTAATGTGGATGGCCCCTACGCTTGTGGCACGCGTCGGGCCATGCCTGGCGGCTTTCGCCATGCGCCACATGCCACGTGCCAGCACCGGATCTCTGCCTGAGCAGAGAGCAGAGGCTGGGAACGTATGCAGACGTGGCACCCCTGGACCTCCTCTGGCTAGGGTTTTGGAGGACACTTGTGGAGGCCCGAGTCCCATCCGTAACGGTCTGGACACGTGGCGCCACCAGACCTCCCCTGGTCGGAGTCCCGAATGTCACACGTAGGGATCCGGGACCGTCCCATGGGGGTCGGGCCCCAGGCTGTAATTGCTGAGCAATTATACCGACGAGACCCGTGGTGACACCGTTCCGGTGGCCTTGTTAGACGGGCTCAGGCTCTGAGTCGTGGTAGATTGCCCGTCACCCCGTGGCTATGGATAGCCACACGGGTCTCGCCTTGACCCAGCAAGAGTGGGTACCCTAGTTTAGGGGTACCGACATCCTATCCAACAAAAAATGATAGATTTTTTTGTATCTCTTAACATATGATGAATTAGAACTTGAATTTTGATATATTGTTAGAGTATATAATGAAGTACAACTATATTTTTTTGAGATTTTTTCATGACGTTTGGTAGTTTGATTGCACGATGATTGCACAATAAGTTCACAGCAGTTTGACCCACTACTTAATCCTTGTGCCCAGGTGTTTATGAGTAGCTCTTATGTTATATGTTACTATGGGTTTGGTACCTGCTTTTAACATTCAATTTTTCTTTGGCTCATTGCAACAATCTGAAGGCATAGTCCACCGTCTACTCTTCAACACATTGGCGCATATTTTCCTGGGTCATTGATTTTTTTACCCAAAACTATGGGTAAAACCCTCCAGCATGATCAAAATTGACAAATCTAAAGCTCCGTTTGGATGTCGATATTGGAGAGCAAGAATTGAATTGGGTTCAATACCAAATCAGCCATAGAATTGAAATGAAATATAATTCTAATTCTATTGTTTGGATGTCTCTGAATTGGAGTTTAGAATTGTGCGGTCTAATTCCACGCAATTCAAAGGGGTGACACTTTGTATTGGGAGAAAGAGTTTCTAGTTATAGTCCAATTTCAGGAAATTGGGTCTCGGATTCCAAATCTCAATTCTATCTGCAACCAAACAACAGAATTCAGAAAAGCTGGTTCCAATTCTCAATTCGGTGCTCCAATATCTACATCCAAACGGGGTATAAAAGGATTTTATGTACAAGCAGGCTACAAAGAACTAGGGGGATTACGGAAAGTGAAATAAGTTTTTTTTTCCCATGCTACTCGCTACATATTGCTAGACTTATGCAGTTACTAATCAGTAATCACTAACAGTTTTTGCATTGTTGGTGTGCCAGTACCAGTTCGGTGCTCATGCTCTAAGATATGATATAGGATTGGAAAGATGGCGTCAAAAGGTCCCCGGTCAAAGTTAGACCATGAGACAAGAGCTAGGCGTCAGAAGGTTAGCTCATAGATTTGATGTTGCATGAATCCATCCACTGTATATTTTTCTTCATCTCTGAGCCAGTTTACTTGACATATTGTACCTGCACACTGCCATTTTTATGTTGTCATGATCTGTAGTTTGAGAGAGGAAACATAACAGAAATTTGTTATTCTTTGTGCATTTTCTCTTATATTGTTTAATGTCAGTAAAATAACTACATTTTCTTTAATGTCAGTAAAATCACTACATTTTCTGTTTTGTTCTGATTATGTTACCTTAAACTGTATCTTATTGGTGCAGGCTCTTGAAGCTCCAAGGGAGCCTCGACGACCAAAAGTTCACTGGGACCATGTCCTTGCTGAGATGATGTGGCTGTCAAAGGTTGCTTTATTATTATATTATAATCGGCTTATTGCAATCCTTCTCATTGGAAAGCCCCCACTTAAATTTATCGTCAATTTGTAATTATTTTTTCTTTTTGCAAGCTTAAAATTGTGTATGCTGCAGGAGTTTGATTCTGAGAGAAAATGGAAGTTGTCCATGGCCAAAAAGATTGCTCAAAGAGCAAATAAGAGCATAGTTGACCAAGCAACAAAGGGCGAGAGAAAACAGAAGGTTCGATTCTTCTGTCACAATGTTTATAAATCACATAATTGAACCTAGCGGCCATCTGACTGACAAGGAAACTACTCATGATTAGTTGTGGACCAGACTGATTAGTCGAGACTAGTCAGTCTTAGTTGTCTTATATATTCTGGACATACATACTATATATATACACAATAAACTAAGCATCAAGACTACATTCAAGGTCATGCATGATCACTTCCACCACTGCATGCCGCTGTTCCACATCTTCACATGTACGCAACAGCTGTACAGCACCTCAGGATGGAGATACTCACCATTTGAGGAGTACATCACGAAGAGGGGTGATGTCTTGAGAGTGTGGCGGTGCCTTGATGGCTTTACAAGAGGAGGAACAACACATGGGAAACGTGGAATATCATGAGAGAGGAGGATAGGCACGCGGGAGACGAAGAATAGCGCGGGGGAAGAGAGGAATCATGCACGAAAGGACTTGCGGTGGTGTGGGATAAAAAATTCAAGCACGACTCCGTCCTCTGCGTTTTGCTTGAGTTGGGGCACAATTATGTTAACCGTAAGAGGCCAAATTGGCAGTCCATAGCCCACCTCTAAGCAACTAAGCCCAGTTGAGCAGGACTGTGAAAGGACAAGCCGTCACAGCATCCAGCCAGGGGGCGTCTCCCTCCTAGTCAGATGACTGGAAATCAAGTCAGGTTTCTAGTCAAGCTAATTGCCTCGGTGTCCCTAGTTGACTTCAAGGGTCCGATTAGGCTGATTAATCAGATGACTTGTAAACACTGTTCTGTCATATATCTTATCTATGGAATGTTAGCTACGATTATTTTCTGTAATGCCTTTGAATGAAGATATGGTTCTCCAGTAATAAACCCAAAGTCGAATTATGTAAATAATGAATTAAGAGAATTATTCCAGTATATGATGATTCTTCTTCTGCAGGAGAAAGAACATAGAATGCGAAAAGTTGCCCTTAATATTTCAAAGGATGTGAAGAAGTTCTGGATCAAAATAGAAAAGCTGGCAAGTTCATTTTTGACTTCTAATGTCATGGTTAACTGTGACACTACTTAAGGACATTCCTTTTTGGAAGAAAACTGAGCTATGTTTTTGTATTTGAGAGAAAGCAGGTTGTTTATAAGCACCAGCTGGAGCTTGAGGAGAGAAAGAAGAAGGCACTTGATAAGCAACTTGATTTTCTTTTAGGTCAGACTGAAAGGTATGTCAGTCTCATTATGGTTCATCTGACCTGTAGCCTCTTTAATTTTGTTCCTAGTTGTATATTAACCTTCTGTTCTTCAGGTATTCGACAATGTTGGCGGAAAATCTTGTGGATATGCCCTATCCCGAAAACCTAGAAAACAGGACTTCACAGATAAACCAACGATCCCATCAAGAGGAAGTACCAGAAAAGAACTTAAATGCAACCATTTCTGATGATTTTGGTTTGTAGCATAGTGATATATTTTGCATGTGTCAAGATTTTATTTTTGTTCTCTTAGTTTAAACAATTTTTCTTTGCAGATAATATGGAAGTCGATGATGATTATGAGAGCTCCTTGGACGAAGAGCCAGTAAGCCATTTCAGTTACCTGGTTTAGTTTTTCTTTTGTCACTCAGAAAGTAAATGTAAGGAATTCTATGTATCAGGGTGCATTATGTTCTTCGTTAATTTGAGAAGGATCCTTTTCTTTGAGGCTGTTACTATCCATAGTATATACTTAATATTGTACTGTTACATGGCAGTAAATATATTTTCCTTTATCAATTATTGTTTAGACCAGCAAAAGTTGGTGATAGATTTTTTGACATACTGTTAACTGTAATCAATTTGTAGTAGACTGCATAAAAGTATTGGAATGGAATATTTATAGTCTTTTTTGATACCGTTATTCACATGAATCATACTTTTATGTGTGAATGCTGCAGGAAGATGATGAGCACACAATTGATGAGGATGAAGCTCAGATCACTGAAGCTGAGCGCAACGAAGAACTAGCTGCTTTAGAGGCAGAAGCTGATCTACCACTTGATGTTATTCTCAAGATGTACACAAAAACTAAAGGTGATCTCCAACAACAATTCTCTCTTATCCACTTCCATACATAGGTCAGCTTATTTTCATTGTTTGACATTGTTTGACACTCAATTGATAATTTGATCAGTTCAATATGTCTCAGTTAGCAGGGAAGGCAGTCCAGATAGCAAAGACATGCTAAGTAACTTAGGTTCGAAGATTTTGATTGTAGGTGAGATCATGTAGAGTATTAGGAAGTTAATCAGACTATTTGATGGCATTTCTTATGATTGATGTGGATCTTGCCCTTCTATTTTCAGATTCTTTGAAGCAGGCTAATGGGCGTGATCATGAACCTGCTCACTCTTCAAGTGAAGATGGCAATTCTTCTGAGGAAGTGGATGATGGCCATTCTTATGCTGAGTTTGTGAAGAAGAATCATGTACGCTTGTTTTCTTTATCTTATCTGTGCTCAATGTGTTGCCTTTATTCTTTATTCTTTGGATGAAATCCTCGACATTGCACATTATCTGATTGTAATGCAAAACCTTTTTTTTATTTTTCCAGGGTAAAAGTAACGGAAATATTTCTTCTATCAATGACCAGGCATGTTCTAGTCGTCTATGCTGTTTATGGTTTTCTTCATCCTTTATCCCACTGTTATATACTTATATTTTTTCTTTCCTATCGCTGCCTGTGGGTGATGTCTCTGGGAACAATCCTTATGGGTAGGAAATGAGAGTTTGTGGTGGTCATGGATCAATAATAATTTTAACAGTCGCTATTCGTGGACTACTACTTCACTTGATAGTACCTGCATAACTAAGCTTCTTTTGTAGACCAATTAGCTATTGCATTTAGAAAATGATACCCCTATCACATGAGAGTTTATCTTTTCAAAATTCAACCTCCACTAACAACCTTTAAAAGTAGAGGAATAGTTGTGAAAGAAATGCAATACATTATTGGTTACTGAATGTGGAAAATTTAAACTGCAATTTCAGTAAATATAGCTATAATCAGCATTTGACATCGATGTATAATTGCAAAAATTAGGAAGGCTGTGGAATCTTCAAACAAATTGTTTCATCAGTTTTGATGTTGACTGCTCAGTTAGCATGTGTTTGTTTCCTAGGATGAAATGGGGTGGGATGGAACGAGCACATTTGGATGTGATGCAGGGGAAAGTGTCATCGTTGCTGGAGGGATATTCCTCTGATATTCAGGACTAAGTCGTCCTTCCTAATTGAGGGGACGGACTTGTCCCATCTGGACGACATCATGCTCTGTCACCGATTAGCGCTGTTCCTGCCTGTTTCAGTCTTCCTCTTTGGCAGTCCTCACCAAGCACCGCCGCCCTCTGGTCCTCCTGGTTCTTCCGGCTCCCCCCCCCCTCGCTGTAGTCCTCTGATGTGCCCATCCTGGCAGGCAGCACCTGACATGGCTTGCATTGCATCACCGGCTTCTCGTCTGCCTGCAGTGCCCAACATCATGAGTGTCACTGGCACAGTGCTGTGTACCTTCCTGGTGCGGCGCCTTCGCAGTTAGGCTCATGGCTCTATCCTTGGCTGCAGCTATCGTAAGTCAAGCCTCACACCACCATCTGTCCTCTGATCTCCGCGTCTCCGTGCTCAAATCAAGTGTGGCCTGGGAAAGCTCAAGGCAAAGGGCACTCTGCACCTTCCTGCTGCTGTACGATCCACCTTTTCTCGCGTGTGAGGCGCCCTGCACCTTTTTGGCGCAACCATGGTCATCTCCTCTGCTTCTCAGTGGTCGACACCTGTGTCCCACTGCTAACACAGTGGTTGACGGGATGAGAATCACCGTCCATCCTCATCCTTTCTACCAAACGCAAAACTGGAATTGTCACATCCTCGTAACCAAACAGGTTAGGCCTTGTTCGGTTATTCTCATTCCACATGGTTTGGAGTGGATCACTGGATTGAGTAGGATTGAGATGTATTTTGACTTACTATGGATTTAAACCGACTCAATCTCATCCAATCCACTTGGATTGACGTTAAAACAAACAAGCCCTTTGTGGGATCATCCCATATTCCCATCCCAAAAAAACAGGGACCATCCCATCCCATCATAGGCTGTCTCCAAACCTACTCATGGTTAGTTTTCACTATTGCACTGGAGGTTCGGGATATTTAGCCTTGGCCTCTTCATGGCAAGGGCCTGTTTGGGACCGCTCCACCAACTCTGCTCCACAAACTCAATCTTGGAACAGCTCCACAGAAAACCTGGAATTTCCAAAGCACCCCTTTAGGTTCTCTCAGCTTCAGTTTTTTCCTGGAGCAGAGTTTGTGGTGCTGCACCTGTTTAGCTAAAAAATATGGAGCGGAAATGTGGAGCGGAGCAGTCCCAAACAAGTCTTAAAACTAGATCAAATGGTCTGTTTTTTAACTCACTAGATGAATGTTCCCCAAAAACACCGCTTTCTAGTACTCCAATTTGTGTATTTTATGATTGTGTGGTTAATATAACTGAGATTTTTTCAGGAGGACAAAGATTACATTGCTACTGAAGAAGTAAAGGTAGCATTGCCTTTTTCATCTTGTTTCCTGTACAGTTTTTTCATTATGCCATACTTCCTGTATGGGAGTCACTTGAAGAAAATTTTGGAAAACTATAGCCATCTAGTAAAAGGTGTCCTGTATATTGAGTCCTGCTATATCGTGATACATAATAATGATCATCTCTGATAGGATGATGAAGCAACTTTGTCTGAAGAGGAAGAATTGGCAAAAAAAGAAGATCCTGATTATCTGGAAGAGGTGATTGCTGCCATGAATCCTTAACATCATTAAATTGTTTGCATTGTCATGCTGAAGTGTTCTAACATTTTATTGCAAAGAGCGTAAACTTAAACTTAGCAGTACATCCGGTCTTGAAAACTGATTCAATAGCATTGTTATCATATGCAACTGTGTTAGGCTATTGGTTTCTTTTTCTGAAGTTTGCTTCATTCATTTTGGTCTTGACATTAATTATGGGTATCCCTTATCTGCTACCACCTTTGGTTCCACAAACTTTTTATGTTATTTTAGAACATACAAAGATTTCTTTAGTCACACAAGTTTGTTACTGGATGATCCCCAATTAAAAGCAATGCCCTTAAAGTTTTGATAAGTTGATAAGGGATTTGATTATCTATCTTCTGCATGTAAGTTACTCAATGTGCATACTAGCGATGCATCCATTTGGCTGTCTGTTTAGGAAAACACCCTTATATTTCTGCAATTATTGGGGGCTAACTGTAAATTTGCTTGCCTTCTGTACCTTATTTTGTTTTCTGAAATTTAGCAAGCTCTCTCTGGTGCATATTTAAACCAGTAGGATCATATACAATAGAACCATGTCTAAAAGCCAAAATGTGAAACTGATCTATGCAGAGGGCCCTGGTGGTCAGCGTTCCTCCATTCAGAATTTTATGTAGGCACATACACACAGTGTGGTGCATAATAAGTAGGACCATACCAATATTATATATTATTCAACAGAACCATGTCTAAAAGCCAAAATGTCACAGTATATTGGTCTATGCAGAGGTCCCTGGTGGTCAGCATTCTTCCATTCAGAATTTTATGTAGCCAAATTCTTGTTTTCATTAAAGGTTTCAGAGGTTGGAGTCGGACTAGAACTATTTTTGTAGTCATAGTCATTAATTGCAAATACCCTCCCAATTTTTGTAGCAATTGGTTTCACGATTACATATGTTCCAAAAGGGTTCTGCTAACTACTTTTTGGTGACCATATGTTCTTTCAATGTAGGTTAAGTTACTGCAGAAGGAGAGCGAGATACCACTAGAAGAACTTCTCGCGAGGTACCGAGAGGTATAGTTAGATGTTCTATTGCTTTCTTCGAACAACATACTGTGGTCCATTTGTAATACCTTTTTTTTATATTTAGGATGGCTGTGCAGATCATGAAACAGCGGAGTTGAAGAATTCACCCCATTTTGTTGAAGAGGTCAATACTGACATGTCTTTGGATGATCAATCTGTGAGCATTTTGGAAGCGAAAAGTGATTTATTTGTGGATCACCAATCCAGGGATGTGCTGGAAACTGAGGACACGGCTCCACGATCAGAAATCGCATCAGAGCCTTGTGCTAAACAAAATTTTGATGAAGAGAATAATCTCACTGATGTTAAGACAGTCAATGGAGATAAGAGTGATGATGTAAAGAGTGATGATGTAATTGCTGATGCTGCAGCTGCTGCAAGATCAGCACAACCAACTGGCAACACCTTCTTGACTACAAAAGTGCGCACGAAATTCCCATTCCTTCTTAAGCATTCTCTTCGTGAATACCAGCATATAGGGCTGGATTGGTTAGTTGCTATGTATGAGAAGAGGCTTAATGGAATTCTAGCAGACGAAATGGGTTTAGGCAAGACAATCATGACTATCTCCTTGCTTGCACACCTTGCGTGTGAGAAGGGGATATGGGGTCCTCATCTTATTGTCGTGCCGACTAGTGTTATGCTAAATTGGGAGACTGAATTTCTTAAGTGGTGTCCTGCTTTTAAAATACTGACTTATTTCGGAAGCGCAAAGGAGAGAAAGCAGAAGCGTCAGGGCTGGATGAAACCAAATTTCTTCCATGTTTGCATCACAACATATAGGCTTGTCATACAGGACTCTAAAGTGTTTAAGAGAAAGAAGTGGAAGTATCTTATTCTTGATGAGGCTCATCTGATAAAGAACTGGAAATCACAACGTTGGCAGACTTTGCTCAACTTTAATTCAAAGAGACGTATTCTTCTGACTGGAACTCCACTGCAAAATGACCTTATGGAACTTTGGTCCCTCATGCATTTTCTGATGCCTCATGTGTTTCAGTCTCATCAAGAGTTCAAGGATTGGTTCTGCAATCCAATTTCTGGGATGGTGGAAGGTCAAGATAAAGTAAACAAAGAAATTATAGATCGGTTGCACAATGTCCTTCGTCCATTTATACTGCGTCGACTGAAAAGAGATGTTGAGAAACAGTTACCAAAGAAGCAAGAGCATGTCATATATTGCCGACTTTCTAGAAGGCAAAGAAACTTGTATGAAGATTTTATTGCTAGCTCAGAGACTCAAGCAACACTGGCAAGTGGGAATTATTTTGGCATGATAAGCATCATTATGCAACTTAGAAAGGTCTGTAACCATCCAGATCTTTTTGAAGGTCGGCCAATAATAAGCTCATTTGACATGGCTGGGATTAACATGCAGCTCAGCTATTCAGTCTGCATGCTCCTTGATAAGAGTCCATTTTCTCAGGTGGGACTGTCTGATATGAATTTAGTGTTTACGCAAAATGAATTTAGCATGAGTTCCTGGGAAGCTGATGAGGTCATTTCTGCCTTTCCTTTGAGTACCACTTCCTGGAACCATGACCTTGATACTTTTTGCTCTAATAAGGATCGTCAGGGAAGTAATTTGACAAACATTTTTGAAGATATTCAGAAAGCACTACAGGAGGAGAGAATAAAGGAATCCAGAGAAAGGGCAGCTTCCATTGCATGGTGGAATAGAGTTAGATGCCAAAAGAGGCCTGTCTATGGCACAAACATGATACATGTTTTGACTGTAAAGCATCATGTATCAAATATTCTTGATAAGAGGAACAACCCTTTGTGCCACATGGACTATTCATCAAGCCTTGCAGATCTTGTTCTTCCATCTGTGGAACGCTTTCAGAAAATGCTTGATATTGTTGAATCATTTACATTCGCAATTCCTGCTGCTCGAGCTCCTCCCCCTGTTTGCTGGTACAGCAAAGGAAACTCTCCTGTTTTTATTGATCCAGCATATAGAGAAAAATGCATGAACGAGTTTTCTCCCATCCTGTCTCCTATAAGGTCTGCTATTGTTCGACGTCAAGTCTACTTTCCTGATAGGCGTTTGATCCAGTTTGATTGTGGGAAGTTGCAGGAACTTGCTATTCTGTTAAGGCGCTTGAAGTCAGAAGGGCACAGGGCCTTGATATTTACTCAGATGACTAAGATGCTTGATGTCTTGGAAGAGTTCATAAATCTATATGGATATACATATTTACGTTTAGATGGTTCTACTCCCCCAGAAGAGAGGCAGACTCTGATGCAGAGGTTCAACACAAATCCAAAGTTCTTCCTTTTCATTTTGTCCACTCGAAGTGGTGGTGTGGGAATCAACCTTGTAGGTGCAGACACTGTCATCTTCTATGACAGTGACTGGAACCCTGCAATGGACCAACAAGCACAGGACAGATGCCACAGGATTGGTCAGACTCGTGAAGTTCACATATATAGACTCATTAGTGAAAGCACTATAGAGGAGAACATTCTCAAGAAAGCAAATCAGAAACGAGCTCTTGATGATTTAGTGATACAACGAGGTAGCTACAATACGGAATTCTTCAAGAAACTTGATCCTATGGAATTCTTTTCCGGGCACACATCTCTTCATGCAGAAGATCAGGAGAAGAATTGCTCTACAACCTCAGGAGTTTCAAATGATGTTGATCTGGCTCTGTCAATTGCAGATGTTGAAGCAGCTATTAGACAAGCAGAAGATGAAGCTGACTATATGGCTCTCAAGAAGCTGGAGGAGGAAGAAGCCGTGGACAATCAAGAATTCAGTGAGGAGGCTGCGGGCAGACAAGAGGAGGATGAATTGGTTAATGAGGAGAATGGAAAACCCGATGAGCACATTAACGAAGAACAAAAATATAACTCTTCTGATGTAGAGAAGGAGAAGCACATTACTCTGTCTACCAATCGATTAAATAAGGAAAAGGCTCTTACATTGGCTGTTGGTGATGAAGATACTGACATGCTTGCTGATGTGAAACAGATGGCAGCTGCAGCAGCTGCAGCAGGACAAGCGAGTTCATCATTTGAGAACCAGCTCCGGCCAATTGATAGATATGCAATGCGCTTTATGGAACTCTGGGATCCAGTAATTGACAAAGCTGCTTTAAATCATCAAGTAAATGTTGAGGAGGAAGAATGGGAGCTTGATCGTATTGAAAAATTCAAAGAGGATTTAGAAGCAGAAATTGATGAGGACCAAGAACCACTTTCTTATGAATGTAAGTACTTTGTGTCTGCTATAATTTCTTTCTTGGCACTTTGGAGCAGTCTGTTCATTATCACTTTGGCATTCTGCATTTTAGCTGGAGCTTTGTGTTCACCTCAATTTAGGTATCCTTCCTTTTTATGCTTTAGTAATATTGAGTTATTGACATCATCTTTATTTCTTGCAGCATGGGATGTTGATTTTGCTACGACAGCCTATCGGCAACATGTTGAGGCTTTAACTCAAAAGCAGGTCGTTATTGACTTGCTAACTTGTATTCTTACGTGTTTCACTTGAAACACAGTGCCTTTCTTCTCTCTTCTGACTTGTTATAATACGTGCAGTTGTTAGAAGAACAGGAAAGGCAAGCTCAGGAAGCAACAAAAGAGTTGGAGGAGAAGAATGATAATATGAGGTACTAATTGGAAAATTATTTTTCTGAAACACGAACAATGGTTGCAAATTTTGTTTTGTGATTGTCTCAGTTGCTCTTTCTTATATGTCAATTGGCAATATTAGCATGTTATGTGCCCACATTATTTCTAATGGATGTTTTTCTGTCTGTTGATTTTTTTTTGCTTAGTCTATAGCTTCCCTTTGATATACTATTGAGTATTGACTGTACATTTTGGCATTCATCTGCAGCAGTCACCACAGAAAGTCAAAAAAGAACAAAAAGAAGACAGGCAAACTCAAGCCCCTGAAAAGAGTGCGTCTGTCGCCTGAATCAGAAGTCATACTGGAGGAAACCTCTGTAGATAATGCACCCTCACCTGAGCTTACAAGTGATGAATCGCCACACCATTATTGTAACAAGCGTAAGAAGATTACGGTTGCCACTGAGGAAAATAGTAACAGCAGAAGTTTAAAGAAGCTCAAGAAAACTACTAAATCAAGTTTTATTTCTGAAGCCTTGTCACCTAGGCTGAAGGAGGACCTTAATGATTCAGATTCAAAATCAGTGGGTAGAACTAAAAGTGATGGCAGATTTTTCATCCCTTGCATGCCAGTGAAACGTGTTATTGTAATAAAGCCTGAGAGATTGAAAAGGAAGGGAATATGGTCTCGAGATTGTGCTTCAGACTCATGGTCATCTGAGGAAGATGCAGTTCTTTGTGGAACTGTTCATGAGTATGGTCCACTTTGGGAATTGGCAAGTGATTTTCTTCATTTTTTGCCAGGCGGTTCCTTGTATAGGGGAAGATATCATCATCCTGTGCATTGCTGTGAGAGATACAGAGAACTGTTCTGCAAACATGGAATGTCAGCAACAGATAATTCTAACAGTGAAAAGGTTCCTTCTGGGACTGGAAAGGCTATACTTAGAGTGTCTGAGGTGAGTTGATATCTTGTATTTACGTTAAAAAAAGTTGATATCTTGTCTTCCTATTGCACTGCCTTATCAAAAAGAAGCTTTGTAGTGTGAAAATTTGACAAAGATTGACTATATTATTGTTGTTTTTTCAACAATGGATTAATTTTTATTATGATCTCCCATAATAGTTATGAGATCATGCAAGCAAACATACGATGGACAATACACTTTATTCATAGAACCCCTCAGTTTTAAGTATTTTTGAAAGATCTGAACCTTTGATTCCAGCTTATATTAAGAAAATTGGCCCAGTTTATAGGGGAAACTAGGTTAGTTTAAGTAAAAAACTCTTAATCTTTAGCTTCTAAACTGGCCAGTTTGTGAGGAAATATGGCACAGGATATACTAGTAAGGGTAACTGCCAAGGACAATCTACTGTGTTATTCCTAGTATTACGTATCTTTTATGGCCAATTACCAATCCAGTGTTAGAGTAACCCTTGTGTTTACCACTAAAAACTTGGCCAGGGAGGGAACGACCGCCCTCCTGGTATAATATTAAGAAGAGACCGAAACATTGGTCCCGGCTGAGAAAATCCCCGAACCCTGCCCCCCATTACTAACGAGCCGGCGTCAACCGTCCACTCTGCAACGGCCCTTGTCCTAATTAGCTAGCTGCAACTCGGTTTCTTTTTTACTTGGTAAGCTAGTATAAAAGGCCCAGGCTAGTGGCCAACTCTAGTCTCTGTACACTTTACTGCTCTGATAGGCGCTGTTAGACAGCTAGTAGTAGTAGCAGCCTCCCCCTTTTTGCTAGTGTACAGCTGCTAGGAATAGCAGGTGGGTTTGCAAACCGACTTAGCACTGTGCTATATATATGTATGCATATGCAATCAATATATTTAAGCCAGCTTGCTTCACAAAACAGAACCGGTTCTAACCCCAGCCCCAGCTATTCACGTCTGCTCATCCTGTAGCTGCCGCACTACTAAGATTTGGTATCCAGAACATATGTTAGAATGATCCATCATAGCCTCAGCTCTGGCAGGTAGTGGTCCAAGCCGCAGCCCACAATGGTGCCCACCTACTGTCGCAGTTCCCCTTCCACGCAGCCAAGGCGTGGGCGGTGCCATCGAGGCCCAGATATGGTTCATCCAACACGCGCTGAAGGAAATCGGTGGCATGCCGTACCCGCAGCTGACGCGCAACTATGAGGATTGTAGCCTCCTCATGAATATGAAGTTGGAGGCCTCCGGAATGCGATTGAGTATGATGACGCGATCACATAGAGGAACATGTCTCTTGATGCCATCCTCTTCGCTTTGCTATCGGAGATATTATCCGCACGCTGGCGGTGAAGAAGACGACCAAGTCTCCATCCATGTTGGTTCGAAGCGCACATGCAAGTCTACACTACAATGGTTTTGGAGGGACCGAGAGTTGCTCTCATTCCATGATGGTGAGCACATGTATGACTTCGTGCTCCACCAAATTGGGATGGTGAGCTCCCTCAACCTCTACGACGAGGACATCACTGAGCAACGCACAGTCGAGAAGATCCTACATGTTGTCCCTAGGTAGTACAAGCGGTATCGTGATCGACACCTTCCTCGACACCGTTAGACCTCTCGATTGAGGTGATTGGCCGACTGAAGGCAGTCGACGATAATGATGCAACAACTTCGGGTCAGCTGATCCACTTTGGTGGCAAACACTACTTCACCAAAGAACAGTGACTTGCGCGGTTGAAGCAGAGGCAAGATGGCAAGGGCAATTTGAAGCGTCGTAAACTGTGTGGCGGTGTGTGCCGTTGCTCTCATGGTTGGTGCAAGAAGCAGCACCACACTATGGACATTAGACAACAAGGATGACATCGTTGATGGAATAAGTCTTGAGCATCTAGAGGACAACATGAGTTTTTTTGACTGTCCTCTTTTAGCATCTTAGCATCTAGAGGACAGCAGGAGCTTTTTGACTGTCCTCTTTAGTCTCTTTAGCATCTAGGGGACAACAGGAGCTTTTTGACTGTCCTCTTTAGTCTCTTTTAGCTTTTAACATCTAGAGGACAATCCTGTTGTGTAGTATGTGTGAGAAAGTGTGGTAGTGCAGCCTCTAGGGTTATAAATATGTGTCTCCAACCCTTAGATGAGAATGACATTTGAGTAGTGTGTGAGAAATATGTGTCTCCAACTCGTAGTGTCATCCTCTGGATGAGAGTTAGAGTCCCTCTGCTTAAAATACGAAAATTGCCCCAACTCGTAGTGTCATCCTCTGGATGAGAGTTAGAGTCCCTCTGCTTAAAGGACAGATGCCGAAATTGTGTTTGCATTGGGCCTTGGGCAATGGAGTGCAACAAGCCCAAGAAGGTGCAAGCGCACCTTGCCCAAGCCGATGAGGAAGATGAGGGGCCCACTCTCATAGCACATGCTTGTGTGCTCTTGGTGGCATCGAAGGGTGTGCACCTCAACGAGACATGTGCGCAAGCATTTCTTGCCACGTGGAGACGTTGTACACCTAGAGGGATGGTACTTGATCCGGGTGCCACCAACTACATGACATGCCACATGAAGCCTTCACCGAGCTTGATTGCTCTATGGTTGGCACTGTCAAGTTTGGGGATGGCTTAGTGGTGAGCATCCAAGGCTGTGGTTGGCTCTATTGTCCTCACCAGCAAGCAAGGTGTGCAAAAGGCCCCCTCAGGCATCTTCTACATCCCACGACTTCATGACAACATTGTGAGCCTTCAACAGCTTGATGAGAATTGAGAACTAATAGAAGTATTAGGCTTGATCTCCCGAAAGGTAAGTCGATTGAGGTAGAAATCTCGATGTTGATCCAAGTCTTCAAACGTATGGCTTCTTGCAATCACTACACCACTGCTCTATTGGTTATCATCCGTGCCACACGGATGACCTCACCAAGAAGGTTTATTCCTGTAAGCGCAATCGAGAACATAAACAAGAACAGGAAAGTGCAATCAACTATATTGATTACAGAGGTGGGGTTCAATAAACCGATGATCATCGATATTGTTCTTAACATATTGAATCTAAGCTAAAATCTGAGCCCTAATGCGGTGGTTGCTACTAAATATATAAGGGTTGAGGGCATGCAAAAACACCTAGACGTGTCCTTAATGCACCCCAATATGATACATGGCCCAACGAGCTAAAATATGGCAACACAACACAGGGACATATTCTAGGTGGTCTTATTTTGACGATTCACGTTGATTTCGAAGGAATTTTGAAGTGAGATCAGTTGGGTTGAAAAGCTTATCTAAGCTTTACATGCATATAAAGAACGTCAAAATCGGAGTCAATATGTGTTTTGTGCATCAATTTTGGTGCGACGTGGCCGTAGAGTCCAAAGAGGAGTCAAAGGCGAGTTAGGTTTGGACTCCCGCACGATGTAGACACCCTAATTGATCCTCCTCGATTGGCCTTTTGACCTTTTCGAGGTAGGTTCCTAATAAATAAAGCATATTTTCTACCAACCATAAGGTTAGAAAAATAATTAACTAAGAAATAATGTACGCAGAAATTTAATTGACGTGCTCACGCTCTTGTAACTAGACCTTGCAATGTATCCAAAAAGTGATAGCATATCATGCTCTCCATCTTGAAGTGGAGTCATCCTCGACTCACGCTCAGCTTACTCTCCCAAGTATGGCTTCAAATCTGAAATGTTAAAGGTGTTACTAACCCCAAAATCTGGGGGCAATTAAGTTTATATGCATTATCATTGATCCTTTCAAGAATCTTATAAGGTCCTGCAACACGTGGCAAGAGTTTAATCTTTCCGCAGTTAGGAAACCTATCTTTACTCAAATGAACCCACACCAGATCACTTTGTTTTAATTTGACCTTACTACGTTTACTACCAGCAATTCTACACTTCACATTCGTATTTTCAATGTTTAACTTAGTTGTTTCATGTGACTTCAAAATAAATTTATATCACTATGTAGCATCTAAGTTCACAATTTTAGAAGGCGATAAAGATAGTAAATCATTAGGAGCACGATTGCACGAGGATTAACCATGAAGGGACTCAACTTTTTTGTGGAGTGAATGGATCTAAACATGCGGTAAAAAACTACAACAACCTCAAATTAACATAGTAGATAATGTACGATTAACTATCATAGTTTGTCATTAGTTTTGGGATGACAAGTAGTAGAAAATAATAATTTAGTCCCCAATATATACCACGAAGTTCTCCAAAAAAAACTTAGCATCCCTATCCGAAACAATAGTGATTAGCACGGCATGTAAACAAACAACCTTAGTGAAAAACAAATCAACTGAAAGTGTTGAAAGGATTTTAATGTCGTCTAGAGGGGGATTGAATAGGCTAATTTAAAATATTGCTTTCTATGAATTCAACTTGTTTATACCGGTGCAGTGTATTAGACAAGTCCAATAAGCACCTGCACTTCACAAACACATACAAAATATGCAATATGAAATGCAATTAAATGCGCAAAGGGACAAACAAGTGATTTATCCCGTGGTTCGGCCAACCCTCATGCTTGGCTACTCCACGTTGTTGAGAATTCTCAACCGGCTTGGAGTCGTTTTCAACTTCCTCCGCTTCTCAAACTTATCACCACCGCGATAAGCCGAGGTTTCTACTATGATCACTTTGATGCTTCATAAACTATCCCGAGGCTCTCCACAAGCTCAGGAGCTCTCCAACGAGTGTGCAAAGCGTATGGCCGTAGCTCTGACAATTTTCTCAAGGTTGCCTTGCTCTTTCTAAGATTTCTCTAGCTTCTACAAGCAACACTTTAGCTCAATGCTCAATTCTCTAGCTCTCTATTCGCTCTCTAACACATAATCTCACACTAAGCAGTTTCTCTCACAAAGAGAGGGGTTAAAGAGGCTTTGCAACTTGCTAAGAATGAGTACACACAATGTTGGACATTTGCTTGCTTCCTTGAACTCGTGGGAGGGGTGTATATATAGCCTCAAAGCCAAACTAACCGTCGCCACAATTCTGCACATTCTGGTCACACCGGACACGTCCGATAGTGCACTAGACACCACACTGTCCATCTGACCGATCAATAGTCGTTCTGAAAAGTTGTCATCTGTTAGAGTGCACCAGACATGTTCGGTGGCACACCATACACCACGTCAGTCGACCGTTGGATCTTTTGCTTCCGACTGTTGGATCTTTCGCTTCCGACCGTTATGTTCATTGTGCGCTCGGTGGCACACCAGACACATCTGGTGTGCTGAGATGCCGAAGTCCAAAAACATGCTCTTTGCATGTCTCGTCCGGTGGGACACCATCGTGCGCCAATTTGCCAAAGTGAAAGTCGCCTATAGGGGGGGTGAATAGGCGAAATCTGAAATTTACAAACTTTGAACACAAACCTGACCCCGGGTTAGCGTTAGAACGAGTATTAAGTAAATCAGAGTGCGGGAGAAGAGTTCTTGCTTAGAGTTGCTCAATTAATTGTGGATTACTTTGGGAGCCAACTCAAAAGGATTACAAGCAAGAGAACAAGAGAGAGGGGAGAGGAAGAACCAAATCACAAAGTTATGATCAACGCAAAGAACGCGACGATTTGTTTCCCGAGGTTCCGCTCCAAAGAACGTACGTCCCTGTTGAAGAGTCCACAAAGGACGAGTCTCTTTCAACATTTTACCTTTCTCACAGTCATGAAGACTGGATGAGTTTTCTTCACTGTCTCAGGGACACTAAGTCCCACAATGACCTACACACAAAGAATCAGAGTCTCTTGCCTCACTTTACAACAAAGAGAATGGGGGAAGGGAGTGATAATGGAAACTCAAGTCAAGACCACAAGATCTCGCAATTCTTGAATGCGCAAGCTACTCAAATGCGGCGCATAATTGTCTTTGGAAGCCTGGAGATGTTGCACTTAATGTATAGTAGGTTGGAGTGAGTCTTTTGTTTTCAATGTGCTAGTTGGGGGGGTATTTATAGCCCCCAACAACCAAAAGAGTCGTTGGGCAAACACTGCAAAATCTTCTCTGTCGGGTGGTGCACCGGTCCCCCTACAGTGCTGGTTCGGTGCATCACCAGACCTTGTCAGTATGACTGTGCAGCTATCCGTTGAGCTCTGGCAGACGACCGTTGGAGGTTGGCAGACGGTCCGGTGCGCCAGCCCAAAAACGTCGATTTACATGCTCCCTGCATACTCGGTCCGTATAGCCATCGGACAGGTCTGGTGCGTTAGCTAGTTTTTGGCTAAGTCTGAGTCCTCTGCACGGACGGCTCGGTGCAGGACCGGTCCGGTGCCCCAGCCAGCAGCCAGATTTTCCTCTTTTTTGTCCAAGTTTTCTTCAAAGCTTTTTGACAGACATTGAGGATGTTACTATGACTTAGACAATCATATGTAGAGACTTTCCAATTAGTCTAGGTCATGGATCTTGGACTTTTTGTTCTCTCCAACTTAGGATCTTGTTTTTGCTCAAACTAGCTCAAAAAGTGGTACTTTGCGAATTTGAGCTAACCAGCCTTAGATGTATCAAATAGGTTTCTAGAGGTGTATACAACTTATCCATAGTGTAGAACTAGGCAAAGTTCCTATATTCCAAGTTTTACCCCCTTTTGTTTGGTTTTGAGCTGTTTCTGACTTAGAATATGATTTGTTGAACTTATGAACCTGTGAATCTAAAACTATACAAACTAGCTAATCCATAAGGTTGTGATGGTCATTAAGCACCAAAAGCAATTAGAGAAAATGGTGAACACCATTTCCCTTTCACAAGGTCTAAAAACACCCTCTCTGTGTGCCCTGTCCGGTGGCACGTCTAGTGGCACACCGGACAGGTCCGGTCTGCCTGAATCGGCCCATAATTTTCTAACTTTGGTTCAACTTCTTTGGCTTCACTTGGCTTGTGTCTTCGACACTTCTATGACTTAGACAAATGTTTCTTGAGTCAATCTGTCATTGCTTTTGTTGTATTTCATCCTCCAAATCAATTTTGCCCTTTTCTGGCAAGTCTTTGCATCACTTGACTAGTTGACCCTCAGAACTCCAAAATCCAAATCTGAGCAAACCTACCAGTTCAATGAGTTTCGATAAGTTTTGATGGTTACCAAGAACCTATCCAACTGTTGAAATGTCCCAAAGTTCATTTTCTTCTCAATTTCCTTTTTTTTGCACTTCTTTTTAGCTTCTATGTTGCAATGAGCCCTTCCAGGTCCTTTACTTTGATACCTCCTCATATAGGCTTGCAACCATTTCCAAACTCTTAGAGCTGACATACCTTGAGCAAGGTGATTTGAACCATCTCAACACATATGAGTAAATCCATGGCTTCAAATCACATCTTCCACTTTTCTGATTCTCAGTTTAATATGACTCTTCACAGCTTGATTAGTCCCCCTCGACTCAATGCAAGTACTCTCCATAGATGCTCATCCTTCAGTTAAGGCCTTCTTCTCGACAGCGGTTTCTTCGGTGGTGGGCAACGGTAAAAACACTATGTTTTGGACAGATAAATGGATTGATGGCCAGAGTCTAAGTCAGCTGGCCCCTCATCTGGTCAAGTCGGTCTCTTCTAGGGCTAAAAAGAGGAGTGTCTACGATGCTCTCACAACAAGGAACTGGGTGCATGACATTCGAGGTGCTATCACCTTATGTGTTCTGTCTGATTTTCTCAAAGTTTGGGACCTCACTGAGACTGGGCCTTACATCCAGACCATGAGGATAAGCACATCTGGTTGCTCTCAAGCTCAGGTTTTTATTCCACCAAATCGGCATATGCTGGTTTCTTTCTTGGAGCAACGACATTTAAGCCTTGAGAGAGGATTTGGAAAGCTTGGGCACCTGGAAAATGCAAATTCTTCATGTGGCTTGTGGCTCACGGTCGCTGCTGGACAGCTGACCGTCTGGCAAAGAAGGGGCTGCCTCACCCTCCTCTTTGTCTGTTGTGTGACCAGGAGGAGACCCTAAACCATTTGTTAGTATTGTGCGTTTTCTCGCGAGAAGTTTGGTTTCAGATTCTGAAATATGTCCGATTGCAGCACCTTGCTCCTAGCCATTATACTTCTTCCTTTGAGGATTGGTGGGAAGGAGTTGTTGCAGTCCCTGGTGATCCAGCATATAAGGGGTTGTATAAGGGCATCAAGGCATCAATTCTTTGATCATACTTGGAGTTTGGGCCATCTGGAATCACTGCAACCGCTGTGTATTCAATGGTGTGCAGCCTTGTTCTAGCATAGTCTTCAAGTGGGTCAAGGAGGAGTCTCACCTCTAGTGTAGTGCTGGAGCCAGTGGATTAGCTAGCATTCTTTTCGCTCTAGCGCACTAATCGGTGACCTTTTGTTTTGGGTTTCCATGGTCATGGGTCTAGATGTTTATACTATTGTTGTATTTCTAACTATCATCTAGTGTGTGTGGGTTTGTGCGGAATTGTAAGAGGTTTCTCTTTTTTACCTCACCTTTTCTTAATATAATGATACACAACCCTCATGCGTTTTCGAAAAAAGTACTCTCCATAGATTCATGATCCAAACGTATGCCAATTTTTTTAAACCAAAGATAATGTTGCCATGTTTACAAAACGCACACTAAAACTTAAAGTTTTTTTTGTCACATGTAGAATAATTCAATGTACTACATCTGTCCTAAAATATTAGTCGTTTTAGATCTTGATTTTTATGTCTATGTTCAAATGGATGATGATGAATCTAGACACACATATAAAACAAATACATTAATTATTGTATGAATCAATGAAAAAGGTACTCTCCATAGATTGATGAGTAGTTTTTGCTAAAGAATGCAACATGTTTAGCTTCGTGAATAAGCATTCCATTGCCGGTGCCACTCGCATCGAACTCAAGCTCGAAGGTCTTATCAAAATTTGGAAGTTGTAGTAGCGGTGCTAGTATGACCTTCAACTTAAGGTAATCAAAAGCTTGTTGCGCAACTCCCCATTGAAATGATACTTCATTCTGTAAATTCGTGGAGAGGTGTTGCAATGATGCTGAAATCCCTTAAGAAACGCTGATAGACACCTAGAAGACCCTTACGAAACCCTAAACCCTAGAAAACTATGAACACATGTGACCAAAGTTGGAAGTGGCCAGCTTGTAATGGAAACAATCTTTGCTTTGTCCACCTCATTGTCTTGCGATGTAACAACATAACCAAGGTTGTCGAACAAACGTTGTCGGTGTTTCAAACCTTCGCTCCGACAAGTAAATTTCTATATGCGCGTTTTGGGCTCTGGACGGTGTGTTCGGTGGGCGCAAGGTCTATACTGGTTCGGACAGAACGTCCCTACATCCAGTCTTCGGTGGCTCGCGCTACCGACACCTTTGTTACTCGATGCTCGTAGTTGGAGTTACAAGCGGACGATAGAGTGAAGAAGAGCTCCCAAGTCTCTTATGCGAGGGTGGACCTAAAGACTACGAGACTAGACTCCTACGCTAAGCCTTGGCTTCGGCCTCTAGGTCTCGTTGAGCGTGTGTTGTTGCCTTCCATTGAGTGTCTCCTTTGTCCCTGTCCCCTGTTCTTCGTGACCGACCTCCTTTTTTAGGCTTAAGGTGGGGGTCGGTCGTCGGTGGCTTCCTCGAGAAGGAACCACAATACCATGGTAATACTGGGTGTTTTACCTTGGTGAAGCCGCGCTGTACATATTTGTCTTGGTTGTCTCTGCTCGTGCTTATTATGTCGGACGATGTGGGCGGCGCGGGCCTTGGTGCCATCATTATTGCCTCTGCGCCACGCCGATCCCTGGCATCCGTAGCTTGGGTTTCGGCGCGGCTCGTCACGTTGCGGGCCCTGTAGTTAGCCCGCGTTCTCATCGCAGGCCATGAGTGGGAGGCAACCGGTCCTCTACTGCGTCTCGGTGCCAGGCTTAGTTAATGTGATCGACCTTTTATGGCGGGTCTGTCTTGGGCTAGGCGAGGAATCCACTCGAGTGTCGTCCCTTCAGTTCGCCCGGCTCCCCTCTAGCTCTGCCACGCCTGACCCTGGGCTCGGTGCCTCGGGGTTTATGTGGGGGTGGGCATTTCTAGGGTGGACGGTTCCCTTATTCCCCCGCTCACCGGTGGTCCCCGGTAGTCTGAAGGTCCTTATCCCATGCGCTCTCTCTGATCGGTGGCCCCAGGGGCCCGAGGATCTTTTCCTCGACAAGCGTGCATCACACAAAACATTAAAAACAACACGTAAATGCTCAAATGTGCATTCACTGTCATGTTGTAAATGAGTTAATCTTTAAAAAAGATCACTACAAACTTATCAATGAATGGACGTAAAGCATTGATCCTAAATCTGCTCATGAAAATGCTAGGTGCATTAGTTAAACCAAAAGATATCACTAACCACTTTTCTCTCGAACACGCAGGAGAGCTGCGTATCATTATATTAAGAAGAAGATATTAGGCCGAACTTAGTTTTAAAGATAGTTTTTCGTTCATCTAAAGCCATATGGGCATGGGCAGGCAGTGCATGTTTTGCTTGTTGGCGTCTACATTGACGACTAGGTTATCGTCGGGTAAATCGGTTCAAGACGAGATCAATCGGTTGAAGGACAAGATGAAGGCACAATTTCTGATGACCGGCCTTGGGCTCCTTTCGTACTTGGGGATTGAGGTACACCAAGGCTCGAATGGTATTATCTTGAATATAGGGGTGCTACGCCTACGCTGGGTGCATCCTCAACAGCTCTAGGATGAGGAACTGCAGTTCCTCACCCACACCTATGGAGTAGCGTCTCAAGCTGTCATGAGAGCATGACAGAGGAGGTTGACACAATCATGTATCAGCGGATAATCTGGAGTCTGTGGTACCTGTTCACACACGTCCTGATCTCGCGTTGCAGTGGGTTGTCAGCCCCTTCATGGAGTGTCCCACGGTGGAGGACATGGGAGTGGTGAAACGCTTTCTGCACTACATCGCTAGCACCAAATTGGTTGGCTACTTGGATAGCGACCTCGCCGGAAGCACCTCTGGTGCTTTGTTCTTCCTTGGTGCTAGCCTGATCAGCTGGTAATCTACAAAGCAACATATGACATCTGCTCATCCTATAGGTTCTGTACTACTAACATGCAGCATAGCTTCAATCCAATTAAACAGGAAGAACATGTGACTTTGCTTGTGCCATGTTAAAACTTGTCTGCAATTTACTGCTGACGCAAAAGTTAGGGCTCTTTTGGGTTCATCATTCCCCTTCAGGATAGGGGGGGGGGGATTAGTTCATTTACCCTGAATCCTCTCCAATTCCATGGGGAATGGGTATATCCAAGGGAGCCCTTATTATGTTGGCAAATATCTGATTTTTTGTTGCATCTTTACTCAGGATCAAGCTCAGATGTTGGTGAATGTGACCAGTGAACTTCCTAACAATGAATTGCTTCTCCAGAAACACTTCATGGCTGTAATTTCGTCTGTTTGGAGATCAAAATGTCACCGTGATACCTCCTGTTTTACGAACACTTACTCTAGTGCATTACATGTGTTTTCTCCTGTGAAGAAACCTGGTGGATCATGTGAGAACTGGCCCATGGTAAACTTTAGACCAAGCTTCAATCTAGTTAGGAAAGCCCTTGCAGATGTTCAGGCTAAGTCTACACTAATGGTGATTCCACCTCCGTCAAGGAATCAGGAATACCCATGCAATTATTTAGAATTAGAGTTAGATTTCTTGAAAGATCAACATGCTTATGATGAAGACATCCCATCTGTAGTAAATGTGTCCATACAGGAACCAGAACCATCCAAACAGACGCCAGAGCCAGTGGAACAATCGTTGTTGTCTGCACTTTCTTGTAGACAGGCTGAGAACCGGCTCAGGTCAGTCTTGAAGCAAGTCCAGATTTTGCTGTTATGATGGTGGTGGCCATTGCCATTATCTTGGTTTAAACCAAAGTGATTCTTTGAATTTCATGGTTTTCCCTAATATGTTGCTGCTAATGTGTCATTTTCGTTTTTCTTTGCAGGATAGCATCAGAAGCTTGTTATGATGGTGAAAGTTCTCATTGGGCATCATCAGCTTTTCACATAAATGATGCTGCCCGCCACAAATCTGGTTCAAAGTCTATAGGAAAGCACAAAGCCGCATTGGAATCTGGTAGACTTCTCAAATCCAAAGTTCAGAAGATTACTGAATCGCATCAGGAAGGGGCAATTGCTATGAGTAGTTTTCTCCGTATGCCTGCTCAACTATTGCCAAGTACAGCTGACTTCCACATTAGTGACTCCCTATCTGACTTTGGTATCAGAGATTCTGAATTCTATTTTTCCGAGGATCTCTTGCAAGAGGTTGACGCCCTTGAGTTCTTCCCAGATCAGGGTGACTCTGGTCTCCTTCCTGGTATTGAAGAGTTAGAATCTCTTTCGGATTTCACAGATATCGGATGAACATAGATGAGCAAATTATTGTTGATGGGATGCCCTCCTATACCAAGAGGAGACAAGATTGCCTCTGGCAGGAGCCCAAGGATACAGGTTGAATTGCTCAGCCGTGCACAGATGTGTTGCAAGCAGCAAGCTATCATCATGGCTGGCTGGAGCAAAGCACTGGCTTGGTGAGGTCACATTGATCTGACAAGCTCGGAGGATGGGTTTGCACTAATGGCGGCATTTGGGTAATTTCCATACATGTATGTATATTGGTAGTCTAGAATCGTAGGATGTAGAAATGCCTCCCTCATTTGTGTTTGAGGGTAGGACCTTGTAACTCGACCACATGGAAATTTTGTTGAGCAGGTACCAACATAGAAGGGAAAAGAAGAGGCCCTCAGCATCACCCATTTGTCGCTGTATCTCTTGTTATGTTCATTCTCTGTTTAATCCAATGCTGTTTGGCTATCTTGCCATTGAAAACATCTCAGATGTCAAGTTGGTGGTGTACATATCTATCAGAAGTTTAGGATGCGGCGTCAATATAGCTGCCAAAGAATGATCAGTCAAGTGCAACTTATGGGCACATTATATATTTGGTCAGGACTCAACGCATGGTATCAATATTGGCAGAAATGGTGTTCCAGATGCACTTGAGGACTGCAATTTCTGGTTTGATTGAGACACCGGAGACAGGTTTTTCATAGGAGGTAAAGAGCGTGGTCATAGTTGTACATGTAATAAAATTATGTAGGGTAGTAATCTCCATCCTGTACTTTTGGGCTTATGGTTCTTTGGACTCTCGGTCTCGGTTATGCACTTGTAGAACAGCGGGCTGCTGCTGTGAGCCTGTAACAATGCTATTGATTGTTCCCCACCATATTGTTGTTTTGGTAAGTAGACTCTGCATCACTGCAAAGCGGCGTTAGATACTGTGACGGGTCTGTTTCGCTCAAAAATACTTTGAGCTTGTATTCAGTCTTGGCCTCCAATAATCTGTACCGCTGTACGCTGGGAATGTTTGGCCAATCCCATTAATGGTAAGCTGAGAATGTCCGGCCAGTCCCATAATATGTAAAAAGCTGAGAATAACTAGTCGGTTAAGATATAGATGCTGTCTGTAAGCTGAGAATGATTGGCCAATCAAGGTCTAGATGTTGTCCATCGGTAAGCATTTTATGTTTCAGAATATTTTTTTTCACGGCAGTTAACCATAAGCAATCAGAAAATAAAACTTTCAAAGGCCGAGCTGTTTCCAATTATTTATGAGATTCTTTGTGGAAGTGCTACATTTTACACTGGTTCTTTTAGCCACCTCCTAAATTTTAGGGACAAACACAAATAGTCTCTAGAGTATCTTGTTTGAGAAGTCTAATTTAGTCACCCTATTTAATTACACCTTTTCTTTCTGGTCGCACAATTTCCCTTCCCGCCTAGCTTCGCCTAGCTGAGCGAAGCGAAATTGACCGGTTGCGACGTTTGATAGAGCTCCCACAACTTCACTCATACTGAGAATCACTTCTACATAGTTAAACTGTTCTACGGTGGAAGCCGAGTAAATTTAGTTTACATTTATACTAAAGAGAGTAAAAAAACCTTCTTTTCCGCCGCTTTCAACCTGCTCCCCACTCTTCAACCCTTTAAAATCACTTCACACATTATTTGCCAAACAATTTTTGTAGATAGATTCACTTCTACTGGAGAATCATTTGAAATCACTCCATAAAAAAATCAACTCTACGAGCTAGAAAATCATAGAGCGGAACTCTACCAAATGAGTCCTAAGTACTCGATATTTATCACCGCACCACATGTATGTTTGTGTTATACGAAGAAAAGATATTTTAGATATATATACTAATAATTTGGAAATAAAAAATATAACCGTTTAGATATATTTTATATATAATATAATTTCTACTATACTTAAAGCACCAGTTTCAACGGTCGTCCCGCGTCAACTTTTTACAAATAACCCCTCACAACTATTTCAAATTAACCCGCTGCACGCCTATAGATGGCCAAACGACGGCCTGGTACGGGCCAGACGCACGCGGGCGAGAGCTCTGGCCCAGGCACGTCATGCCGACTGCTGACTGTGTCGGGTCGCTGCACGCCTATAGATGGCCAAACGGCGTCCCGGCACGGGCCAGACACCCGCAGGCCACAGCTCTGGCCCAGGCGCGTCATGCCGACCTGCTAACTGTGCCGGTCAGACTCGTTAGCCTGTCGGCCCATTTGATTAAATCAGCGTAAAATGTTAAAAAAACGATGCAGGAGGTGGGGTTCGAAGCTATGCCCTGATGAAAGAAGGGCGGGAGACACTGGATGAGTCTATCTAACAAATAGAACATCATGCTCAGATGTTTTTAATATTGAATATATATATATATATATATACACACGTTTTTTATAAAATAAAAATATAATCATGTCGGACCAGCACAGCGTTCTTGGCTCTTGCAAGCATTGGGTCGTTTCTGAGACCACATTGGCGCAATGGACTCCATGGTGTTTGATGTTGCTGAATTGGATGAAGCAACAATGATTTGTCACACTAACAGTAAAATGAAAGGTTATTTGTTGGTTTAAACGTTAGTAATTGTTACGAAGTAACATATTTATATGGAGCGCATCCAGTTTTTATTGATGTCTGACTTTAGCAACTCCATATTTTGATCTATCTTTTTTATAAGTTTGAGTTCATGTGACTTATTTTAGAAACTTGAGCTCACAAACTTTCTATTATTTGGTCTATGTATGGTGGAATTATGTCATTCTATAATCTTTGTTCGTTCAGTCAGTCGTTGTGAACTCTTTTCTAATCGCTCACTTTATTGATCGTGTTGTACCAAGACATATTTGTCGGGGACCATAATTAGGGGTACCCTCAAGACGCCTAATTCTCAGCTGGTAACCCCCATCAGCATAAAGCTGCAGAGGCCTGATGGGTGCGATTAAGTCAGGGATCAGTCCATACGAGTGACTCGATCACGCTTCGCCCGAGCCTAGCCTCGGACAAGGGCAGCTGACCTCGAGGGACTTCCGTCTCGCCCGAGGCCCCCCCTTTTTAACGGCGGGCACATCTCCGGCTCGCCCGAGGCCTTGGCTTCGCTAAGAAGCAACCCTGACTAAATCGCCGCACCGACTGACCGAGTTGCAGGAGCATTTAACGCAAAGGTGGCCTGACACCTTTATCCTGACGCGTGCCCCCGGCAGAGCCGAGGTGACCGCCGTCACTTCACTGCTCCACTGACCGATCTGACAGAAGGACAGCGCCGCCTGCGCCACTCCGACTGCAGTGCCACTCGACAGAGTGAGTCTGACAGGCAGTCAGGTCTTGCCAAAGGCGCCATAGGAAGCTCCGCTGCGCCCGACCCCAGGGCTCGGACTCGGGCTAAGACCCGGAAGACGGCGAACTCCGCACCGCCCGACCCCAGGGCTCGGACTCGGGCTAAGACCCGGAAGACGGCGAACTCCGCTCCGCCCGACCCTAGGGCTCGGACTCGGGCTAAGACCCGGAAGACGGCGAACTCCGCTCCGCCCGACCCCAGGGCTCGGACTCGGGCTAAGACCCGGAAGACGGCGAACTCCGCTCCGCCCGACCCCAGGGCTCGGACTCGGGCTAAGACCCGGAAGACGGCGAACTCCGCTCCGCCCGACCCCAGGGCTCGGACTCGGGCTAAGACCCTGAAGACGACGAACTCCGCTTCGCCCGACCCCAGGGCTCGGACTCCGCCCTGGCCTCTACCGAACGACCTCCGCCTCGCCCGACCCCGGGGGCTCGGGCTCGGCCTCGGCAACGGAAGACAGATTCGACCCCAGCTTCGGAGGAGCCCCCACGTCGCCCGGCCTCGGGCGCGGGCCCGCCACGTCAACAGGGAGCGCCATCATCACCCTACCCCGAGCCGACTCGGGCCGCGGAGAACAAGACCGGTGTCCCATCTGGCCAGCTCCGCCAGATAGGCAATGATGGCGCCCCGCGTGCCCTGTGACGACGGCGGCTCTCAGCTCCCTTACGGAAGCAGGGGGACGTCAGCAAAGACTCGACCGCCCCGACAGCTGTCCCTCCGCCAAGCTCCGTTGCTCCTCCGACAGCCACGACATCACACCAGCAGGGTGCCAAGATCTCTCCGGCTGCCACATTGGCATGTACTTAGGGCGCTAGCTCTCCCTCCGCTAGACACGTAGCACTCTGCTACACCCCCATTGTACACCTGGATCCTCTCCTTACGCCTATAAAAGGAAGGACCAGGGCCTTCTTAGAGAAGGTTGGCCGCGCGGGACCGAGGATGGGACAGGCGCTCTCTTGGGGCCGCTCGCTTCCCTCACCCGCGTGCACGCTTGTAACCCCCCTACTGCAAGCGCACCCGACCTGGGCGCGGGACGAACACGAAGGCCGCGGGATCTCCACCTCTCTCACGCCCGTCTCCGGCCACCTCGCATTTCCCCCCTTCGCGCTCGCCCACGCGCTCGACCCATCTGGGCTGGGGCACGCGGCACACTCACTCGTCGGCTTAGGGACCCCCCGGTCTCGAAACGCCGACAGTTGGCGCGCCAGGTAGGGGCCTGCTGCGTGCTGACGAACAGCTTCCCGTCAAGCTCCAGATGGGCAGCCTCCAGCAACCTCTCCGGTCCGGGATGGTGCTCCGTTTCGGGAGTCTTGAGTTCATGTCCTTCGACGGCAGCTACGACATGATACTCCTTCCACCGCCGCGCGACAACGACAATGGCGGCCGACATCCCGCCCGCCGGCGGCGGAACTGACGACATCTTCCCCGCGCGGTGGAAGAACAACATTCGAGCTCGCCCCGTCCTCTCCCCCGCCAACGGAGGAGGAGGCGGGGCAACCAAGGCCAAGCGGGAGGCCGCGCTTCGTCGGCCGTCGAGCGAATCGACATCCCCAGCGCCCCGACGGAAGGCACGCCGGGCGTCGACCTCGCGTTCGAGACGAAGGCGAGCGCCGTCCCCCTGCGACACGCTGATCCCGAGCAAGAAGACGACGCCAGCGCGCTCGCGGAAAGCTTGCAGGACGTCGCCCTCGTACCTGAGGCGACGGTGCAACCAGTCCCCGATGTGACTACGTCGCTCCTCGTCGACCAAAAGGTACTGACTAACTCCCATCTTACGTCATTTCGAGTCGGCCTCAACCCGCCTAGCAACCTTGCTTTGGCGGGCACTCTCATTGAGGCGAGTGCAACCCCACTGGGGTTTCTTATGCGGTCGCCTTGGGACCGATTGACGGACGTCTCGACCTACGGGCCCTCTAGGTCCGAGGAAGATGACGATCCCAGCATCTATTGGGATTTCTTTGGATTTGGCGACCCCAGTGCCATGCGGGACTTCATGACCGCATGTGACTACTGCCTCTCTGACTGTTCCGACGGTAGCCGCAGCCTTGACGACGAGGACTGTGGCCCAAGCCGCGAATGTTTCCACGTCAAGCTAGGGGATCCCTCCGAAGGCAACCATCTTGGCATGCCAGAGGACGGTGATCTTCCTAGGCCGGTGCCTCGCGCCGACATCCCGCGGGAGCTAGCTGTGGTCCCCGTTCCGGCGGGGGGTCACGACCCACAGCTCGAGCAAGTCCGTGGGGCGCAGGCCAGGCTCGACGAGGGAGCAGGAGCGCTTGAGCCGATCCGTCGGGACGTGGGGCAGGTATGGGCGGGCCAACCCCCGGCCGGAGAAATACGTTGAAAGGGAATTAGGCTTACACCTAGTTCCTAAATAATTTTGGTGGTTGAATTGCCCAACACAAATCTTTGGACTAACTAGTTTGCTCTAGTGTATAAGTTATACAGGTGTCAAAGGTTCACACTTAGCCAATAAAAAGACCAAGTTTTGGATTCAACAAAGGAGCAAAGGGGCAACCGAAGGCACCCCTGCTCTGGCGCACCGGACTGTCCGGTGTGCCACCGGACATGTCCGGTGCACCAGGGGGACTCCAACACAAACTCGCCACCTTCGGGAATTTCCAGAGGCACTCGCGCTATAATTCACCGGACTGTCCGGTGTACACCGGACAGTGTCCGGTGCGCCATGGAGAAGCGGCCTCAGGAACTCGCCAGCTTCGGGAAACTCCAACGGCTAGTCCGCTAAAATTCACCGGACTGTCCGGTGTGCACCGGACTGTCCGGTGCGACTCCAGTGCAACGGCTATCTCCGCGCCAACGGCTCTCTGCCACGCATTTAATGCGCGCTCTGCGCGCGCAGAAGTCAGGCGCGCCCATACTGGCACACCGGACAGCAAACAGTACCTGTCCGGTGTGCACCGGACACCTAGGCGGGCCCACAAGTCAGAAGCTCCAACGGTCAGAATCCAACGGCAGTGATGACGTGGCAGGGGGCACCGGACTGTCCGGTGTGCACCGGACTGTCCGGTGCGCCATCGAGCAGACAGCCTCCCAACGACCACTTTTGGTGGTTGGGGCTATAAATACCCCAACCACCCCACCATTCATGGCATCCAAGTTTTCCACTTCCCAACTACTACAAGAGCTCTAGCATTCAATTCTAGACACACCAAAGAGATCAAATCCTCTCCAAATTCCACACAACTCCATAGTGACTAGAGAGAGTGATTTGCTTGTGTTCTTTCGAGCTCTTGCGCTTGGATTGCTTTCTTCTTTCTTGATCCTTTCTTTGCAATCAAACTCACTTGTAATTGAGGCAAGAGACACCAATCTTGTGGTGGTCCTTGCGGGAACTTTGTGTTCCAAGTGATTGAGAAGAGAAAGCTCACTCGATCCGTGGATCGTTTGAGAGAGGGAAGGGTTGAAAGAGACCCGGCCTTTGTGGCCTCCTCAACGGGGAGTAGGTTTGCAAGAACCGAACCTCGGTAAAACAAATCTCCGTGTCTCACTTGCTTATTCGCTTGGGATTTGTTTTGCGCCCTCTCTTGCGGACTCGTTTCTTATTACTAACGCTAACCCCGACTTGTAGTTGTGTTTATATTTGTAAATTTCAGTTTCGCCCTATTCACCCCCCCTCTAGGCGACTTTCAATTGGTATCAGAGCACGGTGCTTCATTAGAGCCTAACCGCTCGAAGTGATGTCGGGAGATCACGTCAAGAAGGAGATGGAGACCGGCGAAAAGCCCACTACAAGCCACGGGAGCACTTCATCGGAAGAGTCCCGCACCAAGAGGAAGGAGAAGAAGGACTCCTCCAAACGGAAGGAGAAAAAGTCTTCCTCCTCTCACCACAAAGAGAAGAAGGAAAAATCTTCTTCCCACAAGCCGCATCGGAAAGGCGACAAGCACAAGAGGATGAGGAAGGTGGTCTACTACGAGACCGACACTTCATCAACATCGACCTCCGACTCCGATGCGCCCTCCGTCACTTCTAAGCGCCAAGAGCGCAAGAAGTATAGTAAGATCCCTCTACGCTACCCTCGCATTTCCAAACATACACCTTTACTTTCCGTCCCATTAGGCAAACCACCAACTTTTGATGGTGAAGATTACGCTAGGTGGAGCGATTTAATGCGATTTCATCTAACCTCGCTCCACAAAAGCATATGGGATGTTGTTGAGTTTGGTGCGCAGGTACCATCCGTAGGGGATGAGAACTATGATGAGGATGAGGTGGCCCAAATCGAGCACTTCAACTCTCAAGCAACAACAATACTACTAGCCTCTTTGAGTAGAGAGGAGTATAACAAAGTTCAAGGGTTGAAGAACGCAAAGGAGATTTGGGATTTACTCAAGACCGCGCATGAAGGTGATGAGCTCACCAAGATCACCAAGCGGGAAATGATTGAGGGGGAGCTCGGTCGGTTCCGGCTTCGCAAAGGGGAGGAGCCACAACACATGTACAATCGGCTCAAGACCTTGGTGAACCAAGTGCGCAACCTCGGGAGCGTAAAGTGGGATGACCACGAGGTGGTTAAGGTTATTCTAAGATCCCTTATTTTCCTTAACCCTACTCAAGTTCAATTAATTCGTGGTAATCCTAGATATACTAAAATGACCCCTGAGGAAGTTATCGGGAATTTTGTAAGTTTTGAGTGCATGATCGAAGGCTCGAGGAAGATCAACGAGCTTGATGATGCCACCACATCCGAAGCTCAACCCGTTGCATTCAAGGCAACGGAGGAGAAGAAGGAGGAGTCTACACCAAGTCGACAACCAATAGACGCCTCCAAGCTCGACAATGAGGAAATGGCGCTTGTCATCAAGAGCTTCCGCCAAATCCTCAAGCAAAGGAGGGGGAAGGATTACAAGTCCCGCTCCAAGAAGGTTTGCTACAAGTGTGGTAAGCCCGGTCATTTTATTGCTAAATGTCCTATATCTAGTGACAGTGACCGAGGTGACGACAAGAAGGGGAGGCGAAAGGAGAAGAAGAAGTACTACAAGAAGAAGGGCGGCGATGCCCATGTTTGTCGGGAGTGGGATTCCGACGAAAGCTCAAGCGACTCCTCCGACGACGAGGACGCCGCCAACATCGCCGTCACCAAAGGACTTCTCTTCCCCAACGTCGGCCACAAGTGCCTCATGGCAAAGGACAGCAAACGGAAGAAGGTTAAATCTAACTCCTCCACTAAATATGAGTCTTCTAGTGATAATAATGATAGTGATGAGGAGGATAATTTGCGTGTTCTCTTTGCTAATCTTAACATGGAACAAAAAGAAAAATTAAATGAATTGATTAGTGCTATTCATGAAAAAGATGACCTTTTGGACTCTCAAGAGGATTGTCTAATTAAAGAAAACAAGAAACATGTTAAGGTTAAAAAGGCTTATGCTCTAGAAGTAGAAAAATATGAAAAATTATCTAGTGAGCTAAGCACTTGCCGTGAGATGATTGACAACCTTAGAAATGAAAATGCTATTTTAAATGCTAAGGTTGATTCACATGTTTGTGATGTTTCAATTCCCAATCCTAGAGATAATAATGATGATTTGCTTGCTAGGATTGAAGAATTAAACATGTCTCTTGCTAGCCTTAAAATAGAGAATGAAAATTTGATTGCTAAGGCTAATGATTTTGATGGTTGCAAAGTTACAATTGCCGATCTTAGAGATAAAAATGATATACTTCGTGCTAAGATTGTTGAACTTAATTCTTGCAAACCATCTACATCTACCACCGAGCATGTCACTATTTGTACTAGATGTAGAAATGTTGATATTGATGCTATTCATGATCATATTAAACAACAAAATGATCATATAGCAAAACTAGATGCTAAAATTGCCGAGCACAACTTAGAAAATGAGAAATTTAAATTTTCTCGTAGCATGCTTTATAATGGGAGACGCCCTGGCATTAAGGATGGCATTGGCTTCCAAAGGGGAGACAATGTCAAAATTAATGCCCCTCCTAAGAACTTGTCTAACTTTGTTAAGGGCAAGGCTCCCATGCCTCAGGATAACGAGGGTTACATTTTATACCCTGCCGGCTATCCTGAGAGCAAAATTAGGAAAATTCATTCTATGAAGTCTCACTCTAGTTCCAACCATGCTTTTATGTATAAGAGTGAGACATCTAGTTCTAGGCAACCAACCCGTGCTAAGTTGCTAAGAAGAAAATTCCTAATGCATCAAATGAACATGCCATTTCATTTAAGACTTTTGATGCATCTTATGTTTTGACTAACAAATCCGGCAAGGTCGTTGCCAAGTTTGTTGGGGGCAAACACAAGGGGTCAAAGACTTGTGTTTGGGTACCCAAAGTTCTTGTTTCTAATGCCAAAGGACCCAAAACAGTTTGGGTACCTAAAGTCAAGAACTAAATTTATTTTGTAGGTTTATGCATCCGGGGGCTCAAGTTGGATACTCGACAGCGGGTGCACAAACCACATGACCGGGGAGAAAAGGATGTTCTCCTCATATGAGAAAAACCAAGATCCCCAACGAGCTATCACATTCGGGGATGGAAATCAAGGTTTGGTCAAAGGTCTTGGTAAAATTGCTATATCTCCTGATCATTCTATTTCCAACGTTTTTCTTGTAGATTCTCTAGATTACAACTTGCTTTCTGTTTCCCAATTATGTCAAATGGGCTACAACTGTCTTTTTACTGATACAGGTGTCACTGTCTTTAGAAGAAGTGATGATTCAATAGCATTTAAGGGTGTGTTAGAGGGTCAGCTATACTTGGTAGATTTTGATAGAGCTGAACTCGACACATGCTTAATTGCTAAGACTAACATGGGTTGGCTCTGGCACCGCCGACTAGCCCATGTTGGGATGAAGAATCTTCATAAGCTTCTAAAGGGAGAGCACATTTTAGGATTAACAAATGTTCATTTTGAGAGAGACAGGATTTGTAGCGCATGCCAGGCAGGGAAGCAAGTTGGAGTCCATCATCCACACAAGAACATCATGACGACAGACAGGCCGCTTGAGCTACTCCACATGGATCTATTCGGCCCGATTGCTTACATAAGCATCGGCGGGAGTAAGTATTGTCTTGTAATAGTGGATGATTATTCTCGCTTCACTTGTTTATTCTTTTTACAGGAAAAATCTCAAACCCAAGAGACCTTAAAAGGATTCTTGAGACGGGCTCAAAATGAGTTTGGCTTAAGGATCAAGAAAATAAGAAGCGACAACGGGACGGAGTTCAAGAACTCTCAAATCGAAGGCTTCCTTGAGGAGGAGGGCATCAAGCATGAGTTCTCCTCTCCCTACACGCCACAACAAAATGGTGTAGTGGAGAGGAAAAATCGAACTCTATTGGACATGGCAAGAACCATGCTTGATGAGTACAAGACACCGGACCGGTTTTGGGCGGAAGCGGTCAACACCGCCTGCTACGCCATCAACCGGTTATATCTTCACCGAATCCTCAAGAAGACATCATATGAACTCCTAACCGGTAAAAAGCCCAACATTTCATACTTTAGAGTTTTTGGTAGCAAATGCTTTATTCTTGTTAAAAGGGGTAGAAAATCTAAATTTGCTCCTAAGACTGTAGAAGGCTTTTTACTTGGTTATGACTCAAACACAAGGGCATATAGGGTCTTTAACAAGTCCACTGGACTAGTTGAAGTCTCATGTGACGTTGTGTTTGATGAAACTAACGGCTCTCAAGTAGAGCAAGTTGATCTTGATGAGATAGGTAATGAAGAGGCTCCATGCATAGCGCTAAGGAACATGTCCATTGGGGATGTGTGTCCTAAGGAATCCGAAGAGCCTCCGAGTGCACAAGATCAACCATCCTCCACCACGCAAGCATCTCCACCAACTCAAAATGAGGATGAGGCTCAAGTTGATGAAGGGCAAAATCAAGAAGATGAGCCACCTCATGATGATGGCAATGATCAAGGGGGAGATGCAAATGATCAAGAAAAGGAGGATGAGGAAGAACCGAGGCCGCCACACCCAAGAGTCCACCAAGCAATACAACGAGATCACCCCGTCGACACCATTCTCGGCGACATTCATAAGGGGGTAACCACTCGATCTCGTGTTGCACATTTTTGTGAGCATTACTCTTTTGTTTCCTCTATTGAGCCACACAGGGTAGAGGAAGCACTACAAGATTCGGATTGGGTGGTGGCGATGCAAGAGGAGCTCAACAATTTCACAAGGAACGAGGTATGGCACTTAGTTCCACGTCCTAACCAAAATGTTGTAGGAACCAAATGGGTCTTCCGCAACAAGCAAGATGAGCATGGTGTGGTGACAAGGAACAAAGCTCGACTTGTGGCCAAAGGATACTCCCAAGTTGAAGGTTTGGATTTCGGTGAAACCTATGCACCCGTAGCTAGGCTTGAGTCAATTCGCATATTATTGGCCTATGCTACTTACCATGGCTTTAAGCTTTATCAAATGGACGTGAAGAGTGCCTTCCTCAACGGACCAATCAAGGAAGAGGTCTATGTTGAGCAACCTCCCGGCTTTGAAGATAGTGAGTACCCTAACCATGTCTATAGGCTCTCTAAGGCGCTTTATGGGCTCAAGCAAGCCCCAAGAGCATGGTATGAATGTCTTAGAGATTTCCTTATTGCTAATGGCTTCAAAGTCGGCAAGGCCGATCCTACACTCTTTACTAAAACTCTTGAAAATGACTTGTTTGTATGCCAAATTTATGTTGATGATATTATATTTGGGTCTACTAACGAGTCTACATGTGAAGAGTTTAGTAGGATCATGACACAGAAATTCGAGATGTCGATGATGGGGGAGTTGAAGTATTTTCTAGGATTCCAAGTCAAGCAACTCCAAGAGGGCACCTTCATTTGTCAAACCAAGTACACTCAAGACATTCTAACCAAGTTTGGAATGAAGGATGCCAAGCCCATCAAGACTCCCATGGGAACAAATGGGCATCTCGATCTCGACACGGGAGGTAAGTCCGTGGATCAAAAGGTATACCGGTCGATGATTGGTTCATTGCTTTATTTATGTGCATCTCGACCGGACATTATGCCTTCCGTTTGCATGTGTGCAAGATTCCAATCCGACCCTAAGGAATCCCACCTTACGGCCGTAAAACGAATCTTGAGATATTTGGCTTATACTCCTAAGTTTGGGCTTTGGTACCCTCGGGGATCCACTTTTGATTTGATTGGTTATTCGGATGCCGATTGGGCGGGGTGTAAGATTAATAGGAAGAGCACATCGGGGACTTGCCAGTTCTTGGGAAGATCCTTGGTGTCTTGGGCTTCAAAGAAGCAAAATTCGGTCGCTCTTTCCACCGCCGAAGCCGAGTACATTGCCGCAGGACATTGTTGCGCGCAATTGCTTTGGATGAGGCAAACCCTGCGGGACTACGGTTACAAATTAACCAAAGTCCCTTTGCTATGTGATAATGAGAGTGCAATCAAAATGGCCGACAATCCCGTCGAGCATAGCCGCACTAAGCACATAGCCATTCGGTATCATTTTCTTAGGGATCACCAACAAAAGGGAGATATCGAGATTTCTTACATTAACACTAAAGATCAATTAGCCGATATCTTTACCAAGCCTCTTGATGAACAATCTTTTACCAGACTTAGGCATGAGCTCAATATTCTTGATTCTAGAAATTTCTTTTGCTAGCTTGCACACATAGCTCATTTGAATACCTTTGATCATATCTCTTTTATATGCTATGCCTAATGTGTTTTCAAGTCTATTTCAAACCAAGTCATAGGTATATTGAAAGGGAAATGGAGTCTTCGGCGAAGACAAAGGCTTCCACTCCGTAACTCATCCTTCGCCATCGCTCCAAGAAAAGGACCTTGTCTTTGGGGAAGAGAGTAAAAGCCCAAAGCAAAAGGACCGGACTTCGTCTTTGGTATAATCTTAACTCATTTACTTATGACCAAAGGGGAAGATAGTACTTCGATGGGCTCTAATGATTCCGTTTTTGGCGATTCATGCCAAAGGGGGAGAAAGTATGAGCCCAAAGCAAAAGGACCGCACCACCACCAATTTCAAAAACTTAGTGCTTTCCAAGAGTATTTATCAATTGGTATCCTATTGTGTTCAAAAGGAGGAGAAAATTAGTTTTTCAAAAATGTATATCAAAACCCTCTTGAACACTAAGAGGTGGATCTCCTTTAGGGGGAGTTTTGTTAAGTCAAAGAAAAAGCATTTGAAACAGGGGAGAAAATTTCAAATCTCGAAAATGCTTTGCAAATCCTATTCATTTACCTTTGACCATTTGCAAAAAGAACTTTGAAAAAGATTTACAAAAGAGTTTGCAAAAACAAAACATCTGGTGCAAGCGTGGTCCAAAATGTTATATAAGAAAGAAACAATCCATGCATATCTTGTAAGTATTTATATTGGCTCAATTCCAAGCAACCTTTACTCTTACATTATGCAAACTAGTTCAATTATGCACTTCTATATTTGCTTTGGTTTGTGTTGGCATCAATCACCAAAAAGGGGGAGATTGAAAGGGAATTAGGCTTACACCTAGTTCCTAAATAATTTTGGTGGTTGAATTGCCCAACACAAATCTTTGGACTAACTAGTTTGCTCTAGTGTATAAGTTATACAGGTGTCAAAGGTTCACACTTAGCCAATAAAAAGACCAAGTTTTGGATTCAACAAAGGAGCAAAGGGGCAACCGAAGGCACCCCTGCTCTGGCGCACCGGACTGTCCGGTGTGCCACCGGACATGTCCGGTGCACCAGGGGGACTCCAACACAAACTCGCCACCTTCGGGAATTTCCAGAGGCACTCGCGCTATAATTCACCGGACTGTCCGGTGTACACCGGACAGTGTCCGGTGCGCCATGGAGAAGCGGCCTCAGGAACTCGCCAGCTTCGGAAAACTCCAACGGCTAGTCCGCTAAAATTCACCGGACTGTCCGGTGTGACTCCAGTGCAACGGCTATCTCCGCGCCAACGGCTCTCTGCCGCGCATTTAATGCGCGCTCTGCGCGCGCAGAAGTCAGGCGCGCCCATACTGGCACACCGGACAGCAAACAGTACCTGTCCGGTGTGCACCGGACACCCAGGCGGGCCCACAAGTCAGAAGCTCCAACGGTCAGAATCCAACGGCAGTGATGACGTGGCAGGGGGCACCGGACTGTCCGGTGTGCACCGGACTGTCCGGTGCGCCATCGAGCAGACAGCCTCTCAACGGCCACTTTTGGTGGTTGGGGCTATAAATACCCCAACCACCCCACCATTCATGGCATCCAAGTTTTCCACTTCCCAACTACTACAAGAGCTCTAGCATTCAATTCTAGACACACCAAAGAGATCAAATCCTCTCCAAATTCCACACAACTCCATAGTGACTAGAGAGAGTGATTTGCTTGTGTTCTTTCGAGCTCTTGCGCTTGGATTGCTTTCTTCTTTCTTGATCCTTTCTTTGCAATCAAACTCACTTGTAATTGAGGCAAGAGACACCAATCTTGTGGTGGTCCTTGCGGGAACTTTGTGTTCCAAGTGATTGAGAAGAGAAAGCTCACTCGATCCGTGGATCGTTTGAGAGAGGGAAGGGTTGAAAGAGACCCGGCCTTTGTGGCCTCCTCAACGGGGAGTAGGTTTGCAAGAACCGAACCTCGGTAAAACAAATCTCCGTGTCTCACTTGCTTATTCGCTTGGGATTTGTTTTGCACCCTCTCTTGCGGACTCGTTTCTTATTACTAACGCTAACCCCGACTTGTAGTTGTGTTTATATTTGTAAATTTCAGTTTCGCCCTATTCACCCCCCCCTCTAGGCGACTTTCATACGTCACCTGCCCCAAGGTCTCCAGCACCGCGTCGCCAACGATGTCAGGGTCAGGCCGCCGCCCGCATCCAGCGGGGTTGGTCAGAACCTGGCAGCCGCAGCGATGCTCCTCCGCGCGATGCCGGAGCCATCAACTACCGAGGGTCGGTGAATCCAGGGAGAGCTCAAGAATCTCCTGGAAGGCGCTGCGGCCCGACGGGTCGAGAGCACTGCCTCCCGAAGGCAGGGATACCCCTCGGAACCTCATGCCGCGACTTCCCGATTCATGCGGGAAGCCTCGGTCTACACCGGGCGCACGCGCAACACCGCGCCTGCGGCCCCGGGCCACCTCGGCAACGAGCACCATCGTCGCGACCGTCGGGCCCACCTCGACGATAGGGTGCGCCGAGGCTACCACCCCAGGCGTGGGGGACGCTATGACAGCGGGGAGGATCGGAGTCCCTCGCCCGAACCACCCGGTCCGCAGGCCTTCAGTCGGGCCATCCGACGGGCGCCATTTCCGACCCGGTTCCGACCCCCGACTACTATCACGAAGTACTCGGGGGAAACGAGACTGGAACTGTGGCTCGCGGACTACCGCCTGGCCTGCCAACTGGGTGGAACAGACGATGACAACCTCATCATCCGTAACCTCCCCCTGTTCCTCTCCGACACCGCTCGCGCCTGGTTGGAGCACCTGCCACCGGGGCAGATCTCCAACTGGGACGACTTGGTCCAAGCCTTCGCCGGCAATTTCCAGGGCACATACGTGCGCCCCGGGAATTCCTGGGACCTTCGAAGCTGCCGGCAACAGCCGGGAGAGTCTCTCCGGGACTACATCCGGCGATTCTCGAAGCAGCGCACCGAGCTGCCCAACATCACCGACTCGGATGTCATCGGCGCGTTCCTTGCCGGCACCACCTGCCGCGACCTGGTGAGTAAGTTGGGTCGCAAAACCCCCACCAGGGCGAGCGAGCTGATGGACATCGCCACCAAGTTCGCCTCTGGCCAGGAGGCGGTTGAGGCTATCTTCCGAAAGGACAAGCAGCCCCAGGGCCGCCCATCGGAAGAGGCTCCCGAGGCGTCTACTCCGCGCAGCGCCAAGAAGAAGGGCAAGAAGAAGTCGCAATCGAAACGCGACGCCGCTGACGCGGACCTTGTCGTCGCCGCCGAATACAAGAACCCTCGGAAGCCCCCCGGAGGTGCTAACCTCTTCGACAAGATGCTCAAGGAGCCGTGCCCCTATCATCAGGGGCCCGTCAAGCATACCCTCGAAGAGTGCGTCATGCTTCGGCGCCACTTCCACAGGGCCGGGCCACCCACAGAGGGTGGCAGGGCCCGCGACGACGACAAGAACGAAGATCACCAAGCAGGAGAGTACCCCGAGGTTCGCGACTGCTTCATGATCTACGGTGGGCATGCGGCGAATGCCTCGGCTCGGCATCGCAAGCAAGAGCGCCGGGAGGTCTGCTCGGTGAAGGTGGCGGCGCCAGTCTACCTAGACTGGTCTGACAAGCCCATCACCTTCGACCAGGCCGACCACCCCGACCACGTGCCGAGCCCGGGGAAATACCCGCTCGTCGTCGACCCCATCATCGGCGACGTCAGGCTCACCAAGGTCCTGATGGATGGGGGCAGCTGCCTCAACATCATCTACGCCGAGACCCTCAGGCTCCTGCGCGTCGATCTGTCCTCCGTCCGGGCAGGCGCTGCGCCCTTCCACGGGATCATCCCTGGGAAGCGCGTCCAGCCCCTCGGACGACTCGACCTCCCCGTCTGCTTCGGAACGCCCTCCAACTTCCGAAGGGAGACCTTGACGTTCGAGGTGGTCGGGTTCCGAGGAACCTACCACGCGGTACTGGGGAGGCCATGCTACGCGAAGTTCATGGCCGTCCCCAACTACACCTACCTGAAGCTCAAGATGCCGAGCCCCAACGGGGTCATCACCGTCGGCCCCACGTACAAACACGCGTTCGAATGCGACGTGGAGTGCGTGGAGTACGCCGAGGCCCTCGCCGAGTCCGAGGCCCTCATCGCCGACCTGGAGAACCTCTCCAAAGAGGTGCCAGATGTGAAGCGTCATGCCGGCAACTTCGAGCCAGCGGAGACGGTCAAGGTCGTCCCTCTCGACCCCAGTGGCGACACCTCCAAGCAGATCCGGATCGGTTCCGGGCTCGACCCCAAATAGGAAGCAGTGCTCGTCGACTTTCTCCGCGCAAACGCCGACGTCTTTGCGTGGAGTCCCTCGGACATGCCCGGCATACCGAGGGATGTCACCGAGCACTCGCTGGATATTCGGGCCGGAGCCCGACCCGTCAGGCAGCCTCTGCGCCGGTTCGACGAGGAGAAGCGCAGAGCGATAGGCGAGGAGATCCACAAGCTAATGGCAGCAGGGTTCATCAAAGAGGTATTCCATCCCGAATGGCTTGCCAACCCTGTGCTTGTGAGGAAGAAAGGGGGGAAATGGTGGATGTGTGTAGACTACACTGGTCTCAACAAAGCATGTCCGAAGGTTCCCTACCCTCTACCTCGCATCGATCAAATCGTGGATTCCACTGCTGGGTGCGAAACCCTGTCCTTCCTCGATGCCTACTCAGGGTATCACCAAATCCGGATGAAAGAGTCCGACCAGCTCGCGACTTCTTTCATCACGCCCTTCGACATGTACTGCTATGTCACCATGCCGTTCGGTTTGAGGAATGCGGGCGCGACGTACCAGCGGTGCATGAACCATGTGTTCGGCGAACACATCGGCCGCACAGTTGAGGCCTACGTCGATGACATCGTAGTCAAGACAAGGAAGGCTTCCGACCTCCTCTCCGACCTTGAAGTGACATTCCGATGTCTCAAGGCGAAAGGAGTCAAGCTCAATCCCGAGAAGTGTGTCTTCGGGGTGCCCTGAGGCATGCTCCTGGGGTTCATCGTCTCCGAGCGAGGCATCGAAGCCAACCCGGAGAAGATCGCAACCATCACCTCGGCGAAAGAGGTCTGCCTCTGTACCGCCTCTTAAGGAAGACCGAGTGTTTCGCTTGGACCCCTGAGGCCGAGGAAGCCCTCGGGAACCTGAAGGCGCTCCTTACAAAGGCGCCTATCTTGGTGCCCCCAGCTGATGGAGAAGCCCTCTTGGTCTACGTCGCCGCTACTACTCAGGTGGTTAGCGCCGCGATTGTGGTCGAGAGGCAAGAGGAAGGGCATGCATTGCCCGTTCAGAGGCCAGTCTACTTCGTCAGCGAGGTACTGTCCGAGACCAAGATCCGCTACCCACAAGTTCAGAAGCTGTTGTATGTTGTGGTCCTAACGAGGCGGAAGCTACGACATTACTTCGAGTCTCATCCGGTAACTGTGGTGTCATCCTTCCCCCTGGGGGAGATCATCCAGTGCCGAGAGGCCTCGGGCAGGATCGCAAAGTGGGCGGTGGAAATCATGGGCGAAACAATCTCGTTCGCCCCTCGGAAGGCCATCAAGTCCCAGGTGTTGGCGGACTTCGTAGCTGAATGGGTTGACACCCAGCTGCCGACGGCTCCGATCCAACCGGAGCTCTGGACCATGTTTTTCGATGGGTCGCTGATGAAGACGGGAGCCGGCGCGGGCCTGCTCTTCATCTCGCCCCTCGGGAAGCACCTACGCTACGTGCTACGCCTCCATTTCCCGGCGTCCAACAATGTGGCTGAGTACGAGGCTCTGGTCAATAGGTTGCGGATCGCCATCGAGCTAGGGGTCAGACGCCTCGACGCCCGCGGTGACTCGCAGCTCGTCATCGACCAAGTCATGAAGAACTCCCACTGCCGCGACCCGAAGATGGAGGCCTACTGCGATGAGGTTCGACGCCTGGAAGACAAGTTCTACGGGCTCGAGCTCAACCACATCGCTCGGCGCTACAACGAGACTGCGGACGAGCTGGCTAAAATAGCCTCGGGGCGAACAACGGTTCCCCCGGACGTCTTCTCCCGGGATCTGCATCAACCCTCCGTCAAGATCGACGACGCTCCCGAGCCCGAGGAACCCTCGGCACAGCCCAAGGCACCCTCGGCACAGCCCGAGGCACCCTCGGCACAGCCCGAGGTACCCTCGGCATAGCCCGAGGCGTCCGTGGTCCAGCCCGAGGTACCCTCGGCCCCCGAAGGCGAGGCACTGGACGTCGAGGAGGAGCAGAGCGGGGCCACGCCTGATCGAAACTGGCAGGCCCCGTACCTGCGATATCTCCGCCAGGGAGAGCTACCCCTCGACCAAACCGAGGCTCGGTGGGTAGCACGACGCGCCAAGTCGTTCGTCTTGCTGGGCGACGAGGAGGAGCTCTACCACCGAAGCCCCTCGGGCATCCTCCAGCGATGCATCTCCATCGCCGAAGGTCAGGAACTCCTGCAAGAAATACACTCGGGGGCTTGCGGTCATCATGCAGCGCCTCGAGCCCTTGTCGGGAATGCTTTCCGGCAAGGCTTCTACTGGCCAACGGCGGTGGCTGACGCCACTAGAATTGTCCGCACCTGCGAAGGGTGCCAATTCTATGCGAAGCAGACCCACCTGCCCGCTCAAGCTCTGCAGACGATACCCATCACCTGGCCCTTTGCTGTATGGGGTCTGGACCTCGTCGGTCCCTTGCAGAAGGCGCCCGGGGGCTACACGCACCTGCTGGTCGCCATCGACAAATTCTCCAAGTGGATCGAGGTCCGACCCCTGAACAGCATCAGGTCCGAGCAGGCGGTGGCATTCTTCACCAACATCATCCATCGCTTCGGGGTCCCAAACTCCATCATCACCGACAACGGTACCCAGTTCACCGGCAAAAAATTCTTGGATTTTTGCGAGGATCACCACATCCGGGTGGACTGGGCCGCCGTGGCCCATCCCATGTCGAATGGGCAAGTGGAGCATGCCAACGGCATGATTCTGCAAGGGCTCAAGCCCCGGATCTACAACGACCTCAACAAGTTCGGCAAGCGATGGATGAAGGAACTCCCCTCGGTGCTCTGGAGCCTGAGGACGACGCCAAGCCGAGCCACGGGTTTCACGCCGTTCTTCCTGGTCTACGGGGCCGAGGCCATCTTGCCCACTGACCTAGAATACGGCTCCCCGAGGACGAGGGCCTACAACGATCAAAGCAACCAAGCTAGCCAAGAAGACTCACTGGACCAGCTGGAAGAGGCTCGGGACAAGGCCTTACTACACTCGGCGCGGTACCAGCAGTCCCTGCGACGCTACCACGCCCGAGGGGTCCGGTCCCGAGACCTCCAGGTGGGCGACCTAGTGCTTCGACTGCGGCAAGACGCCCGAGGGAGGCACAAGCTCACGCCCCCCCTGGGAAGGGCCATTCGTCATCGCCAAAGTTCTGAAGCCCGGAACATACAAGCTGGCCAACAATCAAGGCGAGATCTACGGCAACGCTTGGAACATCAAACAACTACGTCGCTTCTACCCTTAAGATGTTTTCAAGTTGTTCATATACCTCGCACCCACGCAAAAGTTTAGTCATCAAGGAAGGGTCGGCCTCGCCTCGGCAAAGCCCGACCCTCCCTCGGGGGCTAAAAGGGGGGAGACCCCCTCTGCGTCGAATTTTTTCCTCGAAAAAAGATCTCTTTTTGGCAGAATTTCTTTCGTGCTTTTCGACTACTTCGAAAAGCGGATCCTGGAAACGACGGAGTACACGTAAGCAGCCAAGGCTGACCGAGCCGAGGGACTCCTACGCCTCTGGGATACGGATACCTCACTCATCACCTTCTGCGATAAGTAACTCGCGTTCGGATAAAGTGACTCCGTGGACCGGACAAGTCTTTACGTTCGGAAGCTCTTCTGCCGAAGCGGTCCTTCAAGCTTTCTCGACTGAGTCGGAGACAGGGCCTCATGGACGGGTGAAAGTACGCGTAAGCGGCAAGGCCGACCGAGCCGAGGGACTCCTACGCCTCCGGGATACGGATACCTCACTCATGACCTTCCGCGAAAAAGCAACTCTCGCCCGCACAAACATCCCTGTTACCGATGAAAAAGTCCAGATGCTCGGAATAAGAGGAAAAAAGGCGCAGCTTTACAGCGCAGCGAGGGTGTGTTTTCTAGCCTCAGCGGCCGCAGAAGGCACACGCTACAAGGCGATCTGATCCTGCAGGCTCGGGTCTTCACGCTGGAAGGGGGCTAGCACCCTCGGCATCGACGACGCCTTCAGCGAGATCCGACCAAGCCTCGGACGGCGACGCGGTCCAGGGACTTCTCCGGGAATCCGGCCCGAGCAGGCGGCTCGGCCGGTTACCCCTCGGGCCTCGGCCGACCATCTTCCAAGGGCGCCAGCCCGGCCCGAGGCCTCGGCTGATCGACTCCGGCGTCGGCCCCGCTGACGGACAACCCGGCTAGGCTCCGGCCAACCAGGTTCCCATTTTCGAGCCAACTCCGCCTCTGTTCGTACTGATATCGCTACCCCTGGCCTCGGCTCATCGAAGAGCGACCAAGGGGTCCCCTTAACTAAGTTAGAGGAACCTCAGACAACAAGGCCGATCGAGCCGAGGGACTCCTACGCCTCCGGGATACGGATACCTCACTCGTCGCCTTGACACGGGGCGACTCATGCTTGGTGAAGCGTTTCAGATAATCAACAGGCGAGACTTAGCGCTCGAAAATGAGGAAAAAACACGGCTCCGTGCCGAAATTACATACATGTTCAGGCCTCGACAGCCACAATGAACAAAAACACCGGCATTCGAAGTGCCGTTACAAATGGAACTCCGGTTCCCCCTCCGTAGGTACGAACAACCCCACTCCATGGGGAAGGCCTGCGGAGCAACAGAAGACTGACGAGCGGCT